>NC_090448.1:905550889-908172556 GCF_031143425.1 Pleurodeles waltl
ATCAGGGTTCTGATGTCGTCTGTGACTGAGATGAGGGCGGTTTCAGTGCTGTGGTTGGGTCGGAATCCGGTTTGTGAGGGGTCGAGCAGGTTGTTGTCTTCCAGGAAGGTGGTCATCTGTTTGTTGACAGTCTTCTCTATTACTTTGGCTGGGAAAGGCAGAAGAGAGATGGGGCGGAAGTTTTTCAGGTCGCTCGGGTCAGCCGTAGGTTTCTTTAGTAGGGCGTTGACTTCGGCGTGTTTCCAGCATTCGGGGAAGGTAGAAGAAGAAAAAGAAGAGTTGATGACGGTCTGGAGGTGCGGGGCGATGATGTCGTCGGTTTTGTTAAAGATGAAGTGCGGGCAAGGGTCCGAAGGGGCGCCGGAGTGGATAGAGTTCATGATGGATTTGGTTTCTTCTGTGTTGATGTGGGTCCAGTTGTTGAGGGTGATGGCCGGGGGTGCGGGTTCGGTGGTGTTTGGTTGGGTCTGGTGTCCGAAGCTGTCGTGGAGGTCGCTGATCTTGCGATGGAAGAAAGTGGCGAGGGATTCGCACAGATCCTGAGAGGGCGTGACGGCGTTGGCGTTGGCGCTGGGGTTGGAGAACTCCTTGACGATGCTGAAGAGTTCTCTGCTGTTGTGGCTGTTTTTGTCCAGTCTGTCGGTGAAGAAGTTCCTTTTGGCAGCGCGGATCAGGTGGTGGTGTTCGCGGGTAGCGTTCTTGAGGGCGTTCATGTTGTCAGCGGTGTGGTCCTTGCGCCAGGCTTTCTCCAGGGCGCGACAAGTTTTCTTTGATTCTTTGAGGGTGTCAGAGAACCAGAGAGGGTTTTTGGTGTTGGTCTGTCGATGCGTGCGTTTGAGGGGAGCAAGGTTGTCTGCGCAGTTGGAGATCCAGTTTGTGAGTTTGAGGGCTGCGTCATTGGGGTCGGTGGTGAGGGTGGGTTGGTTGGCGGCTAGTGCGAAGAAGAGTTGCTCTTCAGGGATCTTGTTCCACTGTCGATGAGGGATGGGTTGAGTGCGGAGGTGGCGGGTCTCGCGTCGGAATGTGAAGTGGACGCAGCTGTGGTCGGTCCAGTGTAGGGCGGAGGTGTGGCTGAAGAAGACATGTTTGCTGGCGGAGAAGATAGGGTCGAGCGTGTGTCCGGCGATGTGGGTGGCGGTGTTCACCAGTTGTTTGAGGCCGAGGTTGGCGAGGTTGTCGAGCAGGGTGGTGGTGTTGGGGTCGTTGTTTTGTTCCAGATGGAAGTTGAGGTCGTCTAGGAGGATGTAGTCCGGTGAGGCGAGGGTGTGTGGGGAGATGAAGTCGGCGATGGCGTCGCTGAAAGGGGCGCGTGGTCCGGGAGGACGGTAGACGAGGGATCCTCTGAGGGTGGTCCTCGGGTCGGTGCGAATCTCAAAATGCAGGTGTTCAGCGGCGAGAGGGGTGTCTTCGGTGGAGGTGGTGACGCTGATGGAGTCTTTGAAGACGATGGCGATACCTCCTCCTGCTTGGTTGGTGCGGTCTTTCCTGGAGATCTTGTAGCCTTTGGGGATGGCGGTGGCGATGTCTGGCGCAGAGGAGGCGTTCATCCAGGTCTCCGTGATGAAGGCGACGTCCGGTGCTGTGGAATCCAGGAGGTCCCAGAGTTCGACGGCGTGTTTGTGGACAGAGCGAGCGTTGACTAGGATGCACTTGAGGTGGTTGATGGCGCGTGGGCTTGTGGTCGTGGTAGTAGCGTGGTGGACGATGCGTTTGCAGGAGTTGCATGCGAAGGGTCCATGGGTGTGTAGGAAAGTACCATCTTGCCTGGCATGTTACCCCCATTTTTCACTGTATATATGTTGTTTTAGTTGTATGTGTCACTGGGACCCTGGTAACCCAGGGCCCCAGTGCTCATAAGTGTGCCTGAATGTGTTACCTGTGTAGTGACTAACTGTCTCACTGAGGCTCTGCTAATCAGAACCTCAGTGGTTATGCTCTCTCATTTCTTTCCAAATTGTCACTGACAGGCTAGTGACCATTTTTACCAATTTACATTGGCTTACTGGAACACCCTTATAATTCCCTAGTATATGGTACTGAGGTACCCAGGGTATTGGGGTTCCAGGAGATCCCTATGGGCTGCAGCATTTCTTTTGCCACCCATAGGGAGCTCTGACAATTCTTACACAGGCCTGCCACTGCAGCCTGAGTGAAATAACGTCCACGTTATTTCACAGCCATTTTACACTGCACTTAAGTAACTTATAAGTCACCTATATGTCTAACCTTTACCTGGTAAAGGTTAGGTGCAAAGTTACTTAGTGTGAGGACACCCTGGCACTAGCCAAGGTGCCCCCACATTGTTCAGAGCCAATTCACTGAACTTTGTGAGTGCGGGGACACCATTACACGCGTGCACTACATATAGGTCACTACCTATATGTAGCTTCACCATGGTAACTCCGAATATGGCCATGTAACATGTCTATGATCATGGAATTGCCCCCTCTATGCCATCCTGGCATTGTTGGTACAATTCCATGATCCCAGTGGTCTGTAGCACAGACCCTGGTACTGCCAGACTGCCCTTCCTGGGGTTTCTCTGCAGCTGCTGCTGCTGCCAACCCCTCAGACAGGCAGCTGCCCTCCTGGGGTCCAGCCAGGCCTGGCCCAGGATGGCAGGACAAAGAACTTCCTCTGAGAGAGGGTGTGACACCCTCTCCCTTTGGAAAATGGTGTGAAGGCAGGGGAGGAGTAGCCTCCCCCAGCCTCTGGAAATGCTTTGTTGGGCACAGATGTGCCCAATTCTGCATAAGCCAGTCTACACCGGTTCAGGGACCCCTTAGCCCCTGCTCTGGCGCGAAACTGGACAAAGGAAAGGGGAGTGACCACTCCCCTGACCTGCACCTCCCCTGGGAGGTGTCCAGAGCTCCTCCAGTGTGCTCCAGACCTCTGCCATCTTGGAAACAGAGGTGCTGCTGGCACACTGGACTGCTCTGAGTGGCCAGTGCCACCAGGTGACGTCAGAGACTCCAGCTGATAGGCTCCTTCAGGTGTTAGTAGCCTTTCCTCTCTCCTAGGTAGCCAAACCCTCTTTTCTGGCTATTTAGGGTCTCTGTCTCTGGGGAAACTTCAGATAACGAATGCATGAGCTCAGCCGAGTTCCTCTGCATCTCCCTCTTCACCTTCTGATAAGGAATCGACCGCTGACCGCGCTGGAAGCCTGCAAACCTGCAACATAGTAGCAAAGACGACTACTGCAACTCTGTAACGCTGATCCTGCCGCCTTCTCGACTGTTTTCCTGCTTGTGCATGCTGTGGGGGTAGTCTGCCTCCTCTCTGCACCAGAAGCTCCGAAGAAATCTCCCGTGGGTCGACGGAATCTTCCCCCTGCAACTGCAGGCACCAAAAAGCTGCATTACCGGTCCCTTGGGTCTCCTCTCAGCACGACGAGCGAGGTCCCTCGAATCCAGCGACACTGTCCAAGTGACCCCCACAGTCCAGTGACTCTTCAGCCCAAGTTTGGTGGAGGTAAGTCCTTGCCTCACCTCGCTGGGCTGCATTGCTGGGAATCGCGACTTTGCAAGCTACTCCGGCCCCTGTGCACTTCCGGCGGAAATCCTTCGTGCACAGCCAAGCCTGGGTCCACGGCACTCTAACCTGCATTGCACGACTTTCTAAGTTGGTCTCCGGCGACGTGGGACTCCTTTGTGCAACTTCGGCGAGCACTGTTTCACACATCCTCGTAGTGCCTGTTTCTGGCACTTTTCCGGGTGCTACCTGCTTCAGTGAGGGCTCTTTGTCTTGCTCGACGTCCCCTCTCTCTACAGGTCCAATTTGCGACCTCCTGGTTCCTCCTGGGCCCCAGCAGCGTCCAAAAACGCCAAACGCACGATTTGCGTGTAGCAAGGCTTGTTGGCGTCCAACCGGCGGGAAAACATTTCGGCACGACTCTCCAAGGCGTGGAGGATCCATCCTCCAAAGGGGAAGTCTCTAGCCCTTGTCGTTCCTGCAGTATTCACAGTTCTTCAGCCTAGTAAGAGCTTCTTTGCACCAACCGCTGGCATTTCCTGGGCATCTGCCCATCTCCGAGTTGCTTGTGACTTTTGGACTTGGTCCCCTTGTTCCACAGGTACCCTCAGTCAGGAATCCATTGTTGTTGCATTGCTGATTTGTGTTTTCCTTGCCTTTTCCCTCTAACACGACTATTTTGTCCTTAGGGGAACTTTAGTGCACTTTGCACTCACTTTTCAGGGTCTTGGGGAGGGTTATTTTTCTAACTCTCACTATTTTCTAATAGTCCCAGCGACCCTCTACAAGGTCACATAGGTTTGGGGTCCATTCGTGGTTCACATTCCACTTTTGGAGTATATGGTTTGTGTTGCCCCTATCCCTATGTTTCCCCATTGCATCCTATTGTAACTATACATTGTTTGCACTGTTTTCTAAGACTATACTGCATATTTTTGCTATTGTGTATATATATCTTGTGTATATTTCCTATCCTCTCACTGAGGGTACACTCTAAGATACTTTGGCATATTGTCATAAAAATAAAGTACCTTTATTTTTAGTATAACTGTGTATTGTGTTTTCTTATGATATTGTGCATATGACACTAAGTGGTACTGTAGTAGCTTCACACGTCTCCTAGTTCAGCCTGAGCTGCTCTGCTAAGCTACCATTATCTATCAGCCTAAGCTGCTAGACACCCTATACACTAATAAGGGATAACTGGGCCTGGTGCAAGGTGCAAGTACCCCTTGGTACTCACTACAAGCCAGTCCAGCCTCCTACATTGGTTGTGCAGCGGTGGGATAAGTGCTTTGAGACTACTTACCACTCTTGTCATTGTACTTTTCATAAGAGAAAAATATACAAAACAAGGTCAGTGTATATACACATAGCCAAAAAGTTTTGCATTTCCTCTTTTCACTCTTTTCTAAGTGCTGAAAAGTACTTCTAAACTTTCAAAAAGTTCTTAAAAGTTTAAAAAGTTTTTTTCTGTCTTTCCAAAAAGTTCTGAAAACTTTTTTCTCTTTGTCTATCACTTTAACTCTCTCTAAAAATGTCTGGCACAGGCCAAAAAGTTGAACTGTCCAAACTTGCATATGATCACCTTAGCTGGAAAGGAGCAAGGAGTCTCTGCATAGAGAGAGGTTTGAGTGTAGGGAAGAATCCTTCCTTAGAACTGTTAATTAATATGCTTAGAGTACAGGATAAGGCCATAAGTGCCCAATCTGTAGAAAAAGTAGCTAATGGTTCTCAATCTGATCCAGGGACTCCCCCAGGAAAAGGTTCAGGAAAGAAACTTCTCAGCCTGCCCATTACTAGACAGTCTAGCATAGTTGGTACAGAGGTTGAATCACATCATACTGATGATGTGGTCTCACATTATGCTGGTAGCCAAGCTGTTAGGGTGCCCTTGGTAAGGGACAGGTCTCCTTCTGTTCATTCCCATCATACCTCTGTATCTAGAAATGTCCCTCCCACCCACCCTGATGACAGATTGTTAGAAAGGGAGCTCAATAGATTGAGAGTGGAGCAAACCAGACTGAAGCTCAAGAAGCAACAGCTGGATTTGGATAGACAGTCTTTAGAAATAGAGAGGGAAAGACAGAAAATGGGTTTAGATACCCATGGTGGCAGCAGCAGTATTCCCCATAGTCATCCTGCAAAAGAGCATGATTCCAGGAATCTGCATAAGATAGTTCCCCCTTACAAGGAGGGGGATGACATTAACAAGTGGTTTGCTGCACTTGAGAGGGCCTGTGCTGTACAGGATGTCCCTCAAAAGCAGTGGGCTGCTATCCTATGGCTATCATTTACTGGAAAAGGTAGGGATAGGCTCCTTACAGTGAAAGAAAATGATGCTAACAATTTCCAAGTTCTTAAGAATGCACTCCTGGATGGTTATGGCTTAACCACTGAACAGTACAGGATAAAGTTCAGAGATACCAAAAAGGAGTCTTCACAAGACAGGGTTGATTTCATTGACCAGGCAGTGAAGGCCTTGGAGGGGTGGTTACATGGCAGTAAAGTTACTGATTATGACAGCCTGTATAACTTGATCCTGAGAGAGCATATTCTTAATAATTGTGTGTCTGATTTGTTGCACCAGTACTTGGTGGACTCTGATCTGACCTCTCCCCAAGAATTGGGAAAGAAGGCAGACAAATGGGTCAGAACAAGAGTGAACAGAAAAGTTCATACAGGGGGTGACAAAGATGGCAACAAAAAGAAGGATGGTAAGTCTTCTGACAAGGGTGGGGACAAATCTAAAAATGAGTCTTCATCAGGCCCACAAAAACACTCTGGTGGGGGTGGTGGGCCCAAATCCTCCTTTAATCAGAACAAGGAAAAGAAACCATGGTGCTATTTATGTAAAATAAAAGGCCATTGGACAACAGATCCCAGTTGTCCAAAGAAAGGCACCACAGCTCCTACCACTACAACCCCTACTGCTACACCTAGTGTCCCTACTAATAGCAGTGGTGGTGGGAGCAAACCTACTAATAGCCAATCCAAGGGAGTATCTGGGCTCACTTTTGGTAATTTAGTTGGGGTTGGTCTGATTAGGGAGACCACAGAGGCTACTTTAGTCTCTGAAGGGGCTATTGATTTAGCCACTTTGGTTTCTTGCCCCCATAACTTGGAGAAGTACAAGCAACTAACCCTAATAAATGGTGTTGAGGTCCAGGCCTACAGGGACACAGGTGCCAGTGTCACAATGGTGATTGAGAAACTGGTGCACCCTGAACAACACATACTTGGACACCAGTACCAAGTAACCGATGCTCACAACATAACACAAAGCCACCCCATGGCTGTTGTAAATCTCAACTGGGGGGGGGTATCTGGTCCAAAGAAAGTTGTGGTAGCTTCAGATTTACCTGTAGACTGTCTATTAGGGAACGATTTGGAGACATCAGCTTGGTCAGATGTGGAGTTGGAGGCCCATGCAGCAATGCTGGGCATCCCAGGGCATATTTTTGCTTTGACAAGGGCTCAGGCCAAAAAGCAAAAAGGACAGGGAAGCTTGGATCCTGGAACAATGGACCAAGTGCTCCCTAAAGCTAGGGCTAGTAGAAGCAAACCACTTCCTACTATCCCTCCCTCTACAGTGGATTCTACTTCTGAGGAAGAAGAATTCCCTCCCTGTGCAGAACCTACACCAGAGGAGCTGGAAGCAGACACTGCTGAGCTTTTGGGTGAAGGGGGGCCTGCCAGAGAGGAGCTGAGTGTGGCACAGCAAACCTGTCCCACATTAGAGGGTCTCAGACAGCAAGCTGTCAAACAGGCTAATGGGGATGTCAGTGACTCACACAGAGTTTACTGGGAGGACAACCTCTTGTACACTGAGCATAGGGATCCTAAACCTGGAGCTGCCAGGAGATTAGTGATTCCTCAGGAGTACAGAAAGTTCCTCCTAACACTGGCACATGACATTCCCTTAGCTGGGCACCTGGGTCAAATGAAAACTTGGGACAGATTGGTACCATTGTTTCATTGGCCTAGGATGTCTGAGGACACAAAAGAATTTTGTAAGTCCTGTGAAACCTGTCAAGCCAGTGGCAAGACAGGTGGCACTCCAAAGGCACCCCTTATCCCACTGCCTGTGGTTGGGGTTCCCTTTGAAAGGGTAGGGGTTGACATAGTTGGCCCCCTTGACCCTCCTACTGCTTCAGGCAATAGGTTTATCTTGGTGGTAGTGGACCATGCCACAAGATATCCTGAAGCTATTCCTTTAAGGACCACTACAGCTCCTGCAGTGGCAAAGGCCCTCCTGGGAATATTTTCCAGGGTGGGCTTCCCAAAGGAAGTAGTATCAGACAGAGGAAGCAATTTCATGTCTGCATACTTAAAGGCCATGTGGAAGGAGTGTGGTGTAACTTACAAGTTCACAACACCCTATCATCCACAAACAAATGGACTGGTGGAGAGATTTAATAAAACTCTCAAAGGCATGATTATGGGACTCCCTGAAAAACTCAGCAGGAGATGGGATATCCTTCTACCATGCCTCCTTTTTGCCTACAGGGAGGTACCCCAGAAAGGAGTGGGCTTCAGCCCCTTTGAACTTCTTTTTGGACACCCTGTTAGGGGTCCACTCACACTTGTAAAGGAGGGTTGGGAACAACCTTTAAAAGCTCCTAAGCAGGATATTGTGGATTATGTACTTGGCCTCAGATCAAGGATGGCTGAGTACATGAAAAAGGCCAGTAAAAACCTTCAGGCCAGCCAAGAGCTCCAGAAGCAATGGCATGATCAGAAGGCTGTTTTGGTTCAGTACCAACCAGGGCAGAAAGTGTGGGTCTTGGAGCCTGTGGCCCCAAGAGCACTCCAAGATAAATGGAGTGGACCCCACACAATTGTTGAAAAGAAGGGTGAAGTCACCTACTTGGTTGACTTAGGCACTGCCAGGAGTCCCCTTAGGGTGCTCCATGTCAACCGCCTGAAACCCTACTATGACAGGGCTGATCTCACCCTGCTCATGGCAACAGATGAGGGACAGGAAGAAGACAGTGATCCTCTACCTGATCTCTTCTCTTCCACAGAACAAGATGCTCTTGTGGAAGGTGTAGTTTTGGCTGATTGTCTTACTGCTGAGCAGAAAGATAATTGCATAAATCTCCTAGGACAATTTTCAGAACTCTTCTCCATTGTGCCAGGCACCACTTCTTGGTGTGAGCACACTATAGATACTGGAGACAGTTTACCTGTCAAAAGTAAGATCTATAGGCAGCCTGACCATGTCAGGGACTGCATAAAGCAAGAAGTTCAGAAGATGTTGGAACTAGGAGTGGTTGAGCACTCTGACAGTCCATGGGCTTCTCCTGTGGTACTGGTACCAAAACCCAATTCTAAAGATGGAAAGAAGGAAATGAGGTTTTGTGTAGACTATAGAGGTCTCAACTTGGTAACCAAAACTGATGCTCACCCTATACCCAGGGCAGATGAGCTAATAGATACACTGGCATCTGCCAAGTATCTAAGCACTTTTGATTTGACTGCAGGGTATTGGCAGATCAAAATGTCAGAAGATGCTAAATCTAAGACTGCATTTTCTACCATTGGAGGACATTACCAGTTTACTGTAATGCCTTTTGGTTTGAAAAATGCACCTGCCACTTTTCAGAGGTTGGTGAACACAGTCCTGCAAGGGCTGGAAGCTTTCAGTGCAGCATATTTGGATGATATAGCTGTATTTAGCTCCAGCTGGGATGATCACCTGGTCCACCTATGGAAAGTTTTGGAGGCCCTGCAAAAGGCAGGCCTCACTATCAAGGCTTCAAAGTGCCAGATAGGGCAGGGTAAGGTGGTTTATCTGGGACACCTTGTTGGTGGGGAACAGATTGCACCACTTCAGGGGAAAATCCAAACTATTATTGATTGGGTTCCCCCTACCACTCAGACTCAGGTGAGAGCCTTCCTAGGCCTCACTGGGTATTACAGGAGGTTCATTAAGAACTATGGCTCCATTGCAGCCCCTCTTAATGACCTCACATCCAAGAAAATGCCTAAAAAGGTATTATGGACAGCAAACTGTCAGAAAGCTTTTGAGGAGCTGAAGCAGGCCATGTGCTCTGCACCTGTCCTGAAAAGCCCTTGTTACTCTAAAAAATTCTATGTCCAAACTGATGCATCTGAATTAGGAGTAGGGGCAGTCCTATCACAACTTAATTCTGAGGGCCAGGATCAACCTGTTGCTTTTATTAGTAGAAGGTTGACCCCTAGAGAAAAGCGTTGGTCTGCCATTGAGAGGGAGGCCTTTGCTGTGGTCTGGGCTCTGAAGAAGTTGAGGCCATACCTGTTTGGCACTCACTTCATTGTTCAGACAGACCACAAACCTCTACTTTGGCTAAAACAAATGAAAGGTGAAAATCCTAAATTGTTGAGGTGGTCCATATCCCTACAGGGAATGGACTATACAGTGGAACATAGACCTGGGAGTAGCCACTCCAATGCAGATGGACTCTCCAGATATTTCCACTTAGACAATGAAGACTCATCAGGTAATGGCTAGTCTTATTGTCCTTCGTTTGGGGGGGGGGGTTGTGTAGGAAAGTACCATCTTGCCTGGCATGTTACCCCCATTTTTCACTGTATATATGTTGTTTTAGTTGTATGTGTCACTGGGACCCTGGTAACCCAGGGCCCCAGTGCTCATAAGTGTGCCTGAATGTGTTACCTGTGTAGTGACTAACTGTCTCACTGAGGCTCTGCTAATCAGAACCTCAGTGGTTATGCTCTCTCATTTCTTTCCAAATTGTCACTAACAGGCTAGTGACCATTTTTACCAATTTACATTGGCTTACTGGAACACCCTTATAATTCCCTAGTATATGGTACTGAGGTACCCAGGGTATTGGGGTTCCAGGAGATCCCTATGGGCTGCAGCATTTCTTTTGCCACCCATAGGGAGCTCTGACAATTCTTACACAGGCCTGCCACTGCAGCCTGAGTGAAATAACGTCCACGTTATTTCACAGCCATTTTACACTGCACTTAAGTAACTTATAAGTCACCTATATGTCTAACCTTTACCTGGTAAAGGTTAGGTGCAAAGTTACTTAGTGTGAGGACACCCTGGCACTAGCCAAGGTGCCCCCACATTGTTCAGAGCCAATTCACTGAACTTTGTGAGTGCGGGGACACCATTACACGCGTGCACTACATATAGGTCACTACCTATATGTAGCTTCACCATGGTAACTCCGAATATGGCCATGTAACATGTCTATGATCATGGAATTGCCCCCTCTATGCCATCCTGGCATTGTTGGTACAATTCCATGATCCCAGTGGTCTGTAGCACAGACCCTGGTACTGCCAGACTGCCCTTCCTGGGGTTTCTCTGCAGCTGCTGCTGCTGCCAACCCCTCAGACAGGCAGCTGCCCTCCTGGGGTCCAGCCAGGCCTGGCCCAGGATGGCAGGACAAAGAACTTCCTCTGAGAGAGGGTGTGACACCCTCTCCCTTTGGAAAATGGTGTGAAGGCAGGGGAGGAGTAGCCTCCCCCAGCCTCTGGAAATGCTTTGTTGGGCACAGATGTGCCCAATTCTGCATAAGCCAGTCTACACCGGTTCAGGGACCCCTTAACCCCTGCTCTGGCGCGAAACTGGACAAAGGAAAGGGGAGTGACCACTCCCCTGACCTGCACCTCCCCTGGGAGGTGTCCAGAGCTCCTCCAGTGTGCTCCAGACCTCTGCCATCTTGGAAACAGAGGTGCTGCTGGCACACTGGACTGCTCTGAGTGGCCAGTGCCACCAGGTGACGTCAGAGACTCCAGCTGATAGGCTCCTTCAGGTGTTAGTAGCCTTTCCTCTCTCCTAGGTAGCCAAACCCTCTTTTCTGGCTATTTAGGGTCTCTGTCTCTGGGGAAACTTCAGATAACGAATGCATGAGCTCAGCCGAGTTCCTCTGCATCTCCCTCTTCACCTTCTGATAAGGAATCGACCGCTGACCGCGCTGGAAGCCTGCAAACCTGCAACATAGTAGCAAAGACGACTACTGCAACTCTGTAACGCTGATCCTGCCGCCTTCTCGACTGTTTTCCTGCTTGTGCATGCTTTGGGGGTAGTCTGCCTCCTCTCTGCACCAGAAGCTCCGAAGAAATCTCCCGTGGGTCGACGGAATCTTCCCCCTGCAACTGCAGGCACCAAAAAGCTGCATTACCGGTCCCTTGGGTCTCCTCTCAGCACGACGAGCGAGGTCCCTCGAATCCAGCGACACCGTCCAAGTGACCCCCACAGTCTAGTGACTCTTCAGCCCAAGTTTGGTGGAGGTAAGTCCTTGCCTCACCTCGCTGGGCTGCATTGCTGGGAACCACGACTTTGCAAGCTACTCCGGCCCCTGTGCACTTCCGGCGGAAATCCTTCGGGCACAGCCAAGCCTGGGTCCACGGCACTCTAACCTGCATTGCACGACTTTCTAAGTTGGTCTCCGGCGACGTGGGACTCCTTTGTGCAACTTCAGCGAGCACCGTTTCACGCATCCTTGTAGTGCCTGTTTCTGGCACTTCTCCGGGTGCTACCTGCTTCAGTGAGGGCTCTTTGTCTTGCTCGACGTCCCCTCTCTCTGCAGGTCCAATTTGCGACCTCCTGGTCCCTCCTGGGCCCCAGCAGCGTCCAAAAACGCCAAACGCACGATTTGCGTGTAGCAAGGCTTGTTGGCGTCCAACCGGCGGGAAATTATTTCTGCACGACTCTCCAAGGCGTGGGGGATCCATCCTCCAAAGGGGAAGTCTCTAGCCCTTGTCGTTCCTGCAGTATTCACAGTTCTTCAGCCTAGTAAGAGCTTCTTTGCACCAACCGCTGGCATTTCCTGGGCATCTGCCCATCTCCGAGTTGCTTGTGACTTTTGGACTTGGTCCCCTTGTTCCACAGGTACCCTCAGTCAGGAATCCATCGTTGTTGCATTGCTGATTTCTGTTTTCCTTGCATTTTCCCTCTAACACGACTATTTTGTCCTTAGGTGAACTTTAGTGCACTTTGCACTCACTTTTCAGGGTCTTGGGGAGGGTTATTTTTCTAACTCTCACTATTTTCTAATAGTCCCAGCGACCCTCTACAAGGTCACATAGGTTTGGGGTCCATTCGTGGTTCACATTCCACTTTTGGAGTATATGGTTTGTGTTGTCCCTATCCCTATGTTTCCCCATTGCATCCTATTGTAACTATACATTGTTTGCACTGTTTTCTAAGACTATACTGCATATTTTTGCTATTGTGTATATATATCTTGTGTATATTTCCTATCCTCTCACTGAGGGTACACTCTAAGATACTTTGGCATATTGTCATAAAAATAAAGTACCTTTATTTTTAGTATAACTGTGTATTGTGTTTTCTTATGATATTGTGCATATGACACTAAGTGGTACTGTAGTAGCTTCACACGTCTCCTAGTTCAGCCTGAGCTGCTCTGCTAAGCTACCATTATCTATCAGCCTAAGCTGCTAGACACCCTATACACTAATAAGGGATAACTGGGCCTGGTGCAAGGTGCAAGTACCCCTTGGTACTCACTACAAGCCAGTCCAGCCTCCTACAGGGTGCGTTTGGGGTGAGCTTGGAAGCAGGTGTTGGTGCGTCCTGGGTTGAGGGCGTGGAGGGTGGTGGGGTCGTAGCGGATCAGCGGGGCTTGGGAGAGCTTGGGACCAGGGGTTGTGGCGCTGGGCGCGGGCCAGGCGCGGACGGGCGTAGACGGGCTTGCCTCTGGCGCGCCAGCGCCGCGGTCGCGCAGCGGCCGCCATATGAGGTAGGAGGGGGGGAGGGGTCAGCTGGGGGCGAATGGGAGCTGGGGGGCGGGGGCGTGCAGGAGGTCGCGGCGGGAAAGCGCGAGGGAGGGGGGGACAGGTAGAGTGAGAAGAGCTGGGGGACGGGGGTTTAAGGGCGGAGGGGGGTGAGTGTTAGGAGGTTTAGGAGATTAGGGAGAAAGATAGGAGTAGGGTTGTGAAGATAGGGGAGGGGGGGTTGTAGAGGTGGGTGATGGTGAGAGGTAGAGTGAGAGGATAGGAAGATAGGTAATATAGGGGGTGGCGGGAAGGGGGTGAAAGATAGAGAAGTAGATAGAGAAAATAGATAGAGAAATCGATAGATAGGGAAATAGATAGAGAGATAGGAAGATAGGAGGAGGTGGAGAGTGAGGGAGATTAGATAGTGGGATAGAGAGATAGAGAGATAGGTAGATAGGAGGAGTGAGGGAGGTAGATAGTGAACGGGTTAGATAGGGGAGATAGAGAGTGGGATGTGAGTGAGGGAGAGGGATGAGGTAGGAGCAGGAGGGCAGGCGCGGGGAGAAGAAGACGGAGGAGGCAGAAGAGCCGAAGGCAGAAGACCAGAGGACCGGAAGAACAGAAGAACAGAAGAACAGAAGAACAGAAGAACAGAAGAACAGAAGAACAGGGAACAGAAGACCGGAAGAACACAGAAGAACACAGAAGAACACAGAAGAAGATACAGAAAACGAAGAACAGAAGGCAGAAGACCACAGAAGAAGATGAGGAAGAAGAGAAGAAGAGGAAAGACGGGGAAAAGAAGAGTACAGCAGAAGATTACAGACGAGGAGCGAGGAGGAAGAGCAGAGAAGTAGCGCGGGGCAGAGCGAGGGGCTGGGAGGTGGGGGGTACTTACTGTTAGGTGGGTCTCAGGAACTCAGGAACCTGGAGGAGCTGGAGGAGCTGCAGCGGCAGGGGGAGCGACCTACCCAGGCTGGGGTTAAGCAGTGCAAGCTTCCCTCTTGTTCAGTGAATGCCGACCTGTGCTCAACCCTCAGGTAGCTTTACATTGTGGCAATGTGTAAAGTATTTATACAGCACTTCAAACAGTAATAAAGTGAAAACAAACAAAAATCCAACAAAACAAAAATAGAACAAAATGTATTTAAAAAAACTACACCAAAATGACAAAAATCCATTCAGTAGAATGGGAAATATGCAATTTTAAAGATTTAGGAGAGTGCCATAAACCCCAAAGTGCCACTCCAGGCATTTGATCATGCACCACAGAGAGTTCAGGCTGAGGTGATAGAGCATGGGTTGGATACAGGGGCCAGGATAGTCCCACTGAAAAGTTACCTTCTTCGTCCAGCGTGAAGAATCTGGCGGAGCGGTCAGCGAGAAAGAGGGAAGCATCCCGGATGGTCATCATCGTAGTGCAAAGAGAAGTCTGGGCACCACAGACAGTCGCTGTAACACAAAGATACTGTTGTTGGTAGTGGCAGTGGGGCCGGAGCTTCGCAATGGTGCTCCGTGCAAGTAGTTGGTCCTGTCGCGCAAAATGTCAGGTTGTGGGAATGTTGCATCAGCGCGCAGTGCGAGTGACATGGTTTTAGCTCCAATGGACCTGTTCAATTCAGCTTCAATGAGGCCCACACCAAGGGATAAGGACCTTATGGGCACCACTTGCGGGTTAGGGGCTCACTCTAGTTGAATCTGGGTGTTAGCGCAGGTAGTTGAGAGTCTGTTATTTCCCTTTTTCTCTGAATAGCAAGCCAACAGATTATCCCTTGAAGTCACAATGAGAGTCCTGGATTCAGGTGGTGGTCCAATCCCTCTGACTCAGGCACCAGTCCTTTAGGCAGTAGTCCAGCAGGTCTGCAGTCCAGCAGAGTGGTAGTCTTCTAGGTAGTACAGCAGTCCTTACTCTTGGCAGAACCTCCACAAGTCCAGAAGTGTACTAACAATTAATGTCTGGGGTCCTATATTCATACCAGCTTTACTAAAGCTATACCTGCTTTGAAAAGGGAGAAGTTTCTGGAGGTTTCCTTTTGACGTGCACAGGTTTCCTGCATCCCCTGCCCTGGCTACAGACTAAGTACAGGGCATATGCAGCCTTTTATATGGTGGCAGGAAACAGCCTACTCAAGTGTAAGTAGGGCTGTGCCCAGCTCCTCCCTCCCATCCCGCCGGTGATGGTCCATCCAGGCACACCTACGCCCTCTATTGTGTCCTAGGAAGAATACACAGAGCCCACCTTCCAACTACACCCAGCCATAGTGGCAAGCAGCAGGCACTAAACGACTATGGCAGGAAAATACTAACTTTCTAAAAATAGCATTTTCAAAATTCTAATTTAAAATCTGATTTTACTATAAGAAAGGATTTCTCATTACATTTCCAAACACACTAACTATGAACTGGTCACCTGTTCCTATTTGGAATTTACAGCTTATTAAATCAAATAAGGTAACACAAATGTTCTCCTATGGAGATGTAGGCCTAGTGAAAGGTGAATTTAAGAGATTTTCACTACCAAGACATGTAAAACTTAAAAGTACATGTTCAACATTTTAAATACACTGCACCCTACCTTCTGGGCTGTCCAGGGCTGACCCTAGAGGTGACATATAGGTATAAAAAATCGAATGTTTGGGCCAGAAAAAAAGGGTATTTTGTCAGGTTCAATGGGCACTTTGAAATTGCACTCACGGGCTGCAATGGTAAGCCTTAGACGTTTTGGTAAGCCTTAGGCTTTTAAAGGGCTTCATAAGTTGGTGGCACAATCGGTGCTGCAGGCTCACTAGTATCATTTAACTTAAAGGTCCTGGGCACAGGTTGTACTCCTTTACTAGGGTCTTACAAGTAAGTTAAATATGCCAATTGGTATAAGCCAGTCCCACCATGTTTTAAACACTTTAGCATTGTGGTGGTAAAAGGTGCAGAGTCATAAAAGCCAACAAAAACGGGTTCAGAAAATAGGAGGGTGAAGGCAAAAGAGTTTGTGGATGAGCCTGCAGAAAGGGCCAAGTTCATCACTGACCATTATCATTAAAATTAAGTACGAGGATGGAAAAATATTTTAATCAACCGAGATATAATATCTGGGTCTAGACACACAATAAAGCCAGTTGTTGAAAATCATTTGCCTATAGGTGATAAGAGGACCGCATTGTCAGCATGGAGCAACAGAAGAGTGTACCATGTTCTTCTACTCTAAACACATCTGTCTTGTTGGCAATTTAATTTTGCATTCAGGAAATTAATATATAGCTGTATGCTGTGAGCTGGCTGGGCCATACCCCTTTGTTACTCTTAACGGGGTTTTATTTAACAATGACTGAAATGTTTGCATTGAGGGACACATGAATGAATAGCATCCTATTTTAATCTCTAGTTCCTTAGAGTCTGCCGTTGCTTCGCTCTAATAAAGCAGTCATAGGCAAGCTGACAAATTAAACGAAAGGCCAGAGAACAGATTTTATAATTTAAAAACCATGTTTCAGATGGAAAACTCTGAGATTCCCTTCCCTCTTTTAGATAAGGGTTTTTCCTGGATCTTTTACTTATTTAAAAGATTCGTGGTAAGCCTGCACGGACTTTTCCATGGATAAGCTCATGCCAACTCAAATTTTGCGCAATTTTGAGTCATTTAAAATTACCTCTCCTCTTTGAAACACAGAAATGCATCACGCGGACTGTGAAAACATTTAAGCAGTTGCAGGAATTAAGGAGTCAAAGATCGTTTGGGATTTGCCCGAGTCATCAATGCACATTATATAAGGAAGAGGCTTCTCAACCACTTTCGTTGGCATAATTGTTGAATAAAATAAATTCACATTTGAACCTCTGAATGCCACTAGAAATTGAACATTAAATTTGATACTTTGTCATGAAAATAGAGGCTAAAATCACTCCCATTGGGAAAGGTCAAAGGGTTATGGTTGGACTCAGTGCTTGTAGCTGCTTCAAAATACATACCTAAAATATTCTGGCCTGAGAGTCACAAAATCAACAACACTAGCTTTTTCATTATTGATTGTCCACTGAAAGTCATAGATTTTAGAGTCAAACGTGCTGTTGCATGTTCCCAAACTATGATCATCCATAATATTTCTTAAATATCTCAAACATCATCCCCTCTTTCAACTTCATAGAAACAGTCTTAGATTGTTGACTTAATATTTACAACAATAGCAAAACGTATTGCCTTGGAGACTCACTTTTGACATTTTCAAAAATTAGCTTTGATCCTTACTGTAGTTATTACGTGGCTCTACCATGTGCTCTAGAAAAGACCAATATAAAAAAAAAACGATGCAATGTCCTTCTGCTCATCTCGCTTTTGGCATGGTTGCTTGCCAACAAGAGGGCTACTACTTCAGCCTCAGGATTACAATATAAATAATATCGCCTTTTTTGTAGTTCACACCGGTGTTTTTGATGGAAGATCACAGATCATACTTGTCAAAGGCTCTCAAACTATGATCATCAATAATGTTTGTAAGAACGTGAGTTATTTATTGAGAGGGGTAGAGTTCCACTCAAATAATAAACAAATTCCTTGTCAGGGTGAAACACAAAGGCACTAAATAAACCTTTCTTTAACCCTCTAGTAGCTTGGTACAACATCAGTCAGTGCTAACTTGGAGTCAATGTGTAAAGTAGTTATGTAGCACTCAAACAGTATTATAGCACTAACACTAGACAGTAAAAATCCCAAAACATTCAGAAAAATAAAGTGCATTTTAATAAATAAAATGGCACGAAAACAAAAAGGTATAACGGGTGTTGTAAACTTAAAAAAGTTCTAGTGAAAGAAAACAAAAAGCACAAAGCAGCAATTGTGGTTATCTGGTTGCACAGAACCAGGTCAAAGTCACAAGTTTAGGCAGACTATGATGGAGTGCAGGTCAGATGCAGGGACCAGGTTCATTTCACTGATGATTTTACCTCGTCTGAGTCCAAGTCCACGTGGGGAGCTTCAGGAGAGCCTTGCATTTGCAGTCGACGCAAGGAGACTGTTGTCAGCGCGAGTTGCAGGTTGGCCATCCTGGATGGACAGTGTTCAGATCGTCGCTGGAGCTTTACATTGGAGGTCGACATGGACTGTCACCATTGCTGCTAGATCTCAAGTCTGACATAAAGAGTCAGTTGTCACTGGAGATTTGGGTCGGTATGTAAAACTGATTGTTGTCAGGTGACACAAGGAGTCTGTTCACGGTTGTAAAGAGCGCAAAAACTTCAGGATCTTTACTTGGACCAAAGGACCTGTGGTTTTGAGGCAGGAGGAGAGCTCTCTATTGCCAGCCAAATGTCCTGGAGCTGGGGGGAATCTCTTGGAGGTCAGACCTCACTGCAGAAGAGACCAGCAGCAGGGCTTAGGTAGGTCCAAGCAGGCCCAGTTTGTGCTGGTTAACCGGACAGTTGCAAATCATGCCTCTGGAAACTTGTGTCCATTTTAGCTCAAACAAGAGGTCAGCCCTCAGACTAGCGGAGGCACTTCTGGCGAGCCTGGGTTCAAGACAAGCACATCCAATCTTCCTTTATCAGACAGCAGGGCAGTCTTTTTTCTGAATCTTCCACAGGTCCAGGAGTGTTCTGATGAGAGGTTCCCAAGGAGCCAGTGCCAACCTGTGGGTGGGGGATGCCCCATTTGTTTAGTCTTCCATCTTTTCTGGGTTTAGCTCCAAACTGTCTATGATAACAAAGGGCTGGCAGGCCTTGGTGTGAGCAACATCTGTCAGCAGCAGGGCAGGCAGCCCTGGGTGGTCAAGACCTCGGACTGCCTTTGAAGCTCAGGAACACTAAATACAGCTCCCCGGACATCCTGATCAGTAGCAAGGTATCATTCATTAAGTGTAATAAGGTAACCTAGTGGTAGTCTATGGAGCGATAGCCTTAAAGCAGTGAAATACATCTTCAGGAGCAATTCACTGTCAGGACAAGTAAAACCTAAACTCACATGTCATGCATTCTATTCTATGAGCCTTCAGGGCCTAGCTCAGGGATTATTTATAAGTATTAAAAGGGACACTGTAGGCTTGGCAAAAGGTGTATTATGCCTGGTCAAAACAGTTTAAACTGCACCACAGGCTGCAGTGGCAGGCTTGAGGCATGCTTTACAATGCTACTTTAGTGGATGGCACAATACCTTCTCTAGACCACAAGTAGTATTTAATTTACAGCCCCTGGGTACCTGTAGTACCACTTACTAGGAACTTAAAAGTAAAGTAAATTAAATGTACCAATTAGGGTTCTGCCAATTTTATTATGTTTAAATGGAACAGCACTAGCACTTTATCGCTGGTTAGCAGGGGAAGAACTACCTACAGACCTCAAAGACGACAGAAATGGGTCCAGCAGATAAAGGCAAAAATCTGGGGTAACCATGCGGAGGGGCCAGGTCCATCAATGTTCTATAAATATCTCAATGATTTGTCCTCCTTCATATACTCAGAAACAGTCTGAGATTGCCATTTTGATTGAAATATTCATAACAATCACAAAAGGTATTCCCTTGGGGTATCTCACTTTTTTGCTTCTTAGATATCAGTTCTTTATTACTGCTCTTTGTCATCTCCAAGCTTTACATACTATAAGAATTGCACTGATTCAGAAAGAACAAGAAAATCCTTACGCTTATAAATGCTAAGAATGAAAGATATGACCAACCATTCATTTCAATGTTGTCCTCACAGTTCCTTTGAAATTATTTTTCAGTATTAATTCTCCTTAAAATCACATAAGCCAGATATTTTACCTATGGTTTGAGTCAGAACCTAAGTAGAAGAAAGTATTATTACTCTCAATGTTGGACACACTTCACACATGATTCCTGAAAGAAATCAAATACTATCTTACTTATTATCTAAGCACTTTGAATCTTCTAGTTTTCTAGACAAATCTGCAGTAATCATTGACGGCAGTCTAAAAATATCATATTCTAAATGATCACTGACTATTATTTAAAAGTAAGAGTCTTAAATCCTTTTGAAAACATCAAGAACGTTGTTAGCGTGCAAAAGTACCTGGGTAGCATCAAAATAAAGTGGCATGGCGACTGTGCATTGAAAAAGGCCAGCGATTAATCGATTTCTCATGCAAGCAAGACCATGCATCGTTCCTCCTCCGGTTGGGTCGGCGTGTGTCATTTCTTCTCTCCTGCAAGAGAGCAATGCATCGACCCGGACAAGCATCTCGGATCCGGGCAGGCTTTGCGCTGATTTTCCGCGCCCAGCGATTTTGTGTTGAAATCCGGTTGCATGGTGTTCAGAAACCGCACTGAGTGGGGGCTTGTGTCATTAACAGCAGCCGCTGTGGGTGTTGCATGTCGTTTCTCTAGCCACGTTGCATTGATCTTCCAGCTCTACAAGCTATTTGAGACAAAAATAACAGATTTTTGTAGGTGCCTCCTCCTTGCTTTCCTGTAATTTGTTCCAATGCAGGAATACAGTGCTAGAGTTTTCCATGAATCAAAATGGTCAGTCTAAATCCTCTGTGGAACAAATAGTGAATGTAAAACAAGTGAGTGCATCAATCAATGGTGAAAATTACTCAAAATGTTTTTTTTATTAACCATCTCTTTACTCACAGGGGTGAGGAGGCTGAGAATCTCATTAATTTCATTCACATTTCTATATATGCAAGATGTATTACATAATTTTGAGGCAATGTAGAGAACTGTAAAGAAGGAAAACAGGAATGCCTCTAAAATGTGAAGACACACAAGTGTGGGGGATGGATAAACAATGGAAGAACAAACTCATTTATGCTACTGAAAATTGAGAGCCCTTGTCTCTGAGACCCACAAGGGCAGTCTCAATGACTCCTCCTCATTGACTGGCCTATGTCATAAGGATCAATCCCTTGGCGTATACGGTCCACATTCACCATAATGATCTATCATTATTGGTTATTTCAGATATTACTTAATTAAATTCACAGGGGACCCTAGCAGAAGACTATAGAGGTTCTTGGATCATCAGGTTTTCCAAAGTGTCCAGGAATTGTTATGTGGTCTCTTAAGGTGTAACTTACTCAGCAAAATCAGAATCAGTATTTTGCCTTCAAAGTTGAGTGCCAATGCTGCTAAGTATCAGGGACAAACAACTTAATTACATCACTTACGTCTGCTCTTCGCATTCAACAACTGATTCAGCTATGCTGGAAAATGGCTTAAATCTTTGTTAGGGTATGTACTCCCCTACACTGAGACCCTCATTATGACTTTGGCAGGCGGCAGAGGCCGCCCGCCAAAGTCCCACGTCGGGATGACAGCATATGCGGCCATCCCTCTGCAATACCTATTACAAGTTTTCTGCTGGTCCGGCGGGCTGAAAGAGCCGGCCCAGCAGGGAACACACCACAACAATGATGCCGGCTTGTAATAGAGCCGGCAGCAATGTTGCACTGCGTCGGGTACAACAGCACCCGTTGCTCTTTTCACTGCCCATAATTTGGGCAGTGGAAAGCCCAACGGGGCTGTCCATGAGGGCCCCGGAACTGCACTGGGAGGGCAGCGGTGCTTGCAGTGCTGTCCTGGCAGATTGGGACCGCCAGCACCGCCTGGCCATCAGCTGGTGGCAACCTGGAGGTGCCGGCAGTCAGACCGTGGCAGCTCTGCCACAGCATTAATATGGCAGTCAGACCGTCCCTGTCTGAGCACCACTGCAAGTCTGGAGGTCCTTCGACCACCAGGCTCATAAGGAGGCCCTGGGTCTTTAGCTATTCATTATCCAATCTCCAAAGGCTCAAAATCATTTTAGCTGTATTCCCTTTGGGCTAACAAAAGACCATGTCACACCTGTGCTGGTGTATCTCCCAGTAACGGATAAAGCAATTTTCAAATCCTCTGTATCATCCTTAAAGTCTTACATGGCTGAGCTCAAACTACATGACTAACACCCTGATTTAGTGTTTCACAGATGAGTATCAAAGGCAGCAGATATCACATCCTCCTTAATACAAATGCCTCAAATCTCTTGCTTGCACCTCAGGTCTGTTGGCCTGAGGCCTGACATGGTTGCTGTTCTTTTCATACTTTTCATTTCTTACTCTGTGGACTCTTATCTAATACATTTACCTCCTTTGCATAAGCATACAAGAACATGGATTCCAATAGATGATAATACCACTGTAACTGATAGCTGTTATTATTCAGAACCTAATCTATGTTCCATCTTGTGTGTATGTGATTTAAAGCACTATGAGGCTACCACAAGGTGGTATGTACTTGTTCGAGTATGATAGTGACTTTTGTGGAAAATGCACACCACATTATAAAAACTGCAAGTTGCTAGGAATTAAAACCTGCTTTGGGTTCTTCCAAATGTTTCTGAAACAAGGATATGTTCAGCAGATGAGACAAATAGCAGGAAAGATCAGCTGTTTCAACTTAGGAGGAAGAGAATTCCATAAGGTTAGCAGCACAGTTGAGAAGTGTCTGCCACTTATAGGGGCTCCATAAAGCACGACAATTCCTGCAGAAAGCTTAGGGCCTGATTTGGGGTTTGGCAGATGTGTTACTGGGTTTGTGACGACTATCCTGTCTGCCTTATTACAAATTCCATAGGCTATAATGGAATTGTCATACAGCGGGCAGGTTATCCGTCATGTTTGTGTCAAAGTAACCCCCTCCGCCAAACTCTAAATCACGCCCTTAGATGGAGCTCAGTGACTGTAAATGTAGTGTTTAAGTCAGGAGCCAATAAAGGTTGGAGTTTTGACTTACTAATTCTGTGTGTAATGCAGCACACCTTAAATTTACTTTGGGTCTCTATCCGAGGCACAGTAAAGTCTTAAAGAGAGACTTTGCATGATCAAAAGGAGGACCACTTAGAAACCTGATGCACCAACATTATAAATCACATGAAGCTTGTGAAGAAGATACTGTGGAACACCAAGCTACTATGTATTAGAGTAGCCAAGTTGAAATCTTATCAGAGCAAACACCTTCACACACATCTTGTCCAAAAGTTAAGTAAGAAAATAGTGATTTCAGTTTCTGAATTTAAAAAAGGCAGGTGGAAATGAGAGATGAAGTCTGAGGTGCTAAGCTTAGATCGGCATAACTGAAAATGTCAAAGTTTTAAACTTTATATAGTGGAGTCTGCATTAGCCCATTTCCTTGGTCTAATAGGATGTATTGATGCCAACATCATTAAATCCTGTCATCAGAATGTCAGTTTTATTTGCATTCAAATTAAGCCAGTAGTCGTCCATCAACTCCTGGAGCTGAGAACAACAACATTTAAAAGATGTGGTTAATGAACACTCACCAGGCAAGCAGTAATAAAAGTTACTTTGCATACATATTCCCAAATAAAATAAATTATGTGATGGGTTGACCTTGTGTCTTAAAAATGGTGCCACATATAACCTAGTCAAGTGGTCATTTTTTAAATTTATCTAAAAAATGTTGAAAATACTCGTGCTCTGCCTGTCCGCTGAGCTATTTCTTGTTCGTCAGAGTCCTTTTGCTTATAAATCCCAGTACTATAATAGAATCAAAGGGGTAAACACAAGAATCATGTATATTAAAATTGTGGATGGGTAGTATTACAGTTTATTCTTTAATTCAAGACAGCTTGACAAACTGCACACAAGATCAAACGTCAAACAAATGTTTTAGCACATGACATAATCGTCATTAGGATGTGACTGTTTGTTCAGGACTATTGGAATAATTACATAAATGCTATTTTCCATGTCAATTTTAGTCATATCTCAGTGGTGGATAAGTCTGCCAGGTGGACACTCTTCTATATTGAATACTAATTAATTTACTATGGCAAGAGCGATCACATTTATCAAAGAATATATACATTGTAGTTTATGTAATCTCTGCAGAGAGAGTGAAAACATGCATACATGTCAAAGGATAGCTGACAACTCAATTTGGTTTGAGAATACATATACTCACTCATTAATTAAGCGAGGGACCCTGGTGAAGTGACCTGTGATGCGTGAACAGTAATCTCATGTGAGTATCCGAAGAACTAAAACAGGCAACTGGATTCATCTGTGTTCTCACATAAAGGGTCAGCTCCTGATCTCATGAGGAGTTTATCAGGTGCATGAAGATAATAAAATCTAATTACTGCAGTGGCAGCTCCCTTCAAAAGCAGTGAATTGCAACTATAACTCTGACAGTCTTCTGTTTTTCTTGTACCACATTCCTTTGGTTCATTTTATGGTTATGTTTACTGCCATTATTTGAGAGTACTCAGACCCAAACTCCTCCTCAAGGAGGGGTGCTAATGAAGAGGAAACAAGAGCTTTTATACAAAGGGATTCATTGTTTGTCTATCCTTCATTTGTCCAGCCAATGAAGCACTTTCATTTCATGAGCAAATCCACAAATCAAATTTGCAAATGCCCACACCATCCACAGTGTTGTCGTTCAATGTTATTCATGATGCCATAGAACAAGCCATGATGTAATATGTGAGGCAAATAGTAGTGCATGGTGAGAGCGTAAATGATAGTTACTTTAGGGCACGCGTTATAGTTATTTTAGATTAATATATCTGCTGAATAGCAGTGGTGATGGACACTTTCACCTAACTATACCATCCCTTAAACCTTTACTTTTTTCAGCACATTCCTATGTTTTATAACATAAATGTGAGATGTTTATTGCTGTGTGTGGCCTGAGGTTGGGTGCCCAATCCCCCTTCCCTTTAAATATATAAATATAAAAGGCAAGCCTATCATAAGATTTCTCCTTACCCCATTTCTATGTACACTGCGCTTCACTGATGTAATGAACATGTTAATACCATTAACACTCACTTCTTGTGGGGAATTATCTTTTCATTTATATGTGAGCATACAGTCTAAACACTTTTATTCATGGTGAATTGTCGCAGTGCCCTTGCTAGAAATGGGGTTTCTGGTTGGCTGGGGTATGCACCTAAGCCAGGCAGAACCACCCCACTCTAGTCAGGGCAAGGGAATTACACGGACAAGATAATCCCTGCTCACCCTCTTGATAGGTTGACATGTGCAGTCAGGCCTAACCCGTAGGCAAGTTGTAAAGCGTCTGCACAACATACACAACACATGTGACACAATATGTACACAACCAAGTAAATACAACACTGAGCTATGTAAAAATAAACTGTATTGTACAAAACATAATTAGACCAAGCATTATATGTCAGTAATACTCTGCTACCTTAGCAGTTGTCAGAACGTTACACAGGTTACTAATACTCTGCAAGAATAGGCAGTAGGCATACTAGAACACATAAGTACTCAGAATTCTGAAGCTTAAGCAGTAGTCAGGAACCACAATCTAAAAGAAATGCACTTGTCATAAACTTATCATAAATATCCATAAAAGGAACATTAGAGAACATATGGCAAGGCATAAAACACATATCAGCATGTCATGCCCATAAAAGGAACAACAACACATATAGCCTTCGTCGAAGTGCTACACTATCCTTTGGAACATCAAGAAGGCTCCTGTAATATACACTTTGGACCCTCTACATCAGCTCTTACTGTCGCACTATATATTATTGACTTTTATGGGTGCTGTGGTCTTATCTGTACTTATGTATATTGTGTATTTACTTTCTTTATACTCAATATTTTTTTGCCCTTAGGTAGTAGGGCGAAGTGACCACTCTTGCACCAGGTGTCAGGCAAACTACTCACAACAACACATGTATGGGAATACACTAGGAGGTGCAGTACTATTGCCATTACTACCTGTTGCTATTAATATTGTATACATATAAATCAATTATGTAAATCATAAATATGTGCGTCCTTTACAGAGTACATGTTTTATGACGAAAGGGAACTCCTAGTGCCAAGAGGATCGATAGGGTGGGTCCCAGGCACTCCTATGCGCAAAACATGGGCCACGTGTTGATCCTGGGGGCAGGGGGGCGGCACACATCCCCTCTGTTTTTTTATAACAGGGCCCTCCTGGGGCCCGTGATCTCTGGAGGGCCAAAGTCAGGAAAACACCAAGTGGAACCACAGATGGGGGGGCCTCACCCTACTCTTGCGGGGCCTCTAAGGGAGACCTGCGGTGCAGGGGGGCCTCTGGCAACGCTTCCACCCCGCCGGCGGTCTCAGCTGATCACTAGGGGCTTAGTTGGGGTGGGGAGCCTCCGATGAGGCTTCCTTCCCAGCCCAGCTTCCAAAATGGAGGTTGCAGCCGTCACCAGAGTGGGTACCTGCTTGTGCCCCGAGGGTGCTCCTCAGAGCATGCTTCACCCCGGGGGCATGGATGGAGTGCACTTGCGCCTTTCTTTCCTTTGTTGGTGCCCTGGAGGCACTTGCTGAAGCCCAAGGGTGACGCGCTCAGTAGAAACAACACCCGAGCTGCGGCTGTGATTTTGGCACAGACAATGCGCTTCTCAGAAGCCCTAGGGCCCTTTAATAATCCCGGGTTGTGGTGGTGATCCTGTCAGCAGGAAAGTGCTTACCAACGCAGGCAGGAAAAAAGAAAGCACTCTTAAGGCGATATATCCGAAAAAGAGAAGCGCTCCTCATGCGCTTCAGGTGGAGTTACACTGGTCAGGGGCCACAGCACCATGCCCCTGGGGGACAACAGTCCAGGACAAGGGAGCACAGATGGCAGAGCCCAGCAGCAGGCCAGCACAAGGGGGATGTAGGCAGGTCCCAGGTCAGCACAGCAGCAGTCCATGGGGGTTCCTGGTGAGTCCTTCCAGCATTCTGTGTCAAGTTCCATGTAAGCTCCAAAGTGCCACCAAATTGTGGGGAAAATTCCCCTGTACTTATACTCAGTTTTACAGTGTTTCACAAAGTCGGGGATAGCTGCTCCAACCAGTTACAATTGGTTCTGAGAGTGCCCCTTCTCTCCTCCATCCCAGGATCCAAACATCAGAGGGGGGTATCTGACCCTATTGTGTGAGGCCAGGCCAAAGCTTTTACAAATGCAGGTGTGCCCCGCCTCTCCCTTCTCTCAGCCCAGGAAGATTATTCAGTATGTAGATGCACCTCTGTCACACCTCAACCCTCCCGTTGTGCAGGCTGTCTGAAAAGTATGCACAAAGCCCAACTGTCACTGCCCAGACATGGATTGGAGTCAAGCTGCAAAACACCAGAGTTATAAGCACAGAGAAATGCTCACTTTCTAGAAGTAGCATTTCTGTAATGATAATAAAAAATACACCTACATCAGCAAGCAGCATTTCTCACTACCATTACAACCATACTAAACATGCCCACGCTACCCCTCATAAATCAGACAATACCCCTTACTCATAGGGCAGGGCATTTCCAATGCAATCCTATAAAAAGGCAGCACTCTCAGCAATGAGAAACCAAATAAGCTGTTTGTCACTATCAGGACAGGCCAACCTACTAGGCACATGTCCTGCCTTCTACATACATAGCACCCTGCCCATAGGGCTAGCTAAGGCCTACTTTAGGGGTCGCTTACATGTAGTTAAAGGGGAGTTCTGGGCCTGGCAAGTACATTTAGATGCCAGGTCCTTGTGGCAGAAAACTGTGCACACATGCCCTGCGCTACCATGCCTGAGACAGGTTTGAAATGCTACTTCAGTGGGTGGCGCAAGCAGCGCTGCAGGCCCACTAGTAGCATTTAATTTACAGGCCCTGGGGATAGAGATAACACTTTACAAGGGACTTGTAGGTGAATTAAATATGGCAATTAGGTATAAGCCAATCATACCAAGTTTACAAGGGAGAGCACATGCACTTTAGCATTGATTAGCAGCGGTAAAGTGCTCAGAGTCATAATGTCAACCAAAAAGGGTCAGACAAATAAAGAGGAAAAGACAAACATTTTGGGGAATGACCCTGTAAGAGGGCCAGGTCTAACAGCCCAGATGTGTGACAGTTAATTTAATAGACCATTTGCTGCTATAGACATTTATCTGATAATGCCAAGTGCACCACTCGCTTGATGACTGGCACAGTTTCTTCAGATATTATGCCTTATTCTAATATCAGCAAATCACACAATAGAACGTCATCATATCATCATACAGATAGTAAAGTGCAAGTACATAGCTGGGCTAAGAATAAGGAAAAAAAGAGACCCTAAAGCCCCTTTGTGCCAACTTCCTATTTCTATGCTTATAGGTATAGTAGCTTACTCTATTTGCAGAAAATCACCAAATAAAGTGCTATCACGCGTATAAGAGATGCTAAAATCCAAATACAAAGTGACTGGATTAGACAGACGAACCGATATGACTCTACCTATGCAAAGGTTCCATGGAACCTAGCAGTGTCCCTCCCTTGGCAGTTACTACTAATTACACTATAGGTAGAGAGGAAACAGATAATTCAAATATACCCCCCACATCCTCTTGATAAATCCAGCCGTAAATATGTATGGCTGCTCCAGAAGTAATACAAGACTGGAAAACCCAGCGGTAAGATGCAGCCATACCTAATGTGAGTGGAGCCACTAAGAAGGGCTCAAGTCATAGGCAATTTCCAGCATCCTCCAGAGCTTATACTGATCCTTAAAAACAAAACACCCAGAAAGTGCTGAAAGAGCCTACGATAGTGTAACTGGTGAATCCGGCCCCAGCTCTTCCAGTGCCTCCATGAAAAACCCATGAGACCCAAAATCTTTTAAGGCTTCCTACCCAACTCATATGCCTCCTCAAATGTTTTTGTTCTGAGCATTTTGTTTACCCACTCCTGAATTACTGGAGCACTAAATGATCTCCAGGGCTGCAGGATTAGCGACCAGATGACTACCGAAACAATAGAAAACAAATACTAGGCTCCATACATATACCAAGCAACACCCAGAGCAATCAAGGCTGCAAAAATACAATATTGTGACATGTATCAACAGAAATGTCCTAAATGTGTACTGAACAACATAAAACCTACATCTGAAATTGTGGTACTCTCATGTGAGATGTAAAACAATATCCATGGTTTTAGAAATACCATTGGCAAAACAATCAAAAAGAACAGAGAAAGTCACTGTGTAGTGAAATACATAGTGAATTCTGTGTCAGTTAACTGTAAAGAGGAAATACGAACAAACCAAATACAACACCACTTTGTGTGAAAATGGGGTGCAAGAAACAAAATATATAACACCAACAAAGTTACCTAAGTAGTAAGACTGTCAAAAACCATATGATCTGTAGAGGTTCGTGCAATGGTTGTCATGCGCCCAAAGAGAAGGCATCTAGGGTCAAACTGCAAGCTACTATTTGTACCATGATTCTACCGGGAGGTAAGTGTGAACAAGAGAAATAGCTGTGTAACGAGCATACGGGCCAAAAGACAGCAACATGAAAGCCGATTAAGCCCAGAAGTTAGAAAATTACATAAAGTACCTGGAGAATAAATCCCTTATGTGGAGAAGTAATCTCCCAGCATTCTTTATCATGGAATAAAGGGATATCAAAAGGTAGTATGCATCCATACACATATCCGGTGCTAAAATGCCAGATATAGACAAGTTAGAGCAGTTTTAGGGGAACGGAAAGTTGAAAAATCTTAGCGTCTTACCTGGTGCCACTGTAAATGGGCAAGTCAAACTCGAAAACGGATGCCTTAGGTCATACCGCATCCTCCGCTTTAACCCCTTCGCTGCCAGGCATTTTCCCCTTCTGTGCCTAGCCTTTTTTTTTTGGCTATTTGGGGCAGTTCGCGCTTAGGTCCGCCTAACTTTTTGTCCACATAAGCTATCCACTCCAAATTTGCGTCCTTTTTTTCCAACATCCTAGGGATTCTAGAAGTATCCAGAGTTTGTGGGTTCCCCTGGAGGAGACCAAGAAATTAGCCAAAATTACAGCAAAATTATAATTTTTTCAAAACAATTGGAAAAAAGGGCTGCAGAAGAAGGCTTGTTGTTTTTTTCCCTGACAATTGCATCAACAAAGGGTTTGAGGTGCTAAAATCACCAGCTTCCCAGATTTCAGGAACAGGCCGACTTAGATCAGAAAACCACATTTTTCAACACAATTTCGGCATTCTACTGGGACATATCCCATTTTTAAAAAAAATTGTGCTTTCAGCCTCCTTCCAGTTAGTGTCAGAAATGGCTGTGAAACCAATGCTGGATCCCAGAAAGCTAAACATATCTGTAAAGTAGACAAAATTCTGAATTCAGCGAGGGATAATTTGTGTAGATCCTACAAGTGTTTCCTACAGAAAATGACAGCTGAAATAAAAAAATACTGAAATTGAGGTGAAAAAAAATAGCCATTTTTCTCCACGTTTTACTCTGTAATTTTTCCCTATGGTGTCATATTTTCAAAAGCAATATGCTGTTACATTTGCTAGACTCTTCTGGTTGTGGGGATATATAGTGCTTGTAGGTTCATAAAGAACTCTAGGTACCCAGAGCCAATAAAGGAGATGCCTTGTGCAACGGGTTTTCATTGTATACTGGCCATACAGAAAATTAATTTGGTGAAATATCAAAAGTTAGAAATAGGTATCAAGAAACCTTTGTATTTACAAAATGGGCACAAGATAAGGTGTTGAGAAGCAGTGGTTATTTGCACATCGCTGAATTCCGGGGAGCCCATTCTAGCATGCGAATAGAAGTCTTTTTTATACACTGTCTTACATTTGGAAGGAAAAATTTTAGAGAAAGACAAGGGGCAATAACGCTTGTTTTACTATTCTGTGTTTCTCTGAGTCTCCCGATAAAAATGGTACCTCACTTGCGTGGGTAGGCCTAATGCTTACGACAGTAAACACAACATAGACATATCACATTTTTACATTGAAATCTGACATGTTTTTTGCGAAGTGCCTAGCTGTAGATTTTGGCCTCTAGCTCAGCTGGCACCTAAGGAAACATACCAAACCTACATATTTATGAAAACAAGACACCTAGGGGAATTCAAGATGGGGTGACTTGTGGGGTTCTGACCAGGTTCTGTTACCCAGAATCCTTTGCAAACTTCAAAATTTGGCCCAAAAATCACCTTTTCCTCTCATTTCGGTGATAGAAAGTTCTGGAATCTGAGAGGAGCCACAAATTTCCTTCCACCCACCGCTCCCCCAATTCTCCCGATAAAAATGGTACCTCACTTGTGTGGGTAGGCCTAGCGCCCGTGACAGGAAATGCCCCAAAACAGAACTTGGACACATCACATTTTCCCAAAGAAAACAGAGCAGTTTTTTGCAAAGTGCCTAGCTGTGGATTTTAGCCTCTAGTTCAGCTGGCCCCTTTGGAAACCTAGCAAACCTGCGCATTTTTTAAAACTAGACACCTAGGGGAACTTGTGAGGTGACCTGTGGGGCTCTGACCAGGTTCTGTTACCCAGAATCCTTTGCAAACCTCAACATTTGACCAAAAAAACACTTTTCCCTCTCATTTCGGTGACAGAAAGTTCTGGAATCTAAGAGGAGTCAAAAATGTCTTTCCACCCAGCGATCCCCCAAGTCTCCTGATAAAAAGGGTACCTCACTTTTCTGGGTAGGCCTACTGCCCGCGAAAGGAAATGCCCAAAAACACTATCTGGACATATCAAAATTATCAAATACAAAACTACCTGTTTTTGTGGGGGGGTGGGGGGGGGGGGGCACCTGCATTTTTAGTGTTGGGCTTAGCAGTCATCTAGGGAAACCTGCCAAACCCAGACATTTCTGAAAACTAGACACCCGAGGGAGTCCAGGGAGGTGCGACTTGTGTGGATCCCCCAATGTTTTCTTACCCAGAATCCTCAGCAAACCCCAAATTTAGCTAAAAAATCAAACATGTCGAAATTGAGGGGGAACCAAAGCAGGTCTAAAAGGGCAGTTTGAAAAGAAACATTTTTAGGCTGACAAGTGCAGCTGAATTTTTATCAGTATAGATGAGACAATGCTGGGTGGTAGGAATTTTGTGGATTCCAGCAGATTCCGGAAGGTTCCATCACAAAAATGTGGGAAAAATGTGTGAATTCCAGCAAAGTTGGAGGTTTGCAGGGCATTGTGGGTAAGAAAATGGTGCAGTGTGCATATGAAACACACCACCCTGGAATCACCCAGATGTGTAGTTTTCAGATGTGTCTAGGCCTTGTGGATTTTTCTACATGGCAGCATCCCAAAGTCCATAAAGTGCAGCCCTTTCCATTCCAAGTGGGACGCACTCATGGCCCAAATGTAAAATCAAAACTCAAAATAATTAAATGTCCTCTTGCTTGCCATGGGATAAGATGTTTTAGTGTGCGGGGGAGAGCTGAAAGACTGTTACACCCTTCAGTTGGGGCGCCGGCATACCCAGGCCTGTACTGGTTGGTAGCCACTACCCCATTATTTATTTTATTTTTTTGTAATTCCCTTGCTTCTAGAAGACTCTCTAGAAAACTCTCTGCCCCCCTGGGGTGTGGATCGGGGGTAATTGCCCCATCTGCCCACTGGTGGGCAGAACAACTGTGGCCCCATTTATTTGGGGTGGGGGTATGACCTCTTATTTTGGAAAATAAATCTTCCCTGGTCTCTGGTGGGCTTTCTGCCTTCCAAAAATAGACCAATATGCCCCAAAGGGGGCAGATATGGCCACAAATAATGTGCCCCAATGGGGAGTGACTCTTACCCAAGGGGCTGCCCCCCTTAAGAAAACACACACATACACACACACAAATCCCTGGTGCCTAAGTGGTTTCTGCCCCCCCCCCGGGGGCAGATCGGCCTAATAACCATAGACCTGATCTGCCCCCGGGGGGCAGAAATGGCCTAAATAGAATTTGCCCCCTAGGGGAACAACCCTTGCCTAAGGGGTCGCTCCCTACTTCTAAAAAAAATAAAATAATAATAATCCCTGGCGCCTAGAGGTTTTTACCCCCCAGGGGCAGATCGGCCTAATAACAATAGGCCAATCTGCCCCAAGGGGGGCAGAAAGGGGCTTCAAAAAATGTCCCCTCTGAGGAGCGACCCTTGCCCTAGGTGTCGCTCCTCTTATGCCAATTTCTGTTTATGAATAAATCCCTGGTGTCTAGTCGGCATTTCAGTAGCCGGATCGCTTCTCAATCTGGCTGCTGAAATGCTCTGAGAGACTTCAAAGGGAAGGAGCACTGTGCCGGTGGACGTAACCATTACGTCCCTGGCACAGAAGGGGTTAAAAGCCTGTAAAGTCGAAACAAAAAGAGGAGTAGTCAACAGCGGGAACCTAGAGTGAGCTTAGAGAAAACAAGTGCCATCTTAAGCGTGTTGCCTGTTGGGCAAAAATGTGCAGGGAAGGGAAGGTAAAATGACACAAAAGTAGTCAAAAAAATTCAAATGTAAAACAAAAATGAGTCAGGGTGAAAAATAGTAACGCAAAGTCCATACTATTATAGTAGTAACAAGAGAAAAATCACCACGAGAAAAGAGGGAAAGGAAACTAAAGACAGACAATAAACAAATGCTCCCAGTGTGTAAGAATCAGTGTGCAGTGTCATGTGGAACTGAGAGGGTGTCATAATAAATAACTAAGGAAGTAATGCATTGTAGGTGTAGCAAATACTATAGGTAAACAGTGCAAGAACAACCTTTATGTGGTTGCATCCAAAAAATAGTGTTAGTTGAAAGAAAACATAAGAATCAAGGTAAACAACATACATGCCACTGTCTCAAGTCTATTGCATAGACGGAAAGAAGCATCAAGAAGAAGGGAGAGGGCAGTATGAACAATATTGTCACACAAGTATGCAGGCAGTGACACAGTGTTATTATACAATTGGAACCGAAAGGAAACATATATACAGTATACAGTATGAAAAACAAAAACTGTTGAGAGTTGGTAATAAAACTCAGCGACAGACAAAGTATGGCACAATATTATTCAATATAGACTAAAACTATAATTTATGATGAGGAAAACTGAAACATAGCAGCATAACATGTATTAGAGATTTTCCAGAAAGACAGAGAGTTTGGAGTCTACATTGAGTTCGCGTTCCACTGCTCTCAGTTTTGTGATCCAACTAGTTTCAAGTCTGCTGAGTACCCGTGTTCTGTCACCTCCTCTCGGATTTGCCACTTCCACTTCTTGTCAGTACTCCAGGAGAAGTATTGCTTGAGGTCACGGAATACCTCCCTGTGGATGTAGTGTACTGAAGCAGAGGAGCAGATAAAGGCATACAACAGGAATGAACAAATATAGAGTAAAGTGCAGGAACAGGATAATGAAGGAAGAGCAACCTTAGCGTGAACAAACAGGGAATGGACCAATAATGGACAAACACACTGGGTTACCACGAAGGTTGTACACGGGTAAGGCTCAGAACTTTCCACAGCAACAGGTGTGCAGATTACTCTTACAGATAGTCACCCCGCAAGCCTCATAGAAAAGAGGCAGAAGAAGTGAGTCTGGCTCAGGACCTTTAGGTCATGAACAAGAATTGTACTTGCATACACAAGACAAGCCCTGTGGGTCCAGCTGGAGACACAGTGGCAATTTCAGGAAAACAGCAATGGCACACTCTTACAGATAAGAACTGAATCGTATATACTACACAAGACATGGGATGGGGCAGGAATTGCCTCCTGGAACCCAGGAGCCAAACTCTTTACAAAGGAAAACACTTACACACATGTGAGGACTAATAGTACACTTACCAGACACAATAGCCAGAGGGGAAAATACAGAGCAAGAGCTAGAAAGGAGTATAAGAACTGATGCTAATAGTCAGGAGCAGGCTATGCAAGGAAACCTGAAGAACAGGCAAATATACACAGGTATTCTAGGAAACTGGAAATAGCAAGAGACTAACTACAAGAGAACTAGAGGCTGTAAGAATCACAGAGAAAGAGAACAGAAACTAGGGGCCAAGTCTGAGACACAGAAGAGAAATTACAGGCGCTAAGGTAGAAGCAAAATAAATAAGTACAGGGGAAAAAAATACCAGGAACAGAAGGAACAAACTAGGAAGCAAAGGAGGAGCAGGACTGGAAAGCAGGACACAGGCTCTGGCTGAAGCAAGCAGGAACAGGACTAGAAAACAGGGCACAGACTGTGGCTGAAGCAAGCAGGAACAGGACTGGAAAACAGGGCACTGGCTCTGGCTGAAGCAAGCAGGAACAGGACTGGAAAACAGGGCACAGGCTCTGGCCGAAGTAAGCCGGCACTGGACTAGAATACAATGCCAACAAGAGGTTTGGTGCACAAAGGAAACAAACTCCATTGCACGAACAGGAAGCTTCAGGAGATGGCAGCTTATAATCAGTTCCAAGCAGCAGCAAGCCCAAGGTAGTGTCACATGGCTTGGCTGCACAAGAGTGGTCTCAGGGGGATTCAATTCCAGTCTCTCACAAGTCCTGGAGAAGATAATCCAGTACAAAGGAACAGCAGGACTCTTCCTACAGGAAGCAATGGACAGCAGCTTCCAGGTCGTACTGACTATTAGAACATTGGAATGTTCGGATCTCCATTCCAGACAATGGAGTGCTCCAGTCCTTTACTGGCTGGTAAAACACAGAAGCCAACATTCCAATGTTCTCTTTGTTCACAGCAACAGCTGTGAACAAAGCCTCACGGAGCCCGAGGGGATTTTAATCCTCTCGGGCTTTGTGAGGATTTTTTTTAATAGAACATTCTGCCCCAGAGTGGCAGAATGTTCTAATAGCCTTAAAACCCGCCGTAGCGGGCTCTACCGGCCATTAAAGGCGCTCTACCTTGTTAAAGGACCGAGGGAGCAGGACTTTTATGGCCGATAGAGCCCGCTACGGCGGTTCTAAGGCTATATTAGGCAATGCATTCTGGGTCTTGAAGTCCATGGAAATAACTGTAGGTTTTCAGTAGCAAACAATATCGAAATGGGAAGCAAGTAGGAGTCAGAAAGGGACTTTGGATGAGTGTTAATGGTGATTCCCAGGCTGCAGATAGTTTGTGTGCAGCGCCCCCCAGAGATGGGGTGACAGGGTCATAACACTCTTATGATGTTAACCTCAAATTCACCAATTCACTGGTTTTATGTTGTGTGTTGTAATGCAAGGCAAGAGGATTGTTTTCATTACAGTTCCTAATAGCATGGATATTCTCTTGGATTCTTCCTGTGAGTGGTCTTATCATGCTGCCTATACTAAATCTGTAGGCATAAACACACTATACAGTAGACCACAAAATTAAATTGCAGTTGCAAAACACATTGACCGTGTGTTTCACCAATGTGTTGTCCGCAAAATGTTTCAGTTGATCAAGCACAAACTGACACATCTTGCAGTGTCCTCATTTAAAGGAACCTTGGGGTAGTTGTCTCAACCATCCAGTAGTAGGTTGGGCTATTTCTGGTGTTAAAAAAACTAGGACAGAGGAAATTACGTATAGTTTTGCCTCTACTGTATGTGATGCAAGGCTTATTTGTGACAAAATCCTTCAGTACAGTATCCAGATTAAGTACATGCCAGTGTCATTGAAGAATCTCATAGAACACATGGATCAGATAATGGCATGGTGTAATAAGTGCTAACCTAGGTGTCTCATCTAATCGTTTAGACTTGCTCTTTAGTGGAGACTGCAGTTTCATATGGGCGATTTAGTTTGGCTTTTGTAACTACTGTGGTTGGATATCCTCTGGCTAGGAAAATGTTTTCCAAGTATTTCAATTCAGTGTTGTGAACAGATCCATCACTGCAGTTATGTCTCACTCTAACCATTTCTCCATAAGGAATGGAGTGTACTTGTGATTTGGGATGTGAACTTCTAGTGTGGAAAATGAAATTGCATGCAGTGTTTTTTTTAAACAAAAACGACATGATTTCTGTACCTTCACAGTATAGTGTAAGATCAAAGAATGTTATGCTCCTCTTTTGTGAGAAATTGGTGAATAAAATGTTAAAAGGATTATTGTTTAGGAAAGACAACAATTTGGAAATAGACCTAGTATCACCTGACCATATCATTAATATATCATCTATATATCTTCCCCAAAAGATAACATGATCAATAAGTTCCGGTGGACAGTCAGACCAAACAAATGTTTTTTGTATCCACCCCATGTAATGGTTGGCAAATGACAGAGAGAACTTTTAACCCATCGCCGCACCCTCACATACTTTTGGTGATCCCTACAAAATTCCTTTAGTACAAAGAATACAGATACATTTTGGTATGCTATTGCAAAATGTTTAGACAAGGATTGCATTAAGATCGTGACTCCAATAGACAAAAGTCAATGTCCTGAACATATTGAGAAGATGTATGCATTGTCTAAAAGAGGAACTTTGCCTCTAGAAATTAATTCACCAAGTAATAATTTTGTCTGGGAAGACATCTGGAGTGAGAAAATGTATAAAATAATTTTAGCTACAATAATGGTTATCTGCACTCACTTACATGGATGATGGGGCTGATGTGTGTGGTCTTTATATGTCACGTGTATAACTGCCTGTTTACTTATCTGTTTGTTTTTATATGTATTTACACACTCTCTAACAAGCATGATTCCACTCATGGCATGGATTTTCTACAATTGCCTAATGCTTTGCCATGTGACAATGGGGTATAACATACTGAATACCCTCCTTGTTTTTAGCATCACTCTCTATATGTCTCTTTTCCATTACTGGTCGGATTTCAGATATCATAAGGTATACTTCACACTTGGAGGGTGACTTTTTGAGATTGGGTATTGCTACTAATTACCACTGCTATAACCCCAATCATTGGTAGATTAGGTTACATGGTCCTGATGAAATGCCGAGATCCGCAGAGACTTTACATGGCACAAAACATTTGACCAGCGTTCTCACTTCGCTGTGAGTTGTGCCGGATCATTGTCTCCAACGCAGCCAGCCTATGTTTTTATTTATAACAAGTGGTTTGACATATTAAAAACTTCAGGATCTCCCTTAGTTTTTTCCTACCACACTAACATAATCTACACACACACACACACAGCACCTACTCTTATACTTCATCACAGCTTCTTACTTTAAAAGACCTCTGGCAAAAAGGCCCCTCAAGGGGCCCGTTTGACATTGCAGCACTATCCCAATGAGGAGATGCCCAATGATGAAGCATGACACCCATCAGGGTCTATGAGGGTGCTTCCTTCTGAGCGATTAGATCCCCATGATCTGCTTTCACAGACCCATATAGACCTACTGCCTGTCCTTTTTCTTTTTCTGATTCTTTTATGAACTGCATACTCGTATACATAAAATAACTTTGAACCTTTAAAATTGAAGAGCTGTGGGTCCAGGTGAAATTTCTGTTGATTTATTGAAATCTGTCCAAATGCCTGGGCTAATTATTGCAAACAATTTGTTCACTTTTTTAAGCACTGGTTCAAAACTGAACTGTTGGAATAGAAGTCACTTCAGTCTGTTGAATAAAAAGGGAGTTTGTTATCTTCCTAAAAGTTACCATCCGATTGCCATCCTAGAAGCAACTGGGAAGATTTCGCAAAATTCCTTATACTAAGGTTAACATCATGGACAAATTCACTTGATCTCCTTCCAGTAGAACACAGTGGTTTCTGTGAAGAATGTTTCACTGTGCATACCATTTAAATGACAATTTCTGAAAAATACTTCAAATTAAGGAAATCAAAGTTATTTGTGGCATTTGCTGATTTTAGCAATGTCCTTAATTTTTACCATAATATTGCAACATAATCAATCATATGGGGTGTCCCTCCTACTCTTTCGAGAACATTGTTCAACCTATACTCTGAGAATTGGATAAAGGTTCTTCTTGGACCTTGTTCTGAATATTTCTCTAAAATAACTTTCCTTAATAGTGTACAAAAAGGATGCACATTGGCACCTTTATAATTCTCTATTTATTTATTTGATTTTACAATGAAAATTAAGAAGTGAACACCTACCTTCCAAAATTGGGCACCAATGAAATATCCACACTCATATACACTCATGACTTAGGGCCTCATAACAAGTCTGGCGGTCCAAGGACAGCCAGACTCGCTGTGATGGCCAGACCGCCTCACGCCAGATGATCTGATTGCCACATTATGACCCTGGCGGTGGACCGCTAGGAGACCGCTGTCCCCACCAGGAACATGGTCCCGGATGGGCTGACAGTGGAATGAGTTGTGGTCAGCCACAGCAATGCTGAGCTCAGTTCCGCCATGCTGATTACAACTCAACTTTCCACAAGCCTGTTCATGGGGGGACCCAGCCCTAAACAGGCTGCTAGAAAGCCAGTACGGGGGGGGGCTCTGAACTGCTCATGTGCATGGCATGGGCAGAGCAGGGGCCCCCTGCCCAGCACCCTCAGAATGTGCACTGTGCATACAGTGCGCATTCTGAGGGTGCTGTTATCCTGTGGTATTGACCTTGGCTCCCTAATGCCGTAGCACTGTTCCTGCCGGTCAGCCCGGGGGAATGCCGTAATACAATGTTTCCGCCGGTCAGCCTGGCAGAGACATTGTAATACGACAGGGTCACAACCGGCATGATGGCAGCATTCTCCCCACAAGTTTGGCAGTCGCCCAAACTCATAATGAGGCCCTTAGTCCAAAAGTCTCCTAAGCCTATTGGCCAAGAAAGGTAGTTAGACATATTGCCCACTTTTTCCAAACAACATAACTTATCAGTAAAAGAGGGTAAAACAAATATAATGATTATGTTTGCTTTAATGCCTAAAGAAATTCAACTTGAAATAGTAAAAGATGACATCTACTTTCTTGTGAATATATCTAGTAACTGGTCATGGGTTTATTTTGTTAAAGGTCATCATTCCACCACAAAATTGATTGGTTCTGGCCTCCAGATTTTTTTTCAGATCAGTAAGCAACAGAGATATTCAACCACTATGAAAGTTGTTAAAATTCCATCAGTGTCATTATATGCTGCTGAAACTCAATCATTAAGTGCCTTGAAAAAGTATTTTTACTCGGGAAGCATTATTTAAGCATTGGTAGTTCTAGCCTGATGAAATTGTTAGAACTGGGTTCTTTGGTTGGCAGTCAGGTTACCCCATGTCCAAGCAAGGACCCTCACTCTAGTTAGGGCAAAGGAGAAACACACCTGGTTAACCCCCACTGACCCCTAGGTAGCTTGGCTTGAGCATGCAGGCTTAACTCAGAAGCAATGTGTAAAGTATTTGTACCAACACACACAGTAATACAGTGAAAACACTACAAAATGGACACCACACCGGTTTAGAAAAATAGGTAATATTTATTCAAATCAAACAAGACCAAAACAACGAAAACCCAACATACAAAAGTCAAGACATACATTTTCTAAAGAATAAGAGTGTGTTCAGGGCTTTTGGGTCCAATACTTACACCCCTTTCTGCCTTTGAAGTTGGTAAACTTCAAAGGAAGGTCTATCTTGTTTGCAAAATCCTGCCTTGCCCAGGCCAGGCCCGAGACACACTCAGGGGGTTGGAGACTGCATTGTGTGGGGCAGACGCAGCCCTTTCAGGTGTTAGTGACCACTTCTCCCTCTCCTCCTAGCACAGGTGGCTCATCAGGATATGCTGGCTGCACCCCAGCTCCCTTTGTGTCACTGTCTAGAGGAGATTCACAAACAGGCAGAGTCACAGAATGGCTTAAGCAAGAAAATGCCTACTTTCTAAAAGGGACATTTTTTTAAACTAACAATCCAAAAGTCAACTTCACTAAAAGATGTATTTTTAAATTGTGAGTTCAGAGACCCTAAACTCCAATTTCTATCTGCTCTCAAAGGGAGTCTGCACTTTAAAGTTACATAAAGGCAGCCCCCATGTAAACCTATGAGAGAGATAGAAATATACACAATCAAATGGAATTCAGAAAGGAAATAAATAACTGACTCTTTCCAAACAAATGATGCAGGACAAGATTATGAATAACCAGGTACTGTTATCCATACATGGAAAGCATGGGCAGCACACAATGAAGGGCCATACTTACACAAACACTGGAAGATGCAGTCTGTATACCACTGCTCATTGTACCATTGCTTTCTCAAGTGTAGCAATAGGATAACAGCACCACTCTGGTCGTCACAGACAACAGCAAAAAACGTCTGGCAAAGTCCACACCGCATTTGTCCCAGACAATCCCAACGTAGTGTAGCATTCTACCATTTCACTCATACACTTCAGCTAATTGAGGTACCCAGTAACCAGTAAGGATAAAGTGGGGGTCCACAGAAGTCAAAAGGTTGGGAACTACTGGTCTAAAACATTTCAAACTGCCCAGAGTCTGCAGGCATGCAGTACATTCGAAGAGAGACCAACATGCATTTATTTGGTTTATCTTCTGAATATTTGCACAGAAGCCCCTTTAATCTGATTGGTTTCATTTGTGAATGTTCGTGTTGCAACCTCTTTTATCGTATTGGTTCAGTTTCTTACCATCACCAGGGTCCAAATCTGATTCATGGTTCGTATTTATCATCTCAGTTTTGTGCTCCTTCATATTAGCCTCAAATATGTGCATTCTCAGTGCATTTTTAGGGCCGAGTCTGCGTCACATGCGATTGCGCATGCGTTTCGCTGAGCGAGACACTTTAGGAATTAAAAAGGGCTCGGAGCACCATCCACGTCATGTCAGTGTCTTTCATTGGCTCGTGGGCTTGCCTGTTAGAATCTGCTTGATTTCATTAGTGGAAGGCACGCATACGTCATGCCTTTTCCGGTGGATAGCCCTCCTCAAGCGCATCAACCAAGTACAGAAAACATACGAGGCTCGCTGTTTTCTGTCCGGTTCGTGGACTACTTTTTCTCTTTTTTCCCAGCGCGATCTCGCATGGCAGAAGTCGAGCGCTTTACATAATATCAACCCTGTTACACACTTAATTGCACTTTTTGTGGTTGTTGCACTTTTGCCGATAGGTTTCATGACGAGTGAAAAGTCCGGTTAGAAGTTTACAACGCTATCAGCTCTAACACGAGCAAACGCGAGACACGTTGCATTGCAAATGCTTGTTTGTTCTTGACTGCAACATTGGCAGATTTAACATCTCCAATTGTACTGTTTTAAGGTTACCGAATTGATGTCACGCTGGATAGTCATGTTATTAGGACACTTACTTCAGAAGATGTGCATCATTAATCCTCGAAGTTAAGTGGCAGGGCAATAAGCCATGGTGCTGCTAAAAATGCTTGACTGGTAAGTCTTTATAAACGTGAAAGTTTGGCTACAGCCATTTGTAGAATTTGATGTTGGACAAGGCCCCAAGGGTGCCATCTTCACTATGTGACCCACTTACCAAGTAGAGAACAGACAAAAACGTTTTACCATCTCAAACATAGATCACTGTGACAAACCCAACAGGCTTTATTGGAATAACATCCCATTCACATTTGACAGAATACTGCTCATCAGGCTTTGAACTGTACTTGACCTTGGCTTCAGCGATTAACGTGTCAAAAGGACTCAGCACCATGAGCATGTGACCTGGAATCATACAGCAGATTCATACTGTGTGTCTCAGTAATGGCTGATGTTATCTCCATACCTGCAGTGTACGAGAGGCTGGTCTGCTGAGACTGGTAACACGTAGGTTCAAATTCAGAGCAGCTGTAGTTAGGCAGTGCTGATCTATTCGCCAGAGGGGCTTGAAAAAGATGTGAAAGGTCGCCGATAAATCCAAACACAATTATGGTATGCCTTTGAATCTTACACACGAATGCGTTATTTGTTTGCAATAAAAACACACTTTACCAACACAGGTCGTCACCTCACACAACCTTAAAAATATTGAAAATCTGTGGTTAGCCCACGTTTTTGGTAAAGTACACATCAAATTACCGTTAACTGCGGATTTCTGCAACGAACTGAAGGATTCTCGAAGTCAGCAAATGTGGGACTGTTAAACTGAGTAAAATAAATCTTATTTACTGCACATATAAACTGTCATAAGAAGCAATATATATAATTTAAGTTCTTTTCATTGGCGTTTAACTGTGCTCAAAATGACTTCCTCTGTCGCTATAGTCACGTATCATTTATTTGAGTATTTCCAATTAATATATATTTCATTTTGTTTTGCAGTTGCAATGTGCATGTTTGCGTAACACTTGTTTCTGTACAAATCTGTTGTTACCGATTTTCTTCTGAGCACTGTTTGTTTCAGCATCATGCGTGGCAGCAGGCGCCATAACGTCTTATTTTTGTAATAATCCAGCAATTTAAAATTTCAGCAGCCTTAACTTAATTTCAACAACCTCCAACTAAGGGTCCTGGCATCTACCACCGCTGATGCCAAAGTATACTTTAACATCCACAGTACCATCACACTCACTGTGTGACCTGATTGAATGATCCCCTGTATAAGCGTATAGTAAAAGGTCATAATAGTGCCTTAAACTTATACAGAAGAAACCTATATGCATCTGCGAGGGACTGAATACCACTATGCAAGTTTCCATAAGCAGTAAAAGAATTGTGGCTTATAATCTATGGCTCATCTCTAGCATACTTGCCTAATTCAGCACCTTGCCTCTATGCTCTTACTTGCCTGACATTATGTCCACACGCAAAAATTGAGGAGCCCATTGATTTGAAAAACAGTCAGGGGTAGAGTTAAGAGCCCCTGGAGACTCCTAGCACCACATTAGTGTCATTTTTTTATGCTAAAGTGGCCCAATGAGGACATAATCGCTGCACCAAATTTACAACTTTGTAATCCTTTGCACTACATTATGCCTGCACCATGCAGAATGTATGCAAAGGGGATGTTCCTCTGTTAAGAGATTTCTTTGCATCATTTTTTCAGCACTTTTTTTAAGGCCTGCTCAAAGTAGGCGTTAAAAAGAAGCACACCATTGTTTACAGTGTGCCTCAATGGGTTTTGCAGGATTAGCATCAGCATTTTTAACGCTAATTCTTCAAAGTTCAAAACTAGCATCAAAAAGTTTGATGCTAGTTCCCTAACTACTGCCATGGTTAACCATATCTTAGATACGACGCAAACATGGTGGCATTAGGGGGGCGCTAAACGACACAAGAAAAGTGGCGCTGCACTGGGTGCAGCGCCACTTTTCTTAAATCAGGCCCTCAGTCTCAAGTTGATATCTACTGTATAGTAAATGCGAGCTTCAGACTATGAAGGGAGTGAACCAACTTTCTGCTCAGCACCCACTTCCTGCCCTACTCCGAGGACACGTATAATATCGGAATGGGGGAGTCTGAAATAGGTCTCACTTCTGAGGCGCCTCTCAAACATCTAATTCATCTAATTTACACCATCTTAACTAGCCCAGCCTGCCTTCACAGTTTGTTCCTCTTTTATGCCTACAGTCCTTCATCAACCTAGTACAAAGTACTATGAATATTTCACAGTGCTCTTAGCCTCAAATGAACACCATGTAAGACATAAGATACATACACTTCATGAATCTGATTGTACATACCACTTCACTGTATAGTATGGGGTCTCCAATCTTTTCAATTATAAGATGTTCAATGAAAATCATCTCAAGCTACTAATAATATTAGTGTTGTAATCTTGACCACATCAGTCAAGATTACATTAGTGGCACTCCTATGCAAGATTGCCAACTGGAATCACCTGAGTGCATCATGAAGGGCTGTAAGTAATAACATAAAAAGCTTTAGCATTTTTGAATGCTTGTACATGAATGATACATGAAGGCATATAGCTGCAATGCCATTGGCACCAAGGTAATAACATTATTAACATGTCTTCTAAGTGCCACATGATTTATTCCTCAAATATCAGCTTTGAATATATTTTGAAAAGTCATAGATTTTTCTCCAAACATCAGTTTATGAGTTCTGATAATACACCCATCTTTGTCTTTACATGCTCTTCAGTTTTTTCATATGTGTATTATTTCAACCAAGCAAAGGCTTCTTATTTAGTAGGCTGAGCTGTACACAAGAGGGCTACTTACAGGGAGCTGGAGAGCTATCAATAGTTCACGAGCTACGAGATGGAGAAGAATGGTAGTAGTCACACCAGTTGTTTTATTGCCCTTATAACTTGTTTTTATGCTGTGATTCCTATTTCACTTGTGCCAATTATTACCATCAGGTACCTTGTTTGTCTCCTAGTGCCGTGGTTCCCAACCTGTGGTTTGGGGACCCCAAAGGGTACATGAAGCCTCCTCAGGAGTTCTGGGACTACTTAGAAAATTAAATAATTTTGACAGATTAATACAGTGTAAATAAATAAAGTGGCTAAATGTACAATTGAACATTTTAAAACATACTGTAAATGTCAGGGAATTTGAAATAAGAGGCTAAAAATTAAATTAGTATCCGCAGATTGATTCATGGGAGTAGTGCAGGTGCATCAAACAAAATATAGTAAGGACAACGTGTGACTTCAAATGAATTTAGAAAAGCTTCAACCTTCCTATTAAAATATTGTTATTTTTTTGCAAATTAAATAGAATGTGTTGTCATTTGTGTATGTGTTTGATGAATGCCTGTTTCTGTATTTGTGTATTGTTTTTCATTTCAAATCATCAACAGTGTTTAGGACGGGGTCTCCGGCTTCCAGTAATGACTCAGTGGGGGGGTCCACGGATTCCAATGATGATTCAGTGCGGGTCCCCAGCTTCCAGTAAGGATAAAGTGGGTGGCCACAAAAGTCAAAACGTTGGGAACCACTGTCCTAGTGCATCTGTTATGTGTGACGTTAAGCTAACAACAGAGAAAGGTATATTGTACTTGCTAAGGGAAATGGAAGGAAACAGGTGTTGCCTGCCAGCAGGATTGGGATTGGCTCCTGCAAGGTTAAGATCCTAGAAGCCAAGGAAACAGGAGTCTTCCTTGGTGTAGTGTTCCATCTTAGCAAGAAGAATGTTCATTTTCACCTCTCGATTACATTGTTTGTGCCTTTCGTTAATTGAATGGCTTTGTTCACTGCACAACACACTTTTTCCTGTGCTTTGGGTGCCAGGATAACAACATTCAGTACGTTTCTTGGGAAGCTGTGAAACTATGTATTCAACATTTTAAATGTATTTATTCATTGTGCTAAGGACTATTTTTGATACTAACAAGATTTGCAAATTGATTTTTTAATCATTCTTGGGATTTTTATAAGCATTATAAATTATTTATGAATTCAGGAAGGGTTTCTATTAGTTAATTATCATATCACATGGCATTCTCTTGGCTAGTGATGGAAGTGGGTGGGGTTTATGCTGCACTATGTTGGTTTAACTGTGGTATCACACTCTCTGGAACATGTACGGTATAAAGACCCGCCTCATGACCAGCCAGCAGCTCCTATTAGACTCTCTGTAACTCATATACCATGTGCATGAAGGGCACTTCTCAGCACATGTGCACTATGTAATTGCACACACAGGTGAACAGGAATGACTTTAGTATGGTGCACTGAGATCAATGTCATCCAGGAAGAGAAGCTACTAGAAACCTCTGTGGTGCAAATAGTGTGAGGACAGATGCAGTGTCTCAGAGCAGAAAGCAAATGTCTGCTAGCACTGCAGGGCCAGGAAGATGGTGCTAAAGCTCTGTTTACTGGTCTTACTGGTTCTTGGTGACACCAATAAACATAACTGGCTGTGAACAAGATGTGAGATAAATAATATTTGCTTTGGGGCTGATGGGAGAGGGCAGCTTGTCTGCTGCAAATAGGCATGAATTTAGAATGTGTATAAATAAACACCCTGGGCCATTAGTTTCCCACACAGATTTGGTCTCAATTAGAAAGCACGTTTTCAAGACTCACATGCGAAGGAAGAGGACTCCACTTAAAAATAACTTAACTTCCAACAAGGACTCAGCAGTTCAAGTAACTAATGAATCATCCTCAAAATTGTTTCTTATCAAAGACGTACCACAAGCTGGTGCACCCACAAACCACCCGCCTACTACAATAATGCAACAGTAATAGATTTCAAGCACATAATAGATGACACACTCACCCTCTTAGACAAAGGTAACGCATGATGCCCCTTACTAGATCATCAGTGACATTCAAAACCATTAACCATATATCATTGCTGCAAATCCTGAAAGAATGAATGGGCCTTGAATGCATGGTATTAACATGGGGCAAATCATACCTCTCAAACTGCTCCAAGCACGTAGAGTGGCCAACAACATAATAACCCCCTCCCCACTCATATAAGAAGTCCAGCCAAAGTTCTATCCTCTCACCCTCCATCTTTAATATATACATGGACCCCCTTCTGCATCTCTTATAAAGTTCAAACATCCCATTCCACCTGTATACGGATGGCACCAAATTTTACATGAAGAACTCCTCCCCAAATTACATTAACACACTGGGATCTGAAAAAAGACTTTAAATCATGGATGCCCAAACACCACCTCAAACTTAACCCACAACAAACAGAATTTCTCCTAATCTTGCTTCTGCACATTAAGACCCATATACAAAGCTGTCTGGATTCTACAATTATTCTGAACAATAGGCCGTCAATTGTTGAAACTGCAAAATCCCTGTGATCCTTACTGAAGAAGAACCTAAATCCTCACACCCACATCAACACTCTAGCTAGGGGTACTCAATACTAAACTGGAGTCTTTCGAAATGTCAAACACTTCACCCTGACCAATGACTTGAAGACATTAGCCAGTTCCTACTGCTCTCTAAACTTAACTATGGAGAAGCCCTCTTAACTGGCCTTACCAAAACTCAGCACATATATGACCAACACTAAACTTTGCAGTGCGCTTTGTATCAGGTCCCATACTCACCAACCTCAACGAACCAATCCGTGTCAAAACACATTCACAACAGAACTCAGACTTTTCCTCACCAATCAGATTGTACAACGTTGATCTACCACATCTAGCCCACCAAAGAGGCATCTTCAGTTGCTCTCTGAAGCTACAAACTGCCACCGAAAACTCACCTCTTGAGAGCCTTGGCAAGCAGGTGCACCCTGTGTTTCTATTGGAAAGCGCTCGGTGAGGTTTGCTTATTATTAAACCATAATAAAAAAATACAAAAATTGCTGTGTTGCTGCTTATAGAGCAAGGCTCGCCTATCATTAAATAAGTGTGTCTCCTGACAATTCCTCAAACCCTTTTAGTACAAATGCAAAACAGCTTAAATAGCACCTTAATGAGCCCATTTATTTTGTTTGAGACTAATATTAAACTGTGATTGTAATCTATTTAGGGCATACTTTTGATAAAGATGGGTTCTCCCTAAAACAAAAACTGGTCCAGATAGTGCAGTCCTTCACCAGGTAGTACAAATCTAGAGAGACACATTTTAGGTTTTGTTCAGTATAACTTAAACTGTAATCAGACATTTTTCAGAAAACACATACATTGCATGAATTGTTAGAGGGTGCAGTTTTGGCTAGACTAAAGGACAAAAGTGTTTTATTCAGGAACAAGAACGATGTAGCAAATTCACCAGCACCATAAGAATTTTCTCTATGGCTTTAGTAGAAATAAAGACAAGGAATTCTTGATGCAGGCTTAGGGTCATTAATAATGAAGTATCCAAATGTTGTACCATATGCGATCACCATGGAGATTCCACGAAAGCCTTATTTATCATAACTGAAAAAAATACAGCTCGGCTTATGGCTGCGTTTTATGAGAAGAATCCAGGCCAAAGGTAGGCGTATTCTAAATTACTTCCATTTTGATATATTTTCTCTTCTGCAAAACGCTAAATAGGACTTCCTCAATTGGTCCTGCCATATATCAAATCTAAGGTGAACCCTGCGATTACCATATGAAAGTTGCGTTTTTATTAAAAGAAAGAACATGCAATATACATTACAAATGTGATACGTTTTTAGGCTATTACATATTTTTGGTTCCTAAATGTTCCTGGGAAGTAAGTTGCAAGTGAAACCGGTGTAATATAGGAAAGTGTCATCTAAATTAATTTTTACAATGTGGCCTTCATTTCCTTAACTATTTCATTCTAAAATTCGTAAAATCCGCTTTCATAATTCAGTTGTTGTTAAATGTTGGGCCTGCGAGTTCGAGGGCGATGTCTTAAGTAATGGGAACCGAAGGATGGGAATGTGTGAGTAGCTTAATACATTTAAAAAACATGACACAGGAGTAGTGTTCTATTGTTAAAAGTGAAAGTGTGTATTCCAAATGCTTTTTTAGGCGCCCATCGCGGACACTGTTGTATGCCAGAGTTGTCGAGTACCATGGCTGCTTAGCTTTGATTGCACCTCTTGCTTATTTCTTCCACCACACTACAATTCAGGACAGGCAGGTTAATTCTCCCTCCCCACTCCTCACTATTGTTTTTTTCACCCCACACTCAAGGCCCAACCCCCATACCTCTTGAGTCACCAGGCTCCTCAAAATAAGAACTAATGAATGGTTTGTTATCTCCTGCGTTAGCCTCTTTAAGTTGAAGCCTAATATGTGCCCCATCTTACAAGTTACATGCTAAAATTAATTACCTGAACTGTGTTGTCTCTGATAAATCCATGCACAGACCCATTGTTGTTTTGGTAGACTGATATACCCAGATCGATCATTCCTTTGAAGATTGTTGGTGGGTCCAGGGGGTTTGTAAGCATAGGAGGAACTTTTATTTCAACTTTTAGAAGTAATTGGACTCCTATTAGTGATAATTGCAGTGATGATCCATCAAACGATCCTGGCATTATCCCTCAATTAATATCTTAATTTTTTTCCTTTGCTGACACACTTGCGGAGGTCTTCTTCCCACCACTGGTTCAGAAACCACAAGCTCTCTAGTAAGTCACCATCACTTTTCCACCAGTAGAAGTCGACTAGATCTTAGGACTTGGCGAAGAGCGTAGTATTCAGATACATTCAATCACAAATCAATAAGATAAAGCCATAAACAATTCCGGGCACCAGGAACAATTTAACACTAAATCAAACTCCAAACTGAATAAAGTTTTAGTGCTTTCCTACAATACCAAAATCAATGTCACATATATGGGGCCAGATGTAGCAAAAAGCTAAATTGCGACTTGCAATTTGCGAGTCCATCCGACTCGCAAATTGCAAGTCGCAATTTGCTATGCAGTACGGTGTCTCAGACACCGACTGCGACTCGCAATGGGGTCGCAATGACCCACCTCATGAATATTCATGAGGTGGGTCGCAAATTGCGGCCCCATTGCGAGTATAGGCACTCGCTAACATGGAGGCCTGCTGACGTCAGCAGACCTCCATGTTTGCGACCTGCTTTTAAATAAAGCAGTTTTTTTTTTTTTAAGTGTAGCCCGTTTTCCTGACAGGAAAACAAGCTGCACTGCAAAAAAAACCGAAACCTTTTGTTTCGGTATTTTTTCAGGACAGGGAGTGGTCCCTTGGACCACTCCCCGCCCTGAAAAAATATTTTGGGGTCCAGTCACAAACTGGAAGGGGTCCCATGGGGACCCCTTCCAATTTGCGAGTGGGTTACCATCCACTTGAAGTGGATGGTAACTGCGATGCCATTTGCGACCGCGTACGCGGTCGCAAATGGTATTGCATCCCACTGCGAGTCGCAAATAGGAAGGGAACACCCCTTCCTATTTGCGAGTCGGAAATGCATTTTGCGAGTCGGTTCCGACTCGCAAAATGCATTTCTGCATAGGAAACTGCGTTTTGCGACTCGCAAACGGCAAATTTTGCCGTTTGCGAGTCGCAAACAGTTTCCTACATCTGGCCCATGGTGTGCAAAACTAAGTTATAAACATACATGGAAACCATTGGCTGACCAAAACCTCTAAAGAGATTTAGCCTACGAAACATCAATACTGTCCAAAAGAATTACATAACTCATCAAAACCACAATATGCACATTAATATCAGATCAAAGCATAAGATGGTGACAACAGTAAATCATCAAAATACAATTTTAACTGTCAATTGCAGAGCTGGGCCATCCTTATCTCCAACAGGATTTGTGATTTGCATGTGTGGGAACGGGTTAATGCATGCAGGCAAAAGCAAAAGGCAGACAAAAATAATTTGAAAAAATCATCTAACTAGAGCGACTCACTAAAAAAATATGCTGGTGTAAGTATCTAGGCTGAAAAGGTAACAAGAAACCACATTTAGTTATACCTGGCCTGATGGGACAGCAGACAGGATAGTTTATCAGCTGAGGGTTCACCTTCTCCCGACATCAGTAGACAGCAGCAGCACAACAGTGTAGAACACGGGCTGCACATAGGACAGATCAGCAGTTCAGAATTAGTTCGGCATATTATTACTGAACAGCATAAGCAAATGGGGCAGTTAAGACTAAGAGGAAACTCATCAAAGACTTGGAAAAGACATGAGGTGACAGCAGCAGACTCAAAGCAAGAGTAGACAGGCTGTGACAGAGTTCTGGACAGGCTTACTCTGGCAGACTAACTCAATGAACTAACTCAAAATTTCAAAGTATCTCACTAATTAGAAATATCTGTATCCTTCTGATTGGTCCTCCAAGTGGGCTCCTCTTGTGCATAAGATTCGCCATCTAATGGTTGTTGACGGCACCATCAAGTTTTCAACTATTCCAGATTTTCTCAGAGAAGGCACATTTTCATTTCAATGATATCATACAGTTCCGACAAATATTACATTTTCTAGTTGTTTGTTACTTCAGAAGTCTTTCTCAAATGCACAAAATAAGCTAACTATTTCTCACATGGGAATTATGAGTTTCATGTCTTGTTCAACAGCTAGAACAATAATTGATATATAGTTCTGAAACATGTTGTTCACCTTCAATACAATAGGCTATTCAATATCACATCAGCAACCTAGGGAAAAAATTCAAGTCAGAGGGAACAGAATAGGCAAATCACTTTCCTTCACTGCTGCGAGAATGAAATGTCAGGCCTAGTTCAGCTAAGAAAGCCTAAATGCACATCAATACAATTAATGCATATAAATCCTTTAAATGAAGGTTTAAAAGTCACCATAAGCTAACTTCTATGCCACCAATGTTTTAGTAAAATTTGATCTCTATCCATCCCTCCTCTGGCGGCAATCTATGCTGTCACAAAAGAACTTTCCTCATTTACAATGAGGCAAATCTAAACCTTGTAGATAATGCATAGGTCTAGGTCTGTGGTATTTATCAATTTTCTTCATTGTCTGATAATATCTGTTTCTCATATTTGCCATTACCATTTCATTCCTCCTCTGTTTATTATTTACTCTTTGTCTTTTCTAGAAATTGTGAGCCTTGTAAAATCCAAGTGCAAAGATTATAAACACCGTCACAATCAATAAAGGTTTCAGGATCATTCTCACAAATCCATTTACCAGGTTTCCAAACCAAGATCCTACCTTTGAGAATCCTTCACATATTGTCTCCCAAACATTTGTATGTTTCAGGTCATTCAAGTCATGTCTCAGACTTGTCAGATTAGATAAGTATTTCCTTATCTCCTTACTGTTATCAGGAATATAGGTGCAGCAGTGCTGTGACTTTAAAACTCAACAGACTCTCCCTTCCTTTGCTAAAACGATGTCTAACACAAGACAGTTATGCAAAATGATGGAGCTTACCGCGACCATTTTCATATCCATCAAGGGCATTGCAGAAGAAAAGTCAGTTGACATCTTATCTACAATCGTTGATGACTTCCTTATCTTTTTGTCATTCAAGGCCACACCCAATGATGCAATAAAAACTCTAAAAATATCTCCAGTAATTTCTGAGCTACTGATTCCTCTTTTAGATCTCATTTTAAGTCTCTCAATCCATGTTGGATTGTTATTGTTGTCTACTTGGTAGATTTTTGGAAAAAAACATTCCTGTATAGCATGTGCCATACCAAACTTTCGGTAGCTTGTAATAAGCGTTCTTTCCACAGATGTAATATACGCCCGGCCCAGTGGAGTCTTGTCCATTTAGCATAATATCTCATGCACTTATAAACAAAAACACATGTCTGCATTCACTCGTTTCTACAAACCTATTATCAGTTTTCGACTGATGCCGATATATAAAATCTTCCTTACAAGTTGCCAATCTAAAGCTAAGCATCCTTGTTTATCAGGTGTGTTGTGACCTGATTTCTTTCTGGAAACTATTCCCTTGTCTATTTTGGCTTTCATTGTTTTTCTTCTGTCATCACCTTGATTAATGGCCTCCTTTTCTACATGTGTGAGAAGACATGCTGAATTATTCCTGTGAGCATAGGCTGCACCAAAGTTTCTTGTAGGTTCAAAGAACCAACCTACTATACCTATGCTCTAAGCCTTTGCAGTGCTGCTCGAATGCTGATTAATGGTAACAGAAGAGAAAACTAAATCATAGTTAGAATAGAAGTTCTGAATGTATTCTTGATTTTACAAACATGTTAATAATAAACTGCAACTAATGCCATAAGTCAGTGGTAAGCTATAAGTGATCCCTTCTTGTACTGACAAAGCAATTTGTGTACACACATACCAACCATGCACTTTAATTGTATCCACGCACTCATACAGCAAACTATAATAAACATTGGAAGGCAAATCTCCTTTTGTGTTATCTAAATTAAGCAATCCCTCATCCTTATAAAACGTATCCTTCTTTGATGTTGTCATTCTCTGCACTGGAGTTGCTGTGGTTTTCATCTCTCCTTTCATTGAAACACTCATTCCTGCAACCAATAAAACACATACAGTCATACACACTATAACCAAACCAATGCACACATATTAACATTTGCTGCTTTTACCCTGTCCTGGGTTCATGGCTTGTGTAGAATCAGAGGAGAAAAGAAAAAGAAAAATCCAAAAGCAAAAGTAAGCAAAAATTTGAACCCAAAGCGATTTTTCGGTCATTTGCACTTTTTACAGGAGTTAATGAGTCTCAAGAAATTCATCACGCTTCAACTAAAAGTTCGAAAAATAAAATAAAAATTGTTCAATGTTCATTCGAATCAAAATACAGTCTGATGATCGCTTATGTTCACTTCCAGAGTGTAATGTCTTTGTTGATCAATTGGCATCGTTATTTCAAAACAGTTCAAAAGTGATTTCAAGTTCTAGAATGTTTAATTGAATTCCCAAGGTCAAAACAAAAGGCCATATGCCTGTTCTCACATTCATTTGTGACAAGATGGATCCATTCAGGTGAACAGTATCTGCGACTTGGCACTTTTTCCCTTTTCGTTCTTACAGCACCATCTTCACTTTGATTTGACTCTGTAACTGCTTCTGTTATTCATGGGAGTTTATCAGCAACCAGTTCCAATGCAGCTGCAGGCTGTTTTATCTCTTTTCACACTTCTCTTTTTGGATGCAATCTCATTCACAACGTTTGCTGTGCTGGCAGGAATCAGTTGGCTTAGACTTTGCTCTCCTGCTCTTCTATCTGCATGTAGGCTGCTTGCACCTTCACCACTTTGCACATTTTCTGCTTCAGCTACTTGTTCAGTCCTCACAGCTTGGTCGAGCTGAACCCCTTCTTCATCAGCATTCACTCTTGAAGGATCAGTCTCTGTGTTTTCAAGAGGGCACGGAACTTTGCGTGCGTGGCTTGCATGAATCCAGTTCGGAAGACCAGGACATTTCACAGCTGTTGTCATCACCAAATAACTTGAAACGGTCTTTTCCACGTTGGCTCTAGGCAAGTCTTCCTTACGTGTTTCTTTATTACAATCCAATCCCTAGTTGTCGAGCTGTGACACTGTTCTTGAGTGGGTTAAACTGTTGGTGCTTCAACCTGATGAGACAAAGAGTGAATCACATCAGCCAGGCCTCTGCAATAATCCAGCACTAAGTCAGCTGATATGTTCTCAAGTGCATTTGCAGGTACTTCTGGTAACCTCATTGCACGCCTCATAAGAATATCGTGGGTAGATAGTCCTGTCTTCCTGTCAGGGCTGCCACGCATGCTCATCAGGACAAATGGCAATGCATCAAGCAGTGCAATGTTTGCCCAATGTTTAGTGCTGCTCACAACAATTTTATGATCCCATTATTAAAAGAGTACCTCGATCTGATTCCAAAGAAGTCGGGAACCCAAACCTTGCTATCAGTTCCTTGAGCAGCAGTTTAGCAACAGTACGACTGTCATTCCTACGTGTTGGATGAGCCTTAAACCAGTGGGAACAGAAGCACATAACAAGAAATACATATTTCAATCTATTGCAGGCAGACATCTCAATAAAATCAAGTGAATTCTGTTAAATGGACCTCCCGATCTGCCTATGTGGCTCAAATTAACCACAGTGCATTCCCCTACATTCATTTGTTGACCGGTAACACATCTGTGACAGGTCACCTCTGCAATCTGTCTAAATCTGGGATTGTACCATGTCTGTTTGAATGTGAAAATCATTGCATCTCTGCTGAGATAAACCTGACCATGGAAATATCTTGCAATCAAGTTAAAAAGAAATCTGGCTACACAACTTTTCCTATATTTGAAATCCAGACATCATCTTCCTCCCTTTGAACACAGCCTGCTTTTGTCCAACCTCTGTGTTCTTCCTCTGTTGCCTCTTCCTGCAATCTCTTAATTTCATTCCAGGTATCAACCACTGACATCAACAAACTTTGATTTGTCTCACCAGTGTCACCTCCACCACCCACTCTTTATTGAAGCTGACACAATGGAGTGCACAGTATCTAGCAATTTGGTCAGCATAGGCATTACCCAATGATACATAATCTTTTGATTTTTGATGGGCTGTGCATTTCACAATCGCAATCATCTCAGTTAACAGCAGAGCATTTACTAAGTTATTAATTCTTTCACCATTTTGAATGGGTGAACCTGATGAGGATATAAAACCTCACTGATGCCATAACTGCCTGAAATCGTGCACAACACCAAATCCATGTTGACTATCTGTGAATATCATCACTTTGAGCTGCTCTGATATGCAGCATGCTCTTATAAGAGCAACCAATTTAGCTACTTGAGCAGAAATGACTCCTTGAAGCTATTATGCCTAAACTAATCCTGAGAGGGTGCAAATTGCATAACCAGCCCTCAGAATACCTTCAATGTCTTTTAAGAAGGAGCCATCAACAAATACAACTTAGTCATTCTCCACTAAGGGAATATCAGGTCTGGGTTTGGTGCACAGTTCAGTGACATCAAGGCAGTCATGTTCCACTTCCTTAGCTTCATTAACATTAACAGGCAATAATGTAGCTGGGTTCAGTACAGTACACCTCTTGGCCACAACATTAGAGGATCCAAGAATCATTAACTCATAATGGGGAAGACGGGCACTGGTCAAATATTGGGTTTTTGTTCTTGTCAGAAAAACTTAAACTGAATGTGGGGCATAAACAGTTAAAGTGTGTACCAGCAGCTGCTACTACCTTTAAACAACCATTCAAAGCATCAGCCAGAGGATCCAATGTGGTGGAAAAATACGCCACAGGTCTGTTCGTTCTTCCTTGCAACTGTGTCAAAACAGAAAGAGCACAACCATTACATTCATGACAAAAGAGTGACAAGATTTTCGTGTAATCAGGCATTCCTAAAGCTGGTGCTCAGCACAAACCCTTTCTCAACTCAGTGAAAGCTTTCATGCAGTCTTCATTGAAGGGTACCCGGTCTGTAACTTCTTTGTGTGTTAACCTTTGCAGTGGTTTGGAAATTACTGAACAGTTTTGGATCCGTTGGCGACAGTAGCTCACGATTTCAAAAAAACATTCTGACCTCTCTCTGTGTAACTGGGGAATTCATTATCATAATAGCTGCAACTCTCTTTTGAGACACCTTCTGTGGAAGTGAAATCAGGTCAGCTCATTTCAGCTCAGATACCAAAGACCAGCCTGCTTCTTAGATAAAGTAGTTTATTACGTGTACACAAAGACTGAACAACCTGTGAGATCAAGCCCGAACAGTATAACTAAGGAAGTAATACAGGATCTTTTATGTTATCAAACCATAAACAAATTCATACATTTCATTGGTTCTTGACATTGACTTATTCTTATTTCATTAATATTGCTAAAGGTGTTATTGTAATTCTTCATAACACACCATATATGGAGAATAAAAGCATAGACAAGGAACTTACTTAATATGTCCTACGTGTCTATTATCGTTTGATACATCTTGTGACAGAACTGAGAACAACACGTACACAGGATGGTTCTTTCCAGAAGGAAGATTGCATCAGCTGCCATGCAATGATATTTCATGGTGGCTGTTCTTATAGCAAGCCTTGCAACATAATGCGTTCCGAGCAACATCAAAATATATCAGTAAGCACAGTTCATGTTGGTTATACGTTTTTCAATAGAAACAGGCCTAAATTGTCAATGGGTGCCAGGAAAATGTGATTCAACATTCCACCCACTGATACTTAATGACAACCTAAACTTCGTGATGGAGGGGTGACATTTCTATGGTGTCGCCACCCCTGGCATTGCCCTCACTGTCTAGTTGGCAGTGATGCGCAGTATCCTTGCTGCAGATATTCTTTATAATTATTGTCAGGAAGGAGGGACAAACCCTTATCAGCACACACAATGTTATTATTGCCACTACCTATATTAGCAGCACTTCTATCAGCCATGATCCCCAACCACGGAACTATGCTGCAATTGTCCCCAGTATTCCTCTGTCATCTGTTAAATCTGACACTTCCTTTGCCACTTTTTCTACCTTTTTTATCTCGCCTATTGCCCCTCTTGTATTACTGCTGTTGTCCGGAATATATACACAGCATTCTTGATGGATCATGCGAAAGACACCACCATCTTTTGCTAGAATTGTGTCTAACGAAAGTCTTTTTTGAATCACAACAGCCATTACATCTGTATGTTCCTCAGCAATATTTCCCAGGGCTGCAGCTGTGGAGCTCACCAATTTTTCCACCAACCCTGCTAATTTGTGTATTTGATATTCGGAATGCAATGTAATGGCGGCATCAGTACTCCCAATGTAGCTATAGCCTTATCTATCCAAGAGGGGGTCCTCCTTCTGCGTATTCTCCAGGTGGGCCTCATTTACTATTTGGGACAAATCTGTCACATGTGAAATGTGAGGTAATAAAAAACGCCAGCTAGCAGCTGCCTCGCCACCCTGCTGGCAGCTTAAAGTATACAGACGTTTCACACACAAAAATATGCCTCATGGTGTTGAGATGTCTACTGACAAGCCCTTGGGGGCATCTCGTATTTTGTCTAAATTGGAATATTTGTAGCATTCACTGACTCCCCACCTCTATGTTGATATTGTAGAATACACCTGTGTTTGTACAAGTTACTGGTGCTGGAGAGAACAAATGTAAGTAATTTAATGCTGGGCATGCTTCACTGAGCACCTTGTTTGTCACTGGAGCGATGCCCGTGTGGTACCGAATGCACCATGGTGCCTTTTTCTTCTCATTTATCCCAAGAGATGGTGTTTTCACCTCTGCAGATATCTTGTCTTTTAAATCTCCCTTGTCCCATCTTCATTAAATGTGGCTAGGAGTTTCCTTCTCTCCCTGTCGATTTCCCACATACTCTCTCATTTCCCTTATTTTCTTTTTTTCTGTTTCTTTTTCTTTTGCTATCTCCCTTCGTACTTTAATGCTACTTTTTATTCTTCCTTTTAACTTCTTTCCATTATGTTGTTCACCATCTGGCATGCAACATATTGGCTAAGCGGGGTGTGCATATGATTTGTAGTCCCCAGGACAGTAGTGGGTAGATGGGTGCATACATGACAGTCTGAGACATTCGCAACTTTTTTATATAATCTAACCATTTGTACAAATTTGTTATCAGCATATGTTTCCACAGTGTCATCCCACGATGTTTGTCCCCTGTTACCCACCTCTTCCATCAGGCTTTTGTTCCTTCCCTTTGACATATTTACTAGCCCTTGTTCACCTTTAGTTATGTACTTGTCCTCATCTAAAAATGGTATGTATATATCATTTGCAAATATTATTAGTATTATTTTCAATATTATTCCTGGAACTGGGGTAAATATGGCAGTCAGTACCACGGGCCACTTTCTTTCTTCTTTCTTTCTTCCAATCATGATGTTCATTATTGATGGAATAATATCACAGTTTCTTCCTTTTATTCTGTTCTTTTATCCTTCTGTTCCCTCGGTGGTACCTAACAGAGTGGTGTCAGAGTTTAACTAGCACTTGACACCAATCAAGGTACTTTGTGGATGTATGCAGGTAGGACCTGCTTGCACCCTTTATCTTCTGAGGTGTGCAGCACAAGCAGTCCTATGATGAGTCACCGCAGGACCTGCTTGCACATCCTTGCTCCTGTAGGGGTGCAGCATGAACAGTCCTGTTAGTGTTGGGTTGTGTGACTGGTCGATCGAAGATTGTACCTCTGTGGTGGTGGTCCTTTAAGCAACACTGCAGGTGGCTGTTGGAGATCCGTCAGTCCCATGGCCTTTTTAGTGTGAGAGCTGTGTGTCCAGGATGTCAGTCCCTCACAATTGATCGCTGTAGCTGTTGTCATAAGGACCTGATAAGTTCCCTTCCACATCAGTTGAAGGCAGTGGCATCTGGTGTGGGCCTTAACCCACACCCAATGTCCAGGCTGCAATCCGTGATCTGGTGGTCTTTCTTCTTCTGGCAAGACCTGCAGTACCTGGTGGTGGAGATAACGTTATGTCTCTGTTATTTTTCTGCAATATTGTAAAAATAGATCATCTGTCACTGCCACGGGAACAACTGACATGTGGCCTGGTATGTGCATGGGGAACCCAAATACCACCTCATGGGGACTCAATTTTGTAACCCTGTCAGGGGTGCTTCTCATAGCAAGCAACGCCAGCGGCAGTGCATCAATCCAAGATAGTTCAGTCGCAGCACATATCTTTCCAATTTTGTCCTTTAGTACCCCATTTTTCCTCTCAACTGCTCCCACTGCAGGTGGGTGGTACGCACAATGCAACTTCTGTGTTATTCCTAACCCTTTACAAAGGCCCTGAATAGCATATGAAATGAATCCTGGTCCATTGTCAGAACTTAAAAGAGTTGGTACCCCAAAGCGCAGTATCAGCTATTTCAAAAGGCATTTAGCAACTGTCTGTGCATCACAATTCTTGGTGGGGCATGCTTTTGCCCATTTGCTGAACATGCAAACTATTACCACAACGTATCTAAATTTGTGCGCTGGGGGCATTTCAATAAAGTCCATTTGAAGACTCTCAAAGGGTCCGTGTGGTGGGAAGTGGCCTGGAGCAGTTGGTGTACCCTTTCCAGTGTTGAACTGCGCACAGGTGATGCATTTCTTACATAAATATTCTGCACATTGCCGGAATTTGGTATTGAACCAACACTGGGAAAACAGACGTATCATCCCATCCCTTCCCACATGTGAGGGGCCATGGAAAAGGCATGCCATGGAGGGAAGTAATGTGGATGGCAAACATATCTTACCATTTAGGACTACCCAAATTCCCTCTTTATTCTTTCTGCAACCGCCCCTCCTCCATTTTTCTAATTCTGATTCCCCAACCTGTTGTTGAACACTTTTTGGATCGAAATATGTGCTTTCTTCCTTAGACAGTGGGGCAGGTGTGACCTGTACCATTTCGTAGTCACACCCACTTAATGCTATTCTTGGTGCTTCCCTGTCAATGAGTGCATTCCGCATGGAAATGTAAACCCTAGCGAAGGTGTCAGCTATATATTTTACAATTGCAATCCTTTTTGGCAGGATTAGAGCATGCAACAAATCAGCAATCAATGATGCGAGTTGTATGTGTTGGCCAGCTGAGGTAAGTAATCCCCTCATTGCCCACAACTGGCCAAAGTCGTGTCTGACCCCAAAAGCACATTGTCTGTCTATGTAAATGTTTGCTGACCTTCCTTCTGCCAACTTGCATGCTCTTGTAAGTGCTATTAATTTTGCTGCCTGGGCAATTTTTATTGTGGGTAACCTTCCTCCTTCCAGTAATCTTTTGGTCGTCCCTATAGCATAGGCGGCCTGTAGCATCCCAGGGCAATCCCTAATGCATGACCCATTGATGAACAAATCACCCTCGGCATTAGGGAACGGGTGTCTCTGACGTCTTGTCTCACCTTTGTGTGCCTGTTGACTGCTATAATGTAGTCGTGGAAGGAGTTTTCTATGGAGGGGTCATCATGGTCATGCTCCATAGGCAGAAGGCAGTAGGGATTCAATGTGGTGCATCTTTTAATCATTATGTGTGGGGCCAGCAATGTCAGCTCGTATCGTGAAAAGCGAGCATTTGTTAGGTGCTGAGTCTTAGTGGTAGTCAATAATGTGTCAACTGCATGCGGGACATGCAACACTGTTGTGTGTGCCAGAACAATATTCTCTGTTTGTTCTACTACTAAAGAGGCTGCTGCTACTGCCCACAGACATGGCAAAAGACCCACCGCTACTGGGTCTAAGGTGGCCGAATAATAAGCCACTGGGTGGTAGAAGGTGCCGTGCTTTTGTGCCAGTACTCCCAAGGAGCAGCTTCCTTTCTCATGGCAAAATAGGTGGAACTCTTTGGTGTAATCTGGGAGGCTAAGCGGTTGTGCTGCGCACACTTCCCTCTTCAACTTTTAGAAAGCCTCCTCACAGTCCTCGGGACATGGCACCTTATCTGGCACATCCTTGTGTGTGAGGTTCTGGTGTGGGTGTGCAATCAGGGAGAAATTTGGTATCCAGTGTCTGCAGTAACCTGCCACCCCAAGAAAAGTCTTAACTTCCCTTTGTATTTGTGGCCTTGGGTATTGTGTTATCGTTGCTATCCTATCTGGCAGCAATCTCCTTGATCCTCAGAACAATATATGTCCCAAGTATCGCACTTTGGATTGACAGAACTGTAGTTTCTTGGGGGAAACCTTATGACCCTTCCTTGCCAGGTGACATAATAGGGCCACTGTATCTTGAACACATGCTGTCCGTGATGGTGGGGCTAATAATAAATCATAAATGTATTGTACCATCGTAGACCCTTCTGGTAGGTGCAAAGATGGCAAGTCTGTTCGTAGCACATTGAAAAATATTGAGGGTCTATCACAAAACCCTTGAGGGAGCCTTTCCCATGTGAGTATTTTCTGTTTAAAAGTAAAGGAGAAAAACCCCTGCAATTCCCTATGGAGGGGCAGGGAGAAGAAGGCATTGCTGAGATCTAGGACATTGAAATGGGTAGCTGTGCTTGGGATGTTGGATAGGATGGTGGCTGGATTTGGAACCACTAGGAATTATGGTATAACCGCATTATTGAGTTCTCGCAGATCTTGAACAAATCTGTACACCAGGGCCCCATCAGGCCCCGTAGTGGCCTTCTTCACCGGGACAATCGGAGTATTGCAGGAACTACTTCGTTTCTCCCGCAATATTCCTTTCTTCAGGAGGTCCTCTATAATTGGGGCTATTTTTTATTGCAGTACCTGTGGCCATGATGCTCCAGGGCGTAGTGTCACTTGCACCAGAGGGTAATCCAATATTCTCCCCACATCATTGGGTTCCAGTGCCCAAAACTCGCTTGGGACCGAGTCTTGTAACTCTCGTGGGAGGCCCTGCACTTGCACTTTTTCTTGGTGATCACATCTACAAATTGACTGGGCAATGTCTACCAAAGATGAATTGATGTGTTACAATGATAAGGCCTACTTTGAATTTCAGTGGTTGTGTTAGATATTCGTTCACAGGTTGTCCTGTCATCACTAAAGCCGTTATCTATGTCCCTGATAGTGGTGCGCCCAGTATGTCATATGCTTTCAGCATTGACCTTGTCACTCCTGTGTCCACTAAGAATGTTACTGTTTTTCTCAACACTGTCCCATCTACATAGGGGACCTCTTGATCTACTGATATTACCGGACCCATAAAGTATGTGTCTGGAGGAGGCGAATATGGCAACCCATTCTCCCTTTGAGGTATCTGTGGCCTGTCTTGGTGTCTGCCGTTGGCATGGGCATCAAATACATTATCAGTGAAGGGTGGGGGTGGTGTCCCATGTTGTTGTCTGGGCTGACTCCTACCTCTCTGTCCCCTTGCTAAGACGGGGCTTTCTGCTTTCCAGTGTCCCTGTTGGTTGCAGTGGAAACATGCAGAGCCCGGAGAGGGTTGAAAGGATATTCATATTACTTTGCCCCCGGCCCCGTCCTCTACCTCTCCCCCTGCCCTGGCTATTGCTGTAAAACTGCTCCGGTGCCACCATTAACTTAATCTTGTCTCTTTTTGTCTTTTCCTCGTCTGCCTTCTGAAAATGTGTTTGATAGTCCACACAGTACCTGGCTGCTGCTAGTCAATGGTTTCCTTTTGGTAGCATACAGAAGATATTTGTAAGTATGTCTGAATGGGCTGTTGTAAACCATATACAAAGGTGGTGACAAACACCGGCATCGCCTCCCCGGTGGGTTTTTCATCCCACTGCTTTGCTGGTATACCTGAAGTAGACAGTCATATAACTGTTTACACTCTCATTCTCTTCTTGCTTTGTGTGTATTATTTTTGTACCGTTTTAAAAAAAATTGACCCAAATACTTTACTTCCTTCTGGCAATACTGTAACTTGGTAGGGAAAACCGCATGTCCATTTTTGCCCAGATGATTCAACAACACTATGGTATCTTGTTTGCAAGCCTCATGTGTATTGGATGCAACCATCAGGTCATCAATGTACTGCACTAGGGCAGACTGAAATGGATTAAGGACTCTGAGGGCCATATTTATACTTTTTGACGCACAACTGCGCCAACGCAGTTGTGCGTCAAAAATTTTAACGCCGGCTAACGCCATTCCAAAGCGCCATGCGGGCGCCTTATTTATGGAATGACGTTAGCCGGCGCAGCTGACAGGTGTGCGTCAAAAAAAATGACCCACACCAGGCTGCGCCGGCGTAGGGGAAAATGGAGCTTGGGCGTAAAAAAATGGGCCAAGTCAGATCTGAGGCAAAATATTGGCCTCAACCCGATTTGCGCCATTTTTTTTTACTCCCAACCCCCATTGAAATGACTCCTGTCTTAGCACAGACAGGAGTCATGCCCCCTTGCCCAATGACCCTTACCAGGCGTTAAAAATTGTCGCAAAAGCGGCTGGACGTCATTTTTTTTGACCCGCCCACTCCCGTGCGTCATTTTTGTACGGGAGTTTAAATAAGGCGCACATGCCTTGGAGTCATTTTTTAGACGGGAACGCCTACCTTGCATATCATTAACGCAAGGTAGGTGTCCACGCTAAAAAATGACGCAAACTCCAAGATCTTTGGCGCTAGACGGGTCTAACGCCACAGTATAAATATGGAGGTAGCTTTGCGTCGGATTTGCGTAAAAAAAAATGATGCAATTCCGGGGCAAAAAGAGTATAAATATGCCCCTAAGTTCTTCTTCAAAACCTGATTAACAATTCTGAAAACCCCTGTGGAGTACAGCACCACATATACACACTGTTGCCGAAACTGAATGAGAAAATGAATTGACTATCTTTATGTAGGGGTACAGAAAAAAAAGCCTCTGAAAAGTCAATAATGGAAAATCATTCTGCTTCACATGGAATTTGGAATAAGATTACTGCTGGATTTTGCACCACGGACATCAGGATACCACAATTTTGTTCACTTTTCTCAAATCCTGAACTATGCCATATTTCCCACTTGGCTTTCGCAATCCTATAATTAGAGAATTACATGGGCTGCTCATCACTTATTTCAGAACTCCCTGCTCAACAAAGTCTGCAATTATTGGTGTAATTCCCTCAATTACTTCTGTGGTCATGTTATACTGTGGCGTTCTGGGAAAAACTTCATTTGGCTTCTCAGTTACTTCGACTGGTTCAACACCTCGAATAAGTCTAATATCTTTTCCAGAGAGATCCCGAACTCTCGATGTAACTGTGTCTTGTAATTCATCTGGCAGATCCTTAACTGCTATGGCAGGAAACAATGTAATGAGAGGATACATCTCATCAGTTTGACTGGAAGTCTCATCATCGCTATTGGTTTGAATTGCTATCCCTTCATGTGTACAAGTGATGGAACATTTTAATTTGCAAGGTAAGTCTCTTCCAAACAGACTCACTGGACTTGAATTGCAGACTACGAATTATTGAAAATCATCAAAGGTTCCACTTTAACTGGAATGGGCTCTGACATGGGGTTTACCAAATGCTGGTTTGCTACTCCTACAGCCAGAACTGTCATTCCAGAAAGGGGAACATTTGGGACTTCAGCAGATCTGACAGTGGAATGAGTTACACCAGTGTCAACCAGAAATAAAACATCATGACCCATGACACTCACATTCACATAAGGACCACACTGATCTACCTCCAGTGAGGCAGCCAACACACATTCTTCATCTTTTGATCCGTCACTCCGGGGACTTTGAACTCTTTGATTTTGAAATTGACTGTTGTCACCCATCTGCGCAACACCACCACCTTGCACCAAATGATTTACATTACTATAGGCACACTCCCGATTCCAAGTTCTGACATTGCTGCACGGATGACAATGAAGCATTTTCTTCATGTTTCAAACATCAGCCACATTAACATTCAGATCTTCTCAAATTCCACAACCTCTGCCTCTGAACTGAGGCACCATATTGCCCAGCTGCTGTGTTCCCTAAATTCCTCCTGTGTTCATTATTCCTTGCGATCCCTGCAAACCTGCTGTTTGGGTAGATTTGATTTGCATCACCATTGCCTTTTCCCTTAGTCTTTTCTGCTTCAACTCAATTTTATCACTACAGTATTTTGCATAATGCAATACCTCATCAATCGGCTTTCCTTAACAGCAAATCCAATGATTTTGAATCATGTTGCTAATTTCAGGCTTCAATCCTTGAACAAATCTAAACACAAAATGAATCATGTCTCACTGTTCAATAATTTATTTGCCACTGTATTGCTTGAGTGCCAATAATCTCTCATAATAAACATGAAATGACTCCTTTGTCTCCTGTGATGTCCTGTGAATTCTTTGCCAATCAATATCTTTGGGGAAACTCTAGATTTCAAAAACTCAATTACTTTGTAGTAGCTTTTCATCACCTCTTCAAATGGCGCACCTATTAAATATTTCTTTGCGGCTCACGCGTTGGCCAATCAACACTCTGCTTACACTCAACCCACAAATCTGCAGTAGCCACCATCCCAAATAAAGTGTTCATATCTTCTCATAGACACTTTAAAAGCTTAACTAGCCGCTCCGTTTGCTGGTACCACTCCACTGGTTTTTCCCTCAACTTTGGGTAATCATTTGTAAATGATAGTATGTCACTTCTGCTCCATGGGACATGGACAAAATTTCCTCCCGGAATCTCTCTCATTGGCATCATTTTTATAGCTCTCTCAGCCTGCTGTAGATCACTTGAAGATGCAGTTGGCTTTTTCTTCTGATCTCTTTTCTTTGCCCATCTGCCTTCCCAATTCTTTAATACGAATCTTTATTCCAGGTGATTTCATGTGTGCAATGTCTCTCAATTCAAATTCTAATCTGTAACTTCTCTTTAACTGTTTGGATTTATTTATCTTGATTTTGTACTTTTCGGCTAAATTAATTAATTTCTCATAGATCTGCCCTGCTCGAAGAGTAACTTCCTTGCACATAAAGCATAACTAATTTTCATTGTAAGAATCCAATCTTTGTAATTCAAGTGTTCTCTCAGTTATTTCATTTAATTCCAATATTAGTCTAGCCATATTCAGTGTCTTTTCTCCCTCTGGGATGTTTTTCAAACCTGAACCTTCATTTAGACTGTCTCACCATTTGGTTAATTGCTGTGCTGATACCCCTTGCAAACTGATGTTATTACCTTGTGATATGGGCTGTGGATGATTACATGACATCTCATAGGCTGTTCCTCCTGAGCTAATAGAGGTGAGCCTGTAGAGAATGGGGGACATGTTAAATTCAATCAGTGGACCTACTCTATCACATGTCTGGTTAAGTCATGGCTGTCACTGTAGTGCTCAGTCTCTCAATTTCTGCATTAGTTACAAAAAGTAAATTAATTGCTTAAACTGGATTTGAAATCTGTGAACCACTTTCCTTATTACCCTAGGCATACAACAGGACTACTGGACCTATTGTCACATGAACTCTCAATGCATCTGGTTCTGACAAATTTGTTAGACTTGTCGGGAACAGTAATCATTTACCTTGGCCAGTTAATACTGTACCAAAAACCTGATTTGACTGATTAGGGGCAATAATCTGTGGTGTTGTTACTGGGGAATACATAGACATTTTCTGTCTCTGGTTCACAATTTGTGCAGGTGTCTGTACATTAGGTTTGGACTCAAATGGAGTCTTTCCTTCATTCTGAATTGGCTGTGGCATTACTGGAACTGTGACATTCTGGGCTGTGTTAACAATTGGAATTGTTGGATAAAGTGCTTGTACCTGTGCAAAATTAGCAGTAGGTACACGTGGAGCCTATTGAACCTGGCTTTGTTGGACTGGGGCTGTGGCCATATTCGCGGCTGCATTCTGATTTACTGATTCAGCGGCATTGTACGATGGAGGATGATCCTGCAACAACTGAGTTATAAATTCATTCTCTGAATCCCTTTCGGTGTCCATTACCCTTTTATTTTCACCTAACGTCTGTTCTGGATCTTATTCAAATTTGTTTTTGGCTTTAGGTTTAACACTCCCATCACCTTTCTGCGTAATTGCTACTTGTATCTGCTCTCCACATTCTCTGCTCCTTATGCCATCTAGCTTCTGCTAAGGTCTTTTCAGCTTTCCTTATTCTCCTTTCGAATTTCTGAGCCTGTTTCTGTCTCGCAACCAATTCCCAAATGGCAAGTGCTTCAAATTGTGCAGGCCTAGGAAGGGGTTTTGATTCATACAACACCTTCCTCTGATTTTCTAATATCCTTAAGTTACAAGTTTTATAACAGGGAAAAGATAAGGTACACTCCTTCTCACTTATTTTGCACCATTGATTTACCCAAAGGCTTGCTGAAACTCCTCTTTCATCGATAACCTCGAATGCTGGTGTACCCTCACGTGGTGTAGGTTCCCCCTCTCTAATTGGAATAAAACCATCTCCTCTCAATACGCTCCTTAAAGCTTTGAAAAACTTAATTTTTACACAGAATTAATTCAAAAACACAAATTCTATGAATCCAGGAAGTAATTTTTAATCCCACAATTCTTTTCACAGGAGGTTCCCAACCAATACCAGCACAGTCTTGTCCACCAATTTGAGCGCAGCTTTTCTCACCAGCTGACCCAGCGTGGACCAAATTACATCATACTCACTTCACTCAGCAGCTGCAACTCACCTTAGAGCCATCTCATACACCTCTCACTTAAACACCTAAATGTGAATATTGGGAGCATAGAATCAAAACCTATCTGCTCACAATGGGTAGGACTCTAACACTTTGAAAGCTGTACCGAACTTTTGACTATGGCCTTTCGCACTAACAGCTACTGTTTTGACTATTGCTTTCTCACATGTGCAAGTAAGATTTGACCAGCAAGTCTCACTCTGGTTGATACGGATTCTCCTTGTCCACTCAGGATTCACCTAATACCAACCAACAACTCACAGACTCAAGGGAAATCTACTGGTATTGTTGACAGCGTTCAACTGGCCAACACCTCAATGCAGACAATAAATTGAACAAGTGTCTCCATACACTTGTGAAATACTCCGGAATCTTAGGCCTCCCAGGACACATCAACAACAACAGCCACATGGGTAAGTTATTAGCACAAAGCACAACATTCCCCCAGAGTACACCAACTCCCTGCTCTCTTATTTGGAGTATACAAACTCCCTACTCAATTACCTGGAGTACGCAAACTCACTACTCACTTCATACATCAAACATTTACCCAAAAGCATTGAAAGCACATCCCTACTCAAAATTCATACCATACACTTATAACATGATGCTGGAATTTCATCAACCCCTACACTACACCTGTAGCAACCCACAAGGGGGGCAAATTCTGACTCTCCTCCTCAGAAGACAAAACCATAACTCTGCTACCAAAAACTGCTGCCACACTTGCACAGGTCTTCTTCCCACCTTGAGTGCAGAAACTGTAAGCACTCTGGTGTACACCATCACTTTTCCCACCACTAAAGGTCAACTAGATTTTTGGACTTGGCAAAGAGTGTAATATTCCGATCCATTCAATCACAAATCAATGACATAAAGCCATAAACAATTCTAGACACCACACCATGAACAATTCAACACCAAGTCAAACTCCAAACTGATTTTGGGACTGTAATAAAGCTTTGAAATGTTATTCATTGTCACCTACATGGTTATCAAAACTTAATTATAAACATACATGAAAAACCATTGGCTGACTAAAACGTCTAAAGAGATTTAGCCTACTAAACATCAATAGTGTTAAACAATCAAAAAGAATAACATAAATCAGCAAAACCACAAAATGCACATTAATACCAGATTTCAAAGCAGATGATGGTGACATCAGTAAATCATCAAAATTCAATTTTAACAGTCAGTTGCAGAGCTGGGCCATTCTTATCTCTATCACAATTTTGTGGAAATGGGCTAACAGATGCGGGTAGAAGCAAAAGGCAGACAACAAAATTTGAAGAAATTATCTAACTAGGGCAACTCACTATACAAATATGCTGGTGTAAGTATCTAAGCTGAAAAGGAAACAAGAAACCACATTTAGTTATACCTCTCTTCATGAGACAGCAGACAGGAAAGTTCAGTCGGTGAGCATTCACCTTCTCTCAACATCAGTAGACAGCAGCATCAGGACAGTGCAGAAGACGGGCTGCATATAGGACAGATCAGCAGTTCAGAGTTACTTGGACATATCAGTACTGAACATCATAAACAAATGGGGCAGTTAAGACTAAGAGGAAACTCATCAAACACTTGGAAAAGACAAGAGGTGACACCAGCAGACTCAAAGCACGAGTAGAGGGACTGTGGCAGAGTTCTGGACAGACTCACTCCGGCAGACTAACTCGATGACCTAACTTAAAGTTTCAAGTCTCTCACTAATTAAAAATATCCGTATCCTTCCGATTGGTCCTCCAGGTGGACTCATCTTAAGCAGAAGATTCAGCGTCCAATGTTTGTTGTTGGCACCATAAAGTTTGCAACTATTCCAGATTTTCTTAGAGAAGGCACATTGTCATTTCAATGATTTCATACAGTTCCGACAAATATTACATTTTCTAGTTGTTTGTTACTTCAGAATTCTTTCTCACGACACAGAAAATAAACTAAGAATTTCTCACATGGGAATTTTGAGTTTCTTGTCTTGTTAAACAACTAGAACAAATATTGTTACATAGTTAGTACTGAAACATGTTCTTCACCTTCAATACAATGGAACATTCAATATCACATCAGCAATCTAGGGAAATAATTCAAGCCAGAGGGAACAGAATAGGCAAATAATTTTCCTCTACTGCTGTAAGAATGAAACACCAGGCCTAGTTCAGCTAGAAAGCATAAATGTACATTAATAAAATTAATACATATAAATCCTATTGGGCGCCCTACAATTAAATCATATATGCAAATTATTTTATTACAAACATTATTTACAACATATTAAAACACAATTTAAAGGTGCGTTTTTTATTCTGCACATGTGTAACTCGAGCTAATAAAGTTCATTTAATTCAATATAAGTACGATTAATTCATTTTCATTTAATATTTCACTTCTAATATTCATCTAGTAAAATACTTTTTGCATTATTTCATGTCAGTAATTCACTCAAATATAAATGCACAATATCTTTCATTGTAAATGTGATGTCAAAATACAAATGGCAGTCACATTGTCCACCATGATTTCTACGTTAATTTCTCTGTTAGACCTTCAAATTTAAAAGTCGCCATATGCTAACTTCTGTGCCACCAATCTATTAGTAAAATTTGATCTCTATCACCTGCTCTAGCTTCTCCATGTTACTATCCAAAGAGAATCCCCAAGCTTAGAAGGGATAACTATAAAAGCATGTCCTCATTATTAAATAAGGTGTTTTTTTGGTTGAGCACTCAGGATGGCTGTGTGAGTAATATATGGGTTAGGTATAGTGATATCAACATACGGGGTGGGTTGGGCTGGAAGAGCACTTCAATGGGAGTGGGGATATTATATTGTAATTTCACCGAAAAATCATAGGCTTTGGTCTATGATCCTGAATCACCTTTTAGTCTAGTCCCTGGTTCCTAATGCAGTCTGTGTTGTACCGCTGGGGCACTTTTATAAACCCTGTTGTTAGTAGAGATTGCCAGTTAAATAGCCTTTCTTGTTTTCACCCCGTGTCATCCTGTGTGGGCAACATTTTCTGCACCTATTAGTGGAAGATCAAACTCTATAACCTTTCATTAATGTCTTACACAAAGGCCCTCATTACAACCCTGGTGGTAAATCCTGCTTACTGCCATGCAGAAGACCGCCAACAAACCGCTGCGGCCGCGGAATTCCGCTACAAGAATTACGACCCACAGCCCGGAATCTGCCACAATACAGACACCTACACAAGTCCGCCAAACCAAAGGTCAATGATAAACTGGCGATAACAAAACCGACACCATCATGCCAACAGGAATACGCCCACACTATCACGACCCATGAATCAACACAGCGGTCTTTCAACCGCGGTAATCCATTGGCGGTACACACCGCCGCGCTCAAAATACACACACATATACAAAACAGAACCACATTGGACAATTCGAAATGCACACACCTGATACACATACGCACACCACACCCACACACCCAATCCAATATAAAGCACAAACCCACATCACCCACAAACCCTCACTACCAGAATTTTGAAAGCACGCCAGAGAGATACACTACCTAAAACAACACCAGCATCCACAGGCACACAACACCATCACTTACACAACATCCACGCACCTCAAACAACACACACCAACACACCCCCTCACACATCACAATAGACACCACCTCACACATCACCCACACCACATCATGGCACCTCAACGACACCCCAGGTTCTCAAAGGAGGAGCTCAGGGTCATGGTGGAGGAAATCGTCCGGGTAGAGCCACAGCTGTTCGGATCACAGGTGCAGCAGACCTCCATTGCAAGAAAGATGGAGCTATGACGCAGAATTGTCGACAGGGTCAATGCAGTGGGACAGTATCCAAGAACTAGGGATGACATCAGAAAGAGGTGGAACGACCTACGGGGGAAGGTGCGTTCCGTGGTCTCCAGACACCAGATTGCTGTACAGAGGACTGGCGGTGGACCCCCACCTCCTCCCCCACTATTAACAACATGGAAGGATCAAGTCTTGGCAATACTGCATCCTGAGGGCCTCGCAGGAGTAGCAGGAGGACTGGACTCTGGTAAGGCCAATTTTTACTACCTTATCCCCCCCCCCACCTGCATGCCATAACATACTATCACCCTCACCCTCACACCCATCACCCCACCAACCAACAGATACCCCACCAACACAACCCACACATCCCAAAACCAAGCCCTGCATGCGACACCACTGCATGGACACCCATCACCCAAGCATGTCCACTACAGAGACTCACTCATGCCCCAAAATCACCAATCACACAAGGACCAAGCCAATAATGCAAGCACTGGAGTAGAGGGTTAACCACCCATTGCACATGACGGCACACACAGATACAATAATTATGCATTTACACCCCAACAGGACCACTGCCCAACGTCACCGGACAGGAGATGCCAGACATATCCAGTCCCCCCACAGAAGAGGCCCACAGTGATGACCGCAGCTCTGCACAACTGGATCAAGATGACCAGCCGGGACCACCTGGGACCTCGGGACAGTCGGTTCCTCTGACACTGTCACAAGCTACCACAGAGCCTCCCCCCTCAGGAAACACCAACACAGCACCCACCCAGCGGGCCCATCCCTCGGTCCCCAGGACACGTCAATCAGCAGTGTGTCCACCACTACAGGGAACCCAGGCAAACCCACCAACCCAAGAAAATCTGGGACCTGGGGGCAGTGGGCACACGGTTCAGGGGACAGAGGCACATGATAACAGGGAAACTGGGAGGACTGCTGTGCGACAGGGGGAGGACAGGCCCTGGGAACCCACTCTCCACGAGGCACTCTCCAACATCATGGGAGCTTACCATCATTCCCAGGAGACGACGGCAACTGTACTGGCCAAGTTTCAGGAGACCCAGCGGCTGCTGGAGGAACACTACCGTGGGATCAGGGAGGACTTGAAGTCCATTAACACCACCCTGGTTACCATTGCAGGGTTGCTGGCAGACATGGCCAACACCAGGAGGGACACAGTGGCACAACAAGGGGCCCCTGACACTAGCCAGGATGATGAACAGCCCTCCACCTCCGCCGGCGCTAGTGGACAGGAGGCAGCGCCACAGGAACAACAGGAGACAAGCACCCCACCCCCTGCAGATGGAGAACCACCCTGCAAATGGTCCCTGAGATCCAGGAACAAGACAGAGAACATTGCCGAGACCCCCGCCAGGAAATGAGACCCCCCTGAATGTCATCCTTCTGTCCCACTTTGACACCATGTCCAGCATTAAACTGCCATAGCTTCACTTCCTATGCCCCTTTGGACAATGCACCTGTGAAACAAATAGACCGGACTCTGCCATGGACATTCCTCCACCATCCCCCGAGCCCATTTTACAACCCCCTCCACTTATTTACACAGGAATAGACACACTTCACTCACAAAACAATCTGGAGTCAGTCTGTGCTTTCTCAAATGTGTAATTTCAATAACTATGGAGTATAGCAATGTCAATTTACTTGTTCACATACCAATGAAACACAGCTGTAGGCCAGCAGTAAAAATAGCAGAGGGCACAAAGTGGGACCTGTTGGACTTTTGCTTATGCAGGGTCATCCCCAGTCTTTTTGCCTCCTGCCTCCTATTTTTTTCTGACCTGTCGCTGTTGGCTTTTGAACTCTGAGCACTTTCCCACTGCTAACCAGTGCTAAAGTGCATATGCTCTCTGTGTGAAATTGTATGTGATTGGTTTATCCATGATTGGCATATTTGATTTACTAGTAAGTCCCTAGTAAGGTGCACTAGAGGTGCCAGGGCCTGTAAATCAAATGCTACTAGTGGGCCTGCAGCACTGGTTGTGCCACCCACATAAGTAGCTCTGTAATCATGTCTCAGACCTGCCACTGCAGTGTCTGTGTGTGTATTTTACACTGTAAATTCGACTTGGCAAGTGTACCCACTTGCCAGGCCTAAACCTTCCCTTTTCTTACATGTAAGGCACCCCTAAGGTAGGCCCTAGGTAGCCCCAAGGGCAGGGTGCAGTGTATGGATAACGTAGGACATATAGTAATGTGGTTTATATGTCCTGACAGTGAAATACTGCTAAATTCGTTTTTCTCTGTTGAAGGACTGTCTCTCTCATAGGATAATATGGGGGCTACCTTTAAATATGATTAAAGCGTAGATTCCCCTAGAGAGTAGATGGACATGTGGAGTTTGGGGTCCCTGAACTCACAATTTAAAAATACATATTTTAGTAAAGTTGATTTTAAGATTGTGCGTTTGAAAATGCCACTTTTAGAAAGTGAGCATTTTCTTGCTTAAACCATTCTGTGACTCTGCCTTGTTTGTGGATTCCCTGTCTGGGTCAGTTTGACAGTTGGGTTGTTTTTCACCTCACACCAGACAGTGACACAAAGGGAGCTGGGGTGTAACCTCCATTTCCTGATTAGCCATCTCTGCTAGGAGGGAGGGGTGGAGTGGTCACTCTCATCTGAAAGGACTGTGCCTGCCTCTAACAATGCCGGCTCCAACCCCCTGGTGTGTGTCTGAGGCCTTGCCTGGGCAAGGCAGGATTTCACAAGTAGGTGTGAGTCCCCTTTGAGGAAAGGTGACTTCAAAGACTAAAATGGGTATAAGAAGGGCACCCAAATCTACAGACTTTAGAAACACTTCTGGAATCAAGAGGAACCTCTGCCTGGAGAACAGCTGTTAGCTGAGGAGGAAGTGCTGCCCTGCTTGTGACTGTGCTTTGTGGAGCTTTCCTGCAGTGCTGCCTCTGCCAGAGTAAGAGGGCAAAGATTGGACTTTGTGTGCCTTCCATCTTGAGAAGAAATCTCCAAGGGCTTGATCTAGAGCTTGCCTCCTGTTGTTTGAAGTCTCAGGGACAGCAAAGACTTCTCTCTGCCAGCACCTGGAGCCTCTGGAGAGACTCCTACTCTGCCCTGTGGTGCCCATCCAGTTCCTGGGACCCTGAAAGGAGAAGCTGGCAGCCTAAAGACAAGAAAATCCACGCACAGAGCGCCGTGCGGGGAAAAGATCGACGCGAATCCGATCGGCGGCTGAAAAACGACGCGCCGCCAGCTCCGCGGCTGAGAAACGACGCTCGCAGGAAACGCGACCGAAGAATCGACGCACGGAGCAGGAGAAACGACGCGCAGCATCGCTGACGGAGGCTGGGAGATCGCAACCTGCGCGGCTGGATCGTCAACTCATCGTGCGACTGGATTTTTGACTCGAGTACCGCCGTGCGGAGTTATTTTCGACGCACGCCCGCCCGTGCGGGGTTATTTTTAACGCACACCAGGTACATTTCCACTCTAGCAGCGCTAGTGTGTTTTTAAAACTACTTAAAGACTCTTTTTGATTTTTAATTAATAACTTGACTTGTGTATGGTGGATTTTTGTCGTTTTGGTCTTGTTTTGTTTAGATAAATATTTCCTATTTTTCTAAACCTGTGTTGTGTCATTTTGTAGTGTTTTCATTGAGTTACTGTGTGTGTTGGTACAAATACTTTACGCCTAGCACTCTGAGGTTAAGCCTACTGCTCTGCCAAGCTACCAAGGGGGTAAGCAGGGGTTAGCTGAGGGTGATTCTCTTTTACCCTGACTAGAGTGAGGGTCTTTGCTTGAACAGGGGGTAACCTGACTGTCAACCAAGGACCCCATTTCTAACATTGGTGATCAGCGGTCGGGATTTGGACTTGTATTTGTACTTGACATACAGTGATTAAGTGTACACTACTGTTTTGATCTCAGACCACTACGTGACCACATACTACTTGTTTGGTGATCTTTTGCTTTTTCTCTTAAGGACTCCTTTTTGTTCTACTTCCATGATTTTGCTGATCCCTTGACTGATTCTTTTTACTTCATTGGGAACTTATTTTCTGCCTTTGGAACTTTGCACTTGTGACCATCATGTCTCAATCTGGAGATGCAACAGCTGGAGCTGTGTTTGAAATGGAGAAACTGAAGGAGTACTCAGTTGCTCAATTGAAACAGTTCCTTAAAGATCTTGACTGTCCGACTAAGAGCTCCACCAGGGAGGGGGAGCTGCAAAAGGCACAGAGGGCCGGGGTGACAATCAAGAAGGCTGGAGGGCACACAGAGGAGGAGAATGTGGGTGGGGAAGTGCAGAGGATACACAGTGGTGTAGTGGAGGTACCTGTTACGCCTGGGGGGAGGGTCCCCAGGAGGGGTAGCAGGGTGTCGTCTAAGGGTCTGACTCCTAAAGATGTGCAGGACAGACAGGCAGAAAGGGTTCGCCGGTTGGAGGCAGAAAAGTTGAGGATGCAAAGGGAGTATGACAAGTGGGAAAGGGACTTCGAGATACAAAGGATGATTTATGCTTACAAGCTTAAATTGAAACCGCTGGAAGTCATGAGGGCTGAATCCAGCTGGAATGGTGGCAGCAACAATTTTATATCTAGTGCTGCTGAAGAAATGCACATGCCCAGAGATGTGGTGCCCTACTTGAAGGAGGGACTTAACACACACCAGGAGGTTCAGGAGTATGAGGTAGCTCCAGTGATGCACAGGGTCCCTGAGGTGGATTGGGGAACTGGCATGGGGAGTCATATTCCTACTGGTGGGAAGGACACTCTACTGACTCTAGGTGAAAGTGACAGGGAGAGGGGTTCCCCCCAGGTAGAAGTCCTGGTTATGGAGTGTGAAGACATCCCAGAAGAGTGTGGGTTGAGTGTCAGGGACAGTCAGGTACTGTCTCACCAGTCTCAGGAGGGTGATGTGGGGTGCTTTTTCAAAGCAGAGTCACTGGATGGTTGGGTGAAGGGTACTTTGGTTAATTCATGTGAGGGGCTGAGTGATGTAATTGCTGGAGAGCATATGTCTAGTCCTTATTTTCCAGAGCTATGCCAACACCAGGTGGAGTGTGAGTTCTCTGACCCCAGGGAGCTTACAATGGAGGCAGACCTCTTGGTGAGTACCAGAGAGTCTGAAGAGGCATTTGGGGGTGCTCCTGAGAGGAGTGGTCTAGGTATTTCCCAACCAGGTGAGGTAGGGAAGGATTGTAGTGTCCCAGGTAGGTCCCAGTGTAGTGGGATGGGTGAGGGACCCCATGTCCAGTCTCTGAGGAGAGGGAATGGGGATGGGCTGAGGTCCAAGGTGCCCGAGATCCGGTCCCAGGTCCTGGAGGGTTCCATGAGGGAACACCAGGAGGAGAGCCTAGCCTGTACCATAGGGCCATCTGTTGAGGGAGACCCCACAGTGTCAGGAGAACTTGGGGGGGCGGCTGTAGCCAGCGTCCCACCAGTTCTGGTGTCTGGCAGTACCACTCCTAGTGAGGGGGTGCAGAAGTCCAGACAGAGGGTTGAGAGGGGGTTGCGGACCCCAGTGGAGAACCTGGAGGGTCAGGGGTCAGCTCTGAGAGCAGAGCCCCCCAGGAATGACCTTGGTAAGACCATTTCTGGGTTGGGGGGAATCCAGACTCTGTCAGATGGGCAGAGGTCAGGAGACCTGCGCCAGCCAGACTCTTGGGTGGCCCTTGGGGACAGTGTGTCCCTTGAGGGGGGTAAGTGTGCCCCCCTGGAAGTCCTGGTGTGCCAGGCAGTGGTTCAACTGCAGGGTGGTGACTCTGGGTTGAATGATCAGGTTCAGGGGGTAAACTCTGACCTGATGGGGGGTAAGTGTGCTCCCAAGGAAGTCCTGGTGCGCCAGGCAGTGGTTCAACCGCAGGGTGGTGACCCTGGGTTGGATGACCAGGTTCAGAGGGTAAACTCTGACCTGGTGGGGGGTAGGTATGCCCCCCAGGAAGTCCTGGGTTGCCAGGCAGTGGTCCAGTCTGTGGGTACAGACCCTGGACTGGAGGATCAGGTGCAGGGGGTAAACCCTGACCTGAAGGGGTGGGCGGTTTGCCCAATCACCCCCCCTGGTGTGACTTCAAGGGGTACTCTCCCTGAAGGGGGGGTGCAGAACCCTGAGAGTAGGGGCAGGGGAGAAAGAGCCTCACCCCTGGCCCCAGTGCAATCTAAGGGTACAGACCCTGGATTGGAAGGCCAGGTTCAGGGTGTCCCCCCTGACCTGGAGGAAGGGGCTACTGCTAACAGTGCCCATCCCATGTTGTCCTCTGAGGGGGCCACTCCTAGTTGGGGGGTGCAGGACCCCAGAAGGGAGGGCAGGGGGAGGGAAGCCTCACCCCTGGCCCAACCTGAAGGTACAGACCCCAGGTTGATGGACCAGTTGCAGGTTAACAGCCCTGCACTGGTGGAAGAATTGTGCAGGACTGCTTCTACAAGCACCCTGACAGTTTTTGACTCTGGGGGTGCCGCTTCTGCAGGGAGGGTACTGAGCCCCAGAGGGGAGGACCAGGGTCAGGTTGTCATCCCTGACCTGGTGGAAGAGAGAGTGGTCAAAGGGTGCCAGGCACCTGGGGCTACCGCCCCCCACTCACCGCAGTCACAGTGGTTGGAGAGGCCTGAGGTCGGGCTCTCATCCCTGACAGTTGTCCGGGGCCACCGTGGCTTGCTGTCCTGGTGGACAGAGTTGCCCCTGGGGGGTGGACGAGAGTCACACCCCAGGGGTGGAGTGGGCAACACCACTGTGTTGGCCCTGGTGGTACTATCTGCCCATTGCAATTCATCTGTGAGCAAAGTAAAGTTAGGTGCTGCACAGATGGTGTCTGTAGATGTGGAGAAGGGTTCCCCATGGGTTAGCTTAGTGGGCCCTGAGAGTATGGACAGAGGGATCCAACTGGAGTCAGGAAGGCGTAGAACTGGAACATGCCCCTGCTGTTGTGGGCCTGGGTCCTTGTTCTATCGCCCCAATCAGGGAAGTACATCAAGGTATTGATTGTTCTCCCCTGGCTTTAGGCTGGTAGGGGGTCGTGTTGGACTTTTGCTTATGCAGGGTCATCCCCAGTCTTTTTGCCTCCTGCCTCCTATTTTTTTCTGACCTGTCGCTGTTGGCTTTTGAACTCTGAGCACTTTCCCACTGCTAATCAGTGCTAAAGTGCATATGCTCTCTGTGTGAAATTGTATGTGATTGGTTTATCCATGATTGGCATATTTGATTTACTAGTAAGTCCCTAGTAAGGTGCACTAGAGGTGCCAGGGCCTGTAAATCAAATGCTACTAGTGGGCCTGCAGCACTGGTTGTGCCACCCACATAAGTAGCTCTGTAATCATGTCTCAGACCTGCCACTGCAGTGTCTGTGTGTGTATTTTACACTGTAAATTCGACTTGGCAAGTGTACCCACTTGCCAGGCCTAAACCTTCCCTTTTCTTACATGTAAGGCACCCCTAAGGTAGGCCCTAGGTAGCCCCAAGGGCAGGGTGCAGTGTATGGATAACGTAGGACATATAGTAATGTGGTTTATATGTCCTGACAGTGAAATACTGCTAAATTCGTTTTTCACTGTTGCAAGGACTGTCTCTCTCATAGGATAATATGGGGGCTACCTTTAAATATGATTAAAGCGTAGATTCCCCTAGAGAGTAGATGGACATGTGGAGTTTGGGGTCCCTGAACTCACAATTTAAAAATACATCTTTTAGTAAAGTTGATTTTAAGATTGTGCGTTTGAAAATGCCACTTTTAGAAAGTGAGCATTTTCTTGCTTAAACCATTCTGTGACTCTGCCTTGTTTGTGGATTCCCTGTCTGGGTCAGTTTGATAGTTGGGTTGTTTTTCACCTCACACCAGACAGTGACACAAAGGGAGCTGGGGTGTAACCTGCATTTCCTGATTAGCCATCTCTGCTAGGAGGGAGGGGTGGAGTGGTCACTCTCATCTGAAAGGACTGTGCCTGCCTCTAACAATGCCGGCTCCAACCCCCTGGTGTGTGTCTGAGGCCTTGCCTGGGCAAGGCAGGATTTCACAAGTAGGTGTGAGTCCCCTTTGAGGAAAGGTGACTTCAAAGACTAAAATGGGTATAAGAAGGGCACCCAAATCTACAGACTTTAGAAACACTTCTGGAATCAAGAGGAACCTCTGCCTGGAGAAGAGCTGTTAGCTGAGGAGGAAGTGCTGCCCTGCTTGTGACTGTGCTTTGTGGAGCTTTCCTGCAGTGCTGCCTCTGCCAGAGTAAGAGGGCAAAGACTGGACTTTGTGTGCCTTCCATCTTGAGAAGAAATCTCCAAGGGCTTGATCTAGAGCTTGCCTCCTGTTGTTTGAAGTCTCAGGGACAGCAAAGACTTCTCTCTGCCAGCACCTGGAGCCTCTGGAGAGACTCCTACTCTGCCCTGTGGTGCCCATCCAGTTCCTGGGACCCTGAAAGGAGAAGCTGGCAGCCTAAAGACAAGAAAATCCACGCACAGAGCGCCGTGCGGGGAAAAGATCGACGCGAATCCGATCGGCGGCTGAAAAACGACGCGCCGCCAGCTCCGCGGCTGAGAAACGACGCTCGCAGGAAACACGACCGAAGAATCGACGCACGGAGCAGGAGAAACGACGCGCAGCATCGCTGACGGAGGCTGGGAGATCGCAACCTGCGCGGCTGGATCGTCAACTCATCGTGCGACTGGATTTTTGACTCGAGTACCGCCGTGCGGAGTTATTTTCGACGCACGCCCGCCCGTGCGGGGTTATTTTTAATGCACACCAGGTACATTTTCACTCTAGCAGCGCTAGTGTGTTTTTAAAACTACTTAAAGACTCTTTTTGATTTTTAATTAATAACTTGACTTGTGTATGGTGGATTTTTGTCGTTTTGGTCTTGTTTTGTTTAGATAAATATTTCCTATTTTTCTAAACCTGTGTTGTGTCATTTTGTAGTGTTTTCATTGAGTTACTGTGTGTGTTGGTACAAATACTTTACGCCTAGCACTCTGAGGTTAAGCCTACTGCTCTGCCAAGCTACCAAGGGGGTAAGCAGGGGTTAGCTGAGGGTGATTCTCTTTTACCCTGACTAGAGTGAGGGTCTTTGCTTGAACAGGGGGTAACCTGACTGTCAACCAAGGACCCCATTTCTAACAGGACCCAAATCTGTGAAATGGAAAGTCAAAGTGACAAGTCAGGGTCCATACACTAAATGAAAATGACACACTTATACTAGTTCCAAAAATAGAATGAGATGTGGGAAGCAGTGGCATCTTCTTACCTGTGTCTCACTGGAAGTATTGCATGATGATGTTGTTTCAGTTGTCGATATCCTCTTCTTCTCCCTCCTCTTCTTCACTGTCCACAGGCTCCACAGCTGCCCCCGACCACCATCTGGCCCATCCTCATGCAGAAAATGCACCTGGCGTTGCAAAGCCAGATTGTGCAGCATGCAGCAGGCCATGATTATCGGGCACACCTTCTTCGGTGAGTAGTATAGAGAGCCACCTGTCATATGGAGGCACCAGAATCTGGCCTTCAGGAGGCCGAAGGTGCGTTCGATATCACCCTCCTAGTTCGCCCATGTGCCTCATTGTAGCGTTCCTCTGCCCTTGTCCTGGGATTCCTCACTGGGGTCAGTAGCCTTGACAGGTTGGGGTAACCAGAGTCACCTGCAAATGTCAAGGGACAACGGTTAGACACACACTAACCCTGAGGGACAGCCCCATACCCAGAAATCTATGTCAACTGCATTGGGACCTTGCCCTCACCTATTAGCCACACACAGTGCCTCTGGAGTTGCCCCATCACATAAGGGATGCTGCTATTCCTCAAAATGTAAGCGTCATGCACAGAGCCAGGATACTTGGCATTGACATAGGAGATGTACTGGTCTGCCAAACACACCCTCTGCACATTCATAGAATGGTAGTTCTTCTGGTTTCTGTACACCTGTTCATTTCTGCGCTACAAATGCCACATGTGTACCATCAATGGCACCAATGATGATGGAGATATGTCCCAGCGCATAGAAGTCACCTTTCACTGTGGGCAAATCCTCCACCTGAGGGAAAACGATGTAGCTGCGCATGTGTTTCAGCAGGGCAGGCAACACTTTAGAGAACATTGGCTGGGACATCCCTGATGCCATGGCCACTGTTGTTTGAAAAGACCCACTGGCCAGGAAATGGAGTACAGACAGGACCTGCACTAGAGGGGGGATTCCTGTGGGCACACAGTTCATGGATTGTTGCACGATCAAGTCTGTATGTGACCTGGATGTGTCTCTCTTCCATTGTCAACAGGTCCACCAGGGGTCTGTACACTGGAGGATGCCGTCATCTCATCACCTGCCCCAGCGGACGTGCCCTATGGAGGAGAACAGCGAGCAGAGAGTCATCCAATACTGAGGTATCACAATGTCTTATTTTCAGAAACGTTATTAATCCGCAATGTGCCGGTATGTGTCTATATTCCCGGCCTAGATAGGTGTGACACAGTTAACATCCATCCCATGTGGCCTCCTGAAATGGTGGCTGCCTGACCTATGAGGTGAGACAAGGGGATATGAGGTAACTGCGCTGGCGCTCTACACGTCGCGTTGGGCGGTCGAAGACCGCGGCGCGATTCAGCATTGGTTAACATTGGGCCCTATGGGTCCCAGGATCCAATAACGATGTACGCTGGCGGTGACGGTATGCACCACCACAGACGTGACCACCATTTTCTGTCTGTTCACTCACTTGATACCTGACCTTCAACAGGAGAGGACCTACACTGCAAGTGCTGCTGCGACCTCAGTCTGGAAGCGACAATGGCTCATGTGTCTGGGGAAAGGGCCCCTGCCTTCACTCGGAGGAGTTGGAGAAACTAGTGGATGGGGTCCTCCCCCAGTACACGCAACTGTACGGTCCTCCAGACAAACAGGTGAGTACACTGTGAGCATGCTGCATGGGCAATGCCTGTTTTGAGTGGTGTGGATGGAAGATACAGGGGGTTGAGGCCTGCATGTGCGGATGGGGAGTGTATGTGCATCAGGGCAAGGGGGGGAGCTGGGGGCAATGAGTATGATGGTCCGGACTGGTAAGTAATTTCCTTTTCCCCCTGTACCATTCCTCTAGGTCAGTGCCCACCAGAAGAAGGGCATTTGGCGTGCCATCGACAAGGACGTCTGGACCCTGGGGGTCTACCACAGACGGAACACCCACTGCCGTAAAAGATGGGAGGACCTGCGCCGCTCGAGCAAAGAAGACGGCGGAGGCCCAGCTGGGGATGGCCTCCAAACGTGGGAGGGGTGCCCATCGCACCATGACTCCCCTGATGTTCCGGATCCTGACGGTGGCCTATCCGGAGTTGGATGGGCGCTTGAGGGCATCACAGCAGCCACAAGGGGGTGAGTACCCTCTCATTCAGCTGACTCTGTGTGCATTATGAGGTGTCTGGGTGGGGGAGGTGGGCAGTGGGTTCCCCTAGGCCAGGGCGAAGTTGGTAGACAAGGTCCCTTGTGAGGCAGGCTATGTGGCACCCCAACCCCACCAGTGGTAAGAGCCATCTACACCTAGTCAGGCTCCTATGACTTCCAGGTGTCCAGCAATTGGTCTTAGGCCTCGTACCCCATGGTCGGCTAAAATTTCTAGGAACTGTTAGTGCATGGCGTAGTGCAGAAAGCTGCTCCATGTGTGTTGTGTCCGCCAACGATAGTGGTGTTGCATGCACTGAACATGTCTTTCTTCTGTCTTTCCTCCCCCCTTTTTGTGGTCTCCCTGTTCTTGTGTGCAATAACATTATCAGGCGGAGGAGTATTGGCACCGGAGCAGGAGGGAGGTGCAACCCACTTGGCCCTGGAGGGTGAAACAACGGAGTCTGAAGCCACCAGTGGGACGGAGGGCGAGGGGAGCTCCCTGGCGGGGACAGGAGCAGACAGCAGTGACAGTGACTCCTCTGATGGGAGCTCTCTTGCGGTGGCGGGCATCTCTGTGCCCACTGCATCAACAGGTACAGCCGCCACCCTCCTTACCAGCACTGCCCTCCCAGCAGCCCCTCAGTGTGTGTCCCGTGCTGCTCACCCAGTAGTGTGGGCATCTCCTTCGCCCCAGGCATTTCAGGCCCTGCCCCAGTCAGCCCTGCTGCCCTCAGTGAGGAGGCTATTGACCTCCTGAGATCCCTCACTGTTGGGCAATCTACCATTGTGAATGCCATCCAGGGTGTAGAGAGGCATTTGCAACAAACACATGCATACCTGGAGGGCATTCATTCTGGGCAGGCAGTCCAACAGAGAGCATTTCAGGCTTTGGCCTCAGCACTGATGGCAGCCATTGTCCCTGTGTCCAGCCTCCCCCCTCCAACTTCCTCCACCCAGACCCAATTCCCTGTACCTCAACCTATGCCAAGCATACCATCAGACCAGCATGCACACTCATCAACACACAAGAGTGGCTCAGACAAACATAAGCACCACACATCCCACAGGCACTCACACAAGCACCATCCCCATGCAGACACTGCAACATCCACTGCCTCCACTGTGTCCCCCTCCTCCACGTCTTCCTCCTCCCTCCCTATCTCGTCTCCACTCACAACTGCATGTACTACATCCTCAGCCACTGCCTCCATCACCAGCATGCCCATCACCACACACCGCTCACGTGCACTCACCACCCCAATTACGTGCACACATCCCCAGTGTCCTCTCTCAGTGTGTCTGTGAGCGCTCCTCCCAAAGTACACAAACGCAGGCACACACCCACCCAACAGCTTTCCACCTCACAACAGCCTCTGGCCCATGCACCTTCACCCAAATTCAGGAGACGTACACCTCCTACAACCACTACCTCTAACTCCACTCCCAAACCCCCTCCATCTTACCGTCCCAGAACGGGACGAGATGTCTAAGAAACTCTTCCTGGCTAACAATGACCTCTTCCCTACACCTCCCCCGTCCTTCCCCTAGGGCCAGGCTTTCCAGGTCCCAGCCCAGCACCTCAGCCACCAAACCCCCAGGCACAGTGGTGCCAGCAACTGTGGGGGCATGGAGTGCACCACCAATCAGGGCTGCCAGTGTGCCACGTAGCGAGGGCAAGGGCATTCCGCCACCTGCCAAGGTGAAAAAGGTGCCCACATAACGGAGGGAGAAGCCGAAAGTACCAGCCACCAAGGGTTCAGCAAAAACCAAAGGGTATAGTGACAAGACAACTGCGGCACCATCAAAGCTGGGGAAGGGCCAAAAGCTGAAGAGCAGGTCAGGAGAGGGCATGGTGGCACCGACTGAGGGACCAGTGTCACACTTTCTGTCCACGACCACGCCAACCTGTACGGCGGCGAACACCACTAGCATCCCGCCACTACAACTGCCACCACAACCGGCACCTGCACCGCCCCCGGCACGTCTACAGCCTCAGCGACAGTCCCAGCCTCTTCCCCAGTGGGCAGCCGTCCGAGGCTGCAGGAAACGTCCTGCTGTGTCCCTCTGCAGGTGCTGACCCATGCACCGCCGCAAGCACCGCCGCGACAGACACAGCCGCAAGCACCGCCACCTGCACCACCCCCGGCATGTCTACAGCCTCAGCGACAGTCCCCAGACTCTTCCAGCACCTGTCCGAGGCTGCAGGAAACGTCCTGCTGTGTCCCTCTGCAGGTGCTGACCCATGCACCGCCGCCAGCACCGCTGCAAGCACCGCCGCAACAGACACTGCCGCAAGCACCGCCACGACAGACACCGTCGCAAGCACCCCCGCAAAAGACACCGCCGCAAGCACCGCCACTGGCCCCGCGGCGTCCTCGGACACAGGCACCACTGCTGACATGGCTACCTTCCCCAGTGGTCAGTCATTTGAGGCTGGAGGAGAGTTCCTGGACCCTGGGCAGCTTCCATGAGGCATTTCTTCCATCACTGTTTACACCTGCAGGTGGAAGGCGCAGCCGCAGCAGAGTGGGGTATGTCGCTGCCTCCATGACGTATCATACTACCTGAACCTCGCAAATCTCATGGCACGCACACCCAGGTGAGGGAAATTGTACCTGCCACACTGCACATGGAGCACTATGGGCACCATGCCCCCTCCAGAACCAGTGGAGTATCACATCCACTACCTCAGTCCTTGGCAGGATGAAGCACTCTGGGCACCATGCCCCCTCCAGAACCAGTGGAGAATCACATCCACTACCTCAGTCCTTGGCAGGATGAAGCACTCTGGGCACCAGGCCCCCTCCAGAATCAGTGGAGAATCACATCCACTACCTCAGTCCTTGGCAGGATGAAGCACTCTGGGCACCAGGCCCCCTCCAGAACCAGTGGAGACTGTTATCCACTTGAGAGACTGTGGCATTGCACTTCCCAGGATAAAGCAGTGGGCAAACCACCCACTGGAGATACTTGAGAGGCTGTGGCTTTGCACTCCCTAGGATAAAGCAGTGGGAAAACCACCCACTGGAGAGACTTGAGAGACTGTGGCTTTCCACTCCCCAGGATAAAGCAGTGGGCAAACCACCCACTGGAGAGACTTGAGAGACTGTGGCTTTGCACTCCCCAGGATACATCAATGGGCATGGAGCCCCCTTGTGCAGCAGTGGCATTGTGCGTTCATCAGGCTGAGGTGCTCACCCCTCCCCCTGAGGTGCCTGTATATTTTCGATTTGATGCCCCAGCAGTGTTCTCTCCATTTTGAGTCTGGTATCATGTGTGGGCCTCGCCCATGCATTTTGGGCCCAGTGGTCCACGGACAATGATTAGTACGCTATCCGGACTTGTGTAGTTGGTGTACATATTTGTATATACTGAATTTTGACTTTTGAATAATGGATTTGTCTGTTGGCAGTGACCGCCGCACTGTTTGTTTCTACCGCCGTGGCGGTCGGAGTGTTAAAGTGGCTGTCTATGTTGGCGGTTTCCGTCATGGTCGTAATCTCATTTTTATTTCTGGCAGACTGTTTGCGGTATTACCGCCGCTTTAACACCAACCGCCAGGGTTGTAATGAGGGCCAAAGTCTGCCTTTAACCTGGCCTCCTGTTGTATGAATGCCATGTGTTCTTCAGATGGAGATTTCATACCTAGCCCCATTGCCATGGCACCGTGTCTCCAGGCAGTTCATGCACCGTTGATGCTCATTCATTCCCCTGGCTGCACTTCTCCTAGCAATAAGGTCGTAGGGGATTCTACAATCTAAATTAGGTGAGTCTGACTGTCTTTGAACTTTCTATCTTATTCTATCATAGGAAATGTTTGTTTCTGACAAGACTTGCATTAACAGATTTGCTTCTTACGATATTCCTGGCATTCTATCTGCTCATGCAACACAAAGAATGATGGAGTGCTGAACTTTTCAAACTCTCACCCCCAGTCACAGATGTGGGTTTAATGTATTCTTCTTTTGCTCACCATGCCACCCCAGTTTGGACCCAGCCATATGCAAATCAATCTTGACCCTGTTGCCCATTGGAACAGCCAAGCCCGAACTGCCCAGCCAGGTCCTCCCTGGAACGGAAATAAGCATCCTGGGACAGGTTTTAGGGTATCACCCTTCATCAGCCAGACTAGCTTGAATTTGTGTTGCTGAAGTTGCCCTATGTCTTCAAGTCTTTGGCCTTGAAGTCTTAACCAAGAGATACAGTAAGGGTATGGGAGGCTATGTCAAACTATAAATCAATCATTTAAACCCATAAATCCTATATACAGGGGCTAAAATAGGGGAAACTTAAGGCAGCATCCATTTTAGGGAATATCCTGGATTTTCAGTTAAAGATTACTGATTGTTAATGCAGATAGTATTGCTTCGAGGTGTCTGGAATATTTGATTTACACCTGTGTGTTGGTTTAGCCATTTTTCCATGATTTAAAATGTGTTACCTTCCGTGTCACAGACCAGTCAGGGCTGTGTTCATCCGCTTTGGCTTTTACTGTGGATGAAGCATGCAAGAACATAGCTGCTAGCCCCTCAGATAAAGCACTGGGCTCTCATAGAGTCCTGCTGCACTTGTTTAAGTCCAGTATAGAACACAAAGCCCTGTTACTAGATTCATTTCTTAATATTAGTTGTCGTTCTCACATGTCTCAATCATTCCAGTCTGAAAAAGGGGACACGTCTCATCTCAAATTTTATAGGCCAATTTATTTAACAGATTTTACAGTTAAAAACTTAGGAAGAATAATGCTGGATCATATTCAGGAGTGGATAGGTGATAACAACATTCTACCAGATATGAGAGTTGGTTTAAATCATCCTGAGCACCGTGATTCAATGCCATATCTTCATTTGATAATTTCTAAATCTGTCCATGCACACAAGAAATCCCTCGATCTTGGATTCCTGGGCTTATCTTTGGCCTTTGAAAAGTTTAATAGATATAAACTCTGGCCCAACTTAGAAGAAGTTTGTGTAGCCCTTACTACTGTGGACTTTTTAAAATGGCTCCACTGCCACACAGTTTCTATAGTGAAGTACTGTAAAATGGAAAGTTAATTGAGCTTTTTTCAATTTCACAGAGGTCTCGGAAAAGGGTGTGCCCTTGCTCTTTTTCTGTTTATTTACTAATCAATTAAGTACTCACTCAAGGAAATTCCAATTTTATTTTATGCGGATGACGTGGTTGTAATTTTTCAAACTACCTATGGGCTGAAATTGTAAATCCACTTGCATTTTAGTTTCATGGGTAATTTAGATCTTTTATTAAATATTTTAAATCTCATGCCTTAATTCTGGGTGCTCACTCCATTATGTCAAGAATATTCTGTGTCAAATATCTGAAACTAAGCAATGTTCACAGCTTTAATTATTTAAGTTTGTTTTTTGACAACATCACTACATGGGCTAACTTTTTGTTACAAATAAAGTAGCTTCTTTGTTAGACCTGTCAGCTCTTGGCATGGTTTCCCCTATCTTTTTGGCTTCTAGCCTCCTGTTTTGATCTTATACTGAATTTCGTTTTGCTGGCTTTAGGACTCTGGGCACTTTACCACTGGTGACCATTGCTAAAGTGCAAGTGCTCTCTGTCTAAATGGTATTGGTGATTGTTTTATCCATGGTTGGCATACTTGATATACTATTAAATCCCTAGTATAGTGCACCATGTGTGCCCAGGGCATGTAACTCAAATGCTACAATAGGGCCTGTAGCACTGATTGCGCCACCCACAGGGGAAGCCCTGTAAGCATGTCTAAGACCTGCCACAGCAGTGTCTGTGTGTGCAATTTTAACTACCAGTTTGAACTGGCAAGTGCACCCACTTGTCAGGCCCAAACCTTCCCTTTTACTACCTGTAAGTCACCCCTAAGGTGGGGCCAAGGCAGCCCCATGGGCAGGGTGCAGTGTATTTAAAAGGTAGGACATGCACTGGTATGCTCTACATGCCCTAATAGTGAAATACTGATAAATTCAGTTTTCACTTTTGCAAGGCCTATCTCTCCAAAGGGTAACATGAGGATTGCCTTGAAATATCTTTTAAGTGTAATTTCCTATTGGGAGCAGATAGAGTTGGAGTTTGGGGTCTCTGAGTTCACAATTTAAAAATACATATTTTGGTGAAGTTGGTTTTTGATTTGTAAGTTTGAAAATGCCACTTTTAGAAAGTGGGCATTTTCTTGCTTAGCCATTCTGTGCCTCTGCCCGGATGTGGAATACACGTCTGGGCCAAGTTGACAGTTGGGCTGTTTGTGATTTCACTCTCGACAGTCACACAAAGGGAGCTGTGGTGTGCCCTAGATATCCTGATGGGTCTTCCTGGGCTAGAGTGGTAGAAGGAGCTGACACCTGCACCTGAATAAAGCTGTGCCTGCCCTTACACAAAGCATTCTCCAACCCCTGGGGTGTGTCTGGGGCTACGGTAAAAAATGCATGGCCTTGTGCACTAAAAATACTTTCCTTTGAAATTTGCCTACTTCAAAGATATACATAAGTGTTGGGCATATGAGACCACACCTTTATAACACTTCTGGACTGAGAACATTCTGTCAGGTAGAAGAGCTGCATGCCGTAGGAGGAACTGTCACTCTGCCTGTTGCTTTGCTGTACTGGCCTGCTGGTTGCTGCTTCTGTCCTGGGAGTAAAAAGGACTGGACTTTGCTTTCTACATCCTGCTTTCCAAGGTTCTCCAAGGGTTTGAACTGATCTTTCTTCCTGTTAGAAGTATCAGGGACATCAAAGACTTCACATGCCAACACCTGGGCTCTCTTGCTGAAAATTCTGACTCGCCAAGTGGTGCCAAATCCTATTCCTGGGCCTCTGGGAGTGAGTTCTGGGAAAAACAAGAAGCAACCAAGTGCATTGACTCCAGACCAACATCGGAACTGGTGCCGCTGTCTGACTCCACACCGCTACCTGTACCAGAGCTGTGGCCCCTGCTAAGTGCAACAATGCGATTGATGCTGCAGGCCCTATGCCACTGCAGGGCATCTGAAGTCCTGCCAAAGCATGAGTCCTATGTCCCTATGTCCAGGACACCTAACTTCGACTCTGCTGCAGCACGTGTGGTCCCCTGGTGTGATCGCAACACCACGAAGTCGATGCCTTGCGTCTTGACCTGCTGGATTCATCAACCTTGTCCAATCGTAAGGAACAGACACCTCGCCACTGATGCCGCATCAGCTCCCTTGCAACCGTAAGGAACTGATGCTTCACCTCCCCTGCCTCGCAGTAATGAATAGATGCCTCACCTCCCTGGTAGCAGTAAGGAACCAATGCCACACCCGCTTCGGTGATGCCTCACCTCCCTGACTCCAGGCAGCGTGTTTATTTTATCATTTTCCAAAGGTACTGTGCTTGGAGTTTGTGCGACTCTGTGACCAGCCCGCACACCTTGTGAGTGGCATCAAACTGTTGTGAACGACTTCGTCAACAATGTCGTGATAGCCCGAAGTGGAGATATTGTGTTTCTAAGTGCTTTACTAAGATTTAATCTTGAAAAAAATTGTACCTTCACTTGTGTATGTTGGAGTTTTGTCATTTTGGTCTTGTTTTACTCAGATAAATATCGGCTGTTTGTCTAAACTATTGTGAAGTATTTTTGTGGTGTTTTCACTTTGCAGTTACATTGCCTCTGCTTGTGCCAGGCTACCAAGGGGGTGGGCAGGGGTTATCTTAGCTGTGTGACTCCTTTACCATGACTAGAGTGAGGGTCCCTACTTGGACAGGGTGCAAACCACTGCCAGCTAGAGACCCCTTTTTTTAAAATTCTTCATAAAACCTATAGTGCAATCCCAAACATTGCAAACATTGCAAAGAAGATTGAGAGGAAACCAATAGATCATATTAAGACAATGTATCTGTGTAAATGAGTTTTGGCAGTCACATCTGACACTTGAGTCTGGGCTATCATACCAGTTCCAAGACTTCAGACAGAAAGGAATTGTATTGTGCAATCATTTTTAGACTTACCCAATCCACCTATATATCTATCTATATATAACTGCTGTCTCGAACTAGAGTTTTCTATTCATCTTAATCCGCTACTTTCTTGGTTGTCAGTTTGGAATAATCAAGAGGACTCCTTGATCCAAGAGGTAATCAGGGACTGCTTAGTCGCTTGTGTACCCAGTATGACAAAATTGTTATCTTATTTAAAAACATAATTTAACTTGATTGGCTACCCTGAACCTTTTACTGCTCCACATTGCATCACTAAACATGACAAGAAATTGGTTAGGCATCAGTTGTTCTCTCTTGTGTCCTCACACAGACTAGATGGTGAGTTGTTAGACTATGATAGACTATTTAAGTCTGATTGAATCAGATTGCAATACAGAGTGTATATTTCAAGCATGTAGTCATTAGGAATGTTCTTTATTGTTTTATTTTAGATCTGATACAATGAAATATTTGCTCTGCTTCCCATTAGGTTTTTCACAGAATCTAGATCATGCCTCCTGAATGTGTGATAATGTATCTGGTCAATAAATGTTACATTTTACTTTTTTTTGTAAATTTTATGTAAAATATGCCAAATTTTACTTGCTTTTTGAAAAGGAATTGTAAAATTTTGACTCGGAGCAGACCTGCTTTTAGATTTTTATTGCTGATATGTGGTGACAAAGCAGTGTTTTGTGTTGGGGCATTTTTAAAATCCGCTGCTCAAGCTTGCAGAACCATACTATTATAGTAATTTGCATAGCTAGTTTTAATATTAGTCCTATACTTACATTTGTATGTAATTAAATATTGGCAGTTTTCTTATTTATTTATTGTGTGGATTTTACTTTGTTTTTTATGTTGTTGCTTTAATTGATGTTTTTATGCCTCCGAATGAAGCTTTTTGAATTGAGTCCAATATTTGCCTTTGTTCTGGTCTGTCAGTGCCAGCTATTATGCATTTTCTTTTTACAAAGTTTATTGTTCACCTTCTGGTGAACTGGGTTTTATCACCGTTCATCCAGCAGCTTAATCTTCCTAATATTATAAACAATTAAAGTTTTTGATTTTTTTTTGATATTTTAAAAAATATGCTCATGTTTCACTGATTTTTTTAAACAATATATTTGATGTGGTTAAATACTTTTGGTTCTTTTCTTCATATGTTTCTGTTTCTAGACTGTTTAATCCTGACGTTTAAATGAGTTATATATGCTGAAATAATTATTTTTGATGATGATGATGACTGACTTCACTTGTCACAACAACAGTATTGTTGAAAGGGGCAATTACATTTTTGTAATTTCCTTTTTCCAAGAGTTGATGATATGTTATGTTGTCAATATATTGAACTTATCACTTAAGTATTGTACAAAGTTCTGCGCAAACACCTTCCCATAGTGACAGATTTACTCAAGCAGAAAAGTTACCCTAGTTTAAAAATGTCTATGTGAGCCCTTTCCATTTCCTACAGAAAAATCCCATAATTCCTGATGTGTTTTTTTTATTTCCTTCCTAGGACCTAGGAGCTGCTGTCCTGCCCTTACCGTGTATCCATCAATTACAGTTACTGTTATACAGAGCTATCAATTACCCATGCGTGAGAAGTTCAAACTCTCATTTTTTACATTTTGGTAATATAAACATATACAGATAAGGTTCATTTAGATGTGCACAGATTAAGAACAACACTTTTCAATTCTGTTTTAACAAAGATTGTTTTGAACACGTCTGGTTGCTGTGCTCTTCAGCAATCCCACGTTCATGACTCTAGAGTAAGGGCAAACTACAACACACTCCACAGACTGTATAGGACATACGCCAATAGACGGTATCCACAGGACTCATCATATTACCTAACAATCCTTGAGAAAGTACCAGGCAGACAATGGGCCAAAACATGTGTGTGCTGATTATTGTATGACTGATGCTCCAACTGGTGCTCTAAAAGGATTATGGGAAATATTGTCTAAATACTGTACAATAAGATATCAGGCAAATCTCTCTTACCTAATGCTACTGACTGATTGGTCATCATTCCACTCCTAAAATGTGCAATGCATCTTGGAAGTACAATAAATCTAGAGTCTGCCTTGAACCCTCAGAGGCCTGCCCTGCTGCTTTAGCCTGGTTCCACTGCTTGGAATCAGGTCTTCCAGAATGACTCTGATAGAGCTTAAACATTTTGTGCTGTCCCTCCTGTCACAAAAGTCATCAGGATGTGACAGTTTAGGTTTATGAAAGTAAAAGAGAGAAAAACTACCGTAGAACGCTGCACTGACACACAACTTAAACGTGCAAGTGCTTGTATTTCAGAGTTCCTCTTAGGTGCCTTTTACATTCAATCATATGTTAGAAGGATAGAACTGATGTTAAAATGTAACTTAGGCTTTAGATTAACAGTGCATATAGAACAAATATTGAACTTCTTGTAGAAATGATGTTTGTGTTAGAACATTGAAGCCCGACCTATTGATTTTGCCTAAGCTTGTTTTTATTCCTGTCTCATATGTTGAACAATAAGAGCAAGGCAGTCCTCCTTCATCACCTAAATTTTACCATGTTACCTACCCATAACACTTTCGTAAATTCAATTGCCATAGCTTTATTATTGCAAAGTACAAAGTAAGTGCTTCTATGGGAACACATACACTGGCAGAATTGAAAACATGAAAAAATTAAATTATTTACTAACGAGCACTCCGCAAACAGTTGAACTTGAAAGTGAAAATGAACCATGTAGCTTTTCTGTATCTTGTTTATAACATTCATGTATGTGGATATTGCTGCTGCAATTGTAAATATTTAGCGACCCACCATTTGGCTTCACCTTGGTTGGCTAGGAAGCTCTTCCTGATATGAGAGAAAATTATAATAAATTGTGGCTCTGTAATTCTCAACAAATGCTGTGCAGCAGCGACAACCTGTCAGGAAAGCCCTCAGATGCTCCAAATGTAAAGTGAGAAGCCCCCCTTCAGAGTGGGAGGAGGGGCAGCATTACATAGGGAAGCTGTTGGGTACTTAAAATGTAAAGTGATTGAAGTGCCTGGAAGTAGCAATGCAGCCATCATGCACTCAAAGTGTAAAGATGCTAAGCTGCAGGTAAATGTTCTGTTTGAGACTGGGATGGACTGAGCGACCCCAAGTTGTCTTTCTAAAAATATTGCGAGAGTTCAGCTTATGTTGTTGATCTCGTGAGACTTTAGATGACCACCTTTTTGTCAGACTGCCTCGATCTGCAAAATTAAAAGCCAACAACGGGGCAATCAGTGGATCAGGGTCAAACTCAGACATCCCTCAAATCATAGGCTGCAGAAAAACAAAGGTTGTTTTATCTTTCGAATACCTGATTGGAATAAATGATGGAAAGCAATTAAAAGTGTGATGATTCAATGTAGTTTTCGATTTGAAGTTAGCCACTCATACGTTGCAATTGAAGCCATTCCTAGGAGACAAAATGATGCACCAAACAGTCATTGGCATGAGGGAGATGGAGAAATAAGTCATAACCCCAGTCTTTGCTTGCCGTTTACAAAAGATCTAGAAAACTTCAAAAGCTGTCAAGTCAGACTGAAAAAAGAACATAAAAGTACCTAATTGATGTTGGACTCTACCAGTAAGGTGGAGCCATTGGCAAGGGCGTGTTCCCTTCTGAGGCAATAGTAAATGTAGTTCTCTCGAACTGAGTACATTGGTGGGTGTTTTCAATTCAGCGCACAGTAATACCCAAGAAGATTTAAAGTTAAAGACAACTCAGTAGCCTACCTTGATATTTCGAGACAGTAGTAGAGTTCTGAATGGAAATGAGTAACATAATTTTTTATCCTGGATGTTGGACCTGGCTTTTTGACAGGGTCCTCCCCAAACTTTTTGCCTCCTTCCTCCTATTTGTTCTGACCTGTTGTTGTTGGCTTTTGACATCTGGACACTTTACCACTGCTAACCAGTGTTAAAGTGCATATGCTCTCTGTGTAAATTGTACTATTGATTGGTTTATCCATGATTGGCTATTTAATTTACTTGTAAGTCCCTAGTAGAGTGCACTATATGTGCCTAGGACCTGTAGATTAAATGCTACTAGTGGGCCTGCCGCACTGGTTGTGCCACCCTGGGAGTTTCTCTGCAGTTCAGCAACCCATTCAGGGACAAATCTAATAGTTTTTCTTAACACGCTTATGGCATGATTAAACAAGATTTGACTTCTAGGGTACTTAGTTCTGGTCTTAGTTGGTGCAATAATTTATATGGAGTGCAGAGAGTAGTAAATCACTTGCCTAGATGAGTATTGGAAGGTCACACTCCATACAAGGTTCTCTTCGGAGTTCATATGTATGTGCCTGGCTTAGATAATCCTGAGAAGGTGGCAGATGAAGAAACATTTTACATGGAGGAATTTGTGATTGTTTCGCTGAGTATCCAAGATGTCAAAGATAAGCTGTCTAATGTCAATCACTCTGAAACCAGCACTTTTGAATGTAAGGTTACAACTGTTACTGATAGGTGGGTTCTCAAAGTTGGGGGCTTAGTTTATGGAAAAAATCCATGACAAACAAACCTTGAAAAACTATGCCAGAGAACTATGCCAGAGTCGTAGTTTACGCAGCAAAAGGGACTTGGATTTTCTGAGCATGTCTAGGAAGACCTAAGAAAAACAGAACAGAAAATAAAATGCTTTAATTCCTTTGGGAAACGTTTGCACTGTAATACAGCAAAAGTAAAAGACACCAGCAACAGTTAGAAGTAACACTCTTTTCAAGGAATCACACAATGTCTGCCCACTCAAATACCTTAAACATGGCTCCCAACATGAAGGTGGAGCTAAAGCCCTTTTCTGTGATTCTCAAATAATTGTCTGGAGATTGGTGAGCTGTCAAGCCAGACCATTAAAAGAGGGTGGTCTGGATTATGTCAAGTGTGTATGGAATGGTTTAAGAAGATGCTAATCATTAACAAATAAAGATTTGTATGGGAACGAACAACACTGATGAAATGAGGTTGAGTAGTGAATTATATGTTATGTTTTGTGTATTTGTAAAGTGCACTATCACCTACAAAGGTGCTGAGTAGGTGTGAAAGCCTAGCCCTACCTTGATTGGTTAATGGAAATGTAAGTTCTTCCACTTCTTGTGGAATTTAAGAAGAGAAGAAGAGGCTCTGATGTGGAGAAGAAAGTTGTTCTGCATTTTAGGAGCACTGTAAAATAATGCTTGGCCTGATCTGGTTCTGTGTATGCATGGGATGCTGGTGAGTAGAAGTCCTGCGGAACAGAGTTGTCTGGTTGATTGGTGGAAGGAGATGCCATGGCAGAAAACAGCCTCCAGTATTTGTTCAAGGATTACATACAACATTGATCGTATGGTATGTTATTGATGGCTGGCCCAAATTTATTGATGTTAATCTGATGGATTACTGTTTAATTCGAAATTTTATAATTTGATTTGCTTTTACTTTAAAAAGGTTTAAAAAGAATCCTACTATTGTATTACACTGCATGGAAACTGATAGTAATATATTACCAACTTTTATTTGTGTGTTCAGTCCGTAATTTCTTTTCAAAGGGATGTGTTCTGCTAGTATATTAATGCTCCTTCTTCCTTATATTGGAAGCCAACCCATGTCACATAGTGTAAGAAACAGTGTCACTGATTGAGGGGGTAAAACCCTTCTCAAGCAGCAACCACCATTCTTGTCAGGGTGAAGTCACAATCCCCAAATGAACCTGTGCTCAACCCGATGGCAGCAGTCAGTCAGGCTTAACTTAGAGGCAATGTATACATTATTTATGCAGCACTTAAAACAGAAATACAGTGAAAACTCCCACATAACAAAAATCCCACACAATTTAGAAAACTAGAGCAAAATTTAATAAATAAATCAAGATCAAAATGACAAACATCCAAGCAGTAGAACCAGACATATGTAATTTTAAAGATTTAAGTGAAAATGGCACCAAAATACCCAAAGCACCACTTGCGGCTACCTGGTCATGCTAAACTAGCTGTAAGTTACACGTTTAGGTGGACTGTGATGAAGAAAGGGTTGGGTGCAGGGAGCAGGTTCTTCCTGGTGATAAGTTACCTTCTCAGTCCAGCACAAAGAGTCCTATTCACCGTGAAGGTGGCTGTGAGGAACAGAGAAGCAATGCGGACGGTGGTCGAAGCAGCACAAAGAGCAGGCCTGGTGTCAAATGGGTATCGCTGAAGCACAAAGATCCAGTTGTTGCAAACAGTTCAGCTGGTGCTTCATGGTGGTGCTCCCCACAAGCAGTCAATGCTGCAGCACGAAGGGTCAGACGGACAAACCTTTGTGTGGCAGGCTGAACGAATGACAAGGTTTCAGCACCAATGGACACATTCTCAGTTGTGAAGAGCCCAAAAACTTGAATTCAGCCTCTCTGAGGCCACACCTTGGGTCCATGACACGTGGGGTACCACATGGGGGTCAGGGGCTTACTCCAGACAGATCTAGTGCTGGTTCAGGTTCTTGGGAGCCTGTTATGTCCCTGTGGCTCTGAACAGAAGGGCAGCAGCTTAGCTCTTCGAGTCTCTCTGGCAATCCTGGGTTCAGGTTCAAACCTCTTTGCCTCAGGCGGAAGGGCAGTAGGGCAGCAATACAGCAATGTGGTAGTTCAGCAGGTAAGCGGTCTAGTAGAGTGGCAGTGTTTTTCAGCAGCACAGCAATCCTTCTTCCTGGCAGGTCCAGAAATGTACTGAAGTTTTGGTGTCCGAGGTTTGGTATTTATATCCAGTTGTGACATTGAAGTGGGGTAAAAGCTTCCTGAGGTTTCCCTTTGGAGTCCCCATGTATCCTGCCTTCCCTTTCCTGGCTTCAGACTAACCACAGATGGGTTTGCATGTATTTCTAAAAGTGGCATTTTCAAAATTGTAATTTAAAATACAACTTCACTATAATTTTGAAATTGTAATGAAATGTCCTAAGGCACCAAACATAAACTGGGTGCCTGGTCCAATTTGGAAATTACACCTTATTGAATATAATAAGGTAACTCCAATTTTATCCTATATGAGAGGTAAGCCTTGCAGTAGTGAACAAGAAATTCATGAGTTTTTGACTACCAAGGTATGTAAAACTGAAAAGTACATCTCAGCTTTTAAATACAGTGCATCCTGCCCTCTGGGTTTCCAGGACCTACCCTAGGGATGACATATGTATTAAAAGGGAAGGTTTGGGGCCTGGCAAAATGTTTATTTTGCCAGGGTGACATGGCAGTGTAAAACCACACACACAGGGTCTGCAATGGTCTTAGGCCTACTTAAAGGGCTCATGAAGTGGGTACACAGTCAGTGCTGCAGGCCTATTAGTAGCATTGTATTTAATTTACCTGTCCTGGGGTACATATAGTGCTTCTATAATAGGGACGTATAAGTAAATGACATATGTCTATTGGCGATAAGCCAGTATGACCATGTTTAGAGGAGAGAGCAAATGCACTTTAGCACTGGTTAGTAGTGGTAAAGGGTGCAGAGTCATAATGCCAGCAAATGCGATCAAAAAAAGGAGGAGAAAGGCAAAATGTTGGGGGGAAGACCACTGTAAGACTGACAGCTCCAACACAAATATACTGTTTTCAGTTCTGTCCACAACTGATGACTAGTTCTAACTCTGAAGCCGCTTAAACCTCTTTTCTCCCCACATCTTTCTTAAAACCTCTGCCTGCAAATAAGTGTAATCTTCATTTTCAGTGTCTTTTCACTGTTTTTCTTCATGTACGTTTTTCTCTCCCATTAGTATGTTTCTCTCACACACACTCACTCATCATTTTTAAACACAGAATTTTCTTTTCCTTAGGTGTTGTCAATTTCTCATCACCCTCTTCAACACAGTCACATAAAATGGTAGGTACAATTGGCATATCTGTGAACATTGCTATTTTTGTAGAACCCAGGAATAGGACAGCATGTAGTCTGAACAACTTAATCACCTAGTGCCATGCACTATGAGAAACTCTAACTGCCTTCCTCTTCATGTCTAGAGTCTTTAGTCATGCCCCATCACAATACTGGTCTCCTGGGACCCCAGTCCCAGACACAGGCGGTCATTCTGACCGCGGCGGTCGGTGGTCGCCGCCCGCCAAGCGCTTCCCGCCGAAAGACCGCTCTGCGGTCAAAAGACCGCGGCGGCCATTCCGGCTTTCCCGCTGGGTCGGCGGGTGACCACCAGAAGACCGCCGGCCGGCCCAGCGGGACAGCCCCTTCAACAATGAAGCCGGCTCGGAATGGAGCCGGCGGAGTTGAAGGGGTGCAGTGGAACTCGTCGCGATTTTCACTCTTTGTGGGGCCCTGTTAGGGGGCCCCTGCACTGCCCATGCCGGTGGCATGGGCAGTGCAGGGGCCCCCAGGGGCCCCACGGCAGCTGTTCCTGCCATCCTGGTTCCGGCGGTGGACACCGCCAGAAACAGGCTGGCAGGAAGGCGCTCGGAATCCCCATGGCGGTGCTGCAAGCAGCGCCGCCATGGCGGATTCCCTGGGCCAGCGGGAAACCGGCGGGAAACCGACGGCTCCCCTTTTCTGACCGCGGCTTTACCGCCGCGGTCAGAATCGCCCAGGAAGCACCGCCAGCCTGTTGGCGGTGCTTCCGCCGCCCTCCGCCATGGCGGTCATGGACCGCCAAGGTCAGAATGACCCCCACAGTGTTGTCACTCCCCTACCCAGCCCATCATTAGATGTCTACCAGGGCCCCAAGTCAAACATGGAGAATGACCCTCATGGAGATGAGGATGTTTTGGCACAGTGATAACCTACAATCCAAAGTATTGGTCTGGTGGTATACTAGGCTCAGCAGGCAGTGCAGCTTTCCCCAACAAGCCTGTCCTATGCCTTTTCCCCCAGTCACAGCAGGCAGAATTGCCCCCACAAGGGTGGGGGAGCTGCTGGACAATACTCCCCCACCCCACCAATACTGGCCTGCTGGGACCCATTCCTGGTAGGAAGTATAAAGATGCTGCCCAGCCTGTAAGGATATTCTGTTACCCCAAGTCCAGACAAGAAGAATGGCCCCAACGAGGGTAGGAGATCTACTAGAAAGGGTCCACACACCAACCTCCCAAACTACAGGCCTACCAAGACCCAAAGCACAGATAGACAGACCAGATAAGGCAAAGGTTGGGGTAGTAAAATAAATAAAAAACGGATCAATATTATAAAGAAATATGCTAAAAAGCAATAGGGCCCTAAATATCCGTTTATTATAGGAGAAGATACTATTTATCATACCAGCTAAAATGTGACTTCCTAGCATTCAAAATATTTTGAGTGTGATATGTGTTAAACAGCAACTAGTCCAGGTTTTTGGGGAATAACATCTGGAATTTGGTGCTTGCTGAAAGGGTTTGCACAGTAGCTGGAAAACATCAGCTAACATCTAATCAAGGCATAGGTAACTTAATTTAAAGGGAAACAGGCGACAAAATACCAATATAAGGGAGTAGTTAATTACCTTGACGACAGTGATGGAGAAAATATAATTGTAGGTCTAAATTAAGAAAGTTATTTTATTAGCACACATCTGCTTGTGTTGAAGCTTTTTAAAGGCATAACCAACCATAACAGAGTAATTTTGCAGCAATGTTTATGACACAAAACATAGACACCCTTTACATTTCCCCGTTAAGGTTGTTATGGAGTCTTAACTCCTGCTATCATGCATCCATCAAGACTCACACATACAATCTAAGGTGACATCACAAATTACAAATGAAGCAATGGGTGCTCACTGATAGATGTGATGAAAATAATAATTCCTTACTGTCTGTTGGACACTCTAGGAGAATGTTGGTATAGACTTTACAATGTGTGCTGCACAATTATACTATGAACCCTTAACATTTCTTCAAAGCACAGCAGGCACTGTTGCTCCCCCCAGCCCGTCATTAGATGCCTGCTGATGTCTCACCCCTTCAGGCAGAATGGCCCCCGCAAGGTTGGGGAGCATCAAATAGTACTCCACCAGCCCCAAAGTACAGACCAGAACAGCAGAAGGTGACATGACTCCCTCATCCCTATCAGTTAGGTCCTGCCATGCCAGAACCTCAAGCCTGGCAGGGAGGGTACACAAAGTGTTGATAGGAGGAGGCAAGGTCTTGGCAGCTTATCTGTTCTAAACAGCTACCAACCTGGTCCTTCAGTGCATGGTCTTCATCCTCAGTGGGTGGCAGCAAAAGCAGATCTGAGCAGAAGCAGAATCCTTTCTTGCTTTTGAGAGCTGGAGGCAGAGCTTGTCACCACTCCTAGCTTTCCCCACAAGTGTTACTTGCTGTGCAAAACAATAGAACAGGTAGAGATGGTGGTCGAAGGGGAGAGGACTTCAAGTCCCTCCTCTCCATGGACTTGCCCTCAAATATGCAACTGCTCAGTGCAGACAATGCTGACTTCTAGTGGCAATTCCTGGTACTTTATAGTTTCAAACTTCAAAGGAACATTTTCACCTGGTGCGTGTTTTCTGGCACAAAAACAAAGGAAAACCGTATAGTCTTTCTTTTCTGAATGAAGTCCCTGTCACTTTTATTTCTGTTTTACTGTACAATAAAGTGTCCATGAATGTACATAGTAGCATGACCAGCCTAATGTTTAGGTTTCGCCTGCACAGCGCTTGTGCTGTGCTTGTGAAATCTATTGTGGTTAATCCAAATCTTTAAAGGGGCTTACATCCTGCCCATACTTTTTATTGGTTTGTGTGTTTGTCACATACTTTTCCTCCTCTTCTATTGGCAGTTGCACATTATTCCCTGTTGTTCTGTGTGTGTTTGCTCTTAGTGGATGTCCCAAGGCCCAAGTACTCCTTTTCATCCGCCGAATGTCTTTGTGAGGCAGCTCTTTTGATGCCGACAAAGGTCAGTGTTCTAGCGTTCTTGCTCTCCACTTTTCCCCTCGGCTGCACAGAAGTTCCTGCTTGTTCAGCCTTCGTAATCTCCGTAAGCTTTGGGGCGATCCAATGATAAAAGAAGCAGCCTTGCTGCAGGAAGCTTTGGGGTACACAGACAGCGACAGAGTGTTCCCAGACACCTCAAATATTTAGTCATAGACTTGGCGGCTCTATCGGAGGAAGTTTGGAATGATCCAGTGGTAAAATGTGCAGTCTGACCTGGGGAATATCTGAATACTAAACAAGTGGCTACCACAGGGCCACTAAATATAAGTGCTTCAGCCTAGAATGTTAAGCCTTCAAAGACTATTTTACCGTGCACTCTCGACAAATACACAACTAACACATAGAAATGAGGTACTTACCACTAATGGCTCATGGTTCACAGCCTCACAGCCTGATGTTTTCATCTTAAAACAAGCTCCGACCTTTGATGTGGTTTAGCACTAGAGTGGGTCACTGCTTGAGCCCCCCGAGGGACTGGTGAGTGTGCGTTGCCCCAAGGGCACTGGTAAGGGTTGCTGTGATCGGAGCGTGCAGCTCCTGGTTTTATTGAGGCTTTAACACTTCCCTTCACCAACTGCCCTCCTTCACAAACGTGCTACGGAGGACCAAGCACACCCCCTGTCTTGCAACCGCTTTCTCTGCACTTAGCCTTAGACTACTCTTTCTTTAGGGCCCTGCACTAGCAGCAGCAAAACAGCTCAATATCAGCAGCCTGGTATTTTCACAAAGTGCCTAGCCTTGCATAGGCACTGGTCTCTAAGGCACTCTCTAGGCCACACACATCTCTATCTGGTAGGGGCTGCCGGACTACCACTCAGCAGCTGATGCTCCCCTGGTCCTCACTCTGCTGGCCTTAGCACTGTACCCCATAACACCACTTCCTTTCCCAGGGACTCTGGGGAGACAGGTTCTTTTCAAGTGGAGCTCTTACTGCAAGTTTCTTTTTTTCCAAGCACTGACCCCCTCATGTGCAAATACTGTCTATGTCAAGTGCCAGCCCCCATGTGTACATAAAAAGCGAAACAAGGGTTAGACTGCCTTGAGGCTGAATGCTGTTTGGATCCACGGTCCCTGTTGCCAGCAGCCTGGCTCTCTGCTTCCCTCTGTCCCCTGCTCCCGTTCTGCTGAGAACAGAGCTGGTGCCACGATCCGAAGCTCGTGCCAGTGCAGCCCCTCAGCAGCAGCTCCACGCCACAGACCACCAGATAGCAAAGCCTTAGCTAAGGATCTCCTTGCCTATTGTAGAGCAAATATTGTCTTCATTTTGGGCTGAGTGTAAAGTGCAGTCCAGTTATGGGCCACAAGGCACAAGCACAGGCTGTGCTTGTGCCGTGTGGCCCATAATTAGGCTGCATTATGCAAACATGCTGGTGAGCTCTGCTCCGCTGCTGGGGCTAGTGGAGTTTTTGGGTGAACTTGAGCACGGTGTGCCAAAAACTCTGTTAACTCTGGCAGCGGAGTGGAGTTCACCACCCACCGCTACTTATTTCTTCTAGCAACACTTTCTGTTCCACCCTAGCGTGCTCTATTGTTGGCTTATGAAAGTTAGATGTCTCTTTCCTCACAATTCTCTTATTGTTCTTGGCTCAGCCCATTGTAATGTTGTTCCTTATTCTCCTACAGTGTCCAACAGACTGTAAGGTATTATTATTTTCATTACAGACCTTGTGCATGCCTCTCCTTTACCTTCTGGCATTCAGGTATCCCCGTTCAAATATTAGTTCACCATATCAGTTTTACACCTGCTCACCAAGCTAAAACTTACAACAAAAAAATTATGAAAAATCACATAGGCGCGGCACTATGCAGAGTGGATTATCTCTCAGAGCCTAGGGTGTTCTTGAAAATTCGACAAGCTACAGTCCCAATTGAGTACTTTTAGAGGCTTGTGAGGGGACACTAGATGATGCATGAAAGGAATGGAATGAGTCGTGCATGAGAAAACATGTGGGGTATCATTGATGGGCTATAAGCCATTGATGGTCTTAGCTTCAAATGAGGTTCCATTTAAATGATGTGATTTGTATAAGGACAAGCCTTGACCCTGTAGACTCTCTCTTTTGATCAAGGTTCATACTCTGTGATTGAAATTGTTTTCAATGTATCATGCTGAGCAACGGGTTAATAAAAAATTTATTTTTTTATCATGTAGGCGGAACTTATTGCATTTACCAATGCTTGTTACATCTTGTACTTCCTTAGCTTAGCTGATGCATGTAGAAACATTTAAGGGATTCTAGTATAACTGTGCAGCCTACATTTCAAATACCTATATCCACATATTCCAGAAATGAATAAACAGAATTTACTTAGGAACAGTGGAGACATATACTCAGCACACATTGCTTCATTTGTAATTTGTGATGCCATCTCAGAAGGTATGTGCTAGTCTTGATAAATGCATGGTGGTATGGGTTAAAATTCCATAACAACCTTAATTCGGGAAATGTAAAGTGTTTTATGTTTTGTGTCATAGACATTGCTTCAGAATTACTCTTTTGTTTGGCATGCCTTCAAACAGCTTCCAACACAACCAGATGTGTGCTAATAAAATAACTTTCTTAATTTAGACCTACAATTATATTTGCTCGATCACCATGTCATTAAAGCGAATAACTACTCCCTTATGTTGGCTTCTATTTTGTCACAGGTTTCCTTTTAAATTAAGTTACATAGGCCCTGATTATGAGGTAGTTGTTGTTTTCCAACCACTGTGCAAACCCATTCAGTAAGCATCAAATTCCAGATGTTATTCCCCAAAAACTTGGAATAGGTGTTTTTTATCAAATGCAATATATTTCGAGCCCCATGGAGTCACACTTTATCTGGTATGATAAATAATATTTTCTCTTTCAACAAACTCATATTCGGGGCCAATCGTTTTTTTGTAGATTTGTTTATCTTATTAATCAGTTTTTTTTTATTTCACTACCCCTACACTAGACCTATTCTAGTATTGTTGTCCCTCCTTCTGCTTCCCCACCAATTACCTTGCTCCATCTGTGGTAAAGCTATGCTTCAGGTAGAGCATCCCTCCATGTGTCTTCTCTGGGGCTTGAAGCTCTAGCTTCTGAAGCCAAGGATGTGACCCCTAAAGATTCCTAGCTCTCTCTCCAAATCCCAGCTAAGGGTACGGTTTACAGGATATAAAGAATGCAGACCATCTGCCCTAATGAAGCACAAGAAAAGGACAGATCTGTGTACAGCCCCTTGGAGGCCAAACAAGGCAGAAAAGGGCTCCATTTCTTTATCTTTTTCTTTTCTTTTCTGGATATTTAGAATCTATCTTGGTTTAGCTAATTCCCAAATTATTCATATTTGTTCAGACCTTTGCTGTAAGACTTCACCTTTAAGATCCAAGGAAAGAGGTATAATTGGAAGAGCCTGGTCTCCAACATAGGGCCTGACGTAGAACTTGGCTGAGCGGAATACTCTGTCACAAACATGACGGATATCCCATTATATCCTATGGGGATCGTAATACGGAAGACAGAATATCCGTCACATTTGTGACAGAGTATTCCATCCACCAAGTTCTAAATTGGGCCCTCTGTGTGTGACTCAAAACCCTCTTCAACTCACCTCTCCACCCCAAATGCTCTGTAGTTGTGTAATAGTTTTATACTTATATTGCGCTCTCATCCAGATACATTTTAGCTATCCTTGTACCACAAGAAAATGTAATAAATGGATTCCACTTCATTAGTGATTGTAGATAATTTAGAAAGATAGATGCCTGGACCAAGGTTTGTCCTTTTCTGTTTTTTTTCACACCAGTTCAGTTTCATTTTTAACAAAAGACGTGCTTCATACAGAGGAAAGCCCATGGGGAACAGGGTCAAGACTGATTTGCATATGGCTGGGTCCAAACTGGAATGGCATGGGCAGCAAAAAAACGATGGATTAAACCCAGATCTGTGACTGGGGGTGAATGTTTGACAATGTTCAGCATTCCGTCCATCACTTGTTGTTTTTGCATTTTTCGCCCTAAGTGGGAAGGGTATGCCCAGACGTGGGTCCCGTGCTTCCCATGCCACTGGATTCAAGCTAGCCTGGCTGATGAGGGGTGAAACCCCGAAACCGGTCCCAGGATGCTTGTTTCCAGTCCAGGGAAGACCTGGCCTAGCAGTTCGGGCTGGACTGTTCCCATGGGGAACAGGGTCAAGACTGATTTGCATATGGCTGGGTCCAAACTGGAATGGCATGGGCAGCAAAAAAACGATGGATTAAACCCAGATCTGTGACTGGGGGTGAATGTTTGACAATGTTCAGCATTCCGTCCATCACTTGTTGTTTTTGCATTTTTCGCCCTAAGTGGGAAGGGTATGCCCAGACGTGGGTCCCGTGCTTCCCATGCCACTGGATTCAAGCTAGCCTGGCTGATGAGGGGTGAAACCCCGAAACCGGTCCCAGGATTCTTGTTTCCAGTCCAGGGAAGACCTGGCCTAGCAGTTCGGGCTGGACTGTTCCCATGGGGAACAGGGTCAAGACTGATTTGCATATGGCTGGGTCCAAACTGGAATGGCATGGGTAGCAAAAAAACGATGGATTAAACCCAGATCTGTGACTGGGGGTGAATGTTTGACAATGTTCAGCATTCTGTCCATCACTTGTTGTTTTTGCATTTTTCGCCCTAAGTGGGAAGGGTATGCCCAGACGTGGGTCCCGTGCTTCCCATGCCACTGGATTCAAGCTAGCCTGGCTGATGAGGGGTGAAACCCCGAAACCGGTCCCAGGATGCTTGTTTCCAGTCCAGGGAAGACCTGGCCTAGCAGTTCGGGCTGGACTGTTCCCATGGGGAACAGGGTCAAGACTGATTTGCATATGGCTGGGTCCAAACTGGAATGGCATGGGCAGCAAAAAAACGATGGATTAAACCCAGATCTGTGACTGGGGGTGAATGTTTGACAATGTTCAGCATTCCGTCCATCACTTGTTGTTTTTGCATTTTTCGCCCTAAGTGGGAAGGGTATGCCCAGACGTGGGTCCCGTGCTTCCCATGCCACTGGATTCAAGCTAGCCTGGCTGATGAGGGGTGAAACCCCGAAACCGGTCCCAGGATGCTTGTTTCCAGTCCAGGGAAGACCTGGCCTAGCAGTTCGGGCTGGACTGTTCCCATGGGGAACAGGGTCAAGACTGATTTGCATATGGCTGGGTCCAAACTGGAATGGCATGGGCAGCAAAAAAACGATGGATTAAACCCAGATCTGTGACTGGGGGTGAATGTTTGACAATGTTCAGCATTCCGTCCATCACTTGTTGTTTTTGCATTTTTCGCCCTAAGTGGGAAGGGTATGCCCAGACGTGGGTCCCGTGCTTCCCATGCCACTGGATTCAAGCTAGCCTGGCTGATGAGGGGTGAAACCCCGAAACCGGTCCCAGGATGCTTGTTTCCAGTCCAGGGAAGACCTGGTCTAGCAGTTCGGGCTGGACTGTTCCCATGGGGAACAGGGTCAAGACTGATTTGCATATGGCTGGGTCCAAACTGGAATGGCATGGGCAGCAAAAAAACGATGGATTAAACCCAGATCTGTGACTGGGGGTGAATGTTTGACAATGTTCAGCATTCCGTCCATCACTTGTTGTTTTTGCATTTTTCGCCCTAAGTGGGAAGGGTATGCCCAGACGTGGGTCCCGTGCTTCCCATGCCACTGGATTCAAGCTAGCCTGGCTGATGAGGGGTGAAACCCCGAAACCGGTCCCAGGATGCTTGTTTCCAGTCCAGGGAAGACCTGGCCTAGCAGTTCGGGCTGGACTGTTCCCATGGGGAACAGGGTCAAGACTGATTTGCATATGGCTGGGTCCAAACTGGAATGGCATGGGCAGCAAAAAAACGATGGATTAAACCCAGATCTGTGACTGGGGGTGAATGTTTGACAATGTTCAGCATTCCGTCCATCACTTGTTGTTTTTGCATTTTTCGCCCTAAGTGGGAAGGGTATGCCCAGACGTGGGTCCCGTGCTTCCCATGCCACTGGATTCAAGCTAGCCTGGCTGATGAGGGGTGAAACCCCGAAACCGGTCCCAGGATGCTTGTTTCCAGTCCAGGGAAGACCTGGCCTAGCAGTTCGGGCTGGACTGTTCCCATGGGGAACAGGGTCAAGACTGATTTGCATATGGCTGGGTCCAAACTGGAATGGCATGGGCAGCAAAAAAACGATGGATTAAACCCAGATCTGTGACTGGGGGTGAATGTTTGACAATGTTCAGCATTCCGTCCATCACTTGTTGTTTTTGCATTTTTAGCGGGGTGAGCATGCAGAATGGACAGGGAGTTCCTTCCACCTTGTCACCAAATAGGGAGTGCAAACCCTTACATAAGATCACCTTAGAGTTAAAAAAATGTCACTCAAGCAAAGGGATCAGATCTTAAACCAAATGACATGATGGCAAAGCAACATACAATAAAATACATTTTACTGAAAATGGGGGAACTACAAATAATATAGATGAAAGAAGCAGAAAATTTATTGGAATATTAAGTGCAGGGAACAGTGGCTGTATTAAATCAGAATTGAAAATGCTCAATGATACCTTATTGATTTTGAATATTCTGTGTTTTAATTAGTTTCTGCTGTTGCAGGTTATGAAGGACGTTGTGGCATGAGTAGAGATGAAGGCTATATTAAGGTTTAAAACCAACTACCAAGAAGAATGACAGGAATCATCCCATAGATTCCCACCCACATCCCCTAGTTCATGATGCTAGGACCTACCATTGCCGAATATGTAGGAGGTGAATGAACATACAAATTCAAATTAAATGATTTGTACAATAAAAACGAAAATCAAAATTTTTATAACTAGGGTGGCACATTAGGAACTATGGTATTGAAGTTATCTCGAAGTGCTAAACAACTAGCAAATGTGCTAGAAGGATCAGCCATTGTGCACCAAAAGTTAGCCATACATTTTAAGAGGAATACTGCAGCTGGTGCTATGGTGTCAGCTGCCCTTAATAAACCTGTCACAAATCTAATTACAGACATACCACCTATGAGTTTCTCACTGATTCAGAAACAAAAACTTAGATTATGGTTCAGCATAAGGTTGTTCGGTTGAATGTACCTGCAAAAGTCAATCATAGTACATATGAGTTTTCCCAACAGGTAAGTATTAACACTGAGCAAACAATCCCAAGAGGGCATTGTTTTGATGACTGTCTGGTATACCTGATAGAGGTTAATGAATCCCCCACACTCGGTAAAAAAGGAAGATCAGGAGTCCATCATAAATAAATTAATACACTGGATAAGGCATGTCAGACATTGGTATTCAGTAATAAGATCAAATATATGCTGTATAACAAGATTTACTTTGTTGGCGGCATACATTAAATTATATCCATCTAAGGATGAGCAAGCAGGTTCTGGTTGATTTTCAACAATACCTTAAGGGTGTATTCTAAGGTGAACTGTTGACTATTTTTAAACGTATGTTAGAGTGGTATTAGCAAAGCTGACTACACCTTTTTTTTTAACCTTTTGTTTTTCAGCTATAGAGTCCTAGGCATAACTATATAAGCACAGTTATAGGTAGCCTTGGTTATAGCATCTTAACATATGATTAAAAATCCTCAGAACTTCACTTAAAAAACAAAGGTAACTCCTTATGTGTTGTTAACGTGACCTCCATGTCATAAGGTCTCACAGCTTGCCTCAGCACTACTGATAAAGAGTTGATGTCAAAGCCACCCCGGTAGGGAATCCCATTTGTGCTGGCACAAGAGGGATTCCTTTTCTTGTTTTTCAGGTGAGGTTGCTGGGTAAGAACTTCCCTATCACCCAGAGGGTGTCTTTTTGTAATGATGATGATCAATACTGCAAAGGTGATAGTTAAATGAGTCAATTGGCTCATTTAACTTTCTCTGCCTTTGATGCTGTGGGGCAAAACTGAGCCCAATTTTGATGGGAGAGTTATCTTTGGATAAGGGATAATCCCCCCTTTCCAAAGGTATCTGTCAATAGTGGATCCCTCCTTGGGAATTGTCCTCATACTGGTTTTGGGCATTGCACATAAAGGGCAACCCAGTCTTTCTGGCCCTGTGGGAGGTAGATAGGGGTCTGCACCAATTCCTCCACCCCCACCCCCCGAAGGAGGGCAGAAAGCCAACGGGATGCCATGAATGTTTTTTAAAGAAATAATGGGGTGGATAAATCCCATTCTAACATCAGGCCCCACTCCTAATATCCCAACACTCTTTCTGTTCTCTTAGGGATTAAAGCATCGACATTGCTCTGGCAAGTGAGGATCAATTTCTGTTCTTCTTGGTTTAATTTTTACATATAGGCATTCCTGATTTTGCCGCACTTTCTATGCCAGATCATACAATTCTCTTGTGTAGTTTCTATAGCCTTGGTATGCTCCCTAGTTTGATCCATTCCTGTGGCCTGTCACATGAGTGGGGCACTATTTTTATTGGGAGAAGTGTGGGAACGCTGGGTGATAGGAATGCTGGGTGATAGCAGTTTTGTGGTGATCTGGCAGCTTCCTGAACTTTCCCCTCACAGAAACAAAAAATATGTGTGTTTTAGCCTAAGTTTGAGGTTAGCAAGGGCTTCTGCCTAAAAAAACATTGAAACATCCATGCAAGTCACACCATCCTGAACTACACTGGGGGCCGTATTTATACTCCGTTTGCGCCGAATTTGCGTCGTTTTTTTCGACGCAAATTCGACGCTAAACTAACGCCAACTAACGCCATATTTATACTATGGCGTTAGAGGCGAATAGCGCCAAAGTTCCCGGAATGTGCGTCATTTTTTAGCGTGAACCCCTTCCTTGCGTTAATGATATGCAAGGGAGGCGTTCCCGTCTAAAAAATGACTCCCAGGCCTTTACGTGGTATTTATACTCCCGGGCAAAAGAGACGCCCGGGAGTGGGCGTGGCTAAAAACGGCGCATTTGCGCCGCTTTTTAACGCCTGGGTCAGGCATGGCGTTAAGGGACAAGTGGGCTCAAAATGAGCCCAGAGTGCCCTCCCCTGCCCCCAGGGACCCCCCCTGCCACCCTTGCCCACCCCAGGAGGACACCCAAGGCTGGAGGGACCCACCCCAGGGACATTCAGGTAAGTATTTTTTTATTTTTTTTTTATTATTTTTTTTGGCATAGGGGGGCCTGATTTGTGCCCCCCTACATGCCACTATGCCCAATGACCATGCCCAGGGGACAGAAGTCCCCTGGGCATGGCCATTGGGCAAGGGGGCATGACTCCTATCTTTACAATGATAGGAGTCATGTTGATGGGGGATGGGCGTCGAAAATAAATGGCGCAAGTCGGGTTACGACGATTTTTTCGACGTAACCTGACTTGCCCCATTTTAAGACGCCCATGCGCCATTTTCCCCCTACGCCGGCGCTGCCTGGTGTACGTGGTTTTTCTCGCGCACACCAGGCAGCGCCGGTCTGCTTGCGCCGGCTAACGCCATTCAATAAATACGGCGCCCGCATGGCGCTTCAGAATGGCGTTAGCCGGCGCAAAACTTTTTGACGCTAAACTGCGTTAGCGCAGTTTAGCGTCAAAAAGTATAAATATGGGCCTGGGTGTTTAGTTTAAAAAAATGTCTAGACTTTTCTGGGTGGGGGTGAGCCAGTGCTTAAAATTTCCTGAGACCCACATCGCAAAACCTGGTCATTTTTCCCTCCGATTTTTGTGATGTCCCCATGTTGAGTTTTGGAGCATGTGTTGTCACAGGCACTAGGTCAAAACACACAAATGGGGTATCATTTTTATTTGGGGAACTGTGGTATGCTGGGTGTTAGGAATTTTGTTGATCCCCACAGTTTCCATAACTTTCTCTCACATAAATATGTGGAAAATGCCATGTTTAGCCTATGTTTGTGGTTTACAAGGCCTTCTAGGTGGGATCACCTGAGTCACAACATCCTGGACTCTCATGGGTGTCTAGTTACATTACTACTCAAGTTGAAAAAAAATGCTGATTTTGCTGGGTGAAATGTGAGGTCTTCACGTCATGTACTGGGGTGTTTTGTGTTGCGGACCTCAGATCCAACCACACAAGTGGGAAGCCATTGTTATTGGGAGACATGAAAAAATACAGTAAAGAGGAGCATTTGTTATTGCCAATCGGATTTCTTTGCCTTACCTTTAGAAGTCAAAAATGCAATGTACAAGAAAGAATGCATATTGGAAAATGCCCTTGAATCACAATAGTATACGTAACCCCAAATTCAGAGTTGTATAAATAACAGCTGTTCCTAAACTATGTATCTTACATACATAGGTTTCCTTAATTCTGTTTTCACTCCTTATATTTGACAGTATGATTTTCTGTATAGTTGATACTCAATAACAAATCATCTAAAGTATTTCTGCAACACTTCAAACAGTAAAGCAGTGAAAACACCACACAAAAATATTCTACACCAGATTAGAAAATAGAGCTAAATTTTAATAAATAAAGGAAGACCAAAACAACAAAAATCCAATAAGTAGAACAGGAAATACTGATTTTCAAATTTTAAGTAGCACCAAGAAGCAAGAAGCATTACTGAGGATATCTGGTTGGGTCGGACTGGGAAAAAGTCAAAAGGTCAGGCTGACCGCAAAGGACCATAGGCTGGCTACTGGGACCCAGTCTGGTATGCTGAACCAAAGTGCCTTAAATCCTGGTTGCGGAGCACTGACTGGATCTAAGTCAAAGGTGCATTGCGCAGCTGAGGAGGTTCCTCAGTTCAGAGATCTGGCAAGGCTATGGTGCAAGGTCCTGTTGCATCGACATTGAGGATTCTGTCAATGGGGCTTGTGATGCCAAGGCCATTGTCGAGGATGGGTTTGTGCAGTCAAGGCAATGCTCAGGTTCCAATGAGCAGTGAAGCTGCAATATGGAGTTTTGGTGTCATAGGCGAGGCTGTCATTAAGGGAAGATGAGAGAAGCTTGTGCTGGGAAAGCATTGCGCAGTGGTGGGTCAGAAGGCGATGGGTCGAGCCCAAGATGCAGGATACGGCAGCGATGCCAGTTTTTGCAATGGGTCCAATCCACACAACAGCAGGGATATGTTGTTTCTGGTCAAGGATGCACCACTCAGACAAGGAGATGTATTGGTTCGGCTTAAGAATGAATGGCGCAACCGGGGGTGAGTCAGTTCCTCTGAGAAAGCACGTTAGACCCACTTCCAAGGATCCAGGACTCAGGTGGCACCACTTTGCCATCTGTAAGCCTACCCTGCCGAGTCCAGATGCAGAAGCAGGGTGGATTGAATCTTTTATGTCCCTGAGACTTCAGATCTGGAGGACAGCCAGCTAGCTCTTGGAGTCACTCTGGGTTCCAGTGATGCAGGACCAGTCCTTCTCACCTAGGCAGGGGAACAGCATGTAGCAGGGCAGTGCAGCCAGGCAGGAGTCCAGCAAAGCAGCAGTCCAGCAAAGTGCCAGTCAGTTAGCAGAACATCAGTCCTTCTTCCTGGCAGAGTAGTCAGAGGTCCAGAAATGTATTGGAGTGGTGTTGTCTAAAGTCCAGTTCTCATAGCTATTGCTGCCTTTGAAGTGGGGTAGACTTCAAAGGCAGGCCTTTGAATTGCACAGAGGTTCTTCTGTTCGTGCCCTGGCTCCAGGCTCACTACAGGGGATATGCAGCTTTTTGTGTACAGGACATATCCGATTCAGGTGGCTCCACCTCCTCCCTCCCATCCTGCCAGGTTGGTCCCTTAAGTCACACTAAAACTCCCATTGCGTGTGGCTGTCTGGGAGGAATACACAAAGCTCAAATGTCACCCACCCCAGACATGTGATCAGAGACAGGTAGCAGGCACCAAATGGCTAAAGTAAGTCAATGGCAGCTTTTAAAAGTGGTATTTTTAGAATTGCAATTTGAAAATAATGACTTTACCATTAGTTTTGATTTTAAATTGTGATCTCAGATACACACCTTTGAAAAGTCTATCTCTTCACAATTGGGAAATTCACTTATAAAATGTAATAAGGTAATCCCAATGTTATCCTGTGGGAGAGATAGGCCTTGCAGTAGTGAAAAACAGCTTTGGGAGTTTTTCATTACCAGGACATGCAAAACTTTAAAGTGGGGGGGGACAGAGCATGCCACGCTTGAAGATTACTGCACTTTAAGTGCGCTCCATCGGCCACCTATCTGTCTTACATGATCCTGTTGCCTGAAAGACGTAAATCACTCTAATCTGCAATGGTAATGATTGCCCCACTAAATGACCTCTACCCGCTGAGTGACGGAGACTTTGCACCAGCTGAGGACCGCGTCTTGACGCTCTGTGGCCTGCACTGGGCCTCTGTACCTAAGCGAGGCTGGGATGTGGCTGACCCCGAGTGGCTGGAGCTCTCACTGCTGGCAGTAGAGCGGATTGCCAAAGAGCGTACTCCATTAATGGCATTAGAACAGGCTGCCTGCTTGTGTCTGGGATGGATCCTGAGTGGCCTGTGAGGGGTGAGAGGTGATCATGGTGGTGCTTTCGGTGGGTAAGGCTGCCCAGTGGTGCTGATTCCTAGGTCTACACATGTGGCATGCTGGGCCAACCCAGAGGGCTCTTGCTGGCACCAGCACTCTCTGTGCCGAGACTGATGATTAACCTGTGATGGGGTGAGTGGTTCACCTTGCTTGTTGTTCCCTGAGGGGCCCTGGTTCTCCAGGGGGCTTACTTCTACAGCAATAATCCAGCCCAGGTTGTGCTTGTGGATCGGAGGCTGGAGCGTCCTTGGTGAGTGGACCCCTCATCTCAGAGACAGCAGTAAGACTTATTTGCATGACTCTAGTGGCACATTAGAGATGTGCTACATTTGAGAAGGTTTAGGAGGGAGACCGCTAAAACTGTTGCCCCATTGACTGTATATGACCTAAAACTGTCTTGAGTCTGACTAAATTTGGAGCACTTGTTGGACTTGCTGTGCCTCTTAGGTGACTACTTATTCTTTAAACTGCAGTGGCCTGAAGGTTTGACGTTGTCCATTCTACAAATGTTGCAATATCCCTGATACACGGAGAGCCCCCACTTTGCAGTGTGAACTGAGCTCCCGATAATTCCACGTCACCTGTTGTACACTTCCTGCCTCACTGGTTCACCACTGCTACTAGACACAGAACTCTGCTTGCCATGCGCTAAGCCTTGCACTGGGCATGACTATTATTTGAACCTTGCCAGTGGTGCGCCTGCTTTGACCCTCTACCAAAGCCGTTGGAGATCATGTGGGGTACCCTGATATCTGACAACCGGGATCGTGACTCGTTGTTTGTGCACGCATGCATCGCTGGGGACGACTGCACAAGAAGTGCCACCCCATTCAAAATGATACCCTTTTTCTCAAACACGATGGGCAAAGCAGAAAAATCCCAATCAAAATTACAATTTGATCTTCTCAGGACCCCCAAGACCCACGAAGGTGGCTCAGGCAGATCAGGGTCAACACCAGAAGAATCTGAACCCAAAGTGAAGTGGACTTGAAACACATGCTGACTGCCATTTAACATAGTCTAGCCGAAATTGATGGTAAAATAGACCTTCTTGCCTTTCGAATGGACAGAACATCTGAGAAGCTAGACTGGCATGTAAAGAGCCTTGACACTGTGGAGCGTCAAGTGTCAGAGAATGAGGATGAACAGGCTGCAGTCTCCGCTCCACACAAAAAGATGGATAAACTACTTCTCACATTGCAAGCAAAGACAGAGGGTTTGGAGGCCCCCGCTCATCAAGGAGCAATCTGCCTATAGTGGGGATAGCCAAACCCACAAACATTGACAATATGGAGCGGTACATAGAACGCCCGCTCATAGAATTGTTGGGATGCTACACATTTTCAGAGATATTTGTAGTGGAGTGGGGCCCACTGCTCGGTCACCCCACGTCCAGTCCTCTCCCTATAATAGCAAGACACCTAAATTACAGAGACCGCAACACAGCTTTGCAAAAAGCCCATGACCTGAAGACCTTACAACATGAGGGCTCTGAAATTTTCTTGTGCCCTGACTTCACAGGCCAGGTACAGGAGGCTCAATGACTTTCCATTCCAGCTAAGAGATAACTATGTGATCTACAGCTGGAATTCAGCATGTTCTACTCTGCTAGGTTCAGAGTCATGGCAGATGGCAAGGCATTGTTCTTTACCAATCCTAAACAATTACAGAAATTCCTTAAGCTGAGAAAATGTGCTGGGGGTAGGCGTGGCTCAACTGATGCAACAATGGAGGAAATGGAGGACTCGTAGGACTTTTGTGATTAAGCCCACCTCACTCCCTCACAAACTTTTGGTCAACGTGAACTGTTGCTCGGGCTGGAGACTTGGGGATGTGACACACTCCTTTCTGGAACTACTTGACTACCAAATGCATGTGCAGCTAAGTCTTTTTTTTGGCGCTACATATCATCAGTGTTGGTTTGGCTGTTCCAGTAAAGCCACAATGGTGTTCTCTAGATGCGTATTGTAACTTACCACATATTTTTCTGTGCAGGAAATCTCCTTGTCGGATCCTCACAGTTATTATTAAGTGTGATTTGTTGCATTGTTCCCCCATTATCTTTAGGCATACATGGTAGTAGTTAGGTGGCCCCTTACTGTTGTTTGTGGCAATGGCAGTTAGGATGGGCAACACCTGTCGCAATGAGTGTAACACCTGTACTTGTTTTGATCTTCTTGTGGAGGGGTATGGGTGGGATGGGGCGGGTTACCGTTGTGCTATGTAATTTGGGGGTGGTCATGACATTGGAGGGGGTGGTTTGCATCCACTGCAACTGTTCCTTGTTCGCTGTTTGTGTAAGAGTGTTTTATATGTTGTATGGCTGGGAATGGCGAAGTGCAAGGAGCTAGCACTAGTCGATGGCTAAGAAAGATTGCCGGATCCATCAGGCCGTCCACTACTACGATTTCTCTCATGGAACATCAGGGGTCTTAACGATCACAGGAAGATATGAAAGGTAATGGCATATCTCAATGGGCACAGAATAGAGGAAGCAAGAAGCTCACTTATCTCCAGAGAGCAGCGTATTGAGTCAGCGTAGAATGCAGGGGCACTGCTACATAGAGGGCCTTACCTCGCATGCTCAAGAAGTACTAATATGGGCCAGCCAGGGATCTCGGGGCTCGTCTAAAAGAGGCATACATAGGTATGTAGTAGCCCGTTGCTACAAGGAGGACCTGGCAGTGTTGCTTGTCATGGTGCATGGACCCAACTATGATGACCCACAGTTTTATCATTCTGTTAGCGCGCACCTGCTACAATGGGGAGATGCTCCACAGATCTGGCATGGGGATTTTAATTGTCTTTTAAATCATGATTGTGGCCACTCCAAGGGCCTCCCTGTTCTCCTTTAGTGTCTAGGCAAGCTCTCATAGACAGAGCCATCAGGGATGGCCTCCTCAGCGGCTGGTGTCATAGGTCCCCTAATGGGAAAGGATACACCCAGTATTCCACAGGGCATGACATCCACACATGTACTGATTTTTGGCTTGAATCAAAGAGATTGGTGGCTCAGGTCCAGCGATGTGAACCATTACCATGGACCTACTCTGATCACTCGCCTGTAGTGTTAGAACTTGAGTTCTGAGCCAGAAGGGCTTCTGCATTCACTTGGCGCTCCCCCCCCCACTCTCTATTAGACTCCGTATTCAGAGCTGAATTGGTCCAGGCCATCGAGGAGTTTTCCTGCTTTAATGTGGGAATAGTTAATAAGTTAGCGATTGTCTGGGAGGTCTACATCAGAGGTGATACGATATCTAAACATGCAAGGGTCCTTACATCAATACAGGGCCACTTGGCACATCTTGAGAGACAGATAGCAGAGTTGGACTGGAGACAACAGAGCGTGGCTGACGGCAGCCTCTTGGGCGATGTTAAAGCAAAGGTGGATGAGTGCCACGAGACAGCCCAAAGTGAAGCTCATTACTTAGGAACATAGGCTATTGCGCTCAATTATGGAGAGGTAGAACGCCCCAGTTGCATTGCTGCTCCCCAACAGGGAGTCTGGTGCAATCTTAGAAATACAAGACGAGCAAGGGCAACCCATAAGTGACCCAGACCAGATAGCAGACAGATTCTGCACATACTACACAGACCTGTACCAGTCATGTCTCACTCACAATGATTAATTGTCACTGATTATTTAGCACATATAGCTATGATCTGAATTACAACAGAGCACAGGGAATGTTTGAAGGCACCGCTGCAACCAGCAGAGATACATACTGTACTTAGGGGCATGCAATCAGGTAAGGTGCCAGGCACGGATGGGCTCACTGTGGTCTTTTTCAAGGCCTACCAGGATATATTGGTTCCTCACCTGGTCACACTATATGAGGAGATCGTGGACACGGGCGCCATGCTCACATTCATGCATGAGGCTTTAATAGTGACACTGCTGAAACCCAGCAAACTGCTGAATCAGTTTTCATCTTATAGACCACTGTCACTGCTTAGTGCGGATACTAAACTTTAGGACAAGGTGTTGGCCAATAGATTGGCTCTGTTTCTACCCGGGGTAGTGCGAGCGGAACAGGCTGGATTTGTCTCGGGTTCCAGTCTCACCTTCAGTCTTAGAGCACTGGGCGGCACTATTCAGCACACTGATCCAGAGGTTAGCACAGCTGCTCTCTTCTTGGATGCGAAAAAAGCATTCCTTTTTGTCAAATGGGGATTCCTGCTAGCTGTGCTGTGTCGCATCGGGTTTGGAGAGTGCTCTACACTTTTCCAACAACTCAGATATGTGTCAATGGTGCTGTATCTGCTCCTATCGTGATTATTAGAGGCACTAGGCAAAGTTGCCACCTGTCTACATTGCTCTATGTCTTGGTGGCAGACCAATTGGTGTACATACTCCATCCAATTTCTATGAAAGTATATGAAAGCAGCTGAGCCAGTGGTCAAACCCTGTGCCAAACCCACTTCAGGCAGTCAATCACTTCTCTACATAGCTTTCAGTTGTACAAAATAGAGTTTGGCCACAGGTCCTGATGTTCAGCCTATACTCTGCACACTACCTGGCATGGGCCACCAACTTTTCCTGTATTTCAACTGTGTGGAGGAGTGGTGTTTGGTCAGATGGCCTGGCAATCTGCCAGGTTCTGCTCTAAACCCATGTGGGCAGCTAATCAAGCTGCACATGACTTTTGGGTTGAATATACAGAGACTGACCATTTTTTTTAAGGGGGGCTTGGACCTCCATTGGCATCTGCAACTTTAAATAGACTTGATTGAGGGGCTTTGTTGGACCTCACAAGGGTTTTGGACTTGAAGCTTGATCTGTGGAAGCTATCTGAGATCACACAAGTGTCCACAAGTCTCTGTCACTTCACAATCCCTTAAACTAGACCTAAGAGGAGAATGTACCTGGGTCCGTAAGCCCTTGCCAGTGTCCATCAACCCTGAGGCATTGTTCACAGACATTATAAACATCCTGGGGATTGCAAATCCTAAATCACGATCCCCTAATCCTGCAACAAAATGTAATTTTGTTTATTTTGATTTAATGGCAGCTCCCTCTGCCACACCTCCTAAGGAGGATACTCTCTGCCACATTAAGGTTTCTTCCAACATTTGTTTTTCAGGATGCAGGGACCACACAAAGGTTCTGTAATTGTGGTCACAATAAATTTTTCTCTGTTGAGTCCAGCCTGGTCCACCTACCAGGCTTTGGAACTGTTGATCCAAAATGAGTGGCAGAAGAAAAAGCTATCTTATCCAATACAATTTGCTTCTTTTTTTAATTTAGTCTGTAGATTGTCCACACACATGGATTTGCGAATCATCCATATACTAATAGGACATATATCTCTAACCTTTCAAGACTACTCAAAAACTCTTCAAACCCTACTTTCTACACCAAACAAGCAAAGACACTTCCTCGTCTTAAGTTCTGCCTGTGATGTAAAAAACATAATAGCTGATCTTCAGTACCAGGAGTGATAGTATCTTTTAATTTTTGAATGAACAGTCCATTATACCTATGCTCTTTTGTAGGTCTGTAGCATGTTAGATTGATGTTATGTTGAAGTTTTTATATATCATTGTATTTTATAAAAGTATATAAACATGGATCAGGTTTTGGATTTTTTTGATACACATGTTTAAGTAAATTTGTCTCCAACATAATCATCTGTCAGTTGTAGAGCAAGGTAAGGATCAGTCTACTCAGCTGCCCTCACCTCTAGAGTGTTTTTCTGCAGGCAGCCACTGGAAAAAAAGCCTCTCCAGTTTTAGCATGTGACAGATTCCATCTGCGCTCCTCACCCCTTAATCACTCCCCTCCGTCCCCCAGATGTTAACTGTAATGTTGACTTGGACTTTGTCATCTTTAAAGTCCTTTCCCCATCCCTCTTAGGTTCCCCACCATGCAAATAGCACAGGAGCACATGCAAAGTAAACACATTCCTTCCTACCTTAAGATAATGATTGTGATGGAAAAGTACTGTGCATGCACTACCACCAGAGGCGGAGCTTGATCACTTGGATTGGGTCGGTATGAGTGTCATACTTTCCAACAATCACACTGGCATATCATATTAAAATATTTTACAAGTATGGGAAATTGGGGGGTTAAGGGGCAGTGGAAAGTAAGAGGGACACAGATTGGTAGGGTTACTAAGTGAGAGAAAACACAATGGGGGTCATTCTGACCCCGGCAGTCTGAGACCGCCGGGGCCAGGGTCGGCGGGAGCACCGCCGACAGACCGGCGGTGCCCCGCAGGGAATTCTGACCGCGGCGGTTCGGCCGCGGTCAGATGCGTGAAACCGGCGGTCTCCCGCCGGTTTCCCGCTGCCCTGCAGAATCCCCCATGGCGGCAGAGCGCGCTCCGCCACCATGGGGACGCCATCCTGTTCCATGGCGGTAGGGGGTGCCGCGGGGCCCCTGGGGGCCCCACAAAGTATTTCAGTGTCTGCCATGCAGACACTGAAATACGCGACGGGTGCCACTGCACCCGTCGCACCCCTGCAACTCCGCCGGCTCCATTCGGAGCCGGCATCCTCGTTGCAGGGGCATTTCCGCTGGGCCGGCGGGCGCTCTTTTGGAGAGCGCCCGCCGGCCCAGCGGAAATGTAAGAATGGCCGCCGCGGTCTTTTGACTGCAGTGCGGTCATTTGTCGACGGGACTTTGGCGGGCGGCCTCCGCCGCCCGCCATAGTCAGAATCAGGGCCAATGTTTTGTATAATAACTAACATCTTTGAAATCTTTCAAAACATAGTGTGTGGGTGTTCATTTTTGTCTGAATGTATGTAAACATTCCTGGTGAATTTCCACAGACACTTCACTATACCCAACTGAAGGCAGTTGTACCCCACTATTTACCAGAAAATATGTTTATTAGGGGGGTCTAGCACAGCAAACAGCCCCCTGAACCTGCACCCCTGACTAGCGCTATTTGGCTTTCCTTTTTTAGCCTGATAAAGTCACTCCTTTGAGCATTGAAAGTCACAGCACAGTCAACTGAACATGTTGATTAGTATTGTATGCTATGCCTATTGCTATTACATTTTCCTGGCAGCTACTAACATCCCATTCATTCAAAAGGAGAAATCTGCAGCACAGTCCTAGAAATTGAAATTCTTGACTGTACTCTTTCATCTGAGAAGAAAACTTCCTTGAGAATGAGTTGCTAAAGCCATATGTCCTGAGGAGTTAGATGCATCATTAGTGACCTCCTGGGGAAAGTTAACAGCAGTTTCCAATGGAGTAAAGTTACAATGTCTGAGGTAACTGCTCTCAGTGCCTAGGCTCACACGGATAAGGCCAAAATACATTCCTATCACACATAAACTATATATATTCACTATAAATTAGTGTTGGCATCCAGAACTCCCAAAAGCCAAGCTATAGCAAATGGTGTGTAAAATACACATAGAAATGTGCTCATGACAAATCTTGTGTGCTCAAACATAAAATTGGCCTTGACATAAGTGATGGTTTTCTCTAGCTAGATTATTACTCTTGATTCTTACTATTTTACCACACTTACCTTGCGGGTTTCATAATTCACACTCACAAGTGTATAACACTAACCAATGAGTATTTATTCAGGAATTAGGGGACTATCAAAAAGGATCACAGTGTGTTCTTATTATGATACTTTCAGGTACCCCCTTTTTGAATTATTTTTGTTAGAAGACATCAATATTGAAATACACAGTGCACATGTATTCATGCTATAACGTCTTGCCAAGTTATAATCAAATATGCTTGCATAGATTCATATTATTGCTTATTAATCAAATCTATTATTCTAGGGATTTCTTTGAATAAAAGACAAGCCTTCATGGAAACTGATAAGTTTGTTTCTCTTGTATTGTTCTTTTAAACACAAGCATGATTTCACACAGCACACATAGGTGAGAGAATGCCAAGGGCATTTCTGCTAATTGCTTATTCTCAAAGATTTAACGCTGACTATACATGTTATGTAATCTAAACACAGAATTTTAAATATAGAGAGGACTTCACACCAGAGACTGAAGACAGAGCCACGAGCCCACCGACTCATACCATTTTCTTTTGCTGTAGGCTAAAGGGAGGTGCACTTAGCCTTCACTCAGTGGGCATATCAGCCTTCCTTTCAATGCAGGTCAGAATAGCAGACACTTCCATTTCACTGAGCATTGGCTTTCTTGTTAAAAGGATTATGTGGCTTTGATTCATTTTAAAACTCAAATTAGGCCCTTTCTTTGGTGCTACGATTTGATTAGTTAGCCAAAGCAGTGAGTGTGGGATTATAAATACTGAATTAATGAAAACTTTAGGATTCAACTAATGTTACAATTATTTAGTGTACACACTCCTGGTAAATGTAGCTACTGCGTTGGTAATTTCCTTCATAATTACCATCCACATTGTATGAACTAGGATAGGATTTTTACTTAAAAAAAATAAATCATTAAAGTAGATCAGTTGTTTCATAGTGCCCTTGGGTATGTCTTTTCCTAAAGAAAGAGGGTTTGGATTCAACTAATTATTCCTGTGATATCTCTCAGGATTAATTGGTTTCTATAACAGATCCCTCTTGAATATTGCTCAGTGGGTTGTGGGGCAGGTGCAGTCCAATTGGCTTTTAGTTTTGGTTGGCACATTAACAAAACACGTATTGCCGGAGTGACTGCAAAGTCTGTAACAAGCCACAAAGTGGAATATTGATCAAAAAACATATTAGTTTCCCAAGCTGATGAGTTTAATTTTACATATGATGTTTTAGAAGAAAACCTTCTATGGTGAGTGTGGTGGTTACTGTCCTTGCTCAAGCAGGCTGTAAAGTTAATTTGCAGGAAATTAAAATTTCCATTTCAAGATGTAATTTCCCTAAAATATACAAGAATCAGAAGCGATAGTGCAAGATTTCCTTGAAAAATGTGCTACACTAAAGCCACCAAAATACCCTTTGTAAACGGCAAGCTCTAATGAAATGTAAGAATTGTGCCTTCACATACTTGTTGTACCATATACAAATGTTGAAGCTACTGTGTCAGTTAATTTCACATCCATTTTCAGACTCAGATGGAATGGAACAGAGTTACTGAAATAATTGTAAAGATATCATTAAATAAAAACATATATATACTAGGGATGACAAACCTACTAACAATTAGGGTCACCCTAAGCTCTTCAGGGTATAGATATTCAATTTCTAAAGAAGGACGGACTACATCCATTACATGCAAATCACATCTATATATTTGTGCACAAGAGAAACGTGCTCCAGTGGAAACGGTCTTCATTACCCATAATGCTACTGAAATACTTTTTAGTCATGTCATCAGTGAGAGGTGTCCCTTGCTGCTGGGATGAAGCACATAAGCCACCTGATGATTGGTATTGGTACTTCCACAATTGTGTTGTTAATGATTTTTACGTAAGCTAAGACTTGAAGCAACACAAGAGCTAAGGCTGCAGAATTTGGGTCACTGAGTTAAGAAGACAGGGCAGGGGTTTGGCATCTAGAATGAGCTGGAAGTGTACTGAAGTGTGGTGAATGAATAGACTTGCTATGTTCATCCCCTGTGTAATAGTAGTCGCAGTCCATTGCGCTGAGAGTTGAGCAGCTTGAACTGCTTTGAATGTAAATTTCTATAACGGGAGAAGCACAACACCCACACGTAGGCTTGGATGACATTGACAAAGCTCCTTGTGGTTGTTGTTTTAGTGTACATACTTGTGAAGTTTTACTGAATGAGTAGTTAGCACATAAAGCTTATCTCAAAGCTGAGCCATAGATCACCACCTTGTTCTTAGTCAGTGGAGTCATCTTTCACAGATCAAGTATTACAAGCAAAGCATAGATGTCTACTGTGCTATCTGAAAGCAGAGTGAAGGTAATTCTGTGCAATGCACTGTAAGCAACTTTCAAGGTGATACACACAGATGTTAAGACACGTTACTCATCACATTCCTTAGATGTCCCTCAAGAGGAGCATTGGGATCCGGACCTGAAGGAGTCTAATTAGAAGGATAAGCATATTCTAGAGGATCCACTTGCTTGGGTACAATATAGTGCAAAATCCGAAAATATTTTTTATTAATTACTAATGAATTAAGACTTCTTTATTAAAGTTTCAGTTACTCAATTGATCTTTATTCTGGTACAAAGGATCCCAAAAATGTCAGATACGCTTAAAACCCATTACAAAATGTATAATGAAACATAAAAGGATACAGCATCCCATAAAAGTGCACAATTTAAAAAAGTTTACAAGATTAACAGCAACAAATAGAGAAGAGATACACAGTTATAACTTCTAGAATAATCAGTATTCGTCGAGATACGGGCTTGGACAGCTATTTGCAGAAAGGCACCTAAATGGACAATGGACTCTTCATCATTTATTAGAAGCAGCAAACTGAATGCTGCCCTGAAATCAGTAATATTAGGCTTTTTTAATAGAGGGTGTAAAATAAGCTTTGTGTACGAACAGTAGAAGCCACTAAAAATAAAAAATGCAATGATGATTGACCTGAACTCCCATTGCATGGACAAGGTAAAGAGTCAGGGTTTGCTACAAAGCATAGCAAGTATTTGAAAGTGTCAGCCCTGAATCGGAACAATAGGCTATGCTCCCAACGGTTTGATGATTTGGTAAGATTCCCTGCAATTTGGCTATCTGTTATAATATTCAGATAAGTTGCCACACTCATCTTCTTCACCTCAGTGGCCAGTCTGTCCTAATGGGATGATTTGCACAAGGCAAACTGTAACTGTTTTAGTAGTAATGGTATGATTGCCCTCATATACTGGTGGCCAATCTTCCACAGAGAGTTTTCCACCCCTGATAACCATGGAATGTCCATGCCTTTGTCACAGTTAAGGAAATCCATGATGATGTCTCTAGTGAGACTTGCTTCTCTATTTTTCCAAACCTCTAACCACAACAAAGGGGGACAGGCTCTGATGTAATCTTCTATGTAAGACAAGTTCAGTTCACTGTGGCAAATAAAGTGAGGAGAAGAGATGGGGACCACCAAAACCTTACAGCAGAACCTGTTTTCCTCAGCCTGGATGGAATTTCAATTAATAGTGCCCCATACCTAAGCTGCATGTGTAGTCATCAGGGTACACTGCATTTTGAATACTTGCAGAAGTGGCATAAGAGCACCACCCACTTCCTCGCCCCACTTCCAGGCTGCACACAGAGAGCTGATAGCCTTAGAAAATGTATTCCTGCAATTAGCAATGTGTGACGTCCAAGATCCATTAGCAGTAAAGACTAAACCCAGGAATAAAAAGGAGCTGGTGCATTTTAAACTGTATCTATCAATGATAAGAGTCGACAGGTTATGCCTTCTTGGACCACAGGTCATGATAAAAGATTTGGCAAAATTAGCACAAAGATCCAGTGAAGCCATAAAATCCATGAATCCGTAAAGCTCTTTGAGTGGGAACCATCAATACGGTGTCATCCACATACAACAGTGTTGGTAGGGAAGAGTTGTTAACTTTCAAGAACTTGTAGTGTGGTAGTTAATAGAAAAGGGTGAAGATTATTGATATATAAAAAATAAATAAAATCCGAGCTAAATCACACCCTTGCCTCACTCCCCAAAAGATGCCTCTTTCTTTGATAAGCTTTCTTAGTGTATTAATTCTAATTCTAGCCTTCATGTCCCTGTGCAGGTACGATAAAAAATGCACCGATGCTTCGTCCATAGTGTATGCGAAAAGTTTTGCCCACAGCTTCAAGCTATTCAATCAATACAAAGGTGAGGAGAAATCCATAAATGTCAGATATAGCAGGAACTGTTGAGCAATCGTGTATTTTTCAATGATAAAATTAAGATTCAAACATTGTTCCACGGTCTCAATGACTCTTTCAAAAGGACTTAGGGCCAGATGTAGCAAAATACCAAATTGCGACTTGCAATTTGCGAGTCCCTGCGACTCGCAAATTGCAACTCGCAATTTGGTATGCAGAAAGGTGTCTCAAACACCTTCTGCGAGTCGCTATGGGGTCGCAAAGACGCACCTCATTAATATTAAGGAGGTGGGTCGCAATTTGCGCCCCCATAGCGACTCAGGGCACTCACGGGGATGGAGGCCTGCTGGGAACAGCAGACCTCCATGTCCGTGACTGCTTTTAAATAAAGCAGTTTTTTTTTTTCCAAGTGTAGCCCGTTTTCCTTAAAGGAAAACGAGCTGCACTTAGAAAAAAAAAACGAAACCTTTTGTTTCGGATTTTTTCAGGGCAGGTAGTGGTCCCTTGGACCACTGCCTGCTCTGAAAAAATAATTTTGGGTCCAGTCACAAAGGGGAAGGGGTCCCATGGGGACCCCATCCCGTATGTGAGTGGGTTACCATCCACTTCAAGTGGATGGTAACTGCGACTCCATTTGCGACCGCATACGCGGTCGCAAATGGAATTGCATACCACTGCGACTCGCAAATAGGAAGGGAACACCCCTTCCTATTTGCGACTCGGAAATGCATTTCGGTTCCGACTCGCAAAATGCATTTCTACATAGCAAACACGCATTTGCGATTTGCAAACGGCAATTTTCGCCGTTTGCGAGTCGCCATGTGTTTGCTACATCTGGCCCCTAGAGTGAAACGTATATTGCTGATTGTTTATTAATTGATTTTCTCAGTTTTTCTCCTTCAGGAATAAAAGAAAAACCTATGACACAGACGGAGGCAAACACTCTTACTAGGAACATAGCAACTTTTTTTTTGATAACCAATTTTACTGTTTTGTATATAAACCACATGTCACATTTAACATAGCAACTTAAGGCAAGCTCCTGATAAATGTAAAAATATAATACATTATGGGGGTCATTCTGACCTTGGAGGTCCATGACCGCCATGGCGGAGTGCGGCGGAAGCACCGCCAACAGGCTGGCGGTGCTTCCTAGGCGATTCTGACCGTGGCGGTAAAGCCGCGGTCGGAAAATGGGAGCCGGCGGTTTCCCGCCGGTTACCCGCTGGCCCAGGGAACCCGCCATGGCGGCGCTGCTTGCAGCACCGCCATGGGGATTCCGACCGCCTTCCTGCCAGCCTGTTTCTGGCGGTGTCCACCGCCAGAACCAGGATGGCGGGAACGGGTGCCGTGGGGCCCCCTAACAGGGCCCCACAAAGATATTCACTGTCTGCTGTGCAGACAGTGAAAATCACGACGGGTGCCACTGCACCCGTCGCACCCCTTCAACTCCGCCGGCTCCATTCGGAGCCGGCTTCATTGTTAAAGGGGCTGTCCCGCTGGGCCGGCCGGCGGTCTTCTGGCGGTCGCCCGCCGTCCCAGCGGGAAAGCCGGAATGGCTTCCGCGGTCTTTTGACCGCGGAGCGGTCTTTCGGCGGGAACCGCTTGGCGGGCGGCGACCGCCGACCGCCGCGGTCAGAATGACCGCCTATATGCCAAACTTTCAGTACCAGGGTCACATGCCAAATAACTTCTTATTTCTATATTTCAGAAAACTGCTAGTTTTCCGTTACATCACCAATCGGTTAAATGTATTTTACTAAATTGTAGCTGTCAAATGAATTAAAAATCAGAAGTGTTCAAATTCAAAAAGTATATGTTTTTGTTTTTTTGTATCTTATCACCGTTTAAATATTATATTGGAACCTGACACTTATTTCACTCCTTGAGAGCTGTGTGAAACTGGCTCTTGGGTAATTAGATGCTGTACGCTGTCTCAAAGTGTCAGCTCTGAGAACAAAAGTGTCTCATACTAACTTTTATCAAATACGTCAACTTGCTTTAAGTGGATATTCCAGGCACATGTTAAGAGCAGAGACAATATCTTGTCTTCAGCAAGACAGTCATTGCCTATTCTAACATTTCCATTCGAAACTAAATCTATAAATTGAGCCAGAATAAATGTTCTACTGCAAAGCAATATTCAAATTTTCTGCGTTTTAACTACCCTAAGACTGCCTCTCATTTCTTGCTTTCTAAATCAAGTTTGATTGTGTGCAGCCAGGGATCTGGAATTGTATGAATCTGCATCATTACAGAGTATTGCATCAGATATGTGAAGTAAAGTGAAGAAGATAATTGATATCAAACTCAGAGAGCACACAAGATTGACACTTGAAATATCAAGGACTGTATCCTAAACAGCTGTGCCAGCGCAGACCTGAGCACCTGTTTTTTGCCTTAACATTCCCTAAAGCGCAGGCACTTAGGTCCGGAATTTTCCAAATTAATGCATGATTTGTAAGACGCAAACGATTGGAACAATATGACTTGGTCAGCGTCAATGCGACGTCCGTATCCTGCAAAAGCAATGAGGGGCTCAATGTTTGAAGCTACTGTCGGCTGAGTCTACATAAGTTTAAATGAGATATTAAAGATTCCCCAATTATCCAAAATTGCAGAGTCGAGCAAAAGATTGGGATGAAGAATATAAAAAATGACAAAAAACCCTGCGATCTATAAAATCATAATTGTGTAAGCTGATTAGAAACAAAGAAGTGTCACAAAACCATTATTTCATGGGAAAACAAATCAAAAAGCAAATTATATTGTCATCAACTTTTGGAGGTGTGTTTAGTAATTGGAAATTATTGACATGCCTGAGTGCTAAATAGGTTTCTCAGGTACCATGCCCTATCTGTTCTGGAGGCAGGGAATATTCCACAGGGCATAACAAAGTAAGCATATTGTTGCTAGTTTCTTCTACACAAGATTGAAGGCCATGTCCTGTGAGCACGGGGCCACCCTGCATCCAGCCAAAGATGGTTCTAGTGAGGCCAAGGCCACAACATTTGCCTATTGACATCTGTAGTGGAGTAACTGCCTGCAAGGAGTCGCCAAGAACAATGTACATTGGGTACTGAAGGTGCAGGTACTACACAGATTCCATGGCAAAAGTCAATGCCCTGTGCCAGCACTAATTGGGCAGAGTGGAAGTTGTGTATATTATCAAAATAATAACATTCCTGCTATGTCAACATTGAAAATATATTAAAAAAATAAGTTAATAATTTATTAATAGATATGCAACCACAACACAATGCACTACTCATGACCACCTACATGCTGTCACAGGTGATACCAAAAATTAAATGATCAATTCCATCATGTATCATCTATATGCATCAAGGGGGAGACAGAGGAGACAGAGGACAAGACACAGGCCCTCATTACGAGTTTGGCGGTATTTGGGCATGACCGCCGTGTGAAATGGTGCCACCTTACCGGCAGCGGTGGTGGAATAGCAACCTGTGGATTACGAGTCACAAAACACAAACTGCAAAAATACAGACACAAAACAAACACCGCCAGGCCAACCCATGGCGAATGAGTGACTGATCAGTTGCCATCCCTACCATTCCGACTGTCATATTGTGAATCATCCTCCAGCACAGTGGAACATGCACGGCAGACACTGTAGGTGGTACACACCACAGCAGAACTAAAAGGCACTGCGGAAAGTAGCTAACACCACAATGGCTAGTTCAAATATCCCACACCTGATAACCATACACATCACGCACACCTGACCACGCCACCATACAACCACCCCCCAGCAAGCTGTTGCGACATATACGGGCAGTTACAGCCATACCCAAGACTAAGCACACACTAAACACAGCAAACAAAGATCACACAGCACACATTGCACAAAGCAACAACACAGCTCACCAGCACACACAGCCAAACACCCTTACATCATCACACACCCCATACTCCACCTGACATGCACAACACATTCCCAGCACACAACATGTCACACCAAAAGCAGCCACGGTTCCCCGACAATGAGTTGCAGGTCATGGTGGACGAGATCATCAGAGCTGAGCCACAGCTCATGGGTATCCAGGTACAACAAACATCAATGGCCAGAAAGACGGAGTTATGGCAGAGGATCGTCGGCACGGCCAATGCAGTTGGCACATACCCACACACAAGGAAGGACATCAGAAAGAGGTGGAACGACCTCAGGGAAAGGTCTGTACTATGGCGTCCAGACAGAGGATGGCCAGTGATAAGACTGGCAATGGCTTCCCCACCACCTCCCCTCCAGCTGACAACCTGTGAGGAGAAGGTCCTGGACATCATGTATCTCAAGGACCTGACTGGCATCAGCGGAGGGCTCAACACTGGTAAGTCAGCAAAACTCCCCAAGCACCAACCACCCATGCCAAGCATGCCACCACACCACTCTCCAATCCACTGCAACCCACCCCACTGACCTGTCCAAAACACCCCACGCCCCTCCTCTGCATGCCACACCACCCCACTCCCACCATCCCTACTCACACAACCCAAATGCACGGATGTCAACCACAATGTGAAGAACCACAGCTCCCACAATCCAATCCAAACCAATGTCTGCAGTGCAGCAGCTGTCATTGCTATCACTGGGAAACAAGTTGAGCCACTGCATGCTTTCACAACAGGGACACAACAACAACAGTCACACCACTAACATTTACCGTATCTATCCACAGGTACCCCTGCCACTGACACCCTGCAGAGGATTCCTGGCTCAGACAGCCCTCCCAGGATGAAGACACCACTGGATGTCTGGATGAGGATGACTTGGATGGGACATCTGGGTCCACTGGGCAGTCCACCAACTGCAAACCCACCCTAGCCACCTTGGAAGACCCTACCCATGTGGCAACAACACCACAGCCAGACACTAAACCCCAAACCTGTACCCCAGGGACCCATCAATCAGAGTTGTACCCGGTAGTACAGCAGCCAGAGTCATGGGCACCCACCCCAGACAATGACAGCCCTGCTGCTACTGGTAGTGGGCACACTCTACCAGGGGCACAGGCATTGGGGGCCAGGGGTAGAGGGAGTGGAGCTGTGACCCAAGGGTCGGGACAGCCACACCAACTGACTGCCCAGGAGGGCCTCACACACCCAGGACACAGTGGCCCAGATACTCACCACCTTGCAGGAGACCCAATGGCTGCCAGGGCAATACCATCAGGAGGCCATGCAACAGTGGCAGGCCCACAATACCACCATGGCCTCCATTGTAATGCTGCTCAATAAGTATGTATGGAACTGCCAATATGTGTACAAGTGGCATCCCAGCACCCAGCACATTCATGGGAGGGTGACAGGGGAGAGAGTAAAATGCTGGGAGGTAGATTGTGGAGCAGGCAGTAGCAGGACATATGTGTCAATGGAGGCAACAGCCCAGGCAGGGAGCACAGAACATCACAACATTGTCCTGAAAGGAGAGCAGGACAGGGACAATAATCACTGCAGGAGTCACAGATACCAACTTCACACAAATGCACTGTAGGAACAGGTATCCAGGGCAGATATGCCAGGCAGGTTCAGACCCATATGGCCAGTACCAACACACATATACAACACATACCAACCCAATGGTCCCACCCTCACATCACCCAGTGCTAGACCTGGCTCCATAACCACTGCCACCAACAACAATGTTGTACTCCCACCCAATGTCAACTCTCAGGATGGATGCTGCACAGCTGCAACAACCCTGTGTGGCAGACACATATCACCTGCACTGACAACTCAGGAAACATTCCAAATACACACTGATGACACTAGTGCACTAGCACAACACCTGTCTGACCATAGGTCTGACCTGTACACTGCAACTACCTCAGTCATGGGCACATGTGACACCCCATCCAACCCAACGAGATTCAGATCTGCAGTTCAGTGGTCACAGACAACAGGTGGCATCAGGGACAAGCAAACGGCTGTAGAGGGCCCATACCACACAGTTTGATCATAGCTTCATCTCAGCTGAAATAGTGTTGAATCAGCTCTGCCCTGGAGTCAGCTGCATCCTCATCATCACTCCCCATGTCCCATTCATCAGCCACTAGCACAACTACCCCCTCCTCTGCATCCAGCAATGGGATGTGATGCCTCAGGGCCAGATTGTGCAGCATGCAGCAGGCCACAATGATGTGGCCCAACTTCTGTGGGTTGTAGAGCAGGGAACCCCATGAGACATGCAAAGATCATAACCTGGTCTTCAGCCGACCAAAGCATCTCTCAATGACCCGTCTAGTAGGAATGTGGGCCGCATTGTAACGGTCCTCTGCAGCTGAGGTTGGACGCCTCATGGCTGTCAGGAGCCAGGGCAGGATGGGATAGCCAGAGTCACCTTTGTGCATATGGGGAAGAGGCATATCAGGACTGGGAGGGCAGTAGTGCAGGGACACAAGGTTGCAGTGAGCTGAGGGGCACAGCTATGCAGGGGTACATACTGATGAGCCAGGCCGAGTCCCTCTTGAGTGGTGCCATCATGTGTGGGACGCTGCTGTTCCACAGGATGTAGGAATCATGGGTGAAGCCTAGGTACTTGGCCATCACCTGGGAGATGTACTGGTCCGCGAGACAAACCACCTGCGCATTGACCAAATGAAAGTTTTTGTGGTTTCTGTACACCTGTTCATTCCTCCTGGGTGGGACCAGGGCAATGTGATGTCCCATCAACGGCACCTATGGCATGTGGGACATGTGCCACAGCATAGAACGCAGCCTTGACAGTGGCCAAATCTGCACGTCAGGGGAACCGGATATAGCTGGCCATATGTTTAATCAAACAGTATATCCCTCAGGACATTGCTGAACATGGGCTGCAACATACCATTTGTGAGGCCCACTGTGACCTGGAAGGTGTCTGAGGCATGGTAGTGGAGGAATGAAAACACCTGCACTGTGGGAGGGATGGCACTGGGATTGCGTATGGCAGGCAAGAGATCTGGCTATAACTGGGCCACTAGTTCCGTTATGGTCACACGGTTCAGGCAATAGGTCTGGATGATGTGACGCTCCTCCAGTGTGGCAAGGTCTACTAGGGGCCTGTACACTGGTGCATTCCTCATCCTCAACCATACATAGTACCTGGGAACAGGGGAGAAGTGTTAACATGTTGTGCAGCATAGACGTATGACGCACTAAATTTCGCACACATTTTAAATGTGATATGGTTGCCGTCTGTCTGCATGCATGGGACAGGTGGATGTGAGATCACCCCGCCGGCGTAACACGTCATGGCGGTAGGCAGTCACGACCGCCATGCTACTCACCATTGGCTCACACTGTTGCAAATGAGAGGTAGGAGCTAATGGTGATCGCCGTCAGGAGTGACGGTGATGTCCGCAGCAGACGTGACCACCATTTCACGTGCTCATGCTCACTTGACTCCTGAACCTCGTGCACTAAAGACCTACACTGCATGTGCTGCTGTGTACTGACTCTGGTAGCCAAGATGCCATGTCCAGCAGGAGACAGGGCCCCACCCTTCACCCAGGAGGAGTTGGAGTGGCTTGTGGATGGGGTCCTACCCCTGTATGGACAGTTTTATGGGGCACCAGAGTAACAGGTGAGTCCATTGTCATTGTCCTGTATGTGAGTTGTGCGAATGGGAATGGGGGCCTTGGTAGGTGGCAGTTTGAATGGAGCATGGACATGGGTTAGGGCTACGTTGGCTGATGACATGTGGGTGTGGTATTGTGATGTGTGCTGTCCTCTATTGTCCCCCCTACATGACTGTGTTCTTCTGTCTGTATCACCCATGCAGGTCAGCACACATCAGAAGAAGGGGATTTGGCGTGCCATCACCAAGCATGTGCGGACCCTGGGAATCATGCCCGGTGGAGCACCCACTGCAGAAAGCAGTGGGAGGACCTGAGATGCTGGGTCCAGAAGACTGCTGAGGCCCAGCTGGGGACGTCCTCCCAATGAGGGAGAGGGGCCCTTTGGACCCTGACCCCCCTAATTGCCCACATATTGGCAGTGGCCTACCCTGAGGTGGATGGGTGCTTGAGGGCAGCACGGCAGCCACATAGGGGTGAGTACTCACTCTCACTTGTGACATGTGTTGAAATGGTGTCTCTGGGTGGGCACCATTGGGTAGCTGTGGTGTGGATGCTAGGTACAATGATGTCCACCATGGGTTGTGTCCATCTGGGCAGGATTGACGTCATAGGTGTGAGTAATGGCATGCAGTCAGTGGTAGCAGGGCAGACTCTTTCAATGAATTACTTTGTGGCCACCTACTTGCTAGGTCTGCTTGCCAACACATCTTAAGAGCTGGGGTGTTGGGGCATTGTGATTAGTCCTGAAAAACCACTGTGCAAGGGGTGTATCCATGACCGTTATCAGCTGGCAGGCACTGCATGTGTGGTGGGTGCACAAAGTGGTGACAGTGCTTCTTGATAATAGCCATGGGGGCCTGCCAGCTAGCCAGGCAGGACACTCTTGGGTGTCCAGTCCTTTGAATATTTGTCTCAATTGCCATGGGCAGTGGGCAGGTACTGGACAGGTGTGGCGGGTATGACACTCCTCATGTAGAGATATGCCTCAGTCAGGCCATCAGCGGTTGACATATGCATTGTTGCGGTTTCTCCCATGCTGTTACCAAGTAGTAGGATGTTCAGAGGTGAGCATAATGTATAATGTCATGGCATCAAATGCTGTTGTTCTACCCCGTGTTACGGTTGTGTTGGCATTGACCAATTGACCTTTTCTCTCTTTCTCTCTCTCCCTGTCCTCCTCTGTCTTTGTGTGCATCAGCATCATCTGGCGAAGGAGAAGGGGCACTGGTGGGTGGGGAAGCTGCAGCCCATGGGGCCCAAGAGGCTGACACCAGCTGAACTGAGGGGACCAGTGGGACGGAGGGTGAGGGGAGTGCCTTGGGGGAGATCAGATCGACCACTACTTCTTCTGATTTCTCCTCTGATGGCAGCACCCTGGTGGAGGCTGACCCATCTGTGACCCTTCCAGCACCATCCTTGTCTGCCACGCCCATACCAGCACTGCCCTCCTTGTAGCACCCCACACCGTTGCAGTGCCCGCTCACCCAAGAGGGTGGGCATCTCCAGCACCACAGGCACCTCTGCCCCTTCCCAAGTCTGCCCTGCTACCTTCAATGAGGAGGCTATTGACCTCCTAAGGTCCATCTCTGTGGGGTAGACATCTATCGTGAATGCCATCCAGCGACTGGCATCCCAGATACAACAGGTAAATGGGTTCCTGGAAGGCCTTCACAGTGCCTTATCTGGCCTACAGAGATCGTTTCAGGCTCTGGTCTCCTCTTTGATGGCAGCCAGTGTCCCTTCTTCTTCTATCCCCCCTCTAGCTACATGTTCCCAATCCTACATCCCTCTCCCCTCGCCCATCCAAGGCACACCTACTGACCTACATGCATCCACATCAACAGACACGGTACGCAAGGACAAATATAGGCACCACAGATGCCACCACCGCCATGCACAAACCCAACACACACATGCAGACATGTCAACATCCACACCCTGCACGACTCCCCAAACACTCTCCCTCACAGTCAACACAACACTCATACCTGCGGTCAGCATCACATCAGTCACTGTTCCTGCCACATGTGCTCTCACTGTCACTAAATCTTCGAACACCCAATCGTGCACCCAATACACCACTGGTACAGACACCACAACTACAACACACCCACATACAGCACATCCACCCTACTTGCAGACACCATCCAAACATACACTCACACTTCCACCCTGCTATCTCCCTGCATCTTCTCCTCACCTCCTTCCAGTACATCTAAACGTGCACACTCACCCACCCAACAGTCCCTCAGCACATACATTTCATCCACCCATGCACCTGCACCCATGGCACATCCACGTACACACCTCACAACCATACCCACTCCTTCCACTCCCAAACGTCTTTCCAGTGACCTCCTATGTGTCCCCAAAAAACATTTCCTATGAGAGTTTTCCCTGTTCCCCACCACTGACCCAGTCTCTGTTTCCCCCAAGCTCCCTGCTACCCTTCCTCTGCCCCAGCCTTCCGCATCAGTCTGCCACTGCCCCTGCCCATGCCTCTCCACCACCTGCCACTTCCGCCTGTCATGTCCACTGGTCCTGCTGCCAACCACAAGCCCACTCCCTCCTCATCCAAGGCCAAGCCCACCCCTTCCAATTCCAAGGCCAAGGCCAAGCCCATACCCACCCCCTTTGCTAAACCCCCTATCCAAGGGCAAGCCCAACCACCCCCTGCCTAGCCCCCCATCCAAGGGCAAGCCCAAATCCCCCTTGCAAAGCCCCCCATCCAAGGGCAAGCCCAGGGACCCCCTATCTAAGGGCACCCCTAAGGGGGCCGCCTTCGGGCCCAGATGGAAAGAACCCACCTCCAAGCCCAAGGAACACCCACCGCCCCAGCCCCTCTCACCCTCGCACCCTTGAGGTGCCTTCATTCCCCATTGATGTCCCTGCCCTTTGGAGGTCTGCACTTTGCAGTCGGGAGTCAAGTTGGGGCATCATCTTGTGCCGAGTGTGCTTAGGACACTATGGATTTTAGACTTGTCTTTGGGCCTGTATGTACATTTGTTGTTTCAAACTTGAGCACTATATGGTTCCCATGCGACACTACATCGTTGGTGTTGTTATTACCTACCTAGTCCTGGCTTTCATTCATCATGTATGTGTGGTGGTGGTGGGTATTGGTGTGTGTGTGTTGGTACTGATGTTTGCATGTGTGTGTGTGTGTGTGTGTGTGCATGCATGGCTTCCTGTGTCGTGTGTATTGTGTGCATGTTAGAAATGGGGTCTTTGGTTGGCAGTCAGGTTACCCCCTGTCCAAGCAAGGACCCTCACTCTAGGTAGGGTAAAGGAGAATCACCTTCAGTTAACCCCCGCTCATCCCCTTAGTAGCTTGGCAAAAGGAGGCAGGCTTCACTTCAGAGTCTAGGTGTAAAGTATTTGTACCAACACACATTGTAACTCAGTGAAAACACTACAACATGACACAACACAGGTTTAGAAAAAAATAAGAAATATTTACCTAAACAGAACAAGACCAAAACAATAAAAATCCAACATACACAAGTCAACGTATTAATTTTAAAAGCAAAACAGCCTTAAATCCTTCTGTAAATAGGTAAAACTCTGTTAGCGTTGAAAAGTACCTGGGTAGCATCAAAATAAAATGCACGGCGAGTGGGCGTCAAAAAAGGTAAGCAGTGTGTCAATTTCTCACCCGCAAGCGAGACTGTGCATCGTTTTTCCTACTCCGGTCAGGTCGGCGTACGTCGTTTTTCCTCTCCGCAGGAGAGCGATGCGTTGATCCAGGCAGCACTTGGGTCCGGGCAGGCGTTGCGTCGTTTTTCCATTCCCAGCAAGGTTTGGTAGAAAATTACGCTGTGTGGGTTGGGATGTTACCAGCTTCCGTTAGCAATGCAGCATGTCATTTCTCCAACTGCGTGCTTCGATCTTCCAGCCGCAAGCAGGCGGTGTCTTGATTTCAGCTGCAGAGCCGGCGGCACGTCGTTTCTTCAGCCGCGTCTCGGAGGTTGCGTCTGAAATTTCCCCGCACAGTGGTCTGTGCATGGATTTTCAATCTTGGTCTGCCAGCTTCACCTGTCAAGGCCCCAGGAACTGGATGGGGCACCACTTGGCAGGGCAGGAGTCTCAGCAGAGAGTCCAGGTGCTGGCAGGGTAAGTCTTTGATGACCCTGAGACTTCAACAACAGGAGACAAGCTCAGGACAAGCCCTTGGAGATTTCTTCACAAGCAGGAATGCACATCAAAGTCCAGTCTTTGTCCCCTTTCACCAGGCAGAAGCAGCAACTGCAGGATAGCTCCACAAAGCACAGTCACAGGCAGGGCAGCACTTCTAATTAGCTCTTCAGCTCTTCTCCAGGCAGAAGTTCCTCTTGATTTCTAGAAGTGATCTGAAGTTGTGGTTTTGGGTGCACTTCTTATACCCATTTTGGCCTTTGAAGTAGGCTTACTTCAAAGGAAAGTCTCTCTTGTTTGTGAAATCCTGCCTTGCCCAGGCCAGGCCCCAGGCACACACCAGGGGGTTGGAGACTGCATTGTGGGAGGGCAGGCACACCCCTTGAAGGTGTAAGTGACCACTTCTTCCCTCCCTCCTACCACAGATGGCACATCAGGATATGCAGGCTACACCCCAGCTCCCTTTGTGTCACTGTCTAGAGAGAGATGCAAACAGTCCAACTGTCAACTGACCTAGACAGGGAATCCACAACCAGGCAGAGTCACAGAATGGTTTAAGCAAGAATATGCACACTTTCTAAAAATGGCATTTTCAAACACACAATCTCAAAACCAACTTTACTCAAATATATTTTTTTAAATTGTGACATCAGAGACCCCAAACTCCACATGTCTATCCGCTCCGAAAGGGAATCTATGCTTTAATGATATTTAAAGACAGCCCCCATGTTAACCTATGAGAGGGATAGGCCTTGCAAAAGTGAAACCTGAATTTTGCAGTATTTCACTGTTATGACATATAAAACACATTAGTATATGTCCTACATTAAACATACACTGCACCATGCCCATGGGGCTACCTAGGGCCTACCTTAGGGGTGTCTTACATGTAAGAAAAGGGACGGTTTAGGCCTGGCAAGTGGGTATACTGCCAAGTCGGATTGGCAGTTTAAAACTGCACACAGAGACACTGTAGTGGCAGGTCTGAGGCATGATTACATAGCTACTAATGTGGGTGGCACAACCAGTGCTGCAGGCCCACTAGTAGCATTTGATTTACAGGCCCTGAGCATCTCTAGTGCACTGTACTAGGGACTTACCAGTAAATCAAAAATGCCAATCATGGAGATCCAATTACATACACATTTTATACAGGGGCACTTGCACTTTAGCACTGGACAGAAGTGTTAAAGTGTCCAGAGTAACCAAAACAGCAAAAACTGAGTCCAACACACATCAACAACCTGGAAAACAGAGGCAAAAAGTTAGGGGAGACCACGTCAAGGATGCCAAGCCTAACAGTGCATGTGTACTAACGTCGTTCCCTCCAGTGTGTGCTAGGCTGGTGTACTTAGGGTTGGTATCGTGGTCGCTGTCGCTGGTCCGGGCCAGGTAGAGGATTAGAAGGAGTTGGAATTCATGTGCCAAGGCACCTATGGACGTGCCTGTGTTCCTGAAGGTGGGTGTTCCCTTTATATTGTTTGTTTCCACCATGCTTTTGGTGGTGGTGGTTCCACCCTGGAAATCCCGGCGGTGTGCAACTTTGTAATATGGTCGTGGGATGCTGCCTGACCGTCCGGCTGGAGATGGCTGCTGCCTGGCGTGCCAGCACTTCTGCTGTGGCGGGCAAATGGTGACTTGGCTGTGTTCTGCAGGTACCTTTCCAGTACTTGTAATATGGCAGTCTTTGCCGCCGGGCCCACGTCGGTGTGACCACCAACTTCACCGTGGCGGTACGCTAACCACCAAACTCATAATGAGGGCCACAGTGTATCCTCTACATTACTACCTATCAAATCACAAAAATCATATCCAACAAGACCAAACTATCCAGGTGTCGTTTCTAAAAATGTATACAAATCCTCACTCACCAACCTAGATGTTATGCTTCATCATTGTACTGCTCCTCCTTTGCCTTCCATCATGTTGAAGGGTCTCCAAAGAAGTAGCTCTTAGCCGAGATCTCTTGAAAGGCATATATAGACATTTTTTGGGGAATAAAAATGCATTCTGGACAAATATAATGCTGTCTTTATTTATGATGTCTGGGGCAATGTTAAAAATGAAAGGGTGCAAGAATAATATGGACACATTAATGGCCCTTTAATACCTTCAATTGGACATGTTTTAGTGTGCCACAGAGGTCTAAAGGTTTTTCTCAGGAGCTAATTCTCCCATGTGCTATTCTGATCTATCCCTACTTCCAAGATAGAAATGGACATTGTATTAGCAAACTTAAAAATTAGAGTAATTCATGCTGTACTTGTAGTTTCTTTTCAATGGATCAACATTGGATCCCTAATAAAAGTGAAATGGGCCCATATGGGCAGGGTGCCATGGGAACCTCCATAGTCAAACTTGCATCACAAGGTTCTACCAATGGAAAACATATTGAGTGCAAGTTCTTCATCAGAAAATACCACCATGGTAACACATCCATTCAGGCCCATTTTGCTTCTATTAGGGATCCAGTGTTGACCTATTAAAAAAAATATAGCGTATATTGCAGGTGGGGGCAGATTGGGTGGGGTAGATTGGAGAAGGGTAGTTTAGTTTGGGATGTAGTAGAATAAGATGGGGTAGAGTGGGGTGAATTTGGGTGAAGTGAGTTAGGCTGGACTGAAGTGGGGTAGATTTGAGTGGCATGTGGTAGTATGGAGTGGAGTGGAGTGGGGTAGATTGGGTATAGTAGAATGGAGTGTGATAGATTGGGGTAGAGTGGAGTAGATTGGTTGATTGGAGTGGGTAGACTGGACTGGGGTACACTGAGGTAGAGTGAGGTAGATTGAGGTAGATTGTAGTGGGGTACACTGGAATGGAGTAGGGTACATTGGAGTGTAGTCAAGTGTAGTGAAGTAGACAGGGCAGATTAGAGTAGGGGAGATTGGAATGGAGTAGGGCAGATTGAAGTGGGGTGATTGGAGTGGGGTAGACTAAAGAGGGAGGATTGGAGTAGGGTAGATTGGAGTGAGTTGGTAGATTGGAGTGAGTGGGGTAGAGTGGAGAGCGTTCGGTAGATTGGAGTGGGGTACAGTGGGGTGGGGTGCATATCAGCCGGTGGGGAGGAGTGGAGTGAAGTGGGTTATAATGTAGTAGAGTAGATTGGAGTGGAGTAGATTGGGTGGGGTGGATTGTGGTGGGGTGGATTGAGTTGGGCAGATTGGGGTAGCGGAAGACAGGGTTGGAGTGGGGTGGGGTAATCTGGAGTGGCGTGGAGTGGATTGGATTGGGATGGAATGGGTTGGATTGGGGTGGAATGTTTTATATTGGGGTATAGTGGGGTAGATTTGAGTGGCTTGGGGTAGATTGGAATAAAGGGGAGTGAGGTAGATTGCAACGAAGTGGAGTGGGGTATATTGCAATGAAGTGGAGTAGGTAGATTGGAATGAAGTGTAGTGGGGTAGATTTGGGGAGTGGGAAGGACTGGTGTGGTGTTGGGTACAATGAGGTAGATTGGGGTAGAGTGGAGTAAGTAGGGGTGGTGTGGGGAAGATTGAGTGGTGTGAGGTAGACTGGACTAGACTGGAGTGGAGATGATTAGAGTGGAGTTGAGTAGATAAGACTGGGCTGGGGTACAGTGGAGTGGGGTAGTTTGGAGTTGGGTTTATTGGGATATATTGGAGTGGAGCGGGTAGATTGGAGTGGAGTAGATTGGGGTAGATTTAAGCAAGTGGAATTGAAGTACGGCATATTGGATAGGGTAGATTGGATTTGGTTAGTTTGGGCTGGAGTGGGGTGGGGTAGATTGGAGCTGGGTGGATGGGGTGGAGTGGGTAGATTGGGTGGATTAGAGTAGGTTAGAGTGAAGTGGGGCAGATTGTGGCAGATTGGAGTGTGGTAGATAGTGATGGAGTGGGGTTGAATAGACTGGAGAGGAAGTGGATTGCAATGGAGTTTGGGGTGCGTAAATTGGAATGGAGTGGGGTATATTGGAGGGGATTCAGGTAGATTGGAGTGGAGTGGGTTGGACTGGGTTACACTGGAGGGAGTGAATTGGGGTAGATTGGAGTGGGGTAGATTGAAGTGAATTAAAGTGGAGTGCAGTAGACTGGTGTAGATTGGAGCTCTGTGGGGTAGATTTGAGTGGAGTGCAGTACTTAGGTGTGGAGTGGGGTAGATTGCAGTTGGGTGAGTTAATTGGGTTACATTGTAGTGGAGTGGGGTAGGTTGAATCATAGAGTATAGAATATGGGTAGATTGGGTTGGAGCAGTGGAATATGGGAAGATTTGGTTGGAGCACGTAACATTGGGTTAGGGATAGATTGGAGTGGTGTGAGTTAGGCTGGAGTGGGGTAGAGTGGAGTAGGGTAAGTAGTGTGGAGTGGAGGGGTATAGAGTGGAGTGGCCTGTTGTGTTGTGGAGTGGGTGGCATAGATTGCAGTGTCATGGAGTTGAGTGACGTGACATATTGCAGTGTCTTAGAGTGGAGGGGCATAGAGTGGAGCGGTACGCCGTAGAGTGGAGTGGCATGCCGTAGAGTGGAGTGGCGTGACGTAGAGTGGAATGGCATAGAGTGGAGTGGCGTAGTGTGGAGTATGTATGGTGTGGTAGCCCACTGCCATTACAGAAACACATTTCAATTGAAATGGCCATTAAACTTGCACAGAAATATGGTTTTACTGGACACAAACGATAATGTGTGCAAATGTCATCACCTAGTGTATTGATGTGTTTTGATCATATTCAAACTTCTTTCCACCACACTTCAGAATTTGCAAAGAAAATGTGCTGCATTTGTACTAATTCTGATATATTCTGCAACATCGCACTGTTCTTTTTTCTTTTTGCTGTGTGCTTATAAAAAAAGAATATCCCTTCTCATCTTACAAGGGTACTCAGCAGAAATGTCACATGAATGCTCTCACTGTGAAGCCAGAGAAAGAAAAACAAACCAACTCTCTGGAAGACAGAGACGCACATTTGACTCTGCTGAATATGAATGCACAGCAAATGTGACAAGATAAGAACAAGATTTAAAGGCCTATTTACAGAAAGTGAGTAGGCCTAAAAATAAAAGTTCATGAAAGAATACAGTCAACAAGGTTTGGGCAATAGGCGGGATGAATGCAAACTGGATAGCCTAAAGCAAATAAAGCTATCAAATAGAAAGCCAGAAAATATCAATTAAGACCAAAAAGCCAATGGTAAGAAATGGGCAGAATGCATTCCTAGGTCAGATTTCTGAATGTCCCTAAGCTGTCTTTAGGAAACAAGACAGCTGCACTGTCTAGTAGGCTATGACCTAAAATAAGAAAGAAGGAACTTAGGTTATGGCTTTTCTGTGCTCCCTCTTTCGCTAGTGAATGTAGCTTGGCACCAATGCAGTTACCCTTGTGTGATGTTTCAAGGATGCCTGCGTTACAGCCAAGATTGTTTTTTTAGCAGGAAGGGACACCTTCCTGCACAGAAACAATTGTCTGATGCTTTTCCCTCTTTCTACATGTACTGCAGATGAAAAACAAGAAGTAACAATATTTCACCTTGTTATGCCTCACCTGAGAAGGCATAGCATTTTGACACATTCCCAGGTTAACTAGTTTTAGTAAAGCTGGGAATGTGCCAAAATCCATGGGTGGATGCGTGGGAACACCCTCGCTCCACCCACGGAACACCTTCCGAAAGCACAATAATGCAAAGTAGCAACTGGCATTACTCCACATTTACCAAGCCATCAGAGCCATGCAAGATGGCTTTGTGTGACTAAAAAAATATTACTGAAGCCCTACTAGGTGTCCCCTCCAAGTCAAATGCAAAGCATTAAAATATTTTCATGAAGCTGCTGCTTCATTTGTTGTTAAGAGAGGTTCAGCTGAAGTCATAAGGCACTGCTTCAAATGACTTGTACCAAGCTGAGGGGATGTTGCTTTAGTATATAAATCTGCATACACACTTTTGCTATTTTGATTAATTATTTGCTAATTCTGGTTCATAATAATGAATCCAAATAACAGATTTCATTACATTTTGTTGATTTTTGTGATCACTTCCCACAATAGGAACTTGAATTCACTGGAAAGTGCAACACAATTAAATAGTTTATTTCGATTATTTATTTTTTGGTGGAAGGAATGTCTCATGCCGACCAAGTAGGTTATGGTGTTACTGTAGCCGTGTGAAGAATGGCCTGCAACAAGCTGATGAGAGTGTGGGTTTAGTGTATAGTTTTGCATACATAATTTTGCTATTTCAACCAGTTGTTCTTGTTTTCCATGGGATTAATTATTTGTCAAAACTGAGTCGAAATAATGAGTCTAAATTATAGATTTTAATACATGCCTTTTTTTAAGTTTGTGATCACATCCTACTATATCTAAGAACTTTTAGTCACTGGTAAGTACAACATCAGTTGGGTGACACTTCCAAAAGAGCAATGGTTTCAAATTATCATGGCTATCTCTATAGCCACACTTAATGTGAAAGGTATTAGGCAACAGTCCAAAAGGGCTGTCATCTTTAACTAATGGAAGTTCGTCAGACCAGATATAATTTGCGTACAAGAATGTGGTATTCCTCATCCAGAAAACTTTAATTCTTTAAAAGAAGAATGGAAACAGGATCCTTAATCCTGGTCTGAAGGAGGAAACAAAAATGCAGGAGTTGGTATTTTATGTAAAAATTATATTTTTTTATTTTTTCAAGAAACAATCTACCCTGTTAGAGGGCTTGTGAAATCTGTAAAATGCAAAGATGTGGTCTTTAAGGTTATTAATATTTATGCACATACAGAGAAACATTACAGAAATGACTTATTTGAAAATTTACAATTTTAATTGCAAGATCTCTCGACCAAAGGACCGGCCCAGCGGCCCATCGGCAGAAGACGGGAGACTGGAACTGCATCGAGGCCAAGCACTCAAGCAGAAACCACAGCGGCAGCAAGCTTCCCCCCCCCCGCCCAGCCGGAGAAAGCTAGAAACATCACGCAAGTCCCCCAGGAGCAGCACCACCTCCTTACCCTGTCACGGACAGAAAAAAGAACAGGAGGAATGCTGGGTAAGTACATGGTTATGAACTCCCTGGTGGGGGCAGGGTGGGTACACAGCATTCCTTGTGTTCTTTTTTCTGTCATGGAGAGATTTCTCTCCATTTTGTAATAAAGGGGGCGAGTACGGTAGAACCTGGAGGTAAGAACCATTATCCACACAAGTCTTTTTTCCCAAGCTTCAGGTCCCGCACTAAACATTGAAAAAAGCACATGTCTTACAATAGGTATTTGGGACAATCTAGCAAAGGTTCCAGTCAACACTACAAAGCAACCCAACAAAATATAAATATATCTCTGGACAACCATACTGGGATGCAATGCAAAATAAAATGCAACAAAAATTAGGTCTATGGAAAACCAGATCTTTAAGTTTAGTGGGAAATGCTCTTGTCATTAAAGGAGTAATTCTGCCACTAGTCCTCTTTTATGCAGTGGCGTTTCCTCCAGGAAAACAAGTTTTAAGTAAACTACAGAAAACACTATGTGATTTTTTTTCTGGCTCTCGAAAATGAAGAAAATTTAAAGAGTAATTGCCTATAAAACAACAGCTAACGGGGCAGGGACTATTCACCAAACATACAGTTGTATATTTTTACAAAGTATATGTATCTTTGTTTTAATGCAATAATTGAAAAAAAGGAATATTGCTGCTTCTTTTATAAAGTATGGTGCAATTTTTTTGCGCATACAAACTTGTACTGCAAGAATGTACCTCCTGCTTTTATTATACCACAAATGAATTTACCTATTGCAATTTTTTTGCTAAGTTTTTTTTTAATTCAAAGTTCATATTGAAGATTTCATGCAGATGAATTTATTAAATAGCGAAAAAATTGAGAGGGGACCCTCCTATCTCCGATATCCCGAGGGGGACAGGGCACCCTAACACAGTGAAATCATAAAATTCCCCCATGGGAAAAGCAAACCAACCCCTTCACACTCACACAGTCAATGAATCTCTCTACTGATCAGCCTAAAGACAAAGGAATCAAAGGTGTATATTTAATATAATCCCAAATAAAAAAGCCAAATCACACAGTAACAAGACAAACACATCAATGCTAAAACGGTCAATAAAACCAAATAAAATTTAGTAAAAGGGAGACAAAAAAAGACATATTCAATAGTCCATAAAATGAGACTGTCCCAATTCTGGTAGGCATAGGCCTATCGATAATTGTCAGCAGTCCTTATTCGATAAGAGCCTCCTCCTATGGTTCCAGTGAGAATAAAGCGTCAACGTGTTTCGGTGGGCTTCCAGACATCTTTCACCACCTTCTTCAGGACTAAATATTATACTCCCCAAGGTTGTTCAATCAAACCTACATGCAACAACACAAAAGACTGTATATATATATATATATATATATATATATATATATACCAGGATATATAATTACATATGCTTCCACATTTCTCAAACCCCCATGCTCGACATGCAACCACCCCATTGGGACCAATTCATTATCCAAATTCCACCAAGATTCCTTTAATATTCAACATCACAAATAGAGATTTAAATGCCCACCTTTAACAGCAGACCAAAAGTAAAAAATAATTAATAAATATATATATATATATATATATATTATAATATATGTACATATCTAAAATTACTTTCCTCATAAAATGTCCCCAATATTCATTAATAAAAGTCTTTTTTATAAACATCTCTCTTTCTATTCAATTTTTTTTTTAAACAGCTATTAAATCTATCCACAATCACTTAACTGCATAAATGCCAATTCAAAACATCCACACTGATCCAAATATAAACATAGATACTTTCCTCGACATCCGCAGTCTTTAGGAAGTATATTTCTACATAGGTGAAATAGAGGAACATCAATCAATTATCCTTCATATCGCAGGGGCCCAAACACCATGTAGTGACCCATATAGTGATAGGAATTCATCCATGCTTTCTTTCTCCCATAATTGCATGAAAAATTTTAAAAAATGTCGCAATAGAGACAGGAAAGCAACCAAGTTTATATGTATCTCATGCAATCCCAAATGTGTTTAATTTCATGACATGCACTTATCATATTCCTGGGCTTAACATGGAATCCAAACATATTCGAATAAATTAAGCCAGAACCAAATATTATTCATCTGGTTCAAGCCTTAATTCTACAATAAAAGTCAAACATTTGTAATTACAAAATTGCACAATACTCTAAAAATTGTTAAACAATAAATCAAGAACCCCCCTACTGCCTCACTAAAACTGACACTTTTCATAATTCTAGAGTGCTGCTATATAATTCAACTAAAACGTAACAAAGGGGCCCCTGTGATCTAAATAGTTCCCTTGACTTACCGCTCAGTCGGCGTTGTTATATTTAATCATCCGCTTTGCATTCTGTCGGCAAAAGACCCGACTAACCTACCATCAATCTATTTATTGGACAAAAAGAAAAAAGGGAGCACACTGCCTCACACTCCAGCAAAAAGTATCTATTTATACCGAAGACTCGCTCTATCTGGCGTGAACAAGGAAGTAAAGTCACTTCCTGTTCTATCTTATTCCCTTCCTCCATCAGCGGAGCAAACCACTAGATTGTAACTCTTAACACCAAGTGGGCGCCATCTTGAAATCCCGCGTTTGTTCAGAGATGGAGCCGATTTATGGGAAAACTCAAATCATTTGAGTGAAATGAAATAAAAAACCCCGGTCTCCTGCACATTAAGATCTTTACCCAAAATTTGCAATAAAATACAAAGAAGCCACTATCATCTGTCCAAACCTGCCCCTATCAAAATAAACCGACTAAATACTTAAACTATACAGCATACCCATGATCCAAAAAGAAAATACTATCAACTGGGCTAATTTCCATCTAATAAAATTATCTGAAATTATAAATACCAAAACCATTAGCTATAGAAAATACCCCTGGCATAATACTAAACAGCAATCTCCTTGAATGTAGAAATTAAGAATTGAGGAATTAATGAACATCCAGGTCAATCCTAAACAACCCATCCACGGTCAGAACCCTTCCTCCTTACAATTTAAACCATACTCAATGGTGTCTAACCTAGTGATGTACCACCACTCAAGTTTTCTTCTCAGTAGCTCACAATTATCGCCTTTCTTCCTCTGGAATATTTTCTCTAAAATGAACCACTTAAAGTCCGTTTCTGAATGTTCACCACTAATAAAATGTTCCACCAAAGGTGCATTGATCTTTCTGGTTCTGTTTCTTTTTCCGAAAAGTTAGGCTTCAAAAATATTTTATAGGGTGGCAAGACACTAGGGAGACTAATAATATCTCTGGTTTGAAACCCAAAGCTACTTTCACTCCCTCGCTCTCACAAGTAGGAAAAGAAGTGGAATTGTTTGGGACACTGGTGGATAAAGAGATTCAGAGAATCGTGCGTAATCCCTTTAAATCAAAGAACAATCTGTCCAAGGAACATTATAACGCTCTCTGTGCTTTACAGGGGGATGTTAGTATCACCATACAACCTGCAGACAAAGGTGGGGGTGTGATAGTCCTGGATACGTGGGACTATGAGAGGAGGTCTGTAGACCTCTTGTCAGTACAATACCATTATCAAAAAGTACCCATGAATCGACTAGAGATATTGAAGAAGGAAGTGAGAAAAGTTGTAGATAAGGGATTAATGGAGGGTTGGATCTGTGAGGAAGAGGTACGTTTTCTTCTGAATGAGTGCCCCATTACTCCAGAATTTTATGGATTGCCTAAGATCCATAAAAATACCTCAGATCCTCCTTTGAGACCTATTATCTCATGTATTGGGTCCCTTCTTGAACCCCTCAGTAAGTATGTTGACAGTTTTTTAAAACCCTTAGTTTTACAACAGAAGTCATAAATTAGGGACTTCACTGATATGGTATCAAAGGTAGAGGGTAGACTCTTTGATAGCGGTACACAGTTTTTAGTGACGTTAGACATAGAAGCACTGTACACTAACATCCCACAGGATCATACCATAGAAGTAATAAGGAACTGTTTAGAGGCGACAGATCTTAGAGGTGCAAGTAGTGAGTTCATCATTAATTGTGTTTCTTTAGTTCCTAAAAATAATCTTTTTTTGTTTAAGAATGATCTGAATCTCCAACTCAAAGGGACGGACGAGCATGAGAGCAACTTGTGGCCCCAGTTTGGCTTGCCTTTATGTTGGTGATTTTGAGAATAAGCACATATATAATGTTACAGCCCCTTTTTATGAAAATGTCACCGCCTGGTTCCGATTTATTGACGATATATTCTTCAATTGGGAAGGACCAGAAGAAACGCTTAAAGAGTTTCTCCAGTGGTTTCACAGTCCATATCAGTAAGAGGGTGGTTGATTTCCTCGATATTTCTATCAAGGATGAGAATGGTTGCTTAGGGGTAGAGTTATTTACAAAACCTACTGATAAAAATACCCTGCTTCATTATAAGAGCTTTCACCCTAAAGCCCAGAGGGATTGTATCCCTTTTGGACTCTTTTTGAGATTGAAGAGAAACTGTACATCCTTGGAAGATTTTTATAAACATTCGAATGTTCTGAAACAAAAATTGAAGAAAAAAATGGAAAGTCTGGGTACCTTAAATACAATTTTGGAAACTTAAACACGACACACTTTGGTATAATGAAAAATATTGAGATGGAAAATCTTTTGATGATTGCCTGTATGCCTCACTAAGATGGTGCATTGTTTCACTAGCCGTATGGGATTGGTTAACATGTATTTGCAAAACCTTTTTCATTTTCAATAAAGTATATTTTTAGTAAACAAAATCTGCAAAATTCTTTGATTTGAAAGGAGAGTTTCTATATACACCAGTTCTTGTACAATACATCAATGGAGAAGATGGTGTTCCACAAGTAGTTACTACAGGGCTCACTCAGGTCAGATAACAGTGGTTGAAATGTCAATCATGATGATGTAGGGGTGTGGCTACATCCTAGAAATCTGCATATGCACTCTATCTACTCTAATGACTTGTTCATTTTCAGTAGGATTAATACATATACTAAAGCTGGTTTATAGTGAAGAATGAGCATTGTAGTTTACAATAAATATCTTGAGAGTTGTGAAAATAGTTGATGTAAACCTACTATACATAGGGACTACCAGTCATTGGCAAGTGCAAGTTTCTAGCCATTTATTTTTTGGGGGGACAATTTTTTAGATCTGTGTGCATGTGCAAGGGCAAAATGCAGTCACTCAAAGTGAAAGCATCCAGTGGCTGGAGTGGGCTGGTCTGTTGATCCATACTTTTTGGTGGGGTGTCTACAGACTACTGGTGAAAGAGTGTTGTTTGGGAGGCCCTGTATATGTATATCTTTTCTCTGTATGATTTTTTGGGGAAAAGCATGAGAGTGCAAAACAATAAAGCTGTCTTTAGGCCAGACCTAAAACGGGTATAATGAATAAATGTGCATGGAACTGGAAGACTGTACAATAATAACTATGATGGGAAGTTGGGAAATGTCACCCTTTAGCAAGGTGAGTGAAAAATTCAAACTTTGCAGGACTTCTCCAACACAGTATTTTGTCAGTCCTGTTCCTATAGCTGAATGCCCCTGTCTAAAATGTTAAGACATCTGCTCCATTGTTTAGGCGCTAGCAGTCAGTGAAATGCTTTATTCATTGATGCATAGTGACGTCCTTTAACTTGATTACCAGTGGGTAAATCAGGAAACAGTGCTTCTCTGCAACCACACATTCAGGATTCTGTCCACTGCTGGAAGTTCCACACTCTAGGTTGGAACTTGCTGTAGAAAGAAACATTAATGGATGGATTTAGAACGGCTGCCACGACCCGCTCTGAGCCCTAGACAGCAGCAGAAATATTTCTCGCTGTCACAAATGGGCCATTTGTCTCACCTTGTTTTAAAAACTTTACAGAATTGACACGATTTATGAAATTGGCAATTTGAAGACTTTGCAAACTCTCACCAGGTCGTGGACCACATTGCAGCAGCCACTGAAGTAAATCAAGCGAGTTAAACGATGGATGCAACAGTAAAAACAGTTAATAAAACATGGACCTGTATTTGCTTTGTTTGTAACATGACAGGCTAGTGCTGCCTTTCTGTACATACGAAATCGTGGCAGAAGACAACATTCGGTATCTCACCGACGACGCTGCTTGCAATCTATACACAGCCAGTGAGTATTGACGAGAATGCCAAAGGCTGCATGCTTTTTAACCTGACAGCTTGATTTAAGTCAACTTGCCCATGCTAAAGGAAGCCTTTGATAGTGCTGTCACTGGGTAGGAAATTCCTGCAGTTGCTTTAAATGTCATCTCGGCATGCTTCAGCTGACAAAAACGTGATGGCCTCTTGGAAAATCAACATGATAGAAAACACAGGCGCGGATACAGCAACAGCTCAACTAAACAGAACATATCTCTTTTGACGTGGCTGCTGCCGCCTTTCTCACCAGCGCAATAGAAGAATAAATATATCCTCTGTCAGTGTCGTATCTGGGAAAATTGAAACAATAAAGCAAATAGCGTCGTGCATTAAAATGGGACACTGATGTAAGTCTGCAAGCCATATTTCGTGAATGCTCATAGCGACAGTTTATCTTTAATCACGTCTCGAGGATTAAAAGAAAATATGAATATTCACCCGTGTCATCGTGTGAAAGTCGCTGTTTTCCCACTTATTCATATTCTCTGCAATCTATAATTTCTGCGATCCTTTACATAGCTCTAAACTGTATTCCCGTAGAATTACTAACCTCTGATTGTCTTTCCTCTTGGCTGCATGAATGTCATTAGACTCCACTAAAGGATATACCGCATCCTATCAGCAACATTTAAAGCATTGCATTGACTTTTTGAAGAATGCTAAATGTGAATTGTGCTTGAGCAAACCTCCAAAGGTCAGGGGGAATCCCGTCCAACAGACCTCTGAAGCCAAACAAAATGTCTTCTTCTCTGCGTACAAATAAACTGGTAAAATAAAATCCAGTTCTGAAAATACTAAACATACTATACGCAAGAATTTAAATATTCACAGCTTTCTAGAATTCCATGAGGTCACTATAAAATTCTAAACCATTTAATTTCAAGGAGTTTGTTAATCTACTGAAGTAATGACATTGCATCTCTAAACCTCTCAACTAAACAAAGATAAGTGTTACTATGGTAAGTGGGCTGTAAAGTCCAACACACGTTCCCAAAATGATCCAGCGATAGCGCCATTCATTGTTGAATTATAAATCTATTGTGAAGGCTCATTCGCTACATCGGCGGTAATACTACTCGAAGATACCTCACCAAATAATAGCAATACTTTTCGATAATACTGCACGAGACATATGCACTTAGAGAAAAATATAGCACTGTGCAGTAAAGCTCTTAGGACATAAGACATTTCCATGTGGTTTTACAAGGTGCAGTTGTGTTGCCTGCGATAGCACAGCAGGGCTCATCATGAAGAACTGCTCCAGTGGAGCACAGCGCCGAGCTCCAGTTTTTATGTGCCTGAAAGAGTTTAACACCACATTTTTCCTATTTAGTGCATTATTTTAAACAGCACAGCTCAGAAACAAGAAGAGGCAAACCCTGGTCACTGTCCCCTTAGGCTCAGTATCTGGAAATAAAGCTTATAGATGGCTGCTGAAGGACTGGTCTGGCTCTTGTTACCCTGGTCATGTAGCGCATGCCAATGAACGCTCTGTGTCTGCCCTCCCTCTCTAGCTTTCAAAGAGAAAGCAAAAAGAGATTTCAGAGACTGATAGTTTCTTTCTTAGTTCTGTTTCGAAGATTCATGGTTGTCCTCTCAACATCAGTTGAGTCGCCTGTTAATGTTAATGTAACAGGATTTATTGAACTATTGCTACTTAATTAAGTGTCCCAGCGCTATGCAATGAAGTGAAGACAAGAATAGAAGTGGGCTACTGAGTGAAAACCCATCGTTTATCTGGGACAGTTCTAAAGGGAGATTGTTCCAGTCCACTGGGCCCAAGATGGACAAAGAGTGCCCGCGCAAATTAGCCAGAAAAACTCTTGGAATCCTGGCCAGATGGTTATTGGTGGAGCACAAAGGCTCACACAGGATTTTAATGGGAAATCCTGGAGGATACGTAATAATGTCCTGAATGATGGAGCGTACAATGCATTAGCAGAGAGGACTTTAATAGGATCCGTTTTTACACAGGGAGCCAATGCAAATTATGCAGATGCGGGGTAATGTGCTCTTTCCAAGAAAGACTAAGAGAAAGCCTGTCCTCCGCATTCTGTACAATCTGTCTTCTTAGCAGATATTGCAGCAGGCCTGTATATAAAGCATTGGCAAAGTCCAGTCTGGAAAAACCAGAGCCAAAACCACTTTAATCCTAATCAGAAAACTGAAAGGAAATGCAATATTTTCTTTGCCATACGTAAGATGCCAAAGCACATGCCCACTACCAAGATGATTTGATTATGAAAAGACATTTTTAATCAAATTTGAGCCCCAAGTTTTTTACAGTTTCCACTTGAGTATCCAGTGTAGACGCCCCTACAGGCCATTAGGCTTCCAGATTTCAGAACAAAATTGTGCCCAACACTGACCACCTGAATCTTTTCAGTGTTGCTCTTCAGGTACTTACAGTTCATCCAATGAAAGACATGGTTGAATAGCATCTTGTTCAATTGGCACCGCGTTACCAAAGGGAAAGATGATATGCTTATCTTCAACGTAGGAAATTATTTTAGCTCCAAACTATTCCACCACATCAGCCAAGAGAGACATGCAGATATTAAACATTGTGGGCTAAGAGCCAAGCCCAGATGAACCCCTACTGAGACCCTTTGGATGCCTGAAGAATAAGAGGAAGCCACACTTCTTGATTCCTGTCTTTTCCCAAATACCCATCTCCTGAAAGCGGGCGAGCAGCCTGGCATATGGGACCGTGTCAAATGCTGCAGACAGGTCCTTAGAACTAGTTCTTATGTGGTGTGACACAGCTGTCAGGGACCATATGAATGTTGGGTTTGTGGTGGGGGGGGGTAGGATAGAGCACCTAAGAGATTGGTCAGTTGGGGTAAGGCAAAAGTGAAAGAGAGCTTCCAGGACACAGAGGTGATGCAGTCATGGTGGGGTAGGATCCTTTCTTTTGTGACATTTTGTGCATTCACAAAGTGCATACATGATTTCCAAGTTGTGTAATTTTGTTGTTTAGCTAATCTCAGAAACAACCAGTAATGATTTTGTAATTGATTGCAATGGTGTCAACATCCTGTTGCGGTGCATTACCTTCCATTCCTTTAACATCATCCTCATCACTCAGATGTTTTATCTTATCCTCGTTGTGCTTTGGTACAAACATTTTAATTCAATGTAGTGCATCTTTCAATAATGAGTACAACACTACATACCTTCTCTAGCTAATACAGCAACACTTTGCTTTTGAGGGATATAACTGAAACAGCGCTTGTGTGGTCTAAAAACATACTTTATTCTGTTCCAGGATCTGATATGTGTCCAGTGGCTCATGCACTCTGTGGGACCATGAGCAATGGATCAGAGGATGTGCCATGTCATCCATAGGGGATGCACGGAATGGTAAAACACCTAATTCTTAATACCAACCTGCGTTCACATGTATACGTACACTGGATAAATCTACCAATATGTTACTGCTGTGCTGAGACCTGTGCACTGCCATTTTATCAATGATGGGCTAAAGATATTTGTGAAACAACTGCATAATTATCATAAAATTTCATTTGCTTATATATTCTATGGCTTGGTATAACATTGCACTAGATTCACCTAAATTGGCAATGGTAATTTCAGGGTATGAAGCTGAGGTGTACTCACCAAGGAGCCATGTTCTGAACAGTCAGTTATTCCCCATGGTGTATGGAATACAAATGTTTCTGATGATTCTGGAGTAACGGCTGGAATCCAGCAATGCGTAAAGCTGAGGATAGCATCATAGATCAACCAAATATTATTAATGTGCTCCATTTCCTGGTTTTCAAAAACATGTCCTTAACTAATTATGGGCATATTTATACTCCATTTGTGCAGAATTTGCATACTTTTTAATGCAAATTCAGCGCAAAACTAACTCCATATTTATATTTTTACATTAGACCCATCTAACATCAAAATATTGGAATTTGCACCATTTTTTAGTTGTGTGAACCTATCTTGCGTCAATGACATGCAAGGTAGGTGTTGCCGTCCCAAAAAATATGCTAACCCATAGCCCCATATTTATCCCCCATGCGCAAATGACGCACGGGTGGGAGGAAGGGCTAAATAATGGTGCAGAGCTTGCTTTGCACCTTTATTTAACACCTGGGTCGGACCAGGCGTTAGGGACCCTGTGGACCCAATTCCATGGTTGAACACAATGGAATGGGGGTGCTCTCCTCAAGCCCCAGGAACACACCCATCCACACCAGCGGGAAACCGGAGGATGGGGGACCCCATCGCAGGTAAGTAGGGTAAATATAGGTAAGTATTTTGTTTTAAAAAAATTAAAGTGCCATCGGGGGCACAACTTGGGGCCCCATGCATGGCACAGGGTGCAATGGCCAGCCCAGGGGACACTGGTCCCCTATGCTGGCCAGTGGGGTGGTGGGCATGACTCCTGTCATTTCTAAGACAGGAGTCATGTGGTATGGATGGTTTTATGTCAGAAAAGTATTCTAGGCTGATTAGAGGCATTTTTTGCCTCTAACCAGCCTAATGTCATTTTTTGGTGCAAAATCCCCTCCTCCCATACCGCCACCCCCACCCAGCTGACATATTTTTTTTTTATCCTAGCCCACCCTTTGAGCCAGCTTGCTGCATTCCTTAAATTCGGCTGCCGGCTGGCATTCTGGCATGACACAAGCCGGCACTATACTTTTTGACGCAAAACTGCGTTTGCACAGTTTTGCGTCAAAAAGTATAAATATGGGCCTTAGAGAGGCCAGTATTGTGAGAGGATGGTTCTGACTATTCGGTCCACCCTGATTTTTTGCTTTTGGATCATCTGGTTTTCAACCTTTTACTGTTAGGTAGCCTCATAGTTTGGGACTCACCCACAGAAAACTCATGGTAAAATGGACTGCATGTGTTTACTGCCTGTGCCGCCTTGTTAAGTAAAGTCTGCTGTGATGCAGCAACGGTATGGGGCCAGGGCTGGTTACACATGATCATGTGTGCACATGTGTGTGCACCCGTCTGAAGGCTGTTTTGGGAGGATTCCTGGCATGCGCAGCCCAAGAACGGCACTTAGGTAGCCTAGCGTGGAAGGAAACATGCAGAGTGGGTGGTAACCTGGAGTAGGCCTTATGAGATGGATGTACACATGTGATGGATAGTCAGTGTGCTTACTGTCTTGATTGTAGTGACACTTCATTATATGTCAATGGGAAAGGCTGACCTAGGGGGCAACCCCAGTTCCCTATGGTCCACAGAATCTCACCAATGTACACTGTCAGCTGTATTAAAAGAGTAATGCAGTAGGTTACAAAAACATATTTGTACAGTTTATGGGTCATCCAGGAATGTCAACTTTTCCTGACTCAATTCAGAATTGTGGCCAATTACTGCTCTGCATAGCTGCAGGAGCAGGGCCTTGCATTAATCTGCCAGCTTTCATTCCTTGCCAGGAACCAGGCCTGCCTCAGACCCCTCAGCAAGGAGAACCTCCTTGGATAAATTGCTGGGAGAGGACCTGGCAGGAATGTCAGGGTGGATGGGCCAAGTCTCTCAGAGCACATGTGGCAACTGACTCCTGGATGACGTCATTTTGAGCTTTCTCGGAAGATTGTGCCGGAAGGTTGGGACAGGGGCAGAGAACTGATGTGGCACGTCGGGATAGGCCAGAGATGCACCCCTGCTGGACACTTTCACCTCCAATTAAAAGGTCTTGCACAGGGTAGAGCTCTCTCTCTTTGCTGTGCTTCTCTGCAGAACACTGGGACGGAAGATGGGCATCAAGGACAACTGGAGAGAAGAACCCTGGGGCAAGGACTCTGCCCTTGAAAGACCCCAGACCCAGTAGGGGACTCTCCTGGACCAGGTAAACTGGTCCCCTTTTATCCCCTGAAGACCAGTTGGGGAAAAGACTGGGCAAGGAGAGCGTGCTGCCCAGAAGAAAGTAAGGCACCCAGATGGAAGGCTGGCACAAAGAGTAAGTTGGTCTGGTTCCCTATCAAGTTCGGAACCTTCTAGGCCAGGAAGCCTAAAGAAAGTGCTCCACATGGAAACGACTTGCCACTAGGAGTAAAAAGAGCCAAAGATCGTCGAAAATGGCCCCCCAGGGCTGGCGATATCTTCATCCAAAGTCTGGTGACCTTTGATCTCTGTCGACAGAACATGTGGGGCACTACTGCTGTGCTGGAATTCATCCCCTGGGGTGGGCCACGACCCGGGGCTTCCCCAGAGAAGAATGGAGCCTGGTAGTGCTGTTGCGCATCCCCAGCAAAAATGCGGCAGTGAGGAGGTGGTGTTGTCCTCCCTCAAAGGTGAGGGGAGGGGTCTGGACCCCCATCAAGCAGCCCCACAAAAAAGCAAATTTGGGGGACACCGTTACAGCCCCATGAAGATGTTAGGAGGGGCCCCAGACCCCATCCCAGGGCCCCACAGAGAAGCCATGTCAGGGTAGGCCATCGTGCCCCCCACAAAGATGGTGAGAGGGGCTCTGGACCCCATCCTCGGGCCCCAGAAAGAAGCAAAGTCAGGGGATGCCATTGCACCTTCTCACAAAGAGGAAGAGGGGGCCCCGGACCCCATCCCTGGTCCCCTGATAGCCAGAGGAGGAAGGGGGAGTGCTGCTGCACTACCCAAGGTGGCTAGCCTAGCTGCAGCACCACACACGTCTGCCTGCAGCAGCAGGCAGGCTTCAAGTAAAGAGCCAGCTCCCACTGCAGCATGTAAGGGTGCGTGCTAGATGGGGAGCCAACAAGAGCAGCTGGGGGTGGGCTCCCTGAGCTACTCTACAATGATGTGGAACGCTGCGGGATGTCCAGGTTGGATGAGCCACCCCCCAACAAAACCCAAACAAAGGAAACTGCCACAGCAGCTCTCCCCGGAGCAGCGGGAGAACCGCTCATTTGTTATGCACGTCCTAGAGGGAGTGCCCCATAATGCCCTGCTGGGCCTAGCCCAAATACTTCGGCAAGAATCTCTCATTTGGCATGGTTGTTATCCCTAGGAGATTGGGTCACCACCAAAATCATCACCACGTGCAAGTGGGAGCTGCAGGAGGAGCGCAGCCTCCCCTCAAGAAGTTATCAAATGTCCTCACCCTCAGTTTTAGAGGATTTGGAATTGATAGCCCCTCAAAGGTTTCAATGTTTTTTCAAGCCAGTCCCAGCTGAACTTTTGTTTGAGGGTTGTGGAATTTCACCCTCTAGGAGTGAAGATCATGTCTGCAGTCCTTGTGGCCTGCATAATGATAATAATGGATTGTTACAATAGTGATCACCCTGTAGGAGTGAAAGACTGTAATTATAAGTGTTTTTACAAGAAAGGAGTCCTTTAGGGACTATGATTAAAATGGAAGCATTTAAGCTAAATGTGATTCAACATGTGTGGCAGCAGTGTTGTGGCCAATGAGTCATATGAAAAGGCATCCTCTAGGGCTGAAAGATGGTATTACATAAAGATTAACAACCAAGTGATGCCATTTAGGGACTGTCAACTGTGCATCATTTGTATGCTAAATGTTTCAATGTGGAATTTAATTAACCTTAGCCCACGCCCTTTAGGAGTGTGGGTAGACTGCGTAGATAATGCAGAGGGTACTCCTAACAGCACAAACCACTCCAGCCTGCCTAGGCATGTTCCTTGTTGATGCTTATTTGAGTCATGAGACTGACAGCCACTAGGGATCAAAGTAGAAGCTCTTTAATGCCAGTATTAGGTGCTCTCACTCCAAGTTACAGCCAAACATTTCATTGAAATACAAGTGAATGTTTTGCCATGTGGGTTCTTGTTTTATATCTCCCTTTGGGAGAGACAAGAACGATTATGCAATATCAGCCAAAAATAATTCCATCAGCTTGTGTATATTTATAAATTGTCGCATAGTATTGAGCACTGTGTGTAATAAATGTACTTTTACTTTATCAAAAGAATAAGCACAGACTGGACAATTATTTATTGAGTGTTATTCTTGTGTGATTGTGAATGGTGATTACTAGCCCACACCACCTCCCTTGAGTAATCCTTGGACTGCTCTGCAACACTACCCTATGAGAGTCAAGCACAACAATAGGGTGTTTGGTTCCTAGTGTTGGTTGAGTGCATACCCATTACTTGTGCAAGCCACACAACTAATGACCCACCCTCTAACAAGCATGATGTGCAAGCAATCTATGCCCACTATCACATTTGGGACACCAGCAATGCCTTCACTTCATTGTGAAGAAATATATTGTGCTGGTCATCTATGTTGACACTGAAGAATACAAAAAGTGATGGATAGAATGCTCGAATTAGTTTCAGCCACTGGTATTTACTAGGGTGTCATCCCAGTCCATCGTTATTTCACACATAATGCTCCCTCAGCTTGGATCCAGCCATGCACAAACCAGCCTTTGGACTGCTCCAATCAGTAAAGTCCAGTTCAAACTTCCAGCCTAGGCCTTTCCTGAACCGTAACACAAGCAACCCAAGGCTGGTTTCTCCCCTATTAGGGCTCATCAGTCGTGGGTAGCTTGGTTCCAGGGGCATGGTATGCACAGTACCCAAGTCTGGGCACACCCTTTCCACTTAAGGCATCATACTAAACTATACCAAAAAAGAAAGAAGGTATGCTTGAATAATCTCTGTCACTTATATTTACTCACAGCTGCATCCCAGTCCATGGTTATTTTGCACAGCATGCCACCTTAGTTTGGACCCAGCCATATACAAATAAGTCTTGACCCTGCTCCACTCTGAATAGTCCAGCCAAAATTGCCTGACCAGGTCCTTCCTGAACCAAAAAACATGCAACTCAAGACTGGTTTCACCCTTATTAGGGCTCATCAGACAGACATAGCTTGGTTCCAGTGGCAAAGTGTGCATGTCTGAACATACTTGTCCCACTTAGGGTATCACACTGAAGAAAACAAGAAGTGATGAACAGAATGCTTGACTTAATCTCAGACACTGGTAATTACTCAAGGCTGCATTCCTGGCCTTTATTGTTTCGCACACCATGCCACTTGAGTTTGGACACCGTCATATGCAAATCAGTCTTGACACTGATGCATTTGGAACAGTCCAGCCCAAATTGCCATGCCAGGTCCTCTAAGAACCAGAACCCAAGTAACCCAAGACTGGTTACACCCTTATTAGGGCTCATCTGTAACGGGAATGTCCAGACATGGGTTCTGTGCACACTGTACCACTGGAAACAAGGAATTTGTGATCTCCATTTGAAAGTAACATGTTAAGATACCCAAACACTCCGACATATTGAGTGGGCTCTGTCTTGTACAAGAGATCAGGCCCTTCTTATTCACCTAGGGGACTGAGTTGCCCTTCTGTGCTTTCCAGCTGTTGCTTTTCCTACAGAAGTAAGCCATGTTGTATTATTATTGGTGTCCAGTGAAGTGCAAGACAATGCTCTTTGACAGCTGCGCCCATATAGATGGTTGCATGTGTTTGTGAGAGTTTCTATGGACTGAACCTATAAGCTTGGATAATTACGTTTTCTGCTGTGAGTGTAGGCTATGTCAAATATGTTAGTCAGGTGTAATGAACTGTCGGTACACTGTTATGATTTGCTGTTCTTTTGGTGAACTTTTCTTTTCTTATTTCTCATTTTGTTACTATGCTGCCTTGATTTCTGTTGTCATACACGTATAATGGAGTTTTTGTTTAAACAATGTCGTTTAGAGATTGTTTTGTGCATTTTCTTGATTTCCCACATGTTTGTGGTCAGAGGAGGCTTGTATCGCTCCTTTCACCTATTCTGCTCACAGCTGCTGTGATGTTGTGGCTTGTAAATGTATTGTTTTAGAACATGCAATAAAATCACATTCAATTTAACATATGTGATTTTGCCACTTACAATAAAATATCAGTCAGTTTTATGACATATGGTTTTACCAAGTGTGGTACCTGTTCAGTCAGAAAGTGTTGACCACTTTTATTACCCATTTTGAAAACACATGCTGCAGATGCCTACCTCAAAACCTATTCGCTAAACAGATAACCACTGTTGGTTTAGGACTACACAAAATGTATCTCTAGTGCCAACAGAATAAGCTGTCAAGCATAACTGAAGATGAAACCTCGTGGATGTGATTGTTACATATCCAGCAGAAGTTACAACGGTGGTTTACACTGTGCTATGATTGGCAGACACAATTTATGTTAAATTAACATTATGTTCACAAAATGTAACGTTGTCACTTGAATGAGTTGGAACACTGAAAAATTGCTCCAGCACCTCACAGTGCTCTATGTACGATCAACGGATTGGAAAGGCTCAGAAAACTCCACGTGGTGGGAAGCAAGGACAACACATAAATCACCACATTCAACACAGTCTTGGTGGTTTTGAAATGTGTTGCAATTCGTATTAATCTAAAAGGCATGTCCCGACCGCCATTGTGACAAATCATTGGAATTATATAACCAAACAAAACATGAAGATGAGAGATCAGTTGCCTGTATATGGCAAACTACATTACTTATAAGCACCTTGAGCACAGAACCCACCAATATCACGTTATCCGGAAGTAGAGATATTTAGAAACCAAAACATGTTTTCATGTACAGGATTGAAAGGCGCCTCCTGGAGCAACAAGATCTACTCGGGCAGTGCCAATTTAACCCTTTAAAAATGTGGAGTAATGTGTCAACAATGATTATTCTCAATGCTAAAAAGGTACAAAGGCTATAGGGTATTGAAAACTATAATCCTCACAATATATAATGACCCTGTATGTCTTTCAAATAAGAAAAATTGGAATTCAACTTGTCCACTGCTAAGTAATGTGGAGAAGTAGCATTCCTGAAAATCATCCAGACATCACACAACTCTCGCTGGCCTTTTGTTAAAGGATCCCCTTGCTATTTCAATGAATTGCACAGTGACGATTTAAGTTAATCCTTTGCCGCTAATATAGCTCATTATTGCGTTACAAAGGCTCGTCCGATTAATTCAGACTATTAACTGACTTTTGTGTCATTTCGATCGTGTAAAATGCTTGGCTGAAGAGCCTAATCATAAAAAGTGTGTGAATTTGCATAATCTATTTAGTTTGCAGTGAACTGAACAACTGTATCTGTCTGTTTCTATCCTTATTGCTTTTTTAACACCGTGCATGCGTAACAGGTTTGGATCAAATGGGTATATTCTAACTAAGGCCATCAATTAGTTCTAAGAATTGGTTTGGTGTGATGCCTCAAATGAATTTAATGTAATGTTTTACCTCTAGTTTTTCTTCCATTTCATGCCATTGTATTTGCGTACTTCCCCCTCCCCCTCCCCCCCCCCATTTAATTTAGTGTATAAAAAATTGCATGCACAGAACACTGAACACATTGCTGTAACATAATCACGATAATGACCTGCGGCTTTAAGACCAACAGTATTCTATTTGAAAAGTAAAGAAAACAAACAAACTGTGCTGTGATTGGTTCAGAATTCCACTGACGAGAAGCAATTTTCCTAAACACCGGGCAAAATCAGATGCAGTTCTTCAGTTGAAGCAGCAAATATTACAATTGTATCTTGATGTAGTCGCATGGTTTCATTGCTTTGTACATATATTTATCACAAGGTTACAGTTAATATCCATGCAATGCGAAGTAGACGATAGGTGTGAAAATCAAACATTTAGCAATGCTTTTAATCACAAGATCCCCTTTTTCACCTTCTAATCACAATTGTAAGTGACCTCAAGTAGGTTAACCGCGTGATTTCGCACACTTGATCAGTCACAAGACGCATTTAGGTGAAGTATGCGGTTGACACAGAAGTGTCACTAGAAAACGGTGACAAGGTATGGCCCTCGAAGTTCTATAAAACACAGGGCGAATGTTGCTAGTGAAGAGCGTCTAGCTGGATGAAACTTGAGGGAACATCACTTACCTCGCCCTGAATGCAACAAAATGCATTTACCACAATGCATTTACAACGCATATCCGTTTACCAGGCATGCCTTTACCACGAATATACCTTTCCCACGCATGCCTTTATAATGAATTTCATGGTAAAGGCATGAATGGTAAAGGTGTATGCATGGTAAAGGTTTTAAAGGTAAATACAGGTAAGTATTAAGTGGGTTGAATGATATATGTAAGGGCATTTTTAGATTTTAGGGTGGGCATGGTTTTTGGGGGAGGTAAGGCCATTCTTAGGTTTTAGGGTGGGTATGGATTTTGGGGTGGTAAAGGTATTTTTAGGTTTTATGGTGGTTATGGATTTTGGGGTGGTAAGGGCATTTTTAGGTTTTAGGGTGGGTTTGGGTTTGGGGATGTAAGGGCATTTTTAGGTTTTAGGGAGGGTTTGGGTTTTGCGGTGGTAAGGGGATTTTTAGGTTTTAGGGTAGGTATGGGTTTTGGGGCGGTAAGGTTTTTTTTAGGTTTTAGGGTGGGCTTGGGGTTTGGGGTGGTAAGGGTATTTTTAGGTTTTATGCTGGGTATTGTGTTTGGGGTTGTAAGGGGTGTTTAGGTTTGAGGGTTGGTATGGGTTTTGAGGTGATAATGGCATTTTTAGGGTTTAGGGTGGTTATGGGTTTTGGGGAGGTGAGGGGTCTTTACTTTTTAGGGTGGGTATGGAGTAGTAAGGGTATTTTTCGCTTTTAGGGTGTGCATGGGTTTTGGGGTGGTAAGGGCATTTTTAGGTTTTAGGGTGTGCATGGGTTTTGGCGTGGTAAGGTTATTTTTTAGGTTTTAGGGTGGGTATGGGTTTTGAAGTGGTAAGGGCATTTTTAGGTGTTAGGGTGGGTTTGGGTTTTGGGTTGGTAAGAGCATTTATAGGTATTAGGGTTAGTATGGGTGTTGGGATGGCAAGGGCATTTTGGGGTTTTAGGGGGGTATGGGTTTCGGGGTGGTAAGGGCATTTTTAGGTTTTAGGGTGGGTTTAGGTTTTGGGGTGGTAGGGGCATTTTTAGGTTTTAGGGTGGGTATGGGTTTTGGGGTGGTAAGGTTTTTTTTAGGTTTTAAGGTGGGCATGGGCTTTGGGTGGTAGGGGTATTTTTAGGTTTTAGGGTGAGTATGGGTTTGGTGGTAAGGGGTGTTTAGATTTTAGTGTGGGTATGGGTTTTGGGGTTGTAAGGGCATTTTTAGGTTTTAGGGTGGGTATGGTATTTGGGGTGGTAAGGGGTGTTTAGTTTTTATGGTGGATATGGGGTTGGGGTGATAATGGATGTTTAGGTGTTAGTGTGGGTATGGGTATTGGGGTGGTAAGGTAATTTTTAAGTTTAGGGTAGGTAGAGTTTTTGGATGGAAAGGTGTCTTTGTGTGTGTGTGTATATATATATACATTTATGTGTGTTACATATATATTATACTTACCCCTAGTTTTTACCATGCTTATGCCTTTACCAACTATGCCTTTCCTACGAAGTTTTCGTGGTAAAGACATTCGTGGTAAAAGCATATGCATTGTAAAAACATTTTGTGATGAGTGCATGCGTGGAAATGACCATTCATTGTACTTACCGCATTGTGAAGGCATGCGCTGTAAGTACATGCGTTGTTCCATCATACATCCAAATGTGGTTTCACAATTCCTGCAAGAAATTTCTGCACAGACTAACACACAGTTGGCTTACGCATAAAATAAACTAGAAATTACATGAGCTTGATATAATAAAATCACATAATGCACTGTTAGAGCAACTTTTCCTGCTCTCTATTACAATAATTCATGCTCAGCATTTTCAAATGTTACTTCAGTGTACCATATATGCAGATTTATTTTAGCCATGCAATAAGTTGCATAACAAAGTAAGCAACATGTAAAGAAACACTACCATCTAAAAAAATATTGAGGTGCATATTTATGAGAGGCTTGCACTGGTGTTGCACAGGAACGTTTGATACAACAGTGACACAAGCAGTACTCCATATCTCCAAGATAATGATTTTGCCCTAATGCGCTGTTTTTGAAGGTGTGGGAGGGTACATTTTAGTAATGCTTGAAGGACACAGAAGTCAGCACTAGGTGACTTTTATATTAAAATTTAAACTCTCAACGTAAACAGCAGCACTAATATGTATTTTAAAACTGTGCACATTTTAATTTGTGGTGGGCATTGTGCCTAACATGCCAGACGTTGTGCCTACCAGAATTTGCGAAATGCTTACATGATTCAACGATGTGGAAATATTTTAATCAGTAGAATGAATTATTCTGAGTAGAAATAAATATGATTTGTGATAATTTGTGATTTATTAGTTTAAATTTGTATGTGTGAAGAAAAATAAATGCACATCTTTGTGATAGCTAATGTATTGTAACAAAGATTGCAAATAATAATTCAATGCTTTTGCATATTCTTATGATATATTGTTGGTGATGGTTTGCACATTATATGTGTTCTATTATTGACCATATTAGTGCATTTAATTTCCTGCATTAGCATAATTAGGCCTGAAATTTTCATATTGCAGTAACATAAAATGATGTGTCATTTTCTTTTCCCCTCTAACATGAATTATTCCATTAGATTATTTAACATGAATAGTAGAGAGCCCTACTCTATTATGTGTGAGCTTTTCCCACTGACCTTGAATATGGTACAATAACTGGAGATTTGAAATCAAGACAGACCCTATTGTTTAATTGTCCAGTCTCACGAGAACCATTGGAACTATTGTGAGCCATGGAAAGATGTTGAAATGTATCAAGCAATGTACAGAGTTGCTAGTTATTGCTGCTGTCACATGGAAGGAGAAATGACATCACCCAGACCTGAATACATTCTTTGATGTTGCAAATTCATTTTGTGTTTTAAGTTTCATTGGATATTGCCCTTTTTGTGTAATGTGGACTAATTGAATTGACCAATCAAATTGTTTTTTGTATTTTAGAATAGGAATGGATATTCTATGTTTCAGGCACTTCTCTCTTGATTCTGGTCCAGTTGCATTTCCCACTTTGCTCTTGAACTGTTAACTTGTCCACTTGGACCTTTCCAGTTTTACTTGTGCAGCCTGTGTTCAGCACTTTCCTCCTGATGGTGCTTCTAACTGACTTTTCTACAGTTTCTTTTCTTTGTTGATGAACCTGAATTGTATGCTGATCCCTGGAGAAGTATATTCAACTGAAATGTTAATTATCCCCCTTGCCTTGTTTTCCTAATTGAGCTACCATTTTACCACCTACCTAATTTAGCCCAAGATAAATGACTTTTTCAAATAAGTTTTGTCTTTTTCTTCTTTTTGCATTTGCCTGTATGTGTTAGCCCATCTGCACACATGCTTGTCCTAATTTGTGATAGTAGTAGTTTGTCCCTACACCTTGTTCATCTAATTTGATTTATTGACCTGTGAAATTGGCTTGATTAATGTCATCAACAAATGATTGAAATATGTTTCTGTTGCACAAATTGTTTCTTTGCTAATATGTGTAATTCTTTTGGAATGCCTAATGGTGTTGATATTGAGAAGATTAAATTTGTTTAATAGATTTGGTCATCCTATGGGTTTTCTATATATTTATTTCTTTTATTTCTTTATTAACTTGATCTTGCTCACAAGTTACATAACTTTGGCTCTGTGGTTATAATAAAGCTTTGAAAATTTCACAGATTGGAATTTTGTTTCCATGGTCACATTGGTCATGGTGTTTAAATTTACTGTTGTACTGATTAAGATTAGAGTGATTGTATGCGGCTAAACACATTCCTCAATGGGTCCAAAAATCCCATTGACCTTGTGGAAAGCATTTTTTAATCCGGACCTGGAGAAGATAACACAATAGCAAATTTCTGGTAGGAGAGTGACAGTAATTTGAGAGGCCAGTGAAGTTCCAGTGTTGTGTTACAAATGTTACGGTATATTTATTAGTAGGGTTTTGCACTTCGGGTGCTTTTGCTAAAATTGCAGCGAATTGTGATGATGGGAGGTGATTGTGGAGTCATCGTACTCAAAGTGATTGTGGCGCTTTGTGCTAAAAAATGTCTGTGGTTATTATTGACAGATCTGTCGTGACCTAAGACCCACCAGTAGCGCACAAGTGTATGGAGACATTTGGTTAAATTATTGTCTGCAGTGAGGTATGGGTCATGAGGTGCCATTGACAATACCAGTAGTTTTCTTGAGTGAGAGTGAGTTGTTGGCTGGTATTAGGTGTACACTGAGTTGCACGGAGGATCCTTATCAACCAGGGTGAGATTTTCTGGTCAAGTCTTACTTGTGTAATTGTGAAAGCCGCAGTCAGATGTGTAAGCTGTACAGCTTTCAAAGGGTTTGAGTCCTACTCGTAGTGAGCAGACAGGTTTTTGTTTTTTCTAGTGCTCGCAATATTTTGCATTTAGTGTATGCATGAGTTGTGTCTGAGACAGCTGCAAAGCGATTAGCAGCTACTGAGTGAAGTGATGACATTTGTTCCGTGCTGGGATTGGTCAGTTAGTGAGAAAGCCATGCACGTATTGGTGGACAATACTATGTTGTGATTGGTTGAGGACAGCTTGCAAAAAAGATTGTGGGACTGAAATTATTTCCTGGTTTCTTTAGTGTTGGAAAATGGGTTATTGGTAAGGGCAGGTAAGTACCCAACTTAGCAACAGTCCACTAACCTCCACGTAGGTCCAGTTAGGTCTCAGTATATTAAACCTAGCTCAACCCTTGATAGCTTGGCAATGAGCGACAAGGCTTAACTTAGGAGACAAAGCGTGAAGCGTTCAAATATTACAAAACAGTAATTAAATAAAACATAGGAAACCTACTAGAACTCTTCCTCAGATACACGTCGCTGGAGCCCTCAGTGGGGATCTTTTCCTTCGGACTTAGTCGTATTTTTGAGGTGAAATCCTTTGACCGGGGCAAACCTGAATCTTGATCCGATGTCCTTGGAGCCCTCTTCGTATCCCCTGCCTTTGAAGACCAGTTTGGCATCCCTCCGCCCTTCCTGCTTCCCCATCTGTTGAGGGGAGATCTCCTCCCCCAAGCACATCTCTTTGTGTTGAGCCAGGCCACTTCACACCTCATCAAGGCAGCCTGGCCAGGCTGCCAGAAGCTGGCCAATCAGAGCAAAGCAGCCAAAAGACTGCATGGCTGAAGTTGGCAACTTTTCAGGGAAAGTTTAAAACTCCTTACCTGAACAAGTTATATTAAATCCAACAACTGGAAGTTGTGGGATTTATCATAACAATGAATTTGATACCAAACTTGTGGAATCTGTTACTTAAGGGGACTTTTAAAAATGAAAATAAAGTCTCCCCATTCTAACCTATGGAGGCCCTTCACTACAATGAGGGGAAAACGAATTTGGCTGGTTTACCTCACTAGGGCTTATAAAACTATTTTTACAAGATCTTACAGTTACATGGCACCCAGCCTTAGGGGCACATAGGGCACACCTTATGGGTGACGTATGTAAAAATAAGGAAAATTTGGAATTTCTTTTAATTCCAAAGTTGAATTTGCATGTAAATTTAATTTAAAAGCAGCCAGCAAGGGAGGCCTGCATTTAAAATGACACTGGGCACCTCAGCAGTGCACCTATGGGGGCACTATATATGCTTGTGTCCCTAAACCACCATGCTCTACCATATACTAGGGACTTATAGGTAGGTTAATTTTGCCAATTATAATTAGCCTAATTTGCATATCCACTTTACACAGAACACTGGCCCTGGGACTGGTAAGCAGTACCCCAGGCACAGCCAAGAGTCAGTAATCACCAGTAACTGTCCAAAAATGTTGGGGGTGGCCAGGGCAAAAAGGAGGACTTTCCTACATTTAGAAATCTTCTTTGTGGATTACAATTGTGTAAAATTGCTAATTTTCAAAGGTTTAAGAAATGCTCTGAGAGGAAAAGTGTTTATTCCAGTTGGGAAGGTGAACCAACATCGTCCGAGGAAATGCCATCATATGAAGTCATAGAAGCAGGAGGAGTTTTGGCATGCATTTGGACCACACAGTGGTATAACATTACAGAGTTAGAGGGTTCATTAGCTTTCACATGTTACAGAACCTTTAATTTGAGGATACAAGAAAATTTGAGAAGTGTATTGTGCAAACTAAAGCCTCCTCTGAGACCAGCACAATTTGAAGAACTTGCTATTTCGAAACTAGTTGTAAGACAAAAAGAAACACTGGTATTCAAAAATAGAATGAGGAGAGCAGTAAAGAAACTGGCAGAAGCTAGATGGGACAAGGAACAGAACATTTAAAGATCAGATATGCTGGAGGGAGTAAAAATGTATCCAACTATAACAGAAGAAGGGGATGGCAGTACAAAAACTAAAACAAAAAAGAAACACAGACAAGATAGGGCAGAAAGTGAATGAGAAGAAAAAGACAACTTCACATGACAGTGACTCCTAAGACGAGTTCATAAATCAGTTTTTAATGAATTGTCCCCCACCATACTCTACAGTTGAAAGAGTAGCTCAGAACATAACCCAAAGTGTGCCCACAGCTACAGTTTCACAGAGTCCAGTTCAGGTAGTCCGAGTAACTCTGTTAGTTCAGTGATGCCGGTACCCACAATTTATCCAGAAGTTCATGTTGTTCGTACAGCATAACAAATTACAAGCCCAGTTGTGAATCAGGTAATGCCAAATAGAAAAGTGATTCAGATAGAATCAATGCCTAATGTGACAGCACTTGTGCTGAATTCAGAGACAGACAATTCTAATGTATTCTCCAATATATACAATCCCAAATATTGCCCTCAATCAACCAGGACAAGCTTACAGTCCAGTACTAACAGGTCAAAGTGCAGGGATGATGATTCTGCAGAATCAGACAAATTTGACAGAAGCTTTGACAGTCTCCATAACCATAGGTCCAGTTGTCCAACTGTATGCTCAAGGTAATACTGGGAGTAGCCTCAAGACCACAAATCATGTGTCTTCAGGAGTTTCACCATATTCAACTATTGGGAAGTGGATTATTGGTAAGGGCAGGTAGGTACCTACACTTTGCAATAGGCCGTAAACCCCAATAGGTCCAGTCAAGGTCTCAGTAAATTAATCTTTGTTCAATTTTGGTACCTTGTCCCACGAAAAGTTGGGCTTAGCATAGGAAACAGGTGTTAAAGCATTTAATATCAACAAAACAGTAAGTAGGCAAAACACAACACACAATATAAATCCAACACCAACTGGTAGGAAAAGAAAATATGTTTATATTTAAAATGACACAACAACAACAAAAATCCAATGTAGGGAACTGGAGATATGAATTTTTAAAGATTAAAAGTAAAACTAGCCCTTAGAATAGCACTAAAAGCAAAAAAAAGGTTGCACTGGATAGGGACCAAATACAGAGTTCAGGCCACCAATGGTATGTCACTGTTACACTTACTTTCAGAAGTGTTTGTTGGTTCAGGAAAGTGGTCCACAGCACAAGCCAAGGGTTCAGAGCTATGGGTTGCCTCTTGGTGTCTGGGACTACATCTCCCAAAATGCACCTCTTCAACTTGTGAATCTTGTTACAACAGTTGCTCCAACAAGCTCTGAGTTGCTCGTTGGGAGTTGGGAATACAATTCCCAGAATGCACTTAGTCAAAATCATCAAATGGCCACCTGACACTGGTCATCTGGGCTCTTTTTGTAGGACTTGATGCAGAGGACTCTGGTCAGCTCCTTGTACCTTAGCCTACAGGGAGTCCACTCCTGCAGTTGCAGAAGCAAGTCAAAGTCCTTTTCTTGCTGAAGCACAAAGGGTGCAGCTGGTGAAGTACTTGTGAGTGCTGTTTTCTAGGTGCATGCCAGGGGTCCAACAGGGTAGTCCTTCTTCTCCAGTATCTTCTTACAGCAGGGATGTGAATTGTGGGGCAGCTCTGCCATGTTTATCCTTGTTCCTGGGATGGGAAGCAGGGGGGTGCTCCTGTCCAACGGGTTGCAGGCCACCACAGTCTGGGGTGGCAAAAATCAAACCCCGAGAGCAACATTCTCTAAAAAACCAAGATGGCAAAAACTCATCCCTAGAGGTTTGATATGGCAGTGTCCACCCACTGGTGTGGCCAAGTCTCCTTTAACACACCCCTTCCAGCCCCTCTCCTAATCTAATCAGTGGGACTCCCATCTGTCTGGGGAATCAGGAAATTTCTGTCCCAAGTGGCTTTCCCTCCTTTGAAGGCCAGCTTGGCTACTCTTCTTCTATCCTGCTCTGCCATCTGCTGCAGCAGTTCTTCTCCCGCCAGATGCTTCCTTTGTCTCAGCCCAGGCCACTTCACACCTCATTAAGGTAGCCTGGCTCATGCTGCCAGAGGCTGACCAATCAGGAAAGGGCACAATAGGGCTGAATTTGGTAACTTTCAGAAAAAGTTCTAAGACTCTTTCCTTGTGCTACTTATATTAAATTCAGCATTGGCAAGTTGTTGGATTTATGATAGCATTTAATTTGGTACCAAACCTGCTACACCTAGCTCATCTCTATTGAAAATAAGACTTTATTAGTTTAAAATAAAGCCTCCTAATGTTAGTCAAATTTGTTTTTTTACCATTGAAGTCAATGGGTTTCAATAAGCTGTTTTTCCCTTGTCAGGGCTTATAAAACATCTTTTATAAGGTCCCTGCATATATGTACACTGCACCCAACCCTGAGGGCACCTCGGGCAGACCTTAGGGGTGACGTTTATGCAAAAATAAGGTAGTCAAGACTTTGGAAGTACTTTTAATTCCAAATCTGAATTTGGGGAACATTTTAACTTAAAAGCAACCTGAAAGGCAGGCCTACCTTCACAATGACACCAGGGAACAAAGCAGTGCACCCACCACCCAGGGGTACCCTCTCTACCTTGTGGTCCCTAAACCTACATGCCCTACCATATACTAGGGACTTAGGGGTAGGTTGTGAGAGCAAATTATAATTAGGTCTAATTTGTATATCCCATTAACAGAGCACTGGCCCTAAGACTGGTTAGCAGTGCCCAGGGCACAGTGAGAGTCAGTAACCACCAGAATCAGTCAAAATGCTTGGAGGTGATCACGGCAAAAAGGATGGCTTTCCCACATCAACCAATTCAGAAATGGAAATCTCAGCTACCTCCGTTCCAGATATAAAACCCATGCAAATTGAAGATCGCAGCCAGCTGTTAGATCAAACAGTTCCAATAATAGATGTGAGATGTTCTCCAGTAACTCCAGTTACACACGTCCTCACCAGAACAGATTATGATGGTCCCATGTAATACCCCACAGAACATGACACAGGGAAATATTATTTTGCGGAAATGTTCAGCACAGCAATTGGCTGAGTGGATATACAGACTGACTAGAGCAACAGGCACAGTAAAAACTAGTGGCAGAACAGAAGAGACCCCAGAGAGAGATAGCACAGTGAATATGCACGGATTAAAATGAGAATTAAATGAATTAATTCAGGACACACCAGAGTTAGAAAGATTGGATTCATACAATGAAGAAGAGTTGAGCTTCATGTGCAAGGATGTTACAAATCGAGCAGGATTGACATGAAAAATTAGGAGAATTTGCCGAGAAATATGAAGTGGCTTAAGACAAATGGAAACTTTTAAGGACATTTATAGATTAGAATTTGGGGCTGGATGTATCACGCAATTTTGCATTTGCAAACAGTGCAAATCGTAAAATTCGTCCATTTGCGAATGCAAAAATGCCTTTCAAGATGTATGAAAGGCATTCGCTGTGCAATTTTAAGAAAACACTAAAATAGCGATTCCTTAAAATTGTGACCCCATTTAGAGAATCGCAAATTGCGATTCCCTAAATAGGAAATTGTAAATAGGGAATTCCTATTTAAGATTTCCAAAGCGCATGTATCAAGCATTTCCTAAATGTGAATTGGGCATTTAGGAAATGCAATTACCACCAAATCTAATTTGGTGGTCGCATTTGCAATTTTTAAAAATGCATTATAAATGCATTTTTAAAAATCACATGTAGTGCACACATGCCCCTAGGGCATGTGTGTGTGCTTCACATGTCTGAAATTTTTTTTTTGGGAGCATCAGAGGGGGCTTTATGCCCCCAGCAACCTGGGGTTTGCATTATCTAATTTGCGAATTCCTAACTGGAATTTGCATATTGGGAAATGCAAAACCATTCGCACCTATGGGCCTACAGGCCCATAGGGATTATAGGAGTCACATTCTCTAATTGCGATTCGGTAATAGCAATTGCGAATTTTAAGAAATCATTATTACTGAATCGCAAATTTCATTCATCCCATTTTGCATTTCTTAAAAAGCAATTTCTTAAAATTCGATATTTAAGGAATGCAAAATGGATCGTTGATACATCTGGCCCTTAGTTCCAAAGCCATTGCAAACATAAGGTCACCTGGCATGAGACTGCACATTAAAGAATTAATTCTGAACATTCAGACATGGGGAGCATTAGGTCAATAGGAAGGCAGATGGGTAAACAAAAGAGATCAGAAGAAAGCAAAGCCGGATTTGCCTCCGGCTGGAGCAAACCAAGCTTATTTGTCAGAGTCACCAGATCCTCGGGGTCTGTGCACGTTCCCAACACATCCACCACTGAACAGTTCCAAGACTCTGATAGATAAATCACAGAGACTGAGAGAGTTCAAGAGGGGAAGAGGGGATTAGGAAGGGAACAGCTGGGAAGGAGACCTGTAGTAAGAAAAAGGTTAGAACACACAATATGAAAATTATATCTCCTGAAATCAATACTAGACTATGTTTCTAAGCCTAGTCACTCTGAAAACATGAGCAATCTAAGAGTTAAGTTTAAAATGACTAAGTTTCAAGATGGCCAGTTACCTGTAGGGGAATCAAGATGAATTCAATGAAAACTTTCTTATTCAAGTACTTTTTCTTTACATGAGAATCAGAAAAAACATTCTGACTAAATTTTAAACCAGTCATATAAATCCTGTTTTGAGAATGTATACTAGGACCACACAATATTGCATCTAGAAACTCTGGCCTTCTGTGTACTCTTAAAATGTTTCAACACAAATTGCACATATTGCAGATATATATATATATATATATATATATATATATATATATATATATATATAGTAAACACCATAAAAGGATTGTGCACCATGAATAACACAATATGGATTCAGGAAACAAATCACATAACTTGTCAACTCGAATATTACATAATAAATATCTTAGAATAGTGGCATACAATAAACAACATAAAATAAACTTGAGGAGAGAATCGTGCGTCTTGCCGATTCGAGTGTCACCATGTAAAATACCAAGAAATGGTAGCACGCAATGAATATCAAAGTCAAATCATCATTAATCGAATTGCGCGTCTTGCCGATTCGTAAAACAGAATGCAAATGTCAAGAAATAACAGCTCACAAGAAATAACAGGATCAAAGTACAATGAAACGAATCGCGCTTCTTTTGCTGATTCTTAAGCCACCATGTAAATGTCAAGAAATGGTAGCGCGCAATGAACAACAAAGTTAAATCCTCATGAAACGAGTTGCGTGTCTTGTCAATTCGTAAAACATCATGTAAATGTCAAGAAATAGTAGCGCGCAATGGACAACAATGTTTAAACACCATAAAACGAATTGCGCGTCTTGCCGATTCTTAAGCCACCATGCCAATGTCAAGAAATGGTAGCACACAATGAAGAACAAAGTCAAACCTTTATGAAACAAATCGCGCGTCTTGCCTATTTGTAAACTACCATATAAATGTCAAGAAATGGTAGTGCCCAAGTAATCTGTTACTCATTTAAGAATTAAACCAAGAATATGAAGATTCTCAATAACGGTGTCGGAACAGTCCAACCACCGTCTTACCGCCTGGAACAATGATCACCAGTGAAGGATGAAGGGCAGAAGACTGGAAGATCCAAATAGGCCGCCGGGACAGGAGCTCAGGAAGAAGCTGCTGTTCTGCACCGGGACCTCTGAATAGTGAGCACTGGGAGTTGGGCTGGCTCTCTTTTATAGAGTCTTGGCCCAGCCCAGAACTACACCCAGGCATGTTGCAGGGAAAGTCTCTGGAAGGCCCTGGAAAGGGGCCACACCCTAACACACTTTGAAAACCTGCAGCAATACATTGCAAAGGAACAGTATTTGTAAGCATAATCAAAATACGTTTTCAGGATTGACCTCTGCAATGCAAAAGGTTAAACCACAACATATCAGCACAATGCATAAATTACGTTGTTTTGAGAGTGCTGGGTTTTTGCATTTTTGTCACAAATAGAGCGTGTACTGCTCTGGTGTTGACAGTACTCCCAGACGTGCTCTAGGGCCTGGTTTGCTTGGATTAAGACGATGAAAGCATCTCACAAGTACTGGAGCATGAACATTAGATGTGGAAACCCATGAGTTACTTTCAGGACCATAACCTTTCCATGAGATTAAGTACCATAGATTACGCCCTCTCAGTTTAGAATCCAACACTTTCTTGACTTCGTATTTTTCTTCCCCTTGTACTAGAACATGAGCTGGATGAGGGTGGACCATTTGGACTGCCTTTTTCAAGAGGGAAGTGTGGAACCCTGGATGAATCCGTAAGGATCTGGGCAATTGTAGTTTATGGGTCACCAGATTGATTTGCTGAAGGACAATATAAGGAACTATGAATTTGGGGTTAAACATGTGCTTCTTCTTGAAGTCTATATGTTTTGTGGAAAGCCACACTTTGTCACCTGGTTGATATTGTGGTCCCTCACAATGTTTCTTGTCATAATGCCTTTTATATTTTTGTTTGGCTTTTTCTAAATGCTGTTGAATCAGTTTCTGGGTTTGATGTAAATGCGGAATGGTTTCTGACACAGATGGAGTAAGAGAACTTTCTTGATGAATTGTGATGGGCAAGGTGTCAGGATGATAGCCAAATAAACCAAAAAAGGGTGTAACGCCAATAGAAGTGTGGAATGAGTTATTGTAAGCTAACTCAGCTAACCAGAACATAGATGTCCAAGAATGAAGTGCCTTTTCAGCATAGGCACGTAGATGTTGTTTCAAAGTCTGATTTAGTCTCTCCGTTTGACCATCTGTTTGAGGATGGTGACTAGTAGATAGCGTAGATGTCACTTGGAGTGTTTTGCACCATGTCTTCCAGAAATTGGAGGAAAATTGTGACCCCCCAATCGGAGAGGATAACCTTTGGCAGTCCATGATAACGAACCACTCTGTTCAGTAAAATAGTTGGCAATTCACTAGAAGTGGGCAATTTTTTACAGGTGATGAAATGTCCATATTTCGTGAGACTATCTACTACCACCAGAATTACTGAATGCTGTTGAACCACTGGCAGACCAGTAATAAACTCTAAAGAAATGTGCTCCCATGGACGACTTGGGGTTGGAAATGGATGTAACAACCCTTTTGGTTTTGAATGACTTGTTTTAATGCGAGCACAAACTTCACAGTTGTTTACCATTGCTTTTATATCTTTTGTTAGGGTAGGCCACCAAAAATAGCATTGGATCAGTTCAAGAGTTTTAGGAGTACCTGGGTGATCTGCCGTAGGTATAACATTCAACCACTGAAACACTATCTTGCGAAGTTTGGTAGTGGGTACGAACAAACGAGCGTCATTGACCTTTTGGGATCTGCTTGGGCCCATGTTTGCCAGTGTTCAACAGTGAAAGAGTTGCGAATTTCTTCAAAGAAATCTTCAGTTTTTATGATACATAGAACCTTGTCAGGAGCAATGATAGCTCTGGGGGCTTGAAATGCAGGCAACGTGGTAGACTCTTGACGGGACAAGGCGTCAGCCTTGCGATTATCTTTACCAGGCCGGAAGGTTACTACAAAATCAAATTCGGCAAAAAAAAGCATCCAGCGTAATTGCCGAGGGGTCAAAAGTTTGGCGGAACTCATGAATTGAAGATTACGATGATCAGTATATACTGTGACAGTGTATTTGGCACCCAACAAATGATGTCTCGATTCTTTATAGGCGTCACGAATCGCCAGAAGCTCTTTTTCAGCAATGACATAGTTCTGTTCGGCTTCATTCAACTTCCGAGACATATAAGCTACAGGATGAAGTTGACCACTGTCTTTATTTTGTTGTGATAAGATGGCTCCGATTGCTACTTCTGAAGCATCAGCTTTCACTATTAAAGGTTGATTCGCATCCGGATGAGTCAAGACTGGAGCAGTGGAGAAAGCTTCCTTCAAAGTCGAGAAGGCTTGATCAGCTTCTGGGGACCATACAAACTTTTCTTTCTTTCTTAGTAGCTTAGTGATTGGAGCCACTGTCTGGGAGAAATGATTTATGAACCTCTCGTAAAAATTTGCAAACCCCAGGAAACATTGTACATCACGAACAGGCTTTGGGGTGGGCCAATCAGATATGGCTTTTACTTTATTTTCTGCCATCACCATACCTTGAGGGATAAGAATAACCCCTAAAAACTCAACTGTGGTAACATGAAACTCACACTTGGTGAGTTTGCAATATAAATGGTGTTTTCGAAGGGCAGCAAGAATTTTCTTGACATGTTGGACATGTTTGTTTTCATTGTCTGAGTAGATCAAAATGTCATTGATGTAGACTATGGCAAATATGTCAAGATACTCTCTAAGAACGTCATTCAAGAAAAATGTAAATGCTGCTGGAGCATTACGCAGACCAAAAGGCATAACGGTGTATTAAAAAAGGCCATATCTTGTCTTGAACCCTGTTTTCAATTTGTCACCCTCTCTCATTCTGACCAAATGATAAGCACCTCGAAGGTCAAGCTTTGTGTAGATTTTTGCTCTCTTTACTTGTTCCAATAATACCGGAATTAGGGGTAAAGGTTATTTATTCTTGATGGTGACTTTGTTCAAACCCTTTGGAACAAAAAACAAAGGCGAAGCTGCAGGAGACTTAGAGGGGCGAATGAAGCCATTCTCAAAAAATTGATCTAAGTATTTTTGTAAATGTTGATTTTCATGTTCTGACAGGGCATATACACGACAGTTGGGAAGTATCGCACCTGGGGCTAGATCAATTACGATTAATGTTCAGTCAATGAAGAATCAGTTAATCACACAAAATTGATTTCAGTGATGATGAATTTTCCGAAACGTATAACAGTGATATTTCAGATGAGGAAGAATGTGTACTGGCTACATCCTTAGAGGTGGATCAGCGTGGTCTCTGTGTAAAGGTCAATGTTATGGGACATGACGTTCCATTCTTGGTTGGCACTAGAGCAATGCTTTCCACCCTCAGAACTGCAGAAGTGCCAAATGTGCCCTTGTCAGGAAGGAAAGTACAGGTGGTAGGAGAAGCAAATCAGCATTTACCAAACCCGATTACAGAACATATCCCAGTTAAAATAGGGTCCTTTGAGGATTTGCACCAATTTGTGGTTTGCGATTCAAGCCCTGTGAGTTTGTTAGGATGTGATCTTGTTATGCAAATCAAATTCTTCCATTAGTTGCAATCACAATGAAATAGCAATTCAGGCAAATGATGATGATGAGACATCCAGAAAAATGTATAAAATGTATTCTCTCATTTCATTATTCCTAATGATGACAGTTAGTGATTTGCCCTAAGAATCGCAAGGAACAGTGATGGTGAAGGTTTGGGATTTTTCAGGGGTAAGAGATTGGACTAATAAGAGCTGATCCAGTCAAAATAACAATAAGCCAAACACAATGTTTTCCAAGATCCCCCAGTATAGCATGGCCCCAGAAGTGATTGCAGGAATTACTCCTATAATTGAAAGTTTTGTTGAGCGAAAGAAATACTGTGAAACCCATGTAATTCTCCTATTATGGGACTGTGAAGACCAATGAAAAATACTGCTTGGTCAACGATTTGAGAAAGGGGAATTAAATTGTTGTTCCCCATTGTTCTGTGGTACAAAATCCTGCTGTGATCTTATTTCAGCCGTGTGAAGCAGAATGGTTCTCTTTCATTGACTTGTGCCAAGTATTCTTTTAATTTCTTCTCCATGAAGAGTGTCATTTGTTATTTTCATTTAAATTCAGAATGAATGAGGGTCTGGCTACCTGCAGAGCAAAGAATTAACAGAACTAATTGGCAGCTCTCCTGAAAGCTGGATGTTATAACTAATGACATCCTGTAGCAGCTTTAGAGAGTGATTGTCATATGATGCTAATGAATTTCCCCAGTCTGGCTAGGGAACATGGGTAATTTTCCAAGAAGCACAGGTCCCGAAGCCTCCCTGCAGTTTTGGACTGAAAAAGTGGAAAAAGTAGGAAATGTCACTCCTCAACCAGTTCAGCAGGCATACACACCCTCCTGACATGCATTGCCTAAATCATATTGTGGGGAGGACAGCCGCCTTGGGAAAATGTATACAGTATATGTGAAGGACAACATGGTATTGCTGCAGCTGTATACCAGAAGCTTTTTACTATATATTTCTAGGGAATTTGCCTGGATCTACATTGGTGAAGTGGACAACAGTTATGTCTTACAGGAGGTAGCTACCCACACTCCATCTATGTTTCGACCACCTGGCACTAAGCCACTTAAGACAGCAATGTGTGTTTCCCTGTGTATTTCCAGATGATTTGTTATGGGTCACCTCTAGCACCTAGGTTGGGCACTCTTATTTTAGCATTAGGCCTGTATCCTGTGTCTTTTACATTCATATTCATTTTATTCATTTCATATTTTTTAGCACAGCCAGCTCTTAGCTTGTTGACTTTATATTTTAATCAGATGCTTCTTGTCGAGAAGACATAGTTGTTCATGCTACGCATTTTATCAGCCAGTCATACAAAATACACTCTGTGCCTGTTCAAGGCTGTCATGTAGGTACTTGATATACTAATTTATATTGTCACTCTAGGGGCTCAGGAGTCAGTCCCTATTTTCTAGACACATCAGTACATCAGGCCTGTTCTTGGAACTCTGTATGAGGTTACTGTTCAGTAAACCACACATAGAACCAAGGTGAGAAGAGGGCATTCAAGTCATAGCCGTCCTAGGGTGCACACCATTCCACAGACAGCTCTGCTGATCCTATCACTGACTCTTAGCTTCCCAAGAGGATTGCTATCCAGACAACAGGTAGCCTCTTGCTATTGCATTCAGGTAGAGAGTCTGGGTTACTGCCTTAGATCAGGACAGGCAGAGGGATTACCACCACTATGCTCTGAGACCTAGACATAGGGTGTAGGAAGGAATATTTAGGCTCTCAAGAATCATACAAAATGATTGAGTTGTTAATTTTTCTTTAAAGTGGTTGTAATGATGATTACCATACTATATTTCCTCTGCCTTATTAACACAGCTCATGCTTTTTATACTAGGATACAACTACTTCAATAAATACATTGAAATCCAGTTTGCATCTTGTGTTCTGCCATGGCATGTGAGTCACTGAATAACTGAGCGAAGGGGTATGTTCTCTTTCCATGACTTCCCTGAGGAGTCAGGGTGTTGGGGTTTAGGTTGCCACAAATCACCATCTCCTTCCTAGGGTTGGGTGAGGCACTGTGGGCTAGCCAGGAATCATGCCGACAACTTCCAAACAGTTGACTCAGTCTCCCACACTCAGTGGTGCTGCCGCAATAAACATGCAGCCTTATTATCGTAATAGGAGCTGCACAACACTGTTTGTTTTACTCAATGTTCTGCATAGAGTATTAAGCGACTCAGAACTCAAGCTAGAAATGTTACTGCTTTGTTCAGGGATAGGGTATTAAGAGTAGGGGGAGGCTGGGAGGCACTACTCTAAATCCTTCCTTCTTAGTGTCTGCTGAGTTTGACTGTAGTGGACTGGCCATATAGTACTTTTAATTGTGGTAACCGGACACCTATTTGTTCCACCTTCAACCAAGTAGAGGAGGTAGAATAACAGTTATATTGCCTTTTACATCAAGAACAGTGACAGATGGTCCGTATGATGGTTCAGAATCTTGCTTGTCTTGGATTGTTTCCCAAACGAGGTCCCCAGGTTGGGAACCCACCCATCAGCAACAGTGATAACCTTCTCTTCACAGGTGGCATCTGTGATAAAGAATAATCCAATAGTCTCCAAAGTACAATGCAGGTCCTTTTATTAGAACATCCCATCCACCATCAAACAAGTACAACAGCTTCCTCCCCTCTCCTCTTCTTCTCTCCCCTCAACATTCCACATTCTACTCTTAAGTCATGGATGACCTCAGCCCAAGGCACGGCTAGTGAGCATTCTGATTAGGCTGGGATCATCCAATACATATACCACACATCTTCCCTCTTAACATTAAAAGAACAGAGAAAAGAATAAGAACAAAAGAATAAGAGAGAAAGACCAAGAAAAAACATAGTTAAACATATTACTTTCCCTTAAATTTGACTACTCTATTAAGATTCCACATTCTACCATCCTTAATTGTTACAGCATTTCTAAAAAGTTTAATACCCTCAAACGGTCCCAGAAATGTGCTTTTCCCTTTACAAAAGGTTGTTTTTTTACCATAACTTGATCTCCAACCCTTACGTCAAAAGAATGTGTACTTTTCTTATCATCATAGTACTCCTTCCTTTTCCGCACACAGATTTTCTCAAATTCATTCTCTTCACCAACAACACTCCTACATCCCGCAACATCCTTACTCCAGTACACCCACGCAGGAGAGAGGGAGGTATTGGCTTTCCGACCTCTGAAAAGATCAAATGGGACCTTACCCGTAGTGGAATGTGGTGTGACTCTATACACATGAAGAAATCTCTTCAGACCTTCCTTCCAGTCTCTATTGGACGCAACCTCCAACTGAATACACTCCTTCACACACCTGTTGAACCTCTCTACCATATCATTACCTTCAGGATGATATGGAGAACACTTTCTATGCTTAATCCCATTTTTTTGGAGAAATTCTTCCATTTCTTTTGAATCAAACTGCGGACCATTGTCTGTCACTATGGTTTCAGGAATACCCTCACGACCAAAAACCTCTTTAAAGAAGTCAATAATTTTTCTAGACTCAGTAGAACCATATATTCCAATTTCTGCCCACCTTGAGAATTGATCAATTAAAACTATTAAGTAGTTAGAACCACTTCTTCCCCCCACAGGTCCAACAACATCCACCGCTACTACTTCCCAAGGTTTCCGCGCATGTCCCTCATACACATAGGTGGCACCCTAGTCCTGTAAACTTTGTCACTGTAGCAACAGTCTGTGCATTCCCTTAAAATCTTTCAACCATCAAGTCCATTCCTGGCCACCAGTAATCAAGACAAATCCTTGCCTTCGTTCTGCTCATGCCTTGATGCCCCTCATGCCCCAACTCAATAATTTTGTTCCTCATTAAAGTTGGAACGACTAACCTTAATCCACGTAATAGGACACCACCCTCCACTGACAGTTCATCTTTCACTCGCCAGAAACTCACCAGATCCTTGTCCTGTTTGGCCTCATTCCTCCAGCCAAACCTGATTTGTTCACACACTCGTTGCAAGATCCTATCTTCAGCTACAGCACTTACCCACTCATCTTGTTTTATCACATTCCCTGTCACCATGCACACGGAAAAATCTTGCTGTATCTCTTTCTCAGGTAACTCTTCCACCTCCGAACTCAATCTGGATAGGTAATCCAAAACTTTGTTATATGATCCCGGGACATAGTGCACCATATAATTGTAATCTGGAAGACTGACCACCCATCTACTGATTCTCCCGGAGATCAAATCTAGACCTTTTTTCATAAACACCTCCACCAGAGGTTTGTGATCAGTAAGTATTTCAAACTCTTTTCCCCACACAAAATTCCTCAACTTATTAGTCGCCCAAAATACCCGCAATGCCTCTTTTTCTATAGTGGAGTAGTTGACCTCTGCTCCCCTTAATGTCCGGAACAAAATACTATTTGTTTAGGATCACCATCATCCATATTCTGCAACAATACTGCCCCCAGTCCAGTCTCACAAGCATCAGTCATGATCACACACTTTCTGTTAGGATTGAACGATTTCAGTGACCCAATTGAGGATAACTCTGCTTTGATCTTATCAAACTCTCTTTGACATTCTTCGTCCCACACAAACTCATGCATGCATAGTGTCTTAGATGTCAAGTTAGGTAGATATTTAGCATGAAATTCTAACATTCCAAAAAACGATAACAATTCTTCCTTTTTTTCTGGTGCATGAAGGTTCAAAATGTTCTTTACTAATTCTGTCTTGGGACATAGCCCTTTTGCTGTGATCTTATGCCCTAGATATTCAACTTCTGTTTTCCAAAAAGAACACTTCTTTGGCTTGAGGGTCAGACCATGGTCTCTGAGTATGCTTAGAACTCTTTTAACTCTCAAATTATGTTCATCTTCACTCCTTCCATGTATCAAAATGTTGTCCTGATAACACTTCACTCCTGGTTCCGAGCCAAACAGATTGTATGTGAGTCGTTGGAACACAGAAGCTGCTGAGACTAGACCAAACGGCATCCTTATGAACCTGAACATGCCAAACAGAGTGATGAACGTGGTGTAATCGAGTGAATCTGGGTGCAATTTGATCTGATGATACGCAGAAGTTAAATCAATTTTACTAAAATATTTAGAACCTGAAAGCATCGTAACCATCTCTGTGATGTTCGGTAAGGGAAATTGATCACTGACCACAAATTTGTTGAGGTTCCTCAGATCTATGCATAGTCTCAATTCTCCTGAAGGCTTCCTTGCTACCACAATTGGTGAAATCCATTCAGCCGACTTGACCGGCTCAATGATGCCTTCATCACAGAGTCTCTTAATTTCCCTCTCCACATCATCTTTTAAGGAGATGGGAACCGGACGCACCTTGGATGCCACTGGGATGGAGCCTTTCTTCAATTTTATCTGATGAGAATATTTCTTCAAACAGCCTAATTTCCCACTAAAAACTTCCTTGAACTCTTCAACCAATCCAGGCAAAAGCAGTTTTTTTTGCACCTCCAACTCCTATATGCCATGCAAGGAATTAACATAGTCCTCCTTAATCATGACTGGTGAAGCAGAGTTCGGATCCAGTATGACCCTCAGATCTCTCTGATGAGGCCAGCTTATAACACTATCTCCTTTCACAGGAACATAAACTTTCCCACAGATGGTGTTCGTCTGGAACGTAATCTCGGCTTCAAAATAACCTCTGAGATCAATGGTCTGACCTCCATAGCCACCTGGAACAATATCAGGATCTTTTAATCAACTTTATGTCTGAGTTGCTGTGATGCTATTGATTATGTTTGACCAATGACTTTGTGTTTCACCACTTAGCATATTAGTTGCTCAATGTTTACCAGTAGCACATTATTTGTTTTGTTCAGTTTAGCCGCCTATTGGCTTTGACATGGCATTAGCCATTATTTTTTGTATTCAGCTCAGCTGCCTATTGGCTTTGACATGATATTAGACATTACATTTTGTATTCAGCTCAGCTGCCTATTGGCTTTGACATGATACTAGACATTGCATTTTGTATTCAGCTCAGCTGCCTATTGGCTCTGACATGATATTAGACCTTACATTTTGTATTCAGCTTAGCTGCCTATTGGCTTTGACATGACATTAGACATTACATTTGATATTTAGGTTAGCTGCCTATTGCCTTTAACGTGGAGTTAGACATTGCAGTTGAGAATCCAAGCTGTATTTTTCCAAGCTGTGTTTTTGCACAAGATGAACCAAACTGTTTTTTCTCACACCAGACTAGACCTGATAAGAGAGAGTACATTTGGTGTTTTCCTTTCTGCTCAGGCTTGGGAAGAGGAGCAGTCTAGGAGATCTGGCCAGTCTCCAAAGGCTTGCGTAGTTTTCCCGAGTCTGAGAGGAGGGGGCACGCTTTTGAAAGGATGGCTCGGGCTTCAGAGAATTAGATGGGAATCTGCTTGACTTCGGGCTGGAACTTGGTGCCAGTTGCCAGTCTCCCGTGTGGGTAGATAATCTCTTTCTCGCAGTTGACCGGAGTCATCAACTTGCAGACCCCAGAAAGATGAAGCTGTAGATAGGCCTTACACGGTGAAGTATTTGATTGTATATGCTTTGCATTATATATATAACCTGCTGTGTAAATTGAAACTGAGAAGTACTGTGATATATTTTGTTTTCATTGCTACGACGTGTGCTTGAAATCTATTAATTCGTCTCTCACGAACTTGTGGGTGGGGAAGAATTAACAACAATAAAGGTCTTCTTTGAACTCAGAAGTGCATTCTTGATATGTTCTGTAAGCTCTGATACGAGATAAGAAGGAAAGCAGAACATTTTGGTACCAGAAGTGGGGCAGAGTCGAATTATAGATTTCTACGTGTGCAATTTAAAAGTGTAATTGTTTTGTGTTGTTGGGAGAATTACAGAAGCACGGCAGACCATGTTTGAAAATGCATGTGTAGTTAAACTGCCTGATGGTGCTGTGAGAAACATGTTTTGTTGTGATAAAGCATATTTAGAAAATGTGCCTTTTGAGAGCAGTGATGTTCCTTTTGTTTTTGACAGAAGTGTTTGAATACTTTTATCTGCTTACAGAGAAATGCAGGAGAAATGTAAGCAGTTAGAACATGAAAATAAGAATTTACGTGAGCAGATTAGCCAGAATACATTAATGCAAGATAATGCTGAAAGTTATAAAAATGCTGTTTTAGAAGAATCTGTCTTTTCCCATTCCAGTAATGAGGGGGTTAAGACAGCTTCGAACTACTCTGAGCCTCCGTGTGAACAAGGTTTTTTGGCAGTCAAAGTGCATTCCTTAACTGATAACACGGACGGAGCTCAGAATGTGATTTACGAGGTACCATCGCAAAATGCACAAGTAAAACTAAAGATTTTAGAGTTTCTTACTGTTTGCACTAAGCAAGAGACACCGAGTTTCATTAGCTTGTTTGATTTTTGGAAACAGAATAGCCCTCATCTGAGTGAAATCCTAACACTTTGGTATATGGTCCCAAGGAAAAATTATATGCAGCTGCGCACTTGTGATTTGGCAAATTAAATAATGCAGACTTCAGGTTTCTGCGCAGTGCAAGAGGGAAACACTGATGTACATGTAAATCAGGAACAGGGGAAGAAAAGAGTGCCCTTAGCAAGGATCATACACTGGATCTGGTACCTGCAAGACAGGGCTAGAGTACCACAGGTAAAAGAGTCACCAGTGAAATTGAGTGCACCATTTGAATTCGTGTCCACTGAGGATAAAAAGCATGTTTGTTTGACTAATGATTTATTGACTGAAATGTTGTTTTCTGGCACAGTAGAAGGAACAGCATTGTACAATGTGTGTCAGATTTTAAAGCAAGAGCTGCGTGAGATGTGTCATTTTTACACTGATTCTTGGTTCATTGCCAATGGTTTAGCCGTTTGGTTTTCCACATGGCTTGTACCTAACTGGTTCAATTCCCTTGCAGATGTTAAAGAGAAAAATTCAGAGAGAGAAGTGTTCACCCAGAATTCTGACTTAGTGGGGATGGCTAAGTGGGTGCACCAGAACTGTGAACAGCTGGAGAAAAAGCCACTTACAGGTGGGCAGAGATGAAAGAGATGCACATTCCCCTAGATTTGATTAAAACTGTGCAGCACGCACAACAGCAATCTGTCCCACAAGCAGTCACAGAGCAGTTGGGGAGAGGAAAGTTACCAGGACAGATATGGCAAATTTATCAGGTTTTAGGGGAAGTGATTGCTGCAAATTACCAAGGAGAAATCAAAATTATGCTGGCAACTAGAAAAGAATCTGATTCATTCATACAAATTGGAGACAGAATGGCCCAACTTGTCAAAAGTGCAGTGAATGGAGGTTTGGTAAAGAAGGAGTCTGCCTCAGACCATCTGACAGTGCAAGAAAAGGGAAGCTGTGGTGCAGCAGATTAAAACCTCAGTGCTGAGGTGTGGGTTAAAGCCCCAAGTGACCCTCCAGAACCTGCAGAAATTATAACAAAGGGCCCTAAAAACGTTCTGCTGATTATAAAACAGGGAAAGGAAGAGGAAGCGTACATTTCAAATGACAAATGTTATTTGCAAGAAAAGTCATACTTTTTTCTTTTGCAGATCCTACCACGTTTCGCCACTGTCCCTGAGTGTGCTGTGTGGTCCCCTTTCGGGTGTGTGCGTGTGGGGTCGGGGAAGGGACCGAACCCCCAACCTGAACCTGACTGAGTAAAGTACAAGCACCATGGATCCATTTTGCGCAAACTGCACCTTCAGTTCAAGTTCAACTTGTTTGATTGCATTCTTCCACTGGAACTAAGCAACCTTAACAGTTAACTGTCTGTGTTTTTTCGTATGGAACTCTGACTTTCACTTACATTCCTGCAAACCTTTCAGGTGGACCGTGCACCTTTACATGAGTAGAACTCATGCTACATCAAATTGTTATTTTAGAGACACCATCATCTCATTCAGAGTATAAAAGTATCAGTCTTTTCTGTGTAGATGTATCTGATGTGAAAGGTTATGAGATCTATATGTTAATCCACTTCCATTGCTTTACAGTGATTGCTTTGATCATTCAAATCTGACTAGCTGATAATGTGTTTTTTCTACGTGTGGGTAGATAATCTCTTTCTCGCAGTTGACCGGAGTCATCAACTTGCAGACCCCAGAAAGATGAAGCTGTAGATAGGCCTTACACGGTGAAGTATTTGATTGTATATGCTTTGCATTATATATATAACCTGCTGTGTACATTGCAACTGAGAATTACTGTGATATATTTTGTTTTCATTGCTGCGACATGTGCTTGAAATCTATTAATTCGTCTCTCATGAACTTGTGGGTGGGGAAGTATTAACAACAATAAAGGTCTTCTTTGAACTCAGAAGTGCATTCTTGATATGTTCTGTAAGCTCTGATATGAGATAAGAAGGAAAGCAGAACAGTTGCTCATCAAAAACTTTGTCCGATATCAATGTTAACCAGGCCCCAGAGTCAAATAACATCTCGTTTGACACTCCAAGAATGGTCACAATGTCTTTAGGATGTCTTCTCTTCTCAGTGCCCATGAAAACTGTCAAAATGCAGTCTTCAACCACCTTTACTGAAGCCTGGCTCTTTTGTAATCTGCAACATTTACCAAATGTCCCTTTTTGTTGCACAACCTGTAAGTTGAGTTCACTGCTGGGCACCTCTTGTAGGATACATAATGTCATGTGTTCCCACAACGGAAACATCTAGCATCCTTGTACCGGGCCACCATAGCTAGATCTCCTTTGCCCTCCTCAATCTCACTCTTAGTAGCAGTTGGTTCTCTCTTTGTAGTAATTTTACTTACTTCAACTTTCTCCATCATTTTGTTTCATTTTCCTGTTCATTTACACACGCCATGGTATGCTCAACACCTTTAGCTAGAACAATCACCTCTTGTAATGTCTGATCATCTTTGCTCCACAACTCTTGTCTGATCTTATCACTTGCACACTTCAACATGAACTGATCACGGATCCTTTCTTCAATCATGCTCCCAAATTTAAATGTTGATGCAAGTTTCCTTAGTGCAGTAACGTACTCTTCAATGCTTTCACCTGGTCTCTGCTCCCTCATACCAAAATGAAAACGCTCCAAAATAGTACTTATCTTAGGTAAAAAATGCAGATCAAGTTTCCTTAAACACATTTCAAACTCATTAAGATCTATAGCTTCTTCACCAGGATCCGGCAGGTTTTCGAATATCTCTTGGCCTTCACAACCTAGACAATGCATAAGAAGTGCAGTTTTTCTCTCACTGGATAAGTTCGTTCCACATACTCTTGAATAATGCAAAAATGATTTCTTCCATTTGGACCATTTTATTGGTGGTTCACCAGGTGAAGTTAGAAAGAAAGGAGGTGGTGGAATACTCTGCATTGTGTAGATTTTACTGTTGTACTAATGCGAATTAAAAATAAAGCAAGGTTTACTTTCTGTGCCAAACATTCTCAGTTTTTTTTCAATTACATCAAAGTTTTATTTATAAAAGCATATATGCAAGTCCATTTCAATCTTCCTGTCCTACTTCTATGCAGATTTAAGTCCTTTTATCCTTCATTGATCATCTATATCGTTTTCAATTTGAAATATTGTTTGCTCTTTATGTTTTATTTTCCCTTTTTTTTTTTTAAATCAATTTCTGCTGTATCAAGTGCTAACTGAATCGATACAGCTGTACCGATTCAGCTGACTGGAGCGCAAGTGCAGCAGACCGGAGCGCGAGAGCAGAGTCGAAAACTACATAAAGGACACGCTCGCTCATTCCGAAGAGCGTGCGTGTGTCTCCAGCTGTCTACATCAAAGAGACGCGCGCTCGAGCCGAAGAGCGCGCACATAACTGAAACTGCAAGTCTCGCGTAGTAGCACGTGGAGGAGCTGTTACGATCCGAAAGGATCCAAGGAAAAGAACAAAACTAAAATATACCGACTAAGGAACTTGACGAAGTACCTCCAGCTCCAGGAAATCGATCTCCGATATCAGTTCAGACACAAATAAGTTCAAATAGAGTAGAAATCCTGACCTTCACTCGTAGGGAAGACATAACAGCAAGAGCTTGTAGCAACATCAGAAAAGGTTCTTGAGGTAGCCCTCCGTGTTGAGATGTTCTACAGACCCTCGTTCCACCTTCAACCAAGTAGAGGAGGTAGAATAACAGTTATATTGCCTTTTACACCAAGAACAGTGACAGATGGTCCGTATGATGGTTCAGAATCTTGCTTGTCTTGGATTGTTTCCCAAACGAGGTCCCCAGGTTGGGAACCCACCCATCAGCAACAGTGATAACCTTCTCTTCACAGGTGGAATCTGTGATAAAGAAGAATCCAATAGTCTCCAAAGTACAATGCAGGTCCTTTTATTAGAACATCCCATCCACCATCAAACAAGTACAACAGCTTCCTTCCCTCTCCTCTTCTTCTTTCCCCTCAACATTCCACATTCTACTATTAAGTCATGGATGACCTCAGCCCAAGGCAAGGCTAGTGAGCATTCTGATTAGGCTGGGATCATCCAATACATATACCACAGCATCGTCAGATTTTTTGGATACTCTGCAAAACATTTTATTGTTTCTCCAAGTCAAATTTAACTTCAATGGCCACATTCTGAGAAATATCTAAGCCAGGCACATACATGAAAACCCCAAAGAGATCCTCATATGGAGTGCATCCCCCCAATACTCGGTGAGGCAAGTTGTTTAATGCTCTCGGAACTCTGTACAGGTTATGGTATTAACGAAGACCTGAAATTAGCACCCTAGCCGTCAAAGATTGTTTAATCATGATATTGGCACACTCCACAGCACTGCTTGATTTAGCTTTGAATCAGTTTGCTGAATTGCATAAAAAGTCCTACAGCAGACACTGAATCCTAAGTCTTAGAGTCAACAGCAGAACCATTATCTGAATGAAATTATTGCACTGCCACCATTGGCACTAGGTATTGCAAATCTTACTACTGATGAAGCGCTGGCATTTCTCTGTGGCCAAACAATAGGAACTGACAACATGAATCAATTGCTACCATTATGTACTTATACAAGTTAGCTGAATGGAGGGGACCAAAGTGGCTCAAATAAATCAGCCAGAAGGGGATATTTGAGATGATGAAGGGAGTTGGTGAGGTTCTTTTGATAGTGGAGGATTTAGTCTGTTGACAAATGTCACACTGCCTAACATAGCCCCTGGTCTGTTTATTGAAAACTAGCCCGCCAGTAGAGGTGCCTTTGATGGGTAAATTCCTGAATGTGCAGAGGGCAACCCCTCATGTGCGTCCTTGATAAAATTGAATCTAGATAGAACATTGGGTATTATTGTGTCTCCCACTCCTGGTATTGTGACTTCAGAAATGTTATCTGAATTAAGAGTTTGTGAGTATTTGGGAGGAAATCCTGTAGGAGCTTTCTTCACACTGCTTGGAGGAATTTACTGTTGTTAAAATATCTATGTCGATCCTCGTTTGAGATCTAGTTAGGACTGCTACTCTAACTGTCTATATTGCTGCCTTTGCTACCAGGCCAGCTGCGCAGTTCCCTTTAGGATATTTGTCATCATGATGGTGGCCTAAAGTGTACCTCACATTGACCAATGGAATCTTACCTTATAAAACAGCTACCTTCCCCAAAGCTGTTCATTCTTTATAGAGTTTTCCTCTGAATCTTTGAATCTATTCAGTAACCAATGCTGCAAATCAGCAATGTAACCTTGCACACAAAAGGATGAGTCAGACACGATGAGTATGGGAACTAATGAGTCATCCTTCTGAAATGCAGGCTGCAGGACATGTAATTCTGTATGTTGTGCAGTACTGTCTCCTAAAATTTTAGTGTGGGTGCTTTGTGGGATAAATTCACCAACCTTCACCACACTTTGTACTGCTGCGTAGGTGGCAAAGTATTTCTATTTTGTTCCTACCACAGGTTGGGCAGAGCTATCTATATAAAACATGCTCCAGCAAAACTCAATCGGTAAACTGTCTGAGCAATATCAAGTTCATACTGGAGATAGGCTTGTGTACGAAGAGAGGGATCTTACTGAAACGTTGCATCCACTGCACTTAAAAAATGGGCCCACTGTACCCCGTCTGAGGTGTAGGGCACAAACTTTAGGTATGTATACCTTTGTGGCTGCCTCTACGGCTGGTGTGAGAGAAACAATAATAATATGTTTTCCCTGGCCCAAGTGTATTCTTTTAAGATAGCTGTTTGTGCAGCCATTAGGATATTTTTGCAGGAAGCAAAATGTGCTTTAACCTGGGAATATAAGTGAGACTTGTATGTAGTGAGGACAGTCTATCCTTTATTGTAGGTCACATAGGTGTAACAATAGTGACTGGGTATGACTCTGATAACCAGGTTGGTTTAATTGCCCCTAGTGTGTAAATATTTATTCGTCAGCATTTCTGCTTGTAGAGTACACAAGATATCAGTATGCAGGTTCAACCACTGTTTAGATGAAAACGTGGGACAAACCAGGTTATGTAAGGGCTTCACTCTCCCAGCGTAGTAAGGCAAATAAGTACGCCCAAAGAAGGTTGCAAGGTAGTACACCTCTGCAGAAAGTCTGGAGCTAAACCCTTCCCCTCACTGGATAACTCATATCCTAGGAAGGTCACCGTTAGGTAGAAAATCTTCAATTGTTTATTATTAATTTTAATACCATGTGATATTAATATGGTCACTACTCTGTCTACCCTGGTTATCGGTAGATTCAAATCATCATTAGTAAAATAGATATCATCAATGTATGACAATACCTCGGGATTTAATTGGAAGACCTCCATGTTTTCTGCTGAAAATAATCTGAGACTGTTCTTATAGCCTGTGGGCAAGCGTCAGAATGAAATCTGCACTCTTTTGACACTGAAAGCAGTTACATACTCACTTTCAGGCACTATGTCCTGACTAAAAACCCCATTGGGAAAATCCAGTGTTGTTTTGTAATTCTTCCTCACCAGGTTGGTAACCAAACCAAACCAAACGTTTGTACTGCACCTTTTTGCATGTGCTAATTTTGATTCCTATAGTCTAAAACTATTCTATAGGAGTTGCCTGGTTTGGAGACACAATAAGGGTGTGTTCATAGGTGAAAGACAAAACACTATTATGCACTGGTACTGCAGCTGATCTAGTATTACTTTTGTACCACTTTGTGCTTCTTCTTTAAAGGGTATTGAGCTTGTGGTTGTGGTTCACTGAGTAAGGGAATGACATGTGGACTACAGTGTTCATCCTACCCCGCTTAATGTCTGTATAAGGCTGGAGCTTGTCCTAAAGCCCATTCACTAGCATACATTTCCCTGTCATCCTCTGGTTCTATGGGAGAGAAGTCTAACTTTATGACCCCCCTGCTCCCCTCCTCCATGGGGTGCTTCCATAAAAAAGGCTGTAGGCCAGTATTTTTCCACTAGGTTAATGCTATAATTATTGGATGATTGGACCAAAACAATGCTTAATAAGAACTGGTATTTCCCCTTCAATTTGTATGTTTAGATTGAAAACCCTATCAGGAGGAATTAAATGTTTAGTTGGTATCTCACTCTGTATAAGTTCATCAGTTGGATTCGCATTTGCATCCAGAAACGTCTGAAGTGTCTGATGCACTACTGTAACTTTTGTGGCAATGTTTAGTAATGCTCTCATCCAAGTCCTGGTTCACAGAGGGACTCATAGCTGGATCGGCAAGCTTCTTAGAAAGTCCTGCTACTTTCTTCTTTACTGGGGTTTAAGAGTCCAATCAATTTCCTGCCCTCTTTATGGTGACACCAATCTAGCTTCCTGCTTCACTTTTCCTACTGTACAACAACTCCAGAAATTCCACCTCTGACTCAAAGAGAACTGATCTGTACCCATGTTGGCTAAACCTACAAGCTTTTTAGAGAATTAAATTCTTAGTAGGTTTTTGTGGTCACTGGATCCATGGACCTTTATAAAATGGAACGAACAGGCACTATAAGATTATAATTGAATTTCTTGCACCCCAGCACCTTTAACTCTTGCAATTGTGGGCATTGGCACCTTTCAGGAGGTGATGGAAGAATACAAAGAGGAACTGGTTGGTGGCTCTAGATGATTTGTGGCTGACAGCTCCTAGCATTTTAATGACGGTGCTACCTACCCTGCTCAAATCATGGAGCTCATTCAGGTTTCCATCTCCAATTGGAATTAGGTGGAGTCAATGCCCTAGTTTCACACAGTGCATGTTCCACATGGGTCAGGAGATGTACCAGGACATGGGACATGCTATCCTATAGACCCAGAACAATGGCCTGCAAAAGACAAATCACCAAAAGTATCTGGGTTTCTGGGCTTCAAGATACAGCATCCAAACTCCAGTTCCAAATTCCATTGTCATGCCTATACACATAGCTAAGAGGCAATTATACCACAAATGTACCACTGACAAACTGCAGTGGTATATGCATGATAAGTGTACGACCTAACTCAAGGCATCTATTTCTGTTTTCCTTTTATCACTCCCACTGAATTTGATCAAAGGTAGAGTTCAAACTTGGTTTTCATTCACAGTCATCACTTTGCTGCCTATTATCTTGGTTACATAGAGGCAAGCAATGTAGCATCTTATATACAACAATAAATCTCAGTTAATGACTTCTTCCCCTACTGGGCCCAAAGTCGAGGTTTATGCCTTTTACCCCTGATGACCTAGGGCCCAACCTACTATGGTTCTCACTCAATTGGGCCAAGTACCCATTCGGCACTTCACTCTCAGTGGCAGCGGTGGTTGAGCAGTCAAGACTCCCTCAGGGGAGATGTAAATACAGGTTAGTGAACACAACTCATAACTCAAAGTGCAAACAGTACGAACAATGAATCAATGTCCAGCCAAATACTTGCTTTTATAAGAAAAAGTAATATTTTATTTCTAACTCCACACAGGAATTGAAATGTGACATTCAAATGCAAAAACGCAATCCCCTTGCAGTCAGGGCTTTTGCAGTTGCATGGCGAATCTGTGTCCCACCCTCCTTCATGTAACGTGCCCAGGGTTTTTCTAAACTCACTAGTGTGTGCATCAGGGAATGCAAACTATTAGGCCTTACTCATGAGTTCTCTCTTCTGACCTTTTAGGAAATTAGTTATTAGTGTCCATGGTGCTGCAGCTCCTTTGGCAATGTTGGTACCAGCGGTTCCCTCTTGTACATGGGGTTGCGGCGGTATGTGGTGAGATGGGTGCAGGCTGTTCGCGCTGCAGCACCTTGGAGTGGGCAGTCACAAATCTTGGCACTCCTAGAAATGATTCTTTACCGGGGGCCCCCTCTGGCATACAGGCTAACCTCAGAGTGGCAGTACAGGTGTAGCAACACTTACACAGTGCCCAGCACACACTCAGTGTGCTGCAGCCCTCTCCTGGCACACAGGGGTCAACAAACACAATCTTGCACATGGGTGATAGCTCTATTGATGCTTAGCTGAATCATCACACCTCAGACTGGGAGTGTGAGAAACTGGGGCTGATTGCAGAGGCCCCCTAACTTTTTGCCCCCATTTTCCACTTTATGCTGGTGTTTTCCTGACTCTGATGGTGCCCTGGGTACTGCTAACCAGTCCCAGGGCCTGTGCTCTGTGTAAAATGGATATGCAAATTAGGCTAATTATAATTGGCTAAATTAACCTACCTATAAGTCCCTAGTATATGGTAGGGCATGTAGGTTTAGGGACCACAGCATAGGTGGTGCACACCTAGGTGCATTGCTGAGGTGCCCAGTGTCATTTTAAAAGCAAGCCTGCCTTGCTGGCTGCTTTTAAATTAAAGTTATATGCAAATTCGACTTTGGAATTAAAGGTACTTCCAAAGTCTTAAACTACCTTATTTTTACATATAAGTCACCCCTAAGGTGTGCCCTATGTGCCCCTAGGGCTGGGTGCCATGTAACTATAAGCAGGGACTTTATAAAAATAGATTTATAAGCCCTGGTGAGGTAAAAACAGCCAAATTCGTTTTTCCCTCATTGAAGTAAATGGCCTTCATAGGCTAGAATGGGCAGACTTTATTTAAAATTTTAAAGTCTCCTTAAATGTTACATACCAAGAATTTGGTATCAAATTGATTGTTATAATAAATCCCACAACTTCCAGTTGTTGGATTTAATATAACTAGTGCAGGTAAAAAGTTTAGACTTTACCTAAAAAGTTGCCAATTTCAGCTCTGCATTGTTTTTGCTGCTGTGCTCTGATTGGCCAGCCTGCAGCAGCTTCTGCCAGGCTACTTTAATGAGGTGTGAAGTGGCCTGACTTCACACAAAGGAATGTGCTTGGGGGAGAGAATCTCCCCTCAGCAGATGGTGAGGCAGGAAGGGGGAGGGCTGCCAAACTGGTCTTCAAAGGCAGAGAAGGACATTTGCAGCACCCAGCAACACCCCCACATCCTGCAAACCCAGACAGCTAGGTGCCCCCTTGATTAGATTAGGAGAGGGCAGGAGAGGGGTGTGTTTATGATTTTTAGCCACACCAGTGGGTGGGCTCAGCCAGATCTCTCCTCTAAAAATCAGATTCATCCATTTTGAATTTTTAGAGACTGTTGCCTTCTGGGATGGATTTTTGCCACACTTCCCAGGAAGTGGTCATCACAGGGGGACAACCCTGTCCCTGATTGGAGGACCAGGGCCCCCCTGCTTTTCACCCAGGGGCAAGGATAAAACTGGCAGACCTGCACCCACGCCTCAGATCCCCACCAAATTTCAAGAAGAAAGAACTACAAGGAGAAGAAGGACTGCCCTGCTGGACCCCTGGCCTGCACCTGGACCCTGCACTCAGAAAGACTGCACCAGCTGCACACTTGGGCTTCACCACAAGAAGGACTTTGCCTGGCTTCCACTGGTTCAAGGAGGGACTCCCTGTTTGCTACAGGTGAAAAATTGCTAACCAGAGTCCCCTGCACCAACTCCTGAAAAAGTGACCAGCTGACCACTGCCCAGTGGCCAAAAAGGAGTTTGCGCCAGGTGCACTCTGGGAGTTGAAGTCCGCACTTCCCAAGGACCATCACAGAACTTCTGGACCCTTGGGGTGAGCTGTGGACCCCAAAAGAACCTTAAAAGAACATCTGGGTGAAGCCCCAGAAGTTTGGAAAAGATTGGAGAAATTTTGGAAAAAAGCTCCATAAAGTGACCGACCCGACGCGGAAATTCTAGCCGGCTTGCCTCAACCGCGACCCGGCCTGACTTCGTGGTTCGTCCCGGTAAAGAAAAACATCCAAAAAATAGACTAAGTCCGAACGTAAAAAGTTGACCGGGACCTTCCAGCCATCGTATCCGAGAAGGGCTCCACGGACGTCGGATCAAGATCCAGGTTTACCCCGTTCGAAGGATTTTCATCTCGAAAAAACGACTAAGTCCGAAGGTAGAAATCACCACCGAGGAAACCGACTTCGCGTATCCGGACAAGGGCTCCAGGAGGTCGGATCCATCTGGCAGGTTCGTCCCGGTGAAGAAAAACTTCAAAATAAAGACTAAGTCAGAAGGTAACTTTTTAACCGAGGCTTCCCGCGACCTGTAGCCGAGCAGGGCTCCATCGCGGTCGGCCTGAAAGTTTGACTTTGTCCCGGTCCTGGTGCAACCAGATGACCCGATTGGCGCTTTTTGTTTCTATGCGCTAGAAAATAATAATACTTTAAAAATTCATATCTCCGGTTCCCCTGAACCGATTTTAATCGTTTTTGTGTCATTTTAAAGATAAAAATATAAGCTATTTCTATAAATTGGTTTCGGATTTTTAAACTGTTTCCTGTGTTTTATTTAATTACTGTTTTGTGATATTTGAATGCTTTACACTTTGTCTCCTAAGTTAAGCCTTGACGCTCGATGCTAAGCTACCAAGGGTAGAGCTGGGATTAATTTACTGAGACCTAACTGTACTTTTGTGGAGGTTTGTGGCTTGTTGCTAGGTGTAGGTACCTACCTGCCCTACCAATAACCCATTTTCCAACATAATTGGAAGCAGCGACGGGATCCTGTACTTGTGTTCAATATCACGTTACAGTTTTAGATAAAACAAATTAAAAATCCTTTAAATTGTCCTAGTGCAAAAATTGTTTTTAATTTTTAATTTTTAATTAATTTGGATTAATTTCAATTATTGAATTTTTGTAATTTTTCTAAATTCTTGTTTCCAATTTTTGCAAAAAGTTTTTGTTGACACAAAACTAGGGAACCATGGAGCTTGATCTGGCTAGCCTACCTACACTGACAGTAGTCCAGCTTAGGGGGTTGTGTGTTGAGAGAGGGTTGCCTGCAACCACTAATCTCAGGAAGGAAATCCTAATTAAATCCCTGACAGCATGGGCTGAGGCCCAAGAGGTAGAGACAGAGGAAGCTCCAGAGGAGGAAGAAAAAGAGGAAGATGCTAACTCTAACCATTCAGGGGAGGGAAGGCATCAGACCCCAAGTGAGGAAGAGGAGGAACGGTCCTCACTGGATACAGTCACTAGGGGCAGACCCAAAGCTAGTGGTAGGAAGAGGGTCCTTTCAGGAGGAGAGAACCCATCCATCAGGGAAAGAGAGCTGGAAGCCCAGCTAGCCTACATAGCTTTGGAAGCAGAGAAGCTGGCCCTAGAAAAGAAAAAGTGGGCATTCAAAGAAAAAAGAGATGGAAGCAGCGATAAAGAAGCTGAGGTGTCCATGGGTGGGGGAGTTTGCCCCAGATTACCCAAGGGGGTGGTCCCTGCTTATGTAGAGGGGGATGACATAGATAAGTGGCTAGGGGCCTTTGAGAGGGCACTCCAAATGAGAAGGGTTAAGCCTCAATACTGGGGTTCCCTTTTGTGGGAGTTGGTCCCCAACTCAGGGAGAGATAGGCTTCTGACCTTAAGGGGGGAGGAGGCAGATTCATACCCTAGTATGAAGAGGTGCTTAGTCAAGAAGTTTGGTCTGACCCCAGAGCAATATAGAATGAAGTTCAGGGACACCCAGAAGGTCAGTACCCAGTCTTGGGTTGACTTTGTGGACACCTCACTAAAGGCACTAGAGGGCTGGATTATTGGCAACAAAGTAAATACTTATGAGGGGTTATACAATCTGATCATGAGAGAGCACATCTTGACCAATTGTATCCAAGAAAGGTTACGCCAGCATCTAGTGGACTCTAAGCTGACCAACCCTAGAGAGCTAGGGGAGACAGCTGATGAGTGGTTGAGAACCAGGGTGGTTGTCAAGTCCCAGGGTGGAGACTCCAAGAAGGGGGGGTCAGGTCCCCAAAAACCTAAGGAGGGAGGTGGTAAGCCCACCACAGAGACTCCCTCTGTACCCCAGAACCCTAAGAAGGAGGAGAGTAAATCCCACTCCCAATCTGACATGCAGAGACAGGGAGACCCAGGGTTAAAAAAGCTCTTGGACAGTAGGGCTTGCTTTGACTGTCAGCAGACAGGTCACTTCAGAGGAGATGCAGCCTGTCCAAAGAAAGTGGTTAGCACTGGGCTGTCCAGTGTAGCCATAGAGGAGGATTCCTCAGATGATGAAGTCCTCCTAGCATTGTGCTGGGAGACAGGACCAGATGGTAAGCTGGTGATCCCTGAGGGTGGGAGTAGGCACTTCCACCACATTCAAGTGAATGGGATCCCTACCACTGGCCTGAGAGACACCTGTGCCAGTCACACTGTAGTGAGTGACCGGTTAGTGACCCCAGACATGTATGTCCCAGGAAAGACAAAGAAAGTCAGGATAGCCACAGGGGAGGTCACCTCCAAACCTGTAGCCATAGTGCCCCTAGAGAGGGAGGGTATCCTTGACTGGATTAGGGTGGTAGTCAGTGCTGACCTTCCCCTAGATTGAATCCTGGGCAATGACCTCCCAGAGGTGAGTCTGGTCACAGATGGGGTGGTCGCCCAGGGCGCCCCCCCAACCCAAAGTCCTGGGGAGTCAGTCCCTACAGTTAGGAGACAGGGGTCCCCAAGAAAAGGAAAGAAGAAAAGGAAGGGTAGGCCACTCTTAAAGAGAGTTCCAGGGAGCCAAAGGCCTTCTGCCCCAGTAGGGGGGGAGCCCAGAGTTGGCACTGGTGAGGCCTCACCTGACCCCAAGGAAGTCCTGAGTAGTCAGGCAGCTGTCCAGATGCAAGGTGTTGCCCCTGCACTGACAGAAGGGAGAGTGGAAGGAGGGTGTCTGCCACAGGAGGTGGTAGCCCCCCACTCTAGACAGCAAGAGGGGTGCCAGGACCCCAAAGATGCCCCTAAAGCAGCTCAGCCACCTGTCAGTGGAGAGCTTAGGGTGTGGTTATGGGTACTGACAGCTGTCAGTAGCCTCTGCTGGGTGCTAGCCTTCCTGGCAGCACTGTACTTGGCCTGGGAGGCAGACCCCAAGGCCAATAGCAAAGTAGGCCCCCTGACCCTGTTGGTCATGGTGGGGTTGCTCAAGTGTTGGGTGACCTCTTTGGGTAAGCTAGGTCTTGCCCTAGCAAAGTTAGGAGTAGGGGAGGTAGGCACCTCACTACCCAAGTTGGCAGAGAGAGAGGAGGAAGATCCCCCTAGAGGGAAGTTTCAGTTTGGGTTGGGTCCTTTTACTGTTGGGATGGCTTCACTACCCAGAGGGAGTGACCCTGACAGGAGGATATAAGGCAGAGTAGGCCCTGCAAAGGGACAGCCAGTTTTCTTCACTGTCTTCCTCGCCTAACAAGCCAGGAAGACTCTCCCAGGGTTGGGCTGAGTCTCCTGGGCGTGTGGGCTGGGGGGGGGTTGTGTGAGAAACTGGGGCTGATTGCAGAGGCCCCCTAACTTTTTGCCCCCATTTTCCACTTTATGCTGGTGTTTTCCTGACTCTGATGGTGCCCTGGGTACTGCTAACCAGTCCCAGGGCCTGTGCTCTGTGTAAAATGGATATGCAAATTAGGCTAATTATAATTGGCTAAGTTAACCTACCTATAAGTCCCTAGTATATGGTAGGGCATGTAGGTTTAGGGACCACAGCATAGGTGGTGCACACCTAGGTGCATTGCTGAGGTGCCCAGTGTCATTTTAAAAGCAAGCCTGCCTTGCTGGCTGCTTTTAAATTAAAGTTATATGCAAATTCGACTTTGGAATTAAAGGTACTTCCAAAGTCTTAAACTACCTTATTTTTACATATAAGTCACCCCTAAGGTGTGCCCTATGTGCCCCTAGGGCTGGGTGCCATGTAACTATAAGCAGGGACTTTATAAAAATAGATTTATAAGCCCTGGTGAGGTAAAAACAGCCAAATTCGTTTTTCCCTCATTGAAGTAAATGGCCTTCATAGGCTAGAATGGGCAGACTTTATTTAAAATTTTAAAGTCTCCTTAAATGTTACATACCAAGAATTTGGTATCAAATTGATTGTTATAATAAATCCCACAACTTCCAGTTGTTGGATTTAATATAACTAGTGCAGGTAAAAAGTTTAGACTTTACCTAAAAAGTTGCCAATTTCAGCTCTGCATTGTTTTTGCTGCTGTGCTCTGATTGGCCAGCCTGCAGCAGCTTCTGCCAGGCTACTTTAATGAGGTGTGAAGTGGCCTGACTTCACACAAAGGAATGTGCTTGGGGGAGAGAATCTCCCCTCAGCAGATGGTGAGGCAGGAAGGGGGAGGGCTGCCAAACTGGTCTTCAAAGGCAGAGAAGGACATTTGCAGCACCCAGCAACACCCCCACATCCTGCAAACCCAGACAGCTAGGTGCCCCCTTGATTAGATTAGGAGAGGGCAGGAGAGGGGTGTGTTTATGATTTTTAGCCACACCAGTGGGTGGGCTCAGCCAGATCTCTCCTCTAAAAATCAGATTCATCCATTTTGAATTTTTAGAGACTGTTGCCTTCTGGGATGGATTTTTGCCACACTTCCCAGGAAGTGGTCATCACAGGGGGACAACCCTGTCCCTGATTGGAGGACCAGGGCCCCCCTGCTTTTCACCCAGGGGCAAGGATAAAACTGGCAGACCTGCACCCACGCCTCAGATCCCCACCAAATTTCAAGAAGAAAGAACTACAAGGAGAAGAAGGACTGCCCTGCTGGACCCCTGGCCTGCACCTGGACCCTGCACTCAGAAAGACTGCACCAGCTGCACACTTGGGCTTCACCACAAGAAGGACTTTGCCTGGCTTCCACTGGTTCAAGGAGGGACTCCCTGTTTGCTACAGGTGAAAAATTGCTAACCAGAGTCCCCTGCACCAACTCCTGAAAAAGTGACCAGCTGACCACTGCCCAGTGGCCAAAAAGGAGTTTGCGCCAGGTGCACTCTGGGAGTTGAAGTCCGCACTTCCCAAGGACCATCACAGAACTTCTGGACCCTTGGGGTGAGCTGTGGACCCCAAAAGAACCTTAAAAGAACATCTGGGTGAAGCCCCAGAAGTTTGGAAAAGATTGGAGAAATTTTGGAAAAAAGCTCCATAAAGTGACCGACCCGACGCGGAAATTCTAGCCGGCTTGCCTCAACCGCGACCCGGCCTGACTTCGTGGTTCGTCCCGGTAAAGAAAAACATCCAAAAAATAGACTAAGTCCGAACGTAAAAAGTTGACCGGGACCTTCCAGCCATCGTATCCGAGAAGGGCTCCACGGACGTCGGATCAAGATCCAGGTTTACCCCGTTCGAAGGATTTTCATCTCGAAAAAACGACTAAGTCCGAAGGTAGAAATCACCACCGAGGAAACCGACTTCGCGTATCCGGACAAGGGCTCCAGGAGGTCGGATCCATCTGGCAGGTTCGTCCCGGTGAAGAAAAACTTCAAAATAAAGACTAAGTCAGAAGGTAACTTTTTAACCGAGGCTTCCCGCGACCTGTAGCCGAGCAGGGCTCCATCGCGGTCGGCCTGAAAGTTTGACTTTGTCCCGGTCCTGGTGCAACCAGATGACCCGATTGGCGCTTTTTGTTTCTATGCGCTAGAAAATAATAATACTTTAAAAATTCATATCTCCGGTTCCCCTGAACCGATTTTAATCGTTTTTGTGTCATTTTAAAGATAAAAATATAAGCTATTTCTATAAATTGGTTTTGGATTTTTAAACTGTTTCCTGTGTTTTATTTAATTACTGTTTTGTGATATTTGAATGCTTTACACTTTGTCTCCTAAGTTAAGCCTTGACGCTCGATGCTAAGCTACCAAGGGTAGAGCTGGGATTAATTTACTGAGACCTAACTGTACTTTTGTGGAGGTTTGTGGCTTGTTGCTAGGTGTAGGTACCTACCTGCCCTACCAATAACCCATTTTCCAACAGGGAGTCCTAACTGTAAGGCTCTCCACTGGCCGTTGCTCCCTCTAATGCTTTCCTCTTCCTCACAGGGCACACTGGCGCCTTGGGAAGTGTTAGAAACTAGGGATGTTATGCATGAACACTATTTCCCATAGACACAGAATGGGTAAAACCCTTTGATACATCTGGCCATAGGTTTCTGGTCTGCAGAAGTGCGCGCTCTGTCTAAGCAGGAACCACAATCTCAGTCAGGGTAAGTCAGATACACATCATAAATAAACCTGAGTTCACCCCTGGTAGCTTGGCATAGAGCAGTCAGGTTTAACTTAAGAGGCAATGTGTAAAGTATTTGTGCAACACTTCCAACAGTAAAACAGTGAAAACACTACACAAAATGACATCAGACATGGTTAGAAAAATAGAGCTTAGTTTTATGAGTACAAGACCAAAATAACAAATCTGTTCAGTATAAGTTAAGATAGTGCTTAAAAGCAAAAAGAGCATAAAGCGTCAATTGAGATAACTGGCTGCACTAGACCGGGTTAACACTGAAAGTCAGGCTGACTGAGATGGCAAGCGGGTCTGATACAGTCCCAGACAAGTCCTGCTGAAGTTTTACCTACTCAAGAATTCAATCCCGTTCACAGGGAAGAAGTTCGCCAGGAACAAGGAGAGCGGTTACAAAGAGTCGGCCGGGTGTTGTGGACGGGAGGACTGGAGCCTTGCAGTCATGCACGGCACAGCTTGCTGGGGAAAGAGACAAACTTGCGGTGGCTCTCACAGATTCTTTACGTTAGGATTCTTTAGGCAAGCAGCATGTTTCCAAAGCCAAAACCACTTCCAAGGGCCCTGGACTGAAGACGCACCCCTTGAGGGTCAAGCGCTATTTGAAGACCTGTCCAGGAGCTGTACCAGGTGTGTTGGAAGTCTTTTGTGTTCCTGAGAATTTAGAAAACAGAAGGCAAGCTAGCAAGCCCTTGGAGTCACTTTGCTTCTGGGTTGGAGAGATTCAAATCCAGTCCTTCTCACTTCCAGGCAAGGAGGGCAGCAGTTCATCAGAGCAGAGCAGGAGTTCAGCAGAGTGACCGTCATTTCAGCAGCACAGCAGTCCTTCTTCCCGGCAGAATACCCACAGGTTCAGAAGTGCACTGAGTTGGTGGTGTTTGAGGTCCAGTTATTTTACCCACTGGTGCCTTTGAAGAGGGGCAGTCCTTAGAGACTCTCCTTTGAAGTGCACAGAGTCCTTGTCCTTCCTGCCCTGGCTCCAGAATCACTACAGGGGGTTAGGCAGACTTTTGTGTGGGATCAGGACACATCACATTCAGGTGTAAGTGTCAGCTCCTCCTCCTTCCCATCCTGCCATCAGGCTGTGGATGGCCCATCAGTCACACCTAAGCTCTCTTTGTGTGTAGTTTTAGAGGGAATGCACAAGAGCCCAGCTGTCACTTACCCAGATGTGTTTTCAGAGGCAGACAGAAAGCACCAGATGGTTAAAGTAAAAAAATACCAACTTTATGAAAGTGGACATTTTCAGAATTACAATTTAAAATCCAATTCACCAAAAGTTGTGATTTTAGATTGAGATTCCAGAGACACCAAACTTGGAGGTCCCATCTCCAGCCAAATTTGAGATTACACTTACACACTGTAACAAGGCAATCCCAATGTAGTCCCATGAGAGAGAGAGGAGCCTTGCAGTAGTGAAAATCAGATTTAAGGGTTTTTCACTACCTGGGCATGTAAAACTTAAAAGTATATGTCCTACTTTTTAAATATACTGCACCCTTCTCTTCGGCTGTCGAGGGCCTACCATAGAGGTGACTTATATGTATTAAAAATAAAGGTTTGAGCCTTGCAACTTTTTTGTTTTAAAACATTGTGGTATTGTGCACTCTAACTTATAATGTTGAGCAAAAACTCATAATATTATACAAATAGAACAAGTTTAATGTGCAGTGCTGTAATAAATACTGCCCTTATCCATGAACATTTACAATATAGCTAGTACACCGGCCAGGTGTACTAGTCCCAGAATGCACAACATCATCGCCCTGAGGTTTAAGAAGTAATAAACCAAGTTAAACCTGTTAGCCAATGCTCCCAATTTTTCATATGTTTAAACACTTGTTTTAAATTATCACAAAAACAAAACATGATTCCAACTAAATAGTCCAAATATTGCTTCACACTTGAGCTTGTATTTGTATATCCATCAATTAGGGTATCACATGAAGTATGGAAGAATTTAACCTGCAACTTAATGCACTTCGGCCATCAACCCTTCATCAGGGGTAACTGTAAAAGAATATGATTATCTGAAATCAGGTGCAAACCAGTCCTCAGTTAGAGTTAAAACAGATAAAGAGACAAACAAACTAATCCAATTAAAGTGCCTAAAAGCACCTGAAAAGCAAATTGTGTGTGCCCCCTAAGCATGCTCAGACTGTCATAGTCATCCCATTCCATGCAAACAGCCAAAACCCGTTGTCATGCTGATAAAGCACCAACCTGTACCCCCAAAGTTACCAAAGTGGTGTGATGTCCATGTTTAAGTAATGCATGAGATAACAAACCAAGAAAATGCATTCCAAAATGAATCAAAGGCCCGAAATGTGCATTGGACTAATAGGCCCGATCACCTTGAGTGTCCATGGAATATAGATGCAATCACTTTGAGTGTCCATAGTACGCTGTGTAACCTATTAATATACCAGTCTGCGGGAAACAGCTTCAATATAAGAAGGTCCTATCTCAGTTTGACAGACGACAACCAAATAACACACAGAGTTATTTGGTTGCTGTTTGTCAGAGGGAGACAGGACCTTCTATGATAACCTTAAGTCAAGTGCAAACCAGTCCTCAGTTACAGTCAAAAACATAAAACAGAGACAAATAAACTAATCCAAATTAAAGTGCTTAAAAAGGCTACTTTATGTAGGTTGCTAATAATTGGTTGTGTCCATTTACTATTGTATATGAATTTATGTAGGTGGTGTTTCTTTTGTTATTGACAAAGTATCTGAATTTTTCATATAAAAACATAAAGTATGTAGAGCACTGTGATTAAGTCATATGATCTGGTATTTAAAGACTGCCATTAACAGCTTTGTTGTGAACTTTCTAAAAAAAACTGCACCTAAGAATCCAACTTCACCATAATAGAGCATTTCTCCTTACAATTCCATTGACAACAAACATTAACGTTTTACCTGGTCACATTGGGAAGTGATCCCTTTTAAATATAATAGAATAACACATTTTATCCTATAGAAGAGGTAGACCTTGCAGTTGTGAAAAACAAATTTAAGAGTTTTTCAACACCAGGACATATAAAACTTAAAAGTACATGTCCTACTTTTTAAATACCTTGCAACCTGCCCTGTGGGCTTTTATGGCCTACCATAGAAGTGACTTACATGTATTAAAAAGGAAGGTTTGGGCCTGGCAAAATGTTTGTTTTGCCAGGTTGACGTGACAGTTCAAAAAAGCAAAAACAGTCTGCAAAGGTAGGCCTGAGACAAGTTTAAAGGGCTACTTAAGAGGGTGGCTCATTTAGTGTTGCAGGCCCACTTGTAACATTTAATTTACAGGCCCTGGGCATGTAGTACAAATTTACTAGAGACTTACAAGTAAATTAAACATGCCGATTGGGGTGAAATCAATGCACATGCCCTTTATTACTGGTTTGCTATGGGAAAGTGCACAGAGTCCTAAGGCCAATAAAAGCAAGATCAGAAAAACATGGAGAAGTTAAGGCAAAAAGGTTTGGGGGAGACCATCCTAAGGTTGACAGGTCTAACAGCCTCCATTTACTGCATGACAACAGGAACTACAAGATACTGCCAGTTGATCCCACCGATGATATTGAAAAGGAGATCAAAATAATGGTGAATTAACGTGAAGTATCAGGCTGGATTTTAAAGCAAGAAGCAGACTTATTGATCAGAACTGATCCTAAAATGCCAAATGTTTTATATCCCATCCCCTCAAGGTTCATATTAGGACAATCTCTCTCCAAGGGAGCCTATTGTATCAGGCATCGGATCTCTGTTAGAACCTTTATCTACTTTTTGCAATTTTTTTCTTCAACCATGAGTTAAAACAACACTAGCCTTCTGAAAGATACAAAAGAAGCTTTTAACCTGATTAACATCACAAAAATAACAAATACACACAACTATGATCATAAAACTGAATGTAGAGGCCGTGAACACCAGAATACCTCCGGATGAAACTTTGAGAGTGATAGAAGATCTATTCAAGGACACAGACTGGCAATATAATATAATTGTGAGTTTCATGCTGTTCTGTACCCCATGTCCCTCAATAAGAAGATTTCTAAGTTCAAAGATGCTTTCTTCTTACAGATACAAGGAACATCAAAGGCTAGCGTGTTTGCTCCCAGTCTAGTAGGGTTATATGACCGTTTCTGTGAGAATAACTACATACACCCAGAGGGCACAGAAACATCAATGAAATCTGATCATCTGGAAAGTTCTGGAAGAATTGGTATCACTATTTGTGACTTACATCAATGGCTTAGATGGCTTAGACCCCTATCTGAAATTCATCTCAACAATTGTGAGAGAACAGATTGCTTTTATGAATCTAGAAATAAGTGCTGAAAATGGAATAATGATTGCCTGAACTTACAAGAACCCCACAGATCGGAGTAGCCCCCTTTAGTTAGGCAGCTTTCATCCACAGGCACTGCGCTAGAATTTACTTTATGGCCAGTTCCATTGACTATGTAGGAACTGCACTAATAATGAACATTACAAGCAATAGGCCCAGGAACTAGCTATTAAACTGTAAGACTTAAAATGCCAGGACAACACTATACAGTAATCCATAAAAAGAGAAAGGAACAACAGAGAGGCCATCTCCAGAAGCATCCAACCAATCTACCACAGAAAGACTGACAGCCCTGACTTACTTCATATGATATTGGGGTGAAGGTAAACAGACAATCCTAAATAACCAGCATTTCCTGAAAAGGAGGAAGCTTATAATCACTAATAGCATTTAAAATGTCTCAGGGTTTGAAAGACAGCTTAATATATACTAGACCTAGGACATCAACACTTAATGAATCGTTAACCAGAAGTTGGGGCCTCCTTCATATCATGAGGTATTTTCCTTGTGGTAACTGCAATGGGTGTGAATTCACCAAGGAAACCAACTCCCTGGAGTTGGGAACAAGATTACCTTGTAAACAATGGAACACCACACACTGTAACACTAATAACTGCATCTATATGAACATGTGTGAATGTAATCTCAGATACATGGTCATGACAACCAGACAAGTGAGAATTAGAATAAATTAGCACAGGACCACAATTAGAAGCAAACAGTTAAAAGAAATTACCACACATTTTTTGAAAGTCCAGCATACACCCAAACACATACACTCCGCCTTATTAGAAGTAATAGCACCATGTCACACCATTAAGAAAACACTATTAGAAAGATGGCTGCCTGAAAGTCACGGAGCTTAACAATGAAATCCCTTGGAGCCAACTTAAAAAATAAGGGCCAGATGTAGGTAAGTCACAAATTACGACTTGCAATTTGCGAGTCATAGCGACTCGCAAATTGCAACTCGCAAGTCGTGATGCAGAAAGGTGTCTCAGACACCTTCTGCGACTCGCTATGGGGGTCGCAAAGACCCACCTCATAAATATTTATGAGGTGGGTCGCAGTTTGCGACCCGATAGCGAGTCCAGGCACTCACGGGGATGGTGGCCTGCTGGAGACAGCAGCCACCATGTCCGTGACTGCTTTCAAATAAAGCAGTTTATATTTTTTCTCTTTGCAGCACGTTTTCCTTAAAGGAAAACGAGCTGCAAATAGAAAAAATACCGAAACCTTTTTGTTTCGGTTTTTTTCAGAGTAGGCAGTGGTCCATAGGACCACTGCCTGCTCTGAAAAAATAATTTTGTGAGCATTCACAAAGGGGAAGGGGTCCCATGGGGACCTATTCCCGTTTGCGAATGAGTTACCATCCACTTCAAGTGGATGGTAACTGCGAGTTGATTTGCGACCGCTTTCGCTGTCACAAATCAACTCTACATCGCGGTGCGAATCGCAAATTGCGAGTCGGAAACACATTTTGCGAGTCGGTACCGACTCGCAAAATGTGTTTCTGCATCGTGTGAGACCTTTTGCGCCTCGCAAACGGCGTTTTTTGCCGTTTGCGAGGCGCAAAAGGCTACCTACATCTGGCCCTTAGTCCCCCTCTTGACTGTGACATCCTCTCTGCACATCACATGAGGAGGAGGTTTACATGACTATGACTGATTATATGATCACATACCTATGTTACACCCAATCCCAAAGCTTCCAACTATATGATGAATCCCTCAATAATTTTAAGTCCCTCCTTGACTATAATCTCCTTGCCATGCATCATTTGAGGGTGAGGTTTATGGGACTATTACTGATCTGATCCCAATCATTATCCATATCTTTTATGCCTAGTCCCAACATTTCTATATCAAAAATTTCTAACTATATGATGAACTCTGCATCAACCTTAGCCAGCCACTTACAGTCGAAAAAGTTTGATGAGAAACCCTTTACTACCTAATGAGGAACCCTTTGAATTGCCTTGGAGTCATCAGGGCATTCATCAGTATGCAAGAGGTGTCAGTACATCTGTAAACGCACTGGAAGTCTGGAATTTCTTAAGATATTATCACGTGCAGAGACACTCATCATTTTTACTCTGGTTTCTCCTGCTTCCAATTTTTTACTCTATGGGGCACATTTATGGGGATTTGGCGTAGGGCAGCACAGCAAGTCATCTTGCTGTGCTGCCCTATGCCAAAGTGAAAGAGCAGGAATGCACCGTATTTAAGTAATACAGTGCATTCCTGCCCTTTCTCCCTGTCGTAAAGCCCCTTGTTAGAGTAAAAAGACTGCTGGATTTGGGTGGCAGCACCACTGGGCATGGGGGACTGAGTCTTATCCTGTGCTGTGTAACATCTGTCAGCCTAACCCTTCCAGCCAGCTAGCAGCACCTCACCAGTACCCAAGAGTAAAAGGTGATTTGTGGCAGTTCTTAGCATGTCATCTGGATTTCTCAGGGAAATCATGGTGGAGCAGAACCTACCCCGTTCTCTCAGCCACATATTTCTCACACATACAACGGCAAAACAGAAGCGGGACAAGTTCAATAGGATTGACTGGATCAACTGCATTCTACGTAAAAGGCCTCTATTGTGATTATGAGGATGAGACAGCATAATAAAAGCAAGGAAGTGACGAGGAAAGTGAAACTTTGGAAAAGTCCCAGCATACTGTCACAACAATGGTTCTAAAACTCCCTACCTGTACTACTAAGATGTCCTACAAGAGCATAGCAGAGTAAGCCCTAATCTGCCCATCAGCCCCCCCAGCAGAGCCCCATAACTTTTGATTGTAGATTAAGAAAGGTCTGTTGGTCCACCACCCATAGTCCCACATGGAGGGAGAGACAGCGTCAGGTCTCAGCAGAAACTTGCAAAGGCGATGTGGAGTGTACGATGGCAGTTGGTTGGAATTACCCTCTATTGTGTTGGGGGAGGTGAGGTGTTTTATAATAAAACATCTGTTTTTCTGGAAAAACTGTCCTTACGTGACACCACAAATATTTCTGTGTATAAGAGTTGGGGACATGATGAACGTTTTGTACCAGCAATAATTCGTAACTTATCAGGTTCACCCTTGGATAGAGCACAGCATGAGAATGTCTTTCAGAGAAAAGAATGACAGAAGTCGAGGTAAAGGACAAGCTGATAAAATAATAAAAACATCTCCACAAAAAGAAGACTTCAGCTAAAAAAATATAAAAAAATCAAAAACACATGCCTCAAAGTGAAAGAGCACAAGCTGCAGGCCTAGACTAAAATAACGTGCGTGTGAAGTAGCTTCACTACAACCTCTCCATTGACGGTTCAGAGTGTATATGTACCTTCAAAGCCCAAATAACTTCAATTTCTACAACTAAACCTTAAAATCAATACTAAAATGTACACAATGAAATGTCCATGTTGACAAGCAAGCAAACAGACAAAAAGCAAGTCAAATTTAAGCTGGTCAATTGAGAATTTAAAAACAAAGTAATAAAAGCAATAATCATGATCTTTTCAAAAACCGTCAATGTCAACAATTTGAATAGCATCCAAGAGAAGCCCCACTTCTGCAGATTTCAAGGAAACAAGTTAATTGGCAAGGAAGGCAAAAGAGCACTCATGTTCAATTACCTCACCTGCAGCTGAGGCGGCAGCATCCCATGCATTGCCAGGTGTTGTAGCACCAAGAGTCACTTGGTCCTCAAAGGGCGACTCATAGGAAGCTTACCACAGCAAACGCAATCTTAATGTGCTTGTCTGGTAATGAGCCATCAGCGAGAACATCAACAGTTTCAAAGAAGGTATACGCTGTGTAGCAAGACACACTCCAAGTACCTGTTTGAAAGCGCACCCCATGCAGCGAAAGACAGGCTGCACACAAGTCAAAACTGGTCTGAATGACAGAGACCTGTTGCAGTCCAGTTCTTCCAGGAGTTGTGAATGCATGATCCAGTACTTTGGAGCACAACACAGTTGCACTGGTGGTAGCGCCATCAGTCCTCCTTATTGAGATGGAGCAGCCATAGTGAAGAAAGAATAGCAACAGCAAAATGCCACCAATTAATCCCAAAGTAATAGGGAATCCTGTTCAAAACACTTGAAAAAAATGACTGAAGGGTTGATGCCAAATATAGAGGAAAAGGTGATGACAAAACTGGAAGAAATATCCTTAAAGAAATGTCCAATCCCAGCGGTGTCTGAAGCATTAAACATTTGCCCAATTAATTCACTAAAATGTTAAGCCCTCATTATGACATTGACTGTAATTCCGAATACTGCTGCGGTGTCGGCTGCCAACATACCGCCACGGAGGCGAACATCCGTCTGCCAGATTATGACACACACACACCAAACTGACAGAAACCAGCTACAACCGCTACAACTGCAAATCTGCTAGTCCCAACTAATGCAATAAACTGTCGGAACTTGCACCCATACCCTTACGCCACCAAAAAATGCCCTCCAAATAATGACCCAGAAATCACGAAAGCGGACATTCAATGGAGGTAAACCATTGACGGTGCAGCTGCCGCGGATGAAATGTCTGCCCAGACACAAAACAAGACAACATTGGTCAGAACAAAAAACCCACATCTGACACAACTACACACACCCAACACACCCACCAACAGCACTATAAAAGACACACCCACATCACCCACAAACCTTTGCAAACACAAAAAGATTGCTACACCTTGCCACGCCAATCCCAGAGACAACTGCACACACACACACACACACACACACACACACCAGAACTACCCATACATCTGTCACGCACCACACACCACACACCACATTACCAAACACCCTCTGCACAACACACACACACCACACAAAACCCATGTCCCCACAAAGGCACCCCCACCTCACTGATGAGGAGTAGCAGGTGATGGTGGAGGAAAAAGTCAGGGTAGAGTTTGTGGAGCACAGGTACAGCAGATCTCCATTGCCAGGAAGATGGAGCTATGGCTGAGGATCGTGGACAGGGTTAATGCCGTGGGACAACATCCACGCACAAGGGACGACATTAGGAAGAAGTGGAACGACCTACGGGGGAGGGTACATTCCATTGCAGAAAGGCACCAGTGGACCACCACCCCCCCCCCACAACTGACAGCATGGGAGGAGCAAGACTTGGCAATACTGCATCCTGAGGGCTTCACTGCAGTAGCCGGAGGACTGGACACTGGTGAGTCACCGTTACCAACCTACCACCACCCCATACCTCCATGTCATCTCACCCCCTCACCCTGACTCCCTTCACCCTACTCCATTCCACACAGTGCACCACCCCAATTACCACACCTAAATGTCTACCCCTGCATGCCATACACACTGCAAGCACATCTCTCCCAGCTCAGCAGGCACACCCACCACCGATGCATGGACAGCATGAAGAACTACCAATCACACAATCCATCACCATACACAACCACATGTGGGAGGACTATACCAATATTATTGGGAAAGGTAGAAATGCACAAATTGTGACAGACAATTACCCTAACAAATCACACTCATCCCCTCCGGTGCCCCAACCAATGTCAGTGGCGAGGAGGTGCCACAGCAACCCAGACCCCCACCAGAAGATCCCGTCAGTGATGACAGCAACTCTGGAGATCTTGAGCTGGATGAACTCCCTGGCCCATCTGGGACCACTGGTCAGTCGGCTACCACATCCTACATCAGGGGTGCTGAGTGACATGGCGAACATCATGCGAGAGTACTGACCAGCCCTCCACATCTGCTGTAGCTAGTGGACAGGAGGCCCTGCCACAGGACTCACAGGCCACCAGCACCCTTACCCTGCAGAAGGTGAACCACCTCACAAATGTTCTCTCTGACCCAGACAGACACCAGAGAGAGTTGCCAAGACCACCGCTAAGAAATGAGTTCCTCAAAAAATGCTCCCCTTCTGTTCCACTGAGTTACCTTGTTCACTTTGGACTGCTATTGCTCCTCCTTCTATGACCCCTTGGACACTAGACCTGTGCTACAAACAGACTGGCCCACCACACTAGACTGTTCCCAACCCCCCCACTCAATTGCACTTCCAATTGTTTTTTTAAAAGTCAAATAAACACCATTGAACACAATTTGAGTAAAAGTGCTTTATCTGATAGAAATGTGTAATGTATTGAACTGTATTGAACTGCATTATCCTGTGCAACTGTCCTTTCATGTGTCAGTCCATCCAACAAATGTGTCTCAGCAGTCTGTAGTCATGACATCAGTACACTGTTGTAACCACACCAACATCTGCAATGGGGGAAGGCAAAGGTGACAGTCAATTGTGATACAAAGGTAGTGACTGGCACAACACTACAGCCACAAAGCACTTTACTAAAATGGAGACATGTATAGATCAACAGTCCTACCTGAGTGTCATTGGAAGTACTGCTGAATGATGTGTGTCCTGTTGCCCACATCCTCCTCCTCTTCCCCCTCGCTGTCTTCAGTGTCCACTGCTGCCACAGGTGCATTGTCACCCCCTCTTCCTGCAGATAGGGCACATGGGTGGTTATTCTAACTTTGGAGGAGGTGTTAATCCGTCCCAAAAGTGACGGAAAAGTGACGGATTTACCACCAGCCGTATTACGAGTCCATTATATCCTATGGAACTCGTAATATGGCTGGTGGTATATCCGTCACTTTGCCGTCATTTTTGGGACGGATTAACACTCCTCCAAAGTTAGAATAACCCCCATGGTGTCTGAGGGCCAAATTGTGCAGCATGCAGCAGAGAACTACAATCTTGCAGACTTTCTCAGGTGAGTAGCATAGGGATCAACCTGCCAAATGGAGGCACTGAACCTGTCTTCCAGGAGATAGAAAGTTGCTTTCCACAATCCTCCTGGTACACCCATGTGCAACAATGTACAGATTTTCAGCCCCTTTTTTCAGATTCCGAACAGGGGTCAAGAGACAGGTCAGGTTTGGGTAGCCAGGGTCACCAGGATGAAGTGAGAGACACACATTAGCCATGCACAATGGCATGGGGTATGACTCCAGTAGGCATACACTGACATACATTGAGTGGGGACTCAAGCTCACCTATAGGCAAAGGAGACGCCCACCCTCCTGGGTGAGTGGGCACAGACAACTGGGTGGGGGGCTACTAGGAGGGCGGTGCTGGTATGGGAGGTGGCGGAAGATTGTGTCGCTGGCTTGGCGGCCCTACAGAGATCGTTTCAGGCTCAGGCCTCCACTCTGACGGCAGCCAGTGTCCCTGTTTCATCTGTCCCCCCTATAACTACCTCTTCCTAATCCTTCTCCTCTAACCAAACCCATCCCACACACACATTCTGACAAGCATGCACCCAAAACAACAGACAGGACTCTCACTGACAAACAAAGGCAGCACCCTTCAGTCCACAAGCACACACACAGCCAACACACAGATGCACACACAACAACAGCCACTGCCTCCACTATCTCCCCATCCTCTTCCTCCCTCACACTCACATCAGCACTCACACCTGCATGCACTGCATCAACAGTCCCAGATCCTGCCACCTGTACAGCCTTGCCCACAGTCACCACAACAGCAGACCTGCAGCCATGCACCCCACACACCATATGCGCAATCACCACCACCACCATCACCACCTCATGCAGCACACCCACCTCACTTGCAGACACCACATCAACTTACATCCATCTTGTCTGCCCCCTCAAAAGACACTTAAACGCTCCCATTCAGACACCCAACAGCCATCCACCTCACACATGCACAACATCCATGAACCTGCACCCAAGTCCAGCACACCTCCTCCTCCAACAATCACTACTTCTATCCCCACTTCCATTCCTCCCCCCACACCCTGCCCCATTGGTCTTAAGAAGCTTTTCCTTTCCCATTTTGACCTCTTCACTCCCCCACCCTGTCCTGCCCTTAAGAGAAAAGTCCCACCTCCCCACCCCAGTACCTCCCGCTCCTAGTCAACTCCTGTTCCTCACCCTGAGAGTACTCCTGCCACTAAGGGGCAAAAGAGTGGAACTCCAGACCCCCTGTCTCAAGGCCACTCCTCTAACCTTGACCCAGAATGGCAAGGACCTGCCCCCTCCTAAGCCCAAACCTAAGGACCCTCCTCCCAAAAAGAAACCCTGCACCACCCCCCTACCCTCCCTGCCCCATGAGGTGCCTGCCTACCATCTTGATGATGTCCCTGCCCAGTGAAGTGCTATGTTGTCATGAGTCAAGTTGTGCCTTGGACGTTGCACTGTGGCCACTTGCGTACTTTGGACTGGCCAGTGGACCTGCCTGTACATATGTTATTAATTATTTACTTCAACTAACGCTTGTTCTCCAACATGATTACAGTGGTTGGACCAGAGGTATGTGTCCTAGATTTCTTTGCTCCTGGGTTTGGTTGATGTCGATTTAATGTGCAGTTAATCCTGGGTGTGTGGTGTGTATGGTATGTGTTATGCGTGGATGTGTTACTCTCCCCTCCCTCCCTTGTGTGCCAGGCGGCTGTATTCACCGTCTTCATCGGCGTTGGTGCTCCTGGACTGCCATCACATGGTACAGCATCCGGAAGACTTCCAGTTCTGGTTCCGTGGTGGCCGGGGACTCCTCTGTGTCCCTAGAGGTGAGTGTCTCCTTTTATATGATGTGTTTCCGCCAGGCTTTTGGTGGCGGTGCTAACGCCCCAGAAATCCTGGCGGTCTGCTATGTCATAATATGGTGGGCAGATCCTTGTCTTCTGCCAGCCTGCAGGTGGCTACTGCCGTGGTCAGTGGTTGTACCGCACTGGCAGTTGGAGTGGTACATTAGCTGTCCATGGGAGGGATCACCACCATGGTCATAATTTGGCAGTTATCACCACCAGCCTGGTGACGGTACGGCCGCCATCGCCGGCATGGTGGTCACCTGACTGCCAATGTCATAATGAGGGCCTTATTGTTTAAAAGGGACTAAGGGGGTTATTCTAACTTTGGAGGAGGTGTTAATCCGTCCCAAAAGTGACGGAAAAGTGACGGATTTACCACCAGCCGTATTACGAGTCCATTATATCCTATGGAACTCGTAATACGGCTGGTGGTATATCCGTCACTTTACCGTCACTTTTGGGACGGATTAACACTCCTCCAAAGTTAGAATAACCCCCTAAATCTCTGCAGATGACCTTGTCACTTGGAGCGCAAAGGTCTCGTGGGTAGATGTAAGCACCACTTGTTTTTTAAATAAAGAGCTTTAAGTATGCTTACCTTGTCAAAATTTACATTTGAAGTAGCAATATGAGGCCATATTTCTGCTACTTTTATCTGTTGCATTGATGGAAAAAGCGCATTATTGCAATAGGTGACGACTTGGGAGAACAAAATGATATAGGCAATTCCGGCTTGCATTCCACAACAGTTCTCTTTGTTCAGAACCACATAGCTCCTATTTAAGAGAACCTGGAATGCTGGTCGAATCAAAGGGATGGGAACTCCCTTCAGATAGGCTAAATTTGCTACAGAAGCATTACATACCCCGTGCAAGGTCAACTGTTTGCAAATCATCAAATGGCTTACAGAAGTCTCACACTTGCTTCCCCTGAGAGAGACCTCTTTCATGCCATTGAAACATTTGTGCGAGAAGGGCAGCTCCTGCACCTCTTGAATGTAACTAACTCACAACCTTTCATATCTGCCTACTGGAACGTGCTTTTAGCACAAAGTGAATTGAAGTGTTGAAATAGGCAGATTAATAACCTCATAAATTAACCAGACAGCAGATGGCATTTCTGCCCATTACCAGGCTACTTTTCTTACTTTTTGATGTCAAGAATGACATAAGTTGTTTCTTTCTTAGCCATTATTTGTTGCTGTCATGTTAAATTACATTCAACAAACAGGTCTTTGAAGCTAACATATTGCCATGGTACACAACCACTTTTTAATACTTGTAACATCCAACCTAACTGCATAAAGGACCTTAGTTGACTTTGTCCATGTTGTAAAGATGACATGCCATTTTGTATATTGTCTATTTCAGAAGAAATGATGTTGTTGAGGGTGTATATGCGGTTAGACAAGGTGTTCATACAATTATTTACAATGGCTAATGGCTTCTGTAAGTTTTCCTGATCTCTTTGCCGCAACTGGGTTGCAGCTTCTATTTGGGAAAGTTTAAAATTTTCATTGTAAATTGCATATAATAAGCACTTTTTTTCGCTGTCTTCTGGGGCCCAACAGGAAATCGTGTAGATCTTTGTCTTCTGATAGGAGGCTGAGGTGTTCTTTATGGCTTCTAGTGAGGAAGATTTCATCCACTGTTGTCATAATTTCCCAACACACTATGGTACGAATTTAAGAAAAGTGGTGCTGCATCCAATGCAGTGCCACTTTTCTTGCACCCCTTAGCGCCCCCCTAACACCACCATGTGTGCCCCGTATTTAACATATGGTGCACCATGGAGGTAGTAAGGGAACTGGCGTCAAAATGTTTGATGCTAGTTTGGCACTTTGCAGGGTTAGCAGCAAAAATGTGGATGCTAATCCTGCAAAGCACATTGAGGCCCATTGAAAACAATGGTGTGCCTCCTTTTAATGCCTGATCTGTGCAGGTGTTAAAAATGCAGATACAATTTGCGCAAAGAAATCTTTTAGATTTCATTGCACCATTTTTTCTGCCCCACTTAAAGGGGAAAATCCTCCTTGCATACATTATGCCTGGCGCAGCCATATTGTGGGGGAAGGGGTTGCAAAGTGGTGCAGTGCATGCACTTTGTAAATAGGGCACTGCGTTTTTGTCATAATATTGCCACATTAGCATTAAAAAATTATGCTAATGTGGGAATAGATGGCTCTAAGCCCTTCTTAAATTCGGGCCTACATGTGGTGACAATATCAGAGTGTTGTGATAATACATAACGAGGGTTGGATCAGCTCGCTCTAAAACCCCAGGTGAAGATTTCAAAATGTGCGTGAAAAGCATTTGTGTCAGTTGGCCACAATAACCACTCGTCGGGACCTGAAAATGTTGATTTAAATGTTCTTTCTCGACCCACCCTTGGAGCTGTTCTTCAGTGACATTTGATATTTTCTGCCAATTTTTAAATTTAGCTGGTGAGGGAATACTGGGTGCATTAATTTCCTTAATTTTTGCCAAGCCTAGAAAACTAGTTTGCTGTATCATGTCATTTAGAAAAGATATTTGCAACAGAATAAGGCATCTTCTATTTGCCTAAAAATAGTTCCCCAAACACTTTTTAAGTCAATCAACTTTATCCAGTATTCATACCCTTCTATTGCCAACTGGGAAACAAAAGAATCAGAACAAATCAATCTGGTATCCATTAACAAAATAGGTAATATGAAGTAATAAGACTCAGAATTTGTTACATCGTGCCCAGTAAAATATGCAACTTTGTTCATATATGTTTTAGAACTGCCCAGTGGCAGGACAGAACAATGTTCCTATTGTGTGTAATTAAAAACATCTCTAAGGTTGCTGGCTTTATGGATAAAATGATGAAACGATGTCCATAATGTTTGTAACAGAACATACCATCATAATTAGCAGTTGTTGCTAAACATCTTTACTTTCAAATACAGTTTAGTATTTAAGCTCAGAAAGCATAGAATCAACTGTTTTACATCCCAATCATCAGAAACTACTCCCGGTGTTATAATATAATTAATTGAAACTTGGTATGAGAAGGATCTCCGTCAGCCCAAAGATATCAAAGAATACTTTATCCCAAACAATCCCATCAGGAATCGGTATAGGCGAAATGTTCACTTGGGACAAGTCTCTGTGGACCTTACGTGAAGAAAAATGTGGTTTTAGGACCTTATCCACTAGCTCAACAGCAGAGCGTTTAGGAAGATAATGACCAAGTGTCAGTAGAAACAAAATAATGACAAAACCAATCCAAAGAAGAAAGTCAAGTGCAATTAATAGAGCCCATAAATGGTTCCATAGACTAATCAGACAATTAGTTTTAAGGTAAGTGATACAGGTACTTCAGAAGAGGAAGAAGAATCAGTGCAAGAATCATTTATGTTGGCAAAATATCCAGAAGCAGTTCATGCAAATACTGAAGCTGATGTCTTAAAAGTTGAACTAACAGATGTGTCCCGCCGTGGTTCATAGTAAACTACCCCATCTGTTTGTAGGCGAATTTGAATAAAACTGGTCAGTAGCATGGACGTTACTTGCCGCAGACAAAGTTACGTACTATTGATAGATCATTTTCTACCTTCCCCAAGCTCTGGGAAGTGACAGCCTTGTTTGCTAAAACTTGTAAAGATACATCCTGGTTGGTAGTGAGAGGGGTTTGGGAACTACCCAGGTGTCCTCTAGGTCTGCTGTGTAGGATCGGCCACATGGTGTCTCATGACATTGTTGATGGAGACAAAGTGGTTTCCTTTCGATCTAGGCAGCGGTGGTAAGATGACAGTTCTGGTTTTGTGTATTCCCAGGACTTGAACTGGTGCTCTATAGGAAAGGCCAAATTATTTTTTCACAGCAACTTTTTCTCGCACTAGATCCCCAACTTTTGGAATCTAGGTGGTCGTTTTTATTGGTCCATCCTTTATTCCCAGAGTGGCGGCACATGCAGAGGAGTTTTCATCACAGAACTGCTGTAATTCCTGCAAGACAGTGACACATTCATTTCTGTCAAAAGGTGTGTCTGCCGCCAATGCACAAGAGCCATCAAGGTCTGGGACATACATAGGTATGCCGAACAAGACCTCGTATGGGGTGCACCCTGCCAAGGACCTTCTAGGCAGATTATTAGGTGCTCTCTGAACTCCATAGAGGTGATTTAGTCAACTACGACCCGTAACTAATCATCTTGTTGTTAAGGATTGCTTTAAGTCTCATTTTTTTGCTCCACAATACTGTTACCCTTGGGATGATAGGGAGATGAATAATGCAATTGAAGCCCCAAAGTCGTCATGGTTCCCTGAATGCCCTTGAGGCAAAAGCAGGGCCCTGCTCCGAATGAAATGCTGCAACTGCATATGTCCTGATGAAGACATGCAAGTCTTTAATAACAGTTTGAGTGTCAGCTGATCATTGTGGCCATACCCATAAGAATCTGGAGAAGGACTCAACAGTGTCTTAGAAGTACTTTTATGCACCACCACGTTTCAAGGACCACAATAGCACAGGTACACACATTGTAGTGGTTTGTTGGGAAGTAGGAGGGGTGTCTGTGGTGGGCGCTTCATGGTGGATTCTTAAATTTATTGAAAGATGTCTCAACAAAGGACATACTGTTTGGTCTTTTTATATAGACCCGGCCACCAATAATGCTTTTGCAATGAAGAAATAGTAGCCGCCACATCTGTATGGGCAAAAGCAACTTCCTCATGGGCTGCTTTTATTTACTCTGGTCTCTGCTCTTGGTTGGGGTTTACACAATCACCCACCCCTGGTATCGTTTCAAAGGCAATGTTCTGTGCACCTATGTGGTAGGAATATTTGGCAGGATATGCCTTCGGTAGGGCTTGCTCTCTGCTGCAGCTTTTACAACAGCCAATGTCTCATCATTCAATCTCATTCTAGAACGAGTAATCACAGAAACAGAAGCAGTGGCTACTGCTGATTTGACTGATTTATCAGCCAAGGTATTGCCTGCAACGTGTATCCTTACACGTTAATTACCCAATGTATGGACTACATGGACATTGGGTAGCATTTCTTTCAGATCTGCTACCTTCCCCCACAGTAATCTGTGTTTATTGGTGTTTCATTTTGAATCTCTGAAACCATTTTTGTGCCTGTAATGCAGATATACATTAAAGGACTGGACACAATAGTACAAATCACACACTAACATTATTAGCTGTTCCAGATCTGCATGTTCCAGGGCCAATACCAGAGCCATAAGTTCTCCCAATTTTGCAGTGCAGTCCCCCAGGGTCTGCATGTAAGAATTCTGAGGAAGGAATATACCATCCTTCATGACAAAACTCACAACTGCACAGGCTGCTGAGTACGGTTGTTTTGTACCAACCACCGGTTGTGCTGAACCATCAGTGTATATTATTTTTTTATATTGATCAAGAGGCAATATATTTGTTGGTACTGGGTATTCAAGCTCATTTTGAAGGGATTCTTGAGTCTAAAGTTTTGGGTCAAATAACATGATCAACATCAGTGACAGTCAGAGATGTTGCTTATTTGATCCAACATGAATGTAGTGCTTTAGCGTTTGGTACACTGACTTTTGCACCAGCCTCGAGAGCTGGTAGGGGGTTATGACAATACTTTGTTTTCCCTGGGCCAGAATTCTCTCATTTATGACAGCCATCTAAGCAACAGTCAGAATCTTTTCTGTGGGAGCACAGTGTTGTTCAGCTGTGGAGAATAGGTGTGACTTGTATGATCTAGAAACAGTATCACCTTTATTGAATGTTACAGAGTTGAAACCAATGACACCAGTGTTAGACCTGACAGCTTTAGGGTGGTCATCCCCCAACTTTTTGCTTGCCTCCCTCCACTTTTCTAACACTGTTTGTGCTGGTTTTAGGACTCTGTGCACTTTGCCACTGCTAACCAGGGCTAAAGTGCATATGCTCTCTCCCTTAAACATTGCAACATTGATCCACTCCTAATTGGCACATTTGATTTACTTGTAAGTCCCTAGTAAAATGCACTTCATGTGCCCAGGGCATGTAAATTGAATGCCACTAGTGGGACTGCAGCACTGGTTGTGCCACCCACCCCTTTACCATGTCTCAGGCCAGCCATTGCAAGGCCTGTGTGTGCAGTTTCACTGCCACTTTGACTTGGCATTTAAAAGTACTTGCCAAGCCTTAAACTCCCCATTTTCTACATATAGGTCACTCCTAAGGTAGGCCCTAGGTAAACCTTACACATGGTGCTATGTAAGTGAAAGGCAGGACATATACAGGTGTGGTTTATATGGCTTGGTATTGGAAAACTCCTACATTTGTTTTTCCACTACTGTGAGGCCTGCTCCTTTCTTAGGCTAGCATTAGGTCTGCCCTCATATACTGTTTGAGTGGTAGATTCTGCTCAGAAAGGGAGAAACAGGTCATGTTTAGTATGGCCAGAATTATAATAGAAAATCCTGCTTATTGGTGAGGTTGGATTTTATATTACAATTTTAGAAATAACACTTTTATAAAGTGAGCATTTCTCTTCACTTACACTCAGTCTCCAATCCATGTCTGGGCTGGGCTGGATGACAGCTCCCTGGTGCATTCCACCCAGGCAATCACAAACACTCGACACTCAGGGCCTGATTACAACTTTGGAGGAAGGTGTTAATCCGCCCCAAATGTGATGGATATACCATCAGCCGTATTACGAGTCCATTATATCCTATGGAACTCGTAATACGGCTGGTGGTATATCCGTCACATTTGGGATGGATTAACACCTCCTCCAAAGTTGTAATCAGGCCCTCAGTCACATCTGCATTCTGAATGGGTCTTCCTAGGCTGGAACAGTGGAGGGCCTGACACTTACATTTTAAAGGCTAGTGCCCTGTCCTCACACAATGGACTGCCAAACCCCCTACTGGGACCCTGGAAGACAGACCTGTACTGAAAGGGGACCTTGTGAACTTCAAACCACTTTTTGAAGTCTCTCACCACTTCAAAGGTATTTTGGGGTATATTAACTGGGTCCCTGACCCACTGGCCCCCAAATCAGACACTTCTGGACCTGAACTTGAAACCTGTCAAGAGGAACTGCCTAGCTGCTCGAAGGTCTCACCTGAACTGCTTTGCTGTGAAGGACTGCTGCCCTGCTGTTGCCCTGCTGCCTTGCTGGCCTCTGACTTCACTGAAGTGCTCTCCAAGGGCTTGGATTGAGCTTGCCTCCTGCTTTCCCAAGTCTCAGGGCCAAAAAGACTTAATCTCTCCAAGGAATTTCCTTGTGTGATGAAAATCAACACAGTCTGCCAGAAACGACACACAGCCTGCCTTGTGATGAGATAATCGACGCACAACCGAACCGGAGCAATGCAACCCTACTTCTGAGTGAAGATTGATGCAGTGCCTGTGTTATGACTGGAAATTCAGCGGACAGCCCTACCAGATCGACGCACAGCCGGAACGACGCAGCCCGACTTCCTGAGTGAAGAACCGAAGCAGCGCCTGCTGTGCTACAGAAAATTCAACATATCACTTACCAGAATGATGCAGCGCCTGTGACTTCGTCCAGCATGCCCAGGATTTCCATGCATTGTCCCTGGGAGTCAAAAGATCCCCACATGTCACTGAGGAACCAAGACTGTGCACCGGAAATCAACACAAAGCCCCTTGCAGCGTGAAAGAAACACTGCATCATCTGTGACACGTCAGAAAATCCGACGCACTTGCATCTCCTTCTGTGGTCCATGAGTGTTATTTTTGATGCAAACCAGACACTTTGTGCAAACAAGAGACAACTGTTGATTTCAAAGATTTAAGAATCTTTTAAACCTGCAAAAGTGATACCTTAACTTGTATTTATTGAACTTTTATCATTACATTAATTTAACCAGATACATATCATATATTTTTCCAAACCTGTGTGGTGTATTTTTGTGGTGTTTTCACTGTGTTACTGTATGATTTGTTGCACAAATACTTGACACATTGCCTTCTAAGTTAAGCCTGACTGCTCAGTGCTAAGCTACCAGAGGGTGGACACAGGATAATTTGGATTGTGTGTGACTTACCCTGACTATGTTTGTGGTCCCTATTTGGACAAAGGTGAATACCTCTGCCAACTAGAGCCCCCATTTCTAACACTGGTGATCAGCGGTGAGGATAGGACTTGAGTTTGTGCGGTGACATACAATAGCTATGTGTACACTACCAACCCACAGTTAAAGATCAGTTTGATTTTTCTCTTTTCTGTTAAACGTTTTCCTGCTTGAAATTTTAATAAAATCCTAAACAACATGTCTCTGGCTGGGTCTCAAGGAGGAGCTGGAGAGTTTGACCTAGCTAAGCCGGAGACATACACTGTCAGCCAGCTGAAAGGGTTCTGCAAGGGGATGGGGGTATCTAACCGGGGTGCAACCAGGAAGGAGGATTACCAAAAGGTGCTGAGGCCCTGGGCAGAAGCCCGTTCACAAGAGGATGTTGAGGTGGAGAGGTCACAGTGGCAGTGGGGGGTGACACCCCTGGATATGGGCCCCTAGCTAAACCAGGGAGCAGAATCTCAAGCCACGGCCTGAAAGTAGAAGAAAGGAGGGAGGAGAGAGAGTTCCAACTGCAATTGCCCAGATTAAAAATGGAGGAAAAGAGAGCAGAGAGAGAGGCATCGGAGAGGAGAGCTGAGGCTTCAGCTGAGAGAGCCTTGGCTGAAAAGAAACTACTTCTAGCTCATGAACTGAGTCTAAAGGAGCTGGACCTCAAGTCTAAGCAGTATGGGTCGAACAGTGATGGTGGTAGCATACATACAGGACCTGCTGCACCAAAAAGGTTTGTATAACCAGAGATGTGATGCCAAATTATGTGGTGGGAGATGACATTGACAAATGGTTTGATGCCTATGAGGTTGCACTAAGGGTCCATGGGGTTTCTCAAGAGCAATGGGGGTGGGCTTGTGGAAACATGCATCAATATTTGGGAAGGGCACATTTCTCAAATTAGAACCAGAGGACCGTGAAACATACCCACTCATGAAAGCCATTTTAATTGCCACGTTTGAACTGACCCCTGAAAAGTATTGCCAGAAATTCAGGGACAGTACTAAAATGTCCCACCAAAGTTGGGTAGACTTTTTGAGTCTTCTAGTAAGGCACTGAATGGATGGGTGCAGGGCAGTAAAGTAACTGATTAAAAGGGGTTATATGATTTCATCCTGAGAGAGCATCTGCTCAGTATTTGCTTTACAGAGTTGCACCAGCTCGTTATTGACACCTGATTGACAGTAAGCTGACTGATCCCAGAAATCTTGCTGAGGAGGCAGACCTCTGGGCTAGCACCAGAGTGTCCAAAAAGGTATCTGGGGGGACACCCACAAAAGTGGTCAGGGTTCCCAACAGAAGAAAGAGGAGAGAGAAAACCTCAAAAATAAGAAGTTCTCAAAAGGCCCCCCAAATAATTCCCAATAGGATAGTGGTAACCATTCCCAACCTGATTCTGCAAAGAAACCAGGATTCTTTGACTGTAAGAAAGGGAGATTTGTACCCCAATGTACAGAGTGCACTAGGTATGGTCACTCTAAGTGCAACTTCAAGTGTCCCAAGGGAGCACAGCCCCCCACTGGAGGGAAGACATCTGGGTTAGCTAGTGTAAGGCTTGGGGAGGAAATAGTCCTAGCTAGATTTGGGGATCAGACAGAGGTGACCCTAGTATGCCAGGGAGATGAGGAAATGGTACCAAAAGCCCACATGCCTGCTCATATTTCCAAGTATAGGCAGCGGGTCACCATTAATGGGCAAAGGGTGGAGGCTCTGTATGACACAGGAGCCAGCATGACTGCAGTCAGGGGTCAACTGGTGTCAGCACAGCAGGCCATCCCCAATATATTCCATCAGGTCATAGTCTCTGACAATTGTGAGGGCCACCTACCAGTAGCTCTGGCTCCCCTTGACGCGGGGTGGTCTCTGGTACTCTGAAAGTAGCTGTGAGTCCTGCCATGCTTGTAGATTGTTAGACAGCAACCTTGAGCACACTACCTGGAAGGAGGAAGAGCTGAGGTCTCACCTGGAGATGTTAGGTTTGACTGAGTGGGTCTGCATGACCGCAAGGTCCATGGCTGCCCGGGAGGGGAGTCATGGGCATCTGGAGCCTGGAACAATGGCCCAGATGGCTGCCAAGCAGAGGGGCAAGGAGTGCGGGAAACCAGTCCCAGAAGTTCCCACAGTGGTTGACAGGATCCCTGAGGAGGAAGCCCCTGAGCCAACTAGAGAGGACATTGCTTCCCTGGGTAACCTACCTGACCTTGGTGGCTGGCAGAATTCCTCCCTGGTTGGCCCACCCTCAACTTTCAAGGCACAGAAGGAATGTCCCACTCATGAGGGTCTGAGGCAACAGGCCTCAGCCCAAGCAGCAGGTGAAGCCTCTGGCGATCACCATATGTATTGGGAGAATGATCTCTTCTGCAGTGATCCTAAGGTACCGGAGGCTGGGGCAGCACATGTGCTTCTGGTCCCCCAGTGCTACCGGGCCTTCCTACTGGGTCTGGCTCAAGACACCCCCCAGGCGGGACATTTGGGGCAAGACAAGACCTCCCCCAGGCTTGTCACCCACTATTATTGGCCCTGAATGTGGATGGCCTCAGATGCATTGTGTAGGTCCTGTCTAACCTTCCAGGCTAGTGGGAAGACAGCAAAAAGGCTCAAGGCCCCCTATGGCTCACTCCTTGTCATTGGCATAGTAAAGAGGGGTGGGAGAAAGCTCACAGGAAGCCCCTCCAGGATGTGGTCAGCTACATGCTAGCCCTCCGCAACAATATGCAGCGTTTCTGGAAAAAGGCCAAGAGCAACCTCGAGGCCAGTCAAGAGGTTATGAAACAATGGTATGACTAGAATGCAACCCTGGTAGAGTTTCAACCTGGCAACAAGGTTTGTGTGATGGAACCAGTAGAGCCTAGGGCCCTCCAGGACTGCTGGATTGGCCCATTTGAAATCAAGGAGAGTAAGGGGGAGGCCACTTACCTAGAGGACCTCAAGACCCCTAAAATCCCATTAAGGGTGCTCCATCAGAACCAACTGAAGCCTCATTTTGAGAGGTCTGAGGTCAGCATGCTTCTGGTGACAGATGAGGGTATGGAAAAGGAGAGTGAATCTCTCCCCGACCTCCTCTTTGCTAAGGAAGGTGATGGATCAGTGGAGGGTGTCAGTCTCTCTGACCCCCTGACCCTGGATCAGAGAGGGAATGGCTACCAGTTACTGGAAAAGTACTCCGCCCTGTTTTCCCCTCACCCCTGGACTTACACAATTGTGTGTCAATGATGTTGACATGGGAGACAGTCGCCCTGTAAAGAACAAAATTTACAGGTTGTCAGACAAGGAGAGGGCTAGCATCAAGGAGGAAGTTGCCAAGATGCTGACTCTTGGGCTGATTCAGAAGTCCAGCAGTCCCCGCTTCAGCCCTTTGGTGCTGGTTCCCAAGGCTGCCGCTTCCGGTGCCAAGCCAGAACTTAGGTTCTGCATGGACTACCGGGATCTCAACTCTGTCACGAGGACGGACGCTCACCCTATCCCCCGAGCTGATGAGCTCGTAAACAGGCTAGGCTCTGCCAAATTCCTCAGTACTTTTGATCTCACATTAGGGTACTAGAGGTCACCTTGAGGGAGGAGGCTAAAGAGAGATCTACATTTTCCACCCCTAAGGGAAATTACCAGTTCACAGTGATGCCCTTTGGGTTGAAAAATGCTCCCGCTACCTTCCAACGGTTGGTAAACAGGGTCCTAGCTGGGAAGAATGCATTCTGTGCAGCCTACTTAGACGACATTGCTGTTCCACTGGGAGGAACACCTGTTCCAACTCAAAGAGGTGCTTCAGGCTCTGCAACAGGCAGGCCTGACGATCAGGGCCAGTAAGTGCCTGATTGGGCAGGGTGTACTTGGGACACCTAGTAGGTCGTGGCAATGTGCAACCGCTTCAGGCCAAGATTAAGACGATCATGACCTGGCAACTACCTAGAACCCAAACTGAGGTAAGAGCCTTCCTGGGTGTCACAGAGTACTACTGCAGATTTGTTAAGGGCTATGGCATCATAGTGGTCCCCATATCTAAGAAACAACCTGGGTTGGTGAATTGGATGGAGGCTTGTCAGAAAGCCTTTGATACCCTCAAGGAAGCCATCCACCTTACCACTCCAAAAAACTAATTGTGCAGACAGATGCTTCAGAGCATGGCATGGGGCGCTTCTAGCACAGATGAATGAGGAGGCCTAGACCAACCAGTAGCCTTTATTGGCAGAAGGCTATTACCACGGAAACAGAGGTGGAGTGCCATAGAAAGAGAATCATTTGCTGTGGTCTGGGCACTGAAGAAGCTGAGAACCTACCTGTTTTGGACCCACTTCCGGTTTCAGACAGAACACAGGCCCCTCAGATGGCTCATGCAGATGAGGGGTGAAAATCCTAAACTCTTGAGGTGGTCCATTTCCCTAAAAGGGATGGACTTTATGATGGAACATTGTCTGATGACTGACCACATCAATGCTGATGGTCTCTCCAGATTCTTCTGCCTTAGCAATGAGATCTCCCAAGGGGTTGGGTAGCTCTCCCCACTTTCAGTGGGAGGGGGCACATGTTAGACCTGACAGCCTTAGGATGGTCATCCCCCAACTTTGTGCCTGCCTTCCTCTACTTTTTGACACTGTTTTTGCTGGTTTTAGGACTCTGTGCACTTTATCACTGCTAACCAGTGCTAAAGTGCATATGCTCTCTCCCTTAGATATGGAAACACTGGTTCATTCCTAATTAGCATATTTGATTTACTTTTAAGTCCCTTAGTAAAGTGCACTACATGTGCCCAGGGCCTGTAAATTGAATGCTACTAGTGGGCCTGCGGCAGCAGTGGTGCCACCCACACAAGTAGCCCCTTAACCATGTCTCAGGCCTGCCAATGCAAGGCCTGTGTGTGCAGTTTCACTGCCACTTTGACTTGGCTTTTAAAAGTACTTGCCAAGCCTTAAACCCCCCTTTTTCAACATATAAGTCACCCCTAAGGTAGGCCCTAGGTAACCCATAGAGCTAGGTGCTATGTAAGTGAAGGGAAGGACATATACAGGTGTGGTTTATATGTCACTACTGTAAGGCCTGCTCCATTCATAGGCTAGCATTAGGTCTGCCCTCATATACTGTTTGAGTGGTAGATTCTGATCAGAAAGGGGTAAACAGGTCATGTTTAGTATGGCCAGAATGGTAATAGAAAATCCTGCTTATTGGTGAGGTTGGAATTTATATTACCATTTTTGAAATGCCACTTTTAGAAAGTGAGCATTTCTCTGCACTTATAAAATCAATCTGTGTCTTACAGTCTGTCTCCAGTCCACTCCTGGGCTGGGTTGTTGACAGCTTCCTTGTGCATTTCACCCAGATGACCACAAACACAGGATACTCAGTCACACCTGCACTTATCTGCATACTGAATGGGTCTTCCTGGGCTCGAAGGGTGGAGGGCCTGACACATTTCAAAGGCTAGTGGCCTGCCCTCACACAATGGACTGCCAAACTCTCTACTGAGACCGTGGCAGACAGACCTGTACTGAAAGGGGACTTTGTGCACTTCAAAACCACTCTTCTAAGTCTTCCCCACTTCAAAGGCTTTTTTGAGTATAAAATGGGTCCCTGACCCCACCAAATCAGACACTTCTGGACCTGAACCTGCAACCTGTCAAAAGAAACTGCCTGACTGCCCAAAGGACTCACCTGGACTGCTTTGCTGTGAAGGACTGCTGCCCTTGTGTTGCCCTGCTGCCTTGCTGGCCTCTGACTTGGCTCAAGTGCTCTCCAAGGGCTTGGATTGAGCTTGCCTCCTGTTTTTTAAAGTCTCAGGGCCAAAAAGACTTAATCCCTCCAAGCAAATTCCTTGTGCACCGAAAATCGACGCACAGCCTACTGGAAACGACAGACAGCCTGCCTTGCGACGAGAAAGTCACTGCACAGCCGGACCGGATTGACGCAGCCTCACTTTCCGAGTGAAGATCGATGCAGCGCCTGCATTACGACCAGAAATTTGATGCACAGCCCTACGAGATCGATGCACAGCCGGGCCAGAATGACGCAGCCTGAGTGAAGAATCAATGCAGCGCCTGCTGTGCGACACAAAATTTTATGCATAACCTACCAGATTGACGCAACACCTGTCACTTCGTCCACCATGCCCAGGATTTCCAGGCATCGTCCCTGCATTGCAGTGAGGAAACAAGACTGCACACCTGAAATTGATGCAAAGCCCCTTGCAGCGTGGAATGAAATGACTCATCGTCTGTGCCGTGTCGGAAAATCCAACGCACACTCCATTTTTACATGCATGTCCTCCTCAGCAGTCTCCGTGAGTGTTATTTTTGATGCAAAGCAGGTACTTTGTGCAAACAAGAGACAACTGTTGATTTCTAAGATTTAAGACTTTTTTTAATCCTGCAAAAGTGATACCTCAACTTGTAATTATTGAATCTTTATTATTTTATACCTTCATTTAACCTGATAAATATCAAATATTTTTCTAAACCTGTGTTGTGTATTTTTGTGGTGTTTTCACTGAATTATGGTATGATTTGTTTTACAAATACTTGACACATTACCTTCTAAGTTAAGCCTCACTGCTCAGTGCCAAGCTACCAGAGGGTGGGTACAGGATAATTTGGATTGTGTGTGATTTACCCTGACTAGGATTGTGGTCCCTATTTGGACAAAGGTGAATCCACTGCCAACTAGAGACCCCATTTCTAACAACCAGCAATTACTCTGATTACCAAATTTGTTTTGCTATAATGTGTTTATGAGTGTTTTGCTTTAAGCATGTCCTGCTGCAATGCTCTTAGAATGGATATGTGTTGAACTGTCCGAAGTTCTGGGGTATTAAATCAAACAATGGTTTTATGCATTGTCCATAGTCTGGAATGCAAGTTCTGCCAAAGTTGGAAAAGTCCAATAATGATTGCAGCACTGTAATGGTATTTGGTGGTTGGGTTGTAATTGTGTGCATTTTCCTAGAAAGTGGGCCTCCAGGCTCTTTCCTTCATCAGATAACTCATATACCAAAACAGGACACTGACAAAGGCAATTTCGGTTTTCTTGAAATTGAATTTATAGCCTGTTTCAGTGAATCCCAGAACAATGCATTATACCCGTCTTAAGAGATCATCATCCATGACGTAGATATCATCTACATAGGACAACATCTCGGGGTCAATCTTGTGTAAAACGGATGTTACATGTGCTGAGAACAGTCCAGGACTGTTCTTATAACCCTGAGGGGGCCTACAAGAACCTAAAATGCTAAATGCTGTTAAATCCCAGCTTTCAGGCAAAATATTGTAGTAGAAAAACCTGTTGGAGCTATCAAGGGTCATTTTGTATTTTTTGCGCACTAAATTATTATTCAGTGCTGCACTGTGTGTATTTTGGATAGCAAATGTGCATTTATGAATATTTAAGTGCCTGTAATCTAAGACTATTCTATAAGAATGGTCCATTTTAGCTACAGGAAAAATGGCAGTTGTTCATTGGTGACACACAGGGCTCAATTACACCCTGGTACTCAAGTTGTGTATTTCTCTCACAGATGCTTACTCCTCACGTTTAATGAGTTAAGTCTGTGATCGAATAAGTATTATGTCGTATGGAGTTTCTCTATTCCACTCCACATGATTGTGATACAGCACAGGAGCTTGTGATAATGCCCAATCTACTGCATAAGCCTCCCCTAATTCCCTAGGAATGAGAGACGAGAAAGAAGGCATTATAACTTTTACCCCGAATGGAAGATTGTGGGCCAATTCTGATGGCCAATACATTTCTTCTCATAGGATACCATAGCACAGTGTCAATTGTTCCCAGAATATTACTTTAATTGTGCACTCAATGTCTCCTTCTAGTTGCAATTTCAGTTTGTAAGCTCTGTTGAGGGGGAGATGTGCATGTTCACAGTTTCTCCTTCTATATAGTCATTCATTGCTGTCACATCCTGAAGCCCTTGAAAATTGTGGCAAACTATTTTGACCTCTGCTGCGCTGTCTAGCAGGGTCAGTGTCCACTTCCTGTTCTTCATTAAAACTGTCAACATGCAGGGCATTTCGGGACAAAATAGCAGCCATTTTTTATTTTTCAATTGTTTCTATTGGTGAGGTTTCTCTTCTTTTTTTATGAAGTTTCAGCCGAGCGTTGTGAATCTTTTCTTTGTTTCACATACTCGCGTGTATCAGTATATTAATATCTAGCAGGAGTTTTCAAACTATCTCTATTTCTTAAGTTGTATCGTTTATCAGAGGCCTCCGATCACAGAGATTCTCCTCTCTGTTTTACATTATCTTTATTTTGTCTTTGTTTGTCCCAACATTTTTTTGAACCCTCCATTGCTTGCTTGGTAGAATCCTTATTGGATTTACCTTGTAATTGTAGTTTACTTGGTCTGGCTTCCAAGATATTCCGACCTATGCTGGAATAGATCTCTATGATAATCTTTGGCAGCTTGAGATCCTGCTCCTGTAAAGGAATATGCTGGAGTCAGATGCAGACTGCCAGAGCAACTGCTTCCCTTTTAATGTTACTTAATATTATTGAGGATACTGTGGCAAAGTTGCTCACTAGTTGCAGCCCCAAGTCTAGGGTCGGGGCAGCCCCGTCCCCATCTTGAATTTGTTTTAACAATTCTGGAAGATTCGCAAGTGTCAGTGTACCGTGTGTGGAAGTGTAGAGTGCAGCAAATAATGCACCGCTTGTGGAGCAGTTGTCCACTGGGGGAACCATACCTAACAGCAAGCACATTGTGAAAATTCTATGATTATCTTGGGGTCCCTTATCGGGATACACTGCTTCCAAAGTGCTTATTTTTTGTACGAACCAAAAATGAATTTCTTCATGTTTGCCTGGTACTTTACCCATTACCCATTACCCAATGTAATGTTGCAGGGTTGATTTCTTCCATAACCATATGTGGTTGCACTGGAGCAGCCCTTGCTGGGGCAGTATTTAATGTTTGCATCACAAATTGTATTAGGTGTCTATGTTTGCACTAAATAATTATATAGGCCGCGTACTTCTGCCACTGCCATGGTGTTAGCATTTGGCTTTGGTGTATATGTAGCCAGCTGTGGCCATGTAGGGCTGTCATTACTTAAAGGACCTAGTTTAATGTTGTGTGTAACATGTGGTAGGGTGCCATCAAGCCAATTTTGGTGTCCTTGATAACCTAGTGTTATTTCTAAGTATGCATAAGGTCTGTGTTTGAACAGGTGCATAAGCAGTAGTGCTGAAATTCTTGTGAATTCTCGTCTACTGTTAAAATGTTGACCAAGGAATACAAATTTCAGTTCTGTATGCTGTGTTTGCTTCAACTACAAATGTGACTGCTCCGCCCTTCTCGGAGAGGCCATTATTTCTTCAATGATTTGTAAGAGGGTGCCTCATTTTTGCTGCAATTGCAACCTGTTATGGCTCTGCCATGTTTCAACATTTGTATAATTCAGAGATAGGGACACCAAAAGGGCATTTCATCATTTTAAACGTTCAAGCTACAGTCAAAAAATAGGTACTATGGGCCTAATTTAAGAGGCCCAGTGACATCTTAGCACTGCCATAGGGTCATTTTTTTTAAGCTAAGGTGGCGCTAAAGTGGCTTTTTATACGTTCCGTATTTACAAAGTGGAGCAATGCATGCATTGCTCCACTTTGTAATCCCCTGCACAACATAATGCCTGTGCCAGGCATAATGAATGCAAGGGGAGCATCCCCTGTTAGGGGGACAAAAAAAAAAGAGTTTCTTGCACCACTTTTTTTCAGCACTTTTAACACCTGCTCAGAGTAGGCATTAAAAGGGGGCATAACATTGAATATAATGGTCCCTTATGTACTTTGGAGGAGTAGAACCAACACACATGGTGGTGGTAGGGGGGCACTAAGGGGTGCAAGGAAAGTGCAGCTGCACTGGATGCAGCACCACTCTTCTTAAATCAGCCCCTACGTATCTTAGCTGAGGAAGATATCCCTAATTTCACAGATGTCTCCTTATAAGGTAATTAGGGTGTCTTTAGCATGTAGTGATATGGAGATACTTGGGAGATTTGTAATTAAGTGCCTAACCAACATTGGAGGTGATGTGTCGTAAAGACTCTTGTTAGAGTATCAAGACTGCTGGATTTGGGTGGAAGCACCTCTAAGCAAGGGGGAATGAGTCTGGCCCTGTGCCATGAGACTGCTGTCGGCCTAACCCTTCTGGCCAGCTAGCAGCACCTCACCTGTACTCAAGAATCAAATTGATTTGTGGCAGTCCTCAGCCTGTATGGATTTCTCAGGGAAATCATGGTGGAACGGATCTTAACCCTTTCTCCCAGCCACATATGTCTCACACATACAAAGGCAAAACAGAAGCAGGACAGAGGTTCTATAGGTTTTATTGAATCAACTGCATTCTATGGAAAAAAGGTATGCATTGCAATTATGAGGATGACAATAAAAAATAAAAGCAGTATAGTGACAAGGCAAGTGAAACATAGGAAAAGTCCAAGCATACTGTTTCAACATGGCTGTAAAAGTCCCTGCCTGCACTACTAAGATTCCCTACAAGAGCAAGACAGTGCAAGTCCTAATCTGCCCATCACTCCCCCCACAAAGGGAGAGCCCCATCCCTATACCTGTGATTGTAGGTAAAGATGAGGTATGTTGGTCTATCGCAAATTCACCCACTTGGAGTGAGAGACTGTGTCAGGTCTCAACAGAAACTTGCAAAGACAAAGGAGTGTACAATGGTAACTGGTTGGAATTCCCCTCTATGTGTAGGGGGCAGTGAGGTGTTGTCGCGTAGGTTCTCATTATCCTAGACTACTGGATTTTTGGGCGGCAAGATCGTTCACAGTGTGGGGGACTAAGTCTGACCCACGGCGAAGGACCCTTGTCACCCCAAATCCGGGTTGCGCTCCGACTAACTAGCAGTGCCTTATCTCTCCCAAAGGGAAAAGACAATTGGGCAGCCGAGAGCATGACATATTAGTGCTTCCCAGGGAAGTCGTGGTCACTCAGGTCCCAACCAGTTCTCTCATACACAGTGTGGTCTCATATATAAATGACAAAGGCAGTTTGAGTTTTAAAGATTGGTTTAATAAAACAACTGCATTTTAGATAACAGGGCGCGAGCCGCAATAACCAGAACCATACAACACGGTAGGATTGAAATAGTAACGAGGAGAGTGAAACATAAGAATAATGCTATCATAGTGCAACTAGATTTAGTTCTCTCTCTCTAAGTTATATTTTGAGCACAGCATGTTAAGTTCTAAGCCTGCCTGTCAGGTTCCCCCGGGAGGACATCGACCCTCATACCTGAGCAAAGGCCTGTGATCGGGATCAGCATCTGCAACAGGGCAGTCAGCATCTAGTTGTGGGTTCCTGGTCGGAATCTCCCTACGTGTACCAGGACTAGGAAGTGTTTTTATAACTAACATGCCGGTGTTCTAAGAAACATCCCTACGTAAGAATGTGTACTTTCTACGAACCCTAAAGACTAAACTTCTACCACGTCTATCGGCAATGTACCAGACTGTATCCTTGACTGAAGCACAGAGCGAGCAAGAATGTATTGTTTGAGAATTTCAGTGCTGAAGTAAGCTAAACAGTGAGATAGAAGAAAATAAAACAAGACCGTGAAACTGGTTATTGTAAAATAGCAGTGCGCGGCGAAATAAAATGCACCTAGGGCAAAGTGCACAGAGGCCTAATACATTAAGCAAATGCGCAGAAAGCTACATTAAAAATGGCTACACTACAGTGTTCTATAATAAAACATCTGGTGTTCTGAGACAACTGCCCTGACGTGCCACCATGTATTTTTCTGTGTATAAGAGTTGGGGTCATGATGAACGCTTTTTACTGGCAATAATTTGTAACTTTTCAGGTACAACCTTCGATAGAGCACAGCATGAGAATTCCATGCAGAGAAAAGAATAACAGAGGTCTATGTGAAGAACAAGGTGATAAAATAATAACAAATTCCACTCTTAAAAAAAGGCTTCAGCTAAAAAATATAGAAAAATAAAAATGCATGCTTCAAAGTGAAAGGGCACATGCCATAGGCCAAGGATAAAATAACATTTGTGTGAATAGCTAAAGTAGTTTCACTACACCCCTATGCTGGTGCCATTTTGGCAGCCTAGCAGCAACACAGGCACCCTTGCACCATGGTGCAAAGGTGCCTCTGTTGCATGCAGCATTGTTTGTGTGAAGGAAGGGGCACCTTCCTGCACAAAAACTATCTCAAGAGGCATTTTCCTCTTTCTACGTGTGCTGCAGAATGCAGCACACAAGAAAAGAGGAAAAAGCAAGGAGACATAAAAATATTTCTACTTGTTGCGCATCACCTCAAGAGGCGTAAGGTTTTGGTCCTTTCACAGGTTTACGTGATTTGGTAAATCTGGGGCAATGTCAAACTCCATGGGTGTTGCATGGGAAAACCCACTGTGACTCCTATGGGCTTCCTCCCCGGTGCAGAGTAAAGCAACGCAGTGATTTGCACTGCCTTGCCTTACTCCATATCTATGAAGCCACACAAAGTGGTTTTGTGCGGCCTCATAGATGTGATTATGCAGTCTGCGACACTGAAGCCTCAAAAAAAGTGATGCTCCAGCGGCGAAGGGGCTCATAAATATGCCCCAGGGTCTTTGTTTGGACATGTGTCCACTTCAAATTGGCTGCCATGTATAAGGGGATGTGTCACAGTGCCTTGCATCACATGGGCATGCAGCATGCTTTAGGGGAGGTCTTGCACCTGCTAGGAATGAGATTGCCAACCAGAATATAAATTGCTCCGCAGCCGGTCCCGGCTATCTTTCAGGACCTGGGAGTGATGCAAATTCATCACACTGTCAGACAAAATGGATTGGTAAGTAGGGCATGACACTATTATCAGTCTCCCTGGGACTCCCATTTTTTGATATGTGCTCCAAAATCCCCCTCTCCCATCCATCAGGTTCATTGAGTGGGCGGATTTGCCGCCCTCCACCACAGCTGGTCCACATATGGCGGACTTGAGAGTTTATTATAGTTAGAAACATTTATGTGTGTGTATTCCAGGTTTTCCTGGTTTATCCTATGTGAGTCAATGTTTATGTGTGAGAAACACTAAGTACTTCACCAGTGGTTAGCACACATAGATTAGGGACACCGGTGCACAGTCAGTCCCTATAGGGTAGGGTGAACATAGACAAGGTCCTGAAGAAATGCCATATGACCCGGTTGTGCTTGTTTAGGCATGAAACAATACACCAAAGTAGAGGAACCATAGATAGAACGAGGTCCAATTGGTTCTCGTATTATGCTTTTTAACTCTGGCATGAATCCCCCCCGTAAGAAGTAACTGCATGAGGGATTTCTTAGTCAATTTGAATGCTAAGTACATCTTCACTTATCATACACATGCACTCATCAAAACACGGACGCACATATATCAAATACGAGCAGTGAAAGTTTTTCCATCAAAATTATCCCTGTCTTTGGGTGAAGGCTATTCTAGGTGTTGCAGCACCGACCTAGTATGGAGCTGAATCAAATGATGTAATATTCCATCTAGGGTCGGGGGGGTGATATTAATGATAAAGGGATGTCTTAAATAGCCCATCTGGTGTACATTAGGACATCTCTTATTGATCAACCCCTGTCACATCATTCGGTTGAGGGTACTACTCTGGAACGTCACGTTCTTAATTATTTTGATTATGTTGATTGATATTAGGAAAAATACTTATGACAGACCATTCAAAAATTTCCAGACCCACTTTTTGTTATGCTAAACAAAAAAAAAGGTGCACAGAAAGGATGAAAGGTCCTCAGAAAGAAAAAGTTAAAAAGAGAGCACCATAGAGAACAAACGAAAAAGGCGGACATATAAAGAAACAGAAATATTCACAGACAGTGAAGAGATAAAATGGGCTGACAGAAAAAGCAAGGGCAAAACAAATATCTTCAGAAAGATGTAGATTAGAAAGACAATGAGGATGTAAAATGTAGAGAAAGGGATCCAGATACTCTTCAGCATCTTAAAACGATTGAAAAATTAGGCCTTTAACACATGGAGACAGAGAAAAAGAATGTTGCGCTTGCATTGGTTGCAAAGATTTTACCAATAGAAAGTCTAACAATTGCACGGAAATTTTGCCAGGGGAGACGAAACGGCCCTTTTCACTAATATTTTACTTTGCGCACTGGATTGGTAGGCACCGGCACTTTCCCATTTCGTGCGCGGCTACGGCCCCTCCCAGAGCTATTCTGCCTTTGGAACGGTTCTGCCTGGAACAATTGGTTCCCCTTAACACTGACATTACTATTTTTATCTGCTGTGCGCTGCCTTGGCTTCCCTCCAGGTATAAGGTGGCTTCAGTTCAGTGGAATCATCACTGTCAGAACAGTGGCTGACCTAAATGTTAATAGACCAGCTGGCCTTGGGTGACGATTAGGAGACGAAATGAAAAAGATACCTTTAGAATAAAAAAAAAAACACAATTGACCTTCTACAGCGACTTCAAGTAGAAAACATCCCCTCTTCTGTTCCAAAATTCTGGTGATCATTTTTTATTTTATTTTCTAAACGCTTGTTATCGGTTGCTACGAAGCTGACCATGAAATGTACAGCCAGAATGGAAATAAAGAAACACAGATCATGGTAGCAGATAATAATGATTTAGCACTTACTGCAGCAGTTTTGGCGCCTAGAAGTACTGTGGCCCTTATTTATACTTTTTGGTGCAAAACTGCACTAAAGCAGTTTTGCACCAAAAAGTTTAGCACCGGCTTGCACTATTTCTGTGCACCAACCAGGCACCATATTTATGGAATGGTGTAAGCCATTGCAAAGGGTAGGATAGAGTGAAAAAAATGACTTTAGTCGGGTGGGGCTGGTGGTATAGAAGAAGGGGTTTAATACCAAAAAATTACTTTCGGCAGGTTAGAGTAAAAAAAAAAATGACTCTAACCAGATTAGCGTCATTTTATGGTGCTAAACCTACCATGCAACATGACTCCTGCCTTAGAAAAGGCAGGAGTCATGCCCCCCATCCCAATGGGCAGCACAGGGGACAAGGGTCCCCTGGGCATGGCCATTGCATCCTGTGCCATGTATGGGGGCCCATTACAGGGCCCCCTATGGCACTTTAAAAAATAAAATGCAATACTTACCTGTACTTATCTGTACTTGCCTAGGATCGGGTCCCCCATCCTTTGCAGTTCCTCTGGTGTGGGTGGGAGTGCCCCTGGGGCCTGGGGAGGACACCTGAGGACTTATTTTCTGGTGTTCCACCATGGAAATAGGCCCACAGGTCCCTTAACGCCTGCCCTGACCCAGGAGTTAAAAAAAGGGGCAAAGCAAGCTTTGCACCATTTTTTTACCCCCACCTCCCTCCCGTGCCCCATTTTTGCACAGGAGTATAAATATGGCGTTAATGCCATAGAGTCATTTTTGGCACGGGAACGCCGACCTTGCATCTCATTAAGGCAAGGTAGGTTTTCACTTCCAAAAAATGACTTTAACTCAATAACTTTGGGGGCATATTTATACTCCGTCTGCGCTGAATGTGCATCATTCGGCGCAAACCGTGCACCATATGTAAACTTTGATGCCGGAGCCCGCAGACGTCAAAATCCCATCATGTGTGTCATTTTCTGGATGTGGGAAACCGCCTTGCGTTAATAATATGCAAGGTAGGCGTTCCCGTCCAAAAAATGACACAAACACCCGTGCAGGCACAGCCCGATTTGCGTCAAATATTAATGTCTGGGTCAGGGCAGGCATTAAAATGTGGCAAACACACCTGTATTTAATGAAAACACACAGAAGCAACAGCAGAGCTCCAAAAGGAAGACATGGAGGTGCTTTTCATCCAGCGTGCACGCAGATGCAGAGCACAGGACCAGCAACAGCAGCTTCCACAATACCAGCAGGGACCCCAAAGGCAACGTAGAAAGCAGGAGTGGATATTCCGCACCAGGACAACCCTTATGGGACTCCACCAACAAGACACCATCCAGAGGTACAGACTCAACTGGAAAACCATTCAGCAGCTGCTGCGCAACATTGAGCCACAGTTGGCTCCTAGCTTGCGACACCCCACACCATCCCACCAGAAACCAAGCTTCTAGCTGTACTACACATGTTGGCAAGTGGCTCCTTTCAAACACCTGGCACCCTGGTTGCTGGGATCTCACAGCCATCATTCTCCGCCTTCCTGCCCAAGGTACTGGATGCCATCATCACACTCACATCCCGCCACATCTGCTTCCCCAACACACAGCAGAAGCAGCAGGAGACGAAACAGGGGTTTTACTTCATTAATGGATTTCCACACATCCTTCGTGCCTTGTGCCACCTGCTGCAACTGAACATCTATATCGCAACAGGAAGCACACACACTGCATCAATGTGCAGGCCATTGTGGATCACCAGGGATTGATCACCAACATCGTGGCAAAGTATCCTGGGAGTGTACATGATTCATTCATCTTCCGTCACTGTACCATCAATCAACACTTCCAGGATGGACGATATGGAAATGGACCACTTGTTGGTAAGTACAGAAACCTCCTTATATACACACTGTACAGCAACCCTCTAGGACAAACAACACATACACCACGACAGCGACATGTGGACAGGAACACACTGAGGTTGTGACACCGCTAGGCATGTTTGATATCCTCACCCAATGGGAGACACACCTAGGGACAAAGTACCGTTCCAAATAAAAACTGATGCCACTCCACAGACACAAGGGGAAAATGTAAAACAACACAATGACAAACACATGGTGCCAACTGGCATTACATCTGCGAAGACAAAACTCCAATAACACATCAATAACACCCAATCAGACACCCTTCCAGCCAATACGTACTGTGTAAGGGGTGTGGAATGTAATTTGCTGCAGGTCAAACACCGTGACTCACATAGTATTATGATGACTACAATAAAGGTCACATGCAATCATTGAGGCCATTCCAATATCTCACATCACTCCTGCTCTCACATTGCTCACTATCAAGAGGCAAGTGGACTGTGCGAAGAACACATCTTGATGGTACTATATGGAAGGTGCACATTCCTACACATACACATTGTGACAAATTAACACACATACACCAGATGTACTGCCAAACGGACCTTCTGAAACTCAAAACAACAACCTCACAACCAAGTTAGCCAGCTGAACTAGATCATTTGCAGTAGTCTAGGTAGACGTTACAACCTGAGTCAACTTGCCAAGAGCAGAGAAATAGGTCTGCAGTGAACTTGTCACACATGTGAAATTAGTGTACAGTCAAATGTTAAGACGTCAATGATCACAACATATGGAGAAGTTTGGCTAATTGTCACCTTGCAAAATGTAAGCATCTCACTGATGGTTAAATTAATCTATTGCATATGTCAAAATGTATGGGATGTCCAGGGTACATTGAGCAAACGTGTTACCACCACTGTCAAATTGATTCTGTGTATGGAACTATCATCTCACCCCCAGTGAAGACACAGGGGCACCTGTATCACAAGTCACAATGCAAGGGAGTACATACTGTACTGCAACTCTCAAAATATACTGCTGACAACCGGTCAGCAGCCAAACACTCGTTCAGCCAAGGAAACAACCCAATGCTGATGGTACATCCTAGAAGCCTAGGAATCGACACAATAACACAAACATAAATGAGTCACAGACAACACAAGAGAACTACTGCCATGCAAGGTGATATTAATGGGGCAAGCTACATCAACATGATCTCAATAATTTTCTCTTTCAGCTGATCAGTGGTATGGGATCCAGCCATGGATTATGTCCCCATTTGGCAACCCAGGCACTGCAGCAGAGCATGCCTACTATGAGGCACATAGGAGGACACGCACCATAGTCGAGAGGAGCTTTGGCATCCTGAAGTCGAGATTCAGGTGCCTCAATATCACTGGAGGCAGCCTCCTGTACTCACCAGAAATGGTCTGCAAGATCATTTTAACCTGTGCCATCCTGCACAACATTTGTGTATGAAGGAACATTCCCCTATTAGAACCAGAGCCAATAATGCCTGAAGAGGAGGAAGAGGAGGATGCTGGCAATCAATAGGAGGAGGACCAACCAAACACAGCTGCAGGATTGCGTAGGCGCCAACATATTGTCAAAAATTTCTTTTGAATCAACTCACCATCACCACTGTATTAACAGATGTAAATAAACACCTATAATAATCACCATATCATGGTCTGGGAAATCATTTTTGCTCACCTTTATCTCTAACTATCAGAATAAGAGTGTAGCCTCATGGAGCATTGCTGATATACCGATGAGGACACAGAAATTTCCAAAGCAATTGTGATGCGTATTAATCAACAGTCACATTCACAAACATTGTAAATGACATATATCCACTACATTTCACCTTTGAAGGGCAATAGCAGAGGACCACACCTATTTCACACATACATGTTGGCAACATGATTCATTGCAGCATATGGCACACAACTAAGACACCATCTGTCAATAATGGAACAAAAAGCATCATACATGAGGCAGTGGATGTGCAATTGCAACAGTAACATTAATGTATGGCAAGACCCTTGACAGCAGTAACTGTTACATCACCTATCTTTGCAAGGACCATGTGTGTCTAGAATTCCATATAAGCAGAACATAGATAGCACAAGTGCCACACCTATGACAAGCATTGCGCAAATGACATTCCATGTCAGCCCATGTCCTAAGCCCTGACACACCCATGTTCCCGGTCTCACCCCACCCGTCTTAAGAGGTCCCTGGAATGGTAATATGTGTACCCAGATATTCCCTCCCCTACACATACACAGACTCACAATGTTAATCCAATGTGCTTCACCCTTTAGTATGGTATGCCATAGTCATTGTACATCTGTCTGCATGGACGTCAGGTTAAATAATGCACTGGCTTGTAGACTCTAAGCCCTGTTATCACCTGTAGATTGCTTCCCATGTGAAAGGTAATGTTGGCCATTTGAACTAGAATCTCACCTACAGGACGTGTGAGAGACTGATGCAGCACACACCTGTGAGCACCTCCATGTAGACCAGCCATTTTAATATGCACTGCCCTTGCAGATGCTTGGAACAGCATAGAAGCTGCCATTTTATCAATTACACTGTTATGCATTGCCACAAAAATCATCTGTGTAACACAGCCCTTGGGTTAATGTGTCACCTTCCAAAACACAGGACAAACACAGTTTTCCATGTCAACTGTCTTGTTCCTCCTCCGACTAGTCTCAGTCAGACCACTGAGTATGTACCTTGTGAAATTGCTGGATCCTGATTGACCCTGCATCCTGTTAGCCTGACTGGCAACAGTCTGTGCGTTACCCAAAGGTTCCTTGTGACTACATATGTATCATAGTTGCTTTCTCAACCCTCACTTTCCTCCTGGGGTATTTTGTCAGGTGGTTCTTCAATGCATACTCAAATACATTGTATAGCATAATCTGCTTATTTATCGCACCATTGTTGGGAACTTGTCTCCAAATACCCAAATCATGGCCTATCCCTTGTCTGGGTCTCATGTATGCATGAGCGACAAATTGTGACAGTGTTCCATGGCCGTATGCAGGGATTGGGTATGGTGCTTCCAGCAGAACCAGCAACGTCAGATAATGTGCATGAAAAGTCCACACATGTTAGGACCCTGATAGTTCACACGCTGATTCACATTGCTTACAACATATTGATGGGCTGTGCATAGCGAATAGCTGAGAGAATAATCAGCACAGAGGCTATGATGTTCCCAGATTCAATGGGAATTTTAGAGGCCAACCTGTGTACAAAGATGTGATGACACCTGCCGGTACAAGATTCCTGAGATATGATCTTACTCAGCACACCAAGGTTGCCCTGTTGACAGTCTCATAACACGTCTGCAGTGACAGGGTAGGACCATCCCCATGTGGGTTCTCAAATCCTCATTGGCTTTACTTCCATTGATCTCCGAAGGATACTCAGTAGATACAGTAATAGCCGCCACAGACTCATGACTAGACCTGGACATAACTGTGACAACATAGACCCCTAAAAATATACAGGATAAACATTGGCCCACACATATGAACCAGACACCTCTGTGCAATTGATCACTGGAAATATGTGGCCATGTGCTGCTTGGTCTGCTGGTCCTCCACTGCCACAGGAGAGTTGTGGCTCAGTTATATGACCTCAACTGTGGCGTGACATTACAAATGTGGTTTATCTTTGGCTCTCCATGTCACAAACACGGTACCCACTTAGTATGTACATGTGCCTGACTCATGGCGGGTTCACAACAAGTGCCTAGGAAGCAGTATTCAAAATTCCAGGACATTTGCTGGGCAAGTTTTGGACCGTTGACATGAACAACCGTCTGCTATCTATCTGGTGCATGCTTTGTCATTTGTGGTGTTTATGGTACCCAAAAACTAGAAAGTGCACACAACAGTTGTTGCTACATGTATGACTAACACATGTCCTCGCTCATTTCCACACTGACTTGCATCTGAGGGTTGGACACATTGACTCCACATGCATACAAGCATATTTGCAATAATGCATCTTGTGATGGTCACACAGTGGGTCAACAACAATATTAGTAGACAAAGCACACACATTGATCCCTAGGCATTGAGGTATTGTACTTATGTGCGTCATCTTGCTATCCTCTCCTGATGCCAAACATACCCAATTTGTGTAATACATATATGTCTTGGCCACACGTTTGGCCATCTATTGCGTCAGTCAAGAGTGAAAATCCTGTACATGAAGTAGCGGATCATGGTCCGCAGTAGTATGATGTGTCACATGTGCCCATACACCGTCATGCCCAAAGTGGGTGCAATCAGCCTATCTCAGTATTGTGACAACTGTAATGTACCATTAAAATGGTAAAATGACCCAAACCCAGTAAATGCCTGAAATTTTGCCGCATGCGCGTAAAAAATGACGCACATATGTCTAAAAATGACGTTTATGGCCGAACAACGACGCATAATGTCCTTAAAGAACCATTGGCCCTGAGGGGTATCTTCCACACTGTACCTCCGAAAATTGGTTAATTTTGAAACAATTTAGAACCATAGGGATGCGGGCTTAAATCTACTCCTGTGCGTCGATAAAAATTGACGCGCAGACTGTATGCGTCAAAATATTTTGACGCATGACAATAAAAACGCCCGCCTTTTTAGGTAGGAATTGATGTAATAGGATATCCTGTTTGCAGAATTGGTACAGTGGGTATACTTTGACTTTGCAGTCTGTGATATTTCCTGACTGTGTGGCTGTATCTTAATTTGTCTCTGTGCATTTAGTGAATTTGTCTCCTGTGTGGTCTTTTTATTGTCTTTTTGTGATAAAAAACATGCTGTAGTATCCTGTTCGAGTGTTTTTTGTGGTCATTTGTGTTGTAAACTATTGTCTTTGTTTGGTTGGGAGTCTGTTGTGGGTAATGTTAGTTTGGGTATAGTCGGGCTGTGTTAGTAGTTTATTAGAATTTTTCCTGTCCTACTTTCCCCCTATCCTCCTTTGTTCCCCTTTATCCCCTATTTCTCTTTTTGTACCAATATGTTGGGTAGGCCTTGTCTTGGCAGGATGGGAGAGGAGGAGCTGGGTGGGTTCATTTGGCTGGTGTGCCATTTCCTACCCCTGATGATTGAGGCAGCTGGGCGTGTGATACAGGGGTATCACACTGAGGCACGGAGGCTCCGGTGAGCAAAGGTGTTGCATCAGCTGCAAAGGATTTACAACACACCCAAAAAATGACCACCAGCTGAAGCACTGCTGGGCTGACCTTGTCTCCAGGGAGCAAGATCTGCTGGACCACCTGGGGATTGTGATTGGTGGCCCTGTTGGTGAGTACAAATCATGTTAATGTGCACGTTTAAATGCTCTGTAGTGACCTTAGCTGATTTTTACAATATCTGCCGGCAATGTTGTTGAGAGTGTGTGGAATGCTACTGAAACATACAGGGTCATATTTCTACTTTGTTAAGGACCACAATTGCGAGTTGTTTGGAAGCAAGAGCTCCGCAAACTTACTGAATACATTTGTATTATGTAAGTTAGTGCCGCCCTTGTATCAAACAGCAACACAAATCAGGAGCCAATTATGTATAGATATAGGCCACAGTTGCCTGTGAGGTATAGAATTTTCCGACTCATTACCATCATTTGTTGACACAACAGCTAGACTGACTTTCTAAACACAACAGGAGGCTGAAAATTAGTGCAGGCTCCACGTCAATTGATGATAGCAATGTGGCGCAAAGATATGTCTCATGTGTGTTTGGTGAGTGTGTAAGGAAACCGATCACGGAAATCACGAAAATCTTTGAGATTATTGTGCCCCTCCTTCATTTCGGATACATGTCTGACCTGGATTTGGACACATAGGTAACAAGTTCTAGCTGCGCTCAGCTAACATCTTAGACTGGTATTTGGAGTTTGTAGTGCCACATTTTAATTAGGGATGGCTAGCCAAAGGTATGCACATGGGTTCATATCTCTATGGTTGGTGCAACTCATCAAACCTGTGCCACATCAAATGTAGAAACTGTAACAAAATGAGGGCTAACAAATGCCCCTGGCCCTCTGTACATTGTACCTGTGTGTCATAAATGTGTCATAGTCACAATGGCTGGTTGACTGGTAATGCAGTCCTCACGGAAAGTGGCTTTGGATGTCTCTCATGGATACACATGATGAGACAAATATACTCCATGATTTTGTCTGCTCACTAAGGAAGGAGCATGTTTGCCACCTCACTCACTGTAGTCCCTGGGTCTATATATGTTGTTTGCTGTGGTATGTAGGATGCAGTATCATCATGTCTGAGAGGCTTTACTTTCTGATGTAATCTTACACATAGTATTTGTCTTTGGAATTGTTGTACAGTGCACAGACATTGAGCACATTTCTCCCTTCCATGACTTACAGGTGGACCAGCACCCTACACTGGTGGCGAGGTGGCTCGATTTGAGAACCCAGACAACTCCAGTAAGTGTTGATATGTCTGTTATGTGTTGTGTTTGCTGGTGATGTGTGATGGACTCCTGTGTGTTGGACACATAGCAAGGTGTTATGCGCTGGCCAATCATTTGTTTTGTTCCATGAGTGGAATATCATTTTATCACCATCCTTGAGTTGGCCAATCCTTATCGTATTGTCATATTTTGGTATTCTAGGTCAGTCCTGTAGGCACCTCAATCTGAATAGGGATGAGTCATGTGGATAAAAGTTGATTCAGAAAAAGTCGCAGTGGTCCATATTAGTGAATTAGTCAGCCAGTCAGACCCAAATTCTCCCAGAATAGGGATGTCAAATGCTTACCCACAGTCTTCTGCTTCCCTATTCACTAATGTACTTATTGAACTGTATGTTAAAAGTCCTAGCAGCATGTAGCTCAACATGTAGTGCTACGAGTATGTGGCACTTGAGTGCAATGGCCTAGGTGTGCATGCAACTCATGGCCAGAGGTGTTCTTGCATCTCTCTGTTTGTTGTAAGTCATGGCTTACTGGTAGTAAATGATGTGGACAAAGGTCTGCATTTCCAAACATGAGTGTTGATGGGATTGGTCTAGGGTTAGCTGTCTCCTATTTGGAGATCCTCCTGTGGTGTGTGTGCTGGTCCAAACCCATGTCCAGCTTTCCTAAGCGTCCTGGGTGTCCTTGTTGTTGAAATTATTAGTTGATAGTCCACCCCCCCATCAAACACAGGCATAAGGGTGTGAATAGTGTGCCTAGGACTGATGATACAAGTTTGGTACACAGACATGTAAATCAGTGAATCACTTGTCTGAACTTAGTATACACACTCATGATTAGCACATGCTTACTATACTGGCAAGTCCATTTACAACTCGCAGATCATGTGTCCCTAGATTTCCATCCCGTACAATTACATTTGTAGCCCTGGCAGTGGTGGAGGATGTGCAGCATGATTTTTATCTGGCAACTGGCAGAAATATGATGCCAAAATCATGCCAGTTGTTAACCGTCTTGTAGGGTTTCGATGTGCTATGTGTGATAGGACCTTTGTAGGCTGGCTTGCAATGTACTTCCTCAGGGACAATCAACGATCTGTATGATAATATGGGCTGTTACAAGTACAATAGATGTATTGTCTGATTTACTTCTTGTGCCATTTCACACAATGCAGTACCTAATGTTAGATTTTCTATTTGTCTTAACAGCTGCAAATATGACTCCCATCCAGGTCAGGGAGTTTCAATGGCAGGCAATGAGATACGGCCACATACTTGATGTTGAGTCTGGGTACCGCAACATGGCCCGCAGATATCGCCATGAACGAGCCTCCGGAGCCTTGAGGGCATTTGCACAAGGCGGCCCTTCTTTGCCTACCACAACCACCACCAGCACCACCACCACTACCACCCAGGTGGCACTACCAGCAACTGGGACCTTTGCGGGACCATCCACAGCAACTGCTCCTGGACCAAGCACAGCACCACATGCCATTGCCACAACACGGGCCCATACTTCCTCGGCTGGCACCCAGACCACCCCTGCTGCAGCCATTGACCCTGCTGCTTTTTCACAAATGCAAAGGAAATTGGACCGTGTCCTTAGAAAGATGAGCAAACTGCGGCAGGAGGTGCGACCGGCGGGTGCGTTCCATCAAAAAGACCCTCCGGAGGGCCAACCTATAGACATGTAGACGGACATGATTCCCTCCCCCCCTCCTCTTTCCTGGTTCTTATATTTTGTGGGTTTAGTTGTTTTAGTGTTGTGTTAGTATAGGCTGTTAATTTAGTTAGGGGGTGGGGGTTCCTGAATATTTCTACTGCTTATTTTTATGTGTGTTGGGCAATGTTGGTGTTCTTGAGTTAAAAAAATATATATATATTGTATATATTTGTTTAGTATAGGATAGTATGTGTTTAGGTTAGTATCTGTTGTCCTCCATGTGTCCCGTCTCATAAGGGGGTTGGGGGGTTGATGTTTAGAACGTTTCATTAACTGTGATAAGTAAATTTAGCTTCGGTTAGTTAGGGACAGTTGTGGGTAATAAGTAGTTAGAGGAGATTAGCTTAGGTAAGGTCTTTCCCCAAGTTTTCACTTCTGTTTTTACTGTTTAATAAATATCTAGGTAACCCTTTACAGTATGTGTCAAATGCTTGTAGATCAGGGCCTTGGCATGAGATCACAGAGATCATTTGTTGCACTGTTCAGCATGATTACTTATTTGGATGTAAACTCATACACCTCTATTCATGCAGTTTGGTGTGTGTTAGCTTAAATTTGTGGCAAATGTCACATACAGTAGTTTTGCATTGAAGCAACAATTTGAAGGCACTATTTTCTGGTTTTGACAGGCCTTGAGGAAGCGTTATTCTGTCCAACACAGCATTATGGTGTACAATTTCTCTTTTCCTCAGAAATAACCCTCAGGAAGGGCAGAGTATGGTAGAATCCAGGCCACTGTGCATAGTTATCAGCCCACATTATTTCAGGACAGTTGTATTGACAACCTATGATAATTGACAGGAGGCAAAATTCACTGATCTTCTGCACAGTTGATGTGTCACAGTACACAGAGACAAAGTGGTTGTGTATGTGATATTTATTTAAAATTGCTGTAGTGCTATATGTACATTGTCCATGATTCTGAGTCCACTATAGTGACATCTTCCATTGTGATCCTACACAAGTGCAAAAGGACTTGTCATTGGACATGCTGGGGTGAAGTGTCAGACAGGGACAGGGCTTGCCAATGAGTTAGTGAGAGACAGTCGCTGGGCAGGCTGACAAGGTAAATAGTGGTTTGCAGAACAGTGCTTGAGTACAGTTGTTGCAAGACTGGCATGTTACAAAGCGCAAGACCTTGGAAATAGGTGGCCATGTGGCAGGGACTAGTGCTACCAGGTACTCTTACGTGTGAAGATGATCTGTTCCTGGTCTTCATCTTCTGATATGTGTGTTGCCTCCTCTGCCCTTGGTGGTGGTGGTTGAGAAAGGGCAACACACACCTCAGTGTGTGTAGACGTGGAGTTAGACATCCCGGTAGCTGCTACCTGTGGGGGTCTTAAGAGCAGTACTGCTACAAGGAGGATCTGCAGGTTCTTAAGAATAGCAGCCACATCACGATGGTAGGCAGCCAGGTCGGCCCTGAGGGGTTCAATGTTGCGTTTGTGCACGCGTTGACAGGATTGCTATTGTAGGTGTTGGGTCAACTGTATTACAGCTGTGCTGATTTCCTTTAGCCTTTTTTCTACTTCCTGCAAGATAGTTGTTCGCCCTTGCATAGCTGCTGCCTGTTCTTCAGTTGACATCATGCACGAACGCACCCCCTCTAGGCTGGCTGCCATAGTTTGCATCCCCACCCGCACCTCCTTGGCCAGCTCCCGCTGTACTCCAACTACAGTTCTCTCAAAGCTGGTGCCATTGTCGTCAGAGTCCTCAGCTGTATTGGAGCTGGAAGGTCATACAATTGGGGTGGTGGGTGGGTCCTCTGTGATGGCTGCTGTATCTGTGCTCCTCCTTGTGACTGAAGGTGGGGTCTGGAGGGTTTCAAGGACCTCTTGGAGGGTCTGCTGGCTGATGTTTGTCAGCTCGTCATCCATGTCACCAGAGTAGTCCTGGACAGGCATATCCGCAGGAGATCCATCGTCCTCTCCAATGAAATACAGTACAATTAGTGTGTCAGTGTTGTGGGCTTTGTAATGCAACATGCATGCCTTGTGATGATTTACACTTTGTGATCTTGGTTCCTGTTCATCGCTCCTGTATTTCAGATGGGCATTCTCCCAGGCCTATGCCCCACCTGCATGTCACATGTATTGTGGTCGGTTTGTGGACTTGTCAGCATCATCTCCTCTAGGTGTTGGTTCTGGCCAAATAGTGATTTGCCACCTTCTTGTCCTACTCAACCCTCTGTCTACTTCCATTCTCATGGTGAGGCCTTTCACTGGTTGTGGGAGCTCTGATGGCACTAGCAGCACACTTAACAATATGGACTTGCCCCAGTCTCTGATCTTTTACATCCACCTATATGTAGTTGAAATGTAGCGTATACTATGTATATCATTGTTCTCGCACAATATGGATGTCAGCATTGGTAATGTGTACTGCTGACGTTGGGGAATTGTGGTACATTGGATTGCCCTGATAGTCTGAACAGTGTCCTATTTCCTCCTCTGACTGTGCAGGTGTATTTCTGTGACCAGTTACATGTGTCCTCCCCCTCAATGCCGTTGTCTGAGCAGTATGACATTTGGGATGTTGCATTGTGACCCAGGCACAGGATGGACCCTGGCAAATGCAGCATGGGTGTGACATTAGTGCTGTGTACCTCCTAATGTGGATGACATTGGCTGATGTTTGCGGCAACTATGGACATTCACATTTGACAGGACTGGAACATTTGTCTTGTTTCAGGGGATTGTTAACGTTGTCATCCTAAACCCTATAATTTGGGTGTGGTTGATCCATGGGGACGTTACTGCCATTAGCTACTTGACCAGCACACACGGCGGAGGTGGTAGTGGCAACTGTTGTCAATGTTACTTTCCAGTTGTCGGCATGGCTAGAGGTTGTTAATTGGGCCCTAGTTAATGTAGGGAGTATAGTGGCTGACGTGTGATGGGATGCCAGTTTGACATTGTGCCCTTCCCTCCTGGCCTGGCTTTACCTTTGCAACATCGTTGGCATGGCAGCATACACCCATGGAAAGGTTGTTGGTGTTGTGTAGTGTTGTGCCCAGGTTTCCTCTGAACAGGCCATGGCCCGGGCCCGTGCCCCTTTACCCATGCCACTCCATGTATATAATGACTTACATGAATTGTGTAGTAGGTATTCCCCCCGCTGGCAGTTAACATTTGTGCATTTTAATTCCCCATGCGACTTACCCTGCATGTGCGTTGTATCCTGGTAGTCTGCGCTGTCCTGTCCTTGAATCCCTGTGACGATCTCCTCAGGGACGACGGCTGCAACCATCTCCTCCATGTGGTCCTGGGCCTCCTGTGGTGCTGGTCTCCCACCTCCAGTCTGCAGTGCTGCCTTTCTGTTCCTGGCCATCTTTTCCTTGGTACTGCGCTTGCAGTCATGCCAGCGTTTTTTGCACTTGATGACTGTTCTGCGTACTTCTGCCACACTGTTAATCTTGTCAACAATTTGTTGCCATATTTCTTCTCTCCCACTGATTGGCAACGTTGAGGTGACAAACAGTTGGTGCTGGTGTTCCGTCACCTCTTTAACCAGAATTTCCTGCTCCTCTGCACTGAAGCGACACTTTCTTTTCTTCTTCTCCCTGTCCTGGGTCTTGTGTGGGTCCTCCTGGCTGGTTCCTGGTCTGTCATCTTCCTGGGGTCTGTGTAAGCATCTGGGATCCATTTTGGCTCTCCTCTGCACAAATTGCTGTGTTTGTGGCGAGTTTTGCTGCTATTGCGTAAAAAAACGCTGCATATCCGGTTTGTGGTGTAAAAAATCGCCTCACAGTCATTTCCGCTACGTTAACGTCATTTTTCTTTACGACGTGACGCTGTGGTGTGCGGCAAAGAAAATGACTCACACCTGTGGTTTGCTCCGCCGTGCATCAAAGTATAAATTTGATGCACGCACGGCGCACAGAAATGGCGTTAGCCGGCAGTAATATTTTTGACGCAAAACTGCGTCGGCCCAGTTTTGTGTCAAAAAGTATAAATATGGGCCTTGGTGCTAGACGGGTCTAGCACCAAAGTATAAATATGGAGTTAGATTTGCATCGAATTAGAGTAAAAACAAATGTCGCTAATTAGGTGCAAACAGAGTATAGATATGCCCCTGCATATGTTAGTAAGTGGAATGCATGGATTGCTCTGATGCTGAAGCAATATTGCTCCAATGGTTCTGGAATACAAAGATTGCACATGTGTGTTTTGCAAATTTGCACCAACATTGGGCCCACCGGCCACTGCAAAATGTTCTCTTTATACTTGTTGTGGTGCAAATGTCGGTAAATAAAAAACTTATACCAGTCAAATCTAGGAAATCTACAATTGTTGATGAAATAGCTCACAACAGCAAGCTCTCTAAACTGACATATGATTTATATTAGCCTCACTCAGTAGAGTTTGTATTTGCCATGCATGCATGAAACAATTTGTGTACCAGTCACAATTCAGGCCTGGGGCATCTAGCCTACTCGAAGAAGCCTACCACAGGCGTTCAGAGCACTCACCTAATACTATGGGCTTCAGTACTCTTTCATTGACAAAGTTAAAATTACTTCAGAGACACCTGTTAGTTTTATCTGATATCATAAAAACTAATTATAGGGCTACTCGTAGTAGTAACAATGTTGCCTCATGTAAGGTATGTGAGATAATTTGAAAACTTTTAACTAATCTGTTTTCTCTTTCCCTCTTTTTCCACATACTAAAATAATGCAACATTTTTTAAACCTTTGCAAAGTTCCATAGAAAACTTTGTGGAGGTTGAAAATAACTTTTCAATGACTTATTTCACACATATTCTTATTTAAGATGCAAAATTGTTTAGCACAAAATATAATTTGCAAAAAATTGATCCTTACTTAGAGTCTGACAGGAAAAGTAACTGTCTTAAATTGCCTGAGCTCCCACCCCAACAAACATGTCGGTACACCATCGCTTTTAAAGTTGAAGGTAGTCCTGAATTTTTGACAGCATGGCCTCAGCTCGGTCCACTGTTAGAAACACTTGACCTGGTGACCCGTCAGCCACAGGTCATTTATTTGGGCAAAGATACCACTCTGTTTTTTCCTTACCATGTCCACCATGAAAGGCATGTCAAATCTGGGAATTATTCAGGACGTTCTATACAGTTACTGAAGCAGTGCTTAATACCAAGTTAGGCACATATATGGTGGTGAACCATATGCGCCGTAGCATAAAAACGACATTTGAGTTCTCATTCCGAACACGGACGGAGTTATATGTCGGCAGTGGGGATCGGCACATTTGGCGCTTTGAAACCAGAAACGCGGAGCAGCAACTTGGATGATTTTTTTCAATAGTGTCATCCTAAATTTGACTGTTAGAGACTTACAAAGAATTGTATCATATGCCCTGAAGAAGTCGTTGCGAGCATTTTCGCTTGACGAAACACGTGTTGGCGGCGCTATTCTCAAGACTGGCATTTTTGGTTCTGGACCAGGAAAACGTTTGCCTGGGTTTTGAAGGCTTGTTAATTTGGAACTTGTTAATAAAGGAACAATTGGACTTAAGCTGCTGGTTACTTTATGGACACTCGTGATATGGACACTATTATCACTAATTACACGTAGTGCCTTGGAATATTTGTGTTGATCCCTGATATTCTCCTAGGAGAATTTTTGGAGGAGTTGGGAAGACCCTCCTTCCAGGAGCACTGTGTTAACATTAGTTTAATGATTTACTAATGGTGTAATTACTGTGGGCGCCATCCCTATATGTCTTTTTCTCCCCTTTTTTTCACATATATGGTGGTGGTTACATAGTGGTTTATGAGTGAGGGTCCTAGAAATACAAACTAATCAAAATATGGCTAGTAATACCTTGGTGTTGACAGCTGGCTACTGTTTTGAAGTCTGGCCTAAAGTTTAGTGTGGGCACCCTTTTGGATAGGAATTGGGAGATAGTAGAAAGGGCAAATAAGGCTTGCTACCACAGAAGTTTTGAAGAGGTGGCTTTTTTACTGTGGTCTTAAACTTAGACTAAATTTATTGTACAGTGAACTAAAATCATCACAAAAAATATAGTAATCAAACTTCCGGCGTACATTTGACATAATTACAAAAAAAAGTGCGCAGGCCAATATTAGGTTTCCCATGTACCCCCCATCCATTAAACCTTTCTCCCTTAACACCCCTCATATGCTTGCCTATATAACATTCCCTTCAAAATCCTTAATTAAAACATCTCTTAAAAAAATAATTCCAGTAAAAAGCAACAGGATCAGTGGTCAATGGCATGAGTACATTAATACTAGGCACATTTAAATCAGTGTCTTATACAGTGCAATTTGACTAATTTCTTGTCGCATCATATGTGGTAAAATTGCCTGAAAAGTTTCAGCACTCCATCCATCATCCTTTTGTGTTGCTAAAGTTTCCCTAAGGGGGAAGGGTATGTCCAGATGTGGGACCCATGCTCACTATCTCACTGGATTCAATTTAGCCAGACTGATGAAGAGTGATACTCTGAAACCGGTCCTAGGAAGCTTGTTTCTGCTCCAGGGAGGGCCTGGCAGTTCGGGCTGGACTGTTCCTATGGGGAACAGGGTCAAGACTGATTTGCATATGGCTGGGTCCAAACTGGGGTGGCATGGTGATCAAGAGAACGATGGATTAAACCCAGAACTGTGACTGGGGATGAGTTTTTGAAAAGTTTAAGCACTCCGTCCTTCATCCTTTTGTGTTGCTAAAATTGCCTGCTCATGAACTACAAGCCCCTCATTGTCCCGAATCACCTGTCAAGCAAATTTCCACTGCCAAGGCACATGTATGTACATTTAGCATTCTAAATATTGGCCTTAACCAACATTTGGGTAGCTCCAGAAAACTTGGACAGATGCATAAAATGTGAGTTAATGATTTAGATACTGCCCAATATAACCAACAGAAACTATCTGGGCCATGTTTTACTTTGCAATACCAGTGAGCATTAGGTGAGATCAGACCAAAACTGTACCGCATTAACTGCCTTTTTAATTCTAATGACCATGCGTATCTTGAATACTGAAAGAAGGAATATCTCTGTAGATGACTTGCAAGTGGATTTCAATGTGAGGGCCATATGATGATTGTTGGCCAGAATCTTGATGGGGCACAAGCAAGCTTGGGGTCCTGGGGAAGCTGCTACTTCAAGATCGCAAGTTTTGATGGTGGCATTGTGAGGGAGAGGTTGAACTACATCCAACTTTCCTAAGGGTAAGTTTTAGCAAGTTATATAATTCCCTTTTTAGGAAGCACCCACCCAACCTCATGTGTGCTCTGTATTTGGGTTCTATTAGGGAAGGTGGACCGGATTTACATAGCAAAATGAATGGCATTGCCTATGATGCAAATTCATATTTCTGGGTAGGCAGACAAGGAATGTAAAGTAATGAAGTTTGTTCATTCCTAAAGCATTAATCAGGCACTTTGCTTGAGGGAAAGAAGAGACGTCTTTATCATGCCCAGCAGCTGGCATCTTTGTGCTGTATGTATTGTCGTAGTAAGGTCTGTCAAGCTTATATGGACACTGAAAACTACTCAGCATTTTTTACCTATGGGTATGTCATGAGGCAGGCAGGCAGAAAGAGTATGCCATTGATTATGAGTGCCCTCAATTACTCTTCCTTATTTGCCATGGGACTGAGGTTACCAATAGTCCTGATAGATTTAAGGGCATGAAAATGAACAGGGATTACAAATATCTGAGAATCAACATGCAGGGATGTTATTTTCCATGCTGATTATAGTGTGTGTTGCCCTTGTCTGTTACACAGAGATGTGGCTGTAATTTGTGTGTGAAAAACAGACTTCTGTTACTGGACCCAGCGGAACTTATGGTCTACTCATGATCAGGGTCTAAGTATTGTGAGAGGATCCATGGTGCAATGGGTGTAGGAATGTAAAACATTACAGTATAAGAGAAGTTCTGCATTAGGGAGTGGAGTCATTGTTGGAAATGGCCCTAGCGGGTCACCCGCCAATTTTTTTGCCTTTTTCCCTCCACTTTTTCTGATTTAGTTTTTGTTGGCCATAGGACTCTGTGCACTTTACAGCTGCTAACCAGTACTAAGGTGTTTGTGCTCTCTCCCCAATACATGGTTGGATTATTATACGTAATTGGTGTATTTAATTGACCTATAAGAACCTAGTAAAGTGCACTACATGTGCCCAAGGAATGTAAATGAAATGCTACTGGTGGGCCTGCAGCACTGCTTGTGCCACCCACTTAACATATCCTAGGCGCGCATTTCAGCCTGAATTCAATGTTACACTGCCATGTCGACTTGGCATTTAAAGCCCTTGCCAAGCCTTAAACTCCCCTTTTATTACATGTGTCACCCCTAAGGTAGGCTGTAGGTAGGTCATAGGGCTGGGTGCTGTCTAATTAAAAGGCAATTGAAGCTTGCTTAGCACCATTATTTAACGCCTAGGTCAGACAATGCGTTAGGGGACCTGTGGACCATTTCCATGGAATAGGTCCACAGGTCCCCACTCCAAGCCCCAGGATCACCCTCACCCTCACCAGAGTATGATGGACCCCATCCCAGGTAAGTAGGGTAAGTATGTTTTTTTTCTTAAGTGCCATCGGGGTCCCTAACTTGGGGCCCCCTGCATGGCACAGTGTGTAATGGCCATGCCCGAGGGACACTTGTCCCCTGTGCTGGCCATTGAGGTGGTAGTCATGACTCCTGTCTTTACTAAGACAGGAGTCATGTTTCTGGTGGTTGTGTGGTCCAGGAAATGGTGCTAGTCTAGTTAGAGGCATTTTTTCGGTCTTTAAAGGTTAGCATTAACAACCTTTAGTTTATTGCTAGTTCCCTCCTGAACTATCTAAAACCACTGCATTTAAGAGCACTTTTTAAAAAACTTTTGGTATCGATTGATTTGGTGAATTATTGATCTGTCACTGCCTCACATAGCTTTCTTGTTAGTTTGACAACTTAGAAAAAGAAATACAAAATGGTACAAGCACCTATTCAATCAGGCCTTACTGTGAGGAGAAAGACAATGCATGTTTTGCCATCTTGGTTTTCCTTAAGCAAGATTACCAGAAAGTAAACCCCCCTGGGGGACTTTTCAGTTAGTTGGAGTCAACAACATTTGCTGGTGGTGCTACTGTTAAGTGGACACTTGTATTCTTTTGATTTTCAAAAAGATTAGATTCCTTTTAATATTCGTTTGTTTGAATACAGCTCATAGTAAGAAATTGGGTTACTGGTTGGGGGGTGGGGAAGCCCTACTCAATCAGCAACTCTAATCCTTGTCAGAGTAACGCTACAATTAAACCCTGAATTAACCTTAACCTTCTGATAGCTTGGCACAGAGCAGTACAGCTTAACCTGAAGGCAAAATGTAAAGTATTTGTGCAATACTCAAAACAGTAATAAATTGAAAACACACCTCAAAAAGTATCCCACACCATATTAGTCAAATAGAGAAAGTTTTAATGAATATAGCAAGACCAAAACAACAAAAATCCAAACATTAGAAAAGGAGATATGTAGGTTTTAGGATTACAGTCAAAGTAGTGTCAAAAAGCACAAGATGCCAACTGTGGATATCTGGTTAAGTCAGACTGAGACAAAGTCACAAGTTTAGCCTGACTGTGATGAGGGTGTGTTGCTACTGGGACCTAGTGAGGCCTGCTGAACAGAGTATCCTAGTTCCTGATTGCAGAGCGTTGCAAGGTCCTGTGCTGTGACAGCGTCATGCAGCTTAGGAAATTTATCAGTGCGGAGGAGCTGCGATGCGTAGTCCAGCATTGTCATCGAGGATCACATCAACGAAGGCTTGCGATGTGCAGTCTGGTGTTGTGGATGCAACTCGCATTTTCAAAAGTGTAATTAAGATCCGGCTTTAACATGAGAGGATTTTTTCATTGCAACTCCAACGGGAGCCAGACATGAACTGGTTACCTCTTCCCAATCGTAAGTTAAAGTTTATTAAATGAAATGAGGAACCTCCAATGTTATCCTATGGGAGAGGTAGGCCTTGCAGTATATGTCCTACTTTTTAAATATACTGAACCCTGCCCTCTGGGCTAACCTAGGGGTACCTTATATGCATTATAAATGAAGGTTTGGTCCTGGCAAAAGGTTTATTTTGCCAGGTTGAATTGGAAGTTTAAAAAGAGCAAACACAGGCTACAGTGGCAGGGCTGAGACACGTCTGAAAGGGCTATCTAAGTGGGTGGGACAATCAGTCTTGCAGGCCTACTGGTAACATTTAATTTTACAGGCCCTGGGTACATGTAGGAGCACATTACTAGGGACTTACAAGAAAATTAAATATGCCAACTAGGTATAAGCCAATGCTACCAAGTTTCAAGGAGTGAGCACATGCAATTTAGCACTGGTTAGCAGTGGTAAAGTGTGCAAAATCCTAAGTCCAGCAAAAACGAGATCAGCAAGAATAGAGGAGGAAGGCAACACATTATGGGGGAAAACCACTGTTAGAAACAGGGTCTCTAGTTGGCAGTCAGTTTACACGCTGTTCGATGAGGGACCCTGTCTCTAGTCAGGGTGAGGGAGTCACACACCAAAGATAACCCCTGCTCACCCCCTTGGTAGCTTGGCAAAAGCAGTCAGGCTTATCTCCGAGGCAATGTGTAAAGTATTTGTACAGACACACACAGTAACACAGTGAAAACACCACAAAAGGACTCCACAGCAGTTTAGAAAAATAGCCAAGATTTATCTAAATCAAGTCAGACCAAAACGACAAAAATCCAACATACTCAAGATATCACTTTTTAAAGTTAAGAGTCTTAACCCAAAAAGTCAATGGTTAAGTTGTTTTAGCACAAAGTACCTGGTAAGCTTAAAAAATAAAGCCGCAAGTGAGGTGATGCATCAGAAAAGCAAGCATTGTGTTAATTCCTTACTTGTAAGTGAGGTCGTGCATCGATTTTTCTTTTCCCCGCCAGGTTGACGATGCATTGATTCTTTCCCCATAGGAGAACGATGCGCTGATTTTCTGACATGCAGCCTCTTGTCCATGCAGTGATGTTAAAGATTTGACACCCAGGGACGATTGGTGGAAAATCCCGGTGCACTGTAACAATGGATTCGCACTGAAGCAGGCAATGCATCAATTTTGCAGCCAAGGCATCAATTTTTAAGCTGCGGTGGAATGCGCTGCTTTGTTTTTTCTCCGAAACGGCTCCGGTGCTTGGAGTTTTACTCAGGTTACCAGCTTCCACTTCCAAGGGCCCAGGAACTGGCTTTGGCACCACTTGGCAAGTCAGGGCTCTCAGTAGAAGAGCCCAGGCACTGGCAGATAAAGTCTTTGATGTCCCTGAGATGTCACAACAGGAGACAAGCTCAGTTCAAGCCCTTGGCAAACCTTGGAAAGCAGGATGTAGAAAGCAAACTCCAGTCCTTTCACTCTCAGGGCAGCAGCAGCAGGCCAGCACGGCAAAGCAGCAGGCAGAGTGGCAGGTGTTCCTCAAGCATTCAGTTCTTCTCCCTGACAGAATGTCCTCAATCCAGGAGTGTTCTAAATTTGTGGGGTGAGCAGTCCAATACTTATACAAATTTTTGTCTTTGAAGTAGGCAAACTTCAAAGGAAAGTCATTGTAGTGCAAAAGACCTGCCTTTACCTGTCCTGGCACCAGACACACTTTAGGGGGTTGGAGACTGCTTTGTGTGAGAACAGACACAGCCCTATTTAGGTGCAGGTATCAGTGCAAACAATGTGCCCAGCAGGACAAACAAAATTGCAAAGTTTTATTTTTTAAAGCTTACTTTCTTTTATTTTCCTAAGCCTTCTTTCCTCACTTTCCACTCATATTTTCTTTAGTTTTTCCATGTGGGCACTCATCTCAAAAGATGATGAAACCACCCCCTCTAAAAACAAAAAGGCTACATAAACCTCAGTGGCTAACCAGAGTGGGTTTGGGAGACCTGTTTCTGCACTGGGCCTTTACGTTTGTGGAGGGAACTCCAAGGGAGTCACCTCCATTTTGTGAGGCCAGCTTTTTCCTGTGCCCTAATACACCCCAGAGATCAAGAAATCATTGGAGACTGGTAAGAGCCTCAGACTTTCTGTGAGATACTGTTATTTGTAAAAAAGAAAAGTGTTTGTATTGCTACCCGTGCCTGTTTACTGTAGGCTCCCTGCGTTTCAGCCAGCTTGGCCTGTTTAATCTGTTATTTTTTACCCATGACTGTTTGAAACTTCCCTCCTAGTTTGTGGCAAAAGACTGCATAAAACGAACTGCCAACCCCTCCCCCTTTAAAAAAAAAGGGCTACATACACCTCAGTGGCTAACTAGACTGTGTTTAGGAGACTGTTTAGCCTGTTTCTGTGATTTACATTGTGTTCAGAAAGTGTCTGCACCACTTTTTTTTTTCTTGAAATAACCAAATATATGAGTGCACCACAGGCAGTATTTCAGTGCATTTCAATCTCTCCCTTAGCTGGAAAGTAGACTATGCTAACTTGGAAGGGTGGATTCTGCCTGTCTATATCCAAGGAGATTCTAAATAGAGCAGCAGCACCCTCTTCCCTTTCATAGGGCTTGGTCTTGGTGATCGGGTCTCTAGCTCCCAGGAAATCTGAGCCCTCCTCTAACACCTACACTGGGCCTTTAAGTTTGTAGAGGGAACCCAAAGACAGCCACCTCTATTTTGTGAGGGCAGCTTTCCCCTGCTCTTTAATACAGACCAGTGATCAAGAAATCCTAAAAGACTGGTAAGAGCCCCAGACTTTCTGGGAAATCTTGTTATTTGTTAAATAGGTATTTGTATTGCTCCCTGTGCCTGTTTACTGTAGGCTCCCTGTTTTTCAACCAGCTTGGCCTTTTTAAACTGTTATTTTTTTACCCGTGACTGTTTGAAATTTTCCTCCTAGTTTGTGGCAAAAGACTTCATAAAACCAACCTGCAGCCCCCACCCTTTTTTTAAAAAGAAAAAGGGGTACATATACCTCAGTGGCTAAGCAGCGTGTGTTTAGTAGATTGTTTATCCTGTTTCTGTGATTTAAATTGTGTTTAGAACATGTCTGCACCACTCGATTTTGCCATGAAATAGCCAAATGTCTGAGTGAGCGACAAGCAGTATTTCAGTGCTTTTCAATCTCTCCCTTACCTGGAAAGTAGACTCTGCTAGTTTGGAAGTGTGGATTCTGCCTGTCTGTATTTAAGGAGGTTCTAAATACAGCAGAAGCTCCCTCCTCCCTTCCACAGGCGCTTGGGTCTCAGTTAAGTTGGCCCTTATGTGCGTTTCTATTGGTTGTTGCATCTGTTGTTGTGATTGGTTGCTGGGATTAGTATTTCTATTGGCTTAAGGATTAGGGCCTGGGTTCTGAATGGTAAAAGGATTGAGATTCCTATTGGTTCCTGGTTTTAGGGTTAGTGTTGTAATTGGTTCTAGGGTTGAGATTCCTATTGGTCCGTGGTTTTAGGGTTGGTGTTGTGATTGGTTGTCAGGACTAGGGGTGTGTTTGGTTAATAGAGCCAGGTCTCCCATTGGCTCTAAGATTTAGGGTTACAAATCTGATTGGTTAGGGCTAGGACTAGTTTTCTATTGGGCGTAGGGATATTTATGCCTAGGTCTCAGGGTGTCTCAGCCCAGGCATCGAAGAAAAGGGCGGAGAGGACAGGTCAGTTGCCTGTTTGGGCCTGGTCGGGCCTAGGGCCAGAAATGCTGCCCATTTTCCCATTTACCAGAAAGGACCTTATTCCCTCCACATCCTCTAACATCCAAACACAATATCAACAAAGACATCCAACTCATACACCACAAACTGACCTCATACAGATTGCAATGTCACATCAACCAGCACAAAACACCACATACCACACCTATACACATACCCACCACAACTACAACAAAATACACCTTCATTCTCACACCAAACACTACTCTGTCCATTCCACTGCACATCCTTCCATCCCCACACAACACAAAACCACATTATATATTACTTTTAGCCATCCAGATACACACTCCCTGTTCATACAAACCAACATCACTATTCTCTATTTGCTCCATCCAGACCCCCTTTTATCATGATAATATCTAAACCCAGCCTCCCAACACACCATCCACAAATACCCTTCCCCTCTCTTCACAAATTACATACAGCTATACAATCCATACATTCCACTCCACCACACACATTACCTCTTCCAGTGAACAAAACTAACACAAACACCACTAACCCTCATCCATCCCCTCTTACACACCTCATACACTCTTCTTCAAAACACATCAACACCCCTGTAATATTCTAATACCACTCACCAGCACCAATTCACATACAAATCGTTCACAGAAAAACACTGCATCAATATCTTTTCTCACTACTTCACAAAAACAAAACAGACCACACACATCAGCACATCGAAATAACTCTAACTTTCATACTTTACATCACACCCACTCCTACCCTCGTGACTACACAAATAATATAAAACCTGCCCAATCTTTACTCCTAAATTCTCACTCTTCACAAACACCTACCACAAACACTCCAACAGAGCAACATTAATTTACCCGCCTCTCATCCATTGCAGAATTTAGAGCCTTACATTATAAATCATATGCTCCTCCACCACCCGTAACCCATACTCCTTCCACAATAAACAGATGCTAATAAAATAAACAACATGTGACTTTTAACAACTTTACACCCCCTTGTCTATTACACAATAAGGCTACTCTACAAAACAAAACTACACTCATCATGTCACTCTCAGTCACCACGTTGACCACTAACACACACAGCCCCAACAAAATGCCTCCTATGCCTGCTGGAAGAGGAACACTATATTGAAAAACAAGACTTGTGTGACCCTCATGCAGTTATTACAACTAACAACACACCTGCTACAAGATCAAAATATACTGCTCACCCTTCTCCAAAACAAAACAACACTGCCACAAATACACATTTTCTAAACTGCCTGCTCATAAATGCTCGATCACACAAAAAACAAGCACCACATCTACGGCCTGCTCACGCACACACAACCTGACTTACTATTCATAACAGAATCATGGTTGGGAGATAACATGGCCCCAGTGTTACATTAAGTGTTCCTCCAGGCTATCAAACCATCACACAAAACTGTATAGGCAAAAGAGGATGTGGACTACCTATTATATTCAAACAAGCAGTAAATCTCTGTAAAACAGACAACATTTCCATACAAGGTTGTGAGGCCCTCCACACCAGATGCAACGCTACACCAGCTTCCTCCTGTAACTTTCTCCTCCTTTACAGACCTCCACCTAACAATTCAACATTCTGAGACACTTTTCTAGACACAGTCTCCAACCGTAAAGCATTATAATCAAACCTATGCATTCCTGGGGACCTAAACTTTTGTTTTTGGCAAACTCAATATGCCCCATCCAAAAGCTATCACCGCTGACCTAGTCACATTGAACCTACATCAAATTGTACACAATACCCACACATCGCTGGACACAACCTAGATGTCATTTTTGCAAAACCTGATCTAGTTACCATTGAAAGCATCAAGCCAACAACATGGTCAGACCACCATCTGGTAACTTTCCAACATAAAACAGCACAAATCAACACACCCCATTGCACCTTACATACATGCATTGATTGACCATGGAGCAAACTCAGTTTTGAAGACTCAGAAACACAACTAACAGCCAACACAGATATAGACACAATACATTCAGTTCTAAAACTTTATGAGTAGCTACAGAGAGCATTTGGTATCCTAATAGCACTAAGAAAAACTAAACAAGACAAAGGAAAACCAACACCTTGGAGAAACACAGAACTTAAAAAGACAAAGCAACAAATCAGAAGGTTGGCTCAAAACAAATAATATTAAAGACAAACATCAGCTACACAAACTTAACAGACTATACAAATCATCAATAAAAAAGCTAAAAAGGGTACTACTCAGACAAAATTTGAAATGCTAACTCTGCAACTAAGTTTCAAGTTTAAGTTTATTGACTAGGTTAATTAAAACCATCTCAATTCCAAAATGCATAATAATTTTAAAGATACTTTGCCTACTAATTATGTTAATAGAAACCCATAATAAAAACATAAAAGCTTATTTGAAACTAAAATATATAATGGTAAAGAGTTGTGCATAGCTAAAATGTTCTCCACTTAATTCCAACCTTGGTCTAGAACTTAACTTTAGGACTTTCTTACTCCCTTACGAACACTATAATAGTAAATGAGTGAAGCTGAGTGAGAATCCTAAGTAGTACCTAGGGCTGTTTCCTGGCTGGAATTAAACTTTTGGAGCTTTACTAATCATAAATTAACAGCCCTTGTGTTGTAATTTAGCAGTGATTAGATTAAGCATTAGCAGAAGACATCTTGTATTTAGTAACTATTGTGAACATTTTGCGGAATCCATTTGTATTCATGGCAGCCATTTTCTCTGCTACATGCTGCCATGTGCTCACCATGTGCTCTGTCCTACCTTTCTGTTAACTGCTCTTGAAATCTGCCTAGTGACAAGTTATATTTAGCATCTCTTACTTTCGCACATGCTCAGTAAGGTCTGCAGCTGTTAGTCCTTGGAAACTGTTAGCTCCTCCTACCTGTCGACTGTGCATTTTCCACATGACCTTACATGTATACAAGTCTTGTTTCCATAATTGTACCATCTCCTTTTAGCCCCTGTGTGGGTATAAAAGGACCATGCTCTCTCAGTTCAGTGTGCTACTTCAGACATAACCCTAGGGTGTTGTTTGAACTGTAGTACCACCTCATGAGGTTAATAAACTTTTGTCTTTTATTCCAGTTTCTGTGCCAACTTCTTCCTACATGGTCTGAGGACTTTGTGCAGAGAAAGGTGAACCCCTTGCACTAGCAGGCCTTGCTGAGGCTTACTTCAACAAATTGGCCTCCGAACAGGGACTCATCGGCGACTCGGATGCCCAACGGATTGGTCGCGACGAAGGATTGGAATCTCGCTGCGGACGATCAATGCCTGAGGAGACCCGAGTCTTGGCAACCACGGCGTTTTTCCCTTCTTTCTGATTTGACCATCCAGGTGGCGCCGGTCCTCGACTGAGATCCTTTTTGTTCATTCGTCATGCAGTGACCATTTGGTCCATTTTAGAGCTTGGCAGTTGGAACCTGGACACCCTGTGATTGGTAAGAGCCGTTTTACGGCACTTGCTGTGGGTTTTGATGCCTGTGTTTGGTAATGTAGTTTAGCACTACTTACTGTGGCTCTCATGATTTGGGTGACTAGTCAATTTGTATTCTTTGGATTTGATATATAAATTGCAATTTATATAGGCAGGTAATGAGGAGAATTTTCTCCAATTTAATTTTGATTTTAACGGCACCTTAAATGCTACTTTGATTATAATATTGCATATTCTGCACTATTTTTGGCATGCCTGTTTTTAGCACACTTCGTAGGATGTGTTGCTTTTGTAATGGTACCAATTTGAGATTGGAAGAATCGCAACCGGCACCCCCAGAGGGGACGCCAAATAGAGATATGTATGTTAAACATGGTCTTTCTTCTATAATGTACAGCACATTATGGAATAAATACACCCGTGCGGATCCTGAGTTACGTTGGCCTATGCATGGGTCATTTGATTTGCGAAAGATTGAGTATGTGGAACAATGTATGTATAAGCGAAAGTCTAGGCAAGATATGTTTGACTGTGTACGAATGTGGGAGAAAGAAGCGTGTCGACAAGTAAACCGTGAGCAAGCCTTGCTTGAGAAAGAGCAGCGGAAGAATGTATATGTGAAAGCATTGGAAATGAGAAAGAAAGAAATAAATGACTTAAAGGAGCTAGAAGAGAAAGAACGTAAGCTACAGGTAACTGGCCAATACACTGTTAGACAACCTCTCTATCCTATCCTTAATAAACCACATGATGATTTATTCTTACTAGATCGCCCTCCACCTCCGTATGTCGTCCCTTCTGCCCCTCATGAGTTACCTAAAGTCTCCAGTTCGGAGCAACAGAAGATGTGGGACAGTCGCTCTATGCTGCATGCTGACCGTGCGTCTGAGCTTAGATCTATTGCTCGTAAAACAATTCGTAGCGTTATTTCTGCTTCTGAACTTTTAGACAACATGAAAGGGTGGACGGAAAAGGAGCAGCTATATTTTACTGAGGCATTTGGCTCGGAAGTTAGTGAACTATATCGGAAATATTCTGATGAGTTAGAGCCCGATGATGTAGCAGCTGATCATAAGCAAATGCGTGATGGTCTTTTTGTTTTGTCCCAGGTGGCTGATGCAATCAGGCGTTTAATGAAATTACGTATTGTGGCAGTCCGTTTGCAAGAAGAGAAAAGGGCTGGGGACGCAGTTGCACGAGCATCTCAGACCGAAGGGGTGCAAGCTTCCATCTTTGAAACAGATAAGACTATGATAGTTCACGCGAAACCAATGCGGGAGGCCGCGCCTTTGTATGTTCCTCCTAAAGGATTGGGTACAAATGATGATAAAACTTCTGTTGATGCTAAGGGTTATTTTATTTATAATTGGGTGTATACTCCTTGGAATAGGGCAGATGTAATGGCACTTAAAACAGCATTACCTGACCCGCGGAAAAATCCAGTCGCCTTTTATGAGGAAGTTGAGGGAGCAATTAGTTCTTGTACTATGACTTTGGCTGACATTGATTTATTTTCCGGATTGTTATTACCGCCAGATATGTGGAGAACTGTTCGTAAAATTGATGATCGTACAGTTTTTGGGGCATCATGGAAAGAAATAGAACAGATGGACGGGGATAGGGAACCTGCGAAAAAGCCATATCAGTTGATTCAAGATCTTCCTGCAGCCATATTAGTTAAGTTGAAAACGATTATTCCCCCTAAAAAGATAGATTGGACTGTTTTAGCGTCTTGTAAACAAAAGGCATATGAATCGGTCTCTGATTTCTTTACACGCTTTGAAGAAGCATTTCATGATTTTAGAGGTCAGTCATTGTCAGATGATACGGGCAGACATTTGTTCGTCGATAAATATGTTGCAAATCTGTTACCAGGAATAGCTAGTCATCTAAAAGCTAGTGAAAGTTCATGGACTACCTCTACTCCGGTTTCTCTTTTGACTATGGCTCAGTATTATGAACGACAGGAATTAGAAGCAAAAGGTAGCGAGGAGAAAAAGATTAAAGAATTAAAGACGAAGGTTATGTTGGCTCAAGCTTATGGTCCGCCTTTTAGAGGTAGTGATAGAGGTGGACGTGGATCTTATGGTTCTTCTTACACTCGTTCGAATTTGTCTGATGATCAGTGTGCGTATTGTAAGAAATTTGTGCACTGGGCTGCCGATTGTCCAGCACTACGTGTTCAGCAGTGTTCACGTGGTCGGGGACAAATGAGAAATCGCTCAGGATATTCAGGACCTAGAAGAAGCACAAATGATCATGCTAGGGTTGATGCTAATACACGAGGGCAGGATGGGTTTAACACTTTTGATAGACGGAACCAATACCAGATGTCTGATCATGTGCAGCCTGATTTCCAAGATTCTGCTTATGCATAGGATTGCCTAGAATGGGGTAAGGAATCAGTTGAAGTTCCAGTAGATCAGAAGGGTCCCTATGTTACAGCACATGTTTTGGGTCTTACTGATCAGTTTCTGGTTGATACAGGAGCTACTCGTAGCGCCTTGTCTAAACAATTGATTCCAAGGGCTCCCCTGTCTGGCTTAACCATTACATCGATAGGTTTCGATGGAACACCTTCCCCTAGCCCATTGTCACAACCACTTGCATTCCATGTTGATAAATTTACTGCTCCATGTCCATTTTTGCTTTCTCCAAATACACCAGACAATATTGTGGGTCTTGATATGCTCAAGTATTTCAGGGCTACAATACGATGCTCTCCTGAAGGGGTGCGTGTTATTTTAAATGATAATCATCCTGTGATGGAAAGAGTTTGTCTTGTTAAAGAGGATGTTGCATTAGCGTCACTCCCTAGTACTTTGTTGGCTACTTCAGATACTGATGTGGGACAAATGATTATTCCACCGGAACATATTAGTGTCAAGGAGGGAGCTGTATTGCCACATTTGCCTCAATACAAAATTTCACAGGAGGGCGAAGAAGCACTCACACGAATTGTGTATGATCTTATTGCAGTTGGAGTTGTCGAGGAAGTTCTGTATAATTTTTGTAACAGTCCGATTCTTCCTATTCTGAAAAAGGATACTGATACTAGGATTTACCGATTCATTATTGATTTACGAGAAGTCAATAAGATTGTGATACCACAATATCCTGTGGTATCTGACATCACGACACTCCTTACTTTGGTTCCCCCGACAGCAACTACGTTCTCTGTGATAGACTTGAAGAATGCTTTCTTTTCGATCCCTATTCATCCTGACAGCCGATATTTGTTTGGTTTTACTTTGAATAAACGATCATGTACATTTTGCAGAGTTCCTCAAGGCTATACAGAGAGTCCAAGTATTTATAGTCAGGCGTTAAAACAACAACTTGATTCTTTTGTTTTGCTTGCAGGTGTGGCTCTCATACAATATGTTGATGATATTTTGTTGGCAGCTGATACCCCAGAGCAATGTGAAAAGTGCACTTTGTCCTTACTTTCTTTTCTTGCTTCACACCATCATAAAGTGTCACGAAAGAAATTGCAATATTGTAGACCAAAGGTAATCTATGTAGGTCACCTTTTGTCTAAGGAGGGCCGTGCACTTACATCAGATCGTATTCAAGCAATTTCAGACACACCAGTACCCTCTACTCAGAAAGATGTTTGTGCATTCCTTGGTCTTACTTCTTTTTGTAGGCAATGGATATTAGGGTTTTCACACATTGCCAAACCTTTGCTAGCACTTTTGACTAAAGATACTCCAATGCCCCTCCCATGGACAGATGAATGTGAGACTGCTTTCCGGCAGCTGCGACAAGCCCTTTGTTCTTCACCAGTGTTAGGTACTCCAGATTACATGAAGCCTTTTGCACTTTACGTACACGAGAAAGATGGATGTGCATTGTCAGTTTTAGTACAGACACATGGCGATAAGCAGCGTCCCTGTGCATATTTTTCAGCAGTACTTGATCCTGTCGCTCGAGCGTTGCCCGGGTGTTTTCGTTCAGTTGCCGCAACAGCTGTCTCAATACGTCAGAGTGAAGGGATAGTTTTGTCACATAAGCTGTTGGTGCTAGTACCCCATGCGGTTGATGCTCTTTTAAATCAAACAAAGACACAACATTTAACTAGCGCCCGTATGACAGGTTATGAGTTGACATTGTTGGCTCCTCACATTACACTGGCGAGATGTGTGACACTAAATCCAGCTACTTTGTTGCCATATCCGGTGGCTCAGCCTCAGTCACAAGAAACACATGATTGTATATTCCTTACCGAAGAACAGACAAAGGGTCGTGTTGATTTACAAGATACGCCCCTTTTAGATGTAGACGGGAACTGTGGGTTGATGGGTCTTGTTTGAAGTTGCCAGATGGTACGACCTCAGCTGCATATGCAATCACCACAATACACACGGTAGTGGAGACAGCTCGTATACCACAGAAGTCAGCTCAAGCAGCTGAACTAATAGCTTTGATACGAGCATGTGAGCTTAGTACTGATTTAAGTGTGAACATTTACACAGACAGCTGCTATGCTTTTGGAGTGGCTCATGATTTTGGTTTGCTTTGGAAGGAGAGAGGTTTTCTCACATCTCACGGGATGCAGATAATGCATGGAGAATTAGTGCATAACCTCTTGACTGCATTGACATATCCAAATAAACTAGCTATTGTGAAATGTAGTGCACATAAGAAAGTGACCGATAAGATAGGGCAAGGTAATGGTCTTGCAGACCGTGTAGCACGTGAGACTGCGATGCAGCGAAGTACTACTTCTATGTATGTAGTGAAGTCACAAGCTAAACGTTGGCATAATGCTAGACAAGACGTTTTAGATATACAGAAATCTGCTTCTGTGAAAGAACGTGAGCAATGGTCTAAAGATGGAGAATTGGATGATGAGGGCTGTTGGCGGAATAAGCAGATGGATAAATGGAAATTGCCTATAGCTTTTGTACAACCTATGGTTCAGATGGCACATGGGCTGGCACATGTTGGAGCTTCAACAATAACGAAGTTGCTTACGCAAGTTTGGGAGCATCCAGAAATTTCCAGTACAGCTAAGAGAGTAGTACAGTCTTGTTTGATCTGCTTACAATACAATCCTGGAAAAGGGACACGTACTCCTGCAGGAGGGTTTGCTACACCAACTGCACCTTTTGAAGTTCTACAAATGGATTATATTCAGCTTGAACGCTGCAACAATTTAAAGTATGTCTTGGTGGTGGTTTGTGCCTTCAGTAAATGGATAGAGGCGTACCCCACAAAGGATAATACTGTCATTACCACAGCAAAGGTGCTTTTGAAAGAATTTTTCCCTAGGTTTGGTGTTTGCAGACTTTTATGGAGTGATAACGGACCTTATTTTGTTGGGGAAGCTATTAAGTATGTCCTGAAAGGATTAGGGATCAAACAGAAGTTCCATGCGGTTTTCCACCCACAATCAGCAGGGTTGGTGGAAAGGTATAATGCTACATTGAAGCTGAAATTAGCGAAGATACAGGCTTCCACATCCTTAACTTGGCCGGATGCATTACCATTGGCATTATTGTCTATTAGGTCAGTGCCACACTCCTGACTTGGCCTTAGCCCCTATGAAGTAGTATTTGGGAGACCAATGAATATTTGGGGAGTTCCTAAACCAAAATCTGTATATGATGTACCTTGTGTCCTGATGAATGATTATTTGGCACAGTTAACCGACAATTTGGTTTCTATTCATCAACGGGTTCGAGAAGCACTTCCTGACAGATCTACAGGTGAAGGACATGAACTCCGACCTGGTGACCAGGTGATGATTAAGTCTTTTGAAAGATCAAGCAGCTTGGAACCAAGGTGGCGAGGCCCAGAACAGGTGCTCCTTGCAACAAGGACAGCAGTTCGAGTGACGAACCAAAAGAATTGGGTCCATAGTACTCACTGCAAGAGAGTGCTACCTACCTTGGAAGAACCTGCTGTGCTGACCGATCATCGAGAGATTTTGACTACGGAGAAAGGCCGTGCTATATCACCTGACGAATCTGCAGAGGTCTTCCTGGACAATACGACTTCTGGAGTGTTGCGATATAATTTGAGACCAAGGAAAGAATCTGAAAATTGTTTTGAAAAGACTGGTTGAGCTACCGCCCTGGGTTAGTGAAACGGAGAGCCAATGTGGCAAGGGGGGTGGATCAGCCGTGCATTAGAGTAGTGACACCCGTCTTGGCCTGTGGTGAAGAAATCAGCGGCTGCCCAGGGATAAGAGCTCCAACGATTGTTTTTAATTCATTTCTGAAAGGGTCGATTAGCACTGTTGCTAAAATGAATAACAAATTGATCATTAGTATTATGGGGTTTGTTGTTGTTTTGGTGGTTACAGCAACAATCACCTGGTTAATTGAAAAGAAGTCTCCTGCTCGTGAGTTTTTTGTTGCCACTACTCCAGTACCAGAGGATCACTATTACTTTACGCTTCCCTATCAGGAGCAGAAGCACCGTCAATCGTACTTCAATAATACTTTCATTCAGATGTTGCATCATACTCATAATGCTACAAATACTACTAACTGTTGGGTATGTGGAATGATACCTGCGCATCAAAAGAAAGGAGGAACACCTTTCATTCCTCTTCCTTTTTCACACAATGGTTCTTGTCAAGCTTGGTACATGCTTTTGTTTGCATCTGGAAAACGTACAGAGGGCGGACTTCTTTTTCGACTTAATAAAGTGTGCTACCAAGACAAAGATGGGTATCCCCAAGCTAAAGGAACTAAATGGGAATCAGAAGAGTATCAACCGGACAATGTTTCAATACCATATGTCTTCACAAATATACGAGACTCTGACAAGAAAGAACAATTTGTGATTTCTGTTACAAAAACTAAAGCAGATTTATGTATACGAAGCATTGGACAAATTCCAGTAGGGATAAGCGATTGTACCTTGATTTTAACTATTGAGAGTGTAAATAATAGTAGTTTTACAGCTTCACATAATACATATTTTGTTTGTGGTAACTATGGATATTACCAACTACCTGTTGGGTGGTCAGGTGTGTGTTATGTATCTTTTCTATTACCACCTGTGTTTTTGGCTCCTGCATCATATCACCGAGATTTAAAACTGTTCAATGACATCATTAACAATAGATATAAAAGGGAAATAAGTACAAATGAGGTAGACCAAACGGATACTAGCCTGCAACAATATGTTGATTTTAATTTAGGATTGTTCCCCTTTGTAGGTGTTGCGTTAAACAGTAGGAAAGTGAGACAATTGACTAGGGTTGTGGAAGCTGTTACCAATCAGGCAGCTCTGGCACTTGGGAATATTACTGAGGAGCTCCAAGTTGCGAGGATTGTAGCGCTCCAAAATCGTATGGTACTAGATGTGATATTAGCTGATCGAGGTGGTGCATGTCGAATCATCGGTAGTAGTTGTTGTGTTTTTATCCCAGATCACTCACCTTCAGTATATGATGCAATATCTAAATTGCATAAAATTGCTGCAGAAATCCATAAAGAGACTGGTACTTGGACTTTTTCTGGATGGTTTTGGGCTCTTGTTTCCGCCTGGGGCTGGAAACTACTGACTATCCTGTGTGTAATAATTGCAATATTTTTTTGTATCTGTATTCAGTGTGGCCCAATGTTCTGCTCCATGTGTATTACTGCTTGTATGCCTACCAAAAGAAATATTACAGAAATGAAGGCACAACATATGTTAGATAAAGAAATAGCTGAAATGATGAGCATAAATATACAGGATGAATATTTAGGTTATCCCAGAAAGACGAATGTCTTCAGCTAATGCTGAAAGGGTCGTCTGTTGTAATTTAGCAGTGATTAGATTAAGCATTAGCAGTAGACATCTTGTATTTAGTAACTATTGTGAACATTTTGCGGAATCCATTTGTATTCATGGCAGCCATTTTCTCTGCTACATGCTGTTACTGAAAATATAGAAAGAGAAGGCCATTTTTGCTAAAGCAAGAGTTGGGAGGAAAATGTGCAGAATCATATATGCTCAGAGAGGAATACAGGCCCCAAGTGCTCATGGCATCTAAGTAAATGGCCAGTGCAGGAGACAGAGAAGAGAGACAAAGGCATAGTTATCCACAAAGCAGCTACACATAGAAAGGCCTAGAAGCTTGCAATAATATAGTTACAGGAAAGGCACGCATTTCAAATCCACGTTAATGAGGAAAGGGAGTTTCTGGACAGGAATGTAAAAGCTTTGATGCTAGAAGGTCAGCAGCTGTGTGAGGGAGGCCAGACAGTCGGGGAGGGCTCCAAGACTGGAGTTAGGAAAGGAGGAGCTACAGACAGCCTTTAGAACGTGAGATAAAAGGTATTGCTGTTTTTCAATAAATGTGCACGTGATAGATATGTAACCTTCGCTTTTCTGCAAATGTGTAATTAGACGCTTTCTCAAGAGAAATGCGGCTTTATGCTGACGAAAGCAGTGACACAATGTACCACGTGAGCGCTTAAATCAAAATGCATGACAAGTGATAAGATGCATTCAAGGTAGCAAAAGTATATAAAAAGGGCTGCTTGAGTTGATGATTTTGAGAACAGTTTCAGACTTAGAGCTGTGCTGTCCTCCCGGCCGTTATTCATAAATGCTCATATTACTTGCCAAACTGAATCCTGTCTTTCTTTATTCGTGACCTGCCAACAACATTTGGCGAGCCAGCCAGGAGCCCTCCTTCTCTTCTCCGGACGCAGCTGAAGGAAAATCTGTCTGTACTGCTTGAATAGAACACTGCGCGCAACATAAACAGGTGAGATTACACCTGCCTATTCAACCAGGCAGTCGGGGATTCCAGATGTTGCAGTTCTAAAGGGGTAAAGAGAGGTCGGGCTTGTACCTTATTATTTTTAATTGCATGATTCTTTTTGGCAACTATAATATGACAAAATGCATGCATGATTTACGTGGGGTTTAAATGTTTTAATGCAATATTATGCTGTGTGCTAAAAAATAAATTGTGATTTCCCGGTTAGACCGGAAGACTAGCTAGGGGGTTAAAGCAATGTTTTGATGGTATGTTATTACTACACTGTGATTCCCTTGTCAGACCAGAAGACTAGCTGGTGTAATAGATAGCACTGCATTACCCAGGGGGCAGCCCCTGGTCGACAGCTGTGCATTACCCAGGGGGCAGCCCCTGGATGAGAGCTGTGTATTACCCAGGGAGGTAGCCCCTGGAAGACATTAGAGTATTACCCAGGGGGGTAGCCCCTGGAAGGCATTATAGAGTATTACCCAGGGGGGTAGCCCCTGGAAGACATTAGAGTATTACCCAGGGGGTAGCCCCTGGAAGACTTCAGAGTATTACCCAGGGGGGTAGCCCCTGGAAGACTTTAGAGTATTACCCAGGGGGGTAGCCCCTGGAAGAGATCAGAGTATTACCCAGGGAGGGTAGCCCCTGGAAGACTTTAGAGTATTACCCAGGGGGGTAGCCCCTGAAAGACTTTAGAGTATTACCCAGGGGGGGTAGCCCCTGGAAGACTTTAGAGTATTACCCAGGGGGGGTAGCCCCTGGAAGACTTTAGAGTATTTCCCAGGGGGGTAGCCCCTGGAAGACTTTAGAGTATTACCCAGCGGGGTAGCCCCTGGAAGACATCAGAGTATTACCCAGGGGGGTAGCCTCTGGAAGACATCAAAGTATTACCCAGGGGGTAGCCCCTGGATGACAGTAGTGTATTACCCAGGGGGGTAGCCCCTGGATGACAGTAGAGTATTACCCAGGGGGGTAGCCCCTGGAAGACATCAGAGTATTACCCAGGGGGGTAGCCCCTGGAAGACATTAGAGCATTACCCAGGGGGGTAGCCCCTGGAAGACATCAGAGTATTACCAGGGGGGTAGCCCCTGGATGACAACAGTGTATTACCCAGGGGGCAGCCCCTGGATGACAATAGTGTATTACCCAGGGGGCAGCCCTGGACGAACGTAGTGCATTACCTAGGGGACAGCCCCTGGAAGAGACATTCATTTGGGAATGCCTAACCGATATTCCGGCTAGAACAGAGGGGTTAGAGTAGGAAATAGTGAAGTGGACCGAGTAAAAAGTGTGAACATTTTGCTCTGATTGAGTCACACGCCCGGTTCACCAGATTCCCAGATTTACTTACCTCTGGAAGGCGTCTTTGAGGGGAAGCGACCAGGGCTGAAATATTAGTGAGAGTCTGAGTACAGTCAGACCCCTGGTTGCAGACCTGCAAAGCGCAACAGGGACTAGTGAATGCGTTTTATGAGTAATGAGTAAAAAAGAGGATAAAAATAATACTGTGTTTTCCAATCATAAAGGTCAGGTTATAGAGAAGTGGCAGGTGTCCCCTCCAGTTGTCACGCAGTCAGATATAAGTGAAGAGGAGAGGGTGCGAGATCTCTGCCATATTTTTGACATCCCAATAGACACCCTTAAAGAGTTCTGTGAAGGGGCAGTAATTAGTGAAAATAAAACGCAGGAGGCCCTAATAAATAACACAAAAGCAAGTCAAACTTGATAATAAATCCCTATGAGTGAGGCTAATAATTCTCCTTGGCAAGAAACAGACACACTTGAGCTAAAATTAGTATTTAAGTGGGCTCACGGTCAACCCCCATGCCCATGCAACACCCCGAGGTTTGAAATAATAACTCAATCACCCCTTATATTAGATGCTCTTCTTGATGCGTTCCTCACAGATATTCGTACCTTCACTACTTTAAATAATGAATGGCTCAACGCACCCCCGAGCACCACAAATACTCATCTGCATACATGACAACGTGATAACACGCATTGCTTCAGCTACTAATCCACTTAGACCACCCATAAATTCACCTGCCCCAGACATCACCATAGAAGAAGTGTTACACAGACTAGCGATAAGCATGGCTGATGTCCACAGATACGGTCTTACAACAATATATGTGAAGTCTGGTAATACTGAGTAGGACTGACTTTACACAATACTGTTGTGAGTTAGTGACAGTGGTATAGTTAAAATACGCACAAGATAACAGACAGGGAAAAAAGAGCGCATCAGTTACGCTGCTAAAGGTACGCATAGGAAAACATTTGTCCTATGGGGATCATGGATACCCCTTTGGACCATTTGATGAAAACTTTCCCTTCAGACAAGGGAAGAATACAAAAATATTGCAAACAGTGGCATAAAGGCACTAAGGGCCACGCTCAACCATGGCCAAAAGATGGGACATTTGACCACGATATAGTTGAACACACATTGACTTACATTCGTTCAAAATACAAGAAAAAGAAAAGGCAGAAGAGGGAAGCTATTCTATCACTATGGCAAGTATTCTGTCATGAGAAAGAAAGAGACAAGTCTACCACACCTGAAGAGGCAGTGACACCCATACAAGAAGTGGCACAAACTCAAACAGAGTCCCCAGGGAATTTGCTACAGGAACCCCCACCTTATGGGTTGTACCCTATCCTGCCAGCTGCAGGGTATCAATATCCCGTCCGGGTTGAGCCTAAGGAGGAGAGGTTAGAGGCACAAGGAACTGAAGCAACCCCTGCTCCTGTCCCTTCAGCCCCTCGAGCTGACCCAGAGTTGAGTGGGAGAGACAGGCTAGTAAGTGAATTGCAACACACACTGAGACAGGCAGAGTAACCCCTTCGGGGACAATGGACTACAGGGCATGTTATTCTCAGGCTTGGTGACACATCTGCAGAGACACTAAGAGAGGCAGCAGAGGACTGGATGGAGGAAGAAGAGGAGCGGGGAGGAGGTGTACACACGGCATCATATAAGGAGCCCTCAGAAGGCTCACAAGGCATAGGGGGGGCAGAAGAGAATGAGGAATGGGACAATGGATTTAATAGGTGTGCACATGAGCAAGGAGTTAATAGAAGGTTATATAATTTTCGTCCGCGCCCTCAACGAGAATTAGTAATGACAGCCAGAGGTGTCTCAGTCACAAAAACACCGTCAACAGTCAAAAAGAGGAAGGAGGATGACACCAGACAGAGTACAGAGTATTAGGAATATGTCTAAGCCCACAACCACTAAACAGATGCAGAAGTTTTTAGGACTCTGCAATTATGTGAGACAGTGGATATTTGATTATGCCACCCTAACTGCACCACTTCTCACTGCCTTAAAAGAGTCCCACGCAAACGCAAATAAAGTAGACTGGACCGATGACAGGGAAACAGCCTTCCTGGAGCTAAAAGAAGTAATTACAAATGCTCCAGTGTTAGCCACACCTGATTACAAAAAAACTTTCTACCTCTTTTGTCATTGTAATGGAATAACAATGACAGCAGTACTGACTCAAAAGACATCTATGGGGCACGACTGCATTTACGCGAATTGCAAGAACAAGCACTACCTCATGAAAGGGAGCTGTGGGAGCAGCGAGGGTGTATACAGTCACCAACAGATTTTATCTATAGGCAAGAAAGTACAGGCAAACCAGTGATGCCTCAAGCCCTGCTATATATTGCCCTTGAGCAACTACACCTTCCTGCACACACTGCAGAAGAATACCTCCTTGCCACATTACAGACAGACTGGTTCATTCCGCAGTTATCTGAAATGATTACGATGTACATTGCAGAATGCACGGTATGCCAACAATACAGTCCAAGACCTACATTAAAAGTAATTACATCAACTATACCGCGTCCAACAGGTCCATTTAAAAATTTGCACCTAGATTTTGTTGACATGATTGAAAGATGTAATAACTACAGATACCTTATTGTATTAGTCTGCCCCTTTTCAAGGTGGATTGAAGCAGGACCATGTGTACATAATGATGCCAAAGCTGCAGCTAATTTCTTGATACGAGAGGTCATACCTAGGTGGGGAATCGCAGAAGCAATACGTTCAGATAACGGCACCCATTTTGTTAATGCCATGTTTCAGCACATCTGCACCTCTTTAGGAATAAAACATAAATTGTCATCTGTTTATCATCCCCAAAGTAATGGTATTGTGGAACGCCTTAACGGCCTTTTGAAGAACAAAATCAGTAAATTATGTGTCACCATGAACAAAAATTGGCTGTACTGCCTACCCCTAGCCTTATATGCCCTTAGAAACCAACCAGGAAGTGACCATCACTTGACCCCTCACCAGATAGTAACAGGACGGCCCATGCCAACTCCCTTAACAATAGCTCGACAGCGAACAGATGCTCAAAAGACAGCTGAAGTCCTAGGACAGGAAATGAGTAGCTATCTATCTCAGTTATTGAAGTCTGTCAAGTTCGTCTCTAAACAGGTGGCACGACAAGAGAAGTGCACCAACGCAGCCCAGCAGACCAGTCCAATATCCGTGGGCCAGCAAGTGTACATCTGCAATTTTGTGCGACGATGGAAAGACAGCAAGTTCGAGGGCCTTTACTTAGTGACCCAGAGCACCCCCACAGCGGTGAAGGTGGAGGGCAGGAAGCCATGGATACACCTATCAGACAGACGTTCGATTGTCCCCAGTTTCATGTCATACATCATCATCTTCACAGGAACATTTACAGCAAGACAAAGACGAAGGACAGAGTCCTTCCCCATGAGGCCAGCAGAACTTCTACTCGACACTACTAGTGGACAGTTATGTATTTCGATTTTGTTTTTCTGTTCATGCTTTGTTATGTTAGCAATTACCTTTCAATGGTATCTTAGTCCATACATGGCAATGTGTCAGTATACTAAGCGCCTACAGAGAGAAGTATATAAATATGAAAATATATCTCACAATATTCATACTAGCTTATTAGACAATGTATGGTATCAGCACATGACAGAGATAGGCATGCACACTACTAATGAATCATGTTTCGTTTGTTCTTTGATTCCACATGCTAGTGACACAGATAGGCTACATTCATCAAAAGAAGTATTTCCAAATATTACTCGATGTTTATTGCACTTGTACCTTTGTAGGATGAGAGCACGAATGCAGCCCTTGCAGATAAGACAGGGAGCATTTCTAGTAAACACCACACAATATGAGGAGGAATTAGCCGATATAACAAATGTCTTGACAGATCGCAAAGAATTTGTGGTGAAATTAGGGAGGATGGCTGAGACGGGAATAATGAAATATAAAAGTAGGAATTGGAAAAATAAAATAATAGAACAGGGATTCCTGGGAATATCAAGATCTACACTTTTCTGTAAGAATTATTCAGCTTCATCCATGTCCCAAGATTGTCAGGAAAGACCATATTTTCGAGTAAATGGATCAGTGTATGTTCATGGTCAGTGGTACCACAGTGCAATATTTGGATGTAGAGCTCTCTCTCTCTCTGGAAGGGAAATCAGACTGATAATAGCACCCAGAAGAAGTGTCAGGCTATATGGGATGAAAATATATCTAGATTAACATGGGTGGAAACACCAACAACTCTCCAAGCAGGCAGAACACCAATTGTTTTCTTTTTATGTTTCAGAGGGAATGGAACAGTCCCCGTGGGAAGGAACATCAATTGCATCACCACAGAGTACAATGCTGATATGTAATGCGGCACCTCCAGTCTGATGGACTATTATTGGCAATGCGGAGAATGGCTATATTCACGACTTCCTTCCGCATGGAAAGGTCTCTGTTCCTTAGTAACTGTGCACACCCCCTCCCTGGTGATTCCAGGGGTGGACATCTCAAAGTTATATGATCACCCCATGAGCCGTCCAACAAATTTATTGCGCCATCGGAAAAAGAGGTATGCAGAGTATATGGGTACTACAACCTGGGAAAACATTCCACAAGAGCACAGGTTGTATAATGATGCCCAAATGTTCTTTGGGAGCATATTTCCCTTTGTTCAAACAAGGGCCACGGCCCGCTGGCTGCAGATAACACGATGGGAACTAATGAAGACAATCAATGCAACTGAAGATGGATTCAATGCAGTCAAGGAAGAGATGCGGGCTGTGAGAGTGATGCTTATGCAACATAGGTATGTGCTAGACTTGATGACGGCCATGGAGGGTGGGGTCTGTGCCAAGATCGGAACTGCCTGTTTTACATGCCAACGATGCAGACAATGGAACAATCACAGAGGCCATACAGACTCTATATAACATGCGGAAGAAGATGGCAGACGAGGGTGGTGCCCCCAATGAATGGTTTTCAGGATGGTTTGCATGGATACCATCCTGGTTATCAGGACTGATTAAGGGGTTATTCCTGATACTTGTGGTGATGTTATTGATGTTCTGTACCTTTCAGTTAGTGGTAGGATGCTGCAAGAAGGTTAGCCAGAAGATAGGTGGGATGTTCACTAGTAGGGTAGCCAGGGACGTAAAGGAGGATGAGGATCACGTATATATCCAAATGAAGGAATGTAGTAGAGAGGGTGGAATAGTGCTCATGGCATCTAAGTAAAAGGCCAGTGCAGGAGACAGAGAAGAGAGACAAAGGCATAGTTATCCACAAAGCAGCTACACGTAGAAAGGCCTAGAAGCTTGCAATAATATAGTTACAGGAAAGGCACGCATTTCAAATCCACGTTAATGAGGAAAGGGAGTTTCTGGACAGGAATGTAAAAGCTTTGATGCTAGAAGGTCAGCAGCTGTGTGAGGGAGGCCAGACAGTCGGGGAGGGCTCCAAGCCTGGAGTTAGGAAAGGAGGAGCTACAGACAGCCTTTAGAACGTGAGATAAAAGGTATTGCTGTTTTTCAATAAATGTACACGTGATAGATATGTAACCTTCGCTTTTCTGCAAATGTGTAATTAGACGCTTTCTCATGAGAAATGCGGCTTTATGCTGACGAAAGCAGTGACACAATGTACCACGTGAGCGCTTAAATCAAAATGCATGACAAGTGATAAGATGCATTCAAGGTAGCAAAAGTATATAAAAAGGGCTGCTTGAGTTGATGATTTTGAGAACAGTTTCAGACTTAGAGCTGTGCTGTCCTCCCGGCAGTTATTCATAAATGCTCATATTACTTGCCAAACTGAATCCTGTCTTTCTTTATTCGTGACCTGCCAACAACAATGCTGCCATGTGCTCACCATGTGCTCTGTCCTACCTTTCTGTTAACTGCTCTTGAAATCTGCCTAGTGACAAGTTATATTTAGCATCTCTTACTTTCGCACATGCTCAGTAAGGTCTGCAGCTGTTAGTCCTTGGAAACTGTTAGCTCCTCCTACCTGTCGACTGTGCATTTTCCACATGACCTTACATGTATACAAGTCTTGTTTCCATAATTGTACCATCTCCTTTTAGCCCCTGTGTGGGTATAAAAGGACCATGCTCTCTCAGTTCAGTGTGCTACTTCAGACATTACCCTAGGGTGCTGTTTGAACTGTAGTACCACCTCATGAGGTTAATAAACTTTTGTCTTTTATTCCAGTTTCTGTGCCAACTTATTCCTACATGGTCTGAGGACTTTGTGCAGAGAAAGGTGAACCCCTTGCACTACTAGGCCTTGCTGAGGCTTACTTCAACACTTGCACACTTGGCTTCAACTTTATTCACTAATTCTTTCTGAGCATGTACCATGAATTTGGTCCCTTGACAGGAAAGCGGGATTGAAAGTCCGCTGAGCCAGCTTATAATGGTCGGTCTTCAGGAGCGTATGTTCAGTGTCTTAAAAATGTTTTTTAGATATAATATCCTGAGGCCTGGAAAAGCTGGGCACGCACAAAAATGTGTTCTGGTGACTCTTGTCTGTACCCACACAGTCGACAGGAATGTGGCAGATCCTGCTGTCGCCATGAAGGGACCATATCCTTCGTTTCCATCAACCCAAAGTTGAAAAGCATGAACCGATGTTTCCGCGACTGGTTGAAGGTTGCTGCTAGGTATTCCTGTGCCCGTAAAGTTTTGTACGATGTTATTATAGTCCAGGTGTATCAGAATTTAAAGATTTCTTCTTAGTGGCAGCGTTTGCCTTCCGAAAAAACTCCTTTTTGTCCGGGTTCTGATCCCAGGCTTCTAGCAAACCTAATGCTTTAATGCAGTTACTTAAGTGATGACCCCAGGTATTTTTATCATTGTGTCTCTGTTGCTCCTCAATTTCCATCCAACATAGGTTGTTTAGAGTAACAGTCTCAGCTGCACGCAACCTCCAGCATAGTTTAATGAAGGCACATCTACTCTGAAATTCATAGTTTTTCAGGCCCAATTCTAAACGACCCTGAGCTGGAGATGCTGGTCGTGATATCCCAAAAACTGTTTTCTAGGCCTTCGTCTGGACTTGATTGAAAAAAAACTGCCTCCTTCCCCAGCATAATTTCGGCGCCATAAGTGATGATGGGCATTAGCTGCGCTGCCATGACAGAAAGCAGGTGGGAGTATGAAGGGCAGCTCAGCTTTTGTTTTAGAACTTTAAAACCATATGTCAATGAGAGGGCTTTTGCTTGAGCGACAGCAAGCTGCGGCTTGAAAGTCAGGAGGCGGTCCATAGTGAATCCCAAGTACTTATATGTGGGTGCAACCTCCACCCGGGATCCGTTTATGAACCATGAAGCAGATTTAAACTTCCTGTCAACTAGGCGGACAACCTTAGTTTTACTCAAATTCAATTCTAGGCCTTGCATTGTTATGTATGTGTAAAATTCATCGATGCTATGTTGTAGCCCAACAGATGTTTGGCTGAATAGAACTATGTCGTCTGCGTACTGTAGCCATGCAATTCCTTTCTTGGCCAATACTGGCGGGTGGCCATTTACGGGAGCTAGAGCCTCGGCTAGGTCTGCAAGATATAAGTTAAACAGCGTGGGAGCCAATACATACCCTTGTTTGAGTCCTTTTGCTGTTAATATTCTGTTGGTGAGGTGGCTGCCCTCTCCAATTTTTACTTGCACCCAAGTACCTGTGTAAATCTGCAACTAAAGAATTTTACAAAGTTCTCCATGAATTTCGAAAACCGAAATGCATGGAAGCAAGTCATCCCACTACTCAAGATTTCACAAACAAACTGGCAACTCATTACATAACCAAGGCAGACACATTGGACTCCTATTTCAAACAGAAGAAAATCATCAGCACCAACCCGCTTCCTAAAATCCCCTCCAAGAGTAAACCAATGCAGCCTCTGCATTCCTTCAAACAAATATCACCAGGTGAATTCATGGATTTGGTCCAAACTATCAGGCCTTCTGGCTGCCCTTCTGACCCTTGTCCAGTACACACCTTCAAGAACATTCTTTTATCTACTTCTGCTGCCACACCCATTAGAAGAGTCATCAATAACCCTTTAACTACAGGAACTTTTTCTGGAGACCTGAAAAAGGCATACATATGTCTGCTAGTATAGAAAACAAACCAAGACCCACAGGACTACAACTACAAACCAATTACGAACGGACCTTTCCTGGGCAAACTGATAAAAAGAGTAGCATTTGCCCAGATATCACAATTCATGGAAGACAACTCCATACTTTCAGACTACCAAACTGGATTCTGCCCACTCATAGGAATTTTGGATTATCTTAAAATCACTGTTGACTGCAATGGAGTTGTTGCACTACTTCTCTTGGACCTCTCAGCTGCCTTTGATACTGTTGACCATGACACCCTAATTCAAAGACTCCACAAAGCCGGCATAGAAGAGACTGCTCTTGAATGGATTACTTCCTACCTTCAAAACAGAACTAATATTATCTATTACCACCTCTTCTCGTCCAAACCCTACCTCACAAAAGCAGGGGTCCCCCAAGGATCAATGATCTCAGCTATGCTTTTCACCATCTACATGATGTCATTATCAGAACTGATCAATGATTTTCAACTCACATGCTACAACTATGTAGATACACACAAATACTAGTTAAACTGGAATGCCCAAAGACATTAAAAACTCACAAATCTTCAGTTGCCTCAGAGCCGTTGATCAGTGAATGACTTGGAGCCATCTCAAACTGAATGCTTACAAAATAGAAATAGTCACATGTGGTGACTGGAAAAAATATGACCCACTGTGCACCTGGCCTGATGATCTCGGACCACCTCCTCAAGTATCCAAGGAAGTTAACAACCTTGAAATTACCATACCCTCCAAGTTAACAATGAATGCCGAAGTGGACAAATTAGCAAGATCAAGCTTCATTACCTTGAAAACTTTGTGATGCATCTTCCCCCATCTTGGATTTCAACACAAGGTGCAGGCTACTATCTCTCTCTTGTACTATCCAAACTGGATTATGCCAATGGCCTCTATCATAGATCAGCTCTATTATTAAAAAAAACTACAACATATTCAGAACTCAGCTGCCAGGCTACTATTACATCTAAAGCCCCAAGCCAACATCTCCCCTGCCTTGAGAGCACTACACTGGTCAGCCGTTCCCAGAAGATCCACCTTCAAGCTGCTTTGTATCACCCACAAAGATATACATGGAACAGGACCATGTTTCATCAGAAACAAAATAACCAAATACATTCAACAAAGAAACCTCCGCTCAAGATTGGCACCCCGCCTTAAAACACCACCATACAAGAAAAGGACAATAGGTTATACATCCTTCTCTGTTCAAGCCAAACTATGGAATTCATTACCTCCAAATATAAGATCCAAGGATAACTATCTTGTCTTCAGAAGACTACTCAAGAGTTGTCTCTTTCCTTCATAACCACCATATTCAAACAGCAATGGCCTGCATATGCCTGTGTTGATAAATATTTATAATAATATGATTAGGTGTATATTCTAGATATGTATAATTCTTTAAGAAATATGTATAGTTACTATTTCATAATAAATTATACACATACTCTTTAAGCCTGTTTAACAAATGCATTTGTACTTACGGTTAAATATATATATATATATATATATATATATATATATATATATATATATATATATATCTGTATGTGTGTGTGTGTGCGCATGTGTGTATATTTATATGTAGGTGCAGATTATTCTATGCTTAACTTGTTCATAGGTCATTGCATAGCTCCTAGATAAGTTGTTATGTTAAATACTTTTGAATCCCTGCCTTCTTTTCTATATCACAATGAGCACATTTTATCTTAACTATATAACAGCAAGCATTTTGCTATTGAAAAATTGAAAAAAGATAAATGAATGTTAGAAAAGTACACTTATTAATTAACATCAAATATTACAAATCTTGAAAGTCTGTGTCTATACAAAACTACTTTACTTCTCATATTATTATACCCATTATTATATTCCTTGCACATATATTCCCTTACAATGTATTTACATATCTTTTTATTTATTACTCTGATCCCACGTGAGAAAAAATACTTAAAAATAAATAAATTTAATCTATAAATAAAATTTTAAATATAAATAAATAAATTTAAAAAATAATAATAATTGAAAAAGATATAAATTTTACACTCTCTTAAGATTTACTCTGTCTCCCCATCACCCTATATCTCTATCAATAGACCACTCCATCCCCACTCTCACTCTTCCCAAACCCATCCTACTACTTTAATTTCCAAAATAACCCTGCCTAAGCTCTTCCCATCTCTACCGCATCTAGCTTACCCCAAACCTCGGTTTAACACTATGATCTCCCAAATAACAATACTGAATTCTCCCTCATTTATCTCACCTTTGACTCATCCAAAACCGCTCCTGTTACTATGATCTCCCTAACCCCTTTGCACAACTCTTCCCTCCTCCACCTCTCCTTTACTTATCCCAAGCCTCATCCTATTACTATAAACTCCCAATTAACATTTCTGGATTCTTCACTCTATCTTTCCATTACTCTAGCCAATCTTCCTAACAAACTCCTATATCCTGTGCTCAAATTAACTCATACCGATACTGTACTCATATTTACCTATACTAATCCACCATTATTTCCTCTTGGGCTCCAGAGTAGTGTGCTACTCGCCAAAAAGCGCTTTGAGGCCTCATCAGGGGTAGTAAACGCTATATAAATACAATTACAATAATTAACTTGTTTGAAATATTGCAAAGCAACATTGTTTCTTTATTATGTGTAACCTCTGAAATTATGCTTTAATACACGATCTTGCAATGCACCCCAATCCACCCCACTCCAAACTGCCCCACTACAATCCTCCCAACCCATCTACCCCACTTCAATTCACCTCACTCTAATCAAAAACAATCTGCACCACTCCAAAACAATCTGCCCCACTCCGATCTAAAATAATCTGCCATACTCCATTCTTCCCCAATCCACTCCAAAACAATCTGCCCCACTCCAGTCCAAAACAATCTGCCCCACTAAAATCCAGTGGTGGCTGCCACTCAACGGAGGTGGTGGGGCGGGACAGTGGGTGGGGGCTATTTTAAAAAAAATGAAAAAAGCTCACCTTTGGGGGAGACGCATTGGTCTCCCCTCCGTCATTGTCATTGTCCTCTTCCTGGCTGCTCATAGGCTCCCAGCCAATCACAATGCTTCTGTCACCAGCATGACAGCATCGTCATGATTGGTCTGAGCAGCCTGCTTCGCCACTCAGACTGGGAGTGGGAGCCTGGGCATGTTCTCCACGCGGTTGTGCAATACAGCCGGGTAGAGAACATGCAAAGTGTGCATGTGTGTTTGGCCAGCCCAACACGGCCAGCCAAGCAGACATGCATACTCTGTGCTGCAAAATCCCTCCTCCGGCCTCCTCCCTTCAGCCTAGTCCTTCCCAGCCCCTTACTCCCAGGAAAAAGAAAATTAAATTAACATCTCATTGTTATCATTTTATTTTTCCTTTCCCCACAAACCAGTAGGGCAACGCTCCTCCACCTTAGAAGAGGAGCCTTCCCTGCTTAAATCCAAAACAATCTGCTCCACTCCAATCTGCCCCAATCTAAAACAATCTGCCCCACTGAAATCTGCTGCACTCCAATCCAAAACAATCTGCCCCACTCCCATCTGCCCCACTTCAATCCAAAACAATCTGTCTCACGTGAATCCACTCAACTCCAATCTGCCCCACTCCAATGCAAAACAATCTGCATCACTCCAATCCTTCCCTTTCCAATCTGCCCCATTCCAATCCAAAACAATAACCCCACTGCAATCCAATCTGCCTCACTCCAGTCACGACCACCTCACCCCACCCCAGCTCACCACATCCCAATTCACCCCACTTCCATCTGATGCACCCCGCACCAAACCAATCTACCCCACTCCACCTTAATACATTCGGACCCTCTCCAATGTGCCCCACTCCAATCCAAAACATTCTGCCCCACTCCAATCCAAAACAGTCCGTCACACTCCAGCCTGCCTGATTCCATTCCAAAATAATCTGCCAAACTCCAATCTGCCCCACTCCAATCCTAAACAATCTTCCCTATTTCAATCTGCTCAAATCCAAACAATCTACCCCACTTGAATCTAAAACAACCTGCCCCACTCCAATCCATTCCAATCTGCCCCACTTTAATTCAAAACAACCTTCTTCTCCCTAACCTACCCCACTTCAACCCCAAACAACCCACTCAAATCCAAAACAATCTGCTGCAATCCCTCACCCCAATCCAAACCACTCCATCCCAATTCACTCCACTCCAATCTACCCCAATACAATACAATCCACTCCAGTCCAATCCACCCCACCTAGCCCACCCCACCCCAGTCTGATCCACCTCACCCCAGACTGATGGATCCTACTCTAGTCTGATACACCCCTCTCCAATCCAACCTACCCTCCTCCAATCCTACCGCCCACTGCAATTGAACTCACCCTACTCCAATCCAACCCACGTCACCCCACCCCAATCAACCCCAGTCCAGTCCACTCCACTCCAATCAAGTCCTCTCCACTCCAGTCCGATCCACCCACCCCAGTCCAAACCAACCTATCCTACTCCAATCCAACCTACCCACTCCAATCCAATCCACCCCATTCAAGTCCACCACTACCCAATCCACCTTACTCCAACCCACCCCACTTAATACAATCCACTTTAATGCACCTCACTTTAGTTCAATTCAGTCCAAATTAATTCCCCTTACTCCAGTCCAGTCCATCCCATTCAAAACCACCTTAGTCTTCCACACTTCAATCCAGCACACCACTGTCCAATCACTCCACCCCACATCAATCCAACCCACCCCACTTCAATTCAATCCACCCCACTTCAACTGAGTCCACCCACTCCAATCCACCCCAACCTAAAAATTCCACTCCACTCCAATCCAATCCCCCAATCGAGACCACGCCAACCCTGTCCAATCCACCCCCATCCAATTCACCACACTCAATCCATCCAATCCCCCACACCCCACCACAATACACCCCAATCCCACCCACCTCACTCCAGTCCACCCCACTGCAGTCCACCCAACTGCAGTCCAATTCACCACACACCAATCCAATCCACCTTACCTCAATGCAATCCACCCCAGTCCAGTCATCCCAGTCCAGTCCCCCCACCCTGAACCCATCCTCCCTCTCCAGTCCACCACACCCCTCCCTAATCCACCCAACCCCATTGCAATCCATTCCAATCCAATCCACCCCACTCCAATCCCCACTGCAGTCCAATTCACCACATACCAATCCAATCCACCTCACCTCAATGCAATCCACCCCAGTCCAATCCACCCACCCTGAATTCATCCACCCCCTCCAGTCCACCACACCCCTTCCTTATTCCTTGCTCATCACCTCATTTCAATCCATGCCAATCCACCTTATTACATGCCAATACACCCCACTCTACCCCACCCCATCCGGTTCAGTCCACTGCACTCCCATCCAATTCATCCAGCCAACCCCCACTCAAATTCACCCCACTACAATCCACCCCAGCCCACTTCAATCACCCCACCCCACTCCAACCTAATCCATCCACCACCCCGCACTCCAATCCATCCCTTTCCATGAATTACACTCCCCACGCCAATCCATTCCAATCCAGCACGCCCTACCCAATATAATCCACCCCACTCCAATCCAATCCATCACACTGCAATCAGCCTCACTCACGCTAATCCACCACACTCTATTCCATTCCACCCACTCTATCCCAATTAAATCCATCCCACCCTATCCCAGTTCAGTCTGCCACCTCCAATCCATCCAGCCCACCCCAATCCACCCCACTCCAATCCAGTCCACCCTGCGATCAATCCAGCCACCTCACTCCAATCTAATCTAATCCACCGGACTACAATCTGATCTAATCCACCCCACCCCAATCAAATCCAATCCACCCCAACCCACACCATCACTCAAATCCAAACCACCCATTTAAATACAATGTCATCCTCCCCACACAAATCTACCCCAATTCTATCCACCTCACTCCATTTCAATCCACCCCACTCCAATCTAATCCAAATCCACCCACGCCAATCCACCCCACTCACTCAACCCACCCCACTCCATACAATCCACTTTAATGCACCTCACTTCAGTTCAATCCAGTCCACATTGATTAACCTTACTCCAGTCCAGTCCACCCCCTTCCAAACCACCTTAGTCTTCCACACTTCAATCCAGCACACCACTGTCCAATCACTCCACCCCACATCAATCCAATCCACCCCACTTCAACTGAGTCCACCCACTCCAATCCACCCCAACCCAAAAATTCCACTCCACTCCAATCCAATCCCCCAATCCAGTCCACCCCAACCCTCTCTAATCCACCCCATCCAATTCACAACACTCAATCCATCCAATCCCCCACACCCCACCACACTACACCCCAATCCCACCCACCTCACTCCAGTCCACCCCACTGCGGTCCACCCAACTGCAATCCAATTCACCACTCACCAATCCAATCCACCTTACCTCAATGCAATCCACCCCAGTCAAGTCATCCCAGTCCAATCCTCCCCACCCTGAACCCATCCACCCTCTCCAGCCCACCACATCCCTCCCTAATCCACCCAACCCCATTGCAATCCACTCCAATCCAATCCACCCCACTCCAATCCACCCCACTGCAGTCCAATTCACCACACAACAATCCAATCCACTTCACCTCAATGCAATCCACCCCAGTCCAATCCACCCCACCCTGAATTCATCCACCCCTCCAGTCACCACACCCCTCCTTTATTCCCTGCACATCACCTCATTTCAATCCATGCCAATCAACCTTACTACATGTCAATACACCCCACTCTACCCCACCCCATCCAGTTCAGTCCACTGCACTCCCATCCAATTCATCCAGCCAACCCCCACTCAAAGCCACCTCACCTCAATCCACCCCAGCCCAATTCAATCACCCCACCCCACTCCAACCTAATCCATCCACCACCCTGCACTCCAATCATCCCACTCCCATGCATTACACTCCCCACTCCAATCCATTCCAATCCAACACGCCCTACCCAATCTAATCCACCCCACTCCAATCCAATCCATCACATTGCAACCCACCACACCCCACTCCAATCCACCCCAGCAAATTTAAATCCACCCCACTACAATCCAATCCGCCCTACTGCAATCAACCTCACTCACTCTAATCCACCACACTCTACTCCATTCCACCCACTCTATCCCAATTAAATCCATCCCACCCTATCCCAGTTCAGTCCGCCACCTCCAATCCATCCAGCCCACCCCAATCCACCCCACTCCAATCCTGTCCACCCTGCGATCAATCCAACCACCTCACTCCAATCCAATCTAATTCATCCGACTACAGTCTCATCTAATCCACCCCACCCCAATTCAATCCAATCCACCCCACCCCACCCCATCACTCAAATCCAAACCACCCACCCAAATACAATGTAGTCCTCCCCACACGAATCTACCCCAATTCTATCCACCTCACTCCATTTCAATCCACCCCACTCCAATCTAATCCAAATCCACCCACACCAATCCACCCCACTCACTCAATCCACCCCACTCAATACAATCCACTTTAATGCACCTCATTTCAGTTCAATCCAGTCCACATGAATTCACCTTACTCCAGTCCAGTCCACCCCATTCCAAACCACCTTAGTCTTCCAAACTTCAATCCAGCACACCACTGTCCAATCACTCCACCCCACATCAATCCAATCCACCCCACTTCAATCCAAACCACCCCACTTCAACTGAGTCCACCCACTCCAATCCACCCCAACCCAAAAATTCCACTCCACTCCACTCCAATCCAATCCCCCAATCCAGTCCACCCCAACCCTGTCCAATCCACCCCATCCAATTCACCACACTCAATCCATCCATTCCCCCACACCCCACCACAATACACCCCAATCCCACCCACCTCACTCCAGTCCACCCCACTGCAGTCCACCCAACTGCAGTCCAATTCACCACACACCAATCCAATCCACCTTACCTCAATGAAATCCACCCCTGTCCAGTCATCCCAGTCCAATCCTCCCCACCCTGAACCCATCCACCCTCTCCAGTCCACCACACCCCTCCCTAATCCACCCAACCCAATATCAATCCACTCTAATCCACCCCACTCCAATCAACCCCACTGCAGTCTACTTCACCACACACCAACCCAATCCACCTCACCTCAATGCAATCCACCCAGTCCAATCCATCCCACCCTGAATTCATCCACCCCTCCAGTCCACCACACCCCTCCTTTATTCCCTGCACATCACCTCATTTCAATCCATGCCAATCCACCTTACTACATGCCAAGACACCCCACTCTACCCCACCCCATCCAGTTCAGACCACTGCACTCCCATCCAATTCATCCAGCCAACCCCCACTCAAATCCACCCCACTACAATCCACCCCAGCCCAATTCAATCACCCCACCCCACTCCAACCTAATCCATCCACCACCCCGCACTCCAATCCATCCCAATTCCATGCATTACACTCCCCACTCCAATCCATTCCAATCCAACACGCCCTACCCAATCTAATCCACCCCACTCCAATCCAATCCATCACATTGCAACCCACCACACCCCACTCCAATCCACCCCAGCAAATTTAAATCCACCCCACTACAATCCAATCCGCCCTACTGCAATCAACCTCACTCACTCTAATCCACCACACTCTACTCCATTCCACCCACTCTATCCCAATTAAATCCATCCCACCCTATCCCAGTTCAGTCCGCCACCTCCAATCCATCCAGCCCACCCCAATCCACCCCACTCCAATCCTGTCCACCCTGCGATCAATCCAACCACCTCACTCCAATCCAATCTAATTCATCCGACTACAGTCTCATCTAATCCACCCCACCCCAATTCAATCCAATCCACCCCACCCCACCCCATCACTCAAATCCAAACCACCCACCCAAATACAATGTAGTCCTCCCCACACGAATCTACCCCAATTCTATCCACCTCACTCCATTTCAATCCACCCCACTCCAATCTAATCCAAATCCACCCACACCAATCCACCCCACTCACTCAATCCACCCCACTCAATACAATCCACTTTAATGCACCTCATTTCAGTTCAATCCAGTCCACATGAATTCACCTTACTCCAGTCCAGTCCACCCCATTCCAAACCACCTTAGTCTTCCAAACTTCAATCCAGCACACCACTGTCCAATCACTCCACCCCACATCAATCCAATCCACCCCACTTCAATCCAAACCACCCCACTTCAACTGAGTCCACCCACTCCAATCCACCCCAACCCAAAAATTCCACTCCACTCCACTCCAATCCAATCCCCCAATCCAGTCCACCCCAACCCTGTCCAATCCACCCCATCCAATTCACCACACTCAATCCATCCATTCCCCCACACCCCACCACAATACACCCCAATCCCACCCACCTCACTCCAGTCCACCCCACTGCAGTCCACCCAACTGCAGTCCAATTCACCACACACCAATCCAATCCACCTTACCTCAATGAAATCCACCCCGTCCAGTCATCCCAGTCCAATCCTCCCCACCCTGAACCCATCCACCCTCTCCAGTCCACCACACCCCTCCCTAATCCACCCAACCCAATATCAATCCACTCTAATCCACCCCACTCCAATCAACCCCACTGCAGTCTACTTCACCACACACCAACCCAATCCACCTCACCTCAATGCAATCCACCCAGTCCAATCCATCCCACCCTGAATTCATCCACCCCTCCAGTCCACCACACCCCTCCTTTATTCCCTGCACATCACCTCATTTCAATCCATGCCAATCCACCTTACTACATGCCAAGACACCCCACTCTACCCCACCCCATCCAGTTCAGACCACTGCACTCCCATCCAATTCATCCAGCCAACCCCCACTCAAATCCACCCCACTACAATCCACCCCAGCCCAATTCAATCACCCCACCCCACTCCAACCTAATCCATCCACCACCCCGCACTCCAATCCATCCCAATTCCATGCATTACACTCCCCACTCCAATCCATTCCAATCCAACACGCCCTACCCCAATGTAATCCACGCCACTCCAATCCAATCCATCACACTGCAAACCACCACACCCCACTCCAATCCACCCCAGCAAATTTAAATCCACCCTACTGCAATCCAATCCACCCTACTGCAATCAGCCTCACTCACTCTAATCCACCACACTCTACTCCATTCCACCCACTCTATCCCAATTAAATCCATCCCACCCTATCCCAGTTCAGTCCGCCACCTCCAATCCATCCAGCCCACCCCAATCCACCCCACTCCAATCCAGTCCACCCTGCGATCAATCCAACCACCTCACTCCAATCCAATCTAATCCACCCGACTACAGTCTCATCTAATCCACCCCATCCCAATCCAATCAAATCCACCCCACCCCAACCCATCACTCAAATCCAAACTACCCACCCAAATACAATGTAATCCTCCACACACAAATCTACCCCAATTCTATCCACCTCACTCCATTTCAATCCACCCACTCCAATCTAATCCAAATCCACCCACACCAATCCACCCCACTCACTCAATCCACCCCACTCTACCCCAATCCAATCCACGTGATTTCAAATGGCCCCATTCTACTACAAACCAATACAACCCACTACCTCAATCCAGTCCAGCTCACTCCACCCTATTCTACCCAAATCCACTCCACGCCACTCTACAATACTCTGTCATTGAACTCGAATCCCCTCTGCTCAACTCTACAACAATCAGCTGCTCCTACACCTCTCTAAGGCGTTCAAACAAATCCACTATACAACACACTACTCCCCCATTCCACTCTAACACTTCACGCCACTATCTTTTGGACATGCTGAACAGGAGCCACACTAGTGTACAACATGGCAAAACATATAGGAGAGGCCCGTTGGCTTTGCCAATGCGTGTTTATGTTTTGAGTCCTCCTGTATCACATTATTTCTATTAATGACCCACTTTCTGTCCAAGATGACGCTTTTAAACCGCTAGCTTCAAAACCTGAACAAATTGGAACCTTTTAACAGGCCTGCTCAGTAGTTGTGTGGCTTGTCTGATGCTGTTGTGAGCCTTTGTTTGATATGACCTACAAACCTTCCACATCTCTATGATTGACAGCGGAAGAAAAATCCTCTCAGCTCTTTGGAGATTTCTGATGTAATACGCAGCACTGCATTGTGCTAACAATACACTAAAGGAAAGACAAAATGTTAGAGGAATCATCCCAGCCAGGACAGTTAATACTTGTCCTATTTTTTTCAAAGTGCTTAGTGTTCAAATTACAGGAAAACAAAGGTCGTCTGGAGACCGTGCACTCCTGATCCTGCCCATAAAATAAGAAACAAGTTGGCATGAGCCCACGAAAGCCAGCGGTGTCTCTTCGGAATTCTACCAGCCCGGAGGCTCTCACGAAAAGTTCATGATAAAATAAATGCCCATTGATTCACGGCGCTTGTAGTCACCAGCGCGGCATGTGGAAAACGCCCGACGGACCTCATTCGGGGTTCACGGAACAGGACAGAACCACAAGGCATGCTTTGAAATGCAACAGTGAGCACAGAGCGTCGACAACAACAATCACATAGCGCGCCGACGACTCCCGCCTCGGAGCGCTGCTTCAGTGGGAGCTCATTGGGAAAGAATAATGTCCCGTGAGCACCGACAGAGCCGCGAGGTCTTAGCCGGCATGTTTTAAGTGAAGCCCTTTCTGCATTCGATAGTCCCCATGTTGCAGTGGACTGAAAATGAGTGAGTGCGTTAGCATCATTAAATACACGAGATCTCAACATGAACAAGAAAACAAGACACCGCGCGTTTTGAAAAAGACGCTATTAACATAGAGGTCCTGTGGGAGATCCGTGTGAATCACAATATTCCCAGACTGAGCTCTCCAGTTGACAATGCTGTCCTTTTAATGCCGCATATCTGGTAAAGAGAAGATGAGACATGAGCTAAGAAGCAACATAGTGTAACGTTCGCTAGTTTGGTAATGAACTGCCACCAGATGTAGAAAGTTGCAATTATCAACCATTGCTAATTAGCACCTCTACGGTTGTCTTTGATAGTCAAAGCAGTGAGATATATATGGTGGATAGAGCGTGCACAATATTTTAACTTGAGTAGGCCTTTACACAGTTTTCCACAGCCAGAAAATGAGATATATTTTACTGACAAGGGGCAGAATGTGGTGCTTCAAGATGCAAAACCTTTCGATCTAGAGTAGAAACAAGGGAAAACTAACCTACATGTGACAAGGTTTTCTTCAAAGAGTGCCTGTATTTCATTTCATCAGAGCATTTCACAGAACCAGGACCTAACTGATAAAGTGGGGAAAGTAGTTAACTGATTTACCACACAGAACTTTTTGGCAAGATATGGGGCTCCTCCGGGTGCTCCAGACAAGCTGGAGGAAACTGATGGATGTTTTCCCTGCTTTTTATGTGTACATCTATAGCTGAGATGGGGACCTGGATACTTACAATCTGAATCATTGTTGAGTGATATTGTTGTCCACTGCCTTTAGGAAATAATGAAAGTCCAGTTGGAGCTTGATATTTCAGGCAAAAATGTAGGAGAGGTGATTTCAATGCTGCCAGATAACTTACCCCACCTACCAAATCCACTGACCAATGCACATCCTACAGGCTCATCTTTTTAATTTAGAAATGAAGCTCCTTGCACAGTTCTTAAACAATCGTCAACTTCCCCACACATAGTTAGTTGGTGTATGCTTGATACCTGCAACCTCCTTATATGAGAGCTTTTGGAACTAATTGCAATCTCTTTGATGTTATTTAATATCCATTTTGCATAATTGGGATTTTGCTTCAACCAGTTGCACACTGGTGTATGTCATACCTTCTCACACCAGCTTACAATATGGGACACATGGCACTATTGGGAACACTTCAACAGCAAAAGTACCTTTCAAAAATTAAAGTTCATGGCAAAACAAGCACACTGCAATTCTGCTTTCTGAAGTGGCCTATGCTAAAAGTTAAAGGTCACAGTGAGGCACTTGATTACGTTTTATCAGATGACTCAGCTAATAACTCGTTTGTGGGCCTGATGTTTGTGTTTTTTGGCCTGTCTATTTCAACATCCCACAAGGTCTTCCTCCATTTTTAAATTATTTTAAATGTTTGGTATTTCGATGTCAAAAGTGATGCATTAGTGTGCGCTGAGCCTTGTGCCATCAGTTTATATTTTTGGATTGTTTGAAATAAGTTTGCTTACTTTGGTGTAGCCTTGCATTGGTGACTGGCCTCCATGTCGGGGTTCAACTCAAAGTGAATTCCAAGAAGACATCTCACAGCTTGAGGTGCAACTATTAGTTGTCTCTCAGGAATCACGTGACTCAGAAAGTAATGCATTAGAGACATGCCTCTACCAGGAGCATGAACGCCGGCGGCGACGACCACGGTGAGTACTGCACCTATGACACAGGGGAGGGGCAGGGAAAAGAGAGTGACACACACACGCAACAACCCCACCCATACCCCCACCCTCACCCACTACAACACACACACTAATATATATTGATACATTACAGTTACAACCCCCAACCTCCCCGGAAGAATGCAAAGACAAAAGGAAATGATTTGAACATTTGTAATCTATTAAAATCCAGTACTGAAAAATATATATACACTACAAACAAATATATACACCAAGAATACAAGTCCAGGTATTGCACCATTAAAGTCCGTCGACCACTGGGCCCAAAATGCATGGGTGAGGCCCACACAAGATACCCGATCAAAACGGAGAGAACACTGCAGGGGCATCAGTTCGAAAAAAAACAGGCACCTTGGGGGGAAGGGAAGGAGGGGCACCTCAGCTGGATGAGTGCACGACGCCAGATCCACGAGGGGGCTCCATGCCCACTGCTGTATCCTGGGGAGTGCAAAGCCACAGTCTCACAAGTCTCTCCAGTGGGTGGGTTGCCCACTGCTTTATCCTGGGGAGTGCAAAGCCACAGTCTCACAAGTCTTTTCAGTGGGTGGTTTGCCCACTGCTTTATCCTGGGTAGTGCAAAGCCACAGTCTCACAAGTCTTTTCAGTTGGTGGGTTGCCTACTGCTTCATCCTGGGGAGTGCAAAGCCACAGTCTCACAAGTATTTTCAGTTGGTGGGTTGCCCACTGCTTTATCCTGGGGAGTGCAAAGCCACAGTCTCACAAGTCTTTTCAGTGGGCGGGTTGCCCACTGCTTTATCCTGGGGAGTGCAAAGCCACAGTCTCTCAAGTTGATAATAGTCTCCACTGGTTCTGGAGGGGGCTTTGTGCCCAGAGTGCTTCATCCTGCCAAGGACTGAGGTAGTGGGTGTCTTCCTCCACTGGTTCTGGAGGGGGCTTTGTGCCCAGAGTGCTACAACCTGCTTGTGGCGGACTCAGTAGCGTCAGAGCTTTCTGAGCTCATTGGCCTGCGGTGCTGGTGGCGGCAGTGTCCTGTGAAGCGGTGCTGGTGGTGGCGTGTCCTGTGAAGTGGTGCTGGTGACGGCGGTGTCCTTGGCAGAGGTGCTGGTGGCGGCGGTGTCCTTGGCAGCGGTGCTGGTGGCGGCGGTGTCCTTGGAAGCGGTGCTGGTGGCGGCGGTGTCCTGTGAAGCAGTGCTGGTGGCGGTGGTGTCCTGTGAAGCGGTGCCGGTGGCGGCGGTGTCCTTGGCAGCAGTGCTGGTGGCGGAGGTGTCCTTGACAGCAGTGCTGGTGGCGGCGGTGTCCTGTGAAGCGGTCCCAGTGGCAGTGGTGTCCTTGGCAGCGGTGCTGGTGGTGGCGGTGTCCTGTGTAGCGGTGCTGGTGGCGGTGGTGTACTTGGCAGTGGTGCTGGTGGCTGCGGTGTCCTGTGAAGTGGTGCTGGTGGCGGTCTTGTCCGCTGTGCAGGTTTGCGGCGACTTGCCTTTCTTTCTGTGCCCCTTCCCCACCTTGGATGGTGACGCAGCTGTCTTTCCACTCCCAACTGTACTCCTGGGAGAGCCTTTGGTGCCAGATGTGTTGCCTTTCTCCCGCCGGGCAGTGGCCAACTTTTTATGCTTCTGAGGTGGGGGACTGTCCATCGTCTGGCTCCTTGGCACACTGGCTGCCCTGCTGCTTGGTGCACTCCAGAAGCCGGTTACTGCTGGCACCACTGTTCCCGATGATGTGGTGGCTGAGGTGCTGGGTTGGGACCTGGAAAGGCGGGCCCTAGGGGACTGAAGGGGTGGGGGAGGTTGGACAGGAGAAGTTTTTTGGACACACTGGGACGGGTAGATGGAGGGGGTTTGGGAGTGGAGGAAGAGGTAGTGTTTGTAGGAGGTGTACCTTTGCTGACTTTGGGGGAAGGTGCATGAGCTGGAGGCTGTCGTGAGGTGGATGGGTGTTGGGTGGGTATGTGCCTGCGTTTGTGTACCTTGGGAGGTGGGCTCACAGACACACTGGGAGAGGACACAGGGGATGTATGAATGGTAGTGGGGGTGGTGAGTGCACGTGAGCAGGGTGTGGTGATGGGTGTGCTTGTGATTGACGTAGTGGCTGAAGATGTAGTGCATGCAGGTGTAGAGTGGAGACAAGACTGGGAGGGAGGAGGGAGACGAGGAGGAGGGGGACACAGTGGAGGCAGTGGATGTTGGTATGTGTGCATGGGTATGATGCTTGTGTGAGTGCCTGTGGGATGTGTGGTGTTTATGTTTGCCAGAGATTCCCTTGTGTGTTGAGGTGTGTGCATGCTGGTCTGATGGTGTGCTTGGGATAGGCTGAGGTACAGGGGATTGGGGCTGGGTGGAGGAAGTTGGAGGGGTGAGCCTGGACACAGGGACAATGGCTGCCATCAGTGCTGAGGCCAGAGTCTGAAAAGCTTGCTGTTGGGCTGCCTGACCAGAATGAATGCCCTCCAGGTCTGCATTGGTCTGTCGCAACTGCCTCTGTATACCCTGGATGGCATTCAAAATGGTAGACTGCCCAACAGTGAGGGATCTGAGGAGGTCAATGGCCTCCTCACTGAGGGCAGCAGGGTCGACAGGGGCAGGGGCTGAGGTGCCTGGGGCGAAGGAGATGCCCACCCTCCTGGGTGAGCAGCCACGGGGCACACGCTGAGGGGCTGCTGGGACGGCGGTGCTGGTAGGGGGGGTGGCGGCTGTACCTGTAGATGCGAGGGGCACAGAGGGACCCGCCACCGCAAGGGAGCTCCCATCAGAGGAGGAGTCCGTGTCGCTGGTCTCAGCTCCCGTCCCCGCCGTGGAGCTCCCCTTGCGCTCCGTCCCACTGGTGGCTTCAGACTCCATTGTGTCGCCCTCCAGGGCCATGTGGGATGCAGCTCCCTCCTGCTCCGGTACACAGCTCCTCTGCCTGATAATGCTAATGCACACAAGAACGGGGAGAGCACAAAAAGGGGGGGGGGAAGACAGAAGAAAGACATGTTCAGTGCATACAATACCGCTACCTTCTGCAGACACTACAGACACACAAGCCCCCCTGCACTACGCCGTGCACTTTGAGTACCCTAATTAATCACAGGGACATGGGTTACAAGGCCTATGCCCGATTGCTGCACACATAGAAGTCACAGGACCCTGACTAGGTGTAGTTGCCTCTGAACACAGGTGGAGGGGTGCCACATGGCCTGCCTTATGCAGGGACCTTTCCTACTAAACACGCCCTGGCCTAGGGGAACCCACAGCCCACCACCCCCAACCAGACACCTCCAATGCGCGCTGAATCAGCTGAATGAGGCTGCTGTGATGCCCTCAAGCGCCCATCCAACTTCGATACGCCACCGCCAGGATCCGGAACATCGGGGGGTCATGGTACGACGGGCACCCCTCCCACGTTGGGAGGCTGTCCCCAGCTGGGCCTCCACCATCTTCTTGCTCCAGCGGCGAATGTCCTCCCATCTTTTCCAGCAGTCGGTGCTCCGTCTGTGGTGGACCCCCAGGGTCCGGACTTCCTTGGCGATGGCACGCCAAATATCCTTCTTCTGGTGGGCGCTGACCTACAGGAATAGTACAGAGCAAAAGAAGAAGATATAACCGTCCGCACCGTCACAGTCATTGGCCCGCATCCCTACCCTTGCCATGACGCACATCCACTCACTGTCGTTTCATGCACGCCTCATTCTCCCCCCCATCTTCCCTCCACACCACTCCACACTGGCATTGCCCATACAGCATGCTCACAGTGTACTTATCTGTTTGTCTGGAGGACCGTAGAGTAGCGTGTACTGGGGTAGGACCCCATCCACTAGTTTCTCCAACTCCTCCGTGCTGAAGGCAGGGGCCCTTTCCCCAGACACATGAGCCATTGTCTCTTCCAGACTGAGCAGCGCTTGCAGTGTAGGTCCTCTCCTGTTGAAGATCAGGTATCAAGTGAGTGAATAGAGAGAAAATGGCGGTCACGTCTGCGGCGGTATGTACCGTCACTGCCGGCGTACATCGTCATTGGCTCCTGGGACCCATAGGGTCCAATGTTAACCAATGCAGGGTTGCGCCGCAGTCGTCGACCGCCTACTGTGACGGTATACAACGCCAGCACAGTTACCTCATATCCCCTTGTCCCACATTATGGGTCAGGCAGCTGCCATTTCAGGGGGCCACATGGCATTAATTTTAAATGCGTCACACATATCTTGGCTTTGCCTACACACTAAGACTGGCACGTAGCGGATTGAAAAATGTGTGGAATAAAGTTGTGTTTTCGTTCCTCAGTGCTGGCTGACTCTCTGCTCGCTGTTCTCCTCCAGAGAGCACGTCCGCTGGGGCAGGTGAGGAGATGGCGGCATCCTCCATTGTACATACCACTGGTGGACCTGTCGACAACGGAAGAGCGACATGTAATTGTCACCTACAGACTGGACCGTGTCACAATCCAGGAACTTTGTGCCCAGTTGGAGCCAGACCTGATGTCAGCTATCCGCCATCCCACAGGAATCCCCCTTCTAGTGCAAGTCCTGTCAGTACTCCATTTCCTGGCAAGTGGGTCTTTTCAGACGACAGTGGACATAGCATCAGGGATGTCCCAGCCTATGTTCTCCAACGTGTTGTCCAGAGTGTTGTCTGCCCTGCTGAAACACATGCGGAGCTACATCGTTTTCCCTCAGGTGGGGGATTTGCCTACTGTGAAAGGTGACTTCTATGCCCTGGGACATATCCCCAACATCATTGGTGCCATTGATGGGACACATGTGGCCTTCGTCCCCCCAGCAGGAGTGAACAGGTGTACAGAAACCGGAAGAGTTACCATTCGATGAATTTGCAGATGGTGTGTTTGGCCGACCTGTACATCTCTCATGTGAACGCCAAGTTTCCTGGCTCAGTGCATGACGCTTACATTCTGAGGAATAGCAGCATCCCGTATGTGATGGGGCAACTCCAGATGCACTGTGTGTGGCTATTAGGTGAGGACATGGACCCTATACAGTGTGACTAGGTGTCTGGGTCTGGGGATATCCCTAAGAGTTAGTGTGTGTCTAACAGATTTCCCTCGACATTTGCAGGTGACTCTGGTTACCCCAACCTGTCATGGCTACTGACCTCAGTGAGGAATCCCAGGACAAGGGCAGAGGAACGCTACAATGAGGCCCATGGGCGAACTAGGAGGGTTATAGAGAGGACCTTCGGCCTCCTGAAGGCCAGGTTCAGGTGCCTCCATCTGACAGGTGGTTCCCTATTTTACTCACCAAAGAAGGTGTGCCAGATCATCATGGCCTGCTGTATGCTGCACAACTTGGCTTTGCAACGACAGGTGCCTTTTCTGCAGGAGGATGGTCCAGATGGAGGTCTTGTGGCAGCTGTGGAGCCTTTGGACAGTGAAGACGAGGAAGCAGAAGAAGAGGATATCGACAACAGAAACACGGTGATTCATCAATACTTCCAGTGAGACACAGATAAGAAGACATCACTGCCTGCTACATCTGATACCCTTGTTCTACCTCTCTTCTGTCTGTCACTTTTACCCAGTGTATGGACCCTGAGTTGTCAATTTCCCTTTCAATTTCCCAGATGTGGGTCCCACTGTGTGACATCTGCTTTGTTTCCTCATGGACTAGAGCTGTGTGACATAGGTATGTTGACAATAGAATGGATATAGCAGTTTTCCACAGTTATTGCAAATACACATTTTTGAAAGAACAGACTGACTCCAGATAGTTTTGTGATTTAAGGGGGTTTATTTAAGTGCTAAATAGTGGAGGGGGTTGTAAAATGGTCAGGGGTGATGGTGGAGGAATGTCCATGGCAGAGTCCAGTCTATTAGTCTCACAGGTGCATTGTCCAAAGGGGCATAGGAAGTGGAGCTGGGGCAGTTTAAGGATGGACAGGGTGACAAAGTGGGAAAGAAGGATGACAATCAGGGTGGTCTCATTTTTTGGCGGGGGTCTTGGCATTGTTCTCTGTCTTTGTCCTGGATCTCAAGGACCGCTTGCATGGTCGTTCTCCATCTGCAGGGGCCCAGTTCCCATGTGTTCCTGTGCCTCTGTCCCCTGAACCGTGTGCCCACTGCCCTCAGGTCCCTGGTGTTGTTGGGGTGGTTGGTTAGCCTTGGTTCCCTGTAGTGGTGGACACACTGCTGCTTGATGTGTCCTGGGGACAGAGGTATGGGCCCGCTGGGTGGGTGCTGTGCTGGTGTTTCCAGAGGCGGGGAGGCTCTGTTGTGGCTTGTGCCAGTGTGAGGGGAACCGACTGTCCCGAGGTCCCAGATGGGCAGAGCTGCTTTCATCACTGTGGGCCTCTTCTGTGGGTGGAGTGAACATGTCTGGAACCTCCTGTCCGGTGACGTTGGGTAGGGGTCCTGCAGGGGTGTAAAGGCATAATTATTGCATCTGTGTGTGCCATGGTGTGCAATGGGTGGGTGACCCTGTACCCCAGTGCTTGCGTTCTTGTGTAGGACCTTGTGTGCTAAATGTTTAGGGGTGTGTGTGGGTATGTGCAGTGGCCATGCATTGGTGATGGGTGTCCATGCTTTGTTGATGCATGCAGGGCTTGGTGTTGGGATGTGTGGATTGTGATAGTGGGACATGTGTGAGGAGTTGGAGTGATGGGGGTGAGGGCGAGGGTGGGGGTATGTGATGCATGCAGGTGGGGTGGGGGATGAAGTATGTAAAGATTTGCCTTACCAGAGTCCATTCCTCCAGCTACTCCTGCGAGGCCCTCAGGATGCAGTATAGCCAAGACCTGCTCCTCCCATGTTGTTAGTTCTGGGGGAGGAGGTGGGGGTCCGCCCCCAGTCCTCTGAACTGCAATCTGGTGTCTGGAGACCACGGAACGTATGTTCCCCGTAGGTCGTTCAACCTCTTCCAGATGTCATCCCTAGTTCTTGGGTGCTGGCCCACTGCGTTGACCCTTTCCACGATTCTGCGCCATCTTCCTAGCTATGGTCGTGTGCTGCACCTGTGATCCGAATAGCTGTGGCTCTACCAAGATGATTTCCTCCACCATGACCCTAAGCTCCTCCTCAGAAGACCTGGTGTGTCTTTGCTGTGCCATGAGGTGGTGTGGGTGATGTGTGGGGTGGTGTGTGTTGTGATGTGTGGGGTGATGTTTAGGGGTGTGTTGTGTGAGGTGCGTGGATGTTGTGTGAGTGATGGTGTTGAGTGCCTGTGGATGCTAGTTTGTAGATGGTGGTGTCTCTCTCTGGCCTTCAGTCACAATTGTGGTCGTAAGGGACTTGTGTGGGTGTCTGGATTTTGGCGGATTCCGGGCTGTGGGTCGTAATAGCTGTGGCGGAATTCCATGGCCGCGGGGTGTGTTGGTGGTCTTCTGCACGGCGGTAAGTGGGATTTACCGCCAGTGTTGTAAAGACCCCCTTAATTTCCAATAATCATCAGTCCATTATATATGCATGTCATGAAAATATTGAAATGATACAGGATTACAGCTCGCAAGCTGAAATAGCACAATTGGTTTAGTCTCAATAGATTAAGGGCCTGATTACAACTATGGAGGAGGGTGTTAATCCATCCCAAATGTGATGGATATACCACCCGCCGTATTACGAGTCCATTATATCCTATGGAACTCGTAATACGGTGGGCAGGATATCCGTCACATTTGGGACGGATTAACACTGTCCTCCAAAGTTGTAATCAGGCCCTAAAATACAAAGCAATAACAGCCACTGCAATATAGAAACTGAGAATTTGAAATAGGTGTTCCATAAAGAACCTCCTGCTCTCTCTCCTAAACATGACATATTTATAAAATCATCTAATCAGGGTTCTAATTAAGGAAAGAGAATAATTTGAATGGTCTTAGGGAAGTTTGGAAATGAGAGACAGTGTCAGCATAGTTAAGACTCCAGTAGAAATCTTCCAGCAAAGGGAATAAGTGTTTAGCATGAAGCTTAATACTTGCAAGCATAAAAGGAAGCATTGAGGTCTCAACCCCCTCAAAGTCTTGGAGAATCTGCCTTAACCTCTGACAGCATGAACATTAACTAAAACAGAACCTTCAGCAACAATCATATTTCTTCCCACCACACCAGGAAGCTGTTGCTTCTCTTCCCCTGGTTTATATTTGCAACATCACCTGAATTTCTCATCCCACAGAATTTGGACAGTTAACTGCAACCATGAACAGCCCCTGTTCCTGATTCATGATGAATAGGAGACTTTAGCTGCTCATTAGGTCTTTCACAAAGATTTCTGTTCTCAGGCCACACTGTCAGCAAAACTAATAAATATAACAATACCCCTTCTCTCTGGCGAAGGAAACCTTGAAACACACCTGCAAAAGAAAGAATACAAAGCAAAAACGCATTTCAAATTTAAGATCTTTAGTCAGGCTAACTTTAAGTAAACATTGCGGGGCATATATAAAAGCCCTGTGCGCCACCGGTGTGCACTTTTTCTGATGCACCGGCGGCACATAGTGCTGACCCATATCTTCAAGGCCACGCAAAGCTACTTTGCATTGCTTTTCCTGGCCTTGTAGATATGTTGTCAGGCAACGCAGCGCAAGACACTGTGTTGCCTTACACTGCTTTAGAGAGTCATACCATGGGTGTTGCGGTAGGTGTTCCCACGCAACACTCATGAGTTTTGACGCACTCCCAGATTTACAAGAATCTGTAAACCTAGGAATGCATCAAAACTGGGCGCCTCCCCATGGCAGGTGCAACAAGGAGAAATATCTTCATTTCTCCTTGTTGCTTCCTCTTTCCATGTGTGCTGCATTCTGCAACATACATAGAAAAAGGGAAAAGGTGTCCCTTCCTGCACAAAAACGATCCTGCTGCCAATGTTGCAAGGGTGCCTGCATTGGCGCTAAGCAGCAATTTGTGGGCCAGCACAGGGGGAAAGGACAGAAATGCACCTTATCTTGTTAAGGTGGTGCATTTCTGTCCTTTCCCTGTGGTGCAGGGCAGCACAGCAAGGTACTTGCTACGCTGCCTGCGCCACAGAGCTTGAAAATATGCCCCTGGACGTGCATTTTGAATATATGGTTATACATGCACATGTATAACTTCTAAGATAAGTGCAGAATGAATAAATTACATGTATGTTACTTCTGCAAATACAACTTAAAGTGTAAATATGAAATTAGAGTAATGAATACATTGAAGCTTTATAAATGTGTGCACTAATGTTAATTTGAAAATGCCTATGTCTTTAATGTACTTAAGTGTTCACAGACATTAATATTATTTCACTTGGCATATGAAGAAAGACTAAAAGACAGCTTATTTAGTCTTGACTGTTTTTTTAAATTTTAGGGCGAGTATTGGATGAGGAATTAGCTTGACAAGTCTTCTAATATTTTCTTGTTCTCTTCTTCTTCTTATAGGTTCTTTCTAGGTATGGGCACGCCGGAATCCTCAGAGAGAAGGAGAGACACAGGTAAGTGCTTGTTTTTCCTTTATTTCTGATTTTAAATATATAGGGTAGCGTTTAGTTGGAGCCCATCACCAGATTGTGTCCTAAGGTCACCCGGTTTGTGCAAGGGTAGGTCACCCCCAAGTGGCTGCCCCTAAGATGGTTTTTGTACTTAAAAGGGAATAAAACTTTGACTTGAGGTGAAACTGGAAACAAAAAAAAAAAAAAAAAATAGAACAAAAATCCCTGAGAACACTCTTAAGTCCATGAGTATTCTCATATTTGATCCTTTGTATTAGAGTAAAGTGCGGGGAACTCTTGTAGTGCAATCCATTACGTAACCTCCATCCCATCTTTCCCCGTTGCCCCCTCCTGCCTTGAAACCACAAGTGCTTATGCACCTGCATTAGCCACGCTCCTTTGGAAGCTTGGCTGGGTGATACATCCTGTTGCAGGCCCACCGGGCGTAGACTGCTGGTCTCCTGCTCATGGTATCCTTGAGATAGGAGCCCTTTCTGATTCTCACTGATAGCAGGGCTTGCCTTGGGTTCCAATTTCTCCTCCGAGACAGCTTCCTCTGTTCCCCTCCTTCGGGCCTCCACTTTCCCATATGTCTGTTCCTGCTGCCTGACCTTGTCCTTCTTTCAGGTTGCTTCCTTCATGGAACACCTGCAGGGACAAAACTGTTTGATTGCAGTTGCGACGTGTGGGAGTGACTCAAGCAAATACATATTTGTGCCATGATGACAGGGAAAGAATATAAATTAAATTGTGCTGCTCCAATCCCCCCTCTGATGGCAATGTTAGCCATCACATTATCACACATAAGAATCCATATCAGGTGAGAACAAGTTAAAGCTGTGAAGTTTTCAACAACTTTTGTCTAAGGGTTCCCAGTTGTTTCATGTGATCATAAAATCTACACGATTCTCCTCCATTTCCATTTCTCTTTTAGTTCTTTTCAGTCTCTTTGAGTGTTGCCTTTTCATCTTTGCCTTTACATATTTATACCCTTATAAATAATGAACAGACATATCACACAGATGGCAATAATGGTAAGAGGTCTCAAGATAGAAACCACTATTCCACTTCCTAGATTTCTAAACCATCTCTCAATCTTAGAAAAACCATTTCCAATTTCTTCCCAAACACCAGAAGCTTCTAATTCCTTCAAGCCTTCTTTTAGATGAGTATTGTTCTTAATGTATTTCATTAAGTCTTCATTCTTGTCAGTGATATAAATGCAGCCTTGCTGGGCTTTAGCATTTTGCACACTCTTTAGTGACAAAGGTGTCTAATGCAAGGACATTCTGAACAAACATGGCTCTCATAGCTATAATTTCAGCATCTACAGCTGATAGGGACCTTGCTATACTTGTGGACAACTTATGTACTATGGTAGACAATTTTTTAATCTTGAGATAATTTAAGATTACATCTACAGCTGGAATCACTGTACCAAAAATGTCTCCTACAATCCCAGCACCACTCGTACCTCATTTAGTTCTGGGTTTTGTTTCCCACACAGGATCAATCAATTTTCCACATGATAAATCTGGGAAAACTACACTTATATAACATGTGCAATACCATTCTTTGGACAATTTTATTTCTGTACGATCCCCACAAACCAAATAAACTCCAGGAATAACAGGATCTTGTCCTCCTAAGAACGGAAGCTAAACTCCTACAGATTCAAAAATATTATATCAATCACTTCTACTCATGTACTTAGTGTTAAGGGAAGATTTGTCTCTACTCACACATAATTTCCCTTTGTGTTACCAATGTAGAAGTAATGCAGACATAGCTCCTAAGTCTCAATATTTTGCTTCTTACTTATTCCACTGTCACTTTTATCTCTGATCCCATCCTGTTTTCCCCCTTTCATCTATTGCTCTCTTCCTATTGTGTATTAAATTCATAAATTTATTCTCAACCTCAGTTAATGAACATGTCAAATTGTTTCTATGAGCATAAGCAGTGTCCAGTGCCATATTTGGTCTAAGGAAACAGTTAACTTAACATGAAAATGATGATTCAAATACTTGAACAAAGGAACTTCAGAAAGTACCACAGCATAGTTCAAATAATAGTACTGGAAATGTCCCTTTACATAAATCAAACTCAATAGAAGGCCACACGTAACATCATACATAAGAGGAATATGGTGGTCATTCCGACCTAGGCGGGCGGCGGTTGCCGCCCGCCCGTCGGAAGCCGCCTGAATACCGCCCCGCGGTCAATAGACCGCGGGGGGTATTTTGACTTTCCCGCTGGGCCGGCGGGCGATCTGATTCAGATCGCCCGCCGGCCCAGCGGGAAAGCGCCTTCCACAAGGAAGCCGGCTCGGAATCGAGCCGGCGGAGTGGAAGGCGTGCGACGGGTGCAGCAGCACCCGTCGCGCTTTTCAGTGTCTGCATCGCAGACACTGAAAAGCCTAGTTGGGCCCTGTTAGGGGGCCCCTGCAGTGCCCATGCCCCAGGGGCCCCAAGACGCCCGTTCCCGCCGGCCAGGTTCTGGCGGTAAGAACCGCCAGAGCCAGGCCGGCGGGAAGGGGAAGCATGCTGCGCCGCCATGGAGGATTCCCCAGGGCAGCGGGAAACTGGCGGGAGACCGCCAGTTTTCCCTGTCTGACCGCGGCGTTAGCGCCGCGGTCAGAATGCCCTTAGGGGATTGTATCCGCCAGGGTCAGAATGAGGGCCTATGGTTATAGGTAAATCCCTCTGCTGCTGACACAGGTAATTGCGTGCAGACATAAGAGTACTTTGCAATTGTAGTGTTAACAGATTCATTAAGCAATTTAAAATAGGCATTTGAAGAGTAATCTCACCTAGATGCATCTACATGCAAAGTGTTATAATCTAGTGAATGAAAACTATTATCTATAGAACCCAGGGTCTGTCTCGGGGATAACACTAGGCTTCACTTGGCTCCTGTGGAAAATGTAGGTAAAGATAATCCTACAAGCAGAATGATTAATACTACAAAAATAACAAACTATACCACTACTAATATGGATCTGTGACTATTTGTGTTATTAGTTCAATTACTTCTCTAGAATCAGACGGTTGAGTAGAAATTAGCAGCAAACAGAGGGGGTCATTACAACCTGGTGGTCCAAGACCGCCAGGGCTGTTTCGACGGAAGCACCGCCAACAGGCTGGCGGTGCTTCCTGGCATATTACGACCACGGCGGTAGCGCCGCGGTCGCACCAGCGGGGCCGGCGGTTTTCCGCCACAATGGCCCCGGCGGTTGTAATCCGCCAGGGCAGCGCTGCTAGCAGCGCTGCCCAGGGGATTACGAGTCCCCGACCGCCAGCCTTTTTCTGGTAGTCTGAACCGCCAGGAAAATGATGGCGGTACAGGGAGTCATGGGGCCCCTGGGGGCCCCTGCACTGCCCATGCCATTGGCATGGGCAGTGCAGCGGCCCCCTGACAGGGCCCCATGCGGCTTTTCACTGTCTGCTATGCAGACAGTGAAAAGCGCGATGGGTGCAACTGCACCTGTCGCACGGCCGCAACACCGCCGGCTCCATTTGGAGCCAGCTCCCATGTTGCGGCCCACATCCCCGCCGGCCCAGCTGGGATGTCCAAATGGGCACTGCGGGAGTGAGGCCGCATTGGCGGCCGCACGGCTGTTCCCATTTGGAGCCGGCTCCCATGTTGCGGCCCACATCCCCGCCGGCCCAGCGGGGATGTCCAAATGGGCCGCATTGGCGGCCGCACGGCGGTTACAGCTTTGCCGCCCGCCAATGTTGTAATGACCCCCAGAGTCTTTTCTGTATATTTCTACTTGTGCAAAAGGCAAAACAAAGTTCAAAATTGTGCAATGAAATTATGAAATTATGTACAAAATCTTTGTGAGTCTTCACTAGCCCTTCTCCGTCATCTAAATGACACACTTACATTTCTTCTGCTGCCTCAGGCCTCAGGACTCTACTTAAATCTTTTTGACCAATTCCTTTTTTATCATTTACAAATGAAAGTTCTGTTCAGAAGATCATTTCAATAGTCTTTCAAATCAAATTGTTCAATGGGAGTGCAGTTTTAAACTCAGTTCAGGCTGCAATTCAAGTTTACAGAGGCTCAACTGGAATCTCACACTTGTCTTCCAAATCACAGTTTTACATTTACAATTGTTATCAGCAAAATATGTCCATTCAGGGGATGAGTACCTCAGACATGGCACTCTAGCTCTTTTTGATCTCCTGAGTATAAGTTGTTTACTTTCACTGTCTCTCAGGTCAGAACCCTCAATATTCTCCAGGGCAGCACTCAGCCCTCACTCCATAAGCAATCTTAATCTCTCTTTCTTTTTGGCCTTCTTGGCCAATGGTCCTCAGTTTCTACTCAGTGTGACACAGCACTAGACCCTTCATCAGGGCCTGAGTCTGGCTCAGGAAGCGATTCAGGTCACAACTCCTCAACTATGAGTTCATCAGGCTGAAGATGTGGTGTCACAGGCTCTTGTGGAGTCTCAGTACTCTGTGCACCCTCTTCTTGCTGTCTCTCAGTTGTTGGTTGCACTTCTGGAAGAGGTACTGTCACATCATCGAGAGGGTTCTCTACTCTATGATAGTGGGCAGCATGAATCCAGTTGGGAAGACACCCACACTTAACAGCAGTATTCATCATTAGGATAACCTGGTACAGTCCACTCCTCCTAGGCTTCAGGCATGTTTTCCAAATGTGTTTCTTCACCAAGACCCAGTCGCCAGGACTGAAGTCACAGCACCGGTCCACACATGGAGAGGCTGCAACAACTTCAACCTGGTGGGACTCAGAATGGACCACATCAGCGAGTTCCTTGCAATAGTCAAGAACCATGTCATCTGTAATCTTTACAAGCACATGTAAAGGCACTGCAGGCAGTCTCTTGGCTATCCCTTGATTATTTCATAAGGGGACAATCCTGTTTTTTCGTCAGGCACACTGCGAAGATTCATTAGCACAAGAGGCAAAGCATCTAGCCACTTTGGAGATGTTGGTGTACACACTTTGACCAATCTGGCTTTCAGCATTCCATTCACCTGGTCCGCTATGCCAGAAGAAACTGGCCATTAATTGCCATATAATTTCTGCTCCATTTGTAAATGCTGCACACAACATTTTCTTGACCTCATTATTGAAATGAGTCCCTCGGTGTGACTCCAGTGAAGGTGGGAAACCAAACCTAGATATCAACTCCCTCAACAACAATTTATCAACCACAAGACTGTTATTTCTCCTGGTCGGGGAGGCCTTCACCCAAGGCGAGAAGATGCACACAATCACCAGGACATGTCTCAGCCCATTGCACACAGGCATTTTTACATTCTGTTGAATGGGCGACATGATCTTCCTATATGACTTAATGTCACTGGAGTTCTTTTCCCTACGTACATCTGTTGACACACAACACATCCGTGGCAAAATCCAGTAGTCACCGGTTTAAATTATCGGTTAAACCAATGTTGTTTTAGAGGGGTGCCATGGTCAGGGTATTAAATGTGTGCAGGTCCATGGAAATGTCTTACCATCTGGGATAGCATGCTGTTTGGTAATAGTGGCCTGCCTTCTACAGAAACCCATATATCATCATCTTTCTTTACACATCCTACTCTGATCCAACCCTGATGTTCTGCCTCTGACATTTCCTTCTGCAATCTCTTCACTTCCCCCAAGGTATTAGTTGTTGACAACAAAATGTTGTTGTTGGTCTCACCTTCAGTTTCTCCTACATATTAACCATCAAATGTTTGTTACCCCCGAGCACATTATCATGCTACTTCATCAGCATAACGTTTGTTCACTGTCACATAATTGTCACCACTGCGGTGAGCAGAACACTTCCAACTGCAATATTTGCAGGTAGCTGTAGTGCTTCAAGCAATCTCATGACATACTCCCAGTTGCGGATCGGGATCCATATGATGTCATAAATTCTCTTTGTGACCACAACTGTCCAAAATCATGAACAACGCTACAGCCATACTGACTATCTGTAAATATAGTCACTTTCAGCTATTCAGAGACACAGCAAACTCTAGTATGAGCTGTCAATTCCAGCCACTTGTGCAAAGAACATCCCTTGAAACCATGAATCTTTTACTACTCCTAAGACTGCACAGACTGCAGAGTCAGCTCTTAAGTTTCCCTTATTGCCTCTTAGACAAGACCCATCCACAAACAGTATATCATCAGATTTTACCAGTGGCTCATCTTGTATGTTTGGTCACAGCTTTGTGCATAGTTTAGTGACATCAAGACAATCATGCTCAATCTGCCCCTATCATTTTCATTCTCCGGGCAAGGGGTTAAGGTGGCAGGATTCAAAGTAGGATATCTCTTAACGGTCACATTGTTGGCAGCCAGTATGATGTTTTCATATTTTGTCAACTGGCTGCTTGTAAAATGCTGTGCACAACTATGTGTCAACAATATCTCAACTGAATGTGGCACAAGAACAGTTAAAGGATGTCCCATAACAGTACTTTCACACCATTCTATGCCGATACCAACTGCTGGCATGGCCTTAAGACATCCAGGCAGTCCTGCAGCTACAGGATCAAGAGTAGCGGAGAAGTAAGCCACAGGTTGTCTCACATTTCACATCTGTGAAAGCACTGAGAAAGTGCAGCCCTCCCCCTCACTGCAGAAACTAGTAAAATCCTTATTGTAATTGGGCATTCCTAGTGCCAGGACACAGCAGAGACTTTCTCTCAGCTCTAGGAAGGCAATCAAGCAGTTGTTATCCCATAGTATTGGATCAGACACATCCTTGTGTGTCAGCCTCTGTAAAGGCTTGGCTACTAGAGTAAAGTTGGATATCCACTGGCGACAGTAGCCCACCATTCCCAAAAACATCCTGACTTCTCTCTGAGTGGTGGGCAGATTCATTTTAAGAATTGCTAAGATCCTTTCTTGTGACACCTTCATCTCTCCTTTCTTAATGTGATGTCTGAGACACAGAACCTTTTTCTGACAATACTGCAACTTACTTGGGGACCCTTTGTCCTTTCTCAGCTAGGTGGTTCAACAATGCAATAGAGTCTCGTTTGCAAGTATCTTGATTATCAGACACCACTAACAAGTCATTAATATACCAAAGTAAGACAGAGTTACAGGGCATGATTGGACCCTCAAGATTCTTTTTGAGGATCTGATTAAAAATTGAGGGACTCTCTGTATACCCTTGTGCGACTCTTGTCCATGCCAAAACATGGTTCAGAAACTGGAAAGCAAAGAGGTCGTGGCTGTCCTCTTCCAAAGGAACAGAGAAAAATGCCTGACACAGATCGATGACAGTGAACCACTCAGCATCAAATGGAAGTTGAAACAAAATCACAGCTGGATTCAGTACCCTGGGACAACAGGAAACAACAATGTTTTTAATTCTTCTCAGGTCCTGCACTATGCCGAATTTACCACTAGGCTTCTGCAAGCCCATAATGGGTGAATTACATGAACTCCCCATTATCTCCTTCAAAATGCCTTGTTGCTTCATTGACCCAATCACTGGAGCAATCCCAGCAATTGTTTCAGGGGACAGATTGTACGGTGAGGTTCTTGGATACTCAACATTGGGCTTTATTTTGATGCAAACAGGTTCAGCTCCCTTTGTGAGGCCAATATATTTTCCTGAAAAGTCCAAGACCTCATTCTTCCTTCTATCTTTAAGATCTGGTGGTAAATCCTCTAATGTCAGTATGAAATGCAACTCAATCTTTGGCCCTTGGCTCATCAGTTTATAGCCTACTTCTTTATTCTGGATTTGGAACTCTGCTCCCTCCTGTGTGCAACAGATCACGTCCTAGTAAGATCACAGGACTCAAACCAAACACCACAAACTGGTGATTGTCCTCAAAGGACCCTATTTTGACAGGTACTTCTTCTGCTCCAGGGTTTGTCATTTGCTCATTTGGGACCCCTACAACTTGGATTATTTTTCCAGAGAGGGTTAGGTTTGGAATCTCCACTTTTATACCAGTAAAGCGGTTAGCACCGGTGTCAATCAAAAATGATACGGGTTGGCCATTCAACTCACCTCCTACAAATGTAACACGCTGGTCTAACTCTAAGGCTGTGACAAGTACGCAATCTTCATCCCCTCCTCAGGCACTGTCATTGTGACTGGTCAGAAACGTAGGCCTCAAAGGCATCAAACATGGGAAACTGCTGTAACTGTTTCAGACTTTGGAAGGAATTCTGATCACAATGTGGGGCTTGATATGAATTAAACTTGGGACCATTTGCATTTTGCTGTGGCATTGAGCCTGCGGAAACCTTCATCACTGGACCTTGGGACAAATTAGAGTTTTGCATTCTCGGTCTTGGTACATTCTGTGGCTGTACGGGGTTATTACTCTGGAGGCGTGTAAACCTCGAATTCTGAACTTGGTTCTCACTCATTGCTCTGTTGGAATTCAGACAACATGCCCGCTTCCAATGCCCTACCTTATTGCAATAACGAAAAGGATTTGCTCTCTCCAAAGCTGCCACTTCAATCCCAGTACTAGGCTCATTTGGAACACTATGACCTCTACCTTGTTGGGGGAACCTATTTCCACCTTGCATCGCATGAGCTCTCTCCTGATCTACTCCTTTCATGGAACCAACATTCCCTACAAAAGGTTAACTCCTCTTTGTGTGGCTTTCATCTGTGTCACCATCAACTTCTTCTCCTATTGTTACTGACCTATTTGTTTCGGCCTTAGAACTCTGAGCACTTTACCACTGCTGACCATTGCTAAAGTGCAAGTGCTCCCTGTCTAAATTGTATTGGTGATTGGTTTATCCATGATTGGCATATTTGATTTACTGGTAGGTCCCTGGTAGAGTGCACTTTGTGTGCCCAGGGCATATAAATCAAATGTTACTAACTGGGAATGCAGCACCAATTGTGTCTGCCACTTGAGTAGCTCTGTAAACATGTCTCAGACCTGCCATTGCGGTGTCTGTGTGTACAGTTTTAAACTGCCATTTCTACCTGGCAAGCGCACCCATTTGCCAGACCCAAACTTTCCCTTTTTCTACATGTAAGGCACCCCTAAAGTAGGCCAAAGGCAGTCCTGTGGGCAGGATGTGGTATACTTAAACAGTAGGACATCTACTGGTATGTTTTGCATGTCCTGATAGTGAAATACTGCTAAATTCAGTTTGCACTATTGCAGGGCCTATCTTTCCCATAGACTAACATGGGGATTGCCTTGAAACATCTTTTAAATATGATTTCCCATTAGGAGCCGATAGAGACATGGACTTTGGGGTCTCTGAACTCACATTTTAATAATATAGCTTTTGGTGAAGTTGGTTTTTTAAATTGTAAGTGTATTTTCTTGCTTAACCATTCTGTGCCTCTGCCTGTCTCTGGAATATATGTCTGGGTCAGGATGACAGTTAAGCTCTTTGTGTATTTGCTCTAGACAGTCACTCAAAGGGAGCTGAGGTGTGCTCTGCTTATCCTGATGGCCCATTACCAGGCTGATGGGTCTTCCTGAGCAATAGTGTTGGTAGGAGCTGACATTTGCACTTGGAAAGGGCTGTGCCTGTCCCCACACAAAGCAGTCTCCAATCCCCTGGAGTGTTTCTGGGGCCAGGGCATGTAAAACAGTCTTGTGCACTACAAAGACTTCTCGTTGAAGTTTGCCTACTTCAAAGACAGAAATAGGTATAAGGACTGGACCTTTGATGCCACAAAGTTATAATCCTTCTGGATCGTGGAACTTTTGCCAGGAAGAAGAGCTGGATGCTGTAGGTGGAACTGTCACTCTGCCTGTTGCTTTACCGTGCTGGCCTGCTGCTTGCTGCTTCTGTCCTGCAAGTGATAGGACTGGACTTTGTTTTCTACATCCTGCTTCCAAAGGTTCTCCAAAGGCTTGGATTGAGCTTGCCTCCTGTTAAGAAGTCTCAGCAACACCAAATACTTCATCTGCCAGCACCTGGGCTCTGTTGCTGACTGTCCTGACTTGCCAGTTGGTGCCAAATCCAGTCCCTAGGCCCTTGGGAGTGAGTTCTGGTGTAACCAAGAAGAAACCAAGTACTTCGACTCCAGAGCCAATTTGGAACCGGCATCGCTGTCTGACTCCACACTGCTACCTGCACCAGAGCCGTGGTCCTTGCTCAGTGCAACGACAGTGACCGACACCGCCGCAGTGCCTCCAAAGTCCCACCACAGCGTGAGTCCTGAGTGTGGTATCACCGACGCCCGTCACACCCGACTCCACCACAGTACCTGTGGCCCCGTGGTGTGACTGTGACACTGCGAAGTCGACACCTCACAGCTTGATCCGCTTGATTCATTGGCCCTGTGGGCTCGCAAGGAACCAAGGCCTTGCCACAACACCACATCACCTACCCTGCAACCATAAGAAACCGATGCCTCACATCCCCTGCCTAGCAGTAAGGAACTGACGCCTCACGTCCCCTGTAGCAATAAGTAACTGACGCCACACCGGCTCCAGCAGCACCTCACCTCCCCATCTTCATGCAACGTCTTTGTTTCTTCATTGTTTTTCAAGGTACGGTACCTAGGGTCCATGTGACTCCGTGACTGGCCCACACTCTCTCGCGAGCAGCATCAGAATGTTGGGAACAACTGCAACAAGATGCCATGAAAACCCAAGTTGAAGCTATTGTGTTTCTAAGTGCTTTGCTAAGATTTAATATTTGACAATGTGTATCTTTACTTGTATATGTTGGATTTCTGTTGTTTTGGTCTTGTTTTACTCAGAAAAATAATGACTATTTTTCTAAACTGGTGTGGAGTAGTGTTGTAGTGTTTTCACTGTGTTACTGTGTGTGTGTGTACATATACTTTACATATTGCCTTTGAGATAAGCCTAACTGCTGTGCCAAGCTACCACGGGAGCAGGGGTTATCTTAGATGTGTGACTCCCTTACCCTGATTAGAGTGAGGGTCCGTACTTGGACAGGGTGCAAATAACTCCAATTAGAGACACCATTTCTAACAGAGACTAACTCCTCCACTGCTACAACTTCATTTCAAATGTCTGGAATACCGCTGCTCCTCTGAATCAGGACATAGGTTCTGGGATCAGGATTGGGCTTAGGCAGAACTGGGTTCTCAAATGGATACAGTAACACCGTCTGTCTCAATAACTGAACAATTAGACATTCTACATCCTCTCATACTATGGATCTTTTTTGGCTAAGTGAGAGACCGAGGGAGTTAACAACAGTAAATTATTCAAATTTTGTGAAGCCTGTTTGGCCACACAATAAGGAACAGAAGTTAAGGGATTTTATTTCCAATCAATATTCAGTCCCAAATTTGTGCCTCATGAAAATATTGAAAAGATACAGGATTACACCTGGAAAGCTGAAATATTGCAATTCGTTCAGTCTCAATATATTTAGATACAAAGCAATAACAGCCACTGGAACTCAGAAGCTGAGAATTAGAAATAGGTGTTGCATAAGGAAACTCCTGCTCTCTCTCCTAACCATGAAATGATTATAAAATCATCCAAAAGGGTTCTAGATAAGGAATGAGAATGGCTTGAATGAAGTCTTAGGGGAATTTGGAAATGCAACATGGTATCAGCATAAAGAGTACTCCAATAGAAGTCTTCCAGCAAAGGACATAACTGTTTAGCATGAAGATTCAAACTTGCAAGAATAAAAGGAAGCAGTGAGATCTGTACCCCTCAAAGTCTAAGGGAAATCTGTCTTAACTTCTACCAGTATGAACATTAGTTAAAACAAACAGAACTTTCAGCAACAATTGTATCTCTTTCCACCCCACCAGAAACCAATTACTTCTTTTCCCCTGGTGTGCGTCTGCAGCATCACCTGAATTTCTAATTCCACAGAATATTGACAGTTACTGCAGTTACTGCAGCCGTTCCTGATAGATGATGAATAGGAGACTTCAGCTGCTCATTAGGTCTTTGCGCCTCTTGCCATGATTTCTCTTCTTAGGCCTTATCAGCAGAAAAACTAATACATATAACAATACTCCATTTCTCTAGCTAATGAAAGTGTAAATATAAAACAAGAATAATGACTAGATGTAAGCATTTTCAAATGAATATTAGTGTACACATTTATAAAGCTTCAGTCTTTCATTGGTTACATTCCATTAATGCATTTAAGTGTTCACAAATGTTAATATTATTAGAGACACACAGCAAATTGAACTTGAAATGGAAATACATATTTGTACAATGATGACGTGTAAAAGATGGAGACTAAACTGCCCTGCTCCAGACACCTTATCGCCCAATGAGAGTGCTCAGGATAGAGAAACCAGTAAATCAAATTGAGCCAAATTAAAATATTCAGCCACCGGTCCTCTTCCATCTCCGATTATCCTATGTTTTAATCTCCCACTCTCTGTCTGGGGCCAATGCCAAGACACCAATCGGGTGTACATTCCTCTTCTACATGTCTTAATAAATAAAAACAACATATTTGTGCCGTGAGGGGTCAAAACACAAAACAAATAGTAGTCACATTAACAGTTTTACAACTCTTTTAGATGGTTTGTTTGCATTTTGTATTTCCGGATTCCTATGGAGTCAACTTCCTGTCTGTTTACCTTTTTTGTATAGCTATAATCCACACAATGGTTCCTCACAACTTTGCAAAAGCAAAGCACACCCACTCAGTTTGCGCAGTAGGATATTAAACATACATCATTTCTGTAACTACTGTTTCTGTTTTTGGAACTTTTTTGCATGTGCTTAAAGACACTGTAGATGTATCCAGTAACCAGTCACTGCCATATGCTCTTTCTATCACTTTCTTCTCTTTGCTTGTAAACTGTGGACAATGTGGGCATTTGAGTGAATGGAGCTTCATTGGTATCTATATGGAAGAGTGTATTCCGCACCCCAAACTCTCTCCTTGTCCTAGTTTTCCGAGTTGGGATAGTAAATTAGGTTTGGGAGGAACCCATTCAGACCTCTAATTCCTCTTTCTTTTTTGCTCAGTCAAGAAATTTATGAATTTCTGATATTTGCATTTAGGGGCCTGAGAGGTGCAATAGACCACATTCCCCATTTTTAAACGTTGGTAGTTCCTGAGAAGATAAATATAGTGTACAGGTATGTATATAGTGTATGTGTGGTTTACATTGGTCGATCCATTTTCCTCTGCATAAGCGGAGCAAATTTTTGAATGATCATTTCTCTTAAAAATGTATAGCTTTTTGATGCCTATACCTATAGACAGTCTTCACCTGGGAGGATCGTATGTTTTTAAAGTAAAGCGGTCATCTTACTAAACAGAATATGCTTGTTTGGTGATTGCTCATGAATTAAGGTGTTGGGTTTAGAATATTGTCTGGCTTTCAGGGGGCCATATAAACTTACTCTTTCATGAATTAAGCTTCTGCTCGACTACACTGGTTCACACCAATCACTATGCAGAAAACTATTACAGACACCATCCCCTCATTAAATGGACCAAAACTCCTCCCTCTGTGCCTTAGCCTGAAGTTCCCACTCAAACTCAACTCTTTATGACACACAAGTCACTTATGAATTTTGCCTTTTTTAAGATTTACAAAAAGCCTATTTTGGGTCAGGGTTTCCACTACATCCAGGTCATATTGCTCTATCATGAGATTATTGTTATTAATATTATTATTTTGACACTAGTGCATTTACTTTAGTTGTAATATGTTTACAGCTAACAGTAATTTCACGGATGGAGTCAATTGTTTTCTGGAGTGGTCTATTTTCTTTATATATTGATCGATATTGATGTATTGATGAGTCAATTATCAGTTACTGCTTGTGGAAATGCTACCATTACTTCCATAACAAGGCCTTGTATCCAAAAAGTTACCCAGAAAATTCATGCAGTAAAGAATAGTGATTACAGAAAAGTGGGGAAATGCACAAATAGTTTTCCAATGAATGAATACCCTCAATAGTTTGCTACCAGTCAAGAAGGTTTTGCTGCAAAACTACATTTTTTGGGAACCAGATTCAGTAATTCAGTCTACCCAATAAGGGCTGGAATTAATACATCAAAAGCGTTTTTTATGGGGAATTCCTTGCACTTAGCCCCTCTTTGTAGGCAGCCCAGATAACCGTGTTATGTTGTGATAGCTGTTGTTCCTACAAATATTGCAATTATGAACTTCGTGATAAATATCTCGTAGATCAAATAGGTTAATATTTAACATGCGAGAAATGACCAGCATTTACAGGACCATGCACATGTTTTGGACATAAGCACAAAAATCTGTAGATTATTTCCCAATACCTCGTAATTGTGTAGAATTTATCACATCTGATCATTTTCAACCTTGAGGATTCAGATTCTACTAAGTAGAATAAATGGAAAACCGAATGCAGGACCACGTGTAATGAAGACCTTAATTTCTGATTTAGATTTTGCTGGTAACCCTAATCCCCCAATTTAGGAAGAGACCTCTATGGCCCATATTTATTAAAAAGTGGCACATCTGGGCTGATGCACCACTTTTTCTGCACCCCCCTACCAGCTCCTAGCGACACCATGTTTGTGCCATATTTATAATACAGCGCACCATGGTGGTTGTTAGCACAATAGTGTCAAAACCTTTCACGCTATTGTGGCACTTTTCCACACTAGCATTAACAATTTTGTGGCTAGTGTAGAAAAGTGCAAGGAGGCCCAAAGGTTTCTATGGGAGCATCATTTTAACACCTGATCTGAGCAGGCATTAAAAATGATGCCAAAATGGTGTCGTGAAATCTTTTACATTTCACGGCACCATTTTTGTGGGCCTCCTAGTGCCGGAATACCCCCTTGCATTCAATATGCCTGGCGCAGGCATAATGTGGCGCAAGGGGTTACAATGTGGTGCAATGCATGTAATGCGCTGCTTTGTAAATATGGCGCGTGGAAGAGGACACATTAGCATCTCGTTAGTGTAAAAAAAATTATGCTAACATGGTGCAAGGGGCTCTTAAATATGCAGTAGAATCAGCCACCTTAATTCCATCCTCCATCGTGATTGTACGACAAACAAAATTCAGTAGGTGGATTCAGTGCTTAATTTGTAAAAGGATGAGTGCTGGTGTGCAATGCTCTTCTCCGGTAGTGCTATTAAAAATCAGAGCACTGAATACCAAGGCTGCATAGTTCTAAATTCACCTCAGGCCTCTTTAAACCTCTACCAGACACTCCCCTACCCCTTTATCTCATTCTTGCTGGTCCCTGCTTTCTCCTTTCATGCCTGTTTTTCAGTCTTTCTCTTCCTCCTCTACTGTTAGTGCAGTGGTTCCCAACCTATTGACTTCTGTGGACCCCCACTTTATCATTACAGGACCCTGGGGAGCCGCCATTGCATCATTCTTGGGATCCGGGGACCCCCTACTGGGTAATTACTGAAAGCTGGTGACCTAATCTGTTAATATTATTTAATTTTCTTAGCAGTCACGGACCCCTTGAGAAGGCTTTGCGAACCCACAGGGTTCCCCAGCACACAGGTTGGGAACCATTGATGAGGAAAACTAACTGCCAGGCCCCAAAATTTAGTGCTGGCTCCCACAGGTCAAATTAAGCACTGGGCGAATTCTATTTAAAGTTCCCCCTAGAAATTCAAATATACCTAGTTAACACCATAAATCTGTATCAGTTCTTTTTGCCTGGGCTACAGATGGTGTCCCTCCTCAAGGAATGAATGGACTAGTTGGCCTTGGGCAACATTTTATCCATTCCCTTTTGTCTTGCTTGTGTTATTTCTTGGGAGGTATTTTACCGTAGTAATTCTATTTTCCAGTCTTTTACCTGAATACATTAATGTTACACCGAATTTACGTGTAAACCCCTTTATGATATAATTTACTTAATGCTTGATTTGTTTTCTTTATTTAGTTGCGATCTCATCACTGTGAAGGAAAGACGCGATCAGTCAACCAGCTATTCTGGTTCAGAGCTCAGAAATCCTCCTACCTACCCTGGATCTAAACTAATTTGGAGAACAATACAGTCCGGTACTTTGCGCTACTTTGTGCGATAACACTGTGACTAATTAAACCACATCTCTCTAAGCAATGTATTCTTGGAATTGTTTCTTGAACACAGGTTAGAAAGCAACGCTTCACCCCCCCTCCCCCTTGTCACTTGCACTTACATACCTCTCTCTCCGCACGTAGGCAGAATCGCAGTATTTTCCTTGGCTGTCACTTTACTACAGCTTCCAGACAGCTGCAAGAAGACTTGTTAAGCAATTGATTTCAACAGACTGATGTATTGAAGCAAGAAATATGTCATTTTGGCAAATCACCATTACGCAACAAGTCAGTTTTCAAAATGTCAAGCTACCTTCACTTGCCACCTACATTTATCAGAGTCACTTTGCTGTTTAATGTGAAATATCTCACGGTTGAATTTTTTCTCATAGCCTAAATGAAAATGCAATATACACCATACAGCATACACATTGTGAACTACATGCATCAGAAGGAATCCCACTTAAAACATTCATAAAAAAATCTTCAATGCTTAGCCTTTTTAGATTTGGCTTAATTCATGGTTTTAGTGGCATTTATTCACAAACAATTAGTTTTAGATATAACAATAAGATATCAGAATGTGCTGCATAGTGCTGTGCAAAGGTTATCTTTGCTTGTAAAGTTTTCTAACTTTACCAATGTTGCCTTAGGAGTAAGGAGGGATACCTTCTGCCATCCTGCAAAAAGTGATAGTTGCCCCACCCCGGAAGTGACCTCATTTCCGATACCAGGACTTCTGGGTCCCTGGGGGGCCCTCCCCCAGCAGTGATGTCACTTCCTGGGAGGTCACGTGACCGTGTTGGGTCACTTGTGTAATGACATCACCCTGATCACTTGCTAGTCATGTGCTCATGGTTCTGCCACATGGTTAGGGCTATGCAGCAGCCCTCAACAAACCAGAGGCCCTGGAGATCAGGTAACCATGATGCATTGAAGAGGAGTACGCAATTTTTTTTTTAATGCTTATAATACATATAAGGAGCTCCTAAGCAGCCTATGACGAGGTTAGTAAAAATCGTTATAGACACTTATACCGTATATGCATCTATACTGTATTTTTAACTAATAGTCTGTCTTTATTTCTTTTTTGAACTGTAGAAAGCATCAGCAGAAAGAGCCGTGGTAGAGGGGACATTGCCACAGGTTATCACCATACATTTCTACTGCTTATGCTGTTCAAAACAGACTGAAAGTTTCACAATTCAAACAAGGAGCAGCGTAATGTGTTTGTATCCATAATATTGCAGACTGTGAAAAGGAAGCTCCAGGCGTACCTTACAATGCCATATGGCTCTTTGCTGTGATTGTTGTGAGCACGTGTGTTTAACGTGGCGATTATAACCTCTGTTACGGCCATAAAATGAATGATCTGCAACAGAAGGATAACGAGTGTCTGTACGACTCATACACTTCAAGAACAATGTCTCATATATGTAGCCTGCTAGACCCCAGCAAAGTATGTCAACTGTTAAGGTTGGTGTATGGTTTTTCTGAGGAAAAGAAAAATCTCCACCCTGATATGATTAAGGTCTTGTTGTCCACTCTCAAAAAGATCGGATGTTCGAGTGTGCCATGCTCAAAACTCAGCCGTATGCATGATTTGTGTATATATATTTTGTTACTTGGATGGCAGAAAGAGCCTTAGAAAGACTTATGTGAGATCTTTATTTTAAAAATAGACATCATCTCCTTTGTCAAATGAAAACTGTTTAAAAAATGATGAGTCCCCCGGTATCGTGTTATTATTGTATTATTTAATGTTTCATACTTACTCACTTTTCGGCCAAGCATCAGAATGTCAGTGCACAAGATGCTTCTGAGTACCATGCTGGATTATGTATTACCAGATTGGTATCTCTCTGGCTTAAATAAGAAATATCTGAAATATAACCTGTGACTCTGCGCTATCTGAAGCTTGGTGAGCCACCCATGGCTATGCAGTGTGACAGTCCTACGTGCATAGCCAAATGGTGTATAAATGCTTGGCTACCTACAACAGGTGAATACTGGACCGCGTACAAGAGCCTTATGAGGGAGTTAATACTATCACCAACGATCAGTTTACATATTGTCTTGGAGCTTCTTACCAAAGATTATTTCAGAAATAAAGGTTTTGTATTGACAGAGAATTGTACGGTCTTTTGAATGCCGTCAGTATCCTGAGTGTGCAAAGTTATATGAAGGGTGAGCGGGAAGTCCTGTCTAGAGCCGTTGAGTTTATAGCTGTAAAAATATCTAAAGTTGTGACGCTGAGGCAAAGTATCTGCCAGGCCCCTAGTAATGTATGTAGCATGTGCCATATTATGTATACAAAGTGAAAAGTCAGCAAACTGTCCAGCGACAACAACAAGACGTACCATAAAACTGTAAATTATACCCTATTTATGTGTTGCGAACATTCTTTATTTTTTAATAAAATGCTCTTACACAAAATCATCGTCTTTAATTTCATGGAATGCAGGGGCTGATAAGTCAGGGTCGGGTTAAGGAAGCTTTATTATGATACAAGTGGGGTTGGAAAGTTTGGAAGCGCTGAAGCTCTGAAACTCTGTTTAAAAGGGCTCTAGTTGAAAATGAGCCAGTAAATAGAGTGCAGGTGAAGACCGGGTTATCTGGGGAAGAAGCGGATTCACACCACAAGCCAGCCAGGAGGCATTTTAAGAGGAGACCAACCATTGTTGATGCTCAGTTAGATTATCAATGGCAGGCGGAGTTGTTTCAGAAATTATTAAAACTGCACGTGTGTATCATTTTGTAACACACACGGAGGTAAAAGCTGCTGTTATAGAACATTCAACAACATTTTTAAATCTAAGATGTGAAGATATTTCACTGCCTACAACACCTAACGATATGTGGACTTTCTACAGACATTTATAGATGTTTTTAAAGTCAGTTTTCACAGAACCATCAAAATGACTCCCGTAGCAGTAATGACTGATCATTCCTTAGTGATGTGGAGAACCGAATACGGGAGCTGTTTTGCTGCCAAGGTAAAGAAGCCTCTTTTTAAAAAAGGTGATCATGTTAGGGTTTCAAAGTTGAAAGGGGTCTTTATGAAGGGCTACCAGCAGACTTTTATTTGTAGTGGAGGTTGTGAAGCTTAAAGAAGCTATATATATTTACAGGTTAAAGGACTACAATTTCAAAACTTTATTGAATACTTTTCACAATGAAGAGTTACAAAAGGTGCCAAACTATCCACACAGGGTGTACAGGGTTTAAAAGATTCTGACACTGAAAGGTAGCAGGGCTAACAGACAGGCCTTTGACAAATGGAGGGGGTGGTCTGAGAAATTTAACAGTTGGATCCTGGACAGCTCACTGCAGGGTGTGTGAGTACGGTAGGCTCTCTGAAGGCTCCAATATGGAGACAACATAATTTTATATTACCTTGCCATCCAACACCTCAAAGAAAATGTTCCCTGACAATCACATTTCTAATTATACTGTGAAACTGGCTAAACCTGTGGACCTAAAAGGGGACCTGGAGATAGCCCTAACCAAAATCCAATACCCAAGAACATGGACTACATTTACAATGCTCAAGGCCAAATTACTATAAAGCGTGATACAGTACCTCTTGATCATCCACACTGGCTTTCCTCACGGCTAATACCCCAGTGTCGCTGCGGTGGTCGAAGCCATCAGCAAATCCATATCCATCATCAAAACTTATTTGAATATTCAGCTACTATTAGATAACGTTAGAAGGAAAGTCCTTCTTAAAGTTCCAAATCGCGATACAGAGTATAGCGGTGAGGGTAAATTAAGAAGGATTTTAGGCACCGTACAACATAAAAAGCCAAGTAGAGCCGAGCCCTAAGTACCTCGAAATTAATGGAGGGTTCTATACACTCTACGTGTAGAGCGACATGGTAGATCCACAGAGGGCTGGGGATAGTTATGCAGCCTTGTTAAGATGGGTCCAGGTGAAGGGGGAAAATAACACAGGGATTAATATTCAATATATCAAACCAGACTCTGTAGCCATTTCTAAAAAACATTTTGACACTTTGACGATCAATCTGAGCTGGTGTCCTTTAAATGTGGGAAAGTTATTTAGCTTCATTTCAGACTACGACGTGACAGCGAATATTAGGAAGTCATTATGGTGATCATGAAAACATATGGTGACCCCTCTCTATACAGGAACTATAACAGAGATCAGGCCGGATATGGAGGGCCACCATTCTTTCATGGAGCTCATGTTATGGACGGGGCAGGACTTGGAGGTTTTTTCCATAATTTGTTTAGAAGAGCTTTGTCTTTTTTGAGAACAGGATACGAAGTTGCAAAACCCCAAGTTAGAGCGACAGCCTTGAACATTGCCCAGGATGTGGTGGGATCCGTGACTTCTACTGTCACCGAACGCATGAACAAACAACCCCAAGAAGAAGCGGGACTCGTGAACAGGCCAAGCAGAAGTATTAAAAGGAAGCAAAGGTTTTCGAGGCATAGGGATCTGCCAGCTCCCTATAAAAAAGGAGGCATTCTTCAAAAAGCACTCACAAAAGAAGATAAGTAAGACGGAAGATAGCCTCAAAGAACAAGAGAACACCCGATAACGTAAATATTTTTGAAAATGCAACAACCTGAAACATGGCTTTCGTACATTGCACATCGGGAGAACGTGCCAAATCAGAGTTAGACTTCTTTTCTCTAAAGCCCACTCAGACCGGTATTGAAAGCAGTTTTTTCTCAGAAGTATCGCCTCCAACCGCTTTGACACTGTTGGGGCCAATAGAGATTTTTATGTGAGAGTCCACGGATATATATCTGGATCGCAACAATACTCTGGTGCATCTTATTTGTAAAATTATACAAGCGGACGGTGCCAACATACTGGCCACTGCTAAAGTGGCAACAATCGCTTACCGCTTGACCATGTTTAATCAGGTGGACATCACCATTGGCGATTCACTCATCACACAAAGTGATAACATGTATGCCTACAGAGCCTACATCAAAAGTATTCTAATTTACAGCCGCTCAGCACTGGACACACAGGTTTCAGCAGACCTCTTCTACAAGGGTACTTATGCACATTTTGAAGACAAGGAGCTGGACGGTGACAATCAAGATTTTGTAAAAAAAGCAAGCTTTGTGGCCGGCAGTAGACAGTTTGACCTCCTCAACGTATACATTCAGTCTTTTTCTTCCAAGATAAACTGCTCATCAACCCTATTGATCTTAAGATCAAACTTAACTGCAACAAGGACTTGTTCTGTTTCATCAGCGGGATGCAGGTCAGTATAAACTGGTCATACTGTCCACTAGTTTGTTTGTAGAGAGAGTGAAAGTGTCCCCAAACATCAGACTGGTTAATGCTGAAACCTTACAGCTACCGAACACCAACTATGCCATTGAAAGGGTAGCTTTGAAGATATGCAGCATCGCAGCCGGTTCTAGATTAACACAGCAGCAAAATGTATTTTTGGGGCAACTTCTGAAACTTATTATCACAGGTTTTGTCAACAACATAGCTTTTAGTGATCTCTATACCACAAACCCTTTCAGTTTCAAACACTACAACATCAACTACGCGCCACTGTTCCACAAGGAGGCTATGATTCCTGCAAAACCGTACACACCCAGCTTTAGAGATGCTAATTTTATCTCAGCTTGGTTTTGATAACTGGGAAGCACCTGTGTGACTTGACAGTTGTGTCAGGAGAAGGATATGGGCTGGCTGCACGCTGTCCACTTTTGATCTAACCCCTGACATGGAAGATGGCAACCACTACAGCTGGATCAAAAATGAAAATCTAAAACCAGAAATACATTTGTCAACCCTTAGCTACATATGTGAACATGGTTATATTCTCTGTATTCGACAAAGCCAACCAGATCAACCACACCCGACAGATTTTGTTTGACAATCTTTAAAATATTGTGAAGTGGACACTGTTCAGATTTGGAATTTCTTAAGTCATCATAAATATGCTAAGAAATACTTTTTAGATGTTTTTTCAGACAACATTCTACCTGATGAAGTAGTGTTCTAAAGACCCCGCACGATTGTCTTAAGCACAGGTCCGCACTACAAGGAAGGAACTCACTGGGTGGCCCTGTTTTTAGATAAAGACAAATTACAGTGTTTGACAATGCGATAACATTCCCTGAGCATAACATCTATAAAAATCTATATTCAAGTATGTAAAAAAGCTGGTGTGAGGTTGAAGTATAACAAAATACAGGTACAGGTTTCTCTCATCCTCACATACAGGGAGCATTGTATATTTCTATTATTAAAATACCTGAGGGTATGACTTTAGAATTTTTTTAAATCTATATTCAAATGACCTAGTTAACAATGACAGTACTGTTATTAAATATGTGAAAGAAAACTCTGAGTTCAAATGCTGTTAAAACAGAATATATTGTTTGTCAAAAGTGTAGGGCAGTGTAACACCTCTTATGTGTAATGGTGATTGTCTAAAATAGAAGAATAAAAGCCTGAATGCATACTCAGTATCTTTATTCCGATGCAAGGACACACATTTCAAATGATTTTAAAAGAGGACAGAAACACTTTAAAAAGTTGAAAGGTTTATTTACAAAACAGTTTTTTCATAGTACAAGCAGCACACTGGTAAGCATACTAAAGAAATAAAAGAAGAAAAATGTGAAAATGTTAACTATGGCAAGACTATGCACACAAACACAGATACACATATACATACATAGGTTCAAAAGTTTGAAGAAACATCAGACATTTAACAATGTGTTCATTTTGGACAAATTCTTTTTTTAGATTCCAGAGGCAGAGCTGTGGTGGTCCAAGAGGGGTATAACCAGGGAAAGAAAGGGGATGCTGGCATCTTAGGGAGGGAGTTAAAAAATAGGTGTAGGAGTACTTGGTGGGCTGTAAATCAGATCTTTCAACCTTTCATGCAGTCACCTGTGTTCAACAATACCGACAATCGTGGAAGGAATGTTGAGACCAGCAGAGGATTGCAGAAACTGTTTGAAACCTTTAGGGGCTTTCTGGAGCAATAATGTTTTGGGATGCGTAAGACCTTTGTAGGAAAGTACCATCTTGCCTGGCATGTTACCCCCATATTTCACTGTATATATGTTGTTTTAGTCTATGTGTCACTGGGACCCTGCCAGGCAGGGCCCCAGTGCTCATAAGTGTGCCCTGTATGTGTTCCCTGTGTGATGACTAACTGTCTCACTGAGGCTCTGCTAACCAGAACCTCAGTGGTTATGCTCTCTCTGCTTTACAAATTGTCACTAACAGGATAGTGACCAATTTCACCAATTCATATTGGCATACTGGAACACCCTTGTAATTCCCTAGTACATGGTACTGAGGTACCCAGGGTATTGGGGTTCCAGGAGATCCCTATGGGCTGCAGCATTTCTATTGCCACCCATAGGGAGATCTGACAATTCTTACACAGGCCTGCCAGTGCAGCCTGAGTGAAATAACGTCCACGTTATTTCACAGCCATTAACCACTGCACTTAAGTAACTTATAAGTCACCTATATGTCTAACCTTCACCTGGTGAAGGTTGGGTGCAAAGTTACTTAGTGTGTGGGCTCCCTGGCACTAGCCAAGGTACCCCCACATTGTTCAGGGCTAATTCCCCGGACTTTGTGAGTGCGGGGACACCATTACACGTGTACACTATACATAGGTCACTACCTATGTATAGCGTCACAATGGTAACTCCGAACATGGCCATGTAACATGTCTAAGATCATGGAATTGTCACCTCAATGCCATTCTGGCATTGGGGAGACAATTCCATGATCCCCCGGGTCTCTAGCACAGAACCCGGGTACTGCCAAACTGCCTTTCCGGGGTCTCCACTGCAGCTGCTGCTGCTGCCAACCCCTCTGACAGGTTTCTGCCCTCCTGTGATCCAGGCAGCCCTGGCCCAGGAAGGCAGAACAAAGGATTTCCTCTGATAGAGGGTGTAACACCCTCTCCCTTTGGAAATAGGTGTTATGGCTGGGGAGGAGTAGCCTCCCCCAGCCTCTGGAAATGCTTTGATGGGCACAGATGCTGCCCATATTTGCATAAGCCAGTCTACACCGGTTTAGGGATCCCCCAGCCCTGCTCTGGCGCGAAACTGGACAAACGAAAGGGGAGTGACCACTCCCCTGACCTGCACCTCCCAGGGGAGGTGCCCAGAGCTCCTCCAGTGTGCCCCAGACCTCTGCCATCTTGGAAACAGAGGTGTTGCTGGCACACTGGACTGCTCTGAGTGGCCAGTGCCAGCAGGTGACGTCAGAGACTCCTCCTGATAGGCTCTTACCTTTCTTACTAGCCTATCCTCCTTCCTAGGTAGCCAAACCTCCTTTTCTGGCTATTTAGGGTCTCTGCTTTGGGGAATTCTTCAGATACCGAATGCAAGAGCTCACCAGAGTTCTTCTACATCTCCCTCTTCACCTTCTACCAAAGGATGGACTGCTGACTGCTCAGGACGCCTGCAGAACCGCAACAAAGTAGCAAAGATGACTACTGCAACCTTGTATCGCTTCATCCTGCCGGCTTTCTCGCCTGTTTCCTGGTACTGCATGCTCTGGAGGTAGCCTGCCTCCTTCTTGCACCAGGAGCTCTGAAGAAATCTCCTGTGGGTCGACGGAATCTTCCCCCTGCAACCGCAGGCAACAAAAGACTGCATCACCGGTCCTCTGGGTCCCCTCTCAGCACAACGAGCGTGGTCCCTGGAACTCAGCACTCTGTCCAAGTGACTCCCACAGTCCAGTGACTCTTTAGTCCAAGTTTGGTGGAGGTAAGTCCTTGCCTCCCCACGCTAGACTGCATTGCTGGGTACCACATGATTTACAGCTGCTCTGGCTACTGTGCACTCTTGCAGGATTTCCTTCATGCACAGCCAAGCCTGGGTCCCCGACACTCTAACCTGCAGTGCACAACCTTCTGAGTTGTCCTCCGGCATCGTGAGACTCCCTTTTCTGACTTTGGGTGGACTCCGGTTCACTCCTCTTCTAAGTGCCTGTTCCAGTACTTCTGCGGGTGCTGCCTGCTTTTGTGAGGACTCCCTGACTTGCTGGACACCCCCTCTGTCTCCTCATCCAAGTGGCGACATCCTGGTCCCTCCTGGGCCACAGCAGCATCCAAAAATCCTAACCGCGACCCTTGCAGCTAGCAAGGCTTGTTTGCAGTCTTTCTGCGTGGGAACACCTCTGCAAGCTTCTTCACGACGTGGGACATCCATCCTCTAAAGGGGAAGTTCCTAGTCCTCTTCGTTCTTGCAAAACACCAAGCTTCTTCCATCCAGTGGCAGCTTCCTTGCACCCTCAGCTGGCATTTCCTGGGCTCCTGCCCACTCTCAACACTGTCGCGACTCTTGGACTTGGTCCCCTTATCTTACAGGTACTCAGGTCTGGAAATCCACTGTTGTTGCATTGCTGGTGTTGGTTTTATTTGCAGAATCCCCCTATCACGACTTCTGTGCTCTCTGGGGGTTGTAGGTGCCTTTACATCTACCTTACAGGGTCTTGGGGTGGGCTATTTTTCTAACCCTCACTGTTTTCTTACAGTCCCAGCCACCCTCTACAAGCTCACATAGGTTTGGGGTCCATTCGTGGTTCGCATTCCACTTTTGGAGTATATGGTTTGTGTTGCCCCTATACCTATGTGCTCCTATTGCAATCCATTGTAACTTTACACTGCTTGCATTACTTCCTTATGCTATTACTGCATATTTTTGGTATTGTGTACATATAACTTGTGTATATTTGGCATCCTCATACTGAGGGTATTCACTGAGATATTTTTAGCATATTGTCATAAAAATAAAGTACCTTTATTTTTAGCATATCTGTGTGTTGTGTTTTCTTATGATATTGTGCATATGACACCAGTGGTATAGTAGGAGCTTTGCATGTCTCCTAGTTCAGCCTAAGCTGCTCTGCTATAGCTACCCTCTTTCAGCCTAAGCTGCTAGAAACACCTCTTCTACACTAATAAGGGATAACTGGACCTGGCACAAGGTGTAAGTACCTCTGGTACCCACTACAAGCCAGGCCAGCCTCCTACATTGGTTGTGCAGCGGTGGGATAAGTACTTGTAACTACTTACCACTTTGTCATATTGTACTTTTCATAAGAGAAAAATATACAAAACAAGTTCAGTGTATGTAGACCTAACCAAAAAGTTTTGCTTTTCTTCTCTTACACTTTCTGCTAAGTGCTGAAAAGTACTCCTAAACTTTCTGAAAGATTCAAAACGTTCGAAAAAGTTTTTTTTCCTGTTCTTTAAAAAGTCCTGAAACTTTTTCTCTCTTCTCACTGTATCTAAACCTCCTTCTATCATGTCTGATGTAGGTACTGCTCTTAAATTATTCATTACAACTTATGACAATTTAAACTTCAAGAGCCTAAGGAGTCTCTGCATTGATAGAGGTTTAGTGGTTGGAAAGAACCCTTCTAGAAAATTTCTGTATAACATGCTCATTGAGAATGACAAGTCCCTAGGTGGCACTTCATCTGAGAAGTTAGTAGATAGCTCACACTCTGACTCAGGGGAACCCCGTGAGGGAGGTGTACAGGGTTCTCTTCCAAATCTGCCCCTTAGCAGACCTCCTAGCAATGCTGGTAGTAATAGAAGCTCTCATCATAGTAGGGATGCTTTTGTTCCTGGAGGCCAGGTTGTTAGAGTGCAAGCTGTTAGGGACAGGTCTCCCTCTGTTGGTTGAAATATATCCTCAGTGTCTAAACATTCCCAACCCACCCACCCTGAAGACAACATGTTAGAAAGGGAACTCAAAAAGGTGAGAGTGGAAGAGACCAGACTGAAGCTTAAACAGCAACAGCTGGCTCTAGACAGGGAATCCCTAGACCTGGAGAAGGAGAGACAGAGATTGGTGTTAGGACCCCATGGTGGCAGTAGCAGTATTCCTGATAGCAATCCTGTGAGAGAACATGATTCCAGGAATCTGCACAAGATAGTTCCCCCTTACAAGGAGGGGGATGACATTAACAAGTGGTTTGCTGCACTTGAGAGGGCCTGTATGGTACAGGGGGTCCCTCAAAGGCAGTGGGCTGCTATTCTATGGCTATCTTTCAATGGAAAGGGTAGGGATAGGCTCCTTACTGTTAGAGAAAGCGATGCCAATAATTTTGCAGTTTTGAAGGATGCACTCTTGGATGGATTTGGCTTAACCACTGAACAAGACAGGATTAAGTTCAGAGACACCAGAAAAGAGTCCTCACAAGACTGGATAGACTTTGTTAACTGTTCAGTTAAGGCCTTGGAGGGGTGGTTACATGGCAGTAAAGTTTCTGACTATGAAAGCCTTTATAATCTTATTCTGAGAGAACATATTCTGAATAACTGTGTGTCTGACTTGTTACACCAATATCTAGTGGACTCAGATCTGACCTCTCCCCAAGAATTGGGAAAGAAGGCAGACAAATGGGTCAGAACAAGAGTGAACAGAAAAGTTCATACAGGGGGTGACAAGGATGGCAAGAAGAAGAATGGTAAGTCCTCTGACAAGGGTGGGGACAAATCTAAAAATGAGTCTTCATCAGGCCCACAAAAACACTCTGGTGGGGGTGGTGGGTCCAAATCCTCTTCAAATCAAATCAAAAAGCCTTGGTGTTATTTATGTAAAGTAAAAGGCCATTGGACAACTGATGCCAGTTGCCGAAAGAAAAAGACCAAACCTCCCACTACCACAACCCCTACTGCAACCTCTAGTGCCCCTAGTAATAGCAGTGGTGGTGGGAGCAAACCTACTAATAGAAAATCCAAGGGAGTAGTTGGGCTCACTTTTGGTAATTTAGTTGGGGTTGGTCTTTTTAGGGAGACCACAGAGGCTGTGCTAGTCTCTGAAGGTGCCATTGATTTGGCCACCTTGGTTGCTTTTCCCCTTATATGGATAAGTACAAGCAACTTCCCCTAATCAATGGTGTTGAGGTTCAGGCCTACAGGGACACAGGTGCCAGTGTTACCATGGTAATAGAGAAACTGGTACACCCTGAACAACACCTACTTGGTCACCAGTACCAAGTGACAGACGCTCATAACAACACTCTTAGCCACCCATTGGCTGTTGTGAATCTCAACTGGGGGGGGGGGTTACTGGTCCAAAGAAAGTTGTGGTTTCTTCAGATTTACCTGTAGACTGTCTACTAGGAAATTATTTAGAGACATCAGCTTGGGCAGAAGTGGAGTTGGAGGCTCTTGCAGCAATGCTGGGCATTCCTGGGCATATTTTTGCTTTAACAAGGGCTCAGGCCAAAAAGCAAAAAGGACAGGGTGACTTGGATCCTGGAACAATGGACCAAGTGCTCCCTAAAGCTAGGGGTAGCAAGGGTAAATCCCTACCCACTATCCCTCCCTCTACAGATGATTCTCCTTCTGAGGAAGAAGAATTTCCTCCCTGTGCAGAACCTTCACCAGATGAGCTGGCAGCAGACACTGCTGAGCTTTTGGGTGGAGGGGGGCCTGCCAGGGAAGAGCTGAGTGTGGCACAGCAATCCTGTCCCACATTAGAGGGTCTCAGACAGCAAGCTGTCAAGCAGCAAAATGGGGATGTCAGTGACTCACATAGAGTTTACTGGGAGGACAACCTCTTGTACATAGAGGCAAGGGACCCAAAACCTGGAGCAGCCAGGAGATTGGTCATTCCCCTGCAGTACAGAGAGTTCCTCCTAACTCTGGCACATGATATTCCTTTGGCTGGACATTTGGGTCAGATTAAAACATGGGAAAGGCTCGTCCCCCTGTTTCACTGGCCTAGGATGTCAGAGGACACAAAAGATTTTTGTGAGTCTTGCGTGACCTGCCAAGCCAGTGGCTAGACTGGTGGCACTCCAAAGGCTCCCCTTATTCCACTACCTGTGGTTGGGGTCCCCTTTGAAAGGGTAGGGGTTGACATAGTTGGCTCCCTTGACCCTCCTACTGCTTCAGGCAATAGGTTTATCTTGGTGGTAGTGGACCATGCCACAAGATATCCTGAAGCAATTCCTCTAAGGACTACTACAGCACCTGCAGTGGCAAAAGCCCTCCTGGGAATCTTTTCCAGGGTGGGTTTTCCAAAAGAGATTGTATCAGACAGGGGTAGCAACTTTATATCTGCATACTTGAAGGCCATGTGGAAGGAATGTGGTGTAACATACAAATTCACCACACCTTATCATCCACAAACAAATGGACTGGTAGAGAGGTTTAATAAAACTCTCAAAGGAATGATAATGGGACTCCCTGAAAAACTCAGGAGGAGATGGGATGTCCTGTTACCTTGCCTCCTTTTTGCTTACAGGGAGGTACCCCAGAAAGGAGTGGGTCCCTTTGAACTCCTCTTTGGGCACCCTGTAAGAGCTCCCCAAACACTTGTGAAGGAGGGTTGGGAACAACCTTTAAAAGCTCCTAAGCAGGATATAGTGGACTATGTACTTGGCCTAAGATCCAGAATGGCGGAGTACATGAAAAAGGCCAGTAAAAACCTTCAGGCCAGCCAAGAGCTCCAAAAGCAATGGCATGACCAGAAGGCTGTTCTGATTCAGTACCAACCAGGACAGAAGGTGTGGGTATTGAAGCCTGTGGCCCCAAGAGCACTCCAAGACAAATGGAGTGGACCCCATCTCATTGTTGAAAAGAAGTGCGAGCTCACCTACTTAGGGTGCTCCATGTCAATCGCCTAAAACCCTACTATGACAGGGCTGATCTCACCCTGCTCATGGCAACAGATGAAGGACAGGAAGAAGAGAGTGACCCTCTCCCTGATCTCTTCTCTTCCACTGAAGATGATGCTTTAGTGGAAGGTGTAGTTTTGGCAGACTGTCTTACTGCAGAGCAGAAAGACAACTGCATAAATCTCCTAGGTCAGTTTTCTGAACTCTTTTCAACTGTGCCAGGCACCACATCTTGGTGTGAACACACAATTGATTCTGGAAACAGCTTGCCTGTCAAAAGTAAAATCTATCGGCAGCCTGACCATGTCAGGGGCTGCATAAAGCAAGAAGTTCAGAAAATGCTTGATCTGGGAGTGGTTGAACATTCTGAAAGCCCATGGGCCTCTCCTGTGGTGCTTGTACCAAGCCTCACTCAAAAGATGGAAAAGGGGAGATGAGGTTTTGTGTAGATTACAGAGGTCTCAACCAGGTAATAAAAAAAATTGATGCTCACCCTATACTCAGGGCAGATGAGCTCATAGATGCACTGGCATCTGCCACGTATCTAAGCACCTTTGATTTGACTGCAGGGTATTGGCAGATCAAATTATCAGAGGATGCTTAAGCAAAAACTGCATTTTCAACTATTGGAGGGCACTACCAATTCACAGTAATGCCCTTTGGTTTGAAAAATGCACCTGCCACTTTTCAGAGGTTGGTGAATACAGTCCTGCAAGGGTTGGAGGCTTTTAGTGCAGCATATCTGAACGATATAGCTGTCTTTAGCTCCACCTGGGATGATCACCTGGTCCACCTGTGGAAAGTTTTAGAGGCCCTGCAAAAGGCAGGCCTCACTATCAAGGCTTCAAAGTGCCAGATAGGGCAGGGGAAAGTGGTTTATCTGGGACACCTGGTAGGTGGAGAGCAGATTGCACCAATTCAGGGGAAAATCCAAACAAACGTGGATTGGGTTCCCCCTACAACTCAGACCCAGGTGAGAGCCTTCCTAGGCCTCACTGGGTATTACAGGAGATTCATTAAAACTATGGCTCCATTGCAGCCCCACTTAATGATCTCACTAGCAAGAAGATGCCTAAAAAGGTATTGTGGACAGCTAGCTGTCAGAAAGCTTTTGAGGAGCTCAAACAGGCCATGTGCACTGCACCTGTCCTAAAATGCCCATGTTACTCCAAGAAATTCATTGTTCAAACTGATGCATCTGAATTAGGGGTGGGGCAGTCTTATCACAACTCAATTCTGAGGGCCAGGATCAACCTGTTGCTTTTATCAGCAGGAGGTTGACCCCTAGAGAAAAGCGTTGGTCTGCCATAGAGAGGGAGGCCTTTGCTGTGGTCTGGGCACTGAAGAAGTTGAGGCCATACCTGTTTGGCACTCACTTCATTGTTCAGACAGACCACAAACCTCTACTTTGGCTAAAACAAATGAAAGGTGAAAACCTTAAATTGTTGAGGTGGTTCATATCTCTACATGGAATGGACTATACAGTGGAACGTAGACCTGGGAGTACCCATTCCAACGCAGATGGACTCTCCAGATATTTCCACTTAGATGATGAAGACTCATCAGGTCATGGCTAGTCTTATTGTACTTCATTTGGGGGGGGGGGGTTGTGTAGGAAAGTACCATCTTGCCTGGCATGTTACCCCCATATTTCACTGTATATATGTTGTTTTAGTCTCTGTGTCACTGGGACCCTGACAGGCAGGGCCCCAGTGCTCATAAGTGTGCCCTGTATGTGTTCCCTGTGTGATGACTAACTGTCTCACTGAGGCTCTGCTAACCAGAACCTCAGTGGTTATGCTCTCTCTGCTTTCCAAATTGTCACTAACAGGCTAGTGACCAATTTCACCAATTCACATTGGCATACTGGAACACCCTTATAATTCCCTAGTATATGGTACTGCGGTACCCAGGGTATTGGGGTTCCAGGAGATCCCTATGGATTGCAGCATTTCTTTTGCCACCCATAGGGAGATCTGACAATTCTTACACAGGCCTGCCAGTGCAGCCTGAGTGAAATAACGTCCACGTTATTTCACAGCCATTTACCACTGCACTTAAGTAACTTATAAGTCACCTGTATGTCTAACCTTCACCTGGTGAAGGTTGGGTGCAAAGTTACTTAGTGTGTGGGCACCCTGGCACTAGCCAAGGTGCCCCCACATTGTTCAGGGCAAGTTCCCCGGACTTTGTGAGTGCGGGGACACCATTACACGTGTGCACTATACATAGGTCACTACCTATGTATAGCGTCACAATGGTAACTCCGAACATGGCCATGTAACATGTGTAAGATCATGGAATTGTCACCCCAATGCCATTCTGGCATTGGGGAGACAATTCCATGATCCCCCGGGTCTCTAGCACAGAACCTGGGTACTGCCTAACTGCCTTTCCGGGGTCTCCACTGCAGCTGCTGCTGCTGCCAACCCCTCAGACAGGTTTCTGCCCTCCTGGGGTCCAGGCAGCCCTGGCCCAGGAAGGCAGAACAAAGGATTTCCTCTGATAGAGGGTGTAACACCCTCTCCCTTTGGAAATAGGTGTTATGGCTGGGGAGGAGTAGCCTCCCCCAGCCTCTGGAAATGCTTTGATGGGCACAGATGCTGCCAATCTCTGCATAAGCCAGTCTACACCGGTTTAGGGATCCCCCAGCCCTGCTCTGGCACGAAACTGGACAAAGGAAAGGGGAGTGACCACTCCCCTGACCTGCACCTCCCAGGGGAGGTGCCCAGAGCTCCTCCAGCGTGCCCCAGACCTCTGCCATCTTGGAAACAGAGGTGTTGCTGGCACACTGGACTGCTCTGAGTGGCCAGTGCCAGCAGGTGACGTCAGAGACTCCTCCTGATAGGCTCTTACCTTTCTTACTAGCCTATCCTCCTTCCTAGGTAGCTAAACCTCCTTTTCTGGCTATTTAGGGTCACTGCTTTGGGGAATTCTTCAGATACCGAATGCAAGAGCTCACCAGAGTTCCTCTGCATCTCCCTCCTCACCTTCTACCAAAGGATCGACCGCTGACTGCTCAAGACGCCTGCAAAACCGCAACAAAGTAGCAAAGACGACTACTGAAATCTTGTATCGCTTCATCCTGCCGGCTTTCTCGCCTGTTTCCAGGTGGTGCATGCTCTGGGAGTAGCCTGCCTCCTTCTTGCACCAGGAGCTCTGAAGAAATCTCCCGTGGGTCGACGGAATCTTCCCCCTGCAACCGCAGGCAGCAAAAGACTGCATCACCGGTCCTCTGGGTCCCCTCTCAGCACGACGGGCGTGGTCCCTGGAACTCAGCAACTCTGTCCAGGTGACTCCCACAGTCCAGTGACTCTTCAGTCCAAGTTTGGTGGAGGTAAGTCCTTGCCTCCCCATGCTAGGCTGCATTGCTGGGTACCGCGTGATTTGCAGCTGCTCCGGCTTCTGTGCACTCTTGCAGGATTTCCTTCGTGCACAGCCAAGCCTGGGTCCCCGACACTCTAGCCTGCAGTGCACAACCTTCTGAGTTGTCGTCCGGCATCGTGGGACTCCCTTTTCTGACTTCAGGTGGACTCCGGTTCACTCCTCTTCTAAGTGCCTGTTCCAGTACTTCTGCGGGTGCTGCCTGCTTCTGTGAGAGCTTCCTGACTTGCTGGGTGCCCCCTCTGTCTCCTCATCCAAGTGGCGACATCCTGGTCCCTCCTGGGCCACAGCAGCATCCAAAAATCCTAAATGCAACCCTTGCAGCTAGCAAGGCTTGTTTGCAGTCTTTCTGCGTGGGAACCCCTCTGCAAGCTTCTTCACGACGTGGGACATCCATCCTCTAAAGGGGAAGTTCCTAGTCCTCTTCGTTCTTGCAAAACACTAAGGGGGTCATTCTAACTCTGGCGGGCGGCGGAGGCCGCCCGCCAGACTTCCCCCCTCCAGAATACCGCACTGCGGTCAGAAGACCGCTGCGGTTATTCTGTGTTTCCCGCTGGGCTGGCGGGCTACCGCAAGAAGGCCGCCCGCCAGCCCAGCGGGAAACCCCCTTCCCACGAGGAAGCCGGCTCCGAATGGAGCCGGCGGAGTGGGAAGGTACGACGGGTGCAGTTGCACCCGTCGCGAATTTCAGTGTCTGCTGAGTAGACACTGAAATTCTTTGTGGGGCCCTCTTACGGGGGCCCCTGCAGTGCCAATGCCATTGGCATGGGCACTGCAGGGCCCCCCAGGGGCCCCACGACACCCCATACCGCCATCCTGTTCCTGGCGGGCGAACTGCCAGGAACAGGATGGCGGTATGGGGTGTCTGAATCCATGGAGGATTCAGCAGGGCAGCGGAAAACCGGCGGGAGACCGCCGGTTTTCCTGTTCTGACCGCGGCCAAACCGCCGCGGTCAGAATGCCCTGCGGGGCACTGCCAGCCTGTTGGCGGTGCTCCCGTCTACCCTGGCCCCGGCGGTCAAGGACCGCCAGGGTCAGAATGACCCCCTAAGCTTCTTCCATCCGGTGGCAGCTTCCTTGCACCCTCAGCTGGCATTTCCTGGGCTCCTGCCCACTCTTGACACTGTCGCGACTCTTGGACTTGGTCCCGTTATCTAACAGGTACTCAGGTCCGGAAATCCACTGTTGTTGCATTGCTGGTGTTGGTTTTCCTTGCAGAATCCCCCTATCACGACTTCTGTGCTCTCTGGGGGTTGTAGGTGCACTTTACACCTACCTTACAGGGTCTTGGGGTGGGCTATTTTTCTAACCCTCACTGTTTTCTTACAGTCCCAGCGACCCTCTACAAGCTCACATAGGTTTGGGGTCCATTCGTGGTTCGCATTCCACTTTTGGAGTATATGGTTTGTGTTGCCCCTATACCTATGTGCTCCTATTGCAATCTATTGTAACTTTACACTGCTTGCATTACTTCCTTTTGCTATTACTGCATTTTTTTGGTATTGTGTACATATATCTTGTGTATATTTGGCATCCTCATACTGAGGGTACTCACTGAGATACTTTTAGCATATTGTCATAAAAATAAAGTACCTTTATTTTTAGTATATCTGTGTATTGTGTTTTCTTATGATATTGTGCATATGACACCAGTGGTATAGTAGTAGCTTTGCATGTCTCCTAGTTCAGCCTAAGCTGCTCTGCTATAGCTACCTTCTATCAGCCTAAGCTGCTAGAAACACCTCTTCTACACTAATAAGGGATAACTGGACCTGGCACAAGGTGTAAGTACCTCTGGTACTCACTACAAGCCAGGCCAGCCTCCTACAACCTTTGACTAAGTCATGGATGTGGGATCCAACAACCTGTTAACCTTTGAAGAGGAATTAGTCTCTCTTATTCCATGAGGACAGGTCTTCAGAAGCTGAGATTTTACTTAGCAACATTTGCACGGGCCCCCTGCACCTTTTAAAAAACATAGGTAAAAAGTCTTCAACAACGATGTCTGAGGATGGTGGTGGTGATTCTTAAGACGTTGAAGGGGGTTGTAGAGGCTGTTCAGTGTCAGGGGCATATAGACAACCTGTTGTTTTCAACATTCAAGTTGGTGTAATATTTTCAAAAATTTTGAAGAGCGCTCAAGTAAAGACCTGCTTTGTCATAAGGCTTTTTATCAGTACGCTTTAAAATGTTTTTAATCTCAGCATCTAGGTACTGCGTCTCCTTTTTCCAGATATCCCAGGCGTCGCCCTTAGACGTCCCCAACTTTTCCAGCTGTTGTTGTAGTACCAGTACATCTTTTGGGCATGATCCATTAGTTCACAGTTAGGAGGCTGGTAATAACCAATTTAGCTATGCCCAACAAAGAACCTGTCAAACCTCCTGACTGCTTTACCGCTTTTTTCTTAGAAATGAGAAAAGCCCTTTTATTACTGGGCTTCTTGATAAGGTGGCGCTTCTTCATCAAAACACATAACTGGTGCTCTGATATGGGGACATTACCTTTTAAGGTGTTTAGGGCGATTTTTTAAATGGCAGCCACTAAATTGGCTGAAGCTGCACACAGGATGGCCTTTCTTTGCTGAGGGTTAGTTGTGACTTGCATTTTTAGGAGGACTAGATTATAGCTTAGACAAGCCAACATGGTCAATGCCAGGTATTTTAAGGTCTAGAGTGTAATTGCTACGGGAGTCTCTTAAACAATTCTTTTTGTAGACTTTGGGCTTGATTTTAAGTGTGTAAGCGACGGGGAGATTGGGGCCCATATTTATACTTTTTGACGCTAAACTGCGCTAACGCAGTTTAGCGTCAAAAAGTTTTGCGCCGTCTAACGCCATTCTGAAGCGCCATGCGGGCGCCGTATTTATGGAATGGCGTTAGACGGCGCAATCAGACCGGCGCTGCCTGGTTTGCGTGGGGAAAAACCACGTAGACCAGACAGCGCCGGCGTAGGGGGAAAATGGCGCATGGGCGTCTTAAAATGGGGCAAGTCAGGTTACGTCGAAAAAATCGTCTTAACCCGACTTGCGCCATTTATTTTCGACGCCCATCCCCCATCAACATGACTCCTATCATTGTAAAGATAGGAGTCATGCCCCCTTGCCCAATGGCCATGCCCAGGGGACTTCTGTCCCCTGGGCATGGTCATTGGGCATAGTGGCATGTAGGGGGGCACAAATAAGGCCCCCCTATGCCACCAAAAAAAAATATAAAAAATAAAAAATTATACTTACCTGAACTTACCTGAATGTCCCTGGGGTGGGTCCCTCCATCCTTGGGGGTCCTCCTGGGGTGGGCAAGGGTGGCAGGGGGGGTCCCTGGGGGCATGGGAGGGCACCTGTGGGCTCATTTTGAGCCCACAGGCCCCTTAACGCCTGCCCTGAGCAGGCGTTAAAAAGTGGCGCAAATGCGCCGTTTTTAGCCACGCCAACTCCCGGGCGTCTCTTTTGCCCGGGAGTATAAATACCACGTAAAGGCCTGGGAGTCATTTTTTAGACGGGAACGCCTCCCTTGCATATCATTAACGCAAGGAAGGGGTTCACGCTAAAAAATGACGCACATTCCGGGAACTTTGGCGCTATTCGCCTCTAACGCCATAGTATAAATATGGCGTTAGTTGGCGTTAGTTTTGCGTCGAAATTGCGTCAAAAAAAACGACGCAATTTCGGCGCAAACGGAGTATAAATATGGCCCTGGGTGTGAAAATGCCAGCACACAGTCTGTAGTCTTCTAAAGTACTGGGTTTTAATTCTACCAGTAAGTAACCTTAGGGTTTCTCAGTAGCGTTGTTAAAGGTTTCCAAGAAAAAATGAGTGTTTTCCGTGGTACATTTGTTTAGCTATAAATGGATATCTGTTGTTTGTCTCTGAGGTTTTTAAATAAAACCAGATATGAGGCATTGAGAGCTATAGATTGACTGCTTTTACTCTTGTGAAACAAGTTCTGCACAATGTAACATATGCTTAGATTGTGATGGTGTAAATATTGAGTAAAATCTTTGTCTATCTCAAAGTGATCCCCACCTTTGCTCATAAGAGTGTGTGCAATCGCCACATTTACAAGGCATGTAGGTAACAATGCATCATCATTAAGATTATTCGGTATCCCTTCTATAAATTTGATGTGTGGGAACCTTAGGGATAACTCCGTACAAAGATCTTGCCACCACGAATAAAGCCAAATAATATTGTTAAGGGTTTGGGATAAAACACTGGGAGCATTTTCTGATAGTTTATTTATAAAATAGCTTTTGCCGCATGTTAGAAATGGGGTCTTTGTTTGGCAGTCAGGTTACCCCCTGTCCAAACAAGGACCCTCACTCTAGTCAGGGTAAGTCACACACAATCCAAATTATCCTGTGCCCACCCTCTGGTAGCTTGGCACTGAGCAGTCAGGCTTAACTTAGAAGGCAATGTGTAAAGTATTTGTGCAATAATTCATACAATAACACTATATAGCACTACAAAAATACACCACACAGTGTTTAGAAAAATATATAATATTTATCTGGATATTTGCAGGTCAAAACTATAAAAGATGCAATATGAAAATGTAAAGATATCACTGGAAAGTGATATAAAGGGGGTCATTCTGACCTTGGCGGTCCATGACCGCCATGGCGGAGTGCGGCGGAAGCACCGCCAACAGGCTGGCGGTGCTTCCTGGGCGATTCTGACCGCGGCGGTAAAGCCGCGGTCGGAAAAGGGGAGCCGGCGGTTTCCCGACGGTTTCCCGCTGGCCCAGGGAACCCGCCATGGCGGCGCTGCTTGCAGCACCACCATGGGGATTCCGACCCCCTTACCGCCAGCCTGATTCTGGCGGTGTCCACCGCCGGAACCAGGATGGCGGGAACGGGTGCCGTGGGGCCCCCTAACAGGGCCCCACAAAAGTTTTCACTGTCTGCTTAGCAGACAGTGAAAATCGCGACGGGTGCCACTGCACCCGTCGCACCCCTTCAACTCCGCCGGCTCCATTCCGAGCCGGCTTCATTGTTGAAGGGGCTGTCCCGCTGGGCCGGCCAGCGGTCTTCTGGCGGTCGCCCGCCGGCCCAGCGGGAAAGCCGGATTGACCGCCGTGGTCTTTTGACCGCGGTGCGGTCTTTCGGCGGGAACCGCTTGGCGGGCGGCGACTGCCGACCGCCGCGGTCAGAATGATCGCCAAAGTGTCTTAAGTCTTCAAAAAGCAAACAAAGTCTCTTTCAAGCACAAAGTACCTGGTTGGAGTGAAAAATCTCCGCTAAGGGCCGCAGAGGAGGAGATGTGTGGAAAATGGTGTGTGCGTCGGTTTAGCCCCTTCACACACGGACTTGCATCATTATTTTTCATGCTGGGAAGACATTGCATTGATTTACGGCGCGCAGACGGGTCTCCTCTTTTTGTCGCAGGGTTTTCAGACGCCCCGGGGTCTGTGCGTTGAATCCTGGGCTTGTTGACCGGCTGCGCGTCCTTCCGGTGGGCGATGCGTGGAATTTTCTCCCTCACGGCAGGCGCTGCGTCGATTTCCCCTCTGGAAGTCGGGCGGCGTTGTCCAGGCGGGCCGTGCGTCGAAGTTCCGGTCACACCGCAGGCGGCGCGTCGATCTTTTCCTCGCGAAGTCGAGCGGCGTCTTTCCGGTTCGGCGGGCAGTGAATTTTTCACTGCAGAACAAGCTGTGCATCGAATTTTTCGCTGCACAAGGAGTCCAGTTGCAAGAGAGAAGTCTTTTTGGTCCTGAGACTTCAGAGAACAGGAGACAAGCTCTATCCAAGCCCCTGGAGAGCACTTCTGCAGCAAAGCAAGAGAGCAGCAAGACAGCAGGGCAACAGCAAGGCATCAGTCCTTTGTAGAAAGCAGTCAGGTGAGTCCTTTAGGCAGCCAGGCAGTTCTTCTTGTCAGGGTGCAGGTTCTGGTTCAGGTTTCTTCTCCAGGAAGTGTCTGAGGTGGTGGGGCAGAGGCCCTGTTTTATACCCAAATGTGCCTTTGAAGTGGGGGAGACTTCAAAGAGTGGCTTAGAAGTGCACTAGGTCCCCTTTCAGTTCAATCCTGTCTGCCAGGGTCCCAGTAGGGGGTGTGGCAGTCCTTTGTGTGAGAGCAGGCCCTCCACCCTCCCAGCCCAGGAAGACCCATTCAAAATGCAGATATATGCAAGTGAGGCTGAGTACCCTGTGTTTGGGGTGTGTCTGAGTGAATGCACAAGGAGCTGTCAACTAAACCCAGCCAGACGTGGATTGTAAGGCACAGAAAGATTTAAGTGCAGAGAAATGCTCACTTTCTAAAAGTGGCATTTCTAAAATAGTAATATTAAATCCAGCTTCACCAGTCAGCAGGATTTTGTATTACCATTCTGGCCATACTAAATATGACCTTCCTACTCCTTTCAGATCAGCAGCTACCACTTCACCAATGTATGAGGGCAGCCCCAATGTTAGCCTATGAAGGGAGCAGGCCTCACAGTAGTGTAAAAACGAATGTAGGAGTTTTACACTACCAGGACATGTAAACTGCACAGGTACATGTCCTGCCTTTTTCCCACACAGCACCCTGCACTAGGGGTTACCTAGGGCACACATTAGAGGTGACTTATATGTAGAGAAAGGGGAGGTTTAGGCTAGGCAAGTACTTTTAAATGCCAAGTCGAGGTGACAGTGAAACTGCACACACAGGCCTTGCAATGGCAGGCCTGAGACAAGGTAAAGGGGCTACTAAAGTGGGTGGCACAACCAGTGCTGCAGGCCCACTAGTAGCATTTAATCTACAGGCCCTGGGCACATATAGTGCACTCTACTAGGGTCTTACAAGTAAATCAAATAGTCCAATTTGGTGTGATTCAAGGTTACCATGTTTAAAGGGAGAGAGCATATGCACTTTAGCACTGGTTAGCAGTGGTAAAGTGCACAGAGTCTAAAAACCAGCAAAAACAGTGTCCAAAAAGTGGAGGGTGGCAGGCAAAAAGTTAGGGGTGACCACCCTAAGGCTGTCAGGTCTAACACCGCAATTTGAGGGGCCGGCTAAAATGCAGGAGAATGGGTGCTGCAACCTGGTGTCCATAGTCAGAGTTGCGAGACTCTAATACACTGTCAGTAACTGTATGGTAGGGTTTTGTAGGCTTCAGTCAGGAACCTTTTACCAAACACTATGCACAAGATTTTGTGCAATGGCTGGGTTGTATTTCCCACCATTTTTTGCACCGGACTGTTCTAGATTATTTTGCTACAATTGTTTTATCATTTTCACGGTTGCTCAAGGTACAGTATTCATTCACCAGATCCTTTAGACTGTCAAAATTGATTTTGACGCCGTTGTTTACATTTAAGGGGATGCCTTTGACTTTCATACATACTGCATTGTGAGAAGTTCTGTAAGAATAGGTCTTGGGCCCAGATGACGTGAAATGGACTATGTTCTCATCCTTTTCTAGCTTGCTGGTCAAATCACCTATATAATCACCGATTTAGGGATCTTCATCCCCTAATTTGCTCCAAAAAATAACAGAGTTGATATTGTAATACAGACACAGTTCCTGAAGTTTATCCATCACTTTTGTAAACCTCTAAACAAGCGAGACAGGCTATGAAGATGTATATATTGTTACAACTTGCAGGGTACTGTTTTGTGTATTTCCAACACAGCACTGCAGTTTCGTCACTGATAAACTTTCAGCTGGACACTTCATATTACGGCAGAAAAAGATATTTAAGCAATTTGTTGGGATCTGTGATAATGGTCGTGTTTGACAAGTTTGTACGCTGTGTGAATTTTCCCCATAAGGAATTGAGGCACAGGTTGGCTAACTGTCATCTGGCAGAGTTGACTTCAATGAACTGGGGTCTCAAGCATATACCCTTGTGAGCGTAGTAATCATTGATGTATTTTTGCTGTGAGGCCTTGTTAATGCACCATTCAGGAAACCCTAATGCTGCCTGCTTGTTTCTGAGAAATACGTTAATATACTCAGAAAAGAGTTGGGTTGTAGTCCTCTCAAAGTGGCAAATGTTGTGAATTTTTCGAAGTCGGTATCCTTTCCCTATGGCAGGGGTCTCCAACCTTTTCTGTAGCGAGAGCTAGTTCTGATCAGTGAACATCATTGTGAGCTACAGAAGGCTAAACAACGTGTATTATTACCAAACACCCCAATGCCAAACTTCCTTGACATTAAGCCTAATGTTCAGAGAGCCAGATACTGTGGTTTGAGCAAAATACTTTGACTAGGGGCACTATGACAGGACTGCCAAGTATGTCAGTGAGAGTGTGATATTTGGGGATGTATGAACATGTGTACATATGAATAGGATATATGTGTATGGGTAACTGAGAGCCGGTGTCATATGTACTTGTGGCATAGGGCATACCTTTAACCAAATGTAGCACCATTACAAGTATAACCCAAACATGCAGCCATGTTTTTAAATGGAAGAAATTTAAGGTGCAAAAATGTTCATAATGTGGAACATTTTTCTACACTTTAAAACTATTGCAGTGTTCTACTGGCCACTGGCAGCAAGAGACCTGCAGTTTGTAAATGTAACACTTTGAAAAATAATTCGAGAAAATTAAAATGAAAAGTTAGCTTACTTTTAAGGAAACTTTTCATTTTCATTTTCTCTGATTTAAAAGCATTGAGAAACATCATTTTGTTCTCACTTCCAATGCTAAGTTAGTAAGGACTTTTATTTAAGAGTTACATACCCTTCACCTCTATCCCCTGGGTCATAAATCTGACTACAAGACTTTTATTTAAGAATTAAATAACCTTCACCTCTGTGCCCTGGGGCATAAATCTGACTCCAGCACTGCTCCTAATCAGGCCCTGCTATCTGCAAGCTGGTGATAATAATGTAAAATAAACACAGCCTTTCATTTAAAAGGAAAAATGGGACCCTGTGCTTATTTAAAAAAGAACTCCAGGCAGTGAGCTACTCTGAAGGGGTGTGGGAGCTACTGGTAGCTCACGATCGACTGGTTGGAGACACCTGCTCTAGGGCCACCTGTACCTCAATGCTACACCAGGTCCCAGTGAGCACCCTTTTCTCCCCAGTGTGTCTGTACTTGCTAGTCTCTTCACTTTCAGCACATGTTCGACACGAGGGAACATTCGCTTACTACTGACTCTGTATGGTAGTACAGGGAAGTAAAGCCTATGGGGTGGGTAGGCTTGACATTTAACTAAGCCAAAGTATTCATCTATGGCTTTAAAGTCCCTATGTATGAATCTGGGGTGACCTACGGGGTATAACTTAATCTTGTTCACAAATGGATACAGACTCGTGCAATCATGGTAATGTATCTTCTCACCCTCTCCCATAGCCCTATCCAACTGTATAACGTTTGTATAATCCCCAAATAAGGTGTTGCAGGGCTCCACGGGTTTCAGATAGCTCATTGCTCTTAATGAAGGACCAGAGTTCTGCATCTGATGTTAACATATCTAGCCACTCATGCTCCCGAGGGATCTCAGAACAAAACCACAGTTTTCAACATATTTTGCCTTTAACGGAGTACGCCTGTGCAAATGTTTAATTTTGGTACCCAACAGTTTTTTAAACTTATGGGGTTTCTAGCAGTGGGGGGACAGCCATGGTAAAAGCAGTTGTTGTTTTCAAAGGCTGTTGACACGCCGTTAATTGCAGCGTACCCATCTAGAAATAAGGGCCCACACGGTATTCACCACCCTGTAAGGCATGTTGGATGAAGATGTTTTCCTTGTCAGAGAGACGTACATGAGCCATTGAACAGAGGCAGTAGAATAATGCTTCTATTTACTGTCATAGAGGTCAAGTGGCACTGAAGCTATGCTTTCAGGTTGTAAAAATGTGATTGTAGATAGACATACACATGGAACCACAGTGACATGCTCAAAAGTGTCATTGTTTTGATGCTAAGGCTGCTCTAGGGTGGCTTTTCTTCAGGGCCATATTTACAAAGTGGTGCAATGCTTGCATTCCACCACCTTGTAGACCCTTGTGCCACATCATACCTGCGTTAGGTATAATGTATGCAGGGGGGTTCCGGAGCAGGGAGGCCCGAAAAAACAGCGCAGTGAAATTTACACGATTTCACCGCACCATTTTTTCCAACATTTTTAATGACTGCTTAGGTACTTATTATATTCAATGGACCTCCGTGTGCTTTGCTGCACTAGCGTCAACAGTTTTGATGCTAATGTAGCAAAGTGCCACAATAGCGTCAAAAATTGTGACGCTATTTTGCTAACGACCGCCATGGTGTGCCGTATTGTAATTATTCAAAGCATATTGCTGACCTTTAACCCCTGGCAAACCCATGGTTTAAACAACATATTTTATTTGTCCTTTTTGTAAAATACAGATGTTCATGTAAGCAATGCAACACAATGAAACAAATGGTATGGTTCAGCTACTGTGCCCTCAATCACAACAGAAGTCCCTGAGCCCTCAAGGGCTACCTTGTCAAAATGTTACACTTTTACAGAAACCTGTTACAGAATTGCTCAAAGAATATTAGAAAAATCAACATACATTTGACATCAGAACAATTTGTGCTATTACACACAACATTCAACATTTACAAGTAAATATTCAGCAGATAGAGTCTTGTGTGCACAAAATAAAACAACACAGCTCTTTCATTTTTGAAATCCTTACATTTGCAGCCATTTGGGGATGGCACATACAAGCTGTTGTTTCTCAATCACAATGGCTCCATCCCTTGGAACTAGCTCAAATCTTACTACAGAGTCAGATCCCCCTCAACCCATGTTCAGCGTGGTGCTGAGGCCTTTGTCACAACCAACGCCTCAGGCTGTGTCCTGTCGCAGCCTGCATTTAAGTCTGGTTCAAAACCTGCTGCCAACCTTTAACCCCTGGCAAACCATGGTTTTAACAACAAAATGTTATTTCCACGCAGCCTCTTAAGCAGATGCAACACAATGAAACACATGACATGCTTCAGTGACTACTCCCTAAACTGTAGCAGAGGTCCTTGAGCCCTCACCATTAAAAGAAAAAGCTGTCCCTCTGAAACGCCTATTTAACACGTTCATTATCTTAATTACAGGCTGCTGTCGAGGGCTGTCTTGTCAAAATTTACACTTTTACATAAACCTGTTACAGAACTCCTCAAAGCATATTAGAACTAACTCTAAATCAATGCACGAAACACCTACATGGGCAGATTTATACCTTTTCACGCAAAACTGCATTAGCGCAGTTTTGCGTGAAAAGGTATAGCGCCATTCCAAGATGCCGGCCGGGTGACATATTTATGGAATAGTGCTAGTCGGTGCTAATGCCCTGTCAGCATACTTGGAAAGGACGCTAACAGGGCTGGGGTGGAGTAAGGGAAACCGGGGCTTGTACGCAAATTTTTGAGCTACACTGTTTAGAGGCAACACTGTTCAGAGGCAGAAAAATTGCCTCTAAGCAGTGTAGCAACATTTTCTGGCACACAACCCCCATGGACACGGCTCCTGTCTTAGTAAAGACAGGAGCCATGCCCACCACTCCAATGGCCATGCCCAGGGGACAAATGGCCCCTGGGCATGGCCATTGGGGCCAGCACAGTGTAGGGGGCCCCAAGTTGTGGCCCTAGCAGTGTTGGAGAAAAAAATATATACTTACCAGGACTTACCTGGGATGGGTCCTGTAGGAAAGTACCAACTTGCCTGGCATGTTACCCCCATATTTCACTGTATATATGTTGTTTCAGTGGTATGTGTCACTGGGACCCTGCCAGGCAGGGCCCCAGTGCTCATAAGTGTGCCCTGTATGTGTTACCTGTGTGATGACTAACTGTCTCACTGAGGCTCTGCTAACCAGAACCTCAGTGGTTATGCTCTCTCATTTCTTTCCAAATTGTCACTAACAGGCTAGTGACCAATTTCACCAATTTACATTGGCATACTGGAACACCCTTATAAATCCCTAGTATATGGTACTGAGGTACCCAGGGTATTGGGGTTCCAGGAGATCCCTATGGGCTGCAGCATTTCTTTTGCCACCCATAGGGAGCTCTGACAATTCTTACACAGGCCTGCCACTGCAGCCTGAGTGAAATAACGTCCGCGTTATTTCACAGCCATTTACCACTGCACTTAAGTAACTTATAAGTCACCTATATGTCTAACCTTTACCTGGTAAAGGTTGGGTGCTAAATTACTTAGTGTGTGGGCACCCTGGCACTAGCCAAGGTGCCCCCACATTGTTCAGGGCAAATTCCCCGGACTTTGTGAGTGCGGGGACACCATTACACGCGTGCACTATACATAGGTCACTACCTATGTATAGCGTCACCATGGTAACTCCGAACATGGCCATGTAACATGTCTAAGATCATGTAATTGTCACCCCAATGCCATCCTGGCATTGGGGAGACAATTCCATGATCCCCCGGGTCTCTAGCACAGACCCGGGTACTGCCAAACTGCCTTTCCCGGGGTTTCACTGCAGCTGCTGCCAACCCCTCAGACAGGTTTCTGCCCTCCTGGGGTCCAGCCAGGCCTGGCCCAGGAAGGCAGAACAAAGGACTTTCTCAGAGAGAGGGTGTTACACCCTCTCCCTTTGGAAAAAGGTGTCAGGGCTGGGGGGGAGTAGCCTCCCCCAGCCTCTGGAAATGCTTTGATGGGCACAGATGGTGCCCATCTCTGCATAAGCCATCTACACCGGTTCAGGGATCCCCCAGCCCTGCTCTGGCGCGAAACTGGACAAAGGAAAGGGGAGTGACCACTCCCCTGACCTGCACCTCCCCTGGGAGGTGCCCAGAGCTCCTCCAGTGTGCTCCAGACCTCTGCCATCTTGGAAACAGAGGTGCTGCTGGCACACTGGACTGCTCTGAGTGGCCAGTGCCAGCAGGTGACGTCAGAGACTCCTCCTGATAGGCTCTTACCTGTGTTGCTAGCCTATCCTCCTTCCTCGGTAGCCAAACCTCCTTTTCTGGCTATTTAGGGTCTCTGCTTTGGGGAATTCTGCAGATAACGAATGCAAGAGCTCATCAGAGTTCCTCTGCATCTCTCTCTTCACTTTCTACCACGGAATCAACCGCTGACTGCTCAGGACTCCTGCAAAACCGCAACAAAGTAGCAAAGACGACCACTGCAACCTTGTATCGCTGATCCTGCCGCCTTCTCAACTGTTTTCCTGGTGGTGCATGCTGTGGGGTAGTCTGCCTCCTCTCTGCACTAGAAGCTCCAAAGAAATCTCCCGTGGGTCGACGGAATCTTCCCCCTGCAACCACAGGCAACAAAAGACTGCATCACCGGTCCTCTGGGTCCCCTCTCAGCATGACGAGCGTGGTCCCTGGAACTCAGCAACTCTGTCCAAGTGACTCCCACAGTCCAGTGACTCTTCAGTCCAAGTTTGGTGGAGGTAAGTCCTTGCCTCCCCACGCTAGACTGCATTGCTGGGTACCACGTGATTTGCAGCTGCTCCGGCTCCTGTGCACTCTTTCAGGATTTCCTTTGTGCACAGCCAAGCCTGGGTCCCAGACACTCTAACCTGCAGTGCACAGCCTCCTGAGTTGTCCTCCGGCGTCGTGGGATCTTCTTTTGTGACTTTGGGTGAGCTCTGGTTCACTCCTCTTTGTAGTGCCTGTTCCAGCACTTCTGCGGGTGCTGCCTGCTTCTGAGTGGGCTCCTTGTCTTGCTGGGTGCCCTCTCTGTCTCCTTACACAATTGACGACACCCTGGTCCCTCTTGGGCCACAGCAGCATCCAAAAACCCTAACCGCGACCCTTGCAGCTAGCAAGTCTTGTTTGCGGTCTTTCTGCGTGGGAACACCTCTGAAAGCTTCTTCACGATGTGGGACATCCATCCTCCAAAGCGAAAGTTCCTAGTCCTCTTCGTTCTGGCAGAATCTACAGCTTCTACCATCCGGTGGCAGCTTCTTTGCACCCTCAGCTGGCATTTCCTGGGCATCTGCCCAATCTCGACTTTGTTGCTACTCTTGGACTTGGTCCCCTTGTTCCACAGGTACTCTCGTCCAGAAATCCACTTTGATTGCATCGCTGGTGTTGTTCTTTCCCCTATCACAACTTCTGTGCTCTCTGGGGAATATAGGTGCACTTTACACCTACTTTTCAGGGTCTTGGGGTGGGCTATTTTTCTAACCCTCACTGTTTTCTTACAGTGCCAGCGACCCTCTACAAGCTCACATAGGTTTGGGGTCCATACGCTATTCGCATTCCACTTTTGGAGTATATGGTTTGCGTTGCCCCTGGACCTATGTGCTCCTATTGCAATCTATTGTAACTTTACACTGCTTGCATTACTTTCTATTGCTATTACTGCATATTTTTGGTATTGTGTACATCTATCTTGTGTATATTTGCTATCCTCATACTGAGGGTACTCACTGAGATACTTTTGGCATATTGTCATAAAAATAAAGTACCTTCATTTTTAGTATATCTGTGTATTGTGTTTTCTTATGATATTGTGCATATGACACCAGTGGTGTAGTAGGAGCTTTGCATGTCTCCTAGTTCAGCCTAAGCTGCTCTGCTAAGCTACCTTTTCTATCAGCCTAAGCTGCTAGACACCTCTTCTACACTAATAAGGGATAACTGGACCTGGTACAAAGTGTAAGTACCCCTTGGTACCCACTACAAGCCAGGCCAGCCTCCTACAGGTCCCCATTCCATAGGTGTCCTCCTGGTGTGGGTGGGGTGGGTGGGGTGTCCCTGGGGCCAGGGAAGGGCACCTGTAGGCAATTTCCATGGTCTTTGACCTTGGAAATATGCCTTCAGGGCCCCTTACACCTGACCATACCCAGATGTTAAATAATGGCGCTAAGCAAGCTTAGCACCATTATTTAAAGCCCACATCCTCCGGTGCTGGATCTTAGCACGGGGATAAATGTTGCGCAAAGGCAATGTCATCCTTTTCTGGACAGGAATGCCTACCTTGACACAAGGTAGGTTTTCCCGTCCAGAAAACTATGTTAACTTCATAACTTTGGCGCTAGACGTGTCTAGCGCCAAAGTATAAATATGAAGTTAAGTTTGCGCTGATTCAGCATTAAAAACAATAATGACGCTAATTCAGCATAAACCGATTATAAATATGGGCCACAGTTTTCTTTCTCTACCGCTGCCCCCTCCTGTCCCGGTCCTGTTGCTGAGGGCTTTTGAAAACACATTGAAAGAATATTGCTGACCTTTTTTAAACCCATAGCAAACCCTTGGTTTAAACCAGTGGTTCCCAATCTGTGGTCCGCGCACCCCCAAGGGCCTATGATACATTCCCAGGGGTTCCGCAGGCCCGGGGCTGGGAGGAAGGCACTTCTCCAGCTGGGGCCTCTGACAAACAGGTGCATGTGTGTTTTCATATTTATTACTTCCTTTGTTGAGCAGTTTAAAACGCACTGCAAAGCTCCTTGTACTGCAAAAATAAAAGCGTCAAGCTAACTCAAGTGATTAATGTATCTGCTGGAGAGAGATGGGAGTTTTGTGCAGTGGCAGTTTCTAATCAAAGGTAGCGCAGATGGTTAACATGCCTGCTGCAAAGAATGTGTATCATACAAAGAACAGTATTTTATGTGCATGGCACAGTGGGTTACTGCTTTTGTCACAGAGATTCTTTTGTTACTATGCAGTTCATAATCATAATCTAGCACAGTGAGTTGTGAACTGCCATTAAAGAGCTGCATGCAAACTGTATGGCACAAATTAGAAAGTTTTTTTTTCCTAGTCTTTCATTTTTCTTATGCTGCTAAAAAAGGTTTGCCCGCATAGAAATACATTCTTATTGCTAACTCGTGCTTAATTTGTGCTTGTTGTTTCCGGTGCTGAGCACCGTCACTTATTTTTGAGGGCCGGGGCTTATTCTTTTGCCTCAAGCATTTGCTGCAAGCAAAAGACACATATGTGAAAGATGGAGGAAGGGAAAAACAAAAAAGCGTCACAAAGGAGAAAGTAGAAAGCTGCTAGAGTGAGCTGAAGGGGCAGGGAGTGGCTTTATATGGATTGAACAGTCCCGAGATGGCTTCAGGATTATGCTGCCTCAGTATTCTGTGTACCCACATTTAATTGCAGCAGCCGTATGTTTAAGAGGGGGGCTTTGGGCACCGGCACATTTTTATTTACAAATGAAGCACTGTGCTCAGGTCATCGCTAATTACTGTGCTGTGTTCTGAATCCTAAGTTTGTGCTTCTCCGGACCAAGCACTCTTAGAAAATGCCTACCAGTGTGGATGACATGTGAATCCTACACCTTGTAGTCCCCTGTAAAGTGCCCTGACACCCTACAGTGGTATGAGAGGTGCTATAAAACAAATGAAGTACATGTGACAGAGAGGCTAGGGAGAGATGAGAGGCCCATATGGTTTACTTCCTTTCCCCTTCACTTATTTATGTGAAAACGCTTTCTCAGATTTTGCATACCTAAAAGATAAAAACAGAAATCGCTCTGGAACTGTAGAATCTGACCTGAGGATTCACCTTTCCTAAATAAAACCAAACATTGAAAAGGTAGTTGCCGATATGCAGTGCCAACCTTCCTAATAAAATGTTTACATTTTTGCATATTTTTTTAATATAAAAGAATTTTATTTTTAGTAATTTGAGTATTTGTTTGGTGTGTACTTGTTATATGTTTTGCGAATTACTGTTTTAATGTTTGAACATTAAATCGTACAAATTGCTCGGGGTCCCCGGCTTCCAGTAATGATCCATTGGGGGTCCTCAGGAGTCAAAAGGTTGGGAACCACTGGTTTAAACAATAGATTTATTTGCACATTTTTTGTAAGCGCCGATTTCCACATGAGCTGCAGCATGCTAAGCTAAGCCACTATGAGGTTAAGCTAACACACTGCTTTTTTCAAACTATAAAAGAAGCAGATGTTTTTCAGACTATGGAAAATAGATACTGGGCTTCCCTCTGCAACACATTGAATGGAAAAAAAAGAATTTAAAAGACATATGCTATCATTGTTTTTACGTGCAGCAGAAGATGTCCCATATCACCCGGTTGTTTCTCACAATTCCGCTCAAAGCTTTGCTCCATCTTGCTTGGGGCCCCTTAGTCCACATACTTAAACTCAGGGTCATTTTTATACTTGTGATGCAAAACTGCAATAGCGCGGTTTTGCATCAAAACGTTTAGCAGGCGCCATTCCTGAGCACCAGCCGGGCGATATATTTATGGAATAGTGCAAGTCGGAGCAAAGGGTGGTCCAGCGGAAAATAAAATAAAAAATGAAGTTAGCCGGGTGGGGGTGGTGGTACGGGAGAAGGGGGTTTTGCACCAAAAAATGACGTTAGGCTGGTTAGAGACAAACAAAAATGCCTCTAACCAGCCTAGTGTCATTTTCTGATGCAAAACCACCCATACCAAATGACTCCTGTCTTAGAAAAGATAGGAGTCATGCCACCACCCAAGTGGCCAGCACAGGGGACCAGTGTTCCCTTGGCATGGCCATTGTACCCTGTGCCATGCATGGGGCCGCAAGTTGGGCCCCTGATGGCACTTTAATTTAAAAAAAACAAAAACTTACCTGGGATTGGGTCCCCCAACCTCCGGTGTCCCTCTGGTGTGGGTGGGGGTGTTCCTGGGGCTTGAGGAGGGTACCTGAGGACCCATTCCATGGTGTTCAACCATGGAAATGGGTCCACAGGTCCCCTAACGCCTGGTCTGACCCAGGCATAAAATAATCGTGCAAAGCAAGCTTTGCACCATTATTTAGCCCCTCCTCCCACCCATGCGTCATTTTAGCGTGGGGGATAAATATGGGGCTATGAGGGTTAGCACCATTTGTTTAGATGGGAACGCCTACCTTGCATTTCATTGACGCAAGGTAAGTTCATGCATCTAAAAAATGGTGCAAACTCCAATATTTTGATGTTGGACGCTAATTTGGCGCAAATGGAGTATACATATGCCCCTCAATGTTTCTCTGCAGTTTCTGATTGTGTGTGTGTGTGTGTGTGAGGCCTTGGGACAACATTTTATACTTAATAGAGCTTGCTAATTATGCATGGGTCCACTTTGGGGAGTTGAAGAGTACCAACCATCTGCGTATAGGTTACATTTCATAGCGGTTGTCTGCTTCTGAGTGTGTGTGTGTGCCCTTTGGGACAGCATTTTATACTTAGTAGACTTAGCTAATCATGCATGGCTAGACCTTTGGGAGGTTAGGAGTACCAGTCATCTGCATATGAGTTCTATTTCATAGCAGTTGGATGCTTCTGATTGTGTGTGTGTCAGTGTGTGTGCGGCCTTGGGACTCAGGCAAATATACAGACGGAATCCCCCCAGGGTCCCACTGTCTCCCTAAGCCCATCTGTTGTATCTTGGATGGTGCATATTTGACTTTAAAAAGGTCTTTTGTTAAAAATGTCTAGACAAATTCATAATTGAATCAAGACTGCTATGAAATGCAAACCACACGCAGAAGGCTGGTACTACTCGACTCCCCAAAGTGTTTGCATCTCATGATTAGCAAGCTCTACTAAGTATAAAATGTTGTCCCATGGCCTTTATGCTTCCCTGAAGCCTATCATCTCAAGACCGAAGGGCAGTTAGCAGCTGCTTCGAGATTACCTTTTGATACTGTACTCAGCTGTCAAACAAACTGATACTGACTGAGCTGCTATAATATTTTAAGTAATACGGATACTGATTGATCTGCTTAAATATTTTACGTAATACAGGTTGAATTATGCAGATGTATCATTGTGTTAATGTTCTACTCTGTATAAGTCTGTTTCTGATCTACCTTCTGTAGTTTCTTTTCTCACAATTCCTGACACCTGCGGATCTCCCTTCCTTTTCGAATGGAGTGAAATATCTCTCTGACAGCTGTTTCACCTGTTCGTTTATTCAAAATGATAAATGTTTAAAAAAAAGGTTTCCTCGCATCAGACACTGTTCGTGCATTCAGGCCACAGAAGGGAAGCAGCAACATTTGTGGTATGCTGCCCAGGCCCAAAAGGCCCAGTTCATGGCTTACCTGCTCCAGCAGTATTGAACCCTTCAGTAATGCAGCATAGTCCTTCTCCAGATCAGTAAAGTCGGTCAGCATGCAATCACATGCAGCAGCACCTGGCAGGCGCAGGCTCTCTCCCTTGACCTGCACTACCAGCTAGTTCTGACAATTGAAGTGACTGCAGTTCCGATGATCATGCAGGAAGTCATTTTCCCTTCTCATAAGGCATTATCTCCTTGCTCCAGTGGGGCTTCTGTGACATCTGTTTGAACCTTGGGCTTCCTTGGGGCAGTCCATAATATGCAGACTGGTCCTGCCTTGGTCACAGCAGCAGTTGAGTGGTCTCAGCCGATGGCCCAGACCCTTGTCTTCAGATCCCCCGGTGACCCATCCTGGTATACATGTCCACACAAGACGGGTCACACTGACCTAATGCTAGCGTCCACGATGGTCATCCTTGACATGCAGGGCTGACAAATTAATCTGGCACACAGGCAAGAGCCAGATCGCTGTTGGAGCATGTTTCTCACACGAGCTCCTTGATTCAGTCTATGGTGGCCCTTCCTGGCATACAGGATCACCGAATTAGTACGCCACACGAGTGACAGCCCCATCAATCTGGGGAGCAGGTTTCTCCCACCATGCTCCTTAGTTAAGTCAATGCAACCCCTCCAAGCAAATGGAGTTGCTGACTCAGGCCCTCATTCCAACCCTGGTGGTCTCTGACCGCCAGGGCGGAGGGCAGAGGAAGCACTGCCAACAGGCTGGCGGTGCTTCCTGGTCAGAAAAGGGGAACCAGCGGTTTCCCGCCGGTTTTCCCCTGGCCCAGGGAATCCTCCATGGCGGATGGAGCAAGCAGCGCCGCCATGGGCATTCCGACCCCCTTCCCGCCAGCCTGTTTCTGGCGGTTTTCACCGCCAGAACCAGGATGGCGGGAATGGGTGTCATGGGGCCCCAGGGGGCCCCTGCACTGCCCATGCCACTGGCATGGGCAGTGCAGGGGCCCCCTAACACTGCACCCGTCGCACCCCTGCAACTCCGCCGGCTCCATTCGGAGCCGGCTTCATTGTTGCAGGGGATTTCCCTCTGGGCCGGCGGGCGCTCTTTTGGAGGGCGCCCGCCGGCCCAGCGGGAAAGTTGGAATGGCCGCCGCGGTCTTTTGACCGCGGGGCGGTCATTCGGCGGTGACCGCATGGCGGTCGGCGACCGCCGCCCCCGCGGTCAGAATGACCGCCTCAGTCTGGCACACAGCTACAGCCCGATCAGTGTGGAAGTGGATTCCTCACAACTTGCACAGTGAGTCCTCATGTCAGGACTCCCTTCTGGACCTCACTCCCTTCAACTCTCTCCTCTCCCTCCCATGGTACACTAGTCTTGATGAGCAGGCAGGCACTTGTTCTCCAGTTTCCAGTAGGTGGTCTTGGTTTTACTGGGTGATATCCTCTCACCCAACGAGGAGACAACTAGGCTTTGGCCCCTAGTCCTGGTCTCAAGCAGAAGTCTTGCAGAGCTTCCTCTCCCAACACAGCCTGTGTGGCTGCTTGTCAGATGACAAAGTTTTGGGGTCTCAGACTCCCCTACTGATAGTTCTTTTCCAGACATAAAACATAATTTATTGCCCGATTTTTTAAGTTTAATGTTGGGGTGCTGCTTCTTTAAAATGGACATTTTTCCCCTTTCGTCTTCCTTCCAAAGGATGTCTGTCACAGGAGGCAGGGCTCTGAAGCTGATTAACCCATAACAAGATTCATGGGAGTGACTAGAGTTCACACCTGAATGTCAGTCACAGTGATATGTACATCAAAGAGTTAATCTTGGACCCTCAGCCACACTCTTTATGATTCTCTCATTAGCCCCATCTCTCTCTTCCTGAGATGTGTCTTGGCAAATTCCTTGTAATCTTTCATTGAATCAAATAGCACTTTAAAGTGCACAGTAAAAGCCTGGCTGCCCCATCTTCCCTTGCATGTTCCCCGCAGCTTACAGGAATTCAGCAACTCACAAAAATGTCTGGTGGTATTCCTCGACTCCTCATATTTTTCCTAGACTGGCCTGGGCTTCCCAAAATGGAATCCAAAGTCCTCCTTGTAAAATAACCAGTGCAGACACTTCTGCAGTCAGTGTACATTCACAGCACACTCACTGCCCAGTACTGTAATCCTCATGCATCACCATCAGCATATACTTATGCAGCGCACACTGTCAGTCTGCACGTGCTGTTGAACACTAAAGTTTCTCTGTATTGTACCAGAAGGTTATTTTGAAAATACATACTGCCTGCACACATGTACCATGTGCATAGTGTATTTCTTTCAAGTGCACATGCATTCAGCACATGTTTTCATCACACATGCAGTTCCACATCAACCCTTTGTAGGCCAAGGGGGAGTTGAGCATGCACCAACTGAACTTTTAAAAGGGTGAGTGAGCATGTAGGCCTCACACCAATGGCACAGATGAAAAGGAGCTGTTCACTACTACTGATCACTACACAGATGCTACCACCACTGTGCTAGTGCTGCTTAACACCTGGTTAAGGTGGTAGCATTCCACCACTATGAGGGCAGTGCTTTGGGCACCCATCCTGGTCCAACAAAACCAAAATCTATGACACACGCCTAGGCAGGACAGTGCAGAAGTTGGGGACCAGGAAGATCTACAGGGTAAGTGTCAAGAAGGGACTATGTGGTTAAAAAAGTCATGGAGTGCAGTGCAGCACAACACTTTGCTGCATTGCACTGTGCTGTGTGCAAGTTAATTCATACATCACATAAATGTAGGTTTCTTGCCCAGTGACAACTTATACTGCCCAGCATAGCCATGTTTCTCAGGCCCACCTCTGATGTGCTGCCCCAGTTCAAGTTGTCCTCTGAATACTGTGACTTGTAGTCTAATGTTTCACATGAGTGACAATGAATACAAGCCCTACAATACAAAGCAGAAAACCTGTACTGGAGTAGCACATCAAGAATGGACTTGCCCAACCTTACTGTGATATTACAGGCCCCTTGAACCACACAGCAAATATGTTTGTCTTGGGGCTACACAGCCAAAAGTGGAGTGTAAAGTAATGGAATGGAATGTGGCTGTCAGAAGATTACCTTCTTACCTACTAGGAGTTTCAGGTGTTGAGTATTTGGAGTATCGCCAAGTAGGATCAAATAAAGAACCACATCCACAGTCACTAGCATGAAACCACATTGCACGCAGCTATCCTGATGTGCTGGATCAGATCTTATAGCTGTTGCCTGCCATGTTAGAGAACACACTACCTCCTGTCTTGTCCAAATCAATATTGGAGGTAAATGCAAGTGATACACACCAGAGATCCTTGAGTGTTTGTCTGTAGCATTGATGGTGTGTGAGCTTGGTGAGTCCCTAGTAGTGTACTGCCATGGAGGTGTGGCTGAGCACATTTAACTGGCAGTGTGTTTGAATGAGGAGCTAGCAGATCTCAAGATGGTGATGTGTAATGTTTGCTCTACAAGGTAGCCTGATTGCTAGTCACGCACTGCTGTGTTTGATAGTGTCACTCTTTTGAAGCAACTGTGAAGGGATGGTGTGGAAAAGGGCATTAGTGCACTACACTTGTCAATTGATGTTGTTCTGGCAGAAGGAGTAGCGGGTATCAGGACGAAGGTATAAAAAGAAAAGTCAGACAATGCTACATATCTCAAAGCAGGAGGATGTTAAACAGAGAATTGTGAAGTGACAGGGTGAGCCAGGTGTCTAGGATTATGGACATGTTTTGGGGATGGTTGGAGGGTGAGTTGACTGGGCCCAGTCGTATGGGCAACCCCGGTAGGTACATATTACAGAATATCATCAGGATGAGCCATAGCTCTCACATACAGGTGTGCAAATTGTTCAATTGCAAACTGTAACAAATGTTGGATGGTGTAGCTGTCTCCTGAGAGTCAATGTTTGATCTGCATGTCATCAGTGTGTGAGAGAAAGTCCTGGCCCTCCGTCTAAATGATGTTTGACAGAGACGTAATTTACAGTTACAAGTGAGCGTGGCTGAGTGAAGAGATGTGCAATAATTTGCAAAGGACCAACTAGGGTAATGACGAAATACATTGAGTTACACTAGTTGCATATTTCCAAGTATGGCAGTTCTTATACCCCTCAGACATGGTACACAATGCCTATTCTTCTGGGCTCTGGAGATGGCTATGTGTTATAGGAAATCACAGGAGTACACACAAATAAGTAAACCATCGTAAGTACATACCCTTACCCATCCCTGCAATGTAACAAGACTGTTTGCAATGTAGATTTGTTTGGATTTGTTTCAAATATGAGCTCTTGGCCACATGAATTCAAAAATTCTATGCAATATAGCACAGCTAGGCAGAGTGGCATGGTGTACTGTGTGAAAGGCAGAATGATGGACCAACAGTAATAAATGACCAAACTAACATCACTTTGCCAGTCGTGGTGGGCTAAGTAATGGCTGGAGGAATTTAGGCACACTGGTGAAATGGAGCAATGTTGTTAGTAGTACTGTCAATAACTGAACCTTGCAACAATATAACCATGATATAAAATTGAAACAGCAACATGGTCATTCGGACCCTTACCTGCACTCACCCTTTCAGCTAGGGCAAGCTAACAAGCTTTTGTCACTGCCTTGCAATGTGCAGTATGACACAAAAATGGCACCCTTTTCACACAGTGTTTGTGTGAACAATGTAAAGATATTGCAATGTGCAAGGCAAACACATTGTAATTTGCCTTCATTTACTGTTAGTAACACATGTTGAGGACATCTATGTGCAGCATGAAGTGAATGAAATAAAAGTCTGTTTGTCACCAAAATTACTATTGTCAACATTTATCATAGATCATCATTACCATATTACAGTTTCATTGCAGAGGAAAAAACATCATTTCCTGTCCAGCAACTAGTCCTGTATGACCAACCTGTTGGTGATGACATCCTGCCCGCCGTGGGCGATGACACCTTCCAGCAACACCTGGAATCCATAGAATCTCCTTCTCTGGACATGAGAGGACAGCATCGCAGGTTCTCCAGAGAAACCGCCACCCACTGAACATCTCCCATCTGCCAGTCCAAGCCCAAATGCAGACTCAGAAGACCCCAGAGTTGTCTTCCAATGGTGAGTGGTAGGAGTCTAGCAGCAGATGTTTGATGGGGACGGGAGAAGTTGGGGACTATAGCGGGCATTCTAGAAGGAGTCCATAGGTACTTCAGTCCCAATAAGAATATTTCTGAGGCAATGAAAGACACCTAACTTGCCTCCATAGTATAGTTGCGTCCCTAGCTGATATTGCTGATATCATAAGATAGAAGCAAGAACAACAGGCCTCAACATCAGACACCGGTAAGGTTGCCACCAAACTGGGGAGTATCATTAACATCATGGCATCCACAAAGTGCATGTTAGACTCCTACCTAGCAACAACGGGTGCGCTCCTTAGAGACCTTGTTGCATTGTTGAAAAGCCATCAGACCCTTGTCAGTGCTGTGCTGCCTTCCTTACTTACACAGACAAATACTGTCGGGGACAGGGGAGAGCCACATTTTCAGTCCCTGATGCATGTGTGCCTCAGATGCCGCCCATGCATACACCATCAACTACGGAGGAGGCACAACACCCATCAAGGGAAGAAGATGTGGACTTCCACAATTTCCACAGAGAAACTGGCAGGTAACATTTGTCTGTGTTCCCTAGCCTGTTTCCTAGTGGTCCTGTGTCTGACATTGTGACACCCACATTGTCACCCAGTACTACACCTCTTTTGTGTGCCTGTAAATGTTATCGACTTGTGGACTGTTGAAGAGGCCAACCCACCATAGTAACAATTTGTACTTCCGCACTGAAATTCTCCTCACCTCTACATGTCGGTATGACATGTCTCCCAAATGGACTCTGTCTGGGCATCTTTTGCTCACAATCAACGTTGATGTTGTTTACCCAAATACTGCTAAAATGATCCTGCTGACCCACCCACATTTATCAATAAATTCACTCCTACAAAAGAGTGTCATATGTCTGTTGCAGAAAGGTTAACATATACCATGGTGGATGTGTATTAACAAAACCCACTTCTTAGCATCTATAGGAGAGTGAGCTAAAGTCACTATTACCTGCTCTCTTTACATATACACCAGCATCAAGAGATCCACTGTGATGGCATTATGCAGAATATTTTGTCTCCCAATGGTACAATATAATATGACAATAAACTTCAGTTACTTGACAGGCATACATTTAAATTCCCTTAGTAAATGCACAAATATCTATCCTGTGAAAAATGAGGCCCGTGAAGCATGTGAGCCAATAACACTGTTTTACTCCTTCAACTGTATCTTGCTCAATGAACATGACAACGTGATCAAACCAATTTGATAGCCTCAATGCTCACGCTGAAGAGATCCTAAAGTACATAACTTATCATGCTTGCACTGATGATCTGCAGATACACATGCTCTGACTCCTTTTGAATTTGCATTATACCTGTTCCAACCTAAGAAGTACTAGACCAGTCCTACACAATGGATATCAGTATGAAAGAATTGCAAGGGATCATTGGTGGAGTTCTTTGTCAGCTCATAAATGGTGTAAAAAGCTACACTGGCATACTTAAGGTAAATGTGTTCCTTTTCAACTGAGAGGCCTCATGTGTTTTGAGGGTGAGTGTAACCACATATGACATCTGTTGTACAAAGCATACAATGCATAGGGGTCAGACCACAGAACCAAGAACAAAGCAACACCTCCCCAGTGAAAGAGGATGTGGATTATTTATATGCTTGAAACTTAGCAAGTAGTTAAACAAATTGACATGGATGAAGTGCCACCCATAGCAAGTAGTCAATGTCAATGATGATGGAGGTACTTCAGGCAAGTGTGGATACACTCATGATATGTATCAAGCTAACAACAATGACCGACTTGCAAAATGGTGCAAGGGTATGTGCGTAAGTGGGAGGCACCAGTGTGTGCCCCAGCTCAGCTAGGTATCTGTAATGGGTAGTGAGAAAAACACCCCAAATATACATGTTGTATCTCTTTCACACTGAGTGATACAGTAGGTGACTTTTTGTGTTGACGCTGTGAGTCAAATCGCAAAAAGATGATCAATGACAGTGAATAAAGAATGTTAAGGTGTCCTTAAGTGACTCTAATGTGCGGTACACTAACTCTTGAGCATAGGCCTCTCACAAAAAAACATATACCTTCAAAGACTGCAGAGGAATAGCTATATCATGTACTCAGCATAACCTGTTCAATGATAAAATCTCTTAAAGATGCAATGATTATGATGTTGTGGAAGTAGAAAAAGGTTTCATACTATGAAATCTAAGTAAACAAATTACAACTTGTTGTTACCTAAACACTACCTTAAACTGTATAAAAATATGCAAAACTATCTACATCTACCTATCCCCATTAACTAACCTTAACACAGCGTTACACTAACTTAACTTCTCCTAATCTGTCTTATGTGCTGAACACAAATAACATGTTAAACATCAAACCCTCACCCCCTTAACACACATGGATGGCACAATAAAAATAGCAACTACACCTACATATATACTATCTACTAGGTAAACAAATATATATGTACATCAACGCCCAACCCACTAAAAGCAGAAAAATAGATTTTAAAACTACTATCTATAAAAATACCTAAAGCTAAAACCTAACTGTTGTGGCACGTCCACTCAGATGAAAACTAGGCTGTCTGTTGGGGCGATGACTGTTCTCCTGACCTCGTGAGGCACCTCTTGGCACTGCTGATTGCACCACGAGCCCTTGCAGGTGCCCCATAAGGGAAGGGGATTTGGAAAAAGAGAGAAAGAAACACTACACTCCTTTTCACCAGGTCCAGCCAAGTGTGGTTCTTCGGGTTATGGAGGACTGTCAGTGGAGCCCCTGGAAGTTGCCTTTCTGTGATGAATTACAGTGTTGGTGAAGCTATGTGCTATTAAGAGACTGTTTCACAACATTCAATAAAGCGTGCACTGGTCTCATTAAGCAGCATTCAAAAAGGCATGCATTGATCTAATTAAATTCGTCTAATTTAGGTATCATAGCACATTCACCTGGCAATATCATCAACTTGACCCTCTCTTCTCACGGATCAATATATACAAAAGGTGACAAAATCTGAATGTCTCTAAACAAATTAGGAAGTTCTGCAAGTCTCTTTCATGGATCTGCACTTTCACATTAGGTTTTCTATGGTACAACTACAACATAAAATGAATTGCAATACCAAAAGCAAGTAGACTCACACATAAAGTAATCCTAGCACTGAATTGCGTAATCACTATTAGTACAAAAAAATAAACAAGTGTAAGATAGTAAACTTCTGTCACAGTTCTCAGTTACAAAACAAAAGTTATCAAGGCTGCCGCTTTAAATCTGTTATTCAACCCTCATTAAGGCCCCCACTCATAGATCATGTCTGTGTCCTTAGAAGAGGCCTTTCAAAGTCTCAAGAAGGCTAGAGTGCAATCAGTCTCAGTTTTCAGCTTTCACCAAAAAAACAAAGCAACCACAATAAAATTCTACACAAACAGATTCCAAACAGCATGTGCCGCTTAGCTGACAGAAGTGTGTTCTTTCCAGGAGATCCCTCCTGAGGCTCTTTGCTGGTAGCCAGAGGGCAGTGGGTGGGGCCTGGAGTGAATTCCAGAGTGCAGAGGGCTTTCCTTGCCAGACAGGAAGAAAGCCAAGCAGAGTAATGTGCACAGCAAGAGTATTTATAGCCAGCATGACTCCTGCTTTTGAAAACACCTGCTCCCTGGAGACCTTGGGGGCTGGTGGTTGCCTGGCAACGAATAAACAAGTGAACCTGAGACATTTAGAAGCAGGAGGACTTGACACAGTCACATGTGTTCACCAAGCATTGGTGAAAACAACTATATAGTGCAACAAGTATTAGTGAAAACAACTATATAATGCAACAAGAATTAGTAACATCAATTACATATCAAACATTGGCAATATCTATTCTGAAATGCAGACAGTACAATGACGTTACAAGCAACCCAGTGGTGCTACACGCACATGATTAAAACAACGCCCCAGAGGATGTTGACAAATTATGTATAGTTGTTGGGTCCTGACAGTCACATGTCCCTTATAGGAAGCATTTGTGGGTGGAAACCAAATAGGCAGTAGAAAGGTGATATGGCAATGGCAGAATAAATATTATTATACACAAATTCCATGATGGGTAAGATCTAATCCCATTCTGTGGACGAAGTGGAGATTAAACACTTCAGGATCTGTTCTAGTGACTGGTTGGTATGCTCAGACTGACCGTCCATCTGTGGGTGATAAGCAGAGGACAAACGGATGTCTCTCCCTAACTGCAACAGAAACAAGAAACAAATTAGGGATCATTGTCGGATACTAATGAGGAAGGTAGACCATGTAATTGAATGACTTTGTGTTAGACTTTTCATCCTTGGAATGGTTTCCCCTAACCTTTTGCCTCTGTTTCCCAGTTTGTTGATGTGTGCTGGACTATGTTTTTGCTGCTTTTGTTACTCTGGGCACTTTACCACTGCTATCCAGTGCTAAAGTGCAAGTGCTTCTGTATAAAATGTGTATGTAATTGGCTTTCCATGATTGGCATATTTGATTTACTGGTAAGTCCCTAGTACAGTGGATTAGAGGTGCCCAGGGCCTGTAAATCAAATGCTACTAGTGGGCCTGCAGCACTGGTTGTGCCACCCACAATAGTAGCCCTGTAATCATGTCACAGACCTGCCACTGCAGTGTCTGTGTGTGCAGATTTTAACTGCCAATTCGACTTGGCAAGTGTACCTACTTACCAGGCCTAAACGTTCCCTTTTCTTACATGTAAGACACCCCTAAGGTAAGCTCTAGGTAGCACCATGGGCAGGGTGCACTGCACGTATAAGGTAGGACACATACTAATGTGTTTTATATGTCCTGTGTTAGAAATGGGGTCTTTGGTTGACAGTCAGGTTACCCCCTGTTCAAGTAAGGACCCTCACTCTAGTCAGGGTAAAAGAGAATCACCCTCAGCTAACCCCTGCTTACCCCCTTGGTAGCCTAGCAAAGCAGTAGGCTTAACTTCAGAGTGCTAGGTGTAAAGTATTTGTACCAACACACACACAGTAACTTAATGAAAACACTACAAAATGACACCACACCCGTTTAGAAAAATAGGAAATATTTATCTAAACAAAACAAGACCAAAACAACAAAAATCCACCATACACAAGTCAAGTTATGTATTTTTAAAGATCAAACTCAAAAATAGCGCTTAGAAACACAAAATGCTTCGATGAGGTGTTAACACAGCGTCGTAACGAAGTTGTTCCCAACAATCCGACACCAGCGGTGCCGGAAACGGAGTCGCGTAGACCCCCAGGGACAGTACCTTTGGTGAAGAGTGAAAACAAGCCGATGTGCGAAGTCTGGGATCGCGGCGTCTGTGCGAAACGTTGAATCCACGCACTTCGAGCGGCGTCGGTCGGGACGTGGTGCGGCAACTTCCATGGAGTTGTGGACTTTGGCGGGGCTGCAGCGATGTCAGGCCTGCGAAGGTCGTCGCGTTCCAGCGAAGATCACAGAGTCAGTTGCAGGCGGCGTCACCGGATTCAGCAGCGGCATCGGTCCGGAGTCGTCCGAAGTCGAGTTCCTTGAATTTTCACCAGCTTTCCTTTCAAGGGCCCAGGGACTGGATAGAACACCACTTGTCAGAGTAGGAGTCTCTCCAGAGACTCCAGGTGCTGGCAGAGAGAAGTCTTTGCTCTCCCTGAGACTTCAAACTACAGGAGGCAAGCTCCAAATCAAGCACTTGGAGATTTCTTCACAAGATGGAAGGCACACAAAGTCCAGTCTTTGCCATCTTACTCTGGCAGAAGCACCAACTGCAGGATAGCTCCACAAAGCACAGTCACGGGCAGGGCAGCTCTTCTTCCTCAGCTCTTCTCCAGGCAGAGGTTCCTCTTGTTTCCAGAAGTGTTCTAAAGTCTGTGGTTTTGGGTGCCCTTCTTATACCCAATTTCTCCTTTGAGGTAGGCCTACTTCAAAGTCAAGTCTCTTTTGAATGTGAAATCCTGCCTTGCCCAGGCCAGGCCCCAGACACTCACCAGGGGGTCAGAGACTGCATTGTGTGAGGGCAGGCACAGCCCTTTCAGGTGTAAGTACCACTTCTCCCCTCCCTCCTAGCACATATGGCTCATCAGGATAAGTGTCACTGTCTAGAGAGAGGTGCAAACATCCCAACTGTCAAACTGACCCAGACATGGAGGGAGGGGAGGAGTTGTCACTTACACCTGAAAGGGCAGTGCCTGCCCACACACAATGCAGTCTACAACCCCCTGGTGTGTGTCTGGGGCCTGGCCTGGGCAAGGCAGGATTTCACAAACAAGAGAGACTTTTCTTGGAAGTGGGCCTACTTCAAAGGCCAAAATGGGTATAAGAAGAGCACCCAAAACCACAGATTTTAGATCACTTCTGGACATCAAGAGGAACCTCTGCCTGGAGAAGAGCTGAAGAGCTGAGGAGAAGTGCTGCCCTGCCTGAGACTGTGCTTTGTGGAGCTATCCTGCGTTGCTGCTTCTGCCTGTGCCTTCCGGCTTGTGAAGAAATCGCCAAGGGCTTGTCCTGAGCTTGCCTCCCGTTGTTGAAGTCTCAGGGCCATCAAAGACTTCTCCTGCCAGCACCTACACTCTCTGCTGAGACTCCTGCCCTACCAAGGGGTGCCCTATTGAGTTCCTGGGGCCTTGGAAGGTGAAGCTGGCAGACCAAGACTGAAAATCCACGCACAGACCGCCGTGCAGGGAAAAATTCGACGCACCTTCCAAGATGCGGCTGAAAAACGACGCTCCACCGGCATTGCAACTGGAAAATTGACACACGGAGCTGTAAGAATGATGCTCACACCCGCTGATGGAGTCTGTTATAGTCGCAACCCACATTGCGCGGTTTTGCTGCGACCGTGCGGCAGGATTCGCGACGCAAAACTTGCTGGGCACAGAAAAACACGCAACGCCTGCCTGGACCCGAGTGCTGCTCGGATCGATGCATCGTTCGCCTGCGGGGAGGAAAAATGACACACGCCAATCTGACCGGAGAAGGAGAAACGACGCAGAACCTCGCTTGCGGGTGAGAAATCGACACACCGCAATTTACATTCCAACTTAATGATCAAGTCAGATTTTCTGGTACTATTTTGAAATTGCACTTTAGAAGGTTGTCATTTTCATGTCTGAGCCAACAGTGCCTTTCTGCCAGTGTTCGTTGTCATTCATGATCTGACAGAGCTGCAACATAAGGAGAGCAGATGACCATCCCCTGACAGAATTGAGAAATGGACTGTGTCCAGGAACTTAATTAACTTAAAATGATGCCTACTTTTTCACAGGCAGATGTAGCTCCAACCTGGGCCTGCCTCTTATATTGTCCTGCTAACCCACCAGGCAACAGCCCCAGTGGAAGAGGAGCTGGCCCCACTGCTGGTTTGGTGTGACCACAAAATAGGGTTTGCCAATGGTCATATCCACACTTCTTCGTGGGCACAGGCAGCCCAGCACAGGGGAAGAAAAGAATGCTGGTTTTAGGCACAGAGGGGAACTGCAGGTTAGTTTACTGTAAGAACTCACAGGACGTGCCGCAAAATTGGGGAGAGTCACCTGTGAGAACTTTTAACCCATTGGTTAGGAGGTGGCCAGGAGCCTCTTCCACCCAAGGCTGGCACCTGGCATAAATGTGGCACCACAGTAACCTCTACAGAGCACCTCTAGACCTGCAGAAGACAGCAGAAGGGTTGCACCTGCTTTGTGACATATGAGGAGAACCCTAAGGGCTGGAACTGCTCTCACTTGTACCCAGCAGGGTCAGTTGGCTGACCTCCTCTTATGCAACAGTGAGGCAACACAAAAAATGCAAAACGCCCACTTTCTTGAAGTGCTCAGCTGATCATTTGCAACTGAATCTGCCCGGGACCACGTATGCGGCTACTACTGGAGTAAGTCTTGGCCCTAAGTGGTGTTCCTAAGGTCTTGGGACTTAAATAAGTATACTCCTCCTGCCTAAGCCTAAAGCCTAGGACTTACAAATGTTTTCAATAATAATTGCCTGGTGAACCAACAGAAGGCTGGTACACACCTGCATAGTCAATCCAACAAAGGTACATTGCCAATGGTCCGAAGATTCTGGTGTCTCCCCTTTGGAGATTTTCTGCAGCAAATCAGATTCAGTCGGTATTTGGCCCTGGAGAGCCCTGTTCAGGTACAACTTGCACTCTTGTCCTGCTGGAGGAATCCGAGCTCCAAAAAAGTGATCAAGTCCAAAGGTAGAAATCTTCACCGGGTGATAGCGCCAAAAGTATCAGGGCAGCACAGGACCTTCCTTGGGCACAGATTTTGAATGTCTCCCACTTGAAGCTTTACCCCCAAACTTCAGCATCTTCCTATCCAATTGCTATCTGGTCTTGTGGAACATATCTCGGCCACGGTCTGATGCCTTGCTCTGCTGAAGATTTTTAACTTCTACTAACAAGACTAAGGGGGTCATTCTGACCCTGGCGGTCATGGACCGCCAGGGCCAATGACCGCGGGAGCACCGCCAACAGGCTGGCGGTGCTCCCATGGGCATTTGACCGCGGCGGTACAGCCGCGGTCAGAAACGGGAAACCGGCGGTGTCCCGCCGGTTTCCCGCTGCCCAAGGGAATCCTCCATGGCGGCGCTGCAAGCAGCGCCGCCATTGGGATTCCGACCCCCTTACCGCCAGCCTGGTTCTGGCGGTTTTGACCGCCAGAACCTGGCTGGCGGTAACGGGTGTCGTGGGGCCCCTGGGGGCCCCTGCAGTGCCCATGCCAATGGCATGGGCACTGCAGGGGCCCCCTAACAGGGCCCCACCAAGATTTTCAGTGTCTGCCAAGCAGACACTGAAAATCATGACGGGTGCAACTGCACCCGTCGCACCCCTTCCACTCCGCCGGCTCCATTCGGAGCCGGCATCCTCATGGAAGGGGGTTTCCTGCTGGGCTGGCGGGTGGCCTTCTGGCGGTCGCCCGCCAGCCCAGCGGGAAACTCAGAATTACCGCTGCGGTCTTTTGACCGCGCAGCGGTATTCTGCAGGCGGGACTTTGGCGGGCGGCCTCCGCCGCCCGTCAAAGTCAGAATGACCCCCTAAGGGCCTAATTTAAAAGTCAGCGGAGGGGAATACTCTGTCACAAATGTGACAGGTATCCTGTCCCGCCAAATTGCAATCCCATTAAATCCTATGGGGATTTGGCAGATAGGCTATCTGTCACGTTTGTGACAGTATTCCCTCTGTCAACATCTAAAACAGGCCCTAAGTCAAAAGGTAAAACCTCTGACTGGGACAAACCTGGTCTCTGAATGCTACTCACGGTCCATCTTGGTCAGCCTCAAACCTTACCTTTGTTCTAGTGTAGCATGAGCAGTTGCCTGTGGTGGCCACTTTTTGCTTTTTGGCACTATTTTTATCTAAAACTTGAAAATTTGATATCCCCTTTTTGGATTTTTGTGATTCCAGAGTAATTTTACTCATTAATATATTCTCTATTTTTATAATTTGAAGTGTTTTTTTTTGTGTTTTGTCAACTTTTTACACATTTTCCTAGGTTAAGCTGGTCTGCTATGTGCCATAGCTACCAGGAGTTGAAGTCAGGTTTCGATTACTGAAACTTTTACTGGACCTAAGATGACTACCATTTACCCTAACTAAGAATTCACTTTTTTACAGGTACCAAACAAGAAAGATAGGCCCTGATTACAACCCTATTGGTCGGTGTTAAAGCGGGGGTAATAAAGCCAACAGGCCGGCAGAAAAAAATGGGATCACGACCATGGCGGAAACCGCCAACATAGACAGCCACTTTAACACACCAACCGCCACGGCGGTAGAAACAAACACCGTGGTGGTAACCGCCAACAGACAGGCGGAAGACAAAGTACCGCTCACTGTATTTCAAAACGCCTATCCGCCACCTCTTATGGGGCGGAACCAACGTGATCAAAAGCACAGCGGAAACAGTACACAGAAGGGAAAACACTCACCTCTTGACACCTAACGAGGAACCAGGATGCCATGGAGCCCGAACTACAGGTCCTGCCCATGTTGGTGAATCTTCTCATCTACCAGGAGTACGAATGGCGGCGGCGACGACCAAGGTTAGTACTGCACCTACAGCACAGGGGAGGGGGGAAAAGAGAGTGACACACACACGCAACACGCAATACCCCTACCCCCACCCTCACCCACAACAACATACACACAAATACATGTAGCAACATTACATATAAACCCCCCAACCCCCTGGAAGATCGCAAGGACAAAAGGAAATGATTGTAACCAGTGTAATCATGAAAAATCAGATAGTCAATATTCAAAATTCAGTATATACAAATATGTTCACCAACTACACAAGTCCGGATAGTGTATCAATCATTGTCCGTGGACCACTGGGCCCAAAATGCATGGGCGAAGCCCACACTAGATACCTGACTCGAAATGGAGAGAACACTGCTGGGGCATCAGATCGAAAATATACAGGCACCTTAGGGGGAGTGGGAGGGGGGCCCCTCAGCCAGATGAACGCACAACGCCACTGCTGCACGAGGGGGCTCCATGCCCATTGCTATATCCTGGGGAGTGCAGAGCCACAGTCTCTCAAGTCTCTCCAGTGGGTGGTTTGCCCACTGCATTATCCTGGGGAGTGCAAAGCCACAGTCTCTCAAGTCTCTCCAGTGGGTAGTTTGCCCACTGCTTTATCCTGGGGAGTGCAAAGCCACAGTATCTCAAGTCTCTCCAGTGGGTGGTTTGCCCACTGCATTATCCTGGGGAGTGCAAAGCCACAGTCTCTCAAGTCTCTCCAGTGGGTGGTTTGCCCACTGCTTTATCCTGGGGAGTGCAAAGCCACAGTCTCTCAAGTCTCTCCAGTGGGTGGTTTGCCCACTGCGTTATCCTGGGGAGTGCAAAGCCACAGTCTCCCAAGTCTCTCCAGTGGGTGGTTTGCCTACTGCATTGTCCTGGGGAGTGCAAAGCCACAGTCTCTCAAGTCTCTCCAGTGGGTGGTTTGCCCACTGCTTTATCCTGGGGAGTGCAAAGCCACAGTCTCTCAAGCCTCTCCAGTGGGTGGTTTGCCCACTGCATTATCCTGGGTAGTGCAAAGCAACAGTCTCTCAAGTCTCTCCAGTGGGTGGTTTGCCCACTGCTTTATCCTGGGGAGTTCAAAGCCACAGTCTCTCAAGTGGATGTCATATTCCACTGGTTCTGGAGGGGGCATGGTGCCCAGAGTGCTTCATCCTGCTAAGGACTGAGGTAGTGGATGCCATTCTCCACTGGTTCTGGAGGGGGCATTGTGCCAAGAGTGATTCATCCTGCCAAGGACTGAGGGGTGTCAATGTCTTTCTTCACTGGTTCTGGAGGGGGCATTGTGCCCAGAGTGCTTCATCCTGCCAAGGACTGAGGTAGTGGATGTCTTTCTCCACTGGTTCTGGAGGGGGCATTGTGCCCAGAGTGCTTCATCCTGCCAAGGACTGAGGTAGTGGATGTCTTTCTCCACTGGTTCTGGAGGGGGCATGGTGCCCCTAGTGCTTCATCCTGCCAATGACTGAGGTAGTGGATCTCTTTCTCCACTGGTTCTGGAGGGGGCATTGTGCCCAGAGTGCTTCATCCTGCCAAGGACTGAGGTAGTGGATGTCTTTCTCCACTGGTTCTGGAGGGGGCATGGTGCTCAGAGTGCTTCATCCTGCCAAGGACCGAGGTAGTGGATGTCTGTCTCCACTGGTTCTGGAGGGGGCAAGGTACCCAGAGTGCTCCACGTGCAGTGTGACCGGTACAATTCCCTCACCTGGGTGTGCGTGCCACGAGATTTGCAAGGTACAGGTAGCATGATATGCCATGGAGGCAGCAAAATACCCCACACTGCTGCGGCTTCGCCTTCCACCTGCAGGTGCAAACAGTGATGGAAGTCATGCCTCATGGAAGCTGCCCAGGTTCCAGGAACTCTCCTCCAGCCTCGGACGACTGACCACTGGGGATGGTAGCCATGTCAGCGGTGGTTCCACTGTCTGAGTATATTGCGGGGCCGGTGGCAGTGCTTGCGGCGGTGTCTGTGGTGGCGATGCTTCCGGCGGTGTCTATGGCGGCGGTGCTGGCAGCGGTGCATGGGTCAGCACCTGCTGAGGGACACAGCAAGACGTCTCCTGCAGCCTCGGATGGCTGCCCACTGGGGAAGAGGCTGGGGACTGCCACTGAGGCTGTAGAAGTGCTGGTGGTGGTTCAGGTGGCGGTGCAGGTGGCGGGGCAGCTAGTGGTGTTCGCCGTCGTACACAAGGTGTGGTCGTGGACAGAAGGTGTGACACTGGTCCCTCAGTCGGTGCCACCATGCCCTCTCCTGACCTGCTTTTCTGCTTTTGGCCCTTCCCCACCTTTGACGGTGCCCGCAGTTGTCTTGCCACTATCCCCTTTGGTTTTTGCTGAGCCCTTGGTGGCTGGTAGTTTCGGCTTCTCCCTCCGGGATGTGGGCACCTTTTTCACCTTGGCAGGTGGCGGAATGTCCTTGCCCCCACTATGTGGCACACTGGCAGCCCTGATGGGTGGCGCACTCGATGACCCCGCATCTGCTGGCACCACTGTGCCTGCGGATTTGGTGGCTGAGGTGCTGGGCTGGGACCTGGAAAGCCTGGCCCTAGGGGAAGGACGGGGGGGAGGTGTAGGGAAGATGTCAATGTTAGCCAGGAAGAGTTTTTTAGACACACTGGGATGGCAAGATGGAGGGGGTTTGGGAGTGGAGGAAGAGGTAGTGATTGTAGGAGGTGTGTGTCTGCTAAATTTGGGTGAAGGTGCATGGGCCGGAGGCTGTTGTGAGGTGGATGGCTGTTGGGTGGGTGTGTGCCTGCGTTTGTATACTTTGGGTGGAGGGCTCACAGACACACTGGGAGAGGACACGGGGGATGTGTGAATGGTAGTGGGGGTGGTGATTGCACGTGAGCGGTGTGTGGTGATGGGCGTGCTGGTGATGGAGGTAGTGGCTGAGGATGTAGTGCATGCAGGTATGAGTGGAGATGAGACAGGGAGGGAGGAGGAGGACGTGGAGGAGTGGGACACAGTGGAGGCAGTGGATGTTGGTGTGTCTGCATGGGGATGGTGCTTGTGTGAGTGCCTGTGGGATGTGTGGTGCTTATGTTTGCATGAGCCACTCTTGTGTGTTGATGTGTGTGCATGCTGGTCTGATGGTGTGCTTGGGATAGGCTGAGGTACAGGGGATTGGGTCTGGTTGGAGGAAGTTGGAGGGGGGAGGCTGGACACAGGGACAATGGTTGCTATCAGTGCTGAGGCCAGAGCCTCAAATGCTCTCTGTTGGGCCACCTGCCCAGAATGAATGCCCTCCAGATATGCATTTGCAAATGCCTCTCAACACCCTGGATGGTATTCAAAATGGTATATTGCCCAACAGTGAGGGATCTCAGGAGGTCAATAGCCTTCTCACTGAGGGCAGCAGGGCTGACTGCGGCAGGGCCTGAGGTGCCTGGGGCGAAGGAGATGCCCACCCTCCTGGGTGAACGGGCACGGGACACACGCTGAGGGGCTGCTGGGAGGGCGGTGCTGATAGGGGGTGTGGCAGCTGTACCTGTTGATGTGGTGGGCACAGAGGTGCCCACCACCGCAAGGGATCTACCATCAGAGGAGGAGTCACTGTTACTGGTGTATGCTTCTGTCCCCATCTTGGAGCTCCCCTTGCCCTCCGTCCCACTGGTGGCTTCAGACTCTGTTGCTTCACCCTCCAGGGCCAAGTGGGATGCAGCTCCCTCTTGCTCTGGTGCCAATGCTCCTCCGCCTGATGATGCTATTGCACACAAGAACAGGGAGACCACAAAAAGGGGGGGAAGGACAGAAGAAAAACATGTTCAGTACATGCAACACCACTACCGATGGCGGACACAACACACATGGAGCAGCCCTCTGCACTACGCCATGCACTAACAGTTCCTAGAAATTTCACCTGACCATGGGGTACGAGGCCTAACCCCAATTGCTGCACACCTGGAAGTCACAGAAGCCTGACTAGGTGTAGGTGGCTCTTACCACTAGTGCGGTTGGGGTGCCACATAGCCTGCCTCACAAGGGACCTTGCCTACTAAGTTTGCCCTGGCCTAGGGGAACCCACTGCCCACCTCCCCCACCCAGACATCTCGTTATGTGCGCAGAGTCAGCTGAAAGAGAGTGTACTCACCCCCTTGTGGCTGCTGTGATGCCCTCAAGCGCCCATCCAACTCCGGATACTCCACCGCCAGGATCCGGGATATCAGGGGGTCATGGTGCGACGGACACCCCTTCCACTTTGGGAGGCAATCCCCAGCTAGGCCTCTGCTGTCTTCTTGCTCCAGCAGCGCAGGTCCTCCCATCATTTACAGCAGTGGGTGCTCCGTCTGTGGTAGACCCCGAGGGTCCGGACGTCCTTGGCGATGGCACACCAAATACCCTTCTTCTGGTGGGCGCTGACCTAGAGGAATGGTACAGGGGGAAAGGAAATTACTCACCAGTCCGGACCATCATACTCATTGCCCACCAGTTCCCACCCATGCCCTGACACACATACACTCACCATCTGCACATGCAGGCCTCAGCCCCCCATGTGTCTTCCATCCACACCACTCAAAGCAGGCATTGCCCATGCAGCATGCTCACAGTGTTCTCACCTGTTTGTCTGGAGGAGAGTACAGTTGCGTGTACTGGGGGAGGACCCCATCCACTAGTTTCTCCAACTCCTCCGAAGTGAAGGCAGGGGCCCTTTCCCCAGACAGTGTAGCCATTGTCACTTCCAGACACAGGTCACAGCAGCACTTGCAGTGCAGGCCCTCTCCTGTTGAAGGTCAGGTATCAAGTGAGTGAACAGACAGAAAATGGTGGTCACGTCCACGGCGGTGCGTACCGTCAACGCCGGCGTACATCGTCATTGGCTCCTGGGACCCATAGGGCCCAATGTTAACCAATGCAGAATTGCGCCGCGGTCTTCGACCGCCCACTGCAACGGTGTACAATGCCAGCACAGTTACCTCATATCCCCTTGTCCCACCTTACAGGTCAGGCAGCCGCCATTTCAGGGGGCCACATGGGATGGATAATAACTGCGTCACACCTATCTAGGCCGGGAATACAGACAGATACCGACACATTGCGGATTAATAATGTTTCTGCAAATAACACATTGTGATACCTCAGTGTTGGATCACTCTCTGCTCGGTGTTCTCCTCCGTAGGGCACGTCTACTGGGGCAGGTGATGAGATGGCAGCATCTTCCGTTGTACAGACCGCTGATGGACCTGTCGACAATGGAAGAGAGACACTTCATAATCACATACAGACTTGATCGTGCAACAATCCTGGAACTGTGTGCCCAGTTGGAGCCAGACCTGATGTCAGCTATCTGCCATCCCACAAGGATACCCCCTCTAGTGCAGGTCCTGTCTGTACTCCATTTTCCTGGCTAGTGGGTCTTTTCAAACAACAGTGGCCATGGCATCAGGGATGTCCCAGCCAATGTTCTCTAACGTGTTGTCCAGAGTGTTGTCTGCTCTGCTGAAACACATGCGCAGCTACATCGTTTTCCCTCAGGTGGAGGATTTACCGACAGTGAAAGGTGATTTCTATGCCCTGGGACATATCCCCAACATCATTGGTGCCATTGATGGGACACATGTGGCATTTGTACCCCCGCAGGAATAAACAGGTGTACAGAAACCGGAAGAGCTACCATTCGATGAATGTGCAGATGGTGTGTTTGGCAGACCAGTACATCTCCCATGTCAATGCCAAGTATCCTGGCTCTGTGCATGACGCTTACATTTTGAGAAATAGCAGCATCCCTTATGTGATGGGGCAAATCCTGAGGCACCGTGTGTGGCTAATAGGTGAGGCCAAGATCCCAATACAGTTGACATAGGTGTCTGGGTATGGGGTTGTCCCTAAGGGATAGTGTGTGTCTAACAGTTGTCCCCCGACATTTGCATGTGACTCTGGTTACCCCAACCTGTCATGGCTACTGACCCCAGTGAGGAATCCCAAGACAAGGGCAGAGGAACGCTACAATGAGGCACATGGGCGAACTAGGAGGATAATCGAAAGCACCTTCGGCCTCCAGAAGGACAGATTCGGGTGCCTCCATCTGACAGGTGGTTCCCTATACTACTCACCGAAGAAGGTGTGCCAGATAATCGTGGCCTGCTTTATGCTGCACAACCTGGCTTTGCGACGCCAGGTGCTTTTTCTGCAGGAGGATGGGCCAGATGGTGGTCTTGTGGCAGCTGTGGAGCCTGTGGACAGTGAAGAAGTGGAGGCAGAAGAAGAGGATCTCGACAACCGAAAAAACATCATCATGCAATACTTCCAGTGAAACACAGGTAAGAAAATGTCACTGCTTCCCACATCTCATACTATTGTACAAGCTAGCATAAGTCTGTCATTTTCACTCAGTGTATGGACACTGACTTGTCACTTTGACCTTCCATTTCACAGATCTTGGTCCCACTTTGTGCCCTCTGCTATGTTTACTCCTGGCCTACAGCTGTGTAACATTGGTATGCCCACAAGTACATTGACATTGCTATATTTCAGAGATGTTGCAATTACACATTAGTGAAAGCTCAGTCTGACTCCAGATTGTTTTGTGACTGAAGTGTGTTTATTCCTGTGCAAATAAGTGGAGGGGGTTGTAAAATGGAGGTATGTCCATGGCAGAATCCAGTCTATTTGTTTCACAGGTGCATTGTCCAAATGGGCATAGGAAGTGGAGCAATGGCAGTTTAAGGATGGACAGGGTGACATAGTGGGACAGAAGGGGACATTCAGGGGAGTTTTATTTCCTGTCAAGGGTCTTGGCAATGTTCCCTGCCTTGTTCCTGGATCTCAGGGACCGTTTGCGGGGTGGTTTTCCATCTGTAGGGGGTGGGGTGCTGGTGTCCTGTTGTTCCTGTGGCGGTGCCTCCTGTCCACTAGCGCCGGCGGAGGTGGAGGGCTGTTCATTGTCCAGGCTAGTGTCAGGGGCCCGTTGATGTGCCACTGTGTCCCTCCTGGTGTTGAGAAGGTCTGCCAGCACCCCTGCAATGGTGACCAGGTGTTATTGATGGACTTCAAGTCCTCCCTGATCCCCAGGTAGTGTTCCTCCTGCAGCCGCTGGGACTCCTGTAACTTGGCCAGTACCGTGCCTACGGTCTCCTAAGAATGGTGGTAAGCTCCCATGATGTTCGAGAGTACCTCGTGGAGAGTAGGTTCCCTGGGCCTGTCCCCCCCCGTCGCACAGCAGTCCTCCCATCTTCCCTCTTATTCTGTGCCTCTGTCCCCTGAACCGTGTGCCCACTGCCACTGCCCCCAGGTCCCTGATCGTCCTGTGTTAGTGGGGTTGCCTGGGTTCCCTGTAGTGGTGGACACACTGCTGATTGACATGTCCTGGGGACAGAGGTATGGGCCCGCTGGGTGGGTGCTGTGCTGGTGTTTCCTGAGGGGGGAGGCTCTGTGGTGGTTTGTGACTGTGTCAGGGGACCCAACTGTCCCGAGGTCCCTGATGGTCCGGGCTGGTCATCTTGATCCAGGCATGCAGAGCTGCAGTCATCACTGTGGGTCTCTTCTGTGGGGGGACTGGATATGTCTGGCACCTCCTGTCCGGTGACGTTGGGTATGGGTCCTGTTGGGGTGTAAATGCATAGTTATTGTATGTGTGTGTGCCATCTTGTTCAATGGGTTAGTGACCCTCTACTCCTGTGCTTGCATTATTGGCTTGGTCCTTGTGTGAGTGGTGATTTTGGGGCATGAGTGAGTCTCTGTACTGGACATGCTTTGGTGATGGGTGTCCATGCATTGGTGTTACATGCAGGGCTTGGTTTTGGGATGTGTGGATTGTGTTAGTGGGGTATCTGTGGATTGCTGGGGTGATGGTGTGAGGGTAAGGGTGGGGGTATGTGATGGCATGCAGGTGGTGTGTGGGGGTTAGAGTAGTAAAGATATGTCTTACCAGAGTCCAGTCCTCCTCCTAGTCCTGCGAGGCCCTCAGGATGCAAAATTGCCAAGACTTGCTCCTCCCATGTTGTTAGTTGTGGGGGAGGAGGTGGGGGTCCGCCGCCAGTCCTTTGTACAGTAATCTGGTGTCTGGATAACACGGAACATACCTTCCCCCGTAGGTCGTTCCACCTCTTCCTGATGTCATCCTGTGTTCTTGGATGCTGTCCCACTGCGTTACCCCTGTCGACAATTCTGCGCCATAGCTCCATCTTCCTTGCAATGGACGTCTGCTGCACCTGTGATCCAAAAAGCTGTGGCTCTACCCGGACGATTTCCTCCACCAGGACCCTGAGCTCCTCCTCAGAGAACCTGGGGTGACTTTGAAGTGCCATGATATGATGTGAGTGATGTGTGAATTGGTGTCTGTTGTGATGTGTGAGGGGATGTGTTGGTGTGTATTGTTTGAGGTACGTGGATGTTGTGTAAGTGATAGTGTTGTTTGTCTGTGGATGCTGGTGTTGTTTTAGGTTGTCTCTCTCTCTGGCCTTCTTTCTAAATTTTGGTTGTAAGGGTTTGTGAAGGATGTGGGTGTGTGCTTTACATTGGATTTGGTGTGTGGGTGTGGTGCGTGTTTGTGTATCAGGTGTGTGTATTTCGAATTGTCCAATGTGGGTGTGCTTTGTAAATGTGTGTGTTTTTTTACGGCGGCGGTGTTTACCGCAATAGAATACCGCGGTTGAAAGACCGCCGCGTTGATTCGTGGGTCGTGATAGTGTGGGCATATTCCTATTGCGTGATGGTGTCGGTGTTGGCATCGCCAGTTTATCACTCACCTTTGGTGTGGCGGATTTATGTGGGTGTCTGTATTGTGGTGGATTCCGAGCTGTGGGTTGTAATACCTGTAGCAGAATTCCACAGCCGCAGCGGTATGTTGGCGGTCTTCTGAATGGCGGAAAGCGGGATTTACTGCCAGGGTTGGAATGAGGGCCATAGTGCCTGCTCAAATCACCTGATGCACAGAAGAAAAAGATTTCTGCAACATCTAGTTAGACTTATATTTTCTATTGCTTTATGCTTGCAATTGTACTGGCGTTCGCATGGCACAAAGTGATGAAAGTTGGTGATGCAGCTGTTTGCACCTCCTTGTGCCACATTACATGTTCAAAAGCAATTTTTCACTGAAACTTAAATCTCGTTTTGTGCTCAAACCTCTTTAAAGAAACCCCCTGGTATTGTCTGCAGCAGGTGTACATAGGTTTTGTTGCAAAGCCATATTTACTACAGTAGCATGATCTGGCTTTCCCCCAAATCCCATTGCTCAAGTACAAGCAACAGGTCAAATGATATCTGATCTGAAATACCTAATTGTAACATTTGCTGTATAAAAAAGCACACACTTTACACACCTGAAACATGTATGGTTGTCTACGTGAAGGAATTTGCCCTGGAGTGTGTAACTTGAGTGCAAATCCTAGGCTATGCCCTGCTAATGTTCCTTTGCAACATAGCATGAAGGAGAGAGTCATGCAGCTAGTCAGATTTAGCACTTGTCTCCAAAACCCTCATTGATGGGTGACTCTTTCCAAATCTGGTGTTGCATTACTTTCTCTATTTTGCGCAGTACTGCAATTTGTCTCACAACACTCAGTTGCATGATTAGCAGTAAATATGTCTCTCAGCCCCATCACATTGTGTTAAGCAGACTTAGGGGGTCATTACAACCTTGGCTGTCAGTGACAAAAGCGGCGGTAATACCGCCAACAGGCCAGTGGTAAAAAAAATTGAATTATGACCACGGCGGAAACCACCAACACAGACAGCCACCTTAACACACCAGCTGCCACGGCAGTAGCAACAAGCACGGCGGCGGTAACCGCCAACAGCCAGGCGGCAGACAATGCACCGCCCACCCTATTACAACAAGCCAATCTGTCACCTTTTCCGGGGTGGTACCAACGTCATCAAAAGCACAGCGGAAACAGTACACAGACGGGAAACAGCTCAACTCTGGACAATCAGGGAACAACCACGAAGCTATGGAGCCCGAACTACAGGTGTTACCCATGCTGGTCTACCTCCTCCTACACCAGGAATACCAACGCTGACGAAGACGACCACAGTGAGTACCGCACCTAGCACACAGGGGAGGGGGGGAAGAGAGTGACACACACACAACACGCAACACCCCCAGCCTACCCCCAACACCATACACACAAACAGATGCAACAACGTTAAATGTTCACCCTGTACCCCTCAGGAATAATGCAAGGACAAAGGGAATTGAATAAAGTGAGTGTAATAAGATAGAATACTAGAAATTTGTGATACAAAATTAAAACAGTATATTCATATTTACAAATGGAGGGACACTGCCCAGTCCATAATGTTTGTGGGCCACAGGGCCATATCCCATAGGCCAAGGCCCCACTTGACTCCTGCCTCAATAGGGAGAGAACACTGCAGGGGCATCAGGTCGAAAATACACAGGCACCTCAGGGGGACGGGGAAGGGGAGGCACCTCGGCCGGAAGATGGTACAACGCCACTGCTCCTGGAGGGGGCTACATGCCTAATGCTTGGTCCTGGGGAGTGCAAGGCCACAGTCTCTCAAGTGGGTGGTTTCTCCACTGCTTGGTCCTGGGGAGTGCAAGGCCAAAGTCTCTCAAGTGGGTGGTTTGCCCACTGCTTGGTCCTGGGGAGTGCAAGGCCACAGTCTCTCTAGTAGGTGGTTTGCCCACTGCTTGGTCATTGGGAGTGCAAGGCCACAGTCTCTCTAGTGAGTGGCTTCTGCACTGGTTCTGGAGGGGACTTTGTGCCCAGGTCGCTTCATCCTGGCAAGAAGGGGGTGAGTGAATGCCTTCTTCCACTGGTTCAGGAAGGGGCTTTGTGCCCAGTGTGCTTCATCCTGTGAAAGAGGGGGTGAGTTGATGCCTTCTTCCACTGAATCGAGGGGGCTTTGTGCCCAGTGTACTTCATCCTCGCAAGGAGGGGGTGAGTGGATGCCTTCTTCCACTGATTCTGGAGGGAGCTTTGTGCCCAATGATGCAGCACTTGGGGAGTGCCAGGTCACAGTCCATCACCTGGGTGTCAGACCCACAAGATTTGCAGTGGGCAGGATGCATGACACTCCATGGTGGCAGGACTACAGTCCATCCGCCGGCGGCTATGGCTGCACAGTGGTGGTAGTGCCAGTGCTGGTGGGGGTGCTGGCAGTGGTGGGGGGGCTCCAGCCCTTCCCTTGCAGCCTCGGACGGCTGCCCACTGGGGCTGCTGCTGCTGGCAGCGGTGCTGACAGTGGTGCAGGTGGCTCTGCAGGTGGCGCTGCCGATGGCGGTGCACCTGGTGGTGCTGGTGGCACTGCTGGTGGCACTGCTGGCAATGGTGGGGGAGGCTCCAGCCCTTCCCCTGCAGCCTGGGATGGCTGAAGTGCTATGGTTGGTGTTGTGTGCTCAGATCCAGCTCCAGCACCAGGCCCCCTATCCACCCTGCCTGCAGTGTCCGGCCCTTTGTCTTTGACCTTGGCAGCTGGTGGTCCCTTCTTGCCCTTGCCAGCTGGTGGTGCCTCATTGCCCTTGGTAGCTGGTGGTGCCTCCTTGCCCTTGGTAACTGGAGGTCTCTTCTTTCCCTTGCCAGCTGGTGGTGCCTTCTTGCCATTGACAGCTGGTGGTGCCTCCTTGCCCTTGGTAGCTGGTGGTCCCTTCTTGCCCTTGCCAGCTGGTGCAGGCACACTGCCAGTGCTGACCGGTGTCTCCTTGCAGCCTCTCACACCTGCAGTAGCTGCTGAAACTACAGTGGCCGTGGACTGGGTGGCTGAGGTGCTGGCCTGGGTTCTGCCTACCCTTGCCCGAAGTGAAGGATGGGGGGGAGGAGCAGGGTAGAGGTCAAGGATGGAGAGGAAAAGCTTTTTAGGGACACTGGAGTGGGAAGAAGGTGAAGGTTTGGGAGTGGAGGAAGAGGGAGTGGTGGTTGGAGGTGTGTCTGCTATGTTTGGGTGCAGGTGCATGGGCTGGATGCTGTTGTGAGGTGGATGGCTGTTGGGTGTCTGAGTGCTTGCGTTTGTGTACTTTGGGAGGAGGGGACACAGTGGTAGAGGACACAGGGGACGTGTGCATGGATGTGGGGGTGGTGACCGCCAGTGAGGGGTGTGTAGTGATAGGCTTGCTGGTGATGGAGGTAGTGGATGAGGATGTAGCGCATGCAGGTGTGAGTGGAGACGCTACAGGGAGGCAGGTGGACGAGGAGGAGGAGGGGGACACAGTGGAGGGAGGGGATGTTAGCATGTCTGATTCTGGATGTTGTTTGTGTGAGTGCCTGTGGGATGATTTGTGGTGCTTGTGTTTGCCTGAGCCACTCCTATGTGTTGTCTTGGGTGCATGCTGGTCTGATGGTGTACTTGGGATAGGCTGGGGTTGAGGAGAATGGGACTGGGTAGAGGAAGTTGGAGGAGGGAGGCTAGAGACAGGGACAATGACTGCCATCAGGGAGGAGGCCAGAGCCTGGAATTATCTCTGTTGGGCCACCACTCCAGAGTGAATGCCCTCCAGGAATGCATTTGTTTATTGCAAATGCCCTGCCAGCCCCTGGATGGCATTCACAATGGTTGACTGCCCAGCAGAGCTGGATCGCAGGAGGTCAATAAACTCCTCACTAAGGGCAGCAGGGCTCACTGGGGCAGGGCCTGAGGTGCCTGGGGCAAAGGAGATGCTCACCCTCCTGGGTGAGCGGGCACGGGAAACACGCTGAGGGGCTGCTGGAAGGGCGGTGCCAGTACGTGGGGTGGCGGCTGTACCTGTAGTTGGGGTGGGCACAGAGGTGTCCGCCACCAGCAGGGAGCTTCCATCGGAGGAGGTATCACTGTCTGAACTTTCTCCTCCAGACCCCGCCGCGTTGCTCCTCTCGCCCTCTGTCCCACTGGTGCCCTCACAGTCGGTGGATTCGGCCTTCAGGCCATGTGGAATGCAGCTCCCTCTGACGACGGTGCCTCTGCTCCTCTGCCAGATGATGCTAATGCACAGAAGGACAGGGTGACAAAACAAACAGGGGGGGGAAGAGACAGAAGATACACTTAGTCAATGCCAGCAACAACACCATTGTTGGCGTACACAACACAAAGGGGACATCCCTGTGCACTAGGCGATGCACTTCCAGCCACAATGCTAGTCACCAGGCCATGGAGAATAATGCCTAATGCCAATAGCAGCATACCTGAGACCCACAAAACCCTGCCCAGTAGTAGATGCCCATTAGCATGTTTGGGGGTGGAGTGCACCAGACCCTGCCCAACATGGAACCTACCCTACAATGTTCGACCTGGCCTAGGGGCACCAACAGGCCCCCATCCCCAACCCAGATAACACCCCACCACGTGCAATTTGCAGAATTGGAAACTGTACTCACCCCCTTGTGGCTGCTGTGATGCCCTCAAGCGCCCATCCAACTCCGGATAGGCCACCACCAGTATGCGGAACATCAATGGGGTCAAGGTTCGACGGGCACCCCTTCCTCGTTGAAAGGCCATCTTCAGCTGGGCCTCCGCCGTCTTCCTTGCCCAGCGTCTCAGGTCCTCCCACCGTTTGCGACAGTGGGTGATCCGCCTGTCGTAGACCTCCAGGGTCCGCACATCCTTGGCGATGGCACGCTATATACCCTTTTTCTGATGGGTGCTGACCTGCAGGGAAATAAACATAGAATAATGCTATCAGTCATACCGTCCGGCCTGTTACACTCATGCCCCACTATATCCCTTGCATCCCCTTACGCACATACATTGCCCACCATACATGCAGCACTCTGCCCAGGACCCCTCAACCAGCCCCCCCTTTTCCCACATCACTCCATGCATTCATGCCGCATGCATCATGCACACAGTGTACTCACCTGTTGGTCTGGAGGCTCATATAGCAATTGGTACTGGGGTAGGACCCCATCCACCAGTCTCTCCAACTCCTCCGAAGTGAAGGCTGGGGCCCCTTCCCCAGAGATTCAAGCCATGGTCGCTTCCAGACACAGGTCACAGTAGCACTTGCAGTGTAGGTCCTCTCCTGTTGAAGTTCAGGAAGCAAGTGAGTGAACCAATAGAAAATGGCGGTCACATCCCTGGCGGTGCGTACCATCACTGCTGGCGTACATCACCATTGGCTACTGGAACCCATAGGGCCCAATGATAACTAATGAGGAGATGCATGGCGGTTCTCGACCGCCTCCCACAACGGCACACAACGGCAGCGGAATTACTTCATTTCCACCTGTCCCTCCACGCAGGACAGGCATCCGCCATTTCGGGGGGGGGGGCAGGCCATGGCACCTGACTGCGTCACAGCCAGCATAAGCACATTCAGGGAATAAACATAAACATACTGTTTCTTTCACAAATTGCAATGCATTGTAAAATGACGAAATGTTGAAAAGTGACCAGATGCTCATCGTTTTTACCCCTAGAGTACAACCGCTCAGGATGAATAGGAGATGGAGACATCCCCCATGTACAGGCCCCTGGTGGACTTGGCAACAATGGAGGACAGACACATTATCCTCACCTACGAACTTGATGGGGCCACAATCCAAGAGCTGTGTGCCCAATTGGAGCCAGACCTGATCTCAGCTATCCGTCACCCTACTGGTATCTCCTCTCTTTGTGCAAGTCCTATGAGTGCTACATCTCTTGGCAAGTGCCTCCTTCCAAGCGACAGTGGTCATGGCAGCAGGGATGTCTCAGCCATTGTTCTCAAACGTGCTGACCAGAGTGTTGTCTGCCCTGATGACACACATGCGCAGCTACATTGTTTTCCCCCAGGTGGGGGATTTGGCCACAGTGAAGGCTGACTTCTATGCAATGGGACATATCCCCAACATAATTGAGGCAATTGATGGTACACATATTGCCTTTGTCCGCCCCCCCCCGGAGAAATGAACAGGTGTTCAGAAATCGAAAGAGCTTTCATTTTATGAATGTGCAGATAGTGTGCATGCGGACCAGTGCATCTCCCATGTGAATGCTAATTATCCTGGGTCTGTGCATGATGCCTTTATCCTGAGGAATAGCTGCATCCCATATGTGATGGCTCAACTCCAGAGGCACAGGGTGTGGCTAATAGGTGAGCCCTGGTCCCCACCCAGTTGATGTAGGTATATGGGTGTGGGGTTGGCCCTAAGTGTGAGTGTCTGGCTTACAGGTATCCCTCGATATTTGCAGGTGACTCTGGTTACCCCAACCTCTCATGGCCACTTACCCCAGTGAGGAATGCTGGGACAAGGGCAGAGGAAAGTTACAATGATGCACATGGGCGTACAAGAATTATTGAGCACACCTTTGGCCTCCTGAAGGCCAGGTTCAGGTGCCTCCATCTGACAGGTGATCCCTGTGCTACTCACCCATGAAGGTGTGCCAGATCATCCTGTCATGTTGCATGTTGCACAACCTAGCCTTGAGACGCCAGGTGCCTTTTCTGCAGGAGGACGGGGCTGGAGATGGGCATGTGGCAGCTGTGGAGCCTGTGGACAGTGACGAAGTGAGGCAGAGGATGAGGATGTGGACAACAGAACAACTATCACACGGCAATACTTCCAGTGACACACAGGTAAGACACTGTAACTTCACCTTCCATTGCAGTTTTGTGTAGTTAATTTTCTCTAGGCAGGCTGCTGTTCCCACTACTCTGGCCACTTACTGTACACTTTGACACGTCTATTCACAGATCTTTTTGCCCTACTCTGGTTCATGGTGTATTGACTGCAGCACATTACAGATCAAACCTATGTATACATAACTGTACAGTCCAATTGTAATGTCTATAGATTGTTAAACAAATACACCCTTAATTCATTTGACAGACTCCATACTTGTATTTTTAAGAGGGTGTTTATTTCAGTGCTGAGAAGTCAATGGGGATGTTCAATGAGCTGGGGTGATGATGGAGGAAAGTCCAGGATAGAGTTCAGTCTATTTGTATCACAGGTGCATTGTCCAAGGGGGCATAGGAAGTGGAGCAATAGCAGTTCAAGGTGGACAGGCTGACAGAGTGGGACACAAGGGTGACAATCAGGAGAGTCTTATTTCCTGGTGGGGGTCTTGGCAATGTTCTCTGGCTTCTGCCTGGTTCGCAGGGACCGTTTGTGTGGTGCTTCTCCTTCTGCAGGGGGTGAGGTGCTGGTGACCTGTTGTTCCTGTCCACTAGCACTGGCAGAGGTTGAAGGATGTTCATCGTTGTGGCTAGTGTCAGGGGCCCGTTGGTGTGCCACTGCCTCCCTCATGGGGTTGGCCATGTCAGGCCATGGTTTGTGATGGCATGCAGGTAGGGGGGTGAAAGTAGTAATGATTTGACTTACAAGAGTCCAGTCCTCCAGCTACTCCTGCCAGGCTCTCAGGATGCAGTATTGTCAAGACTTGCTCCTCCCATGTTGTTAGTTGTGGGGGAGGAGGTGGGGTTCCACCGCCAATCCTCTGTACAGCTATCTGTTGTCTTGCAACGCACCTTCCCCCGTAGGTTGTTCCACCTCTTCCTGATGTCATCCCTTGTTCTTGGGTGCTGTCCCACGGCGTTGACCCTGTCCACGATCCTCCTCCATAGCTCAATCGTCCTTGCAATGTCTGCTGCACCTGTGATCCGAATGGCTGTGTGTAGTAATTCCTCTAAGCGATGCAAGAGGTTGCAGTCTGAATAGTTATAGAAATTTCTTCTTTATTTTTGAAGAGATGAAGGTAACAGAAACTCCAGACACACCTGCACACAGCTCCTCTGGCTCCAACAGCATAGAACCCTGGAGCATTCCGGATAATACAAAAGCTGGTGCAGGGGTAACCAGACCATACCAACTACAACATTTGATATGAATGAACAGATGTCCTGAGTATAAAATAAGCTTTGCAATAAAATATAACCTAAGTTGACACATACAATACTACACTGTGGCTCTACCTGGATAATTTCCTCCGCCATGACCCTTAGCTCCTCCTCTGAGAACCTGGGGTGTCTTTGTGTGCCATGGGTGTAGTGTGAGTGGTGTGTGTTAGGTTGTATGGGGTGATGTGTTGGGGTGTGTGCTGTGAGGTGCGTGGATGGCGTATGGGTGATGGTGTTCTGTGGGTCTGGTTGTGTGGGTGCTCTTGGTGTGTCTCTCTCAGTTGTAAAAAAAATTGAGTCATAAAGGCTTGTGGGTACTGTGGGTGTGTGTTTTATAGTTGTGTGGGTGTGTGGTGTATGTATGAGTGTCAGGTGTATGTTGTTTGAATTGTCCAATGTGGTGTTGTTTTGTTAGGTTGTGTGTATTTGGAGCGCAGCGCTATGTACCACCAATGGTTTACTGCAGTTGAATGTCCACCACAGTGATTTTTGGGTTATAATGCTCTGTGCGTAGTTCTGCTGACGTAACGGTGTGGGTTTGGATACCGCCAGTTTATCACTGACCTTTGGGCTGTCAGACTTGTGTGTGTGTATAGTGACGGATTTCTATGTGTGGATCATAATATGGGTGGTGGTATACCGCCGCGGTCATGGTATGTTGGCGGCAGTCACCATGGCGTTAAGCGGGACTTACCACAAATGTCATAATGAGGGCTTAAATGTAGCATGCATGCTTTAGCATGTCAATGAGGCATTCCTGAACTACATACTGGGGATGCAAAAATGAATAGGCACAATGACAATTTAGTTAATGCACAAAGACAGTTTAAAAAAAAAAACTTTTATTGGGTAGTCAGCAATTACATACAGTGATAACGAAAGTATGGACAGGTTGAACAAATTTATAACATCAATAACCACAAAGTCATCTGGAAGCACAGGTTCATCAGCAGTGTCACGGAAGTGTGGGTAAAAAGGATCATGACCTGATGTTTGACTGAAGCTGTAAAATAGTTGATAACAGTAGGCACATCTCATCCTACGGACGTAGCAGTGCAATTAACAACATTTTGATACATTGGTCCGTAATACGGAATGTTGCTGAAGGTGTGCAAAGTTAGCAACGGTCCACATTCTGTCATTCCCCATTGCTATCCCTCATCCGGCTGTGGTATCTGAAGCGGAGTCAACTACTTCAACAACCACCATCCCAAGCTCTCTGGTTTGGCACTGTCAATATTGTGTAGATAGGCCCGGTATGGTCTCCATATATCACGTGGACGGCTGCAGATGGGAAGCAATTCCCTATAAACATCTGATTGCGTACTGCAGTGCATCTCATCATTGTGCCATTTCTTCGACATTGGCAAGGGGCCACACGCTCAGTAAATGGCCACCCTACGCCTTGCCAGCAGCAAGCCCCTGGCTACGAACTGTTTGTCTGCACTAAGAATATCCCTGTCATATCCTAACAGAGCCAGTAGTGGGTCTGTAGTCAAGCTGTACCAACCACCTCACAGAAATCCTGGACGCACGTGCAATGGCAAGCCGTATGTGCATAACCAGCATCATTTACCCTGCAGAGCATACATTGTGCATTCTCATGCAGCCCGTCCCCGGCAAGTCTGCCCAGTATGTAGAACACCCTATTTATGTAGTTGAAATGGATTAATCTGTGTCTACTATTTAGAGAAACGGATTGAGTGACTGAACAGCAATATTGCCATTTTTTGTCCGATATGTTAATTCTGAAATCCCTTTTCAAGTCTATTCTGGCCTTCGTCAGGCCTGGTCTGCGGGCCTCCTGTGCATGTGCATAGAGTATGGCCACTAGGATAGAAGTAGGTGGTTGTAATAGAAAAGATAAAACCAGCAATTCCATGGGTTCCTGTGAATCCTCACCAAGGAGTTTGCATATAACCTGTCTGGCTCTATAATAATGGAATTGCATTAATGTAGTGGGTGCTGTGGCAAGAGCAGAAACCTGGTTCCACCTACCCACCACTCTCCCCTCAAAAGAATCTCCCATAGTGTGACTATCCAGGGAGTTAAAAGCTTGCAGCCAAACCCCCCTCCTTCCCGAGTGGAAACCATAAGCACTAGCTAATGCTGGTGTATGGAGAATACAGAAGCGCATCGGCTCGTCACTTTAGAAGTCTCCGCCATGAGCAAATTGTGAAGTTTAAGGAGTCAAAAACTTGGTGATGATGCGCCGACTTACGAAAAGGCACATGTGGCAAGGTGAGGGGCGGCACCTAGGCACGCTCCAGCCTCAAATGGGGAGGTTCCCATGATCCGTGCACCCAATAATGAGCAAACATACCCTGTGCCACGTCAAAATAAGCTTCAAGATCCAGGGCATTCAAACCCCACCTATCATATGGTGGTGTTAGGGTTTCCCAATGCACTCATGGTTCTTTCCCAGCCAAAGCCAGCCGGGTCATTAGCTCATGCAACTTGTCCCAGACAGATCGCAGTAATAGGAGTGGGATTTTCATGAACAGGAATAAGAAGCAGGAGTACTGCTGTTTTCATAATGGCCACATGACCAGCAAGTGAAAGCGGGAGTTTTATCCAGAGGTCTACAGCATCTGACAGTCTCTGCACCGCCTTCCCATACTTTTCTAGCATTACGATTTTAGGGTCTGTGTGCACCTGTATCCCCAAATTGTGGATTGCTTCTTTTGTCCACTACAATGAGTACTGTTTGCACGGTGGCCATAACTGGTGTAAGTGGAACTTTAAGGGATTTATCCCAGTTTATATGGAGCCCGATTTCCTCCAAACAGTGTCACCTCTCGCAGCAATGGCAACAAATTATGCTCCGGATGGCAGATGTACAGCAACGGTCATCAGAGTAGGGCAAGACAATTAACTTAATATGGGGGAACGGAAGCCCCTGATGCGAAAGGTATTCCTGTAGTGCACATGGCAACGGCTCCGCCATCAGTGCTTGAAGAAGAGGGGAAAGTGGCATCCCAGTCAATTACCCCGGCCAATGTCAGTAGGCACTGAAATCATACCATTACCTTGGATCTGAGCTGTCAGCTGCCCATAAAGTACATTAAGCCGAAGGAACACCTCCCCAACTCCAATCCTTCTCAGTACTGTCCTCATGAAGCTCCATGCTGCTGAATCAAACGCTTTTTCAGCATCCATATATACCGCCATGGCCTGCTATCATGGTCCAGGTTTTGTACAGCCCTTAAGAACGTTTTGAGATTATACACAGAGATGAACCCTACTTGCTTCTGCCCTACCAGCAATGGCAGTATTGGCACCAGACGATTAGCAAGGAGTTCAGGATGTATTTTCGTGTCCACATTTAAAAGATATGGTGATCGATAGGAAGAGCACGTATTTGCAGGCTTCCCCGGTTTCAGGAGCATGACAAGAAGTGCCTCTCTCATAGTTGGAGGCATCCTGCCATCTGCAGCCATCTCCTCAAACAGAGTGACTAAGGGCCAGATGTAGCAAAGGGTTTTTCCCATTCTGTGTCAATGGGAAAACGTGTTCGTACATATGGCCCTAAGTGAGGTATCAGTATATCCTAATATGTCTTTTAAAAGGCTAAGCCTATCCTTCATGGAAACCCTCTCAGATGGCATATCCTTCAGTGCCAGTGGAGCCATCAGCCTCTCTCTCTGCTCATTGGGGAGCCATTACATAGCTATGTGCGCAAGGTAATCTACCACAGAGTCATCGTCTGCAGTGGGCTGTGCCATCTAAAGAGTAGTATAGTATCTGTGAAAATGATCTGCTATTGCCTCGGTGGTATGCACCCCATGTCACTGTTTATCTAGCACTTCCATTATGGCATTGCTGTCTCAGCGGGGCGGCAGTATGGTAGTAAGAGTAGCACCCGGACACTCACCCTCTCCATACACCCGAGCCAACACATACTTCCCGTGATGATGCACTTCACTCTGGGCTACATCATGATACTTATCAATCTTAGTTTTGATGGTGGCCAATAAATGTCTCCCCTCAGACTCATATGTTGCTGTTCCACTTCCTCCAGTTCTCTTTCAAATAGAGCGGTGGATTCCGACATGCTTGGAGAAAGTGACACCCCTGATGTGGACTTTAAAAGTTTCCCATATTGTGGCGAACTTGTCCACTGATCCAATGTTATACAATATTAGTACGAAAGAGCTCTTCTATGGCTTTAAGCAGTTCCTCTCTAAAGACCGCATCTAGTAGTGAGCATGGGGGAAAGCTCAATGTAAAGGGGGGCCACCACAGGAATCACAACTCTAGCTCCAGCACCACAGGAGCATTGTCCAAATACTTCTGCAGTAGTGGCTTGCATCAACAAACTTGCAGGAGCAGCTCTCGAGTCAACAGCCAGAAGTCTATGCACATTTGTATATTGTGTGCAGTGGAATAGTGCATATATCCTGGGACATCTGGAGAGTGATTACACCACACATCTAATAGTTCACTATGCGCTGCAATATCTGTGATAGCCTGTGCTGCCGGAGGGGGAAGGCACAAACCCCTAGACCGGTCAAATTCCCCCCCCCGACAGCTGAGGCGTGCCTGCCCACTAAGCTAGCCAAGCACTTCGGTGATAGTAAAATTGTAAATTGTCATAATTAGGGCAATATACAATGACCAACAGGACCATCAAATCATCCTTACTGTGGCGTGCCACTACATACCTCCCCCCATGGTCCCCCCACACACCTCCTGTAACTTGACAACCCAAGCCTCCATGGGTCCAGATCAATACCTCTCTGGCATGCGTGGTGAACCCTGCAGCGCAGCCTTACCCCTGTAATTTACAGGGTGTCAACATGCTACTCTCTGGGGCTAAGTGCATTCCTTTTAGGATAGCAACATCTACTGCGTGTCGTTTAAGATAGGCCACTATCTTACGAAGTTTCCTGCAGTCATTTAATCCTCCTACATTCCAAGTGAGAAAGTGGACCAGCGACGAGCCAGGTAGCCACACCAGTGATCTGCGTGTGTGGTCATCCTCCATCCTATGTCCTTCGCCAGCTTCCCTGCTCTCTCCAGATAATCAACCTTTGGTATGTGCCTGTCATGTTTATCAACGGCTGCTGCATGAAGCATACACCACCTCCCACCCACAATGCGCCATACCCCATCTTACATAATGTCTCTATAACCAGGGCCACAGGAATTATGCAGCACGAGATCACCAAATTATGCAGCAGGGTTGAGTAAATTATGTGTCAACAAAATACAAATTATGTGGCTTAATGCAGCACATTTTGTGAAAGTATTTCCTTCGTTGTTTTGTCATTTTTAAGCTTAGTAACACTGTCTTGGCATTGGCTGCATCTAAGTAGTACCATTTTAACTCCCAGATATAGCATTAAGCAACAGAAAGGTGATCAATACAGCTTGGCAAAGGACCTTCCAACACGCTGCAACATGTGTCACTGCGCTTATAATAACTTTTCAACCATTTGAGCTAGAAACTAATTTTAGTTTTTTTGGTGAAATCTGCTGATCATGTAGCAGATAATGGATTAAGTGGCAAATGCGGCAAATTTATAATTATGCAAAAATTGCCGCGGCCGCCCAACCACATAATTCCAGTGGCCCTGCCTATACCTTCCCTAGATCCACCCGAACCCCAATATTTTCCCTTTAGAAATGTAATAAGTAGTATAAACGTAGGAGGGTTTGCAATTGCCGCCCCCGGTGACTCAGTACCCATGTTGACAGATATGCTATTAGCAGTAAATGTACTGCATTAACTCTAATCTTAAACATGCCCGCTATCAGTCACAGACACACCGAAGGGGGGAATATGTCATCACTTTCATCACATTACCAAGAAACATGACCCCAAGGCAAACACAATTCCCTACCCTGACCCCACACAGCCTACATCACAGCATATATTGCTATATTACCATAAGCAACATATACAAGTCAATATGTGTGAGGTACAAAGAGTATTACTCAGTGATTTAATTCTACTAGGCAGTGTCTGCCGCAGAGTCTGCCAATGGTGCAGACACGTGCCCCTCCTCAGAGGCTCCCGGGGGAGGTGGCAAAAGCCATTGGCTGGTGGAAAGAGCGCTAATTCACTCCACTGCGCCAAGCCCATTGCCCTCCTCCTCAGCAGCAGATCTTGGAGAACGGTTTCACGTAACTCCTACTTTCCTGCATTTCAGGAACTGCTACAGTGTTTTTGAATCAAAGAAGATGGTGGCCTTGCCATCAGTCATGACTCAGAGACATGCTGGATATATCATATTGTATTCCAATTTGAGCTCTTGAAGTTTTCGTTTACTAGGGATGAATTGCTTTCTTGCATCCTGAACTTGCTTCATAAACTTTGGGTAAATGGACACCACTGCACGCCCTCACTGCATCCCTGTCCCTGTAAATCAGTAATCTCACAATTATTGGCCTAATTTTTGCCACTGACTAGGTGCAGTGCCAGTGAATGGTGATGTCTCTCCACAACATACATGCTTTAAAGGATTCACGCCCCAGCAGGTCCAGAAGTAGCTGCTCCATGACCCACTCCATGTTGCCTACGTTGGTGCTTTCTGAGATACCCACAATTCGCAATTTGTTCTGTCTAGAATGCACTTCCAGGTCTTGTGCTTTGGCTTGTATCTTAAGAAGGAGTCTGCCCATTTTTTTCTGAGTGGCCGTCGCAGTGACCTGCTTGTCCTCAACTTCAGAGACTCTCTATTCTGCTATATCCAAGAGCTCAGCATGCTTGTCTAGTCTCTCTGTCATAAGGTCCATGCGGAGTGTCAAAGCATCTATTTTTCCCATCTATTTTCTATTGCAGTTAGGGTTTGTTTGAGGTCTGCATCACTCTCCGTACCCGACCCCCCCACCAAATCTCCAGATGAAGCAACCTGCCATTTCCTGCCTTTGATGCTTTCCGACTGTCTAATTGGTAGTCATTTGTCAGCTAGTGTGCCCAGTTCTGCCCAGAACTACCTATGACACTACTTGTCGGGCACAGTTCAATGCAAGTAAAAAAAACGATTGCACAGCCTTTCCAATGCAGATGATTCCACTTCAATTAGGAATTATTTTCTAGTTGACAGCCTTCCACCCAGCGCAGTATATTCCTCTACCACAGCAAAATTGGAATTGTCAAGCACTCTCCAGAACATTGCCTCTCTATGAGCCCACCACAACCTAGCAAGGCATAGTCAATGTCATCTCTCCCGCTGTGTCAATCGCCCCCAGGGCCAGCAGTGGGGGTGCAGAGTAATCAAGCACCAACTCAGTCAGGCAACAGGCAGCCGGCCCACTGAAGGAGGGCAAGGGATCTGGGCGCAGACAGGGTATGTGTGCAGCTAAAAGGCCCTCAAATATCTGTACGAACAAATACCAAATCTATGTAGCCTCCAGGGCACTCTTGTTATCCAAGGAGGCACCGTCACCTTAAGTTCTTGCTCAACTGCTGCTCAAAGTTCCAGGGGGGTCACCTGGCAGCCGATGCAAGGTCCATTGACCAGATGGGTAGCCAAAGGGGAAGAGCCCTGGGACAACCACGCGGGGCACCAGGCATAGGGCCAACCGCTGCACACAGCAAGTATCTCTGATGACGGTAAGCTGCGATGGTCTGTTAGCCACCATTGGAGCCTCCAGTTGATGCAGTGTTCAAAGGGCACTCCTCCAGAGCCCTCCTTGCAGAGGTGAACTGCCCATCCTTCATGTACTTGCTCTCTCACTCTGAGTTCAGGATGCAGGACAGCTCCTGGAGGCAGCCTCTCTCCCTCTCTTGTGCCGCCACCAGTCATCTCTGCAGCCCTGGGTGCCAAAGGCCGCACGTCTCCCCAATAGGCCTCAGCCATTCCAGGCCGCTTCCCTGAGCCTCACACCAAAAGCAGCCACAGCCCAATCAAGATCAGAGGACTTAAGGAGGTTGTCAGGTGTTATGGCTCCACCTGATTGTTGTCTCTAATGCCACCAGTGTCACAGGGTCACCCCGGAGGTTCAATCCAGTGCCTAGGACCCCAGAAGCAGTACCCCTCCGATGCCACAGCCATTCCAGCTATGTGGCACCCAGGTTCAAATGTCTGTGTTTAAAGGGCTTCCTTGGGGAGTATATCACTGAAGGATTGTCCGGGGTGTGTGGGCAGGCAAGTTCAATCAAAGTTGTGTGGCTTTGGCAGAAGAATGATGCAGGATAGCTATTCAGCCATCAGACTGTTACTACCATGCAGCAATGTATATGCGCGGCAAGCTCCACCCACAACAACACTTAGCTAAAACATATTAAAAAGTTGAAAAAATTGAATACGACATCAAAAATACCCATGGCCACTCAAGTTATCCTGCAGAGGAGGACCAACTTATGTGGAAGGGTGGATGAAATTAAGCAGAAACAAGAGGCAAATTATGCAGTTTAATTCAGCACATTTTGTGATAGTATTACATCACTATTTTTCACGTTACTACATGTTAACAGTGTCTGCACAAAAGTTTCACCCCATTAGTACTGATTTAAAAAAACTAAAACTAGAATAAACAACAGACTGGTGAACAGTCCACCTTTGAAAAGGGCCTTCTACTGTGTGACAACAAGTGTCGCTGCGTTTCTAGTAACTTTTGATCTCTTTGCGCTACAAAGGACATTTTTCTTTGTTAAAATCTGAAGATTGTAGAGCAAATGATGGATTTTCACACATATTCAGCAAACCCACAAATATTTGGACACCACTGCAGCCACAAAATTACATAATTCCAGTGGCTCTGAAAATTAATTAGGACTGCTCATATATTGTAAATGTGTGGAGGGGACTTTGAACGAGGTAACTGCTAGAAAATAAAAGATGGCATAGCCTGACCAGCATACTAACCTTCAGACTTTGTGTCTTTTCTATTGCAGAAAGTTCTTAAGCAATGGTAGTCTATGAGTGCTCACCATGTGGAGTGAATGGGGATTGATTATATAAACTTGAAAAACATGTAAGCTCCACGTAAGGAAAGGCCCTTCAGGTCAGCTATTTGAATAGGGCAGATTTGTTTGATGAACTTGATGGTTTCTCAAGGGCAGTTAATTGGTTGGTGCGGGCGCAGTATATAATATGGTGAAGGTGAAGAGAGATCATGAGGTTGGATCAATTAAACAGGAGCTTGTGATCACTGATATTCTAAATTTCTTTTTAATGTTTTTGCTGAATTGTCTTTTGTATCAGAAATCAAACTGTACACGTAATAACATTGAACATGCGTAAATAAATATATACACAAGTTCTTCTGTTGCCTTGATGAACTCCCAAGGTGAAAGGCTCCAAACAGTGGGACTTCAATCCGATGAAAGTCTATTCAAAATCATGCATGGAACACTCTTCTTTGTTAGAGCTTTGCAATTTCAAGCATGACAGAGTCTCATTTTGTCTTCCTTAATGCCATGTTTAGCTCTTGGTGGCAAGCTTCTTCAGATCAGGTTATCTAATCATAGTCTAGAAAGATTTTACTAAAAGTCTCTTAAGATACACAAAACATAGCCCTAAAAAACATATGCTCTGATTTAACCAGATCTTCAACCATAGTTTCACCAGAGCAGAGCAGATTTAAAATTTTCACCATGAAATTCTGCCTAACGTTTGTCAGGTAATTGGCCAAATTTTGGTAGCTGCATCAGAGATTTCACTTAATGAATACAACAAATCCTTGATGTTTGTCTCCAAGCCTTCTTTGGGGATGATCCAGGAAACAACCTGTTAGAAATGGGGTCTTTGGTTGGCAGTCAGGTTACCCCCTGTCCAAGCAAGGACCTTCACTCTAGTCAGGGTAAAGGAGAATCACACTCAGCTAATCCCGTTCACCCCCTTGGTAGCTTGGCATGAGCAGGCAGGCTTAACTTCAGAGTCTAGGTGTAAAGTATGTGTACCAACACACACGGTAACTCAGTGAAACAACTACAAAATGACACAACACAGGTTTAGAAAAATAGGAAATATTTGTCTAAACAAAACGAGACCAAAAAAGAAAAAATCCACCATACACAAGTCAAGTTATGAATTATAAAGCAAGAGAGAGTCTTAAATCCTTGTGAAAACAGTAAAAACATTGTTAGCATTTAAAACTACTTCGGTAGCGCAAAATAACATGCACATGCGTTGAAAAAGGTTAGCGATGTGTCAATTTCCTACCTACAAGCTAGACCGTACGTTGTTTCTCCTTCTCTGGTCGGGTAGGCGTGCGTTGTTTTTTCCTCTCCACAGGAGAGCTATGTGTCGATTTGGGCAAGCACTCGGGTCCGGGCAGGCTTTGTGTTGTTTTTCTGCACCCATGGAGGTTTGCGTCAAAAATCCTACTGCATGGTATCAGCAAAACCACGCTATCTGGGTTGCGACGTAATCAGCCTCCGTCAGCAGGTGTTATGCATCGTTTCTTCAGCTGCATGCGTCATTTCTCAGCCGCTTCTCAGAAGGTGTGTCAAAATTTTCCCCGCACAGCGGTCTATGTGTGGATTTTCAGTTTTGGTCTGACAGCTTCACCTTCCAAAGTCCCAGAGCACAGTCACGGGAGGGGAAGCACTTCTCCTGAGCTTTTCAGCTCTTCTCCAGGCAGAGGCTTCTCTTGCTGTCTAGTAGTGATGTAAAGTCTGTGGTTTTGGGTGATCTTCTTATACCCATTTTGGCCTTCGAAGTAGACTTACTTCAAAGGAAAGTCTCTCTTGTTTGTGAAATCCTGCCTTGCCCAGGCCGGGCCCCAGACACAGACCATGGGGTTGGAGACTGCATTGTGTGTGGGCAGGCACACTCCTTTCAGGTATAAGTGACCACTCCTCCCCTCCCTCCTAGCACAGATGGCTCATCAGGATATGCAGGCTACACCCCAGCTCCCTTTGTGTCACTGTCTAGAGAGAGGTGCAAACAGCCCAACTGTCAAACTGACTGAGACAGGGAATCCACAAACAGGCAGAATCACAGAATGGTTTAAGCAAGAAAATGCCCACTTTCTAAAAGTGGCATTTTCAAACACACAACCTCAAAACCAACTTTACTAAAAGATGTATTTTTAAATTGTGAGTTCAGAGACCTCCAAACTCCACATGTCTACCCGCTCCCAAAGGATATCTACGCTTTAATCATTTTTAAAGGCAGCCCCCCATGTTAACCTATGAGAGAGATTGCCCTTGCAACAGTGAAAACCGAATTTGGCAGTATTTCACTGTCAGGACATATAAACACATTAGTATATGTCCTACCTTAAACATACACTTCACCCTGCCCATGGGGCTACCTAGGGCTTATCTTAGGGGTGTCTTACATGTAAGAAAAGGGAAGGTTTAGGGCTGGCAAGTGGGTACACTTGCCAAGTTGAATTGGCAGTTTAACACTGCACACATAGATACTGCAGTTGCAGGTCTGAGCCATGTTTACAGGGCTAGTAATTCTGGGTGGCACAACCAGTGCTGCAGGCCCACTAGTAGCATTTGATTTACGGGCCCTGGGCACCTCTAGTGCACCGTACTAGGGCCTTACCAATAAATTAAGTATACCAATCATGGAAATCCAATTACATACATATTTTACATAGGAGCACTTGCACTTTAGCACTGGATAGCAATGGTTAAGTGCAAAAACAGAGTCCAGCACACATCAACAATCTGGAAAACAGAGGCAAAAAGTTAAGCAAGACCACACCAAGGATGCCAAGTCTAACACAACCTTTTACTGATTTCTGAATATGTTGGACACTGCAGAACAAAATGAGAATGTCTTACAGGACACATATTCACTTATTATCTCTTTCCAATGTTCTCCTTCACATTACAGAACCAACTGAGGTGCTCCCACTCCCAACAAGTTCATCTAATGTGTTTTTTGAGTTCAAAGATATAGCAAACAAATGTATTAATTTGGGAACAAAGAGCTTTCCTAATGTCTGAATGGCCTGGGCATGGTGCTGGGCAAGACTGTCTGCTCTTTTATCCAGGTCCACTTTACAGTATTTGGCTGTCCCTCTTTGTCAGTTTTAGGGAAGAAATCATTTCTTTGACCTGTTACAGAACTGGGGATTGTATTGTATGCTGGGTTGGATTTCTCTATTGTGTTATTTACATGTTCTTTTCAACACAGACCGCTAAATATGTAATGATTAGCTAATGGAAATTTCTATTATACTGCACTCTCTAGACAAAACTTCATGATTTTGTCTTTGCTTCTTGAATATCATCATCTTAGATTTCATTGTGTTTATTTTCAGAACATGTTCCATCCACTACTTCTCAACTACTTTGCTACACAAATTAGCTTTTTGATGGACAAGTTTGAAACCACTCTACTGCTGGAACATCCTAGATTTGCTAAGAACACTACCACTTCCTTGTACAGGTAACTTTTGTACAAAGAAAAAGTGGAGGGGACATGAAACTGCCTTGTGTTACTCCTTGAAAGGATGGATAACGTCTTTCAATTTTCTGTTGTGACTCATTTGCAAAGTGGTTCCAGTGTATGGCCTTTTGATAGGTGACAGCAGCTCTTTATTCATTCCCAAGTCTGCCAAGTTCTGCCATGAGGTCTCTGGATCCCAGTTTGAATGCTGATGTGAAATCTTAAAATGCTGCATAAAATGCTGCATAAAAATGGCATCTTTTTCATTGAGCTGCATTTACACACAATGTGCAGAAAAGCAAATATATAATTATTTGTGATAGTCCTGGTCAGAAGACCTCTGGAATTAAATTCAGAATGTCTTACTCTTCTACTCAATCTTCTGCCACCATAGAGTGGCAGAAGATTTAGGGTTGAGCGTGTGCAAGAGCTGTGGACCCTGTTGTAATCTCTCTGTGGGCTTTTAACCATGCCCATGTCACGCCCGTCAGTTTGGTTGGTTCTTGGTCTTGCCTTTTAAAATTCACTTGATTTCATTAGTGACAGGCATGCATACGTCTTGCCTTTTCCTGTGTTTTGCCCTCCTCTGCAGCACCGGTAAACTACTGAAAACAGACGAGGCTCCATGTTCTCCAAAAGGCTTCTGCACCACTTTTTCTTTTTATTTCCTGTGCAGCACGATCTCTCTGGGCAATAGTCGAGCGCTTTGCATGACATCGACCCTGTTACATGTATGATTCTACTTTTGCTGGTTACATGGATAATTCTACTTTTGCCGTTTACATGGATAATTGCACTTGTGCCGATACATTTCACTGTGAGCAAACTTCTGTTTCCTTTTCTGTTTCTCCATCACGCTCATGGTGACCGTCGGCTTGCATATATGAAACTGTTTTACTTTTCATTATCAGTTTATGTGGCAAGAAAAGTCAGGTTAGGAGTTTACAACGCTAACAGTTCTAACTCGAGCAAATGCGAGACCCATTGCATTACAAATGCTCGTTAATAATGCTTACAGTCAATTACAGTCAATACTGACAAAGCTAACAGGCTATATGATTTTGGCTCATTTATAGATCATTTCTAATATAGAAGGATTATAAGGCAGTTTAGCTTTAGAATGAGCATGGCTGATATACAGATATTTCTATAAAGTAAGTGGCATGAACAGGTGCCCAGGACTCCTTTAGATGTATAAAGGAGGAATCATATTTGGTCCTTGATATTTTTCCCTTGTTATTCTGTTAATGCCTTCATCACCTTCTCCTCTCTGAAAAATACCAGGTCACCCTTTACTGCAGGGCTATCATTGAACCCCTACGGTGCCTTGGACCAGCTGGCCTCACCCTCAGGCACAGCACTGCTGTGCGATGGTGAGACCAGCTTGTCTTGCACCCGGCCCACAGGGGAGTGCTAGCGATCCCCCTGTGGGCCTCCCACACACACACCCCAGTCAGGGATGGAAGGGGAATCACTTCCCCTACAACCCCAACCACCCCCTTCGGCAATATGATGATGTGAGCACATCATCATCATCAAATGCAGAAGCCACGCTGAGGCCAGGAATTGTTTTCTTTGTTTTATTTTGTCGGGGTGCCCCCTTTGACAAGGATCAACCCCCCAAAGGGGGCACAGAACTGTTGGCTATTTCTGCCCCCCTTGGGGTCAGATCGGCCTATTGTTTTAGGCCCATCTGCCCCCAAAGGGGGCTGAATCCACTTAGGCACCAGAGCTCTTGTGTGTGTGTGTGTGTGTGTTTTGTGTGGGGGAGCACCCTCTTTGGCAAGGGTCACCCCCCTAAGGGGGCACATTACTGATGGCCATTTCTGCCCCCCCTTGGGAGCAGATTGGCCGATTTGTTCTAGGCCCATCTGCCCCCTAGACACAAGGGATTTTTTAAGTTTTGTATTTGTTTGTGTGTGGGGTGGCCCCTTAAGCAAGGGTCACCCCCAAAAGAGGGCACACAACTGTTGCCCATTTCTGCCCCCCTTGGGGGCGATCAGTCTACTTTTTGGAGGCTCATCTGCCCCCACGGGGGGAAGAATCCACTGAGGCACCTGGGATCTTGTGTGCGTGTATTTTGTGTAGGGGGCGGCCCCTCTGGCAAGGGTCACCCCCCCAAAGGGGGCACATTACTGCTGGCCATTTATGCCTTTTGGGGACAGATCAACCTATTTTGTTTAGACCCATCTGCCCTCAAGGGGGGCAGAAGCCACCAGGATACCAGGGATTTTTTAAAATGTTTTGTCTTTTTTGTGTAGGGACGGCCCCAAGGACAAGGGTCACCCCCCAAGGGGGGAATACACTGTTGGCCATTTCTGCCCCCAAGAGGGGTAGATCGGCTTATTTTTTGTAGACCTATCTGTCCCCAAGGGGGGCAGAAACCACTAGACACCAGGGAAAATTTCTGAATTTTTGGTTGCGGTGTGTTTCTCAACTTGCAAAGCTTTTGCTTTTTTTAGGTAAGAAAAAAAAATGTACTTCAAAAGAATATTGTTGCCATGCATGAATGACATGTTAGTAGGTGGCGTACTAAATGCAGGATTGTGTGAAATTGTCCTTAGATTTGTGCACAATGATATTTGTGTTGTCTTATGTCTAATTTGCTTTTCTTTTTTCTTTTTAGTGGGATATCTTGGGTGATTGCTGTGTCTGTGCAGAGTAGTTGCTGGTTAGTCTAGCTTTTTCAGGCATGTGAGTGGTACAGTTTTTGAGTACATAACTCTTTGTAATAAAGCCACACTTTGTTTATTACTTTAGACAGTGTTGGTTGCTGTTGGCAATCCATTTGTTGTTAGAAAGGGTCATGGCTAGCTGCAGGGTGACTGCTCAGCAAGTTGGTGGTATGCTTTTTGATTTGTCTTCTGATCATGATTATGAGACTGACTCTGCATCTGAGGCAGAGGTGGAAGCGAGATATTCTGGCAGTTAATTTTCTGTCTGAGAGGAATCTTCTGATGAAGAAGCCACTCTCAGTGCAGATAAAGGGCCTGTTTTAAAGGAGGAAACTGATGTACCAATAGTGCAGCAGCCTGGGGCTGAAAGGTTTCCCATTGGAAGATCTGAACTCTGGGTTGCCCCAAACATGGAGCAGCCAGAGCTGCCTGTCTTTACAGGTCTCCCAGGGTGTAGAGTGAATACAGAAATCTTTCTGCCTGTCAAATTCCTTCAGGTGTTTATGGCAGATGAATTTTTGGAAGAAATTAGTGAGCAGACTAATTTGTATGCAGAGCAGTATTTAAGGGACAATGTTGCCAGACTTAGGCCTCAGTCTAGAGCTACCAAGTGGATTCCCACAAATCTGGAAGAGCTGAAAAAGTTCTTGGGTTTGACTTTTTTGATGGAGTTGATAAGGCAGCTGTCACTGGCTTCTTACTGGTCTACTAGTCCCTTGATGGCAACTGCTATATTTCCTGCAACCATGACTCATAATTGGTATTTGCTTCTTCTCCGGATGCTGCATTTTGTTGACAGCGCTTTAGCCTTGCCACGAGTTCACCCTGATTGTGACCGTCTTTTTAGGATTAGGCCTGTCCTTGATCATTTTGTAGATCGTTTTTCAGAGGTTTCTGTGCCAGGGAAAGAAATATCATTAGATGAGTCTTTGGTCCTGTTCAAGGGGCGTTTGGTTTTTCAACAGTACATCCGTAGCAAGAGGTCATGGTATGGAATTAAGATGTAAATGGTGTCTGAAAGTAGTACAGGATATGTGTATAATTTCCGGGCCTACACTGGTAGGAATTCCAGTATTGACCCCCCTGGTTGTCTACCCAGTTTTGGAGAAAATTGTGTAGGAACTTGGTAGATGACTGTTTAACAAAGGTCACCATTTGTACGTAAAAACTTCTACACTGGAGTGCAGTTGTTCAAGGAATTGTTCAGAGTGGACACTGTTGCTTGTGGCACAATCTGTTCTACCCAGAAAGGGTATCCAAATGAGCTTGTCTCCAAAAACACTTGAGATGGGACAGTGCAGTGCCTTGTGCAATAATAAGTAATGAGCTGCTAGCTTTGAAATTTGCAAACAGGAGGGATGTGTACATGTTTACTACCATCCATGATGAGCGTACTTCCCCTGGGACTGTTTGGGGTCAGGTTGCAGAACTGCACAAACCTGCATGCATTTTGGACTGCAATAAGCACATGGGTGGTGGTGATAGAGTAGATCAGAGGTTGGAACCTTACACTGCTGTTCGTAAGCATTACATGTGGTATAAAAAGTTGGCTATCCATTTGTTTAATTTAGCAACTTTTAATGCTTTTATTGTGTTCAAGGACTGTTCCCCTGAGTCAAGGATGGAATTTGTTAAATTTCAGGAGTCATTGTTAGAGAGCCTTATTTTGGTAGAAAAGGCCAGAGTTCCTTAAGAAGCAGTGGTGGAGGATGTGGCTAGATTGAAGGATCGCCACTTTCCTGATCACATTCCTGCTACTCACAAAAACGACTTGCCCACTAAGAAATTTTGAGTCTGTGCCCGCAAGGGTATCCTGAGGGAGACTCATATGTACTGCCCTGATTGTCCTTCAAAGCCTTGACAGTGTGTTGCTGGCTGTTTCAGGAGTTACCACACCCAAAATAATTTGTGGGAACTACTGTGAGCGTAAACTGCCTGCTTTATATTTTCAGTTTCACGGTTGGCATTACTGTCATGTATTTAGTTAAAGCTTTTGTGTTTGTAGTTTTGTACTTATTTATAGTTGGTTAGAGGTTTCTTTGTTGTTTAAAAAAAGTGATGGCGGTGTGCATGGAGTGGCGATTGGCTGGTGGTGTGCATGGAGTGGCACTTGGCTGGCGGTGTTTGTGGAGTAGCACTTGGCTAGTGGTGTGCGTGGAGTGGTGCTTGGCTGGCGGTGTGCGTGGAGTGGCACTTGGCTGGTGGTGTGCGTGAAGTGGTGCTTGTCTAGTGGTGTGCATGGAGTGGCGCTTGGCTGGTGGTGTAAGTAGTGATTTGCTGTTGGCCACTGCAATACACTGCTAGCCAAGCGCCGGTCCACACGCTCCCATCAGCTGGTGTGATTGCTGTGTCAGGCAAGTGGGCGTATGAAAGTGATGGGCCCTTGAATAGTGCTACCAGTTGATGCGAGTGTTGTAAGGTGATAGGCCCATGGCTGGTGGCGTGAAAGGTCTTGTGCATGTCATCTATGAAAGGTGTGTGAATGGACTGTAAAGTCATTGGTTCAGTTTTTTAGCCTTTCAGTTATTAACAGTGCATTTATTTTTGTGAAATCTCTTGTTAATAAAATTTTATCTACTGAACCATCACTCACCCTTGTGCCAAATCCAACCAGTATGTGTGGTAAAATTTAAAAAGCCTGCTCCGTTGTAATCAGGCGTAGAAGCACACCCGTGGCATGCTAGGTGTCTCGAATGAGACCCCAATGATGAAGCATGCCACCATCTTGGTTGGTGGTTGAGGGGACTTTTTAACATAACCTAAGTGTGTTTCTTTTCACAATTGTAGTGTTTGGAACATCACAGAAGGACATGGACTCATCAAATTGATCTATTACAAAACTACCTGTTTTTCTGGGGGGGGTGGGCACCTGCGTTTTTTGGTCCCGGATGCAGCAGTCATCTAGGGAAACCTACCAAACCCAGACATTTTTGAAAACTAGACACCTGGAGTAGTCCAGGGTGGTGTGGCATGCATGGATCACCCCAACATACTCCCTGCAAAACTCAAAATTTGCTCAAACAAGCATATTTTCCGTACTTTTTTTTGTAGGATCTCTGCGCCAGCACACATTTCCTACCATCCAGCGTCCCCCCTCAGTCTCCTAAGTAAAATGATACCTCACTTGTGTGGGTCCCCAAAGCAAAATCAGCCTAAAAATGTATTAAAAAAATTGTGCTTAGCAACTTGCTGTGCTATCCCCTCAATCTCTACACATTTTTGGCCTTTTCCTGTTGCAGGCCCCTGGACCACCCACACAACTGAGGTATCATTTTTATTGGCAGACCGATGGGAACATTGGGTGGTAGGAAATTGTACTGGCACGGTGATCCTTCAAAGAAAAGTGTGGAAAATATGATTGTTTTAGCTATATTTGAGGTTTGCAGAGGAGTCTGGGTAAGAAAATGTTGGGGAATCCACACAAGCCACACCTACCTAGACTCCCCTGGGTGTTTAGTTTTCAAAAATGTCTGGGTTTGATAGGTTTCCTAGATGACTGCCGTACCTGTGACCAAAAACGCAGGTGCCCCCCTGCAAAAACAGGTTGTTTTGTAATAGGTCATTTTGATGTGCCTACGTTGTGTTTTGGGGCATTTCCTGTCAGGGCCACAATGCCTACCCACACAAGTGAGGTACCATTTTTATTGGGAGACTTGGGGAAATGCTGGGTAGAAGGAAGTTTGTGGCTCCCCTCAGATTCCAGTACTTTCCCTCACCGAAATTTGAGGAAAAAGTGTTTTTTTGGGCCAAATTTTGAGGTTTGCAAAGGAGTCTGTGTAATAGAACCTGGTGAGAGCCCCACATGTCACCCCCATCCTGGATTCCCCTAGGTGTCTAGTTTCCCAAAATACACAGGTTTGGTAGGTTTCCCTAGGTGCCGGCTGAGCTAGAGGCCAAAATCCACAGCTAGGCACTTTGCAAAAAACAGGTCAGTTTTCTTTGGGAAAATGTGATGTGTCCATGTTGTGTTTTGGGGTTTTCTGTCACGGGAACTAGGCCTACCCACAGAGATGAGGTACAATTTTTATCAGGAGACTTGGGGGAATGCTGGGTGGAAGGAAATTTATGGCTCCTCTCAGATTTCTGAATTTTCTATCCCCGAAATGTGAGGAAAAAGTGTTTTTTTTGCCAAATTTTGAGGTTTGCAAAGGATTCTGCGTAATAGAACCTGGTGAGAGCCCTACAAGTCACCCCATCCTGGATTTCGCTCGGTGTCTAGTTTTAAAAAATGAGCTAGAGGCCAAAATCCACAGCTAGGCTTTTTCCCAAAAACATTTCAGATTTCAATGTGAAAATGAGATCTGTCCATGTTGCGTTTCCTGTTGCGGGCATTAGGCCTACCCACACAAGTGAGATACCATTTTTATCAGGAGTCTCAAGGGAACACAGAATAGAAGAACAAGTGTTATTGCCTCTTGTCTTTCTCTAAATTTTTTCCTTCTAAATGGAAGACAGTGTGTAAAAAAGACTACTATTTGAGAAATGCCCTGTAATTCACATGCCAGTATGGGGACCCCGGAATTCAGAGATGTGCAAATAACCACTGCTTCTCAACACCTTATCTTGTGCCCATGGAAATACAAAGGTTTCCTTGATACCTATTTTTGACTCTTTATATTTGACCAAATAAATTGCTGTATACCCAGTATACGATGAAAACCCATTGCAAGGTGCAGCTCATTTATTGGCACTGGGTAACTAGGATTCTTGATGAACCTACAAGCCCTATATATCCCTGCAACCAGAAGAGTCCAGCAGACGTACTGGTATAATGCTTTTGAAAATCTGACATTGCAGGGAAAAGTTGCAGGGTAAAAGGTGGAGAGAAATTGCTTTTTTCACTCAATTTCAATATTTGTTTTTATTTCAGCTGTTATTTTCTGTATGAAAACCTCTACACAAATTACCCCTTGCTGAATTCAGAATTTTATGACAAGACCTAAGGCTCCTATTATGCGTTTCTTTTCTTACTTTATTAAACAGCAGCAGTCAAGAAACTACAGTTCCCATAAGGCCAGAGGAAAAAGGGCCAATGGGGAACAAACAGTGTACAAATATAACAACCAATGGAGAATAAAAATGTGGATAATTCTCAGTCATCATTAAAACATAAAAGAAAAGCCAATAATATTATAACCCCCTTGATAATTTCTGCTGTCCAAGATACAGATGATGACATGCCGGATGCGGACTCTAAGTCCGTGGTATCTGATAAAGATGACGATGTCTCCCTCTCTTCCCCACCTACTAAAAAATCTAGATTTTCAGAAAATTCCAAAATCCATCTTTTGCTAGACCCTGAAGGTTTACCCATGTTTGACCCTTCCTTAATTCACCATCCTACTTCCACCGAGTCGGCTCCGGCTGACTATGTCTCCGAGTATATTTCAGCCAAAATAAATTGTCCCTTAGAAAAACAGACCAGAACAAAACTTAAATCTGAATGCCCCCGCCCTTCCCTTCCCCACAAATCTTCCATAACTCCCACCATTGACAAACCTCTCCTCACCTTTTTTACAAGACTTGGCAAGGATCCTAGCAAAGGTGTAGACAAAGCCTGGTCAGGTTGCCAAGATAAGCTTTTAGATATCCTTGGTCCCCTTTCCCGGATTTTTGATATTGCTGAGGAGGCCAGACTGGAGGGTTCTATTATAGACCCAGATGAACTTACCCTTTGGGTACAACGTTCCCGGTGTCTCTTGGGAAGCGCTAATGCGGCTTTATCTCATGAGCGCAGAAAAGGACTTCTTTTAAAACTCGACCCCAAGTTGGTTAACTTGGCTAAAGTGCAACCAAATCTCCATACCGAGGGTCTGCTATTCGGTGAATCCTTTATCAAGGAGTTGGGAAAATATGTGTCAACTTTTACTTCGCTGGACAAAGCCCACCAATCGCTAAAGAAAATGTTTAACCAGCGTGTTTTTGGAAGGGCCGGCAGAGGGAGGAACCGCCTTGCCGGCCGCTCCTATCATAACCAAGGTTCCAGAGGCTACAACGGTCCCTCCTACCAGGATTACAGACCGCAATTCTACCCCCAGAGATCCAGGGGTTTCCGTGCCAGAGGTTACCGTGGTTCCAGAGCCTCTAATCAAACAGGTAAGCCCTGCTTGTGGTCGTGTTCCTATAGGGGGACGTCTTCGTCATTTTCTCTCAAAATGGTTAGAAATAACTTCAGATCCTTGGGTCCTCAATACCGTTCAGGGTTACATTATCGATCTTTATTCTAACCCGAGTCAATTACACCCTCCTATCATTCCTCATTTCTCTGCAGAAATGTCAGATCTCATTACATCAGAGGTCCAATCCCTTATCCACAAAGAGGCCATCTCTATTACCACTCCAGATCCAACAGGGTTTGTCAGTTCCATCTTTTTGGTTCAAAAGAAAAACAAAAAGATGCGTCCTGTCATAAACCTCAAACATTTCAATCATTTCGTGGTTTACCAACACTTCAAAATGGAAACCATCCTCCATCTAAGAGATATTCTACTTCAAAACGATTGGATGGTGCGTCTAGATCTTCAAGACGCATACCTGGTTGTACCAATTCACCCAGATTCCAGGAAGTTTCTCCAGTTTCATTGGTTAGATCATCTCTATCACTTTACCTCTCTACCCTTCGGTCTATCTTCTGCCCCCTGGTGCTTCACCAAACTCATGAGACCTGTTGTGGCCTTCCTCAGAACTCAAGGTGTGAGACTCATCATATATTTAGACGATATACTCCTACTGAACCAGTCTCCTCAGTTGATGTTGTCCCATCTAGCTCTCACATGTTCCCTGCTATCGGATCTAGGATTTATAGTCAACAAAGAGAAGTCTCTCCTCACACCCACTCAGGTTATAGAATTCTTAGGCTTTAAGATAAATTCGGTCTCAGCCGTCCTTATGCTTCCTTCTTCAGAGATCAAATCTATCAAATCAGAAATTTTACAAATTCTACTTAATTCTCTTATTTCTCTAAGATCGCTGGCCCGTATAGTAGGTCTTCTCCCTTCGTCCATTCAAGCGATCTTTCCCGGCCCTCTCCATTACAGAGCTCTTCGAAGATTGAAGATTCGCCACCTAAGAAAAGGCCTTTCATACTCAGACACTATTCCCCTAGATCACGATTCTCGCACAGAGCTTCAATGGTGGATAGACCATTTAGACGCATGGAACGGAAGAACTATCTTTCCATCAGCCCCAGATCTTGTGTTAGAATCAGATGCAAGTCTCTCCGGCTGGGGGGCCCGTTGGGGACCAATCTCGACTGGAGGTTCATGGTCTTTAGAGGAGTCCAGATTGCATATAAACTGTTTAGAGATGCTTGCCGGCTCCTTTGCAATCAGAAGCCTAGCAAAGAACAGGGTTCGTTGCGCCATTCTTCTCAGAATGGACAGCATTTCAGCAGTGAGATATATAAATCATCTCAGGGGCACAAAATCCAAACCTCTTGCGGAACTGGCCAAGAGTTTTTGGGAATTTTGCCTTTCAAACCATCTTTTGGTTCATGCAGAATATCTTCCAGGATCTCTGAACTCGGTTGTAGACTGGCACTCACGTTACCTCCGAGATTCCAGCGACTGGAAACTTCATCCAGACATTTTCCAACGCATCCAGAATATGTGGGGTCCCTTTCAAATCGACCTTTTTGCCTCCCGTCTCAATTCTCAACTACCCTTATTCTACAGCTGGCGTCCGGACCCATTAGCATTAGCAGCCGACGCTTTCTTTCAGGATTGGTCGAGTTTTGTAAACTACGCCTTCCCTCCTTTTCTCATGATCAGCAGAGTTTTAGCTCACATCAGGCGTCAACGAGCCACAGTGATTCTCATAACCCCATTTTGGCAGTCACAAATTTGGTTCCCAACTCTCTTAGAACTCGCAATAGACATCCCTTACCTTCTTCCTTCCTTCCCGAATCTTTTATTAAATCCCAGTCATCGTCCTCACCCCCTCATCTTGGACGACTCGCTGACCCCTGCTGTTTGGAAGATTTCGGGTATACCCAACCTGTCCCTTTCATTTCGACAGAGGCTTCCCAATACTTATCACAATCCTGGGCCCCAGGCACCAGGAAGGAATATAAGTCTGCATGGTCCATATGGCATAGCTGGTGTTTGGGAAAACGCATCGATCCCTTTTCGGCAGATGTAATTTTCATTGCAAGTTTTCTGGCGGCTGAAGCCAGTAAAGGCAAAGCTTTTCGTACCATCAATTTATACAGATCGGCAATTTCCTCTAATCATTCCTTCGTCAATGGGAAACCAGTTGGTGAACATCCACTTGTTTGCCGTCTATTGAAGGGAGTAAAATTTTCTAATCCTCCAATGCCAAAATATAGACAATTATGGGATGTTAATATTGTTTTAAAATTTTTATTGTCATAGCCTGATAATTCTATGCTTAACTTTAAAATGTTATCTGCCAAGTTTTGATCTCTTTCAGGAGACCTTTCAAACCTGTTTCGGCAACTACCTTAGCACGCTGGGTCAAATGGATTATGTCCCTAGCGGGTATTGATACTTCCATGTTTGGGGCTCATTCCTCCAGAAGCGCGATGGCTTCCAAAGCATTTTGGGCAGGTTCCCGGCTCGAGGATATTCTTAAATCTGCAGACTGGTATAACAATAAAGTTTTTAGAGTATTTTACTGTAAACCTGTTGAGAATATTTCATTGAATGTAATTAATATGCTTTGAACTCGCATAATAGGAGCCTCTGGTCTTGTCATAAAATGTAGATTTTCCTAATTCTATGACGGAAAGTCTTAATTTTATTAAAGACACAGAGGCGAGTATTATCCCTCCACTATGGTATAACTTTGTTAATTTCCCCCCCCTTTTTGTTTTCCTAGCCTCAACACAGGCGGTACCACAATCATCATAAAATTTCAACTGCAGCAGGAACTTCCACCTTTTTATCTTCACTTTCTCCTGCTACTGTTCTTCGAAGCATGGATCCTTCTCGCAACAAACGTTCTCCTTTTGATGGAGTATTGAACTTTTGTTCCGAACTTTTGGCCACTGTTCTAGCTATATTGATTATTTTCGCAATTTTTCCATTGCTTAACTCTGACTTAATCTCGCAAGAAAAGAGGGCTGTTCGCAGTCAAGTGATCTCATAATGCCTTTGTATATGTCTATTGGTTGTTATATCTGTACACTGTTTGTTCCCCATTGGCCCTTTTTCCTCTGGCCTTATGGGAACTGTAGTTTCTTGACTGCTGCTGTTTAATAAAGTAAGAAAAGAAACGCATAATACTCGCCTCTGTGTCTTTAATAAAATTAAGACTTTCCGTCAAAGAATTAGGAAAATCTAAATTTTGGGGTCATTCTGACCTCGGCGGTAAAAGGCCCTTACCGCCGGTCAGAAGACCGCCATAACACCGCCGCGGCCGCGGTTAACCGCCACGGTCATTCTGACCCACAACGGCCAAACCTCCAAAATTCCGTCCTCCACTGCAGGCCGCCACATCAGCGGGCAGCGATAAACTGGAGATGACCAAACCTCCACCGTCACGCCAACAGAAGTACGCCCATGCCATTACGACCCACGAATCCACGCGGCGGTCATTCAACAGCGGTATTCCATTGGCGGTACACACCGCCGCGGTCAGAATACACACACATCACCAAAACACAGCCACATTGGACAATTTGAAATACACACACCTGATACACATACACACACCACTCCCACACAATCAACCAACTATAAAACACACACCCACATCACCCACAAACCCCTGCGACCAGAATTACTGAGAGAAGGAGAGAGAGACACAGCAGACAATTCAAAGCAAGACACACTGAGGCACACTACACCATCACACACAGCACATAGTAGCACAAAGCACCACTCACCAACATAATTATCATCACATACACCACCCCACCCCACACCCACACCACCCCATGGCACCCCAAAGGCACCCACGCTTTTCTGACCAAGAACTCCGGGTCATGGTGGAGGAAATCCTAAGAGTGGAACCCCAGCTCTTCGGCTCACAGGTGCAGCACACCAGTATAGCTAGGAAGGCGGAGCTATGGCAGCGGATCGTGGACAGGGTCAACGCGGTGGGACAGCATCCCAGGAATAGGGAGGACATACGCAAAAGATGGAACGACCTACGGGGGAAGGTCCGATCGATGGTCTCCCGGCACAACATCGCGGTCCAGAAGACTGGCAGCGGACCCCCACCCACCCCTCCCGAATTCACATCGTGGGAGCAAGACGTCTTGGACATCCTGCATCCTCAGGGCCTCGCAGGAGTATCCGGAGGAATGGACTCTGGTAAGTCCAATCTCAACTACTATATCCCCCCCACCCCACCAGCATGCCAACCCACACCCCCACCCTCACCCCCAATCCCCCAGCACACATCCTCCCTGACAATGTCTCACCAGCACAACCCACCCATCCCAACACCAACTCCTGCATGCCAACACAAATCATGGGCACCCATCACCTAAGCATGACCACTGCACTAACCCCCCCCCCTAACTACCCTCACAACACCTCCCTCAAGAGAATGCCTGCACTGGGGGACAAGGGCACCCATAACACGCACGCTATTGCACACACAGAAACAATAACCAAACTCTCTTACCCCATGCAGGACCCGAACGACAACACACCAGCCAGGAGGGTCCAGAAGTGTCCATCCCACCCCCGGAACAGGCCCACACTGAGGATAGCAGCTCTGTCGACAGTGAACCTGATGACCAGCCCGGACCATCGGGGACCTCTGGGCAGTCGGTTCCCCTCAGGCAGCCACAGGCCACACCAGACCCGACCCCCTCTGCCAACACCAGCACAGCTCCCACCCAGCGGGCCCATGCCTCTGTCTCTAGGACAGCTCAATCAGCGGTGTGTCCGCCACTACAGGGCACCCAGGCTAACCCAACACCCCAACAACAACAGGGACCTGGGGGCAGTGGTAGCGGGCACACCGGCCAGGGGACAGAGGCCGGGGGAAACCGGGCAGCTCGGAGGGCTGCTGTGCGACGGGGGGGGAGGAGAGGCCCAGGGAACCCACTCTCCAAGAGGCCCTCACCACCATCATGGGGGCATACCACCACTCCCAAGAAACGATGGCGACGGTACTGGCCAGGTTCACTGAGATCCAGGCACAGCAGGAAGAACGCTACATGGGGTTCAGGGAGGAGCTGAGAATCATCGGGACCGCAATGGGGACCATCGTCCTGGCCCTCCACAGGATAGAGGACGCATTGCGGGACCATGGTGCACCACACAGGGCCCCTGTCACTAGGCCGGACCAGGAACAGCCTACCACCTCCGCCGGCGCTAGTGGACAGGAGGTCCCAACACCTCGACAGCCCCCCAGAACCCCACCTCCTGCTGAAGAACAACCACCCCGTAAGAGGAGCCTGAGACCAAAAAAAAAGACAGAGTAGGATGTCAAGACCCCCGCCAGCAGGACATACCCCCTCAAGTCTTCCCACTGTCCCACATTGCCACCCTGTCCAGCCATGAACTGCCTATGCTCCATCCTTCCACAGGCAAAAGAACAATGCACCTGTGAGACTGAGAACTGGACTCTGCCATGGATATTCCTCCACCCCCACCCATCACCCTTAGAATCACATGTACCGATATCTAGCACTGTAAATAAATCACATTTTGCACACAAATCTGTTTTGAGTCATGCTGTATTATTAACAAATGTATTACATATTACTGTTCAATTTCTGTTCTGTCAATTAGTCATGACAACATACCAATGTCAATACGCTGTATTTCATGGGCGAACCAAGCAGAAGTCAGGTACTGAGTCAGACAGCACTGAGAAGGGAAGGGAAAGGAAAAAATCAATGAAAAACATCTGTGGGGAACTACAGAATGTACAGATGCAGGAGGCTATAAGCAATTGTGAAATGGCGTGGGTGATTCTTACCTGGGTGTTACTGGAAATACTGTTGTATCACTCTGTCCCTATTGTCTGTGTCGTCCTCAGAGTCTTCCTCCTCTTCACTCTCCACAGGCTCCACGGCTTCTACAACACCACCATCTGGACCATCCTCCTGCAGGAAAGGCACCTGGCGTCGCAAAGCCAGGTTGTGGAGCATACAGCACGCCACGATGATATGGCACACCTTCTTTGGTGAGTACATTAGGGATCCACCTGTCATATGCAGGCACCTAAATCTGGCCTTCAGGAGCCCAAAGGTTCGCTCAATCACCCTCCTAGTCCGCCCATGGGCCTCATTGTACCGTTCCTCTGCCCTGGTCCTGGGATTCCTCACTGGGGTCAATAGCCACGGCAGGTTGGGGTAACCAGAGTCACCTATTAGCCACACACGCTGTCTCTGTAGCTGTTCCATCACATAGGGAATGCTGCTATTTCGCATCACATACGCGTCATGCACTGACCCAGGGAACTTGGCATTCACATGGGAGATGTACTGGTCAGCCAAACAGACCACCTGGATATTCATTGAATGGTAATTCTTCCTGTTCCTGTACACCTGTTCATCGTCATTTGGGGGGACTAAAGCCACATGGGTTCCATCAATTGCACCAATGATGTTGGGGATGTGTCCAAGGGCATAGAAATCAGCTTTCACTGTAGGCAAATCACCCTCCTCTGGGAAAATGATGTAGCTCCGCATGAGTTTCATCAGGGCAGACAACACTCTGGATAAGATCTTGGAAAACATAGGCTGAGACATCCCAGATGACATGGCCACTGCTGTCTGGAATGAGCCAGTTGCAAAGAAATGGAGGACTGACAGAACCTGCACCAGAGGGGGAATTTCTGTGGGTTGGCGGATGGGGGACATCAGGGCTGGCTCCAGCTGGGCACACAGTTCATGGATGGAGGCACGGTCAAGTCGGTATCGTAGTATTATATGGCGTTCTTCCATTGTCGACAGGTCCACCAGCGGCCGGTACACGCGAGGATTCCTCCTTCTCATCGCTAGTCCCAGCGGACGGTGCCTAGGAAGGAGAATATGGAGTACAGAGTCAATCCACTCACAGGTACGTACAACACAGCTTGCACAGTACAGGTAAATGTATGGTTTGATATGTTTGTATGTGTGCCATTGCAAGGCCTAGGCCTGTGTGACGCATTAGAAATTAAGCCATGTGGGCCCTTGAAATGGCCGATGCCTGACCTGTGAAGTGGGACAATGGGATGTGAGGTCACTGCGCTGGCGGGGCGCACCGTGGCGGTAGGCGGTCGAAGACCGCTGTGCGAAGACGCATTGGTTAACATTGAAGCCTATGGGTTTCAGGAGCCAATGACGATGTGCGCCGGCGGTCACGGGACGCACCGCCGCGGTACGCACCGCCGCGGGCGTGACCGCCATTTTCTATCAGCTCAATCATTCGAGACCTGATCATCCACAGGAGAGGACCTATACTGCAAGTGCTGCTGTGAACTCGGTCTGGAAGTGACAATGGCTGCTGCGACTGGGGAAAGGGCCACCGCCTTCAGTTCAGAAGAGTTGGAGAAGCTCGTGGACGGGGTCCTCCCCCAGTATGCGCAACTGTACGGTCCTCCAGACCAACAGGTGAGTACACTCAGTGCAGATTGAATGGGTTATGCCTGTGTGGAGGGGGGGGATGTAAGTTGGTGGGGTGTGGAGGGAATGGGGAGTGCAAGGCACGACAGATGAGAGAATGGGAACCATGACAAGGTTGGGGAGGGGGGGGCATGTACTCCAAACATGCAGATATGTGACGGTTTCTCTTTCCCACCCTGTACATGTCAAACAGGTGAGCGCCCACCAGAAGATCGATATTTGGCGTGCCATCGCCGAGGAAGTCCGGAACTTGGGGGTCCACAACAGACGGGGCACCCACTGCCGCAAGAGGTGGGCGGAACGAGGAAGACCGCAGAAACACTGCTGGGGATGGCCTCCCGACCTAGGAGGGGTGCCAGTCGCACCATGACCCCCCTGATGTCCCGGATCCTGGCGGTGGCCTACCCTAATTTGGATGGGCGCTTGAGGACAGCACAGCAGACACAAGGGGGTGAGTATCCGCACATTCTCCCATCTGTATGCGCATTGGAGGCGTCTGGGGGGGGGGGAGGGCTGTGGGTGACATTAGGCCCGGGCGCTCTCTGTAGTGTAGTCCGCTCCCTTAGGCATGGCCCTGTGCCCCCGCCCACCACCTCTGTAGGGTGCCAAGTGCAGCTACCCATGCTCCAGCATCACCCATGTGCGCGTGTGTTGTCCCTAGACCTGTTTGCCTAGTCAGAGGTACTGAGTAGTGTACCCCAAGTTCGCGACTTAGTGCACGAGGCACCTGTGTCTATCCTCTCCGCAAAGGGTATTGCTAAGGCATGCACTCAACTTTGTTTAATTTCTCCCCCCACCCTAAATCTTTGTCTTCTTGTGTTTTAGCATCATCCGGCGGAGGAGATTTGGCGTCGGAGCAGGAGGGAGCTGCAGGTCACCAGGCCCCGGTGGGCACTGACACAGACACCGAGGGCACCAGTGATCCGGAGGGCGAGGGGAGCACCACAACGGGGGCCGGTGGAGACACCAGCGACACGGACACGTCCTCGTTTGGGAGCTCCCTGGCGGGGGCGGCACCATCTGTGCCCCCCGCAACAACAGGTACAGCCGCCACCCAGCGCACCAGCACCGCCCTCCCAGCAGCCCCTCAGTGTTCGCTCCGTGGCTGCTCGGCCAGGAAGGCGCGCGTCTCCTTCGCCCCAGGCACCTCAGCCCCTGCCTCTGTTACCCCTGCTGCCCTCAGTGCGGAGCTCATTGACCTGGTGAGGACGCTCATTGTTGGGCAGACTACCCTTCTGAATGCCATCCAGGGGGCGGAAAGGGAGGTGCATCGGAGCAATGCCTACCTGGAGGGCATTCATTCGGGTCAGGCTGCCCATCAACGAGCGTTCACTGCTCTGGCCTCAGCACTGACGGCAGCCATTGTCCCTGTCTCCAGTCTCCCTCTTCTATCTGCCTCCACCCTTTCTCTGTCTCCTGTACCTCAACCTATCCCATCCACACCATCAGACCAGCCTGCACACACCTCAACACCCAAGGCCAGCTCATCCAAACATAAGCACCACAGAAAACACAAGCATTCACCCAAGCAACACACAGATGCAGACATATCAACAGTCACTACCACCTCTGTGTCCCCGTCCTCCTCGTCTCCCTCCTCCCTCCCTGTGACGTCTACACTCACACCTGCATGCACCACAACATCAGCCAGTTCTTCCACCACCAGCAAACCCTCCACTACAGTCCGCACACCTGCAGTCACCACCCCCACTGGCATTTACACGTCCCCTGTGTCCTCTCCCACTGTGTCTGTCACCCCCTCTTCCAAGACACATAAACACAGGCAGACACCCAAACAACAGCCAACCACCTCACCACAGCCTACGTCCCAGTCACCTGCACCCAAGGACAGCACACCTGGCTCTCATACAACCACATCCTCTTCCTCCACTTCTCTCACCACTACTCCTACCCCTTACCTTGGTCCCAAGAAAAATTACCTCTCCAGTTTTGACCTCTTTCCCTCCCCCGACCCACCCCCTCCAACTGGGAAAAGTCCCAAGGGCACCTCAGCCACCACCAGCCCAACTACTACAGTGCAAGTGGTGCATGGCATGTGGAGTCCACCCTTTGGCGGCAGTAACACTTCGGTGAGCAGCAAGGGGACAGCCAGCCCCCCCCCAGGCAAGAGGACCCGGAAATTGAAGGGCCGCCGTGAGCGGACAGAGACGGCTGCCCCCAAGGAGGTGACTCCGGCCACTTCACCGGCCACAGCAGCCAGGGGAGGCAAGGGCCCGAGAGCCCCATCTAAGGAGCGGAAGGACAGCAGGGCGGAGAGGACAACCACCAGGTGCGCGGAGCAGGAGGGCCCCACAAGCCCCATCCCGGCTGCAAGGGACGACACCAAAGGGCCCAGGACTCACTCCCCGAAGGGGCCTGACACAGCACGGTCGGAGGGCGACTGAGCAGGGTGTCCAGGCCAGGTATGACTCCCTTGACATACTGCAAGAGCACCGCTGAAGAGGGCCCCGCCGTGCAGACAGGTACCGCTGAAGAGGGCCCCGCCGTGCAGAAGAGCACCGCTGAAGAGGGCCCCGCCGTGCAGAAGAGCACCGCTGAAGAGGGCCCCGCCGTGCAGAAGAGCACCGCTGAAGAGGGCCCCGCCGCGAAGACCGGTACCGCTGAAGAGGGCCCCGCCTTGCAGAAGAGCACCGCTGAAGAGGGCCCCGCCGTGCAGAAGAGCACCGCTGAAGAGGGCCCCGCCGTGAAGACAGGTACCGCTCAAGAGGGCCCCGCCGTGCAGAAGAGCACTGCTGAAGAGGGCCCCGCCGTGAAGACAGGTACCGCTGAAGAGGGCCCCGCCGTGCAGAAGAGCACCGCTGAAGAGGGCCCCACCGTGCAGAAGAGCACCGCTGAAGAGGGCCCCGCCGTTCAGAAGAGCACCGCTGAAGAGGGCCCCGCCGTGAAGACCGGTACCGCTGAAGAGGGCCCCGCCGTGCAGAAGGGCACGGCTGAAGAGGGCCCCGCCGTGCAGAAGAGCACCGCTGAAGAGGGCCCCGCCGTGCAGAAGAGCACCGCTGAAGAGGGCCCCGCCGTGAAGACCGGTACCGCTGAAGAGGGCCCCGCCGTCTCAAGCACCGCTCCGCTGGGCCCTTCCTGTCAAGCACCGCTCCGCTGGGCCCCGCCGTCTCAAGCACCGCTCTGCTGGGCCCCGCCGTCTCAAGCACCGCTCCGCTGGGCCCTTCCTGTCAAGCACCGCTCCGCTGGGCCCCGCCGTCTCAAGCACCGCTCTGCTGGGCCCCGCCGTCTCAAGCACCGCTCCGCTGGGCCCTTCCTGTCAAGCACCACTCCGCTGGGCCCCGCCATCTCAAGCACCGCTCCGCTGGGCCGTTCCTGTCAAGCACCACTCCGCTGGGCCCCGCCGTCTCAAGCACCGCTCCGCTGGGCCCTTCTTGTCAAGCACCGCTCCGCTGGGCCCCGCCGTCTCAAGCACCGCTCCGCTGGGCCCCGCCGTCTCAAGCACCGCTCCGCTGGGCCCTTCCTGTCAAGCACCGCTCCGCTGGGCCCCGCCGTCTCAAGCACCGCTCCGCTGGGCCCCGCCGTCTCAAGCACCGCTCCGCTGGGCCCTTCCTGTCAAGCACCGCTCCACTGGGCCCCGCCGTCTCAAGCACCGCTCCGCTGGGCCCCGCCGTCTCAAGCACCGCTCCGCTGGGCCCTTCCTGTAAAGCACCGCTCCGCTGGGCCCCGCCGTCTCAAGCACCGCTCCGCTGGGCCCCGCCGTCCAAGCACCGCTCCGCTGGGCCCTGCCGTCTCAAGCACCGCTCCGCTGGGCCCTTCCTGTCAAGCACCGCTCCGCTGGGCCCCGCCGTCTCAAGCACCGCTCCGCTGGGCCCTTCCTGTCAAGCACCGCTCCGCTGGGCCCCGCCGTCTCAAGCACCGCTCCGCTGGGCCCTTCCTGTCAAGTACCGCTCCGCTGGGCCCCGCCGTCTCAAGCACCGCTCCGCTGGGCCCCGCCATCTCAAGCACCGCTCCGCTGGGCCCTTCCTGTCAAGCACCGCTCCGCTGGGCCCCGCCGTCTCAAGCACCGCTCCGTTGGGCCCCGCCTTCTCAAGCACCGCTCCGCGGGGCCCTTCCTGTCAAGCACTGCTCCGCTGGGCCCGCCGTCTCAAGCACCACTCCGCTGGGCCCCGCCGTCTCAAGCACCGCTCCGCTGGGCCCTTCCTGTCAAGCACCGCTCCGCTGGGCCTCGCCTTCTCAAGCACCGCTCCGCTGGGCCCTTCCTGTCAAGCACCGCTCCGCTTGGCCCCGCCGTCTCAAGCACCGGTCCGCTGGACATCGCCATGTCATGCACCGCTGCGCTGGGTCCCGCCGTCTCAGGCACTGTTTATGGTTCACTGTGCCCACCATGCCTCCTCCTTGACCAGTGGACTCTGTAATCCACCTGAGAGACTGTGGCTTTGCACTCCCCAGGATGGTCCAGTGGGCAACCCACCCACTGTAGAGACATTGAGAGACTGTGGCTTTGCACTCCCCAGGATGGTCCAGTGGGCAACCCACCCACTGCAGAGACTTGAGAGACTGTGGCTTTGCACTCCCCAGGATGGTCCAGTGGGCAACCCACCCACTGCAGAGACTTGAGAGACTGTGGCTTTGCACTCCCCAGGATGGTACAGTGGGCATGGTGGCTCCTCGTGGATCTGGCGTCGTGGACTCATGTGGCTGTGGTGGCCACCCCTTCCCTTCCCCCTGAGTTGCCTGTAGTTTTGACATCGGATGCCCCTGCAGTGTTCTCTCCAGGTCTCGTGTGTGGGCTTTGCCCTTGTTTCGCAGAACCTTGGTCCACGGACATGTTAGTTTCGTAGGATGTGCAGGACTTGTTACTTCAGTGATACACTGATGTGTATATATTTTTGGTTTTTGTAAATATTTTTCACGGTTGCTCAATTATTTCCAGGTGCTTTTTTTGAACATGAAAATTTATTCCAAATTTGGTTGTGTCATTGTATTTTTTAAGGGTGTTTGTGTGGTGTCACTGTGACTTCCTGCTCTGCTTTGGTGTGTACATATTGGGGGGGTCGGATATGTATATGCCGGTAACATTTCTTCCTCCCCCCTCCCGTGTGTCGTAGGTGCAGTACTCACCGTTGACGTCTGCGCCGGAGTTCGTACTCGTGGTAGATGAGCAGGTAGACGAGAGCAGGTATGATGTTCAATTCGGGTTCCATGCTGTCCGGATTCCGCGTGGAGTGTCTCGAGGTGAGCGTTTTCCATTGGAAATGTCTGTTTCCGCCGTGTTTTTATCGGCGGTGCTCCCGCCCCGGAAAAGGTGGCGGATTGGTGGGTCGTGATAGGGTGGGCGGTACATTGTCTGCCGCCTGGCTGTTGGCGGTGACCGCCACGCTATTTGTTTGTTCCGCCGTGGTGGTCGGAGTGTTAATGCGGCGGGCTGTGTTGGCGGTTCCCGCCAGGGTCAGAATTCCATTTTTTTGACCGCCGGCCTGTTGGCGGGTTGGCCGCCGCTTTATCACCAACCGCCAGGGTTAGAATCACCCCCTTTGTCTACTTTTCAGAAATGTTTAGCTGTCCAGGATCCAGTGTTGGTTTCACACCCATTTCTGTCAATAACTGGGGTATGTCCCAGTAAAATGCCAAAATTGTGTTGAAAATGTTGTTTTCTGATTCAAGTTTGCCTGTTCCTGAGAGCTGGGAAGATGGTGATTTTAGCACTGTAAACCATTTGTTGATGCCATTTTTCAGGGACAAAACCACAAGCGTTCTTCTGCAGCCCTCTTTTCCCATTTTGTTTTTAAAAACAAACTTTTTGCTGCATTTTGGCTAATTTCTTGGTTTCCTCCAGGGGAACCTACACACTCTGGGTGCCTCAAAAATCCCTACTATGTTTGAAAAAAAAGACACAAATTTGGCATGGGTAGATTATGTGGACAAAAAGGTATGAGGGCCTAAGCTCGAACTTCCCCACTTAGCCAAAAAAAGGCCTGGCACCGGAGGGGGAAAAGGTCTTGCAGCGAAGAGGTTAAATATAAGACCATCATAAACTCATTGATGGCAATTCTATGGTATTACAAAGTTTGAGGAAGAAAATTACCAAATCTACTTCAGCAGTGTTAATTTCTAGATCTGATTTAACCATTCTGTGATTTTTTTCCAGATTGTTTCTGTGTTTCTTTCTGCAGCCTCATCTTCAAGCTACTGCCAACTCATATAAGGATGCTGTTTTTATCTGAATCAAATATTTATAAGATTTCCTTGGTATCCTGATCACTTTAGTATGATTCCCTTTGTTCTGATAATAAGCACTTCCTTTATTTGTTTACAGTGTCCATTGCTCCAGACATCTTTGCCCTTTCTGAGTCATGTTTTTGCATTATTTGGATCTCTGGTAATTAGAGCTGTGGGGTTGATAATCTTCCATTGCTCTGCTTGTCTAAAAATGCAACCCTTCTAACCATTTAGTCTTGTCCTTATGTTTTGCACCACACATTTCATGAAGTTTAGCAAAAGTAGGATCTCTAATGTAGTTGCAGTCCATGTTTGTTGTTGGGCCAGCATTTACTGCTACTTAAATTATCCATCAGTCTAGATTTCGTGGGATGCTTGGCATATTCTAAGTAAGAATTGTGGTTTTATTCCACAAGGTGGATTCTTCCTCATCCACTCCTTTTACCAATAAGTTTGATAGTCATTCTAAAAAACCCTTTGCTTTTTCAGCTCTGTTATGCAATGATTTCAAATTTCTGTATGCATATATATGAGATGACTGTTGATTTAATTCAATTATCGATAGCTAGTCTCTTTTCTCTTTGATTATGGTGCTTGGGCTTCTTTCAATATGGGATCAAATTTTGTCCGCTATGATGTTTTGCCACATCATTTTACAGCTGGTCCTCTGGTCTCCACTGTCCATAAAGTTTGATTTGAATATGAATTCCCATAAATACTCTTTGATGTGACAATCCTCCTTCTAAAGAGGATTTGTCTTTTTAAAATAATCAATGAAGATAAAACTATGGCCCTCATTACATCCCTGGCGTTCGGTGATTAGTGGCGGTAATACTGGCAACAGGCCGGCGGTGATTGCCACCAAATTATGACCACGGCGGAAACAGTTCAGACAGACAGCTACTTTAACACACCGACCGCCAAGGCGGAAACAACAGGCACCAAGGTGGTAACCGCCTACAGCCAGGCGGAAGACAATGTTCCGCCTACTGTATTAAGACAGTCCAATCTGCCACCTTTTCCGGGGCGGTACCAACAACATCAAAAGCATGGCAGAAACACTGCACAGAAGGGAAACGAATCACCTGTGGAAACTCAGGGAAGAACCACGCTACCATGGAGCCCGAGTTGCATGTCTTCCCAATGCTCTTCTACGTGCTGCTCCACTATGAACACGAACCATGGCGAAGATGACCATGGTGAGTACAGCCACCTAGCAAACAGGGGAGGGGGGGAAAGAGAGTGTTACACACACGCAGCACGCAACATGCACCACCCCCTCCCCCAACACCATACAAATAAGCAGATGCAGTAACATAATATATTGACCCTGTACCCCTCAGGAGTAATGCAAGGACAACACCACTAGATTAAAGTGAGTGTAATAACATAAATATAGTAGGAATAAGGGCACCCAAATCAAAAAGTATATACATATTACAAATCAAGGGACACTGCCCAGTCCTCAATGTTCGTGGGCCACAGGGCCACATCACAAAGTCCAAGGCCCCACCTCCCTCCTGCAACAAAACGGAGAGAACACTGCAGGGGCATCAGTTTGAAAATAGCCAGGCACCTCAGGGGGATGGGGAATGGGGGGCACCTCAGCTGGAAGATGGTACAACGCCACTGGTCCTGGAGGGGGCAACATGCCCCTTACTCTGTCCTGGGGAGTGCAAGGCCACAGTCTCTCAAGTGGGTGACTTGCCTACATGCTCTGGAGGGGGCAACATCCCTGTGGGCTGTCCTGTGGAGTGCAAGGCCACTGTCTCTCAAGTGGGTGACTTCCCCACATGCTCTGGAGGGGGCAACATGCCCTGTGCTTGGTCCTGGGGAGTGCAAGGCCACAGTTTCTCAGGTGGGTGACTTACCCACTGGCTCTGGAGAGGGCAACATACCCATTGCTCTGTCCTAGGGAGTGCAAGGCCACAGTCTCACAAGTGGAAGTCTTCTGCACTGGTTCTGGAGGGGGCATTGTGCCCAGAGAGCTTCATCCTGGGGAGAATGGGGTGAGTGGATGTCTTCTCCACTGGTTCTGGAGGTGGAGGGGGCATTGTACCCAGTGAACTTCATCCTGGGTAGGATAGGGTGAGTGGATGTCTTCTCCACTGCTTCTGGAGGGGGTATTGTGCCCAATGAGCTTCATCCTGGGGAAGATGGGGTGAGTGGATGGCATTTCCATTGGTTCTGGAGGGGGCATTGTGCCCTGTGATGTAGGGGAGTGCAAGGTCACAGTCTCTCAGCTGGGTGTCATACTATAGGATTTGCAGGGGCCAGGCCGCACAATAGCCCATGAACGCAGGACTACACACTGTCCGCCGGCGGTGACGGCTGTTCAGTGGTGGCAATTGTGGTGGTGCTGCTGCAGCGGGTAGTGGTGGGGGGAGGCTCCAGCCCATCCCCTGCAGCCTTGGACCGCTGCCCACTGGAGCTGGTGGTGGTGGTGCTACTGGTGGTGGTGGGGGGAGGCTCCAGCCCATCCCCTGAAGCCTCGGACCGCTGCCCACTGGGGCTGCTGCTGCTGGTGGTGGTGGGGGGAGGCTCCAGCCCATTTCCAGCAGCCTCGGATGGCTGCACCACCATGGTTGGTGGTGGGGGCTACAATTGAGTCCCAGCACCAGGCCCCTTGTCCTTACTGTTTGCTGGTGCAGGGCTCTTGCCCTTCCTGCCAGCAACTGGGGATTGATCCTTGCCCCTTTTGACAGCAGCTTGGGCTGGCTCCTTGAACTTCCTTGAAGCACTTGGGGCAGGCACCCTTTCTGTCTGGCTGGCTGGTGGCCTCCTCACTCAGGGCAGCAGGGCTAACTGGGCGAGGGACTGAGGTGCCTGTGGTGAAGGAGATGCCCACCTTCCTGGGTGAGTGGGCACGGGAAACTCGCTGAGGGGCTGCTCGGAGGGCAGTGCTGGTACTGGGGGTGGCGGCTGTACCTGTAGCTAGGGTGGGCACAGAGGTGTCCACCACCACCAGGGAGCTTCTATCGGAGGAGGTATCCATGTCCGAACTGTCCCCTCCAGTCTCCGCTGTGGTACTCCCCTCACCCTCTATCCCACTGGTGCCCTCACTATCGGTGGATTTGGCCTCCTGGGTCCTGTGGGATGCAGCTCCCTCTGTTGCCGGTGCCTCTGCTCCTCCGCCAGATGATGCTAATCCACATAAGGACAAGGTGACAAAACAAAAAGGGGGGGAAGAGACAAAGAATACATTTGGTCAATGGTGGCACCAGCACCACCATTGGCTGCACAACACACTCACACACAGGGAACAGCCCTATGCACTAGGCAATGCACTTCCAGTCTCAATGCTAGTCACCAGCCCATGGATAGGGACACCTAACGCCAATTGCAGCATACCTGAGACCCACAGATCCCTGCCCAGTAGTGGATGCCTACTAGCTTGGTTGGAGTACTTTCACATCAGAACCCTGCCCAACATGGGACCTACTCTGCAATGTCAGCCCTGGCCTAGGGGCACCCACAAGGCCCACACTCCCCACTCAGATACCACCCCACCAGGTGTAAGTTGTAATGAAGGGCACTGTACTCACCCCCTTGTTGCTGCTGTGATGCCCCCATACGCCCGTGTAGCTCTGGATAGGTCACCACCAGTATGTGGGCCATCAGGGTGGTCAGGGCTCGACGGGCACCCCTTCCTCATTGGGAGGCCATCCCTAGCTGGGCCTCCGCCGTCTTCCATGCCCAGAGTCTCAGGTCCTCCCACCATTTCCGACAGTGGGTGCTCCACCTGCCATAGACCCCCAGGGTCTGCACGTCCTTGGCAATGGCACACCATATACCCTTCTTTTGATGGGCGCTGACCTAAAGGGAAATACACACAGGGAAAGGTATTAGTCCGACCGTCCTGCCTGTTACACTTATGGCCCACCATGCCCCTTCCCATCCCCATTAGCACAGACATGGCCCAGCATACATGCTGCACGCTGCCCAGGGCCCATCCACCAACCCCACCAAAACGAGGCCTTCACACACAGCACTCCATGCATTCATGCCCCATGCAACCTACTCTTGGTGTACTCACCTGTTGGTCTGGAGGCCCATACAGCAGTCGGTACTGGGGTAGGACCTCACCAACCAGTCGCTCCAACTCAGCCGAGGTGAAGGCAGGGCCCTTACCCCAGTAACACAAGCCATGGTCGGTTCCAGACACAGGTCACAGCAGCACATTTAGTGTAGGTCCTCTCCTGTTGAACGTCAGGTAGTAAGTGAGTGAACAGGTAGAAAATGGTGGTCATGTCTGTGGTGGTGCATACAGTCTCCACCGGCGTACATCACCATTGGCCACTGTACCCCATACGGCCGAATGATAACCAATGAGTAGTTGCATGACGGTTCTCGACCGCCTCCCACAACGGCGCACAATATCAGCAGAATTACCTCACTTCCACCTGCCCCTCCATATTGGACAGGCGGATGCCATTTCAGGGGGGGTGCAGGCCACGGATCCTAACTGCGTCATAGTACACAAATTCACATTTTAGACTTATCACACAAAAATAATGTAAATATCACAAAATGCATTGAACTGTAGTGGTTACAATGTACAGATAATGGCCAGCTTCTCACTGTTTTGCCACATAGATTGCAGCTGCTGCAGAGGAATAGGAGATGGAGACATCCCCCGTGCACAGACCCCTGGTGGACTTGGCAACAATGGAGGACAGGCACATTATCCTCACCTATAGACTTGACAAGGCCACAATCACAGAGCTGTGTGCTCAATTGGAGCCTGACCCAATATCTGCTATCTGTCACCCCACTGGGATCCCCCCTCTTGTGCAAGTCCTATCTGTGCTCCATTTCCTGGCAACTGGTTCTTTCCAAGTGACAGTGGGCTTGGCAGCAGGAATGTCACAGCCAATGTTTTCAATAGTGCTGACCAGAGTGTTGGCTGCCCTGATTAAACACATGTGCAGCTACATCATTTTCCGCCAGGTGGAGGATTTGGTCACAGCGAAAGCTGACTTCTATGCAATGGGACATATCCCCAACATCATTGGGGCAATTGATGTAACACATACTGCATTTGTCCCCCCCCCTGGCAAACTGAACAGGTGTTCAGAAATCGAAAGAGTTTTCACTCCATGAATGTCCAGATGGTGTGCCTGGTGGACCAGTACATCTCCCACGTCAATGCAAAGTATCCTGGCTCTGTGCATGATGCCTTTATCCTGAGGAATTGCAGCATCCCAAATGTGACGGACCAACTCCAAAGGCACAGGGTGTGGCTAATAGGTGAGCCCTGGTTCCCACCCAGTGGATGTTGGTGTATGGGTATGTTGTGGGCCCTAAGAGTGAGTGTGAGTCTAACAGTTGTCCCTCGATATTTGCAGGTGACTCTGGTTACCCCAACCTCTCATGGCTACTGACCACTGTGAGGAACCCCAGGACAAGAGTAGAGGCACGTTACAATGAGGCACATGGGCGAACAAGAAGGATAATAGAAAGGACCTTCGGCCTCCTGAAGGCCATGTTTTGTTGCCGCCATCTAAATGGTTGATCCCTGTGCTACTCACCCAAGAAGGTCTGCCAGGTCATCGTGCCATGTGCCTTTTCTGCAGGAGGAGGAGGCTGGAGATGGCCATGTGGCAGCAGTGGACCCTGTGAACAGTGAAGATGAGGAGGCAGAGGATGAGGACAACAAAAGTTCAGTCATTCATCAATACTTCCAATGACACACGGGTAAGACAGTGTTATTTCACATTTCACTTACAGATGTTTCACATTGTCATTGGCAGGCTTTGAATTCCTACTTCTATGCCCACTCACTGTACCCTTTGGCATCTCTTTTTGCAGATGTTGGTGCCCCATTATTGCTCCTGGTGTGTTCAGTGCAGCCATATACAGGTCTTTCCTTTGTAAACATTACTGTACAGTTGAATTGCAATGTTTGAACCTTGTTAAACAAATACATTTTGAAATCAGTTGACATACACCATTCTTGTATTTTTTCAAAGTGTGTTTATTGCAGTGCCCTGAAGAAGAGGGGGTAGTGCAATTGGCTGGGGTGATAATGGAGGAAAGTCCAGGTTAGAGTCCAGTCTATTTGTATCACAGGAGCAGTGTCCAAGGGGGCATAGGAAGGGGAGCAATGGCAGTTCAAGGTTGACAGGGTGACTAAGTGGGACACAAGGGTGACAATCAGGAGAGTCTTATTTCCTGGTGGGGGTCTTGGCAATACTCTCTGGTTTCAGCCTGGATTGCAGAGAACGTTTGCGGGGTGCTTCTCCTTCTGCTGGGGAGGGGAGCTGGTATCCTGTTGGTCCTGTGGCGGGGCCTCCTGCCCACTAGCGGCAGTGGAGGTGGAGGGCTGTTCAGTAGTCAGGCTAGTGTCAGGGGCCTGGTTGGGCATGTCTGCCAGCACCCCTGCAATGGAGACCAGGGTGGTGTTAATGGACTTCAAGTCCTCCCTGATCCCCAGGTACTGTCCCTCCTGCAGCTGCATGTTCTCCTGCATCTTGTCCAGAATCTGGCCCAACGTATCCTGGGAATGTTGGTATGCTCCCAGGATCGTGGTGAGTGCCTCTTGGAGGGTCGGTTCCCTGGGCCTGTCATCCCCCTGTCGCACAGCAGTCCTCCCAGCTTTCCTGATGTCCTGTGCCTCTGTCCCCTGAACCGTGTGCCCACTGCCACTGACCCCAGGTCCCTGATTGCCTGGGTTTGTGGTGTGCCTAGGGGTCCCTGCAGTGGTGGATACACTGCTGATTGACGTGTCCTGGGGACAGAGGTATTGGTCAGCTGGATTGGTGCTGTGCTGATGTTTCCTGAAGGGGGAGGCTCTGTCGTGGTGTGAGAGTGTGCCTGGGTAACCGACTGTCCAGAGGTCCCTGATGGGCCAGGTTGGTCATCCAGATCCAGGCGACCAGAGCTGCTGTCATCACTGTGGGCCTCTTCTGTGGGGGGACTGGATGTTGCTGGCACCTCTTCTCCGGTGACATTGCTGGGTTACCTGTGGCGATGTAAATGCAGTGTTATTGTTTCTGTGTGTGACATCTTGTGCATGGGTGGGTTGCCCTCTGTGGTTGTTACTGCCCTGGCAGCTTTTCTTTGTGTGAGTTGTTATTTGGTGGGCTAGCTGATTCTCTCTAGTGTGCATGCTGTAGTGATAGGTGTCCACGCATTGGTATTGATATGTGATGGTGGGGTGTGTGAGAGGTGGTGGGGTGATATGACTGAGGATGAGGGTATGTGATGGCATGCAGGTAAGGGGTGATAGTAGTAAAGAGTTGACTTACCAGAGTCCTGTCCTCCTGCTGCTCCTGCCAGGCCCTCAGGATGCATGATTGCCAAGACTTGCTCCTTCCATGTTAGTTGTGGGGGAGGAGGTGGGGGTCCACCGCCAGTCCTCTGTACTGCGAGCTGGTGTCTTGCTGCAATAAAACATACCTTCCCCCGTAGGTCGTTCCACCTCTTCCTGATATCATCCCTTGTTCTGGGGTGCTGTCCCACGGCGTTGACCCTGTCCACGATTCTCCGCCATAGATCCATCTTTCTAGCAGTGGATATCTGCTGCACCTGTGCTCCAGATAGCTATGGCTCTAACCAGATGATTTCCTCCACCATGACCCGTAGCTCATCCTCAGAGAAACTGGGGTGTCATTGTGGTGACATGAGTGTGGTGTGAGTGGTGTGGGTGAGGGTGTGTAGGGTGATGTGTTGGGGTTTGTGATGTAAGGTGCATGGGTGGTATATAGGTGATGGTGGTATGTGGCTCTGGTTCTGTGAGTGCTCTTGCTGGCTCTCTGGTGGCAATTGTTTGTAGTTGTAAAGGGTTGTGGGTAATGTGGGTGTGTGTTTTATAGTGGTGTGGGTGTGTGGATGTGGTGTATGTATGGGTGTCAGGTGTGGGTAGTTTGAATTGTCCAATGTGGTGCTGTTTTGTTTGTGTGTGTGTATTTTGAGCCCAGCGGTATGCACCGCCAATGGTTTACTGCTATTGAATGTCCGCCGTGGTGATTCGTGGGTCATACTGTGATGGGCGTAGTTCTGTGGGTGTAACGGTGTGGGTTTTACTACTGCCAGTTTATCGCTGACCTTTGGGTTGGCGGATTTGTGTGTGTGGCTGAATAGTGACAAATTGGTGTGTGTGTGTCATAATATGGTTAGCGGATATCTGCCGCCGCCGCGGTATGTTTGCGGCAGTCGGCATGGCGGTAAGTGGAATTTAAGACCAATGTCATAATGAGGGCCTATATGTGCCCACTAAGATCCATTCTTCCACTCCTGACTAATCATTGGTTTGGATTCCTCCTCAGTACAGAGAATGCTTCAAAGAGATTCTCCAGATTTTCAACAAAGCAGCAAGTCATAGATTCAGGTCTTTTATCAAATGAACCATTGTGCCAGTATCCTAAAGAACATGCAGAGAATCATCTGGTCAGCAAGGAAGCATCACACAGTTTTTGTTGTGAGGGATCAGAAAGCCAAGATAACAAATGGAAGTCACATAGATATGCCCATGTATAGGTAACGTTGGCTAATTTTACTACTATTTTATATCACCATAAACTGTGGGTGGTAGCAAGAGACAGAGCAGGAAGAGGTGATTCAAGGTAGGGTATAAATGAAAACGGGCCTACTGGAAACTGGAGGTTGGCAGAAAATGGAATCTGGAGAGTGAAGACAAACCCTTTATACATGCCTCCTGTAAACTGGATTGAAGTCTAAGATAGTCATTTAGAACTGTGTATTATTAACAAGTGCAAAAGCAAATCAGTTAAATAATTTTACAAAAGGTGAAATTTTACACCCAACAAATTAATTTCCAGAAGTGCTGTATTTTGCACTGTTACCAGTGGATACTGCCAGTTGGTAAATTCATCTGGGCATGCATATAATTAGCACCTTCTCTTTTAGCAATCATACAAGGAGAGTTTATGAGTTTTGGAAAAAAATTAAAGCATTTCTTTTTCCTGATTCTTTTGTTTTGACTCACTCACTCGACAAGTCTAATAGTGCTGGGAAACCTGGATCTCGGATAGCCATGCGATCTATAAAACTGGCGACTAGAATAGAGTTAATGCAGAGAAAGGTGAGTGGCTTCTTTATGAGAAAAAAAGGAAAGTTAAAATAGGCTGTAAAAATGAAGGCTATTAATTCAGAAGGAAACCAGATCCAGCGGTTGAACTTTCACCTACATCATTCATAAAGCATAGAACGACTTCCTGCTACACTTAAGAGCCTTCTCCTCTCTTCCTTCTCCTCGCTTTTTGAATTCCACAAAAAGTTGAAGACCTGGCTTTTTTAGTAGTCCCATTAGGCCATAGCTTTGGCTGCACTCACACTTTGTCAGAGCCAGGATAGTGTGCGATACAGACATGCATAACATACCATAACTAGTGATGATGCCATCTGACTGCACCCACAATGTACATTATGACCTCAACAAAGGTGTTGACACTCTCCCTGCAGTAGGCTCAAGCAAGAGTCAACATCGATCGAAACAGTGCATCTCAACAGAGACCCTGAAGCAGGACTTCATAATTAAGACTGAGGAAAAGAGCCAACAGTTAATGAATGAAGTAGACTCGGAGCTAACATCAATGGAGTAAAAAGCACATTATTACTAAATATGTGAGTGGTGCCATATTGGTAAGAGTGCCTTGGAAAATCAAGCATGCATCGCACACAAAAAAATCAGAGCTTATTTGAGGGCTGCTTTACTTGCAAATGGGTATAGTCCTTGGGGATTGAAGAGAGACCACCCACGCTTCTCAAAAAACATCTCTTTTATTTGTGGAAGAGATTAATTTTATGATGATGAGCTCTGGATACCAAGAATTTGGGTAATTTCTGTCACTAATTATATTTATATTTTTTACAGTATACAGGAATAGGTTTATAGTAGAATTTAAAAACAAACACGTATACAAACATATAATGTATCAAAACAATATCAAGTTAGTACCATGATAATCTGATAACATACATGGCATGAGTGGATTTTAGGCAATACCACCAGCTATCTCTCTTAACCTGTAAGGATGAGGTTCATAGCTCTACTTGAGGAAAGCCATCTACTAGTAATGTCACATGTGTAAGTGTTCGTAACACAGGCTAATATTTGTTAGGCGTTACACAACTACATATTTGAATGCAAGACAATATGTATTCCTATATGAAAGCGGGCAAAAAGAGTAATCTCCTACGATAAAGGTATTGATTATTGAAACAGAAGAAAATAGTGCAAAGTTTTAGTATCATGTGTGATTTCACAAGAGGCCTAAAATGGAGATTTTCTAAACCTACCACTGTAATCGATAGACTGCACAAATTAATTGCAGCTTTGTTGGTTAAATCTAAATGCCCCAGGTCATCTTCATTACAGCAACGCAAGAGTAATATTTCAGAGATTTGGTAATCTATTTCTACCTTCAGTTATTTGCAGCGGTGCATAAAGACGTACGTCTCTGAACATATATTTAAGATTAATATTTGCTTTTTGTTGCAGTCCGAGCCTGGTAACTTGTGTTCTGGGGATTGTAAAAACACGAGGGTGAAAACGTTTTTGGTGAACCACGCTCAAATTCGATGAAAAGTATCCAAATTAAAATATGTCAGATGAAACGAACATGTCCATTATCCTGCGTGAATAATGGTCTTGCAAGATACCCTGGTAGAAATCTGAGGAGACGTGTTGAAAGAGAAAATGTTTCTTACCGTGGATTTCTTGCTCGAAAAAGTCTTCTAAAGGAAGTGGGTGTAGCATTGGTATTTATTATTATTTGTATTCATGTATTGTTTGCATTTGCCTGTGCTTATTGCCTCTTTTCTCTTTTACCTTTTGTTAGTATTTAACTCTGTTAGTTCCATTCCGTTCCTTTAATAGAACTCCTATGTTAAGGTTCTGTATTCTGTTGTGGGGCAGTTGGAGGCTGACTTTCATCCGTTTCAGTCGCTTCTCTGCCTGCCGTGGATCCCTGATTAAACCTTACACTAAACACGCTTCGTTGGGAAGGATTTGTCTTTCGTTACCCTACATATTTTGGTACCAGGAGTGGGGTGAAGAAAACCCAACATTCAAGATAATTTGCGGAGCAGTTCCACAACGGAGTTGGTGCCTGTCCAGGGATTCACCGACCGGCATAGACTTCACCCTCTACCTTGGTGATTGGTAACGTGTGCGTTTTGCGGTTTTTTATGCGCATTATTAAGACTTACTTGTATGCATTTTTAACGCGCCTTTTGTCACGAGCTTCAACGGCCGTGCTCGCGCAGCGCCTGTCTTCAGCATTTTCTGCCGTCGTGCCGTCGCGCGCTGTTTCTCAGGATACTAGCGCGTTCACCCTGCTGACGTCGTGGCATTGTGGTGGTCTCCTAGGATACTGACGTGCCTACACCTAGCGAGGATTTTTAAAGGAAAAGTGTTCCGCTTATACGAACGCGTCAGTACATTTCTAGGAAGTTTGATTTGCCGAATTACGTACACCACGTGTATATTTGATTTTAGGAGGCTGGAAGAGTGGAAGTGCAATTTATTTGATATACTATCCCATATCTTAACAATATAATCTGAACTCAAGCATATTTAAAATAAAGAAGGCATTGTCACAACAGTACAAGCATATTACCTGCATTATTCTGCTGTCTCTTCATGGCATCCAATAATTTGGTAGTACAACCTCCACCATTTTTAACCAAGAGTGGCAAACCGGACATTAAGTGGAGAGAATGGATTAGAATTTTCGAGAATTACTTAGTGGCAATTGATGCCAACGACTTTTCTCCCTCAAGGAAATTAGCTCTACTTTTTAATCACCTTGGTGTGGCTGGTCAACGGGTTTTTGACAACCTACCCATGATCTCTCCACCTGATGAAAGTGGTGGTGATAATACAACATGGAACACTTACATTGAGGCGAAAGAAAGGATTGGGAAGCAGTTCTCGGATGAACACAATGTACTTTTGGAGAGATTCAATTTTGCAATGTACAAGCAATCTGTAGATGAGACAGTGGATGAGTATGTGGCTAACTTACGTGTGCTAGCTGCCAGATGTGATTTTGGCAATCAAGTAGACTTACACATTAGAGACCAGTTTGTGTTTCATTGTTCTTCAAAAAAATTCAGGAACGGTTGTTAGTTTGTCGTAATCCCTCATTAGAGGAGACTTTAGACATAGCTAAAGCCATTGAGAGATCCATTGTTACTTCCAAATTAGTTTCTGGACATGTTGAAGGCATAATGGTTAACCAAATGACAGCAGATTCTGATATTAATTATATAAAGGAGAGAACTACAAAATTTAGTAAGAATGTACCAATATGTTTCCGTTGTGGGTCACACAATCATTTAAGCAACAATCAGTCGTGTCCAGCATTGGGAAAGAAATGCTTGAGATGTCAGAAAATTGGCCACTTTCAGGTTGTTTGTAGGCAACATAACCGTAATTACAAACCTGTTAACTATAATGCCAGAGTTAAAGTCAGTAATGTATATGCTAAATGTGACCAGGTGGAGGATGGTGGTGTAAATGACTGTACAAATATTTTATCTAATGTTGTACTAACTGTGGATGTTACTACGGTTAGAAATATTAAGGGGCCCATTTGTCAGGTTGTTATTGATCCTATTGAAATTTCTGCTATGGCTGATTCTGGTTCACCCATCACCATCATTGCAGAAACCACTTACCGCAGACATTGGCCCTTAAATAAAACACTAATTGAGGCAGATATTAGTCCCAAGGCGTTTGGGAACCATGACATTAATCTTCTAGGATATTTTTCATCTACATTATTTATCTTGGGTAGGAGCACAGTGACTAAGATTTATGTAGCTGTGGATGGTAGAAATATCGTAGGGTGGAAAGATCTTGCTAAATTAGGCATAACTTTACGTCCTGGATTTGACAATCCTATAGTCTTAGGGGAAATACCTTTAGAAGTATCAGAAATCAGCCTGCCCATTACCAATATTTCGGAAATTTTTACTATGAAATACCCTGAAGTATTTGCTGACGTGATCGGGGTAGTAAAAGGTTTCGAACATTGCATTAGGCTTAAGCATGGAGCCATTTCTGTAGCTCATAAAGCAAGACCTGTCCCTATCTCTGTCAGAGGGCAACTCAAAGATCTTTTAGAGAAACTAGTCAAAGATGGCATAATTACCCCTACGGATTCCTCGGAGTGAGTTTCGCCCATTGTTATCACAAAAAAAAAAAATGGGGAGTTAAGGCTATGTGTGGACTTAAGATCATTAAACAAAAACATAATTGTAGATTGTCATCCTCTACCTCGTATACAAGAGATGATTGCTAGTTTGGGGACCTCTAAATTTTTCTCCACTATTGACTTGCATTCAGCATATCATCAGATTGCTCTTAGTGTAGACTCTCAGGAACTCACTACTTTTGTGACTCCTTTTGGAGCTTATAAGTATCTCAGACTTCCTTTTGGGTTAGCCTCTGCAGCGAGTGTTTTCCAGAAATTAATGGATTCTTTATTTAGTGATTTTAATAATGTATGTGCCTTTCAGGACGACATTCTAATACACACCAAGAACATAGAGGAACATACTATTATGTTAGACAAAGTGTTGACTATACTCAGAGAACATGGGATTACTATTAAAAAGGACAAATGTAAATTTTTGGTCCAGGATGTAGAATATTTAGGGCATTCAATTTCTGCTGATGGTATTAAGCCTAAACAGGGGAACCTAGATGCCATTTTAAATGCACCTTCTCCATCAAATAAAGATGAGCTTTGTTCATTTTTGGGCCTTTGCGAATATTACTCAAGATTTGTACATGGGTATGCTATGTTAGTGCAACCCCTTAGAAACCTCTTAAAAAAAGGTAGCAAATTTGAATGGAGTGAAGAAGTTATGGAAGCCTTTAATTCTGTGAAGAAACTTGTACTATCTGCTCCGGCATTAAAGCCATTTATATCGTCCGCCAAATCCTTTATAGCTGTGGATGCCAGTATGAAGGGCGTAGGGGCAGTTTTTGGCCAGTGGGTGGTTGGTCGTGAACACACTATTGCATTTGCATCTAGATCTCTCTCAGATACTGAAGTCAATTACAGCACCATTGAGAGGGAGGCTCTGGCTTGTGTCTGGGCTGTACATAAGTTCAAGACTTACATTTGGGGTATGGCTTGTACCCTCTACACTGATCATAAGCCACTTGTTTTCCTAATGGGAGGGAATGGGCTAGGTAAAGCATCTTCAAGGTTAGTAAGACTGTTGTCCAAGTTGCAAGAGTTCAATCTGGATGTAAAATACATTCCTGGTGGGAAAAATGTGAGGGCGGATTGCCTGTCTAGGTTGCCTTTACCTTTGTTTGATACTGAGTATGAGGACACTGAATGTGTCATTGGCGTATTGGAGGTAGCTTCATCATCTGATGGTCTTTTTTCTGAACATGATTGGAATTCTGCGATGACTAGAGATTCAGTTTTGTCTAAAGTGAAATTTCATATTACTCATGGATGGCCCAAACATCAGAAATTTGGTGGGGAACTCAACACCTATTGTCAATTGGCTGCTGAATTGTCATATGAGAACGGGGTGTGCATGAGAGGCTCTCTGTGCATTCCTCCCTATGATTTAAGACCATTGCTTGTAAAGGCTGCTCATGAGGGGAATTTAGGCATTTCAGCCACTTGCAGAAGGTTAAAAGAAAAATACTGGTGGCCATGTATTGACAAACAAGTGTCGGATTTTGTTGATCAGTGCACCTCTTGTGTGGTGTCTGACAAGCACTGGAAATGCCGGACTAAACCCTTGTATAGTATCCCGTTTCCCAATGGTGCTTGGGAGAGTATTGCAGTAGATTTTTCTGGTCCTTTTAACGCTTTACCTAGGAACATGAGATACATGATTGTTGCCATCAATTATTTTTCCAAATGGATATATTATGACTTTGTAGAATATACTGACACAGAATCTGTTATTGCATTTCTGTCATCTATGTTTTATTTAGAAGGTCCACCATCTAACATTGTCACTGACAATGGGGTGCAATTCATTTCTAGTAAAATAGAAGGTTTCTTAGTTAAACACAACATAAAGCATTCATGCGTAGCTTTATACAGTCCTTCCTCTAATGGATTGGTGGAGAGAGCTAATCGCATTCTTAAAGAGGGGATTCAAACCGCCATCGCCACCAACTGTAATGTTAAAGAATCTTTGAATGAAAAACTGTGGGCATATCTTAATACACCACATTCCACCACAGGTCTCTCACCGTTTGTATTACTTAGAGGAGGGAATCTAGATCTAAATTAACACCATCATGGATGACCATCCCTCACAAGGAGGTGAAGATTGATATTAATGAGTTGAAAAAGAGAGTCTCTGAGAAACAACGTATTCAAAAACGTAATTATGATTCTCGTAGAAACGTGTGTGAGATATTAGTTGATGTGAATGATTATGTCCTGATTAAAAAACCTTGCAAAGTGCCCAAAGGAATTTCCAAATATTCTTTACCTGTAAAGGTTTTAAGAGTTTCTAAAGCTGCTGTACTTTTAGAGGGGAAGGGGTGGTGGAATAAAAACTCTATTATCCCTATTTCTCCTTTACAAGCTGACATTTTTAAACAAGTCTATGCTGGACATGAGGAGGAGGCTACTTCTAGCGCCATATTTATAGACAGACCTATCAACAAAGAAGACAGGACGAATCCCATGCAAAGTAATTCCAAGGATCAAGTTTTTGTTTCCCGTCATCAGGAAGGATTGGATGTTCCTGATTTATCCTCGTCGGTTGGTCCAGCTGTAGAATCTCTACATACACGGTGCCATAGAATTGTTAAACTTCCGTCGAAATACAGTGATTATTACTTATATTAGTATATGTATTAGTATATTTATTATTATTTGTATTCATGTATTGTTGCACTTGCCTCTGTTTAGGTATTATTTGTATGTACCTTTGTTTAGCTGCTGTTTCCTTCCATTGTTAATATGTTTTTACTTTTGCATTGTGAAGGAGGAAGATGATGTAGCCTTGGTATTTATTTTTATTTGTATTCATGGATTGTTTGCATTTGCCTGTGCTTATTGCCTCTTTTCTCTTTTACCTTTTGTTAGTATTTAACTCTGTTAGTTCCATTCCGTTCCTTTAATAGAACTCCTATGTTAAGGTTCTGTATTCTGTTGTGGGGCAGTTGGAGGCTGACTTTCATCCGTTTCAGTCGCTTCTCTGCCTGCTGTGGATCCCTGATTAAACCTTACACTAAACACGCTTCGTTGGGAAGGATGTGTCTTTCGTTACCCTACAGTGGGTTATGCAAACTTAAGTTAAAAGAAGCTGGCTACGATTAAGATGGTCAACTTGACAGATAGCAGATGTTAATTTTTGGCTGACAATGTTACCTATTGTGTTGGCCCTAGAAACATGAGGGATTGAGTAGAACCACCAGGATTCGAATCTGTGACTATTTTGTCAAATTGTTAATCCCACGGTGGGTGCATTAGTTCACTGGGCCAACGACCTGGCTCTGTTTAATGAGGTAAAAAAAGGAGAGTGACACCAGGTGCACTGTGGCTGTTATCGACAGGGCCTTAAGGTACCTTCCAGAACAGAATATACTGAGGTGCGGGTAATACTCCCCTGTGGTCTTGAGCTCAAGTCGAACATGATTACATGAGGTGAAACCCTGTGAAAGCACTCTCCCCTCAGCTGCTAATAGAGTTAGTGCTGCTTTGAATGTGAGGACATTGTGAACTGTCAAAAAACTACCAAAGAGGTGCTACATTTGTAGATACATGCGGGGGAAGTCTTCTAATTGCAAAGCCTAAGGAGGATTTACACAAGAGGAGAATGAAGTCAGAAACCCAACCTTGTTTGCCGGTACAACGGATGAGAAGTACGTGGACCACCATAGAATGCCAGAAAGGATTGGAGGACAAGTAATTACAACAGCAGACTGTATCACTGCTCTAATTGTATGTACTCAATACATTTAGGCTTAAAACATGAATCCTTTCACCTGTATTCTTTCTATCCTCACTTCTTAAGAAGACAGACTTTTCATTGTTAATAACAATGGGGTAATAAACTATTTATATTAAAGAAGCTCCAGTGTGTCTGAAAAGGCCATTTGTGCTACAACTCCTGAAGAAGGCGTGACTTTATATTGATGTAGTTCTCATCTATCATACGAATGCCAGAATGGTGTGGAGCTCCGTTTTATGCAAATGCACTTATGTTGGAATATAATCCACCGCTGGGGACACCGTGCTGATATTCGCACTACGGCCACATTAGCACAGTTAACACTGCCTCCAACTCGTTTTGATTACTGGGACTAATATGCTATCTCTTTATTGCAGACTCAAAGTTTTGTAACTATACTGGTGCTGTGGTGTGTTTTCAGCTAACTTAGAAACCCCAAGTGTAATGTTGCTGTTAACCATGATTATTATCCTGCATAATTTCCTGTTTTGATTATGCCTCCACAGGTTGAGGTGCTTTACCTTGCACATGACATAGTCTGAGCAAAAATATCTTGCACGGATGTAAAGCTAGGGGACATATTTACAATATGGAGCGCTATGGCACATGTTAGCACAATAGCGTCAAGATTTTTGATGCTATTGTGGCGCATTGGTCAACTAGCGCCAAACATTATGGCGCAAGTCGAGAAATGCGTGGGGAGGCCTTATAGAAACATTGGGAGGACAATTTTAATGCCTGCCTTGGCAGGTGTTAAAAATGACATTTTCACTGTGCCATTTTTCTGGGCCTTCTAATGGGGGAATGCCCCCTTTGCATACATTATGCCTGGCGCAGGCATAATGTGGTGCAAGGGGTTACAAAGTGAAGCAATGCATGCATTATGCACTTTGTAAAAATGGGGGGGGAAATGGCCTCACCAATGTCAAATTAGCGTAAAGAAATGATGCTAGTGTGGTGCAAGGAGGCGCAAGGGGCTTGTAAATAGGCCCCTAGATGTGTACCACCTGTTAAGCTTACAGAAACAGAATGGTTGTACTTAAGTGCTGGTACATTGTGAGCTTTTTTCACAAAGGTCAATAACTCACCCTGTCCTCCTTGTGACTGGCTTTAGCTGTGCTAGCTTAGTACTCTTTCAGGTTTGCACTCTCTTCTTTTTGTCTGCGGGTGGAGGGCATTAACATATGGAACCTGCAAAGAGCATTTGGACCTGCCCTTAACTTGTGCCCTGAAATGCGCTAGAAAGAATTTATATTTATTAAATGAACTTTGGACAACCAGTGCTTTTGTCGCATCTGAATATACAACGTGCAGACACAGAAACAATAGATGTAATTATGCAATAATGTACACAGAGGGATTCATACGCTGTTATGAGAAATTGTGTTGTTTTTCAAGGAGGGCAGTGGCATAACAAAGGTCCGCATAGCCCCTGTGGTGCAAGTGTCTCCCGAGCTCCTGGGGACCCCCTCAACACAGTACATTGTGCATGGGCATCAGACCCCTGACTAGGCCCAGGAGGCAAGGGCCCCCCTCCAGATATTTTGTAGGGGGGCCCCCTAAAGTTTAATTACGCCACTGGAGGAGGGTGTGAGCCGGTCTCAAGCAAAATCCACAAACCCTGTCTGGGTGAACATCTAATGTTACAAAATTTTCCTGTGCTTAACCTTCTGGTAGCTTGTCACAACAGCAGTTAGGCTTAAGTTTGCGGCAATATGTAATGTATTTATGTAGCACATTAACAACAATAAAGTGAAAATACAATACAAGAAAATCCCACAATTTAGAAAAATGTACATTTTATTAAATTATTTGATACCAGAACGCCAAAATTCCAATCAATAGATCTGGAGCTATGCAATTTTAATGGATTAATTGAAAGTAGTGCCAAAAAGTGCAAAGTGCCAACTGAAGGTATCTGGTTGCTTTGGTTCAGAACAAAGTCACAAGTTCATGCTGACCGTGATGGAGTGCAGGCTGCACCCAGCACCAAGTTTGGCCCCCCTAGGATTTTATCTTATGTCCCTGTTGCTCGGCTGGACGACTTTGTTTTCAAGGCTTCATGTAATCCGGTGTCTGTTCCAATGTAGCTATACGGTGAGCTTTGTGTCACTCTGCATAATTTCTGATTAAGTTGGGAGCTGCTGTGGCAAAGTCTTGCACAGTTTGATGCTGATTCCGATGAGGTTGGCAGCTGTGCGGTAATGCTTTGCGAGGCTTTCTGTCACTCGTCCTCATTTGCGATGAGGCTTGCGGCTGTGCAAGTAGGCTTTGTGCTATTTGTGTAGCTCTGCGTCGGATTTGGTGAAACCTTTAATTAGGCCAGGAGGAGTTCTCTTAGAACCAGCCAAGTGTCCAGGACCTGGGGAGGCAATATTTTGGTATCAAGAACTCACTCCAGCAGAGACCAGAAGGGCATAGGCAGATCCATTTGCTGATTCAGGCAGGTCCAGTGCAGCAGGTGAGCTGGATAGTTGCTGGGAAACCTCTGAAGCATGTTATGTCCCTGCAGCATCTGAACAGGCGAACAGTCGGCTGACCCCTGGAGTCACTCAGCCTGGGATATACAGAGCAGGTCCAGTCATACTTCTCAGCAAGCAGAGCAGGCCTCATGCAGCAGGGCATCAGGGTTCTCTTCTTCTGTAGTATCCATAGGTCCAGGATTTTACTGAAGAGTGGGTATAAGGGTCTCCATTTTATACCTGAGGCCCACTTTGAATCGGGAAGTTTCTAGAGGTTTACACTTCCAGAAGTGTGTGGAACTTTCTGCCTCGCTGCTCTTGCCACAGTCTCTCTGGGAGCACAATAGGGTAATGTGAAGTCCTTTCTATGTGTGTGTGTGCTGAGTGAGCCCCATTGATTAGTAAGTTTGACAGGTGACAGCTTTGCCCCCTCATCCTGCCAGAGATGGCCATCTTGCCAACACCCAGACTCTCTATTGTTTGACTATCTCGTAGGAATACAAGAAGGCCAAGTGCACCAAGTCAACAGACTGCAGTCACCAAATAGTTGGGGCAAGAAAATGCCGCATTTCTAAAAATGACATTTTCAGAAATGTGACTTAGACAATTCAACGTTACCATTGAATAACAATTCCTCAGGTACCAAACATGACTTTCCTACTTGCTCCCAATCAAAAGCTATCACATGTTAAGTGTAATAAGGTAACCTAATGTTATCCCATGGGAGAGGTAGGTCTAGTGAAAAATGAATGTAGGTGTTTTTCACTAGCAGGATATGTATTTAAAAAGTTGAACATGTAGTTTGGAGTTTTACAACACACCCTGCCTAATGAGCTGTGTAGGACCTGCCCTAGGGGTGATTTGTATGTATTTGAAAGGAAGGCATTTTAAAACTGCACAAACAGGCTGCAATGGGAGGCCTGGGACATATTTTAAGGCTACTTAAGTGGGTGGCTCAATCATTGCTGTTGGCCAACTAGTAATATTTCATTTACAATCCTAGGTACCTGTTATGCCACTTTTACTAGGGACGAACAAGTAAATTAGATGTGTCAATTGGGTGTCAGGAAATGTCAACATGTTTGAAGAGGAGAGCACAAGCACTTTAGAAGTCATAAAGAGCGCAGAGTTCTAAAGACCGACAAAAACAGGTTCAGAAAACAGGAAGGTTGAGGCAAAAAGTTTGGCAATAAGCTTGCAGAGAGGACCAAGTCCAACAACTGTACAAAGCACTATTGCATGGGATGTTGTTGAGGATGGCTAGAACTGAAAATAATAACAAAAGTTTGAGACCTGAACTAAGATCAGAAAATACATTCTTGGAGGAAAGCGACAACACCTGAAGTAGGATTGAATATAAAATAACCAGAATCTGTAATAGTTCTCTTTGAGTTTGATACACTCTGGAATGGAGTGGACAAATGTATTCGGACATAGAAAGAGCCAGTACATAGATAACCTGTCAGTCACCGGTATGATGACTAAAAGAAAAGTAGCAAACAGGAATGTAGTCCTATGAATTTAAATTTTTAATTTTGGTTTCTGTAGCCATTACTAATCAACATGGCTATAATAGACACTAAAAGCAGAACTGATCAGGTTTTTCAAAGCAGCCCATTTTGCAAAAGGTTGTGACTAGAATAAAGGGATGGGGGCATGATAGGGTCATGGAAATTCACCCTGTTCTGAAAACAGACCCTTGCCTGCAGCCTACTGGGGAAATGCCAGAGTACAAGACTGACTAGTCACATCCAGATGATCAATTAAATGAGAGAACAGCTGTAGCTTTAGGGATGATACACCATTCTTGAGGTTTCATCTCTTCTTTAAAAGATTTTGGAAGACATCTTGACCATACCTGATTATGATGCATGATGGATCAATGCCACATTCCGAGATACTTGACCTCCTAGTAAATGTGAGGTTTTTAACCCACACAAGCCCCAAACCCACTTTATTTCTGAGCCATGAAAAATCTCTGCTAAATAGGGCATCCATGGGTTCTGTTATCATAGTTTTGGGTATATTTATGACTACCAAATTCCACTCTTTCTCATCCATGGTGCACACTTTGAAGCATGAGATTTCAATGTCCGGTCCCTCGGTGATACAACCTTTCCACATATCTAGACATTCCACTGTTTGAGATTGTTCTTGGACCTCTCAATTGTTCTTCAGGGAGGAAAATTACATCTCAAGGGCTTGACCTACCCTTCTCTGCTGGCTTTACTTAAATAGCATGGGTACATGTGTTCCTTATATAGCATTGGTACATGAGTTCCTTAAAACATGTTTGTTGCTTTGTGGCATAAAAAAAACATGTCATAGTTTTAGTGAGAAACTTTTAACAGAGGGTTTTTTGAGGATAGAGAATTGTCTTGTCATCCAGATTTGGTACACCCTTTCCTTGCTCTTAGAGTCTTAGAATCCCTCATACTTCATTCTGTAGACAACCTGCTAGTCACCGGTATGATAACAAATATAAAAGTAGCAAACAGGATTGTAGGCCTTTGAATTTCAATTTGTAATTTTGGTTTCTGTAGCCATTACTAATCAACATGGCTAGAATAGATACTAAAAGCAGAACTGAGCAAGTCTTTCAAAGCAGCCCATATTGCAGAAGATTGTGACTAGAATAGAGGCATGGGAGCATGATTGAGTCTTGGAAATCCATCCTACTCTAAAAACAAACCCTAGCCTGCAGCCTACTGGGGAAATGACAGAGTACAAGACCGACTAGTCCCATCCTGCTGGTCAATTAAGAAAGAGTCAAAGCTGTAGCTTCATGGGTGGTACATCATTCTGGAGGTTTCATCTCTTCTTCAAAAGGTTTTGGAAGACATCATGGCCATACCCGATTATGATGCATGCTGAATCAAGGCCACATTCTGAGATACTTGACCGGCTAGCAAATTTGAGTTTTTTTAGCCCACACAAGGCCTAACTTCACCTTATTTCTGAGACATGAAAGATTTTTGTTACATAAGACATCTGTGGGTTCTGTCTTCATAACATTGGGTACATTTATGATTACCAAATTCCTCTCATTCTCCTTTATGGTACACCCTTTAAAGCATGAGATTTCAATGTCCGGTCCCTCAGTGATGTAACCTTACCGCATATCTAGGCATTCCACTATTTGAGACTGTCCTTGAGCCTCTCAATTCTACTTCGGGTAGGAAAATTACCTCTCAATTGCTTGACCTAGCCTTCTCTGCGGGCTTTGTTTGAATAGCATTGGTATATGTATTCCTTCAATAGCATTGGTGCATTAATTCTTTAAAACTTGTGTGTTGCTTTCCGGCATACAAAATCCATGTCATATTTTTAGTGAGGAACTTTTAGAGTTTTTTATAGGGTGGAGAATTGTCTTGTCACCCAGATTTGGTGCTCCCTTTCCTTGCTCCTGAAGTCTTGAATTCTACAGAATGAAGTGTGAGGGATTCTAAATAATATGGCACTGCAAGTGTTCAATGGCTAGTGGCTCAGACTGGTCTAGCAACAGACCCTGAAGGTTCCTAAAGCCTCAATTTCTACTCCCACTTATAGCAGGATCCTGAAAGGTACCCCCTTGGCAGAGGTGCATCTCAAAGGCTCACAAAAAGAGTATGCGTTCATACTTATCCACATGATGTTCATGGTGGCTTGAACCAGTAGCTGGAACAATAATCTGGACAAGCTGTAATTTATGCAGTACTAGCTCTGTTGCTCATGACTCAGAATACAAAGAAGGGTGACAAGAGTCAAGAGTATCACTTTTTAGTGTAAATTCCGATCTCCTCTTTCCCTCGGGCCCCCCCCCCTACCGATGATCGTCCTGGACCCTGCCGACCCAGACGGGGTTTTGAGGGTTCAGCGGATGTCAAGGAGCCCTGCGTGCGAGGATCGATCGACGTCCAGGTCCCCGGCGCCTTGCCTGTTCCCGCAGTCGGACTGGCTTCGCCCTGAGGCTGCCGAGGGTACTCTTCTGCGTCCTTGGTCCCGCCGGCGGGCTGCCCCTTTCAGCCGGGTGGGACAGACGCTGGACTAGGTCTCCGCTCTCCCGGAGCCTCGTCTCTAGCCCCAGCCTCAGAGGAGCCTCTATCTCCGGCTCCTGCCCGCGGGGAGCCGCTCGCCCGCCTTCTGTTTTGAGGCGGCCAAGGGCACTCTTCCGTGTCCCTGATCCCGCCGCCTGGCTGCCGGCAGGCTGCCCTCCTCGTCCGGATCGGGTCGAAAGCAGGACCGGATCTCCACCCCCCCGGAGCCTCATCTCTGGCCCCAGCCTTGGAGGAGCCGCCATCCCCGGCTCTCACACGCGAGGAGTCGCCTGTCTGCCATCTTTACCGTTCCTAGAGGCCCCTAACCTGGGGTAATCTACTGGAGCCTCATCTCTGGCCCCAGCCTTGGAAGAGCCTCCATCTCCGGCTCTCACCCGCTAGGAGCCGTCCGTCCGCCATCTTTACCGATACTAGAGGCCCCTAACCTGGGGTAGTCTACTGGAGCCGACCTTGGGCCGACTCAGGCTCTAGTCTCCACGTTGTTAAGGCTGTTTTTCGCTGCCTGCAGCTCGGGAGGAGCTACATATCCAGGAGGTGCTGCTTCGCCATCCCTGACTTGTTATTGGGGAAGTTTTTCGCCGCCTGCAGCACGGGAGGAGCTACATTTCCAAGAGGTGCTGCTTCACCATCCCTGACTCCAGCCCAGGAGGAATCTTTCATGTGGACCCGCCTGTAACTGAAATCATTCTCCCCATCCAGACGCAGCTGCTGGCCCCCGCAAGCTGGAGTTCTTTCCAACCCCTCCTAGTATCGGACATCTCCAACTTATGTCCTCCTCCAAAACCTCCTCCATCCTAGCCGACACCCTCCCTTCCTCCTTGGCAAAAAAACTCCACCAGTCCCTCTCCCCTACATGGACTATGATCATCAATAGATCCCTCCAGACGGGCGTATTCCCGGACTGCCTAAAACCAGGCCAAATCACGTCAATTTTAAAGAAAACAGGAGAAGACCCGAACAACCTCCACAACTACAGACCTGTCTCCAACCTTCCCTTCCTGGCCAAAGTTCTTGAAAAATATGCTCTCCAACAATTAACCCAACATATTGATTCCAACAACCTCCTCAACCCTCTTCAATCTGGCTTCCGGAAAGGCTGCAGCACTGAGTCAGCCATCCTTAACATTGTGGATGACCTCCACATCTCTCTTGACTCTGACAGACCCTGCCTACTGATTCTCCTTGATCTTACAGCGGCCTTTGACACTGTGGACCACAAACTCCTTCTCGGCTCCCTCCAAAAGAGAGTAGGGATTGAAGGTACTGTCCTCCTCTGGTTTTCCTCCTTCTTACAAAACTGAACGCAACAAGTAAAACTTCTCAACTCGACCTCACCCACCTCCCTAATTACCAGAGGGGTCCCCCAGGGTTCTGTCCTCTCTCCTACTCTCTTCAACATCTACATGGACCCTCTTACCACTATCCTCACTCGAGCCAATATCCCCTTCCACCTCTATGCTGATGACACGCAACTCTATATTGAACTATCCACCTTAGAAGACATCCACCGTCTGAACAATACCCTTAAAGAAGCCCTATGTTGGCTCTCACATAACCATCTCAAACTCAATCACGACAAGACGGAAATACTCCTCCACTTGAAATCTAACCAGCTTCCTCAACTGCAAGAATGGCTAAAATCTATCGACACACTCAAATGCACTCTCTCCCTGTCTACCACAGTCAAATCCCTGGGAATTTCTCCGGACTCCAACCTGACCATGCAGGACCACATCAAGACAAACGCTAATAATGCCTTCCTCAGCCTTAAACTTCTTCACAAAATCAAATCCTTCATTCCCCAGGATGACCTCAAACAGGCCACTCAAGCACTGGCACTCTCAAGACTAGACTATGGGATCTCCATCCTCACTGGCACGGCCATATCCCGACTCGCCCTTATGAGGTCCACTCTTCATGCAGCCGGTAGACTAGTGACGGGAATTACAAAATTTGACCACATCTCCCCAGCCTTGAGGAGTCTTCAATGGCTCCCGATTGAGGCCTGTTGCCTATTCCACACTGCCTGCCTAACACACAAAGCCCTTCACACTGGGAAACCTGAATACCTCGCTAACAAGCTAGTGAAAGCTGGTCAAACCAGATCTCTGAGAAGCACAAACTCACTCCTCCTCCTCCCGAAATCTAACAAGCAAAAAACTCGGTCATGCTCCTTCTCAAACAACACTCCGAGAATATGGAACTCCTTACCCATTCACATCAGATCTAACCCTTCCCATATGACCTTCAAGAAGCTACTGAAAGAATTCCTCCTAAACCAACCTTCACATCAATAAGGGTTTCTCACTCACCACCCCTCCATCCTCGAATCGCCACCCTTCTACTCATGAGAACCCCTATGTATCTTCATTCTGCAATGTGACTCTTGACTCGTATGTGTTTCTTATGTTTATTTTCTATTCTGTTGTAAAGTGCTCTGTTATCCTCTCGGTCTTGCTAGCGCTATAGTAAACTCTTAAAATAAATAAAAAATAAATAAATATAGTTTGTCACCCACCTAATGTCTCACTCATAAATTGTGTTTCTCAGACATTGACATTTCACTCCACTTATATTTATTTGACAGGCGCTGGTCTTTTGGGTATATATTACCAGATGGCCCTTTCACTTCAATTGGCCATCCTCTTCACAACTGCAGTTGAAAATGGTTGACTTCCATTGAGTCATGGATTACTCACTGAGCACCTACATCACTCTCTAAAAAGGTTACCTCCATTGATTGTAGTAGATCACTCGCTTAAAAATCAAATCACCTTCGTAATGATTTTCCTCCATTTATTGCAGTTGGTCTCAATATTAAAACCCATCTTACCACTCTGAAAGGTTTACCACAAATGACTACAATGGATCATTTGCTTACCTATCTTATGTCATGCTTCTTATATTAGGGATCTACTATATTTAATTCACAATTCTTAGATGGATTAACTCCATTTATGAAAATGGGCCACCATCTTTGGTAAACTAAGCTATGTTCCTAAATTGCTTTGCATATTTTGAGTGCCAGGGGATTACCTTTTCTCAGTTGCCTGAAGTATTGTTGATTGGTTATCCTCTAATAGGTCTGTTAGTGCCTTCATTTGAGAATTGAGAATTTCCTTGGATCACAGACTCACACTTAAATGTTGTCATTATTGACTGGAAAAACATGATAAAAAACATGAGTTTTCATAGCGGAATAACATCATTGATTCTAATTTTTCTGGGTCTTTGATAGTTATGATCAGAGATTATGCACAAAGAAGATGAGCTTCATCTATCAATCTGTAATTCAACATCACATATAGGTAGAGCTGTGGTGGAGGAGCCTGCAGCAGTACTATATCAAGAGCACAAGCAATTATTAGAATCAACATTCTTATTGAAACTTTGCCTATTGAGTGAATTCATGGGAGTGAATCACTTTTAGGCACGGATAACAGATGCTCTTATGGCCCATATCAACACTACTTTTATTATCAGTCCTTGAAGCATTAGAAGGTGAATCTGCTGCTTTTTTACGATTCATATTTATTTCTGCAGACAATGGATTTCCAGAACAAGATTCGCTTAGAACTGACTTTGACTGCCCTATTGGCTTTGGTCCAAAAATTATTTCCATCTTCGTCATCATCATCAATTAAAATGTATTCGGCCAAAGGCCATAAAATACATGAAACATTCAGCAAAATAAGAACAGTTATAGATGACATCCTCAAAACACAGTCCCAAAATATTAAAGCAATATTTTGATATGACAGACTATGAAGGTGCCATAAAGTGTAAAGTGCGTAAAATGAGAATAAGTATCAAAATGTCACAATGTTCTAAAGTTTTCCACTTATTTCATGTCCTGTGCTAGATCAGAACTTCAAACATTGAAGAAGACTTTATGCATAGCTTTTATGACCAGAAGAAAATGATCTACCTATTTGAATAATAAAGCATAGAATGGGAAGCTCTAGCTATATATCGATAAGTACTTAACAAAGGTTTTTACTTTAGGACACAGTGGTCTTTTAATGTTGATTTAAAGAGAACTGCAGAAAATCAGGATGGACAATATTTGATTGACACCTGCCTAGCAAACCTTTTTAACTTCTAATCTTGATTTACTGCACGTCCCTTTTTTCAGTATGGTAGAACATGATATGCCACAAAATACAAATGTTGGCTCAGTGATCAATATCCCAAAAGAATTGATCACAGTATTGATAGAGCTTAAAATTTAGTGTCACAAAAGTCATCAGGATGTGACAGTTTATGTTTCTGAAAGTAAAAGAGTAGAACAACTAACATAGAAAGCTGCACTGACACACAATTTAAATGTGCAATTGTTTGTATTTCAGAGTTCGATGAAGGTGCCTTTTGAATTAAATCACGCTAGAAAGATAAAACTGATGTTAAAATGTAATTTAGACTGGGGGGAGGAGCCAAGATGGCGGCCAAGACGGACGTCTGAAGTGTGCGCTCCATCCAGGGCTCGCCAAACTCATCCTGTAGGGCGTCCCCCAGGCCCACGCTGGCACACCGGGAGCGGAGAACTGCCCGGGGCGGGACGGGTCACGGAGCGAGGGCCGGTCACTGCCTCGGACGCGGCTGCGGTGCCCGGGGCATCGAGCGAGGGCCATACGCCGCGCTCGGGCGTGACTGCGGCACCCGGAGCATCGAGCGAGGGCCGGTCGCTGCCTCGAGCGGGGCTGCGGCGCTGTGGACAGCCTGCATGGCCGGGGGTCGCGAGTCGCGGACCCCGACCTAGACGCGGCTGCGACGGAGTAGAGTGGCGCCGGCGGGTCTAACTTCGCCCCCGCCCGGCGTCACCCGTGCAGCCTGGACTCCCTCGCGGTGCCCTGTCAGTGCCCCACTGACCGAGGATTGACCAGTGGGGATCGAAGATCGAGAGCGGCGCTCGGCGTTACCATAACCCGACAACAAAACATAGGTGGAAAAAAAAAAAGGAGGAAAAAAAATAAAATTAAATAAAAACAAAAACAGAGAGGGACTAAGACGGGAGCCCAAGTCGGGACCCTAATACTGCAGCGCCGCACCGCAACGAGCAGCGGCGCTGGGAGAAGGTGCCCCCACACTGGGCTGAGTGGACACTCCAGCCCGAGATCTAAGTGCACCACGGATTGCGGGCTGTGGAGGGAGCCTGGAACGCTGAAGCAGAAAAACACACTGAGGTGAGGAGGAGGCCTGTTGGGGGTCACTGGAAATACGCGAGGGTGGCGCTTTACCACCCCAACGGCCAACCCGCGCCCTTAAAATGGTGACCTGCAGCGCTTGAGCCCAGGAGGAGTCCCAGGACCAGAGTGCACCACAGGGGCCCCATCGTCCTCACCCTGACAGACGGCTCCACACCGGCGCTCGGCCCGGACCGAGAGCGTGTGGGCGACACTGGGGCCCCTGCCGACTGCCCGGGAGAAACAAGAGGCCGGCTGTCCTCTGTTCCCCGTGGACCTACACCAGCATTCACGGGAGCCGACGTGGACCCCGCCTGAGGGCCAGACGCCCGCTCCCCTGCTCGGTCTCGCCCTGGTGCGCGCCCCCACTCCGCCTCCAGCCGCGCCCCCTCTCCCCTCTGGGAGCGCCTCCGCCGCCGGACCCCGCCGGAATTCCTGGGGGCACGGGCACCCCATTACAGCCCAAACGGGACGCACCCCCAAAAGGGGTACTACAAACAGCCCAGGAGCGACTCAACGCCGAGACCGGTGGAAGACACGGCGGCCGCCGCACCGTGCAGAGAGTTCACAGCCACACACACTGGTCATTTAAAGTAAAGAATAAGCTCCTACTTGGCTCCACTAGCCAGTCCTGCACCCCAAGAGTTAAAAGCGCACGCCACACCGAGTGCAGCAGACAAAAGCCCAGTCCGCCGTGTTGACAGCACCAAATTGAGCGTTTCAGCACATCACAAGGTAATCCCCGGACAGCTATAATGGTCGGCAGAGCCAAGTCATCAAAGAACTCGGACCGCAATACTCTTGGAAAAACAGCCAATGACCAGCAGTCCAACCCGTCCCTACAGTCTTTAGAAAACACCCTCATGTCGCATTCTGCCCAGTTTGAGAAAGTACTACAGGAGATTATGGACACTAAGGGGGTCATTACAACCTTGGCGGTAAAAGCCGCTTACCGCCGTGCAGAAGACCGCCAATACACCACCGCCGCGGCGGGAGACGGTCACAGCTATTATGACACACATCACGGATTGCGCCGAAATTCAGACACCCACACAAGTCCGCCACACCAAAGGTCAGCTATAAATATGCAGAAACAAATCCTCCACCTCCACGCCAAAAGAAACACGCCCATGCTATTACGACACACAAATCCACGTGGCGGTCTTTCAACCGCAGTATTCCATTGGCGGTACACACCGCCGCGCTCAAAATACACACACAGCTCCAAAACACCGCCACATTGGACAATTACAAATACACACACCTGATACACATGCACACACCACTCCCACACACCCAACACAATATAACACACACACCCACATCACCCACAAACCCCTACGACCACAAATTAGAGACGAAGGCCAGAGAGAGACAGCACAGAATAGATAACACCATCACACAGAGGCACACTACACCATCACCCACACAACATCCACGCACAAAACACCACATACCACTACACTAACCACACTCATCAACACATACACCACCCCACACATCACACACACCACCCCATGTCACGCCAAGGACACCCCGCTTCTCCGAGGAGGAGCTCAGGGTCCTGATCGAGGAAATCATCAGGGTAGAGCCACAGCTATTTGGCTCACAGGTACAGTACACATCCATAGCCAGGAAGATGGAGCTATGGCAAAGAATAGTCGACAGGGTCAACGCTGTGGGACAGCACCCAAGAAATAGGGAGGACATCAGGAAGAGGTGGAATGACCTACGGGGGAAGGTGCGTTCCACGGTATCCAGGTACCACATCGCGGAACAGCGGACTGGCGGCGGACCCCCACCTCCTCCCCCACAACCAACAACATGGGAGGAGCAAGTCTTGTCAGTCCTGCATCCTGAGGGCCTCGCAGGAGTCGTTGGAGGAACGGACACTGGTATGTCAAATCTTCACTATCATATCCCCCACCCTACCTGCATGCTATCACACACCCCCACCCGCACACCCTCCCCTATCACCCTAACTCCTCACTAATCTACCCATAACACCAACCACCCATCCCAACCCCAAGACCTGCATGACAAAACTAAGCATGGACACCCATCACTAAAGCATGCCCACTGCACACACCCACAACACCCCCCAAACATCACCACACAAGCCCCCACACAGGAATGCCTGCACTGGGGTTCACGCACACCCAACCATTGCACACCATGAAACACACACATGCAATAATCATGTACTTATACCCCCGCAGGAACCCGAAGGAACGTCACCACACCAGAGGGTCCAGACAACACCACTCCACCCCCAGAAGAGGCCCACAGTGACGACAGCAGCTCTGCCCTACTGGATCTTGATGACCAGCACGGACCATCGTGGGCCTCAGGACAGTCGGTTCCCTTTGCCCAGCCACAGCCCAACACCGAGCTTACACCCTCTGGTAACCCCAGCACAGCACCCACCCAGCGGGCCCATACATCCCTACCCAGGACAGGTCAATCAGCGCTGTGTCCACCACTACAGGGCACCCAGGGTAACCCACCACCCCAACAACAACAGGGACCTGGGGGCAGTGGTAGTGGGCACACGGTCCAGGGGACGGAGGCACAGGAACACCGGGGAACTGGGAGGGCTGCTGTGCGACAGGGGGCGGACAGGCCAAGGGAACCTACTCTCAACGAGGCCCTATCCTCCATCATGGGAGCATACCACCACTCCCAGGAGATGATGGCAACGGTCCTGGACAAGTTGCAGGAGACCCTGCGTCTGCAGGAGGAACAGTATTTGGGGTTCAGGGAGGAGCTCAGGACCATCGGCTCCACCCTGGGCACCATCGTAGGGGTGCTGACGGACATTCAAAAGACCTTGAGGGACCCCGTGGCACTCCAAGGGGCCCCTGACACTAGCCAGGACGATGAAATGCCCACCACCTCCGCCGGCGCTAGTGGACAGGACGCCCCGCCACAGGACCAACACACCAGCACCCCACCCCCTGCAGTATCGTTACTGGTCAGGATACCACCGCCACCGCCGGAGTCACAGCCCAGGAGGGCTCAAGTATCGTTACTGGTCAGGAGACCACCGCCACTGCCGGAGTCACAGCCCATGAGGGTCCAGAATCCCACAGCCCCGCTGGGCAATGATGGAACGTCAAGCCACACACCAATGTCCAGTGTGGAGTTCGTCATGCCCCACACCAATATCCGTACCAGAACCGCCATGGCAAAGCATCGCTGAACAAGGCCAAGACTGCCATGGTGAAGACCGCTGAACAGGGCAAAGACCGCCATGGTGAAGACCGCTGAACAGGGCAAAGACTGCCATGGTGAAGACCACTGAACAGGGCAAAGACCGCCATGGCTAAGCACCGCTGAGAGACTGTGGCTTTGCACTCCCCAGGATGTAACCGTGGGCAAGCCACCCACTGTAGAGACTTGAGAGACTGTGGCTTTGCACTCCCCAGGATGGTACAGTAGGCAACCCACCCACTGTAGAGACTTGAGAGACTGTGGCTTTGCACTCCCCAGGATACATCAATGGTCATGGAGCCCCGTCGTGGATCTGGCTTCGCATTCATCTGGCTGAGGTGCCCCCCCTTCCCTTCCCCCTGAGGTCCCTGTATTGTTTCTATCTGATGCCCGGCAGTGTTCTCTCAGATTTTGGTCAGGTATCTATTGTGGGCTTCGCCCATGCATTTTTGGACTGTTGGTGCACGGACATTGTTGTGTACATCTCTGCACTACTTCTTGTATTGTACATTTATTTTTGACTGATTTCGTGATATATATATCCGTACATTTTTTGATGAATAGTATATTGGCACAATACAAAGTTTGACCGCTATTCGATTTGTCTTTGCATTCTTCCGGGGGGATTGTGGGTTGTTACTGTGATTTTTTTGACTGCATTGGTGTGTATGTTGTAATATGCGAGGGTGGGGGTGGGGGTGTTTGGTGGGTGTCCCCGTAACTTTTGCCTCCCCCGTGTCGTAGGTGCTGTACTCACCGGTTTGTTCTGCGCCTACGTCGCTGTTGGTCGTAGATGAGCAGGAATGCAAGGGCAGGTAAGATTTGTAGTTCCGGCTCCATGGTGTCCTCGTTCCTCGTGGGATGTGTTGAGGTGAGCGTTTTCCCATAGCACAAGCTGTTTCCGCCGTGTTTTTATCCACAGTGAATCCGCCCCGGAAAAGGTGGCGGATTGGTGTGTTGTGATAGTGTGGGCGGTACATTGTCTTCCGCCTGTCTGTTGGCGGTGACCGCCGCGCTGTTTGTCTGTACCGCCGTGGCGGGCGATGTGTTAAAGTGGCTGTCTTAGTTGGCGGTTTCCGCCAGGGTCGTAATTCCCTTTTTTTGTCCGCCGGCCTGTTTGCGGTATTACCGCAGCTTTAACACCGTCCGCCAGGGTTGTAAGGACCACCTAAATCCTCTTTGGAAAACAGAATAGATGCAGTTTCACAAGACCTGAATCTTCTACATGTGGACCACCGAAACTTAGCTGAAAGAGTGAAAACGGCCGAAGAAGAACTCACCGTCCTAACCCCAATGGCTCAAGGCAACCAAAAACAGATTCAGCGCTTAGACGCAGAAATAAAAGTGCTCTGGAGGAGGTCGGAAGAAATGGAAAGCAAGGCGCGCCGCAACAATGTACGATTCCTGGGATTTCCAGAAAGTATGCAGCAGTCAGAATCGGAAATCCCCCTGGAGCAATGGCTCATCAAGGAGGTGCTAAACGGTGCTCCATCCAAGTTCTTCTCCGTGGAGTGGGCGTATAGAATTCCGGGCAGACCCCCGGCCCCCGGCCAGCCGCCTAGACCACTGATCGCTAGATTCCTAAACCACAGGGACCGGGACGCAATATTACAACAATTCCGCAACAGAGGCCCATTCAAATACGAGGATTTGACTATCAACGCATACCCGGACTTCACACAGGAGGTGCAAAATCAACGCAACTCCTATATTAAAATAAAACAACGCCTGCGTGAACACAACAGAAAGTACGCCTTGCTTTTTCCCGTGAAACTAAGGATGGTAGCGGAGGACCGCATCCACATATTCACCACCCCGGAGGATGCTTGGACATGGCTGCACACCAAGGGACTCGCTCGCCCGCGGGTAGAAGCGGAAGGAGATGAGGACTGGCAAACCCCTGCCCCAAAGAGGCGGTCCAAGAGGCGTGCTAAGGGCCAACCTGACGACCTGCAAGCAGCAGAAGAAAGAGGAAGAGTGCTCAAAGAGACGCCCTTACATATGCAAAGCAATTTTGCAACCGCTAGGAAGCCCCCTGAGATGGACTCGGACTCTGATGCGGCCAGCTCCACATCCACAATAACAGGAGAACTGGGCGGGCCGCGGGTCACCCCCAGGTCAGAAGATGAACTCTAGCCGCACACATCTACTTCGCTGACCCACCGGCCCAAGTGCAGCCCGTACTCGGGGAGCTACTGGGATTTCGGGAGCGCCTCCGGGGCCCAGAGGAAATCCGCCTCCAACAACGAGTAACTTTGGTATAAATGTAAAGCTACCTGATGGGGGGCGAGCGAGGGTGGGCGGCGGGTGGCACTGGGGTGGAGGGCGGAATAGATTCACATCCCGGGGGAGCCCAATTGTATTAGCAGACCAAGTCTGCGGAATGATGTGAGCCCCTCATAGAGCCACATCTGGTAGATATGATAACTCCATCATGGAAATCCAATCGGATACGGGTTATTTCACATGTATATGGGTTCAGTTGTTTCACACAAGTTGTAAGTAGTGTTGGGGACTCATTTGGGGTGGGTGGGTTTAGTAGTTTAGTAAAAATGCACATGCCGGAATCACTCAAAACACAAAGTGTACAGCTGCACCTGCTACTCTTAACAAATAACACTGTCAGAGGGGCAGTGACCAGGTGGGCCAACCCCAAGGGTCGGTGCTCAAGAATAGAGAATTATCCCCAAATCCCCGCATGGAGCCTTACGGGAGATATAACAAAACCCAGTATGTCATAGTAACATGGAATGTAAGGGACCTGGGAGCATTGAGCAAGCGGACCAGAGTACACGCACGCCTTAGGCGACTAGGAGTGCACATAGTCATCCTACAAGAGACGCACATGCTCGAGGCGGACTTACGAGAGCTGCGCGTGAAATGGGGTGGTCAACTGATAGGCACGTGTACTCAGCCTTCACGAGAGGGGTACTGGTCTGGATAGCAGCGGGAGTTCCATTCCTCTTATCGGCACATAAAATAGACCAAGGAGGCAGATATGTGGTAGTGGAGGGGAGACTGGATGGCAGACAATTAGCGGTAGTCGGTATATACGCCCCAAATGGCGGGGTTGCAGGTTTCCTGGACACCCTCACACCCACTTTACTATCCAACCCAATGGTACCGGCCCTTTGGGGCGGGGACTTTAATAGCACACCAACCGTAACATTGGACAGATCCAATGCTCAAGTGAGCTTGATGGCAAATAGGAAATCCCCCGGCCCCCTGCAGGTTTGGGCAAGAGATATGGGTCTGCACGACATATGGCGTTTGGGGCACCCACAGCAGAGGGAATACTCATTCTACTCAGTTCAACATAACACCCATACTAGAATAGATATAATATGGGGCACCCGGGATATAGTAGCACTAGTCAGCGAGTCAGAATACCTAGCGCGGACACTGTCGGATCATGCACCACTGAGAGTAACACTGAATTGGGGTAGGGCACGCCAGGCGATTTCCACTTGGCGGCTTCAAGTGGAAGCGCTACAAGATCAGGCATTCGCCGAAACATTGAAATCTACCATAAGTCAGTACTGGGAGACAAACGCCATGACAGCAACAACTCGGGCGATTGAGTGGGATGCTCACAAAGTAGTGGTCCGCGGAGTATGCATATCCTCCACATGGGGAGTTAGACGCACTTTGCAGGCGGAAATTGGCAAATTAGAGAAGGAGCTCAGAACAGCAGAAATAGCAGCAGCGCTAGGTGAAATCCCCCACTCTGTCCTAAAGGATAAGGGCTTAAAATACAACGACGCCGACAGCAAACTCTGCTGTCACGATTATAACTATTGTCTAATGAGACTGCAAACAGAAGGGGATAGATCGAGCAGAATGCTAGCGTGGCTGCTCCGAGAGGACACACAGCATTCCCCAATAGGGGCCATATGTGTGGGTCCACACACTATGGTCACCACACAAACTGAAATAAACGAGACGTTTAGAGATTATTACTCACACTTATATACTAAACGCACCTCATGCACTGCGCCACAACTAGAGGGTATCCTTGCTGGCTCTCTCCTGCCGCAGCTGTCACAAACAGACAGAGAAATAATTGAAGCCCCCATGACAATGGGTGAAATAGAAATAGCCCTAGCACAGATGCCCAGAAATAAAGCGCCTGGAACAGATGGGCTCCCGTCGGAATATATTACCACCTATTCACCCTGCCTAAAGTCTCACCTGTTGAAGGTGTTTGTAGAAGCATGGACTAACGAACGCCTGCCTACTTCCCAGAGAGAAGCCATGATAGTGGTGCTCCCCAAACAGGGTCGCGACCCCACTGATGTTAAATCCTATAGACCACTATCGCTTTTAAAAGTTGACTGCAAAATATTAGGCAAAATATTAGCAAATAGACTTGCCCCCCTTATGCACACCTTGGTACAAGCCGACCAGAATGGCTTTATACCAAGGCGTAACACCTTTCTAAATATCCGCAGACTACTGAGCATAATAGGAGACACTCCCCCAGATGCACATGAAGAAATGGTGCTCTCACTGGACATTGAAAAGGCATTCGACATGCTCGAGTGGGACTTCCTCCTGGTCAATATGACCCGCATGGGGATAGGCCCCAATTATATACGCTGGGTTCGAACACTGTACTCCAGCCCACAAGCAAGGGTGAAGACGGGCGGGGTGATCTCCAACAGCTTCTCGATCTCCCGGGGCACGAGACAGGGCTGCCCCCTATCCCCGCTACTATTCGCTCTAGCAATGGAATTACTAGCGGCGAGAGTGCGCCTAATGGAACGTGATTGGGGAATATCCAGGAACGGGTTCCACCACACGATCTCGCTATATGCAGATGATGCTCTAATATATATCCGGAAAAGCCGTGAGGTTGCTCCCTTAGTAATATCCTTACTGGCCGAGTTTGGGGGTCTATCGGGTTTAGTTGTGAACTGGGAAAAGTCTTTTGCGTTCCCTTTAGTAAAGTGGCCACCCGAAAGACCGGGCCCCCCTCCGTTGGGGCGGCTAAAATGGTGCCCGGAGACGTTCAAATACCTCGGGATAAATGTATACCATGACACAGAAGATCTCAGAGATGGAAACCTGGGGAGGGCACTGTCCTCCATGAAAGGCTCATTGCAATTTTGGAATAAACTCCCGCTCTCGCCACCAGGCAAGGTGGCGATCGCGAACATGCTAATTTTACCTAGGCTGTTATATTACTTCGCGGCCTTGCCAATAATCATCCCCAAAAGTTTCTTTGGCAACTTAAACACAGCCCTGCTGCAGCTCATCTGGGGTGGAGGCAGAGCACGTGTGGCCCTGGCCACGCTACAGCGTCCAGTGGACCTGGGTGGTCTGGGAGCCCCCAATCTCGAATGCTACTATGCGGCCGCACAACTGCAGTGGGTTCAGAATTGGCTCCATAGACCAACGCTGGTAGAGTACGTGTGCTTGGAGCCCTGGTTGAAGGGGACCCCCCTGCTAAAATGGCTGTCATCTAAACGCTCCAGGGCAGAGCCTGTGAGCCCACTGCTAGCAGTGGCGCATGCGTGTTGGGCTAAATACGTGCAAAGTGGAGGCGATAAGCTCCCCTACTCCCCACACATCCCACTGGTCCACCTCCAGGGGTGAAATGCACCCGGTACGCAAACGCCGCTGGCATGGATAGAGGCAGGCGTGCAGACAGTAGGCGACTGCTTCGAAGATGGTAAATTAATGTCATTCGAGGCCCTACACGCCCTCACGGAGGTGAAGCCAGGCCAATTCCTGACATACCACGCTATATGCCACGCAATTAAAAAAACGTGGGGGGGCAAGCACCTCAGAACCAGAGACCTCTCCTGTAATTCATCATCTCCTACAATATAATGCTCAAATAAAAATAATATCAAGCTTGTATAAAGTCCTTAATAAACCCCCCGAGCCGCATGCGGAGAAAGCTCGGGAGAGATGGAATGCCGTCCTTCCCTACCCATCCTACAAACCGATTGGCCGAAAGCCCTGTATCACGCTTGGGGCGTGTCTAGGAACCCTAGATTCAGGTACACCCAGTTCAACTTCACACATCAAACCTACTTATCCCCTGCCAGGATAAAGCGAATGTTCCCCGAATCTGAACCGGCATGCCCTAGATGTAAAGCGCCGTTAGCACACTTCTACCACATGGTTTGGGAGTGTCCTCATATACAAAAAGCCTGGACAGAGGTGATACAGGGGATCTCCGAAATAACGGGGCTTGCATTGACAGTAGACCCTAAGTCCTGTTTACTGGGGCTGAGGCGAAGACCTAAAAAACAAAGACATCTGCACAAATTTGTAGACCTAGCCTGTTTAATGTATAAAATATTGATAGCAATGCATTGGAAAGCCCCCACTGCTCCCGATCGGAAAACCTGGTACAGCTTAACATTACGTTGGACTCGCACGGAATGCCAGGTATTAAAGAAACTGATGCAAGAGAGGCAACACCACACAGGGAGCACCATCTGGGAAGCGTTGGTAACAAAACTGGAGGCAAACAACGATGATAAGCCCCCTTGACCTAGGGAGCACACAATAGGAACAAGCGCAATATAATTTCCCCCGCATACTTTATAACAGAAGCGAAACTCGAAGGCGGCGAACATGATAGAACAGCACCGACCACCTCCCTCTCCCTCTTGCATTGATAACCCACTAGATCAACTGCGCAAAAATATCTACAACACATAGGATAAAACTCCACCTCCGTCACCATCCGATATCAACATCCTAAGCGGGGCCACTAATAGGTGACAAGCGTCGCAGGCTCAACAGAAAATGGTCCACACTGGTCACGCGCGAGTACCCCCTCAGACATTTATTTAACACACGGTAAAGCTTTCAGCAATCGCAGCAAGCAATGATTCTGAAGGAATGGTAGTGTTCCGAGACGCGTCCAATGTGTGGGGTTTTGGGGCTGTTAAAGGGTTTCAACGCTGATAAATGTTCTAGTTGATCCTGATGCTGATAATTGCACAAATTGTATCACATATTTGAAATATAAAACCAATAAAGAGATTTAACAAAAAAAAAAAAATATTTAGACTTTAGACTAACAGTGCATATAGAAACAATATTGATTTTTTAGTTATTAGTAAATAATTAATGAGTTTAAAAATGTGTGCAAAGTGAGATAAATGCAGTTCTCTGTTGTACTTAATGAAGTGCAATGCGAGAAAGTCGTCCTTTTAGCATTTTCACCTCAATGTTTCTGACTGATGTTGGTGGTAACTGACCCTGCCTATGCCCTGAGCTCTGCTAAACAGGCCCAGGGCCAGTGTTGTGACTCAAATGTATATTGTAAAGTGTCACAATTATAATTGGCAATGACAGAACCTTGTAAGACCCTGGTAGATAATAGAACAAGGGGGATTAAAACTCCCTATAAATCCCTAGTTTATAATAGGGCAGGGAAGTTTAGATGCTCAGTAGATTTCCTGCACTGGGGTGTGCGCTACTGTGTTGCCTGCTGTCATTTTTAAAGGCAGCCCTGACTTTCTTTAAAAAGTGAAATGTGTGCAAATTCGACTTTGGAATTTAAGGTACTTTCAAAGTGATAATCTACTTTATTTTTACATAAAAGTCCAAGGTCTCCCCTAGATGCCCCAGGGATGGGGTGCCATGTAACTGTAAGGAGGGACATTATAAAAGATGTTTTATATGCCATCGTGAGGGATAAACGAAACCTTTCATTTTTCTCATTGTAGATGCTAAGCCCTGTAGGATAAAATGAGAATATTTTTCCTTTAGCATAAGTGTGACTGGGAGGGAACTGAATGTGTCATGGAAAGACTCAAATGAATGGTAATGATAAATCTAACAACGTTCCACTGTTGAAATTATAATAACTAGTACACAAAATAAGTTATACAACTTTATTTTCTGTAAGCAAGTTCCAGCCTTCTAGTGGACCCCCCTGATTGGCCAGCTCTAACAGGATTAGCCAGGCTGCTTTGATGAGGTGATAAGTGGCCTGCACTGAGAAGAGGTCATCTGATGGGGGAGGTTGGCAGATGCTGAGGCCAGGCTAGGGAGCGGGCTAGGAAAAACAAACAGGGCTTCACTGCTCATGTTACACACTGGAACAACAGCCCAATTGGCATTGCCTTGCTTCAAAAGGGACTCAACAGTGGACTCTCTGAAAGCAACGGGTTAAAAGTGCTTTCTTGTACAACTATTATAAAGGTTGCAAGCCTGGAGTGCGTCCAGTGGCCTTTTAAGGATTTGGACAGGTGCATTGTGGGAATTGTAGTGCTAAACTTCCAAGTATCATCTCAGGGCTCCAAGACTCTTGGATTTGTGTTTTGGACAAGTTGAACCCCTAAGAAGAACTTCAGAAAGAGGTTACATAAGTTTGGAGCAACTTTGGGAAAAAGCTCCATAAGTGGATTGACTTGCTGTAGTGAGTCAAGCCAACTACCTTCAACTACAACATGGCCAGGATTTCAGGTTCATCCCGTTGAAAGCTCTGGAGCTCCAAAGTTCCTGGATTTGACTAGGGCCTCAGACAAAAGCAGTCTGACGACGTTGAATCAAAATTGGCTGCTGAGGAACACCTCACGACGTCAAGAGAGAAAAGCTCCAGAAAAGTGTGTAAGTGCAAAGGTAAAATTTTGGCCAAGGGCTCCATAACGGTCAGCCTCAAACTTTGACTTTGTCCCAGTCAGCATGACCAGATGTCCTTAGTTGGCGCTATTGATTTCTAAGCACTAGAAAGCACATTGTTTAATTTAATCTTCACAAATTCATAACTCCGGTTCCTAATATTGGATTCTTGTAATTTAAGTGTCAATTTAAAGATAAATATATTTACTATTTTTATTAATTGTTGTGTGGGATTTTGATTATGTGTTGTGTCTTACTTATTTACTGCATTGGTGTATTGAAATGATGTACATACCTGTCTCCTAAGTTAAGCATGCCTGCTTGTTGGCCAGCTACTAGGGGTTGAGCCAGGGGCTAATGTTTTGCGACCTTGAAAGAACCTAACACTGTCTGGGGACACTATTGCTAGTGGTAGGTGCTTTCTTACACCTACTAATAACCAGCCTCCAACATGCAGTAACAACGTTTTTCATTTATATGAAATGTATTATTTATATTGATGAAATAGTATTCATGCTGAGCAGACTTTCAGTACTGTTCTAAGCGCTGGAATGTCAATTACATAGAATAAGACAAACCTTAAGGGTCTCGATCTACTAACAGTTCCCGTGACTATAAGTCCAGTTGTTCCCTTGTATTCTTCAGGTAATTCTGCAAGTAATACTCATTTCAAACATGTTTTGACAGTTCCTGAAACATCAGCTGCATCTTCTGGGATGCAGTTCTTTCAAACAACTCAGAGATGGAGAGATCAGCTTCTTTTTTCCCATCTTCAACTCCTATACTGATTGCAAAACCTAACCAGATGTTAAATCAGGTAGGACCAGCTCATGATGCGTTGTTTCCACAGGCAGCCCCACTTCCTTACATGACCACACCTGATCAAATTACGAATGTACATTGCAGTTCCTCACAAGTAGATGTGCCCCAGAGAAATAATATAAGTTTGCAAGGTCTTTCAGCACAACAGTTGACAGATTGGTTAAACAATCTGAGCCCACAAGGTGCAACAGGTGTGACAAATGACAACGTTAGATGATCAGAAGATACTCCCAAGAGAGACAGGACAGTGAATGTCCCAGACTGAAATTAGAATTTAATTAATTAATTTTAGACATGACTCAATTGGAAATGTAGACAGGAGATGAATTGCAAATCATGTTTAAGGACGTTACTCAATGAGCAGGACAGGCTCATGAAAAGTTAGCATAATTGGCAGAGCAATATGAAGTGGACTTTGAGAACTCTAAACACCTAAACAGAAGCTACAGATTAGAGTTCAGCACCAAAGATATTATTGACATGAGATCAGCCGGACTGAGAATGCACATGAAGGAATTAATTACATACATTCAAACATGGGGAGCATTAGATAAATGGGAAGGCAGATGGACAAAGAAAAGAGATCAGAAAAAAGCTTAGCAAAATTTGTCTCTGGCAGGAGCAAATCAAGCTAAAGACAATGTAAAAATGATGCCTCTGAGAAAAATACCAGGTGGAGGCTATGTTCATGTACCTTGGAGTAGGGATGATATATTTTCATTCACTACTGATTACCCAAGATTCAGAGAGAAGCCAGTGGAAAGGGACAAGCAGATAGAAAGGTTTGTGAAACTTTAAAAATGTCTGTGGGAAGATATGAATAGTTTGTTTGACATTGTGGATCCAGCTGACTTTTGGGCTGAATGCAAAAGAAGTGTTGATTGGCCAGATCATGAACATCCAAGAGATCAAGTAACAAGTGCGCCATCTGAAGAGGTGATGGAATAGTATTATAAGGTACGTGAATTCCTGAAGAAAAAAGTGTCTCCAAAAGACATTAATTGGCAGAAAATTGACAGCACATCACAGAAAACCAAGGAGTCTATTCATGCTGATTATGAGAGATTGCTGCAAGGTTTCAAACAGCATAGTGGTAGAGAGAAATTAGAGCAGACGGATATGGGTAATTTTGTCTTTAGGTTTGTTCAGAGATTGAAGGCCTACATTAGTGAAATTATTCAGCACCACTTGATTTATTGGCAGAACAAACCCATTGATGACATTCTGCATTATACAAGGTACTGCAGCGATGAAATTGGATTGAAGCAGAAAAAGTTGAAGGAAAAGTTGATGGTGATGCAATTGAAGGCTCCACAGAAAGGAAGTCAGAGCCCACAGATGATGGTGAATACAAGTGGAATGCAAGGTGTGCAGTTAGCAACGTGGTTCAGCCTAAAGGTGGAAGATGTGGTGTTCAGGTAGATTAGAGTGGAAATTTGGTTGACATTCAGTCACTGAAGAAAACAAACCCTTGACATGCATGCAGAAAGTTAGGTCATTGGTGAAGAGAATGTCCTTATAATAATGTGAATAATTTGGAACAGAATATTGGTGTTGGTTAGACTCAAGGCAGTAATAAGGTTCAAATTCAAAGAGTTCAAAGACCCTGAATTCAAAGTGTACATGTAAACTCATGGCAACAGATGAGGGTACCACACATCCTGATAACACAGCAACAGGTGCTTGTTCCTCAGCAAAGCATGAATTAGATGGCAAATGCAAACATAAATCAGATAGCATCACAATTTCACTTAATTTATTTGAGTGATGAGGAATTCTTAGAGACATTTCACAGTGATAGTTCTGATAATGAGGACAGATTGCTAGTCGCATCTTTAGATGTTTATCAAGGTAGTCCCTTTGTAAATGCCAACGTCATGGGACACTATTTGTCATTCTTGGTTGACACTGGAGCCACACATTCCACTGTCAGAAACTAAAGACGTGTCAAACATGCCCCTTTCAGAAAGGAGTATCCAGGTTGCGGGAGTATCAGATAAGCAGCTAACAAATTCTGTTACAGAACATGGCCCAGGAAAAATAGGTTCATTTGAAGATAAGCACTAATTTGTGGGCTGCAATTCAGGTCCAGTAAGCCTTTTATGACATGATCTGTTGTGTAAGCTAAACTCTTTCCATTAGTTGCACACCTCGAGGAATAGAAATACAAAGAAATGAGGAAAAGGATGTGCCCTGTAGGATTGTAGAACAGTACCCAGGTGTCTCACTGTATTCAGTGATTATGTGTAATAATTTGCCTGAAAAATTGGATTTTTCAAAAAAGGATTTAGGAATCATAAAAGGAGTTGAACCAGTCAAAATGACAGTGAAGTCAAACGCAGCGTATCCGAGGATATCACCTTACAATATTACACCAGAAACAATTGCTGGAATAACCAACTTCATTGGTAGCATGATCAAGCAAGATGTTCTGGAGGAAATTTTGGGAAGCCCTTGTTATTCCCCTATTTTAGGATTGTGGAAGCCCAATGGAAAATACTGCATAGTTCAGGATCTGAGAAAAGTGAACAAGATTGTTGTTCCATGTTGTCCAGTGGTACCGAATCCAGCAGTGATTTTGTCTCAGATCCCGGGTGAAGCAGAGTAGTTTTCAGTCAATTACTGTGTCAGGCTTTCTTTTACATTCCCCTTCATGAAGATAGCCAATTCCTTTTGCCTTTACATTTGGCAGTCATATTTTAAACTGGTGTCATACTCCACAAAGGGAGGCAGAGTCCCCATCAATTTGTAATCAGATTTTGAAGAAGAACTTGGAAACCCTTAAAATGCCTTCTACTTCAGTTCTAGTGCAATATATTGATGACCTTTTGGTAATGCCAAATACTTTAAATCTTGCAGGAGAAATACCATAGCTCTCTTGAATCATTAAGGGGAGAATGGACATAAGGTTTCCCTGGCAAAATTGCAGTAATATAAAAAAGAAGTCTGATATTTTGGTCATCACATAGAGAAGGGTGCAAGGAAGGTGTTCCAAGAGAGAATTTCAGCAATCAAGCAGATGAATCCCCCAGTTACTCAAAGGGAAGTCAGACTGTTTCTGCGAATGGCTGGCAACTGCCACCAATGGATTCTGAATTCTCCCTTTTTGTCCAAGCCCTTACAGATGCTCACACAAAAGGATTTGTCTGATCCAGTACCATTTGATGACACATGCATGCGTGCCTTTACCGAGCTAAGAGGAAGTTTTTGCCGAGCCCCAGCTCTGGGAATTCATGATTACAACAATTGTTTTTCTTTGTTTTGTTGCAAGTGAGATAGATGTGCACTCTCTGTTTTGACACAGTTTTATGGAAGTGCAAATGAGCCTGTGGCTTATTTTTCAGCCACACTTGATCCTGTTGCTGCAGCATTATCTGGTTGTTTAAGAGCCATGGCCACCTTAAGCGTCTGCATTAAACAGTGCAAAGGCATTGTTATGGGCCATCCACTGAACGTTTTTGTTCCCCATTTATTTGAGATTTGTTACCCTGCACCAAGACTCAGTACCTCACCAATGCACGTTTAACCCGTTATGAGCAGGTTAGATTGGGTTCCCCAAATGTCAGTATAAAGAGATGCAATGTACTGAATGTAGCCACCTTTTTGCAAAATCCAGTTGAAAATGTAAATGACCTCAAAGATGAAGTTGAGCATGTGACTGAATTGATGTGACCGATTTGTGCACCAAACCAAGACCTGATATTCAAGATGCCCCCTTAGATGATAATGACTATGTCATGTTAGTTGATGGCTCCTGTTTAAGAGACCCTGATGGTACCCTGAGAGCAGATTATGCAGTTTTCACAGTCTCAGGTGTGATTGAAGGCTCCTTATTTGAAGAGTCTTTTCAGCCCAAATGGCCAAATTGATTGCTCTTACCAGAGCATGCTGTGCTTCTTAACAGCTCAAAGTGACCATTTTCACTGATAACCAGTATAAACTTGGTGTTGTTCACTACTTTGGACAGTTGTGGTCTCAGAGATGTTTAAGGTTTTTATAGAGCATACAGTTTGATATTCGGACAGATCATAAACCCTTAATATACAGGTTGTCGGCCAGAGGGTCATTGCCAGATTGCAGGATTGCCAGATGGATGTCGGGTTTAGAAAACGTTTGTTTCAGAAAAGGATATGTCTCGGGTAATCAAAATTCCACTGCTGATATCTTATCAAGGACCAAATGGATATACAGGAGGATTTGGAAACCACTGAGTTTCCCATCCTATTTATTGAAAACTCAGCTATTACTAATGAAAAATGAGAGGCAGCTTCTATAGAAAACAAAGTGTTGAGCAAGCTCAAAAAATATGCAAATAAGTATTGTTCAAACAGTAAGAATGAAGTTGATGATGCTATTAAAGATGATTGGGAGGTCAGATATAAAATAAATGAGAAAAATTACTTTGTATTGAGAAATGAACAAAATATACCCTCTCCTAGGTTGATAGATAAAATCATTGACCTAGCCCAGGAAGGTCACTTGAGCAGAAGCTTGACCAAGTCACAGTGTGGGCTTGGCAGACAAAGGTTTGCCTTCCTCCAGATGTCAGTTTACAATTGCTTGTGAGAGTGAAGGTCTCAGCTTACGTTTTTAGAAGTTAATGAAGTTCCTGACTACACAATGCTGCCCTTCCTACGCAGTTTTCACTCTTCATTAAGGTCAAGTACTGGCAGAGCATCCGTCAATAAGCTAATGCTAGTTAGCCTTCTCGGGACTCAGGAAGGTAAAAAGTAACTTTCTCTGTGTTACTTTTCCTAAATAGCTAGTAATAATCTGACTTTACCATTACAATGGATATTTACAAAGTACTAAAAATAGTTTTTGACTTACTTTAGTAGCCAGTCCTTTGTATTGAGAAATGAAAAAAATACACCCCTACTAGGTTGATAGATAAAATAATTGCAAAGAAAGGGAGCACACATAACATAATTGACTTAGCCCAGGAAGGTCACTTGAGCAGAAGCTTGACCAAGTCGCAGTGTGGGCTTGGCAGACAAAGGTTTGCTTTCCTCCAGATGTCAGTTTACAATTGCTTGTGAGAGTGAAGGCCTCTGCTTACTTTTATAGAAGTTAATGAAGATCCTGACTACACAATGCTGCCCTTCCTGCTCAGTTTCACTCTTCATTAAGGTCAAGTACTGGCAGAGCATCCGTCAATAAGCAAATGCTAGTTAGCCTTCTCAGGACTCAGGCAGGTAAAAAGTAACTTTCTCTGCGTTACTTTTCCTAAATAGCTAGTAATAATCTGACTTTACAATTAAAATGGATATTTACAAAGTACTTAAAATAGTTTTTGAATGACTTTAGTAGCCAGTTCCTCTCAAAAGTTACAGATTAATATTTATAATTTGTACTTTGACATTCTTTACTACCCCAACCACACTCCTGACAGAAAAGTGAAAATAATTCTTGGGGCCCTGTTATTGGAAGAACATGTCAATTTATTTTCACACATGTTCCACTTATAAAGGTCTGGCACCCTATTGTGTGGGGAAAAAGTAAGGGGTGACTAAATCATTTTTAAATTTTCAATTTGTCAAATAGTGTTATTTTGACCAATTGGTGCAACTGGTTTTAGACTGCTGCAGTGAGATGGCAAAATATGTGCTGAAGTCCACAAGTGACACTTAACTGTCCAAGCCATTGGTGTGTTTTATGCACCATATACTATGGTCTCATAGGAAGGTTTAATATATCAATTATGGGTAAGTCAGTTCACCCATATTTAAAAGGGGGAGCACAGGCATTTGTCTCCTGTTTAGCAGGGGGAAAGTACACAAATTTCTAAGTCCAGCAAAACAGATAGATGACACAAATCTCTTATACCTTCCAGTCCTGTTTGTACACCCCACCCATGCCCACTGTGCCACAACAACCTGTCCACCTACATTACCTTTATGCTGAACCCACACACATTTTCATTTGTGCTCACTGGGCTACAGGTGTGACTGTACCTCCAAGCCCACAACTCTTCTGAACCTATCAGTGTCTCTTGAGCACCTGTGCCTTTCTGCTACGGCTCCTCTTCTGCTCCCCTCGTGCTTTCCATGTCCATTTGCATCTCGTGTAACACCCTTGAGCATCCTGTCATCACTGCTCCATTGTGGTTCCTGTGCACACTGCCTAGAGTCTTGCTACATGTGTCTTATTTTCCTACTAAGCTTCATTATTCTAATGTTCCACTTTGTATATGTACACTGTGCCTACTGTGGACTTCCTCTTTGTGTCCTGTACTATCCCATGTCTTCTCAATCATGCTCCTCCTACTCCTTTACTACCCTACTCATGCCCCATATTCTCTCCCTTCACTCCTCTCTCTCTCTCTCTTTCCCTCATAACCATGTGCCTTTGTAGCACACGTGCCTCCTTGCATGTGTGTTAGATGGCCAAATCCACACTTCAGCCATGTTGGAGAGGCATTTCCTGCAGGCAATTGCCCCTCTGTGTCACGCTTTTATGCGTTTTTCCAGCCAGAAGCGCTTTTATGCATTTTTACAGCCAGAAGCAGGGATTACTGAGCCCATTTCCCAAGACCTAACCATTTGCATTAATAAGGCTTGCTGCAGTTGTGTTATTTACAGAGATTTGAGAAAATCAATTTTCTATACAAACGGTTAGTTTTGTCAATGAATATTTAATTTGGGTACTGATATAACATATTCTGATTTCTCCTTAAGTATGGGTATTCCTTAATATAAAAAATGATGATTTTTAAATGATGTGCGTGCCACAGATTCGTAATGAAAAAATGCTGACCATCTCCCAAATTAAAACAAAGCTTTTTCACAAGCTTTCTGTTTCTCGTTCCCACGTTATATATCACAGCTGGTATAACATGGGGCAAGAGTGTTAAGATATATGACAACATTTACAATACAATTACACGGTACAACATTGACAATATTTATTCCAGCATCATTAAACTACAAGCACCAATGTGGGGCCTGTATTACCCTAAAGTGAATTTGTCATTTGCTAAAGGAATCATATTTTATTTTGTCGCTCATTTTGATTTACTCAGTATCTGGAGATGTGTTATTTTAAGTTTGAGCAAACAACATGCTGCAAACCCATTTGTACGATCCAAATGAGGTAATTGAGACAGGCCTCATTTAACATAATGGCTTTAAAATGCCATAAGAAAGAACAAAACAATATCATGCCATCCATGACAGAAAAGCAAATCAATTACAGAAATGCATCATGCTCACCGCGGCATATACCAGAGGGAAAGCCAGCAGAAGCAGAAAAACGATACATGCGAAATGGTCCTTTAATGCAATATTAAAGACAATAATTCAATGTCAAGGAAGCAAGAACAATCTATGTGAGTGATGCAAACTAGGATGTGATATATGCTACAATACAGTTTTACATGAAATCAGTGAAATGTATGTAACCTCTTACGCTGTAATTCCTACACTCTTTTATGGTCTAGTGTAAAAATCATTCAGTTGTAGGCACTATGTGAGGAACTACAACAATTGATTTTGCCCTGGTCCTATGTTTGTTAAACAAATAATTCCATGCATAAACAGTGACACGGGATTTGAAGTTACCTTTTGGTTTCAATACCTCTTAGAAAAGCCACTAATACCGTGTGTCGTATGTAAACAAACAGTGTATGCGACAATGGATATGGTTATTTCCCAAACTTGATTTGATGGTGCACAATTTTTATTGCACTAACATTCTGCCTTTTATCCAGTTCAGAGCGTCAAACATAGAAAGAGTGGTGAAAAGGTGATGATTATATTTGTGTTAACATTTTGTCGCTAACAAACTGAGTGTTTTAATTAGCTTTTGTCAATGATCTGTGAAGATGACCATCATTAGATAGACTCCGGCAACATGGAGAATAAATGATTTCAAAAGTGAGAGGTTTCAGGTTTTATCTTGGGTATATACAGTTTCAAACGTCCACAATACCAGTCCAACCATCAGGTTTTGTTGTTTGCTTTTTGGCTTTTTGGATAATAGTGATGGGATTGTTCGAACATTTCTATTCTATTTTCGTCTCCAAATTCTCTTATTGCTGGAGGTACAGCCTTCAAGCGCTTCACGTCCAGTAGTTTCGGTGAACTTCCCATACAGTAACGCCTACTGATCTTCTACTTGCAATTGGTCTAGAAATTCCTCCAACGTATCAGCCAATTCACGAATGCATCTTGGAGGAAGCAATGTAATACGCCTGTATTATCCTTTTATGTACAATTGCACCTCTTTGTAAATGTGCCACAAAACATGTAACACGAGAGAAAATTTGGAATAAAATCAGATATTTATCTGCAATTAGTACAAATTGAAGTGCCCTCTTTGCACTTTTACCCATAGGAGTTGGACATTCCAGGTCTATTTCACCGAGGCAAGTAGGGGTTTGTAAAAATGTGCTCCTGTAGTACTACTGTACTCATAAATGCTTTTGTGAATTGGCTCTAAAGTTTTTCCATCTACTGCACACATCCGGGGACCTTGTTCCCAAATACTGAGTGCATGGAACGTAGAAATTTAAAGTTGATTCTGTATTTCATTGTAAAACACTAACCAGCTTTAAAGGAATGTTTTATGCTGTCTGGTTTGCCTGTTTAATTTCACCTTTTTGTAGCGTGTTGATAAGCTTTTTTGGTGAGCCAGAGTAGATCACATTCCCATATTGTCACCAGGCCATGGCTAGTGATCCACTCTGTGCCCTCTTTAATGGAGCTTATAATGCCATGACAGTTGACATTTGGTTCCATTGACAGTTGTTTTTATTTCAGGGAGGCATAAGAGGTTTGAGTCAAAGCTAACTAGCAATTTCTATATACTTTGAGTTGGTGTTCTAGCACTGGGATTATGTGAATTAAAGCTTTTTGTTCTTCAGTGCACCCAACATTAGATTTTTCTGTTTTAGGTCAATTGAGGCACAAAGCACTTCCCCATTCAATAATACATGTGGACGAAGTAGGCTGTGACATTAGTTTAGAGCAGTTGTTCCCAACCTTTTTACTTCTGTGGACCCGCACTTTAACATTACTGGAAACCAGGGACCCCCACTGAATCATTATAGTATTCCGGGGACATCCCCATTCAGTCATTACTGAAAGCTGGGGACCTAAACTGTTAATATTATTTAAATTTCTAAGCAGTCGCGGACCCCCTGAGGAGGCTTTGCGGACCCCCATTGGGTTCCCGGACCACAGGCTGGGAACCACTAGTTTAGGGCACTCATTTGCTTTCCAGGGACACATGGATTGCGTAACATCCTCATACAAGTGGAACTGTCAGCAGTATCAATTTAGTTGACCCAGCATTTGTATGTTTATGTTAAACATTTATGGTGAGTAGCAGCTTGGAAAAATCACTACTTTAGGATTTAATGGAAATGATTCTGATAAATTGGCTTCACCTAATGATGGATCTCATCAAATGTTTTGCTTGTGATACTGTCTCATTCGTTTAGTCCCTGATGGACGATGCTGTGGATTGCCATAGTATCTGATGTAGATAGGTCCAGAAGTATTCGTAGTGCTTGATCATTTTCATTTAAGGACAGGTGGAAATCCTCTCTGAAGGTATCTCTTGTGGTTTCACATCTTTCAAAGGTCTGAATTTTGATTTCCACCTAAATTTTCCTTTGGTATGGCAGATTTTAAAAAATAACCTGCAATTGGCTATGAGTTCAAGCTCAGTGGTGCATTTTTGAAATGTTATATTACTTGCATAAATAGAGCATTCAGGGATTGTTCATTTGCTAGAGCTAAATCATGGAGACACATGATGTAAGTGCAAGTGTTTGGAAGAATTCCACTTGATGTTGTGTGGGGCTAGTAATGTTTATTGTTTTGATTTTTTCTGTTGCTTTTCGAAACCCTTTGATTTATCAACATGGCTGCATGGAGTGGGGCTGGAAGTGTTATATTCTCTAGAACTTTCTAAAGTTGCAGGATTCAGATTATTAAGCCCTGGGCACTAAGAACTCAGTCAATGGGCCAGTTCGAATCAGAAAACCAGTTGGAGTGCAACCCGAAAACAACCCACTGAGCAATATTTGCAATATAAGTGTTTCAGGAAATGGTCAGTCCCATGAGGCATTACAGAAACAATTAGTGGACTACTAAATCTTCTTTCATGACAGAGAAGCACACTGAAGGATCAATTGAAAATTGAATTTTAATTTTAAACTAAAACTCTAATCTAGTACACACAGTATACTTTACTATGAACTAGCAAATGCAGCTTTGTGTAAATGCTAAGCACAGCCACCAACGCAGCAGGCCACCAAGTTAGTGAAGGCCCACTGCCTCCCAGTTTTAGTTAGGGTGGGTCTTCTCTGACTTTAAGCTCTCTATGCCCAATTGTTACAAGACTATTTCAAAGTTTGTTGAAGTCTTTAAGGATAAACATTCAACAATGAATGGTGCGAAGCCATGTCAACTATAATTGTTATGTTAGGCAATGTTCTTTTGAAAGGACAACAAAATATAAAAACTACACTTTTAGAAACTCTATTATTTCAGACTAATGATTAAACATGAATTTCACCTACAGTGATTAAATTAGGACTGGGTGAAATGTTAACTATACCGGAATAACTTCGGTAAGTTTGCATTTCTCTTGTGATGCAAAATGCCCAGGTCCTTTCTGACGTCGACTCCAATGCGCAGAGAGCTCCTTTTTTTGTAGTATTTTTATGTTTTTAACCTGTTGTAAAAATATTGTATGCTGATCGAAACTGCTCTAGTGAATTTGCCACATTGCACTTAACAGTTCGTGTTTGCTCAAAGTTATTTTGACTAGGAGGGCTGTAACAGGACGGTTTTCGCTTCTTTGAACGGAGATTTTTGCACTTTATTTTTGAGGACATATGAGGGCTAGCACACTCCGAACTACCACTCTAGCTACCATTTCAGGTCGGTCATCAGTCAAGTTTTGGGCCATTTTCGGATGCCTGCACTCCTCCTGAATTGGGCTGGTGCGTGAACGCCAGTTGGTAGGTTCTATTAATTTCTGACGTAGACTCTAGTGCACAGAGAGTTCCTTTTAGCCTTTTAATGCTTTTAATCTGTTGTAAATACATTGTATGTTGATTGAAACTGCCCTCTAGAATTTGTCACATTGCATTTAACAGTTTATGTTTGCTTAAACAAAGTCAAAAAGTAATTTTGACTTGAAGGGCTGTAACAGGAGCGTTTTAACTCACTTAAGCTTATTTTCACAAAGGATTTTGCACTTTATTCTTGAGGAGGGAAGAGGGGGCTTGGGTGCTCCAAACTACCATGCCAGCCACCAGGTTAGGTCAGTCAGTGGTCTAGTTTTTTAACCATCCTGGATGCCTGCAACTCCACTTCAATCGTGGCCAGAGGGCGTCCAAGCAGCTGGCATGCTGTTGGTGCATCAGAAGTATGTCTAAGGCAAGCCTGTCAGAGCCCGCCAGTGCCTAGCCTATGCTTAGTGCCAGCCATGCTGTCCATTTCTCTAAGGTCTGTCAGCTTTTTACTCACACCTCGGCTGAATTTCATGTCACAGAGCAGGAGCCACTTTGTCCAGGTAGGTCTGCGTTTTTAGGCAGGACCTTAGCTTCCTACTGCCACTGTTGCACCACAGCCATACTGGGCATTGATAGACCTCTCATAGCCACTCTTTTGCCTTCTTGCCTGGCTTGGGATCCGCACCCTACTCTGCAACATACATTCACTACATTAAAACAGCTAACACATATATGACATACTAATGGCCAGATTTATGAAAAGTGGTGCTACATTACGTGTAGCACCACTTTTCTTGTGGCCCCTTGCACCCCCTACTGCCACCATGTGTGCGCCGTGTCTAAAATACAGTGCACCATGGCTCAGGGAAGGGGGAAATAGCATCAGAATTTCTGATGATATTCATGTACTGTTCAGGTTTAGCACCAACATTTTGGTGCTCGCCCTAAACAGTACCCAGGGGCCCATTGTAAACAATGGTGTGCCCCTTTAACTTCCTGCCCTGAGCAGGCTTTAAAAGTGCCAAAAGAATTACAGAAAGAATCCTCTTAGATTTCTCCATTTTTTCCACCCCCCTAATGGGGGAATGCCCCCTTTGCATACATCTAAGTGCTGACACTTAGGTGGGAACAGGCCCTCTTAAATCATGGCCTAAGATAGGATAGGGTCTATGTATACTTCCTTAGTGAAACGTGGATGTCCAACAGCTCAGGGCCAGATGTTGAAATTGCCACTCTGGCAGGGTATTCCATGTTACATTGTGACAGAGTAGACAAAAAAGAGGAAAGCATTGACATTGTATACAGACATACTAATAACTGTGTCACTTTTGATTCAAATGAGCTTCAGGGGCAGAAGCAATGGGCTTCTGCATCACAAATTCCACAAATACAGCCCTGGCTGGAGTGTTAGTATATCATCCCTTTGGCCCTGTGGAAGTATGTGTATCTTCCCTGGATGAGTTCCTATCTAGATACATGCTTTAATACTCGAATTTTATGATTTTAGAAGACTTAACTTACATGCGGACTCACCATCTGACCCATGCAGTCAACATTTCTTAGATAGCATGTCCTCATGAGACATGCAGCAACTCATGACCCAGCCAATCCATGTAGAGCCTCACACATTAGACACCATATTGTCTAATGGTCATGTCCTAGAGTACGATATTAGACCTTCACTGTGGTCTGATCACGCTCTCATTTACTTCATTTGGAAGTTGGACTTTGGACCTCTTGGACACAGAACCTGCTCCTGCTTTTTCAACAGAAACTGGGCCAAGGTCTCTCCCACAGTGCTCAGGAGCTCCCTGAGTAAGAACCCTCCTTGTATGAGTGGGGATATTGATGTGGATGCACAGTCGGTCAATGCCTGGCTTTCACAGGCAGCTGACACCATTGCTTCCTTCAAACCTAGAGATGCCACCTCCATGGCTAAGTGGCAATCGGCACGTTGGTTGAACAGAGAGCTCAAAGAGCTTTGCAAACACTGTAAAGGATTTGAAAGAAACAGGAGGCATCATTACTTTCTCAAGGACAAATTAATCAATAAGAATGCCTTAAATAAATGCTACTAGGCAATCAAGAAAACTCACACAGACTTTCTCACAGCTCAAATTGACACCTTCCACAACAAACAGGGTGAGCTATTCAAAACCGTAAAAACATGTACACACCCAGACTCCCTACTCCAGCTGTTAATGTCCTCACTCAAGTTGTGTTCCCAACTTTCAGATTTCTTCGATACAAAAATAAAAACAATTGTAGTTTGCCTTCAGTTGCCATACCCCACCTCCACAGGCAATAGTGAGGCTATGGCAAAGCAGGAGGCTTCACCTATACCCAGTGGCCCCTTCTTGCAAGATCTCACTCGAATATAGATGGAGAAATCTGCTCAGACCCTATTCACGTGCAAACCCGGGTTCCCAGATGATGTTCCCCCATTCTCGTTTTCAACTGCACAACAATAAACCCCACCCCAAAACATCAGCTAAACCTGTCCTTACAGACGACCATTGTTCCTAGTTGTTGGAAACAGGCAAAATAAAATCCTTGCTTAAAAAGGAAACACCAGCTGACAAATCCAATCTCTTCAACTTGAGACTAATTTCTCTGTTGCTGGATTTTGCCAAAATACTGAAGAAACTTGTTAACCGGTAACTCTCTGTTTTTTTAGGGGGAATGAGATGCTACACCCTACCCAGCCAGGCTTTCGTCCTGTATTCAGCATTGAGACTACTTTGCTGGCGGTCTCTGATACTATTGTGCTGGCGGTGAATCAGGGGAATCAGGTGGCCCTGATTCTCCTTGATCCATCCACAGCTTTCAACGCTGTCTCAGACCTTGTATTATTACAGCGTCTAGGTGACCTCGTGTGAGTGGCTCTGCACTGGTCTGATTCCAGGTCTTCCTTGCACGTAGACCCCAATCTGTAGGGATGGCTCCATTTACTTCAGAACCAAAGTCTATGGGTTTTGGCATACCCCAAGGCTCAGCAAGGGTCAGCATTGGGTCCCACACTCTTCAATGTTTATATGACCCCACTGGCGACCCTTGTAGAGTCCTATGTTTTACACCGATGACACACAACTGTTCCTCACACTAGATAAAAAGACCCCAAATGCTCTGAGCAATTTCAAGACTTGCATCTCTGCTATGTTTCTCTGAATGTGCACCAGTAACCTGCAGTGCAATGCCAGTAAAACTGAAATATTGGTCTTCAGAATCCCCCCCACCGCACCCTCCACCAGCCCCTGCGGGGTGGACTGCCAACTGGGGGTGAAATTTGCTAACTCAGCCACCTTCACCCCTCAGATAGTCAGTGTAGTTGGATCCTTTTTCATACTAATAAAGAGTGTAAAAACGTTTCTCTACCTTCACCCTCTACAGCAGCAGAAAACAGTTATTCAAACCTTGATCACAGGAGGGCTAGATTATGCCAATTTCCTTTCTTTGGGCCAAGCAGTTTATCTCCTGAGAAGACTACAGCTGGTGCAGAATGCAGCGAAACAACTGCTGATGAGTCTCTCTAGGAAGACTCACATCCACCCTTACCTGAAAGAAATTCACTGGCTTCTGATTAAGGAACCAGTGATGTTTATAGGACTTGTTGTGACACACAGAGCTTTCTATTACTCCTGCTCTCAATACTTGTCTAAAAGGGATAATCCCCTAACACACACCTACATTACTCTGTTCCACTAATTCCCTGTTGGTGGTGATTCTAAATTTGCAAGGAAAAAGTGGGGTGGCATCTCCTATTCCTCAATGGCTCCAAAGAATGGAATGCCCTCCCACAGCAGCATAGAGGCACACAGGACATCTTGGTCTTTAGGCGCCGTCTTAAAACCTGGCTTTTTGGGCTTGCATTCTAACTCCAAGACACTTAGGATGCGCTCTTACAAATAGTGCTGGGACACTCAATGAGTAGCTGTTGCGCTCTACAAATCACCCAGATAAATAGATACATTACAAAATGATGTCTGTTCACATAATTTAGAGTAATTTGGGATAAACATGCCTAATTTAGGAGCACAAGAACAGCACAAGTGACTACTTACTGCGGTTGTTCATGTTTTGTTGCATTTAGCTCTATTTCCTTAATGCAAACTACATCCTTGGGTCCATTTGGATACAAGGGTGCATTTTAAGCTTAAGAAACAGTTCTAAATGCAGTGTAATGCTTGCATAATTCTTTGTAATGTTGTGTGATTTTGCTGTAGTTTTGAGTATTTGCACTACAGCAAATTATATGAGGTATGCCCACCCTTAATTTAAATACCACAGATATATTCATGTAAGCTTGATTATCATATTTGCAGGAATAGAACAATATGAAAAGAATGTGTACTTGATTTAATCACACATATTCATTTTTGATTACTTAATTAGAACATGTCTTTCCCAGTAGGTGTATATAGTAAAAGGGCAAGTCAAAACAAGATATTTACAAGAGAAGGGGCCCAAGAAGGTTGCTCTGCTGCTGTATGCTAATCCGTGATCCCACATCTCAGCCAGTCCCGGAGTGAGGCCTTGACAGATGGAGGACCCCACAGTCATTGTAGTAATGTGGTGCAATATTTGTTCTGTCAGCTGACAGTAAGAATGCTAGTTTTAGAGGGTGCCTGGAGGAGAAACTAGATGCATTCCCTACTACTCTGAAGCAACACGGCACAATGGAGTCTAGTGGTGACAAGACTGCTCCCTCTGCTCTTAGTGCTCTCAGTATCTTATGGATGTTGGGAGCAGTGCCAATATTACAAGTATTTGGGAGTAAATGAGATTGCTAGAGATCTGCATCAGACCAGAGTTGCATTGAACATAAACTATCCCATACGAGGCAAGACATAGCCAGAAGTTTACGTTTTCCCTGATGTAATCAATGGAGGCTCCTAAGGGTAAATGTTGTTGAGTTAAATTATTGGCTGTAATTGGTGCCTGGGATGATGGCTCATTGTGACCGCCTTCTAAACCCCCAAATATAGCTATTTATCTGTTGCTGATACCTCTGATGCCAGACTGGCTCTGTCATTTCCCTGGATGGTGAAATGGCAAGTGAGCCATCCAAGGAGGGTTCTTTTGGGATGAGAAACTGAAGACATGGCAACAAAAGAGATTCAGTTTTGTGGGGCCATTCACCTCGCACAAGAAGGCTATGCCCTTGAATTTAGAACAGGAGCTATTGGGACAGTGGTTAAGTCTTCGGATGTTGAATTGAAATGGTATTATGAAAGAGTGACAGGAGTGGAGCAAGGGGTGGCATCAATTGGAACGTTTAGTATGAAGCTGGAACTGTGCAGAGTTTACAGAGAAGGCCTTTGGAAAAATGTTGTATTTTGTTGATTTTCAATGGAAAACATAATGGAAATTAATGCGACGCTCAAGGCTCTAGAGAACCTGAGGTGGGGAGCACATTTGAGGACTTCGGGGGTCCGAAGTGAGGTATTTACATAGGGGCTGCAGGCATAGGGATCCTGATATCTTTATGTACACCTGACGAACCTCATTGATCTACACAGTCTGTAGAATCCTGATGACAGACGCAAACGCTGCTGGTTTGGGTGGGGGAACAGTGCTGGCGAGATTGTGATCCCCTGAACTTAGAGCTCACAGCTGTCACTGCTAAAAGGAGATAGGGGGACACTATTTCACACACATCGGCTCTTATTTTTCCCTGATTTCAGCCCAAGGGTTTGATAATGAAGAGAGCTCTACTAAACGTGAAGACGCTGTTGGGACATTGGAACGTGTCAGCATCACTGGGATTCCCTTTGTTGTTAAGAGTTCTGCAAGAGGGGATGACGTACTCAATCACTAAGGTGGAAGCAGTCAACGGGAATATTGTTGAATTGTTGATGCTACAGCCTCTGCTACTTGACCTCTAACAGGTGGGATGGTAGGAAAATGAGCTGAATGGACCCAAATGAGTTGCTTTGATTATGTGTCTGATGGGGAGGTATGGGGCTGTAATGTTGGGGGAAAGAAGGGAGATTATTTGCAGGCAGAGGAGTTCCACTAGGTTAGTTATTGTTGTCTCTTAAATTGCCATTACTTTTGATCAAAACAATAAAAATTGAATGACGTGAATAAAAGATCAGTGATCTTTCACAAGGTTGCAAGGTTGCACAAAATACATTTTCAATTATTTTCTTGGTTCATGGAGATTTTATTTCCATCTATCACTTTCTTGCATCATCAAGAAGGGTAGGTTAAAGCACCTTTTTCTCTTTTCTTTGTCTTGGAGAACAATCTTCTGTTTAATATGCATGTGTATGTTAGTGTGAGATTACTTCCATTTATGTTCCTCCTTCCTTTCACTTCTCTTCACCCAGCTTCTTGTTCTGTTGGATGCCTTGGGCTCTTGTTTTGGCTTTTTCCTCTTGAGGTGGACAATTTAATCTAATGTCATCTCCGTGAGAGTACCTAGGTATGTGGGACAGTTTAATTCTGGTAGATTATATTGGACATTTTAATAAACGTTCTGGAACAGAATGTTTTTAGCCTGCTGATTTATGTGACATGACAGATGTTTGCTATGAGGGCATATTATGTGAATCATATTTAAGAAATGGAAAGTGATTAGAGATTGGTAATTCTAGACGACATGAAAAATACATTGGATTCAGCCATCTGGGTGGGCCCCATAAATTTTAGACTGAAGTGTAACAATCCCACGTCTCAATCAGCTCAACTGTCCATGTTTTGGTATTGTCCCCCAATAGGCTTGTCACCCACGATTAGTATTTTATATAGCCGTTTCTATAAGTGAAGGGTCATTTAAAGACCCTTGCCCTATTTATACGATTTTTTTATTTAGCAGTTATTTAATTATACATTATATATGTGGAACCCACGTCATTGTTTGTTTCTTTTGACATCAAAGAACTGATATAATATATTTGGCAATTAGATTTCCTTTTGAAAACAATGGTATCACTGGGGTTTCAAACTGCACATAGTAAAATGGGGCTTTAACATTTCAACGTGAATATAGAGCCACACATTCAGCAACTACAAATATGGGTGTCTCAAAAACTTTCCACCTGTGGCTAAATATCTGAATAGTCAGTGACAGCAGTGGTTGTGTTTCAAAGAAAACACTGATGTACAACTTGGTTACTATTGATATTGGTATTGAAAATTAAATGCATCTATCCGCCAAAATAAAGGTGGTAGACAGCATTATTATGGTGGGGGAAGGTTTTCTTTCTACTCTGCTCACCCAGCATTGAGTAATTCTCTTCTGAAATCTTTTTTCAAAGTCGCAAATCAAAGTTACACACACCAACATGTTAGAAGCTTAAGCAGAGGGGTTAAATTAAATGATCCATGTATGGGGTTAGAGCCTCATCAGGAGCTATTCACTAAGGCAACTTACATTTTTGAGCCATTTACATGTGTACATTACTTTAAATTGATATTTTTACTGGGGTGGGATAGTCACAAAATCCTGGTATAACATTACTCAAAAGTGTATGTTCACATGTCTCACCTTCCTGAAAAAGGGGGTGGCATGAAACATACAAGTGCAAGCGACTGCTATAAAAAAGGAAACAGTAGTAAGTCCAGTACACACATTGCCAACCACTGGTCCTGCAACACCTCCCATTAAAAATAATGGAGGTAGGGACTTGAAATAAAACCCATTCTGAAATAATAACTATTGAAAATAGTTACAAAATATAATATAATGTTTACAAAATCTGAGAACATAGCATATGTATTATTTAATTATAAAATATTGTAATAACTTTTTTTGAATTTATAAATTGACATAACTTTTTTTATGTAATATATAATTAAATGCCTTTTAATTAATTGTGTACATCCCTTTAATAATTATTAGTTCATTGAACAAATGTACTTATTTAACTTTAGATGGGAATGTAATTTTTTAATATGCATTTCAGAAAAAATATTTAATATGTAATATTTAATATCTTATATTTAAATCATTTAAAGCTTTAATTCATAGTTAGGTTAATACTGCTGTATTAATATTTTTAGTTGCATTCTTAAGATAAATATATAAAATCAATTTACATTCATTTTTAACAAACAAATAAATATTCACAAATTTAATCTGAAGTTTAGTAAACTTGTTTTAATTTACCTCAAGCTTCACCTTGTGGAGATCTCCACTCCAACTGAGGAGTATCCATATGGTAAAGTATATGTAAATACAAACCAGCTATTTAAAATGTATTAAAAGTATTTTTGTGTTAAATATTAATGAGAATTTTATAAATGTATTTCAAATGTTCAGGTGTGAAGTTGCAGTTGTGAAGGGGGGGCCCTGGACAAAGGGGCCCATGTTGGAGACTGAAGGGAAAAGAAAGAAATCGGCGTAGCACCCTATTTCCTTCAATTATACCATCTCGAAGCAGGTGGTCTTTCCAGCAACAGTCGGCTTGGTGTAACAGCACATCCTTATGTGCACAGCGGCACCTTTGTCTATACTGCCCTGTGACACCTGCTTTTCCCCAGCCACCGTAAAGGTAGTCGGCAGATGGCTGGTGGTGTTGGCGGGACTCCGGTGGTCTCTAGTTCAGCAAACTGCCAACATTGTAATACGGTGGACGGACCGCCAATACGGCTGCAGTCTGACTGCCAAACTCATAATCAGGCCCTAAATTACAGATCTCTGGATTTTCCTGTCTCTATTGTAATTACTTGTTTGAATGATAGAAAGTTGTGGGAGTGATGTTGTGAAGAGAAATTCTAGAGTCAGTCAGTGTTGGACTCCCATGATGTCAAACAGATTGTTGGTGCTGAGCTGAAGAGATAGGAGTTGAGTTATGAGACCAAATAGCTGAAACCAGGGCCCAAAGCACAGTGGCCCTCATTCTGACCCTGGCGGTCGGCGGAGAGACGGCGGTCGGACCGCGAACAGACCGGCGGTATTAAAAATGGCATTCTGACCGCGGCGGTCCCCGCCGCGACCGACCGCTACTTCTCAACTCCGACCGCCACGGCGGTCATGACCGCTGGGCTTGAGTTTGCGCACTCCGGCCCGGCGGTCGTCCCAAGACCGCCAAGGGTATTATGACCCTGCCTACCGCCGCGGTTTCTTGCGGGCGGGAACCGCCGTGCGAACCATGGCGGTAAGCACTATCGGGGCCAGGGAATTCCTTCCCTGGCACTGATAGGGGTCTCCCCCACCCCCCACTACCCACCCGAGTCCTCCCCCCACACCCTCCACCCCCCTGCCACCCCCCAGAGGTGGTACGAACCCCCTCCCCACCCCCACCCCGACATGCACATACATGTACCCCGACATGCACACACCCCCAACATGCACATATACACACCCCCTACACACACATACACAACGGGGACACATACCCGCACACATACATGCCGACATGCGCACCTGCCGAACAGCACACATTACCCATAGACACAGCAGCACCCCCCGCCCGCATACACGCACTCACACACCCCCTCTACACACTCACACGCACACCCCCATGCACGCCCACATCACACAACACCCCCCCACCCCCTCCCCTCACGGACGATCAACTTACCTTGTGCGTTGGTCCTCCGGGAGGCGACGGGAGCCATAGGGACGTGACCGCCAACAGAAGACCGCCAACAGAAGACCGCCACACAGAAATGTGGGTCGTAATTCTGTGGGCGGTGTTCTGCTGGCGTGGCGGTGGAGGTTGACCAGTCTCCACTTTCCCGCCGACCGCCAGTGTGGCTGCTGGCGGTTTTCCGGCGGAACGCTCCCAGCGGTCAGAATGCGCACAGCGGCACACCGCCGCGGTCGGCGGTCTTCACCGCGGCGGTAACTCAGCGGTCTTGCGAAAAGACCGCCAAGGTCAGAATGAGGGCCAGTGTGTCTAATCCTGAAAGACGTCTTTCTATGCATAGCCGCTGAGGTAGCTTTCACTTACCTAGAGTTCCTGACAGGCTATTGTGATAAAATATCTCAGGCCCCAGAAACCCCTCCTGAATGTTTCAGTGATTTAACCTCTCTTCCAGTATAAGACAGTTGCAGATAAGAGAAGACCCTGGAAGAACAAGCAGTTCATGTGAACTGCCAGTATTTCATCACTTATGCCCTATTGGGTTAACAGAGTGTTCCTATGGATGCCTACAGTAGATGTATGAGATATCCCTTGTGATCCAAAATGTGGTGGACATGTGAAATAAAGTTAGGGCACCTAATAAACTTGTGTATTGCTTGCGTATCCTTTGATTCACTCCAGTAAGAGCTACAAAATATCAAAAGAGTTTCATAATGAGGTAATACCCACCAAATTCTAGTGAATAAAGCTTCAATTCTAAAGTAGTGTTAATTGGAAATTTATTCTCAAAACAAGCTATACCACTGGTTTGAATCTAATTTAAATCAAAGTGTAACGTGTGTCAGGTTTTGCCCGTGTACTTTGTGAATATTATAGAAATAATATAGATGTCACTTGAAGTTATAGTTTGACGAGGCACACAGATGCGGAGTTAATCAGCAAATTTAGACTTATCTACACATAAGCACCTGGATACCCTTTCTAGGGATCAGCCATGCTTTATAAATCCTGATTGCTTGATTGATTGATTGACATACTTAATGTCAGAGTATAGTGGTTTTCAATATTTCGGGCATGGTTTAATGACAAGACGATTTCTAAAATTCAACATTTTGGTGTGAGGCCTGTTAGTTTCAGTTGCATGGTTAATTTTAATTAAAGAAAATGATGTTTTACATGCAACTCCGTATAGATAATTGCCTTTGTGACCCACGCTTTGCACCTTGCGTTCTAGACTAGATGCATTTGCCAACTGAACTGTCAGAGAACACAGTATGTGAAATATCTAATAAGGGTTCTGGGTTGTCAAAGTGAATTTCACCATTTGGAAGTTTCCAAACAGTTCAAATTAACTTATTTTTAGCCAAATTAATGAAAGACGGATACTCAGTCCTCTGCCCTACAGTTGCAATATGAATAAGTAATTAAACTGGTACGTCTCCTATCAATGCGATCTGACTAGAAGCGCATTCTATCTCTGAGATGGTTGTGTCATAGGAAGGTAGGAAAAATAGAATGTGGAAGGCAAAACTCTGGAATATGTAAGAAAAAGTAAATCAATTGTTGAAGGTAAAATGTTTGGCTTTGCATTTTGTGTTTATTAAAGAATATTTAATGTGAAGAGTTTAAAGGTTGAACCATTTGCACATCGAGGGCCTCACTTACAAGGAACTGGTGCGTTGGCTCTAATGCGCCAGTTTCCTTGCGTCACCTTGCGCCCCCTAACGACGTGCACCATGGCGCTCGTTAGCACAACTGCATCAAAATATTTGACTGGACTAGCGTCAATTTTTGATGCTAACTCATCAAAGATCGGGGAGGCCCATTGAAAAGAGCCTAACTTCAGTTTAACGCCTGCTCTGGACAGGCATTAAAAATGACACTAGAATGGTGCAGTGAGATAGTGTAGATTTCATTGCGCCATTTTTTTCAGCCTCTCTGCAGGGGATCGCCTTTCCTTGCATACATTATACCTGGTGCAGGTATAATGTAGTTCAAGGGTTTACAAACTGGCGCAATGGTGACACTGCACCAGTTTGTAAATACGGAGCAGGATGGGAGACTGTTTTGTGCCACAGTAGAGTCAAAAATAATGATGCTACAGCAGTGCAAGGGGCTTTCAAATGACCCCAGAGTTTCTTCATGTCACTCTAACAGGATGTTTAATAGGTTCAGGTTCTCACAAAGACCATGATGGCATTTGGGCACTAGTAATTGAGCTATGCACTGCTGTGCTTTAATATCAGCTTTCTTACATGGGTAGACAGTTAATGTATTCTGTGAAGCACTGATTTCCAAAATAAAGAAGATGGTACATTGCTTCGTTTCTGGGGGTGCAATAATCCCACCCTGAGAGTAGTAGAACGTGTGATGCTGTCAACTATTACTGGCAACTACTATCACTGATGAATGTAAGTTGTTTATGACTGTGAAAAGTGACAGCAAAGGCACTATGACACTGAATTCCAAACAGGCATCTCACAAATCACAATCATCTCCTGCATCCTTTATTAGTGTCACATAATTAGGCTCTTCTGCTTGAATGGAGTGTGAAAGAGAAGTTAGGAAAGGGTTCCTTGTGAGTGTGTTCGTAAGAAAAAGAAGGTGGAAGACACCCAGCCATCAGTCAACACCATCTATCTACCCATCAGTCCATCCTTCCCAAGCATCCATGCTCATATATTTATAAACTCTTCTTTCCAGGCAATAATGCAAATGTTGGTAATATTTTCCCTGAGGTACCAAAATGGCATCACATCAATTTCACATGATTAGGGATCAAAGACATTGTATTTCCTGATACTGCTGTTGGTCCTGCATTGATGGAAAACTCACAACATATGAGTCCATGAATTAGGATTGTAGACATTAACACCGTAATGTCAATTTTGCACATTGTGCAAGAATGAAAGCACAGCAGAGATTTTCTGTGGACTGCTTGTAACAACACAATTACAATATACATTATTTTCCACCTTCATTCCAATGCTATCTATGTTCATCCTCTAGCTCACCCTTCCACCCAGGTATGGTAACTTTAGCTCGCAGATTTAACATCGCTACTCATTATATATTGCAAGTAAGTATATTTGGGGTCTTTACTTTGAAGTAAAGTTATCTTTTATTTCAACATTATGGGCCTAATTACAAGTCTAGCGGTCACTAAACTGCCAGAACCATGGTGGCGGTCTGGATTGCCGTGGCCTTGACTGTCTGACCATTAAATTATGAGTTTGGCGGTCGAACCACCAAGAGTCAGCCGTTTCCACAAGGATCAGTGATCTCGACAGGATTACAGCGGTCATGGTTGTAATCAGCAATCATGGCGCTGAAGTCAGCACCGCTCTTCTGATTACAACCTTGTTCTCTGCCAGCCTTTTCATGGTGGACTGACCTCATGAAAAGGCTGGCAAAAAACAAGTGAAAGGGGCCACTGGGGGGCCCTCGCACTGCCCATGCCAACGGCATGGGCAGTGAAGGGGTCCCCCTGCCTAGCACCCTTGAAATGCACACTGTCTTCTGTGCTGTGTAGACATTGTGTATTTCAAGGGTGCTGGTGCACCTTGCATGTGGCAAAATTTCCACTGGCTCAATTATGATCCAGGAACAATTCTGCAGCACCTTTCTCTCTGGGCTGACCGGCAGAAATGAGCCCAGTAGAAAAGTTGTAATGGGGCCGGTGGGGAGACTGCCAGCACCGTGGCTGTATCCTCTTCCAGAGTTTAGTGCACAGATGTTTCCGTACGCCAAACTCCTAATGACCCCCTATATCATGAGTGTATGCATGTATCTGCATATACATATATATTCACTAAAAAACAAGTATCAATGGGATGTTATAATTAGGTTATGACAGAGGCAATAATGTTTAAGAACCAATGTCCTCAATGATGCCACCAATTAAGCAAATTAGCATGTATTGAGTGATGTAATATGTGAGGTCATAAGCAGTGCATTAAGGAGTCTCATGTTATGGCCAGTTGACTAAACTATAAATGTTGAATATCAGGGTTTTTCAGTTTACTATCACATCACTTTAGAAGTTAAAGTTTTTTTTGTAACATAATACCTATCACTTCACTCTAACCTCAGTTTTTTTCAGTGAGTTTCTGAGGTTTTTTGTTTGTATAGAGAGTTGAGTGTACACACAACCCACTCAGGCAACCTGCACCGAACCTCCTGGTGTATATGATTTGAGCCATGTTTAGTGTGAGGTTTAAGTGTATGGGTAGTGAAAAACGCACACATTTGTTTCTCTGTACTGTGAGGCCTGCCCCTTCCGTAGAATGACATTGGGTTATGTTATTACTTTTAATAAGTGAAAACTTTTATTTGGGACCAGGTGGAAATGTCATATTTGGTAAATTCGGGTTTTGAAGTCACCATTCTGAAAATGCTACTTTAAGAAATTTGGTATTTTCTTGTTCTTACCATCTGGTGCCTGAAGCCTTCTCCTGGGACACGTGACTAGGTGTAGTTGGCGGCTGGATTTGTTTATTCGTCTCAGAAAGCCACATGAGAGAGGGACTGGATGTTAGTAGGATGGACCATCATGACAAAGAGAGGGGACTGAGCGGTGCACAGACCACCTACACTTCAAAGTAGCAGTCTCAACTCACACCCAAATAAGTTTACATAACCTTTTGTGATTCAGACGTCCTGGGACCAGGGCAGGGATGCATAAAATTCCAGACACTTCTATGCGGGGAAAACTCCAGAAGCTTTTTCCGCTTCAAAGGTAGCATTAGGTATAAAACTAGGAGTCTCAAACCCACTCTTTGGTCCACCTATAGACCTGTGGAAGTACTCACAGAGGACTTCCCTGGTGTCCTGATGTGTGCCTCAGATGACTGCCCTGTTGCAGCAGAAAGACTGCCCTGCTGTTTTTCTGCTTGAACCCAGGACTTCCAGAGTGACTTTAAGGGCTAGTTAGCTGGCCTCCTTATCTGAGTTAGTCCTGACCCTCCAAGTGGTGCACCTCTTTACTGGACCCTTGAAAGTAATGTTCAAGGTGCCCAGATATCCCTAATCCAAAACATGGATTCCAAAAAGTGAACTGAGACCAAGAGGAAACAGGGACCTACCTGCTTTCTGATACACCCAAGGTGCATCATTTGAGTGCCTGAATTTGTAGTAGCTTCCACTATGTTCTCCTCCACAGCAGCAAATGCTGTTCAGCAGCTCTTTATAGAAGAGTATCCAGCACTTGTCAGCTACAGCATGCAGCCTCACCCCGCTAGAGATTTTTAACTGCAATAAAAGAGACTCATAGCCTCATTATGAATCCAAAGCTGAAGGGGAGGACGCCGCCGCCACCATGCTGACGGCATCTCCCCTCCCCATTGTGTTGCAATGTTCCAGTAGGGCTGACCAGCGGGAACATTGTATTGTGACGTTCCTGCTGGACTGACCGGCGGGAACAGAGGTATGGTATTGGTCTCAGATAACGTAACACTACAGCATCCTCCGAATGCGCACTGTCTGCAAAGCAGACAGTGCGCATTCTGATGGTGCTGGGCAGGGGGCCCCTGCACTGCCCATGCCATGGGCAGTACAGAGGCCTCTTTGTGGCCCCCGGCACTGGCTTTTCACCAGCCTTTCCATGGCAGGATGATCACCATGGAAAGGCTGGTTAAAAGCTGAGCTGTGATCAGCACACCGGTGCTGAGTTCAGCACCGCTGTGGCTGAGCACAACTCAGACCACCATTTACCCTGATGGGAACCACATTCCTGCCAATGACAGCAGTCTTTAGGCAGTCCCGCCCGCAAAATTTGTAATGTGGTGGTGGGAACGTCAGGAGTGCAGTGGTACCACCTCCATCACCATCGCGAGTGTGGCATTCTGAACACCGCCATACTCATAATGAGGCCCTAAACCTGAACATAATATTCTTCACTGCAACTTCAACTAGCAGCTTTCCAAATGAAAATGCCTCCCCCTCAGACACTGTTGACTGTCTTTCCCCAATGAACTTTACCTTCTCAGACATTTTTCTTCAAAATTTCTTCTAAGTCTGAAGGTAGATGGAGAACAGGGCCAATCCACTTTGTGTCCCTGAATTGCACTTTTTCATTGTCAGCCATAACGTTTGACTTTTTCCCAGTTTCATGCAACAAGTTGTCCGGCGTTAGACTTTTGACAAAATGCCCACTGTTGCCACTCTGATCTTTTAGGTGCTATTTTTCACTAAAAAAGTAAGAAGAATCATAACTCCACTTCTACTGATTGGATTGAATTAGTTTTGTGGTCAACTAATTAATTAAACTTGACTTTATTTTTCTAAATTGGTGTGGGATTTCTCTTGTGTTGTGGTTTCACTTTATTACTGTTTGTGTTGCATAAATACTTTACAGATTATCTCTAAATTAAGTTGGTCAGCTACTTTAGTGACCTTTTGTGGTTAACACTGCCAAGGCCTGTGGCTGTTGCTTCAGTAGGATTTGACCATCTAAATCATCATCATCATCATTCAAGCTTTATTTCTGCAACAAGTACCATATAAGCAGTACAAATACATACATAAAACCATAGTTCGCAAAGGACATATAAACAAATATAATAATAATAAAATCCTCAAAATAAAAAAGCATTTCACATTATCAATGTCCAGGCGTGAGGATCACACACCAAATATCTCTGTCAAAAGTACATGTGGCTTGTTTCCCTTAAAATTTGTGAGCCTGTGGCATAAATAATTAACCAAGCTTGGATTCTAAATAAAGCAAATAACAAGATAAAACTTAAGTGAGTATATTTAGATTTCTAGAACCAATTAATTTCCTCCCTATATTAAAGGGAAGTCTGGTATAATACAGACTTAGGGGGTCATTACAACCCTGGCAGACGGTGTTAAAGCGGTGGTAAGACCGCAAACAGGCCGGCGGAAAAAAATGGGAATTATGACCGTGGCGGAAACCGCCAACAAAAACACCCACTTTAACACTCCGACCGCCATGGTGGTACAGACAAGCAGCGCGGCGGTCACCGCCAACAGACAGGCGGGAGACAAAGTACCGCCCACAGTATCACAACCTACCAATCTGCCACCTTTTCCGGGGCAGATTCACTGTGGATAGAAACACGGCGGAAACAGCCTTTTCAATGCTCACCTCTACACACTCCACAAGGAACAAGGGCACCATGGAGCCGGAACTCCAAATACTCCCTGCGATAGTCTTCCTGCTTCTGTACGATCATCATCAACGCCGGCGCCGAAGACAACAGTGAGTACTGCACCTACGACATAGGGGAGGGGTGAGGCAAAAGTCAGGGACACACACACGCAACACCCCCACCCCGACCCTCACCCACTACAACACACACACCAATGCATATCCAAACATAGCAGTAACAATCCCAAAACCCCTCGGAAGAATGCAAAGACAAAAGGAAATGAGTGCAACCATTGTAATGTATCAAAATACAGTAACCAAATAGATACAGATATATATACACATTCAACAAAAGATACATCACGATTAGTAGTGCAGGTATGCACCATTCAATGTCCGTGGACCACTGGGCCCAAAATGCAAGGGCGAGGCCAACACACGATACCTGAGCAAAACGGAGAGAATGCTGCAGGGGGATCCGATCGAAATACAACAGGCACCTCAGGGGGAAGGGAAGGGGGGGCACCTCAGCCGGATGATAGCACCACGCCAGATCCACAAGGGGGCTCCATGCCCATTGATGTATCCTGGGGAGTGCAAAGCCACAGTCTCTCAAGTCTCTACAGTGGGTGAGTTGCCCACTGTACCATCCTGGGGAGTGCAAAGCCACAGTCTCTCAAGTCTCTACAGTGGGTGGGTTCCCCACTGCCATATCCTGGGGAGTGCAAAGCCACAGTCTCTCAAGTGGATGACAGTCTCCACTGGTTCTGAGGGGGGACTGGTGCCCAGAGTGCTTCATCCTGTTAAGGATTGAGGTAGTGGATGCTGTTCTCCACTGGTTCTGGAGGGGGACTGGTGCCCAGAGTGCTTCATCCTGTTAAGGATTGAGGTAGTGGATGCTTTTCTCCACTGGTTCTGGAGGGGGACTGGTGCCCGGAGTGCATCACTCTCCCCTTCACGGTCCCAGTTCCGTCACTGCCCCTGCAGCACATTGGCTAGCGGTGCTTGAGTTGGCGGTGCTTGCCCTGTTCAGCGGTGCTTGACTTTGCTGTCTCTGACCTGTGCAGCGGTGTTTGCCATAGCGGTCTTTGCCCTGTTCAGCGGTGCTTGCCCTGTTCAGCGGTGCTTGACTTTGCTGTCTCTGACCTGTGCAGTGGTGTTTGCCATGGCGGTCCCTCATTGCCCAGTGGGGCTGTGGCTGCCGGGGCCCTCCTGGGCACTGACTCTGGCGGTGGCCTCCTGACCAGTGACGATGGGACTGCCCTCCTGGGCACTGACTCTGGCGGTGGTCTCCTGACCAGTGACGATGTGACTGCCCTCCTGGGCACTGACTCTGGCGGTGGTCTCCTGACCAGTGACGATAGGGCTGGCGGTGGCCTCCTGGGCAGCGGGGATGATGACGGCCTTCTCCGCTGTGCTGCTCTTCCCAGACTTTGGCGCTTTCTTCTGCCCCTTCCCCACCTTGGGAGGAGTCACAGCTGACTCGACACTCCCCCCGGGACCCTTGTGAGCGGCTTTGCCGGCTGGATTCTTCCCCCTATCCCTTCGGTCACTGTCCAACTTCTGGTGCTTCACGGGGGGACTGGCTGTGCTTTGGCCCCGTGTCACACTGGCTGCCCTGGTGCCAGGTGCACTCCACATACCTCTAACAGGCACCACTAGTACCGGAGATTTTTTGGCTGAGGTGCTAGTATGGGACCTTTGAATTGGAGAGGGGTGGTGGGAAAGAGGTCAATGTTGCTCAGGAAATGTTTCTTAGGAACACTGGTACGGGTAGCTGGAGGGGGTCTGGGAGTGGAGGAAGAGGAGGTGGTTGTATGAGGTGTAACTTTTGATGATTTGGGTGCAGGTGCATGTTCTGGAGGCTGTCGTGAGGTGGATGGATGTTGGGTGTGTATGTGCCCGCGTTTGTGTACTTTGGGAGGGGGCGTCACAGACACACTGGGAGAGGACACAGAGGACGTGTAAATGGTAGTGGGGTGGTGAGTGCAGGTGAGCAGGGTGTGGTGGTGGGTGTGCTGGTGCGGGTCCTAGTGGCTGTAGTGGTAGTGCATGCAGGTGAGAGTGTAGATGACACTGGGAGGGAGGAGGGAGATGACGAGGAGGGGGACACAGTGGAGGCAGTGGATGTTGCAGTGTCTGTATGTGGGTGATGCTTGTGTGAGTGCCTGTGGGATGTGTGGTGCCTATGTTTGCCTGAGCTTCCCTTGTGTGTTGACGTGTGTGCACGCTGGTCTGATGGTGTGCTTGGGATAGGCAGAGGTACAGGGGATTGGGTCTGGGTGGAGGAAGTTGGAGGGGGGAGGGTAGAGACAGGGACAATGGCTGCCATCAGTGCTGAGGCCAGAGATTGCAGGGTTCGATGATGGGCAGCCTGACCAGAATGAATGCCCTCTAGGAATGCATTCGTGTGTTGCAACTCCCTTTCTACACCCTGGATGGCATTCACAATGGTAGACTGCCCAACAGTGAGTGACCTGAGGAGGTCAATGGCCTCCTCACTGAGGGCAGCAGAGGTGACAGGGGCAGGGCCTGAGGTGCCTGGGGCAAAGGTGATGCCCACCCTCCTGGGTGAGTGGGCACGGGGCGAAGGCTGAGGGGCTGCTGGGAGGGCGGTGCTGGTAGGGGGGGTGGCGGCTGTACCTGTAGAAGTGGGGGGCACAGATTTTGCCGCCACCACAAGGGAGCTCCCATCGGAGGACGAGTCTGTGTCGCTGGTTGCTGATCCGGTGACCGCCGTAAAGCTCCCCTTGCCCTCCGTCCCACTGGTGTACTCAGAGTCCATGGTATGGCCCTCCATGGCCATGTGGGATACATCTCCCTCATGCTCCGGTGCCACTGTACCTCCGCCTGATGACGCTGATGCACAAAAGAACAGGGAGACCACAAAAAGGGGGGGGGGACGACAGAAAAAAGACAGGTTGAGGGCATGGCTTACCGCTGCCATTGGCGGACAATACAGACACAGCAGCCCCCTGCACTACGCCGCGCTGTTGGGCTCTACTGATGCAGTTCCTGGGATATGGCCTATATGGCTATGGTGGACATGAGCACACATAGGTGACACAGGGGCATGTATACCTGTACTTGGCACTCTACAGAGGTGGGGTGGAGTGCCACATGGCCTGCATTACGGAGGGGCCTAGCCTACGGAACTCGCCCTGGCCTAGGGAAACGCACAGCCCACCTCCCCCACCCAGACAGCTTCACTGTGCGCAAATTCTGCAGAATGATGTTGTACTCCCCCCCTTGTGTCTGCTGTGATGCCCTCAAGCGCCCATCCAACTCAGGGGAGGCCACCGCCAGCATCCGGAACATCAGGGGGGTCATGGTGCGACAGGCACCCGTCCCACGTTGGGAGGCCATCCCCAGCTGAGCCTCCGCCGTCTTCTTGCTCCAGCCGCGAATGTCCTCCCATCTTTTCCGGCAGTGGGTGCTCTGTCTCTGGTGGACCCCCAGGGTCCGGACGTCCTTGGCGATGGCACGCCAAATAGCCTTCTTCTGGTCGGCGCTGACCTACTTGACATGTACAGGGGGAGAAGAGAAGTCATTACCAACTGCACCGTCGAAGTGAGTAGCCCACATCCCTGCCCTTGCCATGTGGCACATGCATTCACAGTCCTTCATGCTCGCAGAACTCTGCCCCCTTCCTTCTTACAACCAGCCATCTCCACCCAGGCATAGCCCATACAACTTACACCCTATGTACTCACCTGTTGGTCTGGAGGACCGTAGAGTAGCGTGTACTGGGGGAGGACCCCGTCCACGAGCTTCTCCAACTCCTGTGCAGTGAAGGCAGGGGCCCTTTCCCCAGACGCACGAGCCATTGTCTCTTCCAGACCGAGGTCACTGCAGCACTTGCAGTATAGGTCCTCTCCTGTCGAAGATCAGGTATAGAGTGATTGAACAGATAGAAAATGGCAGTCATGTCCGCGACGGTGCGTATCATCACCGCCGGCGCACTTCGTCATTGGCTCCTGGGACCCATAGGGTCCGATGTTAACCAATGCAGCATTGCGCTGCGGTCTTCGACCGCCTACCGCAACGGTGTACAACGCCAGCGCAGTTACCCCACATCCCATTGTCCCAGTTTACAGGTCAGGCAGCCGCCATTTCAGGGGCCCACATGGCTTCATTTTCAACTGCGTCACACATACCTAGGCCTGGACTCACCACACTTACAGACAACTTTTTGGATTATGTTTCGTGTTCTGTGTAGCTGTGGGTACATACCTTGACTCTGTGGTCGCTGTTGTCCTTCCTAGGCACCATCAGCTGGGACATGTGAGGAGATGGTGGAATCTTCCGGTGTACCGACCGCTGGTGGACCTGTTGACAATGTAGGAGCGACATTTAATCATCACCTACAGGTTTGACATGAATCCCCCCTCAAGTGCAGGTGCTGTCAGTGGTCCATTTCCTTGCAAGTGGGTCATTTCAAACAACAGTGGCCATGGCATCAGGGATGTCCCAGCCTATTTTTTCCAACGTGTTGTCCAGAGTGTTGTCTGCCCTGCTGAAACACATGAGGAGCTACATAGTTTTCCCTCAGGTGGAGGATTAGAGTACTGTTAAAGGTGACTTCTATGCCCTTGGACGTATCCCCAACATCATAGGTGCCATTGATGGGACCCATGTAGCTCTGGTCCCCCCCCCCACAGGAGTGAACAGGTGTACAGGAACCGGAAGAGTTATCATTCGATGAATGTACAGATGGTATGTTTGGCAGACCAGTACATCTCCAAGGTAAATGCTATGTTCCCTGGCTCAGTGCATGACGCCTACATCCTGCGGAATAGCAGCATCCCTTATGTGATGGGTCAACTCCAGAGGCACCAAGTGTGGCTATTAGGGGATTCTGGTTACCTCAACCTGTCATGGCTACTGACCCCAGTGAGGAATCCCAGGACCAGGGCAGAGGAACGCTACAATGAGGCCCATGGGCGGACTAGGAGGGTGATCGAACGCACCTTCGGCCTCCTGAAGGCCAGGTTCAGGTGCCTCCATAGGGGAACATCCTTTTATACGACTTTTTTTTTCCACAAGTCGTGGTTAACGAAAGCGCAACAACGCTTTTTTTAACCACGACTCCGTTTTTTTGTGCCTTAACTACGTATGTTCTGAACAACGAACATGCGTGGTTAAGGTACAAAGAAGTGAGTTGGCGAAGGTAAGTGGTGGGTTTAGGTTTTGGGGAGGGGGTGGGGGGTCAGGGGGTTTTAGGTTTTGGGGTGGGGTTGGGGGGGGTGGGGCGTTTTTGGGGAGTGGGTGGGGGGTCAGGGGGTTTTAGGTTTTAGGGTGGGGCGGGGGGTGGGGCGTTTTTGGTTTTGGGGAGTGGGTGGGGGGTTTTAGGTTTTGGGGTGGGGTTGGGGGGGTGGGGCGTTTTTGGTTTTGGGGAGTGGGTGGGGGTCAGGGGGTTTTAGGTTTTGGGGTGGGGTTGGGGGAGTGGGGCATTTTTGGTTTTGGGGAGTGGGTGGGGGGTCAGAGGGTTTTAGGTTTTGGGGTGGGGTTGGTGGGGGTGGGGTGAGGGATGTAGGGTGAATGGTGCCTATTGCTAATGATTTTATCAGGAATGCCTTTACAACGAAATATTGTTGTTAAGGCATTCATGGTAAAATCATTAGTAGTAGCAACAAGGTCGGTTTTCCGACCTCGTTGTTAAGGCAGTAGTTGTTTTTGAAGTCGTTGTTTCGTCGTACAGTCGCCTCCATATGACAGGTGGTTCCCTTTTCTACTCACCAAGGAAGGTGTGCCAGATCATCATCGCCTGCAGTATGCTTCACAATCTTGCTTTGCGATGCCAGGTGCCTTTTCTGCAGGAGGATGGTCCAGATGACGGTGTTGTGGCAGCTGTGGAGCCTGTGGACAGTGATGAGGAGGAAGCAGAGGAAGAAGACATTGACAACAGGGAGTCAGTCATCCAGCAATATTTCCAGTGACACACAGGTGAGAACACATTTCTGCCTACTACAAGTACTTTCACACTTCTACCTTTATCCTGTCTGTCTATTTCAAGCAGTATTTGGTAACTGAGTTGTACATATTCATTACGGTTTCACAGGTGTGGTGGCCAACGTGTGCCATCTGCTGCATCCTTCATGGACTTGTGATGTGTGACATAGGTATGTTGACATTACATTTGAAAATGCTTTTTGTCACTGTCATTGCTAATACACATTTTCAAAATCACAGACTGACTCCAGATTGTTTTGTGCTTCAAGGGTGTTTATTGAAGTGCTAATTATTTGAGTTGGTGGTAAAATGGTGATGGGTGATGGTGGAGGAATGTCCATGGCAGAGTCCAGTCTATTAGTCTCACAGGTGCACTGCCCATATGGGCATAGGAAGTGGAGCTGGGGCAGTTCCAATATGGACAGGGTTACAAAGTGGGACAGTGGGATGACAATCAGGGTGGTCTCATTTCTTGGCGGGGGTCTTGCCATTGTGCTCTGTCCTGTTCCTGGATCTCAGGGACCGCTTGCGGGGTGGTTCTCTGTCTGCAGGGGGTGGGGTGCTGGTGTGGTGGTCCTGTGGCGGGGGCCGTCCTGTCCACTAGCGCCGGTGGAGGTGGTGGGCAGTTCTTTGTCCATGCTAGTGTCAGGGGCCCCTTGGAGTGCCATGGTGTCCATCATGGTCTGCTGTAAGTCCTTCAGCACCCCTACGATGGTGCCCAGGGCAGAGCTGATGGTTCTGAGTTCCTCCTTGAACCCCAAATACTGTTCCTCCTGCACGCACTGGGTCTCCTGAAACTTGGCCAGGACCGTAGCCATCATCTCCTAGGAGTGGTGGTATGCTCCCATGATGGAGGAGAGGGCCTTGTGGAGAGTGGGTTCCCTTGGCCTGTCCGCCCCCTGTCGCACAGCAGCCCTCCCAGTTCCCCTGTGTTCCTGGGCCTCCGTCCCCTGGACCGTGTGCCCACTACCACTGCCCCCAGGTCCCTGTTGTTGTTGGGGTGGTGGGTTATCCTGGGTTCCCTGTAGTGGTGGACACACAGCTGATTGACGTGTCCTGGGAACGGAGGTATGGGCCCGCTGGTTGGGTGCTGTGCTGGCGTTTCCAGAGGGTGGAAGGTCAGTGTTGGGCTGTGCCTGTGCGAGGGGAACCGACTGTCCCGAGGCCCACGATGGTCCGAGCTGGTCATCTGGATCCAGTTGGCCAGAGCTGCTGTCATCACTGTGGGCCTCTTGAGTGGGGTAGAGATGTCTGGACCCTCCTGTCTGGTGACGTTGGGTAGTGGTCCTACAGGGGTATAAAAGCATGATTATTGCATCTGTGTGTGTCATGGTGTGCAATGGGTGGATGATGCTTGTGTGATGATGGTTGGGGGGGTGTTATGGGTATGTGCTATGAGCATGCTTTAGTTAGGGGTGACCATGCTTTGTTGTGTCATGAAGGGCTTGGTGTTGGGATGGGTGGTTTGTGTTATTAGTACATTAGTGAGGAGTTGGAGTGATAGGGAGGGGGTGAGGGTGGGGGTGTGTCATAGCATGCAGGTAGGGTGGGGGATATGATAGTTAAGATTTGACTTACCAGTGTCCATTCCTCCACCAACTACTCTGAGGCCCTCAGGATGCATGATGGTCAAGACCTCCTCCTCTCATGTTGTTAGTTGTGGGGGAGGAGGTGGGGGTCTGCCACCACTCCGCTGTACCGCGATGTTGTGCCTGGAGACCACGGAACGCACCTTCCCCCGTAGGTCGTTCCACCTCTTCCTGATGTCCTCCCGATTTCTTGGGTGCTGTCCCACAGCGTTGACCCTGTCCACTATTCTTCGCCATAGCTCCATCTTCCTGGCTATGGAGGTGTGCTGCATCTGTGAGCCAAATTGCTGTGGCTCTACCCGTACGATTCCCTCCACCTTGACCCTGAGCTCCTCGGAGAACCTGGGGTGTATTTGCCGTGCCATGGGGTGGTGTAGGTGATGTGTGGGGTGGTGTATGTGGTGATGAGTGTGGTGATGTGTAGTGGTGTGGGGTGTTTTGTGCGTGGATGTTGTGTGGGTGATGGTGTTGTGTGCCTCTGTGTGGTGGGGTTGTCTATGCTGTGCTCTCTCTCTGGCCTTCATCAATAATTTTTGGTCGTAGGGGTTTGTGGGTGATGTGGGTGTGTGTTTTATATTGTGTTGGGTGTGTGGGAGTGGTGTTTGTATGTGTTTCAGGTGTGTGTATTTGGAATTGTCCAATGTGGCGGTGTTTTGGAGATGGGTGTGTACCGCAAATGGAATACCGCGGTTGAAAGATCGCTGCGTGGATTCGTGGGTCGTGATAGCATGGGCGTGTTTCTGTTGGCGTGACGGTGGAGGTTTTGTTTTCGCCTGTTTATCACTGACCTTTGGTGTGGTGGAGTTGTGTGGGTGTCTGAATTTCGGCAGATTCCGAGATGTGGGTCATAATAGCTGTGGCGGATTTCCACGGCCGCGGCGGTGTATTGGCAGTCTTCTGCACGGCGGTAAGCGGCTTTTACCGCCAATGTTGTAATGACCCCCTTATATTCAAAGTCTAAAATATACAATATTAAATCAATTAAAAACACACTTGCTACCCTTAAATACATATTGTGTCAATATAAAAAAACTGCTCTAAAACGCCAAGTAGCTGCTAGAAACTTTGCCGCAGCACACACCACCAGCCCATGGGTATTAGTACTGCAAATCCAGAGGGCCGAGTGGCGATCCCTAATGCCCATGGAATTACAAAGGGGTCTTATCCTACGGACTCTTTGCTTTTTATATGCAGGGCAGTGGAAGAAAAGATGGCTAATTGTTTCCCTAGTATTACATCCCATTGGGCAAAGATCTGACAGGCTAACAGTTTGCTTCCATTTGGTGGCAAGATCACGCACTAGTAAGGATCCTAATCTGAATCTTAGATAAAGTGCACCCGCCACTGGATGTATAATGATATAAGAAAATGCTCAAAATCTTAGTGCCATTGAAATAATAAAAAGCTATCTGTCATGCTACCAGACGGAACTAGAGTTAATATTTGTACATTCTGCCAATATGCATCCTTCAACATCTGTGTAGCATTTTTTGGAAGGTGCAAAGGGTCTGCCCAGTAGGACCTCAACTCAAGTTTAAGAAAACCTCTTTTCACATACTGGCACCATTTGATTTTCCCAACCTGAGAGTTTCTTAAAAGCGCTACTAGCCATGTTCTGCAAGGATCTAACACTACTGTGGACCAAATCCGAATCCAATATTGCAACAGTTTCAACGCAGCAATGTCAGCAATAGAATGGAAATTCAGATCCATTCCGATAGGTAAAGTAAGAGAACTCGAAGAAATTTTTAGCAGGGCCTTGATAAAAAATCTCTATATCATGAAGTTTACCATGGCCCCACAGCTCAGCACCATATAAAGTGCCCGCTCTAGCCTGCACTTTATATATATTCACTGCAGGTGTAATAGGAAAGGCGGGCGTTTTGGCAGCAAATCTCAAATGCCCCCTGTCTTTTGCTTGAGGGACATAACACACTTTGTCAAGTGTGATGTCCATTTATGGGAGTTGTCTAGCCTAATTCCCCGGTAGTCAAAATCACTAACACATTTGAGGACCTCACTATCAAGGACTATGGCCCTCATTACGACCCTGGCGGTTGGCGGAGAAGTGGCGGTCTTACCGCGAACAGGCTGGCGGTAAACAAATTGGAATTATGATCATGGCGGTTCCGCCACTTCTCCGATCCGACCGCTGGGCTGAAGTCTTGGGTCTCCAGTCCGGCGGCCGTCACAAGACTGCCGCCCGTATCATGACCCGGCTGACCACCATGGATTTCATTGGGTTGGGAACCGCCATGAAATCCATGGTGGTAAGCACTATCAGTGCCAGCGAATTCCTTCCCTGGCACTGATAGGGGTCTCACCCACCCCCCACCCCCGCTTCCTCCCCCCACACCTCCCACCCCCCTGTCACCCCCCAAAGGTGGAAGGACCCCCCTCCCCACCCCTACCCCCAACATCGCAACCCAGACACACACCGTACACGCATGCATACACCACCAACACAAATACTTGCACACATATCACCAAACATGCCAACAGCCACACACACAGACATACACGCACACCTACATACAGACATACAGACAGACAGACACGCACACATTTCCAAACACAACACACCCCTGCATGCATACATGCACTCACACACCCCCTCTACATACTCACACGCACACCTCCATTCATGCACACAACACACAACACCCACCCCACCAACCTCCCCTAACGGACGATCAACTTACCTGATCTGTTGATCCTCCGGGAGTGGACGGGATCCATGGGGGCTGCTCCGCCACCAGCACCCCGTCAACAGAACATCGCCACGCCGAATCACAGAACGTGATTCGGTGGGCGGTGTTCTGTTGACGGGGCGGTGGAGCAACCTCCACTTCCCCGCCGACCGCCATTATGGCTGTTGGTGGCTCTCCGTCCGGAAAAGGACAGAGGGCTGCCAGCAGTCATAACTCGCCGAGCAGAAAACCGCCTGCTCTGGCGGTCTTCAGCACGGCTGTCCTTCAGCGGTCTTGCAAAAAGACCGCCGAGGTTGTAATTCACACCTATATTTTTCTTTAATCTAAATTTTGGGTCACCAAATACTTACATTTGGTTTTGGTGCAATTTATTTGTGAACCATATTCCTTGCAAAACCCTGAAAATGTATCCAAAAGCCTAGATAATCCAGAGGCAGTTTGGGATAGGAGCAAGGTATTGTCAGCAAACAACAGGCATAGGCCCTCATTCCAACATTGACGGGCGGCGGAGGCCGCCCGTCAATGTTGCGTGTCAGGAATACCGCTCCGCGGTCCAGAGACCGCGGAGGGTATTCCAAGTTTTCCCCTGGGCTGGCGGGCGGCCGCCGAAAGGCCGCCCGCCAGCCCAGGGGGAAAACGACCTTCCCACCATGAAGCCGGCTCGTAATCGAGCCGGCGGAGTGGGAAGGTGCGACGGGTGCTGTTGCACCCGTCGCGTATTTCACTGTCTGCAAGGCAGACAGTGAAATACATTTTGGGTCCCTCTTACGGGGGCCCCTGCAGTGCCCATGCCGTTGGCATGGGCACTGCAGAGGCCCCCAGGGGCCCCGCGACTCCCCCTCCCGCCATCCGGTTCCCGGCGGGAGAACCGCCAGGAACTGGATGGCAGGAGGGGGAGTCGGAATCCCCAAGCCGGCGCAGCAAGCTGCGCCGGCTTGGAGGATTCCTTGGGGGCAGCGGGAAACCGGCGGGAGACCGCCGGTTTCCCTTCTCTGACCGCGGCTAAGCCGCCGCGGTCAGAATGCCCCGCGGGGCACCGCCGGCCTGTCGGCGGTGCCACCGCGTCCCGCGGCCCTGGCGGAAGTAATCCGCCTGGGTCGTAATGACCACCATAGTGTCTTAATACCACCCAATTTTGGAGCATCATTTTGGCTATCAAGCAAATACGGGATACAGGCATTTATAAAAAGTTAAAAGAGAGTTGGGGCCAAAACGCATCCCTGTCTGACACCTTTCTGTAAGGGAAACTCATCAGATAATTCTCTGTCCTTCCCCCACCTTACTCTAGCAAAGCTGTCTGAATACAATTCCCTAATCAAATTTAACAATGGGCCGGGACTCCAATTTTAGCCAAAGTCTCCCACAGCTTGGGACAGGAGACCAGATTGAATGCAGATCTAAGATCAACAAAGGCGACAAACAGCCTACCACCATCCAGGTCCTCTACCTTCCATTTAATTGTAAGAAAGCGGAAAACCTGGTCCACTGTGGCCTTCCCTTGCCTGAAACCCGCTTGTAAATGGCATAAGGCCCCATTTTCTTTGACCCAGGCTCTAAGCCTACCCAAAACCTGAGAGGAGAATTTTTTTGGGAGATTATCTAATAGGCTGATCGGTCTGTAGTTTCCCAGAGCCGATTTGTCCTCATTTTGTAGATAGGGACAATTATTGCACCCTTCCACGAATGAGGAAAGATATTACTTTCCAAGATAGCATTTGAAACTTGATTAATATAAGGGCCGCATATTGTCAGGGCAGACTTGTACAGATCAGATGGGATCCCATCTAGCCCAGGAGCCTTCCCTGTTTTTTGGGCCATAATAGCTATCTCTGTTTCTTTCCTAGTGAGTGGTGCAATAACACCTGCCCAGTCGATCCTATCCATGTACACATCCTGGCTATAGAGTGTGGTAAAATAAGAGATCCAGGTATTTGAGGGAATATGGCAATCAGGCCTAGAGCTCAAATTACAACCTTCTTGGGAAACAAGGGACCAAAACGCTTTGTGTTTAAATCCCTGGCTGCTACCAACAGTTTTTGGCATATTTATTCCGCCCACCCTTGCCCTACTAGACTTGATTACATCAGCACAGTCACGCCTTGCCATTACTATTGCAAGTCTATCCCATTGTCGAACTGCTTCCAAAAGGCCACTCTTGGCCCTCTGCAAGCTTTTTTGAACGATGGATTTAATTTAGACACTCTGCACCTCCCCATTCCCCTGTTGTCTCTGATTAAGAGGGCCTTCAGGGAAGCAAAGAACTCAGCATGTTTAGCCATGATCTGGTTGGCAGATTAAGAATTAGGTACAGGAGCGACTGCATATCTGGAAACCAAATCAGACATTCGAGCTACTAAGGCACCTTTATTCATGAAAGTCTCCCATCTTAGTACACGCTGAGTGCTGGCCACCTCCAGGACAGGTATAACTCTCTGATCTTGCTTTTTTTACTCAATTTCAGCAATCCACCTATCCCACTCTAACAAAAGGGGGAAATGATCACTGTAACATTGCTCGCCCACTTTAATGTCCTTAATTTCGTGCCAGATCCTAACATCAATAAGCAGATTGTCAATCATGCTACTATAGGAACCTCTAAAAAAGAGTAGAACATGCTGGAATATCTGAGGGAAAATGACCATTTCCTGGCCGTAGGCCATGTAGCAGCATTAGCTCAATACCCTGCTGCACCCTTGGGCTAGATTTGGGCTGGTTTCTCAACATGGGAAAAGATGTAACTCCCTATATTTCATCCTCTTCCTGGATTAGCTCTGCAAAAAGGGAATTGGGCTCTAGTAAAGCATTAAAGTCACCAGCTATGAAGACAAAATGCAAAGGAAGTAGGTCAGCCACAAATGTATTTAGCAAGTATATAGTTTCTGAGATTGTACTAGAGGGACCTGGTCTATTGTAGAGGTTGACACACAAAAGCAAGGGGGGCAATTTTGGTTTAATTGAAACTGCCAAAATATCAGGTGAATTCACAGGGATTTCCTTCACTTCCCTTACCTGGGAAGTCTTTATCCATGTGATAAGACCCCCTCTTGCCCCCTCTGCAGATGAATGGATGGCCTCTTTGCAGATTGATATGTACCCTTGCCTATATACATTTGTAATGGCCCATGTTTCCTGAAAAAGGAAAATACTGCAGGAGTCAATAAGAGACCCCCAGTCACGATCACCAATCTTGTTTCGTAAGCCCACTATATTCCAAGAAATTAAGGAGGATTGGAGAGGCCTAGGTCTAGAATGAATATCATTGACAACCTCATAGGAAGGCGCTGAGGGCAAAGTTAGTAAACCATCTTTTGTACTTGAATTCTTATCCAGAGTGCCAACCTTCTGGAATGTCTCCTGGGGACCACCATCTCAATTCCTAAATGAGTTCCCACCCTTGTACAATGAAATAGTATTCAGGGGTGCTATTTCTTCTTTGAGTCAGTCAATCTCTGGTAAATTAGCCTTTTGTTTGGAGATTTCAGCCACTTGCCCCAGGTCTCGCACTCCCTCCAGGGAGTGTCCGCAGCAGGGGCCATTGGAATGGAAGAAGGTGGGTCAACAGAACCCATAATAACCACCCCATTTTCAGGGGTGGCCAAAGGTTCCTCATCTAAAGTATCCCCACCAGGACAGTTTGTTTGAAGAATAATATTCAATCTATTTTGTAATGGGTTTCAGGCCTCTATGGATAACAGGCCATTAACCAAGTCAGGAGTAGCTAGTACTAACTCAACCGTATCCAGATGGCCTATGTTGCCTATGTGGCGCTTGGCAAAGATAATAATGGAGCCACATTCCCTGACATGCCTGATCCAATGGATAGCCTTATTTGTTAACAACAGGCCATCTTCATACAAATCTGTTGCTAATTTCGGAACATTACACATATATTTTAGATGGTCACATTTGTAATTAAAAAATTTCCCTGCACGTTGCCTAGCGGGAATATTCCGTGATTCTCCTATACAGGAGCTGGACTGCAAGATTCGGATACTGCAACTGGATCCTCTGGGAGTTTCATAGATTCCAAAAGTGGGCCTTTACTAGTCAATAAATTATAAGTCCCCACACTGGATTCCTTATTACTATCTTTGGCAACTGGCAGAGGGAGTTTAAAACTTTTCCCATCTGGAAACTCCTCAGCCCTCTTTTTGGCCTCCGGGCGAAGTAAGGTAAGAGCCTCAGTCAGAATCAGTTTAAGGTCCTTTATCTCTTGTTTTAGGTCTGTGATTAGATTGACCACTTCTATCTGGAAATGTCCACCCATAATCTGTCTGGTAAACATTGGGATCTGAACAACCCTCTTCTATATTTTGATCGAGGTCTCCTAAAACAGAGAAGCGATTAAAAAAGGGTATGTTATGCACTATATTGCTACCGTCAACAGCACCCATATCTGAAGTTTGTGTAAAATTTTGACTTGAAGCCCCTAAATCAACTGCGCCATCTGACCAAATTATAGTTGCTAGGTTTGGGGCAGGATCCGTGGAGCTGGCTGGAATGGGACTTTTCAATGCTCTGGGCTTAAACAAAGTTGAAAGGGGGGACTGGTTAACTCTTTGGTAGCTCAACTCTCCTTCCCATTTAGCATAGATTCCACCTCCTCAATTAAGGTGCCAATTTCGTTGGTGGCACAGTTTGAAAATCTTTTTGGTTTTTTTTTAGACTTAGGGATTTTAGATAATGTGGCTGCTACCGCGGGACTCCCTTGTGCTTTGCGCTTTCCCATCTTATGGATAATATCAGAAAAGCCAATGGATATAGCCAAGAACAGTTGAAAAATCAAACAGGAAAACATCTACCATGGGATCAAGAGGTGTGGCCTTGGTCTTAGAGAGAGAGAAGTTGAACCATCTACACCTCATCCTCTCAAAGAGGAAGTTTCAGGAATCCATAAATCACTGCATGACATTTTTGTTCATGCATGTGCAAACAAGTTAGAGAAAGGTTCAAGTGGAGAAAAGGTGTTGTAAGCCCACTCTTTGACAACGGCCATGTATTAAGAATTGTGCAACTTTTCAAACATTTATTGATCCCTAAATAAAACACCCAGCAGTTCTATTTCAAAATAAAAATCACAATGTTTACTACTACAGAGAATGTGGTTCATCTGCAAAGCATGTAATCTAATAATAATTTCCTGACCAAATTCTGAAATGTATATTACAGGATGTTAAGGGAAGGTTTGGCTATCGAATTCAGCCTGAAGATGATGACAACAGTTGGAGGTACCAGACGTTTGCTACCATTGCTTGACTTCCCTTGTGACTCCTGGAAAAAGAAACCAGTTTGAAGACTTGATATATCTCCAGCTGCTCAGAATCAGGTCCAACTATAGCAGAAAAGGAGGCACCGAACAAACAACAATGGAGCAGCAGCAGTTGGGTGAATTGCTTCCGGGGTGGATGGAGCAGGGGTGGCATCCTCAATCACAATCCAAATTCTGACAGCCTCTTTCTCTCCTTATGAATCATCTGTCTGAAGAAATTTGCAGAAATAATGACTCCATCCATTGTAGGTTCCAAGAAACAAACAAATGCAACTCAGATACCCAGTATAACTGTAGTATGTTACTAAGGAGATGCACCACTTAGACTCTTTAATTTATAGTAATGACTGAAACACTAGTGGTGAGACAAGCTGAGCACCATGAACCCAACAAGTATTTAGAGAATATCTGACAATTAAGGTTCAGCTAACTGAATAGAAGACCAAGCTGCAAGACGTTTCTCCCTGTGGATAGAATTCCCAAGACCCCTAATAAGATGCTGGAAGATTTTTCCGTCAGCACGTTCTTTAAGGCCCAGTTTCCTATTCCATTACACTGGTTTCTTGTCAAACAACATATACAGTTTAAGGTGCTGCATTTGGTTCATCACATCTACCACCTAAAACTCTAGCCCTTCTTTCCAACCTGGTGATCCCTGTTTCCTGACGAGGACTCTTAGGGCCAGCTGCAGCAAAGGTTTTTCCCCATTCTGTGCCTATGGGAAAAAGTGTTCGTACATATGGCCCTTAGATCACAAAATCAGCACCTACTTGCAATACCACATTTTAAACCTCCTATGAGAGGTGGGTATTCCTTTCAGATTCTGTGTACCCGCTTTCTGAATGCTCTCTTCTTGGAGTTTGGGGTATTTGAAAAATATCTATTTTGTTAAAAGGCCTTCTTTTGTGGCTCTTTGTGTCCTAGAACCAAGACACACTTGAATGAAACATTACGCTTTATAAGTAAGTGAAAGAGAAAATAAATAAATAAATAAAATAAAACAAGTAAATACATAAATAAAAAATATTCTTAAACTCTTACGACAGGACATCATTAACGGGCTCTAGAAGGTCGCAAATGGACATCTTTTCGTTATCTAGAGATTCATATGGTCTTGAGATTAACATTTTACGGGAGTCATGTGGAGAGTCGTGAACATTTAAATGTACGGATATATTTTTGGTGCACCATACATTTTTAAACCACATCGATCTAACAAGGAACTGCTTGCAATACATTAGAACTGCTTGCCAGGCATTATGTGCCTCTGTAACTAGAATACTGAGTTAGAAATATCGTGCTTCAAAAATATTGTAGCTAGCAAATCTCCTAGAAACATATTGTGATGGTAAGTAGCTATGTGTAACCACATATTTACTATGCTTAATTACATATGTTTGTACTATTATGATATTTATATCTTCAATGTGCATAGATGATATTGTGACAATCGATATGCTGGCTATGATATTTTTGTAGCCCAACATTCTTGTGCTCGATATTCTGGGGGTGGGGCGTTCTGGCGTCACCAGAAGTTGCAAATGGATGTCACTGCTGCCGTTCCTCTGAATTGCTTTAATAGGAGCACTGTACAACAATCTAATAAACTGTAAGCAGATCACCCTTGAGCAGAAATAAAGATAACTGTTATGAAACTAGAGTGCAATGTATCCCCTCTTCAGAGTTGAATCCCTCTTGTAGTTTTATTCAGCAAACTCACTGAACGGCAGATCGTCAGGTGTACTGTACAGAGATCATGATTAACAAGTAAATTGGCAATATATAATTAATAAAATAAACTAAATCTTTCCATCTGAAATTGTAGATAACTCACGAGAGATGTAATTTTCCAAAACTCATCAACTATGACATTCTGAGACACATTCCTGCCATTACGATGATGGAAAATAAATCTAGGGGTCATGGGGCACATGCCAGAGGCTAGATCTTTAAGGCATATTTGGAAAGATAATCCTTCAAACAAATTGAAAGTGGTATTTGAAGCATACCACAGGATGCAGCGGTAATTGCAGGGCCAGTGTGCTGCTTTAAATTGACATATCTATGTCGATGAAAAAGAGGCATGCACAGCAACACTGGTTAAAAAATAGATAGCTGCGTGCTCTATTGAGTTTATTAAAAAACAAATGTGTTCTTTCGTAAATGGTTAAAACCATTAGGTAATCCAGTGCTACCCGATAGGAGAGAGAGATCTTACAGTAGTGAAAAACAAATCTAGATGATTTTAACTACTAGGACATCGAAAACTTTTTGTTAAAATATTTTTAAATACAGTGCACCCTTCTCTATGGTCTACTAGGGCCTACCTTAGGGGTTACTTATATGTATTAAAAAGGAAGGTTTAGGTTTGTTAAAAGTTTGATTTTGCCAGGTCGAATTGTCAGTGTTAAAACTGCACTACAGGCTGAAATGGCGTGCTTGAGACATGTTTTTAAAGTGCCACTTAAGTGCGGAGCACATTGGGTGCTTCAGGCCGACTAGTACAATTTAATTTTACAGACCCTGGGCACATGTAGTACCATATACTGGGGATTTATAAGTAAATTAAATCATGTGTAAGTCAATTTTATAATGTTTAGGGGAGAGAGCACGAGCAGTTTAGCACTGGTTAGAAGTGAAAAAGTGCACAGATTCCTAATGCCAAATGAAACGAAATTCCGAAAACAGACGGGGTGAAAGCAAAAGGTTTGGGGGTAACTCTGCAGAGAGGGTCAGTTCCAACTTAACAAAAAACTGAACCAAATTGGAAAAAAAACACACATTGAGGCCTAACATGGTATTCCTGCTATTTTATACTTAGAGTTACCTGAGGTGAAAAACTACAAAAGCAGATTATGAGACATACGTTATGCTTTTTTTCAAAATATGAAAAATGGGCAAGTTTTGTGGGTAACTAATTTTTGAATAATTTGAGGTTTAATGATGCCTGGATTCGTAACCGATGAACTAATGATGTTGCGCCCAAACAAGTTTCCTAGTTTACTTAAAAGTGTAAATAATGCTATGAATTGTTATGTCACATTTTCATGTAGTACGCCATTATTTTAAAATAAATGCAGGTTTTTTTGTGTTCTATTTAACTTCTCTTCCTCACTCCCCCTCCCAATCAGTGCCGCCTTGCTTCCCCGGTGTGAATGACGTCAATATATTAGCGATGTACAACTTTTGTTAGAAAACATCTATTATGAATGAAGCTTCCAGGAAGGGAGCCTTTCGCTGGAAGTTCAGTTGAAGGCATGAGCCGTTGTTTAAGAAATGTTTCATTTGTATTTTACTTCTACGGGGTGCAGTTGCCGAGGAAGCAAGAAGAAGATTTCTCATCTTGAGAAATGGATTAGTGCTAAATTGTTGGGTAGTTCTAGCTATTCGGTTGTTGATTTTGATTTGCCAAATATGACCCTAACAAAGATCATACCATATTAATCGTGCAGGATCTATTGATAGCTTGTTTGATTTGTCCATAAAACCTCTGGGATTCTGTTTTTCATGGGATTATTTCACAATTTTCCTCATAGATTGCCTGTGAGGCTTCCAGTGCTGTGTATGAGTCTGACACTTAGAATTTTTGCTTAGGAAATGCTTAACACACGATTATATAGTTTTATGATTTTGTATTTGTCTGCGCTTCTGTATTAGGCCTTCATGGCAATCCTTCCATTTTTCCTTTGTAAAACATTTTTGATTATTCTGTATTAAATATGTGCCTTTTTTAACATTTTGAGCATTAGTTGCTTTTATGCGCTAGAAAACATTAAGGCCCTCATTTCGACCTCAGCTGTCTTTTTTAAAGACCGCCGAGGTACCCCCGTGCTGAAGACCGCCAGTGCAGGCGGTTTTCCACGCAGCTTATTATGACTGCTGGCAGCCCTCCGTCCTTTTTCAGACGGAGAGGCGCCAGCAGCGATACTGGCGGTCGGCGGGGAAGTGGAGGCTGCTCCACCTCCATCGCCCAGTCATCAGAACACTACCCACCGAATCACGTCCTATGATTCGGTATGGCGGTGTTCTGGTGACGGGGAGCTGGTGGCGGACCAGCCCCCATGGATCCCGTCCCCTCCCGGGGGATTAATGGACAAGGTAAGTTGATCGTCCGTTAGGGGAGGGGGCGGGGGTGTTGTGTGTTGTGTGCGTGCATGGGGGTGTCCGTGTGAGTATGTAGAGGAGGTGTGTGAGTGCGTGTATACATGCAGGGGGTGTTGTGTGTATGGGAAATGTGTGTGGGCCAGTCTGTGTGCATGTCTGTATGTGTGCGGGTACGTGTTGTTGTAGTGTATGTGTGTGTGTAGGGGTGTGTATGTGCATGTTGGGGGTGGGGGTGGGGAGGGGATGTGTGAATGTGCATGTTGGGGGTGGGGAGGGGGGTCCTGCCACCTTTGGGGGGAGGTAAGGGGGTGGCGGGTGGGGGGAGGACTCGGGGAAGGGGGATGGGGGAGACCCCTATCAGTGCCAGGGAAGGAATTCCCTGGCACTGATAGTGCGTACCACCATGGATTTCATGGTGGTTCCAAACCACCCGAAATCAATGGCGGTATGCAGGGTCCTGATACCGCCGGCGTTCTGGTGACGGCCGCCGGACTGGAGACCGAAGTCTCTAGCCTGGAGGTCGGAGTGGAGAAGTGGCGGATGACCATGGCGGTAACCGCCATGGTCATAGTTCAATTTTTATTTTCGTCGGCCTGTTGGCGCTTTTACTGTCACTTCTCCCCCGTCTGCCAGGGTCGTAATGAGGGCCTAATTCTTTAAAACTTCATATCTCTGGTTCCCCTTATCTGATTTCAATCATGTTGGTGTCATTTTAAAGATAACAATATAATCTATTTTTATGAATTGGTGTTGGATTTTTTTTTTATTTTTATTTTTTACTTATTTACTGTTTCATGATTTTGAAATGCTTTACACACTTGTCTCCTAAGTTAATCTTTGTCGCTCGTTGCCATGCTACTGAGGGTTGAGCTGAGTTTAATTTATTGAGACCTAACTGGGGGTTAGTGTCCTATTGCTAGGAGTAGGTACTTACCTTCCCTTACCAATAATCCACTTTCCAACATTTTTGGTGTTCAGTGGTGGGATACTTGTGTTTAATATCACACCACAGTTTAAAGTGAAATAAGTTAAAATCCTCTAAACTGATCTACAGCAAAAGTATTTTTGATTTTTCAAATTACTTCATTTTTTATTTTTCTGACTTGTTCTCATCAATTGATACCAAAGTATTTTAAGTGATACAACACTTAAGGAAGACCATGGAGGGTGATCTGGCTAGCCTACCCACACTCACTGCAGCTGAGCTTAGGGTGTTGTGCAGTAAGAGGGGATTACCTGCTGCTAACAACCTTGGGAAGGCTGTGATGATCAAGTCCCTTGAAGCCTGGCTAGCACAGGTGGAGACACAGAAAGCTTCAGAGGTAGGAAGGCAGAGGGAAGATATATTCTCTCCAACCTCCAAGAGGCGGCAGACGATCACCTGTCTGTGACATCAGTAGTTAGGGCTCCATCCAGAGCTAGTGGGATGGGAGGGTCTGTGGCATCATCCCAAAAAGAAGCAGACCTGGACCTCAGGAAGAGGGAACTTGAGGCCCATGTAGCCCTCATAGTTTGGAGGCAGACAAGTTGGCCCTAGAGATGAAGAAGTGGAAAAAGATTGAATAGAGGGATGGTGGCAGCGCCAGAGAAGTTGAGGTGTCATTGGGTGGTGGGTTCTGCCCCAAGTTACCCAAGTTGGTTGTTCCTGCTTATGGAGAGGGGGATGACATAGAAAAGTAGTTGGAGGACTTTGAGAGGGCTCTCCAAATGAGAAGGGTTAAGACCCAATATTGTGGTTCACTCCTATGTGAGTTGGTCCCACTTTCTGGGAGGGATAGGCTCCTGACCCTATGGAGAGAGAAAGCAGATTCCTGTCCCAGTATGAAGAGGTGTTTAACGAAGAAGTTTGGTCTGACCCCAGAGCAGTATAGAATGAAGTTCAATGACACCCAGAAAGTCAATACCCAGTCTTGGGTTGACTTTGTAGACATCTCACTTAAGACACTAGAGGGCTGGATACATGGTAACAAAGTGAATACTTATGAGGGGTTATATAATTTGATCCTGAGGGAGCACATCTTGACCAATTGTATCCAAGAGAGGTTACGTCAGCATATAGTGAACTCTAAGCTGTCCAACCCAAGAGAGTTGAGGGAGGCAGCTGATGAGTGGTTGAGAATCAGGGTGGTTGTCATGTCCTGGTGGGAGACTCTGAGAAAGGGAGTCAGGTCCCCAGAAACCTAAAGAAGGGGGTGGTAAGACCACCACAGAGACTCCCTCTGAACCCCAGAACCCTACAAAGGAGGGGAGTAAATCCCACATCTACTCTGACAAGCAGGGGCATGAAGGCCCAGGGTTAATGAAGAGGGAGGGAATCCTTGACTGGTTTAGGGTGGTGGTCAGTGCTGCTCTCCCCCTAGATTGTATCCTGGCCAATGACCTCCCAGAGGTGAGTCTGGTCCCAGATGGGGCAATCACCCAGGGCGCCCCCCCAAACCAAAGTCATGAGGAACCAGTCCCCATAGTTAGGTGACAAAGGTCCCAAAGAAAAGGGAAGAAGAAAAGGAAGGGTAGGCCATTCTTAAAGGGAGTTCCAGTGACCCCAAGGCCGTCTGCCCCAAAAGGGGGGGGGGGCAGAGTTGGCACTGGAAAGGCCTTACTGACCCCAAGGATGTCCTAAGGAGTCAGGCAGCAGCCCAGCCTCAGAGTGTTGCCCCTGCACTGACAGAGGGAGAGTGGAAGGAAGGTATCTGCCACAGGATGTGGTAGCCCTCCACTCTAGATAGCAAGAGGGGTGCCAGGACCCAGCAGTTGCCCCCTGTCAGGAATGAGGCTGTGCGCAGTCCAGGTCCCAAACAAAACTCTGCTGAAAGGTTTTGCGGATCTTTATGCGCACCACTTGTGACCCCCTCGTGTTCCAAAGGAGGCCACCAACGTCGTCTGCCCTGTGGTAAAGCTCATGTAGCTGCAGGTTCAGGACATTGGTGGACAAGATGCACTCACCAGTGTTATTCAATGAAGGGACTACAATTCCCATGTTTTTTGAGGCAGCAGCCATCTTGGGGTATGGCAGGCCTATAAAGCCCAGCCAAACCCAAGCATGTTGCTCCCTATTTTGAAGACTTTAATGCAGTCAGACCTCATGGGGGGTTCCTCTGAAGAAGAGCAGATTTCCTGCATGGCAGATGGACGGCAAATCGAAGTATCCTTGTTTCCATGATGAATTCCGAAACGAGTAGGTCGTACTCGTAGCGGTGAGGTCTTGATGAGCCCAATCTTGAAGGGAGTTGTTACTTCCAAAAGGTAAAGCGCCCCTTAGAACAACGAGCAAGGCGTTCTCAGTTTTCAGAGCAAAGCAGTCTTGGCACGACGATTAAATCGCTTTGGAGCACAGAAGTAAAGCGCCCCTTAGCACAATGAGCAAAGCGCTTCAGTCCACATGAGTAAAGCGCTCTTGGCACAGCAAATCAAAGCGCTTCAGTCTGCATGAGTAAGGCGCTCCTGGCACAGCAATCAAAGCGCTTCAGTCCGCATGAGTAAAGCGCTCTTGGCACAGCAAATCAAAGCGCTTCAGTCCGCATGAGTAAAGCGCTCTTGGCACAGCACATCAAAGCACTTCAGCCCGTATGGGTAAAACGCTCTTGGCACAGAAAATCAAAGCACTTCAGGCCGCATGAGTAAAGCGCTCTTGGCACAGCAATCAAAGCGCTTCAGTCCACATGAGGAAAGTGCTCTTGGCACAGCAAATCAAATTGCTTCAGTCCGCATGATTAATACAATCTTGGCACAGCAATCAAAGCGCTTCAGTCCACATGAGGAAAGCGCCCTTGGCACGATAATCAAAGCACTTCAGTCCACATGAGTAAAGTGCCCTTGGCACAGTAATCAAAGCACTTCAGTCCACATGAGTAAAGCGGCCTTGGCACAACAATCAAAGTGCTTCAGTCCGCATGAGTAAAGCGCCCTGGGCACAGCAATTCAAGCGCTCCAGTCCACATGAGGAAAACGCCCTTGGCACAACAATCAAATTGATTCAGGTCACATGAGTAAGGCGCCCCCTAGCATAACGACCGTAGCGCTTCTGATAATACAAGTGAAATCGCTATCTGGTATAAGGAACAAAGCGCTTCAAGTTCAATCAGTAAAAAGTTTCCGGCCTATAGTTGTGAATGTGAAAGCATTTTTGAAGATAAGCAAATTATAGTTTCATGGTTTTATTGGAAAGCATAATATGTGAAAAGCCTATTTAAGTCTTTTGGGAACTTCTAAGCTGTGATCAAAACGTTTATGTTATAAATGCGTAATTGTTACAGGATTGATATTCAGAGTATTATCATAGTCTAAGGCTCTTGCCATCTCTTGGTTCTAAGGTTGTAGTTTGTTCTTGTTCCATGATTCAAAGAAGGGGTTTCGCCCTCAGTTCAAAAGGGGTCTCAATCTGATATCACGGAGGCACCTTTAGTCAAGAGTCTATTGATGATTTATACTGCTATAAAGGAGTATAAGGATGTTTGTTCTACCCTTTTCTTTTCAGATCTCTCTCCCTGCAGTTCCCTACCCTAATTCCCTTCCCCCCGCCTGGCTTCATCATAACGCTGTGCTATAATAGCTTCTGAGCTGGTGACGCCGGGAGGTGTGCCTTTTGTTCAGCAACGTGCAGATCCCGAGGAAAGGACACTGTGACACCCTCAAAACAGTTCACCCACCTGTCAGTGGAGAGCTTAGGTTGTGGTTCTGAGTTCTCACAGCTGTCAGTAGCCTCTGCTGGGTGCTGGCCTTCATGGCAGGACTGCATTTGGCTGGGAGGTAGACTCCAGGACCAAAAGCAACGTAGGCCCCCTGACCCTGTTGGTCATGGTGGGTTCCTCAAGAATTGGGTGACCTCTTTGGATAAGCTGAGTGTTGCCTTAGCAAATTTAGGGATAGGAGAGGTGGGCACCTCACTACCCAAGTTGGCATAGAGAGAGGAGGAAGACCCCACTGGAGGGAAGTTTCAGTTTAAGATGTGTCCTTTCACTGTTGGAATGGGATCACTACCCAGAGGGAGTGGCCAGGACCGGAGGATGTGAGGCAGAGAAGGCCCTGCAAAGGGACAGCCAGTTTTCCTCATTGTCTTCCTTGCTTGACAAGCCAGGAAGACTCTCCCAGGGTTGGGCTGAGTCTCCTGGGTGTGTGGGCTGGGGAAGGGGACTTGTGTGAGAAAACCGGGCAGATTGCAGAGGTCCCCTAACTTTTTAGCCCCATTTTTCACTTTTTGCTGGTGTTATCCTGACTTTGATGGTACCCTGGGTACTGCTAACCAGTCCCAGGACCTGTGCTCTGTGTAAAATGAGTATGCAAGCTAGGCTAATGATAATTGGCAGTATCAACCTACGTAGTCCCTAGTATATGACAGGGTATGTAGGTTTAGGGACCCCAGCACAGGTAGTGTACCCATAAGTTGAGGTGCCCATTGTCATTTTAAAGGCCGACCTGCCTTTCTGGCTGCTTTCAAACTAAAATTATATGCAAATTCGACTTTGGTATTAAAAGTACTTCCAAAGTCTTAAACTACCTTATTTTTACATCCTGAGTGCTCCTAGGGTTGGGTGCCATAAAACTATAAGCAGGGAACTTATAAAAATTGGGGATTTTTTTTTTGTGCCAATTTCACGCAAGGGAAGAGACCCCTTAGGCAAGGGTTGCTCCTCTTGTGGGGGGGGAATTTATTTTAGGCCATTTCTGCTCCCCTTGGGGGCAGATCAGCCTATTTCTATTAGGCTGATCTGCCCTGGGGAGGCAGAAACCACTTAGGCACCAGGGATTGGTGTGTGTGTGTGAGTATTTTTTGTTTGGGGGGCAGCCCCTTGGGCAAGGGTCGCTCCCCATAGAGGCACATTACTGTTGGCCATATCTCCTACCCTTGGGAGCAGATCTGCCTATTTTCGGAAGGCCCATCTGCCCCCCAGAGACCAGTCAAGATTTTTTTTTCAAAAAAAGAGGGTGGGATATGGGCATAAATGGGGCCAAAGTTGTTCCTCACACCAGTGGGCAGATGGGGTGATTACCTCTGATCCACTCCCTGGGGGGGGGGGGCAGAAAGCCTGCTAGATGCCAGGGAATATAAAAAATAAAAAAAACGTGGGGTGATGGCTGTAGGAAGTTGGCTCTGTATATGCTATTTCAAAGTGAGACATAGGTGGTCATTCCGACCTAGGCGGGCGGCGGTTGCCGCCCGCCCGTCGGAAGCCGCCTGAATACCGCCCCGCGGTCAATAGACCGCGAGGGGTATTCTGACTTTCCCGCTGGGCCGGCGGGCGATCTGAATCAGATCGCCCGCCGGCCCAGCGGGAAAGCGCCTTCCACAAGGAAGCCGGCTCGGAATCGAGCCGGCGGAGTGGAAGGCGTGCGACGGGTGCAGCAGCACCCGTCGCGCTTTTCAGTGTCTGCATCGCAGACACTGAAAAGCCTAGTTGGGCCCTGTTAGGGGGCCCCAAGAAGCCCGTTCCCGCCGGCCAGGTTCTGGCGGTAAGAACCGCCAGAGCCAGGCTGGCGGGAAGGGGGTCGGAATCCCCATGGCGGCGCAGCATGCTGCGCCGCCATGGAGGATTCCCCAGGGCAGCGGGAAACTGGCGGGAGACCGCCAGTTTTCCCTGTCTGACCGCGGCGTTAGCGCCGCGGTCAGAATGCCCTTAGGGGCACCGCCGGCCTGTCGGCGGTGCTCCCGCGCCCCTTGGCCCTGGCGGATTGTATCCGCCAGGGTCAGAATGAGGGCCATAGTGTGCACAGAGTCCAAGGGTTCCCCTTAGAGGTAAGATAGTGGCAAAAGTAGATAATTCTAATGCTCTATTTGGTGGTAGTGTGTTCGAGCAGTAGGCTTATCAGAGGGTAGTGTTAAGCATTTGTTGTACACACACAGGCAATAAATAAGGAACACACACTCAAAGACTTACTCCAGGCCAATAGGTTTTTATATTGAAAAATAACTTTTCTTAGTTTATTTTAAGAACCACAGGTTCAAGATTTACATTAAACACTTTAAATGTAAAGCACTTCACTTAGATACTTTAGGAACTTTGAATGAAAGCAAAATCACATACAGTCTTTGTTAAAATGGCAATAAGCTATTTTCAAAGTGGACTCTGCAAGAATCAACAGTTCCTGGGGGAGGTAAGTAAAGATTAGTTTTGGAGGTAAGTAAAACAAGTCTCAAGTGTGGGACATAGGCAGCCCACGGTTGGGGGTTCAAGGCAACCCCAAAGTTACCACACCAGCAGCTCAGGGCCAGTCAGGTGCAGAGGTCAAAGAGGTGTGCAAAACACATAGGCGCCTATGGAGAACAGGGGTGCTCCGGTTCCGGTCTACCAGCAGGTAAGTACCCGCGTCCTCAGGGGGCAGACCAGGGGGGTTTTGAAGAGCACTGTGGGGGACACAAGTAGGCACACAAACACACCCTCAGCGGCATAGGAGCGACCGGGTGCAGTGTGCAAACCAGGCATCGGGTTTTGTACAGGTTTTAATGGAGGGACCCGGGGGTCACTCTAGCGGTGCAGGCAGGCACAGGTGGGGATTCTCTGGATAGCCACTACCTGGGCAAGCAGAGGGTTGCCTGGGGGTCACTCCTGCATTGAAGTTCGGTTCCTTCAGGTCCTGGGGGCTGCGGGTGCAGTGTTGGTTCCGGGCCTCGGGTCCCTTGTTACAGGCAGTCGCGGTCAGGGGGAGCCTCTGGATTCTCTCTGCAGGCATCACCGTGGGGGCTCAGGGGGGTCATCTCTGGTTACTCACGGGCTCGCAATTGCCGGGGAGTCCTCCCTGAGGTGTTGGTTTTCTGCAAGTCGAGCCGGGGGCGTCGGGTGCAGAGTGTAGAGTCTCACGCTTCCGGCGGGAAACGTGAAGTCCTTGGAAGTTGCTTCTTTGTTGCAAAGAAGTTGCAGGTTTTGAACAGGGCCGCTGTTCACCAGAGTTTCTTGGTCCTTTAGTCCAGGGCAGTCCTCTGAGGCTTCAGAGGTCGCTGGTCCCTGTCGGATGCGTCACTGGAGCTGTTTTTCGAAGTTGGAGACAGGCCGGTAGGGCTGGGGCCAAATCAGTTGTTGTCTTCCTCCTTCTCTGCAGGATTGTAGGTCAGCAGTCCTTCTTCTTTCTTCAGGTTGCAGGAATCTGATTTCCTGGGATCTGGGGAGCCCCTAAATACTGAATTTAGGGGGGTGTTTAGGTCTGGGAGGGCAGTAGCCAATGGCTACTGTCCTTGAGGGTGACTACACCCTCTTTGTGCCTCCTCCCTGTGGGGAGGGGGGCACATCCCTAATCCTATTGGGGAAATCCTCCAATCTCAAGATGGAGGATTTCTCAAGGCAGGGGCCACCTCAGCTCAGGACACCTTTTGGGCTGTCCTGACTGGTGGGTGACTCCTCCTTGTTTTTCTCATTATCTCCTCCAGCCTTGCTGCCAAAAGTGGGGGCAGTGGCCGGAGGGGCGGGCATCTCCACTAGCTGGGATGCCCTGGGGCACTGAAACAAAAGGGGTGAGCCTTCGAGGCTCACCACCAGGTGTTACAGTTCCTGCAGGGGGAGGTGAGAAGCACTCCACCCAGTACAGGCTTTGTTCCTGGCCACAGAGTGACAAAGGCACTCTCCCCATGTGGCCAGCAACATGTCTGGTGTGTGGCAAGCTGTCAGGAACTGGTCAGCCTACACTAGAAGTCGGGTATGTTTTCAGGGGGCATCTCTAAGATGCCCTCTGAGTGTATTTTACAATAAATTGCACACTGGCATCAGTGTGCACTTATTGTGCTGAGATGTTTGATACCAAACTTCCCAGTTTTCAGTGTAGCCATTATGGAACTGTGGAGTTCGTGTTTGACAAACTCCCAGACCATATACTCTTATGGCTACCCTGCACTTACAATGTCTAAGGTTTTGCTTAGACACTGCAGGGGCATAGTGCTCATGCACATATGCCCTCACCTGTGGTATAGTGCACCCTGCCTTAGGGCTGTAAGGCCTACTAGAGGGGTGACTTACCTATGCCACAGGCAGTGTGAGGTGGGCATGGCACTCTGAGGGGAGTGCCCTGTCGACTTAGTCATTTTTTCCTCACCAGCACACACAAGCTGTGAGGCAGTGTGCATGTGCTGAGTGAGGGGTCCCTAGGGTGGCATACAACATGCTGCAGCCCTTAGAGACCTTCCCTGGCATCAGGGCCCTTGGTACCAGGGGTACCAGTTACAAGGGACTTACTTGAGTGCCAGGGTTGTGCCAATTGTGGAGACAAAGGTACAGTTTAGGGAAAGAACACTGGTGCTGGGACCTGGGTCCCAGCACACTTTCAAATCATTACTTAGCATCAGCAAAGGCAAAATGTTAGGGGGTAACCATGCCAAGGAGGCATTTCCTTACACAACCCCCCCCCCCCAAATGAAAGAGGATGAGACTAACCTTTCCCAAGAGAGTCTTCATTTTCTAAGTGGAAGAACCTGGAAAGGCCATCTGCATTGGCATGGGCAGTCTCAGGTCTGTGGTCCACTATAAAGTCCATTCCCTGTAGGGATATGGACCACCTCAACAGTTTAGGGTTTTCTCATTTCATTTGCATGAGCTATCTGAGAGGTCTGTGGTCAGTTTGAACTTTGAAGTGAGTACCAAAAAGGTATTGTCTCAACTTCTTCAGGGACCAGACCACAGCAAAGGCCTCCCTCTCAATGGCACTCCAATTCTGCTCCCTGGGGGGTAACCTCCTGCTAATAAAAGCAACAGGCTGATCAAGGCCATCATCATTTGTTTGGGACGGGACTGCTCCTATCCCATGTTCAGAGGCATCTGTCTGCACTATGAACTGCTTAGAGTAATCTGGAGCTTTCAAAACTGGTGCTGTGCACGTTGATTGCTTCAGGGTGTCAAAGGCCTTTTGACAGTCCAAGGTCCAGTTAACTTTCTTGGGCATCTTCCTGGAGGTAAGTTCTGTGAGGGGGGTCACTATTGATCTATAATCCTTCACAAACCTCCTATAGTAACCAGTTAAGCCAAGGAATGCCCTGACTTGAGTCTGGGTTTTTGGAGCTACCCAGTCCAGAACAGTCTGGATCTTGGGTTGGAGTGGCTGAACTTGGCCTCCACCTACAAGGTGTCCCAAGTAAACCACAATACCCTGCCCTATCTGACATTTGGATGCCTTGATAGAAAGGCCTGCTGCTTGCAGGGCCTGCAAAACCTTCTTCAGGTGGACCACGTGATCCTGTCAGCTGGAGCTAAAGACAGCAATATCATCAAGATAAGCTGCACTAAAGGACTCCAAGCCAGCAAGGACTTGATTCACCAACCTTTGGAAGGTAGCAGGGGCATTCTTTAAGCCAAAGGGCATTACAGTAAACTGGTAGTGACCATCAGGTGTAGAGAATGCTGTTTTCTCTTTTGCTCCTGGTGCCATCCTTATTTGCCAATACCCTGCTGTCAAGTCTGAGGTACTCAGGTATTTGGCAGTACCCAATTTGTCAATCAGCTCATCTGCCCTTGAAATGGGGTGAGCATCTGTTTTGGTGACAGAATTAAGCCCTGTGTAGTCCACACAGAACCTCATCTCTCTCTTGCCATCTTTTGTGTGAGGTTTGGGGACCAAGACCACTGGGCTAGCCCAGGGACTGTCAGAGTGCTCAATCACTCCCAACTTCTGCATCCTGTGGACTTCCACTTTGATGCTTTCCTTAACTTGGTCAGACTGTCTGAATATTTTGTTTTTGAGAGGCATGCTGTTTCCTGTGTCCACATCATGGGTACACATGTGTGTCTGACCAGGGGTTAGAGAAAAGAGCTCAGCAAATTGCTGGAGGACTTGCCTGCACTCAGCTTGCTGTTGGCCAGAGACGGTGTCTGAGTAGATCACTCCATCTACTGTGCCATCCTTAGGGTCAGTGGAGAGGAGATCAGGGAGAGGTTCACTCTCTGCTTCCTGGTCCTCATCTGTAACCATCCACATGTTTACATCTGCCCTGTCCTGGAAGAGTTTTAGGCGGTTAAGATCGATCACCCTCCTGGGGGTCCTGCTAGTGCCCAGGTCCACCAGGTAGGTGTCCTCACTCTTTTTCTCTAGCACTGGGTAAGGGCCACTCCATTTGTCCTGAAGTGCCCTGGGAGCCACAGGCTCCAGAACCCAGACTTTCTGCCCTGGCTGAAACTCAACCATGGCAGCCTTTTGGTCATACCACATCTTCTGGAGTTGTTGGCTGGCTTCAAGGTTTTTACGTGCCTTTTCCATGTACTCTGCCATCCTGGAATGTAGGCCTAGTACATAGTCCACTATATCTTGTTTAGGCTCATGGAGAGGTTTCTCCCAGCCTTCTTTCACAAGAGCTAGTGGTCCCCTAACAGGATGGCCAAACAGAAGTTCAAAGGGGGAAAGCCCTACTCTCTTCTGAGGCACCTGTCTGTAGGCAAAAAGCAGACATGGCAAGAGGACATCCCAACTCCTTTTTAGTTTTTCAGGGAGCCCCATGATCATGCCCTTCAATGTCTTGGTAAATCTGTCAACAAGACCATTGGTTTGTGGATGGTATGGTGTGGTGAATTTGTAAGTCACGCCACAATCATTCCACATGTGTTTTAGGTAAGCCAACATGAAGTTGGTGCCTCTGTCAGAAACCACCTCCTTAGGAAATCCCACTCTGGTAAAAATACCAATGAGTGTTTTGGCTACTGCAGAGGCAGTCGTGGACCTAAGGGGAATTGCTTCAAGGTACCTAGTAGCTTGATCCACTACTACTAGGATATACTGATTCCCTGAGGCTGTGGGAGGTTGAAGTGGACCCACTATATCCACTCCCACTCTTTCAAAGGGGACCCCCACCACTGGAAGTGGAATGAGGGGGGCCTTTGGATGGCCACCTGTCTTATCACTGGCTTGACAGGTGGCACAGGAGGCCCAAAACTCCTTCACTTTCTGGGACATATTGGGCCAATAGAAATGGTTGACTAACCTCTCCCATGTCTTGGTTTGTCCCAAATGCCCAGCAAGGGGAATGTCATGTGCTAAGGTCAAAAGGAACTACCTAAACTCCTGAGGTACTACCACTCTGCTAGTGGCACCAGGTTTGGGATCTCTTGCCTCAGTGTAAAGGAGTCCATCTTCCCAATAGACCATGTGTGTTCCACTGACATTTCCTTTCTCTTGGTCAGCAGCTTGCTGCCTTAGGTCTTCAAGAGAGGGACAAGTTTCTTGCCCCTTGCACAGCTGTTCCCTTGAGGGTCCCCCTGTGCCCAAGAGCTCAACCTGATAAGGGTCTAACTCTATAGGCTCAGTTCCCTCAGGGGATAAAACTTCTTCTTGGGAAGAGAGGTTCTGTTTCTTTTTCTGTGCTGAAGCTGGTTCCCCAGTCTTCTTTCCTTTTCTCTTGGAGGGTTGGGCCATTATTCCAGACTCCAACACCTCTTTTTCACCCTGAGCTCTGCACTGTGCCCTAGTCTTGACACAAACCAGTTCGGAGGTACCCAGCATGGCTGCATGGGTTTTGAGCTCTACCTCAGCCCATGCTGAGGACTCCAGATCATTTCCAAGCAGACATTCAACTGGTATAGCAGAAGAGACTACCACCTGTTTCAGGCCAGTGACCCCTCCCCATTCTAAAGTTACCATAGCATAGCCATGGGATGTACTTTAGTCTGATTGTCAGCATTGGTGACTGGATAAGTTTGTTTAGTCAGGTATTGTCCCAGGGAAACCAGTTTGTCTGTCACCATAGTGACGCTGACACCTGTATCCCTCAGGGCCTCTACTCTAGTCCCATTAATAAAGAGCTGCTGCCTGTATATTTGCATGTTAGCCGGCCAGGCAGCTAGTGTGGCTAAGTCCACCCCACCCTCAGAGACTAATGTAGCTTCAGTGTGAACCCTGATTTTCTCTGGGCACACTGTTGATCCCACCTGGGGACTGGCTATTCCAGTGCTAACTGGAGTAGAAGTTGAAGTGGAACCTTTCTTGGGACAGGCCTTGTCTCCAGTTTGATGTCCATGCTGACTGCAGCTGCGACACCAGGCCTTTTTGGGATCAAAGTTTTTACCCTTGTACCCAAATGAGGATTGTGAAGAGGCTTTGGACCCACCCTCCTGTGCAGGTTTTTGGGGCCCTGTAGAAGACTCTTTACTTTTTCCCTTGGATGTCTCAACACTCTTCCCCTGGGGAGGCTTTGTGACCCCTTTCTTTTGGTCACCCCCTGTGGAAGTCTTGGTCACCCTTGTCTTGAACCAGTGGTCTGCCTTCTTTCCCAATTCTTGGAGAGAAATTGGACCTAGGCCTACCAGATGCTGATGCAGTTTATCATTGAAACAATTATTTAAAAGGTGTTCCTTCATAAACAAATTATACAGCCCTTCATAATCATTTACACCACTGCCATTAATCCAACCATCTAGTGTTTTGACTCAGAAGTCAACAAAATCATACCAGGTCTGGCTTGAGGATTTTTGAGCCCCCCTGAACCTAATCCTGTACTCCTCAGTTGAGAATCCAAAGCCTTCAATCAGGGTAGCCTTCATGAGGTCATAGGATTCTGTATCTTTTCCAGAGAGTGTGAGGAGTCTATCCCTACACTTTTCAGTGAACATTTCCCAAAGGAGAGCACCCCAGTGAGATCTGTTTATGTTTCTGGTTGCACAAGCCCTCTCAAAAGCTGTGAACCATTTGGTGATGTCATCACCATCTTTATATTTTGTAACAATCCCTTTGGGGATTTTTAGCATGTCAGTATTCTCTCTGACCCTATTTAAGTTGCTGCCGCCATTGATGGGAGCTAAACACATCTCTTGTCTTTTCCTCCCTATGGCTAGGAGCTGTCTCTCCAAAGCCAATCTTTTGGCCATCCTGGCTAACAGGAGGTCATCTTCATTGAAACTGCCCTCAATGCTTCCAGAGTTGGTGGACTCCCCTGTGGGAGAAGCAGCATCTCTGACTATCACTTGTGGAGTCAGGGTTTGAGGGACCCTGGTCTCCCTAACTAGGACGGGAGGGGGGAAATTATCCTCCAGGTCACTAGTTTCCCCCTCTGGAAGGTTGTCTTCAGAGGGGTGGTCTCTAGCAAACTCTGCCAAAAGCTCCTGGAGCTGTACTTTGGTAGGGTTTGATCCGTTTTTTATATTTTTTACTTTACAGAGTCTCCTTAACTCTGACATTCTTAGATGTAGGTAAGGGGTGAGGTTGAGTTCCACCACCATCTCTTCTGTGCTAGACATTATGGGCCTCATTCTGACCCTGGCGGACGGCGGAGGCTGTCCGCCAGGGTACCGCCGCTGAATGACCGCACCGCGGTCAAAAGACCGCGGCGGCCATTCAGACATTTCCTCTGGGCCGGCGGGCGCTCTCCAAAAGAGCGCCTGCCGGCCCAGAGGAAATGCCCCTGCAACGAGGACGCCGGCTCAGAATTGAGCCGGCGTAGTTGCAGGGGTGCGACGGGTGCAGTTGCACCCGTCGCGTATTTCAGTGTCTGCTTAGCAGACACTGAAATACTTTTCGGGGCCCTCTTACGGGGGCCCCTGCCGTGCCCATGCCATTGGCATGGGCACGGCAGGGGCCCCCAGGGGCCCCGCGGCACCCCCTACCGCCATCCTGTTCCTGGCGGGCGAACCGCCAGGAACAGGATGGCGGTAGGGGGTGTCAGAATCCCCCATGGCGGCGCAGCAAGCTGCGCCGCCATGGGGGATTCTAAGGGCAGCGGTAAACCGGCGGGAGACCGCCGGTTTGCCTCTTCTGACCGCGGCCGAACCGCCGCGGTCAGAATGCCCTGCGGGGCACCGCCGGCCTGTCGGCGGTGCTCCCGCCGACCCTGGCCCCGGCGGTCTTAGACCGCCGGGGTCAGAATGACCCCCTATTTCTCTAAACGTTGGGATACTTTTTAAGAATCTAAAACTATCTCTAGAACTTAATCCAAATGCTTACAAAACTTTTAAACTCTAAGAGAAATGCTAACAGGGACTTACACAAGGCCCTAGCAGGACTTTTCAAAATTTAGAAAAAATCTCAAATTTCAAAAATCAGTTTCTACTGACAATTTTGGGAATTTAGTCATGTGATCAGGTATTGGCTAAGTAGTCCAGCAAATGCAAAGTCTTAGACCCCACCGCTGATCCACCAATGTAGGAAGTTGGCTTTGTATATACTATTTCAAAGTGAGAAATAGTGTGCACAGAGTCCTAGGGTTCCCCTTAGAGGTGAGATAGTGGCAAAAGTAAATATTTCTATTGCTCTATTTTGTGGTAGTGTGGTCGAGCAGTAGGCTTATCAGAGGGTAGTGTTAAGCATTTGTTGTACACACACAGGCAATAAATGAGAAACACACACTCAAAGACTTACTCAAGGCCAATAGGTTTTTATATTGAAAAATATATTTTCTTAGTTTATTTTAAGAACCACGGGTTCAAGATTTACATTAAACACTTTAAATGTAAGGTACTTCACTTAGATACTTTAGGAACTTTGAATGAAAGCAATATCACATACAGGGCCTCATTATGACCCTGGCGGGCGGCGGAGGCCGCCCGCCAGGATCCCGCCCTCCATTATACCGCTCCGCGGTCTGAAGACCGCGGAGGGTATTATGAGTTTTTCCCTGGGCTGGCGGGCGGGCGGTCTCCAAAAGACCGCCCGCCAGCCCAGGGAAAAACTCCCTTCCCACGAGGATGCCGGCTCGTAATCGAGCCGGCGGAGTGGGAAGGTGCGACGGGTGCAGTGGCACCCGTCGCGTATTTCAGTGTCTGCAAGGCAGACACTGAAATACTTTGCGGGGCCCTCTTACGGGGGCCCCTGCCGTGCCCATGCCATTGGCATGGGCACGGCAGGGGCCCCCAGGGGCCCCGCGACCCCCCCTACCGCCATCCTGTTCATGGCGGCTTTCCCTCCATGAACAGGATGGCGGTAGGGGGGGTCAGAATCCCCTCGGCGGCGCAGCGAGCTGCGCCGCCTTGGAGGATTCTAAGGTCAGTGGAAAACCGGCGGGAGACCGCCGGTTTTCCCGTTCTGACCGCGGCCAAAGCGCCGCGGTCAGAATGACCAAGGGAGCACCGCCGGCCTGTCGGCGGTGCTCCCGCCCCCGTTGGCCCTGGCGGTAGAGAACCGCCAGGGTCAGAATGAGGGCCACAGTCTTTGTAAAAATGGCAATAAGCTATTTTCAAAGTGGACCCTGCAAAAATCAACAGTTCCTGGGGGAGGTAAGTAAAGGTTAGTTTTGGAAGTAAGTGAAACACTTACAACTCTCAAGTATGGGGTATAGGCAGCCCATCGTTGGGGGTTCAAGGCAACCCCAAAGTTACCACACCAGCAGCTCAGGGCCGGTCAAGTGCAGAGGTCAAAGAGGTGCCCAAAACACATAGGTGCCTATGGAGAACAGGGGTGCTCCGGTTCTAGTCTGCCAGCAGGTAAGTACCTGTGTCCTCGGGGGGTAGACCAGGGGGTTTTTGTAGAGCACTGGGGGGGACAGAAGTAGGCACACAAAACACACCCTAAGAGGCACAGAGGCGGCCGGGTGCAGTGTGCAAACCAGGCGTAGGATTTTGTACAGGTTTTAATGGAGGGACCCGGGGGTCACTCTAGCGGTGCAGGCAGGCACAGGGGGGGCTTCTCTGGACAGCCACCACGTGGGCAAGGCAGAGGGTCGCCTGGGGGTCACTCCTGCATCGAAGTTCGGTTCCTTCAAGTCCTGGAGGCTGTGGGTGCAGTGTTGGTTCCAAGAGTCGGGTCCCTTGTTACAGGCAGTCGCGGTCAGGGGGAGCCTCTGGATTCTCTGTGCAGGCATCGCCGTAGGGGATCAAGGGGGTAGTCTCTGGTTACTCACAGGCTCGCAGTCGCCGGGGAGTCCTCCCTGAGGTGTTGGTTTTCTGCAGGTCGAGCCGAGGGCGTCGGGTGCAGAGTGTAGAGTCTCACGCTTCCGGCGGGAAACGTGAAGTCCTTGGAAGTTGCTTCTTTGTTGCAAAGAAGTTGCAGGTTTTCAACAGGGGCACTGTTCACAGGAGTTTCTTGGTCCTGTAGTCCAGGGCAGTCCTCTGAGGCTTCAGAGGTCGCTGGTCCCAGTGGGATGCGTCGGTGGAGCAGGTTTTCGAAGTTGGAGACAGGCCGGTAGGGCTGGGGCCAAATCAGTTGTTGTCTTCCTCCTTCTCTGCAGGCTTGAGGGTCAGGAGTCCTTCTTCTTTCTTCAGGTTGCAGGAATTTGATTTCCTGGGATCCGGTGAGCCCCTAAATACTGAATTTAGGGGTGTGTTTAGGTCTGGGAGGGCAGTAGCCAATGGCTACTGTCCTTGAAGGTGGCTACACCCTCTTTGTGCCTCCTCCCTTGGGGGAGGGGGGCACATCCCTAATACTATTGGCGGAATCCTCCAAACTCAAGATGGAGGATTTCTCAAGACAGGGGTCACCTCAGCTCAGGACACCTTTTGGGCTGTCCTGACTGGTGGGTGACTCCTCCTTGTTTTTCTCATTATCTCCTCCAGCCTTGCTGCCAAAAGTGGGGGCAGTGGCCGGAGGGGCGGGTATCTCCACTAGCTGGGATGCCCTGGGGCAATGTAACAAAAGGGGTGAGCCTTTGAGGCTCACTGCCAGGTGTTACAGTTCCTGCAGGGGGAGGTGAGAAGCACCTCCACCCAGTACAGGCTTTGTTCCTGGCCACAGAGTGACAAAGGCACTCTCCACATGTGGCCAGCAACATGTCTGGTGTGTGGCAAGCTGGCAGGAACTGGTCAGCCTACACTAGAAGTCGGGTACGTTTTCAGGGGGCATCTCTAAGATGCTCTCTGGGTGTATTTTACAATAAATTGCACACTGGCATCAGTGTGCATTTATTGTGCTGAGAAGTTTGATACCACTCTGAAAGACTGCACCAGCTGGACACTTGGACTTTACCACTAAAAGAACTTTGCCTGTCTTCTACTGCTTCAAGAAGGGACTCCCTGTTTACGACAGGTACAAAGGAGCTGCCCAGAGTCCCCTTCATCATGTCCTGCAAAAAGAGAGCAGCTGACCAGCATCCAGTGGCCAATTGAGGATTCTGACCAGGTGCTTTATGGGAATTGTAGTCCCAACTCCCAAGAAGCAACTCAGAGCTTCTGGAACCTTGGATCAAGTTGTGGACACGTCAAGGACCCAAAAAGGACCTCCTGAAGATGATCCAGAAGTTTGGAGACATTTGGAGCAACTCCATAAGTTGAAGATGTGAACTGTGGGAGTTGTAGTCCCATTCCCCAAGAGGCAAACCAGAGCTTCTGAACCCTTGTCTGGTGATACGGGCCACGCTCCTGAATCAAGAAACACTTCTGCAAGAAAGTGCAACAGTGTTACCTCGTGGGTGGCCTGAACCCTGGTCGTTGTCCCTGTCCAGTGTGACCTTTTTTAACCCTTTGATCACTAGTTGCTTCTATGTGCTAGAAAGCATTACTTCTTTAAAAATTAATATCTCCAGTTCCCCTTATCTGATTTTAATCATTTTGGTGTTATTTTAAAGATAACAATATAATCTAATTTTATGAATTGGTGTTGGATTTTTATTACGTTTTGTGTTTTACTTATTTACTGTTTTGTGATCTCCTAAGTTAAGCCTTGTTGCTCGTAGCCAAGCTATCAAGGGTTGAGCTGGGTTTAATTTATTAAGACCTAACTGGATCTAAGTGGGGGCTAGGTGTGGGTACTTCCCTGCCCTTACCAGTGGTCCACCTTCCAAGAAATATTCTTTTTGCTCTATTTTTTAACTAAAATTCAGCCCTTTTTTGTGTCTCATATCTTATTCCATAACTCTGCCAAATGGTGTTTTCCTGATGAGGAGTGTAGTCTTTAACTGCTAGATCAACAACTCATTCCAGAGCCAAAATCTTGTGGTAAACAATTTAGGGCGATCAGATATTGCTGTTTAGGTGATTTTGGTATTTGGCTCCCCTGTATATGTCTTTCTTTGCCTCATACAAGCCTGAAACAATTATTTAATCAGGTTTTAGGTTGTAAGGGTCTCCACTTTCATATTATGCCGTTCTCTCCCCTCCCCACACACAAGTGTCAGCTACCACTTTGTACACTGTTAGTTTAGTGAGAAAAAAAAAAAAAAACATAAAAGCTGGCTGTGTAGATGCATGTAGCTCCATAGCTGCTGGTGTGACATGATGTAACACTCACCATCAGTACTGTGACATATCAAACTGCTGTGGTTATTTTAATGACTTACTAAATTGTTGCCTGGCCACGTGTGAATGGACACTTACCCCTGTACACCTTTTGCCACTGAAACACACAAAACTGCACAGATTTGAAGGAAGGGTAGAAATTGTTTCACCATGGACCATAGAGTCTACAGAAAGCAAAGAATGAATGAGGTCTTCGTTATGCCAGGGAGCCCTGGAGGCAGCAGATTGTACACGAATAAGTGAGGATGTGACAGGAGGGCTTGTAGAATGACTAAGCAGCTGGCAACAGAGGTGGTAAGGGAACAAACACAAGGGGGGGGGGAGGATCACATGGAAAACAGAAAAGGGGTGAGAGGGAAGGACAGCGAGGACAGAGTTTGATAGGGAAAGTGTAAAAGGTCACATTAGGTTAGGTAGAAGGCCTACGATGAGTAACAGGGTGAAAAGTGACAAAATTTAAGGACAGGAAAGCATGGCAGGGGCCAGAAGAGGACTGCAGAGAAGATGGATGTGAAATAGGGGAGAGAAAGTGGCCTTAACGAGGGAAAAATAGAGAAGACAAGGAGACAAGTAAGCAATGATACACCGTAAGGAATTGGAGAGGACATATAGGAAGAGAAATAAAAAAGGAAGAAGAAAATGATGAGTCATATCAGATAATGCCTTAAAAGAGATGAGAGGGTATTAAGAGGAAGAGAGGCAAAGGGGGCTGAACAGGGTAGGCCAGCGGAAGCTATGACAGGGAAAGTAAGCAAGCTTAGAGAGATGGGAAAAGGGAATAGAAGGCAACACCAGGAAAGATTAGAAAACTGAGTCTCAGCAAATTGGGTCAGAAAAGGAAGAGTGAAGATAATACGGTGATCCGCAGACAGAGTGGAGCTATTTAGGCCTTCTGGCAAATAATTCTACTGACCCCGACTGTCTTTGGAAATATGGCGATTCTTAGAAATAAAATGCAGGTTTGATTCTGACACACAAAAAATACGGGGGTGGGATCCTCGATATAGCTGACAGTGTGGCTTTACGTTGTTCACGGAAGGGCCCCCACCATGTTAGCGGAACGGCTTTCAGCACAAATGCCCCAGCGGACTGCTGAGTGAAAGGTTGTGGGCAGAGAGATGAAAAGAGAAGCAGGAAAATATCAGCGAAGAGAACAGGAAAGGGAGAGAAGGTTATAGAAAGAGGTGGGGCTGAATGAAAAAGTGAGGACAGGGTCGGGTGTTCTATAATTACTATTTGTGTACTGCACAACATAAATTATTTCTAGATGCTCATATAATGTATGGTGTTATTCCCTTCTCGCTGATACTCGTGTTAATGGCATGACACAGGTTTCAACAACGTGTTGGGATTACATGTAAGCACACCATTTCAATACTAAAATGAATGTTTAAACATGAAAAAATTAAGCATTTGCAACTAAAATATACAGTAAAACACAATTCCCTAGTCCGAATGAGTCATGGTGTGTTTCATCTGCCCCCAGTAACCATCTTCCCTCAGGGACCTCGCTGTCATCCTTGTCTATGGTCCCTTAAAACTGACACTGCCAGGCTCAGTACTGCGGGCACCCGTCTCTCCTTGGCCTTGGGCTGTCTCTCAGTTACCGAATTCCCTCTCACACAAAATAAATCCCCACCTCACTCCATTATCTCCCATGCTGGTGCACTGTCACTCTTTTTGGTGTTGAGAGATAATGCATCAATGTGACAATGACGTGCCTCCTGTCACAACGTTTTGGAGTGATGGCCAGCAGGCATCGAGCCCTCTGGCCCAAGTGCTCCAAGACATGCTTCTAAGCTGTCTGTAGGGAAAACCGGCCCTGGTCTAACAAGACTAAGGATTTTAGAAAACATATTTTTTATTCTGTAAATAAACCAATACGTTTAATGTAAGAAAGCCAACAGGATGGCTGTCACAGCATTTACACTAAGTGTGGTTTCTTTCATTTTCTGATACCGGATAGCACAAAATATATTTAACATGGCCAGTCGTGGTTAGTAGTTTTATATTTAAAGTTAGACTGATCTTTAATACGTAATATCGGTAAAACATCGTGTTTGATGGTATAATTCGTAGCCACTGAGGTAGGTGAAGTGGCCTACTGCGAGTGATTGCAGGCGTGTAGTATGAAGGGTGCAATTACCCCAAATGCAAGCAAAGAAACGCCTTCTCTGTCACCTTCCTTTTGGTAGCAAAACACACCTAAGAAGGTGGGGTTCAGCGGCCCTCTCCAACCGGTCCGGTTATAGCTATGCTTCTAAGGCCAAGCGACTTCTCCATAGCAACTACCCCTTCACTCATTGGAAGCTTTTAGACCTGATGCGCGCAATTCATTTAGGAGGTTTAAAACCATTAACACATCGCTGGTCCTCCGTCCGGTTCAGGTTTTTTTAAACTTTTTATTTTATTGTTTTTAGAACTTTATACAGCACGGACATGGCCCAGAGGCATCAGACCGCTTTACAAGAGAACAGTTACCAATCAATCACAGCTGGAGTACATTCGAGATACAAATCAAAAGCCTGTTTTTTAAGTCTGTAAATAGAGTACACCTTTGAACCGTGTGCAAACTTCTTGAGTGTCTTTTTCTACGATTGCCACGTGTACTGACTTTTGTATCGTTTGGGCATAATTGTGGATAAACAAAAGGGATAAGTATGACAAATGAATGGCCACAGGAGATGGTTTTATATTTGTTTTCAATGTGTCCGTAACACGTGCCTCGCTAGGAGAGTCAGGTCTTATTTGACCTGCTCAGTGCCTCCTGCTTTGTGCTGCGTTTGCAGAGTAACACAATCATCAATGCGCTTTATTTCCTCCGAGACTCTCCCTTGATCTCTACATTTATTGAACTAATCTCTTTGCCTGTCCACAGGGCTCTCATCATAATGAAAAACGTGGAGGAAATCGCCATATGCTTTTATGTGAATCCTTCATGGGAAAGGATGCAGAGGAAGACGGTGATGGTGCCTTTCTCCCACACCCCTTTTTTCATCCATCCATTTTGTGTGTGTGTGTGTGCACGCGTGTGTGTGTAGGTGTGTGCGTGTGCCTTGGCTATGTACTCACTTCTATCCTACGTAACTTCTGCAATGAGCATGTGAGGGGATTTCATTATTTTAAATGTCTGTATCACACTGAGAGCAGCTCCTGTGGAATGAAGGATAATCTAATCCCACCGATATCATAATAACTATGGGAACTGGGTTGTGTATTGGCAGCTCACATCACCTTGTTTAACTTGGACAGTATTGGTGGCAGAGTTTCATAAATGTGAGTGGCAAATGGGCACCCTTTTGTCCCAGACATGTAAGCCACTTAACATCCCCCACCCCTCACCCGTCCCTCAATGTGGCTAAGTGGTTATTGAATTGCAGTGATAGAGGAAATGTTAGTGTGGCTGCAAATAACTACCTGCTTGAGAAGTACCTGCTTGCTTTTGAGGACCATTGCTTCAAAAACCCAGATATTAAAAGTAGAGTACGGCGCCAGGTCATGGTGTATAGGCCTCCAGCATTCACCTTCAAAGTCAATTGGTATAAGGGAGGGTAGCAGCAATTTTGAAATTAAGCTAGCCCCTGTAGCAATAACTTCAGATTAGCATGGATCGGAAGTGTTCATTAAGCCCCTCCTTGGGCAGAATAACCAAGAGACATCCCACAAATATGCCTCAAGATTTAATGGAATTACTGGGAACAAAAGTGAACTCCAAAGAAATAGAGGTATGAGGAAATCATGAACATGAAAAAGGAAGTTACTTTAGTGAATCAACACGCCAGCAGGGACCTCTTTGTAGGGAGTCTGCATCAGTGGACACTGAACACAGGACGGTGGATTTGAATGTGTTGCCTCTCTTGCGTGGAATTAATATTTCTGCAAACAATTCCTATTAATTATGAAACCTCCACCAGCCTACCAAATTTCAGGAGGACTTGAACATGAACAATTTTCTTCTGTTTCTTCTCACTGCTTTATGTCTGGACACGAGGAAACTCTTGGTTCTTGAGTTTTTCCCGTAAAGTTCTACGGTTGGTTTGAAGTTCTTTGTTGGTATATTTTGTTTCCTAAATTGTTCAGGACTGCGAGTTCCCTTTCGCTAGACCCTGCTTTACAAGTTATATAGATTGATTAAATGATTTTGAACATCATAAAATGAAAGTACATAAATACATTTCAATTAAATTTGAATGGTAAACGCAAAAATTAAAAAGAAAAAATAAAGTAACATCATCTGCATACAATAATGCAGCATGTCACCTCTGGTTTAGCTAATCCTGATACTGAATTCTTAAATACATTCTCAAGACTATTAACATACATTTAAGAGCAAGGATGTCAGCACACAAATGCACCTGACTTATTTGGTCAGTTGGAAAAAATGAGTGCATTCACCTAATGGGTCATGGTGGTCAGGTGACTAAAGGTGAGAAATAATTTTGACCTTTCAAATTAATCAACGATTAATCCATACCCAGCTCAGATAAAACATTCAGTAAGAGTGAATGTTGCACATGGTAAAAAAACAATGATTTTGTGTAAGTTTACAATTTTTTTGTGTTCTCAAACTCTGAGTTGAATTTTACTAAAAGTAATTTCATTACTACAAAGACTCATCGCTCATGAGGGAGACTCTGCACATGAAAAGATTGTCTTATGTTTTTTATGTGTGAAGTTCTCTGCCCTGGCAGTGAAGGCTCTGTAGTCATATATGAGGTAAATTGAGGACATTTGAGTGAAAGATAAGGCATTCAGTTCTCTAGCCTTGCATCTCTCTATAAAATCCTGCTGGGTTACCCCTTTGCTAATAGTTAGGCCTCGGCAGAACTTACAGAATTCCACAGGGTTATAAAAAACCACGCGAGATTCTGTGGACATTCGCAAATGGGTGGAAATAGGCACACCCTGCATTTGATTTAGCACCTAGAGCTCGTACTGCTCAGAAAAATCAGTGCGAACGGCACCATGTGATGTGCCAGAGGGCACTGCTTCTCAAGTTGGTTTTGCTGCTGCTGGAGTAGATTTTCAACTTGAGCCGCAGCATTCGGTTTGCGGATGGTTGCGTTGGAGAAATCGCACCGGGATGCCTTCCTAACAACCAAAAATCACAAGAGAGGAAGCTAAATCTCACTTGTGCTTGCCAACTTACTGTTTTGTGAGTCACACATGAGAAAAACCTCCGCCACACAGTGTTTGGCGAAATTGGGCCGGACCTCTCCACTACAAGCATAACACAGAGTGACCAAAACTCTGTCAACTCTGCATGTGGAGCAGAATATATCACCCACCCCTACTAATAGCATTTTTGGATTTTGTTTATCACATTTTTCAAGGACAAAGGAAGGTTCACTTTATGCCTTCCAAAGTCCAGTGCTACGTTACCTAATGTATCATAGTTGTGGAGACTCTCTTTTTGTGATTGCCAAGCACTCAACATTCCAGGAACCAAACAGAAATATGCTCGATAATCAGTTGTAGTCAAATGTGTTTTTAAATTCTGCACTCAAATTTGAAACATTTATGAATACATTCTGGCTCGTTGTTCTGGCTCTATGTGTATGTCGTGAACGAATCAAACCAATAATGTTACTGATACAGTGATTAAAGAATGGCATGAGAAGTTTTTGTAAACAAAATCATAAATATGCATAGCCCCAAGGGCCCTCACCCAGAAAAGATATGCAATTTCTTTCCCTAACCTTCTGCCCTGCTTATGTACCTAGATACAACTAAATTGCCTTACTTCCTATTCATACACTTTATTAGTAACCTTCAACACTGTGTACAGCCTTCCATTATTTGATTTCAAAGATCTTATTACATTAAAGAAGACATCAATGAAACACGAGTGTCAAACACACCGTAAACTGAGTCAGTTGTTACCAACTGGTTCAGCTAAGGAACAGACAGTATAGATGTTTCATGATATTAGCTTTCCCTACGCTGCCTATTGATTGCTGAGGCGGTCCAAGGCAATAGTGGTGATATGAGAGAAAACATTCCAGGCAGGCATAGGAGCAAATTATCTATTAATCTTTTCTCTTCTGGGCTGTTTGTGCACCTCTATGTTTTTTTAACAAAAAAAAGTACTAGGTTGTTCAAGCACATGTACCATTTTGGCCTCTTTGTGAACCCTTCCAAACTAATAAGTACATTAAGGGATATCCATTAGTGCAAATGCATCAATATCTAATTGCATCCTTGTTAGAAACGGGGTCTTTGGTTGACAGTCAGGTTACCCCCTGTTCAAGCAAGGACCCTCACTCTAGTCAGGGTAAAAGAAAGTCACCCTCAGCTAACCCCTGCTTACCCCTGTGGTAGCTTGGCAGAGCAGTAGGCTTAACTTCAGAGTGCTTGGTGCAAAGTATTTGTACCAAAACACACAGTAACTTAATGAAAACACTACAAAATGACACAACACCAGTTTAGAACAATAGGAAATATTTATCTAAACAAAACAAGACCAAAACGACAAAAATCCAACATACACAAGTCAAGGTATGAATTTTTAAAGATTAAACTCAAAAATAGCACTTTGAAACACAAAATTCTTCGATGAGGTGTTAACACGGCGTCGTGACAGAGTCGTTCCCAACAATCCGACACCAACGGCACCGGACACGGAGTTGTGTCGACCCCCAGGTACAGTATCTTGGTGAAGAAATGAAAACAAGCGGATGCGCGAAGTCAGGGATCGCGGTGTCTGTGTGAAACGTTAAATCCACGCACTTCGAGTGGTGTCAGTCACAACGTGGTGCAGCGACTTCCACCGAGTCGCAGACTTTGACAGGGCTGTAACAATGTTAGGCCTTCAAAAGTCGTCACGTTCCAGGGAAGATCACGGAGTCGGTTGCAGGCGGCGTCACCGGATTCAGCAGCGGCGTCGGTCCAGACTCGTCCGAAGTCGATTTCCTTGAATTTTCACCAGCTTTTCCTTTCAAGGGCCCAGGGACTGGATAGGGCACCACTTGTCAGAGCAGGAGTCTCTCCAGAGACTCCAGGTTCTGGCAGAGAGAAATCTTTGCTGTCCCTGAGACTTTAAACAAAAGGAGGCAAGCTCTAAATCAAGCCCTTTGAGATTTCTTCACAAGATGGAAGACACTCAAAGTCCAGTCATTGCCTTCTTACTCTGGCAGAAGCAGGAACTGCAGGATAGCTCCACAAATCACAGTCACAGGAAGGGCAGTTCTTCTTCCTCAGCTCTTCAGCTCTTCTCCAGGCAGAGGTTCCTCTTGTTTCCAGATTCTAAAGTCTGTGGTTTTGGGTGCCCATCTTATACCCAATTTCTCCTTTGAAGTAGGCCTTCTTCAAAGTAACGTCTCTTTTGAATGTGAAATCCTGCCTTTCCCAGGTCAGGCCCCAGACACTCACCAGAGGGTTGGAAACAGCATTGTGTGAGGGCAGGCACAGCACTTTCAGGTGTAAGTGACCACTCCTCCCCTCCCTCCTAGCACAGAAGGATTATCAGGATATGCAGGCTACACCCCAGCTCCCTTTGTGTCACTCTCTAGTGTGAGGTGCAACCAGCCCTACTGTCAAACTGACCTAGACAGGGAATACACAACCAGGCAGAGTCACAGAAATGGTCTAACTTTCTAAAAGTGGCATTTTCAAACACACAATCTTAAAATCAACTTTACTAAAATATGTATTTTTAAATTGTGAGCTCAGAGACCCAAAACTCCACATTTCCATCCACTCCCAAAGGGAATATACACTTTAATCATGTTTAAAGGTAGCCCACATGTTAACCTATGAGAGGGACAGGCCTTGCAACAGTGAAAAACGAATTTAGCAATATTTCACTGTCAGGACATACAAAACACATTACTATATGTCCTACCTTAACCATACACTGCACCCTGCCCTTGGGGCTACCTAGGGATTACCGTAAGGGTGCCTTACATGTAAGAAAAGGGAAGGTTTAGGCCTGGTAAGTGGGTACACTTACCAAGTCGAATTTACAGTTAAAACTACACACACAGACGCAGGTCTGAGACATGATTACAGAACTACTTATGTGGGTGACACAACCAGTGCTGCAGGCCCACTAGTAGCATTTGATTTACATACCCTGGGCACATCTATTGCACTGTACTAGGGACTTACTAATAAATCAAATATGCCAATCATGGATAAGCCAATTACATACACATTTTGTAAAGGAGCACTTGCACTTTAGCACTGGTTATCAGTGGGAAAGTGTCCAGAGTAACAAAACAGCAAAATCAGAGTCCAGCACACATCAACAACCTGGGGAACAGAGGCAAAAAGTTAAGGGAGACCACGTCAAGGATGAAAAAGTCTAACACGTGTCCCTTCCAGCTGAACGTGGGGAGCAACTACCCAAACTCATGGGAGTTCTCATCACTAAGGCAGAAGAACCTGGACAGACCAGAAGCATTGGCGTGTTCTGTACCAGGACGGTGTTCCACCGTAAAGTCCATCCCCTGTAGGCTAATGGACCACCTCAACAGTTTTGGATTCTCACCCCTCATCTGCATTAACCATCTGAGGGGCCTGTGGTCAGTCTGAACTCGAAAGTGAGTATCAAGCAAGTTGGGTCTTAGCTTCTTCAGTGCCTAGACCAAAGCAAACGCTTCACGTTCTATGGCATTCCACCTGCCTTCCCTGGGTAGAAACATCCTGCTAATGAAGGCTACGGGTTGATCTAGACCCTCTTCATTAAGTTGTGAGAGTACTGCTCTAATACCATGCTCTGGGGTGTCTGCACAACAAACTCCTTGGAGTAGTCAGGTGCCTTCAGCACAGGTGGTGTGCACATGGCAGCCTACAGGGCATGAAAAGCATTCTGGCAAGCCTCTGTCCAGATCACTTTCCTGGGTTGCTTCTTAGAAGTCAACTCAGTTAAGGGGGTAACAATGGTACCGTATCCCTTAACAAACCTCCTGTAATATCCTGTGAGACCTAAAAAGGCTCTCACTTTAATCTGGGTCTTGGGAGGCTTCCAAGCCAGAATTTTGTCAATCTTAGGCTGTAGGGGTGCCACCTGGCCACTCCCCACCTGGTGTCCTAAGTACACCACAGAACCCTGACCTATTTGGCACTTGCTCACCTTAATAGTGAAGCCTGCCTTCTGCAGGGCCTCTAACACTCTCCAGAGGTAGTGCAGGTGTTCCTCCCATGAGAAACTAAACACAGCAATGTCATCTAGGTAGGCGGCACTGAACTCATCCAGCCCAGCCAACACCTGGTTGACTGACCTCTGAAAGGTGGCAGGGGCATTCTTCATTCCAAATGGCATCACTTTAAATTGAAAGTGTCCATCTGGGGTAGAGAATGCTGACCTCTCCTTGGCCCCCTCAGTTAAGGCAACCTGCCAGTACCCAGGTGTTAAATCAAACGTACTGAGGTACTTGGCAGCTCCCAACCGGTCTATGAGCTCATCAGCTCGGGGGATGGGGTCCGCATCACTCTTGCTGACCGCATTGAGTCCTCAGTAGTCCACAGAGAACCTGAGTTCTGGAGTGGCACCAGGTGCAGCAGCTTTTGGGACCAATACCACTGGGCTGGCCCAAGTACTGCTGGAGTGCTCAATAACCCCTAGGTTAAGCATTTTGGATACCTCATCTTTAATGCATGCCCTGACCCTGTCAGTCACCCTGTAAACCTTCTGTTTAATAGGTGTACTGTCCCCACTGTCCACGTCATGTGTGCACAAGTGTGTGACTCCTGGGATCAGGGAAAACAGCGAGGAAATCTGTCCCAACACGTGGCGACAGTCACCTTGCTGCTCCTCAGTCAGGGAGGGGGAGCGGATCACTCCCTCCACTGAGCCATCTTTTTCTCCTGCAGACAGGAGGTCAGAAAGAGGCTCACTCTCATCCTCTACCCCATCATCTGTTGCAAGGAGCATTGACAGCTCAGTCCGCTCAAAGTGTGGCTTGAGGCAGTTGACATGCAGGATCCTTAAAGGGTTCCTTGGAGATCACAAGTCCACCAGGTAGGTGACTTCCCTCTTGCGCTCCACCACCTCAAATGGCCCAGTCCACTTATCCTGGCGTGCCCTTGGCCCCACTGGCGCCATCACCCACACTTTCTGACCAGGTTGAAACTCGACCAGAGTGGCATTCCGGTTGTACCACCGTTTCATATCCTCCTGGCTTGCTTCCAGGTTCTCCTAGGCGAGACTCCTGAAGCGGGCAGTCTAGTTTCTTAAAGCCAGCATGTAGCTAAATACATCCTGGAGTGGTTTACTAGGATCTTTCTCCAAAGCTTCCTTCACCAGACTCAAAGGTCCCTTCACAGGGTGGCCGTAGATGAGCTCAAAGGGGCTAAAGCCAAGTCCCTTTTGAGGCACCTCCTGTAAGCGAACAGAAGGCATGGCAAGAGAACGTCCCATTTTCGCCTCAAGGCCTCTGGCAGGCCCTGGATCATGCCTTTCAAGGTGCGGTCGAATCTCCCAACCAGACCATTACTTTGGGGGTAGTAAGGGGTGGTGAACTTGTAGGTTACCCCACACATCTTCCACAGAGACTTCATATACGTAGATATGAAGTTGATACCCCTATCAGATACCACTTCCTTGGGGAACCCCATGCAGGTAAAAACTCCCATCAAGGTATGGCCCACCACAGGGGCAGTGACGGTCCTTAGAGGAATGGCTTCCAGGTACTGGGTGGCATGGTCCACCAAGACCAGGATTAACCTGCTACCCATGGCTGTCTTGGGATCCAGAAGCCCCACAATGTCAATACCAACCCTTTCAAAGGGGGTACTAACTACAGGAAAAGGTTGGAGGGGAGTCTTACATTTCCCCCCACTCTTGCTACTTGCCTGACAAGTTTGGCAAGACCTACAGTAGGTATCAGAGTGCTTTCGCATTTGGGGCCAATGAAAGTGGGTGACAAGCCTGTCAAAGGTCATGCCCTGCCGCAAGTGTCCAGCTAAAGGCACATCATGAGCCAGACCCAGTAGGAAGGCCCTAAAGCACTGGGGTACCACCAGCACATGGGCTGCCCCAGTCTCAGGAACCTTAGGCCCGCTATACAGGAGGCCGTCCTCCCAGTCATTAGGTGTGATCCTGGCTCCTCGCCAGCCGCCTGGGCTGCAGCCTGCTGCCGCAGCCCCTCTAGAGTAGGGCATACCTTCTGTGCCTCACAGAATGCCTCTCTGGTGGCCCCCCCTTCCTGCTGCTACTGTGACAGCTCAGGGACCTCACCAGTTCAGCCATCTGTTCCCCTGTAGGCTCCGGGGCATCACCCTCAGGCTCTGCCTCTTCCCAGACCGTGGGAACTTCGGGGGGCGGTTCCCCGCGCCCCCTGCCCTTTCTCTTCTTGGCGGTCCCCTGGGCCACTGTTTCAGGCTCCAGGGGCTCTTGACCACCCTGCTGGGCTGCCATTGACCGGGTGGATACGCATCCAAGTGAGACCTGTGTTTCACCTCCTTCCAAGGGGAATCCTCCAGGTCATTGCCTAGAAAACAATCAACAGGCATGGTTGGACACACAGCTACCTTCAAGGAACCTGAGACCCGCCCCCCATTCAAAGGGAACCTGCGCTACTCAGCACAGGCGCTCTGAGTTACCCACTGCAACTACTTGGTAAAGTACCCGGGGAGATATCTGCTCTTCAGACACCAGCTGACTCCTCTCTGTAGTAACACTGGCTCCTGTGTCTCTCAGAGCGTCCACCCTCTGTCCAATAATGGTCACCTACTGCCTGTACTTCTTAGTGTTTTCAGTCACTAAGTTTCTCTGGACCAAGTCACTGTCCCCTAGTGAGACAAGGGTCATCTTAGCTGGTTCCCACCCACCTGAAGCCAGCTCCTCCCTGTCCTGCTATTTGATGGAGTTTTGTTTTGACCAATGACTTTGTGTTTCACCACTGCGCATATTAGTTGCTCAATGTTCACCAGTAGCACATGGTATGTTTTGTTCAGTTGAGCCGCCTATTGGCTTTGACATGGCATTAGCCATTGCTTTCTGTATTCAGTTTAGCCGCCTATGGGCTTTGACATTGCATTAGCCATTACATTCTGTATTCTGCCTATTGGCTTTGACATGCTGTATCCAGTCTAGCCGCCTATTGGCTTTGACATTGCATTCCTATTGGCTTTGACATGATGTATTCAATTTAGCTGCCTATTGACTTTGACATGCTATTAGATATTCTGCCTATTGGCTTTGACATGATATCATATATTACATTTTGTATTCAGCTTAACTGCCTATTGGCTTTGACATGATATTATACATTACACTTTGTATTCAGCTCCGCTGCCTTTTGGCTTTGACATGATATTATACATTGCATTTTGTATTCAGCTCAGCTGCCTATGGGCTTTGACATGATATAAGACATTGTATTTTGTATTCAGCTTAGATGCCTATTGGCTTTGACATGACACTAGACATTGCATTTGATATTTAGGTTAGCTGCCTATTGCCTTTAACATGACATTGCATTTGATATTTAGGTTAGCTGCCCATTGCCTTTAACGTGGAGTTAGACATTGCAGTTGAGAATAGTTCTGTATTTTTCCAAGCTGTGTTTTTGCACCAGAGAACCAAGATGTTTTGCTCTCACAGTAGACTAGACCTGATAAGAGAGAGTACATGGGCGTTGTTTCTCTTCCCTTGAGCTTGGGAACAGGAGTAGTCTTGGAGACCTGGCCAGTCTCCAAAAGGCTTGCTCAGTTTCCCAGGTCTGAGAGGAGGGGGCACACCTTTGTAACGAATGTAACAGGCTGCAGAGAGTCAGATTCGAATCTGCCGGACCTCGTGCTGGAGCTTGGCGCCAGTTGCCAGCATCCCGTGTGGGTAGATGACACTCTTTCTCGCGGCTGACAGGGGTCTCAGCTTGCAGACCTTAGAAAGATGTAGCTGTAAATAGTTCCTACACGGTGAAGTATTTGTTTTGCTTTGCATTCAATATCTTATAAATATAACCTGCTGTGTATATTGCAAACTGATATATTTTGTTTGATTAACGCGGACTTGAAAGCTACTAATTCGTCATTCATTCATAAACATTGTGGTTGGGGAAGAATAAAATAACAATAAAAGTCTTCTTTGACCTCAGAAGTGCATTTCTGTTGTGTTATGTTAGTGCTTAGAAACTAAATAAGAGGAAAGCACTACACTCCCCAAGCGCTACACTGGCCAAACCCTGGGACGGCGCACCAGTGGGTGCTGGTGTACTTTTGGGGCATTTGGGGTCCCCCCTCACATGACCCACCTGGTCACATGCATAGCATTTACGTGGGGGACCACCTGCCACTGGCTTCCCTTTGAGGAACCATGGCTTCCTTTCACTGGGGGGGGTTGGGAATCCTTAACCTGGGAATCAGTTTAAGGGCCTTTAGAGAACTCCCCCTGTTTACCCTTACCCCACTTTCTTCTGAGAAGGACCCAGACCACCATTGGCGTGGTCTCCCAATACCTCTTTTGGACCCTGGTGCTCTCCCAGAGGTTCGCTTCCTGTGCAAGCTTCCTGGGGTCAGTCAACTTGCTGTAAATCAGGTGCTGGCACAGCTCTGGAAAACATAAACTATACAAGTGCTCCCAAGCAATCAGATTGCAAAGCCCCTCATACGTAGTTACCTTACTGCCCTTCTCCCAACCATCCCATGACCTGCAATAAGAATCAACACATTCCAACCATGTTTGGGATTCCTTCTTCTTGTAGGACCTAAACTTATCCTTTTACTGCTCTTGGGCAAGACCATACCCTGTAAGCATAGCCATCCTTCATGCTAGGGTAGGTGAGATTCTGAGCATCCCCTAAGGCTGTTAGTGTATCCCTCCCCTCTACCTCAAGGTGCATCCACAGACCAGCCCCCTCAATGAGCTTCAGGGACCAGATTCATGAGAGAGCAGATTCATACCCCTTCAACCACAAGTAAATGTCATCATCCCTCTTGTAATCCTTTACAAGATGTTTAGGAATGTGCACCCTCCTCTCAGGCTGCACTGTAGGATTGCTGCCACCATCTCTGCTAGACTGGCCCCTTGTGTCTAACTCCTTTAAGCTAAGCTCATGAACCAGCTGCAGCTTCCTTTCCTCAATGGCCAACCTTCTCTGCTCCATCTCCCTTTCCATTTCCATCTCCATCTTTAGACTGACCTTTTTCAGGTCCAATTGGTATTTCCTCTCTGCCTGTCTGTCCTGTAACTCTTCAGGTGTCAGACCCTTGGAGGACACACTGATACCGGCCCTGGAGACTCTCTCCCTGGACATACCAGGCCCACCCACTACATCATTGTGAGTGACTTGCACCCTCTCCTCCTCACCCTGCTCATCCTCTGTGTGCCCCTCAACCTCTTTGGCTGTCACCCAGGCCCTCATTGCCTTTTGTAGCTCCTCCTTCTTTGAAGAGCTCTTAATGGGACAGGCCAAATCTTTGCAGAACTGCTTCAACTGAGCCATGGTCTAGCTCTCCAATTTCTCTATGTCAAAAGCATCTCGAGCGGATGCATCTCCAGATTGAGACATGATGAAGAGTTAAACAAAAGTGCAAAGTTCCAAGGCAGAAAACAAGTTCCCAAATGAAGTTTCCAGAAAAAGTCAAACAAGGGATCAGCAAAAATAGAAGTAGAACAAAATTAGTTCCAAAGAGAAAAAAGCAAAACCACAAGACAAGTAGTATGTGGTCACGTAGTGTCTCAACTCAAACAATATTGTACACTTAATCACTATATGTCAAGTACAAATACAAGTCCAAATCCCAACCGCTGATCACCAATGTTAGAAATGGGGTCTTTGGTTGACAGTCAGGTTACCCCCTGATTAAGCAAGGACCCTCACCCTAGTCAGGGTAAAAGAGAATCACAGTCAGCTAACCCCTGCTTACCCCCTTGGTAGCTTGGCAGAGCAGTAGGCTTAACTTTCCTAGTGCTAGGTGTAAATTATTTGTACGAACACACACAGTAACTCAGTGAAAACACTACAAAATGACACAACACCAGTTCAGAAAAATAGGAAATATGTATCTAAACAAAACAAGACCAAAACGACAAAAATCCGACATACACAAGTCAAGTTATGAATTTTTAAAGATGAAACTCAAAAATAGCACTTAGAAACTGTTAGAAATGGGGTCTTTGGTTTACAGTCAAGTTACCCCCTGTTCAAGCAAGGACCCTCACTCTAGTCAGGGTAAAAGAGAATCACCCTCAGCTAACCCCTGTTTACCACCTTGGTAGCTTGGCAGAGCAGTAGGCTTAACATCAGAGTGCTAGGTGTAAAGTATTTGTACCAACACACACAGTAACTTAATGAAAACAGTACAAAATGACACAACACAGGTTTAGAAAAATAGGAAATATTTATCTAAACAAAACAAGACCAAAACAACAAAAATCCACAACACACAAGTCAAGTTATTAATAAAAATGCAAAAAGAGTCTTTAAGTAGTTTTAAACACACACTAACACTGTTAGCATGAAATAGTACCTTGGGTGCGTCAAAAATAACCCCACATGGGCGACTGTGCATCAATAAGGGCTTGCGCCGCCTGGATTCCACTCACGAGCTGGACTTCGTGTCGTTTCTCCTTTCATCGAGTCGGGGAGCGTCGTTTCTTCGCTCCGCAGGAGAGCACTGCGTCGATCCGGTCAGTACTCTCAGGTCCAGGCAGGCCTTGCGTTGTTTTTACCCACCTAGCGGTGCTTGAGTCGGAAATCCAGATGCACGATGATCTAAAAACCTCGCAGCGCGGGTTGCAATCTCCCAGCCTTCGTCAGCGATGCTGCGTGTCATTTCTCCTGTTCTGTGCATCGATTCTTCGGTCGTGTTTCCGGCGAGCGTCAATTCTTAGCCGCAGAGCTGGCGGCACGTTGTTTCTTCTGCTGCAGATCGGAGTTGCGTCGATGTTTCCCCTGCACGACCCTCTGTGCGTGTATTTCCTTTTCTTTAGGCTGCCAGCTTCTCCTTTCAGGGTCCCAGGAACTGGATGGGCACCACAGGGTAGAGTAGGAGTCTCTCCAGAAACTCCAGGTGCTGGCAGAGAGAAGTCTTTGCTGTCCCTGAGACTTAAAACAACAGGAGGCAAGCTCTAAATCAAGCCCTTGGAGAGTTCTTCTCAAGACAGAAGGCACACAAAGTCCAGTCTTTGCCCTCTTACACTGGCAGAAGCAGAAACTGCATGATAGCTCCACAAAGCACAGTTACAGGCAGGGCAGCTCTTCTTCCTCAGCTCTTGTTTTCAGAAGGGTTTCTAAAGTCTGTGGTTTTGGGTGTCCTTCTTATACCCAATTTCTCCTTTGAAGTAGGCCTACTTCAAAGTAAAGTCTCTTTTGAATGTGAAATCCTGCCTTGCCCAGGCCAGGCACCAGTCACTCACCAGGGGGTTGGAGACTGCATTGTGTAAGAACAGGAACAGCCCTTTCAGGTGTAAGTGATCACTCCTCCCTTCCCTCCTAGCACAGATGGCTCATCAGGATATGCAGGCTACACCCCAGCACCCTTTGTGTCACTGTCTAGTGTAAGGTGCAACCAGCCCAACTGTCAAACTGACTCAGACAGGGAATCCACAAACAGGCAGAGTCACAGAGATGGTATAAGCAAGAAAATGCTCACTTTCTAAAAGTGGCATTTTCAAACACACAATCTTAAAATCAACTTTACTAAAAGATGTATTTTTAAATTGTGAGCTCAGAGACCCCAAACTCCACATGTCCATCCGCTCCCAAAGGGAATCTACACTTTAATCAGATTTAAAGGTAGCCCCCATGTTAACCTGTGAGAGGGACAGGCCTTACAACAGTGAAAAATGGATTTAGCAATTTTTCACTGTCAGGACATACAAAACACATTACTGTGACCCTCATTACAACATTGGCAGTAAATACCGCTTACCGCCGTGCAGAAGACTGCCAACACACCCCTGGGGCCCCGAAATTCCGCTACAGCTATTACGACTCACAGCTCGGAATCCGCCAAAATCCAGACACCCACACAAGTCCACCACAACAAAGGTTAGTGATAAACTGGCGATAACAAAACCAACACAGTCACGCCAACAGGAATACGCCCACATTATCACAACCCACGAATCCACGCGGCGGTCTTTCAACAGCGGTATTCCATTGGGGGGGGGGGGCAGAACACTCTAGGCGCCAGGGCAATTTTTTTTTTGTGTTTTTTTTTTTTTTTTGTTGTTTCTTTTTTTAGAGATGGGGAGCGACCCATCAGGCAAGGTGGCTCCCCAAGGGGGCAGAAACCACTAGGCACCGGGGATTTGTTTTTTGGCGCCAATGTCATGCAGGGGGAGCGACCCCGTAGGCAAGGGTCGCTCCCGGGGGGGGGTGGGGGTTGGGGGGGCAAATTTATTTTAGGCCATTTCTGCCCCCCCGGGGGACAGATCGGCCTATTATTAGGCCGAACTGCCCCCGGGGGGGGGGGCAGAACACTCTAGGCGCCAGGGCAATTTTTTTTTGTGTTTTTATTTTTTGTTGTTTCTTTTTTTAGAGATGGGGAGCGACCCATCAGGCAAGGGTCGCTCCCCTGGGGGGGCAAATTGTATTTAGACCATTTCTGCCCCCCTGGGGGCAGATTAGGCAATTTTAGGTCAATCTGCCCCCAAGGGGGCAGAAACCACTAGGCACCGGGGATTTGTTTTTTGGTGCCAATGTCACGCAGGGGGAGCGACCCCGTAGGCAAGGGTCGCTCCCGGCGGGGGAGGGTGGGGGTTGGGGGGGCAAATTTATTTTAGGGCATTTCTGCCCCCCCCCCCCCCTGGGGCCGGCTGAGCTACAGGCCAAACACCACAGGTAGGCACCTTGCAAAAAATACCTCTGTTTTCTGTGAAAAAATATGTTGTGTCCACGTTGTGTTTTGGGCCATTTCCTTTTGTGGGCGCTAGGCCTACCCACAGAAGTGATGTACCATTTTTATCGAGAGACTTAGGGGAACGCTGGGTGGAAGGAAATTTGTGGCTCCTCTCAGATTCCAGAACTTTCTGTCACCGAAATGAGAGGAAAAAGTGTTTTTTGGGCCAAATTTTGATGTTTGCAAAGGATTCTGGGTAACATAACCTGGTCAGAGCCCCGCAAGTCACCCCATCTTGGATTCCCCTGGGTTTCTAGTTTTCAAAAATGCACTGGTTTGCTAGGTTTCCTCAGGTGTCGGCTGAGCTACAGGCCAAAATCCACAGGTAGGCACTGCTTTTTCTAAAAAAATGTGATGTGTCCACGTTGTGTTTTGGGCCCTTTCCTTTCGTGGGCGCTAGTCCTACCCACACAAGTGAGGTATCATTTTTATCGGAAGACTTGGGGGAACGCTGGGTAGAAGGAAATTTGTGGCTCCTCTCAGATTCCAGAACTTTCTGCCACAGAAATGTGAGTAACATGTGTATTTTTAGCCAAATTTAGAGGTTTGCAAAGGATTCTGGGTAACAGAACCTGGTCCGAGCCCCGCAAGTCACCCCTCCTTGGATTCCCCTAGGTCTCTAGTTTTTAGAAATGCACAGGTTTGGTAGGTTTCCCTAGGTGCCGGCTGAGCTAGAGGCCAAAATCTACAGGTAGGCACTTCGCAAAAAACACCTCTGTTTTTTTCCAAAATTTAGGATGTGTCCACGTTGCGCTTTGGGGTGTTTCCTGTCGCCGGCGCTAGGCCTACCCACGCAAGTGAGGTATAATTTTTATCGGGAGACTTGGGGGAACGCTGGGTGGAAGGAAATTTGTAGCTCCTCTCAGATTCCAGAACTTTCTGCCACAGAAATGTGAGTAACATGTGTATTTTTAGCCAAATTTTGAGGTTTGCAAAGGATTCTGGGTAACAGAACCTGGTCCGAGCCCCGCAAGTCACCCCTCCTTGGATTCCCCTAGGTCTCTAGTTTTCAGAAATGCACAGGTTTGGTAGGTTTCCCTAGGTGCCGGCTGAGCTAGAGGCCAAAATCTACAGGTAGGCACTTCGCAAAAAACACCTCTGTTTTTTTCAAAAATTTAGGATGTGTCCACGTTGCGCTTTGGGGTGTTTCCTGTCGCCGGCGCTAGGCCAACCCACGCAAGTGAGGTATCATTTTTATCGGAAGACTTGGGGGAACGCTGGGTGGAAGGAAATTTGTAGCTCCTCTCAGATTCCAGAACTTTCTGCCACAGAAATGTGAGGGACATGTGTTTTTTTAGCCAAATTTTGAGGTTTGCAAAGGATTCTGGGTAACAGAACCTGGTCCGAGCCCCGCAAGTCACCCCTCCTTGGATCCCCCTAGGTCTCTAGTTTTCAGAAATGCACAGGTTTGGTAGGTTTCCCTAGGTGGCGGCTGAGCTAGAGGCCAAAATCTACAGGTAGTCACTTTGCTAAAAACAGCTCTGTTTTCTGTGATATGTCCACGTTGTGTTTTGGGGCATATCCTGTCGCGGGCGCTAGGCCTACCCACACAAGTGAGGTATCATTTTTATCGGGAGACGTGGGGGAACGCTAGGTGGAAGGAAATTTGTGGCTCCTCTCAGATTCCAGAACTTTCTGCCACAGAAATGTGAGGAACATGTGTTTTTTTAGCCAAATTTTGAGGTTTGCAAAGGATTCTGGGTAACCGAACCTGGTCCGAGCCACACAAGTCACCCCTCCTTGGATTCCCCTAGGTCTCTAGTTTTCAGAAATGCACAGGTTTGGTAGGTTTCCCTAGGTGGCGGCTGAGCTAGAGGCCAAAATCTACAGGTAGTCACTTTGCTAAAAACAGCTCTGTTTTCTGTGATGTGTCCAGGTTGTGTTTTGGGGCATATCCTGTCGCGGGCGCTAGGCCTACCCACACAAGTGAGGTATCATTTTTATCGGGAGACGTGGGGGAATGCTGGGTGGAAGGAAATTTGTCGCTCCTCTCAGATTCCAGAACTTTCTGCCACAGAAATATGAGGAACATGTGTTTTTTTAGCCAAATTTTGAGGTTTGCAAAGGATTCTGGGTAACAGAACCTGGTCCGAGCCACACAAGTCACCCCTCCTTGGATTCCCCTAGGTCTCTAGTTTTCAGAAATGCACAGGTTTGGTAGGTTTCCCTAGGTGGCGGCTGAGCTAGAGGCCAAAATCTACAGGTAGTCACTTTGCTAAAAACAGCTCTGTTTTCTGTGATGTGTCCACGTTGTGTTTTGGGGCATATCCTGTCGCGGGCGCTAGGCCTACCCAAACAAGTGAGGTATCATTTTTATCGGGAGACTTGGGGGAACATAGAATAGCAAAACAAGTGTTATTGCCCCTTGTCTTTCTCTACATTTATTCCTTCCAAATATAGGGGTGTGTGTAAAAAAGACATCTATTTGAGAAATTCCATGTAATTCACGTGCTACTATGGTCACCCCGGAATTCAGAGATGTGCAAATAACCACTGCTCCTCAACACCTTATCTTGTGCCCTTTTTGGAAATGCAAAGGTTTTCTTGATAGCTATTTTTTACTCCTTATATTTCAGCAAATGAATTACTGTATACCCGTATAGAATGAAAACGCACTGCAGGGTGCAGCTCATTTATTGGCTCTGGGTTCCTCGGGTTCTTGATGAACCTACAAACCCTATATATCCCCGCAACCAGAGGAGTCCAGCAGACGTAACGGTATATTGCTTTCGATAATCTGACATTGCAGGGAAAAGTTACAGAGTAAAAAGTAGAGAAAAATTGATTTTTTTTTCACCTCAATTTCAATATTTTTCTTTTTCAGCTGTTATTTTCTGTAGGAAACCCTTGTAGGATCTACACAAATGACCCCTTGCTGAATTCAGAATTTTGTCTACTTTTCAGAAATGTTTAGGTTTCTGGGATCCAGCATTGGTTTCATGACCATTCCGGTCACTGACTGGAAGGAGGCTGAAAGCACAAAAAATTGCACAAATGGGGTATGCCCCAGTAAAATGCCAAAATTGTGTTGAAAAATTGGGTTTTCGGATTCAAGTCTGCCTGTTCCTGAAAGCTGGGAAGCTGCTGAGTTTAGCACCGCAAACCCTTTGTTGATGCCATTTTCAGGGGAAAAACCACAAGCCTTCTTCTGCAGCCCCTTTTTCCAATTTTTTTGAAAAAAACGAAATTTTCACTGTATTTTGGCCAATTTCTTGGCCTCCTTCAGGGGAACCCACAAAGTCTGGGTACCTTTAGAATCCCTAGGATGTTGGAAAAAAAGGACGCAAATTTGGCTTGGTTAGCTTATGTGGACAAAAAGTTATGAGGGCCTAAGCGCGAACTGCCCCAAATAGGCAAAAAAAGGCCTGGCACAGGAGGGGGAAAAGGCCTGGCAGCGAAGGGGTTAAGAAAATGAGGGAATGAAACACTGATAATACCCGACTAAGCCCAGGAAAGAACAGATTTCTCTTTTTGTAGGCGGTATGGAAATCTTTTGTATGGCTTCTACCTTGTCTATTTAGGGTTGTATGGTTCCAGACCAGATGGAAAATCCCAAAATACTGTATCTGATCTCTAGAAGGGCAGTTGCTGGAGGTGGTGGGGATTTAATGATATACTATACCAGGAGCAAAGTGGGGGGGATGAAAGGGGTTAACTCCGATGGCTTGGATATAGGTGCACACATTGGTGAAGGGTTCAGCCATGCTGCATGCGCTCCCATATGGTACAACACAGCGGTTTGGATGGGGAACTCAAAGAATAACTGGTTGATCTGGAGGAACTGGAACATTCAGAAGGTGGCTGACCTGTTACAGGGAGAGGAAGAGAGAGCAAATCCTTTAGGGATTTGCAAACTGGGTTTCGACTTCCGGCTATGCAGGTGTAGAGATACGCCCAGTTGAGAAGCCCTTTATGGGTGGCATTTTGGAGGGTGCCATATGAGATAACATCTTCCCCCATGCATTCACACATGGAAAAATTGGGGGAGGAACCATCTTCATACTCTATACTTTATCGAACATGCCATTTCCTCAGCAGCTTTCAGGGGGCTGTGGAAGTGGTGGGAAAATCTAGTGACCGTTGGGTTTGATGATGGTGACTGGGATGAACTGATAGCTGATGATAGTCGTAGTATGAGGGAGGCAAAATTAAAGTGTAGCCCCTTTCAGATATTACACAGACGACATTGGACCCTTGTGAAGCTCACTAGGGGGAAACTTGGTCTGATATCAATGTACTTGTGGTGCAAGAGTTTGGCAATATTGTACATATCTTATGGGAGTGCACAAAGGTTGCAAATTACTGGTGATGAGTCAAATCCACTCTTGAGGTAGAACTGGGTGGTGCCTTTGTTTCAGACCCATGTATCACTTCTGCATGATTTTTTGCTACTGCCTAATGACGTTGCATGTGAAACATTCGTTGTCAATGGCATTGGCTATGGTGAAAATGGGAACACTGAGAGTTTGGAGGACTGTAATGATTCCATCCTACTGGCAATGGCTTGAAGATTTGTATGAGATGGTGAGTTATAACCAGAAAATATACAGACTTAGGGTATGATTTAAAACTCAGCAGGTGCGTTCCTCTGTCAAAATGGTGACAGATATATCGTCTGGCAAAATCTTAATCCCATTAACTTAATGATTACATGCAAACATTCAAGGAGATATGGAGTACCTTTCTGCTCCATTGATTTCTGCACTGGGGGAAGGAGTGAGGGGGACTGGAGGAGGTGGTGATGTGGTGGTTTGTAGAGCTGCATTGTGTGGTGTGGGGAGTGTAAGGGAGGGGATTTCAATCTGTAATGTGCTGGCTTCCTAGATTGTTACTATGCAAATATTCTAGGTGGGATTTCTTTATTGCGAACAGTATTAATGGAGTGCCTATGGAGGAATATTTTATGTTTCTTATGTTCTGTAAAAATAAATAAATAAACATAAAAAAATAAAAAAGTGGACATTGTTCAGTAGAAGCTCTAGGAGGGCAGGAGTATACCCTCTCAACTAATATTAGAGAGAGAAAGGCTCTCAGGGATCTAAGAAATTGTATTGGACTTGCCTGGAGGAATGAAGAAAGTAGGTTGCTTCTCTAATTACACAAGAACAAATTTAACCCCCGTTACGCTTTTAAGTTATTAATTTCTCATCCTTTCATGTGTAAGGTGCCAGTCTGTCTAGGGTCTGAGCCATGACCCGATTTGGGTTTGCTGATCAACAAGGTTGGACTGCCTTTTCCCACACCTAAGCTTGCTTTAGGGAGCTTCTCTTGAGCAAACCCTCTCTTTTACTTTAAAAACATGCATGTTTGGTTTGGTTTTTGTCTCAACAATTTTTATAGTGCCTACAATCAACATTACACCAAATATAAGTTTAAAGCAATCCTCTTCATTAAAGACATAAACAGCAAGACTGCTCTACATGCTTTCTATATGCATGGAGCTATTGGGTTTTCACTTAAAAGACTGTTATCTCACTATCTCCATACCAATATATATTTATCTTCGCAATAGTTGTGTACTAGATATGTAATGTAGGTCACAATATTATGGCCTGCAATACTTTTCATCTCAATACTGTGGTGGAATACCTTGAAGAGCATCCATTCGAAGTTTGAAGAAGGAGGAAGTTTGGGTAGGAGTCCTCATCCAGCAAGTCTTCATTGCTGCCAGAATGTTCAAATTTATTGGATAATAATTTGAAGAGGTCAGTGGATATGCTGAAACAAGTGCAGCATTTAGGAGGATAAGAGTGCAATGTGTTAGGGACATGATTGAGGTAAATCTTTGCAGATTTTCTGTCACTGTTACCTCCTTAGACCTTGACAAGGCCATGTGGTGAATACTGTTAGCTTGAGATGTTGTTTTTTATGATGTCAGTGTTTTACCTAATCTGTTGTCAAGTTGGTGAACTCTCTGTAGGGCGTGGCCAAGATGGTGGTTATCGCACTAGACACATTAATTGGAGCTCTGTGTGAGGCCCCTACAATCCTGCTAATATCCTGCTCTACATACTGCAACCAGGCACTTAATTGGCACTTAATTGTCATCAGTTCCCCCGGTCTGTCAACAAGGACCTGGAAACTGCCTGTGGTTGCTGTGGGCTGTAAAGTGGATGTACAACCACTGTGGGAGAAGCGCTGCCCAGGAGCTGCGGCACCTGAAGGCGGCCAGCCTGAATCTGGGCTGCCTCGACCACGAGTTGACTGCATCCTTGTGCAGGCCTATTGCAGTGGCTGCATGAGCAGAAGAGGGTACCTGGTAACTTTGGGTGCTGAGTGAGTCATGTTCTGGCTTCTGTACCTGTGGCTTCATCTGAAACGGGTACTGCCACTAGAGCGGCCACCAAAACGTCTGAGGGGCATGGACAACGATTGGAGGCTGGTGGGCCAAATAGTAGCAGCTAGTTGCCCCTTTACTGGTGCAGCAGGCTGGTGGCGAGCTGGCACACCATGCTGACACCGGAGCTATGGCACCAGTCAGGCAGATCATCTGAGCATCTGATTGGATCATCATCAGGCTAGACACAGCAACTGTAAGCCTGCTCCCTCTCAACCTGCTCCCTGTGGGGATTTCCTGCATGCCTACCCTATGGGGCCCATCTGGGCCAAGCAGAAAATACCAGGAATGGACTCCCGGGGCACCCGGGTCTGCCCTATGGTGCTGTTAGAGAGCAAACATTATTAATTAAATATGAGTAACCAAAACTTTATAATTAATATATACTAAAAGAGTTTATTTAGAGAAACGCATTAGAAAAATAAAAAGAAACAATAACACAATATGTATGGGGGATGTTGGGAACAGGCTATGTTGGCCCGTTCCACTGGTTGGTAGTACACCGATTTGGTGATCTACTCCAACCCGGCCAGGTTGGAGAAACAGCACAGTCACCAGTACATTGTCTGAGCGGCAGAGCAAGCCACGCAGATGAATCCTTACACTGCTCTCATGCTGGAATAGCATGAGAGCAGCACCAGAATTGTATGAGGAGCCTATGCTGGTGTCCCAGGGACTGCTGGGACACCAATAACATCAGGGGAGGAGCGAGGTGGCCGGTGGCCGCCGCAGACAGCTGCGTTTTGTTTTTTAAAGTATTTTTATTTTTTTGTTCCCCCATGTGTCCCCTCAACCTTCCCTTGAAATTTGTGGGGCCCACTACTGGATGGCAATATACACCCTAAACAGCAATCATTCACAATTCTGAGACACACTTATGCCCATTCTGGAGTGGGATCTTACAGCACCTACTATGTTGTGTGGAGACTTGAATTGTGTACATGATGTTGCACTCAGATGTCAACATTCATCATTCAGTCATTTTTTGGATGCGGAAAACTGCCTTGCGTTAAAGACATGCAAGGTAGGCGTTCCCGCCCAAAAAATGACTTTAAGGCCTGTGCGTCTTATATATACTCCTGAGTCATTTTGACGCACAGGAGAGGGCAGGCCTTAAAAAACGGCACACAGCCTGATGTGCGCTGTTTATTAACGCCTGGGTCAGGGCAGGCGTTAAGGGATCTGTGGGCTCACTTCCATGGTATCTGACCATGGAAGAAGTCCAGAGGTGCACATCCCTGCCCCCAGGGACACCCCCTCCCATCCTCGCCCACCCCTGGAGGGCCTAAGTGCGCCATAGTCAGCTGTTCTGTCAATGCAATCCTCAAGGATGTCAAAATGCTGTGTTGCATATTAGGCCTAGACTGAAGGCTACTGCAGCATCCAGTTGAGCAGAGCCTCTAACATTTGTCTACCCAAAGGTTGAACAACAGTGTGCTCCGCAGATCAAACCTCACACACAATTGTGGAATAGCATTTTCTGGTGTAGGATACCAAGGGCTAAATTTAAGAAAAGTGGAATTGCATCCAATGCAGTGCCACTTTTCTTGCACCCCATAGCACCCCCTGCCACCACCAGGTGTGCGCCGTATTACATATACAGCGCACCATGGCGCAGGGTAGGGGCAATAGTGTCAACATTTATGACGCTATTGATATATTGGGCAGGATTAGTGCCAAAATGTTGGTGCTAATCCTACAGAGTACATATAGGCCCAGTGAAAACAATGGGATGCCTCCTTTTAATGCCTGGTCTGTGCAGGTGTTAAAAATAGCCGCTAAAAATGGCGCAGTGGACTCTCTTAGGTTCCACTGCACCATTTTTGCTGTCCCCCTGATAGGGGAATGCCCCCCTTGCATATATTATGCCTGGCACAGACAGAATGTGGTGCAAGGGGTTACAAAGTGGTGTGGTAAATTTGGCCTTGTTGGGCCACATTAGTGTCATCAGAAATGATGCCAATGTGGTGCAAGGAGGCGCTAGGCCCTCTGAAATCTGGGCCCCAAGTTTCTGTCTTTCTGGCATTCTAACACACCAAAACGTGTTGGCTGTGTGTCTATTATTAATGGGGGTGATATAACCTGACTGTACTGCAACAGTTAAGAAGAAAAAATGCAAAATGGGATTTCACTGAGTTAGTGTACAATGTGGATACACCACTGTGTTGCACACATTATTCTAGTAGGTGAAAATATTTTACCAGTCCTTAGTCCACGTGGCATCACTTGCATATAGTGTTATAGCATCTGAACATGTTGCCTTGCCACGGTGACAAACAATGTATAACCATGCAGAACACTTAAATGCAAAGGCCACACAAGCCATTGATGTTCTTGTTCATTATGAAGCGAATGAGATGTCTGTTAGAAAAAATGAGATGCTCGTTGCAAACTGACGTAACTGAGATACCTGTTGAACTATCTGAGATGCGCCGTGCAAGATGAAGCACCTGAGACATCTGTTTTTTAATGCATTTGTGACGGTTTGAATAAACAATATGGCTAATTAATTTTGACACAAATCAGCCCTATAAAACTCGAGAAGAGTTATGTTTTCTAAATAGAATTGTTTTGTCGTTTCTTTCTAAGACCAATACTCCCCTCATATCTATGGAAACTTCTCGCTCTTCATTGGAAGGGCGGAAAGGGATTAGGTTTGCCCTTTCTCATGACAGGATGGCTTGTTTGTCCATTTCAATAGACCGATTCTCATTTCATGGCTTTTCTCCCTATTCTTTTTTATAACATTTTTTATTGGTTTTTCTTACAGTAAGAGCACCGCATGCAGAACACTGCTGTGAGAATCAGGAGCTCATAGAAATAAGGAAATGTCAGTGTAAAGGAAAGAAAGAAAGAACAATTCAAATAGCATATACATGTGGCATATTCATGACATGACATAAAAGATACTTAGAGATGTAATAAGCATCGAATCTAGGCGCTTCTACATATGTTAGTCTACGCTGAATTGGAGGTAAAATATAGGGCATTCCCACTGCTGGGAAATTCTTTGAGGCCCGTAAGTTAAGAAACACAACACTATTGGCGTTCAGCAAATGTTTTAACTGACAACAAGTTGGAGATTCCCCACCCTGCCCCCAGATTCTAGAGTGCTTATGGGGACACCCCGGGCAGTTTAGCCATCTGTTGTCAGAATGGAGCAGTGGTCCATCCCTCTCTCAAAAGCAAGTGGTGGAGGGGGTATACCTTCCTTCCACTTCTACCCTAAGTCACACTTCGGAAAAAGGAATCCAAGGCCAATCAGCACTCCTGGGTCCCCTAGTTCATCTTGCCTTCCCAACAGAACAATCTTGGCCATGAGAGTTACAGAAATGTCACTTGAAGCTGCTGCTGCATGCTGCACTTGGCGTCCAAGTGGTTGGATACGTGGGAACTCCCATATGACATGTAGAAGTGTGCTAGTTGACGAAGAACGCATGCAGGAGGGAGAATGTTTCAGCCCCATCTCCCACAGTCGCTCAGGAGTGGGGTAGGTTCTGGGGAAATAATTGAGTTGAATTAAATGGAGCCTAGGTGATTCATCCAAACAGCTTGGTGTCATTTTAACGACTATCCATTCCGAATCATCTAAGGGTCCTCAGTCGTTTTCCCATTGTTCATGAAAGCACAAAGTTGGGTATGGCCTTTCACCACCAGTGAGTGATATATTTTCAATATGCTCCCTCTACCTAGGACCCACAACCTCAGAATGACCTCAAGAGGGCTAAATTCTGGCAAGTCAGCCAGTCTTTACTTCGATTTGATTAATCAGTGGCACAATTGGAGGTTTCAGAAAAAGTGGGAGCAGTGTAGGGAATATTTAGTCTTAATCTTTTCAAAAGATCTCATATGGAGCCCTCCACACATCCTCTAGGGTGGACAAGCCAGTCATATCACATTCATCGAAGTCGTCCAGCCTCCATACATAAGGGATTCCATTCCAAACCATAGGCAAGTTAACTGTGACAATTTCCCTTGACAGTCTACACATTTCAGGGTTGTGTGCCAGGCTTGTAGTGAGCATTTGATGGCATCTGGCTGGGAACATGAGCCATAGAATCTGTATAGGTAGTCGTTTGATGTTCCCCCAGGGAATAATTATAGTTCATGGTGGTAACCAGGGTCATCTCAGCAACAGTATGGCCAGTCCTTAATAGAAACCAGATGTGCCGCCCAGCAATATATAGATGAAGATTGGCGGTTACCATTACTGTATCAAATACCAATAATGTACATTTGAGGAAGGATATTCTGAGCTGTCATCCAACCAGAGAAAGCTCGTTCCCTCCGATGTGAGTTTGTTAAAGAGCAAATTTTATATCGTATATGGATAGCTTTGTGGACATAGAGCCATTTGGGTAAAGTGACTATGTTAAATAGGGCATCGATGTTGAAAAGGAAAATTTGGTCCATTCTTTAAGGTCCTCACAAGTCCTGGTGATCAGAGGAGTGATATTGCGGTCCCATCTCTCCCTCGGGTTAAGGGCAATGTTTTACCTCCAAGTCAATGTCCTCCCCCTGAGGGACGAAAGCTATTTGTGTTGACTAACAACCAAACTTGATGGTTCGCTAAGCACATTAAGGATGTACAGTATCCTATCACACGTACGGAGGGGGTCCTGTGTGAAGATGAAACCATCTGCATTTAGGGATATGCGCTCATCAATAAATCTGTTTCACTGAAAGCCCCTCAAGAGTGCATCTCATCTGACCAGTTCAGCAAGCAGTTCTACACTAGGGCAAAGAGCAAGAGTGACATTGGGCATCCCCACCTCATACCTCGCTCAAGCGTGAAGTGCCTAGACAGCATTCTGCCAGTCCTAACCTGTGCCTATGTGGCACAGTAAAGCGTTCTGATACCATTAGTAAAGCAGAGCCCAAAGTTTATCTTGAGTAGTATCTGGAACAGGAACCATCACCTCGTGGAATCAAACGTTTTTTAAAAATCTACGAAAGCCAGTGCTCGTGGCCCCACTAGGTCTCCACGTCTAGTCATTGCCTGGTGCAGAAATCTGAGACTGTCTGTTCCCCGGCTGAGGCATAAAGCTGCTTTAATAGCAGTGTACTAACTGTGCAATTACTTGGAGTAAAATAAGAAGATTGACCTATAGCACAATGGGAGCCCAGCAGAGTTGCTCTGCTTGGGAATAAAAACAGTTGTCCTTCCAGTAGATCATCAGCTAGGAAGACATTGTGTATTACATCATTGAATATTGACAGAAGGAAAGGGTGAGTGAGAGGCACATTTTTTTGAGAAAAAAAAACAGTTAGCCCCACACGGATGTCAATTCACCGAAAAGCCAGGGGTAGCGGAAGTGACATCACGCGCCCTTTGACCTCCACTTTCACTTATGCCCACATACTTAAACATACACACAAATTCACACTAACACTCACTCTCTCACAGAAACACACTCTCACCCTCAAACATGCACACAACATGCACTTTAAAACAGTTTTACTTTCATCAACTGCCATGAAAGGGCATACTCTAGCTAACTCTAGCTAACTGTACCTCATTTTTATTACGCTAATAGCGAACAATATGTTATAATTCACGATTAGTGTAATAAAAATGGACAGAAAACAAAGTGAGTCCCAGCTGACATCCCTAAGGATGAGCAGTGTTCCTGGCACTGAATTTGCCATCTCTGAAGCCAGGGGTCGCAAAAGCAGTGCCAGGAGTCGCAAAGGGCTAGCCAGGAGTTGCAGCAGCAACCCTTGGCGACCCCTAAATGACGTTCATGTAGCCCGGGTATCTTTCCAGATTGCATTGTAGCTACTGCCACTTAAAGCTCCTTGACTTTAACTGGGTAACCCAGCTCCTCTCATGCAGCAGAGCCAAGGGCTTTCATTGGGAGCTCTTCGATCAGGGGTCTGAGACACTCAGAATCCGATTTGTGGAGACAAGTGTATAAAGAACGATATTAGTAAAAGAGTTAGCCATGTCCCCAACCTCAGATGCCAGCGTTCCCTGTGCGGTGAAAAAATATGGAACAATTCTGGCAACCAATACAACAAACTTCCTGACATCCCTTAGTCATATACCCAGCCATTTGTAGCTATCCTGATGTGTCTAGCAGTGTTGAGGGACACAACCCTGAGCTGCTGTTGGGTAGCAGTAAACTGTCACAGCTCTGCCTCCTTTCTAGAGAGTTTAGCCTGAGCCAAGGCAACAATGTTGTGTTAGTTTTATAGTCTTTTTCGGATTATATGGGTTAGGACCATGTCCCTAATAATCACTTTAAATGATTCCCAAAGGGTTTCAGACAATGGTTAGTACATTAGCATTAAAGAAATCTGAGATATTGTCTCTCATGGAGCCCAAATAATAGTTTTTTAAAAACCACTGATGGTTGGGGCACCACTTTTTACCTCTGGAACCACCTGCACTAGCCAAGCGCTTTAGAGCAGGTGAGTGGAACAATATTTCCTGAGGGTTCAGCTTACCACTGCACAGACATTGGCTGCTGACATGAAAAAGTAGTCCTCATAGACTTATAGGGATTAGAGAGGAAAGAATATCCCTGAACCCCCCATGCCAGGCACACCACACATCGGTTAAGCCCAAGAAAGTTGACCAATGCAACAGCTTATGTGTATGGTGTGTGTTTGGCAACTTGGAGCACCACAAGTCTAATTGCTTGCTCATCACTGCATTGAAGTCCCACAAATCGCAAGTAAACTGGCTAGAAATTCAATGAGCTCTGCCATCAGAGACTGTACTGTGTCATCTAGAAGGGGAGGGAATAGGTACACTAACCAGTATCCAACTCTTTTCATTCAGTCCGCTAATCATTATTAAATATCGGCCCAACGGATCTCTATTGATGTTTGTCACACTTAAGGGGAAGGGCTTATGAGTAAGTATGGCCACCCCTCTAGAGGAAAATATAAACACTGAGGGGAATCCTTGGGTTTAACCATGTCTTCCCAAACTCCCAAACAGAAGGAAGTGGGTCTCTTGCAGTAGGAGTGCTAGTAGTGTTAGCGCGTCTGACCTCAATAAGTAAACTTACAAGGGGATGCGAACAGGTCGATGAACCTTTTGACTCAAAATTAAGATTTTCTTACCATAGCTCCAGTACATGCAGATTGATAATTAATAACCAATATGCAATATCAATAATCATCAACAATCAATAACAATAATAATCCATAGAGTCAGTAATTGTCACACACCATAACCTTTCACTCATGAATAACCATACCTTCTAGTAAAAGTTTGAATATTTATTTCCCTATATTAACAATGCTAAGGTCATGTAGATCAATCTCAAAATCAAGCGAAACACATACAGAAACAATAATGGATGTCCAAAGCGGCGGAAGAAACGTAACCTAATCAAAGCTTGAACTACAATACATTCTAAGGTAACAGTAAAGATTAATAACAAAGTCAACTGTGTCAAAGTGAGTACATACATTTAAGTTTAGCAGAGAAATTCATCAAGCATTATTCCCACTTAGCCTAATTTCACTAGTGAGAATCCTTAACTACCATCATATTAGCATGAGCATGTTGGGCTTCATGCTAAACAATTTAGCAACACAAGTTTGGAAAAACATCTAGCTATGGCTCTAGCAAAACAGTGCAGTGCAGTTGGTACCTAGAAAGGAAAATATGCATAATAATCAACAGTCTAAATCAAAATACCTATCCACAATGTGGATCAGCAAGCAGAGTCAGTCTTCGTCCTCAGGACATCAGTTGATCAGCAAGGCATTAGGATTCAGCATCAAAGTTCAGAAAACGCAAAGGCGGTGATTCTAACCGCGGCGGGCGGCGGTCGCCGCCCGCCATGCGGTTACCGCCAAATGACCGCACCGCGGTCACAAGACCGCGGCGGCCATTCTGGCTTTCCCGCTGTGCTGGCGGGCGACCGCCAAAAGGCCGCCCGCCAGCACAGCAGGAAAGACCCAGCAACGATGAAGCCGGCTCCGAATGGAGCCGGCGGAGTTGCTGGAGTGCGACGGGTGCAGTAGCACCCGTCGCGAATTTCAGTGTCTGCTAGGCAGACACTGAAATTCCTTTTGGGGCCCTCTTACGGGGGCCCCTGCAGTGCCCATGCCATTGGCATGGGCACTGCAGGGGCCTCCAGGGGCCCCGCGGCACCCCCTACCGCCATCCTGACCCTGGCGGGAGACCCGCCAGGAACAGGATGGCGGTAGGGGGTGTCAGAATCCCCATGGCGGCAGAGCGCACTCCGCCGCCATGGAGGATTCTCAAGGGCAGCGGAAAGTCGGCGGTACACTGCCGACTTTCCGTTTCTGGCCGCGGCTGAACCGCCGCAGTCAGAATGCCCAGCGGTGCACCGCCAGCCTGTTGGCGGTGCTACCTCGGTCATTCGCCCTGGCGGTTTTTACCGCCAGGGTTAGAATGACCCCCAAAGTCTTTTAGCAGTAAAGTTAAGCACGTCTCTTGTCAAGACACAAAAAAAAAATACTGACCCTTTGGCCAGCAAAAAGATGGCTTCTCTCAGTGCAGCGTCATTATATTAAAACTAGTAAAACTACTTCCCAAATCCCTATTGGTCAGTTAATCGCATGTCCAATAAAACTAAACTCCAAATCTATGAATTCTACCATTACTTCGTTCACATGTCGATGATTGGTTTGTCTTGCAATGTCCTCATCATCCGGCTTTTCAGGGAACAATATTGTTGCAGCTTCTACTCCAGTCAGTATATCCATTGTTCTCCTCCTGAGAAAGTCAGTCTCACACACATTAAACGCAATATGTTACATTAGCAAGAACAGCATCTTCTAGCAGTCGGTTCTCATGACAAACTTCCGTTGTGAGCTCATTTAAACAATACATTAGAAATCACAGTTAACTCTCTAGGACAGCCATTTATTAAACATTAAGAAATACAGCTTTGACACGAGGCCTGGTAAGTAGGCCAAGACACTCGCTAAGTTAAGTCCTACAATTAATAATGCTAGAGCATAATGCATAACCCTTAATATGACACATAACTATATTAGTCAAACATATATTCAACATTTCACAATAGTAATTCTCTAGTAAGTACACTTTGTGAACATTGGTGGCCACTCTTCGTAATCACATTTTCAAATGTGTGCATTATTTTCACTGTTATTATATTTTCTACACAAATCACTTATTTAGAATACATGAACACTCGTTAAAATATTTTTATTAAAACACCTGCATTAGCAGTCTCTCCTCTGATGACTAAATATGTCATCACACTAACTACCACCCACAAATTTTTGCATCAGCTAAAATTCTGTCAATTCAATCCCTTCATACCTTTGTTTCCCTTTGGAATTTTCTTCCCTGTACAATTTTTCCCTTTTCTTGTCATCCCTCCTCTGATTATTCTTAGACCTCTTTAATTTAATCGTTCTGCACAATTTGCACAATCCCCATATTCAAATTACACAAACCACAATAATTAATATTCCATGTAAGATTCTCAATAACATCCCATTCCATATGTTGCTGAGCTAATTTCACACTGAAGCAAAACCTTTGCCAACCTTTTCCCAAACACCTGGTTCTTTCAATTCTTTCAAGTCAGCACTTTCATTAGTTAGATTAGTAATTAGGCCTCTAAATTCCTTACTGTTATCAGGAATATACGAACACCAATACCTAGAATTAATCATTCTACAGACTCCGGCATCCTTCGCTAAAAGAATGTCTAAAGCAAGACGATTCTGAAGAGTCATAGCTCTATCAGCAGCTAACTCAGTATCTATCAGGAGTATGGTTCCTGAAAAGTTTGTCAGCATGTTATCCACAATAGTAGACAACTTTCGAATCTTTATCGAATTCAGAATGACTTCCACTGAAGGAATCATTGCTCCAAATGTATCTCCCACTATACCAGAAGAGGACTTCCTCCTCTGTCTCTTATGATGTAATTCAGTCACTTTCGGAAACTTCTTCAAATCATCCATTTGAAAAATCTTTGGGAAAACTATCCCCAAATAACATGTCCCATACCATCCTCTTGGAAGACGGTAATAAGCATTAAGACCACAAATATAATACATTCCAGGAATCACTGGGTTCTGTCCATTGAAAATAAACTATCCATTTACTCTGAAACAAAAACACATGCTTACATTCACTCATTCCCACAAACAAAGTATCAGTGCATGATTTAGGCCTGTATATACAAAGATTCTCTACGTGTTGTGCATCTAAAGGTCTTTTATCTTGCGTTTGAATTGCACTATAAGCATAATCATTCCTGTAAGTCCTGTTCTCTAAGCCTCTTTCTAACTTCTCCTTCAACTCCTTTCTCCTTTCAGCTGTGTGATCTAAAAAGCTTTTCTCTAATGGTGTATGCAAGCATGTCATAAGCTGTGCCAAACGTCAATGTAGGTTCAAAGAAACGTCTAACTATTAATAATGTCATTATCCTTACCTGCTCTACTCCAATACCTAATTATAGGAACAAACGAAAACACAACATCATAATTTGAGTAAAAGTACTGTATATACATCTGGTTCTAAAATCTTGTTAGTAGAAGACTACAACTTATTCCATAAGTTAATGGCAAGCTGTGATAAGTAACTAGTTCCTCAACTGATGAAGGAATAACACATAACAATTTCTTGCATCCATCGTCTTTACATGCTCACTCAACAAGCGATAGCAGACATTAGAAGAAAGTTCTCCTTGCGCATTAGTATCCCCATGCAAATATCTCTCATCTAACCTAAACTTCTCTATTGCCGTTAGTGCAGTAGTCATCTCAAAAGCAGAAGTATAGTTGGCTTCACTCTTATCAAGAACAGGCATACCCACAATCAATACCACAAACAATATTCCACACATAATCGCCACAGCAATGCTCATTTATTTACAGCACCTAGTATTCCTATCCAGATAACTAATGTTACTCATGATCTGTAAAGAATCAGAAAGCAGAAGAAAATTTAGAAAAACTGCAGCAAAAATCTAAAATAGGCAACTCTTCTATCAGCAATTATTTACAGCGTACATTCTCACTTCCAGGATCCCTTATCAAAATCGGTAAGCAGCTTGTCAAAATCAGGTTTCAAAAGTCAAAGCAGGTTATCAATGTCTCTTCCAATTAATTTCAACAGTCTCTTTATCAAAACTTTTCTCTCATATTGTTTCAATAGTTCAGTTCATCAGCTCCCTTCAAGTGCCAAAATACTGACCCCGAATGTCTCTATCAAAACAAAAAGACAAAAATTCTTGCTGCCACTCACTTGTAGTTTCATATGCCCATTCAGGACCTGCGTATCTTCGACTTGCTATTCTCTTTCTTTTCAACTTTCGCTCACCATTTAATTCTCCTTCAATTAGATATCCTCTCCTTATTGTATCTACTTCTTCCTCGATTGTTGCCTCAACAACCACTTCTTTTCCTCTTTCTACTTGCGACTCCGGCCACTTATCTCCTTTCAGTAGACCTTTTGTCAGTGTTCCCTTCAGATTCAAACTTGAACCTTCTCCTTGTTCTGCAGTGTTTTCTCTTGACGGACATGCAATCAGTTCAGGAGGAGTCAGATAACAGTGACTTTGATCCACCTCAACTCCTTTCCCCTCTGGCTCTGGCAATTATTCTGTTTGTCTCTCAAGATCGTCTGCTTCTGGGAAAGCCCTCCTCTGACTAGGCTCTTCTGCTGCCTCAATTGAGATAGACTCTCCGTCACCTTTCTGGAGATCTTCTCCTTCGTCTCTCAAAGGAGTGATTGAACCGTCCTCAGCGGACTTATATCCGGTCTCAGTTACCCTTTGTTCGCTTTCCAGCCCTGAGACATGTTTCTCCTCATGATCCAATGGACATGCCACTTTCTTCGTATGACTCGCATGAATCCAGTTCGTAATTCAACACTAATGGCAATGCGTAAGGCCATTTCAAATTCATGGCCACATACATCTTTGCAACTCTTGACTTCAAGGTACCATTCATCTTTTCCACTATTCCTGATGCTTCAGGGTGTTAAATACAATGTAACTTCTGCTCACTGTTCAATGCTGCACACAGTAATTTAATTACTTCATTGTTGAAATGACTTCCCCTATCTGATTCTAAAGAGATTGGAATCCTGAAACGCGGTATCAGTTCCCTAAGCAGTAGTTTCTCTAATGTGAGACTATCATTTCTTCATGTAGGGTAAGCTTCAATCCAGTGACTTAAAATGCATGAAATCACCAACACATATCTCAAACCTCTACACACGGGAATCTCAATAAAATCCATCTGCATTATGCTGAATGGACCTCCTGCTCTTCCAATGTGCCCCAAATTGACCACTACCCGTTTTCCTGCATTTAGTTGTTGGCAAATGACACAACAATGGCAAACTGCTTCAGCAACCTCCCTAAACCTTGGGTTGAACCAATCATGTTTAAACAATCGAATCATTGCATCCCTCCCAATATGTGCCTGACCATGAGAGTAACTCACCATTTGAGACAACAGACTATTTGCAAAAAACAATTGACCCTCTTCTGAAACCCATAACTCATCTTGTTTTTGCACACACTTCAATTTGCTCCACAAACGTTTTTCCTCCCTGTCAGCATTATTTTGCAACATCTTCAATTACTCCAAGGTGTCAATTACTTTCAAAGCATAGCTTGCACAGGTTTCATCTTCTTCAGATAACAATTCCCACTTGTCTTTGAATGATATACAGTTCAATGCACAAAACCTTGTGACTTGATCTGCATATCTATTTCCCAATGACTCAAAATCATGGCCACTTCAGATGTACACTGCATTTCACCACAGCAATCTTTTCAGGTATTTGAATAGCATGTAACAATTCTTTCATTATTTTGCCATTTCTCACTGGTGAACCAGAAGAAGTCATGAAACCTCTCTGTGACCACAACTGGCCAAAATCATGGACTATTCCAAATCCATACTGGCTATCCGTATATATTGTAACTTTCAGCTGAGCCAAAACATGGCATGCTCTAGTAAGGGCTACCAGTTCCGCTACTCGGGCAGAATACGCTCCTCGAAGCCAAGAAGCTTCCAAAATACCAGTAATTGTGCACACGGCATATCCTGCTCTCAGTGTCCCTGCATTGTCTCTTAGACAAGAGCCATCAACAAAAATAATTTGGGCATTTTCTTCCAATCGGGTATCTCTAATGTCAGGTCTTGGTTTTGTGCACAAGTCAATTACTTCAAGACAATCATGCTCAACTTCTTCCATCTTTTCGATTTCAACATTTTCATTTGGAAGCAAGATTGCCGAGTTCATCACTCTACATCTTTTCAGTGACACATTTGGTGACCCTAGAACATTTGTTTCATATCTGGTCAACCTCGCACCAGTCAAACATTGGGTTTTTGTCCTTGTAAGTAAAATCTCAATAGAGTGAGGGACCATTACAGTCAGGGGAGGTCTCATCACAATGCCTTTACACTGTGTAAGGCTTTGACCAAGTGCTGAAAGTGCGTGCAAACAACCTGGTTAGGCTGCTGCAACTGGGTCCAAAGTAACTGAAAAATATGCCTGTGGGCTGTTTACACCTCCATAGACCTGTGTCAAGACAGACAAAGAACATGCATCATGCTCATGGCAAAACAATGTGAAAGGTTTTGGGTAATCAGGCATACCCAACGCTGGAGCCTTGCACAAACTCTCTCTCAATTTAAATGAACGCTTTCATTCCAGCCTGAAAAATTTGGAAACTATTGGCAACAGTAGCCTACCATTCCTAAAAACATCCTGACATCTCTCTGTGTGGTCGTGAGATTTATCTGCAATATGGTTTTTAATCCTTTCTCTGGATATCTTTCTTGAACCCTTCTCAATCTGGTGACCCAAGTATTTTACTACTTTATAACAATATTGCAATTTAAGCGGATACACTTTGTGACCATTCTTTCCCAAATGGTTCAACAGGGCAAATGTATCATACTTGCACTCGTCCCTTGTTTTGGATGCAATCAGCAAGTCATCAATGTACTGCACCAAGGTCGATTGGAAAGGCAATTCCAACGACTCAAAATTCTTGAGTGACTCTTTACGTACTGCAGTACCGCTTCACATTTGATTTTATTGTTAAGCCCATGTAGGTTTCATATGCACATCCTATGTGCGCAGCATAAGAGTGATCGCTATCAAGTACCAGGTGAAAGGATGCCCAGGTGCTAACCACTTTAATAAAACAGGAAAAAGAAAAAGAAAGGCTCCCACATTTCACCTCTTGAAGCATATGTTCCTCATTTCAATAACATTGTAAAACATATCAAACAAGTCCAAATGAGTCAGACTACCCCTTGTATGTGGGCACAGCTCTCTACCTCCATTTAGACAGACCTTGTAGAGGACTGTTTGTAGTAACTACGAGCTCCAAGTACAGTGGTCCATCACGGTAACTTAAGTCAGGCCGGTCCATCCCCTCCCGACCCAGGCAGCCACCATTTCAAGGACAGTCGTTTCAGTTAAGTCTTCGTCCAAAGCATATCTGCTTTGTCACTCCTCCGAATTTTGTTGTGTCTGTTTTTGTTATCTACAGTATCTGGAACTTTGCTCTTTCAGACCCTGCCTTGTTCACGGGAGCGCCTATCCCCTATTTCCATTTTGCAGTCTGAGCGAAGTGTCAGTGGAGGCATCTGTACAGTCACTCCGAGGTGTCAACAGGGGAATCGATTGGAAGTTTCACGGTGGATCACTTTATGTTTGGCCTGCACAAAAATCATACAAGCATTGAGAAAGCCAATACCAGCGAGTAACAGGCGACCATATTTGTTGTTGCAATTCAGCAAGCATTGCCAAAGTGAGACAAACCAATGCCTTTTGAAATAGCTGTTTGAAATAGCAATTAGCCTGTGTTAGCGCGTCCACTAATAAAAAATAAATGGTGCATGCAACCGTCTCCTGAGCACAGTATCTGTTCATTCGTCATGCCCCTGCCCTAGATGCCACACTGCCACAGTCTTACAATAACTTCCTTTGTTGCAACCAAGCCTTTTGTGGACAAAGAGATGTGGCAAAACTGTCGGAGCTGCCGACCTTGGACCTGGGAAACCAGGTTCGGGCGTTGGTTCAGCCTCTTGTGCTTCTGGGCAAATTGCTCAATCTACCCATGCCTTATAAAAATTGAATGGGTCCTTGTGTGAGGTAACTGGTGTTCTGTAAAGCGCTGTAAAACCATCAGGCCGAGCTCGTTCTATATAAAACTGAGCAAAAAAGTACATCCTTGGGCAACGAATGCTTGAGTTACACCTAGCTTTCTGTTGCTATATTGTTAGAAATGGGGTGTTTGGTTGGCAGTCAGGTTTCTCCCTGTCCAAACAAGAACATTCGCTCTAGTCAGGGTAGGTCACACACAATCCAAATTATCCTGTGCCCACCCTGTGGTAGCTTGGCACTGAGCAGTCAGGCTTAATGTAGGAGGCATTGTGTAAAGTATTTGTGCAATAAATCATTCAATAACACAGTATAACACCACAAAAATACACCACACAGTGTTTAGAGAACAATAGAATATTTATCTGTTAAATGCAGGTCAAAACGATCATGATTTGAAAAGTACATGCTGAAATATCACTTCAGAAAATTATAAAAAGAGTCTTTAATCTTTAAAAAGCAACGAGTGTCTCTTTCAAGCAGAAAGTACCTGGTTTGCCTTTAAATTCTCTGCAAGGGACCACAGAGGAGGGGGTGTGTGGAAAATTGGGACGCGTGCGTTGGTTTCTCCTGGTGCACACAGACGATGTGTCCATAATTTTCCACGCAGGGAAGGCTTTGTGTCATTTTCTGGTGCACTGTCTTGGATCCTCTTCAGGTTGCGTTGTATTCGGATGCCCTGGGGATGATCCGGAGAAATCATGGGAGCGCAGTATGAAGTCACAGGAGCTGCATCGATCTGGTGGGCGATGCAGGGGAAATTTGCATCACTGAACGCACTTCGCTGATTCTTCGTGCAGGAAGTCGGGCTGTGTCGTTCCGACTCGACTATGTGATCCTGTGGGCTGTGCATCGCAGTTCCGGTCGCAATGCTGGCGCTGCATTGATCTCCTCTTGGCAAGCCTGGCGGCATCGTTCTGGTTCAGAGTGCAGTGATTTTCTCACCACCATGCAGGCTGCGCGTCGTTTCTGTCAGGCTGTGCGATGAATTTTCACCGCACAAGGAGTTCTTTGCAGTAGGAAGTCTTTTTGGTCCTGAGACTTCAAGGAACAGGAGGCAAGCTCTATCCAAGCCCTTGGAGAGCACTTCTCAGCAGAACCATAGGGGAGCAAGGCAGGAGGGCAACAGCAGGGCGGCAGTCCTTTGCAGAAAAAGCAGTCAGTTGAGTCCTTTGGGCAGCCAGGCTGTTCCATTTGGCCGATTGCAGGGTCTGGTTCAGAATTTCTTCACCAGTGGTATCTTGTACAGAAGTGTATGACTTAAGAAATGTCTGAGTTGGTAGGGTCAGAGGCCCTGTTTAAATACCCAAATGTGCCTTTGAAGTGGGAGAGACTTCATAGAGTGGCTTAGAAGTGCACCAGGGCCCCTTTCAGTTCCATCCTGTCTGCCAGGTCCCAGTAGGGGGTTTGGCAGTCCATTGTGCGAGGGCAGGCCACTGTCCTTTCAAATGTAAGTGTCAGGCCCTCCACCCTCCCAGCCCAGGAAGACCCATTCAGTATGCAGATGTGTGCAGGTATAACTGAGCATCCCATGTTTGGAGTTGTCTGAGTGAAATGCACAAGGGAGCTGTCAAATAACCTAGTAAGATGTAGATCGTAAGGCACAGAAGGATTTAAGTGCAGAGTAATGCTCACTTACTAAAAGTGGCATTTCTAAAAATAGTAATATTAAATCGAACTTCACCACTCAGCTGGATTTTTTACTACAATTCTGGCCACACTAAATATGACCTTGTTACTCCTTTCAGATCAGAATCTACCACTCAAACAGTATATGTGGGTAGTCCTAATGTTAGCCTATGAAACGAGCAGACCTCACAGCAGTGTAAAACGAATTCAGCAGTTCTACACTACCAGGACATATAAACTACACAGGTATATGCCCTGCCTTTTACATACTTAGCATCCTGTCCTATGGGTTATTGAGGGCCTTCCTTAGGGTGACTCATATGCAGAAAAAGGGAAGTTTAAGGCTTGGCAAGTACTTTTAAATGCCAAGTTGAAGTGGCAGTGAAACTGCACACACAGGCCTTGCAGTGGCAGGCCTGAGACATGGTTAGGTGCTACTTATGTGGTTGGCACAACCAGTACTGCAGGCCCACTAGTAGCATTTAATTTGCAGGCCCTGGGCACATGTAGTGTACGTTGCTAGGGACTTAAAAGTAAATTAAATATGCCAATTGGGTATGAGCCAATGTCACCATGTTTTAGGGAGAGAGCATATGCACTTTGCACTGATTAGCAGTGGTAAAGTGTGCAGAGTCCTAAAGCCAGCACAAATTAGGTCAGAAAAAGAGAAGGAGGAAGGCAAAAAGTTTGGGGTTACCCTGTAGAAAGGCCATTTCCAACATATTCCCCTTCCAGCCTAAAGCCAGGGTAGGCTAATCAACACTCTGATGGACTTCCCTGCTTAAGGCGATAGAACATGGACAATGGCACACTACTGCAGGGGCACTGGCCAGTTCTACGCCTTTTTGAACTAAGTAAGGCTTCTCTGTCTATACTATCTGCGGCCACTGAACTGATCCATGGGGAACCTTTCTCCTCATTTGCTGACCCCATCTGTGAAGCTCCTAACTTGAATTTGCTCACAGATGCATCCCAGTATGCAGACAGTACCACCATGGCCAGCAACGTGATGTGGCCTGTTCCACCCCTTGGGTCTGACATCTGTACCTAACCCAGGGAAAACTCTGTCCACACAACAGCAACCAAAAGAAGCCACTGACAGCTGTCAGTGCCAGGAGCCAGGCCCCAGACCATCCAACTCTAAGTGGAGGCCCTGAGTGGCGCCTCTGGATGAGCTGCTCCTCCAACCTGGAGGTTGGCAGGGAGCTCCCAAGGGGCTCCTGAGGCATCACAGAATAGGGGGCAGTAGCCCCAGTGGTCTTGTACCCATTCTACATTCTACCTCCCACCAGTTCAGGGGTGGTACCCTGACACTGGTGAATCAACCCAGGGTCTGTACCCTGAGGCTGAACAGGGTACACAGGTGAGTCCTTCCTCACCTTGCCCCTAAATCTGGATTCACGTACCCTTCTCTGGGGAGTGGTACTGCCAGACAACTGAACTGTCAGGGCACCATTACGGGGTCACCCCTCTCAGTTCCCCAGCCACTAGGGGTAACTAATTTCCCAGAATGCAATAAAAGGGCACAAGGGGACTAACTATGACCCACCTTTGGGTCACCTCTCCACCCCAATCCAGGGACACTAGGGCCATGGGGCGAAATAAATCCTCTCCATGGTATGGAGTCACCCTACACATCTGGCCGTGTACTGCTCTGGTGAAACTAGTCTCTCCACCATCATTGTAAGACTAGCCCCTGTGTCCCTCAACTGAAGGAGATAAAGACATGGTCTACAACCTGCCCCTGAGGACTACTTTCCCCTAAGGCCACATTGGCCACCCCTGTAGAGGTCCCACCAGTAGGTGATTTATTTGGACAGACAGGGTCTCCCTTCCTGTGTCCTCGCTGGGAGCACTCAAAGCAGTGGGGTTGGGAATGGGATGCTTTTGGCCAATGACCACCAGCACCACCATCCTGTTTCTCAGATGGGGCATGGGAACCCTTTCCTAACCCCTTACTCTAGGACTTGTGTGGGTCATCTTTAACCTCCCCCTCACTCTGTTGGGGGGAACCAGAACCACCCTTCTTGGGGTCACTCCCAGGTAACTTTTTGGACACTCTGGTGCTAACCCAGAGGTCCACCTCCTCAGAAAGCTTTCTAGGATCAGCCAGCTTACTGTCAACCAGGTGCTAGCGCAACTCTAGATCAAATACTGAGCATATGCTCTCTCAGAATTAAATTATATAACCCTGTGTAATCGTTTACTTTACTGCCCTGCAACCATCCATTCAGTGCCTTACCGGAGAAATCAAAGAAGTCTACCCAGTTCTGTGTGGAGAGTTTGGTGCTGTCCCTGAAACTCTGAAGGTACTTCCCAGGTGTCACCCTAAAACTTGGTAAGCAAAGCAGTTTTCATGGGTGGGTATCTGTTTTGATCCTTAGGCTCCAATGCAAGGAGTGTATCCCTCCCCACTACTGGTACATACCACCACAAGGCCGCCCCCCATTGCTCCTCAGAGACCTCATGAGCCCTCAGCGCAACTTCATAAGCAGCCAAACTCTTATCAATGTCATCTCCCACCACATAACTTGGCACTTCATTTTTGGGTATACAAACCTTCCTCTCCCCAGCAGGTCCTGCATGTATGCTGCCACCATCACTGCTGGACACTGCCTCATCTTGATATCCAGCTCTTTGAGACTCAGTTCATGAGCCAACAAAAATGTATTTTCAGACAAGACTCTCTCAGCTGCAGCCTCAGCTCTCTCAGCTTCAGCTTGTTTGGCTGCTCTCTCAGCCTCGCTCTCTGCTTTCCACTCCTCTACCTCCAGGTTTAACTTTGACATTTGCAGTTAAAATTCTCTTTCCTCCCTCATTTCCTAGGTGGTCAGGCAATGGCTAGAGACACTGCTGCCTGGTTTACTAGGGGGCACAATTCCTGGGGTAACAACCCCCACTGCTGGCAAAAAAATCCTCTGTGGGGCCCTCCACTGGACCCTCCTCCTCAACATTCTCATCTGAATGGGCTTCTTCCCAGGCTTCTTGGTATTGCTCCTTTCTGGAGGCACCCTGGGTAGGTACTCCCATCCCCTTGCAGAACCCCTTCATCTGGTGAACAGTGTATGTCAACAGCTTAGCTAGGTTAAAATCTTCAGCTCCTGCTTGAGACCCAGCCAGAGACATGTTGAATGAGGATTATGTTAAAAATGTCAGGCAGAAAACGAAATTGCTGAAAAAGATAAAAAATCAAGTTGACCTTCAACTGTGGGTAGGTAGAGTACACATAGCTATTGTATGTCACTGCACAAATACAAATCCTATCCCACCGCTGCCATCAATATTAGAAATTGGGTCTTTGGTTGGGAGTCAGGATGAGCAAGCAAGGACCCTCGCTCTAGTCAGGGTAAATCACACACAATCCAAATTATCCTGTGCCCACCCTCTGGTAGCTTGGCACTGAGCAGTCAGGCTTAACTTAGAAGGCAATGTGTAGAGTAATTGTGCAATAAATAATTCAATAACACAGTATAACACCATAAAAATACACCACACAATGTTTAGAAAAATATAGAATATTTATCTGGTTAAATGCAGGTTAAAACTATCAAGATTTGAAAAGTACACACTGAAATATCACTTCAGAGAATGATAAAAAGAGTCTTTAATCTTTAAAAAGCAACAAGTGTCTCTCTCAAGCACAAAGTACCTGGTTTGTGTTTAAAATCTCCGCTGGGGACCACAGAGGAGGGGGTGCATGGAAAATGGGGAGGTGTGCGTCAGTTTCTCTGGGCGCACACAGATGAAGCGTCGATATCCTCCCATGCAGGGAATGCTTTGTGTCGATTTCCGCCACGCTGTCTTGGATCCTTTTCAGGTTATGGGGTATTCAGATGCCCCGGGGATGATGCTTATAAATCCTGGGCATGCAGGATGAAGTCACAGAAGCTGCATCGATCTGGTGGGCGATGCAAAGAAATTTCTGTTACACTGAAGGTGCTGCGTCGATTCTTCTCGCAGGAAGTCAGTCTGCATCGTTCCGACTCGGCTATGCTTCGATCCAGTGGGTCGTGCGTTGAAGTTTCAGTCGCAAAGCTAGTGCTGCATCGATCTCCTCTTGGGGAGCCATGCGGTGTCATTCCGGTTCAGCCTGCAGAGATTTTCTCACCACGATGTAGGCTGTGCATGGTTTCTGGCAGGATGTGCGTCTAATTTTTGCCGCACAAGGTGTTTTTTGCAGGAGGAAGTCTTTTTGGTCCTGAGACTTCAAGGAACAGGAGGCAAGCTCTATCCAAGCCCTTGGAGAGCACTTCTCAGCAAAGCAAGAGAGCAGCAAGACAGCAGGGCAACAGCAAGGCAGGAGTCCTCTGTAGAAAGCAGTCAGGTGAGTCCTTAAGGCAGTTCTTCTTGTCAGGGTGCAGGTTCTGGTTCAGGTTTCTTCTCCAGGAAGTGTCTCAGGTGGTAGGGCAGAGGCCCTGTTTTATACCCAAATGTGCCTTTGAAGTGGGGGAGACTTCAAAGAGTGGCTTAGAAGTGCACCAGGTCCCCTTTCAGTTCAATCCTGTCTGTCAGTGTCCCAGTAGGGGGTGTGGCAGTCCTTTGTGTGAGAGCAGGCCCTCCACCCTCCCAGCCCAGGGAGACCCATTCAAAATGCAGATGTATGCAAGTGAGGCTGAGTATCCTGTGTTTGGTGTGTTTGAGTGAATGCACAAGGAGCTGTCAACTAAACCCAGCCAGACGTGGATTGTAAGGCACAGAAAGATCTAAGTGCAGAGAAATGCTCACTTTCTAAAAGTGGCAATTCTAAAATAGTAATATTAAATCCAACTTCACCAGTCAGAAGGATTTTGTATTACCATTCTGGCCATACTAAATGTGACCTTCCTACTCCTTTCAGATCAGCAGCTACCACTTCAACAATGTATGAGGGCAGCCCCAATGTCAGCCTATGAAGGGAGCAGGCCTCACAGTAGTGTAAAAACGAATTTAGGAGTTTTACACTACCAGGACATGTAAACTACACAGGTACATGTCCTGCCTTTTACCCACACAGCACCCTGCTCTAGGGGTTACCTAGGGCACACAGTAGGGGCCACTTATATGTAGAAAAAGGGGAGTTTTAGGCTTGGCAAGTACTTTTAAATGCCAAGTCAAAGTGACAGTGAGACTGCACACACAGGCCTTGCAATGGCAGGCCTGAGACAAGGTAAAGGGGCTACTAAAGTGGGTGGCACAACCAGTGCTGCAGGCCCACTAGTAGCATTTAATCTACAGGCCCTGGGCACATATAGTGCACTCTACTAGGGATTTATAAGTAAATCAAATAGTCCAATTTGGTGTGATCCAAGGTTACCATGTTTAAAGGGAGAGAGCATATGTACTTTAGCACTGGTTAGCAGTGGTAAAGTGTGCAGAGTCTAAAAACCAGCAAAAACAGTGTCCAAAAAGTGGAAGGAGGCAGGCAAAAAGTTAGGGGTGACCACCCTAAGGCTGTCAGATCTAACAGATGGGGTTTTTAGTAGGCTTGTTTGAAATGTTATTTATGTTGAAGTAATCAGAGTAATTTCAGAAATTATGCATTACTCTTGCGATGCGAAATTAACAAAATTGTGCAATGCAATTACGCCAGCATAAGTAATTAGGAGCATTTCTCTTGTGATGTGAAATTACCAAAATGATGCAATCCAATTACACCAGCATAAGTAATTAGGAGCAATTATGAGCAAAATCCTACCACAGAAGGACAGGAACAATGATCTAACAGGGCGAACAGGTGCTGGCTAATTCTGTTCCTGTCCTGTGGCATTTAGGGCCAGATGTAGCAAAGGTTTTTACCCATTCTGTGTCTATGGGAAAAAGTGTTCGTACATATGGCCCTTAGTGCTATTTTCTTAGCGCAAAATGCATCCTCCTGCCCATTTTGGAAGCAAGGTGTATTTGTCACTAAGAAATAGCGCTAAATGCTGGATTGCACTTCTCACATAATTACAAATAATTACTAGTAATTTTACTGTAATTACACTAGAGAGAATTACACCATTTAATTTCTTAACCAAAGTCTCAGCTACTCAACGTGGCTCAATTTCGGGTATTTCGTGTAGCACTCAAAACAAGAAATGCCAGAAATTACAGAAAATGCACAAATTATGTGGGTTAAAATGACACTTTTACCGGGCCCAATAAAATATGGAATGCCCTTTAGAAGAATAACAATTTCTTCAGCTCAAGTAGTAGACTTTTCATTCTTCACAGTACAACCAGGAGATTTAAATGACTAATGGAGCACATGTGTGAAACAGGGTGTTCACGTTAAACTGCTTCATTTTTTATGACCTTCTGTCAGCGCATTGATTTGTTCCATAAAAATGCATGATTAAAGAAATAAGTGTATTCTTTAAATCCGGTCGGTGTAAATTCATGTTACTTGGACCATTTGTCACGCGTGTAATTATCTGTTTGATTTAATTTGGCATAGCGATAACCAGAACACCAATTTCAAGCAAATCGTGGCACTCTACTCAGATGATGATGGATCAGGTTGCTGACTTACTGGAGTTTGCTTTGATTGGATGTGGGAAGCCAGCTCGCGTGAATCTACTTCAGTCAGCGCCCATTAATCTGGAGGACGATCAAGGCGACGTGACCTGTTGATAATGTGAGACTGCCGTCTCAATCAGCCAGGAGACAGATTCAAAGTGACAGCTCGCAGCTTTAGGTACCAGTGTTCATAATGGACAACAGTAGTGATGTGTTGCACGATGCCGCACTTCTTGGAAGTCAATTGCATTATCAAAGTAAACACCAGATGTGTTGGGCGGTAAACGAGTTATTTATTGTAATGTGAAATCGCGTTAGGAGGAAGCGATCTCTCAGCGGATGAGGCTAAAATGCAGCACGTGCACATAATCTGGATATGTTTACGCTGTATTGAGAGGGGAAATCTACTTTTCTCATTTCCATTCCCAAGAGTTAATACACTCATGAAATGCGAATCTGTGTTGTTTTATTGGCATTTGGATATGTATATTTCATTTTTGTCAGATTGTGTTTTTATTGAAAGACTATAGAAATATATATTTTATATCATAATGACACACAGTATCCGTACGATATACTAGTTTTGCCAAGATATGTTTAATTCAAGCACCACCAATCATCTTTCCTTCTGAGCCTGTATAACTTTTTTTTAGTTTTCATTTGACGCTGTTCTTCCCCATCGAGCCATTTGTTATGAGCCCGTAATCTACAGATTTATTACCTTCATGAACATGGTAAACGTTAAAAGAGAACCACAAAACAGAGGTGTTATATATATATGACTTGAATTTAACTGAAAACTTACATAATTTAAGTATTTTTTATTTTATATATATATATATATATATATATATATATATATATATATATCTTGACTAAATCTCTTTCCGATGGACATTATAAACAATTTGGTTGCATAGTGTTAAACCTGAAATCCTTGGCGTGATATTCTCCCAAAACTGTTTGCCTTCACTGCTCTATGGGTACTGAATTAGTTTTTGTTGGCTTTAGAACTCTGTGCACCTTACCTGTGTTAAAGTGCTTGTGCTCTCTCCCTTTAACATGGTAAAATTGTCATACACCTAATTGGCACATCAAACTTACTTCTAGGTTCATAGAAATAGTACTGCATGTGCCCATGGATTGTAAGTTCAATACTACTAATGGGCAAAAACACACTTTGTGCCACCCACCAACGTAGCACTGTAAGACGTCTCAAGTTTTCAACTGCAACCTGTAGGGCAGTTTTAAACTCCCATTTCAACCTGGCAAAATAAACTTTTTTGCCAGTTCCAATCCTTCCCTTTTAATACTTACAAGTTACCCCTAAGGAAGGCCTTTACCACACCTAGAGCAGGGTGCTTGGTATTTAAAAAGGAGAACATGTGTATTTAAGTTTTACATGTCCTGACAGTGGAGAACTCCTGAAATCATTTTCCACTGGTGTAGGGCTATCTCCCCATAAACTAATAATGGGTTACCATATTGCTCATAATTTTAACAACTCTTTCGTCCCATCTCTGGGGGGGCGCTGTGAACAGACTACCTGTAGCCTGAGTATCACCATTAATACTCATCCAGAGTCACTTTCTGGCTCCTGTTTGCTTCCCTTTTCAATATGGTATGCTATTGAAGATCTACAGTTGTCAGTAAGACCTGTGATGTGCTTCCATTGATTCTTTTTGGAATAGTCCTGCTGTTCCTTTGTACTGGATTCTCTCCTCCAGAACTTGTGAGAGACTGGAACTGCACACACATGTGACGACCCTTGAGCTGCCCAGCCATGTGACTCCGCCCTGGGCTTGCTGCTGCCTGGAACTGTTTATAAGCTGTCATTTCCTTCAGCTCCCTACCGTGCACTGGAGTATGTTTCCTTTGTGTACCGGCCCTCTTGTTGGCTTGTGATGCAGTTCCGTTCCTGCTTGCTTCAGCCAGAGCCTGCTCTCTGTTTCCCAGTTCTGTTCCTGCTTTACCTCAGCGTGAGCCTGTTCCCCGTTTCCCAGTCATGGTCCTGCTTTGCTTCCTAGTTTGTTTCTTCGGATCCTGGTATTATTTTCCCTTTACTTATTCCTTCACTTCTTCCTTAGCGCCTGTAACCTCTCTTCTGTGTCTCAGGCTTGCCCCCTAGTTTCTGTCCTCTTTCTCTGTGATTCCTGCAGCCTCTACTCCTCTTGTAGTTAGTCTCTTGCTTGTTGCAGTTTCCTAGTATCTCTGTGTATGTTTTGAACTTCAGTTCTTAGGCTCCTTTCTAGCTCTTTCTCTGTAATTTCCTTTTGGGTTCTTCTGTCTGGTAAGTGTACTATCAGTTGTGTCTGGTAAGTGTACTATCAGTCCTCACCTGTGTACAATTGTTTTCCTTTGTTCTGGGGTTGGCTCCTGGTTTCCAGGAGGCAATTCCTGCCCCATTCTTTGTCTAGTGTTGTATGTAGTCTTAAGTGCCTAACTGTGACAGTGTGCCATTGCTGTTTTCCAGGAACTGCCACTGTGTAAGTACCATCCTTGTTTGTGCCCTGAGGGTCCAGAGACAGAATCACTTCTGCTGCCTCCTTTCTATGGGGCTTACGGGGTGACTATCTGTAAGAGTAATCTGCACAGAGGCCTTGACGTTTCCTGTTCCTGTGGGAAGTTCTGAGCCTTACCTGTGTACAACCTTAGTGGTAACCTCAGTGTGGTTTTCCATTACTGATTTGATCCTTGTTTGTTCACACTGAGGTTGCTCTGCCTTCACTATCCTGTTTCTGTTCTTACTATAGCTAGTCATTCCTGGTGTATGCCTTTATCTGCTCTTCTGCTTTGGTACACTACCTCCATAGGGAGATATTCAGTGACCTCAAGAGGTGGCCCGCCCAGACTCCTGACAGAACCACCCGGAACCGTGACAGAATGCACGACTAAAACATTTCAAGCTCCTCAGGCAGTAAAGGCACACACAGACCTAATATGTTTTCCTATCATGTTAAGACACCCTTTTCTAAACCTATACATTCTCTGAAGACCTCTAAAAAGGCCTTAGGTTAAAGGGTAGACTTGTTAAAGAAAACCAGAATTTGCAAGCTCAGTACTACACTGCATGGCTTGCTGATTTATCAATGATAAACTATTATGATATTTGTGATTATGACCCCCCAATCCCATTCTGTAGAAGAATTACAAGGAGATAATGAGTTTTTGCAGATTCTATTAGCACAAACAGGAGAGAATTTCTGTTATAGTGGAAGTGCTTTTGATACCTCTGCACAAGACACTAAGGCCCTCATTATGACCCTGGCAGTGAGTGATAGGGAGGCGGTAATACCGCCAACAGGCTGGCAGTAATTACCGTCAAAATATGACCATGGCGGAGAAAACTCCCATAGACAGCCAATGTATAACACCTTCCGCCGAGGCGTTAACAACACTGACTGTGGTGGTAGTGAACAACCGTAAGGCAGAAGACAAAGTACCGCCCATCATATTTTGACTCTTCAGTCCGCCATGATTTCTGGGGTGGTTCCAACGCCATCAAAAGCCTGGCGGAAACACATCACTGAAGGGCAAAGACCCACGATCGGAGACACAGGGAAGAACAACGCCGCCATGGAACCGGAATTGCAAGTCTTCCCGATGCTCATCTACATCATGCTCCACCTGGAACACCAACGCCAATGAAGACGATGACAGTGAGTAAAGCCACCTAGCACACATAGGAGGGAGGGAGGAAAACGAGAGTGCCACACACACGCACAATGCACACCATACACACACACACCATACACACAACCAGCTGCAGATGAAAAACAATGACACACAATAAACGGCAGGATAATGCAAGGACAACAAGAATGCAGTAATGAGAATATATTGATATAAACAGCTACAAAATGAACCAATTGTATGAAAAACAGATATGTACAAATGTACACAAAGGGCCAATGCCCATTCCAATGTACTAAGGGCCCACATGGCCACAGGGCACAGTTCAAGGCCCAACTCGAATCCTGAATTCATCCAGATAGAACTCTGCAGGGGCATCAGTTTGAAAGTGGGCAGGCACCTCAGAGGGATGGGGGGTGTCGGGCACCTCAGCCGAATATGGGAACAAGCCCACTGGTTGTGGAGGGGGCTTCATGCCCACATCTCTGTGCTGGGGAGTGCAAGGCAACAGTCTCTCAGGTGGGTGACTTTCCCACTGGTTCTGGAGGGGGATCCATGCCTATTACTCCGTGCTGGGGAGTGCAAGGCCGCAGTCTCTGGAGTGGGTGACTTTTCCACTGGTTCTGGAGGGAGTTCCATGCCCATTACTCTGTCCTGGAGAGTGCAAGGTCACAATCTCTCAGGTGTGGAACATGCCCACTGCTCCTGGAGGGGGCCCCTTGTACAGCAGTCCCTGGGGGGTGGCCGACATGGCTTCCACTGGTGGTGTTGGCTGGACAGTGTCAGCTGGTGAAGGTGCCTCCTGAGCAGCCTCTGTTGGAGGTGAGGGCTGCACTGTCTCGGCAGGCAGAGGTGCTTCCTGTGCAGCCTCTGCTGGAGGTGAGGGAAGCATTGTGTTGGCAGGTGGACGTACCTCCTGGGAAGCCTCTGCTGAAGGTGAGGGATGCACTTCCTCAGCTGGTGGTGGGGGCCTGTGATCACTGGTGGTGGTGTCACCCTGACAGCCTCCGCTGGAGTCGAGGGCTCCTTCCCTTTCATGGCAAGAGCCGTTGTATCCTTCCCCTTCCAGGCAGGAGTCGAGGGCTTATTCCCCTTCATGGCAGGAGGTGCGGGTTCCTTCCCTTTCATGGCAGGAGGTGTGGGATCCTTAACCCTCTTGGCTGGTGGAGTGGGATCCTTCACTGACTTGCCACCACAAATAGGTGGTGCCACCACTGTCTGCGTTGACTGTTTGGCTGAGGTGCTGGGCTGGGTCGTTGGGACCCTGCTCTTACAGGCAGGATGGGGGGAAGGGAAGAGGTCACGTTGGGCAAGGAAAAGCTTCTTACGGCCGTGGGATGGGATGATGGAGGAGGGACGGGAGTGGAGATTGAGGTAGTGGTTGTAGGAGGTGTATGTCTGCTGGACGTGGGTGCAGAAGCATGGGCAGTGTGCTGATGTGAGGTGGATGACTGTTGGGTATGTGAGCGCTTGTGTTTGTGTCCTTTAGAAGGGGGGGAGCAGACAGGGTGGGAGAGGACACAGGGGACGCATGCATGGATGTTGTGGAGGTGTCTGCTAGTGAGGTGTGTGTGCTGCTTGGTGTGGTGATGCTGGTGGTGGATGTTGATGAAGTGCGTGCAGGTGTGAATATGGATGAGACTGTGAGGGAGGTGGAGGAGGAGGAGGAGTGGGAGACAGTGGAGGCAGTGAATGTGGCTGTGTCTGCAACTGTCTGGTGTTTGCTTGAGTGCTTGTGGGATGAAGTCTGGTGCCTGTGTTCGACTGTGCCACACTTGTATGTTGTCTTGTGTGCATGCTCATCGTATGTGTGCATGGGATGGGTTGGGGTTAAGGAGACTGGGACTTGGAAGTGGTAGTTGGAGGGGGGACGATAGGGACAGGGACAATGGCTGCCATCAGACAGGAGGCCAGAACCTGAGTCAATATCTGTTGGGCCGCCAATCCACCGTGATTGCCCTCCAGGGATGCATTGCATTGCTGCATCTGGGATGCCAGCCCCTGGATGGCATTCACTGTGGTTGACTGCCCTACTGAGATGGATCTCAGGAGGTCAATAGCCTCCTCACTCAGGGCAGCAGGGCTCACTGGGGCAGGGCCTGAGGTGCCTGGGGTGAAGGAGATGCCCACCCTCCTGGTTGAGCAGGCACGGGCAACTCGCTGAGGGGCTACTGGGAGGGCAGTGCTGGTACAGGGGGTGGCAGATGTACCTGCAGCTGGTGTGGTCACAGAGGTGTGCACTACCACCAGAGAGCTTTCATTGTCGGAGGTGTTTGAGTCTGTGTTGTCACCTCCTGTCTCCGCCGTGGTGCTCCCCTTGCCCTCCGTCCCACTGGTTCCCTCGGCGTCAGTGGACTCTTCCTCCTGGGTACTGTGGGATACAGCTCCCTCTGTAGCTGGTGCACCTGCTCCTCCACCAGATGATGCTAATGCACAATGGACAGGATGACAGAAGAAAAAATGGGGAGGGAGAGAGAAAGGAAACACTGGGTCAATTACTGCACCAACACCACAGTTGGCATACACAGCACCGTCACACACAGGGATCAGGCTTGAGCACTATGTATTGCACTGCCAGTGATTTGGCTAGATGCCACAGCAAGATGAGGGCCACACACCACCAACTGCATCCTTCCTGGTACCCACAAAGCCCTGACTTACATGGAATGCTAACAAGATAGGTTACCTGCATTTGCCATACACCCATTACCCTTGAGCTGGGTCATGCTGCAATGTCTTGCCTGGCCTTAGGGGCACCCACTAAGTCACATCCACCACCCAGATCTCACGCCACTTGCCAATTATTGTAGTAACGGCAACTGTACTCACCCCCTTGTGGCTGCTGTGATGCCCTCAAGCGCCCATCCAGCTCTGGGTAGGCCACTGCCAGTATGCAGGCCATTAGGGGGGTCAAGGTCTGATGGGCACCCCTTCCTCTGTGGGAGGCCATCCTCAGCTGGGTCTCCGCGGTCTTCTGTGCCCAGCTTTTCAGGTCCTCCCACCGTTTCTGACAGTGGGTGCTCCGCCTGCCATAGACCACCAGGGTCCGCACTTCCTTGGCGATGGCACGCCATAACCCAATTTTTTGCTGGGAGCTGAACTGCAGAGGTAATACAGACAGAAGGACACCATTACCCATACAATCCAGCCTGTCACACATATGGCCCACCAATCCCATTGCCGTCACCATTGGCACACACATCGGCCGGCGCACACCATGTACACCACCACAAGACATTCCCCCCCGGATGACACGATGCTTGCACACACATCTCCATGCATCCTTCCCACATGAATAGTGCCCAAGGTGTACTCACCTGTTGGTCTGGAGGCCTATACAGCAGTCCATACTGGGGTAGGACCCCACCCACCAAACGGTCCAACTCCTCCAAAGTGAAGCAGGGGCCCTTTCTCTGGTCACACGGGCCATGGTAGGTTCCAGACACTGGTCACAGCAGCACATGCAGTGAAGGTGTTCTCCTGTTGAAGGTCAGGAAACAAGTGAGGAATCAGATAGAAAATGGTGGTCGACACAGTGTACACCGTCACTGCCGGCGCAGATCCCGATTTGCCACTGTACTCCATAGAGCCCCATATTATCCAGTGAGAAATTGCATGGCGGTGCAAGACCGCCTTCCGCCATGATGCCCAACGTCGGCAGAGTTACCTCACTTCCACCTGTCCCTACATACAGGATAGGCAGTCGCCATTTCATGGTGGCGGACAACGGTCATATAAACCTTAACTGAGTTACAGCCTAGATTAGCACACACCTCGCCATTCCCACTGTCCCATCACGGAAATGCACTATGTACACTGAGGTAGGGGTTCCATTGTTCAAATTGTGACAACCTACTTACTCTTGTGTCCCTTAGATACCTACCACTGCGGATAAATAGGAGGAGGAGACATACCCCCATGTATAGACCCCATTTGGACCTGACTACACTGGAGGACAGGCACATTATACTCACCTATAGACTGGACAGGGCCACAATCACAGAGCTGTGTGCCCAATTGGAGCCTGACCTGATATCTGTTATCCGTCATCCGACTGGGATCCCCCCTCTGGTGCAAGTGCTATCAGTGCTCCATTTCCTGGCAACTAGTTCTTTCCAAGTGACAGTGGGCTTGGCAACAGGAATGTCACAGCCAATGTTCTCAGTCGTGCTGGCAAGAGTTTAGTCTGCCATAGTGAAACAGATGTGCAGCTACATAGCTTTCCCCCAGGTGGAAGATCTGGCCACTGTGAAGGCTGCCCTGGTGAAACACATGTGCAGCTACATAGCTTTCCTCCAGGGCCGGATTCTATGTACTGGGACATATACCCAATATTGTTGGGGCCATTGACTGGACACATATTGCGTTAGACCCCCCTGCCAGAATGAACAAGTGTTCAGCAATCAGAAGAGTTTCCACTCAGTGAATTTGCAAATGGTGTGCCTGGCGGACAAGTACGTTTCCCATGTCAATGCTAAGTATCCTGAGTCGGTGTGTGACACCTTTGTTCTGAGGAATGGCAGCATCCCAAATGTGATGGGCCAACTACAGAGGCACAGGGTGTGGCTTATAGGTGAGCCATGGTCCGCAACCACTGTATGTTAGTGTATGCCTTCAGGTGTCATCCCCAAATCATTGTGTGAGGCTAAATGTTGTCCCTCAATATTTGCAGGTGACTCTGGCTACCCAGACCTCTTGTGGCTGCTGACTCCTGTGAGGAATGCCAGGACAGGGGCTGAGGAACGTTATAATGAGGCACATGTGCGAACCAGAAGGATCATCGAGAGGACCTTTGGGCTCCTGAATGCCAGGTTCAGGTGCCTCCATCTGACAGGGGGATCCCTGTGCTATTCACCCGGGAAGGTCTGCCAAATAGTAGTGGCATGCTGCATGTTGCACAACCTGGCCCTCGGGTGGCATGTACCCTTTCTGCAGGAGGAGGAGACTGGAGATGCCCCTGAGGCAGCAGTGGACCCTGAGGACAGTGAGGATGAGGAGGCAGAGGATGAGGATGAGGACAACAGAACATCAGTTATACGTCAATAATTTCAATGACACACAGGTGAGACAAGGCAACTGACCATTCCTCTGAGTATTGATGTTTTCTGTGTGGCTGTAGCATGACGGCATTAACTTCCATTGCACCTCAACTCACTGTCATCTATGGCTTGTCATTTTACAGATGTTGGTGAGATAAGAACTGTGGACTGATGTGATGAATACAGACAGCTCCAGGTCATTATTTCTATGCTCTCACAATGTTCAGTTCATTTGCACTAGATGTGACTGCTTCCATAAATGCACATTTTCAACATAAAATACTAGTAGTCAAGTTGTGTTCAAGGGTGTTTATTGTAGTGCTATTAAATTGAGGAAAAAGTCTAATGGAATGGGTTAATGATGGAGGAAAGTCCAGGGTATTGTTTTAGTCTGTTTGTAGCACAGGTCCAGTGTCCAAGGGGCCATAGGAAGGGGAGCAAAGGCAGTTCAGAGTAGACAAGGTGACAGAATTGGGACAATCAGGAGAGTCTCATTTCCTGGCTGTGGTCTTGGTAAGTGTCTCTGGCTTCTGTCTGGGTCGCAGGGAACATTTGCGGGGTGGTTCAGCTTCTGCAGGGGGAGGGGTGCTGGTGGCCTCTGGGTCCTGTGGCGGGGCCTCCTGCCCACCAACTGCAGCAGAAGTGGAGGGCTGGTTAATGGACTGGCTACTGGTAGGGGCCCGCTGGTGTGCTGTTGCTTCCCTCATGATGTTGGCCATGTCTGCCAGAACCCCTCCTATGAAGATCAAGGTGGTGTTAATGGTCTGCAAGTCCTCCCTGATCCTCTGATACTGTTCCTCCTGCAGCTGCCTGTTCTCCTGCACATTGTCAAGGATCTGGCCCATCGTGTCCTGGGAATGTTGGTCAGATCACAGGATCTCAGTGAGTGCCTCCTGGAGAGTCGGTTCCCTGGACCTGATGTCCCCCTGGCGCACAACGGTCCTCCCAGTGTCCCTATTGACCTGTGCCTCTGTCCCCTGAATGGTGTGCCCATGCCACTCACCCCAGGTCCCTGATTGTCTTGGGTATGAGGTGTGGACTGGAGTCCCTGTACAGGTGGATACACTGCTGATTGACGTGTCCTGGGGATAGAGGTATGGGTACACTGGGTGGGTGCTCTGGTGTTGGATACTGATGGGGGAGGCTCTGTGGTGAACTGTGAGTGGGCTTGGGTGACCGACTGTACAGTGGTCCCTGATGCGCCACGTTGTTGGTCCAGATCCTGAAGTCCAGAGTTACTGTCATCACTGGGGGCATCTTCTGTTGGGGGACTGGATAGTTGTGGCACCTCCTAACTGCTGACATTGGCTGGGGCACCTGTGGGGATGTAAGTGATGTATTATGCTTCATGTCTGTGACATATTGTACATCCCTGGCTTCCCCTCTATTGTTGCTGTTGCCCTGCCACCTTCATTGGATATGGTGATGTATTCTGTGATTGTTAGTTTCCCTATGCTTTGTATGTTTTGGTGATGGGTGTCCATGCAGGTCTGGGAGGACTGCCCAAGGATTGGTATGGCATGCAGGGCTTGGCATTGGGGTTAGTCATCTGCTTTGGTGCAGTGTGTGGGGTGGAGTTGAGTGGTGGGGGTGAGGGGGTGTGAGGGCATGCAGGTATAATCCAGCCAGTCCCTCAGGATGCAGTAATGAGAAGACTTGCTCCTCCCATGCTGTGAGCTGTGGGGAGGGAGGTGGGTGACCACCGTCAGTCCTCTGTATGGCGAGTTGGTGCCTTTCTGCCATGGAACGTACCTTCCCCCATAGGTTGTTCCACCTCTTCCTCATGTCGTCCCTTGTTCTTGGGTGCTGCCCCACGGTGTTCACCCTGTCCATGATTCTACGCCATAGCTCCTTCTTCCTGGCAATGAATATCTGCTGTACCTGTGCTCCAAACAGCTGTGGCTCTACCCTGACTATGTCCTCCACTATGACCCTTAACTCCTCATCAGTGAAACAGGGATGCCTTTGTGAGGACATGGGTGTTGTGTGGTGTGTGTTGGTGAGAGTGTGTTGAGTAATGTGGTGGTGTGTGTGATGTGGGGTGCGTGAGGGGTGTATGGGTGAATGTGGTGTGTGTGTGTCTAGTTGTCACTGTGCTGTTTGTGTCAATCTACTGGCAGTAATTGTTGTTTGTAAAGGGTTGTGGGTAATGTGGGTGTGTGTTTTATAGTGCTGTGGGTGGGTGTGGTGTGTGTACGAGTGTCAGGTCTGTGTTTTTAGTATTGGCCAATGTAGTGTTGTTTTGTATGTTGGTGTCCATTTTGAGCGCCAATGGTTTACCGCCATTGAATGTCCACCATGGTGATTCGTGGGTCGTAATGTGGTGGGTGTTGTTCTGTTGGCGTAACGGTATGGTTGTTGGTACTGCCACTTTAGCACTGACCTTTGGGCAGGCAGATTTGTATATGTGGCTGTATTCTGTCAGATTGGTGTGTGTGTGTCATAATATGGTGAACGTATATTCGCCACTGCAGCTGTATGTTGGTGGCCATCACCGTGGTGGTAAGCAGGATTTACTGCCAATGTCATAATGAGGGCCTCACTCTCAAGAAAAAACAGCTAATTCATTGCCTCATGCTAGTGTATCCCAAGTTCACTTCCAGGACTTTGCTATAACAAAGAAACCCCTCCCACACACAAGAATACACTGGCCAAGAAGCCACACTAGGGATTCCCTTGTTTTCTGATTAGTTCTTTAGACCATCTTGGTCAGTTCCTCAGAATTCCAAGTGTAGTGTTGAGTCCTGTAAAAACATACCAGTCATTCAGAGCTTTCAAATCAGCTGGATAGACCCTGTGTCCAAGGGAACAGAAAAAACTGTGGGATTGCTTAGCTCAATACAAATAGGTTGTACTCTTCTCAAACTGAATGATAGTACACCAGTCTCAATCCCTAAAAGCTCTGCTAAACTGTGTTCTATCTTGTGTGGTTTTGAAAACAATATGGAATGGACATACTAAAGGAGCATTGTGGCAGATTAAAAGGCAGATATCAGACTTTAATGATGAATGTGTTCTGACATACTCAAGGAATCTTTTCATCTACGCATATTTAATTATTGCCAGAACCAGACATTTTTTTTATCTACAGGTTAGAAGCAGTAACAAAGCAGTTGATGGAAACTACTGCAAGGCAATTTGAAAACCTGAAAAAGACAATGGTCACCTGTTTTGGCTCAAAATTCTGCTATTTCATGTGCCTCTCCAAAGATTACAATAGATCAGATTGTCCCTTCTATTAATTATTGTCAAAAGACAGCTCCAAATACGAATATATCAGTCACTTTTTCAGACTCTCTCAAAGCTAGTAGTACTTCAGAGAATATCCCTGCACAGTTGAATGACTCTCTCCCATCTCTGGGAGATGAAACACCTCTTGATTCAAGTGATGAATCAGAGTCATCAGAAGTAAACGTCTCAGCCCCTTTACTAGAAAGAATAAAGTGAAAGGAAGAAGAGAGTTCTGATGAAGACTCCAATAGCTGCACAGTAAGAAAGCAAAATATGACTTTACAAAAGATAAAGGGCAAGTCGTGCAACAGTGTTGAAGATTGTTAATTTAATAATAACAGTTGTTCATGTCCTGCATTGAACAAACCTGCAGATACTGCTGTTCAAATGATGCATACACCAGAATTTTCTGTTGACGATGATACTCCTGGCCTTCCAAACGATATAATGGAATTTTCAGATGATGAAGAGAGCCAGGTATCTGAGAGTGAAAAGCATGCCATAAGGAATAATAGCATTCTCCTACTTTTGCAGCCTCAGCCAATGATACTGACTTAATATTCCCTGCCAATGTGTTTTCTGTCTCAAGCTCCAAGGTTAGTGAAGAACAGCTTTTTGACCTATCGGTGTCTGATCTTGATTTAATTCCGGCCACACCAATGCCACCTCCTGTGTTCCTGAAATTAAAGACTCCTAAAGACCAGCAATCTGACACAGAAGTACAAGTACTGAATAATGTTATGTCTCCCACAAGAATTAAAAACTCAAATTTTGTATTCGAAGATCTAATGATAAGTACTGTACTCAGTGTTTTATTGCAAGAAACCATCATCAATTCAAAGGCTAGAGCTGAAAATGTAGATAACAATGCAAAGGAGACTTCTGAAGGGATTCCAGTTTTATTTCTTCCCAAAGAACAACTTTTCAGTGTTAACAGAGCTGAAGATCCGCTACCTCTAGTAGAAACGCTTTGGAAAGAAACCATTTCTGTTACCATGAATACACTACAGAGTACTTGCAATGCAGAAATCTTAATCTTGTCTGAAGATCACCCTAAAGAGTTAGCTTGTGGGGCGTCTACATTTTCAGCTGTTAATCCAGTTTCTACACACATGAAAATTCCTGTTGATCCTGTAATTGATACTCTGAAGTCATCCAAAACTGAAGCAAAATCTGACCTTTTCATGTTTACCTTGAGAAAACAAGTTAACCATTTCTCCCAAGTCTCTATGCTTTGCAAGCCTCAGGCCCCAATCAATGCAAATACTGCTGCAGAAACAGACATATCCCGTTTGTCTGAAGGTGTTACAGACCTGGCTGTTACTAATAAGCCAATTATTTTCTCCAAAGAAGAAAGTACTGTACAGGAAACTTAGGTTCTAAAGAGTAACCCCTGTAGTGCCATTTCAGATCTGCTTGCACTAAATCCACTTCACCAGAGACCAACTCCATGCACTCCTCCCATGTCAATCAAACAATCAAGAGGAAAGACATTGGTGCCTATATGGGTATTAATACATGCTTTGCTCATTGGATGATTCACCTATGACAGAACTGTAAGCTCATCAACCAAGGTTAGTGTTGGATTTTCTTGCTATGGCTTTTCCTCTTCAACTTTCTTCAGCCAAAGGATTGCCTTCTCTTTTTGAGCCGGATGCTAAGGGGTGGGTATACTTCACGACTCTGGTGTCCCATCGATGGGGGGCGCTGTAAACAGACTATCTATAGCCTGGGAATCACCATTAACACTCATCCAGAGTCGCTTTCTGGCTCCTGTTTCCTTCCCTTTTCGATGTGGCATGCTATTGAAGATCTACATTTGCTTCTATGGACTTCAGGTCCCATAATGCACTGTAAGACCTGTAATGTGCTGTCCATTGCTTCCTATGGGAATAGTCCTGCTGTTCCTTTGTACTGGATTCTCTCCTCCAGGACCTGTAGGAGACTGGAACTGCACACACCTATGACCACTCTTGTGCAGCCCAGCCATGTGACTCCGCCCTGGGCTTGCTGCTGCCTGGAACTGCTTATAAGCTGCCATTTCCTGAAGCTCCTAGGCCTGCATTGGAGTTTGTTTGTTTTTGTGTACCGGCCCTCTTGTTGGCTTGTGTTTTGGTTCTGTTCCTGTTTGCTTCAGCCAGAGCCTGCTCTCTGTTTCCCAGTTCGGTTCCTGCTTGCTTCCGCCGGAGCCTGCTCTCTGTTTCCCATTCCTATTCCAGCTTGCTTCAGCCAAATCCTGCTCCCTGTTTTCCAGTCCTGTACCTGCTTTGCTTCATGGTTTGTTCCCTTGGTTCCTGGTATTATTTTCCCTTTACTTCTTCCTTCACTTCTTCCTTAGAGGCTTTAACCTCTCTTCAGTGTTTCAGACTTGCCCCCTGGTTTCTGTCCTCTTTCTCTGTGATTCCTGCAGCCTCTAGTTCTTTTGTAGTTAGTCTCTTGCTTGTTACAGTTTCCTAGTATCCATGCGTATATTTTGAACTTCAGTTCCTAGGCTCCTTTCTAGCTCTTTCTCTGTAATTTCCTTTTGGGTTCTTGTGTCTGGTCAGTCCTCACCTGTGTGTAAGTGTTTCCTTTGTTCTGGGGTTGGCTGCTGGTTTCCAGGAGGCAATTCCTGTCCCATCCGTTGTCTAGTTTTGTATTTAGTCTTAAGTGCCTAACTGTTACAATATGCCATTGCTGTTTTCCAGGAATTGCCACTGTGTCTCCAGCTGGACACACAAGGGCTTGTCTTGTGTATGTAAGTACCATCCTTGTTTGTGCCCTTAAGGTCCAGAGACAGAATCACTTCTACTGTTTTCCGGGAATTGCCACTGTGTCTCCAGCTGGACCTACAAGGGCTTGTCTTGTGTATGTAAGTACCATCCTTCTTTGTGCCCTGGGGTTCCAGAGACAGAATCACTTCTGCTGCCTCCTTTCTATGGGGCTTACGGGGTGACTATCTGTAAGAGTAATCTGCACAGATGCATTGATGTTCACTGTTGCTGTGGGAAGTTCTGAGCCTGTGTACAACCTTAGTGGTAACCCCAGTGTGGTTGTCCATTACTGATTTGTTCCCTGTTTGTTCATACTAAGATTGCTGTGCCCTCACTATCTTGTTTCTGTGCCTTACTATAGGTGTTCATTCCCGGTGTATTCCTTTATCTGCTTTTCAGCTTCGGTACACTACCTCCATGGGGAGATATTCTATGACCCCAAGGGGTGCCCCGCCCAAAGCCCTGACAGAACCGCCCGGAACCGTGACAATAATAATTAAAAAACAGTTTAGGAACATGTAGTGAAATGCTTCTTCCACTCATGTGAATTGTTATTTAATATTATCATTATTGATAAAGTTGTATTTTAAGTAACTATTCTGAAAATGACACTTTTAGAAAGTTACTATTTTTCTTCCTAAACCAAATATGCTTTTCTGACTGGTTCCAGATTCACATGACTGTGAATGGTTCTTCTGTGGTGTGTTGTGTATTCTGTCCAGGCATGGAGACAAAAGGACCTTGGATGTGGAGCAGGGTGTTTTTCTATTGAGCAGGATGTCTTGGGTGGTTTAACTCAACCATTCTGGAGGGTAGCCCCAGGGCTATGCCCACCGCTTTCTGACTTCTAAGACACTTACAGCTCACACATAGGCCTGCCTGACCTTTATTAGCTGAGACAGTTTGGAGTCAAACCCAGGAAATGAGGCCTCCCTCATGCACTTGCAGGCACTGGATATAAAAACAGCACCATCAGAAACTCTCATCAGAACACTTATGGAGCTGTGGAAGATTGAGAAGAAGAGCTGCCCTGCTGTCTGAAGCAGGAAGACCGAACCTCCTTGCTGTGAACCCAAGGCTCCCAGAAGTGACCACAAGGGTCAGTTAGCTGATCTGTTGTTTGAGATAAATGTTCACAATAAGCTTCCAGGGGCCTCTCCTCAACTGGTCAGCCAACCAACATCACTTGGACCTGCCTGAATTGTGCTGTTGGCCTCTGCTGAGGTGAATCCTGATCCCTAAGAAATGCCCCCAAGGTCCTGAACCCTTGGCTGGTATCAGAGTGTGCTCATAAATTCCAGGTGAAAATCCACAAGTTTTGGGCTGCCAGTAACCATACATGGGCTGTTCGCACCAAGAAACAACTATCTGTAATGCCCACCAACGCAACGTTGCAGCAACGACTTGCACTTTGCATCAGTGACCTCCTGCGTTGACTGCCAATGTGAAGCTCCAGCAGCAACCTGTTCTGCACACCCACATCAGCTTTGTCACAGCCCCGTCTGAGCAAAACTTCAGCCGTGGTTCCTTGCGTGCACTTGGACTCTGTGAAGGTAAAACCTCCACCGGGGAAAGCCTGGTCTCTCTATTAAACCTGTGCTTAATTGTGATTTGCCTAAACTTGTGACTTTGACCTGGTGCAACGTGACTAGATTCCTACGAGTAGTGCTTTGTGTCACTATTTTCCTCAAAATCTTCAAAAACTCTGTCCCAATTGTATTTTTGTTTTTGTGTTGTTTTATTTATTAAAATTAACTTGTTTTTTCTAAATTATTTCAGGAGTTTTTTGTGTTTTGTTTTCACTTTATTACCATTTGAGTGATGCATAAATAGTTTACACAAGGCCTCTAAGTTAAGCCTGCCTTCTTTTGTGCAATGCTACCAAAGGGTTAAACACAGGATAATTTAGTAACTTATGTGGTTCACCCTGACAAGGTTTGTTGATTATTATTTGAGTGGGTCTTTGAACCCTCTCAACTGATGACCAATTTCTTATACTGAGTAACCAACCTAGCATAACATAATTGTACCTAAACATCCCCACGCAGTCAACAGCATTAGAAATATCTGGAGCCTACAAGCACATTAATGAAGCACCAATGTAGTCAGCACTAACTTATCTGTAATTTGGGATCATTCATATTCAATAAATATAAAGATCTTTCTACTGCATTTTAGGGCCTAAGATTAGAGCAGGTCCAGAAGCTCTTTGCAGGGTCAATATGTTTTTGCCCTTTCTAGCGCGCCTGGTTGTTAGTAAGTAAACTTACAAGGGGACGTGTATAGGCCGATGAACCTTTTGGATCGCATGGAGTATCCTAGCCATGTAGTGACCAGTGTTATTCATATGCACTATAACCACTCAACAATCACTAAGAAAATAATTAATAATTAGACAATTAGATCAACATTTCCATGAATGATCACAACTCAATATACGTTTTAACAATTTTTATTTCCCTATTAGGTACAATTCTAATGCATCAATTAATTCAAACTTTATTAAATCATCTCAGAATTAGTTTATTAACGACCACCAATAATGCTTCAACATATGCTAACAAAGATGAATTGAGCAACATCAATAGCAGAGTTCAGCAATCAATTTGTCAATAATTTGTCACTATCAACGTCACCCAAAGGAACCCTGCCTAACCCAGATGAGCATCAGCATGTGGGACTTCATGCGAAAACAATTTAGAACATGAATTTGGAAAACATCTAGCTAAGAGAAAAACCATTTAAACAGCGAAATTGGTACCTAGAAGAAAAGGGACAAAGTTAATCAGTTACATTGTCATAGCTACCTATCCACAGAATGGATCAGCAACAAAGTCAGTCTTCGTCTTCAGGTCATCAATTGATCAACAACGTGTCAGGCTCTCAAGAGCATTAGCCCAATGACAGAAATTTGAATCGCATCTTCTGAAGTCATCAATTCTCCCCTCACATCTGAAGTTTTAGCCCCTTCTCATGACTTTTTATTAGAGTTTTCAGTCCATCCCCCTAATTCCTAATTGGTCAATTAATCACCAGCTCTGACTCTATCCAATAATATCATTTTCACAAATCTATGAATTCTGATAGTACGCCGTTCTCAGTTCATTGATTGGGTCACTGTACGTTGTCCTAATCATCCGGCTCATCAGGTATCGAAAATGTTGCATCTTCTTCTCCAGTCAGTGTCTCTATTGTTCTAGTCCTGGAAAAGTACATTGAGTCTGTCTTACATCAAATTAGTTACATTTTCAGTTCCAACATCTCCTGTTCACCGGTACACTGCAGAAAACTCTAGCAAAGCAGATTTTATTAACACAAGTGGTCAAGGTTAGGTCAACAATTTGCTTTCCTTCAGTATGCTCTAATAATTCAGCTTCTGCATGAGGCCTGGCAGCTAGGCCACAACTTCAGCTAAGTTAACTCTACAATATAATGCAAAACATAGGTTATACATCTTAATATGACATATTACTACATTACTATTACATATTTTTATTATTCCACTCATTTTTCATATTTTTTGTAAAATTTAGCATAAGCTGACTGTCACTCTCCGTGGGCACATTTTCAAATGTGCGCCTCCCCCACTCCTCACTGTCCTTTTTCCTTTTCTCCTGCTTTTTCCCGCCGCTGCTAACCCCTGAGGCCCCACCCCCCAGCCTTCCCATTCGCCCAGACCTCCCTCCTCCCAGCTGCCACTCCCTCCCCCCTCCCCATTTATGGCAGCCGCTGCACGGGTCTATGAACTTCTTGTGAATCAAAACACATAAACATTCATTATTAATTTCTAATTCGCATATCTGCTTCAACATCCTCCACCTCCTGACACAAAGAGGCGGGCACAGGCGTAAAAGAGTACTAAGCTAGCACAGCTAATGCTACTCACGAGAAAAATGGGAGTGAGTTTTTCACTGGTTTGGAAAATGCTCACCAGACTCCAGCACTGTAGTCCATCCATTCAGTTTCTGTAAGCCACGCTGGGAACATTGCTAGCATAGTAAATGTGGCACACCTCTAGTTTTACATTCATGCTTGCTCAGGCAAGGTCTTGTGCAAAGGAAAGTGGCTCAGCCAGTGGAAGCAAAATCAAAACTGGAAATTATGCTGGATAAGGGCAGCCCAATAATCATGGTCAACAGAAGATTTCACCTTGTCATTTCCAATTTAGATGAAAAAACATCAGGAAACCAATCATATCACAAAAGGCAGAGTCCGCAGTAAAGAGATAAAATATTAAGCCGAGAAATCAAAATGAGTTGGAGGCAGCGTTAACCGTCGTTATGAAGTTGTAGTGGGCAGAGGAGCACCAACAGAGTCCTCATTGGTGGATTCCATTCCAACGTGCCAGTGTGCATTTGCTTAAAATGAAACTCTGCACCATTCTGGAATTCAGATAGGTGAGAACTACATCACTATAAAGTGACCCCTGCAGTGATCTACAAATTGAGCTCCTCCTTGACTTTATTAGTAGCCGATGGTTAATGTTTTCACAAGGTTTCACCTTGTGTAACTGTGTTCGAATCGAGCTCAGGACTTCTGGAGGGTATCAGGCACACCTCAATATATTCTGTTATAGGCAGGGACTTAAGGCTCTTTCCATAACATCCACAGTTCTCCTGGTTTCACTGTGTTTGTTTCCAGCCTAGCTATAGCACATCTGTTGGCTCAGTGAACTAATGCACCTACTGCAGAAATAACAATTTGACCAAATACTCACAGATGCAAAACCTGGTGGGTTTGCTCAATCTGTCATGCACCTGACGTCTGCAATATATGTACCGTTGAGTCAGTCAAAAAAAACATCTGTTATCTGACAAGAGGTCCCAATTGATAGTAACCAATTTCATTTGGCCTTCAGTTGCATAATTCACTGTTTTAGAAGACTTGTTTGAGTGAAAAAGTAATGGCCAGGAGACATTTTCTCTTTCAAGCGGTCTCTTCAACCTTCAAACAAGGGGCCTAATTTACTAAGAAATGGTGCAACACTGCATCAAATTTGGCAGCACTGCGCTGCTTCACATCAGAAATGCAGGGATGCGCCACATGTAATACAATACGGTGCACCTCTGTGTTTTCCCTAGTGGTGGCATTAAAATTAGCTGCCTAGCGCAAATGCAGGCACCGTTGCACCATAGTGCAAGGGTGCCTGCGTTGCAGGGAATGATTGTTTATGTGCAGGAAGGTGCCACTTCCTGCACATAAACAATCAATAATGATGATTTGTTAGTCCTATATGTGCTGCTTAGTGCAGCACACATACGAGTAGCAAATCATCTTAATTTAATGATTGTTAATGTGCAGGAAAGGACACCTTCCTACACATAAACAATCATTAATGGCATTGTACTCTTCATATGTGTGCTGCAGAATACATTACACATAGGAAATTCAAAAACTAGATGACATAAAAGTATTTCTCCTCATTGTGCCATGCTAACTCCACCCCTGGGGTGGTATTAGTTTGTGGCGCAGCCTCAAGTTTACAAATCCTCCAAAATCTGGGGCTGCGTCAAATGCAATGGGTGTTGCTGTGGAATGCCCACAGCAACACCCATTGCATGCTCCTTTCACACAAAGTGATGAATGTAATGGGGCTGTATTTACAAAGCGGCGTTAGGCCACAAAAGGTGGCTTAATGCTGCTTTCTAAATATAGCAGCAGGGCATTGTGCCACCGGAATGTTGGTAAAAGTGACGTTCCGGTGGTGCAATGCCCTTGTAAATGAGGGTCAAGGTATCTGACATGACTTTTGAACAGAGGTGTTGGAAATGGCCCATTTTGCAGGGTTGTCCTCAGACTTTTTGCCTTCCTCCTCCTCGTTTTCTGACCGTAGTTTTGTTGGCTTTAGGACTCTGAGCACCTTACCAGTGCTATCCAGTGCTAAGGTGCTTGGGCTCTGTGTCTGAAACATGGTAACATTGGAGTCTCCATAATGGGCATATCTGTTTTACTGGTAAGTCCCTAGTAGAGTGCACTATGTGTGCCTTGGGCCTGTAATTCAAATGCTACTAGTGGGCCTGTAGCATTGATTGTGCCACCCACTATAGTAGCCTTTCAAACCTATCTCAGGCCTGCCACCGCAGAGCCTGATTCTGCACCTTAAACTGTTATTTTGACCTGGCAAGTGTAGACACTTGCCAGGCCCAAACCTTCCCTTTTATTACATGTAAGTCACGCCTAAGGTAGGCCCTGGTTAGCACCAAGGGCAGGGTGCAGTGTATCTAAAAAATTGGACATGTACTTTTAAGTTTAATAAGTCCACGTGGTGAACAACTCTTAAATTCGTTTTTCACTATTGCAAGGACTATCTCTCCCTTAGGCTAGCTTTGAGGTTGCCTTAAAACATCTTTTAAGTGTAATATCCATTTGGGAAAAGATAGAAAAATGGAGTTTGGTGTCTCAGGACTCACAATTTAAAAATACATCTTTTGGTAAAGTTAGTTTTTATATTGCCTGTCTGAAAATGCCACTTTTAGAAAGATAGTATTTTCTTACTGTAACCATTCTGTGCCTTAGCCTGTCACTGAATACAAATCTGGGTTTAGGTGACAGCTACATTTGTGGATCCTCTCCAGACAGCCACTAACAGGAAGGGCTGGGTGCGACAGGAGATACTGCTGCATACTGATAGTCAACCTGGGCATGAAGAGGAGGGGTAGCTCACACTTACCTCTGAATAGGTTGTGTCCTGCTCTTGCATAAAGGGCTAATTACTCCCTACTGGTAATCTGGACCTTGGGCTGCATTGAAAGGGATCCTTGTGTACTTCAGAGAATTATTTTTAAGTTACCCGTACATCAAAGGCCATTTTGAGTATAAATACTGAGCTCTCTGATACCATATAGTCAGAACAATTCTGGACTGAGTGCACTCTACCAAGAAGAAGGACCACTATGCTGTCAGGGAGGACTGCCACCTTGCAGTTTGCTCTGCTGTGGTGGCCTGCTGCCTGCTACGCCTTGCCTGTGAATGAGAGGACTGGATCTAATTCTCTACATCCTGCAATTTAAAGTTTCTCCAATTGCCTGAGTGAGCTTGCCTCCTGCTTCTGAAGTCTCAGGGATATTAAAGACTTCACCTGCATCTTGCTACCAGCAACTGGGCTCCTCTGCAGTGAGTCCTGCTCTGTCAAGTGGTGACAAATCCAACCCTGGGCCCTTGGAGGTGAGTGTAGTGCTGTAACACAAAAACTGATGCAACAATACCAGCACGTCACTTGGAACCGACACATCCCACTACAGAAACGGTGCTTTGCACTGCCTGCAGTGAAGCCACGGACACTGCCCACCGACTGTGTGATGCAATGACCCTGACTTACAATGCAGCCTCGACTTGGATGATGCAGCACTGATGCATCAGAACCAGTAATCATCGCTTCTGGACATCGACACATCAACGACGCTGCCCAGTCGGGAAATGTTGCATCGAATTGAGTGCAACGCAACCCCTCCTTGGATAAATGCATCGCCACCAAGCCTTGACGCAACCAAGGTGCTATCAGCTAGTCTGTGTAGCACTTGTACCCAGCCCACGCTCCATCGCGGTCAGACTGAACTTTTGGATTTGCCCCGGTCCAGCGTGCCCATAGAACCCCAGTTGGAGCTTTTGACTTCCAGTCACTACATTTTGATTTATTCTTTGAAAATTCATAATTTGATTTGTGTGTGTTAGAGTTTTGTCATTTTGGTCGTTTGGCTCAGATAAATATTGGCTGATGTGACATCTTTTTGTGATGTTTTCACTGTGTTACAGTGTGTGTGCACAAATGCTTTACACAATGAGTTTAGCCTGACTGCTCTGTGTCAAGCTACCAGAGGGTGAGCACAGGTAAACCTTTAGTGTGTATCTTACTTGCCCTAACTAGGATTGTGGTCCCTACTTGGACAGAGTGCAGACCGCAGCAAAACTAGAGACCCAAACTCTAACAAGTGGCATAACTTGATGGTACCTAAATACCCCCACACAACAAAGACCATTGGAAATATCTGGAACCTACAAGCACATTCAGTGAGCACCAATGTAGCCATCATTAACTTATCTGCAATTTGGTATTATTTCTACGCAACCGTAGAAGCCAGAACAAGGAAAAGACAGATAATGCTTTTGTTTTCGAGTCTGAGGTGTGTACCTTCAAGAGGTGAGCTTGTACTTGATCTATATCAAGTGTAAGATCGGAAACAAAACATTGATGCACAAAATACAGCATAAGAAGTTGTCCACACAAACTCTGGCCTTAAGTTTGTTGAGTTGGTTACAGCAGTGCCAAACCTTTAAAATCAATAACATTTCTAATGTAGTGTTAGACCACCTTGACTGATGATGGTGGCACACTCTCCCCAAGGATAAAGTACAAAGTTACAAGCACTGTAAGTCTAGAACAATTACAATCAACAAACAAATGGAAAATGATTCTATTATATTGATACTCACTGGAGAGACTATTTGTTTGTGTTGTAGTTTCTTCCTGTGGGTGTAGCAAAGTTAGCCCTGCCTCACTTGAAGGGGCAGCGGAGCAAGCCCTACTTCGGTATTGTGTGTAGTAAATCTCCCCCATTCCAATACTGTGCACAACTGAGACGATCTTGCTTCATTACAGCACATTTTGCAACACTAATAATGGGGACAGAGCAAGCCAAAGCTTCAAAGATACTCAGGTCGAGTTCATAAAGGGCTGAATAGGCTAGGTGAGCAAAAGCTCCTGTACAAAGTTTCAAAACTAACAGGGGCAGTGTGTTTAATAACAACTTAAAGACTCTGTGGAGACAGAAGAGGATCCTGGGGTTCAAGAGATGCAATTGAGATTTATTGGACAATCATCTGACTTGCATACAAACATGCTTTAATAAAGTGGGTTTTGCCGTACGGATGTGTATATATCTGTAGATGTCTTGTGTGCATGTGCATGTGTGTGTGTGGGGTGGGGGCGTCGGTGTCTATACAGAACTAAAGATGGAAGGGATTAACTAATTTGATAAAGCCCACACATTTGGCCATCCTCACAGCAGGTTTATGAATATAGCCCAATAAAGTGGGTACATAGGCACCCTAATCCATAGCACTCGAATTGTTACATAAATCATAATAGGTAGTTTATAAATTTACTTTTGTTACCCTTCCAACCTGAAAAAAATGAGGAATTGTATTTCTAACATTTGTCAATAGAGACAAATAAAAGCACTTTAATACACCAGATTCAAATGTTTTTAAATTATGAGGGTGGTGCTTTTTCCAAAACCACAAGTAGCTGCTGCCTATTAAGCATCCTGAGGCCAACAAAGACACCTGTGTGAGAAGGTAGCCTCTTCCTACCATTGTTACCCCCACTTTTGGCCTGTTTGTGAGTATATGTCAGAGTGTTTTTACTGTCTCACTGGGATCCTGCTAGTCAGGACCCCAGTGCTCATAGTCAAAACCCAATTTGTCAGTGTGTTTTTATATGTCTCACTGGGACCCTGCTAGCCAGGACCCCAGTGCTCATAGTTTGTGGCCTGTATGTGTATACCTGTGTAGTGCCTAACTGTGTCACTGAGGCTCTGCTAACCAGAACCTCAGTGCTTATGCCCTCTCTGCCTTTATAATTGTCACTATAGGCTAGTGACCATTTTCACCATTTCTAATTGGCACACTAGAACGCCCTTATAATTCCCTAGTATATGGTACCTAGGTACCCAGGGCATTGGGGTTCCAGGAGATCCCTATGGGCTGCAGCATTTCTTTTGCCACCCATAGGGAGCTCAGACAAATCTTACATAGGACTGCCACTGCAGCCTGAGTGAAATAACGCACACGTTATTTCACAACTATTTTACACTGCACTTAAGTAACTTATAAGTCACCTATATGTCTAACCTTCACCTAGTGAAGGTTAGGTGCAAAGTTACTAAGTGTGAGGGCACCCTTGCACTAGCAAAGGTGCCTCCACATAGTTCAGGGCAATTTCCCCGGCCTTTGTGAGTGCAGGGACACCATTACATGTGTGCACTACATATAGGTCAATACCTATATGTAGCTTCACAATGGTAACTCCGAATATGGCCATGTATCATGTCTAAGATCATGGAATTGTCCCCTCATGCCAAATCTGGTATTGGGGTGGCAATCCCATGCATCCCCGTGGCTCCACATTGGACCCCGGGTACTAAAAAAACAGCTCTCTGGGGTTTTCTCTGCAGCTACCGCTGCTGCCAACCCACAGGCAGGGTTCTACCCTCCTGGGGTCTGGGCAGCCCAATCCCAGGAAGGCAGAACAAAGAATTTCCTCTGAGAGAGGGTGTTACACCCTCTCCCTTTGGAAATATGTGTTAAGGGCAGGGGAGGAGTATCCTCCCCCAGCCTCTGGAAATGCTTTGAAGGGCACAGATGGTGCATAAGCCAGTCTACACCTGTTCAGGGAACCCCCAGTCCCTGCTCTGGCATGAAACTGGACAAAGGAAAGGGGAATGACCACTCCCCTGTCCATCACCACCCCTGGGGTGGTGCCCAAAGCACCTCCAGTGTGTCCCAGACTTCTGCCATCTTGAATCCAGAGGTGTGAGGGCACAGTGGAGGCCTCTGAGTGGCCAGTGCCAGCAGGTGATGTCAGAGACCCCTCCTCATAGGTACTTACCTCACTAGGTGGCCAATCCTCCTCTGAGGGCTATTTAGGGTCTCTCCTGTGGGCTTTTCCTCAGATAACGACTTGCAAGAATTCACCAGACTTCCTCTGCATCTCCCTCTTCGACTTCTGACAAGGATCAACCACTGACTGCTCCAGGATGCCTCCAAAACTGCACAAAGTAGCAGGAAGACTACCAGTGACATTGCAGCGCGTAATCCTGCCAGCTTTCTCGACTGTTTCCTGATGGTGCATGCTCTGGGGGCTGTCTGCCTTCACCCTGCACTGGAAGCCAAGAAGAAATTTCCTGTGGGTTGACGGAATCTTCCCCCTGCACCAGCAGGCACCAAACTTCAGCGTCACCAGTACTCTGGGACCCCTCTCATCCTGAAGAGCATGGCCCCTGGAACACAGGTGATGGACCCAAGAGACCCAGCATGTCCAGTGGTACAACTGTCCAAATTTGGAGGAGGTAAGTCCTAACCTCCCCTCTTCAGACAGTAATCCTGTGCACCATGTGAATTGCAGCTGCTAGGGCTTCTGTGCACTTTTGCTAGGAATCCTTCATGCACAGCCTAGCCCAGGTCCCTAGCACTCCATCCTGCATTGCTCAACTCGATGAGTTGACAACCAGCTTCGTGGAACACTCTTTTGTAGTGTTGAGATGACTGTTCAGTTTTCTTGAGCCCATGTTCAAGTACTTCTGCGGGTGCTGCCTTCTTGTGCATGAACTCTCTGTATTGCTGAGGGCCCCCACTGTCTCCTCTCACAAGTGGCGACATCCTGGTCCTTCCAGGGCCTGGGCAGCACCCTTTTTCTTAAACTGCAACCTTTGCAGCTAGCAAGGCTTTTTTGCAGTATTTCTCCAAGGAAACAATGCTGCATCCTCCAGCACTTCGTGGGACATCTTCTACACAAAGGAGAAGTTCCTAGTACCTTTCGTCGTTGCAGAATCTTCAACTTCTTCCATCCAGAGGCAGCCATTTTGCACCTTCATCTGGGGTTTAGTGGGCTCCTTCCATCCCTGGACACTTTCACGACTCTTGGACTTGGTCCCCTTCCTTTTCAGGTCCTCAGGTCCAGGAATCCGTCTTCAGTGCTTTGCAGTCTGTTGTGGTCTTTGCAGAATCCTCTATCACGAGTATAGTGTGTTTCTGGGGAAGTAGGATCACTTTACTCCTACATTTCAGGGTCTTGGGGTGGGATTTCTTGGACATACTTAGTGTTTTCTTTCACTCCCAGCGACCCTCTACACACTACACTAGCCTAGGGGTCCATTCGTGGTTCGCATGCCACTTTCAGAGTGTATGGTTTCTGTTGCCCCTAGGCCTATTGCATCCTATTGTATTCTACAGTGTTTGCACTATTTTTCTAACTGTTTACTTACCTGATTATGGTTTGTGTGTATATTTTGTATTTTTTACTTACCTCCTAATGGAGTATAACCTCTGAGATATTTTTGGCACATTGTCACTAAAACAAAGTACCTTTATTTTTAGTAACTCTGAGTATTTTGTTTCTTGGGATATAGTGCTATATGACCTAAGTGGTATAGTAAGAGCTTTGCATGTCTCCTAGTTCAGCCTAAGCTGCTCTGCTATAGCTACCTCTATCAGCCTAAGCTGCTAGAACACTACTAATCTACTACTAAGGGATAACTGGACCTGGCACAAGGTGTAAGTACCATCAGGTGCCCACTATAAGCCAGGCCAGCTTCCTACATTGGTGGTGCGGCAGTGGGATAAGTACTTGTAACTGCTTTACCAGTTTCTAATTAGTGCTTTTCATAAGAAAAACATGGTCCACATACTTACAAATATACGCAGTTAACCTAAACAGTGTACCTCTCTTTCTGAAAACTTTCTAAAAATTTCTAAACGTTTTGAAATTTTTTCTCTTTTTTTCTCTCTGTCTTAAACTCTTTCTTGCAACTATATCAGTAGTAGAGGCCACTCCCAAAGTTGTCCGGGCAACCTATGGTAGTTTAAACTTTAAAAGTTTGAGGGGTCTTTGCATAGAAAGAAGTTTAAGCATTGGTAAGAACACTACCAAAGATCTTGTCCTGAGCCTTCTCCTAGAAAGTGACCAGAACCAGTCTGGCCCCTACCAGGAACAGGAGGTAGAGGAGGAGCATACCCAGGAAGAATCAGGGGAGGGCCCTGAGGACTCTGGGGAGGGTTCGTCCAAAGACCTGTCAGCTTACAAACCACCTAGTGAAACTGGTAGTGGGAGGGGGGTCACACACTAGTAGGGCACCTTTCACTCCAAAAGGCCAGGTAACTAGGGTTCAGGTAGTTAGAGACAGGTCCACTTCTGCACATTCCCGCATTACCTCTGTGTTTCAGAATTCCCAAGCCTCCCACCCTGAGGATAACACCCTAAACAGGGAACTCAGAAAGCTGAGGTTGGAAGGGGCTAGACTGAAGCTGAGATAGCAGCAGTTCGCCTTAGACAGGGAGTCTCTAGATGTAGAGAGGGAAAGACAGAAGTTGGGGTTAGTTCCTCATAGTGGCAGCAGCAGTGACCTTGATAGTATCCTGTAAGAGAACAAGATTCAAGAAACCTGCACAAGATTGTCCCCCCTTACAAGGAGGGGGATGACAAAAAAGTGGTTTGCTGCACTTGAGAGGGCCTGTATGGTACGGTTGGTCCCTCAAAGGCAGTGAGCTGCTATCTTGTGGCTATCTTTGACTGGTAAGGGTAGGGATAGGCTCCCTACTGTCAGAGAAAGTGATGCCAACAACTACAAAGTTTTCAAAGATGCACTGAGATATTTTTGGCAAATTGTCACTAAAATAAAGTACCTTTATTTTTTGTAAGTCTGAGTATTGTGTTTCTTGTGATATAGTGCTATATGATTTAAGTGGTATAGTAGGAGCTTTGCATGTCTCCTAGTTCAGCCTAAGCTGCTCTGCTATAGCTACTTCTATCAGCCTGAGCTGCTAGAACACTACTAATCTACTAATAAGGGATAACTGGACCTGGCACAAGGTGTAAGTACCATCAGGTACCCACTATAAGCCAGGCCAGCCTCCTACAACCTGGAAACTGGTTGAGCAGGGAATCCAAAGAGCCAGTTGGTGTTCTACAGAGGTAGAATAAACAAACAATAATCTGATAGTTATAGTTTCAGAACAGTAAGCAAGAGTTTTTGGAAATTGGATTGAAAGGTCTGTGGTGGGATTGGCAACCATTTCAAAATATATGAAACATGGGACTCATCCTTGTTTCTACCCTATCTCTTATCCCCATATGAAGGACATGCTGCTGGATGCCCTCATCATCTTGGAGGATTCTAATAAATTGTAACTCTGCTACCACAGCCTCAAAGGATCTCCTTTTTTGTGTTGTGGTTACGTTTTTGTAAGGAATGTAGGTAGGTATCAAAGTGTAAGCAAAAGGCTTGGCATTGTATTGAATGTTTACATGAAGTACGGACTGTGACAAGAACGAGGGCACATTGATAATGCCTCAAAGACCCATGAGCAACCTCCATTACAATGACTTCTAGTCTTTCTTGTACCTCATTACAGATATTCTCTGTGATCTAAGTCTTCCACAAGTAAGGTACCGTTTAGTTATTTTTACCATGCCTTCATGATGAGACAAAATGGGACTTTTTTTGGTTTACTAGAACGTAATCAGCTCATTCACATTACAAATCATTAATTTTCAAGCAGTGTACGAAAAGCACAGTGAGAAAGAGAACAGCTGTTTCAGGGGTAATATTGTCACTCCCACACTGATGATCATTGGTATTTCAGTATTCCGGCATCACTGGAGTAACAGCTTGGTGCCCATAAGTCAGTTGCAGGGGCTAACAAGCATTCAAAAAGTGAGAATGCTATGGGTCTTTACTAACCAAAGTACCAAGTACACAGACTTGAATGGAAAGTTGGCATCATCAAGCCTCCCAGCATAAATGTGGGAAATCGTTTAAGGTCCAGCACAAGTGAAGTGATATTAAGCGGATCTAGATAGAGTGCAACAAAACGATCACAGCTGCATTTAAGATGTGGTTGTCTAATCAAAGCTGTGAGTATAAAACATCTTAGAAATAATTCACAATATATCAGAATGCTTGCAGTGGGTAGCTCAGAGGGTAGAATTCACAACACAATGTACAATAAAACAGTAATACAACACAATACAGTAAAACTACAGCCATGACTATGAAACCTATGCACTGTTTGTCATCACTAGATGACCCTGAACACTGTCACAATGTTATGTTTTAAATATTTATAAAGCACAAATGTTACCTGGAAGGGTGTCCCGGTACTGGCACCATCACGGCACATCATCCTGATTTACTTGCAAGGTTAATCATTGAGGAAAGCTTTGAGAATTTTCATCAAAAAAGATGCTAAACTGTAGTGTTCAGAGACCAAGGAATATCATTCATAATTTTGCACCTCGTTTACTAAAGCCACAGCCACGTGGGATTTCCTAAAAACAGGTAGTTTTTAATTGTTGCTGGAAGGAGACCGAATTGACTGAGCAGGGAGATATTTGTAAAATGTACTTCTCAGATAGACCAGGTCAAAGTTGTTCAGAACACAATGAACTAGAAAACGGGATTTAAATAAAATCCTTATCTCAGCCAGAAGCCAGCGAATAGAGGGCCTGTTAGGAGTGATGTGTCGTGTAAAGGTTAACTACTGTGAAGGTGTTGTGATTTGTCGATAAGTTACTTTGGAGTCAACAGAAAAAATTGTTCTTTATATGATTGAGCCCTGAGATAATGAGACTGAGGAACTAATTTACGACTATCAATGGACAAGTGAGGGACTTTTTAAAAACGTTTTCACAGAAAAAAACAATAAGAGATAGACTTATTGATTGAAACAATGAAAGCTGGTAGCTAAGATGACAGTCCAATTTTTTTATCACCTTCCTGGGTTTGCCGGGGTTGGTAAATTGCAAGGCCATGATTTATCTGTCCAAATTGATCTGGAGAACCTTAGAGTTAGAATTCCAATCTTATCTGAATTCTTTTTAGGGCATTTCAGTCCATGCAATCAATCATAGCAATTAGCCATTTTTTAGAATGTGTCATATTATAACTCACTGAGATGTGAATCCTTAAAATAAACACCACATCAATGCAGTTACACAAAGTTTGCGGTACAGTTAAGCCACATTCTCAAACATCTGTTTGTAATTATCAAATGAGGATGGCAATCCTCACACCAAAAGAAAAATACTTCGTTATTAATTTGTAATATTTAGTTGACCAGACTTTCTGCAAGTCTGAATTCTTCTGAAAGGGATGTATAGTATTATTTTTGATGTATTGCGCAAGTCGTATCTCATGACATGGATATAGGTCATGTTTCCTCATTGTTAACAGTCCTTCCTCTGTTATGAATTCTGTTATGAATGATAATGACCATAGCGTTACCAAAGTTCTAAAACAGTACAGAAACAAATCACCAGCAATAGCAAATGGTAGAGAGTGTAGCTGCTAATTACAAACAAGAGAACATAGCCTTAGAGTTTGGAAAGTATTTTTACTTGCTCCAGAAGGATAAGTATAGCTCCTGGGTTCAGGATTAGTGGAGTCCTCCATAGATAATGGGGATATTTTGTTTCCTTGAACTAAGAGGCCTTTGGTTAGTTGCTCATCACTCAAGGAGGATCAATATTAATGATTGAAGTTGACCACTGTTTGTCCCACAGGAATGGTTGTAGGCTCATGGACACCAAAGGCTTTTCTCAGTCCACACAAGCATCTTGAAGTGGAAAGCTAGAAAGCCCACTGGGTGTTGGAAAGCCACAACAGGAGGGTCAAACGATAAAGGGAAAATACTAAAGCTTGATGCTGATGTGATTAACAATTCTAAAGGAAAGCTCATATGTCCCATTTCAGACAACTGGGTAATTAAGGACTGGCAATGCACCCTACCAATTCACAACTAACATTCAATCAATCAGCGACATTTATAGAGCGCAACTTATCACCCATGGGGTCTAAAGGCAGGGTACGCGGGTCAGTCGAAGAGCCAGGTCTTGAGGTCCTTCCTAAACTGAGCCAGCAATGGGGATTGCCTGAAGTGGAAAGGCATCGTGTTCCAGGTCTGCAGGGCGAGGTAGTAGAAGGATCTTCCTCCAGCTGTGTTCTTCCAGATCCTGGGGATGGTGGCAAGGGCCAGTTGCACTGAGCGAAGTTGCCTGGAGGGGGTGTAGAAGGAGAGGAAGTGGTTAAGCTAGGCAGGTCCAACTTGGTGGAGGGCCTTGTATGCATGGGTCAGGAGTTTGAAGGTGATGCATTTGATGATGGAGAGCCAGTGTATATCTCTCAGGTGGGCGGAGATGTGGCTGTGGGAGGGGGATGTCCAGGATCAGTCTGGCTGCTGCGTTCTGAATTCACTGGAGTTTTGCTTGGAGTTTTTTGTTGATTACGGCATAGAGTGCCTTGCCTTAGTTGAGCTTGCTTCCTGAGTAGACAAAGGGTGTGGAAGCATGAAGAGGACACAATGTTGACTTTGGCGGTCTATGGATAGTAATGCATGCTTCTGCGGTTGTTCGGAGTTGGGGCAGTTCTGAGGCAACAGGCCCACCAGGAGTCGTCCCAGGCGGAAGTGGTGGGCCCCAGGATGAAAATCTCTGTCTTGACAGAGTTGAGCTTGAGGCAGCTGTCCCTCATCCTGTCGGCAATAGTCTTCATTCGGTTGTGAAAGTTCTTTTTGGCAGTTGATGGTTCGTTGGTGAGAGAGAGCTGTGTGTCATCGGCATATGAGACGATGTTGAGCCCATGTTGTCGGAAGATCCCGGCGTGCGGGGCCATGTAGATGTTAGACACACAGTTGGGGGCAGTTACCCTCTCAGAAAGGAACCTGGAAATGTCCTCTCCCCAGAAAGCATTAAGCTGGTCACTGGCCTACACACAGATGACTAGAGACACCTTCCAGGGAGCTGCTGTTTACTGCCTCCAGACATCTCTGTAAATAAAGGGTTATACTATAGTATGCAGTGATCCTCTGCAGCCAACCTCCATTTTGCAACTCGCATTCTCATAAAAAAGTTTCAAATAGATACACGTAACCCTAACATACAAAAATATTAGGCATGGAATGATACCCATCTGATCTAAGCCGCTGGAGGCCAGCAGGAAACTCCACTGGATGCAGTTACTGGATCCCCAAAACTATTATCAGGGTGCCACTAGCCAGAGTTCGAGAAGAGACCTTGGATGGGGACACTTTCTTCAGACTAGAAAGTGGACAGACGAATTTGTGTCATTGAGGAGGACCCCTTAGTAACTTAAGGGATCCTTCCTGTTCCCCGGCCATACGTACATTGGTGAAAAAGGAAAAAGTCAAGGGAACTTTTATGGATAACTGAAAATTGTGGTGGTTGCACGGGTTTTCTATGGATTTCATCTTTACAGCTCAGAAAATAATTGCAGGTTAACACGTGTTAAAGAGTCGTGTTATCTTGCTCAATTACAGATAATTGTGATGACTGCATTTCATTTCAAATTCACATGTGGTTAATGCGAAATCAATACCACACAGCCCCACTGTGGTAATGTGATTATATCAGCATTATTATCGAAGATTTATCTCTAAATCTTTAAAAATACAACAACTCTGTTGTTTGAACAGTAGATACCATGAAAGAAGGAACCCATCTGAAAACAAGCAAGGGACTTTCTATACAACAGTAGCAAATGATATGAAGAAAGCGCAGGTACAAGAGCCCTCGGGGGCATCGTGCTCCTTCACAGAATTTAATACAAGGTGTCAGCCACCGAGGGAAATCATGGGTGAAAGAGAGACCTCGAGGGTAAATTTGATAGAAATTGTTGCATGTGCAAACAAGCATCTGTCTTGGTAATGAATAACACGGCATTCCCAGAAAAGGGGGTGCAAAATGAAGAAACGATATAGCAATGGAGCAAACACAGTCTGTACAGAAACCTAGAAAGAAAATAAATATTAACGGGAGAGAAAGAGAACACTGAACTGATACCTCAAGCTGATGTAAACAGATGACACAAAAGCAACTTAATATTCCCACCAAACAATATGAGCCGCAGCCCTAGAGATCTGAGGAGAAGAGACAGCGCAGCCAATGAAGCAAATGGCAGTGACAGATAAAGTTTATACAGCCGCGAGCTTAGAGGGCATTTAGGCCGAGAATTCAAAGCAAGGCTGGAGGATATATCCGAGACACTGAAGTACACGTTTCTGGGGAGGGAAATACCGTGCTGCCAAGCTTTCGGAAACGCCAGGCCAGTTACCTCTCTGCCTGGCATAGCGCGTCTATTAGAGCTGACAAGGCACCAAGCGCCGACGAGGCTTGTACCTGAATTCATTTCCGATCCAAATCTGGCAGGGCAAATGTGGAACCGTGCTGACTAGCCACCCTGTTCATTGGGAGCGTTTCATTCAACAAAGGAATGTTCAATTGCTAAAAGCATTTGAAGGAAGAAATATGCAGCCTTTGCGTTTTTACAGCAGAGACTGTTTTTTTGACGTGGACTATCAGGACCGGAATGAAACGATATCAGCCCTAGTAAAAATATCGAAGCCAGACCAAATCTAGAATAGGGCCATGGAGTCCTGGCAAACCTTCCTGGTCTGAAATCAGTGAAGTCCACTTAGAACATGCTACTTGAGCATTATGGCCAGTCGCTACGGACCATGAGGGCAAACAAATAAATGGGGAAAATAAAATAAATTGAAAGCTGAAAATACAAGGCTGCAGAATTGGTTATCATATGTCGTAAGCAAATTCATAACTGTTGTTTGCAATATTTCTACTCCCATGCTCCAACGTTTTATATGTATTATTTGGCTAAGTAAACAGAGCATGCTACTGCTTTTGTAGATATTCCACCATCACATTATGGTTTTCAGTGTAACTCCTGAAGTGAGAAAATTATTCTCAGAGGTTGATTCTGTCCATGCTATACCTTAGTAGATCTTAATTTTTTTTGTGCACCTCATCAGTGGTGCTCCAAAAAAACAAAGCCAGTCAATGGTTACATGCCATCTCTTTCAGGAAGGACTTGGCCTAAGCAACATGTGCTGGGTTATTCCTATTGGAGCAGAACCAGGGCTGATTTTCATATGATTGCATCTTGTCTGGAGTGGCACAGAGAGCAAAAAAGGATGGACTAGACTTTGAACCAAGCAATTGTTACTGACATAGAGTTTTAAAAGCATTCCACTAATAATATTTAATAGGAACTGTCATTTTGGGTTTCACCTGCACAGCGCTTGTGAAATCTACTGTATTAAATATATTTGAAAAGGGACTTGTATCCCACCTTCACTCCCTATTGGTCCTTGTGCTTATCATTTTACTTTTCCTCGTTTATATTGGTTGTAGGTATTCTATTTCCTGATATTCGGTGTGTGTTCCCTTATCAGTTTCCCATCAGCAAAGTATTGTGTTCATCCGCTTTGGTGGAACTTCTTTTAAGAGTCTCAAGCAACTAGTGGGAAAACAAAATAAAACCTTACACGAGCTACACCCTTGCTTTAAAGTTACAGCACTGCCCTAGTGCTGTGAGCTCAGCGTCCTGTTATCTCGGTGGAGATCCTCTGCCCTGCTTTTTATTCCATCTCTGTGTGGTGGAGTAAGCAGGCACTACTTAGTGCCCCTGGGGCACAAGCAGGGACCCATTTGAGTGTGCTTGTCATCGCATGCAGTCTACCGTCCTCCCAGGACACAAGCAGGCATTCACTTTAGTACTTATTTACTGAGCAACGCCAGCTGTACAAATAGGACCCATGCTGGTGAGTAAGCTAACATGGGCGGGCTTTGGCTTGTTATAGTTGTTCTGCTAATACCCTCCTCCCTAAACCACCCACTCTATATAAAGTGCAGATCCTTCTTTTTACCAGGATTCAACAACATTAGGAATGGTTACACTCTTAGGCCCATATTTATACTTTTTGACGCAAACCAGCACCGGCGCTGGTTTGCGTCAAAAAATGTACAGCCGGCTAACACCATTACTACAAACCAGGTGGGTGCCTTATTTAAGGATTGACGTTAGCCGGCACTGCGAGCTGGTCAGAGAAAAAAAAAAATGACTCTAACAGGCAGTGCTGGCGTAGGGAAAAATGGGGGTTGTGCGTCAAAAAATGGTGCGTCAGGTCAGAGTAAAAAATTATGGCTCTAACCAGACTTGCGCTATTTTTTGACGCACAACCCCCATTGAAATGACTTCTGTCTTAGCAAAGACAGGAGTTATGCCCCCTTGCCCAATGGCCATGCCCAGGGGACTTCTGTCCGCTGGGCATGGTCATTGGGCACAGTGGCGTGTAGGGGGGGGGCCCAAGTTAGGCCCTCCCATGCCACTTTAAAAAAAAAAAAAACTTACCTCAACTTACCTGTACTTACCTGGGATGGGTCCCCCCATCCATGGGTGTCCTCCAGGGGAGGGAGAGGATGTCAGGGGGTGTTCCTGGGGGCAGGGAAGGGCACCTCTGGACTGCTTCCATGGTCAGAGACCATGAAAGTGAGCCCACAGGCCCCTCACCCAGGCGTTAAAAAACAGCACACATCAGTCAAAATGACGCAGGAGTATAAATAAGGCGCACAGGCCTTAAAGTCATTTTTTGGACGGGAACGGTCTACCTTGCATGTCAACAACACAAGGCGGTTTCCCGCATCCAGAAAATGTCACACACAGAGGAATTTTGACATTCGTGGGGTCGCGGGTCTAGTATAAATATGGTGCATGGTTTGCGCCGAATGTGCGTCAACATTTTTTGACGCGCATTCGGTACAGACAGAGTATAAATATGGCCCTTAGTGTCTGTTTTTTTTAATAGCAGCTAAACAATAACCTGAGCCTCAAGTGCAGGCAACACTTTTTTTCTTTGCCAGTTCTATTCTTTATTTTTCTTACAATATGAGAATGACCTCTGCCCTTTGTCAGAAACATTCTTCCGAGACTCAGTTGACCGGTGACTCAATGCTATTTATGCAACTTTCTTACCAGTCGTAGTTGCAAAAAATGAGATCTGTAAGTCTAATCTGTTTTTAATGCATATAGTAAGGGGGCACAAAGGATGTCGTCTGTTTCACTACATTTGTTGTGCTAACATTCGCTCGTAATGCGATTCTTTAATTTTTTTGTGACATATTTGCCCATTTTCATACACACACTAAAATGTGATTGTCTCTCTTCCTAAGCCCCTCCTTGGTTTTATGGCCCAACTCACACATACCCAAGGAATCCAGGACCAAAGTCTGCCATTTACCCTCCTGCGAATCGCAATGACGTGAGCAGTCTTCGCATCTTAAGCCCCAGAGAAATAGTTTGGTAGCTGTATCTCAGTGACGATGCCTGAGACCAGTATCAGATGTCACATGGGTACTGCAAGGATTAGTTCACTAATACAATGCATGCAGTTTTTAGATGCTGGTGTTAGGCAGGGCTGGGACTAGGGAGCCAAAAGCAGCCCTGGAAAAAATGTTCACACCAGTCCAATCCCTCCGTCGCCTCGCACAGTCTCACTCTTTCATCCATCCATTCTCTCTCGATTCTTCTCTCCATCTCGGGTCATTTTCTCTATACCCACTTTCCACCTTTTTTAGGTTTTGCCTGAACAGTGCTTGCACTGTGCTTGTGATTAGGTTTCACCTTCACCGCCCCTAATATTGCAAAACTGCTCACCAACTTAAAACTTGCCAACAAAAACTATCATTGATCACATAGGTGAAACCTAATGCATTTACCAATGCTTCGTTGATTAGGTGCCACACCCAATGTTCGCAAATGACTTATGCTCCCATGGATAAACTATCAATACTGCTTAATACTGAGGATGGCTAAGGCAAGTGAGGCGTACCTTTGTTTTCTATACAGAGGAAAGGGGCCAGGATGTTACTGCAAGGCATGAAGGTGGTGATTCATTCTTGTGTAAAGGCTAAGAAATAGGGACGAGGATAAACAAGCTCACAAAGGAAACTCCATTATTGCATAGGCCAGACTTGTAAAAAGTGCCAGGACAGGGAAACCTAAATTGAAAGTCTTGATGAGAAGTTGAGGGATTAAGATGTTGGAAAAACTGAGAGTTGATTTAGACTTGGCGCTAGTGGAATGCCATACATAGTTTAGGTTCAGCATGCTCTGTGACACTATAGAAGTGACGGATACACTCTGCAGAGCTATTACCTGACTGAGGCCATGGGGTTAATGGAGGAACTGACAGGAAGTATAATCTCTAAAATGTATGGGCTACTATGTGCATCATGCTAGTGAACCAGCAAGGGCTGAGTTGGAAGCATATGTTGACCCAAAAAAGAGAGGTTTTGGGATGAGTCCTCACGGACCTTAAGGGAATGGCCATACAATAGCCGCCAGGCTCCAAAGACAGCAGCATATGTATCAGCCATTCTACAAGAAAGTGAGAGGTTCTGTGTCAAATGGTTTGCACACGTTGACTTCAGCAAGGCTTGGTGAAAACTAGAGTATGCTTTTCAAACTTCAAGCAGGGATGCTTGTCAGTGACGTCCGCCTCTCTCTTTCATTTCTTTTAGTGGAAGATTAGGTGTCATTCTTAATCTCTATGTATCTAATAGATTCCTCTCTGGGCGATGATACAATAAACTAATACTTTCAGGATTAAATTACATCAAGAAAGACCAGGCACCAAGGCAAACACTGAATGTGTGTCAGTAAAAAAATCTTCCAATGCTTTGTTCTACTGTCTTCTAATAGTGCAGTCTACATAGGTGTGACCGCCCCAAAATATGATTTAAGAATATTTTGTAATGTTGCACATAATCAAATTTACTGCACCAGGAAAGTATGCTAGGTTGAGCTGAGTGTTCAAGGAATTGTAATGTATTTGTAAACTTTGGATTTTACCCTGCAAATTTTACCTGGCTGTTTGGAATGAATAATTAACTGATCTATTTGTAAACAATGCACCAAATCATGGCACTTTTTTTTATTTAATTTTTTTATTTGAGTACAAGACAGTATTACCCGCATCAAAGAGAAAAAAACCCACAAACAAACCTTAAATCAATAAGAGAACAAAGACATAATGGATGACAAAGTAAAAAAAACATATCTCCAACACCGCAGCATCATCCAAAAAGCAGTTGAAGCTAGCTAACTCCCCGATTTACGTCATTGTGTCATCCACTCACTTGCTCAGTGCTGACCAGATCCACTGCCCCCAGCATCTCTTTCTATAACCTTTGAGCCTGAATAAGCTCAGCTCCAAATTATGGAGGACCAGTTATTTCGTGCTCCAATTCTCAAATGCTGGAGGCTCAGCCTTTGACCATTCTGAGGCAATACACAGCAGCAAAATCCCCATGGCCATTAAGAGAAAATATTTCTCTTTTTTCAAACACTCATTTATCTGTGCGGGGTCCAACACCCCCAACAAAGCAAATGTGGGTGCAAGGACAGCCCGCACCCCAATGATATCCCCTAAAAAGTGCTCAATGGCCTGTAGCAGCGGTTTCAATTTACAGCAGGCGTAGAATATATGAACAATCTCTGCCTCCGATTCCCCACAGCGATTGCATGTGTCATCAGACCCAGCCCACTTGCAGACTTTAGCCAGCGTATAATACAAATTGAACATTGTCTTATAGTGTTGAGTTTTTAGGCTGGATGCAAGAAATGTTCTTTCTGCCATTTCCACAGATTGTTCCACCCAATCTCCCTGCTTCCCAAACTGAATATTACATTTTTCATTCTGCACCTCCATATCATCCGTCTTCTTATCTAATAGCAGATTGTAGAGTGCCCCTATCCTGACCTTATGCCTAAATGCTTCTATTATTAGAACTTTATCTATAAGGGGATTTTCTTTTTGATAGCAATAAAGGAGATCTTGGAGTTGCAGAAAGTAAAAAAAATGGGACCTGGGTAAGTCATATTGATGCTGCAGTTCAGTAATTGTCTTGAATGTAATACTGGCACATAGATTACCAATCCTAGTTATTCCTTGTCGCTTCCAAATCTCCACTATAGGACTGTGAAAGATAGAGGGGAGGAGTAAGCATAAGAACACCCCTGTGTTTCTCCAGTGATCAAAACATTCATCTGCTGCAAAGCACACGCATAATAATATAGCGTGAACTGGGGGATGGACCACTCACCCAGGGATCCTGGAAGTGTCAAATATTTCAACGCCCTTCTTGACTTAGTATATCCCCACAGAAAACTATTTGTGATACTCTCCAATTTGGTCAGCCAATTCGCAGTAAATTCCAGGGGGATGGCCCAGAAAAGATACAGTATTTTGGGGAGAATATTTATTTTTAATACATTACAACGACCTAAAAGAGATAGATGTAGGTGGTTTATCCTCTCTATGTCTTTCTTGATTTTGGCCAGCATTGGGCCCTATTCTGCTCTACAACTTGACTGACTATGCCAGTAATTCTTATTCCCAGATATACAGCATCGGGTAAAGACCGATTGTCTCTGATAATAGTCTGTGGAGAGCATATAATCTGAGCCTTGTCCTTATTCAATTTATAGCTGGAATATGCTCCAAGTACACTGGCCAATTATTCAATTTCCTTAACCGCTACCTCAGGATTAGTTGCGACTATCGCCACATCATCTGCATATGCCAGCACCTTATAGCTCTCCCCACAACAAACAACTGGGGTAATATCCTTGCACTCTTCTACTTTACTTAAGAAGGGATCTATATACAGTGCAAATAGTAACAGAGAGAAGGGACATCCCTGTCTCATTCCCCTAGAAATACATATAAGGTCAGATTCTAAACCAGCCAAGCGTAGCCGGGCTTCAGGGGTAATGTACAATCCCTTAATAGCTGTTAAAAAACCCTCCCCAATCCCCTTTCATCTCAAGACCTCCCAGGAGAAGGGCCAACCTATGCGATCAAATGCTTTCTCAGCATCTAGCAAGATTACACTCAAACATGTTTGTTGCACTTCCGACAGATCAAGCAGGGATATAACTCTTCTAATATGATCTACCGTACTTCTCTCTGGAATAAAACCATGTAGTCTTCTAGATACTAGCGGAGCAATAACCCGTGCCAGTCTACTTGCTAATATCTTGGCGTATATTTTCCCATTGCAATTCAACAGTGAGATAGGTCTATAAGACCCCGGGTCTTTCGTAGCTCTATCCTTTTTTTTTAACACTACTATAGTAGCTAATCCCCATGAGGGTGGGATCTGCCCCAACTGGGCCTTAACAAAGGTTAATAACATATCCTTGCGGAGCTCTTGGCAAAATACTTCAAAAATTCTACTGGCAAGGCATCCGGTCCTGGAGCTTATCCTGAGGCCATAGATTTCATAGCCTCATAGATTTCTCCTGATGCTATTGGGGCATCCAATAGATTTTGCTCCTCCCGAGTGAGTCTACCTGTTTGTAGTTCGCTCAGGAACTGCACCGGTCCCCCATGACCCCCAGCTAGTTGTTGTACTTCATCAGAGTATAACTTCTCATAGAAGCCCCTAAAGACTTCCATAATTTCCTCCGGCTTGTCCACCTTGCACCTGTGAGAATCGACCATCTCTGTTATATCCCTATTTAATATCTTCTGCCTGACCCATCTAGCTAAGATTTTACCCATGATTGCCCCATACTCATAACATTTGGCCCAAGAGATTTGGTACTTCTCTGCTACCACCTTGCTAAGGTGCTGCTTGGCCTTTTCCTTGAGTATTGTTACCTTGGCTTGATTGGCACTGGTCTCTTCTCCCTTTCTTATACTCTGTACTAGCTTCCTCTCAGCCTGCATGAGTTCTTGAGTTAAGCTCCTAGCCTCAGCCTCCCTACTTATCTGCAAATGTAGGCCAAAACACAGGGTCTCCTCTCTAATTGCAGCCTTTAATGCATCCCAGATTATTCCTGGAGCTGTGGTGTGCCTATTGTCATCTAAGAACTGTATCAGCCATGTTCGCATATGATCTACATAGGCTGGGTCCCATAATATTTTCCTATTAAACGGCCAAACACGGCACATCCTACAGAATCCAGTCAACGGTAGAACCAAACACAATGGATTATGGTCCGATAAAATTCTGGGGGTTAGTTCTATCTCTGCTCCAGAAATTAATGTTAGTGAGATAAAAAAGTAATCAAGGCGTACCAGTTTATTATGGGGGAAAGATTAGTATGTATAGCCAGGGTCCAGGGATTTAAGTTTTTCCCATACATCCACCAAGGCATGACCTTGTATCAAATCACACAAAGCCTTATACACCTTGGGTTGGTGTCCATAATATCTATCTGATAATGTAAACCCTTTATTAACTTCAAGGTGAATTTTAAAATCCCAACACTTCACCAATTGGAGCGGCTAAGAAGCTAGCTCCAAGTTTAACGCATAAAGTGCTTCAGCTTCATCAAAGTTAGAGCCATAAATAGTACAAAGAGTAAATCTAGCAGCACCCTCTTTACATTCTATAATGATCCAATGGCCACCTTTATCTATCATCGAGCGACCCAGACAGCGTATAGATCCTCTGGCCAAAATTGCCACTCCCCATGTTGCCCCCGTCTGCTGTGTACAGGCTAGAAGTGTCATGCCTAACCCTCTCAGCACATCGTGTTTCCCCCAAGGGATATGGGTCTCTTGCAAGCAGACCAAATCTGTCTGCTTTGCTTTTATTGCCACAGCCACCTTACTTCTCTTTTGGGGATTATTCAAACCACATATATTAACCAAACATATTCTTAACCTATGTGCCATATTCTTTCCTCTAAATGTCCCAGTTTGGCTATAATTGCTTTTCCAAAATAACTTATCACCCATCGACTTTTGCCATCCCATTTTACTGTAGTTCCCAAAAACAATCCTGTCTATATACCATCATATAGTTCTTATCCTTGTCCTTTCGTAACCCCAGCTTCCCCCCTAACCCCCAGCCCACCTCCAACAACCTCCCTTTCTTCCTGCCAACCCGTCCCCCAACCCTTGCACCATTTGTGGTCCCCCACAAACCCATCACCCCAACCCATCCCCTTCCCCCTGAACTCCCTCCCATCCCCCACCAGCTATTATAAGGTACAGGACCAACCAGGCCCTTCCCCTGATGGATTAGTGCTACCCTCTTATCTACCCTGAACCACAAACCCCCACCACCATATAACCAAAATTATATTTCCACCCCTCATGTATCACCACAAAGAGAGAAGAAAAGAAAAATAGAAAAGTGCATAATATGGTAATAGCAGCCTTATAGCCTTCCAGCCCCCATTGTCAATTCAATAAGATATCAAAGTGAGTCCAAAAACTCTTTAGCCTTCACTTCCGAAAAAAAAAGAGTCCTGCCACCAACGATCACTTTCAGTTTGTCTGGATTTATCAAAAAGGCCTGAGCGCCTTTGTTCTGCAGAAATAGGATTAATTGTCTAAGCCTCTACCTTCTTTCAACGGTGGCATGACAATAATCCAGCCTGATGAAGAAGTCACATCCTAGAGCACAGCGTTTGCGATCCGGACAAGCAAGATCATACACCGCCTGTCTTGCCAGATAATTATGAAGACATATCAATATAACCCTGGGTTTCCCTCCTTCTATATCTGTTTTTCTCAGTTTAAAAGGAAATCTATGAGCTCTCTGAACTTACTTCTCCTAATTCCATTGCATTAAATCTGGGAAGGCTTCCTTAAAAGAATCACCACGAAGCTCCATGGGTCTGCCCCTTCCAGCCCCTCTGGGATATCCAGGACTCAAAGGTTGTTTTGTCTAGATCTGTTTTCAAGATCTGCCATTTTCCACTGAGTGTCCTCCATTTCGCTTCTCAAAAATTCTCTAATCTCCCCTTGCATAGCAGTGTCATCCTCCAATTTCGATATACGGGTTCCAGCCTCTCCTATATGTATCACAAAGTCGGTACAAGTCTTAGCCTCCAGTCGAATAGCTCCCTGCATTTTACGGCAGGCCAATTGTGTTCTGCAGCTCTCAGCTTTTGTCTCCTCCTGATGCTCCATAATATTCTGGTGTATCATCTCCAGATAAGTTTGACTTGTATCAGCCAAAGAGCCACCCAAGGAGACAAGACCACCGAGCCCAGGTGCCGAAGAATAGTCCCATTGTATGGCTTTAGATGCTTTAGTGATAATTTGATGGGCAGGTGAGCCTGATCCAAATATTCTCTTCTTCATCTTTTTTCTAGCTGTAGCCGCTTTAAAGCCTTCAGGTTGACCTGACCCTTTTCCCCACTCAGACTTCTCATCTTCATCCTCACCAGGCGTGGGTGTCTCAGAGCCTGCTTAGGACCAGGATGATTTCCAAGCCCGACTGCTTCCTTCCCTAAATTCAGTAGCTTCATCACTAGTCTAACAGAATTGGTCTGATAAAGAGAAAAATCTATCCCCCAAGTCTAGATCTTGACCCCTTTTGGAGGTCAGCCCCCGTTTCCTCCAGATTCATTCCTCCTTCTGTGTTTTCTCACCCATATTTAATGATGAAAGGTCATGAACCAGGGCCAGTGTCTCTGCCTGGGCTAGGATGTCTCTAGGAACAGAGTTGTTACTTTTTTCAGATTTCCTGCCCTCCTCTGCTTCTTCCATGGATACATTTATACATACAGGAGTGAGGGGAACATCAGCATTTGCTATTTGAGGATTCCTTGTGTATCTCTCCATCCTCTTGCTCGATCACACAATCACCAGACAATATACTCACATTTGACTCCACAATCCCACCTGTATCAGTACCATTGCCAGTAGTCTCTTTCCGTTTTATTGTCAGATCAGCGTGTGTTTTTATTTTAAAATAATTCCCTAGAGGAGCACTCACCAATTTTGCCAAGGAAGCTGACTTTGTTTTATCTGGCTCACCTTCCGTCCATGTAGAGGGTCACACCATCTTACATTCTCCTGCACCGCCAGAGCCACGGGTTCTATCCTGTCTTGCGACGGCCCCAGCTCCGACTCCAGTGGGTTCCGCCTTTGATCCTCTCGCCGGCATCCATATTACGCGCCTCCTCACCAAAAACGCTGAAACAATGTAGTAGGGAATTTAGGGTGCTCGCTGTCAAACACGTAAACAAGCAGGCGAACTCCAAACGCCGAGGTAAGCTTGTGTGTCACCTGAAACTAGATCGAGACACACTCATAGCCGGTAACCGGTTGGGGAACGAAGGCAGGTGGGGCATCTACTTCCGAACAGCCGGGCGGTGGGAGGGAGCACAATACGACCGGATCACTTGGCCGGCATCTTGCCTTCCATCACCACTTCTATTCAATACGAACACTGTATTGCGGATGCCTTGGTCAGTGTTAGAAATGGGGTCTTTGGTTGGCCGTCAGGTTACCCCCTGTCCAAGCAAGGACCCTCACTCTAGTCAGGGTAAGTCACACACAATCCAAATTATCCTGTGCCCACCCTCTGGTAGCTTGACACTGAGCAGTCAGGCTTAACTTAGAAGGCAATGTGTAAAGTATTTGTGCAATAAATCATGCAATAACACAGCAGAACACCACAAAAATACACCACACAGTGTTTAGAAAAATATATAATATTTACTGCTAAGATGCAGGTCAAAACGATTAAAATGCAATAAGTATATGTTGAGATATCACTGTAAAAGTGATATAAAGTGTTTTTAGTCTTTTAAAAGCAATAAATGTCTCCTTCAAGCACAACGTACCTGGTTTGCATTCAAAATCTCCGCAAAGAACCACAGAGGAGGAGATACATGGAAAACAAGGAGGTGTGTGTTGATTTCTCGGGCCGCACATGGCGTTTAGTTTTCACGCAGGGACAGCTGTGCGTCAATTTCCGGCACTCGGTTGTGGATCCTCTTCGGGTTGCGGGGTTATTCGGACGCCCTGGGGATGATGCATGGATATCCAGCACTGACAGGACGAAGTCACAGGGGCTGCGTTGATCCGGTGGGCGTTGCGTGGAAATTTCTTCCGCATGGCACGCACTGCATCGATTCCTCTCTGGAAGTCGGGCTGCGTTGTTCCGGCTCAGCTGTGCGTCGATCCAGTGGGCTATGCGTCGAATTTCTAGTCACTACGCTGGTGCTGCATTGATTTCGTTGCGAAGTCAGGCTGTGTTCCGGTTCGGCGTGCAGTGAATTTTTCACTGCAATGCAGGCTGTGCGTCGTTTCTGGCAGGGTGTGCGTCGATTTGAGCTGCACAAGGACTCCTTCTTGTAGACAAGAAGTCTTTTTGGTCCTGAGACTTAAGGGAACAGGAGGCAAGCTCTATCCAAGCCCTTGGAGAGCACTTCTCAGCACAGCCAGAGAGCAGCAAGGCAGCAGGGCAACAGCAAGGCAGCAGTCCTTCGCAGAAAGCAGTCAGGTGAGTCCTTTGGCCAGCCAGGCAGTTCTTCTGGGCAGGTTGTAGATTCTGGTTCAGGTGCTCTTCTCCAGGAAGTGTCTGAGTTAATAGGGGCAGAGGCCCTGTTTAAATACCCAAATGTGCCTTTGAAGTGGGGGAGACCTCAAAGAGTGGCTTAGAAGTGCACCAGGTCCCCTTTCAGTTCAATCCTGTCTGCCAGAGTCCCAGTAGGGGGCATGGCCGTCCTTTGTGTGAGGGCAGACTACTGTCCTTTGACATGTAAGTGTCAGGCCCTCCACCCTCCCAGCTCAGGAAGCCCCATTCGAAATGCAGATGTATGCAAGTGAGGCTAAGTATCCTGTGTTTGGGGTGTGTCTGAGTGAATGCACAAGGGAGCTGTCAACTGAACCCAGCCAGACATGGATTGTAAGGCATAGAACGATTTAAGTGCAGAGAAATGCTCACTTTCTAAAAGTGGCATCTCTAAAATGGTAATATTAAATCTAACTTCACCAGTCAGCAGGATTTTGTATCACCATTCTGGCCATACTAAATATGACCTTCCTACTCCTTTCAGATCAGCAGCTACCACTCAAACAGTATATACGGGTAGCCCCAATGTTAGCCTGTGAAGGGACAGGCCTCACAGCAGTGTAAAAACAAATTTAGGAGATTTACACTGCCAAGACATGTAATCTACACAGGTACATATCCTGCCTTTTGCCTACACCGCACCCTGTCCCATGGGTTACCTAGGGCATACCTTAGGGGTGACTTCTATGTAGAAAAAGGGGAGTTTTAGGTTTGGCAAGTACTTTTAAATGCCAAGTCGAATTGGCAATGAAACTGCACACACAGACCTTGCAATGATAGGCCCGAGACAAGGTTAAGGAGTGATTTAAGTGGGTGGCACAATCAGTGCTGCAGGCCCACTAGTAGCATTTAATCTACTGGCCCTGGGCACATATAGTGCACTTTACTAGGGACTTATAAGTAAACTATTTAATCCAATTGGGTCTGATCCAATGTTACCATGTTTAAAGGGAGAGAGCATATGCACTTTAGCACTGGTTAGCAGTGGTAAAGTGTGCAGAGTCTTAAAACCAGCAAAAACAATATCTAGAAAGTAGAGGGAGGCAGGCAAAAAGTTAGGGGTGACCACCCTAAGGCTGTCAGGTCTAACAGTCAGCTATTACCAGGGCCACTGGAATAAATCATGGCACTTTTAATGAAGAAAACTGTCAGCATAAGCTTTGAGATGACGTAGAGTGGCAACTAAAACAGCTCATCACAAACGAAGCACTAACAAACATGATTGGGCATAATGTTCATCTATGGTCCTAGTTGTATAACATTTTGCATAGCTGGCAGGAGATGTGGTCACAATTAGCTAGAGCTGCTGCCTGTGCAACTGGGGAACCTGGTTTCAACCCCAGACTCAAGTGCACATCATGGAATTCTAGGCAAATCACTTAGGCCCTCCTTACGATTTTGGCACTATCCAAACCGCCATATTGGAGATGGCGATCATACCGCCAATGGCTTGGCGGTGAAGACTGCTAAATTCTGACCATGGTGGTGTTGCCAACAGTTTAGCAAGAGGCTGGGACGGGGACCTGTCTAGGTTGCAGTACGGATTGCCACCTTGGGAATAAGTGTGACTACATGGGGCAACTCCACCCCCTTCCCCAGACCTGGAGCTAATTACCCTTCCATCATAGGGCCTTCCTTAACTGAATTTTCAGTCAGGTAGGCCCAGTGTGCATTTTAACGTATCTGCTCACTTTTTAGCTCAGCCAGCCACCCCCATACATAGGAGGGATCCTAGGCCCTGACAAATGCCCCAGACCAGTTTGGCTATAGGAGAGGCCAGAAACAAGTTGGCCAAATAGATTTAGACGACACCCTGAACCATTACATTCAAGTGTGTCCCAATTGTTTTTAATCTTACCATCAAACACCATCATTAAAGTAATAAGATAGCCCGGTGAATTGTTGGGTAATTTTAGCTTACATTCCCACTCAACTGGATCCCCGCTTTCCCAGAAAGATTGATCTCAGCACTCCCTTAGAGTTCTTTTAACAATGAGGTTGAGTACGCCCAGGTGGTATCATCTTACCTGGGTGGGAATAGGTGGCCAAATGATGAAGCATGACATTATAATGTGTGTGAGACCACCTATTCCATAAGCGGAACACCCCACCCTTTACTGAGCACATGGCCACCCCATGCTGACAATTAGATCACCATGTTCGTGACCTGATGACCAGTTGAACAGGCCAGATTTGCATGTTCACAGCATTCCCCATGCGCGTTGTGTTGTTGATGCTTGTTGCCAACAGTTTACAGCCAATATCGCCAGTGTGGTTAGGCCATCGCGGACAGTGGTAGCACCTTCTGACCAGCAGGGACCATGTTTCCGCCTGACACATTACAATGCTGCACACTGCCAGGGTTTCCGCCACAGTTGCACCGTCACCAAAACCCTGGTGGAAACCAACTCAGTAAATGGACGCACCTTATGAATTCGAAGTCCTCCCACTGCTCCTGCTCGCACTACAACTCTGGAACCACCGACGACGAAGACAACAAACGTAAGTATGTCACTTCTGCTCCAAGGAACAGGAACAAAATTCCCTCCAGGAATCTTTCTCATTGGCATCATTTTTACTGCTCCTTCAGCCTGCTGCACATCATTTGAAGATGCAGTCAACTTTTTCTTCTGATCTCTTTTCATTGCCCGTCTGCTTTCCCATTTATCTAATGTTTGAATGCTTTGTATCAACTCCTTAATGTGAATTTTCATCCCAGGTGATCTCATGTTTGCAATGTCTCCCATATCTGATTCTAACTTGTAACTCTTCTTCAATTGTTTAGATTTATTCATCTTGATTTCAGATTTCTCATCCAAATTAGCCAATTTCTCATAAACCTGTCCTGCTTGGAGAGTAACATCCTTGCACATGAAGCACAATTTTTTTTTATTGTAATAATCCAATCAAGTGTTCCTTCAATCCTTCCATTCAATTCCAATTTTATTCAAGCCATGTTTAATGTCTTTTCTCCCTCAGGCATGTTTGTTGGAATGGATGCTCTGCTCAAGTTGTCTAACTAATTGATCAATTGTTGTGCTGTTAACTCCTGTAAACTAAAGTTATTTCCTCTATCTTGGGGCATAAGCTGAGGTATATTGCATGGAGCTCTCATAGCCTGTTCTTAACCCATCATAGATGATCCCACGGAGCATGGGAGACATGTCACATCAATCAGTGGACCCACTCCATTATGTGTCTGGTTCGAACCGAAATAATTCATAGGGGTCATGGCTGGCACAGTAGTGCTCAGTCTCTTCCAAAAGGTGACCTATGATTAAAAGGAACTGCTAATGGTTCTGTCCTGACAAATTTGTCTGACTTTGCAGGAACATCAATCCTTTACTTTGGCCAGTTAATACTGTACCAAAAGATTGATTTGACTGATTTGGGGCAATATTCTGCGGTGTCATCACTGGGGAATACATTGGCATTGTCTGTCTCTGGTTCACAATTTGTACAGGTGTCTGTACATTAGGTGTGGACTCAAACTGAGTCACTCCAGCATTCTGAATTGACTGTGGTATAAATGGAACTGGGACATTCTGAACTGTATTAACATTTGGGACTGTCCGATAAACCGATATCACCTGTGCAATGTTAGCAGCAAGAATGTTTGGAATTATCTTAACCGGGCTCTGTGCAACTGGGTCTGTGGCAACACTCAGGACTACATTCTGGTTTACTGATGTGACTGCATTATGTGGTGGGGGACGATTCTGAAACAAATGAGTTATAAATCCTTCATCAAAATCACTCCCATTGTATGCTACCTTTTTATTTTCACCCAGTTTCGTTTCTGTATCTTCCTCAGATTTCCTTTTGGCTTTAGGCTTAATACATCCATCACCTTGCTGTGTAATTGCTGGAAATAACTTCACTGTATGTAATGTATCTGCTTTTCACATTCTGTGCTTTACATCCCATCTAGCTTCTGCTAGCGTCATTTCTGCCTTTCGCATTCTCCTTTCAAATTTCAGAGCCTCTTTTTGTCCCTCAACTAATTCCCAGGTGCTTCAAATTGCGGAGGTCTGGGAAGGGCATTTGATTCATACAATACCCTCCTCAAATTCTCCAGAATTCTCAAATTAAAAGATCCATAACAGGGAAGAACCAAGGTACTTTCCTTCTCAGTTATTCTGCACCATTGATTCACTCAAAGACATGCTGAAACTCCTCTCTCTTCCATTACCTCGAATGCTGGTGTACCTTCAAGTGGAGTAAGCTCACCCTCCCTAACTGGAATGGAATCATCTCCTCACAACGCATTCCTTAAAGCTTATTAATTTTCAATCCGACAATCCTTTTCACGAGCTGTTCTCAACCTATAGCAGCAGAGTCTTGTCCAACAATCTGTGTGCTGCTTTTCTCACCAACCAGCCTATCCCAGCGCGGACCAAATGACGTCCCACTCACTTCGCTCAGCAGGTGCGACTCACTTCAGAGCTATCTCATACATCTCTCATGCAAAACCAAAATTCAAATATTGTGAGCACAACAAACAAAACCTGTCTGCTCACTACGTAGGGCTCAAATGCTTTGAAAGCTGTACAGAAAGTTTGACTGTGGCGTTTTGCACAAACAGCTACTCTTCCAGCTATGGCTTTCTCACAAAGCAAGTAAGATTTGACCCACAAACCTCACTCTGATTGATACAGGTCCTCCACATGCACTCAGGATTCACATAATACTAACCAACAACACACACACTCAAGGGAAATCTACTGGTATTGTCACCAGCACTCAATCGACCAACACCTTCACCTCCAGACAATAAATTAACTAAGTGTCTCCATACACTTGTACAATACTCCGGAATCTTAGGCCTCACAGGGCATGTTAACAATAACCACGTGGGTAATTTTTTAGCACAAAGGGCAACATTCACATGGAGTACATCAGATCCTCACTCTCCTACCTGGAGTACGCAAACTCCCCACTCAATTACCTACTCACTTCATACATCACACTTTACCGCAATTTAGTCAAAGCACTGCAATCGCAAACCCTGTTCAAAACACATGCCGTACACTTCTAGCACCAAGCTCGAATTTCATCAACCCTTACACAACACCAAGAACAACTCACAATGTGGGCAAATTTTGACTCTGCTCCTCATAAGACAAAGCCATAATTCAGCTATCAAAAACTGCTGGCGCTCTGGGCCCAGGGAAGAATTTCTCCCCCCTACGGGTTCAATGACCACCAGCGCGCAGATAAGGCACCATCACTATTCTCACCTATAGAGGTCGACTGAATCTTTGGACTTGGGAAAGAGTGTAGTAGTCAGAATCATTCAATCACAAATCAATTACACAATACCATAAACAATACTAGACACCATTGACAATTTAACTAGTAAATCAAAATCAAAACCGAATAAAGTTTCACAGCTTTATTACAGTCCCAATATCAATGTCACATAAATGGTGAGCAAAAATAAGTTGTAAGCATACATGAAAACCATAGGCTGACCGAAACATCTGAAAAGGTTTAAGGGCAGATTTAAGGAAAGTGGCGCTGCACCCACTGCAGCGCCACTTTCCTTGTATCCCTTAGTGCCCCCCTGCTGCCACAATGTGTGCGCCATATTTAAAATATTGTGCAGCATGGCACAGGGTAGGGGCAATAGCATCATTTTATGTGACGCCGTTGATGTACTCTGCAGGAGTAGCGCCAAAATGTTGGTGCTACTCCTGCAGAGTACATTGGGCCCCATTCTAAATAATGGTATGCCCCCTTTTAATGCCTGTTCTGAGCAGAAGTTTAAAAGTGTTGCAAAAATGGCGCAAGGAAATCTCACAGCTTTCCTTGCGCCATTTTTTCTTCCCCACTAACAGGGGAACGCCCTTTTGCATACATTATGCCTGGCGCAGGCATAATGTGGCGCAAAGGTTTACAAAGTGCCGCAATGCAAGCTTTTCACCACTTTGTAAATATAGCGCGTGGGATATGCCAACTTAACGCAACATTTGCATCAGAATAAATACCCCAATTGTGGTGGAGGGTGGTGCTAGGGGTTAAAAATATGCCCCTTATGCTACTAAACATCAACACTGCTAGACACTCCAAAAGAATAATGTAATTTAGCAACATGACAATATGCACATTATTTTTAGAACTCAAAGCAGATGATGGTGGCATCAATAAATAATCAAAATACTTTTTAACATTCAATTTCAGATTTCAGAGCTGAGCGATTCCTCTCACTAACACAAATTTGGATTAGCATGTGGGGGAACGGGCTAACACGTAGTCAAAAACAAAAATAAAAGAAAGACAAAAATAATTTAGAAAAATATCTAACTAGAATAACTCACTATAAAAATATGCTGGTGTAAGTACCTAACTGAAAAGGAAACAAGAAACCACATTTAGTTATACTTCTCCTCATGGGACGGCATACAGTGATGATTCATCAGACAGGATAGTCACCTTCTTCCAATGTCAGTTGACAGCAGCATCCGGACAGTGAAGAACACAAGTTGCACATAGGTCTGATCGGCAGTTCAAGATTCATTGGCCTTATTAGTACTGACCACATAACAGAATAGGGCAATTGAAACTAAGATGTGAAAACTCGTCTGGAGACTTAAAAAATAGGAGGGTGACAGCAGACTTAAACAGACTCTGTCAAAATTTTAAACAGCATCGACGCAGGAGAAGAGCTACTCAGTGACTCCCTCAAGATTGACTGACATCAGTTTCAAAGTTCCTCCCTAATTGGATGTACGCACAATCCATTCATTTGTCCTTTAGGTGGGCGCACTTTGGACGTCAATTTCAGCATACAATGGCTGCAGATGGCACCATCAAAATTTCAACAAGTATGAATCTTCTCAGCAAATGTGCATTGTCATCTATGTGATTTCACACATTTGTTAACAAAATATCACATTCTCTAATTATTTGTTACTTAAGCTCCTTTCTCTCTACGCACAATAAACTGAACTAATACATTTCACACAAGAACTACAAATTTCCTGTCTTGTTTCACAGCTAGAACAAATAGTGTAACATTGTTCTTTCTGAAACATGTTTCGTGCTTACAATACAAAAGGACATTCACCATAAGGACAATAAAAGCCGAGTAAAGAATTCAGGTCAGAGGGGACAAGATAAACAAGTGATTTTTTCCATTACTGCTGCACATGTAATTTGCATTAATTAAAACTCATTTAATCAATATAATTATGATTAATTCATATTCTTTTAATACTTTCAGTAACACTCTTAATATTAATTCACAAATGTACCTCATTTAATATAAAAGCAAAACTCTCATGTTATACAGTGGTGGTTAACAAGAATGGTGGCCACATGGTTCACCATATTTCAAACATTCACATTTTAGAACTCACGTTATTTTCTCTGTTTGGCTTGTAAATGTAGATTAATTAGTCACCATGTGCTAACTTATATGCCACTAATATACTAATAAAAGTTGATCTCTCTCACCCCTAAGAACTGGCAATGAAGCTTTTAGAGCACTGATACAGTCTCAGATAGATAAAGAGGGGGTTTTTCAGTGGACTTCCCTAAGTCCATGATCATGGAGAAGTGTGGGATCATGCATAATATTTACAAAACGGATGTGCTGACAAATGTGCTTTTTTTTGTCTGGGACTCGGCTCGGGGAGAGCATCCATCAAAGTTGCTGGGAAGGAATGGATACTGCTCTGTCATAAAATAATCTTTCTTAGGGGGTAGCACAGTTATACCTGAATGATGTAGAAAGTCTGCTAGCTATAGAATGCTGCACATTTCGGAATTCTTTCACAGGAGGAGGGTGCTATTTGATCAATCTTCTAATGCATAATTAAGCACAAAATCTCTTTCTGTTGAGAGACACAGAAAGCACGAGTGTCTTAAACGTAGTAATTCTTTGTTGTTTTGCCAATAAAGTGTCTTAGACAGAGGTACTGATAAAATTGAGCATAGTTACTAATCTCAGATACAGTGCTCTACAATACTTTCTAAGCTAACATATTGGACATTACTTTAGTTCTCTTTAAAAAATTAAATCAGTAAGAGGCCCTTGTTAAAGAGATCTGGGTGGTCTTTGGAATGACACTACTGTCTTGAATTTGGTTGCATCTTCAATTGGTTTGTAGTATTACTCTCAAGACTGACATGATAATTTGTGGTTTGTCAACTTTATTTGTAGTTTGTAATCAATGGTGTGAAGAAATGGTTTATTAGTTGGGTTGGACTGGTGTCCACCACAAGCAATCAAGTCTATGGGCCAATTGCACAAAGATAACTTACAATTTATAATAGTCATGCGTTATAATGAAGTCACATTTAGTAATGCAGGTAGAAATGCATTTTTCATTCCACTGTACTATCACAATTGTTGCATGCTAATTCATGTAAAATGGCATACCATGAGTGTATTCAGACCTACGATTGAATGCTAACTACAATGCTGTTGATTCCTTTTCAACAAAAATCTTAAAGACCAATTTGCCTTGTCACCGGCATTTTTCAAAGCCTGTTTATGTTTATGTCTATGTCTTGTTTGCCCTGTTAGATCACCTTTCTAAACTCCCTCTGCTTGAATATGGTGCTGACTACAAAGTGGGACCGAATTATGAAACTACTGTGCTATAATACACTCGATTTGGCCAAAATGTGCTTTAACCATGGGTTTTACTTGTGCCTGGGGGATCACATCTCCAGAGCATGCACGTATTCCAACGCAACTTTTGCTGACTAAATTGCTCGTATGGGTGACTGAGGTGCAAATCCTCTTATTAAATTTAACATTTACTGAACCAATTCACACTGGCTGGCTTGATTTCTAAAAATTAAGAGACATTGCTGCTTCACTGATGTCTTTTGACTGACATCTTCCCGCATATTCTTAGGCATCAGGTCCTCATGATATCGTAGAAAAGTCCATTAAAGATTGAGGGCCCAATTCACAAAGGTATTTACGTGTAATAAAACTAGGAGTGCGGAATCTCATGGAGGAATCTCCGCACCGCAGTTCTCAGTGCACAGATTCCGCCTAAAATGTGGAGACTCTGCTACGAGTGCGGAGACTTCGCACTCGTATCTTTACTACACTCAAGTCTCTTATTGAATCAGGCGCTGAGTGAGTCATGCCACTGCTGGCCTTTTTGTGACCAGCCATCACCAATGTATGTTTTCTCTCAAAGCCTGTGAAATTAACAGGTGTCTGTGACAGGCAAACAATATGACCACCATCCTCTGGTAACACTATTTATGTAAGTCATTTTTAGGACATGATATTTATGTCAGGATATCTAAGCATAATATATTATCACATACAGCCAGTCACTAGACAGTTGGCCACAAAGAATTGCACACTTGATCCTCATTACTGTGCTTTGCAGTGCTTCATAGTTCGGTGGTGTATTCTCTCTGCCTTAGATCGCTTTCTTTGATGGAATGTTCGCAAACTTAAAGCTCTGAAATCATGAAAAAACAAAATATCACATTTTGTAAACTTTGTTTAAGAGCTCCGTCTCGGTTACCAGTTATCTTTTACTTTAGTTTTTAGGTCATGTACATTACGGGTTAATATATAATATCCCCAAGCCGTAAATAGAATTTTAATTGCCACATTTATGCTCTTTAAAGATTAGTAACGATGGTCACATTTTCGAGTACCTTATTTTAATATGGTTTAATTGAAACAAAGTGCTTGAAGCCTTGATATGCATATCATTAATAATGAAAATTGCAGCCTGTTTTTTACAGTATTCTTTCAGCCTTCTAAAAAAGCTGAACTCTAATGAGGTAGATTTGCTTGGTCCTTTATGTCATAAGCCTCCAAGTGCTGCTACAATGGGTTCGGGCTGTTTTTGTGCAATCTTTTCATGAACACGTTGGGCCTGGCCCACAAAGGTAAACTTACATTTTTGTGTAAGTGTACTATGTTTTTTGTAATCACAAATTACGATGTAAAAGTAACTTTACAACTGCTGAGACTCCACAGTCCATATGGAGAGCTCTGCAAATGAAAAAGGCCTTTTATTCTCTTTGTAATCCTATTTGTTACGTATTGTCTCTTGAAAGGATACTTTACGTAACCTGGATGTATTCTCTATACAAATGAGCAACACTCTAAAGAAAGTGATTGTAGTCAGGTCCGGTCACGTGCTAGTTATTACAAGTGGTTTGGCCTCCCTTTCCTTCACTGGAGAAACTCGTGATTGCTTAGTATCCAGTTCCCTTTAAAGGGTCGAGAAGTGCGAGTGCTAACTTCTTATGGATAAACCCGTTAATGTAGGCTGGAAGGTCAAAATAAAGAACAACGTACTGAAAGGGAGTTGTTCCAGTATATTCTCACTGACATTTTGTTCACACGAAGTTAATGGATATAAGACAATGCCCTCTTCCTAATACAAAGAAACCTGATTTCCTGCAGGACACAATGATAATGTAAATTTACCTGCTCCAGTGCTGATGTAGCTCTATGTGATTACTTTGAGATGATTTTTGGGGGCAAAGTTTTCTGTTTAGGGGACACTGAAGTTCGCATGGGACAAGAATATGGACTACAAAGGCTCCACAACAAAATAACAAGTTTTCATTGATGTATTATTAAATTAAAACACAGATTATTCCATTTTCATAAGTGTCTTGATTGAGAAGTCTCAGTAATTGTGATGTGAATTACTTGCATATTTCAACATGACTAAATGTTCCCTCTGGAGATTGGAAATTGTATCGCTAGTTGAAACACGCTATTGGAACAATAAAATGGATGCAGGACATTGTAAAAAGAGTATATCCATTCATTTGGTCAGTTGTGCTGCGAAGGAAAACGGAGTGGTAGGCCACCACTTGCAGTTTAGCAGGTAATTTTGTTTCACAATTACAGTTTGCAAGGGCATGCATACCTATTTCTTCTGACAGTTGCCTTTCCATACTAAACTGAGATGGTTTAAGCTAGAGAAAGGAAAAGGTTATGGTGAAACCAATATATATAGGTTGAAGATTAAACGATTCTTGTAGGAACCTAAAGTTTCCCTGAATTCTTTAGTGTTATGAACCCAAAAGGCTGCTGTTTTGAAGTACCTGGTGATAACACGTCCAGCCCATAGAAATTACCTGTACCTGGACACGCTGTAGGTCGGTGAACCTTTTAGCCGAGTTGGGCATCTCCTCATCCTTGAATAGTCGGGTCACTTAAATCAATAATCAATAACTATTGTAATCGATAGCCAATACTCAATTAATAGATCGAAATAACACATTAGGAATCTATAACAGTTGGTATTTCGACGCACCATGACCTTTCAGTCATGAATAACCACACCGGTTTATTAAAAGTTAGTGAGTTTATTTCCCTATATTAACAAAGCTAGCACAATGTATATGAATCTTAAGAACAAATGATATATGTATACGAACATTACTAGCTGTCCATAACAGCAGAAGAAACGCAATCTACGCAAAATCTGTATTATAATGCATTCGGTTATAGCAATGCAAATCACTAATATAAGTAACTGAATCTGACTAATTTCATACATCGGTCAGCATAACAAGATTTCAATTTAGCATGGTGCATCAGAAAAAAAACCTCAACTAACCTCTAATTAGCATTGGCATGTGGGGCTTCATGCAAAACAAATTTAGTCAACACAAATTTAGAAAACTTCTAGCTTGGGCCCTATCAAAATAGCAGTTGGTACCTAAAAGGAAAAAAAAAAACACAATGCATAATACAATTATCCTTTCATAATTACCAATTACAATCAGCATTCAAGAAAGTCTTCGTCCTTCAGGTACCGGTTCGATCAGCATGGGGCAGATTTCAAAGGGGCAAAGTTAAGGGTAAGTTTCCTTGCAGCAGCAAGGAGAATGCATGGGCAAAACGGGGCAATTTAAAGTTAAAGTCTCCTGGGTGAGAATTCTCAAAGTCTCTTTCTCTGTGATAGAGAAAAGGGCATCAAGATATCGTCTAAGATGGCGTCTGGCATTAGGCTTCAAAGATGGCATCAAGGAAAAATGGTTGACTTCTCTTTGTCCAGTGGGTTTAAGTAAGAAACATTCCAAATTCTGCAGGGTCTTCCATTGGAGGGTTCATAGGTTGGCTTCAATTTGACCAATGGAAAATGTCTTTCTCCTAGTACTCATTTATGCATACATTGTCCTTTGAGCCTTGGAACACAAGTTGCAACACAGTTTGCCAATTATTTCGATATCAGTACTCTTATTGTCCGCACCTGCAGAGACTGACCTTGCTTCAAAGGGGATGAAACTTGCCTAGCACAAAACCTTGGAGATAAGTATGTTAGTCATCCCTCTTGAAAAATACAACTTTAAAGTAAAATATTCATTTTATTAGTTCAAGGAAAAGCCACGCAGTTAGAATTTGGGACCAGGCAACTAGGACAAAGCCTCTACTAAATTTAAGCTAAGCACAAACAGTTTCAATAAGAAATCATGGCACACATTTGCAATTATGACGGATTACTACAATTTTCAATTCTTCATGATTAATAAAGCTCGTTTATAATATTGGCGAACTATTCCGAGGGCACAAGTTACCACGTACATTTACTTCTTAACTAAAATCACACTACATTATACGATTTTGGTTACATGATATATGAATATATGTTGGTCCTCCTTTTTCTGCGTCATCATTCCCTCCTCTGATGACTAATTATGTCATCACATCAAATCTACCCACAAATTTTATTCCATTAAAATTCTGTTTTAGTAATTTGGAACTTCAGTCAATTCCCTCTTTCTTTTGGTTCCCTTTGATTTTTCTCTGTATATTTCTATCATCTTATTTTGTTCCTTCTCTTCTCTTTTCCTTTTGTGTCTTGTTTTCAATATTTTAATAGCTTTCCATATTCCCCAAATACCTAATAAACAAATTAATATTATCAATATTCCTTTTACTATTTTCAGTAACAATCCGTTCCAAACGTTGCTGAGCCAATTTCCCACAGAAGCAAATCCTTTTCCAACCTTCTCCTATACTCCTGGTTCTTTCAATTCCTTCAAATCTGTACTTTCGTTAGTTAAATTTGTAAGCATCTTTCTAATTTGCCCACTGCTGTCCGGTATATAAGTAGAATAGTGAAGTGTACTAAGCATTTTGCAAACGCCACCATCCTTTGCTAAAAGAATGTCTAAGGCAAGCCGATTTTGAAGAGTCATAGCTCTTTCTGCAGCAAGTTCAGCATCCATCAGGATTATAGCTCCTGAGAATTTTGTCAGCATGTGATCCACAATAGTAGACAACTTTTGTATTTTAATCAAATTCAATATGACTCCCACTGAAGGAATCAAGGCTCCAAATATATCTCCTACCACACCAGAAGCTGTCTCCCTCTTCTGAACATGATGTGATTCAGACAGCTTTGGGAATTTCTTTAAATCGTCCAGTTGATAAACCTTTGGGAATACTATTCCCAAATAACATCTCCCATACCATCCTTTAGGAAGACGATAATAGGCGTTAAGTCCACAAATGTAATATACCCCCGGAATAACTGGGTCTTGTCCATTCAGCATGAACGTCCATTTGGGTTGAAACAAAAACGTATGTTTACATTCACTCGTTCCTACAAAGACTGTGTCATAATATGATTTATGTCTATGTATACAGAATCTCCCTACGTGTAATGTATCTAAAGCTATTTTCCCTTGGGTCTTTATCGCGGCAAAAGCATAGTTATCTACAGATGTCCTCTTATGTAATTCCCTTTCTAATTTCTCCCTCACCTCTTTCCTTCTATCGTCAGTGTTATCTAAAAAGCTTATCTCCATTGGTGAAAGTAAGCATGTAAGGTTTTCTCTATGTGCGTGAGCTGTGTGAAAAGGTGACAACGGCTCAAAGAAGCCCCTCATCAATTTAATATAATAATCTCGTGCTACTTTACTCAGGTACTCGATTATGGGGATATATGCAAATGTAACATCCTGATTGGAATAAAAGTAGTGAATATACTCCTGGCCATAAAATATGGTTATTATTAAACTACATGTAATCCCGTACGTAAGAGGCATGCTATGATATGTCACCCCTTCCACTACTGAGGTAGGTATTTGTGTGCATACATAACAATCTTTCGCATCCATGGTCTCAACATACTCACTCAGCAAGTGATAGAAAACATTGGACGAAAGTTCCTTCTTATCATGCAGATGTCTTTTGTCTTGTTCGAGTTTCTTTAAAGGTGTTAGTTCAGTAATAGGTTTAGAAGTAGAAGCATCATTCGTCTCTTTCCCATCCTTTCCATGCATTCCAAGAACTATTGCTACAATGATTAGTACACATGCAGTTATTAGACCTATACACACGTATTTACAACACTTCATTGTATGCCCCTGTGTAGTGTAGCCTGTCATGATCTATATAGAATCAGAAAGTTGAAGACACTTTATCAAATCAGATTTGCAGATATATACAAAGCTGAACGAGTTCAATGTTCACACGGTGCTCTTTAGCAGCTTCGTCTTTTATCGGTTTAGCAGCTTTGTCTCAAAATCGGTTTCAAAGTCAATCAAGTTTAGCAATGTCTTAGCCGGTTTAAAAGTCAATCAGGTTATCAATGTCTTATTCGGTAAAGTTCATGGAGCTTCACTTCTCAAGTGCCAAAGTGAAGTTCTGCCTCTTCGTTCTCAAGACTGAGAGATAGGAATTTGTCTGACCAATCGTTAGCGGCTATGTATGCCCACTCCGGACCAGAATACCTTCTGCTCGGTATTCTTTTCCTTTTCAATTTTGCGTCTCCCTTTGATTCTCTCTCGCCGGTGCTTTCTTCCTTGGCCGAGTCTTTCTCTTCACTTGGTGTTGCTATTTCAACAGACGCTTCTTTTCTTTTCTCTTTCAACTTTGGTCCTTCACTTTCGTTTAATGTTTCTCTGATCCTTAACTTCACTGGTGATATGCTTTGTCTTCGTTTTGCACTATTTTCGCCTGATGGACCTGCAACCACTTCTGGAAGGGTTTGAACAGTTTCACTAGGTCCTGTCTTGTCTTCTCTCTCTAGGAGGTCAATCAGGTTTTCCTTTTCTTTTCCTGTATCGTCTGCTTCTGGAAAAGCCCTCCTCTGATCAGGCTCTCCTGCTCCTTCACATGTCTCAGGCCTTTTGTCTCCTTCACTTGTCTCAGGCTCTTTGTCCCCTTCACCTGTCTCAGGCTCTTTGTCGCCTTCAGGACCTTTGTCACTTCCTGAGGCTTCTCCTTGGTCCTCCTCAAATGGATCGGTTGCTTCCTCCTCTGAAAATATCTCTCCTTCCTCTATTTCTACCTGTTCGCCTCCAGGTTCTCTTTGTTCTGTCTCAGTGCCTGGTACTCTCTTGTCAGACACTGGCGATTTCAGTGCCTCAACTTCCTCTTCTGTGGGGCACGTCACCCTTTTCGTGTGACTGGCGTGAATCCAGTTGGGAACTCCCGCACACTTCACAGCGGTAGTAGTTGTCACTTGGAAAGGTCCTTTCCAACGGGGTTCCAGACACGACTTCCTCATGTGTTTCTTTATCACGACCCAGTCACCTGCTTTCAGGGTGTGTCCTGGACTTTGGATCGGTGGCAAGGTGGTTGCCTCCACCTGGTGAGAAAAAGAGCGCACCACATCAGCTAGACCTTTGCAGTAGTCCAACACCATATCATCTGTAATATACAAAAGAGCATTGGCAGGAACTGCTGGAAGCCTCATTGCTCTACCCAGGAGGATCTCGTGCGGGGACAGTCCAGTTTTACTATCAGGGGTGTTTCTCATTGACATTAACACCAAGGGCAATGCGTCAGGCCATTTTAAGTTTGTTATAGCACATATTTTCGCCATCCTCGATTTCAATGTACCATTCATTTGCTCCACTAGACCTGAGGCTTCAGGGCGGTAGCTACAATGCAACTTTTGCTCAATGTTCAGCGCTGCACAAAGTAATTTTATTACTTCGTTATTGAAGTGACTTCCCCTGTCTGATTCTAAGGAGATCGGGAATCCGAAACGTGGTATTAGTTCTCTCAAGAGTAGTTTTGCAACTGTGAGACTGTCATTTCTGCGTGTAGGGTATGCTTCGATCCAATGACTAAAAATACACACAATCACCAACACATACTTCAAGCCTCCATGCACAGGCATTTCAATAAAATCCATTTGCATCCTGCTGAATGGACCTCCTGCCCTCCCAATGTGGCTCAAATTTACTACTGTTCCTTTCCCTGCGTTCATTTGTTGACAAATGACGCAACGATGGCAAACTGCTTCAGCAACTTGACGGAATTTGGGGTTAAACCAATCAGTTTTGAATAGTCTAACCATGGCGTCCCCTCCAAGATGGGCTTGTCCATGGTAGAATCTGGCCAACTGCATCAAAAAGACTGTTTGGCAGAACCAATTTCCCTTCACTTGAAACCCACAAATCATCTAGTTTCTTTACGCATTGCAATTTGGTCCATGAGAGTTTCTCATCTTCACTAACATCATTCTGTAAGGACTTCAATTCTTCCATTGTATCTACAACCTTTAGAGCAAAAGCTTCACTTGACTCAAGTTCTGGCTCATTTATCAAGTTCCATTCATCTCTGAGCAATATACAGTTCAATGCGCAAAACCTTGCGACTTGATCTGCATATCCATTTTCCAAAGAAATGCAATCCTGTGATTTCGAGTGTGCACTGCATTTTACCACTGCTACTTCTCCTGGTAACTGGATGGCATGTAACAATTTTCTTATTCTTTTACCATTTTTCACTGGTGATCCTGAAGAGGTCATGAAGCCTCTCTGTGACCACAACTGTCTAAAGTCATGTACTATTCCAAATCCGTACTGACTGTCTGTGTAAATGGTGACTTTCATCAATGCGGAAAGTTGGCAAGCTCTAGTAAGTGCTACCAGTTCTGCTACTTGTGCAGAGTAAACTCCTTGAAGCCAAGATGCTTCCAGAACACCTGTTATTGTACATACAGCATATCCTGCTTTCAAGATTCCTAGTGCATCTCTTAAACATGAACCATCAACAAAAATAACTTGATCATTTTCTTCCAATCGGGTGTCTTTGATATCAGGTGTTGGTTTTGTACAAAATTCAGTCATCTGAAGACAGTCGTGCTCGATGTCTTCAGCGTTCTCAATTTCAGCATTTTCACTGGGAAACAGGTTGCTGGATTCAACGTAGTGCACCTTTTCAGCTGCACATTAGGTGATCCCAGAATTATTGTCTCGTACCTTGTAAGCCTAGCACCAGTCATGTGCTGTGTTCGGGAACGTGTCAAAAGTATCTCGACTGAGTGAGGGACCATGACTGTTAAAGGATGTCCCATCACTATTCCTTCACTCTATTTTAAGCTGATACCAACTGCTGCTACGGCACACAAGCACCCTGGCAGTGCTGCTGCAACCGGATCCAAAGTAGCTGAAAAATATGCTACTGGTCTGTTTACGCCACCATGGGCTTGAGTCAAGACAGACAAGTAACATGCATCACGTTCATGACAAAACAATGTAAAAGGCTTTGTGTAATCAGGCATACCTAAAGCTGGAGCCCTGCACATGCATTCCTTTAATTCAATGAAAGCATCCATCTCATCTCCTTTCAGCTCTATTTCATCCTGCGCATGTTTCTGGGTCAGTTTCAGTAAAGGTTTTGCTAGAGTTCAGAAATTTGGAATCCATTGGCGACAATAGCTCACCATTCCCAAAAACTTTCTTACCTTTCTTCTCGTCTTCGGTGGACTCATTTGAAGTACACTTGTTATTCTTTCTTTCATAATTCTTCGTGACCCTTTTTCTATTTGGTGACCCAAACATTTCACTTTCTTCTGGCAGAATTGTAATTTCGAAGGGGACACTTTGGCCCTCATCCTGACCTTGGCGGGCGGCGGAGGCCGCCCGCCAAAGTCCCGCTGTCAGGTTACCGTTCCGCGGTTGAAAGACCGCGGCGGTAATTCTGACATTCCCGCTGGGCTGGCGGGCGGCCGCCTTCAGGCCGCCCGCCAGCCCAGCGGGAAAGAGGCTTCCACGATGAAGCCGGCTCGGAATCGAGCCGGCGGAGTGGAAGCTGTGCGACGGGTGCAGTTGCACCCGTCGCGTATTTCACTGTCTGCGCATATTTCACTGTCTGAAATACATTTAGGGGCCCTCTTACGGGGGCCCCTGCAGTGCCCATGCCAGTGGCATGGGCACTGCAGGGGCCCCCAGGGGCCCCGCGAACCCCCCTACCGCCATCCGGTTCCCGGCGGGCGGACCGCCGGGAACTGGATGGCGGTAGTGGGGGTCGGAATCCCCTCGGCGGCGCAGCAAGCTGCGCCGCCTTGGAGGATTCCAACGGGCAGCGGAAAACCGGCGGGAGACCGCCGGTTTTCCTGCACTGACCGCGGCCAAAGCGCCGCGGTCAGAATGCCCTGCGGGGCACCGCCGGTCTGTCTGCGGTGCTCCCGCCGACCCTGGCCCCGGCGGTCTAAGACCGCCGGGGATAGAATCACCCCCTTTGTGTCCGTTCCTTCCCAAATGGTTCAATAGGGCAATGGTATCAGCTGTACAGTCACTTTCTGTCTTAGGTGCGATCAGCAAATGTACTGTACCAAGGTTGATTCAAATGGTAATTCCAATGATTCCAAATCTTTCTTTAGAATCTGATTGAAAATTGATGGTAGACCATGTCTAGGAATTTGAAACAAAAGAGAAATTGTCTGTCCTCATGAAGAGGCACAGAAAAGAATGCTTGTGACAAGTTGATGACTAAGAACCACTCAGCATCACAGGGAACTTGAAACATTATCACAGCTGGATTTGGTACTACGGGACAACATTTGACTATTATGTCATTTATTTTCCTCAAATCCTGAACAATCCGGACCTTTCCACTCTGTTTTATCAGTCCCATAATTGGTGAATTACATGGACTGCTTAACACTTCTTTTAGTACTCCCTGTTTTACAAACTCATCAATGAGTTGGGCGACTTTCATGAGGGTGTCTTGCGCCATATGGTATTGTGGTGTCTGGGGAAAAGTTACATTGGGTTTTACTGTCACTTTCACTGGTTCCACTTCTTTGACCAATCCTACTTCTTCCCCTGTCATATCCCACACTTCCTTTCCAACTGTTTCCTGTAACTCAGCAGGAATATCTGCTTCAGTGAGCATTAGATAAAGAGTAATCAGGGGATACTCTTCATCAACAGTTTCCACTTCCTTCCCTCCTACACCATCCTCTTCTTCCCCATCACTGTTTGAAATTTAATTCCATCATTTGAACACATAATCGAACACCCCAATTTGCACAATAAGTCTCTCCCTAATAGTGACATCGGGCTTGAGTTGCACACCACTAATTTATGTGACCCTTGATAGTTACCAATTCTGACTTGCACTGGATCAGTGATTGGGTTTGTCAGGTACCTATTTGCTACTCCCACTACTTGAACTGTTCTCCCTGAAAGTGGCAAATTTGGTACTTCGATGCTCCTAACAGTAGAGCGTGTAGCTCCCGTGTCAACCACGAATGAAACGCGATGACCCATAACTCTTCCTTCCACATACGGACCCTTTTGATCAACTTCCAAAGATGCTGCAAGCATACAATTTCCCTCCTCATCTGAACTTTCACTCTCCCATACATTGTTTATTCCATTCTCACTGTGTAACGGGAATTGGTGTTCTGTGTCACTTTGGTTCATCCCTTGACCCGCGACCTGTTGAGGAAGCATTACCTGTTGCTGATTCATTGGTGCTAAGGGTATTTGCATTTGCTGATTAGGTACCATAGGTGTTAGACCTGACAGCCTTAGGGTAGTCACCCCTAACTTTTTGCCTGCCTCGCTCCACTTTTTGGACACTGTTTTTGCTGGTTTATAGACTCTGCGCACTTTACCACTGCTAACCAGTGCTAAAGTGCATATGCTCTCTCCCTTAAAACATGGTAACCTTGAATCATACCTGATTGGACTATTAATTTACTTATAAGTCCCTAGTAAGGTGCACTTTATGTGCATAGGGCTGGTAAATTAAATGCTACTAGTGGGCCTGCAGCACTGGTTGTGCCACCCACTTAAGTAGCCTCTTTTTCTTGTCTCAGGCCTGCCATTGCAAGGCCTGTGTGTGCAGTTTCACTGCCACCTCGACTTGGCATTTAAAAATACTTGCCAAGCCTAGAACTCCCCTTTTTCTACATTTAAGTCACCCTTAATGTGTGCCCTAGGTAACCCCTAGGGCAGGGTGCTGTGTAGGTAAAAGGCAGGACATGTACCTGTGTAGTTATATGTCCTGGTAGTGTAAAACTCCTAAATTCGTTTTCACACTACTGTGAGGCCTGCTCCCTTCATAGGCTAACATTAGGGCTGCCCTCATACACTGTTGAAGTGGCAGCTGCTGATCTGAAAGGAGCAGGAAGGTCATATTTAGTATGGCCAGAATGGTAATACAAAGTCCTACTGACTGGTGAAGTTGGATTTAATATTACTATTCTAGAAATGCCACTTTTAGAAAGTGAGCATTTCTTTGCACTTAAATCCTTCTGTGCCTTACAATCCACGTCTGGCTGGGCTTGGTTGATAGCTCCTTGTGCATTCACTCAGACACACCCCAAACACAGGGTACTCAGCCTCACTTGCATACATTTGCATTTTGAATGGGTCTTCCTGGGCTGGGAGGGTGGAGGGCCTGCTCTCACACAAAGGACTGCCACACCCCCTACTGGGACCCTGGCAGACAGGATTAAACTGAAAGGGGACCTGGTGCACTTCTTAGCCACTCTTTGAAGTCTCCCCCACTTCAAAGGCACATTTGGGTATTACTCTGAAAGTAGCTGTGAGTCCTGCCATGCCTGTAGATTGTCTGTTAGGCAATGACCTTGAGCACACTGCTTGGAAAGAAGTGGAGCTCAGGTCTCACCTGGAGATGTTAGGGTTACCGGAGTGGGTCTGCATGACCACACGGTCCATGGCTGAACGAGAGGGAAGTCAAGGGCATCTGGAGCCTGGAACGATGGCCCAGAGAGCTGCCAGGAGGAGGGACCAGGGGTGCGGGAAACCGGCCCCAGCTGTTCCCACAGTGGCTGACGGGGCTCCTGAGGAGGAGGCTCCCGAGCCAACTGGGGAAGACATTGCCGCCCTAGTTGACTTACCTGAGCTTGCTGGCTGGCAAGTTGAGGGTGGACCCACCAGGGAGGAATTCTGCAAGGCGCAGAAAGAATGTCCCACTCTGGAAGGTTTGAGGAAACAAGCCTCAAACCAGGCAGCAAGCGACGCCTCTGGCGATCACCACCTATATTGGGAGAATGACCTCCTCTACAGTGAGCCTAAGGTTCCGGGCTTTGGGGCAGCACGTATGCTGGTGGTCCCCCAATGTTACCGAACCTTCCTACTGGGTCTGGCTCACGACATTCCCCTGGCAGGACATTTGGGGCAGGGCAAGACCTTTAACAGGCTTGTCACCCACTTTTATTGGCCCAAAATGAGGACACACTCAGATAAGTTCTGCAGATCCTGTCCTACCTGCCAGGCCAGTGGTAAAGCAGGAAAAAGGGTTAAAACCCCCCTAATTCCACTTCCTGTCGTTGGCACGCACCTTTGAAAGGGTGGGCATCGACATTGTTGGTCCCTTGGACCCCAAAACTGCCTTAGGCAACAGGTTCATCCTGGTTTTGGTGGACCATGCCACCCGTTACCCAGAGGCAATCCCTCTGAGGACAGTAACTGCACAGGTGGTGGCCAGAACCCTGATGGGGATATTTACCCGTGTGGGATTCCCCAAGGAAATAGTGTCTGACAGAGGCACTAACTTCATGTCTGCATACATGAAGTCTCTGTGGGATGCGTGTGGTGTAACTTACAAGTTCACCACACCCTATCACCCCCAGTCGAATGGTCTTGTGGAGAGATTCAACAAGACCCTGAAAGGCATGATTGGTGGCCTTCCTGAGGCCATGAGGCGTAAGTGGGACGTCCTCTTACCATGCCTTCTCTTTGCTTACAGAGAGGTCCCCCAGAGAGGGATAGGGTTCAGTCCCTTTGAACTTCTCTACGGGTACCCTGTCAGGGGACCCTTAAGCATTGTCCAGGAGGGATTGGAGAAAGCTCCAAAGACACCCCCTCAGGATGTGGTCAGCTATATGTTGGCCCTCCGCAACCAGATGACCCGCTTCTGGAAAGAAGCCCAAGATAACCTTGAGGCCAGTCAAGAGGTGATGAAACAATGGTATGACCAGAAGGCCACCCTGGTAGAGTTTCAACCTGGAGACAAAGTGTGGGTAATGGAGCCAGTAGAGCCCAGAGCTCTCCAGGACCGCTGGTCTGGCCCATTTGAAATAAAGGAGCGGAAAGGGGAGGCCACTTACCTAGTGGACCTCAAAACCCCTAGGAATCCTGGAAGGGTGCTCCATGTGAACGGACTAAAAGCTCATTTTGAGAGGTCGGAGATCAACATGCTTCTGGTCACAGATGAAGGAACGGAAGAGGAGAGTGAACCTCTCCCCGACCTCCTCTCTGCCCAAGAAGGTGATGGGTCAGTAAGCGGGGTCATTCTGTCTGACTCCCTGACTCTAAATCAGAAAGGAAACTGCTATGAGCTGTTGGAGCAGTTCTCCCCCCTGTTCTCCCTTACTCCTGGACTGACCCACCTCTGTGTTCATGATATTGACACTGGTGACAGTCTCCCTGTGAAAAACAAAATTTACAGGTTGTCGGATAAGGTGAAGGCCAGCATCAAGGAGGAGGTCTCCAAGATGTTGACTCTAGGGGTTATTGAGAAATCCAGTAGTCCCTGGGCCAGCCCAGTGGTATTGGTCCCTAAGGCTACTGCCCCAGGTGCGAAGCCAGAACTCCGGTTCTGTGTGGACTACCGGGGTCTCAACTCAGTCACACGGACTGATGCTCACCCCATCCCCCGAGTTGATGAGCTCGTGGACAGGCTAGGCGCTGCCAAGTTCCTGAGTACGTTTGATCTTACTTCAGGGTACTGGCAGATCGCCCTAACTGAGGGGGCCAAGGAAAGATCCGCATTTTCAACCCCAGATGGCCACTACCAGTTCCGGGTGATGCCGTTTGGGTTGAAAAATGCCCCCGCTACCTTCCAACGGTTGGTTAACGGGGTCCTAGCTGGCAAGGATGCCTTCTGTGCAGCCTACCTGGATGACATAGCTGTCTACAGTTCCAGCTGGGCGGAACACCTGCTTCACCTCAAGGAGGTGCTTCAGGCCCTGCAACAGGCAGGCCTGACCATCAAGGCCAGTAAGTGCCAGATTGGGCAGGGTTCCGTGGTGTACTTGGGACACCTAGTGGGTGGTGGCAAGGTGCAGCCACTCCAGGCCAAGATTGAAACTATCAAGGCCTGGCAACCACCCCGAACGCAGACTGAGGTGAGAGCCTTTCTAGGCCTCACAGGATACTACCGCCGATTTGTCAAGGGCTATGGTACCATTGTAACACCCTTGACAGAACTCACTTCCAAGAAACAACCTAGGTTGGTGAATTGGACAGAGGCTTGTCAGAAAGCCTTTGACGCCCTGAAGGAAGCCATGTGCACGGCCCCCGTACTCATGGCCCCTGACTACTCCCAGGAATTTATCGTGCAGACAGACGCTTCAGAGCATGGCATAGGGGCAGTCCTAGCACAGCTAAATGAGGAGGGCAGAGATCAACCGGTAGTCTTTATTAGCAGAAGGCTATTACCACGGGAACAGAGGTGGAGTGCTATTGAACGAGAAGCTTTTGCTGTGGTCTGGGCACTGAAGAAGCTAAGACCCTACCTGTTTGGGACTCACTTCCGGGTTCAGACAGACCACAGGCCCCTCAGATGGCTCATGCAGATGAGGGGTGAGAATCCAAAACGCTTGAGGTGGTCCATTTCCCTACAGGGGATGGACTTTACGGTGGAACATCGCCCAGGGGTTGACCACGCCAATGCTGATGGTCTCTCCAGGTACTTCCGCCTTAGCGATGAGAGCTCTCAGGAGGTCGGGTAGCTCTCCCCACTTTCAGCTGGGGGGGACACATGTTAGACCTGACAGCCTTAGGGTAGTCACCCCTAACTTTTTGCCTGCCTCCCTCCACTTTTTGGACACTGTTTTTGCTGGTTTATAGACTCTGCGCACTTTACCACTGCTAACCAGTGCTAAAGTGCATATGCTCTCTCCCTTAAAACATGGTAACCTTGAATCATACCTGATTGGACTATTAATTTACTTATAAGTCCCTAGTAAGGTGCACTTTATGTGCATAGGGCTGGTAAATTAAATGCTACTAGTGGGCCTGCAGCACTGGTTGTGCCACCCACTTAAGTAGCCTCTTTTTCTTGTCTCAGGCCTGCCATTGCAAGGCCTGTGTGTGCAGTTTCACTGCCACCTCGACTTGGCATTTAAAAATACTTGCCAAGCCTAGAACTCCCCTTTTTCTACATATAAGTCACCCTTAATGTGTGCCCTAGGTAACCCCTAGGGAAGGGTGCTGTGTAGGTAAAAGGCAGGACATGTACCTGTGTAGTTATATGTCCTGGTAGTGTAAAACTCCTAAATTCGTTTTCACACTACTGTGAGGCCTGCTCCCTTCATAGGCTAACATTAGGGCTGCCCTCATACACTGTTGAAGTGGCAGCTGCTGATCTGAAAGGAGCAGGAAGGTCATATTTAGTATGGCCAGAATGGTAATACAAAGTCCTACTGACTGGTGAAGTTGGATTTAATATTACTATTCTAGAAATGCCACTTTTAGAAAGTGAGCATTTCTTTGCACTTAAATCCTTCTGTGCCTTACAATCCACGTCTGGCTGGGCTTGGTTGACAGCTCCTTGTGCATTCACTCATACACACCCCAAACACAGGGTACTCAGCCTCACTTGCATACATCTGCATTTTGAATGGGTCTTCCTGGGCTGGGAGGGTGGAGGGCCTGCTCTCACACAAAGGACTGCCACACCCCCTACTGGGACCCTGGCAGACAGGATTAAACTGAAAGGGGACCTGGTGCACTTCTTAGCCACTCTTTGAAGTCTCCCCCACTTCAAAGGCACATTTGGGTATAAAACAGGGCCTCTGCCCTACCTCATCAGACACTTGCTGTAGAAGAAACCTGAACCAGAAACTACATCCTGCCAAGAAGAACTGCCTGGCTGCTCAAAGGACTCAGCTGTCTGCTTTCTACAAAGGACTGCTGCCTTGCTGTTGCCCTGCTGCCTTGTTGAACTCTTGTCTGGCTGTGAAAGTGCTCTCCAAGGGCTTGGATAGAGCTTGCCTCCTGTTCCCTGAAGTCTCAGGACCAAAAAGACTTCTCTCTTTTACTTGGACGCTCCGTGCGCTGAAAATTTCAACGCACCGCTGGTTCCACGGCGAGAAAAACACCGCACACCGACGCTGATCAACACGACGCTCTTGGGACGATCGAAAATCCGACGCACGGCCTCGCAAGGACAACGCCGCCCGACCTCTAGAGGAGAAATCGACGCGACGCCTGCCGTGAGATCGTAATTTCAACGCGCAGCCCCGCAGATCGACATCCAGAGGAGAAATCGACGCGACGCCTGCCGTGAGATCGTAGTTTCGACGCGCAGCCCCGCAGACCGATGCGCAGCCGGAGAACAAGCAGGAAAATCCACGCACAGACCCGGGACATCTGGTAATCCCCGCGATCCACAGAAAGAGACTGTCCGAGCGCCGGAAAACGACGCCGACTTCCCCGCGTGGAAAATAACGACGCAAGTCCGTGTGTGCTGGGGAGAAATCGACGCACACACCCTTTTTCCACGCACCTCTTCTCTTGTGGCCCTCTGAGGAGATTTTTCCACTCCCAACCAGGTACTTGTGCTTAAAAGAGACTTTGTTTACATTCTAAAGACTTAAGACACTTTATATCACTGTACTGTGATATTTCTACAATTTTCCATTGCAACTTTATTCTTTTGGACCTACAATTATCCTGATAAATATTATATATTTTTCTAAACACTGTGTGGTGTATTTTTGTGGTGCTATATGGTGGTATTGTATGATTTATTGCACAAATACTTTACACATTGCCTTCTAAGTTAAGCCTGACTGCTCGTGCCAAGCTACCAGAGGGTGGGCACAGGATAATCTTGGATAGTGTGTGACTTACCCTGACTAGAGTGAGGGCTTTTGCTAGGACAGAGGGTAACCTGACTGCCAACCAAAAACCCCATTTCTAACAATAAGAAACTGCTGTTGCATTGGCTGCAACTGTGCCATTTGTGCATGGGGCATTTGCACCTGCTGCAGTTGTATGGGTTGTAAACCCTGCATCTGATTTATATTATTCTGAGAATTTGGGTTTGGACCTCTAAATTTCGGTCCTCTCATATTCTGAAATGCATTGACATCATTGTTTTGCTGACCTACACCTTCCTGCACCATCATTGGGCACTCCCGTTTCCAATGCCCGACGATTCTGCACGTGTGACATGGCATCACCTTCTTCATTGCCTGTATACCATTTGGAATCATAACAGTATTTAAGTCAGGACCATTATTCACAAAACCTCCTCGACCTCTGCCTCTCATCTGCGGCTGAAACATAGCATTTCCTTGCTGTTGCTGCTGCGACATCTGTTGTTGAAAACCATGCAAACCTTGCAAGCCTGTCTGAGCTGCTCTAAGCTGCATCACCATCACCTTTTCTTTCAACCTTTTCTGTTTTTTTCTCATTCTCATCACTGCAGTATTTTGCATAGTTCAACACTTCATCGATCGATTTTGACTGCCAACAAATCAAATGCATTTTAATCATCTGACTGACCTCGGGTCTCAGCCCTTCCACAAATCTGAACACGAAATGGAGCATGTCCATTGCCTCAATCGTTTCTGTGCCACTGTAATTTTTAAACGCTTTCAACAATCTCTCATAGTACGCATGTATCGACTCTTTAGCCTCTTGTGCTGTTCTGTCAATCCTCTGCCAATCCACATTTTTCGACGCAACCTTGGTTTTCAAGTGCTCAATCACCTTATGGTATAAACTCATTACCGTAGGCGATGGTGCACCTGTGTCCCTATCTCTTTCTGGTTCACTTGTCGGCCAACCTGCAGCCCTTTTACAGTCTTCCCATAAATCTGCCGGAACCACAATTTCAAATAAGGTATTCAGGTCTTCCCAGAGACATTTTGCGAGTTTCACAAATCTATCTGTTTGTTGATACCATTCGATCGGTTTCCCTCTTAATTTAGGGAAATCATCCGTAAAAGATTGAATATCACACCTGTGCCATGGTGCATGTACAAGTTTTCCCCCTGCTGTCTCTCTCATTGGCAACATAGTTATCAGATCGTCATTCTGTTGTGCTTTTTCTTTCCGATCTGGGGTACTTTCCTTCTTTTTGTCCTTTTTCTCAACCCACCTGCTTTCCCACTTATCTAGACATCTCCAGACCTGCGCGCTCTGCAGTATCTCCTTAAGGTGCGTTTTCATCCCTGCCGATCTCATGTGTTCAAAATCTTTTGTCTCAAAGTCTAGCCTACAACTTCTGCTCAAATGTTTAGTCTTACCTATATCGATCTCGTTTCTGTCTGCAATTTATTGTAACTTCTGATGTATGCTGCTCACTTCTCTTGTAATCCTAGGGCACATGTATCTCAGCTCTTCTTCTGTGTATGATTCTAACCTGTTCAGACCCATTGTTCCCTCCACTAGTTCATCTGCTGCCATACCCAATTTTATTTTATTCAGGTATTCCTCTCCCTTTCCGCTGGATGTATTCTGTGGGGAGTTCAGACTGTTGAACCATTGTGTTAGCTGTTGTGCGTTCAGTCCCATCAATGTAGCACTTACATCAACTGCTACTGATGGTTGCTGTAACATTTCAGTCTTTGAAGTTAACGGTACTAATAGTGGTGGATTTGACCTTACCACAGTCGACGGAGCACAAATTGGAATTGGACTAAATCCCGACAAGGACCCAGATTCATTTGGCAGTGTTTCTATCGGAGTCGTTTCTGGAGTGTTTTCTATGCATCTTCTCCCTGTCTCACTTTGTGTCATTACCCCCTGATCGCATACGTTTGGGTTTGCCTGTATATACAATGGTACTGGCGGACCCAAAGTGATAGGCAGAGATATTGCATCTGGATTCTGTCTGTTCCCCGAATTCTGTGGCATGTTAATCCCCACATTATGGTTCATTATTGCTGGCATTCCTAACTGACCCTCTGTTACTCAAGTGTATCTCGGCACTTCTTGTACCTTCTTTTGAGGCATCAAAAAGTGTGTTGATTCGGCTTGAATCAATGTCAGTCTTTGATAACTCTGTCCTCCCTGGGCCACTAAATTAGAAGTCATTCCCAAGTTATGCTCATCACAGCAGTGCCCTTGAACCTGCGGCTGATAATTACCGACCGGTTTCAATTTAGGCACGTCAGGATATATTCTCTGAATTTGTGGTATTTGCGGTGAAAAAGGCATATCGGAACCGTTCTGCCTTTGTGATATTCTCAAATTCAGTGTTACATTACCCTGTGTTGGTTCTGGAGGGGCAGTACTAATGCTTGAGCCTTTTTCGCTTTCCACATATGGTGGCGGGCGATCATTCAGCAATTGTATAATGAACTCATCGTCTGACTCGTCTGACCTTTTCGAGTTTCTGTTGTTCTCTCTGTCTCTGGACTGACTCCTGTTTGTTTTCTAGGTAGCTTTCCTTCCTTCCGTCTCTGCTTCATCAGTAATTGCTGGAAACAATTTAATTCCCTGCAGTAGGTCTGATCTCCAAACCTTTTGTGTGCTATCCCATCTAGCATCCGCTAGTGTCTTTTCTATTTTTCTTATTCTTGTCTCAAATTTCTTTTGTTGTTGGTTTCTAGCTATTAGCTCCCAAATTGCTAGTGCCTCAAACTGTGCTGGCCTTGGAGGTTCTTTCATGTCGTATAGCGCAAATCTTAAATTCTCCAAAACTCTTAGATTAAACGATCCATGGATAGGGAACGCTACACTTCCATGTTTCTCTGTTAATTTGCACCATTGCTTTATCCAAAGACATGGTGCTACACCCTTTTCCTCAATCACGATGTAAGCTGGTGTACCCTCAGCCGGTGTTTCTTCTCCTACATTTGCTTTAATATGAACATGTCCCCTCATGGCACTCTTAAATGCTTTGAAAAATTCATCTTTCCGTCTTTTAATTTCCTAAAATAAGTAATCACTAAGTGACTTTAATTCCTGGAATACTCTTCGCTGGCCTTTCCCCACCAATTGCTCTTCACGGACTGCGTCCAATCCGTGCGCGACCCTTCTCACCAGCCAACCTATCCCAGTGCGGCTCCTAGTGACGTCACACTCACACACTGCGGCTGACAAAGTCTCGCAGCTTGTCCTCCTTCATTCAGCTTCACTCAAAACTAATTTCTGCAATATATCGCGAGCACTTAACCAAAAGAAGAAAACAAATCTTTCGGTTTACTACAGGAAGGGTAATACAATCGCTTCAGAAACCTTAGGGATTTTTCACTAGCCTCGGCAGTTATTCCATCTTTCTCGGTTTCCCACTTTCGCAAGTAAAATTTGATCTGCAAACTTTACTCTCAACTGATCAATGAACTATTCTAGTGCGCATTAGAATTCGTCATATCTCAAAGTCAAAATTTTTCTTTCATGCGTCAATATTCATACCGACTTGTTGACCACGCCCGATCAACCTACTAAACCGAACAGATCACAACATCAATCAAGTGTCTCATACACTTTTCAACATACTCCTCACAGGGCCCATCTCAACATCAACAACCACGTTGGCAATTTTTCCTGCACAAAGCGCTACACACATGTGAAGTTCGACGACTTCCCTACTCTCACACTTTGGAGTAACACTCCTCTAAAACTTCAACTGGAGTTCGTAACCCCCCCCCCCTAAAATCCTCACAAGCTTCTCAATTCATCTGCGGCAATAAGCTATGCAAGCGCAAAAACCCTAACTTCACTCATACCGTCACTAGAAACGCCGAAAACATTCTCACACCTCCATGTCCTCCATTCGCAAGCTCCGAGATCCCGGGAAAGTCATTGGGGACGTAGGGCATCATCATCTCTCCAACTTGTTTTATCAAAGAAAATTCTAACTTGACTCTGTCTATTGCTCGAATGGGGTCCCAAAAGGCGAAACCATCAATCTCTGCTACCATCTACTGATAACGCATCCAGCCCTTATAAATTACCTGTACCTGGACACGCTGTAGGTCGGTGAACCTTTTAGCCAAGTTGGGCTCTACTCATCCTTGAATAGTCGGGTCACTGAAATCAATAATCAATAACTATTGTAATCGATAGCCAATACTCAATTAATAGATCGAAATAACACATTAGGAATCAATAACAGTTGGTATTTCGACGCACCATGACCTTTCAGTCACGAATAACCACACCGGTTTATTAAAAGTTAGTGAGTTTATTTCCCTATATTAACAAAGCTAGCACAATGTATATGAGTCTCAAGACCAAATGATATATGTATACGAACATTACTAGCTGTCCATAACGGCGGAAGAAACGCAATCTACGCAAACTCTGTATTATAATGCATTCGGTTATAGCAATGCAAATCACTAATATAAGTAACTGAATTTGACTAATTTCATACATCGGTCAGCATAACAAGATTTCAATTTAGCATGGTGCATCAGAAAAAAACCCTCAACTAACCTCTAATTAGCATTGGCATGTAGGGCTTCATGCAAAACGAATTTAGTCAACACAAATTTAGAAAACTTCTAGCTTGGGTCCTATCAAAATAGCAGTTGGTACCTAAAAGGAAAAAAAACACAATGCATAATACAATTATCCTTTCATAATTACCAATTACAATCAGCATTCAAGAAAGTCTTCGTCCTTCAGGTACCGGTTCGATCAGCATGGGGCAGATTTCAAAGGGGCAAAGTTAAGGGTAAGTTTCCTTGCAGCAGCAAGGAGAATGCATGGGCAAAACGGGGCAATTTAAAGTTAAAGTCTCCTGGGTGAGAATTTTCAAAGTCTCTTTCTCTGTGATAGAGAAAAGGGCATCAAGATATCGTCTAAGATGGCGTCTGGCATTAGGCTTCAAAGATGGCATCAAGGAAAAATGGCTGACTTCTCTTTGGCCAGTGGGTTTAAGTAAGAAACATTCCAAATTCTGCAGGGTCTTCCATTGGAGGGTACATAGGGTGGCTTCAATTGGACCAATGGAAAATGTCTTTCTCCTAGTACTCATTTATGCATACATTGTCCTTGGAGCCTTGGAACACAAGTTACAACACAGTTTGCCAATTATTTCGATATCAGTACTCTTATTGTCCGCACCTGCAGAGACTGACCTTGATTCAAAGGGGATGAAACTTGCCTAGCACGAAACCTTGGAGATAAGTATGTTAGTCATCCCTACTGGAAAAATACAACTTTAAAGTAAAATATTCATTTTATCAGTTCAAGGAAAAGCCACGCAGTTAGAATTTGAGACCAGGCAACTAGGCCAAAGCCTCTACTAAATTTAAGCTAAGCACAAACAGTTTCAATAAGAAATCATGGCACACATTTGCAATTATGACGGATTACTACAATTTTCAATTCTTCATGATTAATAAAGCTTGTTTATAATATTGGCGAACTACTCCAAGGGCACAATTTCCCACGTACATTAAAATCACACTACATTATACGATTTTGGTTACATGATACATGAATATATGTTGGTCCTCCTTTTTCTGCGTCATTACTGGTACAGCGGAACTGATGAATAGCCGTTCTTTTGGGAAACCATTTTGCCATACTAATTGACATAGTTGACTTCTTTGTTAGCCGCAAATTGGCAAAAACATGCATGCATTATAATAGTGAAATACTAAATGTGAGATGGAGTGATACCTTTTGCCACCCACAGTTAAAGCAAAGCCTAGTATGTAACTTGAAAATGATCCATTGCACGCTGTAGTTTTTTGGTGCTGAAGGGCAAAGAAAACTTTTCTTACATTTACTGTGTAAAATAATGCACTACATACTGTATCCACCATAGTGCTTTGCAAAAGAAAATCCCAGAGGCAGTCTTCTCCAATTTAAAATGTGAGCTGCACACAGATGTACATTTGAATGGGGGGTGTGGGTAATAGTGCAAGGTTACCAGAGCGGCTACTGCAATTTACACCTGGTAAGACAGTGAAGTATCAAAAGCTTACTTATTTCTAACTTTAGATTAGAAAATGATAAGCACAACATTTTTAAAATAACTAATAATTAGAAATAAAAAACATTAGTCAACATTGATGTTTACCTTATTTTCGACTAGAATGACTTACATGAGGCAACTACAGAAATCCTTTTATACCAGGTTGTTGCTATCTCCTGCTGTGGCAAGGCTCCCTATGGGACATCAATAATTATTTAGTGCTATACTTTCCCTCAGGCTGGGACAAGTGTGAAGATGTGCAAATTTGTAGCAAATCTGTGGCTGAAATGGATTATAAGCTTCCTGTTTTTCAGACCTGGCATCCTTGGTGTGGTTTTCCCAAATTTTTTGCCCTCTGACCTCTTGTTTTGCTGATCTCATTTTTGCTGCCTTTAGACTCTGGGCACTTTACCACTGCTATCCAGTAGTAAAGTGCAGGCGCTCTCTACTTAAAACATGGTAACATTGCGTGATCCATAATTGGCATATTTCATGCACTTATAAGTCCCTAGTAAAGTGCACTACCTGTGCCAAGGACCTGTAAATTAAATGCTACTGGTGGGCCTGCAGTGCTGATTGTGCCACCCACTTCAGTAGCCCTTTAAACATGACTCAGACCTGCCATGCAGAGCCTGTGTGTTTAGTTTTAAACTGATATGTCGACCTGGCAAGTTAAACCTCTTATCAGGCTCAAACCCAGTTGTGGCTCGCGGGAGGGAAAAGGGGCGAGGCGGCATGGTGCGGCGTGTGGCAGGTAGGACAAAAAAATATAATTTTTTTAAATAAAAAAATTTACCTTTCTCGCAACGCCATCCTGATCTGCTTCTCTGGCTGCCAGAAGTTGTAGGCACAGGCTCCCAGCCTGCCCTGTGCCCAATTCTAATGCTGCTTTCATGCTGCTGGCAGTATGAAAGCAGAGTTAGGATTGGATGGAGCGCTCTCGCTGGGCTCTCCGAGGCAGAGTAGAAGTCTCTGCCTGCAACACAATGCCAGCTTGGAGACAGCCTAGTGTGTTTGTGTGTTTGGCCGGCCCGAGACAACTGTACAAACAGACATGCCTATTGAGAGGAGTTCTGCTCACTCCCCCTAGGTCCCTGTCACGCCTCATGACCCGCCCTTTTTACAACAAAGCCATAATAAACATAGTTTATTATGGTTTTGTTGTAAAAGTTTTGTAGCTGCTGTTGCAGGCGGTAGGGAGACGCTCCTCCACCATAGTGGAGGAGCCGCCTCTGCCCAAACCTTTCTTTTTAATACATATACATCACCCCTAAGGTATGCCCTGGACAGCCCCAAGGACAGAGTGCGGTGTATTTAAAAAGTTAGACATGGACCTTTAAGTTTTACATACCCAAGTAGTGAAACACCCTTAAATTAATTTTTTTATTGCATTTTATAACTGTAATTTTCAACTGGAAAGAGATGGGGCCCCCAAGTTTGGGGTCTCTTGAATCACAATTTAGAACCACAACTGAAGGTGAACTTGGATTTTAAACTGTAATCCTGAAAATTACACTTGTAGAAAGTTGGCATTTACTTACCTTAAATCATCTAATGCCTTCTGCCTGTCTCTGTATACACGTGTGGGTGGTTGACAGCTGGGCTGCTGTGCATTCCCTCCAGACAGCCACACCTGAAGGGAGTTTGGGTGTAACTACTGGGCAGTTGCTGGGAAGCCTCTGGAGCTTTTTGTGTCCCAGTAGCTCAGAACAGGAGGTCAGCCAACTGACCCTTGGAGTCACTCAGGTAGCCTGGGATGAGTGGACTTCTGCATGTTGATGACCCATCCTGGGTAAGATGGGAGGGAGAAGGTGACACATACACCTGAGTGGGCTGTGTTCTGATCCCACACACAGGGCAGCATAACACCCTGTAGTGAGTCAGGTGCCAGGGCAGGAAGAGTAGGGACTCTGTGCACTTCAAAGGCCTCAGTTTGAAGTCTCCCCCACTTCAAAGTCACCACTGGGTATAAGAACTGGACTCTGACCCCACCAAATCAGTACACTTCTGGACCTGTGGATACTCTTCGAGGAAGAAGAACTGATGTAGTGCTTAAGAGACTGTCACTCTACTGGACTCTGCTGGACTTTGCTGGACTCCTGCTCTGCTGTGCCTGCCCTGCTGCCTGCTGCTCTCCTTGCTTGTGGGTGAGAAGGGCTGGACCTGCATCTCTACATACCCAGAAACAAAGTGACTCCAAGGGCCTGCTGGCTTGCCTCCTGTTCTGAAGTTTCAGGGATATCAAAAACTTAATTTAATCTTGCAACAGCACCTGGACTTTGCTTGCTGCAAGTCTTGCTCTGCCAAGTGGTGCCAATCTAGTCCTCGCCCTTGGAAGAGGGTATAAACTGCTGCAACTGTAAAATCCATTCAATGCCATTGATGCCTCGGTCGGAACCAACGCATCTTCCCTCAACGATGACACATCGCCGCTGAGGACACAGACATCACCTTGCCAGCTACATGACTCAGCAACAACGCATCACTTACATTGCTGCCAATGACGCATCTTGGATTGCACAGCTCGGAACCAAAGCATCCCCTATATCCAGCAGGATGCACACTGATGCATCTCCTCCTCTGCTCCACGCATTGGGTCCCGTCAAGGGCGCAACAAGGTACTCCTTCAGCGGGACAAGGTCGGTCCCTGTACCTGACCCTTGCTTCATCATGGTTGGCCTGACTTTTCAGATTTTACCCAGTCTAGTGCGATCAGATTGCCCAGGTTGGTAATTCATGCTTTTAGGCACTATGGCCCAGATTTGTGAAAAGTGGCAAAGCACCTAGTGCAGGGCCACTTTTCTTGGGTCCCTTAGTTCCCCCCTACTGCCACCATATGTGGGTGATATTTATAATATGATGCCCCATGGCTGTAGTCAGGGTGACTAGCGTCATAATTTTTTACGCTAGTCCGGCACTTTGCAGAACTAGCATCAAATATTTTGACACTAATCCTTCAAAGCACCCATGGGCCCATTGAACACAATGGGAGCCTCTTTTTAATGCCTGCACTTAGCAGGCATTGACAGTTGCAGATAAAAATGGCACAAAGGAATCTTATAGATTCCTTTGCACCATTGTTTAGGTCCCCCTTAGCTCCAGAACATCCCCCTTGCATACTTTATGCCTGACGCAAGTATAATGTGGTGCAAGGGGTTACAAAGTGGAGCAATGCAAGCATTGCACCACTTGGTAAATATGGTGTGGCATTTTTGCCCTTCCAACGGCACATTAGCGTAAAAAAATGACACTAATTTGGCGTTGGAATGGCGCTAGGCCACCATAAATCTGGGCCTATATTTGCAGGTATTATTAAAAAATTCATAACTCAAACTCTATTTCTTATATTTTTGGCGTTTTAGGATTCTTTTGTTTATTAAATGAAAATTTGTTTTTCTAATTAGATGTAGTAATCTTTTATGTGGTGTTTTCATTGTGTTACTGTTTTCACTGTTGCACAAATACTTTACACATTGCCTCTGAAGTTAAGTTTGACTGCTCTGTGCCCAGCTATCAGAGAATTAGCACAGGTTAGTTTAAGGTGTGCATCTGACTTACCCTGACTAGGACTGTGGTTACTGCTTGGACAGGGTGCATACCTATGCCAACCAGAAACCCAATTTCTAACACTATTGAACAGTACCCCTCTTGTGTGAAAGCAGTCTGTAAAACGAAGATAGTTACCAAAAAAAGCCCTGCTAAGGCAAAGGTCTAGCGTTTGGTCAGTGCCTCCTGTCAATGACATGTTGTCACTGATGAAAGGATAGCTTCCACAAAATAACGTCCTGCCTTCTGTAGCAACTAGGTATCGAAAAGGGACTACCCCAGTAAAACCCCTTAAAGCTTATGGCTCACACAGACTACAAAGAGCCTTGAACAATAACAGTGAAAATGTGGGAGTGCCTGGAAGGAGTGAATTTTGTTCTGATCCTGGAGACGCAGGAAGGAGTGATCCTAGGGATAAGCTAATAAATAAGAAGAAAGAATCTTAAACAAGGCTTCCACTGTCATTTTGCTAAGCTGAGGAAGAAAAAACCTTGTAAGGAAGATTATACAGTAAGTGAAGGAAACTTGGTCCCAGATTTACTAAGGGCCTGATTTGCCTTCACACAAGGGCAATGCAAGCCTTTAAGTGAGATTTACTATATCACAAAAGCCACCTTAAATAACTCTGCATGGCATAGTAAATCTGGAGTAACATAACATAAGTCGCTGCCTTGTGCTACTCTGCCCTGGGAAGGTGATCCATGGGTGTAGCACTGGTTTTCCATGTTTTCCATGCATCCATTCAAGAATTTGGGGGAATTCACAGATTTACTACCAGTAGTAAACCTAGGAATAGGTCTAAAAGGCAAACCTTCCTATGGGAGGTGCAACAAGGGGAAATAACTTTATTTCTCCTCATTATTCCTCCTTCTACATGTGCTACATTCCGCAGCACATAAAGGAGAAAAAATCCTCTAAGGATTGTTATTGTGCAGGAAGGTGTTCTTTACTGCATAAAAACAATTCAGCCTCTAACACAGGCACTCTTGCACCACAGTGCATGGGTGTGTGCATTGGCGCTAGGATGCACTGTGTGCACCAACGCAGGGAGAGAGCAGGAATGTGCCATATCTTATTAGATATGGGGGCATATTTATACTCTGTTTGCGCCGAATGTGCGTCAAAAAGTTTGACGCACAATCGGCGCAAACCCTGACCCATATTTATACTTTGACGCCCGACCCCGCGGGTGTCAAAATTCCACCATGTGCGTCATTTTTTGGAAGGGGGAACCAGCCTTGCGTTAATTATATGCAAGGTAGGCATTCCCTTCCAAAAAATGACTTTAAGGCCTGTGCCCCTTATTTATACTCTGGCATCATTTTGATGCACAGGAGGGGGTGGGCCTTAAAAAACGGCGCACAGCCTGATGTGCGTAGTTTTTTAACGCCTGGGTCAGGGCAGACGTTAAGGGACCTGTGGGCTCGGAAGGAGCCCAGAGGTTCCCTCCCCTGCCCCCAGGGACACCCCCTGCCACCCTTGCCCACCCCAGGAGGACACCCAAGGATGGAGGGACCCATCCCAGGGAAGTAAAGGTAAGTTCAGGTAAGTATTTGTTTCCGATTTTTTTTTTGTGGCATGGAGGGCCTGATTTGGGCCCCCCTACATGCCACTATGCCCAATGACCATGCCCAGGGGACACAAGTCCCCTGGGCATGGCCATTGGGCAAGGGGGCATGACTCCTGTCTTTGCTAAGACAGGAGTCATGTCAATGGAGGTAGGGCATCAAAATAAATGGCGCAAATCCGGTTTGAGGCCTGAATTTTGCCTCAGACCTGACTTGCACCATTTTTTTACGCACAACCCCCATTTTCCCATACGCCGGCGCTGCCTGGTGTGAGTCATTTTTTTTTACGCACACCAGTCCGCAGCGCCGGCTAATGTCATTCCATTAATAAGGCACCCACATGGCGCGTTGGAATGTCGTTAGCCGGCGGTAAAATTCTTGACGCACAACTGCGTTGGCGCAGTTGTGCATCAAAAAGTATAAATATGGGCCATGGTGCATTACTGTCCTCTCCATTTGATTCAGTGCAGCAAGTTACCTTACTCCGTTGTGCTGTGTCACATCTTCGTAAATCTGGCCCTTGGTCACACAGCTGAGAAAGGAAGGAGGTGATTGTGCACTAATTTTGCAATGATTTGCTGACTTCAGCAAATCACCTGGGGGTAAATCTTACATAACATTGATCCTACCTCTCTAAAATCTGAGTGCTGTTTGGAGCAGAGATGGCATCAAAAAGACTGAATGCTAAAGAAATCCTGTCTGCCCGAAAAGCTTTCTTGCTACTCCCTCAACTCTGAGAAGCACTCTTATGGTATAAAAGATGGCCTATGGTTCACCAAAAATAATAGAAGGGTCCAGGATGGTTTGTCAGCTGTAGAGTTTCTTTCTTCGATACTAACAACATGGAAAATTCGAAAAAGAGAGACAAGCGGATTTGCTAGGAAGAAACTTAGCAAAATCAATGGTAATTCACCTTTAGGCCTCGGTTTTATTATGGGGTAGTGAGAAGCCTTTATATCTCTTGAACCCATGCCCTGGTACAGTGTCCTGGGTGTATATGTGGACTTATGGAAAACAAGGTATGGGATTCGATCTCCAAAGAAGGTCAGAAAATTACAGATGGAGATCCCCTCTTCTGCCTGGATATAATTTTCAGACTATCACAAATATTCACAAAAGGACACCTCAAAAGCTGTCCTAGGTGTAGGTTTCCTGGTGTACTTTCAGGAAGTTCATGTGGCATTCCGACCACAATCCTTTTCCCAAAGTAAAGTGCTCCAGAGTGGAAAGCTCTGGACAGGTGAGGTAGGATTCACCATGTAAGTACACTTTTTCGTTTACATATATTTTTGCCCATGGAGAAAGCCTTACACACTACCCACACCACAGCTAGGGGTGGTTCATTTCCCTATGAACCCTGGAAACATGGAATGAAAGTAGTTTGGAAAAGTCCACAAACACACAGGTTGAGGGCATTCATTAGCTTCTAAGGGTAACCACAAACTGGAATGTCCATTACACTAGGCAATAGTGGGATTTATGGGTGAGGAGAACTCAGCTCTCATGGCAAAGAAGATCACACATAAAAATGGGTATATTGCTTTGTGAATTCCCTGCAAGCTCAGAGGGCCGGTTTAGGAACCCAAAGCAGCCCTGGCAAATGTTATCAGATCAGCCCCCCTGGGGTGCATAGCAAGCAGGCCTGACCACTAGAATGGGGTTCTCCCTCCAAGAACGTTTTTGAAAAAATCGCAAAAATGATGCATTCTACAATACATTTTCATTATATATTCAATTGTATTCATTTTTAAAGCATTGGAAATTATAACCTTCCAGTGTACCAGGTTACAGCAATCGTTTCCGAGGGTTTTCAATGATTCCGTCACCCTCTAACAGTGCCTCTCATCTTTTCATAGCCCCTCTCTCACATGTATTACATTTGCTTCACAGCGTCTCTCTTACCAGCCTCGGGTGTTGGGGCGCTTTACATCACACACACATACAGAGACAATGAATTATACATGTGTAAATCATTGTATAGAAAAGGTTACATAAGGCAAAGGGGACTACAAGGTGTAGGATTCACCTGCCATATATACTGGTAGGCTTTTATTAACAGTGCTTGGTCTGGGGAAGCATGAACGCAGCATTCAGAACGTAACAGTAGTTATGTCGTAGTTTGGACTCTTGCTCTGAGCAAGACTGCTGGTCTCATGATGACAGTACTTTCGTTTGTAGGTGACTAAGTCTCTTCCTAAAACTATTTGTAACTGTTGTCCAAACCTTACCGGCTTACTAGCACTACCTCACCAGAAACACAATAGTAAAAGGTGATTTGTAGCAGTCACTTACGCATGGACTCAAAGTACAATATCTCAGGGTTGTCGTGGTTAAACGGAAATTACCCTTTTCTCACAGATTTATTATGTCTCATACAAACAAAGGCAATAACACAGATGCAGTAAAGTTATAATAGTTTTTATTCAACATAACTGCAATTTGTGATAAGTTGCATGAACTGCAATGATTAGGATAATGAATATACCAAGCAACAGTATTGTAAAGAGGAGAGTCATTGTTATAAAGACCCCCACCATTATGCAATATATGAAAGAAATATATGTATATGTAAAAGATGGAATAAGCCCTAATACCCTAAGGAGAGTAGGTCTAACCTCCTACCTAAAAAAGGAAGAGCTGGGTTCGTTAAACCTAATCTGCCAAAGCCGTGTCCATGAGAGGAGCCCCCAACCCTCGTTACCTTGGAATGAGGTCTCTATCTCAGACTCCGCAGGGACACGAAGACTGGGTCAGTGTCAAGATGACTGCAGCATCGGTATCAGCGATGGTGGCGATGCCCTCTGGTCGGAATCCCTCTGATTATCTGTCTAAAAGTGTGTTGTATTTATACAGATCTACAAGGTCCCCTGACATAAGTGTTATTCATAACAATAGATAACAGGCATGCTTGGGACAGCAATTAATATCAACAATCCCTCGAAAGTATAGAGAAGGAAAATCCCTAAGTGTGAATGCCTACTGTATGTTTGTCTTTCGTGCTTGATCTTGACGCCTTGTCGCAGTGACACTGATAATAGAACCCATAACAAGTGGCCTAACTATAAACAAGGCCGCCATTTTAAAGGAAATAAATAATTAAATGGACTAAGCCAGAGCAAGCTAAGTAGGTTAAAAGTCACTGGGTGACGGGGGCACGAGTATACAAGCCTACGGCTAAGCTAACTCCTGTTAACCCGTTAAAACAAACTAGGATTCACTACAGTTATAGTTGACTTTCCTAACAGCAATGTATTTCTACACAAACAAACCCTTTTAGCAAAATTAGGATGATCAAAGACTGGAAAAAACATTACTTTTTAACCTGTACCATGCAGTTTGCATGCAGCTCTTTGGTGGCAGTTCATAGCTAACTGTGCTAAATAATGATTGTAAGTTATAAACTGCACAGTAACAAAAAGATCTCGGTGACAAAAGCAGTATCTCACTGAGCATTGGGTATACAAGGAACTCTGCAGGGCTTTTAAAACTTCTGCACTGCTACAAAACTACCCACCTCCCATAACTGAAGCACCCCCCTCCTCCCCATTCCAGCCTCATGGGGAAATGTCCGATGCCTGGTACGGTCAGTACAACCTTTCAAGTACATTTGATAGTAAATTTATATTAATGATCAAATATACCTTTGTGAATCAGGCCCGCTATCCTATGGAGAAAAAAATGTGCATTTGCCTAGGAGATTCTTTCCCCTATACAGTTCTTCACTATGGAGACTACGCATGTTGGTAATAGGTTCACAGTTGGAATGTCACACAGCATTCTCGGAAGTACACCTAGAAACGTGTAACTGGCACAGCTTTCAAGGTATAGTTGTACGAACATTTGTGAATTCCAGAAAGCTCGTGAAATTACATACAGGTGTAGATGGAGCACCTGTAACTTTCATTCTTTCCTTGTGATTTGGGCTCTTAGTCACCAGTGACTTTCTAAAACAGGACATTTGCTGCATGTGATTGAAACTGTGTTTTCATCGACAATGTTTTCTGAAGAATTATCCTTTTTTTGTCTGACTTGACAATGCATTTTTCTACAAGACCTATTATTTCCGATATACAGAGAGTTAGCTTTGGATGAGCCCCCCGTAAATCCCCTCCAGCCATTGACTTGCTTAGGCCAGTCACATGAATGATCTCCTTTCAGCACACTGAGGGCCTCATTTACAAAAATCTGATGCATCTCCATCAATACATCAGATATCTTGCGCTTCCCGCACATCCCCTAATGACGCCATGGATGTGCTGTGTTTACAAATCAGAGCTCCATGGCACATGTTTTCACAGATGCGTCGGAAATTCTGATGCATCTGTTGGTGCTAAATCCACTCATTGCTGGAGTAGCATTGTTAAACTGACCGAACTCTAGCAATGAGAGGAGTTTCCCGTAGGAAAAAGCCCTACATCAATTTTACACCTGCTATGAGCAGGTGGTAACGTGTTGACACAGTGAAGTCGCAGAATAACGCAATGTTGTAAATTTCAACTCGTCAGTTCTATGTGGATTTCCCCGTGGGAACACCTACCCTGCATACATTATACCTGGTGCAGGTATAATGTGACACAGGGCTTTACAAACTGGTGCATTTGTCCCAGTGCTTCAGTTTGCAAATATGTAGCGGAGCAGTGTAGTGCACTGCTAGCGCCACCGCTGCATTAAAAAAATGACGAAGCGTTGGTGCAAAGAGCTTGTAAATAAAGCCCTGAATATTCTTTTGGTTTACTGTGGTTAGTGTTACATGAGGTGCCAACACATTTTCCACCCTAAGCCGTGACATCCACAAAGCAAAAGAGCGGAAACATGCATCTTGTTAGAGCACTCAGGTCTCCCACTCCGGGATTATCTAGCTTCAAGAAGCATTTTCAAAAATTATAATACATTTTGCAGCCAAAAATGTTCAAAACATTTTAACTCTCCCGTAATCAGCCAGTATATTTTCATTAGGGAAGAGACCTTTGTCATGTGTCTTTAGTAGTTTCCAAAAAACAGCAGAAAATATAGTTTTAAGTATTTGGACATTCTCTGAGGATGTGGGGACCTTTGGAAAACCAGGTATGAGGTTTCAGGATTTCTGACTATCTGGAATTCACAAATATGCACTAAAGGACACCTGAAAAGCTGCCCTAGGTGTAGGTTTGCTGGTATATTTCGAGGAAGGTCAAGTGACATTCTGATCACGATCATATTACCACTGTGCAGAATGCTCCAGAGTGGGAAACTCTAAACTACCCACACCAAATCGGGGGGTGATTCATTCTCCTTTGTACCCTGGAAACATGGAAATGAAGTAGTTTGTGAAAGCCCACAGACACACGTGTTTGCGGGCATTCATTAGCTTCTAAGGATAACCACGACCATGTATGCCCATTTATATGAGCAGATTATATTTCCATAACAGGTTTAAGACTATTACACCTACCTTTACAACGCTCACTAAGCATCAGCATCAAGAAATTCTCTTAACATGATTTTTGACGGAGAAGTTTAGTAATCTATGTAAAGCTATGAGCAAAAACTTCAGTCGTATTCTCTGCTTTTGTTTTTATGTGAAACGATGGCTGAACAGCATGAAAGCCTTCATTAGTAGCGGGTTTTATTCATTACACAGAAACAGAAGCAGGTCTGTAGTGAAGGCTCCTTTCTTGCTAAAACACATTTCCTTACCTTTTGCTGCTGTTAATGGGTCCAAATGAAAGTGGTAGGAGAGCTGATCCCTAGTTTGCTCGTTTGGTGCAGATTAAATAAAAAATATGCACATATATCGGTGCCACACAAATCACGAATGTGCAACTTTGTTACCTCTTACATTACGTTGGTCGAGTTCAAAATAAATAGGTCAATCACTTATTTATACAATTAGGACTCTGATCCCAGCTGTTTCACAGGTGATTGATATTTTGAATTTTCTCGTTTACACTTCTGTCTCTGCCGAGCTAAACTTTTTGCAGACAAACTAATCTTGATGAATTTTTGAAATTGTAAATGAACGTATGTGTTACTGTTATTGTGGTCCTAAAAATGTTGAAAATTAAAGAGATGTGAAGATACCCCATTCACCAACATAATGCAAATCCTTCTAAGGCCCAAATTTATGAAGGGGCCTAGCGCCAACTATCACCAAGTTAGCGTCATTTTTTTTTACCCTAATGTGGCAATAGTGTGGCAAAAGCCCAGCATCATATTTACAAAGTGGCACAATGCTTGCATTGCGCCACCTGGTAAACCCTTGTGCCACGTAATGGCTGCGCCAGCCATAATGTATGCAGAGGGGGCGTTCCCCCGTTAGGGGGGACACAAAAATGACGCAGTGAAATATATGAGGTTCTTGACACCATTTTTAACACCTGCACAGAGCAGGCATTACAAGTAGGCACACCATTATTTTTAATGGCCCTCTATGTACTTTGCAGGATTAGCTCCAACATTTTTTGCACTAATCCTGCAAAGTACAATAGCATAAAAAATGATGACGCTATTGTCCCTAATCTGCGTCCTGTTGCGCCGTATGTTAAATACAGCACTCGCATGGTGGCTTTAGGGGTGCGCAATGGGCTGCAAGAAAGGTGGTGCTTCATGACATGAAGCACCACTTTTCCTAAATCTGGGCCTAAGTTCCCTCCTGAACTTTACAATTCTAGCAAGCATGGGCAAAGCTATATGGTCTTTCTTTAAACTGATAATGAATAGCAACAAAGGAATGCACAAATGCAGTTTGCATGTATTAATACACTCAAGTCAAAACTATTGAGGTTGCCCATGAGTATTTTCAACTGGGGTGATTGCTTTGTTTCATTCACAAGAATGAATATATTGAAGCACGGAGAGACCATTTTTGAGAAACACACCCAGAAAATCGGTGTATTTCTATTTCCACTTCAGTTGACCGCTTTAAATTAAAAAAGTATCGCATTTAAACGTTTTCATCTCTATGTCAGATGTGCTTCATTTCTGTTCTAATTGAAGTTTTACTTTTTTAAGCTACATTGGTTTAAGAATTTTAAATCATGAATGTCTGAAAGGTATTATTCTTTCAGTGTTGCCGTTCAGGTATGCCGCAAACCTTTATCTTACGGATGCCTAGTTGCTCATGCCAAACTTCCAAGGAAGCTTAGATTGATCACATAATGCTTTTTTGCACTCTATTATTTTTACTGTGTGGGCGTTCAGCTAAAACTCATATAACGACCGTGGTCTCTCTCCCACAGTCACACAATCCAATTTCAATTCGATTTTTTTTCATTTTGGCCATTCAGTGTCAAAAGAGGTATTTATGCAATGAGAATTCCCGTCATTTACATATTATGGTTTCAAAGAGCTGTTTTAAATGCAAGCATAACTTTTTCAAATAATGGATGAATTTTGCAAGTCCTGAAAGCCCTTCCATGTGTGTCAGTAGTACCTCAAGAAGATTCTGGCTACATAGGCCCATATTTATACTTTTTGACGCAAAACTGCGCTAACGCAGTTTTGAGTAAAAAAAATTAGCGCCGGCTAACGCCATTCTGAAGCGCCATGCGGGCGCCGTAGTTATCGAATGACGTTAGCCGGCGTTAGCCGCCGGGCCGTCTGGTGTGCTTTAAAAATAATGACGTACACCAGGCAGCGCCGGCGTAGGGGGATATGGGGCTTGGGCGTCAAGAAATGGGGCAAGTCAGGTTGAGGCAATTTTTTCGCCTCAACCCGATTTGCGCCATTTTTTTTCACTCCCAACCCCCATAGAAATGACTCCTGTCTTAGCAAAGACAGGAGTCATGCCCCCTTGCCCAATGGCCATGCCCAGGGGACTTCTGTCCCCTGGGCATGGTCATTGGGCATAGTGGCATGTAGGGGGGCACAAATCAGGCCCCCCTATGCCACAAAAAAAAACAAAAAAAAACACTTACCTGACCTTACCTTAATGTCCCTGGGATGGGTCCCTCCAGCCTTGGGTGTCCTCCTGGGGTGGGCAAGGGTAACAGGGGGTGTCCCTGGGGGCATGGGAGGGCACCTCTGGGCTCCTTCAGAGCCCACAGGTCCCTTAACGCCTGCCTTTTGCAGGTGCTAAAAAACGGCGCGAAAGCGGCCATGCGTCATTTTTTTTGACCCGCCCACTCCCGGGCGTGAATTTTGCACGGGAGTATAAATCCGACGCACATGCCTCGGAGTCGATTTTTTAGACGGGAACGTCTACCTTGCATATAATTAACGCAAAGTAGGTGTCCACGCTAAAAAATGACGCTAACTCCATGGACTTTGGCGCTAGACGTGTCTAACACCAAAGTATAAATATGGAGTTAGTTTTGCGTCGGAATTGCGTAAAAAAAAACGACTCAATTCCGGCGCAAACGGAGTATAAATATGCCCCACAGTCTCTGGCGAGGCCCTGGAGCATCCCTTGCGCCCACACTGCCAGCCTACATGTTTAATTCTATAATCTTGTTCATTCTCACTGCAACCCTTTTGTTAGAGGCTGATGCAGTGTTTTTTTTATATATATTATTCATTTAAAAAATCAGGGATTTAATAAAGATTTTTTACACTGTCCACATGTAGGTATTCGGAAACAGCATACTCCTGCACAAAAGAAGTGTAAATAATAATTATTTTAATATAACCCCAAATAATTATTACATTTTCGAATTTTCTTTACTTCTTGATCAACAGAGTTAACAATACAACGGGTCCTATTTTCTATGAGGGTGTAAAATTAGCAGAGCCAATGGGTTAACACTTGAGTAATAAGGCATTACCAGGGAATAATTATTTCCCGATCCCCACCCACAAGATTTTAGCTGCTTTCAGCAGTTCAACTCTCTGGAGCAAACATGGCATATCCGAGGTGTTTCCACCAGACTTTATAATTCCCAATGGTGCTGTTAACAGAATTTTGGGCCCATCAAGTATTCCGGGTAACTGAGGACTTTAAGCGCGAACTGAAAAATTACTGCAAAGAATAAATAACTAATTAGACAATCAGGCATTTACCCCTTTGTCATTAACAAGAACTGTGCATTAACATAATGTGCTGCCTATCCTCTAAACATATTTTGTAGGTTTGCATTCAGTATGTGTTAGAAATGGGGTTTTTGTTTGGCAGTCAGGTTACCCTCTGTACAAGCAAGAACCCTCACTCTAGTCAGGGTAAGTCACACACAATCCAAAATTATCCTGTGCCCACCCTCTGGTAGCTTGGCACGAGCAGTCAGGCTTAACTTAGCAGGCAATGTGTAAAGTATTTGTGGAATAAATCATACAATAACACAATATAGCACCACAAAAATACACCACACAGTGTTTAGAAAAATATATAATATTTATCAGGATAATTGTAGGTCAAAACGAATAAAGAGCAGTGTGAAATTGTAGAGATATCACAGAAAAGTGATATAAAGTGTCTTAAGTCTTTAAAAAGCAAACAAAGTCTCTTTCAAGCACAAAGTATCTGGTTTAAAGTGTAAAATCTCCGCAAAGGGCCGCAGAAGAAGAGACACGTGGAAAAATGGTGTGTGCGTTGATTTCTCCCCTGCACACACGGACTTGCGTCGTTATTTTTCACGCGGGGAAGTCGTGCGTCGTTTTCCGGCACGCGGACAGTCTCTTTCTGTGGGTCGGGGGATTACCAGATGTCCCGGGGTCTGTGCGTGGATTCTTCGGCTTGTTTTCCGGCTGCGCGTCATTCCGGGAGGCTGTGCGTGGAATTCTTGTTCTCACAGCAGGCGTCACGTCGATTTCCCCTCTGGAAGTCAGGCGGCGTTGTCCTTGCGCGGCCGTGCGTCGAAGTTCTGGTGGCCCCGAAGGTGTCGCGTCGATCAGCGTCGGTGTGCGGTGATTTTCTCGCCGGGGATCAGGCTATGCGTCGAAATTTTCGGGGCACGAAGAGTCCAAATGAAAAAGAGAAGGCTTTTTGGTCCTGAGACTTCAGGGAACAGGAGGCAAGCTCTATCCAATCCCTTGGAGAGCACTTTTACAGCCAGACAAGAGTTCAGCAAGGCAGCAGGGCAACAGCAAGGCAGCAGTCCTTTGTAGAAAGCAGTCAGGTGAGTCCTTTAGGCAGCCAGGCAGTTCTTCTTGGCAGGATGCAGGTTCTGGTTCAGGTTTCTTCTCCAGCAAGTGTCTGATGAGGTAGGGCAGAGGCCCTGTTTTATACCCAAATGTGCCTTTGAAGTGGGGGAGACTTCAAAGAGTGGCTAAGAAGTGCACCAGGTATCCTTTCAGTTCAATCCTGTCTGCCAGGGTCCCAGAAGGGGGTGTGGCAGTCCTTTGTGTGAGAGCAGGCCCTCCACCCTCCCAGCCCAGGAAGACCCATTCAAAATGCAGATGTATGCAAGTGAGGCTGAGTACCCTGTGTTTGGGTGAATGCACAAGGAGCTGTCAACTAAGCCCAGCCAGACGTGGCTTGTAAGACACAGAAAGATTTAAGTGCAAAGAAATGCTCACTTTCTAAAAGCGGCATTTCTAGAATAGTAATATTAAATCAAACTTCACCAGTCAGCAGGATTTGGTATTACCATTCTGGCCATACTAAATTTGACCTTCCTACTCCTTTCAGATCAGCAGCTACCACTTCAATACTGTATGAGGGCAGCCCCAATGTTAGCCTATGAAGGGAGCAGGCCTCACAGTAGTGCAAAAACGAATTTAGGAGCTTTACACTACCAGGACATGTAAATTACATAGGTACATGTCCTGCCTTTCACCCACACAGCACCCTGCTCTAGAGGTTACCTAGGGCACACATTAGAGGTGACTTATGTGTGGAGAAAGGGGAGGTTTAGGCTTGGCAAGTACCTTTAAATGCCAAGTCGAGGTGACAGTGAAACTGCACACACAGGCCTTGCAATGGCAGGCCTGAGACAAGGAAAAGGGCTACTTAAGTGGGTGGCACAACCAGTGCTGCAGGCCCACTAGTAGCATTTAATCTACAGGCCCTAGGTACATATAGTGCACATTAGTAGGTACTTATAAGTAAATGAAATAGTCCAATCAGGTATGATCCAAGGTTACCATGTTTAAAGGGGGAGAGCATATGCACTTTAGCACTGGTTAGCAGTGATAAAGTGTGCAGAGTCTAAAAGCCAGCAAAAACAGTGTCCAAAAAGTGGAGGGAGGCAGGCAAAAAGTTAGGGGTGACCACCCTAAGGCTGTCAGGTCTAACAGTATGCATATTCAGTATACACAATAAGGGGCCTTACTCACACAGGTAAATTTAGGCATAAACCAAAGTATATGACAGAATGTACCAGTTTCACTTCTGCCAGGAATTCACAACGGAATTCCTGGCAGGTAAAAAACATTTACTTGTGTGAAGATGTCAGCCACACATCTGGGAATCTCAGCATCGAAGACACCCTCAGCATCGCTGAACTCCTGCACTTCCAAATCCACAATGACCCAAACACCAACCTCCGAAGGACCCTCGTCTACAGGCCCCCCTACCCCACAACAGCAGTTCAGCGACTCCACTACTGACATCATCAGCACTCACACTCTCGCATCCCCTGACTACATACTCCTTGGAGACTTAAACTTCCACCTCGAGAACACCAATGACAACAACACCACCAGCCTCCTCGACAATCTCTCCAACCTCGGCCTCAAACAGCTCGTCACGACACCAACCCACTCCCCAGGACACACACTCAACCCTATTTTCTCCACCAGCAATCAAGTCCCTTTCAGTCACACCACCGAACTCCACTGGACAGACCACCGCTGCATCCACTTCTCCTTCAAGAAACCCACAACACACCACCACCCACAATGGATCCCCCACCGCAGTTGGAACAAGGTCACCGAAGACCAACTTATCGTGACCCTCTCCCAGAAGCCACCCATCGACACCACTGACACTGATGCAGCTGCCCGCAACTTCAGGCAATGGGTCCACACCTGTGTTAATACTCTCAGCCAAATCAAGAATCCCTCCAATAGACGCACCCACAGAAAGTCCTTCTGATTTACCGCCGACATCCACAAATCGAAGCAAAGCTGCCAAAGACTCGAAAGAAAGTGGCGCCAAGATCAGACCATGGACAATCACACAGCCTTCAAAAACGCCATCCGCAGATGCCACCAACTCATCGTAGCCGCCAAAAGAACCGCCTTCATAGACCGAATCAACAACAATGCACACAGCCACAAGGAGCTCTTCAACGTCGTGAAGGAACTCTCCAACCCCAGCTCCAACGTCAACAGCATCTCCCGATCCCAAGACCTCTGCGACTCCCTAGCCTCCTACTTCCACCACAAGATTTCAGACATCCACAAAAGCTTCAGCACCCAGATCCCCACGGCAACCACCAACACCACAGATTCCCCTCCGACCAACCTTGTGCTCTTGTTGACCCCCCTCAACGACAACGACACCATCATGAACACCATCCACTCCGGCTCTCCATCTGACCGCTGCCCTCACCACATCCTCAACAAAGCAAGTTCCGTCATCGCACCCCAACTACGGAAGCTCATCAACAGCTCCTTCGAGTCCGCCACCTTCCCAGAGAGCTGGAAACATGCCGAGATCAAAGCCCTCCTCAAAAAACCCAAGGTGTACCCAAAGGACCTCAAGAACTTCCGGACTATATCCCTGCTCCCCTTCCCAGCAAAAGTCATCGAGAAGGCCGTCAACAGACAACTAACCCGCTTCCTAGAGGAGAACCGCACCCGGGACCCTTCCCAATCTGGATTCTGCAGCAACCACAGCACCGAAACTGCCCTCATCGCCGCCACTGAAAACATCAGAACCATACTGGACAGCAGTGAAACCGCGACCCTCATCCTCCTGGACCTCTTGGCCGCAGTCGACACCGTCTGCCACCACACCCTGCGCTCACGACTCAGCAATGGTGGAATCCATGATGATGCCCTCGACTGGCTAACTTCCTTTCTCACCGGCAGAACCCAGAGAGTCCGCCTCCCCCCATTCCGCTCAAAGGCCACCCAAATCATCTGCGGCATACCCAGAGTTCGTCCCTCAGCCCGACCCTCTTCAATGTCTACATGGCCCCGCTTACTAACATCGCCCGGTCCCACATCCTCAACATCATCTCATACGCCAACGACACCCAGCTGATCCTCTCTCTCAGCAAGGACTCCGCCAAGACCTACCTCCAAGAAGGAATGAAGGCCATTGCCAAATGGATGAAGAGCAGCTGCCTCAAACTCAATTCTGACAAGACGGAAGTCCTCGCCTTCGGGTCCACCCCCTCCGCATGGGATGACTCTGTCAGAGTCACCAGATCCTCGGGGTCTGCGCACGTTCCCAACATGTCCACCACAAGACAGCTCCAATACTCTGATTAGAAGTCTAAGAGAGTCCAAGTGGGGGAAAGGGGATTAGGTAGGGAACAGCTGGGAAGGAGACCTTTAGGAAGCAAAAGTTTAAAACACACAATATCAAGATTATATCATATTAATCTTTACTAGACTATGATTCTAAGCATTGTCATACTGTAACCATGGATAACTGAAGCATGGACTAAATAACTAGGCCTCAAGACGTCTGGTTACCTGGGAAGAAATCAAGAATGATTAATACAACTTCGCAATGAACCTATTAATGAAATGTTACACATTGACTAGAAATATAAGAACCCTCTAGAATGATGTTTTCAAAATCAAACATGGTCTTTTTGCTTGAGGACAAGAAAATAATCTGAATGTTTTCTGGAACACAATAGGAGTTGTATTAAGGGACTTATTATGCACATATAATGTAACATCTAGAATTTTAACACTTAGTTTTAAATGCAGAAACGTGAATCGTGCACATTGCTGATTTCCACAAGAATATGCAAATGCCATGAAATGATCGCGCACACTGCAAGCGATCTGAAACATCAAGGCCCGTATTTATACTTTTTGACGCTAAACTGCGCTAACGCAGTTTAGCGTCAAATTTTTTTGCGCCGGCTAACGCCATTCTGAAGCGCCATGCGGGCGCCGTATTTATTGAATGGCGTTAGCCGGCGCAAGCAGACCGGCGCTGCCTGGTGTGCGTGGAAAAAAACCACGTACACCAGGCAGCGCCGGCGTAGGGAAAAATGGCGTTAGGGCGTCTTAAAAATGGTGCAAGTCAGGTTGACGCTAAAAAATCGCCTCCACCCGATTTGCGCCATTTTTAACGACGCCCAGACGCCATTTACATGACTACTGTCTTAGTAAAGACAGGAGTCATGCCCCCTTGCCCAATGGCCATGCCCAGGGGACTTATGTCCCCTGGGCATGGTCATTGGGCATTGTGGCATGTAGGGGGGCACAAATCAGGCCCCCCTATGCCAAAAAAAATATATATAAAAAAAACAAATTTATACTTACCTGAACTTACCTGAATGTCCCTGGGGTGGGTCCCTCCATCCTTGGGTGTCCTCCTGGGGTGGGCAAGGGTGGCAGGGGGGGTCCCTGGGGGCATGGGAGGGCAGCTGTGGGCTCATTTTGAGCCCACAGGTCCCTTAACGCCTGCCCTGACCCAGGCGTTAAAAAGAGGCGCAAATGCGGGTTTTTTTGCCCCGACCACTCCCGGGCGTGATTTTTGCCCGGGATTATAAATACGACGCATTTGCGTCGCAGTAATTTTTTGGGACGGGAACGCCTACCTTGCATCTCATTAACGCAAGGAAGGCGTTCACGCAAAAAAATGACGCTCTTTACTCATACTTTGGCGCTAGACGTGTCTAACGCCAAAGTATAAATATGGCGTTAGTTTTGCGCCGAATTTGCGTCGAAAAAAACGACGCAAATTTGGCGCAAACGGAGTATAAATATGCCCCCAAGTTTTAATTGCAGGAGTGAATCGCGCGTCTTGCCGATTCAAATGTCACCTTGTAAATGCCAAGAAATGGTTGCGCATAATGAGTATCAAGAGTTAAACATAAGGAATGAATCGCGCGTCTTTGCGATTCAAATGTCACCATGTAAATGCCAAGAAATGCTTGCACACAATGCGTATCGAGAGTTAAAAGCAAGGAAAATTAATCGCGCGTCTTGCCGATTCGAACGCCACCATGTAAATGCCAAGAAATGGTTGCGCACAATGAGTATCAAACACTAAACACAAGGGATGAATCACACGTCTTGCCGATTCGAATGTCACCATGTAAATGCCAAGAAATGCTTGCGCACAATGCGTATCAAGGGTTAAATGCAAGGAAAATGAATTGCGTGTCTTGCCGATTCGAATGCCACCATGTAAATGCCAAGAAATGGTTGCGCACAATGAGTATCAATGGTTAAACACAAGGAATGAATCGCGCGTCTTGCCGATTCGAATGCCACCATGTAACTGCCAAGAAATGGTAGCGTACAATGAATATCAAGAGTTAAACACGAGGAATGAATCGCACGTCTTGCCGATTCGAATGCCACCATGTAACTGCCAAGAAATGGTAGCGCACAGTGAATATCAAGAGTTAAACACGAGGAATGAGTCGCGCGTCTTGACGATTCGAATGCCACCATGTAACTGCCAAGAAATGGTAGCGCACAATGAATATCAAGGGTTAAACATGCGGAATGAATCGCGTGTCTTGCCGATTCAAATGCCACCATGTAACTGCCAAGAAATGGTAGCGCACAATGAATATCAAGAGTTAAACACGAGGAATGAATCGCGCGTCTTGCAGATTTGAATATCAACATGTAAATGCCAGAAAAACCAAGAGCACATTCACACGCACAAAGTAAAATCTCTCAACATGAAAATTAGGCCCAAGAACTTGAATGCCTTTAAAAACGGGATCGGGCCCAGCCCGACCTCCGTCTTACCGCCCTGATCAAGGATCACCAATGTAATGAAGGGAAAAGGCCTGGAAAATCAAACTAGGCCTCTGGAACAGGAGCTCAGGAAGTTGCTGCTGCTCTGCACCGGGACCTCTGAATAGTGAGCACGTGGAGCTGGGCTGGCTCCCTTTTATGGAGTCTGGCCCAGCCCACAAACCACACTCAGTCATGCTGCAGAGAAAGCTTCTAGAAAGCCCTGGAAAGGGACCACACCCTGACACACTCTGAAAGCCTGCAGCAATACATTGCAAATGAACAGTATTTATAAGCACCTTGAATATAAGTCTTCAGGATTAAACTCTGCAATGTAAAAGGTTAAACAACAGCATATCAGCATAATGCATGAATTACGTTATCTCATAAATGCTGGGTTTTTGAATTCCAGTCGCCCGTGGAGAGCGCACTGCCCTGATGTTGACAGACTCCTAGTCGCCTGCCACTCTCAGAACTGCTCCGACTCCCACCGAACACGCACACAACCTAGGATTCATCTGGGAACCCTCACTATCCATGACCCAGCAAGTCAACGCCATCTCTTCCTCCTTCTTCAACATCCTCCGTATGCTCCGAAAGATCTACAAATGGATACCCACCGAAAGCAGAAGAAAGAACAGTCACCCAAGCCCTCGTAAGCAGCAAACTGGACTACGGCAATGCCCTCTACGCAGAAACCACGGCCAAACTCCAGAAGAGGCTGCAATGCATCCAGAACGCCTCCGCACGCCTCATCCTGGACATCCCCCGCCACTGCCACATCACAGGCCACCTGAAAAACCTGCTCTGGCTCCCAGTCAAAAAGAGAATCATCTTCAAACTCCTCACCCGAGCTCACAAAGCACTGCACAACACTGGACCAGAATACCTCAACAGACGACTCTCCTTCTACACCCAGACCCGGCATCTCCACTCCGCCGACCTCACCCTCGCTACCGTCCCACGCGTCCGCCGAACTACAACCTACGGTAGATCATTCTCGCACCTCGCCACTAAACGTGGAACACTCTTCCCACCCACCTGCGCCAGACCAAAGACATCCTTACTTTCAGGAAACTTCTCAAGACCTGGCTGTTTGAGCAGTAGCAGCACCCCCTCATATTCTCCCCCCTCCCCTCCTCTGTGCCTTGAGACGCTCACGGGTGAGTAGTGCGCTTTACAAATCCCTGATTGATTGATTGATTGACTTGTTAGTCCAACTCAAGGAGCGTGGTTAGCTCTGGAAGTTTGTGAAAACCCACAAATGTGTAGATTTCAGGGCATTTACAAGCTCTTCTCCTTCTCCTTTCCACCCTGGAAATCTTAAAAGTTTTACTCCAGACAATAGATGGTGTAAATCCATTTCCAGAGTGGGAAGAGGAATGGATCACACCAGATTTGGTGGTGTTGTGGGAGAAGGGGCTTATTTACATGGAGAATCACTTTGCTGTAGAGAAAAATGTGTTTGTGCAAGGGATCGTATTACACCGTGTGGAATTCTCTGCAATGGAATGTCCACATAATCGAAAAAGAATCCACATAGGAATGCCACATGACCTAAGAGGGGCATATGTAAAGGTATACTTTCAGGGGTGCATCAGGAAACATGCTCTTGGTGCATCTTTAGAGGAGTGCCTCAGTGATTACAGGCAGTGTGAGAAACTTGCACTAGCTTGACTTGAACCTCAACTTCAGGGCTCTCAATTGCGGCCCATTGCAATTATAAGGGACCATGCGCGTGTGCATGATGACATCCGCAGAACAGTCAGCAGCCATACAAGTCACCCTATCACTTCTGCAAGGAGTCCAACAGTGTGTGAGGGACCTCACCACTGCTGTGAGGGAGTTGCCACAACACCTGCCCTCCCATATAATAAATGAATATCTTCACCTTACCACTTTCGAATGGAAGCAGACACCACTGCCTGAGAGTAGGTTATTCATATATTGCCTCCATTGGGAGGTTCTGGAATTTCACCAGTCTCATCTCTTTGTACTCATTTGAGATACTAGGTAGGAGTGGTCTTATATGACTCTGTGTGGAACTACATTTTAGACTCCTGAGGATTCCAAGCATCTTTGCCACATTTATCATTACTGATGCAGCCCTGCATTGTGCAGCATTTCATCAGAACTTTTTGTGCTGTGTTGTGACATTTCCCTGCCCCATGGATACACCGTAATTCTGAGACAGAGCACCAATGGCGCAAGGTCCTGAGATGCGCCACAAATTTCAATGCAAAGGTTTTGAGAATGGGGCAAAGTGCCACAACTCAAGTACTACCTACGTGATGCAAAGTTGATTTGTGTGTTGTAAAGATCTTTACATGTTGCAAATCAGCATTGCATTGCAGGAGAGTTTTTTGCATCTTGGGAATGTCTGAAAAAGTAAACAGAATAACACAATGTACACAACTAATACTCTTCAATACATAGGAGCATGGAAGGAGCCTCAAGATGGCAACAACCCAAACCTTCAAGACCTGCCAACATCCCTGGGGAAAAGGAAGAAGAAGTCCAACTTCAATGAGGAGGAGAACCAGATGTTAACCAGTGAGGTGACAAAGAATGAGCAGCACTCATCATTTGTCACCTCGAAAGTGCCATTAGCAAAGAAGGATGTGATCTGGTAATCCATAGTGGACAAGATAAACTTCTTTGCACAAACAAAAAGGACAGTCCCGGAGTGTAAGAAGAGGTGGCATGACTACAAATGTAGGACCAAAGAAAAACCAGCCAGGAACCTTCATGCAGTCATGAAGACTCGCTGACCTAATGTCCAGGAGGAGTTGGACCCATTGGAGGCACAGGTGGCATCTCTCATGCCAATAGAGTAGATATCTGGAGTGGGCAGTCTGGACGGTGCTGAAGTAGAGGACCAGCAAGAACTACAGGGTGAGTGAAAACAAGGGACCATATTTTTCAAACTATGATGTAGCATAATGCATCAAGGCATTGTGCTACACTGTGTGAAAGGGAAAGGGCAGGAATACCCCACATGTTAACGCATCCTTCACATAACTGTCATTTCCTTGGACAGTACCAGTTTTCCAGCCCAATCCAGCCCTTCCACGTTTCCCAGGTCTAGACATAATGTGCTGCCCTACTCCAAGTTTTCTCTTGGAAGATACTTCCAATAGCTCCTGGACACATTTGAAGCTTCTCCTCTGGTATCGGAAAAGGAAGATGATGTTATTGGGTCTCCAGATGTACCAATACAGACTGGACATGGACCATCAACTTATAACAGCAGAGGACTCAGAAAACCCCCAAGTTACATTTCAGTGGTGACTAGTAGAAGTCTAGCACCAAATGGCTGACGGAGTCTGGTGGGGGATGGAGATCAGTGTGAGCACTCTTGAAGCAGTCCGTAGGTGTCTTAGTACTAATGAGGGGTTGACAAAGGCAAACACAGACACCCACTCTTGGCTCCATGGGATTGATGACTCCCTAGCTGACATTGCTGGTGTAATGATGCAGAAGGAAAAACAACACCAACCTTCTACAACTGACACCAGTGATGTTGTCAGGCAACTGGGAGACATCAATACATCCATCCAGTCATTGGGGGCCAAGGTTAACTACTTCAATGCATCAATGGGTGCCCTCAATTGAAACATTGTTGCTTTGTTGGCCAACTAGAAAACCCTTGCCAGGAACTATCATGCTGCCCTACTTGCATTTATAAATGTTGTTTGGGACATAGGAATTAGATCTTGCGCCTTCGATGTTTGTGTGTCAGCGCCTTCGATGTTTGTGTCTCAGCTGCTTCCCATTCCAGCACCACAACTTCCAGGTGAGGCAGAACACTCACCAGAGGAGGAAGATGTACAGTTCCCCATTTTCTGAAGAAGAACTTCCTGATAAACATTTGCAAATGCCCCCTGGCTAGTGTTTCTATCTGTCCTGTGTAGGACATCATGTCACCTTCTTTTGAACCCAGTACAGTACTCTTTGCTTGTGCAGTAGTTTATCTTGTCCACCTACGCTCAAAAAATTTGCAAACTTTGCTAATGGCAATTTGTTTCTCAAAGCTTATCTCAAATAAAACATGAACATGTGAAGTTGCATTTCAATCCAAATGTACTTGGAAGCTCAAAACATTTTAATTTGGCACACTGATTTGATTGTAAAAAAGTATTCTACTCACATGTTGTAATGTGAGAATCTGAACCTGTGTAATAATAAAACATGTTTAAATACCATTGCGAGATTTGTATGGTTGGTTCTCAAACAATTCCATACATAATGTAAATCAAAAACACAAAGGCACTTTGTTGAAGCTGAAGAAGAGTGGTCTAAAGTTAATTGCAATGCTTTGTATGTGCACTTACAACAATTACATCAGTTGCAATGGTATAATGTGCAATGTGTAGTTTACCTATGCAATGCCAGAGTGAATTACACGCCGCATCTTCTTGATACACAGTGAGATTTTTGCAAAGTACACAAATAATTACCACCTATAACTGGGATGTGTGAGGTTTGTCAGCACAAAATAATGTTGCACAGATCCACACACATGTTGCAAAGTAAATATGACAACATCAATACCTAATGTGGATACCTCACTGCTCACACAAAAGTTTATCAACAATACATGACTCTGGATGGTTGTACCAATGCTAGTCAGATACTCATGTCCATATTCCTAATGGATTTGCATTGTACTTGTGCCTCCCAAGGATGCACAAGAGCAACCCATTACCTTAAATGACAGTAACCAAGATATACAAGGGCACCTTGCCTGGCCTTGTGTATTCTGATAAATATGGAGTAATGCAGCACAGGCCAAAATAGCCAACTTATGTTACTCTGCCCCAGAGAGGCGTTACATTAAGGGCCTGATTTAGATCTTGGCAGCAATGGTCCCGCCATTTAGTTTTTGACTGAAAACCTGTCTGCTGTTGTGAGGGTCTCCCTGTCGTATTTGGATGATGGCAGTCCTATAGCCAAATCCTGCATTTGAACCACTTCTGCAAGAAACACGGTCCGCGTCGAAGACGGGAATGGGAAGCGTAGATGCCGGCAGAAACCTAGCCACCCTTTCCACCATGCAGATTTGGATGGTCCTTACCACCAAGCAAAGCTTGGTGGTCCGGCTTCCACTTCTGAGTTGGAGGACCTTTGGGGAAAAGGGGTGAAAACTCACTGTTCTTTCCATTTCAACTTCTTGACATGACTGAACAACACCTGCCATCACTGCTGCCACCAACCCACAGAGAAAACACGATCCCCCTTGTCGCGGGACTCGATGGTAGGGACACTGCATTGCCATTGTACATTGGGTGGGGACTGGGCAGTAGGTCGGGACCACTGCAGGCATATGCATGTCACTATATATTTTTTTTATAATTGTAACATAAATATGTCCTGGTGACAATTGCCTCACACATGGCTAGGGACACACTGGCACAACAGGCACACACACATATATATACATGACAATGTGGTGTCATTATTCATTGCCAATTGAATGCTGACACCATAATAACGGTACATTGACGCTTGTCAAAGGTGTCCATCTGTGCAGATTGCAAAGGGACTTGTACTGGTAGTTTTGTGCCATCTGCTTCATGTGTGAGTCAGTACGTGTATGTGTGTGTGTGTGTGTGGATTGGCTAGTTGAGGTGGAGGGAGCTTGAGTGGGTGGTGTAGTGGTGTCCAAATGTGTGTCACTTGCACGTGAGATGTTGTGTATGTTGTGTTGCAGTGTGACACATTCAGGTAATGTTATTGTTGTGTGTCGGACGTTGTCATGCTGTATGTAGTTGTACTTGTGTGTACGTTTGTTTGTGTAGATGAGTGTGTAGTTGTGTCTCGTGTTGTCTGCAGCACACATAGAAAGAGCAAATCGCCATTGAAAATTGTTTTTGTTGAGGAAGGTGTCCATTCCGGCACAAAAACAATCTCCCCTGCAGTGCAGCCATCCTTACACCATGGCACAAGGGTGGCTACGTTGGTGCACAGCAGCAAATTTAGCGCCCGTGTAGGGGGCAAAACAGGGGTGCGATGTATTCTTTTAAATACAGTGCATTCATGTGTTTTGAAAATGACGCAGCGCCCCACTGCCAAATGTGGTGCAGTGTCACGCTCCGTCATTTTCTTTTAAATCTGGGCTTGATTTAGATCTTGGTGGAGAGGTTACTCAGTTGCAACAGTGACAGATATCCCATCTGCCAAAATCTAAATACCATAGAAAACAATGGTATTTAGATTTCTGTGATGAGATATCATTCACCGTTGCAATGGAGTTACCCCCTCAGCTGAGATCTAAGTCAGGCACTAGGTAGCTTCATTTTTTTATTGTGTATTTTTCTTATTGAAGTATCACAATCAACTTGAGAAAGATCAAAAGAAGGACCACTGACTTACTTCAAGAAGGCACATATCTAAGTTCAATAACCCACGAAACACCTACTTCATCAAGACAAGTCAACTCCAAGGTAAACACAAGAGTAAATTTAGATTTATTGAGCAAAAATATCTAAAGGTATTTTCCTCCCTCAAGGCCTGTGTAATTTCAGAACACATTGTTTTTCAAATGGTAATTTCCTTTACCTATTTTTCACCTTTTGAGGGAAGTTATGGCATGTTTATTTCTGCACCCAACCTACAGAAAAAGATTTTAGAAAATCAGTTTCATACTAAAACATGTATTTACTGTGCCTTTTCTTTTTTCATTTTGTTGTTGCAGGCCTGAACAAGATGGAATCTTCCTCCCAAGCTTTGTATGTTGAATCTGCAAGGGGAAACAGTCTTTTAAAGTACATTGTCTATCTTCACTGTAAGTAGAAAATAACAGAGCCCTGGAATTATTGGAGTTGTGTGCAATATCACCCATACCATTGCAGAGGCAGAGTGGTCACTCTGGAGAAGACTGTCCTTAGTACAACTGAACATAACCACTCTGCCTCTGCAATGGAGGTAGAAGTTAGAGATCATGTGCCAAACATAAAAATGTTTGCATCCACCTCCAATGATTCCTGTGGGTCAGTTTTGGTGGGCGGTATCACAAAATCTTTCAATGCATGTTGCAAGCAGTATGCCCTCCATTATCAACCTCCATCGAATGGTACAAAGAAGAAAACAGGCAAGTAATCCACAACGTGTTGCTCCTCAAATATACCCAGATATTGTTATGCCTCCCAAACTTATTTTAACTTTTAGTGATGAACCTTTCCTTCTCCATGACAAGCAAAACTATCAAAAAAGAATAATTTTTTTTAGCACAGCACATAACATGATAACTCTTCAGAAATTCAGAAATTTGGATGATGGATGGAACCTTTAAATACTCCATTGTCCATCCATTCTCCCCAATTTACACAACTCACGCTGACATTATACAACCGTAACTTTGGTACTTAATTTACTACCCGATAAGCAATCCTCAACCTATACAGAAATTTTATCTGTAATAAAAGCTAAAATAATGAGTAAAAGTCAGAGAAAAGTAATAATTGACTTTGAATTATCAATGATAAATATGGAAACTAAACTGTACTCCAAATGTCAAATTCAAGGATGTTTTTTCACCTTTCTTAGGCATTATGGGGTAAAATTCTAACTACATCCTTAGATGAGGATTACATTTCAAAGAGTAAGCTACAGTTTGAATTACGTAAATTAATTGTGTGCACTTTTGTGTCTCCTGACAGTGTAGAAGAGTTTTACACTGCAATTTCTGAATCTGATTACTTTCCCCAAAATTATGAAAAATTGGCATCCTTACTAAATTACTTTGAGAACACCTGCAGTGGCAGTCTAACAGGTTGGGAAACAGGAGGAAGCCAAAGTTTGCAATTGAATGGTGCAACTGCTTCTCAAATTGCATGGAGGGAAGCATAAAAACTAACAATGGCACAATTCCTTCAGCAAAGCAATTGGTAATCATCATCCCAACCTGTATCATTTCTTGGAAATTTTGAAGAAGGAACAAAGGGCTTGACCATGACATTGGCAGTTGGAATGATCTGACCACCAAAAGCCGCAGGGAGAAGACTGCGTCATACCGGCAGCCTCCACCCCAGCCATATTACGATTGACGGAAACATTGTTTTTTCCAGACAGTGCACATTCACAGGGTGCTGGCAGGGAGGGCCCATGCACTGCCCATGCCAAAGGCCTCCACCACTAGCTTTCCACCAGCCATTTCATGCAGGGACCACTGTGCTGATCACGAGTCCCTGCCATGAAAAAGCTGGCAGAAAGAGGACTCTTGATCAGCACAGTGGCGCTGAACTCCAAGCTGCTGTGGCTGACCATGGCTCTGATCGCAGCCACCTCGCCGGGAGCATAGTCCTGGTGGTGTCCTGGCGGTGGCGGTGGTGGCGGCAGTGGCGGACCCCTGGCAGTCCAACCTTCAGGGTTGTAATCTGACGGTCAGACCGCCAAGACTACGGTGGTCCTACTGCCAATGCAGGTTTGGCAGTCCTTGAACTGCCAAACTCGTAATAGGGCCGAAAGTTTTCAAGTATGAGAATTGCACAATCACTGTCAAGTAGTCTGAACCCATGTGTTTAAAAAAAGAGTAAAGAAATGTCTGAAAGACTTTTGGCCAAATTGCAACAGTTTTGATTGATGGTGGCTTCAGACTATGTTGAACGTCTTGCATACATACCACACTGCTAACAATACTCATCTACCTTCTTCATTACTTGCCTGTTTTCATGTTAAACCTCAATTCAATTGGCTTTTTAAATATTTTTTAATACTAAATTATCTTTTTGTGTGTCCCTAGCCTTTAACATCTCCTCTGCATTTTTTTAAAATATTTGTGACGTTTTGTTAGATTTTTCCTAAATACTCTGTAATGTGGGTGTACTGCTGCAACATGCATGGCAAAGAATTTAGGGGTTAAGACCTATGAAACATATTTTTCATGTGCCATTAAACTTTGTACTTCCTGACTTCTACCTTATAGTTAAGATAACCTCCAATGTACTAACATTATGTACTCACATCATTCTTATACTGCCTTTATCTAGGCTTGGAATGCAAATTTTGTTGCCTCTACGCCCAATTGCACTTCATGACGTTCTTACACTTACGTCATGCTTGGTTAATATTTATGGGAATGGACATTTTACACTTTTTCTACCAATACAATTGTTTGAGAACATATTTTTAAACAATGTTTGTGGCACGTGTTGTGTGATGGTGTAAAATATTTCCCTTGCCTTGTAAATGTATGTAATAAAAATAATATTTTTTTCAGTTTTTGGAGTCAATGCTAATTTTAAATAAAAATATTGAGTTTGTCATTTTTTAGTTCAGGCTGGTTGTGTTCTTGTTAATGTGTTTTGAGCAAAATAATTGTTTGAATAACTGTATTGTTTGTAAATAATGTTTTAGTAACTTTCAATGTATGGACATTATATGAATACACATTTTCTAATAGTAACTCAAAAGTGTAAATTAATACTCGTATTAAAATTAATACCTGAGTAGTAATGTACTTACCCACCCAAAACATCTATTATTTAAAGGCAACCCACTTCTAAAAGTAGGTGACTTTTAATCAAACTCACTTAAATGGTTGTGTTTTTTAAAAACAACTTAACAGGAAATTCACATTATTACTCAATTATCAAATTGAACACATGAGTATTAATACTCTTTTCCACTCTAACCCCTTATTTTTTCTAGACAACCCACTCCTAAATGTAAGTGATTTCATTCAAACTCCGTTATATACCTGCTCTATGTAAATACAAATTAACTAAAAATGCTCATTAATACTCAAGTACTAACACGAATACCTGATTATTAATACATTTACCGTGCCAAAACCCCTATTATTTATTGGAAACCCACCTTCAAAAGTAGGTGATTTTCAATCAAACTTGTTTAAATATGATATTCTTTAAATAAATGTAACAGTAAATGCTCATTAATACTGAAGTATTAAAATAACACCTGAGTATTAATTGAGTTACCCACCCAAACCCCCTAATATTTCTTAGCAACCCGCTCCTAAAAGTAGGTGACTTTCTTTCAGACTGATGTTCATTCAAACTTATTTAAATAGCTGCTCTTTGTGAAATAAAATCAACTCAAAATGCTCATTAATACTCAAGTGTTAAAGTATTAAAATTAATACCTGAATATCACTATATTTCCCCACCCAAAACCCCTATTTTTTCTAGGCAACCAGCTCCTAATAGTAGGTAACTTTCAAACATGTATAAATATGTATTTTTTAAAATACATGTAACAGTAAATGCTCATTAAGACTTAAGTATTCAAATTAATGCTTGAGTATTAATATACCCACCCAAAACTCCTATTATTTTTAGACAACCCACTCCTAAAATTAACTGTCTTTCAATCAAACTTGTTAGAACACCTCATCTTTCTATCAAAACATTTACATTTAATGTTTAACAAACCTTTTGACAGAAGGATTGTCCTCTCAAGTAATCGTCGGAGGCTGAGGTGGAGTGTTATCGCTGCAACTGAGTCCACCCAAAAGCAGATCTCCGTGGCTCTCATTGTGGCTCTGGAAGCAGTTTTATCACTAGGGGGGATACCTTGACAACTGCTGCATGGGGTGATTTTGATACAATCCATAACTCCATGTTTCTCACATGGAGGCCTTTTGTATGGTGGAAACTAGTTCCCTTCATAGAAAGGTTAAAGCTGCTCCATGGTATACCAAAACCTGTAAGGCTGCTCGAAAAGCTCTTTCTTCTGCCATTAAGAGCGACAGGAGGGAATTATGGCCTCAGTTTGAGTTTGGCAAAGGGAATTCCTCCGTCACTGATATTCCGTCCGCCATATAGCAAGTTCCATAAGATGCACGGCACGTTTGTGATAGAGTAATCCCCAACCACCAAACTCATAATAAGACTCTGCGTTATGGTAGCAGGGACCTCCTGCAAAGCTTTGATAGCCACGGTTAAACGTGAGTATGAGGTGGAAAAGTGGGAAGTGAGAAGTCCTGCTGAATGCCGTTGGCAGACAGATCCCTGAACTCTAACGTCTTGGCAACAGCGTGGTTCAACCATTTCTTCAGTTTGTACGATGGGGGGCCAAGTATAAGGCAAGAACTTTATCCAGCAGTACAGAGGCCCCCACTGTTGAGATTGTGGAGTCACATAGTGAGGAGAATGAACTGTATAGGTAGATTCTGCTAGATCCTATTGTGTTCAAATTTCCATTAATCACTGTGGTGGAGGTCGTTAAAGCCATAAATTTGATTACTCCAGGAAAAGGGCCGGGGCTAGATGAGGTGCCCAAGGACCTGTACAAGGTGGACAAGGCAATCTGGGGCCCATATTTTGTTAGGTATTTTAATTGCTTCCCACTCTCCCACTTGGGGGGGGGGGGCAAGATCGTACCAGTTTATAATAAAGGGTTACAGTCCTTGCTATCTAAATATTAGCCAATCAGACTTCACAACAGCTCACAAAAATGCTTCTGTCACATATTGAAGGATAGGCTGTGTGAGTGGGTCGAGGTCGCAGGTGTTATAAGCCCCTTACAAGCTGAGTTTAGACCAGGGACCAGTAATATAGATCAAGTGTTCTGACTATAACTTATTTATTGGAAGCATCTGGTTTTGAGAGTCAGTCAACTTTATGTCGTTTTTGTTGACCTCCACACTGCCTTTGACTTTGTGCTAAGGGATGCCCTGTGGAAGGTTTTAATCAAATAAGGTGCCCCAAGTTATTTAGTTGATGTCATCAGGAGGTTAGACCAAAGGAATAATGCACCGGTCAGATAGGGCAAACATGAGGAGTTGACAACAGCGATACCAGTCACAAGGGTGGTAAGACAGGGTTGGTTTCTTGCCCCAACCCTGTTCTTACTATATATTGATGATTTGGCAACCCAAGTGTACCCATGAAACCCTGAGCCTGGCATTTCTGAAGATCTCAGCCGTTCTATTTCTTGACCACACCTTGCCAGTATTCAAATCCCCTATGGGTACCCAAAACCTTTTGGGGACCAGTTAGGTGTCTTCTGTGGGCAGAGAAGGCTGAAGATTAACTTGCAAAAACCAAGGGGCTCATTTACAAGCCCCTTGTGCTGCTGTAGCACATTTTCTTTATGCTATGTGGCACAAACAGTCCCCCACACAGCACTGCATTTACAAACTGGTGCAATGGGACCATTGCACCAGTTTGCAAAGTCTTGCTCCACATTATACCTGCACCAGGCAAATAGGCCAGCAGAGATGGCGCAATGAAATCTACAAAATGTTACTTCGCCTTTCTGTGCCTTCACAGCATAATGTTTTTAATGCCTGCTCAGGGCAGGCATTAAACTGATGCTGTGCTGTTTACAGTGGGGCACAAGAAAACTGGTGCATCTACCACAATGTGCCAGTTTCTTGTAAATCAGGCCCTAAGTATATGGTTTTTAATCCCAGTCATAAGACCCACCCAAATCCATCCTGATACGCTACTCATCTAGAGAGCGTCTGCACCTTTGAATGTCTGGCTCTCACTCTGAAGGAGAACTTTGGCTGGGCTGCCCGATCCACAAGACCAAGTTGACACTTCAACATTATACAGGGGGTGTTTTGAGAGGGTTCAAGTGTTCTAACTTTCGTCTGGTATCTCCGGCCATCCAAATTTTCAACCTGAAAGCACTAGGCGGGTCCTTGTATGGGGGAGAACTGTGGGGTCACAAGGTGGTTGCACCATTAGAAGTGGGCGAAAACCAATTTCTACGATCCTTGACGAATCTCTCCTCCAGTACCCAACTCCTGCCTCTACGATTGGACTTAGGACAAAGATCCATTGCTTACAATGGAGCCCCGAGACCTTTTTTACATTGGAGACATATATGGGCTTCAGAGGACCTAGTTATGTCTTGGGCGGGACTGGAGGAGCTCCTTCTGCAGCCTGGGGCATCCAAGATCCTTTGGTTAGGGCATATCAAGACTACCCTGACAAAGACGGGGTTTTAGTACCTGTGAACTATTCCAGGAGCTATGATTGGCATATCAAAGGTGGCACTTAAGAAGCTGTACTGAGGGTATACAGATGGAGAACTAGGTAGGAATAAGAGTTTGGGTACCTTGACATCAGCCTTTTTGGATTTGAAAGCCAGCTTCCGTATGGAGGAATATATGGACATCATTGAGCCCCCATTGGCAAAAATCCTGTATATCAAATTTTGCCTTGGGATTTTTCCATTGCACACCTTTACTGCTAACTGGAGGCTTCATATGACAGTGACCCAAATTTGGCCTGCCCCTTTTGTCCTCAGGTTAAAGAATGTATCAAACATATATTCTTTTTCTGTCAATGCGATTCTGGAAGTAGAAAGAAGTGGATACTTCTGATCTGTTGGAGTATGGGGATCAGCAGCATCAGGGTTGTCTCTAGAATCCTAAGATCAAACACAGCACCACTGATTGTGTTTGCCCTGTCTCGTTTTTAATGGGTGTATGGAGAATCAGACAAGGGAGTGCTGGACTCTGAGATGTGTTCTGCACCATTTACTGTTGTTGGCAATATGACCTGGGCAAATTTTGTAGCCTCCCCATAATTTTGTGCCCCCCCTAATGATGTGCTTCTGTGACCTAGAAGCATAAGCTAATGGTTCCAGTTTTATCATGGAAATCGTATGATAATGTCTTTTTTACCAGTTTTTTATATAGGAATTGTTCATTAATGATTTTATTATGGTTTTAAGGTTTTTGTTGATTTTTCTGGGTTGAAGTTTTAGCTGATTTGTATTTATGTCTTCTTTTATGGCAGTACTTGACGAATGAAGATCAATATGACTGTCTTTCAATCAAACTTGTTAGAACACCTCTTTCTATCACAGAAATTACATTTAATGTTTATTAATACTCAAATATTAAAATAAACCACCTCAGAATGCAACGAAGTTTTATTTATAAAATTACCAAACCAATTATTTTTTTATTAAAATTAAAAATATTATTAGTGAATGTAGCAAACAATTAAAAGTTAATGGTCATTTTTATTAAATACCTTGATCCAAATGCAACGTTACACCAATATTTTGATTGTAATGCCATGCATCCAAAAGGCATTCATTTTAAAGAATGATTTGGTGAAAAGACAGGCATACTAATGATGCCGTCATTCTCCTGGTTTTGTTCTACAGGCTTTGCATTCCAAAGCCTGCTTGAAAAAGGCTGTTTCCCTCTAAAAATACTACCTAACTCTAACTAACCTACACTAACTATCATTAACACTAGCCTGTACTACCTTTATAACCCTTACCCATCTTAACCACTATTGACAAATGACAAGTTAAACATCAACTCCTCACCTCCCTGAATACGCATAGGTCTGTACAATACAATCATTAACTACATCCTAAACATATACTACCTACAAAAAGAAGCCTAAACAAATTTATTGTTGTATACTTTTAAAAAATGTTGTTGTTGTTTTTTTATAATAAAACATTAACACCCACTCATTTAAAAGCCCACTTAATACAATGTACTAAAAATATAATGCATTAAAACAGCTTACTTAACTATAGGAAACCTAAAGTATCCCTAAATTTACACTAAACACTAACTACAACAATGAATACTTAAAATGCTTATAGGAAATGCATAAAAAACATGCTTCTGTTCCTTTTCAGTCTAGGCCATCCTCCAGTCCATTCGATGCAACAGTCGGACAAGCAAAATGTATAAATGTTTCTTTGCTGCAACTCCATTCCCCTTTTTTGTCCTGGAGCTTGCAGCTGCTGTCCAGCTGGTGGTCCAGGAGTGGGCTGTGATCCACTTTGCTGCTGAGTGGCAACTTGAGATGCTGTAGTTGTGGGGGTCTTCTGTGCCTGTGAACATGTAGATCCTCCCTAAATGCCAGTGACCTTTGCCTCCTGATATGTGTGGGCCATTTTGCGGAGCCCATGGGCTATCTTCCAGATGGCCCCATAAAATGGCTGCCTCAAATCAAAGTTAGTTACCATTTCCGCCATCCGGTGAGCTAGGGAAAAAAGTGTACCTCATATTAGATCATGCGTTATATGTACATCACACATTACAAAATACAACTGACATTATTATGCAATCATAAGTTCCTGTCTATACCTACCCTATTCTTGATTCTGGTATAGAGAAATGTACAATATACCTTTATTATAATGACTTCTTCAATTACAACATATCAAAGTAACCCAAGTAAGGACAATGTGGGTGTACAAAAATGTATTTAGTCACAATATAAAACTATGCATTCAACTCATACCAGTGATCTCCACTCATTCTGATGTGTCAATGGTAAATAATACCTAATGGCCAGATATGTACATTTTAGCTGTTGGTTTTGCATCCTGCAAGGGGGTGTAAGGTCAAGGCAAAACCTAAGTGGGATGTGTAAAGGTAAGCAATGTAAGTGTGTATGGCTCTCCATGTCCTAAGTAATCTGGAGTTATGCAAGGCAACCACATTGTTGACTTGCCTTACTGTGTGGCAGGGAGCCATTCCATAGAAGGAGGCTTGGTGTCTTGCTGCATCAACATGCAGTTGCGGCTGGCGACTGAGAAAAGTTGCAGGAGCTGGGGAATAAAAGAAAAATAAAAAATATATATTTTTTTAAACTTACCTCAATCTCGCCGCTGCACCGCCGCTCTCCTCCGCACACCAGGCACCCAGCCTGCCCTGCAGCCAATCATGACGCTGCTCAAAGCAGCGTTATGATTGGCTGGAGCACCCTGGCTGGGTGCTCCAATGCAGACTGGGTGCTTGGGCTTGCTATCTCCAACCCAGCAACACAGTGCCGGGTTGGAGAGAGCCTTTGTGCGCATGTGTGTTTGGCAGGCATGAGACAGCCAGCCAAACATACATACACACTCAGGGGAGTACACTGTGCACTCCCCTCAGTGCTCGTCACCCCATGGCCCCTGTCCCTTTAAAAATAAAACAATATTAAATACAGTTTATTATTGTTTTATTTTTAAAGGTTTGCAACTCTTGTTGCTGGCAGGGGGGTGGGTGTTACGCTCCTCCGCCATAGTGGAGGAGCCATCCCTGTCAACATGTTTATTTTGATGACTTTACAGATTTGACATTAGTGCTAGACTTGGAAACCTGTCATAATGCATCAAGTCCACAGGTGAACCTAAGCCATGAGAAATATTAAAAGTTCACATTTCTGTCACCTCATTCTCCCTGTGCTGCATTCTGTAGTATACAAAAAAGAGCAAAAAGCCTCTCAGGAGTGTGTCTATGCAGGCAGGTGTTCTTACCTGCCCACAAACTATTTTATCTACTATACAGGCCCCCTTGCATCATGATGCAAGGATTCCTGTGTTGGTGTTAGGCAGGCAAAAGTACAACACAAGTAGGAAAAGACAACAATGTGCTGTATCATGGAATCACACGTTGCACTGCAGGAAATTTGACAGAAATGGCACTAAGATTAAATGGCACTTAGATTAGATACTGCCCACAAGGTTGGCGTTGATATGCCAATATATCAGAACTCTAGTGTGTTTGTTCTGCTGTCTAAAAATAGACCAATTACTTTGTTGTAAAACCTATGCAGCCCCAGTAGGCCTCAATTCATGGATACAATGATACTGACACTCTGTGCTCTGCAGATACATATGTAACAGAGCTATGCAAGCTGCTATCCATGGTACAACTGCTAGGCTACAGTACAAGTTCTCTGCCATGGGGACATCTACCCTCACAATGTGCATTAGACACACTAAAGCTATTGCTTTGAAGCAAACCTTGGATGGATATATTAGCTAAACCTACATTCCTGCAGCCTCCAGGGCATCAGTGTAAGGGGGCCAATGTCACTCTATTCTACATAGGTCTGACATGGATACAGCCTATGGAGGGTCAATCACCTCTGAGAAAGGATTATAACAGATGTAACTCAGGTAGTTGGTAATAATGAGAGAATTTTGATGTGATACAAATGACTCGCACCCCTGCAGCTACACATTTTGAGGCGTCAATTGTACATTTTATGTTTTTTTCCAAGATACACCAAAATTTGGGATGTAACTGGCACATTTCCTGCACCTATCTGTTATACAATGATTGCAATATGATAGCTAACCTGGTGAAACTGTCATGGGAATGTTGTTAGATATGACACACAAGTACTGTTACAGGTATTACATCCCCATATTTCAAGTGGGTACCGCAGAAATACTTACCTACACCTATATTGACACTGCATTCACATTAACATGCCTCCATGTTTATTTTACAATCTGTTGAAAAATATAATGATGTGTTTGTTCAATAAATCTGAGTGAATTGTTGGCAGGTGATGAACACGTTCCAAAACACATCACTGTTTTACAACTATCATGGATCATACACACTTGTCACAGAGTTAAAACCATGTAGTCATGACACTTAATTTCCGCATCAGTATCCCCGAAGCTGTCAATTTCACCTTGGGAAAATGGGCAATGTCCACCTGCAAAACAAAAATGGAAAAATTGCATTAAAAATAGAGCAACTACACACACTTCTAAATCTAAACTAAACTTATATATATGTTCAACAAATATTACTTGTTGCCAGGCAAAAGACTGAGATATTTTTGGATTGATCCTGTGAGGTCCCACATTTTTCACCACTCAGACTACATGTCACACCACTACTTGTGACTCAAGGGTTTTAGTTTAGTGTGATTACCAGTATACAATAGCCATTGATTGTGAGTCAGTTTGTACACGCAACACGTTCCATGTATAATTTTATACATGTACATGTTGGTCTTCTTTTGATTTCAATGATTATTAGTATCTTTGCATGATACATGATACAGTGGACTCTCCCACTAGTGTAGATTTGGCATTATGCATTGTCTTCATTCCCCAGTGTGGTAACTATTCCATGATCTCCTTCAACTAGGGTATGTAGAGATGGATGCACACATATCTACATTACTCATTGGGTAATAAGCCTTCTCTTCTATCATCTTTGAGATATGCAACAATCAGCTGTATACTATAGTGATGGCCACAATCTGAGTGCGGCATGATTTTCTATGTGTGTCATCTGTTTGATAGGACACAAGTGGACTTATTTTAGAGACATTTAATCCTTTAATCATTTTAGAGACATTTATAGACAAAATTCTATTCATTACACAGTCATTTTACATTTGGGGAGTTAAATGATACAAAAGGAACTTGTAGTTTGAAACATTGGCAGCTGAACAGTCATGGTGATGTGATAGGATAATATGTTTTGAGATACATTCCTTGAGGGCCATGTATTTATGTTGGCTCATATTTAGGGGCATTCCAATCAGTATTTGTTGATAGTGGATCTAATATCACACATACATAATTCACTACTTCAACATATTGCCTGTCCAAAATGACCATGGTTTGTTACATATTTGTCTGACAAGTCTCCACATCATTTTGATGACTGTAATAGTGATTAGATCAACATTTATAAGGAAAATTAAATGATGCGAACGTGAAGAGTTTTTGATGTGTGAAAAGTGATTAACTTTTACAAATCAAAAATCAAGTCAGAGTTACTATTGATTCTATGAAGATTAGGAAAAAGAATTGCAACAACTTGGTCAGCCTTACAGGACCTGCCATTGTGTGCTCTGTATCTGCATCAGATTCATCTTCATGCTCTGGTTAGATTGCAAGCTCATAGTCCCAAGGCACATTTATTTTGAGACAGATGTTATGCAACATTGCACAGACTAAAATGATCTTGGAAACCTTAGGATATGAGCACAGAAGTCTTCCGCCTGATTTGTCTAGGCAACGGAAACTGGATTTTAGAACCCCAATCATTTACTCCACAACATTTTGGCCTTCATTACAACATTGGCGGTAAAAGCCGCTTACTGCCGTACAGAAGGCTGCCGCCAACACACCGCCGCGGCCGCAGAATCCCGCCACGGCCATTATGACCCACTGCTCGGAATCCACCAAAATTCAGACACCCACACAAGTCTGCCACACCAAAGGTCAGTGATAAACTGGCAAAAACAAATCCTCCACCGTCACGCCAACAGAAATACGCCCACACTATCACGACACACGAATCCACGCGGCGGTCTTTCAACCGCGGTATTCCATTGGCGGTACGCACCGCCGCGCTCAAAATACACACACATTTACAAAACACAGCCACATTGAACAATTCGAAATACACACACCTGATACACATATACACACCACTCCCACACATTCAATCCAATATAAAACACACACCCACATCACCCATAAACCCCTACAACCAAAAATCACAAACAAAGGCCAGAGAGAGACACCACAAACAACTAACAAGCATCCACAGGCACACAATACCATCACCCACAGAACTTACACGCACCTCACACAAGACACCACTAGATATCACCCCACCTATCATCACACACACCACCCCACACATCACCCACACCACCCCATGGCACGGCAAAGACACCCCAGGTTCTTGGAGGAGGAGCTCAGGGTAATGGTGGAGGAAATCATCCGGGTAGAGCCACAGCTATTTGGATCACAGGTGCAGCACACATCCATTGCAAGGAAGATGGAGCTATGGCGAAGAATCGTGGACAGGGTAAACGCAGTGGGACAGCACCCAAGAAATTGGGATGACATCAGGAAGAGGTGGAACGACCTATGGGGGAAGGTGCATTCCGTGGTCTCAAGACACCACATCGAGGTTCAGCGGACTGGCGGCGGACCCCCACCTCCTCCCAACAACTAACAACATGGGAGGAGCAGGTCTTGGCGATTCTGCATCCTGAGGGCCTCGCAGGAGTAGATGGAGGAATGGACTCTGGTAAGTCAAATCTTAACTATTACATCCCCCACCCTACCTGCATGCCATCACATACCCCCACCCTCACCCCCATCACTCCTACTCCTCACAAATGTTCCACTATCACAACCCACACATCCCAACACCAAGCCCTGCATGCAACAACAAAGCATGGACACCCATCACCAAAGCATGCCCACTGCACATACCCATACACCCCCCTAAACCATCATCACACAAGGTCCTGCACAGGAATGCAAGCACTGGGGTACACGGACACCCACCCATTGCAAACCATGGCACACACAGATGCAATAAACATCCTTTTATACCCCTGCAGGACCCCTACCCAACGTCACTGGACAGGAGGGTCCACACATGTCCACACCACCAACAGAAGAGGCCCACAGTGATGACAGCAGCTCTGTCCAACTGGATCTAGATGACCATCCCGGCCCACTGGGGACCTCTGGACAGTTGGTTCCCCTGACACAGTGACAGGCCACCACAGAGCTTCCCCCCTCTGGAAACACCAGCACAGCACCCACCCAGCGGGCCCATACCTCTGTCCCCAGGACACGTCAAGCAGCAGTGTGTCCACCACTACAGGGAACCCAGGCTAACCCACCACCCCAACAACAACAGGGACCTGGGGGCAGTGGTAGTGAGCACACGGTCCAGGGGACGGAGGCCCAGGAACACAGGGGAACTGGGAGGGCTGCTGTGCGACAGGGGGAGGACAGGCCCAGGGAACCCACTCTACACAAGGCCCTCTCCTCCATCATGGGAGCCTACCACCACTCTCAGGAGACGATGGCAACGGTACTGGTCAGGTTTCAGGAGACCCAGCGCCTGCAGGAGGAACAGTATTTGGGCTTCAGGGAGGAACTCAGAACTATCAATTCCATCCTGGGCATCATCGTAGTGGTGCTGAAGGAAGTACTCAACACCAGGAGGGACACTGTGGCACTACAAGGGGCCCCTGACACTAGCATGGATGATGAACTGACCATCACCTCCGCCGGTGCTAGTGGACAGGAGGCACCGCCACAGGACCACCACACCAGCACCTCACCCCCTGCAGAGGGAGAACCACCCTACAAACGGTCCCTGAGATCCAGGACAAAGACAGAGAACAATGCCAAGACCTCCGCCAAGAAATGAGACCACCCTGATGTCATCCCAATGTTCCACTTTGTCACCCTGGCCATCCTAAAGCTGCCCCAGCTCCACTTCCTATGCCCATTTGGGCAATGCACCTGTGAGACTAATAGACTGGACTCTGCCATGGACAGTCCTCCACCATCAACCCTCACCATTTTGCAACCCCCTCCAATATTGAGCACTTAAATAAACACCCTTGAGGCACAAAACAATCTGGAGTCAGTCTGTGATTTCGGAATAGTGTATTAGTAATTACTGTGGCAAAATGCTCTTACAATTGTAATGTCAACATACCTATGTCACACAGCTCTAGTCCATGAGGAAGCAAAGCAGATGTCACACAGTGGGACCTACATCTGTGAATTCGTAAGGGAAAGGGACAACTCAGTGACCATACACTGGGTGAAAACGACACACAGTAGAGAGGTAGTAGTGTTAAAGTACATGTAGTAGGCAGGTTTGTACTCTTACCTGTGTCTCACTGGAAATATTGCAGGATCACCGAGTTCCTGTTGTCCATCTCCTCTTCTTCTGCTTCCTGATCTTCACTGTCCACAAGCTCCACAGCTGCAATAACACTGCCATCTGGACCATCCTCCTGCAGAAAAGGCACCTATCGTCGCAAAGCTAAGTTGTGAAGCATACAGCAGGCCACGATTATCTGGCACACCTTCCTTGGTGAGTAGAATAGGGATCCACCTGTCATATGGAGGCACCTGAACCTGGCCTTCAGGAGGCCGAAGGTCCGCTCTATTATCCGCTGTGTTCGCCCATGGTCCTCATTGTAGCGTTCCTCTGCCCTTGTCCTGGGATTCCTCACTGGGGTCAGTAACCATGACAGGTTGGGGTAACCAGAGTCACCTGCAAATGGCGAGGGACAACTGTTAGACACACACTAACCTGGAGTGATATCCCCAGACCCAGACAACCATTCCCACTGACTTCCTTCCAGGTGCTTGCCTAATAGCCACACACGGTGCCTCTGGAGTTTACCCATCACATAAGGGATGCTGCTAATCCGCAGGATGTAAGCATCATGCACTGAGCCAGGGAACTTACCATTCACATGGGAGATGTACTGGTCTGCCAAACACACTATCTGCACATTCATGGAATGATAACTCTTCCGGTTTCTGTACACCTGTTCACTCCTGCGGGGGGGGGACCAAAGCCACATGTGTCCCATCAATGGCACCTATGATGTTGGGGATATGTCCCAGGGCATAGAAGTCTCCTTTCACTGTAGGCAAATCCTCCACCTGAGGGAAAACGATGTAGCTCCGCATGTGTTTCAGCAGGGCAGACAACACTCTGGACAACACGTTGGAAAACATAGGCTGGGACATCCCTGATGCTATGGCCACTGTTGTTTGAAATGACCCACTTGCAAGGAAATGGAGTATTGACAGCACCTGCACTTGAGGGGGGATTCCTGTGGGAATCAGATCTGGCTCCAACTGGGCCCACAGTTCCTGGATTGTGGCACGGTCAAGCCTGTAGGTGATGATCACATGTCTTTCCTCCATTGTCGACAGGTCCACCAGCGGTCTGTACACCGGAGGATGCCACCATCTCCTCACATGTCCCAGGGGATGGTGCCTATGAAGGACAACAGCGAGCACAGAGTCAAACAACTCAGAGGTACGTAAACACAGCTTACACCGAACACGAATCATAATCCGATATTTGGCCTGTATGTGTGATGAGGCCAGGCCTAGGTATGTGTGACGCAGTTAAAAATTAAGCCATGTGGGCCACTGAAATGGCGGCTGCCTGACCTGTAAAGTGGGACAATGGGATGTGAGGTAACTGCGCTGGCGTTGTACACCGTCGCGGTAGGCGGTCGAAGACCGCAGCGCAATCCTGCATTGGTTAACATTGGACCCTATGGGTCCCAGGAGCCAATGACGATGTACGCCGGCGGTGACAGTACGCACCGCCGCGGACGTGACTGCCATTTTCTATCTCTTCAATCACTCGATACCTGATCTTCGACAGGAGAGGACCTACACTGCAAGTGCTGCTGTGACCTCGGTCTGGAAGAGACAATGGCTCTTGCGACTGGGGAAAGGGCCTCTGCCTTCACATCGGAGGAGTTGGAGAAACTCGTGGATGGGGTCCTCCCCCAGTACACGCTACTCTACGGTCCTCCAAACAAACAGGTAAATACACTGGGAGCATGCTTTATGGGCCATGCCTGTGTCGAGTGGGATGGATGAAAGATGGGGGGGGAGATTGAGGCGTGCATGAAACGACAGTGAGTGCATGTGCATCATGGCAAGGGTAGGGATGGGGGCCAATGACTGTGACGGTGCAGTTGGTAATTACTTTTCTTTTCCCCCTGTACAATTCATGTAGGTCAGCGCCCACCAGAAAAAAGGTATTTGGCGTGCCATCGCCAAGGACGTCCGGACCCTGGGGGTCTACCACAGATGGAGCACCCACTGCCAGAAAAGATGGGAGGACATTCGCCGCTGGAGCAAGAAGACGGCGGAGGCCCTGCTGAGAATGGCCTCCCAACGTGGCAGGGGTGCCCGTCGCACCATGACCCCCCTGATGCTCAGGATCCTGGCGATGGCGTACACGGAGTTGGATGGGCACTTGGGGGCATCACAGCAGCCACAAGGGGGTGATTACACCCTCATTCTGCTAATTTTGCGCACGGTGGAGGTGTCTGGGTGGGGGAGGTGGGCTGTGGGTTTCCCTAGGCCAGGGCGAGTTTAGGAGGCAAGGTCCCTTTGTGCTGGCAGAGCCTGTGGCACCCCACCTGTGTACAGTGCCAAGTACATATAATCAGGCTCCTGTGAAATCGATGTCGCAGATGTCGTCCATACCCTTGTAGGCCATGTCCCAGGGATTGAACAGTGGAGGCACAGCGCGGCGTAGTGCAGGGGGCTTCTGTGTCTGTCCTGTCCGCCAATGGTAGCGGTAATGCATGCACTCAACATGTCTTTCTTCTGTCGTCCCCCCCCTTTTTGTGGTCTCCCTTTTCTTGTGTGCATTAGCATCATCAGGCGGAGGAGCAGTGGCAACGGAGCAGGAGGGAGCTGCATCCCACATGGCCCTGGAGGGCGAGACAACGGAGTCGGAGTACACCAAAGGGACGGAGGGCGAGGGGAGCTCCACGGCGGGGACAGGAGCTGACACCAGTGACACGGACTCGTCCTCTGATGGGAACTCCCTTGTGGTGGCGGCAACATCTGTGCCCCCCGCATCTACAGGTACAGCCGCCACCCCCCTACCAGCACCGCCCTCCCAGCAGCCCCTTAGCCTTTGCCCCATGCCCGCTCACCCTGGAGGGTGGGCATCACCTTCGCCCCAGGCACCTCAGGCACTGCCCCAGTCACCCCTGCTGCCCTCAGTGAGGAGGCCATTGACCTCCTCAGGTCCCTCACTGTTGGTCAGTCTACCATTTTGAATGCCATCCAGGGTGTTGAAAGGCAGTTGCAACAAACCAATGAACTCCTGGAGGGCATTCATTCTGGTCAGGCGGCCCTTCAGCAAGCTTTTCAGACTCTGGCCTCAGCACTGATGGCAGCCATTGTCCCTCCCCCTCCAACTTCCTCCACCCAGACCCACACCCCTGGACCTCAGCCTATCCCAAGCACACCTTCAGACCAGCATGCACACACGTCAACACACAAGGGAAGCTCTGGCAAACATAAGCACCACACATCCCACAGGCACTCAAGCAAGCATCACACACATGCAGACACACCAACATCCACTGCCTCCACTATGTCCCCCTCGTCTCCCTCCTCCCTCCCAGTCTCATCTACACTCACACCTGCATGCACTACATCAAAAGCCACTACTTCCATCACCAGCACACACACCACCACACCCCGCTCACGTGCAGTCACCACCCCCACTACCATTCACACGTCCCCTGTGTCCTCTCCAAGGGTGTCTGTGACGCCACCTCCCAAGATACACAAACGCATACACACACCCACCCAACAGCCATCCACCTCACGACAGCCTCCAGCGCATGCACCTTCACCAAAAGTCACCAAACCAACACCTCCCACAACCACAACCTCTTCCTCTACTCCCAAACACCCTCCAGCTACCCGTCCCAGTGTTTCCAAAAAACTTTTCCTGTCCAACCTTGAACTCTTACCCACACCTCCCCCACCCCGCCCGCCTCCTAGGGCCCGACTCTCCAGGTCCCAACCTAGCACCTCAGCCACAACATCTCCGGGACCAATGGTGCCTGTAGTCACCGGAATCAGGAGTGCACCGGCCACCAGGGCAGCCAGTGTGGCACGGAGCCACAGCACGGACAGTCCCCCACCTGTGAAGCATCTAAAGTTGGCCAGTGCCCGGCGGGAGAGGGGGAAGACTCCAGCCACCAAAGCCGCTCCCAGAGGTACAGGTGAGAGTGTGGAGTCAGCTGCGACACCTTCCAAGGTGGGGAAGGGCAACAAGAAAGTCAGCAGGTCTGGGAAGAGCAGCACGGCGGAGAAGACCACCATCATCCCCGCTGCCCAGGAGCCCACCGCCATCATCCCCGCTGCCCAGGTGCCCACCGCCATCATCCCCGCTGCCCAGGTGCCCACCGCCATCATCCCCGCTGCCCGGAAGCCCACCGCCAGCACCTGCCCTGCTGCGCAAGAGGCCACCGCCAGCACCTGCCCTGCTGCCCAAGAGGCCACCGCCAGCACCTGCCCTGCTGTCCAAAAGGCCACCGCCAGCACCTGCCCTGCTGCCCATGAGGCCACCGCCAGCACCAGCCCCGCTGGGCCAGAGAGGACCGCCAGCACCAGCTCCGCTGGGCCATGAAGGACCGCCAGCAACTGAGTCACTGCAAAGGACACCGCCGCCACAAGCACCGCTGAACAGGGCACCACCACCACAGGAACCACTGAACAGGGCACCGCCGCCACAAGCACCGCGGGCCCATGAGCGCCAAGGGCACTGATGCTACTGAGGCCACCATAAGCAGGATGAAGCACTCTGGGCACCATGCCCCCTCCAGAACCAGTGGAGAAAGACATCCACTACCTCTGTCCTTAGCAGGATCAAGCACTCTGGGCACAAAGCCCCCTCCAGAACCAGTGGAGAAAGACATCCACTACCTCTGTCCTTAGCAGGATCAAGCACTCTGGGCACAAAGCCTCCTCCAGAACCAGTGGAGAAATACATCCACTACCTCTGTCCTTAGCAGGATGAAGCACTCTGGGCACCATGCCCCCTCCAGAACCAGTGGAGAAAGACATCCACTACCTCAGTCCTCAGCAGGATGAAGCACTCTGGGCACAAAGCCCCCTCCAGAACCAGTGGAGAAAGACATCCACTACCTCTGTCCTTAGCAGGATGAAGCACTCTGGGCACAAAGCCCCCTCCAGAACCAGTGGAGAAAGACATCCACTACCTCTGTCCTTAGCAGGATGAAGCACTCTGGGCACCATGCCCCCTCCAGAACCAGTGGAGAAAGGCATCCACTACCTCAGTCCTTAGCAGGATGAAGCACTCTGGGCACAAAGCCCCCTCCAGAACCAGTGGAGACTGTTATCCACTTGAGAGACTGTGGCTTTGCACTCCCCAGGATAAAGCAGTGGGCAACCCACCCACTGAAAAGACTTGTGAGACTGTGGCTTTGCACTCCCCAGGATAAAGCAGTGGGCAACCCACCCACTGAAATGACTTGTGAGACTGTGGCTTTGCACTCCCCAGGATAAAGCACTGAGCAACCCACCCACTGAAAAGACTTGTGAGACTGTGGCTTTGCACTCCCCAGGATAATGCAGTGGGCAACCTACCCACTGTAGAGACTTTGGGGGTCATTCTGACCCTGGCGGTCCATGACCGCCATGGCGGAGGGCGGCGGAAGCACCGCCAACAGGCTGGCGGTGCTTCCTGGGCGATTCTGACCGCGGCGGTAAAGCCGCGGTCAGAAAAGGGGAGCCGGCGGTTTCCCGCCGGTTTCCCGCTGGCCCAGGGTATCCGCCATGGCGGCGCTGCTTTCAGCACTGCCATGGGGATTCCGACAGCCTTCCCGCCAGCCTGTTTCTGGCGGTGTCCACCGCCAGATCCAGGATGCCGGGAACGGGTGCTGTGGGGCCCCTGGGGGCCCCTGCACTGCCCATGCCACTGGCATGGGCAGTGCAGGGGCCCCCTAACAGGGCCCCACAAGGATTTTCACTGTCTGCTTTGCAGACAGTGAAAATCGCGACGGGTGCCACTGCACCCGTCGCACCCCTGCAACTCCGCCGGCTCCATTCCGAGCCGGCTTCATTGTTGAAGGGGCTTTCCCGCTGGGCCGGGCGGCGGTCTTCTGGCGGTCGCCTGCCGGCCCAGCGGGAAAGCCAGAATGGCCGCTGCGGTCTTTTGACCGCGGAGCGGTCTTTCGGCGGGAACCGCTTGGCGGGCGGCGACCGCCAACCGCCGCGGTCAGAATGACCGCCTTAGTGGCTTTGCACTCCCCAGGATGGAACAGTGGGCAAACCACCCACTGTAGAGACTTGAGAGACTGTGGCTTTTCACTCCCCAGGATGGAACAGTGAGCATGTGGCCCTCTCGTGGATTTGGCGTTGTGCACTCCACCGGCTGAGGTGCCCCCCTTTCCCTCCCCCTGAGGTGCCTGTTTTCTTGCTCTATGATGCCCCTGCAGTGTTCTCTCCATCATGGTCGGGGATCTTGTGTGAGCCTCGCCCATACCGTGTGGGCCCAGTGTTCCACTGACTTCATTGGAGCACTACCTGGACTACTATTCTTGGTGTATATTTTGTTTATAGTGTATATATATATTTCTGCGTGCTTGATTTTAATATATTACAATGGTTACACTCATTTCCTTTTGTCTTTGCATTCTTCTGGGGGGGTGTAACTATAGTGTATCAAGCTGTATTAGTGTGTGTGTTGTTGTGGGTGGGGGTGGGGTGTTGCGTGTTGCGTGTGTGTGTCCCTGGTTTTTCCCTCCCCACTCCCCTGTGTCGTAGGTGCAGTACTCACCGTTGTCTTCGCCGCCAGCGTTCATGCTCCTGGTAGAGGAGCAAGAAGATAAGGGCTGGGAGTATCTGCAGCTCTGGTTCCATGGCGTCCGGATTCCTCGTGGGGTGTGTAGAGGTGAGCGTATTCCCTTCAAAGTCCTGTTTCCGCAGTGTTTTTGTCCGGCGTGAATCCGCCCGGAAAAGGTGGCAGATTGGTAGGTTGTGATACTGTGGGCTGTACTTTGTCCTCCGCCTGTCTGTTGGCGGTGACCGCTGCGCTGTTTGTTTGTACCGCCGTGGCGGTCTGAGTGTTAAAGTGGCTGTCTTTGTTGGCGGCTTCCGCCACGGTCGTAATTCCAAAATTTTTATCGCCGGCCTGTTGGCGGTCTTACCGCCGCTTTAACACCATCTGCCAGGGTTGTAATGACCACCTTTGTGTTTTTTGCTCAGAGCTGAGTTAATTTTTTTCTGTCCATTCATCTGGGGAATTTGAAATGGGAGTCATGATCCATGGTTGCACACCATATCCTTGGTCACCTGTAAAGTGGAAAAAGCCAACATTCAATGATTTGGTACATTGTTACTTAGACATGCTTAGCTATGTGTGTCATGTATGCAAGTGAAATCTTACACATTTCTTTCACTTTCAACTGATATGTCTAAAGTACTGTTGACTACTGCTTTACACATGTATGGTCAACATATATGGGTCATTGAACATACTGTACATGATGTAAGCCATACAAGACATCAACATGCTAACTTTGTTTCGCCTGAAGATTACTATGAGAAATAAGTTAGAATATTTGTATCAGCTATATGAGAATTGCACTTAATATGTATACAATTCATCCAACTCAGGATCAGGTCATCCTTATTTGAGATATATAGGTAGTGACAGTGGCAACAAGTTTGCCACTCACACATATCTTCGTCCTATTATCAGCTATGATGTCCTTGCTTGCCAACATGAGAGTTGCACAACCTTAGATTAGTTAACATAGGTGTGCATGACTATTTGCTTAGAAAATGTAAACATTATTTGACATGTAACATGGATAGTTACATTGTGCTTATTTATACAAGGCCTAATGCTTTTAGCATGGCAAGTTGTCTTGCTGAATTTAGCATGACATATAGGTATTGCAATGTAGCACTTTTGTGTATGGGACAACATGTTGTTTAAATAAATAACTTCATGTTACAGTAAGATTCTCCCACCATCTGCACATGACACAAGATCCAGACACAAACACGGAGATGGCTATTATGTCATACCTTACAACTTCTTAGTTGGTATAATGCATATTTCTACTTCCCTTACCAATGCTTAGACCATCCCCATATCTGCCATTCTGAAACTGCACACTCATTGTTTGCACTGTGGTGGAAGATATACGCATCATGTGCACTTCCCAGAAATTTTGCAAAGTCATTGATAAACATTCTGTGATGGTCCACTATCGCCTGGACAGTGATTGAGTAGTTGTTATTGCAGTTTCTGTGCAGGTGGGATGAGGCTGCAGGGGGCACAAATTGGGCATGTGTGCAATCTATGGCACCAAGCACATGAGGAAATCCAGCAGTGGTAGAAGCCTTGCTTGGTATCCATTTGTTGTTGGGTAGTTTTGGGGAAGAGAAGGTACTGGGGTATGAGTTTTATTATAACATCCAACACAGGTGGGAGAAAGGTAGAAAATGCTCCCTGTGAAATGCCAGCCAATCTGGCCAATAAGATTTGGAAGGATCCCGAAGACCACATGAGGTAGCACAGATATAAATGTTACTCACCCTCTCTGGGAATATCTTTGGTAGAACCCTGAATACGCAACTTACAATGGTCCCTCCCCCTATTTTTAATAATGCCTATACGAAGATAGGGTGGCCAAAAGTGTTGTCGAATCCCTACTTGTTATGCGAGATTTACCAAATGTTTTCCGATAACTTGTCAGCCTACGAAGATCTTGATTCTAAGGCTATTCCACTTCTTGATATACATGAAAACTTGATTGTGAAACTCCAAAGTATTTTTTACAAAAAGGTTATGGTAAGCCCACGATGTGGGGTCTCGACTAACAGTAGATGGTTCAACGATTCGTGTATGAAAGCCAAACCTGGCCTAAAAAAGGCTATTAAGGGTGGGACCCCGGGGGCCATTCAACAAGCTAGATGCATGTACAAGAAGACTATTTCACAATCAAAGAAATCCTGGGAAGACTCTAATTGGCAGGAATTGTTGGATGCCTCAAAAACAAACAATAACACGCTCTTCTGGGAATTGTTAACTAAACGCGAGAGAGGGGGTAGGTCAAATCTTAGAAACCACATTCAACCCGAAAGTTGGGTGGATCACTTTTCTCTTCTTTATGAGGAAATTACCATTCTTGGGGCTCCTGATAATGACAATGTGGGGTTAGATCCCCCCACTTCGCCAAATGCCAACCTTGATATTTTTCCCAATGACGGGAGCCTACACGATCAAGAGGGTCATATTTGTTTTTCCTTAGATGAAACCGCTGATGCTATCATCTCCATGAAACCTGGCAAAGCCCCAGGACCAGATAAAATCCCAGGCAATCTTTATAGATCCGAGCCATCCATATGGACCTGGTATATCAATTTGTTGTCGAATAAAAGCGCAGAAGGAGGACAAATTCCCGGGACATGGAAGGGTGCCGAAATTATCCCCATCTATAAAAAGGGTAACGCAAATCTCCCAACCAACTATAGACCGATTAGCCTAATCGATAACCTGCAAAATACTTCGCCAAACAGCTTTTAGGTAGACTATCGAGTTGGGTTATGGAACAGCAGATTCTTTCTCCGCTACAGGCGGGGTTTTGGCCAAGGATAAGTACGGTAGACCAGGCCTTTAGGCTGACAGTGTTACATTGGAAATATGTAGTCCTGGCAAAGCAAACCTTATATGTAGCATTTGTTGATTTGCGTTCTGCCTTTGATTTGGTCCCAAGAGAGAAATTGTGGGAAGTGCTATACAAAATAGGGATACCAGCTAATATAATCCACCTATTGAAACGCATGCATGAGGGCACATATGCGCAAGTGAGGTGGGGCAACCAAGGCGAGTTGACTAATAAATTCCCCATTAAAAGGGGAGTTCGACAGGGTTGTGTCCTAGCACCGCTCCTGTTCACCCTATTTATTAATGAGGTGGTGCAAGAACTAAGGGCATGTCAGAACGATGCACCCACATTAGTCGACCAGAAAATCCCCATTCTTCTCTTTGCAGATGACTCCCTACTCATCTCAAAAACCCCTATGGGCTTACAAATCCTTGTGGACAAATTTAGGGGCATATTTATACTCTGTTTGCGCTGGATTTGCGTCGTTTTTTTTTACGCAAATCAGACGCAAAACCAACTCCATATTTATACTTTGGCGTTAGACCCGTCTAGCGCCAAAGATCTTGGAGTTTGTGTCATTTTTTTGCGTGGACACCTTCCTTGCGTTAATGATATGCAAGGTAGGCGTTCCCGTCTAAAAAATGACTCCGAGGCATGTGCGCCGTATTTATACTCCCGGGCAAAAATGACGCCCGGGAGTGGGCGGGTCAAAAAAAATTACGTCCAGCCGCTTTAGTGTCATTTTTTAGCACCTGGTCAGGGCAGGCGTTAAGGGACCTGTGGGCTCGGAAGGAGCCCAAAGGTGCCCTCCCATGCCCCCAGGGACACCCCCTGCCACCCTTGCCCACCCCAGGAGGAAGCCCAAGGATGGAGGGACCCATCCCAGGGAATTTAAGGTAAGTTCAGGTAAGTTTTTTTTTCTTCGTTTTTTCTTTTTGGCATAGGGGGGCCTGATTTGTGCCCCCCTACATGCCACTATGCCCAATGACCATGCCCAGGGGACAGAAGTCCCCTGGGCATGGCCATTGGGCAAGGGGGCATGACTCCTGTCTTTGCTAAGACAGGAGTCATGCACAAATCGGGTTGAGGCAGATTTTTTGCCTCAGACCGACTTGCCCCATTCTTTGACACCCAAGCTCCATTTTCCCCTATGCCGGCGCCTCCTGGTGTGGGTCATTTTTTTTGACGCACACCAGTCAGCTCCGCCGGCTAACGTCATTCCATAAATAAGGCGCCCGCATGGCGCTTTGGAATGGCGTTAGCAGGCGTTAAATTTTTTGACGCACAACTGCGTTGGCGCAGTTGTGCGCCAAAACGTATAAATACGCCCTTAATCTCTTTTGTCGGAATTATGGTTTAGAGTTGAACCTGAAGAAAACCAATTTGATGGTGCTTCGCTCTGGCCCACGAAAGAAATGCACTACAAGGCTAGACGGCGTCATTTTGGATCAGGTTAGATCCATTGATTACCTGGGTATGAGGCTTACTGATTCACTCCAATGGGAGGAACAGGTCAGCAAGAGTGCGGGGCTCTTGCAACATCGGTCAGCGTCCATACTGTGCCTTTACTGGAGTACGATGACCAAAGCTGTATCCCCAGCAATAAAGATCTATGTGGCCAAGGCGCAAGGTGCTGCTGCCTACGGTGCAGAGATTTGGGGCTTCTCCGATAGTAGTAGAATAACTAAAATCGAGAATAGTTTTGCACGGGCCCTATGTGCATGCCCCATTAGCACCCCATTTAACCCCTTGTTTCTAGACTTGGGGTTTAAACGAATGGCTGACCTAATCATTTTACGACCTTTGCTGTACTGGGTGAGGCTATGGATAGTCCCAGAATTAGTCGTATATAAGTCCTCACTTCTAGAATTGTTAAAATGTTCTAATTCTGCTTCCATCCCATGGATCAAACACGTATCTAGCTGGTTTTGCACATTAGGATTGAGAGACTTATGGGAGACCCCCACCAACTTGAAAAGTCCCACGTAAAAGCATTGAAGCGCGCTTACTGGTCCCATATACGGAACAACTATATTTCTCATAAACTTAACGGTCGCTGAACTAATCTCTCTATTGATTTTAAATGGTACCCAGAGTTTGAGCTATACCTAGATTTAATTCCTGACTTACTAGGCAAAGGACTGTACGCCAGATTCCGTTTTGGAACATTACCATTGATGACCCTGACGAGCAGATGGGGATCCAATACCACTTCTGACATTTGCCCTGTGTGCGGTAATTCCTCTGAAACAGTAGAACATTTTATGTTTTTCTGCCCTGCTTACTTAGTCCCAAGGTCCAAATGGATCCGCAAAATCTGTCGGGAACTGAAGATAAGAAAATGTGACCTAGCCTTGAAGATTTTAAAAAGTCACAACTCCAATATGTTAATATACGCAGTAAGCAAGTTTTTAGCAGCGGCTTGGCGTGTACGCAACCTTTACATAAACAATTACCTTAATTGATTTTAAGTTGGAAAATCAGGGATTTTATTTTACTTATTCTATTTTAAACTTGGTTGATGGCAGTTTTGTACTGTTTTATTATTTATTATGATGATTGCTTATCTTTGTATTGTATTGCTTTGATGGTCTGCTGGCCGAATAAAGCTATTGTGAAACACAAATGTTACGAGTGCTGGGATGACATTGGTCCTTGCAGTTGCTGGATGGTGGCTTGGCTCTCCATCCAGCAACTTGGCTCTCCGGCAATTCTCCAGCAATTCCATGATGTACTCCCTCTTCAATCTGTACAATTACATGACCTACTTTTTCCTGAGGTCAATAAGAGATATGTGCTGACGGAAAGCATACTCCTTCCTCCTTTGCTGCCTACATGGTTGTCTACTAGCTACTCCAAGTTGCAGTATACTGGCTTCCACGGTGTAGTTGCACTTACCAGACTGTAGTGTGGTGGTGAGAATTTTGTACCACAGCCACTGCGTCTTTTCTTATGCCTGGAATGCGATGCGATACGTAGCATTTTCTAGTGCATTTCTATTCTAGTGTTGTGCTACGCCACGAGTCATGATGCAGCGATATAATGTTAAATACCACTGTGTTACATTTGTTTTGTATTTTGCACGGGAAAGCTACATTGCATATATGAATTCTTATGTGACACAGCTGGATTCAGCGCAGCATTTGCACCACGCAATTAAAAAAAAAAACAAATGTGTGCCCTTGCCTCATTTTTTATACATTACTTTTTGCTTGTGTTGCCTTCTCATAACACACAGGGACAGATTTATGAAAAGTGGTGCTTAGTGCAGCACCACCTTTCTTGCACCTCTTAGCACCCCTCCCTAAAGCAACTGTTAGAAATGGGGTCTCTAGTTGGCAGAGGTATACATCCTTGTGTAAGTAGGGACCACAATCCTAGTCAGGGTAAGTCACAACACAATCCAAATTATCCTGTTCCCACCCTCTGGTAGCTTGGCACTGAGTAGTCAGGTTTAACTTAGAAGGCAATGTGTAAAGTATTTGTGCAATAAATCATACAGTAACATAGTGAAAACACCACAAAAATACACCACACAGGTTTAGAACAATAGACAATATTTATCTGAATAAAATAAAGTAAAAACAACAAAGATCCATTAAGCACAAGTTGAAATATCACTTTTAAAAGGTTTAAAAGAGCCTCAATCTAAGAAATAAACAGTTGTCTCTTTGTTACACACAGTACCTGGAATGCGTAAAAAATAACAACGCACAGAGACTGCAGAGGAGGAGATGCGTGGAAAAATAAGCTGTTGTGTTGAATTTTCCAACGCAGCACAGGCGATGCCAAGAGGGGTTTGCATCGTTTTTGGGCGTGAAGTGTTGGTTCCTCACTGCGATGCAGGGATATTTTGACACCCAGGGATGATGCGTTGAAAATCCTTGACGTGCTGGAAGAATGCTCAGGCACTGCATAGATCCAGTACGCTCTTAGTCAAAATTCCAGTTGGGAGCTCAGGGCTGCATCATTCTGGTCAGCTGTGCAGCGATTTCTCAGCTGCAATGCAGCCTCTGTGTCGATTTCTGCAGGCGATTCATCGATTTTCGACGTACAAGGAATTTTTTTGAAGAGGTAAAGTGTTGGCCCTGAGAATTCAGAAACAGGAGGTAAGCTCAATCCAAACCCTTTGAGAGCACTTTTGGGGCAGAATCCTTCCAGCAAAGTCAGAGGCGAGCAGGGCAGCAATCCTTTCCAGCAAAGCACTCCAGATGTGTCATTTGGGCAGACAGGCAGTTCCTCCAACAGAGTGCAGGTGTAGCTCCAGAAGTGTCTGAGTTGGTGGGGTCAGAGACCCAGTTTACATACCCAAAAATGTCTTTGAAGTGGGGGAGACTTCCAAGAGTGGTTTTGAAGTGCCCAAATTCCCCTTTTAGCCCAGTCTTGTCTGCCAGGGTTCCAGTGGAGGGTTATTAGTCCATTGTGTGAGGGCAGGCTACTGGCCTTTAAAAAATGCAAGTGTCAGGCCCTCCAACCTTCCAGCCCAGGAAAACCCATTCAGTATGCAGATGAATGCAGATGTGACTGAGTGTCCTATGTTAGTGGTTGTCTTGGTATAATACACAAGGGAGCTGTCAACCAGCACAGGCCAGACATTGATTGGAGACAGGCTCTAAGGCACAGATGGTTTTAAGTGCAGAGAAAGGCACACTTTCTAAAAGTGGTATTTCTAAAATAGTAATATTACATCCAACCTCACAAATAAGCAGGATTTCCTATTACCATTCCTGCCGTACTAAATATGACCTGGATACCCCTTTCACATCAGAATCTACCACTCAAAAAGTATATGAGGGCAATCCTAATGCTAGTCTATGAAAGGAGCATGCTTCACAGTAGTGGAAAACTAATTTAGGAGTTGTTCACTACTAGGGCATATAAAACACATATGCACATGTCCTGCCTTTTACCTACATAGAACCCTGTCCTATGAGGTGTCTAGGGCCTACCTTGTAAAATGTAAATTAGCACTTGTAAAGCACACTACTCACCCGTTAGGGTCTCAAGGCGATGTACTCATACCGCTATGGAACCCCTCCTGGCTTTTCCCTGTGAGGCGCCCACTCCTGAGCACCCCCACGGTGAAGCCAGGCATCCAAGCGCTGTTGGGGCTGTTGTGGAGATTAAGCAAGCTATTGCCCAGAGTGGGACCCATGAATTAGATTAGGCACCGAGGCGAGAATTATCTGGTCAAGGGGAATTGAGCCCAAGACCTGCCGAAGCGGGACTTGAACCCTGGTCTTGAGCCAGATCTCTGCTTCAGGGTCTGCCGCTCTAACCATTGAGCCACACTTCTCAACACCTTGGGGTGACGTATATGTAGAAAAAGGGGAGTTTCAGGCTTGGCAAGTACTTTTAAATGCCAAGTCAAAGTGAGAGTGAAACTGCACACACAGGCCTTGCAATAGTAGGCCTGAGACATTGTTAAGGGGCCACTTATGTGAGTGGAACAATCAGTGCTGCAGGCCCACTAGTAGCATTTAATTTATAGGCCCTGGGCACATGTAATGCACTTTACTAGGGACTTATAAGCAAATCAAATAGGCCAACTGGGGATGAACCAATGTTACCATGTTTAAGGGACATATGCATATGCAGTTTAGAAATAGTTAGCAGTGCTAACGTGTGCAGAGTCCTAAAAACAGCAAAAACAGTGTCAGAAAAGTGGAGGGAGGCAGGCAAAAAGTTGGGAGATGACCACCCTAGGGCTGTCAGGTCCAACAGCTCCATGTGTGCGGCATATTTAAAATATGGCGCACCATGGCGGTGGTTAGGAAACTAGAGTCATATTTTTTGCCGTAGTTCGGCGCTTTGCAGGACTAGAATCAAAAAATGTTACGCTAATCATGCAAAGCACCCAGAGGCCCATTGAAACCAATGGGAGCCTCCTTTTAATGCCTGCTCTAAGCAGGCATTAAAAATCCCAGAAGAAATAACGCAAAGAAATTGTTTAGATTTGTTTGCACCATTTTTTCCGACCCCCCTAATAGGGGAACGCCCCTTTGCATATATTATGCCTGGCGCAGGCATAAAGTGGTGCTAGGGGTTACAAAGTGGTGCAATGCATGCATTGCGCCACTTTGTAAATACAGTGCAGAGATTTTGGCCTTCCAACGCCACATTAGCATAAATAAATGACACTAATGTGGAGTTGGAATGGTGCTAGGCCCTTTAAACCTGCGCCCCAGTGTCTCAAGGACCATGCAAATCCTTGATAAATATGTCTCACTATCTACAGAACAAACCGTGACTAAACGTCCCACAATTTAACACATCTACAGTGCTATTTGCATAAGAAATTATGGGGCATATTTATACTCTGTTTGCGCCGAATGTGCATCCAAAATTTAGACGCACATTCGGCGCAAACCGTGCACCATATTTAAACTTTGACGCCCGAGCCCACGGTCATCAAAATTCCTCCGTGTGTGTCATTTTTGGGATGTGGGAAACTGCCTTGCTTTAATGACATGCACGGTAGGTGTTCCCGCCCAAAAAATGACTTTGAGGCCTGTGCGCCTTATTTATACTCCTGCGTCATTTTGACGCACAGGAGAGTGCAGGCCATAAAAACGGCGCACAGCCTGATGTGTGCTGTTTTTCAACGCCTGGGTCAGGGCAGGCGTTAAGGGCCCTGTGGGCTCACTTCCATGGTCTCTGACCATGGAAGGAGTCCAGAGGTGCCCTTCCCTGCCCCCAGGAACACCCCCTGCCACCCTCGCCCACCCCTGGAGGACACCCATGGATGGGGGGACCAATCCCAGGTAAGTACAGGTAAGTTGAGGTAAGTACTTTAAAAAAAAAAAATAATAAGTGGCATAGGGGGCCCTAATTTGGCACTCCCTACATGCTACTGTGCCCAATGACCATGCCCAGGGGACAGAAGTCCCCTGGGCATGGCCATTGGGCAAAGGGGCATGACTCCTGTCTTTGCTAAGACAGGAGTCATTTCAATGGGGGTTGTGCATCAAAAAATGGCGCAAGTCCGGTTTGAGGAATGATTTTTGCCTCAAACCTGACTTGCACCATTTTTTGACGCACAACCCCCATTTTCCCCTACGCCAGCTCTGCCTGGTTTGAGTCATTTTTGTTTACTCTGACCAGTCCGCAGCGCCGGCTAATGTGATTCCTTAAATAAGGTGCCCTCATGGCGCGTAGGAATGGCGTTAGCTGTCGATAAAACTTTTGACGCAACCAAGTATAAATATGGGCCTATGTGTGCAAAACATCATTACCTGGAGTGTGAAAATATGCTTGGTTGAATTTAGTGATACATGATGTGAATAGGTTGTTTGCTCCAGGTGCTGGTAATCTCTCAGACGATCGCTTCTGTTCTTCATAGATCAGCCAACAGGAAGATGTAGTGCTGCATGATGTGACTGCCCAGAACACGATGCCAGGCAAAAACTGAAAGAAGACAGCACCCTTAACAACGCTGGGAGTACTACCATCACAGTAGAAGCCACATGAGCCCACACGCAGCTCGCGGGAAGGAAAAGGGGCGGGGCAGTGTGGTGGGGGACCCAAAAAAATGTAATAAAAAAAGAAAATTAAACTTACCTTTTTTCCGCACTGCTGCAATGCTCCATCTTACATTTGCAGGCACAGGCTCCCAGCCTGCCCTGCGACCAATCCTGACGCTGCTCAGAGCAGCATTAGGATTGGCTGACAGCACCCAGCCAGGGTGGAGAGAGCCCTGTGCGCATGTGTGTTTGGCCGGCCCTAGACAGCCGACCAAACATACATGTGCACTCAGGGGTAGTGCTGTGCACTCCCCCTCTGTCTCTGGTACGCCTGTGGCCCACCTCTTTTATAGTAAAAACAAAATAAACAGTGTTTATTATGTTTTTACTATACAAGTTTTGGGGCTGCTGCTGGTGGGGGGCGACTCTCCTCCGCCATAGCACAGAAGACGCCCCTGCATGAGACAATAAAGGTTGTGCATGGCATCTGTAGTACTGCATCTAAGAATTACATTTCGCACTGGAGTTCATTTTTAAATTAACTTTACATGAAGAGGAATTGGTGTTTTAATTCTTGAAACGGTCTACAAAAAATAGTCAGTCAGATTAACTTCAAAAATGCAGTTCAAAAATATGAAACAACACTTTGGTTAAGAAGGATGTACTTGCACTTACTGACATCTTACATTTGCTGCCTGTCAAGAAAGTGTTCATTTTTATTTACTTCTTTTCATCTCCTGAGTTAAAACTTCTTGATTACATTAAGTGCAACAATAAAACCACACAATAATCCCTCTCATCCGGCTGTTATTGCTTAGTGTCCTAACATTATTTACTTTGGTGTCCAGAGTCATGTGAAGGCTTATTACACTTGGATTCCCAACCGCAAATTCTCTCGAGACTGAGTCTAATGTGTCTTGTCTTTTATGATTGCTTTTGTAATTAATGTTAGTTGTTTCAGCTTTCAGAGTACTGTTCGGTTGAACGCTCCTGTGTGACACATGATTGTTGACCACCTCTTTTAAAACGTCATCTGTTGATCCGGCATTGACTCATTGATACAATAGAAAATTCAGAAGGGCAGGAGGCATGGAAACAAGAGAGACTGAAACTGTTCATCATTACAACAGACTAAACCTCAACACAGACAAAAATATTGCAGATTGGCATAGTGTCCTGATGCTCATTAAAACTCATTACATTTCTTGTGGTTTTAAAATAGCTTTTTACCTCTCCATGTCTTCTCATGAGGTGGCTATACCCCCAAGACAGAAAACCCTCAGAAGTAAAAGATGAGGATACTGGGAGCATAAATGAGGCCAGCATTCTTAGCATCCCCTTGGTTTTTCCCGGTCTCGCGGTGGAACAGAACCTTTCTGGTATTTATCTCTTCACCTCCATGTTGGACCCAATAGTTTGTTGGTTAGAGGTTACTTTTTCAGCTAAGCACATGGGTCTTTGTTTCTATTGCATTGCCTTGGTCTCTAAAGGCTGTATTTATGGGCAAGTCACACAGCACAGCAAGTCACCTTGCTGCGCTGCGTGACAGGAAAGTGCGGAAATACGTTGTACTGAAAATTATACAGCGCATTCTGCCTTTGTCCTTGTGCTGGCACCAGTTAGGCTGCCTAGAGCCAATCCAGGCACCCTTGCACCATGGTATACGGGTGCCTGCGTTGTAAGGAGGTTTTGTTTTGTTCAGGAAGGGGCAGATTCCCACATAAAACAGTTCCATGAGGCATTTTCCTCTTTCCATGTGTGCTGCAAAATGCAGCACACATAGAAAGAGGAGAAAATGAGGAGAAATAAAGATATTGCTCCTAGTTACACCTTACCTGGGAAGACGTAGCATTTTGGAGCATTTACAGGTCTTCCACTTCTTGTAAATCTGGGAATGCATCAAAATCCATGATTGTTGCGTGGGAAACCCCATGCAACACCCATGGAACGTCTCCATGGGGAACAGTAACACAACACAGCAATTTGTGCTGCATTGCTTTACTCCAGATTTATGAAGCCCCTTAGTTGGCCTTGCCTGGCTTCATAAATCACATTTTAGAGTTGTGTTACAATTGCATCACATTGCGTGGAGCAATGAGTGAGACCAAAGAGAAATGGTGACCTGCACCCCAGGAAAAGTTTCAAGCTGCCACACCACTCCTGTTGACCTCCAGCCAACAAAGTACCCCTGGATTACTTTTGCCACTGCCAAGGCTGCTGGTCACCGGCCTTGTAACTGACCCCCTCCCAGACATCAACAAATCCAGAGTAACTCCCAGCAATAGTGATCAATATCGACAACAACCCCACTAGTGAGATTCTACATCTTGAAGAAGGTGGCCAAGTGGCAATGCATCCTTGTTGCAACCCTTCAAGGCTACCTCTGCACCTGAAGTCGATGGACATGGTAGCAAAGTTCAAGCTGTGGGATCCAGGTCCTGGAACCCCAAAGGCCCCTACTCTCTCGGGGTAGAGTATAGATCCTCCTCCAAGTGTGTTTTTGTCAAGTGCTGTAATTTTGACAGCACTGGTGGATCCCGTCAGTACCAAGGACAGCCAGATCACCTCTGCACATGGACTCCCTGTGCAAGGTAATAAAATGCTGTCTGTTGAGACTTGGTCTAGGGACCCACAAGACCTTAACTCCAGGTGGGGTCCACGGAACTCACCCCACAAGTGACCAATTGCATATTATGTTTTCTCCCATTGACTGCAATGAGAGTGTTTGACAGTTCTGCAAAGTACTGATTTACTAAATACTCTAAAATCCATAACTCCAGCTATCTGAAACATAGGACTTCATTTTGGTGTCTAAATTAATATAAAAATCTGCTTTATGTTTCTAAATTGGTGTTGGATTTCTTTTAAGTTCTGTCAATTACTTATCATCCATGCTGGTGTTTTGAATTGCTTATCAGATGTTCCTCTAAGTAGCCTGACTGCTCTTTGCCACTCTACCAGGACTGAGCTAAGGTTTGGTTTACTGGGGTGAATCCGGGGTCAACTTCTGGGTAATGTGTTAGTATTACATGGTAAGACCCCCAGTCATACCACATAATACTGCCACCTTGCTACAGAAAGTAGAAGGCCTGAAATACTGAGGGCCTCCTTTACAAGCCCCATGTGCCACTAATGCGTAATTATTTTTTGGATGCAGCGGCGGCACAATCAGTGCTCTCCACTGTCCATATTTACAAACTGATGTACTGGGCCCAATGCATTAGTTTGTAAAGCCCTGCGTCACATTTTGCCTGCGCCAGGTATAATTTATGAAGGGTGGGTGTTTCCATGTAAAAAGCTATTTAGAACGGATGCAGTGAAACTTACAACTTTTCACTGCATCTCTATGACTTCACTGTGTCACAATTCCAAGACCAGGCTTAAAATTGAAGCAAGGCTTTTTATAATGGGACTCTCCTCTGGAGTTGCATCGCTTTCACAACACAACTCCAGCCATACATCGCTTTGGCGCCAACAGATGCATCAGAATTGCTGATGCATTTGTGAAAACATGCACCATGGAGCTATGCATTATAAATACAGTGCATCCATGGTGTTGTTAGGGCATTCACAGAAGGCACAAGAAATCGGACGCCTCAATGCCGATGCTTAAGTTCTTGTAAATGAGGCCCTCAGTTTGTGAAATAGTTGACTGTGTTTTAGATGTTGTGCAACACATCTAATCAAGTGTCAAAATGTCATTGTTCAGTTTGACCATTTGACGCTTCCTGCCTTTGGCTCACCTAGAAACATGTTCCTCTCATGGTCTAGGGCCCTCATTATGAACATGGTGGTCTGGACCACCAAGCCGGCGGTGGTGGAAATTACCGGCATGGCGGTCCTGACCGTCATATTCTGAACACAGGGAGACCGCCACAGGTGGAACTCCGTAACTGCCGCCAGGCAGCCTGATGATGGTGGAGTTCCTCATCCGACAGGGCAACGCTGCAAGCAGCGCTGCCTGCCGGATAAAGAACCTGTGTTCCCCCAGCCTTTCCCTGGTGGTTTCCCCCGCCAGGTAAAGGCTGGCAGAATGGGTGCCCAAGGGCTCCCCCGGGGGCCCCTGTACTGCCCATGCACTTGGCATGGGCAGTGCAGGGGCCCCCTTGCACAGCCCCGTCGCGCATGTCACCCGCCGCACTGCTACACTGACAACGGCTCACTGTTGAACTGCTTGATACAATGTAAAAGGTGGTAGCCAAAGAAAGGGGCTTACATGCAAACGCCAAGTTATTGGATCAATCAGCAGCTTTGAATGTTTCAATAAGCTATATCAAAATCTGATATTCACATCAGTTCATAGATGTAACCTATCACAAGCGTTTGTCAGTGCTGCTGTCAGAAGTGTTTTATTATGTCATGTCAAATTAACTTACTAAGCACATCTTCTCAATCCCAAAGGAGTACTCTTTCATTGGTCGCCACAGGGTAGGTATAGGTAGGACCATGTTGGAAGGATCCACGAATGCACAGAATTTTGTTTAAAAAAGTGCTACAAATTAATAAACCCTGTGGTGGGTTTAGGCCCTAGGAACAGCACAAACACTTTAATAAGGGAGGGAAGTCCCTGCACATAAAAAGACGGGTCTTTTTGTGTGCTAAGACTCCACACTCGTAAAGATAGTACTTGTAAATCCCTTTGTGAATAGCAAACAATTGTAAACTATTACAAAAGTGTAAATTTACCTTTGTGAATCAGGCTCCGAATGTTTCCCTATTTTTATTTAAATGGGAAAGTTATTTTCTCATATTTCCTATTTTCACGTTTTAGTATAAAATCACAATTTCAATGTAAATCACATTTTTCAGCACAAAATTAAAGCTGTTTTGATGATTACAAAATGACTGCTAAAAGAATTATATTTTACATAAGAATGGAACCCATTTTTTGTTGTTGGTGTGTGCTTCCATGACTCTGGATGCTCAAAAGATCTCTCCTGATGTCAGCACTTCTCATGATGACCTCACAACGACTGTTGATTGTTTTTTCATGGTATGAAAATCATAATTTTTTTTTTTAAATTGTGATTTTCACAATGGTGAAAAATCTCTTCAAAACCCTTCTCCAGTCAATCACATTTGCCAAAAAATGCAAATGCGATTGAAAAAATGTGTCATTTACTGGTTCCTGATTTTAAACAACACAGATATTAAAAGTATTAACCCTTTAAAAACTGCTCAGAAAGTTTTTTTAAATCCAAAACTACTAATCAAATTTACACCAAACCAATAAACGAATGCTTCTACCTTCCTTCTACATTTGACATAATCCATTCAGCGTTTTTGTTGTAGGCACAATCAGGGATTCCTGTAGAAGATAAAGTGAGACCCCTTCTTAACTTTTTTCCTCTCCTTGGATTTTCATAAAAATGTGCATGTCGGACCTCACCTGATGCACTAAGCAATCGACAATTTTGGTGAATATCTATTCATGGAGTTAAAAGTTATAGACAAATCATTAGATACCATTTAAAGGGAAAATGTAGCAACCTCAGTGCTGTATGTATGTTTTGTAACTGAGTAAGATGCCCTCTCTTGTGCCACCAACAGGATTTGTCCCGTCAGCCATGGGACTTTGTAACCCCAGACCAACAGCTGACAGAAGAACATCAATCCTTGTTGACACAGATGCATATGCGATGCTTTCGGATTGAGAGCAGAGAGTACACAATTGGGTGGGAAACTAGAGAATCATGCCTCAGAGCGTCCTAAGAGTGAACGTCACATCATGTCAGATATTGGGATTTAAAAAAACAAATTTTAGCTGGTCAGACAGGTCACCTTGGATGGTAACAGGCAGGCAGAAAGACAGGAATGCTTAGGCCTAGGTTAGTAGCAGGAAGTGGGAAGGACAGAGATAAGATCCCAAGTTTAGTGGGTCTTCTCTGTCGGAAGCTGGCTCTGTATATAGAATACTGAAATGAGGTATAGTGTGCACAGATTCCAGGGGTTCCCCAGAGGTTTACCAGAGGCTAAAGTAGATAATACTAATACTCTCTTTTGTGATAGTGTGGTCAAGCAGTTAGGCTTCTCAGAGGGTAGTGCAAAGCATTTGTTGCACACACACAGTCAAGGAATGAGGCACACTTTCAATGACAAACTCCAGACCAATGGTGTTTCTATGGCAAAAATATATTTTGTTACTTTATTACTAGGACCAGAAGAACTTTGTTACAGGTAAGTACAGTTGTCAATACTGATCAAGCATATGTATCAAATGTACTTTGTTTAGTTTTTTGTGAATAAGGCAGTTTACAAGTAAGTAGCAATTTTCTATTTCAAAAGTTGACAGTGCAATTTTTCATAGGAGTCCATAGAGTCCTAGGGAGGAAAAGTGTTAGCACAGAAAACAGGTAATTACACGACTTACAATTCCAGTTATCGAGATTTAGGATGTCCACAGGTCAAAGTTTAGGCTGACCCCAAAATACACCACCAGCAACACAGGGCTGGCTGGGTGCAGAGGTCAAGTTGGAGTTGGGTTTGTAATAGAATCCTATGTGGATTAGGGAGTGGGGGTACTTGGTAGAAAGCAGATTGCAGGTAGGTTCCCGCGTTCCAGGACACGGGCCTGGGGGTTCAGGTCAACACCAGAAGGGCCACAGGGTCACACCAACAAACACTCTCAGCAGCACACGGGCAGCCGGGTGCAAACACAGAGATGGGCGCCTAGTGCTTTTTAATGAAGGGACTCTGTGGGTCATAAAAGATGCTGCAGGCTGGGTCCAGGGAGTCGGTTCTGGGAAACCAAAGGCTGGACAGGCAGAAGAAGCACCCGCTGGATGTTGCTGGACCAACTGTTGAATTCTCCAAGGCCGAGGGGTTGTGGGTGCAGGGGTCTCCTTGGGCATTGGGTATCTTCATCGGATCCGGTTGTGGTCAGGAGGGTCCTCTGGATTCAGGCTGCAGGTGTCATTGTGTTGGCCAGGAGGGGCCAATCTAGGGTGACCTTCTCTGGACTGGTGGGCCACCTGGACTCAGGCCGTGGGCGTTGGGTGAAGAGTGGACAGGACTCACAGATCCGGGGCAGTTCTAGAGTCATTTTGGTGATTTCTTTCAGACAGGACCACTGCCCTTGGGAGTTCGTCCTCTGCTGGGTTGGTCCTCTGCTGGGCAGGTAGGCAGTCCTCTGGTGGTTTGTAGAAGTTGCCGGTCCTGCAGGACGCATTGCCTTCTTGGTGCAAGGGTCTTTGAGGCTGCAGATAGGCCGGTAGGGCTGGGGCCAACTTAGTTGTCATCTGGAGCCTTCACTGCTGGGGTCGGCTGAGCAGTCCTTCTTCTTTCTTCTGAAGTCACCAGGAATCTGGTGAGTAAGGTTAAGGGGTGCCTCTAAATACTAGCTTTAGAGGCGTTACGGGGGTCAGAGGGCTGTAGCTAATGGCTACTGTCCCTGAGGGTGACTCTACCCTTCAGGTGCCCACTCCCCTTGGGGAGAGGGGCACATTCCTAACCCTATTGGTCTGTACCATTCAAAACAAGATGGAGGATTCTGCAAGGAGGGGTTCACCTCAGCTCTGAACACCGTAGGGTTGGTCCTAGCTGCAGTGGTCACTCCTCCCTGTTTTACTTAATGTTCACACCGGACCTGCCATGAAAAGTGGGGCTTGGTCCGGGGAGCGGGCATCTCCACTATCTGGAGTGCCCTGGGGCACTGTAACAGGAGGCCTGAGCCTTTGAGGCTCATCGCCAAATGTTATAGTTCCTGCAGAAACAAGGTGTGAAGCTCCTCCACCCAGAGCAGGGTTTGTTTCTAACCCCATCTCACCCCATGGGGTCAGAAACTTGTATGTTAGTGGCAGGTGTGTAGAGACTGGTCAGTCCTGCACTGAAGGGCTGGGTAAAAGACAGGGGTCATCTCTAAGATGCCCTCTGTGTGCATTTTACAATACATCCAACACTGGCATCAGTGTGTGTTTATTGTGCTGAGAAGTTTGATACCAAACTTCCCAGTCTTCAGTGAATTCACCATGGAGCTGTGAAGTTTGTAATGTCGAACTCCCAACCCATGTGCTCAATATGGCCACGCTGCACTTACAATGTCTAAGAATGGACTTAGACACTGTAGTGGTATATTGCTCATACAGCTATGCCCTCACCTGTGGTATAGTGCACCCTGCCTTAGGGCTGTAAGGCCTGCTAAAGGGGTGACTTATCTATGCCAAAGGCAGTGGTTTGTGTAAATGGCAGCCTGATAGGGATGCCATGAGGTATTTACCTTTTTCTCCCCAGTAGCACACACATTCTGCAATGGCAATGTGCTTGTGCTTGGTGAGGTGTCCCCTAGGGTGGCACAATACATACTGCAGCCCTTAGGGACCCTCCCTGGTCACAGAACCCTTGGTATCACTGATACCTTTTTACAAGGGACTTAGCTTTGTGCCAGGGGTGTGCCAATTGTGGAAACAATGGTCAGTTTAGGGAAAGAGCAATGGTGCTGGGGCCTGGTTAGCAGGATCCCAGCACATGCTCAGTCAGGTTAGTATCAAATATCAAGCAAGAAGTGTGGGGGGGGACAGCAAACAATGGGACACTTTCCTACATTCTCTATGACTGCTCTGTTGCTGTTCCATCTCAGTGAGGTCCACATTGTGCAATTTTCCATAAAGCTTTAGTCTGACTGTAGTTAAAATGGGTGATAGAAGGGCAGGAGGAAGATTATTTGTAGGTATCAATAGGAGAAGAAATACCTCTGTAGGTATCAATAGGAGAAGAAAGAGATGGCTAGGCTAATGAAGTAGTAGATTTTGTTACCTTGGTTAACTGTGGGTTGAGTGTAAGGAGGACTGATTGATAATATTTGAAAAGTCAGATTCACTCTGGAATGTAAACCCTTTATGGACAACTACTCTCCCTTTATGCTAAAAATCAAGACATCAGAGACAGACTAGGAGCTCTTCCTATTCACAGTGTCACTGCTAAATGGTCTTCGAGGAGTACAGTTTCTGATAATTGTCCATTCTGCATGAACATGACCCAAACTAAGAGACGCATCCTATTTTGTTGCTTTGCCAATACACAGGCAATGGGAAAATGGATTTGTCCAATATGCCCGACATTGGGACTAAGTGAGTTATGCATTTTAAAATCAGACACACAAGAATGTATTGTTTTCGTCCTGAGCAGAAATTTGCCTCGGATTGGTCCCTTAGGTAACAAAATCAGAACCCAAACTTCTGATCGAGATCTGGCGACTTGTGTATAGTACATTTATGATAGATTATACTGGAGTAACCAAGATCTATTTCATGCTTTTTATATTATCTAAATTATGTTGTATTGCCTTAACGTGTGATTGATGGGGTCAATTCCATGAAAAAAAAACATGCTGATGATTGGCTTGACTATTTAGTTTTACATATTTTTACAGTGGTCAACAGTGGCCAGCAATATTACTAATCAGTGTTTTCATTTGTTCCTCTTATCAGAACAACCCAAAAAAAGGAAGGCTGCTGGAAAGACCATGGAAAAGAATCTACCACCAAATTCGCTCTCACAGTTACTGCTGTTTGTAATTTACGTTAATTTATTCTTTCTTGATTTTACAAATATTATTCTCATCTTTATTCTACAGCATGTACTTTTTTGTTGCATTTCTATTAACCATATCGGTTGATCTGTTTTGGTGTTTGTCATCCCTGCATTCCTGCATTTGTTCTCCTCTTGATTATCTCTTCCACCACCTCCCCTTCTTTTTATCATATTCATTAGTTTCCTGATCCTCTCTCCAATTTTCACCATTTAAAAAAAAGTTATTGCTTTGATTTTTTTACTCTTTAGTATGTAGAAGTAAACCTTTCAAAGTGATACTTTAGTTAACAATAATTTAAAATGCCTTTTAAATTCAGTCTTTTTCATGTGCAGTTACTCTGGTTCGTAGTGATGGTTATAAATAAGTACCTTTCTATGGATCAAGGTAGCAGGAGGACCAGAAGCAGGGGAGAGGAACTCATTGCTGGGGTGAGTGGTAAGCCAATTTCTTTTCTCTTTTCCTAGTAACAACTATCTATTTGTTAACCCCAACAGTGCATTACTTCCTTGCCTAATCTGGTCACCAAACCTTTTAACCACCTACCATAATTGCAGCTTTGTTTCTTCACAGTTAATAGCTGGAAAAGAATATGCTGCACGCATATGCTTATCATTTCGCCATGTGCGCATCATCATCCCATGTCTTCTTCCTAGGTTTCTTCCTATGCTATCCCTTACACCGGTCTGTTTTCTACATTCCTTGCATTAATCTAAACCATTCATAAGCATACCAAAGCTTAAGTTCAACCTTATTTTACACCTACTTGCATCCTAATCCATGAACAATGTTTGTTGTGCTGCAACCATTTAATGGGATCGCAGGGGTGAGTTGGCACTAAGGTGGAGGAAGGATAGGAACTGAGGAAGTATTATTGTGTATTAATAATTGCCCAAAGATCACGCAACAACGTAGCTGAAATAATTAGGTTGCATGACTAAAAAGTCAATAAAACAATAAAACATATTTTTCTACGACAGTATTGATTTACAGGATCATCACTTTTTAACACTGGTTAATGTTGTCTGGCAAAAGATTCATCTCATGAATTAATTTTTAAACTTGTCATCTGTTTAAACTTACAATTGTTTTGCATTATGCACATGATGGTATAATAATTAATTACTGGCAAGTACTATAAACAGTACCATCCCAAAAATGCAAAATCACAAACCTGCAGTGGCCCCGGGTAGAACAACTCGGAAACATGTTCACAGTCTGCACAAACGTATGTTTGCAGCACTACATTTCATGTCTTTTTCTTCTCCCTTTAGACAAGCTAGCTGCTTTTGTAGAAGACCGGAACTACCCATCTCTCAAGGCCCTTTGAACAATACTCATGCAGCTGAAGAGGCTGGAAGTGATTGCATTGGCCTTCTGCTGATTGTGGAATTTGGAGGAAGATGAGGAGGCAGATCGTCATATATCTTCCAAGCTTGCTAGTGAACATCTCAGATGCCATGAGCAGCTGATCCACATGACCACTCCTCCACTCTCAACAGCAGCAAATTACAACCCCCCTCACCCAGCACCCACCATGGTCCTCTTCCATAAGGTCCTAGAAGGCATGGGAATAGTGTCCAATGGCTGAAAGGAACTCAAATCAGGGTTTATTACGTGTAACTACTCACCCCTAAGGGTCTCCAGGCGCTAAGGGGGTTTGTCCTCTGAGCTTCAGTTGAAGAACTAGGTTTTAAGGTCCTTCTTGAATTGAGGTAGCGAAGGTGACTACCGAAGGAGCAGCTCTTTGCTGCGAGGCAGGTGAAGGATCTTTTACCAGGCCGAGACCTTATGTATGTGGGGTACGGTGACTAGTGCTTGTTGAGCGGAGAGGAAATCAAATCAAACTGGGGACAGGATAGACCGACTGGAGGGGGTAATATTTAAAGAGGTAGTATGGGTTTCAGGTCTGTGTGGTATGGGTGGGGTGAATTGGGTAGGAAGTTAGATTTTTTAGTTATTAAGATTTAGGGAAGGGATGGATATCTGTTGTTAGGTGGTGTAAGTGGAATGAGTTGGGGATTGGGTGAGTTTGGTTGTTTATCTACAATTTAGGGAAGAGGTAGGTTTGTGTTGCGGGCAATGTAGATGGTTGTTTTTCCCTATAAATGAATGTTGTTTTTACTTATATAATGGTCTCTTGATTTTTAGTGTAACTATTACTAATGGAATGCACGGTTACAGAGAAGGTCACCTACCTACTGACAGGTTCAAACCTCGTTCTTTACTATGAACAACTTGCCTCTTAAATGTGGAATGCCTCAACAGTTTTCACAGACCCCCACTTTGTTTAATGTGTATGTTGTCCATTGGCAGATATCCTTCAATCATTTGCCCTCTCCCTGGTCTTTTATTAGACGATAGCTAGATTGTTATTTCCCTGGCCCCAAAAATATATTCCAAGGCAGCACAGCTAAAGCTTTGTCATACAACAGTGGCCAAATGGTTGGCCACATTGTTATATGTATTTACATTAGAGGTTAGAACTATACCATGGAACCTTGACCTGTTTAGGTTCCGTAAGGAATGTTGTGATTTGAAGGGAGTGATCATTAGCCAGAGGACGTGAAAAGGTGCGGTGGATGAGATGTTCGTAAAGTCTATACTTTAATGCATCAATAAATTTAATTTCAATCATCAAATCCATGCTTTATTTAACACTGGCGACGAGCGGAAGAAACTCTACGGAGACCAACATCTCAACATCGGCACAGTATTCACTATAATGGATCCTGTATTTCTGTACAAGTGTACCAGTTTTAAATAAGCTGCAGGCATTCTCTGGTTTAGCAACAGACAGTGTTCGAGCTGAGGCTGTGGTGTTGTGGTGAAGCCCTGCCCGTTGTAGGGCCAACATTTTACTGCCTTTTGCGTGATTTTTCTGATATGCGTCCTGGGAGACAAAGGTGGTTCCCTAGCAACGCCTCGATGCGAGGCGACAAAATCTCCTGGTGCATGGCAATGCGTTTTGGAGACACAAAAAAAACGTTTACTGCTACTCAGACATCAGTTGCATAGATACGCATTCGCACCTCCATGAAGACTTTTGTTTTTTTACCACTGCTTAGCACCGGACCGACGCTAGGAGCCTCTGTGTGTCACCACGAAGATTTATCTGCGATAGGAATGCACTGCCTACTTAAACTTGATATTTGCCTTGCATGCTACTTCGTACTGTGATAAGCACGCACATATTCACATGTATAAATTAAATATGGAGTGTCTTTTCTCCAATGAGCACACTCTGATTGGAATTTTTCCTGTCACTCTGCTACATATTACGATAGGCACGCATGAAAGAATAGTTCTTATGTAAGGAGACTTCAACTTTTTGACCTACCTACATACAGTGATAGGCAAGCTTAAACCTTTTTTTTTCAATACTTTATATACTGTATTTAAATATTTAAATTGGAGGTTCATTTTATTTTATTGTTGTTTTGGACAAGTTTATTTACAGTTTAATATGCAAAATGTTACAGCTCCACCATTTTTCCTGTCCCCTCCTGAGGATCCACCTATAAAGTGGGGTAAATGGAAAAAAGATTTTGAAAGGTACTCCAGGGTATGTGGTACCTCATTGAGTGCAGAAAGAAGAACTACGTTGTTGCTGCATTGTCTTGGAATTGAGGGTCAAGAAGTATTTGATCACCTTCCTGATATTCCTGACAATGAAGCCATTGATTTAAATGGATATGAAACCTGTACTAGGAAGCTAGATTTGCATTACTTACCAAAAGTTACTACCATTTTGGAGAGATACTATTTTGGCAAGAGAGTACAGAACAAGGGTGAATCTATCAAAAATGACATAACTGATCTTAGACGTTTAGCTTCTTCGTGCAACTTTGGTATGTTGCTTGTGATCAGTTTATGCTAGTTTGCAATATTGACAATGTACGGGACAAACTGTGGTTACTTGATGACCCTCACATACATGAGGTTATAGCTCTTGCTAAGAAAATTTAGCACTCCATGAAGTGTGTTGAGGTGATGAAAAAAGAGGCTAACAAAGATGTCAGTGTAATAAGGGAGGATAAATCTAAATATAATAAGGTCACATGCAAAGAGACTATACAAAGTGAATCAAGGAAAAAAATGTTATAGGTGTGGCAAAGAAGGTCATTTTGCCAATGACAAGATATGTCCAGCTATCAATAGTTCTTGCTCATTTTGCAAAAAGAAGGGGTACTTTTCATCAGTGTGTAGATTGAGGAAAACTAAACAAACCATGAATGAAGTGGGTGATCGAACTTGTGAGGATAAAGATTTTCCTGACTTTGTGTGCGGACAGACAGTTTTACAAGTTACTGATAATAATTTTAGTGGTCCATTAGATGACATTTATGTTGAAGAAAAAAAAAAGTACTATTTGATTATGGAGCTAAGATCGCCATAATTGCTAATACATTTTATGAGAGAGAACTTAAAGGGAAAATTAAATTGTTGAAACCTGAAATTAGACCTTGTGCTTATGGTGGTGAACCTATTCATCTGCATGGTTATTTTATTGGTCTGATTGAATACAACCAACATTATACATTATACATCAGGAAAAATGTATGTGTCCAAGAAGGGTGACAGCATCATACGTTTAGTGAAAAAACGGTAATGTGTGAATAAGGTTGAAAATGTTGGGTCGTCTTCTGAACTACTGGCTGATTTATACAAAGGGTTCTCTAGCAATTTTGAGAGATAAGATAGGGTGTATAAAAGGAGATTCTCACAAAATTTGTCTGGTCCTGGGAGCTGTGCCATTAAAGTCCGCAGTATTCCATTTGCAATAAGGAGTGAGTTACAGTCTGAATTGGAAAAACTGAAGGACCAAGGGGTGATTGAAGAAGTGGAAGGGACGGAATGATTGGCTCCGATTGTGAAAGCGAAGAAACCCAATGGAAATATAAGATTATGTGTGTCCTCCGCAAACATAACAGGAGTGTGTTGGTTGACAAATGTCCTCATCCAAATATTTCTGCGTTATTAACGATGGTAACTGGGGCCAAAATATTTTCTACGATTGATCTTACTTTGGCCTATCATCAGATAGAGTTGGATGAATAGCAGAACTCTAACAGCATTCATAACACCGTTTGGTATATATAGGTTTGTCAGATTACCTTTTGGTTTGATTTCTGCGGCCTCAGTTTTCCAGCGTGTAATGGAAAAGATTTTGTGTGGCATTGATGGAGTGTGTATTTATCAGGATAATATTTTAGTTTATGGAAAGGATACAGTTGAACACAATGGAAGATTTAGGAAGGTACTGAAGAGAATTTCTGAACACAACTTGACCATTAACCCCCTCTGTGCCTTGGACAAGGTGGTCTCGTCCTGCACCCGGCCCACGGGGGGAGCGCTAGCACTCCCCCCATGGGCCAAGTCGAGGATGGAAGGGGAATCCCTTCCCCTTCCACCCCCGACCCCCACCTCGGGAATCTGATGACATCAGCACGCTCAGAGCGCGCCAACGTCATCAGAAGCGGCTGAGGATGCGCTAGAAGCCATTCGCTTCTGGCGCGAGGGAAAAAAGGACGTTCCTTCAGGTAAGTCCTTCTCCTGGGGGGTTTTTACGGGGCAAACAGACACGGGGGAAAAGTTTTTCCTTTCCCCCCGTGCCTGTTTTCAGTGGATTCCTGGTCCACGATCGCGGGCGGGCACGTGATTGTGGACCAGGACTCCCCACTAGGCACCAGGGATTTTTTTTCAAGAATATTTGTGGGAGCGACCCCTTGGGCAAGGGTCGCTCCCATAGGGGGATATTATTTATAGTATTTCGGCCCTCCCTGGGGGCAGATTGGCCGTTTTTTTCAGATGATCTGCCCCCAGGGTGGGTCGAAAACCATTAGACACCAGGGATTGTATTTTTGTTATGTTTTTGGGGAGCAACCCTTTGGGCAAGGGTCGCTCCCCTGGGGGGCCATAAACTAATCCTATTTCGGCCCCTCCTGGGGGCAGATCGGCCATTTTTTCAGCTGATCAGCCCCCGGGGGGGGGGTCGAAAACCACTAGACCACCAGAGATTTTATTTTTCTTCATGATTTTGGGGAGCAACCCCTTTGGCAAGGGTCGCTCCGGTGGGGGGCGATAACTAATCCTATTTTGGCCCCCCCTTTCGGGGTGGGTCAAAAACCACTAGACCAGCAGGGATTTTATTTTCCCTATGTTTTTGGGTAATGACCCGTTAGGCAAGGGTCGCTGCCCCGGGGGCAATATTTTCTATTTGTTTCGCTCCCCGTGGGGCTAGATCAGCCATGATTTTGGCTGATCTCGCCCCCGGGGGGGGGGGTAGAAACCCACTAGGCGCCAGGGATTGTGTGGTGTGTGTGTGTGTTTTGTGTTTTGGGGCACCCCTTGGGCAAGGGTCACCCCCCCAAAGGGGGTAAATTCAGTATTGGCCATTTCTGCCCCCCATCTGCCCCCAAGGAGGGCAGAAACCACCAATACGCCAGGGATTTTTTTTTCCACTTTTTTTTGTTTTGTGCTGGAGTGCCCCCCTTTGCCTCCTTTGGCAAGGGTCACCCCCTAAAGGGGACCCAGAGCTGTTGGCCATTTCTGCCCCCCCCCCCTCCTTTGGGGCAGATCGGCCAATTTTTTTTACGTCCATCTGCCCCCTAGGGGGGAAGAATACACTTAGGCACCAGGGATCCTGTGTGTGTTCTGTCCAAGGGACCACTACCTGCCCTGAAAAAATACCGAAACTAAAGGTTTCGGATTTTTTTTTAAGTGCAGCTCGTTTTCTTAAGGAAAACGGGCTACACTTTAAAAAAAAAAACTGCTTTATTTAAAAGCAGTCACGAACATGGAGGTCTGCTGACTACAGCAGGCCTCCATGTTTGCGAGTGCCCATAGTCGGTATGGGGCCGCAATTTGCGACCCACCTCATTAATATTAATGAGGTGGGTCTTTGCGACCCCATACCGACCCGCAGATGGTGTCTGAGACACCGTTCTGCATTGCAAGTCGCAATTTCCAATTTTGCTACATCTGGCCCTATGACTCGTAATCGCTATTTGCTTCTTCTTCGTATGCTGCATTTTGTAGACAATGCTTTAGCTTTGCCATGAGATCACCCTGATCGTGAACGTCTTTTTAAGATTAGGCCTGTCCTTGATCATTTTGTAGATCGGTTTTCAGAGGTCTATGTTCCAGGCAAAGAGATAAGTGTGGACGAGTGTTTGGTCCTTTTCAAGGGGTGTTTAGTTTTTAAGCAGTACATTCCTAGTAAGAGGGCACGGTATGGGATTAAATTGTATATGCTGTCAGAAAGCAGTACAGGATACGTGTATAATTTCCAGTTCTACACTGGTAGGGATTCCAGTATTGACTCTCCTGGTTGTCCGGCCACTTTTGGAGTTAGTGAAAAAATTGTGTGGGAACTTGGTAGATGACTGTTTAACAAAGGTCACCATTTGTACGTAGATAATTTCTACACTGGAGTGCAGTTGTTCAAGGAGTTGTTTAGAGTGGACACCGTTGCTTGTGGCACAATCCGTTCTAACAGGAAAGGCTATCCAAGGGAGCTTGTCTGTAAAAAACTTAAGAGGGGACAGTGCAGTGCCTTGCGGAATAATGAGCTGCTAGCTCTGAAATTTTCAGACAGGAGGGATGTGTACATGCTATCTACCATCCATGATGAGAGTACTTCCCTTGTGACTGTTTGGGGTCAGGTTGCTGAAGTGCGCAAACCTGCGTGCATTTTGGACTACAACAGGCACATGGGTGGTGTTGATAGAGTAGATCAGAGGTTGGAACCTTACACTGCTCTTCGTAAGTCTTACGTGTGGTATAAAAAGTTGGCCCTACATTTATTTCATTTGGCAACTTTTAATGCCTTTATTGTATTCAAGGATTGTTCACCTGAGTCAAGGATGACATTGGTTTAATTTCAGGAGTCGGTGATAGAGAGCCTTATTGTGGTGGAACAGGCAAGAGGTCCTAGAATAGCAGTGGTGGAGGATGGCGCTAGATTGAAAGATCGCCACTTTCCAGATCACATTTCTCCCACTCCCAAAAAAGACTTACCCACTAAGAAATGTAGAGTATGTGCCTGAAGAGGTATCCAGAGGGAGAGCCGGATGTACTGCCCAGATTGGCCATCAAAGCCTGGGCTGTGTGTGCCCGGCTGTTTCAGAAATTACCACCAAAGAAAATGTTTGAGGAAATACCATGAGCGTAAACTGCCTATTTTATATTTTCATATGTTCAGTTTCACGGGTGGCATTACTGTCATGTATTTAGTTACAGTTTTTGTGTTTGTAGTTTTTTACTTATTTTATAATTAGTTAGTGTTTATAAAGGAAAAAAAGTGATGGTGGTGTGCGTGGGGTGGCGCTTGGCTGGCGGTGTGTGTGGGGTGGCGCTTGGCTGGCGGTGTGCTTGGGGTGGCGCTTGGTTGGCGGTGTGCGTGGGATGGCGCTTGGCTGGCGGTGTGCGTGGGGTGGGGCTTGGCTGGCGGTGTGCTTGGGGTGGTGCTTGGTTGGCGGTGTGCGTGGGATGGCGCTTGGCTGGTGGTGGGCATGAGGTGGTGCTTGGCTGGCGGTGCCAGCCAAACGTCAGTCCACACACTCCCATCAGCTAATGTGAGTGCTGTATCAGGTATGTGGGCGTATGTAAGTGATGGGCCCTTGAATGCCGCTGTCTGTCGATGCGAGTGCTGTAATGTGCTGGGCCTGTGGCTGGCAGCGTGAATGGTCTTGTGCATGTCATGTGTGAAAGGTGTTGTGAATGGATTGTAAAACGGTTGGTGCCTTGACGCGGCTTTACAGCTCACGAGCTGTGAGTCATTGGTTCAGTTTTTTGGCCTTTCAGTTATTAACAGTGCATTTCACTTTTGTGAAATCTCTTGTTAATACAATTTGATCTACTGAACCATCACTCACCCTCGTGCCAAATCCAACCAGTATGTGTGGTACAAATGACAAAACCTGTGCCACTGTAATCAGGCGTTGCAGCACACTTGTGACACGCTAGGTGTCTCAGGGGGGACCCCATTGATGAAGCATGCCACCAACTTGGTTGATGGGTGAGGCGCCTTTTTCACATAACCTAAGTGCGTTTCTTTTCACAATTTTAGTGTTTGGCATATCACGGACGTACGTGGACACATCAAAATGATATATTGCAAAACTACCTGTGTTTGGGGGGGAGGGGGCACCTATGTTTTTGGTCGTGGGTGCACCTTCATCTAGGGAAACCGACCAAACCCAGATTTTTTTTTAAACTAAAAACCCCAAGGAGTCCAGGGAGGTGTGGCTTACGTGGTTCCCCTAACATTTTCTTACCCAGACTCCTCTGCAAATCTCAAAATTTGCTTAAAAAAGCATTTTTTCCTGACTTTTCTTAGTAGGATCACAGCTCCAGCACAAAATTCCTACTCCCTAGCGTTCCCCTCAGTCTCCCAAGTAAAATGACACCTCACTTGTGTGGGTCACCAAAGCAGAGTCAGCCTAAAGATGTATAAAAGAAGAATATGTCCTTATCAACTCGCTGTGCTATCCCCTTTGCAAAAAACACCTCTGTTTTCTCTACAAGTTTCTGTTGCAGGCACCTGGCCTACCCACACAAGTGAGGTATCATTTTTATCAGGAGTCTTTGGGTGGATGGAAATTAGTGGCTCCTCTCAGGTTCCAGAACTTTCTGTCACGAAATGTGAGGAAAAAGTGTTTGTTTAGCCAAATTTTGAGGTTTGCAAAGGATTCTGGGTAACAGAACCTGGTGAGAGCCCCACAAGTCACCCTGTCTTGGATTCCCCTAGGTCTCTAGTTTTCAAAAATGCAGAGGTTTGGTAGGTTTCCCTAGGTGCCAGCTGAGCTAGAGGCCAAAATCCACAGGTAGGCACTTTGCAAAAAACACCTCTGTTTTCTTTTAGAAAATGTGATGTGTCCACTTTGTGTTTTGGGGCATTTCTTGTCATGGGGACTAGGCCTACCCACACAAGTGAGGTACCATTTCATTTTTATCGGGAGACTTGGGGGAACGCTGGGTGGAAGGAAATTTGTGGCTCCTCTCAGATTCTAGAACTCTCTGTCACCAAAATGTGAGGAAAAAGTGTTTTTTAGCCAGATTTTGAGGTTTGCAAAGGATTCTGGGTAACAGAACCTAGTGAGAGCCCCAAAAGTCACCCCGTCTTGGATTCCCCTAGGTCTCTAGTTTTCAAAAATGCACAGGTTTGGTAGGTTTCCCTAGGTGCCGGCTGAGCTAGAGGCCAAAATCCATACGTAGGCACTTTGCAAAAAACACCTCTGTTTTCTTTCAGAAGATGTGATGTGTCCACTTTGTGTTTTGGGGCATTTCCTGATGTGGGGACTAGGCCTACCCACACAAGTGAGGTACCATTTATATGGGGAGACTTGGGGGAACGCTGGGTGGAAGGAAATTTGAGGCTCCTCTCAGATTCCAGAACTCTCTGTCACCGAAATGTGAGGAAAAGTGTTTTTTTAGCCAAATTTTGAGGTTTGCAAAGGATTCTGGGTAACAGACCCTGGTGAAAGCCCCACAAGCCACCCCATCTTGGATTCCTTAGGTCTCTAGTTTTCAAAAATTAACAGGTTTGGTAGGTTTCCCTAGGTGCCGGCTGAGCTAGAGGCCAAAATCCACAGGTAGGCTCTTTGCAAAAAACACCTCTGTTTTCTGTGGAAAAATGTGATGTGTCCACGTTGTGTTTTGGGGCATTTCCTGTTGCGGGCACTATGCCTACCCACACAAGTGAGGCACCATTTTTATCAGGAGACTTGGGGGAATGCTGGATGGAAGGAAATTTGTGGCTCCTCTCAGATTCCAGAACTCTCTGTCACCGAAATGTGAGGAAAAAGGTGTTTTTTTGCCAAATTTTGAGGTTTGCAAAGGATTCTGGGTAACAGAGCCTGGTGAGAGCCCCACAAGCCACCCGGTCTTGGATTCCCCTAGGTCTCTAGTTTAAAAAAAAGCACAGGTTTGGTAGGTTTCCTTAGGTGCTGGCTGAGCTAGAGGCCAAAATCCACAGGTAGGTACTTTGCAAAAAACACCTCTGTTTTCTTTGAGAAAATGTGATGTGTCCACTTTGTGTTTTGGGGTATTTCCTGTTGCGGGCACTAGGCCTACCCACACAAGTGAGGTACCATTTTTATCGGGAGACTTGGGGGAACATAGAATAGCAAAACAAGTGTTATTGCCCCTTGTCTTTCTCTTCATTTTTTCCTTCCAAATATGAGACAGTGTGTAAAAAAGACTTCTATTTGAGAAATGCTCTGTAATTCATATGCTAGTATGGGCACCCCAGAATTCAAAGATGTGCAAATAACCACTGCTCCTCAACAACTTATCTTGTGCCCATTTTGGAAATACAAAGGTTTTCTTGATACCTACTTTTTACTCTTTATATTTCAGCAAATGAATTGTTTCACTGCAAGGTGCAGCTCATTTATTGGCTCTGCGTAACTAGGGGTCTTGATGAACCTACAAGCCGTATATATCCCTGCAACCATAAGACTCCAGCGGACGTAACGGTATATTGCTTTAAAAAATCTGACATTGCAGGAAATAGTTACAGAGTTAAACGTGGAGAAAAATGGCTGTTTTTTCACCTCAATTTCAATATTTTTTTCTTTCAGTTGTTATTTTCTGCAGGAAACCCTTGTAGGATCTACACAAATTACCCATTGCTGAATTCAGAATTTTGTCTACTTTTCAGAAATGTTTAGGTTTCTGGGATCCAGCATGGTTTCACACCCATTTCTGTCACTGACTGGAAGGAGGCTGAAAACACAAAAAATCATTAAAATGGGGTATGTCCCAGTAAAATGCCAAAATTGTGTTGAAAAATTGGGTTTTCTGATTCCAGTCTGCCAGGTCCTGAAAGCTGGGAAGCTGGTGATTGTAGCACCGCAAACTCTTCGTTGATGCCATTTGCAGGGAAAAAACCACAAGCCTTCTTCTGCAGCCCTTTTTACCCATTTTTTTCATAAAAACGTTTTTTTCTCTGTATTTTGGTTAATTTCTTGGTCTCCTTCAGGGGAACCCACAAAGCCTGGGTATCTCTAGAATCCCTAGGATGTTGGAAAAACAGGACGCAAATTTGGCATTGGTAGCTTATGTGGACAAAAAGTTATGAGGGCCTAAGCGCGCCCTGCCCCAAATAGCAAAAAAAAGGCCTGGCAACTGAGGGGGAAAAGGCCTGGCAACGGCGGGGTTAAAGCAGAGAAGTGCAAATTTGCTGTTGATACTATTGAATACTTGGGTCACACAATTATGGGCGATGGTATAACACCCAAAAGAGACTTGATTACCACTTAACAGGACATGCTTTGTCCCACAACAAAAGAGGAACTGATGCGGTTCCTGGGGATGGCTGAATATTACAATAAATCCATAAAGTACTTTGCTAGTTCCTGTTTTGACATGGGACGGTTGTTGAAAAAGGGAGTTGAATTTGCATGGAGTGATGAGTGTGAAAATGAGTTCATAGAATTGAAGAAGAGTCTAGCAAACGCACTGAAATTAAAGAATTTTGACCCCAACGTACAATTTACATTGACTACCGATGCTAGTGACAGAGGCTTAGGTGCTGCGTTGCAACAGGGTGGGTTTGGACCTGAATACACAATTATTTTCATTTCCAGAAACTTGAAAGGTGCAGAAACTAAATATTCAGGTATAGAGAGGGAAGCACTTGCAGTACATTGGGCAATCAAAAAATTGAAGAAATTCTTATGGGGAGGTTCATTTGTGGTAAGAATGGATCATAAACCATTGTGTGAGGTATTCAGTTCTAAGGGGATTGAAGCGTGTCAGGGAGGACCCCTAAGTGGATAGTAAGCTTACAAGAATATGACTTTGTGGTGAAATATGTTCCAGGGGCAGACAATATCTCAGCGGATGTCCTGTCGAGACTGGTGCCGGATTTGAGGGAGCAGCGTGATGATGGTTTAGATGACGACTCAGAAAAATTTGAGAGCGTGTGTGAACTGGATTATGAAATCATATCTGAAGAGAAGTGGCATGATGAGATTAAATCAGACAATGTTCTAGTAGAAGTCATGAAATTGTTACAGGTGAGTTGGAACTATAAGGAACAAGATAGTGTTGAGTGTAGGGATTTTTGGGGAGTTAAAGATCAACTGACATTAGATCAGGGTTTGTTAGTCAGAGGCACGAGACTAATTCCCCCTAATAATTTGAGAAGACAGTTGATAGACCATGCACATAAAAGTAATGTGGGCATTTCCAAAACTAAAGAAAGATTGCGTTCTTCTTACTGGTGGCATGGTATGGACATTCAAACTGAGAGGGTGGTGGGAGATTGTATACAGTGTGTTGTCAGTGAAAAACCTATTAAACCCAAGGTACAAGCCATGTGATGAGGAGTAGGCCTTTGGGTCCATGGCAGGACATTGGGTTAGATATTTTGGGGCCCATTCATAGTGAGAATTCTGAGAATTACGTTATTGGGGTTGTGGATATGTTTTCAAGATGGCCTGAAGTGTGTTTTACCAGGAGCATTGAAACTAAGAATGTGATTGTGTTTTTGAAAGAATTAATACCTGGGGAAGGGATTCTTTTAATCCTTCTCACTGACAATGGTTTACAACTAGTTTCTAAAGAAATTGAAGATTTCTTGAAAGGGTGTGGCATAAAACACAAAAAGGGTGCTTTGTATCATCCTGAGTGCAATGGGATGGTTGAGAGATGTAACCGAGTTATTAAGGAGACTACAACCATGGCAAAGAGCAGTCAATTAAACTGGAAACAAGAGGTGGTCAAGAAAGTAGGGGTATACAGGCACACTCCGCACACAACCACAGGACAAACACCGTTTGTTTTGTTTCGGGGTAGACGAGTCAATACGATTGTTGAACCAGGCTGGGTAAATAAACTTTTGAGTGTCAGAGGGAAAAATTTTGTAGATAGAAATTGGAGACATAAGGAACAGGAAAAGATAAAAGGAACTAAACTGAGTTTTGATAGAAAGAACTTGGTGAAAGAAACTTTGGTTGGTGTAGGGGATTGGGTGATGATAAAAAAGGCCAATAGTAAGGGATGGTGAAGGAAAACTATCCAAGTCTATGAGAGTGATAAAACTATTCACTAATGCAGTTAAAACTGAAGATAGCCGAATATGGAATTTAAATAGAGTGGTCAAATTTTGTGGTAATGAGAAGGCGTTGGAAAAGACTGTTACACATCCTGAAGTAAGATTTGAAACTGCAGAGAATACAGCTCTGAGGAGATTGAACTGGAACATCAAGATTCCGTTACATGTTAAGGACTACAAGCTAAAATGGTGGTTACAGATTTTTTTTTTATTGTATACACAATATTGTTCTCAGTACTTTTTCATGTGAATTATTGTTTGCAGGATTTTGGTTTAGTAATTGTATATGATCTTTTTATGTTGAAGAGTGAATAGTTGTAATTGCTTTTTAGCATGTTATGTGATGGAGATGTGTTCTATGTATTTACACTAGAGGTTAGAACTATACCATGAACCTTGACCTGATTAGGTTCTGTAAGGAATGTTGTGATTTGAAGGGAGTGATCGTTAGTCGGAGAACGTGGAAAAGGAGGTGCGGTGGATGAGATGTTAGTAAAGCATATACTTTAATGCGTCAATAAATACAATTTCAATCGTCGAATCCACGCTTTATTTAACACACATGCTATCTAAAACTTAATGGAAGGTTAATTAAATTTCAAGAGAGTTGTGGCCCCACTACATCACACAGGTTTATAACTGTATGTTCCTCAAATGGTGCACAATTTGAGGTACTACTGCCTACAAACCTCAGATCACATTTTATTGACAATCCTAACACTTGAGAGTGCAACTCCAATATCAAAATATCTTCTCAAATGTAGATGTCAATTCATCTAGAGATAAAACAGATAGTCAGGAGTCATTTTACATACAGTTTGTTCAGAACAGAATGTCTGAGCCCAGAAACGATTTTTCCTTCAACTCCTTTATTCACATTTCCTAAAATGTTTCCATACTGTGGATCTAGTTTTAATACCGTTGGCCTAGCCAACACATTTTTTCCTGCTCTGGGACTTCAGCACAACCTAAAACAATATATACATACACCTAAAAAAATATATTAAGTACTATTTACATCAAAAAGGTTGAAAGCACTAACAACCGCCTCAGCACTATTCATCTGATTGTCATTTCAGTCATTCATTTTACAACATCATTGCATAAATAACCCCCAGACAATCACTGTATACCATCATTAGTATTAATCCCTATCAATAAAATCACAAAACGTTCTTGTTAACCCCAAAAATGTCCAAATGGTATTCTATCACTCTTATTTAGAAAATGAGCAACAATTCTGGAAACGTTATCATCAACATCATACAAAATTACTCACAATTATTACAGTTGAAATCCCAATAGCAAAACAAGACTCAAAACATTCCTATGGTGTTCATTTATATTAAAACTGTTAATAAGAAGTACTCAGTATTACCAACAGAAACAAAATCACACCCCGAAATCCTATACAGTATCAATATAGTTAGTGAATCATCCATGTTACAAAAGAGTGCCTCCCAATTCCTAAGTCAAACCCCCCCCTAAAGACCACAAAGTATTTTTTTGGGAAACATACTAATTCAAAAATCGACATTCGTTCAAGTCTGCATGCACTGTCTCTCATGTACAACACAATCATTCCCCATGCATAACCCGTGCCATTTCAGGACATTTGTTGATTGCCCAATATTATAATCCACAGCAAAGTTCACATTAGGATACATTTTCACCATATTCCTATTAGAATGGGTGTGAATCGAGCACTCTAAATAATCCCCTGCACTTTGTATTATATCCCACTTATATTTGGCAAATTTCCAACAAACACATGCCTCAATTTGAATACTCTTGCAAACCATATGTCACATAACATATGTTGACTTTCTCCATGCTAAAGGGCTCCCTAGACTCATCTTTAGAACCAACAAACTCGCCACATCCTTAACCGACCAAACACTATAACACATCTCCTTCATGTTTATGCAAAAATCAGCATGATCTTTACCAGTGCCATTACACAAAATGCTGTGCTTAGGTACAACCCAAAAAGTTTGCTTGCTCGTTACAATGGCAGCAATGCCGCCATTATCCACACTTCCCCTTTTAAACACCTCACACGGGTATCGTCACAAACCAACCCCTATCCAACTCCCTCAGCATTCATAATTACTTGGATAAGCACTGTCTTGGTACATACATTTGCTCCATTTCAACAGTCAGGCAATCCCATCCAATGTTTAAGCCAAATCTATTTCTCAACAAGGTTTCTTTTGTAGTAACCATTTATTGACCAAACTCTTTATAAAATTTCTCAACTGCTACTTAAAATTCACCATACCTACGAATCAACCAGCTGACTGTAAAGGTCCATGGTATAATCAGATTCAAATAGGCACCATCTTGGAACATGCTTTCCAGTGTTTGCCCTTATACAAAAACAGATGTATATTCAACTTTCAGGCACCCCCTCAAACTATCAGCAACAACACCACTATTTTCCATGCCTAACAGAAAAAAAAATGTTGTAAAATGTTAAGTGTTATTTTAACAGAGCCCGCATTTGAGCTATGCATGATAGGCACCATCTTGGAACATGTATGTATCACCAGTTCATGTTACCATACATGGAAAAGCTTAATCATATCACCTTTTTCAAATCTTGTTATGCATATATTTGTCAAAGCTCTTAAATGTATCCAAAACTAGTTTGTGTTATCAATTCATTTCAGCGTTAATAGACAAACCTAGCAGAACATATTTATTATAGCTATATGTGCATTAATATTCACAATTTGCCAAAATGACATCATCACAAGTGACACGGAACTTGCAGGTAGACCTATCGTACATCCTACACTTTCTCTATTAATTACTTACCAACCTCCATTTAGTGGTCATCTTGAAAATTCAGTTAGGTCACATGCCTATAAATCTATAATACTGGAGTGTAACAGGCTCAACAGTCCTTGGATTCCTACAGGAAATAATGTAATTCATTTTTGCTGTTTAATTCTTTCTCAACTGACCTCAGTTTGATGATCCACTTTACTTCCACTTGCCGAAACAGTAATTCCCAATCACCTCTTCCAGGGTTAGAGTCCAATTTCTGTAGTCCATTGAATGTAAATTCACAATTATTTGAATATGCCTCTTTCATATGCTGGAATATAGAGTTTCTCACATCTTTATTCTTGACTGTTATATGACGTTCTTGGATCCTCATTTTTAAAGCTCTTATTCTACTACCTACATAGATCAACGAGCAGTTACACACAATAACAAAAAACACATGGGTACTTCTACAGTTAATAAAATCATCAATGCAATACCTTTTATCATTGTTACAGATGAATACTCTTAGCTTATTTATTCCCTGTTTGCATACATTGCATTCTGAACAAATATAAATTTGGTTGGACAGTTAGCCAAGCTGCTTCTATTTTTCCCTTATTTTACAGCACATAGACCGGTAATTACATATAGGGAGGGCCAGACTATTAGAAATGCAATTGCCAGAAACTATCAGCCAACCTTTTATTAAGACCTGGTACCCCCACTAGAAGTGTCCAATTAAAATGTTTATAATTACTGCAGTTACACCTAATAACGTCCCCATAAGGGATACTCTTTATACGGATTTAGCGCTCAAGAGAAGATTCATAGCAGTGGAAGTATGAAAAAGATATCCGATCCATATAGTGTCACATCTAAAAAGGTGATATAAATATTACTGTATCTCATGGTAAATTGAACGTTGTACAGGTTTTGGTTAAGGTACATAAAGCAATTATTCAACTGAGAGATGGAGCCTTCCCACGTTACCAGAATATCATCAATGAAACATCCCCTGAAAAGAAAATAGGGTGTACATTGATTGGCTGAGGAGGTTCAGCCATGCTTCCTCTCAACCCACCCCATAAAGAGGTTCACGTCAGTGGGAGGAAACCTAGACCCCATCACCATGCCTTGCAACTGTTGATACCTTTTATCATCAAAAAGGAAGTAAATTTTTCTAAGAATGAAATCTGCCATCTGGATCAACATCATTGAGTGGCCTAAAAAGTTAGCACTTCTGGACCCCAAGAAGTGTTCCATAGCCATCAGTCCAAATGTATTCTGTATACAAGTATACAAACTCACCACATCTAGGGACACGAACATCATGGATTCGTCCCATACTACATCATCTAGCTTATTCAATATAGCCATTATGTCTCTAATGTAGGATGGTGAATTTACCACCAACCTTTTCAAATATTTATCCACAAAATCAGACAGATGTTCTGTAAGTCCTCCAATTCCAGCTATAACGGGTCTTCCCAGAGGAAAAGCCCCCTTGTAGGTAATATGTAGATGACCAGGTGATAGGGTTTCATCACTTTTAAATATCTGTACTCCGAATCATTCTGCAAACCTAGTTCTTTCCAGGAGCTGAGTTTTTCAAATAGACTTCTTGCATCCATTTCCATTGGATTACTCTTACCTTGCCTATAGCAATTTGTATCACTGAGTTGTCTTTTAATCTCTGACTCATAACTTATTCTGATCATGACTACTCTGTTGCCTCCCTTACCCACCTCATGGATTACAATGTTGTTCTCAAATCTTCAATTCTTTAAAATCATATTTACCTTCTTGGTCATAGTCATTAGTTTCCCATGTTTTCTGACATGTGTATCCTTGACAATTTTATCCTCCAAATCATAATATCTTCTGTTACCTTCCGAGTAAATAGGTTACTTTCTATTACTTGTTTACCTTGAGATATAAATTTGGAATATGGACCAAGACCGCTATCATAGTTCCAATCAGTGTCTATGCCTAATTAATCACAAACGTCCTATATTTCTAACTCATGTTCTTCATTTACTGTCCTTAATGCATGTACATCCTTAACATCTGCAATAGACGAGTCACATTGAGGCTCATCCCCCCTCTTTTGACATCATCTTTTTCTCCAAAGTGGCACAAAAAAATCAACTTCAGTTTTCTTGTTAACTTTAACAGAACAGGACAATTCTAAGCTCAGCAAAGTCACAACTCTCAGTAGTACAAAAACCTAAACCCTTTTGTAGAAGAGTAGTTTCTTTCTCACTTAAGTTCCTATCAGACACATTTATAATCTGTAGCCCTTTCACAAGTCCTGGAGTGGCATCCACTGACTCATATCTTCCCTAGAACAAATCAGATTTCTTAATTGATTCCTTGTCTGTACCCCTATATTGCCTGTTTTAACTCCCCCCTTCCCTTGTTTTCCTGTATTTTTCAGTGTACCCATTCTCATTCTGTGTACCTCTTCGGAAAAAGAAGACCTATGTATCACTACATCACTACAATAGAAATTGACACATTGCTAGGTCCAGCTTCCTCAATAGATCACAATTGTGACCTGCTGTCGGAAATAGTATTAGAACATTGGAATGCTGGAAGCTCCATTGAAAACAATGGAGTGCTGCGGGCTTTTACTGGCCGGTAAAAGCCCGCAGCGCCAACATTCCAATGTTCGCTTTGTTCACAGCAACAGCTGTGAACAAAGCCTCACGGAGCCCGAAGGGATTTTAATCCCCTTGGGCTCCGTGAACATTTTTTTTTTTTAATGGAACATTCTGCCCTGAGTGGCAGAATGTTCTAATAGCCTTAGAACCCGCCGTAGCAGGCTCTACCGGCTATTAAAGTTCCTCTCTCTTGTTAAATGCCCTTGCCTTCGGCTCGGGCATTTAACGCGGGGAGCGGGCCTTTAATAGCCGGTAGAGCCCGCTACGGTGGGTTCTAAGGCTATATTCTGCTCCTTTTTATCATGGTTTTTCATTTTCTCTTTACCCAACGGTGCATCATCATATCTTTTAGCAAAAGTAAAAACTCTGCCACTAGCTTAATCTCTTTAATCTCTTCTAATTTTACTTAGTTTTCTCTCTTTCAATGTAACCTGATGTTCCTTGATCACCCTACTCAGAATCTCATTGTTCCTTTCTGTTAACTCTTGAAAATTAATTTCCTTAATTTAGGAAATATGGAAGTGTTGTGGTCTTTTTTTATAGGGATTACTACAAATCATGTTATTCAGTGACAGTCAGAGAATTATTTATACAATGGTGTTGTAAAATTAATGACTGAAATGACAATCAGATGAATGGTGCGGAGATTGCCGTTAGTGTTTTACCCTTATTGATGTAAATAGTATTTAAAATATTTTTTGTATGTATGTATATATTGTTTTAGGCCCTGATGAAGTCCAAAAGAAGAGACACAACGTACTGGCTGGGCCATTTGTATTGAGACTAGAGCCACAGTATGGAAACATTTGAAGATATGTAACTAAAGTAGTTGGAGAAAAAATCTTTTCTGGGCTCAGACATTCTATTCTACATGAACCCTATGTCGAATGACTTCTCACGATCTATTTTACCTATGGATGAATTGACGTCTAAATTTAAAACTTGATGGGGAAAAAACTGTGGTTATGGTCATTGGAAATAACCTAAAATGCTGGACCCCACATTACTGTGCAGAAACCTTTGGTCCTCAACCCGAACCTAAGTCCATTGTTAAAAATATAGGAATGTGGCAGTATAACTAATTATCATTTGAGATGCAAGTAAAGAAGTTGGCTGCAGGTGGTTTTGGCACTTTGAGATCGGGTAGAAAGGTTCTGACCTGAATATACCAAAAGAACCACTGTCCAGGCATTGAAACATACTTTATCTGGGAATCTCACAGTCTGTATTGAAAAGACCACAGGGGTTCCAAACGCAGCAGTGCACACATTACTAAGTATGCCTAAGCATCAATCCGTTTCAGCATCTTTGACCAAACTTCATTGGCTTCCCATCAAGAAACAAATCTGAATTAAAGCCTTTTATGCTGCATATTGAACATATAACAATAAGAGTCGAGATTGTTGAGATCATCTTCTTCTTACTCTGCAGTGACTCCCAGAGTTTTCCAAAGTGTTTTATGAATGGGTTTCCTTTTTAGTTTCCAAACTGTGGAATTCGCTGCCTTTGACTCTTAGATTGCAGAAGCTTCTTAACAATTAGCTTTTTGTGTAACCTGCCATGAGCTTTTCTGGCCCTGACCTGCTGAACACTGGGAGGGCCTGTCTGGGTAGTCACGTGCTTTATAAGTCATAACAGAATAGAGTAGAATAGATGTTTCATAGTCCTCTCTCTGACTCAGTCTGCATGAGCTCATTTACCAGGCCACCCCAATACGGCCTTCCAGTCCTCCACCCCACTGAAACCAGTGTTGGAAATCTGAACATGCCCATGTATCCACTTCTATATTGTCACCTGAGCCTCCGTCTATTAGTAATAGCGGTGTACTGCCCTCCCCTCTGAAGTCACCGTTAGGGGGTAGGACCCATAGAATAGATGCCACAATATGCCACCCAGCCAAGCGCACAGCTCTCCTCTCTCTTCTACCCCGCCTAAACATGCATGGTGAACAACCCACTCAGGGCCTCTCAGTAACTATTGCTGTGGGGTTTTACTTTTTCCCAAGGGATTAACTGGTTGCTCTAACATGCCCAAACTGTGAAGCAGCCACAGGAAGAATAATTTCTTATTTCGAGTGGAGCAGGTCAACTAGCAAGAGGATCCAGCTATAAGTGAGAGGGCAGAGTCATTTATCAAAGCCAGTGCTCTATGTTTTTCTAATACAAAAGTAGTCTCAATAATAAATGTAATATTGTTATGTAAGTTATAGGTAAAGTATGGGTTATAATACACCCGTGTACAAGTCGGGAGTATTTTCAACAGCTAGATTCTCTGTGTGGCACAGATTATAAAAAGAAATGCGCACTTTATCTTCTTCCCTTAACCTACCTTTGAGTGTCATTTTCAGAACAGCGATGCCCCATGGCAGGGTTTTGGGGATGGTGGGGCAACTTTATATTTATTTACCTTCCTCCTGTCGTGGTTTAGTTTTGCTTGCACTATATTTGCCCAGGAAGTGTGATATCTGTGGATGGCGGAAATAAATTGCAGCACGATACATCTTGTCAATGGGGAGAGGAGGATTAGGAAATCAATTAATGTGTAGTGACAATTGGTGAAAAGTGGAGAAAGAGAGACGGATACCATATTCAGCCTCTCCCATCTCCCATGAATGTGGCACATTTGTCACGAAAAGAAGATAACAATTACGTCAGCACAATTAAACAGAATTTAATTACACACTGGCTGCTTCCAAATTAGTAACAAGCCAAACGGCAAAATAGGGGAGACATGCACAATTCAAAAAAGGTTAGAAAAATTTGAGATGATACTGTATACAAACTGTTGCGCCGTGTTGTGACACTGTCAGTTGTGGAGCAGAGCTGAATCACTGAACAGAGCCATGTAAGTTCCTTGCAGGGGACTTGTTGAATGATAAAGGAAAAGAAAGGATAATATGCAAAAGTAGAGGTAAACACGGTTCAAAAGTTCCCAGAGTGAGGGGTATTCACTGGCATAAGGAAGAATAACTAAAGGCCAATCTGGTGCATTTGTGTAATGTGGTTTTGTGTTGTTGTTTATCGCTCAACTGCAGTCTGTCTGTATAGACATGCACATTCCTTCCGACAAACATCTGCACATTTCGTCGCACATCCCCTCTGCCATTAATCTGTATACTGTGGTAAAATATTTTTGGCGAAGTACTACCTTATTTAATTGAACAGCACGTAATAGCACCAGCCAAAAATGTTTTATGATCTGACCCTTTATTGTTTAATTGCAAGAGTGTACATACAAAGTTTTAATAAGAACTGTGTAATTTACATAAAATACTGGTGTTCACACCACATCCAAGAGTACAGGTACTTCATGTGAGGGTAATACCCATAAGCGTAAAGAAGGTAAATGCATGTTTTTAACTCAGCCATCGCTTTTTCACAGCCCCAAAGATGATGTGTGACAGAATTATGTCTACATGTAATTTATCGTGTCATCCAAATGTTCTCTTTAACTGATCTGAGGACAAAACCATGGACACCTAGAACATAATTATATTTTATGTGAAATAACTGACTGGGAATGAAAAAAAGCATATCCACTTTCTAAAACAGTAAGAGTATGCAGAATATAATTTTGTTTGCCCACCAATGTGGGCTGAGATGATTTTTCATATTATGAGAATTTTCAGAAACCATTCATGTCAAAATCTTTGTGGTTACATTCCTGCCCTCTCTAGGTCTGGGTGGGTCGGAGCAATGCCAACACGGACGGCAGTTCCTCAGAATACCCGAGAAGCAGAAGTGTGGTCACAAACTATTTAACTCCCAAAGACACCACAGGTTTCACCCTTTATCCCACCCCAGTTCATTAATAGTTTTCTAGTTTGCATCTTTGATGCTGGCGAAAGGCAAGGAGTAGGCCTATTACCTTGTAGCTAACTTAATGAGCCCTCACAGCACTGGTAGTTACTAGCAAGGATAGCAGCATACAATAGCATCAGATCTGTGAATAATTTGTCATAACGTGACTACATTAATTTGTTATATATGGTTTTGATTGGAAGCCTTTATCACGAATAACCAGATGAGAATGAGGTAATTTAGAGAGGTGATGTCGCAGAAGAGGTTAACCAAGGTGGTTATCCACTGTTATGACATCAACCAGGAGAAGAGCTTGCTTCACCTTTTTCACAACTCTTCATCTGAGTCTCCAGAGAGCTGCCTCAAAATGATGGATGGTTGTCTCACCCACCTTCTACTACCTCCCCAGGTATTATATACCCACGAAAGACAGGAGAAGGTGGTAGGCCATTTTTTGGGAATCATGGAAGGTTTTTTTAGAAGGGTGGTGGGGATTAGTAGCAGGGTCCAGGTATGTAGGCCCAGACTTACTAAGGACTTGCATTGTCCTTGTGTGCCGCAAGTGGTCACAAGGCAACACAAGTCCAACTGAGATTTACTAAACCACACAGCGGCTGATTTGCACCACCTGGTGGAATTTTCTGAAGAAAAAGTAATGCAATGAAGCCCTTTCTGCTGTGTTGCATTACACTGTGTATGGGAGGTGTTCCATGGGTATAGCATGGGCATTCTCATGCATCTACCCATGGATTTTGCCACTTTCCAAGACTTACTAAACCTAAACTAGTAAACCTGGAAATGTGTCAAACTCCTATGTCTTTCTTAGGGAGGGTAGCACGGAAAAATATCTGTACACATATAAAGACAAATATGCCTCTTATGATTGTTTTTGTGCAGGAAGGTCTACTTTCTTGCACAAAAGCTATCCTGCCCATAATGCAGGCACTCGTTCACTTTGGTGCAAAGGTGCTTGCAGTGGTGCAAGGGTGCACACTCTGTGCCAGCACAAGGAAAGAGCAGAAATGCTCCAATCTTTTCAAATATGGAGCATTTCTGCTCTCTACATTTTACGTAAAGCAGCGCAGGGCAGCAACTTTGCTCACTATCCTGTTTTGCATTAAAGATGAGTAAATATGGACAAATGTTTGAGTTTGGAGGAGGGTAAGCATATCTCTAGGGTGGTGGTGGTGAGTGGCAGAAAGCAAGAGTTTTTAAAGATTTGTTGCAGTTTCTGTATGGCTCCCCCCTTACTCCTCTGCCCCAGTGTATTATTGGAGGGAGAGGGAAATGATTTGGGAAGGCTATATCCAACATAAAATTATAGATAGTTAAAATTTAAATTGTGGAAATGTTTTTCACCTTGAGGTTCACAGCTTTGCTTTGATTGTCTATTTGATTTTACACATAATCCCTCAATGAAAAACATCCCCGTAATGCACAGTTACCCATTTAAATTAATTCCCATTGGTGATGCAAGGCTTCCAGTGGAAGCCGTCAGCATGAATAATCAGGTTCAAAACTTGTTTATTAACTGCTACAATATAGCAGCATTGGGAGAAAAATGTTGTTTCCCACTGTTGCTGCATCATAAAGGAGGCCATGCTAGTGGCGTGCTGGCTGTCAGATCGATTAAAAACTGAGAGTACAGCGTCAGGTGCGGAGGGGTAGAGAAGGCCCGGATGGTGGTAGGGGTGGATGGAACGATACCAGTATATTGTTATCTTTAGGGGGAGAGCCACGTATGCATATCTTACCCGTTGCTCCTCTGCCGCTGCGTAGATGTCGAAAGCAGATTACTCGGAATCCACACATAACATAAAATTATAGATGAGAGAAAAGTGAATGGCAGATGTTTTTCACATCTAGATGATTCGGGCTTCACTCTATTTGTCTGTTTGATGTCACTTACAATATTTTCAATAAAACATCCCCATTATTCACTGTTACACATAATGAATTCTATAAGTTACATGGAAACTTATGTTCTGCGGATGTCCTGAAAATCTTGCATGGGTAAAGCCTTTCTGTACTGAGGCTGGAAACCACTATCACAGCATCTTAGGCGCACAGAACTGACTAGTGTTTTTAAACTGAAAGTGATTTGAATATGACTGAAATGGAGTTTCAACTCAGCTAAGAGGTCAGTTCCTGATTGAGCTATGTGCTTTTCGTTTAGATTCTGTACCTAGTTACACTTGATGACCCAAAACTGATTGCATCCGGCACGCTATCTTTTCTTGTGTATAATTACTGACAGCTGAAATGAGACTGATAGATGCGGAACAAAAAATGTCAGAACCTCTCATATATATGCAGATTAATTGCCTCATTTTCGCAAAGAACATCTTCTGCTGTGATGGTTATATGTACCAGTGGGAGTTCTAAACAATTCTTCCATCAAAGAAAATGCATGTGCTTAGTCGAGGAACTTACTTTCGACTGATAAATGAGGCGGGGTGGTTAATTTATGAAAATGCATCGCTGGAAAAAACACAAATGAATTTCGTATCGGAAACATTTGTTTTTAATTACGTTTCGAAATTATACAGTCTACAGGGTCACAGGCTTTACTCTGATTTAATGGAACAACTGCTAGTCGTCATGTATATTCAATACACGACCTTGGTTTCTTATCTGACGTGGTCTTATTTTAATGGGTTATCAATATCAAACGCATTATTTTAGTCCATTTTATCATTTCTAGTATCAAATATAACCAGGACACCGTTTCGTGATAATTTTTCTGATAGCGTAAACGCAAGCAGCAACATAATGTTAACTAAAATACTGTAAGGTGATGAATCTTATGCTTTGACTAGCACCCAAATGAGGGGCTCAAAACTCGATCCTTGGTTCTAACAGGTCCTACAGAAATTGATCGTATCTCACGCTTCCAAACTTATTACTTGAAAATGCATTTCAGGTCAGAAGGCTTAACATTCCAGGCCTTCAATGCAACACACCACTAAACAGTATGAAGCACTGGCAAAGCCATTAGGTCTGGCTTTGGCGCCAGCCTTTTGGCTTTGTTTGTACTAATTTGATTTGTCATGGTGTTTGTGTAAGTTTATTGCTGGGAGGAGCTACTAGGCCATCAACAATATTTAAAAACATGGCTAAAAGCAGACACATTTTTTGTTCTCTTAGAGCACAAATTCCATGGTAATGTTTGGCTCTGAACAGAATTAATTTGTGTGTAGATATGCTCCTTGTGGAAGAACAGAATGCCACCATGTAAAGTGAGGTTAGCCCATGGCTGAAGTGGGCTGGGCCACTATCTATGTCCTATATTGTAGTGGATGGAAAAAAATGTGAATGGCTCAGTAACAGACCAGAGAATAAGGAGGGCCAGACTGAAAACTTCTATTAGTAAATACCATATATTTATTGCTGAAAAAAAAAACCAAAGGTTAAAGTTGTACCAATATCTTACTTTACATTTAGAGAACCTTTCAAGTTCACTGAAAATACTAAAGGTTAAAGGAGTATTATAGTTAAGTGGAAATGTAAGTTAAAACATACAGTTTTAAACTAACATAACCACTGAAATTCACCATTTACAATTATCTCAAGGCATGCCCTAAAGTAACTATTGCCCACACCCCGCCATGCAAAGAGTCATTAATCGTGTACTTTCAGATGTTGCGATGAATGATGTCATACAACATGCCTCGAGTGATGTAATATGTGAGGTAATTAGCGGTGCATTACGAGGTTGAGAGTTATAGTTACTTTAGGGCCATTTACTATAATAGCGGCTGCAACATTTCTCACATTGTTGTGATCAGCCAATCAGATCACTCGGTACTAAAGGACCATGCCAGTTCTGTGGTACTAAGACAGCCAACCGAAAAAAAAGCCCAGTCATCCAATCAGAATACATTATTTTTAAAATATGCTTTCCTGCGGGACACTCCATCCAGATATCTCTATTTTTTTAACGTTTATTGATCAGAAATGGCTAAACTGATTTACACTAAATCCCCAAAAGCACACTTTTTTAGTAAAGATATATGCCCTCATTATGACATTGGCGGTAAATGCCGCTTACCGCCACGGTGACAGCCGCCAACATATCGCTGAAGTGGCAAATATCCGTTTGCCATATTATGACACACATGCTCGACTTTGACAGAATACAGTCACATACACAAATCCGCCAGCCCAAAGGTCAGTGCAAATGTGGTGGCGGTCCCAACACTCATACCGTTATGCCATCAAAACAAAGCCCATCACAGTAGGATCCGCGAATCACCACGGCGGACATTAAATGGCGGCAAACCATTTGCGGTACATACGGCTGTGCTCAGAATGGACACCCACATACAAAACAACACTACATTGGCCAATACGAAAAATACACACCGGACACTCATACACACACCACACCCACACCAATATAAACCACACACCAATATAAAACACCCACCCACAACCCTTTACAAATACAAATCATTGCCACCAGACTGACACCAAGACTACTGCGACAACTAAACACACACCAATTACATTCCTCACGCACCCCACATCACACACCCCACCGCATCACTCAACACACTCTCACCAACACACACCACACAACACCCATGTCCCCACAAAGGCACGCCCATTTCACTGAAGAGGCGTTAAGGGTCATGGTGGAGGAAATTGTCAGGGTAGAGCCGCAGGTGTTTGGAGCAAAGGTACACCAGATATCCATTGCAAGGAAGATGGAGCTATGGACAGAATCGTAGACAGGGTGAACACCATGGGACAGCACCCAAGAATAAGGGATGACATCAGGAAGAGGTAGAATGACCTATGGGGGAAGGTGCGTTCCATAGCCCCAAGGCACCAGCTCGCCATACAGAGGACTGGTGGTGGACCCCCACCTCCTCTCCCACAGCTCACAGCATGGGAGGAGCAAGTCTTGGCAATCCTGCATCCTGAGGGACTCACTGGAGTTGCCAGAGGACTGGATACTGGTAAGTCAACAATTACCACTTATCACCCCCCATAGCTGCATGGCATCTCACACCCTCACCCTCACTCCCATCACTACACCCCATCCCACATACTGCACCTACACATATGACTAACCCCATTACCAAGCCCTGCATGCTATACCAATGCATGGACAGCCATCCCAGCCCTGCATGGGCACCTATGCACAGCATAGGGAAACTAACAATCCCACACTACATCATCATACACAAGCAAAAGGTGGCAGGGCAAGCCAGGGATGTACAATATGTCACACACATGAAGCATAATACATCACTTACATCCCCATAGGTACCCTGGCCAATGTCAGCGGAGAGGAGGTGCCACGACTATCAAGTCCCCCAACAGAAGATGCCCCCATTGATGACAGTAACTCTGGACTTCTAGATCTGGATGACCTACCTGGCCCATCAGGGACCACTGGATAGCCAATCACCCAAGCCCACTCACAGTCCACCACAGAGCCTCCCCCTTCAGTATCCAACACCACAGCACCCACCCATCGTACCCACACCTCTGTCCCCAGGAAATCTCAATCAGCAGTGTCCCCACCTGTACAGGGACCCCAGGCCGCACCTCTCCCCAAGATAATCAGGGCCCTGGGGTCAGTGGCAGTGGGCACACCGTTCAGGGGACAGAGTCACACGCCAAAAGGGAAACAGGGAGGACTGCTGTGCACCTGGGGAGGACAGGATCAGGGAACCTACTCTCCAGGAGGAACTCTCCGAGATCCTGGGAGCCTACCAACATTCCCAGGACACGATGGGCCAGATCCTTGACAACGTGCAGTAGAACAGGTGGCTGTAGGAGGACAGTGTCAGGGGATCAGTGAGGACTTGAAGGCCATTAACACCACCCTGATCTCCATAGTAGAGGTGCCGGCAGACATGGCCAACATCATGAGGGAGACAACAGCACAGCAGGGGATCCCTAACACTAGCCAGTCTAATGACCAGCCCTCCACTTCCTCTCCAGCTAGTGGGCAGGAGGCCCCGCCACAGGACCCACAGGCCACAGCATCCCTCCCCCTGCAGAAGGTGAACCATCCCGCAAACATTCCCAGTGACCCAGACAGAAGCCAGAGACATTTGCCAAGACCCCCACCGGGAAGTGACACTCTCCTGATTGTCCCCCTTGTGTTCCACTCAGTCACCATGACCACTTTGAACTGCCATTGCTCCCCTTCCGATGGCCCCTTGAACAGTGCACCTGTGCTACAAACAGACTGGAATAATACCCTAAACTTTCCTCCATCATCACCCCATTCCATTGCACTTTCACCTCAATTACTTAGCACTCAAATAAACACCATTGAACACAACTTGACTACTAGTATTTTATGTTTTAAAAATGTGTATTTATGGAAACAGTCACATCCATTGCACACTGTGAGAGCCTAGAAATAATGACCTGTAGCTGGCTGTAGTCAGCACATCAGTACACAGTAAGTTGAGATAAAAGGAAGTTAATGCCATCAAGCTACAGCCCGAAAGAATACCCCAACGGTCGTAGACATGTGCAGTTGCAGTGTCTCACCTGTGTGTCATTGGAAGTACTTATGGATAACTGATGTTCTGTTGTCCTCATCCTCAGCATCTTCATCCTCAGTGTCCTCAGGGTCTACTGCTGCCACAGGGGCATCTCCAGTCTCTTCCTCCTGCAGAAAAGGTACATGGCATCTGAGGGCCAGGTTGTGCAATATGCAGCATGCCACTACTATCTGGCAGACCTTCTCGAGTGAGTAGCACAGGGATCCACCTGTCAGATAGAAGCACCTGAACCTGGCCTTCAGGAGGCCGAAGGTCCTCTTGATGATCCGTCTGGTTCGCCCATGTGCCTCATTATAACTTTCCTCAGCCCATGTCCTGGCATACCTCACAGGGGTTAGCAGCCATGATAGGTTTGGGTAGCCAGAGTCACCTTCAAGTATTGAGGGAGCACATGTAGCTTCACACAATCCTATGGGGTTAACAACAGAAGACATACACTAATATACAGTGTGTGGGGACCAAGGCTCACCTATTACCCACACCCCGTGCCTCTGAAGTTGGGCCATCACATTTGGGATGCTGCTATTCCTCAGAACAAAGGCATTGTGCACCGACCCAGGATACTTAGCATTGACGTGGGAGATGTACTGGTCCACCAGGCACATCATCTGCACATTCAATGAGTGGAAACTCTTACAATTCCTGAACACCTGTTCATTCTGAGGGGGTGGGACAAATGCAACATGTGTACTGTCAATCACCCCAATGATATTGGGGATATGTCCCATTGCATAGAATCTGGCCTTCACAGTGGCCAATTCTTCCAGCTGGGGGAAGTAAATGTAGTTGTACATGTGTTTTACCAGGGCAGACAACACTCTTGCCAGCACAATTGAGAAAATTGGCTGTGACATTCCTGCTGCCAAGCCCACGGTCACTTGGAAGGAACCAGTTGCCAAGAAGAGGAGCACTGATAGCACTTGCAAAAGGGGGGGTCCCAGTTGGATGACAGATAGATGAGATCAGGTCTGGCTCCAATTGGGCACACAGCTCTGTGATTGTGGCCCTGTCCAGTCTATAAGTGAGGGTAATGTGCCTGTCCTCCAGTGTAGCTAAGTTCACCAGGGGTCTGTACACGGGGTATGTATCCACCTCCTATTCGTCCGCAGCAGTAGGTATCTAAGGGACACAAGAGAGAGTAGGCTGTCACAATTGGAACAATGGAACCACAACTTCAGTCTACATGGTGCACTTATGTAATGGGACAGGTGTGTGCCATTCTAATTTGTGACACAGTTATTGTCGATATTACTGTTCCCCCCCCCCCCCGAAATGGCGACCGCCTGCTCAGGATGTAGGGACAGGTGGTAGTGAGGTAATTCCGCCGACATTGGGCGTCATGGCGGAAGGTGGTCTTGCACCGCCATGCAATTCCTCAGAGGATAATATGGGGCTTTAAGGAGTACAGTGCCCAATGGGGATCTGCGCCGGCGGTGATGGTGTACACTGCCGCAGGCGTGACTGCTATTTCCTATCTGATTCCTCACTTGTTTCCAGACCTTCAACAGGAGAACACCTACACTGCGTGTGCTGCTCTGACCTGTGTCTGGAACCTACCATGGCCTGTGTGACTGGGGAAAGGGCCCCTGCATTCGGAGAAGTTGGAGCGACTGGTGGATGGGGTCCTACCCCAGTACGGACTACTGTACGGGCCTCAAGATCAACAGGTGAGTACACTTTGGGCCCAATGCATGTGGGAAGGATGCATGGAGATTTGTGTGCAAGCATCGTGTAAGGGGGTAGGGGGAATGTCTTGTGGCGGTGTACATGGTGTGTGCTGAGCAATGTGTCTGCCAATGGTGATGGAAATTGGTATGGTGGGCCATTTGTATGACAGGCTGGACTGTTTGTATAATGGTGTTCTCCTGTCTGTATTGCATGTGCAGGTCAGCGCCCATCAAAAGAAGGGAATATGGCGTGCCATCGCCAAGGAGGTGCGGACCCTGGGGGTCTATGGCAGGCAGAGCACCCACTGTCTGAAACGGAGGGAGGACCTGATACGCTGGGCACGGAAGACAGTGGAGGCCCAACTGGGGATGGCCTCCCAATGAGGAAGAGGGTGCCCGTCAGACCCTGACCCCCATGTTGGCCCGCATACTGGCAGTGGCCTACCCAGAGCTGGATGGGCGCTTGAGGGAATCACAGAAGCCACAAGGTGTGTACAGTGGGTGTCATTATATATTTTGGCTGGTGGGGTGGTATCCGGGTGGAGGATGTGTGTTAGTGGGTGCCCTAAGGCCAGGCCAGACATTACAGCATGGGTCATCTCAAGCGTAATGTGTGTATGGCAAATACTGGTAATCTAGCTTGTCAGCAGTCCATTTCAGGCAGGGCATCGTGGGACCCAGGAGTGCTGTAGTTGGAGGTGTGTGGCCCTCATCTTGCCTTGGTAACTAGCCATATCACTGGTAGTGCAATGCATAGTGCTTAAGCCTGTTCCCTATGTGTGATGGTGATGTGTATGCCAACTGTGATGTTGGTGCAGTCATTGACCAGTGTGTCCTTTGTCTCTCTCTCTCTCTCTCTCCCCCTTTCTTGTAGCGTCATGCTGTCCTTGTGTGCATTAGCATCATCTGGTGGAGGAGCAGGGGCACCGGCGACAGAGGGAGCTGCATCCCACAGGTCCCAGGAAGCAGAGTTCACCGACGCCGAGGGAACCAGTGGGACGGAGGGCGAGGGGAGCCCCACGGCGGAGACTGGAGGTAACAACACAGACTCAGATACCTCCTCTGATGGAAGCTCCCTGGTGGTGGCAGACACCTCTGTGACCACCCCAGCTGCAGGTACAGCCACCACCCCCATACCATCAGGGCCCTTCTAGTAGCCCCTCAGCGAGTTGCCCATGCCCGCTCACCCAGGAGGGTGGGCATCTCCTTTGCCCCAGGCACCTCAGGCCTTGTCCCAGTGATCCATGCTGCCCTGAGTGAGGACGTTATTGACCTACTGAGATCCATCTCTGTATGGCAATCAACCATTGTGAATGCCATTCAGGGGCTGGCATCCCAGATGCAGCAATGCAATGCATTCCTGGAGGGCATTCACGGTGGATTGGCGGCCCAACAGAGATCGATTCAGGCTCTGGCCTCCTCTCTGATGGCAGCCATTGGCCCTGTTTCTACCATCCCCCCTCCAACTACCACTTCCCAGTCCCATTCTCAGCAACACCAACCCATCCCAGGCACACATACAGATGAGCATGCACCCAAGACAACACCCAAGAGTGGCACAGGCAAACACAAGCACCACACTTCATCACACAAGCACTCATGCAATCACCATACAGTTGCAGACACGACAACATCCACTGCCTCCACTGTCTCCCCCTCTTCCCCCTCCGCCACCTCACTCCCATTCATGTCCATACTCACACATGCATGCATTACATCAACATCCACCACCAGCATCACCACACCAAGCAGCACACACACCTCCCTAACAGACACTTCAACAACAGCCATGCACCCGTCCCCTCTGTCCTCTCCCATCCTGTCTGTCACCCTCTCCTAAGGGACACAAATACAAGCACTCACACATCCAACAGCCATCCTCCTTACATCAGCATATAGCCCATGCACCTGCACCCAAATCCAGCAGACATACACCTCCTACAACCACTCCCTCTACCTCCACCCCATCACTCCTCCCTCCTCCTTCCCCACTGTCCCTAAAAAGCTTTTCCTTTCCCAACTTGACCTCTCCACCCCGCCATCCTACCCGTATGAGCAGGGCACCAAAGAACCAGCCCAGCACCTCAGTCAAACAGTCCACGGGGGCAGTGGTGGAACCACCAACTCATGGTGGTAAGGATACCACACCTCCAGGCAAGAAGGGGAAGGAGCCTGCACCTCCAGGTAAGAAGGGGAAGGAGCCTGCACCTCCAGGTAAGAAGAGGAAGGAGCCTTCACCTCCATCCAAGGAGGGGAAGGAGCCTGCACCTCCATCCAAGAAGGAGAAGAAGCCATCCAGCCATGCCAGGAAGGGTAAGGAATCCACACCCCATGTAATGGAGGAGACAAAGCCCTCTACTCCAGCGGAGGCTGTCAGGGTGACACCTCCACCACCATCAGCGGTCACAGGGCCCCCACCGCCAGCTGAGGAAGTGCAGCCATCACCACCTGCAGAGGCTGCCCAGGAGGCACCTCCATCCACCACCACACTGCAGCCATCACTGACTGCAGAGGCTGCCCAGGAGGCACCTCCATCCACCACCACACTGCAGCCATCACCAACTCCAGAGTCTTCCCAAGAGGCACCTCCATCCACCACCACACTGCAGCCATCACCAACTGCAGATGCTGCCCAGGTGGCACCTCCATCCACCACCACACCGCAGCCATCCCTACCAATGGACGCCATGTAGGCCACCCTGCAGGGGCTTCTGTATGAGGTGCCCCCTCCAGAACCAGTGGGCAAGTCACCCACCTGAGAGACTGTGGCCTTGCACTACCCAGGACAGAGCAATGGGAATGTTGCCCCATCCAGAACCAATGGGCAAGACACCCACCTGAGAGACTGTGGCCTTGCACTTCCCAGGACAGAGCAATGGGCATGTTTCCCCATCCAGAACCAGTGGGCTTGTCCCGAATCTGGCTGAGGTGCCCCCCCTCATTACCCCTGAGGTGCCTGCCCACTTGCAAACTGATGCCCCTACAGAGTTCTATCTGAATGAATTCAGGATTCAAGTTGGGCCTAAGACTGTGCCCTGTGGCTATGTGGGCCCTTAGAACATTGGACTTGGCAGTGTCCCTTTGTGTACATGTGTACATATCTGTTTCATTGACAATTTTATATTTATTTGCTGTTGATCTGAATACATTCACTTTGGTGCATTCCTGCTGTCCGTGCATTATTCTGCCATGTATCGGGTGCAAATTGTTTTTCGTGTGCAGCTGGTTGTGTGAATGGTGTGTGTGTGAATGGTGTGTGTTGTTCGTGTGTGTGCCACCCTCGTTTTCCTCCCACCCTCCATTGTGTGCTAGGCGGCTGTAGTCACTGTCATCGTCTTCGTCAGCGTTGGTGTTCCAGGTGGAGCATAATGTAGAAGGTCATCGGTAAAACTTGAAGTTCGGGTTCCATGGCGGCATTGTTCTTCCCTGTGTCTCTGATGGTGAGTCAGTTCTCTTCAGTGATGTGTTTTTGCCAGGCTTTTGATGGCGTTGGTAACACCCCAGAAAAGGTGGTGGTTTGCAGTGTCATAATATGGTGGGCGGTACTTTGTCTCCCGCCTGGCTGTTGGCGGCTACCACCGTGGTGAGTGTTGTTTCCACCCTGGCGGTTTGTGTGGTACATTGGCTGTCTATGGGAGTTGTCACCGCCATGGTCATAATTTGGCAGTAGGTACCGCCAGCCTGTTGGCGGTATTACTGCCACTTTATCACTCACTGCCTGGGTCATAATGAGGGCCATAGTTTTTGCTAAATTTCATGGAATTCGGTTTAGACATTTTTTCTCTATTGGTATGTAAAATTCCCATGGAAGGAAAAATGCTTCAGGAAAAATACATTTAGGGACACCTTCTGTTTCTCTGCTGCGCTTGAAGGATCACCTAGAAACTGTCCAGGAAAGGGCAGAGGTGGATGAATCTTTTTTCTGAAAGTTTTGTGAAGATTTGTCAATTCACCAAAATTATTATCAAAACAAAAAACACTCTCCCTATGGAAACTCTGACCTAACTATAATTAAACAGTGGAGACCACCACATATTAACCACAACTGCCCTCTATTGCCCACCACCTAAAATCAGTGCACCTAAGAAGTACATTGCTCTAGGGAATCACATTAATGGAAAACAATCACAACGGCTCAGCTCTAAGCTCTTTTATATTTTTGTAAATATTGGGAAACATTCTTTAAATAAGAATGATTTGATGTGCAGTTGTTGACAATGTGCCTCAAAAACGTTTGCATATTCAAATAACTACCACTAGGTAACACACTTTGAGGATCATGAGAGGAGATAAGCACTTTTGGATTCAGTAGCATAGCAAAGTTGCAATTAGTTCCAATGCAAGGAAGGGAAGGAAAATGCCACCCTGCAGGACCTGGTTTTAGAATAAAAGGCAGCCCTGAAGCGGGCAGTGTGAACCTCTGGACCCGAGTGTCACTGCACTGGTTGCATTGTTGGTAGCTATGTGCCTGTTTGGATTACATATGACTACCAGCTCAAGCACTGTCTATGTATTTGAAGTGGTGGTTTGGGAGGCGGGGGAGGTTGATGGCATGTTATTCTCTCCCTACCAGTCCAAAAAGATGTAGCAGTTCCCTAACTGACAGCATGTACACATTGGACATGAACACTTCCCATTTAAAGTCGAAAAGAACAATATTTCTACCAGCACTGTAACCAGGCAGCATACTACAGAAACTTGTAAAGTCTGGCTGCCCTTCTGCGTTTTAATCACGGTGTGCAGTTGCCAGCCAGCATTGGATCCTCTGTGTTAGGGTAATGTATAAAGCGAGAGCCCAGAAGAGTAAGTCCTATACACTCTAAAACCTACAAAATACATTTCTTATTTAGGCAAAAAAAAGCCAGGAAATGTGTTTGGCTCTTGCTTTCTAGGAAGAAATAGAAGCCTTATTGCATGATGGCATTTGTACTAAAATATACCTTGCTCAGGGAATTAGGGGTTGCTGGTGGGGTGGTGTTACGTCTCCCAGCAGGCCCCTGCCCACCTGACTCATGGCCCAGGAGGATGGGGCTGCAGTGCTGTAAAAGTGCTTTTTCATGCCCACGGCGCGGATTGCCTGGTGTGTGTTGCCCACAAGTGTTGACCTGATGGGACGGGGCTCTGTCCCCAGCAGGCCCTTGTCCACCTGACTCACCGTCCAGAAAGAGGGTCTGGCAGCACTACAAAAGCGCTTCTTAATGCCCATGGGGTGGGACATGACTGGGCTCATGCCGAGGCAAATACCGGGCCACCAGTGGGCACATCCGCACCTGTCAGAGCCCGGAGGAGGCTTTGCTGGGCCACCCCTGTTGTTTTTTTGTTTTTTTTTTCTCTCTTTTGTATTTTGAAGGTGCTCTGCTGCTGGATGCCCTATACCCACACACTAATTTGACCAAATCTCTTTGGACTGAGTTTGATCCAAACATTTTTTTACACAAGTGCACATGTCCACATAGAAACTGCTATGCGGAGGTGCTATTGATCTTTAGCGTTTGGATATTTAGGCCCTCATTTTGACCTCGGCGTTCTTTTGGAAAGACCGCTGAGGTACCACTGTGCTGAAGACTGCCAGTGCAGGCGGTTTTCCGTGCAGCGTATTATGACTGCTGGCAGCCCTCCGTCCTTTTTCGGACCGAGAGCTGCCAGCAGCCATACTGGCGGTCGGCGGGGAAGTGGAGGCTGCTCTACCTCCACCGCCACGTCATCAGAATACCGCCCACTGAATCACGTCCCATGATTTGGCGTAGCGGTGTTCTGGTAACGGGGTGCTGGCGGTAGAGCAGCCCTCATGGATCCCGTTCCCTCCCGGAGGATCATCAGACCAGCTAAGGTGATCGTCCGTTATGGGAGGGGGGTGGTGGGTGCTGTGTATTGTGTGCGTGCATGGGGGTGTGAGTGTGAGTGTGTAGAGGGTGTGTGTGAGTGCGTGTATGCATGCGGGGTGTTGTGTGTGTCTGTCTTTATGTTTGTCTGTGAGTATGTGTGCGTGTATGTCTGTATGTATGTGTGCGTGTATGTCTGTGTGTGTGTCTGTTGGAATGTTTGTTAGTATGTGTGCGGGTATGTGTGGTGGTGGTGTCTGTGTGCGTGAAGGGGGGGTGTGTCGATGTTGGGGGTGGGTGGGGTCCTGCCACCTTTAGGGGGTGGTAGGGGGGTGGGGGGGGGATTGAGGACACGGGAGTGGGGGAGACCCCTATCAGTGCTAGGGAAGGAATTCCCTGGCACTGATAGTGCCTACCGCCATGGATTTCGTGGCGGTACAAAACCCCATGAAATCCATGGCGGTATGCAGGGTTGTGATACCGCCAGCAGTGTAATGACAGCCGCTGGTCTGGAGACCGAAGTCTCCAGCCCAGCAGTCATTACCACCCTGGCGGTCAGAGTGGAGAAATGGCGGTTTAGCATGGCAGTCACCGCCATGCGTGTAATGCAATTTTTTTTCCCACCGGCCTGTTGGCGGTATTACCGCCATTTCTCCACCGACCGCCAGGGTTGTAATGAGGGCCTTAGTGTTAATTAGTACTGTGTACAATTAGTATACTTGTTATTGTCCACTTAGGATAGATAGTTGTTTTGTGGTAACTATCTGCTTTGACTCGCTCCTTTACAATGGGGAAACGAAAGGCCTCTGAAGTATTTCAGGGCATCACAAATCACCTAAAGGGCCCGTTAAGGAAATCAACCTCTTAATAGAAGGGGCCGAGTCTTTACATCTCAAGGACATTCTGGTGTCATTTAAAAAAATAAGGAAACAGCTCCTGCTATCTCTAGTATTTCCAAGGGGCAGCCAAGTAGGCAATGTACCTCAAAAGCTCCATCTGATTCAGACGCCCAAGACCCAGCCAATAAGGGTGACCCTGCTCTGGTAACTCAAGAATCGGCTTGCGCGGGTGAGTCATCCAGTTAATTTCCTTCTGTTTACTCCATACCTTGGAGCAACCAATTTGCACCTTTGAAGAATTTGGTTGGGGAAGAAAAGAATACAGAAAGGCTCTGCATGCCCAAAAACGCAATACCCTCACCTTCCTCCTCTCAGAACAGCATAACTCAACTTCCATCACAGTTGAAAGCCCTAAGGGGTGAAGTGGGAAATCTTAAGTCATTGATTATATGTCTCACTAGCATGCTTAAACAACTAGTTATGGTGAGGATCCTCTCTCAGTCTAACACACAACACTCTACAGAAGGCTTGGACTCACACCCTCTGATCATAGTACTCAGGTCCACCCCAGGACACATACCCATAGGCTCATCTGAACCTACATGCCCTTGCCAGGCTAACACATCAACTAGGGGAACTGAAAAGTTACATTTTTGCAATGATCAGAGGCCTGTGAGATCCGTAGGCCCCCACTCCATTCAGACAGTTAAGCAAACATAGTGAAGCGCACTCTGGTCAGGGTCGCATTGGATCCTAAATGCGTATTCATTAACGGCCCACTACCTCTTCACACCTTATGCCTCCCGATGAACATCTATTTTTATGGTTAATGTTCCAAAACCCTCATTGCACAAAAAAAGCTATTAATTGACTCCGTCAGGTGAGGGGCTGTTGTTCAGTCATTTGTGAGGCGACATTCGACTAAAAACATGAATTTGGATAGTATTAAATTATTATTTAAGGAGGGGAATCTGGTTGACAATTTAGTCGCCTTGGACATCAGAAGAGAAATAGTCGACTCAAATACCAGTGGGCTGATGTTAGTCGCCCCAACGAATCTTGTAATTCCCTAAATCCTGTGTATGTACTGTCCTCTTTACGTGAAATTGCTGACTATCATCTCGCAGTACTAATTTAATCAATGCTCTGTTGCCCACGATCACACAAGAGCGCTGTCCGGATAGGGTTTCTTTTAGCTTTAATGTCCGAATGGTTATTCCAGTGTATATGATCCGTGAAAGATTACTTTATCAACAAATGATCTCTCTCCTGTTGTATTTTTTATCTGCTTCTGTTCCCTCCTCCTGTCCACCCAGCTGTGTTGTTTCAGGCTGTGAAAATTCTTCTTCCATTACCACTTCAACTTTTATCGAACCTCCAATGGCACTAACTTTGTGGAATGTGGCTGGCCTTAGGTCAAAATTTGCCCTACCTGACTGAATTATATGATTTTTGTTTATTTCAGGAATCCTGGTGTGTAGAGCAAACCAGGTTATTTAATTTTTTCCAGCATAATCTAATTCAGTATGGAGACCTCTGGGAGGGTCAAAGATTGGGTTTAGACCAACTTTACATTGTAAAATTTTGAGAATTGATATAGATTACCCAGATATTCTTGCCATCCAGTTGGCCAATGACAGGTTCCCCATATTGAAATTTATAAGATTTCTTTTAAAGTGATAAAGGTCAGTCATGCTTCAAAGACTGTTCAATGTCTAGAGGAACATCTGGAAAAGAATCAGAGTCAATCCTTGCTTATCCTTGCAGGAGATTTTAATACAACGTTTAAGCCTCTGGACAGAGAATGTGTTAGCCTCTCTTTTGATGAGGATGAGAAATGGGCTGTTCCATCGCTTGATCTTCCTGTAAAAAGGTGGACAAAAGCTGCTCTATAGCTTAGTGACGTATCCTTAGAATTAGGGGTTAGGGCCACAAATGGCTGGATCAAATCTGATACAAAGGAGGCTTGCACTTATAATAAACCAGCTCACACAAGTCTCGTTGATCACGTCTTAGTTGACTTGAGGATATAGCCTGAAGTAGAGGATATGGTCACAGTTGACAGGTTAGAAAGTGATCATAACCCTGTGTGTCTTATAATGGTAGATTTCTGTATTAGGCCAACACACAATTCTTTTCCATTCTCTTCCACTAAAACTGTAGTGTCTTCTAACAATAAGCGCAGGTTAAAATGTGCCATTTGGCCGATCGCCCTGATAGCTTAATGGCCATTAAACAAGATCTAGAATTTTTTTTTAAACAAAAATGAGTGGGTGTTCAAATTCAGAAGGAAATATAAATACTTTAACAGAAAACCTGCTTGCTTTATAATGTTGGAGGTTTTTTTAATATTCTGTACTGTGCACTCACAGGAGTGGTTGACACTTTCCATACAAAGAAGAGTTTGGGTAAAATCTTGTTTCTGCTGGGATCTTCGATTGTTCAAGTACCAGAGCAAACTTACTGTGTCTTTCTAAACTAGTAAAGTCCTCATATGTTTTCAAACATGAACATGTAAGATGTCAGTGATGATAGTATATATTTGCCCTCCAATCAGATAGGCTTTTCACCAGACACTTTGGAAAGTGTTAGTGAGATCTTAGCACATATTAAACTAGGCTTCACTTCCTACTGTTATGTTCAAGTTTATCATTGCTTGAAGGCCCTTGTAAAATCCTTGTCGACAGAGGTCAGCAAAGACTACGGGCCTTCCTCGCCCATGCAACATACTAAAAGCCAAGGCTGCACATCTTTACATAACGGTTTCCTGCAGACTTTTGTCTTGTAGGTCTATTGTCACAGAGTACTCTGTAGTTCTTGTCTCATCTCCAGCTAGTGTCTTCTTGTACCAGCGTAGAGTTCATTTGTCACATAACTTGTCTGTTTGGCCTCTGAACCTATTTACCAACAGAGGGGGGTTGGTGCAATGCTAGTTCCCTTCTAAGAGCGTCTGTAAATTTCCATATTGTATTATTGTTACAGAGCCTCCAAGAATACTGTACAGAGTTCTATTAATCTTCATAACTTGTAACCAATTTTGAAATCTCAATGTGCTTTGTAAAGTAATATTTTGCACATTTTAGTTTGGGGATTACACTCTCCCTGCCCTGTAAGTATTAGGAAGTAAAGCTGTCTTTTTGCATGTAGAGTAATTTTTAATGTCCATCTCCTATGCTACCCATTTCTAATTACCATCAGTCACATCACCCAAATAATTGCCATTCACCCTCTGATTCCACCACACAATCTTCTCATTTCCTCTCATCCAATGTGAGAGCAGCAACACTGAAGAAATCATAGATCTGTCCTTCTCTAAATAGATGTTTTGTGCTCACCTTTGGCAATTAAGCCAGAACATCAAGGTGGTCCTCAGAGAACATCTGTGATGTATTCAGTGCAATAGTAAAACCTTAAAACTCCAAGCATTTTATAAGGGAGTGCAGAAAGTCAGAATGCCTCCATAAGTGAGCCAACTATGCTCTGTGAAGGCTTGTAGTACTTCACTATATGGTACCATCCTAGTTTATGATGAGACCATGGCACTGATTCCGGTGCTCATCCATCAGTGCTTCCTCCACTGCTGTTTCATTCCTGCAAAAACATTTGGAAACTCTCAACTGCCTTTTTCACCTCTGCTGGTCTTTCGTCTACCATACTGTGGTAGGACATTACATTACTGACAAAGCTCATGTAGTAAGGCTCTAAAAAACAGAATTTCAATGAGACAGAAATGGGCATAAGTCGATTGTGCTCTTGTTTATCATTGCAGCATGCCCCATACATCATATCACATGGAGCTACCAACATAATACTGAGTTACATCCTGTGTGTTAATGTTTGCTCACATGAAATGGGATCTACAATCGCTTTGTGTGCTACATCACAATGGTGAGTAAACGTGTGACCGGCTTTTATCCTTCTGCTATGGGAGTGATGGGCAATTGGGTAATTCATGTGACAAGTATTGCCTGTTGTCCCTTGAACCTCCATAGCCCAATACTAGTGAGAGCTCCTTGACTTCTGGACTAAATGATGTTAACAGTAAAGGCTTATTCTGAGGGCAGAATATTGTTTTCATTTAACAGGAGATAAAAATCAAAATGTACTGTCCCATGTTACATGCACAAAAAATGTATTTGCAAGGCAAAAACATAGTTGAAAGGCAGCAGAGAGCAGCACAGGGTCACAGGCAAGATACCGTCAAGAGGTAATTTGAGGCTTAGCTGGTGTCAAGAGCAGAAGTACATCTTGCTTGGACTTTACTGCTCCTGAAAGAGACGTTTTTCCAGCTCTGTCATACATAGGACAGAGATTGCATTGATCCTGATAGATATGGGGATTACATTTGAGGGTGCATAGATGGATTTGACTGGTTGTATTGTTTTACTTGTTTGCACTTCTGCAGTTTGATGGGGTCCTGTATGCAGGTTTGCCGAGAGCCATTCCAGCTGGTAAGCTTTCGAGTCAGAAAGCTCATTTGCTGCTGGTGATGGATTTGCAGATGATGCAGCTGGGTTTGAAATTAAAGCTGACCAGCAAAGGGAGCCAGTAGAGTTCCATTAGTGAGAAGGTGATGTGATATTATTATTTTCCGTCCATGAAGATGCATCCTGGAGCCTGTGCAATGCATTAAGTCGAGCAGTGTGCAGTCTTGGAGACTTTGGAGCTGTGCATTGCTGTTAAAGCCCTCTCAGATCTGAATAATGGCAGATTTTAACTTGCTTTCCAGTAAGAATGGTTTCACTTTCTTTAGCAGAAAGAGCTGGTACCAGGATGTCTCTGTATTCTTGACGATAGGTTGCTTGATGGTGAGATCCTTTTGTTGAGTGAATCTGAATGTTCTTGATGTTTGGTGAAATTTGGTATACAAATCCATCCAGATTTACGTCATTGAGCCTGGTGTGGATTAGCTGTTGCTTGTTGTTCTTGGTGAATAGAAGGATTTTTAATTTAGTGGGGCTGAGTTTCAAGATTGTGCTGTGCATTCAGGTCAACGAGCAAGCAGTATTAGAGGCATTGGATGTCTTGAGCAGAGAGGAATTTCAAGCAGAGTTGTTTGTCAACAGCATATTTCGATGCAGGTATAAGCGAGTAGAGTACGAACAGGCTCTATTAAGAGGTTGAAGATGACAGGAAACAAGATGAAAATGTTAGGAATTTTTTAGAATATCAAAGTACCTAAGCGACTGAATTGGTGTTGGTTGTTTAGACAGGAAGAGAACTAGTGAAGGATATTTCCAAAGAATGGCCTTCAAGATGTCAGGCTATGGGTGAAAATGGGATGGTCTGCAGTGTTGAAGGCAGCTGAAAGGTCCAGCGATATCGAGGAGTATTTTTTAGATTAATCAATCAATCAGTCTTTTTTAAAGCACAACACTATCACTCCTCGGGGTATCTGGGTGTTGAGATTGCTGAGTTTGCGTCGAATAGCCAGGTCTTGAGTTGCTTACTGAAGTGTGCCAGGGAGGGTGCCATTCGGAGGTGGAGCAGGAGGTCATTCCAGGCTTAGGTGGTGATGTAGGAGAATGCATGGACCCCGCTGCCAGTGCGATGAATGCAGGAGAGGATATGTGGGAGGGTAAATGAAGTGGAGTGCAGGTGTCTCGAGGGAAGATGGAAGTTCAGCCGGTGGTGATGTAGGAAGGTCCTTGTTTGGGGAGGGCTTTGTAGGCGTGTGTGAGCATCTTGAACTGCCATCTTTTCTGGACAGGGAGCCAGTGGAGGTTTCTGAGGTGAGGAGAGATGTGGGCACACTTGGGGAGATCCAGGATGTCTGTCTGCCACGTTCTGTATTGTCTGGAGTCTTCTGAGGAGCTGGAAGGAGATACCGTGTAGAGTGTGTTGCGGTAGTCAAGGTGGCTGGTGACTAGGGCTTATGCAATGATCTTTCTGGTGTTTAGAGGCATCCATCTGAATATATTGCAGAGCATGCAGAGGATGTAGAAGCAGGAGGATGCAACTGCGTTGACTTGTTGTTTCATTGTCAGTTGACTGTCCATGATTATGCTGAGGTTATGAGCATGGTCAGTCGGTGTTGGTGTGGGTCTGAGTTCTTCTGGCCACCAGTTGTGGTCCCAAGTGGAGGTATTTTTTCCAAAGATCAATACCTCAGATTTGTCAGAGTTCAATTTGAGGCACCTGTTTCTTGTCCAGTCGACTACATCGGTCATGGAGTTGCAGGAGTTGGCTTTGGTGTTAAAAGGGTCGTTGGTGAGTGATAGGACGAGCTGAGTGTTTCAACGTGAGAGATTATGTTGAGTCCGTAGGATCTGACAATGTCCACGAGGGGTGTCATGTAGATATTGAACAATGTGAGGCTGAGGGATGATCCTTGGGGCACGCTGCATATGATATCCTTGAGAGTGGAGGTGAAAGGATGTAGATGGATTCTCTGGGTGCTTCCTGAGAGGAATGAGATGATTCACTTGAGGGTGTGTTGTTGTATGGTGAATTTCTGGAGTCTGTCGATGAGGATGTGGTGGGCGATGGTGTCAAATGCTGCAGGCAGTTCAAGGAGAATCAAAACCACTGTTTCACATTGGTCGAGAAGGGTTCTGATGTCATCTGTTGCAGCGATTAGCATGGTCTCAGTGCTATGGTTGGCCCAGAAACCTGATTGAGATGCGTTGAGTAGGTGGTTTTGTTCAAAGTAGTCGGTGAGCTGTTGGTTGATGGCCTTCTCAAATACTTTGGCTATGTATGGCAGCAAGGAGATCAGCATGTAGTTCTTGAGGCCACTGGGGGCGGCTGTGTGGTTCTTTGGGGGGGATGTTGTGGGGATGGAAGCATTGAGGAGGTTGGTGAGTTGTGCGCTGATTATGTTGGATCTGATGTTGAAGAGATGGTGGGGCAGTAGTCAATGGGTCCCCTGGAGTGGATGGAGGACATGATAGTTGCGGGGTCTGGATGTCGAGTGGGGACCAGGTGATAATGACTGGGATTGGAGTTCTCTGGTTGGGTGAGGTTGTTGAGCCTGAGTGAGGTAGGTTGGGAGTCAAAGTTGTTGTAGATGTCGGCAATCTTGCTGTGGAAGTAGTTGGATAGTGAGCTGCAGAGTTGTTGGGAAAGGTGTACTGTGTTTTCAGTGGCAGTCAGGTTGGAGAATTCCTTGATGGTTTTGAAGAGTTCCTTGGTTTGGTTAGCTGCAGCATCAAAGCGGTCTGGGATGGCTGCTCCTTGGCCTCTTTGATGTGCCGGAGGTAGTCATTGAGTGCTGTTTTGTGTGCAGTGCTGTCAAAGGGGTCCTTGGAGATGCGCCATAGCTTTTCGAGTAGAGGACAGTTGTGCTTGGTGGTTCTAAGCTTTACAGTGTAACAACTGGCTTGTCTTGACGTTCTTTTGGCTTTTGCCAGTTTAAGAGGGGCAACTTTGTGGACGCATTTGCTGATGCATGTACAGAAGTTGTGGACAACCTGGTCTAAGGTGGCTGACGTGTCAGGTGGTGTGGTGCTGACAGTCTGCATCCACTATCTCTCAGTTACTTTTCCCCATCTACGGTGAGTGGCGCTTTGTTGCTTAGTGATGGTGTGCTGGGTTTTAGAGATGGTAAAATGTATGATTGTGTGGTGGTCCAGTAAAGTTCTGTGGTGTAGATGAATATGTTTCTGCCACTGGAGGAGAAGATGGTGTCTAGGGTGTGTGCGGTCCTGTGGGGGGGCTTGGAGACTAGTTGGGTGACCCTGATGTTGTTGAGGTACTCCAGTAGGGATGTGGAGTTAGCGTCCTTTGGGACCCTGATGTGGAAGTTCAGGTCGCAGAGCAGCACGTAATAAAGGGAGTCTATGGTGAGGGGGCAATGATTATGCTTATGGCATCACAGAATGCTGGCCAGGGTACTGGTGGTCTGTATTTGAGGCTACCTCTTATGGTAGTCTTGGTGTTGATGTGTAGTAGGAAGTTAAGGTGCTCCATGAAAGGCTTTGGGTCGTCATTAGTGGTGTGTGAGGTGAGAGTGGTGATGGTGTTCCAGATTTCCACAGCGTGTTTGCTGAGGGAGCGGATGTTGAGCAGCATGCAGTGTAGTGGTTCTGGGTTGATGGTGGTCTTCTGGGAGGTAGTGGCGTTGGGTCCTGTGTGGGTAGGCGGTTGTGTGAGTCAGGAGAAGCAGTGGAGGCGACAGATGGAAGGTCCTTAAGTGCAGCGCAGGGAGGATGTGCAGCAGCAGGAGTCTTGGCGACAGGTGTTGAGGTCCAAGAGCTCATCTGTGGAGTAGTGGAGGATGGTAGGAGGACCAGGGGTCCTGGCGCTTGGCACGGTTCAGGTGCAGACTGGCTTGTCTTTGGCACGCCAGCAGCATAGCAGCTGTACACAGCCGCTGCATGCCCGTGCTGCGGCCTTCATTAAATAGGGCTCAGGGAGGGGAGAAGGGCGCTGGGTAGGCGGAAGCTGGGCAGAGCATGAGCAGGAAAAGAGCAGAGTGGGAGGCAGGAAGAGAGGGCGCATGGAGAACAATGATTGGCCTGGAGACAGGAAGCCAGGGGTAAGGTCTGCTGGTAGCAGGCACAAGGGCCTGCTGCCAGAGGTCCGCTGGCAAGAGGTCTTCTGGCTGCTGGCAGTAGGCAGGCTCCTAGGATGGGAGCAGCTCAAGGCCAGTGGTGGCAGCAGGGGGAGCAGGAGGACTGTTCAGTTAGGGCTGCACTGTAGTCTTCATTAAATGGGCCTCAGGGAGGGGTGCTGGGGAGGTGGGAGCTTTCCAGAGCCTGAAAAGAGCAGAGTGGGAAGTGGGAAGAGGAGGCCGCGAGGAGAATGGTGAGGGACCTGGGGGCAGTAAGCCTGGAGGGAGATCTGCTGTACCAGGCACAAGGGCCTGTTACCCGAGGTCTGCTGGTAAGAGGTCTTCTGGCTGTTGGCAGTGGGCGGGCTCCTAAGACAGGAGCAGCTCGAGGGCAATGGTGGAACTGGGGGAAGCAGGAGGCCTGTTCATTTAGGGCTGCGCTGCGGCCTTCATTAATTAGGCCTCAAGGACGGGTGCTGGGGAGGTGGAAGCTGGGCAGAGTGGTAGTGAGAAAATGGCAGAGCGGGGAATCAGAAGAAGAGGGCACGGGAGGAGCCTGGGGGCAGGAAGCCTGGAGGAAGGTCTGCTGGTAGCAGGCACCAGGGCCTGCTACCAGAGGTCTGCTAACAAAAGGTCTTCTGGCTGCTGGCAGTGGGCAGGCTCCTACAACAGAGGTGGCAGTGGGGGAGCAGGAGGCCTGTTCAGTTAGGGCTGCGATGTGGCCTTCATTAAATAGGCCTCAGCGGGGCCCTGGGGAGGTAAGAGGTGAGCAAAGCAGGAGCGGGAAAAGGGCAGAGCAGGAGGCAAGAAGAGAGGGCGTGGGGAGAATGGTGAGGGACGTGATGGCAGGAAGGCTGGGGGAAAGTCTGCTGGTAGCAGGCACAGGGTCCTGCGACCCAAGGTCTGCTGCCAAGAGGCTTCTGGTTGCTGGCAGTGGGCAGGCTCCTAGGATAAGAGCAGTTCAAGGGAAGTGGTGGCTGTGGGGAGAGCAGGAAGCTTGTTCCTCCTGCTTTCAGGGGAGTTTTCTATGATATATGGTCTCAAGGGAGTCATTTATGCTATGTAAGGAAGCTTTGCCCTTGCAGCAGTGTGATGTGAAGCCAGATTGTTAGTTTAGAGGATATGAAAGGCATTGATGTAATCTTGGTGTTGTGCTTAGAATGCCTTTTTTTATGAACTTTGCAAATGAAGAGTTGGTGACAGATGGGCTAGTATTTAACATGTTTATATATAGTTATGAAACAAAACAACAGTTGTATTTCTGTTAAATGTGGGTGCTTTGTAAATACCAAATTTTGCAAAGCATTTCCAAAGTCACGTTGAAGAACAAATTATTATGAAAATTCTAACCTGTGTGTGTAATGCTTGAACTAACCTCAACCATTGCTAATTTCTCTGGGTCCCATTCCAGTCTATTGTTTTTTTTTTCTCAATGTGCGGCTACAGAGATGGCCCAACCTTGGACATATCAGCCTCTCTGCTAAATGGTCCTGGCACTTTGGGGTGGATTTTTCTTTTGGGGAAAAACACACTCAGATTTGTTTCAGCCTTGTTCATCCTTATCAGAGGGTCAGCGTGGATCCCACAACACAGTGAGCACAGAACTTACATCGATGCAAACAGAGTTACTTTTAACTGAGATAAACAAAAAGTGATTGAAAGAATGCTTAAATTAATCTCAAGTGTGAGGAGACACAGACTAGCATCTACATTGCCAATTTTGGGCCATGGGGACCTGAGATCATATTCCTACCCCAACTAAGAATCTTTGTAGTGCAAGAGAGCTACAGCTACCTGATAAATGACTACATTGTATGGTCACCCTTGAGTGTGACTTTAGTTGGATATTTTAATGTTCATTGTGTAATGAACCACATTACAATTTCTGGAAGAGCAAGACCTCATCTTTCCAAGGTTTAAAGTTAATTTAAAAATTCAGAAATGGAGTGGGCTTGAGAAATGTTGTAGTTTCAATTCAGTGTTTCACTTAAATTAGTACAGCATGCTTATTATTTGCTCTTCTATACTTGACTTTTTGTAGGACAGGCTGGAAGGGGACAATAACCACCATGATACATAGCAGACCCTGAGGAAACAAAGCAATGTGCATGCGTAAAGAGCATCAAGCTAACCCAAAGGAGGCCATAGGGCTCTTGTTAACAGTTTCTATTGTACCCTGCTAATATCTAGGCAATGTGACAACTTAGATTAACATTACTTAATACCACCACTAATGCGTGCAATGAGGCAAAATGTAACATCAGTAATCCAGCCCACCCTGGAGTGTTTTGCTTACCTTACAGTGGTGGCTGACATTTTAGCTTCCTTTGCACTGACAAAACCAGTTAGAAAGAGAAGAACAGAATGGTGTGTAGAGAGGACACATTTGAAACAGATACCAACAGTTTCAGTGTTCAGAAATGACAAGGAATCAAGAAAGCGCTCAATCCATTTAGTCAACCAATCAGTTTAAACAAATGTAAAATATTACAATTTTTATATGATCTAATAGTTTATCCATTTATGGGTGTCATTTAGGTTCACCTAATTCAGCCCCAGATTTACAAAAGTTACACACAATGCAATGCAGCACCCAAAAATGCTGTACTGCGTTGCGTGGCAAGGAGAGAAAATGAGAGCACCATACCTACAGAGATATGGCACACTCGTCCCCTCTCCCTAGTGCAGGCACAGACTTTTGCTGCCAAGTGCCATGCATGCATCTTTGTGGCACAGTGCAAAGTTGTGTGTGTGAGTCTAGTTTAGGTTTTATACTGAAATGCCCTCCCATTGCAAAATATTATGACTACACATGTTTTAAAACTTTTACTACTTTGTATGTGTGCTGTACAGTGCAACACACATGCAAAGTCCATCAGTGTTATTTTTTAGCACAAAACCATGTCTAATAATGTTAGTAGATAGGATTTTGCGTCAAAAGGCATGCATGTTTGTATCAGAAGGCCAATGTGCACCCCCTTGGTGCTAAGTAATGCAAAGCAGTGCTTCGCACTGGTTTGTGTTACTTTATCTTACAAAGCAACACAAATACCAATTTGCATTGGTTTGTAAATCCCCAAAAAGGTTTTGCATCAGGTTTGCGTTACAAAAGTAATGTAACCCTGACATAAAACCTTTATAAGTCTTAGTCCATGTCTCTCAACATTTGGAGCAGCAGTGGCACTACACAAAATCGACAGATTATAGTTAGGGCACCCTGACATTCCCATATCTCACAGATATTATACGTCTGGTAAAAAATGGGAGCAGCCTTATGGGTGGGCCCCTTTGGAGCAACAGGGCTTGTAGGGGCATCCGTTACTGCCCTGTTGTGGAGGTAGATCTGTTCCATTGAATTTGAGACAGACAGTGCCATCAACCATGCATATGTTCCTGTAAATTGTCTTCTTTTCTAAGGGTTCATTCCTGTAAATGGGTTTACCCCTCATGTGTACCCAGTTACACATGTGCAAGAATAACCCTATTGTACACCACTTATTTGACGTTCACAAAGACTGTCCTGCAATGCTCTCTAACTAAAGGTAAGTGACAGGACTGTTTATAAATATCTGCAATGTCTCCATACTTTGATTCTACTTATGACACTGCAGCTATGCATGCCATCTACTTTACTGGTTGAATGCATGGCTGAAAAGAGGAGTCACAAATTCCATACCCAGCATGTTCTCTAAACCAAATTGTTTGATTCTTAGGCCCATATTTATACTTTTTGACGCAAAACTGCGCAGATGCAGTTTTGCGTCAAAAATATTACTGCTGGCTAACGCCATTACTGTGCGCCGTGCGGGCGTCAAATGTATACTTTGACGCACGGCGGCGCAAACCACAGGTGTAAGTCATTTTTTTTACGCACACCGCAGCGTCACGTCGTAAAGGAAAACGATGTTAACGCAGCGGAAATGACTGTGAGATGATTTATGACACCGCAAACCGTATATGCAGAGTTTTTTGACGCAATAGCATCAACATTCCCCGCAAACACAGCCATTTCAGCAGAGGAGAGCCAAAATGGATCCCAGATGCCTGTACAGACCCCAGGAAGATGACAACAGACCAGGAACCAGCCAGGAGGACCAACACAAGAACCAGGACAGGGAGAAGAAGAAAAGAAAGTGTCGCTTCAGTGCAGAGGAGCAGGAAATCCTGGTAAAAGAGGTGACTGAACACTAGCACCAACTGTTTGTCACCTCAAAGTTGCCAACCAGTAGGAGAGAGGCAATATGGCAACAAATTGTTGACAAGATTAACAGCGTGGCAGAAGTACGCAGAACAGTCATCGAGTGCAAGAAACGCTGGCATGACTGCAAGTGCAGGACCAAGGAAAAGATGGCCAGGAACAGGAAGGCAGCACTGCAGACTGGAGGTGGGAGTACAGCACACCAGGAGGCCCTGGACCACATGGAGGAGATGGTGGCAGCCGTCATCCCTGAGGAGATCGTCACAGGGATTCGAGGACAGGACAGCGCAGACTACCAGGAGACAACGCACATGCAGGGTAAGTCGCATGGGGACATAAAATGCACTTATGTCATCTACAACCGGGGAGGATACCGACTACAAAATGCATGGAAGTCATCATATACATGGAGAGGCATGGGTAAAGGGGTACAGCACGGGGCATGGCCTGTACAGAGAAAAGCTGGGGCACACCATAACACAACACCAACAACAGTTCCATGGTGGTATGCTGCCATGCCAACGATGTAGCCAAGGTAAAGTCACCCCAGGAGGGAAGAGCACAACGTCAAACTGACATCCTGTCACATGTCAGCCACTATCCCCCCTACATTAACTAGGGCCCAGTTAACAACCTCTAGCCATACTGACAACTGGAATGTAACAGTGACAACATTTGCCACTACCACCTCCGCTGTGGGTGCAGCTCAAGTAGCCAATGGCAGTAACGTCCCCATGTATCATACACACCTAAATTAGAGGGTTTAGGATGACAACGTTAACAATCCCCTGCAACAAGACAAATGTTCCAGTCCCGTCAAATGTGAATGCCCACAGTTGCCGCAAACATCAGCCAATGTCATCAACATTAGGAGCTACACAGCTCTAAGGTCACACCCATGCTGCATATGTCAGGGTCCATCCTGTGCCTGGCTTACAATGCAACATCCCAAATCTCATACTGCTCAGACAACAGCATTGAGGGGGAGGACACATGTAACTGGTCACTGAAATACACCTGCACAGTCAGAGGAGGAAATAGGACACTGCTACAACTATCAGGGCAATCCAATGTACCACACATTCCCCTACATCAGCTGTACACATTACCAATGCTGACATCCATTTTGTGCCATAACAATGCTATGCATAGTATATGCTACATTTCAACTACATGTAAGTGGATGTGAAAGATCAGAGCATGGGGCAGGTCCAGATTGTTAAGTGTGCTTCTAGTGCCACTAGAGCACCCACAGCCAGTGAAAGGTCTCACCATGAGAATGGATGTAGACGGAGGGTTGAGTAGGACAAGAAGGTGGCAAATCATTATTTGACCAAAACCAACACCTAGAGGAGATGATGCCAACAAGTCTAATAACTTACCACAATACATGTGACATGCAGTTGGGGCATAGGCCTGGGAGAATGCCCATCTGAAAGACTGAATCAATGAACAGGAACCAAGATCACAATGTGAAATCATCACAAGGCAGGCATGTCACATCACTAATGCCACAACACAGACACACTAATTGTACCTATTTCATTGCAGAGGACAATGGATCTCCTGCGGATATGCCTGTCCAGGACTACCCTGATGACATGGATGACGAGCTGACAAACATCAGCCACCAGACCCTCCAAGATGTCCTTGGAACCCTCCAGACCGCACCTTCAGTCACAAGGAGAAGCACAGAGCAAGCAGCCATCACAGAGGACCCACCCACCACCCCAATTGTAAGACCTGCCTGCTCCAATACAGTTGAGGACTCAGATGACACAGGCACCAGCTTTGAGAGAACTGTAGTCGTAGTACAGCGGGAGCTGGCCAAGGAGGTGCGGGTGGGGATGCAAAATATGGCAGCCAGTCTTGAGGGGATGCGTTCGTGCATGATGTCATCTGCAGATCAGGCAGCAGCCATGCAAGCACTAACATCCATCCTGCAAGGACTACAACAAACAGTAAAGGAATTCACCACTGCAGTAAGGGAGTTGCCACAACACCTCGCACCCCAAACCTTCCACTGCATGCACGAAAGCAATCATGACCCCCTCAGGGCTGACCTGGCTGCCTACCATCGTGATGTGGCTGCTATTCTTAAGAACCAGTAGATCTGCCGTTAAAACCACCACAGGTAGCAGCTACCGGGATGTCTGACTCCACGTCTTCAAACACTGAGGTGTGTGTTGCCCCTTCACAACCACCACCACCAAGGACAGAGGAGGCAACACACACATCAGAAGATGAAGACATGCAACGGATCACCTTCACACATAAAAGTACCCAGAAGCAGTAGTCCCTGCCACATAGTCACCTATTACCAAGGTCCTGCGCTTCATAACATACCAGTCTTGCAACAACTGTACTCAAGCACCGTTCTGCAAACCACTGTATATCTTGTCAGCCTGCCTTGTGACTGTCTCTCACTTACTCATTGGCAAATCCTGTCCCTCTGCACTGTCTGACACATCACGTCCAGCATGTCCAATGAATTGTCCTTTAGCACTTGTGTAGGATCACAATGAATAATATCACTATAATGGACTCACAATCATGGACAATGTACATATAGCACTACAGCACTTTTCAATAAATAGCACTTACACAACCACTTTGTCTCTGTGTAATGAGACACATCAACCGTGCAGTAGACCACTGAATTTTGCCTCCTGTCAAATTACATAGCTTGTCAATACAACTGTCCTGAAATAATGTAGTCTGCTAACTATGCACAGTGGCCTGGATTCTACCATACTCTGCCCTTCCTGAGGGTAATAGCTGATGAATCGAGAAACTATACACCATAATGCTGTGTTGGACAGAATAATGCTTTCTCAAGGGATGTCTAAGCCATTAAATAGTGCCTGCAAAATGTTGCCTCCATGCAAAACTAACACATATAACATTGCCCACAAATCTAAGCGAACAGTCACCAAACTGCATGAATGGAGGTGTCTGAGTTTAGATCCAAATAAGTAATCATGCTGAACAGTGTAAAAAATGATCTATGTGAGTCATGAACACTATACTACAAGAGTGCTTACTACAACTCACCTTATAAGGGTTTCTTTGAACATCAGACTGCAGTCAGACATAACACAGTGTCCCCAATACAAAATCTGGAAGCACTGTATGTGACATTGAAAACATACTTATTGAAAAAAACACGTTGGGATCCATGGTAACTGTGATTGGTGATTGCAATGAATGGTCTAATCTTTACAAGGTTGCTTTGGGGTAGCTGCCAATGTTACAGCTAATTTGGGATTTGTTTGTAGCATAGGACACAAATTGTAATACAAAAGAAATCAGGTACACTCATGCCAAGGCCCTGATCAACACGCATGTCACACATACTGTAAAGGGTTTACTACATAATTATTAAACTGTAAAAACAGAAGAGAAAACTTGGGGAAAAGCCTTACCTACCCTAATCTACCCTAACTACTCATTACCCACAACTGTCCCTAACTAACCTAAGCTAAACTTACTTATCACATTTAACAAAACATTCTAAACATCAACCTCCCCACCCCCCTTATGAGACAGGACACATGGAGGACAACAGATACTAACCTAAACACATACTATCCTATACTAAACAAATATATATTTTTGTGTAATTTTTTTATTTTTATATTTTTTATATATATATATATAAATATATATATATATATATATATATATATTTTAATTTTTATTTTTTTTAAACACACAAGAACCCCAACATTGGCCCCCACCCACCCACACACTCAAAAAGAAACAGTATAAATAATCAGGACACCCCACCCCCCACCCGCTAACACTAACTAAACTAACAGCCTATACTAACCTAACACTAAGCCCCCTAAACCCACAAAGTATAAGAATAAGGAAGGAGGAGGGAGGGAAGGGAATCATGTCCGTCAACATGTCTATAGGTTGGCCCTCTGGAGGGTCCGCTTGATTGACCGCAACTGCCGGTTGACATGTCGCACCTCCTGTCGCAGTCAACTCATTTTACGCAGGACACGGTCCAATTTACGCTGCATGTCACAAAAAGCAGCAGGGTCAATAGCTGCAGCTGGGGTGGTCTGGTTGCCAGCTGAGGAAGTGTAGGGCAGTGTAGTGTCCATGGCTGTGGGCTGCCCTGCAGGTGGTGCTATGCTAGGGCCTGGAGCACTTGTTGAGGTGGTTGCCGCTACGGTGCCAGCTGTTGGTGGTGCCGCCTGGGTGGTAGTGGTGCTGGCGGTGACTGTGGTGAGCAAAGAAGGGCCGCCTTGTGGGAATGCCCTCCAGGCTCCGGAGGCCCGTTCGTGCCGGTATCTGCGGGCCATTCTTCGGTACCCAGACTCTACCTGAAGTATGTGCTGATACCTCATTGCCCGCCTTTGAAATTCCCACACCTGGATGGGTGTCATATTTGCAGCTGTGAAGACAAATAGAACACCTAACATTAGGAACTGCATTGTGTGAAATGGCACAAGAAGTAAATCAGACAATACATCTACTGTACAGCTCATATCATCATACAGATCATTGACTGTCCCTGAGGAAGTACATGGCAGCCCAGCCTACAAAGCTTCTATCACACATAGCACATCCAAACCCTACAAGATGGGTAACAACTGGCATGTTTTGGCATCATAGTTCTGCCAGTTGTCAGCTAACAATCATGCAGCACATCCTCCGCCAATGCCAGGGCTACAAATGTCATTGTACGGGATGGAAATCTAGGGCCACATGAACTGCAAGTTGTAAATGTACTTGCTAGTGTAGTACTCATGTGGTAAAAATGAGTGTGTATACTAGGTTCAGACAAAAGATCCACTGATTTTCATGTCTGTGTACCAAACTTGTATCCCCAGTCCTAGGTACACTATTCACAAACCCATGCCTGTGTTTGAGGGTGGGGGGGGTGGAGTAACAACTAACAATTGCAAACAACATGGACACCCAGGAAGCTTAGGAAAGTTGGACATTGTCACGACTCACGTGCTGCTTGCGCCTGGAATTTGCAGATCTGGTGGCGTGAATCTTCAATGTTCGGCTTTGGCAAAAAAAGGGGCGACTCTTTCTGGTAGCCACGGTGCTGTAGGCAATGGAGACACCAAGAACAGACCGTGCCCTTCAGAAAGTAGCGCCAGAGGGAAAAAAACCCTTAAAAAGGGGAAAAAACCTCCAAACAGGAAGACTCCTGGAGAAAAACAAGAACAAACAAACAGGAATCCAAAAGGAGCAAAAATCAGAAAACACAGAATGCTGAATCCAAAACCAAAAGGCAAGGAAATCAGGAGCGAAGACACTAACTGAGCAGAAAGTGTTGCAGCGCAAAGAAAGAGGAAAAACACAGCCCTTATATACCAAAAAACAGGAAGTGACCCACAGGAAGTAAAAGGACACCATCTTAGATAGGGAAACAATACATAGAACAGAATAGTAGAGGAACCATAGAGAATAGGGAACAAGGAATGCTGGGAAAGCACAGGAATCTGGGAAGGAGGAAAAAACATAAAGAAAGGCACACAACAGACTGCAAAAAAGAAGAAAGGACAAAGAAACGAAGAAAAACAGGTAAGAGGGTTCAGAGACCCCTGGGACAGTGAAAGGCAGAAGGAAGAACGAGGCCCCAAGCAAATCTGGGGCCTCGAAACGCGCAGGAGAGGCTGGGGGCGCGCCGCGTCTTAATAACGCGGTGCGCGGCCCGAGCCGAACGCCCGGCAGAAGTCGAGCTCTCGGCTCGCGCCGCGCGGTGCGGCGCGACAGACATGTGTTTGGCTCTACACACACACCACAGGTAAGGTGTGTCTACAAATAGGAGACAGCAAACCCTTGACCAATCAGAGCGCCACACATGTCTGGAAATGCAGACCTTTGTCCGCATCATATACTTCCAGTAAGCCATGACTTACAACAAACACAGAGATGCAAGAACACCCCTGGCCATGAGTTGCATGCACACCTAGGCCATTGCACTCACACATCACACATCACCAGCAAACACAACACATAATAGACATATCAACACTTACTGGAGTTGTCTGGGTCCTCGAATGTAGCCACCTCGCCAACAGTGTAGGGTGCGGGTCCACCTGTAAGGCATAGAAGGGAGAAATGTGCTCAAATTCTGTGCACTGTCCAACAATTTCAAAGACAAATACTATGTGTAAGATTACATAAGTAAGTAAAGCCACTCAGACATGATGATACTGCATCCGATATAGCTCGGCTAACATGTACATACCATGGGTCTCCTGTGAGTTTTGCACACATATCTGCACACATGCAGTGGCCCTAACTATCATGTGGTGGCAAACATGCTCCTTCATTAATGAGCAGACATAATAATGGAGTGTATTCATCTCATCATGTGTATCCAAGAGAGACATCCAAAGCAACTTTCCTTGAGGAGTGCATTACCAGTCAAACAGCCATTGTGCCCATGACAAATTTATGACACACAGGTACAATGTACAGAGGGGCAGGGACAGTTGTAAGTCCTCATGTTGTTGTAGTTTCTTCATTTGATGTGGCCCAGCTATGATGAGTTGCACCAACCATAGAGATATGAAGATATGAACCCATGTGCATACCTTTGCCTAGCCATCCGTAAACGAAAGGCGGAACAACAAATACCAGTCTAAGATGTCAGCTGAGGGCAGCTTGAACTTGTCCCCTATGTCTCCAAATCCAGATCTGACATGTATCCGAAATGACGAAGGGCCACAATAATCCCTAAGATTTTTAGAATTTCCGTGATCGCTTTCCTTACACACTCACCAGACACACTTGAGACATATGTTTGGGCCACATTGCTATCATCAATTGACGTGAAGCCTGCACTAATTTTCAGCCTCATGTAGTGTTTCAAAAGTCAGTCTAGCTGTTGCGTCAACAAATGTTGGTAATGATTTGGAAAATCTATACCTCACCGGCAAATGTGACCTCTATCTATACATAATTGGCTCCTGATTTGTGTTGCTGTTTGACACAAAGGCGGCACCAACTTACATTAAGCAAAAGTATTCAGTAAGTTTGCAGAGCACTTGCTTCCTAACAGCTAACAAATGTGGTCCTTAAAATAGCACATAAATGACCCTGTATGTTTCCAAAGCATTCCACACACTCAACAACATTGCCTACAGATATTGTACAAATCATCTGATGTCACTACGGAGCATTTAATCGTGCACATGTACATGATTTGTACTCACCAACAGGGCCACCAATCACAATGCCCAGGTGGTCCAGCAGATCTTGCTCCCTGGAGATGAGGTCAGCTCAGTGGTGCTTCAGCTGGTGGTCATTCCTTGGTGTCCGATAGATGCGTTGCAGGTGATGCAAGACCTTTCCCCACAGGAGCCTCCGTGCCTAAGTGTGATACCCCTGTATCACCCGCCCACCTGTCTCAATCATAAGGGGGAGGAAATGGCACACCAGCCATATTTAACCACCAAGCTCCTCCTCACCCATCTTGCCAAGACGAGGCCTACCCAACATCTTAGCAGAAAAAGGGAAATAGGGGATAAAGGGGAACAAAGGAGAATAGGGGGAAACTAGAATATGAAAATCTTAAACTAAACAACTATAACAGCCCAACTAGACCCGAACTATCACTACCCACAACAGACTCCCAAAACCAACAAAGACAATACAATACAACATAATTGTACACAATAAACACTCAGACAGGATACAAGAACACAACTTTATTCACAAAATGACAAGAAATGGACCACACAGGAGACAAAAGCACAATTTAACCAGACAAAACTCTCAACACAGCCACACAGTCTAGAAGAATCACAGACTGCAAAGTGAAAGTGAAAGTCATCCCACTGTACATAATCTGTAAACAGGATATCCTATTACATCACTTCCTGCCTAAAATGGGAGCCGTTTTTATTGTTATGCGTCAATAAAATTTGACGCATCCAGTCTGGGCGTCATATTTTTCGGCGCACAGGAGTAGAAATGAGCCCGCATCCATATATTTGGAAATAGTCTAACACTTAACCAATTTTCTGAGGTACAGTGTGGAAGAGTCAATGGTGTTTTCAGGGCATTATGCGTCGTTTTTCGGGCATAAGCGTCATTTTTTCACGCTTGTACGTCATTTTTTTACGCGCATGCGTCAAAATTTCAGGGCATTAACTGGTTTTGGGTCATTTTTCCATTTTAATGTTATGTAACATTTGTGACACAACTGAGATATGCTGATTGCACCCACTTTGGTCTTGACGGTGTATGGGCACATGTGGGACATCATACTACTGCGGACCATGATCCGCTACTTCATTAACAGGATTTTCACTCTTGGCTGACGCACTAGATGGCCATATGTGTGGCCTACATATTTGTATTGCACAAATTGGGCATGTTTGGTGTCAGGAGAGAATAGCAATGAGACGCACATAAGTAGAATACCTCAATACCTATGGCTCAATGTGTGTGCATTGGCTACTAATGTAGTTGTTGACCCAGTGTGTGTGCATCACAAGATGCATTATTGCACATATGCTTGTATGAATGTGAAGTCAATGTGTCCAACCCTCAGATGCAAGTTAGTGTGGAAATGAGAGAGGACATGTGTTAGTCATACATGTAGCAACATCAGTTGTGTGCACTTCCAAGATTTTGGGTAACATAGACACCACAAATGACAAAGCATGCACCGGATAATGGCAGACGCTTGTTCATGTCAATGGTCAAAAATATGCCCATCACATGTCCTGGAAATTTGGATACTGCTTCCTAGGCACTTGTTGGTGAACCCACCGTGAGTTAGGCACATGTACAGACTAAGTGGGTACCATGATATTGACACGGAATGCCAAAGGTGAACCACAAATGTAATATGACGCCACAGTTGTGGCCATATGACTGAGCCACAACTCTCCTGTGGCAGTGGTGGACCAGCAGACGAGGCAGCCCGTGGCCACATATTTCCAGTGATCAATTGCACAGAGGTGTCTGGTTAATGTGTGTGGTCCAATGTTGATCCAGATTATTTTTAGGGGTCTATGTTGTCACAGTTACGTCCAGGTCTCATCATGATCACGTCAGTGGCGGCTATTCTTGTATCTACTGAGTATCCTTCGGAGATCAATGGAAGTAAAGCCAATGAGGACATGAGAACCTACATGGGGACGGTCCCACCCTGTCACTGCAGACGTGTTATGCGACTGTCAACAGGGCAACGTTTGTGAGTTGAGTGAGATCATATCTCAGGAGTCATGTTTTGGCAGGTGTCATTACAACATTTGTACACAGGTTGGCCTGTAAAGTTCCCATTGCATCTGGGAACATCATAGCATCTGTGTTGATTAATCTTGCAGCTATTCAGCATGCATAGGCCATCAATAGGTTGTGAGCAATCTGATTCAGCGTGTGAACTGTCAGGGTCCTAACATGTGTGGACTTTTCATGCACATTATCAGAGGTTGCTGGTTCTGCTGAAGGCACCATACCCAATCCCTGCATACAGCCCTGGTACACTGTCACACTTTGTCGCTCATGCATACATGAGGCCCAGACAAGGGATAGGCCATGATTTGGGTATTTGGAGACAAGTTCACAATTATGGTACAATAAAAAAGCAGATTATGCTATACTATGTATTGGAGTATGCATTGAGGAGGCACCTGACAAAATACCCCCGGAGGAATGTGAGGGTTGGGAAAGCAAGTATGCTACATTGGTAGCCACAAGGTACATTTAGGGTAATGCACAGACAGGTGCCAGTCAGGCTGACAGGATGCAGGGTAAATCAGGATCCAGCAATTTCACAAGGTACATACTCAGTGGTCTGACTAAGACTGGTCGGATAAAGAAGAAGACAGTTGACATGGAAAACTGTGTTTGTCCTGTGTTTTGGAAGGTGACACATAAACCCAAGGGCTGTGTTACATGGCTTATTTTTCTACCAATGCATAACAGTGTAATCGACAAAATGGCAGCTTCTATGCTGTTCCAAGCATCTGCAAGGGCACTGCATGTTCAAATGGGTGGTCTGCATGGTGGTGCTCACAGGTGTGTGCTGCATCAGTTTCTCACAAGTCCTGTAGGTGAGATTTGAGTTCACATGGCCAACATTACTTTTCACATGGGAAGCAATCTACAGCTGATAACAGGGCTTAGAAACTACAAGCCAGTGCATTATTTGACCTGACGACCATGCAGTCAGATGTACTATGACCATGGCATACCATACGAAAGGGTGAAGCACACTGGATTACTATTGTTAGTCTGTGTGTGTGTAGAGGAGGGAATATCTGGGTACAGATATTACCATTCCAGGGACCTCTTAAGACAGGTGGGGTGAGACCAGGAGCATGGGTGTGACAGGAGTTAGGGCATGGGCTGACATGTACATGGCATGTCATGTGCGCAATGCTTGTCATAGGTGTGGCACTTTTTCTGTCTATGTTCTGCTTATATGGAACTCTAGTCACAGATAGTCCTTGCAAAGATAGGTGCAGTACGACTTACTGCTGTCAAGGGTCTGGTCATACATTCCTGTTACCAATGCTATAGCACATCCACTGCTTCATGTATGTGGCATTTTTTCCCTTATTGACTGATGGTGCCTTAGTTGTGTGCCATATGCTGCGATGAACCATGTTGCCAACATGTATGTGTGAAATAGGTGTGGTCCTCTGCTATTGCCCTTCAAAGGTGAAATGTACAGGATATATGTCATTTACAGTGTGTGTGTATGTGACTGTTGTATGATATGCATCACAATTGCTTTGTTATTTTCTGTGTCCTGATCGGTATGTCTGCAGTGCTCCATGAAGCTACACTCTTATTCTGATAATTTGAGATAAAGGTGAGCAAAAATGATTAGCCAGACCATGATATGGTGATTATTATTGGTGTTTATGTACATATGTTGCTACAGTGGTGATGGTGAGTTGTTTCAAAAGAAATTGTTCACAATATGTTGGCGCCTACGCAATCCAGAAGCTGTGTTTTGTTGTTCCCCTTCATGTTGCAGGCCAGCATCCTCCTCTTCCTCCTCTTCAGGCATTTGTGGCTCTGGTTCTAATAGGGGAATGTTCCTTCGTATACAAATGTTGTGCAGGATGGCACATGGTAAAATTATCTTACAGACCATTTCTGGTGAATATAGGAGGCTGCCACCAGTGATGTCAAGGCACATGAATCTCGAATTGAGGATGCCAAAGGTCCTCTTGACTATGGTGTGTGTCCTCCTATGTGCCTCATTGTAGGCAAGCTGTGCTGCAGTGCTTGGGTTGCCAAATGCTGTCATAATACATGGCTGGATCCCATACCCCTGATCAGCTGAAAGACAAAATTATTGGGATCATGTTGACATAGCTTGCCCCATTCAAATCACCTTGCATGGCAGTAGTCGTCTTGTGTTTGTCTGTGGCTCTTTTGTGTTATTGTGTTGATTCCTAGGCTTCTAGGATTCACCATCTGCATTGGGTTGTTTCCTTGGCTGAACGAGTGTTTGCCTGCTGACCGGTTGTCAGCTGTATGTTTTGGGATTTGCAGTACAGTGTGCACTCCCTAGCATTGTGACTTGTGATACAGGTGTATTCTCTTTTTTTCTCTTTCCCCTTTTTTTTTCTCTCTAACACCCCGATAGACTACATCTGGTGGTGTAATATGTCGGACCTACAGGGTCTCAGCTTTGATGATAGCATGGTGCAGGCTATTCTACAAACCCCTTCTATTCTAGGGGACGATAACAGTGGTCCCTCGAGTGGCACCAAAGAGGACTGGACTAAATTATCAGCTCTCAAGAAGGAACTCATCAAGACCGTTTTACACAGTACTATTATGACTGAATATCTCAGGGCAAATATATCCCCAAACGGCCTTATTGTCACCAATGTGCCTAGGATCTTCCTCCAAGATCTCCAATTCCTCCAAGATTGGTCACAAATATCGTGGAAATGCACTCGTGACTGGTTGATCCTTATTATTAACACCTCGAAACGTTTGGCGGATTCCATTACCATCCAGATTTCCATTACTGAAGCAGCCATGAAGACTACGGTCCAACTTGCTCATTTCAAGTCTCGCCTAGCTGAGATCAATATGGAACTCAATGAGACTAAAGATTATCTAACACGCCAGAAAATGAATAAATTACAAAAAGACATCAAACGCTTCAGCAGAGAGAAAGTGTATCCATATACCAAAGATGACTATCAATGTGAGGGTTCTTCCGAAACCTCAGATGATTCTGATACTTCACAACGGAGGCCTCGTTTTCCACAGAATAGCTCCAGTTCAGATGATTGGAGCGGAGATGAGGGACCGAATCGGAATCGCTATGCTCCTCCTACCCATTTTAACTCCCCTTTTCCCTACCAGTCGATACCACATTGGCAATCAATGCCTATGCCGTATTTCCAACCACAGCCCCAATACAACTTTAATCCTTTTTTAGGAAGAGGCCGGTGCAGAGGCAGAGGCAGAAACAGAAGGAGAGGAAGAAATGTCCACTGGGCACAGGAAGAACCTCAGATGATCACCAGAAGCCGCAGTGTGACAAGCCAAAAGAAACCCTAGTGGTTAACCTTTCAAGTGCCACCTTGTCTCCATCAGAGATGGTAGTCCTGGAGAAAGGTCTAGGCTTTGTTCCCACTCCTAGGGAGGATCAATTTAGATTACATTGCGAGATGGCAGCCTTGTTTCGTAAAGTTAGGCTGCACTTCTTCTTTAAAGACCGTCCAAGTGTAGAGACGAGGGGTGACACTAATTTAAGGAATCCATCCACCTTCATGCCCCCCATCGCTTCGGTCCCTCTCGAAGTACTCACTTTTGAAAAGGTGGTTCGACATGAAATTCAGCAGCTTCATCCTCCTAAAGCTTTTCAGAACACCTCTAAGTTAGAACGGGCAGCTATCAACTCTTTGTCTTCCAATCCGGATATCACGCTTAAACCAGCAGATAAAGGTGGTGCCATAGTGGTTATGGATACCACCTACTACCAACAGAAATGTAGAAGATTACTTAGAGATACTTCTTACTATCGTCCTATCTCTACTGATCCGACCCCACGGTTACAACGCAAAATTCGTAGTATGATTGTGGAAGCGGAAGCAGCTGGGTGGATTACTCAACAAGAAGCGGAGTACCTTGACACAAAGAATCCTAGAATTCCGTACTTTTACTGTCTTCCAAAAATCCACAAAGGTCTCCCTCCTCCAGGCCGCCCTATAGTGTCAGGTATAGGCTCTTTACTAGAGCCGCTGTCTAAATTTTGTGACTTCTTCCTGCAACCTATCGTTCAGAGAACATCCACCTTTTTGAAGGACACAAAAGACACTTTGGTTCTATTGAATGATATTAATGAGTCAGGCACCACCGATATACTGATATGTCTAGATGTAGAGGCGCTCTATACCAATATTCCACAAGAGGCCACACTTGCTGCTGTCGAGGAAATACTCCTAGCTGACACATGGACTTACAATACCCCAGTGAGCTTCATCATGCAATGTGCTGGTGTGGCACTTCAAGAGAACTTTTTCCAATTTGAGAATAGCCTCTTTCACCAGATACAAGGTACATCGATGGGGAGCACGTTTGCGCCAAGTCTGGCCTGTCTTTACATGTTTACCTTTGAACAACGCCACATCTTGACTCCTGATCAACCATTTTTTTCCAACATCATACTGTGGCGCCGGTATATAGATGATATATTGGTAATTTGGAGGGGCGATATGGACCGTGCGATAGCCTTTACCCAGTGGGTTAACACTTTGGACTCTAATCTTCGTTTCAGCTCTACCGTCTCTGACAAAGAGGTTTCTTTTCTAGATTTACGAATCACACTTAGGGATGGCATCCTTAACTCATCCATATACCATAAACCCACGGATCGCAACAGTCTGTTGCTTTACAGCAGCCACCATCCTAAAGCCCTTCGAGATAATTTACCTTTTGGTCAATTCCTGAGGATACGACGTAACTGCTCAGATAAAAATTATTTTCACACACAAGCCAACACTCTATGTCGGAAACTCAGTGAACGAAACTATCCTCAACCAAATATTCAGTAGGCAAAAAAGAGGGCTGGTAATATCCCTAGAGATACACTACTGACCAACCACACTCGTCCCTCACAGACTAGATTAACCTGCGTTACTACATTCACTCCCCTCAGTAACAGAATAAAAAGTATTGTCCGCAGGCTCTGCCCCATTCTTACGAGTGCAGGTGCTACCCTAGAACGTCCTTTATTTGCCTTTAAAAGAACTCCTAATATCAAGGATTTGGTGGTCCACACTAGACCCACATTGAATCGGCAACCTGACAATCCAGGCTCTGGTAAATGGCTCAAAGTTAAGGGACACTATCCTTGTGGATCCTGCAATGTTTGCCCCCTTACTGAGAATATCCGAGCAGTGGATATAGGCGCACAAAAGACGTGGCAACTAAGATCCCATACCAACTGTCGGACTAAGAATTGTATTTACATGATTACCTGTCCATGTAACTTGAAATACATCGCATGACTACCAGGATGGTGAAAATTCGGATTAATGAACACCGCAGTACCATCAGGTGTAAGAGATCCTCCACGAAACTGACTAACCACTTTGTTGAGAAACAGCATACACCCAATGATATCAAATGGTTTGTTCTAGAGACTATGAGAGACAACATTGACAGTACCAAGAAGCTCTTTGAAAAGAACAACGGTGGGTCTTTAGACTCCAGACCCATGTAGTTGGTCTCAATGACGATATTCAATGGACGAACTTTATTCATTAACAATATCACTCCCTCTTTGCTTTTATAATGGCCATTTTTTATTTTTCCAGACAAATGGTCTCTAACTTGAGATTATCTCAAACAGACTAACATATGCTTATTCATTATTGGCTGTGATAACCCTACCCCCTCTCCTTTTCCCCCTCCTTTTCCCCCCCTCCCCCCTCCCATTATTGACTGTCATGACAAGACTCATATCTAATGAATTTGTTACTTGTACACTCTAATATGGCCGACACATTTCTGCCTCTGTTTTGTGTCTATTTTTCAAAATGGCCGACATCTGTTTACTCCATTGATGAGTCCTTTCTTTATTTTTGACTCCTCTTAAACCCCTCGGTATCATTCTCTTCATGGATACCGGGGTGTGTGGAACCGGCATAGGTTAACCGGCATTGATCGTACCTTAAGAAAGTAAGTGCCTTTGCTGTTATGCGCCGTTTGTGCACCATTGATCGGCATCCCCGTGACTCCGTCAATTTTTGACGAGTCCGGAGGTTCGGCGCCCGTCCCGTGGGGCTTGCATGCTTGTACAGTCTGTATTTCTCCACTATGATTCGGTGCGCTATTATTGCTGCGCCTCACATAGAGACGACTCGCTTTTATTGATTACGCGCGGTAACACGAGGGAAATACGCGAGTTGATCCTCACTCTCTGTTGAATATTATTAAGCGGGCTAATAGTTTCTTGCTCGCTCACGTTTTTAGTTGGGCTTTATTTTGCTCCACTTCCACCTGCGCCTCGTTTTTGAATAATGTGTTTCCTACTATCATACATTAATAGACAGCATTATGGATCAATTAGCTAAACAGTAGTCGTAACTGTGTGATGGACCCTTAACTAATCTACCAGCAGGTTCTCCACTTCCTCGGAATTCGTTCCGGTTAGACATTGGAGCTTCATAGTGTATTATTTACTTTCTTATCACTCTAATATGCTGTATAATTACATCAGTAAAGTACCACTCTTTTCAATGTAAGTTTCTCTTATGTTCCTTCTTGTGTACACACATAGATCAGAGTTGATTTCTGTAGCCTGTACTCCCCCGATGTGGCCCTACCATGAATTTTTGGAGGGTAAGCAATGTGGATGTTTATTTGTCTAATTGGACTCCGCACTTTTTCTTTCTTTAGCAGTGTTCATATACCACTTGGCACCTGAGTGATTTTACACTTTGATCTGGGTGTGCACTACGTAATTTATTGTATATTTGTCTCCTATATGAACTAAGTTTTGCTAATCGTGGTTTCTTTCTATATTTCCTTAGGTTTTTGACTTTCATATTTGTGGATATTTCCACCATTTAAAGGATTAGGTATGTTAATAGGTCCTGACGAATCGCATAAGGTAATTCTTCTGTAATAAGCGAGAAACATGTTGACCGACTACATAGAGTAACACAGGGAATCCTGTGTGCTCTGTCTCTTGTATACTATTTTCCTCCAAGAGACACAACGACTACTACTATACCTACCTACACTTCTATGGGGTTTGTGGACATTATCCCACTAACTCCCCGTGTTTTGGTTTTTAATCTTGCCAGAGGCATGAGCACGAGAATTAAAATTACTAGTTGTTACCTCTAGGCATTTTTTATTTTTCTATTTACCAGTCCTTCACTTCATTGTTTTTGACTGGCTCTCTTGATTCTCAAAAAGATCTCCGGCAAAGAGCCCCCCTACGGGGCCCGTCAGGCATTGCAGCGCCGGCCTGACGAGGAGCTGGCCCTATGATGAAGCATGTCACCGGATGGTGAGTGAGGGCTCTTGCTTCGAAAAGCTTCGGTTCGCAGCTAACGACCGAACTATTTACTTGATAGAAACCCACAGTACTAGGTGGAACCGTGTGTAACCTTTTTTGATTTACTGTCCCTGTGTCTACACTGGGGTTGAGATGCTAATTGCATACACAGATTCAATTTGACAGTGGTGGTAACACATTAGCATCTATGTACCCTGGACATCCCATACCTTTAGACATATGCAATGGATTAATTTAAACATCAGTGAGACGCTTACATTTTGCAAGGTGACAATTAGCCAAACCTCTCCATATGTTGTGATCATTCACGTATTGAAATTAGACTGTACACTGATTTCAGATGTGTGACACGTTCACTGCAGACCTATCAAACATGGCTAGCGGTGTCACAACCTCAGTGTGTTCCTGTCCACATGTTGCTGTCATGGTGTATGTGTTGTGTGTCCTAGAGGGTTGCTGTGCTGTGTGTATATAAGTAGGTTTCTGTACTTACCAACAAGTAGTCCATTATCATATCGTCCATCCTGGAAGTGTTGATTGATGGTACAGTGACGGAAGATGAATGAGTCATGTACACTCCCAGGATACTTTGCCACAATATTGGTGATCAATCCTTGGTGATCCACAATGGCCTGCACATTGATGGAGTGTGTGTGCTTCCTGTTGCGGTATAGGTGTTCAGTTGCAGCAGGTGGCACCAAGGGCGTGTGGGAATCCATTAATGAGGTAAAACCCCGGTCTTGTCTCCTGCTGCTTCTGCTGTATGTTTGGGAAGCAGATGTGGCGGTGTGTGAGTCCTATGATGGCATCCAGTACTTTGAGCAAGAAGGCAGAGAATGATGGATGTGATATCCCCGCAACCAGGGCGCCAGTGGTTTGAAAGGAGCCACTTGCCAACATGTGAAGTACAGCTAGCAGCTTGGTTTCTGATGGGATGGTGCAGGGTGTCAGCAAGCTGGGTGCCAACTGTGGCTCAGTGTTGCACAGCAGCTGCTGAATGGCTTGCCAGTTCAACCTCTGGATGATGTCATGTTCCCTGAGGCCATGAAGGGTTGTCCTGGTGCGGAATATCCTCTCCTGCCTTCTGCGTTTCCTTAGGGGTCCCTGCTGGTGTTGTGGTAGCTGCTGTTGTTGTTGCTGTGCTCTGCCTGCACGCTGGATGAGAAGCACCTCCATGTCTCCCTTTTGCTGCTCTGCTGTTGCTTCTGTGTGTTCTGATTAAATACAGGTGTGTTTGCCCCTTTTTAACACCTGCCCTGACGCAGGCATTAATTTTTGACACAAATCGGGCTGCACGGGCATTTAAGTCATTTTATGGACGGGAATGCTTACCTTGCATATTGTTAACGCAAGGCAGTTTCCCGCATCCAGAAAAAGACACACACGGTGGGATTTTGGCGTCCGCGGGCGTCAAAGTTTAAATATGGGGCAAGGTTTGCGCCGAATGTGCGTCAAACTTTTTGACGCACATTCGGTGCAGAGAGAGTATAAATATGCCCCTTAGTGCTTAAATCTATCACTTCACACCAGTTCATCTGTAAATTTAGAATGTAAAAAAAGCATAATAAAGCCAGTACTCTTGCATTGTGTACAGTGCATACACACAGAGAAAAAACACGAAAACAGACATAGCACTATTATGCACACACACACATACTCATATGTTTGACCTGACAGCATTATGGTGGTCTTCCCCCAAACTTTTTGCCTGTTTGCCTCATATTTGTACTGGTTTATTTATGTTGTTCTTAGGACTGAGCACTTTACCACTGCTGACCAGTAGTAACGTGCATGTGCTCCCTTCCTTAAACATGATTTGATTGGTACATCCACAATTATCATATTTAATTTACTTATAAATGCCTAGTAAAGTGCACTACATGTGCACTGGAACTGTAAATTAAATCCTACTAGTGGGACTGCAGCACTGCTTGTGCCACCCACTCAAGTAGCCCTGAAACATATCTCAAGGTTGCCATTGCAGAGCCTGTATGTGCAGGTACACTGCCATGTACACTTGCTGGTATAAAACCTCTTGCCAAGCCTTAAACTCCCCTTTTATTATATATACAACACCCCTAAGGTAAGCCCTAGGTAGCCAATATGGCAGGGTGCTATGCAACTAAATGGTGGAACCTGCATTTTTAAGTTTTACATGTCCTGGTAGTAAAAAACTCCCAGATTTGTTTTTCACTACTGTGAAGCCTACACCTCTCATAGCTTAACATTGAGGATTCCTTATTACATTTATTAACTGTAATTTCTAATTGAGAAGGGGTAGATGTATAATTGTAATTGCATTTTTAGTACCTATGAAATTGTAATAACAAATCCTCTTTAATGGTAAAATCTGATTTATTGTTACAATTTTGAAAATGCCACTTTTACAAAGTTGGCATTTTCCTGCTCTTAGCTCTGTGTGCCTGCAGCCTGTCGCCAATACACATCTGGGCTGGGTGGCAGCTGGACTTTGTGCATTTCCTCTAGATTGTATCACACAAAGGGAGCCTAGGTGTGACTGATGAGCCATCAACATACTGATGGCTCATCCTTGACAGGAGGGGAGGGAGGGAGGATCTGACATTACACCAGGATAGGCAGTGTTCTGCTTCAACACAAAGGGCTGCCTAACCCCCTGTAGTGAATCTGGAGCCATGGCAGGAAGGAAGGACATCTGTGCACTTAAAAGACCCTTCTGTGAAGTCACCCTCACTTCAAAGGCTTAACTGGGTATACGCTCTGGACCTCTGACCTTACCAACTCAGTACTCTGCTGGACCTGTGAAGAAATCTGCCAGGAAGAAGGACTGCTGTGGTGCTACAAGGACTGCCACTCTGGACTGCTGCTGTGGAAGAATTTGCTTTTCTGCTGTGCTGCCCTGCTGTCTGCTGCCACCTGCCCTGCTGTGCTCCCTTGAACACAGAGTGACTCCATGGGCTTGCTGGCTTGCCTCCTGCTCTTCTGACGTCTCAGGGACACAAAAGACTTCTAATTCATCAAAAAGAGCACCTGAACTTTGATTGCTGTAAGTCCTGCCCTGTCAAGTGGTGCCAATCCAGTCCTGGGCCCTTGGAAGTGGGTATAGAGTGCTGCAACTGCCAGGACCTGTGCACTGATCAGAATCAGTGCATCTCCATCAACGCAGACACATCGCCTCTGCGGTAAAGACCCCGCATCAGTGTGGACATCGGTGTATTGTCGCTGCTGCGAGGGTCGGGTGCACCGGTTTGCTGACTGCACAATGCTTCGCCTCCATTCCAATGCAACTCCAACTTTGTGTGGTTCGAAGCGGATGCATCTCCAATATCTTTGGATCGATGCCAATGCATTGCCTCCTTTTTCCTTACATCTTGTTCTTGTCTTTGATGCAACTCGAAACAAGTTACTGTTTTAGTGGACCAAGACTGGTCCTTGTATCCAACCGAGCTCCATTGCTTTCTGCCTAAATTTTCAGATTTGACCAGGTCTAGTGCAAATAGATAGCCCCGGTTGGCACTTTCTGCTTCTAAGCCCTACAATTAAGTTTATTCTTTCAAAATTCATAACTCGACTTCTGCCTGTTAGATTTTTGTAATTTTGGAATTGCTTTGTTCATAAAAATATTATCATTTTTTCTAACCTGGAGTGGAGTATTTTTGTGGAGTGTTCACTATGTTACTGTTTGAAGTGTTGCACAAATACTTTGAACATTGCCTCTGAAGTTGTCTGCCTGTTCTGTGCCAGTTTATTAGAGGGTGACCACAGGTTAATGTAGGGTGTGTATCTGACTTACTCTGACAAGGATTGTGGTTCCTGCTTGGACAGTGTGGATACCTCTGCCAACTAGAAACCTAGGGGCTTATTTTCAAAGAGCTTGCAACACCAATGCTTCACAAATTTTGATGCATTGGTGTCACAGTAGTAATTCCACATTTACAAGGTGACCTAGGCCGATGAGTTACTTATAGGAGTCCTGCGTCAAAATGTACCAGTGCTTGAACCTGCTTCATCACATGAGTATTAATATATGCAAGGTAGGCATTGCTGCATAATTTCCCCCACAAAACTGATGCATGGATATTTTCAAGTTCCTGGAAAAGTGATGCGTCGGATGGAAGTTTACCGCCAGTGTTCAAGTATGTCAAAATTCACATCGGCAATCCATGTGTAGAAAGTGACGCATTAACTTTGGCAAATCAAGAAAAGTCAGATAGAACATTCTGGTAAGCTCAACTACAACATGGAGCTCCTTACTTTGCAGCTGGTAGTGGCAAGGAAAAGACCACAACCACCCACACCCAACCACACACACCTGCCCCCCAACACCACAAAGGGAGTGCAGGAGAAGGGAGCGCATGTATCGGCAGTTGACTACCCGCATTGACCTAAGGGAGGATGAGGTCATCACCCACTACCAGCTCCAGAGGCAATCAATTGTCCAATTGCTACACCAGATAGCACCTAGGCTCCAGCCATCAACTGGGAGGTCCACCAACACCGTGCCACAGCTGAAGCTCACAGCTGCACTCACCTTGTTGGCGTTGGGGTCATTCCAGATCACATCAGCCAGAGTGGCTGTTATCTTCCAGCCATCATTCTACGCTTTCCTCAACACTGTCCTGGATGCCATCATATGCCTAGCAGCATAGTACCTCCCCTTCCCCAACACAAAGTTAACTGCAGATGGAGATCAAGCAAAGCTTCTATGCCATCACCGGCTTTCCTCATATGCTGGGTGCCATGAACTGTACGCTTGTGCAACTGGTTCCCCCCGCAGCCACATCACATATATATACAGAAACTGGAATCATGCACTCCATAAATGTCCAGGACATCGTGGATCATCATGGCATGTTCACCAACGTTCTTCCCAAGCATCCTGGGTTTGTTCATGACTCATGCATCTTCCACCACTCCATCATAAATGAGAGGTTTCAGGATGGCCTATATGGGAATGCAAAAAGAACAAGTGATGGACGGAATGCTGAACAATGTCAAACATTCACCCCCAGTACAAAGATCTGGTCCTAAATCCATCGGTTTTTTGCTGCCCATGCCATTCCAGTTTGGACCCAGCCATATGCAAACCAGTCTTGACCCTGTTCCCCATGGGAACAGACCAGCCCGAACTGCCAGGCCAGGTCTTCCCTGGACTGGAAACAAGCATCCTGGGACCGGTTTCGGGGTTTCACCCCTCATCAGCCAGGCTAGCTTGAATCCAGTGGCATGGGAAGCACGGGACTCACGTCTGGGCATACCCTTCCCACTTAGGGCGACAAATGCAAAAAGAACAAGTGATGGACGGAATGCTGAACAATGTCAAACATTCACCCCCAGTACAGAGATCTGGGCCTAAATCCATCGTTTTTTTGCTGCCCATGCCATTCCAGTTTGGACCCAGCCATATACCAATCAGTATTGACCCTGTTCCCGTGTGTGGTACCTCCGAAAATGCATATGTAGGAGGGGTATACATCATAATTGCACCATTCATCTGGGCACATCTGCAATGCAAACTTCAAAGTCACACATTGTGCGACATGCTAAGCCACTCCGTTTGTCTAACAATAACCTTATTGACTGACTTTTCTCCCTTTGTCTTTTCAGCTGACCAAGGATATGGTCCGCAGGCCTAGGTAATTACCCCGTATTCACATCCCCAGACTGAAGGCCAGAGCAAAATAAAAAAAAGCACTGTCCAAGACCAGGGGCATTGTTGAACAGACCTTTGGCCTCCTAAAGTCACATTTTCACTGCCTGAATATGCCAGGTGACCGGCTGCTACACTCCCCACCAACAGTCTGCAAAATCATACGTGTGTGCTGTATTTTGGGCAATATCTATGTGCGGACAAATGTCCCATCGGAACAGTGCCATGAGGAGCAGGAACCAGTGGAGGATGATGATGATGAAGATGAGAACAGAGGGGAAAATATTGGCAACGTTGCAGGGACTCATCAAAAGGACCCTATAGTGCAGAATTTCTTTACAGAAGACTGATTATATGGGATGGCCAAAAATACCAGTCTCAAATATTTTGCCAATATAGGCCCTCATTACAACCCTAGCTGTCGGTGATAAAGTGGCGGTAATACCGCCAACAGGCTGGCGATAATTACTGCCAAATTATGACCATGGCAGTGAGAACTCCCATAGACAGCCACTTTATCACACTGACCGCCAGGGCGGAAACAACAGCCACCGCAGCAGTAGCCGCCTACAGCTAGGTGGAAGTCAATGTTCCGCCCACCATATTAAGATCCTGGAAACCGCCACCTTTTCCTGGGCGGTACCAACGAAAGCAAAAGCCTGGCAGAAACACTGCCAGAACGGAAAGGACTCACCTTTGGAGACACAGGGAACAACCACGCCCCCATGGAGCCCAAACTGCAAATATTTCCAATGATCTTTTACATCCTGCTCCACCACGAACACCCCCACGGCGGCGAAGACGACCACAGTGAGTACACACAGTGGGGGGAAGAAACGAGAGTGACACACACAACACACCCCCCCACCCCCATCACCATACACACAATCAGATGCAGTAATAAAACATATTGATACCGTACCCCTCAGGAATAATGCTGGGACAATGTGAATAGATGAAAGTGGGTGTCATAATATAAATACAGTAAAAATACAAACATTCAATCTAAAGGTATATACAAATGTACAGTTCAAGGGACACTGCCCAGTCCTCATTGTGCGTGGGCCTCAGGGCCACATGACAAAGTCCAAGGCCCCACTTGTCTCCTGCACCAACACAGAGAGAACACTGCAGGGGCATCATTTGGAAAATAGGCAGGCACCTCAGGGGGACGGGGAACGGGGGCACCTCAGCTGGCAGATGATAGAAGACCACTGGTTCTGGAGAGGGCAACATGTCCTGTGCTTGGTCCTGGGAGTGCAAGGCCACAATCTCGCATGTGGGTGACTTGCCCACATGCTCTGGAGGGGGAAACATGCCCATTGCTCTGTCCTGGGTAGTACAAGGCCACAGTCTCTCAATTGGGTGATTTGCGCACTGGCTCTCGAGGGGGCAACATGCCCTGTGCTTGGTCCTGGGGAGTACAAGGCCACAGTCCCTCAAGTGGGTGACTTGCCCACATACTCTGGAGGGGGCAACATGCCCTGTGCTTCAGATTCTTTGGAGGATGGGGTGAGGGAGTGTCAGACCCACTGGTTCTGGAGGGGGCATCGTGCCCTGTGCTTCAGATCCTGGGGAGGATGGGGTGAGTGGGTGTCATACCCACTGGATCTGGAGAGGGTATTGTGCCCTGTGCTTCAGATCCTGGAGAGTGCAAGGACACAGTCTCTCAGCTGGGTGTCATTCCCACAGGAATTGCAGGGGGCAGGCCACACAACAGCCCATGGAGAAAAGGACTTCAGACCGTCCGCCGGCAGTGACGGCTGCTCAGTGGTGGTGGTGCTGCTGCTGCTGGTGGTAGGGGTAAGCTCCAGCCCATCCCCTGCAGCCTCGGACGGCTGCCCACTGCTGGTGGTGGTGGAGGAGCTGCTGCTTCTGGTGGTGGTGGGGGGAAGCTCCAGCCCATTCCTTGCAGGCTCGGATGGCTGCAAAACCATGGTTGGTGGTGGGGGCTCCGACTGAGTCCCACCAACAGGTGCCTTGTCCTTCCTGCCTGCTGGTGCAGGCCCCTTGCACTTCCTGGCAGCAGCTGGGGATGGCTCCTTGCTCTTCTTGGCAGCTCTGGGGATGTCTCCTTGCCCTTCAGGGCAGCACTTGGGGCAGGCTCCTTGCCCTTCCTGGCAGCAGCTGGCGATGGCACCTTGCCCTTTAGGGCAGCAGCTGGGGAGGGCTCCTTGCCCTTCCGGGCAACACTTGGGGCAGGCACCCTTTCCTTGAGGCTGCCTGGTGCCCTGGATCATTTCCCACACAAGTGGGTGTGGAGACTACTGGGCCCGTGGACTGTGTGGCTGAGGTGCTTGCCTGGGTTGTTGCCACCCTAGCCAGACATGAAGGATGAGGGAAGGGGTAGGGAGGAGCTCAATAGTGGAAAGGAAAAGCTGCTTAGGGAAATTGGGGAGGGAAGAAGGAGAAGGTTTGGGAGTGGAGGAAGAGGGAGTGGTTGTGGGAGGTGTCTGTCTGCTGTGTTTGAGTGCAGATGCATGGGCTGGATGCTTTTGTGAGGTGGATGGCTGTTGGGTGTCTGAGTGCTTGCGTTTGTGTACCTTGGGAGGGGGAGACAGACACAGTGGGAGAGGACACAGGGGACGTGTGCATGGCTGTTGTGGTGGTGTCTGTCAGTGAGGTGTGTGTTCTGCTAAGTGTGCTCATGATGGCGGTAGTGGGTGAGGATTTAGTGTATGCAGGTGTGAGTGTAGACACAACTGGGACAGAGGTGGAGGATGAGGAGGAGGGGGACACAGTGGAGGCAGTGGATGTTGGTATGTCTGCAGCTGGATGGTGTTTGTGTGAGTGCCTGTGGGATGATGTGTGGTGCTTGTGTTTGCCTGTACCACTCTTGTGTGTTGTCCTGTATGCTTGCTCGTCTGCCTGTGTGCTTGGGATAGGTTGGGGTTGAGGGGAATGGGATTTAGATGAGGAAGTTGTAGGGGGGAGGGTGGAAACAGGGACAATGCCTGCCATTAGAGAGGAGGCCAGAGCCTGGATTGATCTCTGTTGGGCCGCCAAGCCAGTGTAAATGCCCTCCAGAAATGCATTGGTCTGCCCCTGGATGGCATTCACAAAACTTGACTGCCCAAAAGAGATGGATCTCAGGAGGTCAATAGCCTCTTCACTCAGGGCAGCAGGGCTCACTCCGGCAGGGCCTGAGGTGCCTGGGGCGAAGGAGATGCCCACCCTCCTGGGTGAGCGGTCACGGGCAGCTTGATGAGGGGCTGCTGAAAGGGCGGTGCTGGTATGGGGGTGGCAGCTGTACCTGTAGCTGGGGTGGTCACAGAAGTGTCCACCACCACCAGGGAGCTTCCATAAGAGGAGGTATCTGTGTCCGAACTGTCCCCTCCAGTCTCCGCCATGGTGCTCCTCTTGCCTTCTGTCCCATTGGTGCCCTCACCGTCGTTGGACTCTGCCTCCTGGGTCCTGTGGGATGCAGCTCCCTCTGTCACCAGTGCCTCTGCTCCTCCGACAGATGATGCTAATGCACATAAGGACAGGATGACAAAATTAAAAGGGGGGAGAGACCAAGGATACACTTGGTCAGTGGCTGCACCAACACCACCGTTGGTGTACATACCACCCTCACCCAAGGAACAGGCCTACGTGCGTAAGTTGTAATGATGGAAACTGTACTTACCCCCTTGTGGCTGCTGTGATTCCCTCAAGTGCCCATCCAGCTCCGGACAGGCCACCGCCAGTATGTGAGCCATCTGGGGGGGTCAGGTTTCGACGGGCACCCCTTTCTCGTTGGGAGGCCATCCCCAGCTGGGCCTTCACTGTCTTTCATGCCCAGCGTCTCAGGTCCTCCCACCGTTTCGGACAGTAGGTGCTCCGCCCACCATAGACCCCAAGGGTCCGCACGTCCTTGGTGATGACACATCATATACCCTTCTTTTGACGGGCACTGACCTGCAGAGAAATAGACACAGGGAAATGTATTAGTCAGACCGTCCTGCCTGTTACACTTATGGCCCACCATACCCCTTCACATCGCCATTTGCACACAAGCTGCCCGCCGCCCAAGGGCAATCCACCAACTCCCCCTACACGAGGCCTTCACACACACCACTCCATGCATTCATGCCCCATGCATCGTGCTCACAGTGTACTCACCTGTTGGTCTAGAGGCCCATACAGCAGTTCGTACTGGGGTAGGACCCCATCCACCAGTCGCTCGAACTCCGCTGAGGTGAAGGCAGGGGGCCTTTCCCCAGTCACATGGGCCATGGTAGGTTCTAGACACAGGTCACAGAGGCACGTGCAGTGTAGGTCCTCTCTTGTTGAAGGTCAGGTAGCAAGTGAGTGATCAGTTAGAAAATGGCAGTTACGGTGCATACCGTCACTGCCGGCGTACCTCACCATTGGCCACTGTACACCATAGGGGCCATTATTATCCAATGAGGCGTTGCTCGGCGGTTCATGACTGCCTCCCGCAACGGCGCACAACATCAGCGGAATTACCTCACTTCCACCTGTCCCTCCACACAGGAAAGGCGGACGCCATTTCAGGGGGGGGGGCAGGCCCTGGATTATAACTGCATCATAGTTCACAATTGGACATACAGGACAAATGCCACTTTTACATTAAAAATTAACATCATGCATTGTACTGGTGTGGCTGCGATGTACAGTTTGTGACCAGCTTCTCATTCTTAGCCCCATAGATTGCAACTGCTGCAGAGGAATATGAGATGGAGACATACCCCCGTGTACAGACCCCTGGTGGACTTGGCAACAATGGAGGACTGGCACATTATCCTCACCTATAGACTTGACAGGGCCACAATCACGGAGCTGTGTGCCCAGCTGGAGCCTGACCTGATATCTGCTATCCGTCACCCCACTGGGATCCCCCCCTCCGATGCAAGTCCTATCTGTGCTCCATTTCTTAGCAACTGGTTCTTTCCAAGTGACAGTGCGCTTGGCAGCAGGAATGTCACCGCCAATGTTCTCAATAGTGGCGACCAGAGTGTTGTCTGCCCTGATTAAACACATGTGCAGCTACATTGTTTTCCCCCAGATGGAGGATTTGGCCACAGTGAAGGCTGACTTCTATGCAATGGGACATATCCCCAACATCATTGGAGCAATTGATGGAACACATATTGCATTTGTCCCCCTTCCCGGAAAAATAAACAGGTGTTCAGAAATTTAAAGAGTTTTCTTTCCATGAATGTCCAGATAGTGTACCTGGCAGACCAGTACATCTCCCATTTCAATGCTAAGTATCCTGGGTTTGTGCCTGATGCCTTTATCCTGAGGAATAGCAGCATCCCAGATGTGATGGCCCAGCTACAGAGGCACAGGGTGTGGCTAATAGGTGAGCCCTGGATCCCACCCAGTGGATATTGCTGTATGGGTATGGTGTGGGCCATATGGGATAGTGTTTGGCTAAATGTTGTCCCTCGATATTTGCAGGTGACTCTGGTTACCCCAACCTATCATGGCTACTGACCCTTGTGAGAAATGCCAGGACAAGAGCAGAAGAACATTATAATGAGGCACATGGGTGTACAAGAAGGATAATAGAATGTACCTTTGGCCTCCTGAAGGCCAGGTTTCGGTGCCTCCATCTAACAGATGGATCCCTGTGCTACTCACCCAAGAAGGTCTGCCTGACAATCGTGGCATGCTGTATGGTGCACAACCTTGCCTTGAGACGCCATGTGCCTTTTCTGCAGGAGGAGGAGGCTGGATATGGCCGTGTGGCAGCAGTGGATCCTGTGGACAGTGAGGATGAGGAGGCAGAGGATGAGGACAATAGAACTGCAGTGATTCAACAATACTTCCAATGACACACAGGTGGGACAGTGTTACTTCATCTTTCATTGACATTTTCTTGTTTATCTTTGTCACTGGCATGCTGTTATTTCCTACTTCTATGCCCACTCACTGTACCATTTGGCAACTCATTTTGCAGATGTTGGTGCCCCAATTTTGCTCCTTGTGTGATCACTGCAGCCAACTACAGGTCTTTCCTATGTGAACATTACTTTACAGTTGAATTGCAATATTTGAACCTGGTTAAACAAATACATACTTAAATCATTTGACATACTCCATACATGTATTTATTCAAAGGGTATTTATTGAAGTGCTAAGGAGGAGTGGGGCAAATGCATTGGGATGGGGTGATGATGGAGGAAAGTCCAGGGTATAGTCCCAGTCTATTGGTAGCACAGGTGCATTGTACATGGAGACATAGGAAGGGGAACAATGACAGTTTAAGGTAGACAGGGTGACAGAGTGGGACACAAGGGTGACAATCAGGAGAGTCTCATTTCCTGGAGGGGGTCTTGGCAACAGTCTCTGGCTTCTGCCTGAATCGCAGGGAACATTTGCGGGATGGTTCACCTTCTACAGGGGAAGGGGCACTGGTGGCCTGTTGGGCCTGTGGTGGGGCCTCCTGTCCACTAGTGGCAGCAGAGGTGGAAGGCAGTTCAGATGACTGGCTAGTGGCAGGGGCCCGCTGTTGTGAGGCTGCCTCCCTCATAATGTTTGCCATTTCTGCCAGCACCCCTTCAATGGAGACCAGGATGGTGTTGATGGCCTGCAAGTTGTCCCTGATCCCCTGGTACTGTCCCTCCTGCAGCCGCCTGTTCTCCTGCACGTTGGCCAGGATCTGGGCCAGCGTATCCTGGGAATGTTGGTATGCTCCCAGGACCTCGGTGAGTGCCTCCTGGAGAGTCAGTTCCCTGTGCCTGTCCTCACTCTGACACACAGCAGTCCTCCCAGTTTCCCTGTTGTCCTGTGCCTTTCTCCACTGAACCTTGTGCCCACTGCCACTGACCCCAGGTCCCTGATTGTCTTGGGTATGAGGTGTGACCTGGGGTCCACACTGCTGAATGATGTGTCCTGGGGACAGAGGTATGGGTATGCTGGGTAGGTGCAGGGGTGGTGTGTCCGGAGGGGGAGGCTCTGTGGTTGTGTGTGACTGTGGCTAGGTAACCGACTGTCCAGAGGTCCCTGATGGGCCAGGTTGGCCATCCAGATCCAGACGACCAGAGTGCCTGTCATCACTGTGGGCCTCTTCTGTTGGGGGACTGGATATTGCTGGCACCTCTTCTCTGCTGACATTGGCTGGGGTACCTGTGGGGAAGTAAATGCAGTGTTATTGTTTCTGTGTGTGACATATTGTGCATCAGTGGGTTGCCCTCTTTTGTTGTATTCGCCCTGGCAGCTTTAACTTGTGTGAGTTGGTATGTGGTGGGCTAGCTGATTCTCTCTAGTGTGCATGCTTTAGTGATTGGTGCCATGCAGGGCTGCGAGTGGTGTCAATGCATTGGTGGTGCATGCAGGGCTTGGCATTGGGATGGGTGAGATGTGATGGTGGGGTGTTGTGGGAGGTGGTGGAGTGATGGGAGTGACGGTGAGGGTGGGGGTATGTGATGGCATGCAGGTAGGGGGCTGATAGTAATAGAGAGTTGACTTACCAGAGTCCAGTCCTCCTGCTACTCCTTCCAGGCCCTTAGGACGCATGATTGCCAAGACTTGCTCCTCCCATGTTGTTAGTTGTGGGGGAGGAGGTGGGGGTCCACCGCCAGTCCTCTGTACAGTGAACTGGTGTCTTGCTGGAATGGAACGTACCTTCCCCCGTAGGTCGTTCCATCTCTTCCTGATATCATTCCTTGTTCTTTGGTGCTGTCCCACGGCGTTGACCCTGTCCATGATCCTCTGCTATAGCTCCATCTTCCTTGCAATGGATATCTGCTGCACCTGTGCTCCAAATAACTGTGGCTCTACCCTGATGATTTCCTCCACCATGACCCTTAGCTCCTCCTCTGAGAATCTGGGGTGTCTTTGGGGTGCCATGGTGTTGTGTGAGTAGTGTGGGTGAGGGTTTGTAGGGTGGTGTGTTGGGGTGTGTGATGTAAGGTGCGTTTGTGGTGTATAGGTGATGGTGGTGTGTGGCTCTGGTCTTGTCTGTGGTCGTGGTGTCTGTCTTGTGCCAATGGTTTGTGTTGGTAAAGGGTTGTGGGTAATGTGGGTGTGTGTTTTATAGTGGTGTGGGTGTGGTGTGTGTATGAGTGTCAGGTGTGTGTTATTTAAATTGACCAATGTAATGTTGCTTTGTTTGTGTGTGTGTATTTTCAGCCCGGCGGTACGTACCGCCAATGGTTTACTGCCGTTGAATGTCCGCCGTGGTGATTTTTGGGTCGAACTGTGGTGGGAGTTGTTCTGTTGGCATAATGGTGTGGGTTTTGATACGGCCATCACTGACCTTTGAGGTGGTGGAATCGTGTTTGTGGCTGAATAGTGACAGATTGGTGCGTGTGTGTCATAATATGGTGAACGGATGTCCCCCGCGGCGGCGGTATGTTGGCGGCAGTGAGCGTGCCGGTAAGCGGGATTTACCGCTAATGTCATAATGAGGGCCATAGTCTGTACAAATGTACATATATTAATGTAGACTTCCTATGTGTATGGAGTTTCGTTTTACAGTCTCTGTAAACATCCATACATTGAAATCTCACCTATTTAAATTTGGGCCATCACAAAGGTCTGTAGCTAGCTGTCATTTTCACCACAGAACACCATCATGTGATCACACACATACCAAAAACATGTGCCAAACGGATGTGTGTAGAAGAATCACAGCAAATAAAGGTAGCAATGTTTAATGATGTGCACATGTTATGACAATGTGTGGTGCAACTGTGTGTTGACAATCAGACACCCATCACAATCCAAAGGGAGTGTAAATGGCAACAGTGTGCAATGACTGAGTGTGTGTGTCATCTGTGTTTACACATCTTTACTGAATCACACTCAGAGGTCAGTATAGTGACCTAATTGTCCCATAACTGTGAACAGAGGCCCAAAGGATGGTCATGGGCACACAGTGAAACCCAGTAAGTCCGCATATGCTACACAAAAGTTTGATAGCACATAGCTACATCTGTATTGCATCTCACATGACACATACAAATGTTGATTCCCATACTGTGCCAGTGCTGGATTGGTTACCTAGCCACAAGGCAGCTACACTTGATCCAATGGGCAAGGATGCAACTGTCACTTGTAGGAATGGATGTGACTGTGTTACTCTGTCTTACCTTGAATCTAACAGTGCTGTGATTCCTACAGCTCCATGCATGTGGTCCAACTTGTCCAGGACACAAAACAAATCTAATAGACAAATAGATGTCAAGGTCAAACTACATGTGACATGACTCCTGGCAAAGTAGCATGCACTGACATATCCCAGGTCACAGTGTTGTAACATGGCAATGACTACACACATGACCATCTGGTGTGAATGTCTACCCATATTCTAAATTCTTGTCAGCCCTCTCTGTTGGAAAAACTGTGATGCATGGAAATGCTAAACAGATCCCTACTTGGGAGACATCACATTTGTTAGGCCTACTCAAGCAGGCATTCTTATAAACAAAACAATGTGACCCAGTCTTGGCTGACTCATTTCTGCCAGAGTAATTTGCATGTGGCACACATATAGGGGGTCATTACAACATTGACGGTAAAAGCCGCTTACTGCCGTGCAGAAGACCGCCAACACACCTCCGCGTCAGCTGAATTCCGCCACGGTCATTATGACCCACAGCTCGGAATCCGCCAAAATTGAGACACCCACACAAGTCTGCCACACCAAAGGTCAGTGATAAACTGGCAAAATCAAAACCTCCACTGTCACACCAACAGAAATACGCCCACACTATCACAACCCATGAATCCATGAAGCGGTCTTTCAACCGCGATATTCCATTGGCGGTACACACAGCCGCGCTCAAAATATACACACTCTTACAAAACACTGCCACATTGGACAATTCAAAATACACACACCTGATACACATACACACACTACTCCCACACACCCAATACAATATAAATATAAAACACACACCCACATCACCCACAAACCCCTACAAGCACAATTGCGACAGAAGGCCAGAGAGAGACACTACAATCTACAGCCAAGCATCCACAGACACACAACACCATCACCCACATAACATCCACGCACCTCACACAACACACCACTAAAAATCACCCCACACATCACAACACACACCACCCCACACATCACCCACACCACCCCATGGCACCGCAAAGACACCCAGGTTTTCTGAGGAGGAGTTCAGGGTCATGGTGGAGGAAATCATCCGGGTAGAGCCACAGCTATTCGGATCACAGGTGCAGCACACCTCCATAGCTAGGAAGATGGAGCTATGGCGAAGAATAGTGGACAGGGTCAACGCAGTGGGACAGCACCCAAGAAATAGGGATGACATCAGGAAGAGGTGGAACGACCTACGGGGGAAGGTGCGTTCCGTGGTCTCAAGACACCACATTGCGGTTCAGAGGACAGGCGGCGGACCCCCACCTCCTCCCCCACAACTAACAACATAGGAGGAGCAAGTCTTGGCTATTCTGCATCCTGCGGACCTCGAAGGAGTAGCTGGAGGAATGGACTCTGGTAAGTCAAACCTTAACTACTATATCCCCCACCCTACCTGCATGCCATCACATACCCCCACCCTCGCCCTCACCCCCATCACTCCTACTCCTCACAAATGTCCCAATAACACAAACCACCCATCCCAAAACCAAGCCCTGCATGCAACAACAAAGCATGGACACCCATCACCAATGCATAGCCACTGCACATACCCATACACCCCCCTAAACCATCATCACACAAGGTCCCACACATGAATGCAAGCACTGGGGTACACAGTCACCCACCCATTGCACACCATGGTACACCCATATGCAATAATCATGCTTTTACACCCCTGCAGGACCCCTACCCAACGTCACCACACAGGAGGGTCCACACATGTCCACACCACCAACAGAAGAGTCCCACAGTGATGACAGCAGCTCTGACCAACTGGATCTAGACTACCAGCCCGGCCCATCTGGGACCTCGGGACAGTCGGTTCCCCTCACACTGGCACAGGCCACTACAGAGCTTGCCCCCTCTGGAAACAGCAGCACAGCACCCACCTAGCGGGCTCATACCTCTGTCCCCAGGACACGTCAAGGAGCAGTGTGTCCACCACTACAGGGAACCCAGGCTAACACACCACCCCAGCAACAACAGGGACCTGGGGGCAGTGGCAGTGGGCACACCGTTCAGGGGCCAGAGGCCCAGGAACACAGGGGAACTGGGAGGGCTGCTGTGCGACAGGGGGAGGACATGCCCAGGGAACCCACTCTCCACGAGGCCCTCTCCAACATCATGGGAGCCTACCATCATTCCCAGGAGACAATGGCAGCGGTACTGGCCAAGTTTCAGGAGACCCAGCGGCTGCAGGAGGAACAGTATTTGGGCTTCAGGGAGGAACTCAGATCCATCAATTCCACCCTGGGCACCAACGTAGGGGTGCTGAAGGAAGTCCTCAACACCAGGAGGGAGACTGTGGCACTACAAGGGGCCCCTGACACTAGCCTGGACGATGAACTGCCCACCACCTCCACCGGCGCTAGTGGACAGGAGGCACTGCTACAGGACCACCACACCAGCACCCCACCCCCTGCAGAGGGAGAACCACCCAGCAACCGTCCCTGAGATCCAGGACGAAGACAGAGAACGATGCCAAGCCCCCCCCCAAGAAATGAGACCGCCCTGATTGTCATCCTTTTGTCCCACCTTGTCACCCTGTCCATCCTCAAACTGCCCAGCTCCACTTCCTATGCCCCTTTGGACAATGCACCTGTGAGACTAATAGAGTGGACTCTGCCATGGACATTCCTCCACCATCACCCCTCACCATTTTACAACCCCCTCCAATATTGAGCACTTAAATAAACACCCTTAAAGCACAAAACAATCGGGAGTCTGTCTGTGATTTTGAAATAGTGAATTAGCAAATACAGTGACCAAATGCTTTTTCAATTGTAATGTCAACATACCTATGTCACACAGCTCTAGTCCATGAGGAAACAAAGCAGATGTCACACAGTGGGACCCACATCTGTGAAATCTTAAGGGAAAGTGACAACTCAGTGACCATACACTGGGTGAAAAGAACAGACAGTAGAGAGGTAGTAGTGTTAAAGTACATGTAGTAGGCAGGTTTGTATTCTTACCTGTGTCTCACTGGAAGTATTGCAGGATCACAGAGTTCCTGTTGTCGATGTCCTCTTCTTCTGCTTCCTCGTCTTCGCTGTCCACAGGCTCCACAGCTGCCACAACACCTCCATCTGGACCATCCTCCTGCAGAAAAGGCATCTGTTGTCGCAAAGCTAAGTTGTGAAGCATACAGCAGGCCACGATGATCTGGCGCACCTTCTTTGGTGATTAGAATAGGGAACCACCTGTCATATGGAGGCACCCGAACCTGGCCTTCAGGAGGCCGAAGGTCCGCTCTATAATCCTCCTAGTTCGCCCGTGGGCCTCATTGTAGCGTTCCTCTGCCCTTGTCCTGGGATTCCTCACTCACGAACCGCAAACGGGCTACAGCAACTAATGCAGGGTTTTTCAGAATTTATGGAGGAAAGGGATATGATGTTGAATATGAGTAAAACAGTGGTCATGACATGTGGAAAGGGAAAGGCTAAGAAGAAAACTTATTTTATTAAGAGCCACGAATGTGAAGAGGTGAATGGATTTACATATTTGGGTATACAATTTTCTAATACGCGACACTGGAAACAACACTTAGAAATTACCAAAATGAAGTATATTAGGACTACGGAGGCAATCTTTAGATTCTCCAATAAAATTGGTAATAAACCCCTAAGGGAAATGCTGCAGATTTACAAAAGTAAATCAATTAGCAGCATTACATACGGCTCTGCCCTTTGGGGCTTGATACCCGAGATCCATTCATTACAAGTGCTAGAGAATAAATTCTTCAACAGACTACTTGCAGTCCCAAACTCCACTTCCCCATACATGGTACACAAAGAATTGGGTAGTCCCTACGTGGAGGATTCAATACATATAAATGCGTTGAGGGCCTGGCATGGTATTTTGTCAAAGGAAGGGACGCATCTTACCCGAAAGATTATTAAAGACTGCCTTACATTAGAAAACCGGGACAGAATTCCATGGTTCATGCACATAAAAGATCTACTGAGAGGTAAAAATCTAACACCCAACTTAGATAACCTAGGCATAGTTCTCCAATTTAGTAAGAAAGAACTGAAAAATCTTTTAATGGCATGGAGGGCTAGTGAAAGAGGAAATAGAGAATGCAAGAAATCAACGGTAGCTCCCTACATGATCGAAAACAATGAGGTTATACCAAATTACTTACTGACAGTTGTGAACACTCAGCATAGATTTTATTTGACCCGATTACGTTTTAGAATGTTACATTTTTTAGTAGCCTTCCCAAAAATGAGAATTTGGAGTAAAAGCCTACCGAAGTGCCCCTGTGTGGGACGATTTGCACAATCTACAATGCACTTTATTTTATCTTGTAAATTTTATCATGATATTAGGAAACAATTTTTAAAACCACTATTTATTATTAATAAGTTATTTTGTTGCAGAGAAGCTTTTAACTATTTATTTAAACTGGATACGAATGAGAAATGCGAAGCAGTGATAAAATTCATCTTATATGCAATTGAGCAGAGGAAAAAGCTGTCTTATTTAGAAAAACTCCGATATGAGAATGAGTAATCGCATTGTCACAACAAAGACTTTTATTCTTTTTATCAGTATGTATTTGGAAAAACTTTTATTTCTTTATTTTAAAGAGACTGTTCTTTTTCTCCTTCTTTTATGGAGTAAAATCCGAATAAAGATTGCTTTGAATTGAATTGACTGGTTGGGGTAGCCAGAGTCACCTGCAAATGGCGAGGGACAACTGTTAGACACACACTAACCTGTAGGGATATCCCCAGACCCAGACAACTATTCCCACTGATTTTGTTCCAGGTCCTCACCTAACAGCCACACACGGTGCCTCTGGAGTTGCCCCATCACATAAGGGATGCTGCTATTCCGCAGGATGTAAGCGTCATGCACTGAGCCAGGGAATTTGGCATTCACATGGGAGATGTACTGGTCGGCCAAACACACCATCTGCACATTCATCGAATGGTAACTCTTCCGGTTTCTGTACACGTGTTCACTCCTGCGGGGGGGGGACCAAGGCCACATGTGTCCCATCAATGGCACCTATGATGTTGGGGATATGTCCCAGGGTACAGAAGTCACCTTTCACTGTAGGCAAATCCTCCACCTGAGGGAACACGATGTAGCTCTGCATGTGTTTCAGCAGGGGAGACAACACTCTGGACAACACGTTGGAAAACATAGGCTGGGACATCCCTGATGCTATGGCCACTGTTGTTTGAAAAGACCCACTTGCTAGGAAATGGAGTTCTGACAGCACCTGCACTTGAGGGGGGATTTGTGTGGGATGGCGGATAGCTGACATCAGGTCTGGCTCCAACTGATCACACAGTTCCAGGATTGTGGCACGATCAAGCCTGTAGGTGATGATTACATGTCTTTCCTCCATTGTTGACAGGTCCACCAGCGGTCTGTACACCGGAGGATGCTGCCATCTCCTCACATGTCCCAGCGGACGGTGCCTATGAAGGACAACAGCGAGCACAGAGTCAACCAACTCAGAGGTACGTAAACACAGATTACTCAGAAAACCATTCATAACCCGAATTTGGCCTGTATGAGTGTTTAGGCAAGGCCTAGGTATGTGTAACACAGTTAAAAATAAAGCCATGTGGGCCCCTGAAATGGCGGCTGCCTGACCTGTAAAGTGGGACTATAGGATGTGAGGTAACTGCGCTGGCGTTGTACACCGTTGCGGTAGGCGGTCGAAGACCGCAGCGCAATTCTGCATTGGTTAACATTGGACCCTGTGGGTCCCAGGAGCCAATGACGATGTACGCCAGCGGTGACGGTACGCACCGCCGCGGACGTGACCGCCATTTTCTATTTGTTCAATCACTCGATACCTGATCTTCGACAGTAGAGGACCTACACTGCAAGTGCTGCTGTGACCTCAGTCTGGAAGAGACAATGGCTTGTGTGTCTGGGGAAAGGGCCCCTGCCTTCACATCGGAGGAGTTGGAGAAACTCGTGGATGGGGTCCTCCCCCAGTACACGCTACTCTACGGTCCTCCAGACAAACAGGTAAGTACACTGGGAGCATGCTGTATGGGCAATGCCTGTGTGGAGTGCTGTGGATGAAAGATAAGGGGGGGAGAATGATGTGTGCATGAAACGACGGTGAGTGCATGTGCCACATGGCAAGGGTAGGGATGCGGGCCAATGACTGTGATGGTGCAGTTGGTAATAACTTCTCTTTTTCCCCTGTACAATTCATGTAGGTCCGCGCCTCCCAGAAGAAGGATATTTGGCGTGCCATCGCCAAGGACGTCCGGACCCTGGGGGTCTATCACAGACGGAGCACCCACTGCCAGAAAAGATGTGAGGACATTTGCCGCTGGAGCAAGAAGACGGCGGATGCCCAGCTGGGGATGGCCTCCCAAAGTGGGAGGGGTGCCAGTCGCACCATGACCCCCCTGATGCCCAGGATTCTGGCGGTGGCGTACCCAGAGTTGGATGGGCGTTTGAGGGCATCACATCAGCAACAAGGGTGTGTGTACACTCTCATTCTGCTGATTCAGCGTGCAGTGGAGGTGTCTGGGTGGGGGACGTGGGCTGTGGATTTCCCTAGGCCAGGGCGTGTGTGCTAGTTAAGTCCCCTTTTGCAGGCAGACCCTGTGGCACCCCACCCCACCTGGGTACAGTGCCAACTACACCTAGTCAGGCTCCTGTGACATCCATGTGTGCAGATATCGGTCATGGCCTTGTAGGCCATGTCCCAGGGATTGAATAGTGGACCCCGAGTACGCGGAGTAGTGCTGGGGGCTTCTGTGTCTGTCGTGTTCGCCAATGGTAGCAGTAATGCATGCACTCAACATGTCTTTCTTCTGTCTTCACCCCCCTTTTTGTGGTCTCCCTGTACATGTGTGCATTAGCATCATCAGACGGAGGAGCAGTGGCACCGGAGCAGGAGGGAGCTGCATCCCACATGGCTCTGGAGGGCGACACTACGGAGTATGATTTCACCAGTGGGAGGGAGGGCGAGGGGAGCTCCACGGCGGGGACAGGAGCTGAAACCAGTGATACGGACTCGTCCTCTGATGGGAGCTCCCTTGTGGTGGTGGCCCCATCTGTGCCCCCTGCATCTAAAGGTACAGCCGCCACTCCGCCCTCCAGCACCGCCCTCCCAGCAGCCCCTCATCCTTTGCCCCGTGCCCGCTCACCCAGGAGGGTGGGCATCTCCTTCACCTCAGGCACCTCAGCCCCTGCCCCAGTCACCCCTGCTGCCCTCAGTGAGGAGGCCATTGACCTACTCAGGTCCCTCACTGTTGGGCAGTCTACCATTTTGAATGCCATCCAGGGTGTAGAGAGACAGGTGCAACAAACCAATGCATTCCTGGAAAGCATTCATTCTGGTCAGGCATCCCTTCAGCGAGCTTTTCAGACTCTGGCCTCAGCACTGATGGCAGCCATTGTCCCTGTCTCTAGCCTCCCCCCTCCAAACCTCAGCCTAACCCAAGCACATCATCAGACCAGCTTGCACACACCTCAACACACAAAGGAAGCTTAGGCAAACATTAGCACCACACATCCCACAGGCACTCACGCAAGCATCACACACATGCAGACATAGCAACATCGACTACCTCCACTGTGTCCCCCTCCTCCTCGTCTCCCTCCTCCCTCTCTGTCTCGTCTCCACTCACACCTGCATGCACTACATCTACAGCCACTACTTCCATCACCAGCACACCCACCACCACACCCCCTCACGTGCAGTCACCACCCCCACTACCATTCACACATCCCCTGTGTCCTCTCCCAGTGTGTCTGTGATGCCACCTCCCAAGGTACACAAACGCAGGCACACACCCACCCAACAGCCATCCACCTCATGACAGCCTCCAGCGCATGCACCTTCACCCAAAGTCACCAAACGTACACCTCCTACAACCACAACCTCTTCCTCCACTCCCAAACCCCCTCCAGCTACCCGTCCCAGTGTTCCTAAGAAACTTTTCCTGTCCACCCTTGACCTCTTTCCCTCACCACCCCACCCCGTAAGTCTCCTAGGGCCCGACTCTCCATGTCCCAACCTAGCACCTCAGCCACAACATCGGCGGGACCAGTGGTGCCACTAGTCACCGGATTCTGGAGTGCACCATGCAGCAGGGCAGCCAGTGTGGCAAGGAGCCACAGCACGGACAGTCCCCCACCTGTCAAGCATCAAAAGTTGGCCAGTGGCCGGCGGGAGAGGGGGAGGACAACAGCCAGCAAAGCCACTGCCAGGGGTACAGGTGGGAGTGTGGAGTCAGCTGCGACACCTTCCTAGGTCGGGAAGGGACACAAGAAACCCGGCAAGTCTGGGAAGATCAGCACGGCGGAGAAGACCGCCATCAGCCCCGCTGCCCAGGAGCCGGCCAGCAGCAGCCCCGCTGGCCCAGACCAGACCACCAGCATCAGCCCCGCTGCCCAGGAATGCGACCGCCAGCGTCAGCCCCGCTGCCCAGGAGGCGACCGCCAGCAGCCCCGCTGGCCCAAACAGGACCGTCAGCATCAGCCCCGCTGCCCAGGAGGCAACCTCCAGCAGCCCCGCTGGCCCAGAAAGGACCGCCAGCATCAGCCCCGCTGCCCAGGAGGCGACCGCCAGCAGCCCCGCTGGCCCAGACAGGACCACCAGCAGCAGCCCCGCTGCCCAGGAGGCGGCCGCCAGCATCAGCCCCGCTGCCCAGGAGGCAACCGCCAGCAGCCCCGCTGGCCCAGACAGGACCACCAGCATTAGCCCCGCTGCCCAGGAGGCAACCGCCAGCATCAGCCCCGTGCCCAGGAGGCGACCGCCAGCAGCCCCGCTGGCCCAGACAGGACCGCCAGCAGCAGCCCCGCTGCCCAGGAGGCGATCGCCAGCATCAGCCCCGCTGCCCAGGAGGCGACCGCCAGCAGCCCCGCTGGCCCAGACAGGACTGCCAGCATCAGCCCCGCTGCCCAGGAGGCGACCGCCAGCAGCCACGCTAGCCCAGAGAGGACCGCCAGCAGCCCCGCTGGCCCAGACAGGACCGCCAGCATCAGCCCCGCTGCCCAGGAGGCGACTGCCAGCATCAGCCCCGCTGCAAAGGAGGCGACCGCCAGCAGCCCCGCTGGCCCAGACAGGACCGCCAGCAGCAGCCCCGCTGCCCAAGACAGGACCGCCAGCAGCTGAAGCGCTGCCAAGGACACCGCCGTCACAATCACCGCTGCCAAGGACACCGCCGCCACAAGCACTGCTGCCAAAGACACCGCCGCCACAAGCACCGCAGGCCCATTTGCGCCAAAAGCACTGACGCTACTGAGGCCGCCACGAGCAGGATGAAGCACTCTGGGCACCAAGCCCCCTCCAGAACCAGTGGAGTATCACATCCACTACCTCTGTCCTTGGCAGGATGAAGCACTCTGGGCACAAAGCCCCATCCAGAACCAGTGGAGTATCACATCCACTACCTCTGTCCTTGGCAGGATGAAGCACTCTGGGCACCAAGCCCCCTCCAGAACCAGTGGAGACTGTTATCCACTTGAGAGACTGTGGCTTTGCAATCCCCAGGATTGAACAGTGGGCAAACCACCCACTGTAGAGACTTGTGAGACTGTGGCTTTGCATTCCCCAGGATTGAACAGTGGGCAAACCATCCACTGTAGAGACTTGTGAGACTGTGTCTTTGCACTCCCCAGGATTGAACAGTGGGCATGGGGCCCCCTCGTGGATTTGGCGTCATGCACTCAAACGGCTGAGGTGCCCCCCCTTTCCCTTCCCCCTGAAGTGCCTGTTTTATTTCTATCTGATGCCCCTGTAGTGTTCTCTCTGTCATGTTCGGGTATCTTGTGTGGGCCTCGCTCATGCATTGTGGGCCCAGTGGTCCACGGACTTTAAGGGTGGAATACCCTGGACTAATATTCTTGGTGTATATATTTGTAAATAGTGTATGTATATTATTTGACTACTGAATTTTAATATATTACAATCGTTCAGCTCATTTCCTTTTGTCTTTGGGGGGGTTGGGCGGTGTAACTAATGTATCATGCTGTATTAGTGTTATGTGTTGTCGTGGGTGAGGGTGGGGGTGGGGGTTTTGTGTGTTGCATGTGTGTGTCACAGTTTTTTCCCTCGCCCCTCCCCTGTGTCGTAGGTGCAGAACTCACCGTGGTCTTCGCCGCCGGCGTTCGTGCTCCTGGTTGAGGAGTAAGAAGATAAAGGCAGGGAGAATCTGGAGTTCCTTTTCCATGGCATCCTGGTTCCTCATGGGGTGTGTAGAGGTGAGCGTTTTCCCTTCGAAGTCCTGTTTCCGCCGTGTTTTTGTTCACAGTGAATCTGCCCCGGAAAAGGTGGCCGATTTGTAGGTTGTCATACTGTGGGTGCACATTGTCTCCCGGCTGTCTGTTGGCGGTGACCGCCGTGCTGTTTGTTTGTACCGCTGTGGCAGTCGGAGTGTGAAAGTGGCTGTCTCTGTTGGTGGTTTCCGCCACAGTCGTAATTCCATTATTTTTACCGCCGGCCTGTTGGCGGTCTTACCGCCACTTTACCACCGACTGCCAGGGTAGTAATGAGCACCATAGTGCCAGACACCAAGCCAAGACAGTAGATGTATGTGGACCAGTATTTCATATGATGTTCTCTGGACACTATAGTCTGTTGTACAATGCCATGCACATGTGAGCAGGTGACCTATTACAATAGCAAACTACTGTACATATCTAGACAGTCGATCCGTGAGCTTGATGCTACATACAACATAGACAGGCTGAATATAAATTCCTGAGTGTGTTTTATGCCCATAAGCACAACCAGGGTAAATAACGCAGACAGATAGTATGAACTAAAAGTATGCCCAGAATCATGTCTGACAATGTGGATATCATTTGCATAGTAGGGCAGCATCTGGGGACAAAAAATGACCTCTATGCTGATACCTACATCACTGTAAGCATAATACAAAATGTTACCCATACTGATAATGTCAAGATGTGCACAAATGATAATCAGTCTGTGTTACTCACAGCAATATGTTGCCTGTCCTAGTGTCTTCAACATGAATGCAAGGAGTCACACATATGGGCACTGTTAACATACACATCCACTACATCCCAACTCCACATGTATGTTAGCAGAGATAATTAGAGCTAGAAATGTGAATCCTGTGATAAATGTTACTGTATTGCACCAATCTTTACATTGTACCACACACAAAGGGCTAGTTGCATCAAGGAAGACACACGCATTGGCTTCTAGCATGACATATTGCACGTGGAATGTCGTTCGGAGGCCATGCGTCAACATCAAAGCGTCAAAAACAATACATTGTACACTGGCATGTGTTGTACATAACCTATGTCTTGCCTATGTCACTAGCGATGCATCACAAAAAAAGAAACATTTGTAGAAAAAGTGAAGCTTTAGTCAGAAATGTGACACTTTAGTAGGGAGAGTGTTGCATGGAATCCACACATCAACTACAAAGGGCCAAAAACAATGCCTTGTCTATTGTAATGTGATGTGTGTAACTTTCACCTTGGCCAAATCACTAGCGATGAGTAAAAAAAAAATGCCGCGTTTGTAGAAAAACTGATGCTTTAGTCGCATCCACACACGAAATGATGTTATGCCTCAGTCATGCTGCAAACCAAGAAGTGCAAAGTTCCTTTCACTTTGACTCAAAGTCTTTTTTTCTGTGCTGGGTGTTGAAGGTGTTTGGTGTGTGCTGTTGAGAAGTGTCCTGTTTTTTTATCTTGTTGGTTTCTCTTCTGTCCCTGTTAGGTTTGTAAATTTTACTTTATGTATTGTATATTCCATATTGCACAGTTTTGTCCACTGTACTGTCAGGTTTTTGTCCATCTAGGCGTTCTGTAGATAAGGGATAAGGGGAAAGGTAAGGTATCGTTCCATGGATTTATTGGCTGGACATACCACTTGTGCTTCTAACACTTGTTCATGCATGTAATTGATTACAAATTGGACAACTTCAGCCTGGTCTAATACATATGTCCTTCCTCTTCAACAGACAACATGACCTCAGAACAGGAGAAGGCATAGTGGATCAGTTTGTAATGGTATCAGCACATTTGAAACATTGCCAAGGGCCACAGGTGCATGGGTAGGACGTACTAGAAGTGGAAGGCAGCAGGGACCTGGTGATCACCACCTTGGAGCCAGAAACTGTAGGAGAAGCCAAGCACTGGTGCCAAGTTTGAGGGGTCCTAAGCAGTCCTCTACAGCACAGCCAGCAGTTCCACCACAGGCTGTCCTGCAATACCAGGACAAAGGACTGATTTTGAACAGCAGGTCATGAAGGACAATGCAGAGGCGAATTGAGGCTGGATGGCCTGGGCCAAAATATATATTTGTGTAGGTTTTAATGTTTAGTTAGTTTATGTATATGTGTGGTCTGTGTTTATCTTGTCTTCTAATGTGTATTAAGAGGGACATGGAGTTGATGTTTAATATGTCTTTTGTGGTGTATGTGTAGAGCTGGATAAGTTAAGGTTAGGTAGGTTAGGTTAGTTGTAAATTACAGTAGCGTAGGATAGTATAGTATAGGTGTAGGTTAGTGTTAGGTTAGGTTTTATCTACCTAATAGTGTTTATTATAAAAATCTTGTGCACTTTGACAACTGCTCCCTGATTGTGGCAGTGGTCATATGTGCTTTTGCCGGATTAGGCACATGATGTATGTTTCATTGGCAGTTCTTGTATACATGTGTAACTGGGTAAATCACCTAAGGAGTATATACTGTCAAGTTTGCAATGGAGTGACGTAAGGGATCTTCCAACTTGATTGTGCCCTGAAAGTGGCAATCTTGATAAAAATGGACTTATAGCCTGAAACAGGTATGTTGTATTGTGTGTACACTTGATGCTACATGTTATGTATGGACTAATAAATGATGCAATTGTGAGTAATCAAATATGGGTTGGGTCACACACTGTTGATAGTCATGTACACACTCTCCTTTGCACCAATTGATTGGCACATCAGGGTTGATTGCTGGCTAGTATACATAGAAGTGTCCCATACCCAGGCAGCAACTTCATTCAGTCTTACCATTGACTGATTACTAATTGTAGCACTTCATGCATGTGACCTTGGGTAACTTCTTGCTAGTTTCGATGCACATAAGGTTCACATATACTATTGCCCTTGGCCTGTGCAGATTTTGGCATGGGTATATTTAACCAATTTCCATTTTGAAAGTAGGAAGTGTCTTTAGGGGCAGCTTATCCACCATGGTCTACTTTTTCTGTTCAGGAACAGACATACAACATGCTGGTTCCAGTAACTGATTTCATTGACACGTGAACCAAAGAGCAAGGGGCAAGTGGCAAGTGGCAGTCCTGGTGGCGACAACCCCAACATTGTTTGTGATCATAGGATATCCAGACAGCATCCATGGGGGATACATTGTATTGGACATGTGGAGGAGAGGAGTATTTCAGTAAGGAAGGGAAGGAGCAAATTGCCAATAGGGAATATAGGCCAATTCAACTGTCCACAAATGGGTGAGACCAACAGGTGTGAGAGCAAATTGAGGACAATACCAGTTGGAAAGTACACTGGCATGGTTATCAGCAGTGGGCAAAGGTGAAACTGGCTATTTGACATAGAGAAATTCTACCGGGCAGTTTTAAGTTGGAATGAGGTGTAGTACACATCTTCTATTTCTGATTTTAGACGCTTTCCGTGAGAGTGGTGTTGTTGGTGCCAGAAGCGACAGAGGCACACACATATTAGGGGCTGAAGATGTGGATCCCCTATCCACAGCAGCATTTCTCTGTGCCAACAAGTGAGACAGCACTGCACTGAGAAGAGCCAGCTGGTTTCCCAGCACAGCCCCAATGTTGTGGTGGTAGGCACCCATTGTAGCGATGTATGTGTCTTGCTTCTGCTCCATGGACTCAATGGTGTTGTGGAATGTCACCAGCTGTTTGGCAACTTCGCTGGTGCCTCTTTGGCAGGGTAGTTGTTCATGGCTCTGCCTCAGGACACTAGCGATGTCAACCAGGACCGGTCCAGGCCACAGAGCATATGGTAGGTGCCTCTTATAGTCACTGAGGTGACATTATTGGGACTGTGGCACCTATGGACTGCCTCTAGGATGCCCATTATGGTCAACATCCCCATCCACACCACATCTAGCATCTCCCGCTGGACTCCTACCACACAGCGTTGGAATTCATTATGAGGGGGTCCTCAAAGTCCATGGCTAGGGTTGGACTGGCAGGTGGCGTTTGTTGATGCTGGGTGGATCCTCTGGAGACCCCACTACATTGTTGGTCCTTTCCACAACCGGATATGGTGTATCGAAAGAGGCCAGGATTTGCCCGAAGGCATCTTGGTCAAGGGTTGGCAAGCTGTCATCATCAGCAAGATCATCATCCTGGAGCGGCAGTTGGTGAGGATGTGTAGGTACATCCTCTGCAATGGGGAAGAGAAAAGTTCATGGTGTTCTAAGTTAGATGTTGACATGAGTAATCTGATTAACAATCTAACTTGCTATTATGTGATGTCACTGATGCGCTGGATGTCTGTTACACAGAGGTATTGAGTCAAGGTTGCAATGTAGTTGGCTTTCAGATGGCAGTATGTCTGCATTGTTAATGCAACCATTGTGTGACAAGGTTGAACTCTTGTATCTTCACATATGTTGCAATACTATTACACAGCTTGCTGGGATAACCATTCCTGCACATATGATGGGCGGTCAGGCCAATATCTGCTATGGTGGTTTGCATTCTCTTCCATGATGCCTAGACTGATTATTTTGTGACATTTTGGCAACACTACTTTTCATATTGTACCTAATCCCCATGGTGCCTGCATTCCCTGTGCCAGTATTCAGCCCAAAGCTCCTGTGCAGGTGAAGTAGGTCTGGTCATGACTTAGGCCCTCATCATTATATTGGCGGTAAATGCCACTTACTGCCACGCTGACGGCCGCCAACATACCACCGCGGTGATGGATATCCGTTCTCCATATTATGCCACACACACATACCAATCTGACAGAATACTGCCACACACACAAATCTGCCAGCCCAAAGGTCAGTGGTAAAGTGTCAGTACCAACACCTATAATGTTACGCCAACAAAACAACGCCCACAACATTATGACACACGAATCGCCATGGCGGACATTCAATGGCGCTAAACCATTGGCAGTACATACCGCCGCCCTCAGAACGGACACCCACAAACAAAACAACACTACATTGGACAATACTAAAAACACACACCTGACATTCATACACACACCACACCCACACCACTATAAACACACACCCCCATTACCCACAACCCTTTGCCAACACCAAATGACTGCAAGAGTTAGTCATCAACATCACAGAGACAACTACACACACACCACTTACACCCATACATCCCTCACGCACCGCACATCACACACCCCACCACATTACTCAACACACTCTCACCAACACACAACATACAACACCCATGGCCCCACAAAGGCACCCCCGTTTCACTGAGTAGGAGTTAAGGGTCATGGTGGAGGAAATTATCAGGGCAGAGCCACAGCTGTTTGGAGCACAGGTACAGCAGATTTCTATTACCCGGAAGATGGAGCTATGGCAGAGAATCGTGGAAGAGGTGGAATGACCTACGGGGGAAGGTACGTTCCATAGCAGCAAGGCACCAGCTCACCATACAGAGGACTGGTGGTGGACCCCCACCTCCTCCCCCACAGCATGGGAGGAGCAAGTACTGGCATTACTGCATCCTGAGGGACTCTCTGGAGTAGCCGGAGGACTGGACACTGGTAAGTCAATATTTACTACCTATCACCCCCCCATAAATGCATGCCATCTCACACCCTCACTCCCATCACTCCACTCCATCCCACGCACTGCACCAACACATATGACTAACCCCAATGCCAACCCCTGCATGCTATACCAATGGATGGATAGCCCTCCCAGCCCTGCATGGACACTCAAACTAACAATCCCACAATGCATTACCCTACACAAACAAAAGGTGGCAGGGCAACAGCAACCGTAGAGGGGAAGCCAGGGATGTACTATATGTCATACACATGAAGCATAATACATCACTTACATCCCCACAGGTACCCAGCCAATGTCAGTGGAGAGGAGGTACCACAACTATCCAGTCCCCAAACAGAAGATGCCCCTAGTGCTGACAGTAACTCTGGACTTCAGGATCTGGAAGACCTACCTGGCCCATCAGGGACCACTGGACAGGCGGTCACCCAAGCCCAGTCACAGACCGCCACAGAGCTTCCCCTATCAGCATCCAACACCACAGCATCCACCCAGTGTACCCACACTTCTGTCCCGAGGACACGTCAATCAGCAGTGTCCCCACCTGTACAGGGACCCCAGGCCACACCTTGCCCCCAAGACAATCAGGGACCTGGGGTCAGTGGCAGTGAGCACACCATTCAGGGGACAGAGGCACAGGCCAACACGGACACTGGGAGGACCGCTGTTCACCAGGGGGAGGACAGTAGCAGGGAACTTACTCTCCAGGAGGCACTCTCCGAGATCCTGGGAGCCTACCAACTTTCCCAGGACATGATGGGCCAGATCCTAGACAACGTGCAGGAGACAGACGGCTGCAGGAGGGACAGTATCAGGGGATCTGGGAGGACTTACAGGCCATTAACACCACCCTGATCTCCATATCAGGGGTGCTGGCAGACATGGCCAACATCGTGAGGGAATGGACAGCACACCAGCGGGCCCCTACCACTTGCCAGTCCATCGACCAGCCCTCCACTTCCGCTAGTGGGCAGAGGGCCCTGCCACAGGTCCCACAGGTCACCACCACCCCTCCCCCTGTAGAAGGTGAACTACCCAGCAAACATTCCTGTGACCCAGACAGAAGCCAGAGACTCTTGCCAAGACCACCGCCAGAAAATGAGACTCTCCTGATTGTCCACCTTGTGTCCCACACTGTCACCTTGTCCACTTTGAACTGCTGTTGCTCCTCTTCCTATGGCCCCTTGGACACTGGGCCTGTGCTACAAACAGACTGGAACAATACCCTAGACTTTCCTCCATCACCACCCCATTCTATTGCACTTTCCCCTTAATTTCTTAGCACAACAAAAAACACCCTTGGACACAACTCAACTACTTGTATGTCATGTGTTGAAAATGTGTATTCGTGGAAACAGTTTAATCCATTGCAAATGTACTGAACATTGTGAGAGCATAGAAATAATGACCTGTAGCTGGCTGTAGTCATCACATCAGTACATATCACCAACATCTGCAAAATGACACACCATAGGTTACAGTAAGTAAAGGTGAAAGGACGTGAATGCCATCATGCCACAGCCACACAGAATACACCAATAGGCATAGAAATGTTAAGTTGCACTGTGTCTCCTGTGAGTCATTGGAAGTACTGACGGATAACTGATGTTCTGTTGTCCTCATCCTCAGCCTCTTCATCCTCAATGTCATCAGGGTCTACTGCTGCCACAGGGCCATCTCCAGTCTCCTCCTCCTACAGAAATGGTACATGGCGTCTCAGTGCCTGGTTGTGCAACATGCAGCATGTCACTACTATCTGGCAGACATTCTCGGTGAGAAGCACAGGGATCCACCTTTCAGATGGAGGCCTTCAGGAAACCAAAGGTCCTCTAGATGATCCGTCTGGTTTGACCATGTCCCTCATTATAACGTTCTTCAGCCCTTGTCGTCGCATTCCTCACAGTTGTCACCAACCACGATTGGTTTGGGTAGCCAGAGTCATCTGCAGGTGTTGAGGGACAACATTTAGACACACAATCCTATGGGGTTGACACCAGAAGCATACACTAATATTCAATAGGTGGAGACCAAGGCTCACCTATTAGCCACACCCTGTGCCTCTGTAGTTGGGCCATCATATTTTGGATGCTGCTATTCCTCAGAACAAAGGCATCATGCACCAACCCAGGGTACTTAGCATTGTCGTGGGAGATGTACTGGTCCACTAGGCACACCATCTGCACATTAATGGAGTGGAAACTCTCACAATACCTGTATACCTGTTCATTCTGGCGGGGGGACAAACACAATATGTGTCCTGTCAATCGCCCCAATAATATTGGGGATATGTCCCATTGCATAGAATCCGACCTTCACAGTGGCCAACTTTTCTACCTGGGGAAAGCTATGTAGCTGCATATATGTTTTACCAGGGCAGACAAAACCTTTGCCAGCACAATTGAGAACATTGGCTGTGACATTCCTGCTGCCAAGCCCACTGTCACTTGGAAAGAACCAGTTGCCAGAAAATGGAGCACTGATAGAACTTGCACAAGAGGGGGGATCCCAGTGGGATGACGGATAGCTGACATCAGCTCAGGCTCAAACTGGGCACACAGCTCTGTGATTGTGGCCCTGTCCAGTCTATAGGTGAGTATTATGTGCCTGTCCTCCAGTGTAGCCAAGCCCACCAGAGGTCTGTACACAGGGGTATGTCTGCACCTCCAATTGATCCTCAGCGGTAGGTATCTAAGGGACACAAGAGTGAGTAGGGTGTCACAAATGGAACAACAAAACCACAACTGCAGTCTACATGGTGCACTTATGTTTTGGGACAGTATAAATGGCAAAGTGTATGCCAATCTAATCTGTGACACGGTAATTGTCGATATGCCTGCTTCCCCCCCTGGAATGGTGACCGACTGTCCTGTATGGAGGGACAGGTGGAAGTGAGGTAATTCCGCCGACATTGGCCATCGTGGCGGAAGGCAGTCTTGCACCGCCGTGCAATTCTATGGAGTATGGTTGCAAATGGGGATCTATGCCTGTGGTGATGGTGTACACCGCTGCTGAGGTGACCGCCATTTTCTATCTGATTCCTCACTTGTTTCCGGACCTTCAACAGAACACCTACACTGCATGTGCTGCTGTGACCTGTGTCTGGAACCTACCATGGCCCGTGTGACCAGGGAAAGGGCCCCAGCCTTCACTTCTGAGGAGTTGGAGCGACCGGTGGATGGGGTCCTACCCCAGTACGGACAGCTGTATGGGCCTCCAGACCAAAAGGTGAGTACAGTTTGGGCACAATGCATGTGGGAAGGATGCATGGAGATGTGTGTGCAAGCATTGTGTAAGGGGGTGGGAGGCTGGGGGAATGTCTAGTGGCGGTGTACATAGTGTGCACTAGGCTGTGTGTATGCCAATGGTGATGGAAACAGGTATGGTGGGCCAGGTTGGACTGTTTGCCTAATGGTGTTCTCCTGTCTGTATTGCCTCTGCAGGTCAGCTCCCATCAAAAGAAAGGAATATGGCGTGCCATCGCCAAGGACGTGCAGACCATGGGGGTTTACAGCAGGTGGAGCACCCACTGACAGAAACAGTGGGAGGATCTGAGACACTGGGCACGGAAGACCGCATAGCCCCAGCTGGGGATGGCCTCCCAACGAGGAAGGGGTGCCCGTTGGACCCTGCCCCCCCCTGGTGGCCCGCCTACTAGCGGTGACCTACCCTGAGCTGGATGGGCGCTTGAGGGAATCACAGCAGCCACGAGGGGGAGAGTACAGTGGGTATCCTTACATATTTTGTCTGGTGGGGTGGTATCCGGGTGGTGGATGTGTGTTAGTGGATGCCCTAAGGCTGGGCCAGACATTGCAGCGTGGGTCAACTGAAGGATAATGGGTGTATGGCCTGTAGCTTGTTAGCAGTCCATTTAAGCCAGGGCATCATGGGTCCCAGCGATGTGTGGTCCTCATCTTGCCATAGTGACTAGCCATATCACTGGTAGTGCAATGCATAGTGTTTAATCCTGTTTCCTGTGTGTGACGATGATGTGCATGTCAACAGTGGTGTTGGTGCAGTCACTGACCCAGTGTATCCTTTGTTCCCCCCTTTCTTGTTTTGTCATCCTGTCCTTGTGTGCATTAGCATCATTTTGGCGGAGGAGCAGGGGCACCGGTGATAGTGGGAGCTGCATCCCACAGTACCCAGGAGGCAGAGTCCACCGAAGCGGAGGCAGCCAGTGGGATGGAGGGCGAGGGGAGCACCACGGCGGTGACTGGAAGAGACAACACAGACTGAGATATCTCCTCTGCTGGAAGCTCCCTGGTGGTGGAGGACACCTCAGTGACCACCAGAGCTGCAGGTACAGCCGACACCCCCGTACCAGCACAGCCTTCCCAGTAGCCCCTCAGCGAGGGTGGGCATCTCCTTCGCCCCAGGCACCTCAGGCCCTGCCCCAGTCAGCCCTGCTGCCATGAGTGAGGACGCTATTGAACTCCTGAGATCAATCTCTGTAGGGCAATCAACCATTGTGAATGCCATCCAGGGGCTGGCATCCCAAATGCAGCAATGCAATGCATTCCTGGAGGGCATTCGCGGTGGATTTGCGGCCCAACAGAGATCCATTCAGGCTCTGGCCTCCTCACTGATGGGAGCCATTGTCCCTGTTTCTACCGTCCCCCCTCCAACTACCATTTCCCAGGCCCATTCTCCTCAACCCCAACCCATCCCAGGCACACATACTGATGAGCATGAATACAAGACAACACTCAAGAGTGGCACAGGCAGACACAAGCACCACACTTCATCCCACAAGCACAAACACCAGAGAGTTGCAGACACAACCACATCCACTACCTCCACTGTCTCCCCCTCCTCAACCTCCTCACCTCCCTCCCAGACATGTCCACACTCACATCTGCATGCACAGCCTCAACATCCACCACCAGCATCACCACACCAAGCAGCACACACACCTCAGTATCTGACACCTCCACTTGTCCCCTGTATCCTCTCGCACTGTGTCTGTCCCACCCAAAGGACACTAACGCAAGCACTCAGACATCCAACAGCCATCCACCTCACGCACGCACACTGCCCAAGCACCTACACCCAAGTCCAGCAGACATACACCTCCAACAACCACTCCCTCAACCTCCACTCCCATCTCTCCTCCTTCCACCTGCACCATTGTCCAAAAGAAGCTTTTCCTTGCCCAACTTGACCTTTTTCCTCCCCCTCTCCCCTGTCCTGCACATAGAACTGGGGTTCCAACCAGACAGCCCAGCATCTCAGTCAAACAGTCCATGGGGACAGTGGAGGCACCACCTAGTCGTGGAGGCAGGACTGTGAGGGATTCCACTCCAACAGCCAGAAAAGGGAAGGAGCCCACAACACCTACAGCCAGGAAGGGGAAGGAGCCCACAACACCTATAGCCAGGAAAGGGAAGGAGCCCACAACACAAACTGCTAGGAAGGGGAAGGAGCGCACAACACATACAGCCAGGAAGAGGAAGGAGCCCACAGCACAAACAGCCAGGAAGGGGAAGGAGCCCACAACACAAACAGCCAGGAAGGGGAAGGTGCCCACACCTCCTGCCATGGAGGGAATGAAGCCCTCAACTCCATCAGAGGCTGGGAGGGTGAAACCTCCACCATTACCGCCACCACCTGTGGTCACGGAGCCCTCACCACCAGCTGAGGCAGTGCAGATATCACTACCAGCAGAGGCAGGCCAGGAGGCACCATCACCTGTTGCCACTGAGCAGCCCTCACCACCAGCTAAGGCAGTGCAGCCATCACCACCAGTGGAGGACATGTAGGCCACCCTCCAGGGACTGCTGCACTAGGGGCCCCCTCCAGAACCAGTGGGCAAGTTCCCCAGCTCAGAGACTGTGACCTTGCACTGGCCAGCAATGGGACATGGGCATGGAACCCCCTCCAGAATCAGGAGGCACGTTCCCCAGCTCAGAGACTGTGACCTTGCACTCCTCAGCAATGGGACATGGTCATGGAGGCCTCTCCAGAACCAGTGGGGAAGCTCCCGTATTCGGCTGAGGTGCCCCCCACCCCCCTGAGGTGTCTGTCCACTTGCAAACCGATGCCTCTGTAGTGTTCTCTCCGGATGATGTCAGGATATAAGTTGGACCTTGGACTGTGCCCTGTGGCCATGTGTGCCCTTATGGCATTGGCCCTTTGTGAACATTTGTATATATTTGGTTTGTGTGGTGGGTTTTGCTATGCTAATACATTTTCTGTTCTTCCATACTCTGGTCCTTGTGTTATTTTGCTGTGTGTCGTGTGTCATTGTTTTACATCTGCAGCTGGTTGTGTATGTGGTGTGTGTCTGTCGGTGTGTGTTGTGCGTTTGTGGGTCACTCTTGTTTGCCTCCCTCCCTACTTGGTGTGCCAGGCAGCTGTACTCACGGTCGTCATCTTCGTCGGCGTTGGTGTTTCAGGTGGCGAATAACGTAGAAGATCATCAGGAAGACTTGCAGTTCGCATTCCATGGAGGGGTTGTTCTTCCCTGTGTCTCCGATGGTGAGTCCTTTCTCTTTGGTGCTCTGTTTCCGCCAGGCTTTTGATGGCATTGGTACCGCCCCGGAAAAAGTGCCAGATTTGTGTGTCATGATATGGTGTGCAGTACTTTGTCTTCCACCTGGCTGTTGATGGCTACCGCTGTGGTGAGTGTTGTTTCCATCGTGGCGGTTGGTGTGGTACATTGGCTGACTATGGGAGTTATCACTGCCATGGTCATAATTTGGCGGAACTTACCCACAGTCTGTTGGCGGTATTACCACCACTTTATCACTCACCGCCAGGGTCGTAATGAGGGCCTTAGTTATGATCCTGCCATCTGGCTTTTGCACTGTAAAGTATGGCACTCTGCCTTGTTGTAATGTCTTGCCTGAACATTGTGCATTCATGTGACCAAGGTTTGATTTTGTAACACACAGCCTGCACAGCTCCACACACTGACTAACCTTGCTACACTGCAGGAATTTATGAGAGCATGCACTTACCATGTATTTCTTATTTGTATATACAAATATGATTTGTTTGGATACTGATTTGCCTTCATATTTGTTGCCAGGAGCACTGTGTGCAAAATCTGAGAGGATGGGCCCAGTCACACTAGGTAGGTTGCTAATTGTCAGGGTTGGGTATCTGCACAGTATAACACATCCATTGTCTCAGACCTGCTCACTTGTACATGTACATACCTCCTCTGCCACTCTGCTTTTTGTGCCAGGGACTCAACTTCATGCCACTCAGTGAGGAAACTCAGATCATACATTGACTCTCATGTGCCTACAGCACCTACAATATGTATGACCATATCCAATGCAATGATATGGTTGGCTGTTATTGAGGGGTACAAGTCAAGCTGTTCCACATATGGTAATAGTGCTGGAATTGCTGACATGTACCTACCCAGGTTTGCAATATAACTGTGCACATCCACCTCAGTCTCCAACTGTCTCTGTGTCCTGCCCTTTGTGTTGGCAGACTCGTTTGTCATGTACCTTGACATATCCCTGTTTCACACACTCCAATGGAGACGTATGGAATGGTGAGACATTTCCCGTTCACTCTCAGTCCTGCCACATGCTACATCTTCACTCACGACCACATTACATGTAGGATGTTGTACCCCAATGGGCTCTTCTCTTTCATCTCTTCCCAATCGCAACACAAGTGTGACACTGTCAGACACAGCACTGTATGTGTATTTGTCAGATTACCTTGGACAACACATATCCATTCTGATCTCGTTGCTATGCAATGTCTCCTCATTCAGACAGTGGCAGCTCAACGTACTACGCCAGCACTTACATTGCACTGCACAACCAGGGCCCCACACATCATCTTTGTTTCAGCACACATGGTCCTCTGGTGTGCATTACTTGCGTTCATCCCAACCCATTCTGATTTAGAACATGGCATGAGTTCTGGTGGTAACATCATACAATAAATTGATGGACGGAGTATTGAAACTCTTCAAACACTTAATCCTAGTAACAGATCTGGCTTTAATCCATTGCTATTTTGCGTGTCACGTCACACAGGTTTCTCTTAATCAGCCAGGCTACCTTGGATCCAGTGGTGCAGCAAGCAAGGGGTCCACATGTGAGCATACCCTAGCCACTTAGGGTGCAAATAGCAAAACTGCAAAAACAAATGATGGACACAGTATTGAAACTTTTCAAACACTCAACCCCAATCACAGATCTGGGTTTAATTCATCGTTAATTTGCTGGCCAAGTCACCCCAGTTTGGACCATGCTATATGATAATCAGTTTTGACCCTGCTCTCTATGTGAACAGTCCAGCCTGACCTGCCAAGCCAGGTCCTCCCTGGACCAGAAACAAGCATCCTGGGACTGGTTTTGGGGTATCACCCCTCATCAGCCAGGTTAGCTTGAATCCAGTGGGGCAGTAAGCAAGGGATCCATGTCTGGGCATACCCTAGCCACTTAGGGCGCACATAGCAACATCACAAAATAAAATGATGGACAGAGTATTGAAACTTTTCAAACACTGACCCCTAGTCACAGATCTGGGTTTAACCCATTGTTATTTTGCTCACCATGTCACCCAGTTTGGAACCAACTATATACAAATCAGTCTTGACCCTGTGTCGCATGGGCTCTCGTTATCCTAATGAGGCTGCTGGATTGGGCGGCAGGCAGCATCACCTGAATTGTGGGGAACTGAGTCCAGTCCCACACCATGTGACAACTGTTGGCCTAATCTGTTTCCAGCCAACTAGCAGCGGCTCATCTCTGCCCACGAGAAGGGATGATTTGTGGCAAGCAGACGCATGAGAAGGTGACTTCGCATGGAAATCGTGTTGGATCCGATCTCATCCTTTTCTCTCAGTTACATTAGTCTCACACATGCAAAGACAAACAGAGGCAGGAAATGGTTCAATAATATGTATTGAATCAGCTGCGTCTTAGATAAAATGGCACATATGCAATTATTAGAATGATGAAACACTAGAAGCAAAATGGTGACAAGGAAAGTGAAGCACAGGAAAAGTCCCACCATACTTTTACTATGCACCATATATGAGATTCCTACTTCCTATTAGCCCTAATCCGCCACTCTTCATACCCCCCTGGGAAGACATCATCCCTCATACCTAAGTATGACAATAGCAAGGAAGCCTGTAGTCTACGGAAACAACATCCCTGTGCAGGTCAGGGAACCAGTGGTCTCAGTAAGCAGCTGTAGCAAAGTCAGACAGCATGCAGTCGTGGTCATCTGGCTGAAACCTCCCTCTAACATGCATGGATAGAGAAATAGTTTATAATAAAACAGCTGATTTTCTGAGAAAATGTCCCCACGTTAAAATATGTGTGTTGATGTGAATGTTAGAGACACAGTGTACCTCTTGTGCCGACAATCCTATCTCGCTGTAGACTTGAGGAAAGCACAAAGTGAGAGGAAGGTTGTGCTGAGAAATGTAATGGGTGAAAGGACAACTAGATAAAGAAAATAAAACACCCCCATGGATGTGACTGATTCTAAAGTAATAAAATGAAGCAGAATAACATACATTTGTCATACATTTTTGATGGGAATACTTCAGTTGGAGAGAGAATGTAATGATTATTCACATAGCTATGGGCCTAAGCATGCCGTCATTTCATTCTAGTTTCTAGATTGCTGAACGAGACGCGTCAAATAAAGATTGGGATTATGCCCGTTTTGGTCATACAAACTATGTTACAATTTGTTCTATTTTGTAAATTTTATTTGAATTTTAGAAAGCATTTTTTAAAAACACTTTCTATATCGAGGAACATAAATTATGTCAGCATTTTTATATCTTCATAAACTGGGTGAATTATTAATATGAAATTCTGTAGTGGGTTATGTATTGCACTCAATTCAAATTAGAAAATGTTTAACGTATTCTGAGAACATGAATTTTGAATTATTTGATGTTTAATATTGACTGTCACATCTTGTAAGTTTGTGTAACTCATTGGCCATGAATTTAATTCTTCTGATTTTTTAAATTGGCTGTTATGCATTTTTGATAATTGATTTCAATTACCTGTTTTTCCGCTGTTCTTTTGTATTTCATTTATTTGCAAACTAAATAAAGGTGGATTTAATTGAAACTATTATAAGTGGAACTCATACTGACAGATACATCTGACATTCATACAGTACATGCACATCACTTACATAGAGAGAAGGTTTTTCTGTGGTTGGTCCCTGTAGCTGAATCCAAGAACCGAATGCCCAAATATGAGAATGTTGAAATTCTCAGTATGTGCTCTCCATGTATATAATGTGGACATCGCTTATGCCTTCCTTTTTCACAGACCATTAAAATACTTTTCTTCATATTAACACTTGGGGCTCTGTCTTTCAAGTATGCAGTGAAAGTGTCAATAAGCTTTTGCAATCCGTTTTCTGTTTGCAAAAGTAAAACAGCATCACCTGCATATAGCACAACAGGGACTTTCTGAAACCACACCTTAGAGCAATCGGAAAAGTAAAAGTGCCAGAATGCATGCCTGCCATCCCCCCCGTATCCTAAAAGATGGAGTGCACTCCCCTTTGGGGCCATAGCCTACCCTCCCAGTTAGATTTGCATACATCCTAAAAAGCAAAATCACTAATTCCTCCAGCGCTACTAATGATCTCATGGTGAGCAAAAACTTATTCCAATTGATCGATTCAAATGCGCTTCTAAGATCCATGAATCAGAGATGCAGAGTACCACCTCTCACCTTCATGTATTTTCCTACTAGCAAATTAAGATTCAGTGTTTGCTCGGTAGTTCCCATAACAGTTTAAACAGAACTCATTTATTTTTCTGATTAATTTCTTTTATAGCACTACTCATTCCAGTGTAGGGTTACACACATAAATTATACAGAGACAATGAATCATACAAGTGTGTAAATCAATGTAGAGGAAATGTTACATATGACAATGAGGGTTATACAGTGCAGGGATCCCATATGACCCCTAATGTAGGCACTATGCCCCACATTATGAGTTTGGCGGGTGGAAAAGACCGCCTGCAAACTCCTGCGGTCGGGTTACCGCCAGTGTGGTTCCTTTCCCGTGACCCCTATTAAGAGATTACAGCTGGGTCAGCGAGCGGAAACAGAGTTTTCGCCTGCTGGCCCAGGGAGAAACAGCCCACAACATTAAAGCCGGCTCAAATATGAGCCGGTGGCAATGTTGCGGTGTGAAGGGTGCACCAGCACCCTTTGCGCTTTTCACTGTCTGCAAAGCAGACATTGAAAAGCACCAGGGGACTGGCCATGGGGACCCCTGCATTGCCCATGCCAAGTGCACCCTGTCTCCACCAGCCTTTACATGTTGGTGCTACCGCCATATAAAAGCTGGTGGAGAGGGTGGGCGGATCAGGGCTGCCAACACCGCTAGAACGACGACAAGTCGTGATCTGGCAGTGCTGGTGGCCCAACGGTGGCACAACTGCCATGGTCGTAATGTGACTGCTGGACCGCCAGGGTCATAATGACCGCCTATGTGTTAAGTGTGGTTGCTCAGTGATAAAAGAGACATCATGCACCCTTTCACTCCCTTTGACCACCAACAGCATAAAAATGTGTACATTTGTCCCACAATTGTTAAAAAAACAACTACCTTGTTGCAGCAGGACCCTAAGTGAATGGCTTCAAATGGAAATTACAGAAGATATCCAGGATTCTTAAAAAAAATATTTATGTACCTTCAGGATACCCAAGACTCATATTTTCATACTTTACTCCATTGCTTATTTTGTGCCTCATGCTTTGCGAAATGCTCAAGTTTCACCTCTATTCGATTACAAAGGAGCTGACTCATTTTCATGGGATCTATATTTGAGGACCCCTTCAAAAGACAACCTGGTACTTTTATACTCATTAGCTCTCCATCTTCAAAGCTGGTGCTATTAATATTTATATTTCTACATCTTTTATTGTCTCATGTGACCTGTCGTGAAGACTCCCACAGCACCTCTTTTCTGCAGCTACCAAGAGCACATTTTGATATCTAATTTTTCTGACCTCACAGGTTCAACCAGTGAAAAAGTGTGTTGCACACAGTGATTTGTCCAAAGTGTACCTCTGATTGTTTCTTTCCAACTCAGACCACTACAATGCACAAGCTGTACACATTCCATGAAATGAAAATTACATCTCTCTGCCTGTCTAGTGGCCCTGGGTGACATAAAGCTGTGACTTTAATTTCTTTTTTTTTTTTACTCTGTATTTTCTTTAAAACATTTTGTATGCCATTGTGGGCATTTTCCTTCTGCTGATTGTCCTCAGTGCACATTTCATGGAAGCTCCTCCTGCTATGCTAGTCGCACTGCATTGTGAGCTCATGGAAGTGATTCGGTGTGCTCGTGCCTGCTCTCCTGCTTCTTCTGGGTCAGTGCTGATCCCTGTCATCATCATCATTTGTATCTCAGCATCCTCAGCCTCGGACCTTCTACAGCTTGTGCCAGGTTGGTCCTGCAGCTACTGTACCTCTTGCAGCTACTGTGCTAAGATGCTGCTGCTGCACCAATACTGCTACTGCCGTGCCTCATTCTGAAAATTCCCTCCTTGCTCCAGGATTCCACAGAATTGTGCTGCAATCCATCTGTGCAACTGTGGGCTTCCTGTCCCCTCTGGTGGCTGAACCTGCTCCTTCCACTACAATCAGCATTGCAAGGGATCTACGGGGCATTGAGAGAGGATCAGTTATGGGGGCATAAATGTACACCTGAGATAGTTCTGGGTCATTAAACTTTGCTTGGTGCAGCTCATGGTTCAGTCGTGGAGTAGAGCTGAGCCACAGTGCTGGACTGTATTCTCTACACTGTCTTTTTGACTGACTTGTAATCAAATGCCCTACCATGCACCTTTCTGATGCAAGCAATGTGTGAGGGCATACAGGCACACTGTGGCTAGAAAAATGGTAAACTGGTAACCCTGATAAAAAAATTGGAAGCACTAGTTTTTATTTTATTTTTGCTCAAATTGCTCAAACTGCCATGAACTTTTCTCTTGTTTGATTGTCTGCTGCCTATCAACTTTACATCTTCCTTTACCTGCATTAGAATTCTCCTTTGTAATTACCTTATGTTAAAAAATGGCTCTCTAGTTGGCAGGGGTATGCACCCTGGCCCATGGGGACCACAATCCTAGTCAGGGTAAGTCAGTTACACTCCCTAAATTAACCTGTGCTCACCCTCTGGTAGCTTGGCACAGAGCAGTGAGGCTTAACTTTAGAGGCAATGTGTAAAGTATTTGTGTAACACTTGAAACAGTAACACAGTGAAAGACACCACAAAAATACTCCATACTAGTTTAGAAAAAAAGATAGTATTTATTTGGTTAAAAATCTACCAAAACGACAACAATCCAATCATTGGTTCATGAGTTACGCACTTTCAAGTGTATTCGAAAAAATACAGCATTTTAGATACTGCACAGGACTGTCTGTTGCGCCAGGCTGGGATAATGAAATCAAGTTTATTAATGTATGCAAAACAGAGTTCTGTGTATTGATTTAGCAGGTCATTTGAAAGTTATGCAGGTCTGACAGCTATGCCAGGCTGGGGTAATGCAGACAAGTTTCTTAATGGCTGTGTGAAAAAAGTGCTCTTTTCAGGAGGAGTGTTAGAAATTGGGTCTTTGGTTGGCAGTCAGGTTACCCCCTGTCCAAGCAAGGACCTTCACTCTAGTTAGGGTAAAAGAGAATCACCCTCAGCTAACCCCTGCTTACCCCCTTGGTAGCTTGGCACGAGCACTAGGCTTAACGTCAGAGTGCTAGGTGTAAAGTATTTGTACCAACACATATAGGCCCTCATTACAACCCTGGCGGTCGGTGATAAAGCGGCGTTAATACCGCCAACAGGCTGGCAGTAAAAGAAATTGAATTACAACCATGACGGAAACCGCCAACACAGACAGCAACTTTAACATTCCGACCGCCACGGCGGTAGCAACAAACACCGCAGAGGTAACTGCCATCAGACAGGCGGAAGACAATGTACCGCCCACACTATTACAAGGCACCAATCCACCAATCCACCAGCTTTTCCGGGGTGGTACCAACGCCATCAAAAGCACGGCGGAAACAGTACTTGGAACGGAAACCACTCACCTCACGATACTCAATGAGGAACCAGGACACCATGGAGCCCGAGTTACAGGTCCTGACCATGCTGGTTTACCTCCTCATCTAGCAGGAACATCAAAGACGGCGGCGACGACCACGGTGAGTACTGCACCTAGTACACAGGGGAGGGGGGAGAAAAAGAGAGTGATACACACACGCAATAAGCAACACCCCCACCCTCACCCACAACAGCATACACACAAACACATGCATCAACATTTCATTTGCACCCCGTCACCCCCTGGAAGAACACAAGGACAAAAGGAAATGATTGTAATGAGTGTAATCATCGAAAATTCAGATAGGCCAAGACAACTTTAAATCATCAGTATATACAAATATTTACAGCAAGTACACAAGTCTGTATACTGTTCCATTAAATGTCCGTGGACCAGTGGTCCCAAAAAGCATGGGCGAGGCCCACATATGACACCTGCCTCAAAACGGAGAGAACACTGCAGGGGCATCAGGTCGAAAAAAACACAGGCACCTCAGGGGGAAGGGGAGGGGGGGCACCTCAGCCGGATGATGGGATGATGGCACTGCTCCTTGAGGGGGGTCCATGCCCACTGCTTGGTCCTGGGGAGTACAAAGCCACAGTCTCTCAAGTCTCTCAAGTGGGTGGTTTGCCCACTGCTTGGTCTTGGGGAGTACAAAGCCACAGTCTCTCAAGTGGGTGGTTTGCCCACTGCTTGGTCCTGGGGAGTACAAAGCCACAGTCTCTCAAGTGGGTGGTTTGCCCACTGGTTCTGGAGGGGGCTTGGTGCCCAGAGTGCTTCATTCTGCCAAGGAATGGGGTAGTGGATGCTGTTCTCCACTGGTTCTGGAGGGGGCTTGGTGCACAGAGTGCTTCATCCTGCCAAGGACTGGGGCAGTGGATGCTGTTCTCCACTGGCTCTGGAGGGGGCTTGGTGCCCAGTGATGCTGCACCTGGGGTGTGTCAGTTTCCATTCCCTCACCTGGGTGTCTGAGACACGAGAATTTCAGTGAACAGGTAGCATGATACTCCATGGAGGCAGAGCCACACTCTACCCAGCGGCGACTTAGCCTGCCAACTGCTGGTAGTGCCAGTGCTGGTTGTGGTGCCTCATGTAGTGTGTGCAGGGTCCAGGATGTCTCCTGCAGCCTTGGACGGCTGCCCACTGGGGATGATGCTGATGTCTGCTCTAGTGTCACTGGCTGGGCACGTCGTGGGGCAGGTGGCGGTGGCTGCAGCGGTGTATGTGGTGGAGATGCTACCGGTGGTGCAGGTGACTGCACTGTGGAGGGAGACACCAGGCCGTCTCCTGCAGTCTTGGAAGGGTGCCCACTGGGGATGATGCTGGTGAATGTAGTAGAGGCAGCAGACATGCAGGTGGCAGTGCAGGTGGTGATGCGGGTGGCGGTTGTTGCTGCAGTGGCCACCGCCGAACAGGTTGCTGGTCTGTCTTACAGAAGGGGTGTCACCAGTCCCTCACCCGGAGGCTCCATGCCCTGAGCTGACTTCCCTTTGTCCTTGTGTCCCTTCCCCACATTGGAAGACACGGCTGGGACCTTGGCACTGTCCTCTTTGGTTCTGGAAGAGGCCTTGCTGGGTGGTTGGTGCAGCTTTTCTCTTCGGCATGCAGGCCCCTCCTTTACCTTGGCAGGTGGTGGAATCGGGTGGTCCTTGGCCTCACTAGGTGGCACACTGGCTGCCCTGATGGGTGCAGCCTTCATTGTTCCCAGATTTGCAGGGACCACACTGGATGGCTGAGGTGCTGGGCTGGGATCTGGACATCCTGGCCCTAGGTGAAGGACGGGGGGAGAGGTGTAGGGAAGAGATCAATGGATGCTAGGAAAAGTTTTTTAGACACACTGGGAAGGAAAAGATGGAGGGGGTTTAGGAGTGGAAGAAGAGGTAGTTGGTGTACGTCTGCTGAGTTTGGGTGAAGGTGTATGGGCTGGAGGCTATTGTGAGGTGGATGGCTGTTGAGTGGGTGTGTGCCTGCGTTTGTGTACTTTGGGAGGAGGGCTCACAGACACACTGGGAGAGGACAGAGGGGATGTGTGCATGGTAGTGGGGGTGGTGATTGCACATGAGCAGTGTATGGTGATGGGCATGCTGGTGATGAAGGTAGTGGATGAAGATGCAGTGCATGCAGGTGTGAGTGGAGACGAGGCAGGGAGGGAGGTGGAGGACGTGGAGGAGGGGGACACAGTTGAGGCAGTGGATGTTGGTGTGTCTGCATGGGTATGGTGCTTGTGTGAGTGCCTGTGGGATGTGTGGTGCTTAAGTTTGCCTGTTCCACCTTTGTGTGTTGATGAGTGGGCATGCTGGTCTGATAGTGTGCTTGGGATAGGCTGAGGTAGAGGGGATTTGGTCTGGGTAGTGGAGGTTGGAGTGGGGAGGCTGGACACAGGGACAATGGCTGCCATCAGTGCTGAGGCCAGAGCCTGAAATGCTCTCTGTTAGGCCGCCACACCAGAATGAATGCCCTCCAGGTATGCATTTGTTTGTTGCAAATGCCTCTCAACACCCTGGATGGCATTCAGAATGGTTGACTGCCCAACAGGGAGGGATCTCAGGAGGTCAATAGCCTCCTCACTGAGGGCAGCAGGGCTGACTGGGGCAGGGCCTTAGGTGCCTGGGGCAAAGGAGATGCCCACCATCCTGGGTGAGTGGGCACTGGAAACATGCTGAGGGGCTGCTGGGAGGGCGGTGCTGGTAGGGGGGGTGGAGGCTGTACCTGCTGTTGCAGTGGGCACAGAGGTGCCTGCCACCGCAAGGCAGCTCCCATCAGAGGAGGAGTCACTGTCGCTGGTGTCCCCTCCTGTCCCCGTCGTGGAGCTCCCCTCGCCCTCCGTCCCACTGGTGCCTTCAGACTCCGTACATTCACCCTCCTGGGCCATGTGGGTTGCAGCTCCCTCCTGCTCCGATGCCACTGCTCCTCTGCCAGATAATGCTAATGCACACAAGGACAGGGTGACAAAACAAAAAGGGGGGGAAGACAGAGGAGACACATGGTCAATGCTAGCAACAACATCAACGCTGGTGGACACAACACAGAGAGCAGCTCTATGCACTAGGCCATGCACTAACAGTTTTTAGGAAAATCACCTGTCCAACCTCATTTGCTGCACACCTGGAACCCACAGGAGCCTGACTATGTGTAAATGGCCACTACCACCATTGGGGTTGGAGTGCCACAGAGCTTGCCTACCAAGTTCGCCCTGGCTTAGGGGAACCCAAAGCCCACATCCCCAACCCAGTCACCTCGTAAAGCACGCAGACTCAGCCGAATGAGACTGTACTCACCCCCTTGTGGCTGCTGTGATGCCCTCAAGCGCCCATCCAACTCCGTATATGCCACCGCCAGGATCCAGAACATCAGGGGAGTCATGGTGCAAGGGGCACCCCTTCTACGTTGGGAGGCCATTCCCAGCTGGGCCTCCGAAGTCTTCTTGCTCCAGCGGCGCAGGTCCTCCCATCTCTTGCGCAGTGGGTGCTCCATCTATGAAAGACCCCAGGGCCCGCACTTCCTTGGCGGTGGCACTCCTAATACCCTTCTTCTGGTGGGCGCAGACCTACAGGAAAGGTAAAGTAAGAATGGATTTTACTCCCCCGTCCGGTTCTTCTTACTCATTGGCCACAACTTCCCAACCATGCCCTGAAACACATACACTGACCATCCTCACATGCAGGCCACAGCCCCCCCATGTATCTTCCATCCAGGCCACTCCACACATTAATGTCCCATCCACCATGCACACAGTGTACTCACCTGTTTGTCTGGAGGACCGTAGAGTAGCGTGTACTGGGGGAGGACCTCATCCACCAGGTTGTCCAACTCCTCCGACGTGAAGGCAGGGGACTTTCCCCAGACACTCGAGCCATTGTCGCTTCCAGACTCAGGTCACAGCAGCACTTGCAGTATGGGTCCTCCCCTGTTGAAGGTCAGGTATCAAGTGAGTGACGAGACAGAAAATGGAGGTCACGTCCGCGACAGTGCGTACCGTCACTGCCGGTGTACATCATCATTGGCTCCTAGAACCAATAGAGCCCAATGTTAACCAATGCTGAATTGTGCAGCGGTCTTCATCCGCCTACCGTGATGCTGCACAATGCCAGCGCAGTTACCTCATTTCCCCTTGTCCACCCTTAGAGGTCAGGCAGCCAAATTTCAGGGGGCACATGGCAGGGCACCTAACTTTGTCACAGCCCTTTTGGGCAGGAATACGGACAGACAGCGCCACACACCGATTAAATCACAATAGTTCAAAACACCCTTGTGCAACCTATGTGGTGTATGACCCTCTGCTCACCTTTCTACTCTGTAGGGCACATCTGCTGGGGCGGATGATGAGATGGCGTCATCCTCCGGTGTACAGACCCCTGGTGGACCTGTCTACAATGGAAGACAGACACATCATTATCACCTACAGACTTGATCGAGCCACAATCCATTAACTGTGTGCCCAATTGGAGCCAGACCGGATGTCAGCTATCTGCCATCCCACAAGAATCCCCCCTCTAGTGCAGGTCCTGTCAGTGCTCCATTTCCTGGCCAGTGATTCCTTCCAAACAACAGTGGCCATGGCATCAAGGATGTCTCAGCCAATGTTCTCTAACGTGTTGTCCAGAGTGTTGTCTGCCCGGCTGAAACACATTCACAGCTACATCATTTTTCCTCAGGTGGAGGATTTGCCCACAGTGCAAGGTGACTTCTATGCCCTGGGACATATCCCCAACATCATTGGTGCCATTGATGGTACACATGTGGCATTTGTCCCACCCTGCAGGGATGAACAGGTGCACAGAAACCACAAAAGCTACCATTCCATGAATGTGCAAATGGTGTGTTTGGCAGACCAGTACATCTCCCATGTGATTGCCAAGTATCATGGCTCAGTGCATGACGCTTACATTTTGAGGAATAGCAGCATCCCTTATGTGATGGGCCAACTCCAGAGGCACTGTGTGTGGCTAATAGGTGAGCCCAAGGTCCCCACACAGTTTGAATAGGTGTCTGGGTATGGGAGAGTCCCTAAGGGTTTGTGTATGTCTAACTTATGCCCCTCGATATTTGCAGGTGACTCTGGTTACCCCAACCTCTCTTGGCTACTGACCCCAGTGAGGAATCCCAGGACAAGGGAAGAGGAACGAGGCACATAGGCGTACAAGGAGGATTATCGAACGTAATTTCGCCCTCCTGAAGGCCAGGTTCCGGTGCCTCCATCTGACAGGTGGCTCCCTATACTTCTCACCCAAGAAGGAGTGCAGGTCATTGTGGCATGCTGTATGTTGCAAAACCTGGCTTTGCGACGCCAGGTGCCCTTTCTGCAGGAGGATGGGCCTGATGTTGGTCTTGTGGCAGCTGTGGAGCCTGTGGACAGTGAAGCTGAGGAGGTAGAAGAAGAAGATATCGACAACCGAAACAACGTCATCATGCAATACTTCCAGTGATACACAGGTAAGAGTCTGGCACTGTTCCTCTCATATCAGACTACTGTAGGACATTGCATGATTCTGCCTTTTTACCTCTGTGTATGGACCCTGGCAGTTCACTTTGGCTTTCCTTTCACAGATCTGGGTACCACATGCTGCCTTCTGCTATGTTTACTGCTGCCCAACAGATGTCATACTTTGGTATGTACAAATTAACATTGACATTTATATTTGTTAAAGGGGTTGTAATAACACATTTGTGTAAGTACAGACTGACTCCAAATTGTTATGTGATTCAAGGGTGTTTACTTAAGTGCTAATCAGTGGAGGGGGATGTGCAATGGGCTGGGGTGATGGTGGAGAAATGTCCATGGTAGAGCCCAGTCTCTTGGTATCACAGGTGCATTGTCCAAGGGGGCATAGGAAGTGGAGCAATGGCAGGTCAAGGTGGTCAGGGTGACATAGTGTGACAGAACGGTGACAATCAGGAGAGTCTCATTTCCTGGCGGGTGTCTTGACAATGTTCTCTGTCTTGTGCCTGGATCACAGGGACCGTTTGCGGGGTGGTTCTCCTTCTGCAGGGGGTGGGGTGCTGGTGGCCTGTTGGTCCTGTGGCGGGACCTCCTGTCCACTAGCGCCGGCGGAGGTGGATGGCTGTTCATCGTTTGGGCTAGTGTGAGGGGTCCGTTGGTGTGCCACTGTCTCCCTCATGGTGCTCGCCATGTCTGCCAGCACCCCTGCAATGGTGACCAAGGTGGTGTTAATGGACTTCAAGTCCTCCCTGATCCCCAGGTACTGTTCTTCCTGCAGCCACTGGGTCTCCTGAAACTTGGCCAGTACCGTGCCCATGGTCTCCTGGGAATGGTGGTCTGCTCCCATGATGTTGGAGGGTGCCTCGTGGAGAGTGGGTTCCCTGGGCCTGTCCTCCCCCTGTCGCACAGAAGTCCTCCCAGTTTCCCTGTTGTCCTTTGCCTCTGTCCCCTTAACCGTGTGCTCACTGCCTCTGACCCCAGGTCCCTGATTGTCTTCGGTTAGTGGGGTCCCTGTAGTGGTGGGCACACTGCTGATTGACGTGTCCTGGGGACAGTGACATGGGCCTGCTGGGTGGGTGCTGTGGTGGTGTTTCCTGAGGGTGGAGGCTCTGTGGTGATGTGGAACTGTGGCAGGGGAACCAACTGTCCAGAGGTCCCTGATGGGCCGGGATGGTCATCTTGAACCAGGCGTGCAGAGCTGCTGTCATCACTGTGGGCCTCTTCTGTGGGGGGACTGGATATGGCTGGCACCTCCTATCCGGTGACGTTGGGTAGGGGTCCTGTTAGGATGTAAATGCATAGTTATTGTATCTGTGTGTGGCATCCTGTGCAATGTGTGAGTTTCCCTCTATTCCTGTGCTTGCATTGTTGCTTTGGCCCTTGTGTGAGTGGTGATTTTGTGGCCTGGGTGAGTCTCTCTACTGGACACGCCTTGGTGATGGGTGTCCATGCAGGTCTGTAATGGGTGTCCATGCATTGGTGTTTCATGCAGGGCTTGGTATTTGGATGTGTGGGTTGTGATAGTGGGGTATATGTGAGGGTTGGGGTGATGGGTGTGAGGGTAGGGGTAGGAGTTTCTGCTGGCATGCAGGTAGGGTGGGGGTGATATAGTAGTAAAGATTTGCCTCACCAGAGTCCAGTCCTCCTGCTACTCCTGCGAGGCCCTCAGGATACAGGATGCATGATCGCCAAGACTTGCTCCTCCCATGTTGTTAGTTGTGGGGGAGGAGTTGGGGGTCCACCACCAGTCCTCTGTATGGCTACCTGGTGTCTGGATACCACGGAACACACCTTCCCCCGTAGGTCGTTCCACCTCTTCCTGATGTCATCCCGGGTTCTGGGCTGCTGTCCCACTGCATTGACCCTGTCTACAATTCTCCGCCATAGCTCCATCTTCCTTGCAATGGATATCTGCTGCACCTGTGATCTGAATAGCTGTGCTCTACCCGGATGATTTCCTCCACCATGACCCTGAGCTCCTCCTCAGAAAACCTGGGGTGTCTTTGAGGTGCCATAATGTGGTGTGGGTGATGTGTGAGGTGATGTTTGTTGTGCTGTGTGATGTGTTGTGTTGGTGTGTGTTCTTTGAGGTGCGTGGATGTTGTATGAGTGATGGTGGTTTGTGCCTTTGGATGCTGGTGTTGTGTTTGCTATTGTCTCTCTCTCTGCTTTTTCAAAAAATGTAATTTTAAGGGGTTGTGGGTAATGTGGGTGTGTGTTTTATAGTGGTGTGAGTGTGTGGGTGTGGTCTGTGTATGTATATCAGGTGTGTGTATTTTGAATTGTCCAATGTGGTTGTGTTTTGTAAATGTGTGTGTATTTTGAGCGCGGCGGTGTGTACCACCAATGGATTACCAAGGTTGAATGACCACCCCGTTGATTGATGGGTCGTGATAGTGTGGCCATATTCCTGTTGGTGTGACGTGTAGGTTTTGCTATCGCCAGTTTATCACTGACCTTTGGTGTGGCGGACTTGTGTGGGTGTCTGTATTGTGGCAGATTACGAGATGTGGGTCACAATACCTGTAGCAGATTTCCGCCATGGCCACGGTATGTTGGCGGCCGTCAGCACGGCGGTAAGCGGGATTTACCACCAGGGTTGCAATGAGGGCCATAGTGACTTGATGAGTTCACTACAAAATGACACAACACAGGTTTAGAAAAATAGGAAATATTTATCTAAACAAAACAAGACCAAAACAACAAAAATCCACAATACACAAGTCAAGTAATCAATTAAAAAGAAAAAAAAGTCTTCATGTAGTTTTAAACACACACTAACACTGTTAGCGCGAAAATTTACCTTGGGTGCGTCAAAAATAACCCTGCACGGGCGAGGGTGCGTCAAAAAGGGCTTGTGATGCATCAATTTCACTCATGAGCGAGACCTTGCATCGTTTCTCCTTTCGTCGGGTCGGGCACGTTGTTTCTTCTCTCCCTAGGAGAGCCATGCGTTGATCCGGTCAGCACTCTCACGTCCGGGCAGGCCTTGCATTGTTTTTACACACCTAGAGGTACTTGTGTCGGAAATCCAGCCGCACGATCATCCGAAAACCACATAGCGCGGGTTGTGATCTCCCAGCCTCCGTTAGCGATGCTGTGCATCATTTCTCCAGCTCCGTACATCGATTCTTTAGTCACCTTACAGGCAAGTGTCAATTTTCAGGCGCGAAGCAGGCGGCGTGTCGATTTTTCAGCCGCGGATTGGAGTTGCGTCGATCTTTTCCCCGCACAGATTTCTGTGCGTGGATTTCTTCCTCTTAGGCTGCCAGCTTCTCTTTTCAGGGTCCCAGGAACTGGATGGGAACCACTTGGCAGAGTAGGAGTCTCTCCAGAGACTCCAGGTGCTGGCAGAGAGAAGTCTTTGCTGTCCCTGAGTCTTCAAACAACAGGAGGCAAGCTCTAAATCAAGCCCTTGGAGATCTTCACAAGATGGAAGGCACACAAAGTCCAGTCTTTGTCCTCTTACTCTGGCAGAAGCAGCAACTGCAGGATAGCTCCACAAAGCATGGTCACAGGCAGGGCAGCTCTTCTTCTTCAGCTCTTCAGCTCTTCTCCAGGCAGAGGTTCCTCTTGGTTTCCAGAAGTGTTCTAAATTCAGTTGTTTTGGGTGCCCTTCTTATACCCATTTTCTCCTTTGAAGTAGGCCTATTTCAATGCAAAGTCTCTCTTGATTGAGAACTCCTGCCTTGCACAGACCAGGCCCCAAACACTCACCAGGGGGTTGGAGACTGCATTGTGTGAGGGCAGGCACAGCCCTTTCAGGTGTGAGTGACCAATCCTCCCCTCCCTCCTAGCACAGATGGCTCATCAGGAAATGCAGACTACACTGCAGCTCCCTTTGTGTCACTGTCTAGTGTGAGGTGCAACCAGCCCTACTGTCAAACTGACCCAGACAGGGAATCCACAAACAGGCAGAGTCACAGAAGCGGTATAAGCAAGAAAATGCTCAGTTTCTTAAAGTCAACTTTACCAAAAGATGTATTTTTAAATTGTGAGCTCAGAGTCCCCAAACTCCACATGTCCCTCTGCTCCCAAAGGGAATCTATACTTTAATCAGATTTAAAGGTAGCCCCCATGTTAACCTATGAGAGGGACAGGCCTTGAAACAGTGATTTTTTTTTTTAGCAATATTTCACTGCCAGAACATATAAAACACATTACTATATGTCCTACCTTATCCATACACTGCACCCTGCCCTTGGGGCTACATAGGGCCTACCTTAGTGGTTCCTTATATGTCAGAAAAGGGAAGGTTTAGACCTGGCAAGTGGGTATACTTGCCAAGTCGAATTTACAGTTGAAAACTGCACACACAGACACTGCAATGGCAGGTCTGAGACATGATTACAGAGTTACTTATGTGGGTGGCACAACCAGTGCTGCAGGCCCACTAGTAGCATTTGGTTTACAGGCCCTGGGCACCTCTAGTGCACTCTACTAGGGACTTACTAGTAAATCAAATATGCCAATCATGGATTAACCAATTACATATACATTTTGTAAAGGAGCACTTGCACTTTAGCACTGGTTAGCAGTGGTAAAGTGCCCTAGAGTAACAAAAACAGTAACAAAAAGAGTCCAACACACATCAACAACCTGGGAAACAGAGGCAAAAAGTTAAGGGATACCACACCAAGGATGAAAAGTCTAACAAGGAGCCATTGAGGTAGCATAACATGGTGTAGAGACATCAGGTGTAGGCAGAGGGCAGCAACATCACCAGGGAGTTCCAGTAACCATGGCAACACTTCTTGAGCCGTGCTGGAAGGGTTTCTCTCGGCAGGGGAAAGACAGAACTGACACGCCGTCCGCGATTGGCACTGGCTGTTTCTTACTTCTTCAGGATGCAGGTCAGAAAGTGAAATGCTCAACCTTTTTGGGTCCCTCTATGGACGGAACAGGGTGCTGACCTGTTTTGCAAGACTCCCAGGTAGCAGAGTCCAGTTACAGTGTAGAGGAAAAACAGAGCCTTTTCAGTCCCTGAGGCATCTTAATAGGGGGCACGCTTGACAAGCCATTATAGTTCCTTGGGAAGTTTGAAGGATGAAGAGGACATATCAAGTCCTCCCTCACTGCAGAGGTAGCAGGCAGCAGGCGAATACAGCAGTGCACAGTGCAAGGTGGCAGTCCCTCCTGGCCCACAGCAATCAGCAGGCAGCAGGCCAACACAGCAAATCAAGCAACAAAGTGGCAGCCCCTCCTGGTAGCGCAGCTTCTCTTAGGTGCAGAGCCTCCTCAGGTGAGAACTAGTCTGGTGGGGTTTACGGTCCATTAGTTATATGCAAAAAGGCCTTTGATGTAGGGGAGACTTCACATGAGTTCTCTGAACAAGGGTCCCTTTCATGCTAGCCCTGTCTGCCAGGGTATCTGTAGGGTACTGGACCTGGCCCTTTTCACAGGGTCATCCCTAAACATTTTTACCTTACTCCTCCTATTTTTTCCGACCCTTTTGTTGACGTTAGGACTCTGGGCACTTTACCACTGCTGATCAGGGCTAAAGTCATGTCTTCTCCCTTCTAAACTTGGTATAATTGGCTTACACCTAATTGGCACATTTATTTTACCTGTAAGTCCCTTGTATAGTGGTATCCCTATACCCAGGGCCTGTAAATTAAATGCTACTAGTGGGGCTGCAGAGCAGCATATGCCACCCACATAAGTAGCCTTTCAAATCTGTCTCAGGCCTACTACCACAGAACCTGCATGCACAGTCTACTGTCACAAGGACCTGGCATCTAAATTTACTTGCCAGGCATGGAACTCCCCTTTTACTACATTTAAGTCACCCCTAAGGTAGGCTCTAGCTAGACCTATGGAAAGAGTACTGTCTATGTAAAAGGTAGGACATATGTATCTATGTGCTACATGTCCTAGTAGTGACAAACAGACTATTTGGTTCCTCACTACTGAGTGCTGCCTCTCAGATGGGATTGCATTGCAAATGCCCTAACATATGTCTAAGTGGTATTGGCTGGTCTATGAGGGGTTGGTGTAGGCATGTTTGGCATGGTTGGAATGGTAGTGAGAAATGCTGCTTAATGGTGTAGATGGATTTTTTATTACCATTATAGAAATGTCATTTTTAGAAAGTGAGCATTTCTCTGTGCTTATGGTATTTTGCAGCCTGCCTCCAATCCATTTCTGGGGTGAGTGACAGCTGGGCTTTGTGCATACTCTTCAGACAGCCTGTACACAGGGAGGGTGGAGGTGTCATAAGTGTGCATCTGCATGCCGAATGGTCTTCCTGGGCTGGGATGGGTAGAGGCGGGGCACACCTGGCTTCACACAAAGGGATTTTCTACTCCCTACTGATGTCTGGAGGCAGTGCTGGAGGAAGGAGGGGACACTCCCGGAACCGGTTAGTGCTGGTTGGCGCCCCCTCTCCCCCTTTTGTGGAAGCTGCACAAACTGAGTATAAGTACAGGGGGTTCCCCCCATTGTGATACTTGGATGCTGCTGGAAGGGACTGTGATGCTGGGAACCGCTACGAGGACTGACCTGCTGATGTGCTGACTGGTGGCCTGCTAGGCCACAAAGAAGACTGCCATTCTGCTTAGAGGGGCCCTGGTATGCTGGCCTGCTCGTAGCCCCCCTACACCTGCCTGCTCCCCAGTTGTACTCCAGGAGACTGGTGGTGTGTGTTTCCCCAGCTCCCCTATTCTGCTGCAACTCAACTTCCCTTCCCTGGAGAGCTAGATGAGGGCCACGGCTGGCTTCATTGGAGGCCATGGGGAGTGCTGCAAATTGTCTTCACATAACGCCTGGTGAGCGCTACGGTTTCCTCCCTGCAGCACCAATGAGAGAGCAAGCTGTTTCCCACCAGCAAGGTGGGGGCCAAGAAGGAGGGGGTGCGGTTGCCAGTGGCAGACGTTCCTTTGTGGGATGAGGCGCGCACTCTCCGTGGTGCCCTGGGGGCCCAACCAGGCACCTCCTATTGGCCAAGTCACCGCCTCAGCCCGTCTACAGCCCCTCCCTAAGTGCATGCTGCAAGTACTCGCCGGGGTGTCCTCATAGGCACAAACCAGCACCTCCTACCACCAAGTCAATGTGGCTGCCCGGGGGTGTGTTCAGGAAACAGCTGCAAGAGACTGGGCCAGCCAGGAGTGCTGCGTTGCCAACTGCAAGCCCAGGAGGGCTCCGGACACACTTTAGGAGGGGCAAACAACCCAAGAGAACACCACCATCATCAGCCGTGGTCCACAGGTAGGCGGACAGCTGCCTGGCAGTTTCTGCCCTATCGGGGGACCCAGGGAGGGTTCCTTGCTAACCAGGATATCCTTGTGGACCCCCCTCTTCGTTCACCCTGGTCTCAAGGAGGAGGCCAGGGTCGGATAGCTTCACCGATGTTGGTAGAAGGCCAGGGTGGCGACCCTCGACAGAGGTCCCTGATCCTGCAAGTACTGGTTGTGCAAGGCCTCCCCAATTTATTATCATAGCACAGGAGCTCTTAGATTGCGACACAGGCATTCCTAACTACTGTATTTACAGTAATAGGAGTGCCGAAGCTCCTGTCCCTACAGTGGAGGGTGTGGGGTGTGTTATTACCGTATTCGCCCAAATAGGAATACTGGGACTCCTACACCGACAGGGGACCTCTGCAATCACCGTATGCCCTCTAGAGGAAGCACAGATGCGTTACACCTTTCGCCTAGAGGATATTTTGTGGTGACTCTTGCCGATGCTGCATTGTCACTACAGGATTGCCTTCGTCATTGTCCCTGCAGTGCTCTCTTCATGACCTAATTCATGTTTGTATGTCCTGCTTGCCATGTTGGAAATAACCAGCACAATTTCAGGACCGGTCTGATCTGCATTGGGTGGGTAATGTCGGCATTGGGCATACGTCCTAAGGAAATGTATTTATGTCTTGTATTTACATTAGTGATAAGTATGACTGTCATGATGGTGTCTTGGCATATCTAATCTTATGTTTTTCCTGACATGTACATCTTTGGTGATAATAACAACCTGACTACTGCTTGTGTTGCAGAATACCAGTAACCTATGTGTTTACCTGACTACTGCTTATTCTTGAAGACTACAAGTAACCTGTTTGATGTTCTGCCAACTTTTTGTGTAGTAGGGTATTACTGATACATGTTGTGTTTGGTCTAATGATGTTTTGTGCAATACAGCTTATTTTTATATAACTTGTTGTTTTTCCATTTGTGGTGTATTCAGGGCCATATTTATACTTTTTGACGCAAAACTGCGCTAACGCAGTTTTGCGCCAAAAAAATTAGCGCCGGCTAACGGCATTCTGAAGCGCCATGCGGGCGCCGTATTTATTCAATGACGTTAGCCGGCGTTAGCCGCTGGCGCTGTCTGGTGTGCGTTTAAAAAAACGACGTACACCAGGCAGCACCGGCGTAGGGGGAAAATGGTGTATGGGCGTCCACAAATGGTGCAAGTCAGGCTGAGGCAAAAAAATCGCCACAACCCGATTTGCGCCATTTTTTTACGACGCCCATCCCCCATTGAAATGACTCCTGTCTTAGCAAAGACAGGAGTCATGCCCCCTTGCCCAATGGCCATGCCCAGGGGACTTCTGTCCCCTGGGCATGGTCATTGGGCATAGTGGCATGTAGGGGGGCACAAATCAGGCCCCCCTATGCCACAAAAAATATTTTAAAAAAATACTTACCTGGACTTACCTTAATGTCCCTGGGGTGGGTCCCTCCATCCTTGAGTGTCCTCCTGGGGTGGGCAAGGGTGGCAGGGGGTGTCCCTGGGGGCAGGGGAGGGCACCTCTGGGCTCATTCTGAGCCCACAGGTCCCTTAACGCCTGCCCTGACCCAGGCGCTAAAATCCGGCGCTAATGCAGGTTTTTTAGACCCGCCCACTCCCGGGCGTCATTTTTGCCCGGGAGTATAAATACGACGCATATGCATCGGAGTCATTTTTTAAGACGGGGACGCCTACCTTGCATATCATTAACGCAAGGAAGGTGTTCACGCAAAAAAATGACGCTAACTTGGGTGTGTAACTCCCTCGCCCTGAATAGAGTGGTGGGTCCTGCCTGGCTTAGGTGCATACCCTAGCCAACCAGAAACCCCATTTCTAAGATACGGGGTAATCAGTTCTTTGTGTGGAGACAGACACCACCTATTGGAGTGGAAGTGTGTGAATCCTTCCCCTTCCCTCGGCCCAGGAGAACCATCAGTAAGAAGACAAATGCAGATGCAGCTGAGTGTCCTGTGTTTGTGGCCGTCTAGAGGTAATTCACAAAGTGTAGCTGTCACCCAGCCCAGCCCAGCCCAGACGTGTATTCAGAGACAGGCAGAGGCACAGAATGGTTGAGATAAGAAAATGACAACTTTCTAAAAGTGGCATTTTCAGACCTCGAATTTAAAATCAACTTCACCATGAGTTATGATTTTAAATTGTAAGTTCAGAGACACCAAACTCCATATTTCTATCTTTTTCCGATTGTAAATTACACTTAAAAGATGTTTTAAGGCAAACGCAATGCTAACCTACGGGCGAAATGGGCCTTGCAGCATTGGAAAACAAATTTAAGAGTTTTTCACTATCTGGACATGATAAACTAAAATGTACATGTTCGACTTTTTAAATACACTGCACCCTGCCTTTGGGGCCAGCAAGGACCTACCTTAGAGGTGACATATGTAATAAAAAGGACGGTTTGGGCCTGGAAAGTGTGTACACTTGCCAGGTCGACATGGCAGTTTAAAACTGAACACACAGGCTCTGCAGTGGCACGCCTGAGTAATGTTTGAAGGCTACTGCAGTGGGTGGCACAATCAGTGCTGCGGGCTCACTAGTAGCATTTATTTACAGGCCCTGGGCACCCATTGTGCACATGACTAGGGACTTAAAAATAAATAAAATATGTCAGTTGTGGATACGCCAATGTTACCAAGGTTTAGAGTACTATGCACCTGCACTTTATCACAGGGCAGCAGTGGTAAAGTGCTCAGAATCCTAAAAGCCAACAAAAATGAGTCAGAAAAACAGGAAGACAGATGCCAAAAGGTTAGGGGAAACCACACCAAGGAAGCCAGGTCTAACACCCTATTTCCGCTTCAGCCCATCCTCTTAACATGTGGGTAATGGTAACTGGTGAAGGTGGATTAAAGGGGAGTCGTAAGCCATTGACTAGATAATAACTATTTATTAAACTGAGTAATATTGTTCTTCTTTCATTCATGCCATTTGGCTACTTTAGTTAGCTTTAATCGCTCTACAGTTGTTTGAGGGTAGCACTGAGCATACTGAGAGTACTAAGAGTGCTGACAGTTTAAATTGTGTGGAAAGGTGAAATCCATCTAACTGAAGATGACAATTTTAAACCTTCACACAAGAACAATAATTATGTAAAGGCTTATGTGGATTTACAACATTCTCTTAGGCACACTGCCAAAAAATGTCAGAGAACTGAAACCTACCTGCTCACATACCCACCCAGGTGCATTGATGGTTGGCCTGACTTTGCCGTAGCTCCCACTATGTTCTTCTCCTCAGCAGCAAATTCTCTTCAGTGGCTCCCCACAGAAGGGGTAACTGGCCTCGTGGAGCCCTCATCGGCTACAGCCTGCAACTTTGTCCTCCCTGGATATTTTCAACATCAATCAAAGAGACTTCGGGCCTGATTACGATCTTGACGGACGGGGTTACTCCGTCACAAACATGATGGATATCCTGTCTGCCAAATTACAATTCCATTATATCCTACGGAATTCATAATATGGCGAAGGAAATATCCGTTACGTTTGTGACAGAGTATTCCATCCTCCAAGATCATAACCACACCCTAAGTTTGAATGTAGAAATCTTCACCAGTGTAGTGCCTTACCAGTGATAATGCCTCACACTGGACACTGCTAGCAGCCTTGCCCTGCTGTACTTTGCTCTCTCTCAGTTTTTTTCAAACTTTTGTCTAAGTCCAAAAGTAAGCCGAGATGGGCCCAATCCATTTCATGTGTCTGAACTGTGCTCCATCGCAGTCGGCTATAACTTTCAACTTTGCCCTTTTTTGTGCAATTACATGTCCACAGTTTGATCTTTTAGATGCTATTTTGCATTCTAAACTTTAAAAATGCATAACTCGGCTTCTACTGATTGAACTTTTGTAGTTTTTGTCAATTAATTTATTAAAAGGTATTCTATTTTTCTAAATTTGTGTGGGATTTTTCTTGTATTGTGTTTTCACTTCATTACTGTTTAATTGCTGCATACACATTACCGCACAGTTAAGCCTGACTGCTTTTGTGCCAAGCTACCAGAGGGTTAAGCCCAGGTTAATTTTGTGACTTTTTGTGGTTCACCTTGACAAGGGCTGGGGCTGTTGCTAGGGAAGGGCTCACACACATCCTCAACCAACAATCGAATTTCTCACACTGTTTTAATAATTATATTGTATGTATTCAACTTTGTGAGTCTTATGTCATGCTCCTACTTTATATATACACTTGTTATTTTAAAACTGATTGTCATGGCTAATAAAGAAAATAGTAAAGTTTACCTGGATTTGCAAGACAAATGTTTATTCAATCTTACCATTTATTGCCCCACTTTGTCAATTCCAGACAAACGACAGTCTGCACGTAATATTCTATGCTTCGTTACCATCCTTAGATGAACTTCATGTCTCACAAGTGATAAACATCCCCAAGGGCACTGGAGAGGGTGAAAAATAAAATACTCTGCAATAGAGAGCGTGTCTTCAGAACGTGTATGGGAAGGAGAATGGCAGAAGCAGTCATTCTAACAGCGGACAACAACAAACCCCTCCTTTACCTGGGGCCCGCTCCTGCGTCGCCTGAAAAGGAGTCAGCACAAGGAGCACCAATTGCTTCTAGACCGCATGAATACAAACAAGATGCAACATGCTGACCAGAAAATATCACAATCATTGTTTTTTCTGGCCATTTTCCATTTCTGACTTGGGACATTGCACCTCTTTATCAACACTTGCATTTCTTCTTAGATTTTTCTCCCTGAAATAAAAGATTGAGAAGAAATGCTTCTCAATGCTTTTGACTGTGTTAAAACGTTTGTTTGTTCTGGAGTGGCTAATAAATTGCTTTCCTTTCTTTACAAGTGCTTTAAAGATCCCGCTTGGCTTCTAACCGTGGAACCAATCAGAATTACAGAGGTTCACAACGGAAACTACTGCTGTCCGGAGCAACTTCTATTGATTTCAATACATTTTAAACTCCGATATGGTTATGTTAGGGCAATATTTAACTATAATTTAGTCCTGTTTCTGATATTCGTTAAATTTAGAACAATAAAGTTTCAATCCCAACTTGTGTCTGTCGGCGGTAATAGGCAATGATGAAAACCACCAAGTGTTGAAAAGGCTAATAGGCTTGACTTTATTATGCTGCGCCCTGAATTATCGCAGGTTCACCGCTCACCCTGCACTCACATGGGCGGAGCGTTTTACTTTGGGTGTTTTGAGAATAAGAAAGTGAACCAAGGAAGTCTATTTGCTCTGATGCTGTGAAAGATGGGGACCACCAAGCTAGATACCCATTACAAGAGCCATCGAAGGCCTTGTGCACCACGCTAAGGCCCATATTTATACTTTTTGACGCAAACCAGCACCGGTGTTGGCTTGCGTCAAAAAGTTTACCGCCGGCTAATGACATTTCTACACGCCTTGCGGGCGCCTTATTGAAGGAATGACGTTAGCCGGTGCTGCGGACTGGTCTGAGTAAAAAAAAAAGACTCAAACCAGGCAGCGCCAGCGTAGGGGAAAATGGGGATTGTGCGTCAAAAAATGGTGCAAATCAGGTTTGAGGCAAAAATCATGCCTCAAACCGGACTTGCGCCATTTTTTGATGCACAACCCCCATTGAAATCACTCCTGCCTTAGCAAAGACAGGAGTCATGCCCCCTTGCCCAATGGCCATGCCCAGGGGACATCTGTCCCCTGGGCATGGTCATTGGGCACAGTGGCATGTAGGGGGGCCCAAATTAGGCCCCCCATGGCATTTAAAAAAAAAGATACTTACCCCAACTTACCTGTATTTACCTGGGATGGGTCCCCCCATCCATGGGTGTCCTCCAGGGGTGGGCGAGGGTGGCAGGGGGTGTCCCTGGGGGCAGGGAAGGGCACCTCTGGAATCCTTCCACAGTCAGAGACCATGGAAGTGAGCCCACAGGTCCCTTAATGCCTGCCCTGACCCAGGCGTTAAAAAACGGCGCACATCAGGCTGTGCGCCATTTTTTTAAGCCCGCCATCTCCTCTGCGTCAAAATGACGCAGGAGTTTAAATAAGGCGCACAGGCCTTAGAGTCATTTTTTGGGCAGGAACCCCTACCTTGCATGTCATTAACGCAAGGCAGTTTCCTGCATCCTATGGACCACTGCCTGCTCTGAAAAAATGAAAGTGACAGGTTTCATTTTTTCATTTTGTAATGCATCTCGTTTTCCTTTAAGGAAAACGGGCTGCCTTACAAGAAAAAAAAGCTGCTTTATTTAAAAGCAGTCACAGACATGGTGGTCTGCTGTCTCCAGCAGGCCACCATCCCAGTGAGTGCTGCGAGTCGCAAGGGGGTCGCAAATTGCGACCCACCTCATTAATATTAATGAGGTGGGCCTTTGCGACCCCCTCGTGACTCGCAGATGGTGTCAGGGACAGCATCAGGCATTGCGACTCGCAAATTGTGACTTGCTCAGACTCGCAATTTGCGAGTCGCAATGCAGGATTTTCCTACATCTGGCCCCTAATGCTACCTCGGGGTGCCGTTGGTATCGCACAACGAGGAGGTATACTTTTATTCCTCTTCTTTTTTTTTCTTTTTCTATGTGTGCTGCATTCTGCAGCATGCATAGAAAGAGCAAAATGCCAGACATGATTGTCAATGTGCGAGAAGTTGTCCCTTCCTGCACTTAAAAAATCAAATAAAAGTGCCAAATCACAATTACTGATTGTGCCAAATCACCATTAGTGATTGTGTATGTGTGGGAAGGGACACTTCTGTGTGTGCTGCATCCTGCAGCGCACAAAGAAGTGCCAAATCGCCATTAGTGATTATGTATGTGCAGGAAGGGACACCTTTGCACACATAAACAATCATATCTTTCAACGCAGACATCCTTTAATGATGGTGCAAGGATGACTGCGTTGGCGCTAGGCAGCTCAATTTTGCACTAGCGAATGGGACAACACAGGGGTGCGCTGTTTTCTATTGAATATGGCGTATCCCTGCATTGTGAAAATTACACAGTGGGGCGCTGCCACTTTTGGCACAGCGTTGCGCTCTATCATTTTCCGTTACTGGTGAGCTTGACCCATGTGTCATGCACAATGCTACACATAAGCACAACCGCAACCTTGGGTCAGTGACATGTCACTGAGCCACCAGTGGCAAATATATGATATCCCATGGAAACAGCATTTAGAAATGGGGTCTTTGGTTGGCAGTCAGGTTACCCTCTTTCCAAGCAAGGACCCTCACTCTAGTCAGGGTAAAGGAGAATCACCCTCAGTTAACCCCCGCTCGCCCCCTTGGTAGCTTGGCATGAGCAGGCAGGCTTAACTTCAGAAGCAATGTGTAAAGTATTTGTACGAACACACACAGTAACCCAGTGAACTCACTACAAAATGACACAACATAGGTTTAGATAAATAGATAATATTTATCTAAACAAAACAAGACCAAAATGATAAAAATCCGACATAAACAAGTCAAGTTATGAATTTTAAAGAGAAAAAGAGTCTTAGGCCCTCATTAAGACATTGGCGGTAAGTGCCGCCTATCACTGTGGCGACGGCTGCCAAAAGACCGTCGCCACGGCTCCCAGCCGTCCGCCATATTATGACCACAGCCAGATTTCCGCCAGAAGAATGGCAGAAATCCGGCTGTGGCCATGCCGGCGGATGGCTGGTGGCAGCAGCGCCATGCCAGTAGACCGCCGTCAGCCGTATTATGACCCATCCCATCTCCTGCCGTAGGACCCCCTGGATCCAGGTAAGTCGGGTCGCCAACAGGGTAGGAGGGCTGGGGGTGTTGTGTATGTGGGGGTGAATGTTTGTGAGTGCGTGGATGCGGGTGTGTGTTGCGTGTTGAATGCATGTGTGCATGTATGGAGGTGTGAGTACGTGTATGCTATGTTAAGTGAATGCATGTCTGCATGTATGTATGAAAGTGTGTGCGGATGTGTGTGTGAATGAATGTATGCATGCGTGGATGCATGTGGGAACGGGTGTGTGTATGCGTGTGTGTGTGTGAGAACATGAATGTAGGGAGGGGTGGGGGTGGCTTGGGAGAGGTAGGGAGGTGGGAGGGCTAACTGGAGGGGGAGACTCCCATCAGTGACAGAGAAAGAATTCCCTGTCACTGATAGTGCCTACCGACATATTTTTCGTGGCTTTCTAAACGCAGGCGGAATAGTGACGGCTGCTGGGCTGGAGATGGATATCTCCAGACCAGCGGCTGTTTCCGCTGTGGCGGTCAGAGTGGTACATTTATGGCGGTAAGTACCGCCAGCCTGTTGGCTGTACGTACCGCCATATTATCACCGACCGCCTGGGTGGTAATGACCCCCTTAATCCTTAGAAAGCAGCGAGAACGCTGTTATTGCACAAAAGTACCTGGGAAGCGCCAAAATAAAGCTGCACGGGTGAGTGTGCATCAGAAAAGGCCAGTCCATTTCTCACTCACAAGCAAGAACGTGCATCATTCCTCCTCCGGTCAGGGCAGCGTGTGTTGTTTCTTCTCTCCTGTAAGAGAGCGATGCGTCAATCCGGGCACACACCTCAGTTCTGAGCAGTCTTTGTGTTGATTTCCGCGCCCAGCAATGTTGCGTTGAAATCCGGTGGCACAGTGTCAAGAAAACGCACTGCATGGGAGCTTGCATTATTGATAGCAGCCACTGCGGGTGTTACACTTCGTTTCTCCAGCCGCGTTTCATCGATCTCCCAGCCGCGATGCACATGGAGTGTCGCTTTTAGCTGCGGGGCCAGCTGTGCGTCATTTAGCAGTAGCAAAACGGGTGGTGCTTCGAAAGCTTCCCCGCACTGCGGTCTTTGCGTGGATTTCTGTCCTTTTCCAGCAGCTGCACCTTTCAAGGGCCCAGAGACAGGTTAGAGTACCACTTGGCAGGCAGGACTCGCAGCAGAAAGCCCCAGTCTTTGTTGTCTCTGAGACTTCAGCAACAGGAGGCAAGCTCAGTTCAAGCCCTTGCAGATTCTTCACCAGTGGGAAGTCACACAAAAGTAAGTCTTTGTCCTTTCTCAGGCTGAAGCAGCTACTGCAGGCCAACCCAGCAAAGCACAGTCACAGGCACAGGGTCAGTACTCCTTCTCCAGCTTCTCCAGCTCTTTTCCCGGACATAGGTTCCTCCTGGTTCCAGAAGTAATCTGATTTTCAAGGGTTTTCGGTCCAATACTTATACCCCCTTCTGCCTTTGAAGTAGGCCTACTTCAAAGGAAAGTCTCTGTTGTTCACAAGATCCTGCCTTGCTCAGGCCAGGCTCCAGACACACACCAGGGGGTTGAACACTGCATTGTGAGAGGGCAGGCACAGCCCATCCAGGTGTAAGTGACCACTCCTCACTCCACTCTAGCACAGATGGCTCATCAGTGCATGCAGGCTACACCCCATCTGCCTTTGTCTCACTGTCTAGAGGGGATGCACAAACAGCACAACTGTCAAACTGACCCAGACAGGCAATCCACAAGCAGGTGGAGTCACAGAATAGTTTAAGCAAGAAAATGCCTATTTTCTAAAAGTGGCATTTTCAAACACACAATTTAAACTTCCAACTTCACTAAAAGATATATTTTTAAATTGTGAGTTCAGAGACCCTACACTCTATATTTCTATCTGCTCTCAAAGGGATTCTGCACTTTAAAATTATTTAAAGGCAGCCCCATGTTAACCTACGAGAGAGATAGGCCTTTCAATAGTAAAGACTGAATTTAGCAGTATTTCACTGTTAGGACATGTAAAACCCATCAGTATATGTCCAACGTTTAACTTACACTGCACCTGCACATGGGACTACCTATGGCATACCCTAGGGGAGCCTTACATGTAGGAAAAGGGAAGGTTTAGGCCTGGCAAGTAGGAACACTTGCCAGGTCAAATTGGCAGTTTAAAAATGCACACACAGACACTGCAGTGGCAGGTCTGAGCCATGTTTACAGGGCTACTCATGTGGGTGGCACAACCAGTGCTGCAGGCTCACTAATAACATTTGATTTATAGGCCATAGGCACCTCTAGTGCTCTTACTAGAGACTTACTAGTAAATCAAATATGCCAATCATGGAAAGCCAATTACACATATACGTTACACAGGGAATACTTACACTTTAGCATTGGTAAGCAGTGGTAAAGTGTCCAGAGCAAACAAAACAACAAAAACAGAGTCCAGCACACAGAAACAACCGGAGAAGCAGAAGCAAAAAGTTAGGGGAGACCATGCCGAAGGATGCCAAGTCTAACACCTCCCAAACAGGTTTTGGGACACCCTTCCATACGTGATGCATGGTGCAGGCTTCATTTGGTGCTGCTGAATACCGAGTTGCCCTATGCATGTATGACAACACTTTGTAGTGGCTGTGCAAGGAAAGGTACATCTGCCCTGCATCTGCTTCATTATTGTACATTTGAACTGAAGACCTAAGGTGGTGCTGGGACTCTTCATACAGGTAGCATACGACATGTCCAGGTCCACAAAAATTACATACAGCACTCAACCGTATCTGCAACTGTCATGCACATGCAAAAGAAAGTACTTTGTATGGAAATGGGATACTTACCAATTGCTCCACTAATCTCTATGCCCAGATGATCCAGCAGATCTTGCTCCCTTGTAACGAGGTCTGCCCAGTGGTGTTTAAGTTGGTGGTCATTCCTTCCTGTCCCAAAGATACATGTTAGGTGGTGGAGTACCTTGCCCCACCACAGCCTCCTTGCCTCTGTGGGGTGGCAAGAATGACACTGCCACCCAGTTGCAGCATCATGGAGAGGTAGTGCTGAACCAACCATATAAACCCCCCCAGCACATTGGCTAACATCCGGCCCATCCTCCCTTTCCCAGACATACTGGACTGTAAATGCAGTTCACCCCCCAAAAAAATTCCTAACATCTAACTCAACTACTTCAACTACCCCAACAACTATACTACCCCAGACAAATACCCCACAATACAGAGACAGAAACAGTACACTCACAACACAAAAGGCAGGTTTCAAGACAAATATAACACAACACCTACAGGACACAGCACAATAAACACTCCAAACACTCCAAAACTCCTACAGCACCAGCTCCACACACCCTCATACAGTCACAGACAATAAGACTGTAAAGTGAAAGTAAACGGGAACTCACTGTACCATATGTGTAGGCAGGATGTTCTGTTTCATCACTTACTGGGCGTGTGCGTCACGTTTCCAGTCATGCATTGTCTTTTTGACGTGTGACGGTCATCTGTCGATTTTCTCACCTTTTGCGTTAAATTGCCTGTGAACGTACGATATATATTCAGCGGCTAGGCATGTTTTTAACTTAGAGGAATTGTATGGTATATGCCTATGCAGAAAAATGTTTGACGCATGACGGTCATGCGTCGATTTCTCACCATGGTGCGTTAAAAGACGTGTGAACGTGTGATTGCTGCTCAGGGCCCAGGCATCATTTTACTTCTGTTTCATAGTGAATTTCATGCGCTTGCGTCATTTTTTTGATGAATTGCGTGGATTTTTGCATTGTTGGCTGTGAGTGCACCCTGATTCACTTAACATGTCACATAGACTGTGCTACAGGATTGTTTATGTGTAAGGGTACATGTGCATGACTATCCAGTAATGTCATTACAATGATATTGGTATGTCAAATCCATAGGTTTGTCTATGAGTCTGCTGCATGCTATTACTCATACTTTGTGCATATGGGAATGTGTAGCTACACTGTGTCCACATACATGTTGGCACATGTGTGCTATGTGTGTATATATGTATATGAATACTAATTTGTGGGTGGACTACATTGTTCTGTCTGAGATACACATGTACACATACCTACAACACAATATATATGATGGCCTGTGTCCAACACATGGTAAGGCATGTTACAACCATGAACATTTTTACTCAAAGTATTAAGTGGACTTGGACTGCATTGACATGACATTACCCCTGGCAATTTGCCTGTGCATGTGTGTCCACTCTGTGGTGTGTTGTTGGATTTTACTTAATGTTGCTCTGCTACAAGTGTGCCATTTTGGTCCCCATGCATGTTAGTTGCAGGAGATGTTATGTACACATCTGTTAGTGAACATTGGTATATGCCATGTGTGTGTAAAGACATGTGTAGTATCATTTCTGGAACTTATAAGCACAGTGGTGTGTTCCTGGGATGTGAAACCTCACATTACTATCTTCCTGCATGGACACATGTAGGCATTTTACAAATGCATGTGTAGTCATATCAGTGCCACCTATGTTTCCGTATGTCGGAACACATATAAGGGTCATTTCTGGCAGTCACTGCTCTTGTGATACCTATGCCCTTATTTTTGTGCTAGGTTTCCTTTTGTTTGGAATCCATACACATTACGATGCCTGAGCCATTATAGTGGTACGTGTGCTGAGATATCTGATAAATGTGAGCATGTCTCCAACTCGGCACTCACATTTGTCGACATCATGTTTGTTATGACTGTCACATACAATGGCATACTACTGTTTATCAGTGTTGTAGTCTGGCATAGATGCCAGCCTACTCATCATCACAACTGTGTGAGTTTGTATGGCAACACAAACCCATGGTTGCATGTGAAGGGGCAGGTAAATGGTGCTCCAGTTTACTCAGCCCCCTGTGCACATGCATCAGGCTCCTGACAATGTCATACTCTAATGTAGCCAGAGCAGTGATGTGTGAGTTTATTGAGCGGGGATCTAGACTCTTCATGATTGCTACGCAGCAGAACCATGCATACTCCCTAGCAGACAGACACAAGCATAATTGTGGTCATACAGACCAGGATATCACATTTCCCTCCGTGGTACTTGATGTCAGCCTTCCCCTCTCATGTCCTGAGCATGGGTGCTTGCACATGTAGGACATGTCTCATTATTTGATGTCCTTAGACATTTCCATTGGCAGCTTGTTTAGGGGTTGTACATCTGTTGTGACTTCAATGTTGGAAACATGCCAGGGCACAGATGGTGTTGTCTGTCACTGCCTCCTGTCACCGCGGCATGCAATGGGCAAATACCACGGTATGCTAGTGGCCAACATGACTGGGTTATGTACTGACCTAGCCACCCTCTCTGTACATATGTTACATGTTGACATGTAGACATTGATGTGTTGTACAGTCAGTAATGGTCTATGTGTGTCCCTTCTCCATGTTTTCTTGCATTACTGGTAAGGTATGTATTGTCTCCTACATTGCTCCTATTCTTTAGGCTGCCTGCACTTTGTACACATCTTTTACAGCAACATTGTCTGGCCATACATGGACATGATGCAACATATGACTTGTGTAATTTGTAAGTGTACACATCTCCTACTACTGGCTACTTGATAGTTACTGTTCCATTGACGGGATTTGTGAGATTTAATAAGTGCCACACACACATGACATTACACCTGCCACTGCACTTATGTTGTCTCCAAGTGACCTCCTGTGTTGTACTTGCAAGTATGTGTGGGTGTCTCAAAGCTGTCCATCCACATCTTCTGTTGAACATGGGAATGCATTTCTTCCAGCATGCCACAACCTAGGTAGCTCTTACCATGGCCGAATGATGTTAAAGTGTGAAATCATCCCATTGCTGTACTTTCCATTAGCCAAATGCAACATATATGGCTAGGTCTACTCCCACAATTTATCCCACTGTTGGAGGCCAAAACATGTATGGGATAAATTGTTACTGTTGCTACTGTACACGTGTTCTGTCATGTTGCTATCACAGAGCATACTAGGTAAACATACTGACACATATCAAGCATTGTTGATACTGGCAAACCCATTGTTACCTAGGACATACACCCATACATCAGTCTTCACTTGTTTATCTAGATGTGCTCTAAGCATGTGTCAAGACAGCAGATTTGTGTGGCAGGTGTGCAGCTCATGTACATAGTAAGTGTAAGACACTCTGCCTACATTCAACCCAGACAATTATTTGGTTGTGCATTGTCCCAATAAATTCTTAGATCCTGGTGATGGGTCATGTGTTTGGACAGTGATTCTTCACCCATAGATGCTTATTTTGTTTAGCCAACCCATTGCGCACTCCACAGCCAACGTGTGTGCGCCATATGTGAGGTATGGTCCACCATGGGTCAGCGTTGTACCCAATGGCAGTATCAGGACATTATCCCATGGATACACTGTGCAGGCCCAGCATCGGACATTGGTTACAATCCCTGAAGATTCATAGTTACCTATGATGTCCCACAGTTCTCACACATGTACCATGCAAGCAATGCGGCAATCACCGTGAGTTGTGAGTTGTGACAGTGTTCTATTCCAGCATTACTTAATATCCATTTGTTGACAGCCCCTATCTTATATGTGCCCCCCTTGCATGCATTCTGTTAGGCAGTGTTTTGTAGTGGAGAATAAGTAGACCAAGGAGAATCAGGTGCAAAGTATATTATATGTACTATTTACAATGTAATGTTGTTAGTCCAGTGACTATGTGGAGTCTCAGGCGAACTCCTGCAGCAGTGTTTTGTTGTTCTCTCTCTAAATTATCTGCTCCATCATCATCCTTCTCCTCACTGGGGATATCAACCTGGTCATTACAGGGGACATTTGTTCCGACACAGATGTTGTGGAGGATTGCACATGCCAGTATTATTTTGCATACCAGTAGTGGAGCATCCAAGAGGCTTCCTCCTGTCGGGACCAGGCATTTGAACCTTGTTTTCAGGAGCCCAAATGTCCTCTCTACCGCATTGTGTGTTTTCCTGTGCACCTAGTTGTAGGCCCGCTCTTCCACCATTGTTGGATTGGCAAATGGAGTCATAACCCAGGGCTGTATGTCGTACCCTTGATCAGCTGCAAAGAAAAGAGAGAAGATGTGTTGGTAAAGCTTGAGAGTGGTTTGGAATATACCATGGCAGTTGTTAGTTTTAGTTGGAGGGGTGACTCAGACTTGCATGTGGTATAGTGTATGTTCCTGTTCAAGTGAAGTGGTTTAATTTGACTGTGTAGATAGACATGACAATATTGGGTGGTGGCTCAAGGCCCTGGGAATTTTGATGTTTATCCCAAAATGATGGTTATAATTTAGGAAAATGTGTTGTGTAGTCCATATTTAAAGCAGTGTTCTATTGTTAGATGGAACCTATCAGCTCCTTGCACCACAATGGATTCAGATATTGAGACATCATAGTTGCCCTACAAAGCCAGACTGTGCCGTCCATGTTACCATGTGTCACTACACATGCAGTGTGACACTTTGTGACCCTTTATGACAGATGATGTTTGTGATAGCCATCAAGGGTACGAGGGTGTGTATCACACATTAGTAGGATGATGTAATTTGATGCAGTAGTATCTCCTAGCTTCCAATATATGATTTATCACAGACACTTTCTACACATGCACAGTGCAGGCTTTGGGAGGGGGGACAGCTATTTTTCACATGGATCCCTTAGTACGGTGCATGTTAGGTCAGGTATGTCCTCTATACTTCTACTGAGTCCTACTATGAAATCCATGAATGTTACCGTTTTTTCGTAAACTCTGCAGCATGGTGGACCATTTCTGTTATACGGAACAGACATGGTGGTGTTAGGGGGTACTAGGGGCGCATGTGAGGTGCAACTGAAGTAGGTGCTGCCCCATTTCTCATGATTATGCCACATGGTCTTTAATGGCAGATACTTTTGTATTCCTATGTGTGCTTGTTCTTTAGGGCATTTGTCTTTCTTTTAATTTGATCATTCTAGTCTAAACTTAAAATATGTATTTTTATATATATTTGACCTTGTCTCATTCTCGATTTTTTCATTTCTTATATTTTGGTTACATTATAAGTCTCCGAACAAGGGCACCGTTTGGGATCAATGCCGATGAAGAACACATACATCTGTAACTAAAAAAAGAACAAGCAGAAATGGAAGGAGTCCTGAATGAAATTTGTCCAACAAAGGTACAATATAATGCCATAATACAGTGCTGGAACTCCACCCAATAAGCCATTTGAGTGCACAATTTAATATGATATGTGACTTTGGGCCAGATGTAGCAAAGGGTTTTAGCCATTCTGTGTCTATGGGAAAATGTGTTCGTACATATGGCCCTTTGTTACTTACACTCATTGTAAATAATCAGGAACAGCAACTAAGAGCTTGATTCATCATGAACACTAAAAGGAACATATAAAATATATACAAAAACCAGGTAAAAGAAAGTCATAAAGATGTTGCAACAAAATAATGTTAAATAATAAGAATAATACATTAATAAATGTATAGATTGTTTTTAAAAAAAAGATAAAATGGAACTTCAGCTCCCATAAGGCCTCATTATGGCTGAGTGGGAAGTAGGATATGAAAGGTATAAACAAAAAAGGATCACACATGCTGTGATCAAGACTTGTAGTCGAAACGCGTTGGCGTGTACTTGTGTGGTAAAAATACAGAAATAGAAAATCAATTGTTTCCTGGAGTGCAATTTCATAAACTTTTGGACACAGTTACATATACATACATATATATATATATATATATATATATATATATATATATATATATATATGTTAGAAATTGGATTTCCGGTTCGGTAAGGGGTGCACCTAAGCCAGGCAGAACCCACCCACTCTAGTCAGGGCAAGTGAGTTACACGTCCAAGATAACCCCTGCTCACCCCCTTGGTAGCTTGGCATAAGCAGTCATGCCTATCACAGAGGCAATGTGTGAAGCGTTTGCACAACAAACACAACACATGTGATGCACTATCCCCACCACAAAGGAAACACAACACCAAGTTATATAAAAATATACTGTATTGTACACAATGCAATTGTGAGACCAAACACAACATGTCAGTGATATCATGCTACCCAAGCAGTTGTCAGAACGTTACACAATAGTTACTCTGCAAAACCAGCAGTAGTCACACATAACACACAGGTTACTATTATTCTGCAACATAAGCATTAGTCAGGAATCACACTACTACACAAATGCACTTGTCATAGAAATATCTTAATTGCCCATAACACGAACATTATAAAACACATGACAAGTCAGGAAAACTTATTAGCATGTTACGCCCATAAAAGGAACATTAGCAAACATATATGTAACATCAAAACTAAGCAGGTTAACACATCAATCCATAACGACCATATGAGGAACATTTAGCAAATTGTGTGTGTCTTTGAAGGTACCTGTATTCTGATGAAGAGGCACTCCTAGTGCTAAGAAGAATAAAAGGGGGCCTCCGGTGCTCTGGGTGCTCACTCTGATGAGTGGGGAAGGATAGGGGTGACACACCCCCTACCTCTAGTTTTCATTACCGGCTCCTCCTGGGGCCCGCAAACTCTGCCCCCCCCAGGCCTCCACTGGCCCTCCAACAAGAGGGGGTCAAAACAATGCCCCAAAACAAGGGGCCACAGTTGGGGGCCACCGGCCTCTCGTGGGGGCCCACGACAAAAACGGGAGGACTGTGATTGGCAAGGAGCCTCGGGTGAGGCTTCCACCCCACCCGCGTCCTCCTCAAATTCTTTGGGGCTCCGTGGGGCAGGGGGCGCCTCCGATGAGTCTTCCTTCCTCCTGCCCATCGTCAGGACTTTAACGTGGGACTCTGGTGGGGCGGGGAGCCTCCGATGAGGCTTCCCTCCCCACCTGTCTCCCAAGGCACACAAAAGCTCCGGATGTGAACAGGCACCGAAGCGGGTGCCTGCTTGTACCAAGGGGGCATCCCGCAGAGCACGCTTTGCCAAGGGGGCACGATAGAAGCGCATTCGCTCCTTTTCTTTCTTTGCGTGGTGCCCCGGGGGCACCAGGGACGCACGTCACTTGCGCTTAATGCGAGCAACCCGCCCGGGCTGTGGCGGTGATCCTTGAGATTGCCAAATCACTTTCAAGTGCAAGACGCAGATCGATGAGCACTCTCAAAGTGAAAAAGGCATCATACCCAAGCACAGCAAAGCACCTTCCAGGCACTATAAGGTGTGATGAAGTACTCCTTGTACTTGATGCAGTTGCAGGGTTCAGGGGCCACAGCACCTTGCCCATGGGAGACAAAGTTCCATGGAGCACAGGGTGGCAGGGCACAGCAGCAAGTCAGAGCAAGGGGTATTCAGGCAAGTGGCAGTTTCTTACAGTGACCAAGCAGGTCGCAGGTCGCAGGTCAGCACAGCAGCAGCAGTCCATGGTGGTTCTTGGTGAGTCCTTCCAGCATTCTGTGTCCATTTCCAAGATGTCTCTAAATTGTGGGGAAAACTCCCCTGTACTTATCCTCAGTTTTAAAGTGTGTTTACAAGGAAAAGGAGAGAAGGTTCCAACCAGTTACAAACAGTTCTGGGAGTACCCCCTCTATCCTCCAACACAAGCTCCAAACATCAGTTGGGGTAAATGACCCTTTTGTGTGAGGCCAGGGCACAGCCTTTACAAATGCGGTGCGCCCCGCCTCTCCCTTTCTCAGCCCAGGAAGACTATTCAGTATGCACATACACCTCTGTGACACCTTCACCCTCCCTGTGTACAGGCTGTCTGAAAAGTATGCACCAAGCTCAACTGTCACTCTGCCCAGACGTGGATTGGAGTCAAGCTGCAAAACACCAGTCACAAGCACAGAGAAATGCTCACTTTCTGGAAGTGGCATTTCTGAAATAGTAACAAATATTCAACTTACACCAGTAAGCAGCATTTATCACTACCATTACAACCATACCAAAAATGCCTACGCTACCCCTCATAAATCAGACAATACCCCCCAGACATATGGCAGGGCATTTCCATTGCAATCCTATAGGAACGCAGCACTTACAGCAGTGAGAAACCAAATAGGCTGATTGTCACTATCAGGACAGGCCACGCTACTAGGCACATGTCCTGCCTTCTACATGCATAGCACCCTGCCCGTAGGGCTAGCCAGGTCCTACCTTAGGAGTGATTTACATGTAGTAAAAGGGTAGTTCTGGGCCTGGCAAGTAAATTTAGATGCCAGGTCCCTGTGGCAGAAAACTGTGCATGCAGTCTCTGCACTAGCAGGCCTGAGACAGGTTTGAAAGGCTACTTCAGTGGGTGGCACAAGCAGTGCTGCAGGTCCACCAGTAGCATTTAATTTACAGGCCCTTGGTATAGGGATACCACTGTACAAGGGACTTACAGGTAAATTAAATATGCCAATTAGGTATGAGCCAATCATACCAACTTTAGAAGGGAGCGCACCTGCAGTTTATCACTGGACAGCAGTGGTAAAGTGCTCAGAGTCCTAGAGCCAACAGCGAGAAGTCAGAAAAAATAGGAGAAAGGAGGCAAAAGTCAGGGGATGAACCTGCCAACAGGGCCAGGTCCAACAATATAGACGTATTGAGACACATTATCAGTCATAACCACAAGTGCATTGTAGGATAGTCTTCCTTTTTGCCCTGGTCACCCCCAAATTGTTTAGAGGGATACTGGTGGTTACTGACTCTTGGCTGTGCCCTGGATACTGCTTACCAGTCCCAGGGCCAGTGTTCAGTGTAAAGTGGGTATGCAAATTAGGCTAATTAAAATTGGCAATATCAACCTACCTATAAGTCCCTAGTATGTGGTAGGGCATGGAGGTTTAGGGACCCCAGTATAGGTGCACTGCGGTGGTGCCCAGTGTCATTTTAAAAGCCTGCCTGCCTTGCTGGCTGTTGTGAAACTAAAGATTCATGCAAATTCGTCTTTGAAATTAAAAGTATTTCCAAAGTCTTAAACTCCCTTATTTTTACATATTGGTCCCCCCTAAGGTGTGCCCTATGTGCCCCTAGGGTTGGGTGCCATGTGCAGGGACCTTATAAAAATGTTTATAAGTCTTGGTGAGGTAAAATAGCCAGATGTGTTTTTCCCTCACTGTAGTCAATTGCCTCCATAGGCTAAAATGGGGAGACTTTATTTTACTTAACTAAGTCCCATTAAGTGTCAGATACCTCGAATTTGGTATAAAAGTAATTGTTATAATAAATCCCACAACTTACAATTGTTGGATTTAATATAACTAGTTCAGGTAAAGAGTTTTAAAGTCTACCTAAAATGTTGCCACCTTCAGCTCCGTAGTGCCCTTCTCTGATTGGCCAGCCTCTGGCAGGCTGGCCAGGCTGCCTTGTTAAGGTGTGAAATAGCCTGGGCTGAACACGAAGGATGTGCCTCGGGAGGAGATCTGCCTTAGCACATGGGGAAGCAGGAAGGGCTGCCAAACTGGGCTTCAAAGACAGGGGAGGACATATGGAGCAACCCAGCACCTCCCTCACATCCTACCACCACAGACAATTAGGTGCCCTCTTGATTAGATTAGGAGAGAGCAGGAGAGTGTGGGTGTTTAGGATTGTTAGCCACACCAGTGGGTGAACTCAGCCAGATCTAATCTCCAAAAACCAGGTTCAGCCATGATGGATCTTTGAAGAATGTTGCTCCCTGGGATTGATTTTTGCCACACTTCCCAGGAAGTGGTCATTGCAGGGGGAAGGACCCTGCTTCTGATTGGAGAACCCGGACCCCCCTGTTTTTCACCCAGGAGCAAGGATAAATATGGCAGAGCTGCACCCACACCTCAGATCCCCACAAGGAAGAACATCAGGAGAAGAAGGACTGCCCTGCTGGACCCCAGACCTGCAACTGGACACTGCACTCTGAAGGACTGTACCAGCTGAACACGTGGGCTTCACCACAAGAAGGACTTTGCCTGGCTTCAACTGGGTCAACGAGGGACTCCCTGTTTGCTACAGGTGAAAAATTGCTAACCAGAGTCCCCTGTCTTAGATCCTGAAGAAGCTGACCACTGTCCAGTGGCCAATTTGGAGTTTAGGCCAGGTGCATTATGGGAGTTGTAGTCCGCACCCTCAAGGAGTAACTCAGAACTTCTGAAACCTTGGGGTGAGCTGTGGACTCCCAAAAGATGTTAAAAGACCTTCTGGAAGAAGATCCAGAAGTTTGGAGAAGAGTGGAGAACTTTTTGGAAAAAGCTCCAGAGAGGGACCGACCTGCTGCCGCAACTCTAGCCAGCTTGCCTCAACCGAGACCCGGTCTGACTTGCCGGTTCATCCCACTGAAGAAAATCCCTGAAAAAAAGAGACTAATGTCCTCATTACAACCCTGGCGGTCGGTGATAAAGCGGCGTTAACACAGCCAACAGGCCGACGGTAAGAAAAATGGAATTATGACCACTGTGGACACCAGTCACACAGACAGCCATTTTAACACACCGACCGCCACAGCAGTAGCAAAAAGCACTGTGGCGGTAACCGCCAACAGCCAGGCAGAAGACAATGTACCGCCCACTGTATTACAACAGGCCTATTGGGGCAGTACCAACGACATCGACAGCACAGTGGAAACAGTGTACAGAAGGGAAACGACTCACCCCTGAAGACTCAAGGACGAACAACGCCACCATGGAGCCCGAGTTGCAGGTGTTCCTCATGCTCGTCTATCTCCTTCTTCACCATGAATACCATCTTCGGCAAAGACGACCACAGTGAGTACTGCTGCCTAGCACACAAGGGGAGGGGGAGGAAAAAGAGTGTGACACACACAAGCAACACGCAACACCTCCACCCCCAACACCATACACACAAACAGTTGCAGTAACATTACATATACATCCCGTACCCCTCAGGAAGAATGCAAGGACAAAAGGAATTGATTAAAGTGAATGTAATAAGATAAAATGCTAGAAAATTGTGCTTCAAAGTCTAAAAAGTATATACATATATACAAATGGAGGGACACAGCCCAGTCCACAATGTCCGTGGGCCACAGGCCCACATCAAGTAGGCCCCACTTGACTCCTGCAACAACACGGAGAGAACACTGCAGGGGCATCAGGTCGAAAATATACAGGTACCTCAGGGGGACGGGGAATGGGGGGGCACCTCAGCCGGAAGATGGAACAACAAGTGTCCTGGAGGAGGCAAGATGCCCATCACACTGTCCTGGGGAGTGCAAAGCCACAGTCTCTCTACTGGGTGGTCTGCCCACTGCCTGGTCCTGGGGAGTCCAAAGCCACAGTCTCTCTAGTGGGTGGTCTGCCCACTGCCTGGTCCTGGGGAGTGCAAAGCCACAGTCTCTCTAGTGGGTGATCAGCCCACATCTTGGTCCTGGGGACTGCAAGCCACAGTCTCTCTAGTGGGTGGCTTCTCCACTGGTTCTGGAGGGGGCTTTGTGCCCATAGTGCTTCATCCTGGCAAGGAGGGGGTGAGTGGATGGTTTCTTCCACTGGTTGTGGAGGGGGCTTTGTGCCCAGTGTGCTTCATCCTGGCAAGGAGGGTGTGAGTGGATGGCTTATTCCACTGGTTCTGGAGGGGGCCTTGGTCCCTGTGATCCAGCACATGGGGAGTGCAAGGTCACAGTCTCTCACCAGGGTGTCACACCCACAGGACTTGCACCACAGTCCATGGAGGCAGGACTACACACCGCCCGCCGGCAGTACTGGCTGCTCAGTGGAGGCAGTGGCGGAGCTGCTGGCAGTGCTGGCAGTGGTGGAGGATGGCTCCTGCCCGTCTCCTGCAGCCTCAGATGGCTACCCACTGGGGCTGCTGGCAGTGCTGGCAGCGGTGGGGGAGGCTCCTGCCCATCCCCTGCAGCTTCAGATGGCTGCCCACTGGGGCTGGTGTCAGGGATGGCAGTGGTGGGGGGAGGCTCCTGCCTGTCCCCTGCAGCCTTGGATGGCTGCCCACTGGAGCTGCTGGCAGCAGTGGGGGAGGCTCCTGCCCATCCTCTGCAGCCTCGGATGGCTGCCCACTGGGGCTGATGCTGGCACTGCTGCAGGCAGTGATGCTGGTGGCGGTGCTGGTGGCGGTGCTTGTGGCGGTGCTGGTGTCGGGAATGTCCATGGTGGGGGGAGGCTCCAGCCCTTCCCCTGCAGCTTCGGATGGCTGAACCACCACGGTTGGTGGTGGGGGCCCAGAATCAGTCCCTGCACCAAGCCTCCTGAACTTCCTGCCTGCTGGGGCAGGCCCCTTGCCCTTGCTCCTCCCAGATTGTGGTGCCTCTTTGTCATTCACCTTGGAGCTGGTGGTGCCTCCTTGCCCTTGCCCTTCACAGCTGGTGGTGCCTCCTTGCCCTTGCCCTTCACAGCTGGTGGTGCCACCTTCCCTTGCCCTTCACAGCTGGTGGTGCCTCCTTGCCCTTGTCCTCTACAGCTGGTGGTACCTCCTTGCCCTTGTCCTTCACAGCTTGTGGTGCCTGGGTGGCTGAGGTTCTAGCCTGGGTTCTGACCACCCTGGCCCGACGTGAAGGACGGGGCGGAGGGATAGGGAAGAGGTCAACAGCGGAGAGGAAAAGCTTCTTAGGGACACTGGGGCGGGAAGAGGGTGGAGGTCTGGGAGTAGTTGTGGTAGGTGTCAGTCTACTGTATTTGGGTGCAGGTGCATGGGCTGGATGCTGTTGTGAGGTGGATGGCTGTTGGGCGTCTGAGTGCTTGCGTTTGTGTACTTTGGAAGGAGGAGCACAGACACAATGGGAGAGGACACAGGGGACTTGATTGTCTCAAGTGTGCATGCTTTGGTGATGGGTGTCCATGCAGGTCTATGATGGGGGTCCATTCATTAGTGTTGCATGCAGGCCTTGGTTGTGGGAGGGTGGGTTGTGATGGTGGGGTGTGTGGGAGGTGGTGGAGTGATAGGAGTAAGCGTGAGGGTGGGGGTATGTGATGGCATGCAGGTAGGGGGGTGAAAGTAGTAAAGATTTGACTTACCAGAGTCCAGTCCTCCCGCTATACCTGCCAGGCCCTCAGGATGCTGTATTGCCAAGACTAGCTCCTCCCATGATGTCAGTTGTGGGGTAGGAGGCGGGGGTCCACCGCCAGTCCTCTGTACAGCTTTCTGGTGTACCACAGAACGCACCTTCTTCCGTAGGTCGTTCCACCTCTGCCTGATGTCATCCCTTGTTCTTGGGTGCTTGGCAATGGATGTCTGCTGCCCCTGTGATCCGAATAGCTGTGGCTCTACCCTGATGATTTCCTCCACCATGACCCTTAGCTCCTCCTCTGAGAACCTGGGGTGTCTTTGTGGTGCCATGGGTGTGGTGTGAGTGGTGTGTGTGAGGGTGTGTGGGGCAATGTGTTGGGGTGTGTGCTGTAAGGTATGTGGATGGTGCATGAGTGATGGTGTTTTGTGGTTCTGGTTCTGTGGGTGCTGTTGGTCTGTCTCTCTCAGTTGGCAATATTTTTAAGTCGTAAGAGGTTGTGGGTAGTGTGGGTGTGTGTTTTGTAGTGGTGTGTGGGTGTGGTGTGTGTACGGGTGTCAGGTGTGTGTTATTCCAGTTGTTCAATATGGTGTTGTTTTGTATGCGTGTGTGTATTTTGAGCGCTGTGGTATGTACCGCCAATGGTTTACCGCAGTTTACCACAGTTGAATGTCCGCGGTGGTGATTTGTGGGTCATAATGCAGTGGGCGTAGCTGTGTTGGCGTAACTGTGAGGGTTTTGCTACCACCAGTTTATCACTGACCTTTGGGCTGGCGGACTTGTGTGTGGCTGTATAGTGACGGATTGCTATGTGTGGGTCATAATATGGATAGTGGTAAACCGCTGTGGTATGTTGGTGCCAGTCGGCATCGTGGTAAGCAGGAGTTACCGCCAATGTCATAATGAGGGCCTAAGGCCTTCTTTACGACCCTGGCAGTCGGTGATAAAGTGGCTGTCATACTGCCAAATTATGACCATGGCAGTTAGATCTCCGAAAGAAAGCCAATGTACTACACCGACAGCCGCAGACAAGGGAGTGGGGGAGGAAAACGACATTGACACACACGCACAACACACCCTATACACAAACACCATACACACAACCAGCTGCACAAGAAAACAATTTATCGCAGTAAATCGGCTGAATAATGCAAAAACAACAGGAATTTTCTAAAGTGATTGTTAGAAGATCAACACAAAATTAATAATTCGATTTGGCAATGCAACAGAGATGAACAAATGTCCAAAAAACAGACACTGCTCAGTCCTCAGTTCACAGGGGCCACATGGCCACAGCGCAAAGTCCAAGGCCCCACTCGTTCCCTGCACCAATACAGAGAGAACACTGCAGGGGCATCAGTTGGCAAATAGGCAGGCACCTCAGGGGGAGGGGTGGGGGCACCTCAGCCGGATGTGGAAACAAGACCACTGGTTCTGGAGGGGGCAACATGCCCTGTGTTTGGTCCTGGGGAGTGCAAGGGCACAGTCTCTCAAGTGGGTGCCTTGCCCACTGGTTCTGGAGGCCCTGTGCTCTTTGTCCTGGAGAGTGCAAGGCTGCAGTCTCTCAAGTGGCTGACTTGCCCACTGGCTCTGGAGAGGGCAACATGCCCTGTACTTGGTCCTGGGGAGTGCAGGGCCACAGCCTCTCAAGTGGCTGACTTGCCCAGTGGTTCTGGAGGGGAAAACATGCCCTGTACTTGGTCCTGGGGAGTCGAAGGCCACAGTTCCTCAAAGGGGTGACTTGCCCACTGGTTCTGAAGGGGACAGGCCTCACAGCAGCACACGGAGGCTGACTCATATGGCATCTGCCGGCGGTGATGGCTGCACTGTGGTGGTGGTGGTGGTGGTGGTAGTGGGAGGCTCCTGCTCAGACCCTGCACCCTCTAATAGCTGCACAATGGTGGTGGTGGGAGGCTCCTGCTTAGCCCCTGCACCCTCCGATGGCTGCACTGTCATGGTGGTGGTAGAAGTGGGAGGCTCCTGCTCAGCCCCTGCACCCTCCAAGAGCTGCACTGTGCTGGTGATGGTAGTGGGAGGCTCCTGCTCAGCACATTCACCCTCCGATGGTTGCATTGTGGTGGTGGTAGTGGGACTCACTGTACTCACTGATGGCTGCACATCCACGGCTGGCGGTGGGGGCTCTGTGACAGCTGCTGGTGCAGGCTTCTTGATCTTTCTGCTGGCTGGTGCAGGCTCCTTGCCCTTTCTGCTGGCTGGTGCAGGCTCCTTCCCCTTTCTGCTGGATGTTGCAGCATCCTTGCCCTTTCTGCTGGCTGGTGCAGGCTCCTTGCCCTTTTTGATGGCTGGTGCAGGCTCCTTCCCCTTCAGTATTTCTGGCCTGGAATCCTTTCCACCCCGAGTAGGTGCTGATGGAACTGGGCCCGTGGACTCTTTGACTGAGGTGCTTGGCTGGGATCTTGATACCCTTGCCATACATACAGGACGGGGGTAGGGGTAGGGAAGAGGTCAATGGTGGAAAGGAAAAGCTTTTTAGGGACATTGGGGCGGGAAGAGGGAGAAGAAATGGGACTGGAGGATGAGGGAGTGGTTGTTGGAGGTGTCTGTCTGCTGGATTTGGGTGCAGGGGTTGTATGCTGTTGTGAGGTGGATGGCTGTTGGGTGTCTGAGTGCTTTCGTTTGTGTACTTTAGGAGGGGGGAGACAGACATGGTGGGAGAGGACACAGGGGACGTGTGCATGGATGTTGTGGAGGTGTCTGCCAGTGAGGTGTGTGTTTTGCTTGGTGTTGTGATGATGCAGGTAGTTGGTGATGATGTAGTGCATGCAGGTGTGCGTGAGGAGGAGGAGGAGGGGGAGACAGTGGAAATTGCGGATGTTGTTGTGTCTGCAACTGAATGGTGTTTGTGTGAGTGCCTGTGGGATGAAGTGTGGTGCTTGTGTTTGCCTGTAACACTTTTGGGTGTTGTCCTGTGTGCATGCTCATCTGGCTGTATGCTTGGGATGGGATGGGGTTGAGGAGAATGGGACTGGGAAGTGGAAGTTGGAGGGGGTACAGTTGAAACAGGGACAATGGCTGCCATCAGAGAGGAGACCAGAGCCAGAATCAATCTCTGTTGAGCTGCCAATCTACAGTGAATGCCCTCCAGGAATGCATTAGATTGCTGCATCTGGGCTGCCAGACCCTGGATGGCATTCACAAGGGTTGATTGCCCTACAGAGATGGATCTCAGGAGGTCAATAGCTTCCTCACTCAGGGCATCAGGGCTCACTGGGGCAGGGCATGAGGTGCCGGGGCGGACCTCTTCCTGATGTCGGCCCTTGTTCTGGGGTGCTGTCCCACGGCATTCACCCTGTCCATGATTCTCTGCCATAACTCCATCTTCCTTGCAATCGATATCTGCTGCAACTGTGCTCCAAAGAGCTGTGGCTCTACCCTGACAATTTCCTCCACCATGACCCTTAACTCCTCCTCAGTGAAACCGGGGCGCCTTTGTGGTGCCATGGGTGTTATGTGATGTGTGTTGGTGAGGGTGTGTTGGGTAATGTGTTGGGGTGTGTGAAGTGGAGTACATGAGGGATGTATGGGTGTATGTGGTGTGTGTATGTAGTTGTGTCAGTGGTCTTGGTGTCAGTCTTGTGCCAATGAATTGTAATTGTAAAGGGTTGTGGGTAATGTGGGTGTGTGTTTTATAGTGGTGTGGGTGTGTGGGTGTGGTGTGTGTATGTGTGTCAGGTGTGTGTTCATTGAATTGTCCAATGTGGTGCTGTTTTGTCTGTGGGTGTCCATTGTGAGCACGGCGGTATGTACTGCCAATGGTTTACTGCTGTTCAATGTCCACCATTGTGATTTGTGTGTCATAATGTGGTGGACGTTGTTCTGTTGGCGTAACGGTGTGGGTTCCGACACTTTATCACTGACCTATGGTCTGGCGGGATTTGTGTCTGTGGCTGTATTATGTCGGATTGGTGTGTGTGGTATAATATGGTGAACGGATATCCGCCACTGCAACGGTAAGTTGGGATTAACCGCCAATGTCATAAAGAGGGCCTAAGTCCGATTGTTGAAAGCTGACCGGGACCTCCTGCACAGTGTATCCGAAGAGAGGTCAAGGGACGTCGGATCAAGATTCAGGTTTCAGACAGGTCGAATGATTTTCATCTTAAAAAACCACCTAAGTCCGAACGTAGAAATCTCACAGAGGACTCCTGTGATGCGTATCCAAGGAGGGGCTCCAGGGATGTCGGACTGGACTGGTGATTTTGACCTACTGACGAAAATGTTCAAGAAAAGCAACTAAGTCCGAAGGTAAACTTTTGACTGAGGCCTCCCACTTCCTGTAGCTGAGCAGGCCTCCATTGCAGTCGGCCTTAAACTTTGACTGTGTCACGGTCGAGGTGCCACCAGATAACCAGATTAGTGCTATTTGTTTCTATGGGCTAAAAAACACTAAGGCCCTCATTATGAACATGTCGGTAACTACAGCCAACAGGCTGGCAGTCCGGACAGTCAAATAATGAAGCACATGAGAAACATGTAGCGGTCCATCCACACACCGCCATCATTGTAGTGCCGCCGACGACAGAAGAGGCCGCCCACAGGCGGATGGAAGGGCCCCACCCACCCAACAAATAATGAAGCACAAGACTGCCTTCAGTTCCGGGGTGGGAACCACTGCCACACACAGTATGGCGGAAACAAACCAAATAAAAGGAAACACTCACCGTAGGCACACACAACATGCTGAAGCAGACATGGAGAGAGAGTTGCAAATAATGCCAGTCCTGCTCCTTGCAATATACCTCCATGACCGTGACCGCCGACGAAGACGACAACGGTAAGTACCGCAACCTAGTAAACATGGGAAGAAAGGGCACAGTTACACACCCAGCAACGTACTCCCAACCCCTCCTACCATCTCAAGCCATACACACCAGAATAAGAGGTTCTTACCCAACACAAGGCAACAAAGACCTGCACCAAAGTTCACACACGTGCACACCACACTCCCACAATGAAACGATGAACCATGTCTCCATATTGTGCCACCAGCACCACTGGGCACACAAACTTTCATACAATATTAAAATAAGTAATGTCAAAATAAGGCCATTGACTAGTCCATGCAGAATACCCTGAAGGACCCAATTGGGCTGGACTTGATTCTTACATGTGCACAGGGTACTCCACTTTAAAGGGACATCAATGGGGCAGCCAGGCACCTCCGGGAACAGGGGGTGGCAGGGGTGGGGACTCACGCTTGGAAGGGGAGGACTTGGGCTTACATTTGGGAGGTGGAGGAGGTTTGGGCTTGCCCTTGGAAGTTGGGGGAGTGGGCTTGGACAGGGGGTGGCAGAGGGACCTGGGGCAACACAGGGCTTCTTCCTCTCTGGTGAAGGGGCACGGGAATGGGAAGGGAGGACTGGGGTGGACTTGGACGAGGAAGGATTGGACAGGGCAAGGAGATGGGCCAGAGATGGGGTGGGCCAGTGGGTTCAAACAGGCCAACATGGGAGAGGAAAAGTTTTTTAGGGGCAGTTGGGGTGGATATGGAGGAGGGTGTGGGCGTGGAGGTAGAGGGAGTCATTGTAACAGGTGTAGGTGTGTTGGACGTGGATGCAGGTGCCAGTACAGTATGCTGATGTGTAGTGGATGTGTGTTGAGTGGGAACGGTACATCGCTTGTATGTGTAACCTACGTATTGCACACCAGTTATTCATTCACATGTTTTGCATGTGTATGTGTGTCCCTCATATGTGTTCTTTCCTTCCCATAGGTACAGACCCATGTGGCGAGGAAAGGCCCCATCTGTGTACATACGTAACATCTTTGTCACCTACAGACTCAATTGTTCAATAATCCAGGACCTATGTGCTTTACTGGATCCTGTACTGAGAGTGGCTAATCGGAATCAGCATGTCATCCCTACTGAAGTGCAAGTGCTATCTGTACTCCATTTTATGGCTACAGGCTTATTTCAGGTGACAGTGGGCACGGGTGCAGGGTTTTCACAGCCAATGTTTAGCCTCATCCTGTCCAAATTCCTGGATGCATTTGTGCAAAACATGTAGACATATGTCCAGTTTCCCCAAAGGGCTGAACTCCCTGCCATCAAGTCTGGATTTTATGCCTTTGCTAACATACCCAATGTGATAGGCGCCATTAATGGAACCCACATATCTCTCATCCCCCCAAGAGTGAATAAACAGGTGTACAGGAACAGAAAGAACTTCCACTCAATGAACATACAATTGGTGTGTACTGCTGACCAGTACATATCACATGTCCGTGCCATGTTTCCAGGATCAGTTCATGATTCCTTTGTCCTGATGAACATCAGTGTTCCACACATGATAGAACAACTACAAGAGGACAGAGGTCGGCTCATAGGTGAGTGTGTATGACACTGGATCAGTACATAGCTGACAGCCAGGCTGTATGCAAGTAATGGCAGTTTGTTCCAGTCCTCTTTCACCCACTTTTGCAGGTGATTCTGGCTACCCCAACATGCAATGTCTCCTGACACCTGTGAGGAATATCAGGACAGATGCAGAGTTGAATTATAATGAGGCCCATGGACGTACTAGGAGGGTGATTGAGCGCACTATAGGTCTACTGAAGGCTAGATTTAGTTGCCTCCGTCTCTTTGGGCGATCCCTGTGCTATAGCCCTGAGAAGGTGTGTAGAATAGTGGTGGCCTGCTGCATGCTGCTCAGCTTGGCTGTGAGAAGAACCATCCCTCTTCAAGAGGAGGAGGGTGCTGTACATCCAGCCCTGCAACATCTGAGAGGGGATGAGAGTGATGGTGAGGATGAAGAAGGGGAAGATGGCAACTCCAGGAACCAGCTGATCCGCCTATACTTTTAGTGACTATGAGGCACTGTTCACTGATGCTGTTGTCTGCACTGCATAATGTTTGTCTGACGCATTTGCTTGGGGATGTGGTGTTTGTAGTCATTGACACTGTTACCTGAAGACTGAGGTGGCATGTGCCATGGAAACAAACATGGTGTACATTTTGACTTACTCCAGACACTTGTGCATGGGGTACCATTCCTGCAAAAAAGGTATGATTATGGAATTGACTGGCTAATGCATTCACACTAACAATTGACTCCTCATAATGACACGGGATATACGAATTGGTGTAGATGTGTTTCATTCCGTGTTGCAATTTCGTAGGTGTGCTGTACAGTGATAGGGAGTGGGCTCATGGTGCATATCTATACCAGGTACAAGTGCTCAGCGATTGGTGGCAGTGGCTATTGGTCCATATGTCCCTTGCAAGTTGGTATGTTGGTATTGGCAGGTCACAATGGTAGCACAGTGGCACACAAGGGAGACAGTTCAGGGCAGAGTCATGTCTTAGCGGAAGCCTTGGTCTTGGCAGGTGTTCCAGTGCCATATCTGGGTCTGGGGGCACGTTTGAGTGACTGGTGCTGGGCTGCAGGGCTAGGGGTGCTGGTCTCCTCTGTGTCCTCTGCCAGTGCCACCAGTCCAGTTGCTGCTGCTGATGTGGATGACAGGTCTGTGTCCTGGCTAGTGGTAGGGGCTTCCAGGTGGGTGGGGGTCTGGCTAAGGTTGTGGTACTGCAGCACCCCTGCAATGGTGGCCATTGTGGCATTGAGCTGCTTCCATTGCTCCATGGCATCTTGGTGTTGTGCTATCTGCAGTCTTTGATTCTGCTCCATGGTGGTCAGGATTTGGCCCATCCTGTCTTAGGTATGGTGGTATGCTCCTAGGACCTCAGATATCTCCTGGGCTGCAGCATCCATCCTTTGGCCTCCCCCCTGGGCCACTGATGCCCTCCCACTGGGCCTAGCCCCCTGTGCCTGTGTCCCCTGCATAGGTCTGGCAGTCCCACTTGCACTGGGGCCATCATCATCCTGCCTGTTGGTTGGTGGAAACTCTGGCCTCTGTACGTGTGGTCCGCCAGTCTGTGGCCTGGAGATACTGGTGTGGGGTCATTTGGTGAGAGCTGATGTTGGTGGCTGGGTGGTAGGCGTGACAGTGGTATCCTGGGTGGGGCTGCTGGAGGGTGACAGTCCTGGACTGTGTGACAGGCCAGGGTATTCCTCACTGTCCATACATCCCTCTCCAGTCTCCTGAGTGGGGCCTCTGTCTTTGTGTGGGGTGCTGGCACTCCTTGGCCTTTCTGTCCGGGTGACATGGGTGGTGGTGCCTGTGGAGGGGTGGGAGTGGACATGTATGTTACATGCACAAAATCGGATAAGGATGCACAGCCCTGCCCTATTTTATGCTGTTTATTCCCCTGTCGGGCCATGCAGGGACCTTTTGAGGGATTATCCTTTCATTTTGCATGGGATGTGGAGATGCATTGTGGGTGCAGTAGTGCCATTGTGAATCCTTGCAGGGGTAGGTGACTGTACACAGGGTGAGGGATGTGGGCCTGTGTCACCGGGTACATCAGTGAGGACATTAAGTCAGCGGGTTGCGAGTTCAAGTGATCTTTATTATTATTTTTTGTTGTTGTTTGGTGTATAATTTACGTGTGCTGTACTGTTCAATCTTCTTCTGGTATCAGCTGGGCTTCAGTTCTCCTTTCCTTTTCTTCCTTCTTCCAGGGCTCCCAGGAGGCGCATGTGAGGAAACACAAGATAAAGCACTGGTAAGTTGCATTTCCTATTTATCTTGTTCCTCCCTGTTTTCTGTCTTTCTCCTTTTCCTATCTCCTGTCCCTGTTCTCTGATAGGAATCGTTTTGTTTTCTTTTCCCTTCTTTCTCCTGTTTCTTTTATCCGTTTCTTGTTGCCTGCTCCTGGGTTAATCTTCTGACTCTCTCTCTCTTTCAATCTTCCTGTTTTTCTGGTTTGTTTTTGTTTTTCTTTAGCTTTTGTGGATATGCTTCTTCTCTGTCTTTGTCAGTGCCCTTTCCTTTCTCTCTCTCTCTTTCTGACCTCCCTTTAATGTTTTCTGTCTCGCGTATGTTCTTCCTTTTCTCCTTTTTGGCTCTTTTTCTGTTCTCTTTAATACCCCTTCTATGGATGTGTAGTTCTTAGTTATTCCCCCCTACTTCCCCTCTTGCTTCACCCCTTTATGGCCTTCCCTTTCCCTCCTCCCACCCACCCTTGCCCTTCGCTTAGCCGTAAGAATGACGCACCTGGTCTGGCCACGCTTCTCCTGAAGCGTGGCTGGAAACTTCATGGTTCGCCTCCCTCGCCGATGGCGGAGCTGTGGATCCCTCCAGGTCACTTTCCGACAGCTTCCCGTGGCTGCTTGGTTCCTGGTTGTTTTCTGGGCGTTGCACAAGTCGTCCGTCTTCTTCTCCTGTTACTCCTGCTCCTTCCGCTCTCCTCCCACTACCAGCCGGGGTTCTCCGTTCTTGTAGTCCCTAGGGCGTGTGAAACATCTGCCGCTGCCCTGTTGGCCCCGGAAGTTGAAGGGGATTGGACACCACGTTTTCTCTTTCCGTGTTGGAGGCGGCAGTGTCAGCCCATGGGGTGGGTGGGTTTATGGGCATGCAGGATGACTGGATGTGGATGTTGTGGCCTGGGAGGGGATGTGGTCCTGTTGGTAGTTGGAGGGGTGGGGTGGTACATGCATTACAGGTGTGATGGATATGAAATAATTTTAGATGACCTACCCAAGTCCAATCCTCCAGTGAGTCCAGTGTGGCCCTCCGTTTGCAGGATAGCCAGTACCTTTTCCTCCCAGTCGGTGTAGTCGGGGGGCAGGTGGGGGTCCTCCACTAGTCTTCTGTTCCACAATGTTGTGCCTGGATGCCATAGACCTCACCGTCCCACGCAGGTCGTTCCATCTCTTGCAGATATCGTCCCTTGTGCGTGAATGGTTTCCCACTGCATTGACCTTGTTTACAATAGTCTGCCATAACTCCATCTTCCTGGCGATGGGTGTGTGCTGCACCTGTGCCACAAATAGTTGTGGCTCGACCTTGAGTATTTCATCCATCATGGTTCTTAGCTCCCTATCTGTGAAGTGTGGGTGCTTAGGGTGTTCTATGGTGTGTGTTATGGGTGTGGTGTTCTGGGTGTGGTGTTCTGGGTGTATTGGTGAGGGTACTTTTGTGATCATGTGTGTGTGACTTTTGTTATGTTGTGTACAGTGCCTCTGTGTTGTGTTCTCAATATCTGTTGTGCAATTGGCATTGCAAAGGATTATTGGGGTGTGTAGGTGAGTGTTTTATAGTGTTGTGGATGTATGTCAGGTATGTAGGTTTCAAACTTGCCATTGTGTCCATTTCTTGCTGCTGTATCACATTGCTGGCCGTGGCAGTCTGTACTGCCAATGGTCGTTCGACATCCACTATCTGCCACAGTGATTTGTGCATCATTATTTGGTGGGCAGAGGATTTGTCTGCTTGGCGATGGCGTGGTGAGGTGTACTGCCTTTCCGCCATCATGGGCCCTGGTAGTGGCAGGAGTTTGCAAGATTTTTGGAGAGTTCTGTTTTTGGAATCATTATATGGGGGTCTGCTATTCATCGCCACTGGTGGTCTTCTGTTCACTGTCACCACGGCGGTTGGCAGTGTTTCCCGCCATGTTTATAATGACCACCTAATTCTTTAGAAATGCATATGTCCGGTTCCCATTCTTAAGATTTTGCTGGCATTTTAAATCTAAAAATATTTCCTATTTTTATAAATTGGTTTTGTGTTTTTTTAATTACTGTTTTGTGATACTTGAATGCTTTACACTTTGGCCCTCATTATGACATTGGTGGAACATCCGTTTGCCAAATTATGACACACACTAATCCGACAGAATACTGCCAGACACACAAATCCGCCAGCTCAAAGGTCAGTTCTAAAGTGGCGTTACCAGCATCCATACCGTTACGCCAACAAAACAACACCGACCACATTATGATGCACGAATCAGCACGGCGGACATCCAATGGTGGTAAACATTGGCAGTACACACCGGCGCGCTCAAAATGTACACCCATACACTAAACTACACAACATTGGCCAATACCAAAAAACACACACCTGACACTCATACACACACCACACCCACCCGCCCACAGCACTATAAAACACACAACCACATTACCCCCAGCCCTTTACGAATACAAATGATTGCCACCAGACTGATACCAAGACCACTGCGACAACTAGACACACACTCCACATACATTCATACATCCCTCACGCACATCACTTCACACACCCAACCACAGTACCCAACACCCACGCACCACACAACACCCATGTCCCCACAAAGGCACCCCGTTTCACAGATGAGGAGTTGTGGGTCATGGTGGAGGAAATAGTCAGGTTAGAGCCACAGCTGTTTGGAGCACAGGTACATCAAATATCCATTGCCAGGAAGATGGAGCTATGGCGGGGGATCGTGGACAGGGTGAACGCTGTGGGACAGCATCCAAGAACAAGGGATGACATCAGGAAGAGGTGGAACGACATACAGGGGAAGGTATGTTCTGTGGCAGCAAGGCACCAGCTCCTCATACAGAGGACTGGCAGTGGACCCCCACCTCCTCCCCCACAGCTCACAGCATGGGAGAAGCAAGTCTTGGCATTACTGCATCCTGAGGGACACACTATAGTTGCCGGAGGACTGGACACTGGTGAGTCAACATTTACTACTTATCAACCCCCATACCTGCATGCCATCTCACCCCCTCACCCTCACTCCCATCACTCCACTCCATCACATGTAAATGATCTGAACACTGTGATAGCATACAAATAATGGCCTGTAACTGTCTGCAGTCAACACTTCAGGACACTGTTGTCATATCACCAACATCTGTAAAAGGACAAGCCATAGGTGACAGGAATTCGAGATGCAAAGGAAGTAAATGCCTTTGTGGTACAGCCACACAGAAAACATCAATAGTCCGAGTAATGGTCAGTTCCACTGTCTTACCTATGTGTCATTAGAAGTATTGTCGTATAACTGAGGTTCTGTTGTCCTCATCCTCTACCTCCTCATCCTCACTGTCCTTAGGGTCCACTGCTGCCACAGGGTCATCTCCAGTCCCCTCCTCTTGCAGAAAAAGCACATGTCATCTGAGGGCCAGGTTGTGCAACATGCAGCATGCCACTACTATCTGGCAGACCTTCTCGGGTGAGTAGCACAGGGATCCACCTGTCAGATGCAGGCATATGAACTTGGCCTTCAGGATGCCGAAGGTCCTCTCGATTATTCTCCTGGTTCACCCATGTGCATCATTATAATGGTTCTCAGCCCCTGTCCTATCATTCCTCTCAGGAGTCATGATAGGTTTGGGTAGCCAGAGTCACCTGCAAGTATTGAGCAATATACAGTGGATGGGGACTCTGGCTCACCTATTAGCCACACCCTATGCTTTTGTAGTTGGGCCATCACATTTGGGATGCTGCTATTCCTCAGAACGAAGGCATCATGCACCGACCCAGGATACTTGCAGTAACGTGGGAGATATTCTGGGTCGCCAGGCACACCATTTGCACATTGAGTGAGTGGAAACTTTTCAGATTCCTGAACATCTGTTCACTGTGGTGGGGTGGGGGACAAACGCAGTACGTGTACCGTCAATCGCTTTCGCAGTGGCCAAATCTTCCACCTGGGGGAAAGAAATGTGGCTGCACATGTGTTTCACCACGGCAGACGATACCCTTGTCAGCACAATTAAGAACATTGGCTGTGACATTCCTGCTGCCAAGCTCACCGTCACTTGGAAAGAACCAGTTGCCAGGAAATGGAGCAGTGATAGAACCTGCACAAGAGGGGAGATCCCAGTGGGATGACGGATAGCTGATATCAGGTCAGGCTCCAATTGGGCACACAGCTCTCTGATTGTGGCCCTGTCCAGTCTATGGGTGAGTATAATGTGGCTGTCCTCCATAGCTGTCAAGTCCACAAGGGTTCTGTGCACAGGGGTTTGTCTCCTCTTCCTATTCATCTGCAGTGGTAGGTATCTAGAGACACAAGTCACAATTTGTACAATGGAACCCGCACCTCAGTGTGCATGCAGCATTAATGTGATGGGACAGCGGGAATGGCAATGTATGTGGAATTTTCATAAATTACGCAATTATGGAAGATCTGTATGTAGTCCATCACCATGAAATGGCGACCACCTGTCCTGTATCTAGGGACAGGTGGAAATTAGGTAACTCAGCCGACATTGGGCATCGTGGCGGAAGGTGGTCTTGCACCGCTGTGTAATTCCTCATTGGATAATATGGGACTCTATGGAGTACAATGGGGATCAGCGTCAGCGGTGACGGTGTACACCGCCGTGGACGTAACCACCATTTCTGCATATAACCTCACTTGATTCCTGACCTTCCACAGGACAACACCTACACTGTGTATGCTGCTGTGACTGTGTCTAGAACCTACCATGGCCCGTGTGACCGGGGAAAGGGCCCCTGCCTTCACTTCGATGGAGTTGGAGCACTTGGTGGATGGGGTTCTGCCCCAGTATAAGCAGCTGTATGGGCCTCCAGACCAACAGGTGAGTACACCTTGGGCATGATGCATGTGGGAGGGTTGCATGGGATGTGTGTGCAGGCATCATGTCATATGTGGGGTGGTATGTCTGGTGGTAGTGTACATGGTGTGCACCAGGCGATGTGTGTGCCAACGGATTTGTGGTCCATATGTGTGACAGACTAGATTGTATGTGTAATGCTGTCCTCCTGTCTTTATTACATTTGCAGATAATACTGACAAGAGGACAGGGGGATTGTGGTATGTCATCGCCAAGGACTTGCGAACCCTGGGGGTCTACAGCAGGTGGAGCACCACTGCAGGAAACGGTGGGAGGACCTGAGACGCTGGGCGCGGAAGACTGCGGAGGCCCAGCTGGGGATGGCCTCCCAGTGAGGAAGGGATGCCCCTCGGAACCTGAGCCCCCTGATGGACCGCATACTGGCGGTGGCCTACCCAGAGCTGGATGGGCGCTTGAGCGCATCACAGCAGCCACAAGGGGATGAGTACAGTGGGTGTTACTACAATATAATTGGTAGGTGACATGGGATCCGGATGGTGGCTGTGTGTTAGTAGGTGCTCCTTAATGCCAGGACAGACATTGCAGCATGATCCAGCTCAAGGGTAATGGGTGTATGGCAAATGCAGGTAACCTAGCTTGTTTGCATTCCATGTCAGTCAGGGCTTTGTGGGTCCCAGGAGTTGTGCAGTTGGTGGTGTCTGGCCCTCATCTTGCTGTGGCAAAAGCCAATTCAATGCCAGAGCAATGGATAGTGCTCAATCGTGATCCCTGTGCGTGACGGTGCTGTGTATGCCAACTGTGGTGTTGGTGCTGTAATTGACCCAGTGCGCCCTTTCTCTCCCTCCCCTCCTTCTTGTTTTGTCACCCTGTCCTTATGTGCATTAGCATCATCTGGCGGAGGAGCAGGGGCATCGGCGACAGAGGAAGGTGCACCCCACAGAGTTCACTGACGCCGATTGAGCAAGTGGGACGGAGGGCGAGGGGAGCACCACGGCGGAGATCGGAGGTGACAAGACTGACCCAGATACCTCCTGATGGGAGCTCCGTGGTGGTGGTGGACACCTCTGTGACCAGCCCAGCTTCAGGTACAGCCACCAACCCCGTACCAGCACCGCCCTCCCAGTGGCCCCTCTGCGAGTTGCACGTGCCCCCTCACCCAGGAGGGTGGGCAGCACCTTCCCCCAGACGCCTCAGGCCCTGCCCCAGTGAGCCCCGCTGCCCTGAGTGAGGAGGCTATTGACCTCCTTAGATCCATCTCTGTAGGGCAGTCACCCATGGTGAATGACATCCAGGGGCTGGCATCCAAGATGCAGCAATGCAATGTATTCCTAGAGGACCTCCACAGTGGATTGGCGGCCCAACAGATATCGATTCAGGCTATGGCCTCCTCTCTGATGGCAGCCATTGCCCCTTTTCCTACCAACCCCCCTACAACTACCACTTCCCAGTCCCAGGCTCCACATCCCCAAGCCATCCCATGCACACATACAGTACAGACGAGTATGCAAATAAGGCATCTCACAAGAGTGGCACAGTCAAACACAGGCACCACACTTCAGGCCTCAAGCACTCACACAAACAAACGACAGTTGCACACACATCCACATCCACATCCAGTGCCTCCGCTGTCCCCCCTCCTCCTCCTCCACCTCCCTCACAGTCATGTCCACACTCACACCTGCATGCACTGCTTCAAAAGCCACCACCAGCATCACCACACCAAGCAGCCCACACACCTTACTAGCAGACAACTCCACAACATCCATCCATGAATCCCCTGTGTTCTCTCCCACCCTGTCTGTCCCCACCTTCCTAAAGGACACAAACGCAGGCACTCAGGCACCCAACAGCCATCCATCTCACATCAGCACACTGCCCATGCACCTGCACCCAAGTCCAGAAGATGTACTTCTCCAGCAGCCACTCCCTGAACCTCCACTCCCATCCCTCGTCGCGCCCCACCTTAGATGATTTTCCTTGCCCAACTTGACCTCTTCCCTACCACTTCCCCTCGTCCTGCCCGTAAGAGCAGGGTCCCAACAACCCAGCCCAGCATCTCAGCCAAACAGTCCACCGGGGCAGTGGAAGAACCTCCTAGTCATGGGAGTCAAGGAAAGGCAGTGAAGGATCCCACTCCACCAGCCAGGAAACAGAAGGTTCCCATTCTAGCAGCCAGGAAAGGGAAGGATCCCACTCCACCAGCCAGGACAGGGAAGGATCCCACTCCGCCAGCCAGGAAAGGGAAGGATCCCACTCCACCATCTAGGAAAGGGAAGGATCCCACTCAACCACCAATGTCAGAAAAGGTTCCCGCTCAACCACCAATGACAGAAAAGGTTCCCACTCAACCACCAATGTCAGAAAAGGTTCCCACTCAACCACCAATGACAGAAGAGGTTCCCACTCAACCACCAATGTCAGAAAAGGTTCCCACTCAACCACCAATGACAGAAGAGGTTCCCATTCAACCACCAATGTCAGAAAAGGTTCCCACACAAACACCAATGACAGAAGAGGTTCCCACTCAACCATCAACGTCAGAAAAGGTTCCCACCTAATCACCAATGCCAGGCAAGAAGCCCTTACCTACAACTGGGACACAACAGCCCTCACCTCCAGCAGAGGCTGCCCAGGAGACACCTCCCCCAGCAGAGACACAGCAGCCCCCACCTCCAGCAGAGGCTGCCCAGGAGACACCTCCCCCAGCAGAGACACAGCAGCCCTCACCTCCAGCAGAGGCTACCCAGGAGACACCTCCCCCAGCAGAGACACAGCAGCCCTCACCTCCAGCAGGAGCTGCCCAGGAGACACCTACCCCAGCAGAGACAATGCATCCCTTACCTGCAGCGGAGGGCCTGTAGGCCACCCTCCAGGGACTGTTGTACATGAGCCCCCTCCAGAAGCAGGGGGCAAGTTCCCCACCTCAGAGAATGTGACCTTGCACTCCCCAGCATTGGGAAATGGGCATGGTGCCCCCTCCAGGAGCATTGGGCAAGTTCCCTACCTCAGAGACTGACCTTGCTCTCCTCAGCATTGGGAAATAGACATAGAGCCCCCTCCAGGAGCAGCGGGCAAGTGCCCGACTTCAGCTGAGGTGCCCTCCAACCCCATTCTCCCTGAGGTGCCTGTCCACTTCCGAGATGTTGCCCCTGCACAGTGTTGTGCGGAGTTCTTCAGGATCAAGTTTGGGCTTGGACTGTGCCCTGTGGCTATGTGGGCCTTATGTTCTTTGGAGTGGGCATTGGCCCTTTCTGGACAATTGTTCATGTATCTTTATTCTAAAATTGGTTCATATGGTGGGTGTTGCCTTGGTATTACAATGTTAGTGTTGCCGAACTGTAGTCCTTGTCTTAATATGCTGTGCGTCGTGTGCCTTTGGTTTACTTCTGCAGCTGGTTGTGTGTATGGTGTGTGTGTGTCTGGTGTGTGTCACTCTCCTTTTCCTCCCTCCCCCCCTTGTGTGCTAGGCGGCTGTACTCACCATCGTCATCTTCGTCGGCGTTGGTGTTCCAGGTGGAGCATGGCATAGAAGAGCATAAGGAAGACTTGCAGTTCCGGTTCCATGGTTGCGTTGGTTTTCTCTGTGTCTCTGTTGGTGAGTCTTTGGTTTTCTGCGATGTGTTTCCGCCAGTCTTTTGATGGCATTCGTACCACCCCGAAAATCGTGGCGGTTTGCAGTGTCATAATGTGGTGGGTGGTACCTTGGCTTCCGTCTGGCTGTTGATGGCTACCGCCGTGGTCAGTGGTGTTAACGCCCTGGCGGATGGTGTGGTACATTGGCTGTCTATGGGAGTTATCACCGCCATGGTCATAATTTGGCGTTTATTACCACCAGCCTGTTGGCGGTATTACTGCCACTTTAACAGTCACCGCCAATGTCATAGTGGCCACCTTTGTCTCCTAAGTTAAGCCTTGTCGCTCCTTGCCAAGCTACCAAGGGTTGATCTGGGGTTAATTTATGGAGACCTAACTGAACCTGGGGGGGGGGGGTAAGTGGCCTTTTGCTAAGTGTAGGTACTTACTTGCCCTTACCAATAATCCACTTTCCAAAATTTTTGGTGCGCAGTGGTGGGATCCAGTACTTGTGTTCAGTATCACACCACAGTTTTAAGTGAGGCAAATTAAAAATCCTTTAAATTGTCCTAGTGCAAAAACTGTTTTAGATTTTTAATTTGGATTAATTTCAATTGTTGCATTTTTGTGATTTTTCTAAATTCTTGATTCCAATGTTTGCAAAATGTTTTTATTGACACAAAACTAGGAAACCGCGGAGCTTGATCTGGCTTGCCTACCACAAAGTCCAGCTGAGGGGGTTGTGTACTGAGAAGGGGTTGCCTGCAGCCACTAACCTCAGGAAGAATGTTTTGATTAAATCCTTGACAGCGTTGGCTGGAGCCCAAGAAGTAGGCACAGAGGAAGCTCCAGGGAAGGAAGAATTAGGGGAGGATGCCAGCTCCAACCACTCAGGGGAGGGAGGGCATCTGAGCCTGGGTGAGGATGAGGAAGACCAATCCTCACTACACACAATTACTAGGGCCATACCCAAAGCTAGTTGGGGGAAGGGGGTCCCTTCAGAAGGAGAGAACCTTTCCTTTAGAGAAAGAGAGCTTGAGGCCCAGCTAGCATATATATCTTTGGAGGCAAAGAAGCTGGCCCTGGAAAAGAAAAAGTGGGCAAGGGAGGAGAAAAGAGATGTTGACAGCGACAGAAAAGCTGGGATGTCCATGGGTGGGTTTTTTTGCCCCTGATTACCCAAGGTGTGATTCCTGCCTATGTAGAGGGCGATGATATAGACAAATGGCGCAGGGCCTTTGAGAGGGTCCTCCAGATGAGGAGGGTTAAGCCTCAGTACTGGAGTTCAATTCTATGCGAGTTGGTCCCCAACTCTGTGAGGGATAGGCTTCTGATCTTAAGTGGGGAGTATGAAGAGGTGCTTAACTAAGACATTTGGCCTGACCCCAGAACAGTATAGGCTCAGGTTTAGGGACACCCAGAAGACATGCACCCAGTCCTTGTTTGATTTTGTTGGCATCTTAGTAAGGGCACTAGAGGTGCTGGATACAGGGCAACAAGGTAAGTACCTTTGAGGAGCTTTACAATTCAATTATGAATGAACACCTTCTAACTACTTGTGCTCAAGAGAAGCTCCTCAGTATCTAGTTGACTCTAAGTTGACCAACCCCAGAGAGCTGGGGGATGCAGCAGATTACAGGTTAAGAACTAGGGTTAACCAGAAACTCCTAGGGGTACCAGAAAAAGGAGGAGATGTTTTTTTCTCAGGGAAAGGATGATACAAAGTCTAAAGAGTCCTCACAAGAGTCCCCAAAACCTTCTCAGGGAGGGGGAGCCCTGTGTCATGCCACTTCTAAGAGGAAAGGATATCAGATAAAGCATTATGATCCTGATAAGGCAGGAAGGTTTCAGGAGGTTGCTAAGACCGGCAAGTATTTTGTGTGTCATCAACATGGACACAAAAGAGGGGATGTCACCTGCTCCAAGAAGCCCCCCCACTGGTGGGCAGTCCCATGGGATTCCTAGTGTAGGTGCAGGGCTGGAAGTTGGCCCAGGGCTGGGATCATGGTACACAGAGGTCACCTTAGTGTCAGTGGGTGGGGTGGACATTGCAACTGTGGCCACCTTACCTCCCAGCATGGAGAGCTATAGGCACAGGCCTAAAGTCAATGGAACTGAGGAGGAAGATCAGAGAGATACAGGAGCAAGTGTGACAATGGCCAAACAGAAGCTGGTTTCTCCAGAGCAGGTTTTACTGGGTGTCTTCCACCAATTAACATACGCAAATAACAGAACCAAGCTCCATCCCATGGCCATGGTGAGACTGGAATTGGGAGGTGTGACTGGCCCTAAGAAGGTAGCTGTAGCATCTTCTGAGAAAGTAGCCTCTTTCTAGCCTTGTTACCCCCACTTTTGGCCTGTTTGTGAGTGTATGTCAGGGTGTTTTCACTGTCTCAATGGGATCCTGCTAGCCAGGGCCCAGTGCCCATAGTGAAAACCCTATGTTTTCAGTATGTTTGTTATGTGTCACTGGGACCCTGCTAGTCAGGACCCCAGTGCTCATAAGTTTGTGACCTATAGGTATGTGTTCCCTGTGTGATGCCTAACTGTCTCACTGAGGCTCTGCTAACCAGAACCTCAGTGGTTATGCTCTCTCATTTCTTTCAAATTGTCACTAACAGGCTAGTGACCAATTTTACCAATTTACATTGGCATACTGGAACACCCTTATAATTCCTTAGTATATGGTACTGAGGTACCCAGGGTATTGGGGTTCCAGGAGATCCCTATGGGCTGTAGCATTTCTTTTGCCACCCATAGGGAGCTCTGACAATTCTTACACAGGCCTGCCACTGCAGCCTGAGTGAAATAACGTCCACGTTATTTCACAGCCATTTTACACTGCACTTAAGTAACTTATAAGTCACCTATATGTCTAACCTTTACCTGGTAAAGGTTGGGTGCTAAGTTACTTAGTGTGTGGGCACCCTGGCACTGGCTGAGGTGCCCTCACATTGTTCAGGGCCAATTCCCCGGACTTTGTGAGTGCGGGGACACCATTACACGCGTGCACAACATATAGGTCAATACCTATATGTAGCTTCACAATGGTAACTCCGAATATGGCCATGTGACATGTCTATGATCATGGAATTGCCCCCTCTATACCATCCTGGCATAGTTGGCACAATCCCATGATCCCACGGGTCTCTAGCACAGACCCTGGCACTGCCAAACTGCCTTTCCCGGGGTTTCACTGCAGCTGCTGCTGCTGCCAACCCCTCAGACAGGTTTCTGCCCTCCTGGGGTCCAGCCAGGCCTGAGAGCTCCTCCAGTGTGCTCCAGACCTCTGCCATCTTGGAAACAGAGGTGCTGCTGGCACACTGGACTGCTCTGAGTGGCCAGTGCCAGCAGGTGACATCAGAGACTCCTTCTGATAGGCTCCTTCAGGTGTTGCTAGCCTATCTTCTCTCCTTGGTAGCCAAACCCTCTTTTCTGGCTACTTAGGGTCTCTGTCTTTGGGAATTCCTTAGATAACGAATGCAAGAGCTCATCAGAGTTCCTCTGCATCTCTCTTTTCACCTTCTGCCAAGGAATCGACTGCTGACCGCGCTGGAAGCCTGCAAAACTGCAACAAAGTAGCGAAGACGACTACTGCAACTCTGTAACGCTGATCCTGCCGCCTTCTCGACTGCTTTCCTGGTGGTGCATGCTGTGGGGGTAGTCTGCCTCCTCTCTGCACTAGAAGCTCTGAAGAAATCTCCCGTGGGCCGACGGAATCGTCCCCCTGCAACCGCAGGCACCAAAGAACTGCATCACCAGTACCCTGGGTCTCCTCTCAGCACGACGAGCAAGGTCCCTTGAATCCAGCAACTCCGTCCAAGTGACTCCCACAGTCCAGTGACTCTTCAGTCCAAGTTTGGTGAAGGTAAGTCCTTGCCTCCCCATGCCAGACTGCATTTCTGGGAACCGTGACTTTTGCAGCTACTCCGGCCTCTGTGTACTTCCGGCGGAAATCCTTTGTGCACAGCCAAGCCTGGGTCCACGGCACTCTAACCTGCATTGCACAGCCTTCTAAGTTGTCCTCTGGCGACGTGGGACTCCTTTGTGCGACTTTGGGTGAGCACCCATTCACTCCACTTTGTAGTGCCTGTTCTGGTACTTGTGCGGGTGCTGCCTGCTTTTGAGAGGGCTCCTTGTCTTGCTCGACGCCACCTCTGTCCCCAGACGCAATTGGCGACATCCTGGTCCCTCCTGGGCTACAGCAGCATCCAAAAACCCTAACCACACGACTTGCAGCTAGCAAAGCTTGTTTGCGGTCTTTCTTCAGGAAAACACTTCTGCACGACTCTCCATGGCGTGGGGCATCCATCCTCCAAAGGGGAAGTCTCTAGCCCTTGTCGTTCCCGCAGAATCTTCAGCTTCTACTGTCCAGTAGCAGCTTCTTTGCACCCACCGCTGGCATTTCCTGGGCATCTGCCCATCTCCGACTTGTTTGTGACTTTTGGACTTGCTCCCCTTGTTCCACAGGTACCCTCGTTTGGAAATCCATTGTTGTTGCATTGCTGATTTGTGTCTTTCCTGCAGAATTCCCCTATCACGACTTCTGTGCTCTTTGGGGAACTTTAGTGCACTTTGCACTCACTTTTCAGGGTCTTGGAGTGGGCTATTTTTCTAACCCTCACTGTTTTCTTACAGTCCCAGCGACCCTCTACAAGGTCACATAGGTTTGGGGTCCATTTGTGGTTCGCATTCCACTTTTGGAGTATATGGTTTGTGTTGCCCCTATCCCTATGTGTCCCCATTGCATCCTATTGTAACTATACATTGTTTGCACTGTTTTCTAATACTATACTGCATATTTTTGGTATTGTGTACATATATCTTGTGTATATTTGCTATCCTCATACTGAGGGTACTCACTGAGATACTTTGGCATATTGTCATAAAAATAAAGTACCTTTATTTTTAGTATATCTGTGTATTGTGTTTTCTTATGATATTGTGCATATGACACTAGTGGTACTGTAGGAGCTTCACTTGTCTCCTAGTTCAGCCTAAGCTGCTCTGCTAAGCTACCATTATCTATCAGCCTAAGCTGCTAGACACCCTATACACTAATAAGGGGTAACTGGGCCTGGTGCAAGGTGTAAGTACCCCTTGGTACTCACTACAAGCCAGTCCAGCCTCCTACATTGGTTGTGCAGTGGTGGGATAAGTGCTCTGTAACTACTTACCACTTTTGTCATTGTACTTTTCATAAGAGAAAAATATACAAAACAAGTTCAGTGTATGTACACCTAACCAAAATGTTTTGCATTTCTTTTCTCACTTCTTTTCTAAAGTGCTGAAAAGTACCTCTAACTTTCTAAAAAGTTTTAAAAGTTTTTTTTCTATCTTTCTAAAAGTTCTGAAAAACTTTTTTCCTTTTTCTATCACTTAAACACTTTCTAAAAATGTCTGGCACAGGCCAAACTGTTGATCTGTCCAAACTTGCTTATGATCACCTTAGCTGGAAAGGAGCAAGGAGTATCTGCATAGAAAGAGGTTTAAGTGTAAGGAAGAATCCTTCTAGAGAACTGTTAGTGAATATGCTTATTGAACAGGATAAGGCCACAGCTGGCACTCCTGTTGAAAAGTTAGCTGATGGTTCCCACTCTGACTCTGGGGCACCCCTAGCTAAAGAAGTGGGAGGGAAACTTCCAAGCCTGCCCCCTAGCAGACAACCTAGCATAGTTGGAACTGATGTTGAGTCACATCATACAGATAGTGTGGTCTCACATCTCAGTAAGAGTATTCCTTCTCATCATAGTAGAAGTGCTGTTTCTGTGAGCCAAGTTGTTAGGGTGCCTTTTGTTAGGGACAGGTCTCCTTCTGTCCTTTCTCATCATACTTCTGTTTCTAGACATGTCCCTCCTACCCACCCTGATGACAGATTGTTAGAAAGGGAGCTCAATAGATTGAGAGTGGAACAAACCAGACTGAAGCTCAAGAAGCAACAGCTGGATTTGGATAGACAGTCCTTAGAACTAGAGAAAGAAAGACAGAAGTTGGGTTTAGAAACCCATGGTGGCAGCAGCAGTATTCCCAATAGTCATCCTGCAAAAGAGCATGATTCTAGGAATCTGCACAAGATAGTTCCCCCTTATAAGGAGGAGAATGACATTAACAAGTGGTTTGCTGCACTTGAGAGGGCCTGTGTTGTACAGGATGTCCCTCAAAGGCAGTGGGCTGCTATCCTATGGCTATCATTTAGTGGAAAGGGTAGGGATAGACTCCTTACTGTGAAAGAAAGTGAAGCCAATGATTTCAAAGTTCTTAAGAATGCACTCCTAGATGGTTATGGCTTAACCACTGAACAGTACAGGATGAAGTTCAGAGAAACCAAAAAGGAGCCTTCACAAGACTGGGTAGACTTTGTTGACCATTCAGTGAAGGCCTTGGAGGGGTGGTTACATGGCAGTAAAGTGACTGACTATGAAAGCCTATATAACATAATCCTGAGAGAGCATATTCTTAATAATTGTGTGTCTGATTTGTTGCACCAGTATCTAGTGGACTCAGATCTGACCTATCCCCAAGAATTGGGAAAGAAGGCAGACAAATGGGTCAGAACAAGGGTGAACAGAAAAGTTCATACAGGGGGTGACAAGGATGGCAAGAAGAAGGATGGTGAAAAATCTCAAGATAAGCATGGGGATAAGGGTAAAACCAAAGATCCCACTTCAAAACGTAAACACTCTTCAGAGGGTGGGGATAAAACAAATTCTTTCTCTTCTTCTCAACCCACACACATTAAAAAGCCTTGGTGCTTTGTGTGTAAAAACAGAGGCCATAGGCCAGGGGATAAGTCCTGTCCAGGTAAACCCCCTGAGCCTACCACCACTAATACATCAAGCTCTAGTGCCCCTAGCAGTAGTGGTACTAGTGGTGGGACTGCTGGCAACAGTCAAGTTAAGGGTGTAGTTGGGTTCACTTATGGGTCCATAATAGAAACTGGGGTAGTCAGTCCCAAGACAGTTTCTGTCACACCTAGTGGCATTGGCCTTGCCACACTGGCTGCTTGTCCCCTTACAATGGATAAGAACAGGCAGACAGTTTCAATAAATGGTGTTGAGGCCTTGGCCTACAGGGACACAGGTGCCAGTATCACTTTGGTGACTGAAAACATAGTGCATCCTGAGCAACACATCATTGGACAACAGTATAAGATTATTGATGTCCATAACTCCACTAAGTTTCTTCCCTTAGCTATAATTCAGTTTAGGTGGGGTGGAGTTACTGGCCCTAAGCAGGTGGTAGTATCACCTAGCTTACCTGTAAACTGTCTCTTAGGTAATGACCTAGAGGCCTCAGTTTGGGCTGATGTAGAGTTTTATGCCCATGCAGCCATGCTGGGCATCCCAGAGGAATTGTTCCCTCTCATTTCTACTGAAATGAAAAAGCAAAGGAGAGAAGGCCTGAAAACTCAGGATCCCTCTCCAACAACAGGTAAAAAGGTTATCACAGTATCCCCTAACCACCCTGCCATTCAGGATACCATTCCTGTGGTGGGAGAAACCTCTCCTGGGGTGGCACCTGTTCCAAGGGAAGCATCAGCTTGCAAAGCTGTACTCCCTGAGGTAGAAGTACCTCTCTGTGGGATAACTAACATTGGTGAGAAAAAGAGCACCATTTTGTTAACATGGAGCATCACTCCAACCCTCCCAGAGAAACTTTAGTGCAGAAACTCTGCACTGCCTCACAACCCTTAGGACAGCATCCCTGCCCTAGTGTGGAGCTCATAGGACAGCATCCCTGCCCTGCTCCAACCCAAGAGAAACAGCATCCCTGTTCTCTCTTCCAGCCATATGGACAAAGTTTTTGCCCAGCTATGGCTTTTCTGAGACAGCATCCCTGTCTGGCATTTCCATCACTACAAATAGGTTCAGTGGACAATTCCCACTGCTCTAAACTAAAACTTACTGATAGAAACTCTGAAAATACATCTTCACATTGTTGCTTAGCTAAAAAACTTCAAACAGGGTGGTTTACATCCCCACAAGGAAGTAACCATATAGTGGATGATAAAGGGAGTAACCAGTCTATTGCAGAGCTACTCTCTACTTATCACCACTTAGACAATAAAGTCTCAACTGGCCAAGGTTAGCCTTATTGTCCTTCGTTTGGGGGGGCGTTGTGTGAGAAAGTAGCCTCTTTCTAGCCTTGTTACCCCCACTTTTGGCCTGTTTGTGAGTGTATGTCAGGGTGTTTTCACTGTCTCACTGGGATCCTGCTAGCCAGGGCCCAGTGCCCATAGTGAAAACCCTATGTTTTCAGTATGTTTGTTATGTGTCACTGGGACCCTGGTAGTCAGGACCCCAGTGCTCATAAGTTTGTGACCTATAGGTATGTGTTCCCTGTGTGATGCCTAACTGTCTCACTGAGGCTCTGCTAACCAGAACCTCAGTGGTTATGCTCTCTCATTTCTTTCAAATTGTCACTAACAGGCTAGTGACCAATTTTACCAATTTACATTGGCATACTGGAACACCCTTATAATTCCCTAGTATATGGTACTGAGGTACCCAGGGTATTGGGGTTCCAGGAGATCCCTATGGGCTGCAGCATTTCTTTTGCCACCCATAGGGAGCTCTGACAATTCTTACACAGGCCTGCCACTGCAGCCTGAGTGAAATAACGTCCACGTTATTTCACAGCCATTTTACACTGCACTTAAGTAACTTATAAGTCACCTATATGTCTAACCTTTACCTGGTAAAGGTTGGGTGCTAAGTTACTTAGTGTGTGGGCACCCTGGCACTAGCCAAGGTGCCCCCACATTGTTCAGGGCCAATTCCCCGGACTTTGTGAGTGCGAGGACACCATTACACGTGTGCACTACATATAGGTCACTACCTATATGTAGCTTCACAATGGTAACTCCGAATATGGCCATGTAACATGTCTATGATCATGGAATTGCCCCCTCTATACCATCCTGGCATAGTTGGCATAATCCCATGATCCCACGGGTCTCTAGCACAGACCCTTGCACTGCCAAACTGCCTTTCCCGGGGTTTCACTGCAGCTGCTGCTGCTGCCAACCCCTCAGACAGGTTTCTGCCCTCCTGGGGTCCAGCCAGGCCTGGCCCAGGAAGGCAGAACAAAGGATTTCCTCAGAGAGAGGGTGTTACACCCTCTCCCTTTGGAAAATGGTGTTAGGGCTGGGGAGGAGTAGCCTCCCCCAGCCTCTGGAAATGCTTTCATGGGCACAGATGATGCCCATTTCTGCATAAGCCAGTCTACACCGGTTCAGGGACCCCTCAGCCCTGCTCTGGCGCGAACTGGACAAAGGAAAAGGGAGTGACCACTCCCCTGACCTGCACCTCCCCTGGGAGGTGCCCAGAGCTCCTCCAGTGTGCTCCAGACCTCTGCCATCTTGGAAACAGAGGTGCTGCTGGCACACTGGACTGCTCTGAGTGGCCAGTGCAAGCAGGTGATGTCAGAGACTCCTTCTGATAGGCTCCTTCAGGTGTTGCTAGCCTATCTTCTCTCCTAAGTAGCCAACCCCTCTTTTCTGGCTATTTAGGGTCTCTGTCTTCGGGAATTCCTTAGGTAACGAATGCAAGAGCTCATCAGAGTTCCTCTGCATCTCTCTCTTCACCTTCTGCCAAGGAATCGACTGCTGACCGCGCTGGAAGCCTGCAAAACTGCAACAAAGTAGCGAAGACGACTACTGGAACTCTGTAACACTGATCCTGCCGCCTTCTCGACTGCTTTCCTGGTGGTGCATGCTGTGGGGGTAGTCTGCCTCCTCTCTGCACTAGAAGCTCTGAAGAAATCTCCCGTGGGCCGACGGAATCGTCCCCCTGCAACCGCAGGCACCAAAGAACTGCATCACTGGTACCCTGGGTCTCCTCTCAGCACGAAGAGCGAGGTCCCTTGAATCCAGCAACTCTGTCCAAGTGACTCCCACAGTCCAGTGACCCTTCAGTCCAAGTTTGGTGGAGGTAAGTCCTTGCCTCCCCACGCCAGACTGCATTGCTGGGAACCGCGACTTTTGCAGCTACTCCGGCCTCTGTGCACTTCCGGTGGAAATCCTTTGTGCACAGCCAAGCCTGGGTCCATGGCACTCTAACCTGCATTGCACAACCTTCTAAGTTGTCCTCCGGCGATGTGGCACTCCTTTGTGTGACTTCGGGTGAGCACCATTTCACTCCACTTTGTAGTGCCTGTTCCAGCACTTCTGCGGGTGCTGCCTGCTTCTGAGAGGGCTCCTTGTCTTGCTCGACGCCCCCTCTGTCTCCAGACGCAATTGGCGACATCCTGGTCCCTCCTGGGCCACAGCAGCATCCAAAAACCCTAAATGCACGACTTGCAGCTAGCAAGGCTTGTTTGTGGTCTTTCTTCAGGAAACCTCTTCTGCACGACTTTCCATAGCGTGAGGCATCCATCCTCCAAAGGGGAAGTCTCTAGCCCTTGTCGTTCCTGCAGAATCTTCAGCTTCTACTGTCCAGTAGCAGCTTCTTTGCACCCACAGCTGGCATTTCCTGGGCATCTGCCCATCTCCGACTTGCTTGTGACTTTTGGACTTGCTCCCCTTGTTCCACAGGTACCCTCGTTTGGAAATCCATCGTTGTTGCATTGCTGATTTGTGTCTTTCCTGCAGAATTCCCCTATCACGACTTCTGTGCTCTTTGGGGAACTTTAGTGCACTTTGCACTCACTTTTCAGGGTCTTGGGGTGGGCTATTTTTCTAACCCTCACTGTTTTCTTACAGTCCCAGCGACCCTCTACAAGGTCACATAGGTTTGGGGTCCATTTGTGGTTCGCATTCCACTTTTGGAGTATATGGTTTGTGTTGCCCCTATCCCTATTTGTCCCCATTGCATCCTATTGTAACTATACATTGTTTGCACTGTTTTCTAATACTATACTGCATATTTTTGGTATTGTGTTCATATATCTTGTGTATATTTGCTATCCTCATACTGAGGGATCTCACCGAGATACTTTGGCATATTGTCATGAAAATAAAGTACCTTTATTTTTAGTATATCTGTGTATTGTGTTTTGTTATGATATTGTGCATATGACACTAGTGGTACTGTAGGAGCTTCACTCGTCTCCTAGTTCAGCCTAAGCTGCTCTGCTAAGCTACCATTATCTATCAGCCTAAGCTGCTAGACACCCTATACACTAATAAGGGGTAACTGGGCCTGGTGCAAGGTGTAAGTACCCCTTGGTACTCACTACAAGCCAGTCCAGCCTCCTACATTGGTTGTGCAGTGGTGGGATAAGTGCTCTGTAACTACTTACCACTTTTGTCATTGTACTTTTCATAAGAGAAAAATATACAAAACAAGTTCAGTGTATGTACACCTAACAAAAAAGTTTGGCATTTCTTTTCTCACTTCTTTTCTAAAGTGCTGAAAAGTACCTCTAACTTTCTAAAAAGTTTTAAAAGTTTTTTTTCTGTCTTTCTAAAAGTTCTGAAAAACGTTTTTCCTTTTTCTATCACTTAAACACTTTCTAAAAATGTCTGGCACAGGCCAAACTGTTGATCTGTCCAAACTTGCTTATGATCACCTTAGCTGGAAAGGAGCAAGGAGTATCTGCATAGAAAGAGGTTTAAGTGTAAGGAAGAATCCTTCTAGAGAACTGTTAGTGAATATGCTTATTGAACAGGATAAGGCCACAGCTGGCACTCCTGTTGAAAAGTTAGCTGATGGTTCCCACTCTGACTCTGGGGCACCCCTAGCTAAAGAAGTGGGAGGGAAACTTCCAAGCCTGCCCCCTAGCAGACAACCTAGCATAGTTGGAACTGATGTTGAGTCACATCATACAGATAGTGTGGTCTCACATCTCAGTAAGAGTATTCCTTCTCATCATAGTAGAAGTGCTGTTTCTGTGAGCCCAGCTGTTAGGGTGCCTTTTGTTAGGGACAGGTCTCCTTCTGTCCTTTCTCATCATACTTCTGTTTCTAGACATGTCCCTCCCACCCACCCTGATGACAGATTGTTAGAAAGGGAGCTCAATAGATTGAGAGTGGAACAAACCAGACTGAAGCTCAAGAAGCAACAGCTGGATTTGGATAGACAGTCCTTAGAACTAGAGAAAGAAAGACAGAAGTTGGGTTTAGAAACCCATGGTGGCAGCAGCAGTATTCCCAATAGTCATCCTGCAAAAGAGCATGATTCTAGGAATCTGCACAAGATAGTTCCCCCTTATAAGGAGGAGAATGACATTAACAAGTGGTTTGCTGCACTTGAGAGGGCCTGTGTTGTACAGGATGTCCCTCAAAGGCAGTGGGCTGCTATCCTATGGCTATCATTTAGTGGAAAGGGTAGGGATAGACTCCTTACTGTGAAAGAAAGTGAAGCCAATGATTTCAAAGTTCTTAAGAATGCACTCCTAGATGGTTATGGCTTAACCACTGATCAGTACAGGATGAAGTTTAGAGAAACCAAAAAGGAGCCTTCACAAGACTGGGTAGACTTTGTTGACCATTCAGTGAAGGCCTTGGAGGGGTGGTTACATGGCAGTAAAGTGACTGACTATGAAAGCCTATATAACATAATCCTGAGAGAGCATATTCTTAATAATTGTGTGTCTGATTTGTTGCACCAGTATCTAGTGGACTCAGATCTGACCTATCCCCAAGAATTGGGAAAGAAGGCAGACAAATGGGTCAGAACAAGGGTGAACAGAAAAGTTCATACAGGGTGTGACAAGGATGGCAAGAAGAAGGATGGTGAAAAATCTCAAGATAAGCATGGGGATAAGGGTAAAACCAAAATTCCCACTTCAAATCTTAAACACTCTTCAGAGGGTGGGGATAAAACAAATTCTTCCTCTTCTTCTCAACCCACACACATTAAAAAGCCTTGGTGCTTTGTGTGTAAAAACAGAGGTCGTAGGCCAGGGGATAAGTCCTGTCCAGGTAAACCCCCTGAGCCTACCACCACTAATACATCAAGCTCTAGTGCCCCTAGCAGTAGTGGTACTAGTGGTGGGACTGCTGGCAACAGTCAAGTTAAGGGTGTAGTTGGGTTCACTTATGGGTCCATAATAGAAACTGGGGTAGTCAGTCCCAAGACAGTTTCTGTCACACCTAGTGGCATTGGCCTTGCCACACTGGCTGCTTGTCGCCTTACAATAGATAAGTACAGGCAGACAGTTTCAATAAATGGTGTTGAGGCCTTGGCCTACAGGGACACAGGTGCCAGTATCACTTTGGTGACTGAAAACCTAGTGCATCCTGAGCAACACATCATTGGACAACAGTATAAGATTATTGATGTCCATAACTCCACTAAGTTTCTTCCCTTAGCTATAATTCAGTTTAGGTGGGGTGGAGTTACTGGCCCTAAGCAGGTGGTAGTATCACCTAGCTTACCTGTAGACTGTCTCTTAGGTAATGACCTAGAGGCCTCAGGTTTGGCTGATGTAGAGTTTTATGCCACTGCAGCCATGCTGGGCATCCCAGAGGAATTGTTCCCTCTCATTTCTACTGAAATGAAAAAGCAAAGGAGAGAAGGCCTGAAAACTCAGGATCCCTCTCCAACAACAGGTAAAAAGGGTATCACAGTATCCCCTAACCACCCTGCCATTCAGGATACCATTCCTGTGGTGGGAGAAACCTCTCCTGGGGTGGCACCTGTTCCAAGGGAAGCATCAGCTGGCAAAGCTGTACTCCCTGAGGTAGAAGTACCTCTCTGTGGGATAACTAACATTGTTGAGAAAAAGAGCACCATTTTGTTAACATGGAGCATCCCTCCAACCCTCCCAGAGAAACTTTAGTGCAGAAACTCCGCACTGCCTCACAACACTTAGGACAGCATCCCTGCCCTAGTGTGGAGCTCATAGGACAGCATCCCTGCCCTGCTCCAACCCAAGAGAAACAGCATCCCTGTACTCTCTTCCAGCCATATGGACAAAGTTTTTGTCCAGCTATGGCTTTTCTGAGACAGCATCCCTGTCTGGCATTTCCATCACTACAAATAGGTTCAGTGGACAATTCCCACTGCTCTAAACTAAAACTTACTGATAGAAACTCTGAAAATACATCTTCACATTGTTGCTTAGCTAAAAAACTTCAAACAGGGTGGTTTACATCCCCACAAGGAAGTAACCATATAGTGGATGATAAAGGGAGTAACCAGTCTATTGCAGAGCTACTCTCTACTTATCACCACTTAGACAATAAAGTCTCAACTGGCCAAGGTTAGCCTTATTGTCCTTCGTTTGGGGGGGGGGTTGTGTGAGAAAGTAGCCTCTTTCTAGCCTTGTTACCCCCACTTTTGGCCTGTTTGTGAGTGTATGTCAGGGTGTTTTCACTGTCTCACTGGGATCCTGCTAGCCAGGGCCCAGTGCCCATAGTGAAAACCCTATGTTTTCAGTATGTTTGTTATGTGTCACTGGGACCCTGGTAGTCAGGACCCCAGTGCTCATAAGTTTGTGACCTATAGGTATGTGTTCCCTGTGTGATGCCTAACTGTCTCACTGAGGCTCTGCTAACCAGAACTTCAGTGGTTATGCTCTCTCATTTCTTTCAAATTGTCACTAACAGGCTAGTGACCAATTTTATCAATTTACATTGGCATACTGGAACACCCTTATAATTCCCTAGTATATGGTACTGAGGTACCCAGGGTATTGGGGTTCCAGGAGATCCCTATGGGCTGCAGCATTTCTTTTGCCACCCATAGGGAGCTCTGACAATTCTTACACAGGCCTGCCACTGCAGCCTGAGTGAAATAACGTCCACGTTATTTCACAGCCATTTTACACTGCACTTAAGTAACTTATAAGTCACCTATATGTCTAACCTTTACCTGGTAAAGGTTGGGTGCTAAGTTACTTAGTGTGTGGTCACCCTGGCACTAGCCAAGGTGCCCCCACATTGTTCGGGGCCAATTCCCCGGACTTTGTGAGTGCGAGGACACCATTACACGCGTGCACTACATATAGGTCACTACCTATATGTAGCTTCACAATGGTAACTCCGAATATGGCCATGTAACATGTCTATGATCATGGAATTGCCCCCTCTATACCATCCTGGCATAGTTGGCACAATCCCATGATCCCACGGGTCTCTAGCACAGACCCTGGCACTGCCAAACTGCCTTTCCCGGGGTTTCACTGCAGCTGCTGCTGCTGCCAACCCCTCAGACAGGTTTCTGCCCTCCTGGGGTCCAGCCAGGCATGGCCCAGGAAGGCAGAACAAAGGACCTCCTCAGAGAGAGGGTGTTACACCCTCTCCCTTTGGAAAATGGTGTTAGGGCTAGGGAGGAGTAGCCTCCCCCAGCCTCTGGAAATGCTTTCATGGGCACAGATGATGCCCATTTCTGCATAAGCCAGTCTACACCGGTTCAGGGACCCCTCAGCCCTGCTCTGGCGCGAACTGGACAAAGGAAAGGGGAGTGACCACTCCCCTGACCTGCACCTCCCCTGGGAGGTGCCCAGAGCTCCTCCAGTGTGCTCCAGACCTCTGCCATCTTGGAAACAGAGGTGCTGCTGGCACACTGGACTGCTCTGAGTGGCCAGTGCAAGCAGGTGACGTCAGAGACTCCTTCTGATAGGCTCCTTCAGGTGTTGCTAGCCTATCTTCTCTCCTAAGTAGCCAACCCCTCTTTTCTGGCTATTTAGGGTCTCTGTCTTCGGGAATTCCTTAGATAACGAATGCAAGAGCTCATCAGAGTTCCTCTGCATCTCTCTCTTCACCTTCTGCCAAGGAATCGACTGCTGACCGCGCTGGAAGCCTGCAAAACTGCAACAAAGTAGCGAAGACGACTACTGCAACTCTGTAACACTGATCCTGCCGCCTTCTCGACTGCTTTCCTGGTGGTGCATGCTGTGGGGGTAGTCTGCCTCCTCTCTGCACTAGAAGCTCTGAAGAAATCTCCCGTGGGCTGACGGAATCGTCCCCCTGCAACCGCAGGCACCAAAGAACTGCATCACCGGTACCCTGGGTCTCCTCTCAGCACGAAGAGCGAGGTCCCTTGAATCCAGCAACTCTGTCCAAGTGACTCCCACAGTCCAGTGACTCTTCAGTCCAAGTTTGGTGGAGGTAAGTCCTTGCCTCCCCAAGCCAGACTGCATTGCTGGGAACTGCAACTTTTGCAGCTACTCCGGCCTCTGTGCACTTCCGGTGGAAATCCTTTGTGCACAGCCAAGCCTGGGTCCACGGCACTCTAACCTGCATTGCACAACCTTCTAAGTTGTCCTCCGGCGACGTGGCACTCCTTTGTGCGACTTCGGGTGAGCACCGTTTCACTCCACTTTGTAGTGCCTGTTCCAGCACTTCTGCGGGTGCTGCCTGCTTCTGAGAGGGCTCCTTGTCTTGCTCGACACCCCCTCTGTCTCCAGACGCAATTGCCGACATCCTGATCCCTCCTGGGCCACAGCAGCATCCAAAAACCCTAACCGCACGACTTGCAGCTAGCAAGGCTTGTTTGTGGTCTTTCTTCAGGAAAACTCTTCTGCACGACTTTCCACAGCGTGAGGCATCCATCCTCCAAAGGGGAAGTCTCTAGCCCTTGTCGTTCCCACAGAATCTTCAGCTTCTACTGTCCAGTAGCAGCTTCTTTGCACCCACAGCTGGCATTTCCTGGGCATCTGCCCATCTCCGACTTCCTTGTGACTTTTGGACTTGGTCCCCTTGTTCCACAGGTACCCTCGTTTGGAAATCCATCGTTGTTGCATTGCTGATTTGTGTCTTTCCTGCAGAATTCCCCTATCACGACTTCTGTGCTCTTTGGGGAACTTAAGTGCACTTTGCACTCACTTTTCAGGGTCTTGGGGTGGGCTATTTTACTAACCCTCACTGTTTTCTTACAGTCCCAGCGACCCTCTACAAGGTCACATAGGTTTGGGGTCCATTCGTGGTTCGCATTCCACTTTTGGAGTATATGGTTTGTGTTGCCCCTATCCCTATGTGTCCCCATTGCATCCTATTGTAACTATACATTGTTTGCACTGTTTTCTAATACTATACTGCATATTTTTGGTATTGTGTACATATATCTTGTGTATATTTGCTATCCTCATACTGAGGGTACTCACTGAGATACTTTTGGCATATTGTCATAAAAATAAAGTACCTTTATTTTTAGTATATCTGTGTATTGTGTTTTCTTATGATATTGTGCATATGACACTAGTGGTACTGTAGGAGCTTCACTCGTCTCCTAGTTCAGCCTAAGCTTCTCTGCTAAGCTACCATTATCTATCAGCCTAAGCTGCTAGACACCCTATACACTAATAAGGGATAACTGGGCCTGGTGCAAGGTGTAAGTACCCCTTGGTACTCACTACAAGCCAGTCCAGCCTTCTACACTTCTGCACTCCCAATAGAACATCTGAATGGTCAGAGGTGGTAAGCCAAGCCTCCAAAAAAAAGAAAAAGGGCTGGGTCTTGCTTTCCAGCCCCACCAAGTACAGAGAGTCAGGAGGAGTCCAAACCTGAGGGGGACGATCTGACATCTGAGGGAGGTTGTTGGAAATGGCCTTTCTGCAGGGTCACCCCAAAACTTTTTGCCTTCCTCCTTATCCTTTTCTGACCTCATTTTTGCTCGATTTAGGACTTTACCACTACTAATCAGTGCTAAAGTGCATATACACTCTCCTTAAAACATGGTGACATTGGCTCATACCCAATTGGCTTATTTAATTTGCTTGTAAGTCCCTAGTCAAGTGCACTACATGTGCCCAGGGCCTCTAAATTAAATGCTACTAGTGGGCTGCAGCACTGACTGGTTGTACCACCCACATAAGTACCCCCATTTAACCATGTCTCAGGCCTGCCATTGCAGGGCTGGCATATGCAGTTTCACTGTCACTTCGACTTGGCATTTAAAAGTAATTGCCAAGCCTTAAACTCCCCTTTTTCTACATATAATTCACCCCTAAGGTAGGCCCTAGGTAACCCATAGGGCAGGGTGCTACGTAGGTAAAAGGCAGGACATGAACATGTGTGTTCTATATGTCCTGATAGTGTAAAACTCCTAAATTCATTTTACACTGCTGTGAGGCCTGCTCCTTTCATAAGATAGCATTAAGGCTACCATCATATACTGTTTGAGTGGTAGATCCTGATCTGAAAGGAGTAGCCAGGTCATATTTAGTATGGCCAGAATGGTAATAGAAAATCGTGCATATTGGTGCAGTTGGATTTTATATTACTATTTTAGAAATGCTACTTTTAGGAAGTGAGCATTTCTCTACATTTAAATCCTTATGTGCCTTCCAATCCACGCCATGGTAGGTTCAGTTGACAGCTCCCTTGTGCATTCACTCAGACAACCCCAAACACAGGATGCTCAGTCACAGTTGCACACATCTGCATATTGAATGGGTCTTCCTGGGAGGGTGGAGGGCCTGACACATGTCAAAGGACAGTAGCCTGACCTCACACAAATGACTGCCACACCCCCTACTGGGACCCTGGCAGACAGGATGGAAATGAAAGGGGACCTTGTGCACTTCTAAGCCACTCTTTGAAGTCTTCCCCACTTCAAAGGCACATTTAGGTATTTAAGCAGGGTCTCTGACCCTACCAACTCAGACACTTCTGACGTAGACACTTCAACTTCACAGACACTTCCTGGAGAAGAATCCCTGAACCAGAACCTACAACCTGCCAAGAACAACTGCCTGGCTGCCCAAAGGACTCACCTGGACTGCTTTTCTGAGAAGGAGTGCTACCCAAAGGACTCACCTGGACTGCTTTTCTGAGAAGGATTGCTGCCATGCTGTTTCCCTGTTGCCTTGCTGCTCTCTGGCTGTGCTGAGAAGTGCTCTCCAAGGGTTTGGATGGAGTTTGCCTCCTGTTGCCTGAAGTCTCAGGACCAAAAAGACTTCATTCCTGCAAAAGAACTCCTGGTGCAGTGAAAATCGATGCACAGCCTGCAAGAAAAGATGTACAGCCTGCATCACGGTGAGAAAATCACCGCCCGCCGAACCGGAATGACAAGGAGAAGATCGATGCAGCACCAGCGTTGTGACTGGAAATTCAACGCATGGCCCACTGGATCGATGCAAAGCCGAGCCAGAACAATGCATCTCGACTTCCTGAGAGGAATCGACGCAGCTCCTGCCATGTGGCAGAAATTTCCACTCATCGCTCGCCGCATTGATGCAGCCACTGTGACTTCGTCCTGCATGCCCAGGATTTCGATGCATCATCCCCGGGGCGTCCGAAAACCCAGCAACCCGAAGAGGATCCTAGTCTATGTGCCGGAAATCGACGCAAAGCCTACCCCACGTGAAAACTCAACATCGCATTGTCTGTGTGCACTGAAAAAATCAATGCATACCTCCATGTTTTCCACGCAACTCCCCCTCTGCAGTCCCTTGTGGAGAATTTGAACACAAACCAGGTACTTTGTGCTTTCAAGATAAATTTGTTGCTTTTTAAGAACTAAAGACTCTTTATATCATTCTTTCAGTAATATCTCAACATCTTCTTATTGAATCTTGATCGTTTTGACCTGCATCTTATCAGATAAATATTATATATTTTTCTAAACACTGTGTGGTGTATTTTTGTGATGTTATACTGTGTTATTGCATGATTTATTGCACAAATACCTTACACATTGCCTTCTAAGTTAATCTTGACTGCTCAGTGCCAAGCTACCAGAGGGTGGGCACAGGATAATTTGGATTGTGTGTGACCTACCCTGACTAGAGTGAGGGTCCTTGCTTGGACATGGTGTAACCTGACTGCCAACCAAAGACCCCATTTCTAAAAGAGGGCCCCTTCCCCTGCAAGCTTTGCCTGACTTGGCAGAACTGAAAGGGGCTGGTGGGCCCACTGGAGAAGAATTGTGCCAGGGGCAAAGAGAGTGCCCCACTATTGAGGGTCTGAGGCAGACTGCTGCCAGGCAAGAACAAGGGGATACCAGTGGGACCTAAAAGGTTTATTGGGAGGATGGGGTTCTCCACACAGAGGCAAGGGACCTCAAACCAGGGGCAGCCAGGAGAGTGGTGGTCCACCAGAAGTATAGCGAATTCCTCCCGTCATTAAGCCATGATATTCCCCTAGCTGGACATTTAGGACAGACAAAGACCTAGAACAGGCTGTCAACCATTTCTATTGGCCCCAAATGTCAGAGAAAGTCAAGGAGTTTTGCATTTCCTGTGTCACCGGCCAGGCAAGAGTTAAGGCAGGGGCAAGCCAAAGGCTCCCTTGATACCACTGCCAGTGGTTGGGACTCTCTTAGAGAGGATGGGGATTGACATTGTTGGGCCCTAGACACATCAACTGCCTCAGGCAACAGGTGCATTTTGGTGGTTGTGCCGCCAGGTACCCTGAGTCAATACCCCACAGAACAGTCTCTGGATTCCCAAAGGAGGTGGTCTCAGATAGGGCCACAAATGTTATACAAGTCTATCTGAAAGCAATGTGGGATGAGTGTGGTGGTACTTATAAGTTCACCTCTCCCCATCAACCCCAGCTTTTGGAGCAACCCAGCACCTCCCTCACATCCTGCCACTCCAGACAATTAGGTGCCCTCTTGATTAGATTAGGAGAGGGCAGGAGAGGGGTGTGTTTAGGATTTTTAGCCACACCAGTGGGTAGACTCAGCCAGATCTAACCTCCAAAAATCATTTTCAGCCATGATGGATTTTTGAAGAATGTTGCTCTCTGGGATTGATTTCTGCCATACTTCCCAGGAAGTGGTCATCGCAGGGGGGAGGACCCTGCCTCTGACTGGAGAACCCAGACCCTCCTGTTTTTCACCCAGTAGCAAGGATAAATATGGCAGAGCTGCATCCACACCTAAGATCCCTACAAGGAAGAACATTAGGAGGAGAAGGACTGTCCTGTTGGACCCCTGACCTGCACCTGGACACTGCACTCTGAAGGACTGCACCAGCTGCACACTTGGGCTTCACCACAAGAAGGACTTTGCCTGGCTTCAACTAGTTTAAGAAGGGACTCCCTGTCCCCTGTCTCAGATCCTGATGAAACTGACCAGCTGACCACTCTCCAGTGGCCAATTTGGAGTTTGAGCCAGGTGCATTCTGGGAGTTGTAGTCCGCACCCTTAAGGAGCAACTCAGAGGTTCTGGAACCTTGGGGTGAGCTGTGGACTCCTAAAAATACCTTAAAAGACCTTCTGGAAGAAGATTCATACACCCACATCACCTACAAACCCTTACGACCAGAATTGCGATAGAAGGCCAGAGAGAGACACCACAATCTATAACCAGGCATTAACAGGCACACAACACCATCACCCACATAACATCCATGCACCCCACACAACACACCACTAAATATCACCCCACATATCATAACACATACCACCCCACACATCACCCACACCACCCCATGGCACGGCAAAGACACCCCAGGTTGTCTGAGGAGGAGCTCAGGGTCATGGTGGAGGAAATCATCTGGGTAGAGCCACAGCTATTCGGATCACAGGTGCAGCACACCTCCATAGCTAGGAAGATGGAGCTATGGCGCAGAATAGTGGACAGGGTCAACGCAGTGGGGCAGCACTCAAGAAATAGGGATGACATCAGGAAGAGGTGGAACGACCTGCGGGGGAAGGTGCGTTCCGTGGTATCCAGACACCACCTTGCGGTACAGAGGACTGGCGGCGGACCCCCACCTCCTCCCCCACAACTAACAACATGGGAGGAGCAGGTCTTAGCTATACTGCATCCTGAGTTCTCGAAGGAGTAGCTGGAGTAATGGACTCTGGTAAGTCAAACCTTAACTATTACAACCCCCACCCTACCTGCATGCCATCACATACCCCCACCCTCACCCCCATCACTCCAACTCCTCACACATGTCCCACTATCACAAACCACACATCCCAAACCCAAGCCCTGCATGCAACACCAAAGCATGGACACCCATCACCAAAGCATGGCCACTGCACATACCCATGCACCCCCCTAAACCATCATCACACAAGGTCCCACACAGGAATGCAAGCACTGGGGTACACGGTCACCCACCCATTGCACACCACGGTAAACACAGATGGGATAATCATGCTTTTACACCCCTGCAGGACCCCTACCCAATGTCACCGCACAGGAGGCTCCAGACATGTCCACACCACCAACAGAAGAGGCCCACAGTGATGACAACAGCTCTGTCCAACTGGATGTAGACGACCAGCCCGGCCCATCTGGGACCTCGGGACAGTCAGTTCCCCTCACACAGTCACAGGCCACCCTCTTGAAACACCAGCACAGCACCCACCCAGCGGGCCCATACCTCTGTCCCCAGGATACGTCAATCAGCAGTATGTCCACCACTACAGGGAACCCAGGCTAACCCACCACCCCAACAACAACAGGGACCTGGGGGCAGTTGCAGTGGGCACACCGTTCACGGGACAGATGCCCAGGGAAACAGGGGAACTGGGAGGGCTGCTGTGTGACAGGGGGAGGACAGGCCCAGGGAACCCACTCTCCACGAGGCACTCTCCAACATCATGGGAGCATACCATCATTCCCAGGAGACGATGGCAACAGTACTGGCCAAGGTTCAGGAGACCCAGCGGCTGCAGGCGGAACAGTATTTGGGCTTCAGGGAGGAACTCAGATCCATCAACTCCACCCTGGGCACCATCGTAGGGGTGCTGAAGGAAGTCCTCAACACCAGGAGGGACACTGTGGCACAACAAGGGGCCCCTGACACTAGCCGGGACGATGAACTGCCCACCACCTCCGCCGGCGCTAGTGGACAGGTGGCACCACCACAGGACCACCACACCAGCACCCCACCCCCTGCAGATGGAGAACCACCCCGCAAACGGTCCCTGAGATCCAGGACAAAGACAGAGAACGATGCCAAGACCCCCGCCAAGAAATGAGACCGCCCTGAATGTCATCCTTTTGTCCCACCTTGTCACCCTGTAAAACCTCAAACTGCCCCAGCTCCACGTCCCATGCCCCTTTGGACAATACACCTGTGAGACTGATAGACTGGACTCTGCCATGGACATTCCTCCACCATCACCCCTCACCATTTTACAGCACCCTCCAATACTGAGCACTTAAATAAACACCCTTGAGGCACAAAACAATCTGGAGTCTGTCTGTGATTTCGAAATAGTGTATTAGCAATTACAGTCACAAAATGCTCTTACAATTGTAATGTCAACATACCTATGTCACACAGCTCTAGTCCATGAGGAAACAAAGCAGATGTCAGACAGTGGGACCCACATCTGTGAAATCGTAAGGGAAAGTGAAAACTCAGTGACCATACACTGGGTGAAAAGGACAGACAGTAGAGAGGTAGTATTGGTACATTACATGTAGTAGGCAGATTTGTCTTCTTACCTGTATCTCACTCGAAGTATTGCAGGATAACCGAGTTCCTGTTGTCGATGTCCTCTTCTTCTGCTTCCTCGTCTTCACTGTCCACAGGCTCCACAGCTGCCACAACACCTCCATCTGGACCATCCTCCTGCAGAAAAGGCACCTGTCATCGCAAAGCTAAGTTGTGAAGCATACAGCAGGCCACGATGATCTGGCACACCTTCTTTGCTGAGTAGAATAGGGAACCACCTGTCATATGGAGGCAGCTGAACCTGGCCTTCAGGAGGCTGAAGGTCCGTTCTATAATTCTCCTAGTTCGCCCATGGGCCTCATTGTAGCGTTCCTCTGCCCTTGTCCTGGGATTCCTCACTGGGGTCAGTAGCCATGACAGGTTGGGGTAACCAGAGTCATCTGAAAAAGGCGCGGGACAACTGTTAGATACCCACTAACCTGTAGGGATATCCCCAGACCCAGACAACTATTCCCACTGATTAGGTTCCTTGTGCTCACCTAATAGCCACACCTGGTGCCTCTGGAGTTGCCACATCACATAAGGGATGCTGCTATTCCGCAGGATATAAGCGTCATGCACTGAGCCAGGGAATTTGGCATTCACATGGGAGATGTATGGGCCGGCAAAACACACCATCTGCACATTCATCGAATGATAACTCTTCCGGTTTCTGTACACCTGTTCACTCCTGCGTGGGGGACCAAGGCCACATGTGTCCCATCAATGGTACCTATGATGTTGGGGATATGTCCCAGGGCATAGAAGTCACCTTTCACTGTAAGCAAATCCTCCACCTGAGGGAAAACGATGTAGCTCCGCATGTGTTTCAGCAGGGCAGACAACACTCTGGACAACACGTTGGAAAACATATGCTATGACATCCCTGATGCTATGGCCACTGTTGTTTGAAATGACCCACTTGCAAGGAAATGGAGTACTGACAGCACCTGCACTTGAGGGGGGATTCCTGTGGGATGGCGGATAGCTGACATCAGGTCTGGCTCCAACTGGGCACACAGTTCCAGGATTGTGGCACGATCTAGCCTGTATGTGATGATTACATGTCTTTCCTCCATTGTCGACAGGTCCACCAGCGGTCTGTACACCGGAGGATGCCGCCATCTCCTCACATGTCCCAGCGGACGGTGTCTATGAAGGACAACAGCGAACCCAGAGTCAACCAACTCAGAGGTACGTACACACAGCTTACACAAAACATGATTCATAATCCGAAATAAGCATGTATGAGTGTTGAGGCACGGTCTAGTTATGTGTGACGCAGTTAAAAATAGAGCCATGTGGGCCCCTGAAATGGGGGCTGCCTGACCTGTAAAGTGGGACAATGGGATATGAGGTAACTGCGCTGGCGTTTTACACCGTCGCGGTAGGCGGTCGAAGTCCGCGGCGCAATTCTGCATTGGTTAACATTGGACCCTATGGGTCCCAGGAGCCAATGACGATGTACGCCGGTGGTGAAGGTACGCCCCGCCGTGGACGTGACCGCCATTTTCTATCTGTTCAATCACTTGATACCTGATCTTCGACAGGAGAGGACCTACACTGCAAGTGCTGCTGTGACCTCAGTCTGGAAGAGACAATGGCTCGTGCGTCTGGGGAAAGGGCCCCTGCCTTCACATCAGAGGAGTTGGAGAAACTCGTGGATGGGGTCCTCCCCCAGTACACGCTACTCTACGGTCCTCCAGACAAACAGGTAAGTACACTGGGAGCATGCTGTATGGGCTATGCCTGTGTGGAGTGGGGTGGATGAAAGATAGGGGGTGGGGAGAATGAGGCTTGCATGAAACGACGGTGAGTGCATGTGCCACATGGCAAGGGTAGGGATGCGGGCCAATGACTGTGACGGTGCAGTTGGAAATAACTTCTCTTTATCCCCTGTATAATTCATGTAGGTCAGCGCCCACCAGAAGAAGGATTTTTGGCGTGCCATCGCCAAGGACGTCCGGACCCTGGGGGTCTATCACAGAGGTAGGACCCACTGCCGTAAGAGATGGGAGGACATTCGCCGCTGGAGCAAGAAGACGGCAGAGGCCCAGCTGGGGATGGCCTCCCAACGTGGGAGGGGTGCCCGTCGCACCATGACCCCTCCGATGTTCAGGATCCTGGCGGTGGTGTACCCGGAGTTGGATGGGCGCTTGAGGGCATCACAGCAGCAACAAGGTTGGTGAGTACACTCTCATTCTGCTGATTCAGCGCGCAGTGGAGGTGTCTGGGTGGGGGAGGTGGGCTGTGGGTTCCCCTAGGCCAGGCTGAGTGTGCTAGTTAGGTCTCCTTTTTCAGGCAGGCCCTGTGGCACCCCATCCCACCTGGGTACAGTGCCAACTACACCTAGTTAGGCTCCTGTGGCATCCATGTGTGCAGATGTCGGCCATAGCCTTGTAGGCCATGTCCCAGGGATTGAATAGTGGACCCCAAGTGTGCGACGTAGTGCAGGGGGCTTCTGTGTCTGTCGTGTCCGTCAACGGTAGCGGTAATGCATGCACTCAACATGTCTTTCTTCTGTCGTCCCCCTCTTTTTTGCGTTCTCCCTGTTCTTGGGTGCATTAGCATCATCAGGCGGAGGAGCAGTGGCACCGGAGCAGGAGGGAGCTGCATCCCACATGGCCCTGGAGGGCGACACTGCGGAGTCGGATTTCACCAGTGGGACGGAGGGCGGGGGGAGCTCCAGTGATACGGACTCGTCCTCTGATGGGAGCTCCCTTGCGGTGGCGGGCCCATCTGTGCCCCCCCATCTACAGGTACAGCCACCACCCCACCTTCCAGCACCGCCCTGCCAGCAGCCCCTCAGCCTTTGCCCCTTGCCAGCTCACCCAGGAGGGTGGGCATCACCTTCACCCCAGGCACCTCAGCCCCTGCCCCAGTCACCCCTGCTGCCCTCAGTGAGGAGGCCATTGACCTCCTCATGTCCCTCACTGTTGGGCAGTCTACCATTTTGAATGCCATCCAGGGTGTTGAGAGGCAGTTCCAACAGACAAATGCATTCCTGGAGGGCATTCATTCTCGTCAGGCAGCCCTTCAGCGAGCTTTTCAGATTCTGGCCTCAGCACTGATGGCAGCCATTGTCCCTGTCTCTAGCCTCCCCCCTCCAACTTCCTCTACCCAGACCCACACCCTTGTACCTCAGTCTACCCCAAGCACACCATCGGACCAGCATGCACACACCCCAACACACAAAGGAAGCTCAGGCAAACATAAGCACCACACATCCCACAGGCACTCACGCAAACACCTCACACATACAGACATAGCAACATCCACTGCCTTCACTGTGTCTTCCTCCTCCTCGTCTCCCTCCTCCCTTCCTGTCTTGTCTCCACTCACACCTGCATGCACTACATCTACAGCCACTACTTCCATCACCAGCACACCCACCACCACACCCCGCTCACGTGGAGTCACCACCCCCACTACCATTCACACATCCCCTGTGTCCTCTCCCAGTGTGTCTGTTACGCCACTTCCCAAGGTACACAAACGCAGGCACACACCCACCCAACAACCATCCACCTCAGGACAGCCTCCAGCACATGCACCTTCACCCAAAGTCACCAAACGTACACCTCCTACAATCACAACCTCTTCCTCCACTCCCAAACCCCCTCCAGCTACCTGTCCCAGTGTTCCTAAGAAACTTTTTCTGTCCACCCTTGACCTCTTTTCCTCACCTCCCCCACCCCGTCAGTCCCCTAGGGCCCGAATCTCCAGGTCCCAACCTAGCACCTCAGCCACGACATCGGCGGGATCAGTGGTGCCAGTAGTCACAGGATTCTGGAGTGCACCAGGCAGCAGGGCAGCCAGTGTGGCAAGGAGCCACAGCACGGACAGTCCCCCACCTGTCAAGCATCAAAAGTTGGGCAGTGCCCGGCGGGAGAGGGGAAAGACACCAGCCACCAAAGCCACTCCCAGGGGTACAGGTGGGAGTGTCGAGTCAGCTGCAACATCTTCCAAGGTGGGGACGGGGCACAAGAAACCCGGCAAGTCTGGGAAGATCGGCATGGCGGAGAAGACCACCATCAGCCCCGCTGCCCAGGAGGCGACCCCCATCAGCCCCGCTGCCCAGGAGGCGACCGCCAGCATCAGCCCCGCTGCCCAGGAGGCGACCTCCATCAGCTCGCTGCCCAGGAGGCGACCGCCATCAGCCCCGCTGCCCAGGAGGCGAGTGCCATCAGCCACGCTGCCCAGGAGGCGACCGCCATCAGCCCTGCTGCCCAGGAGGCAACCGCCATCAGCCCCGCTGCCCAGGAGGCGACCGCCATTAGCCCCGCTGCCCAGGAGGCGACCGCCAGCACCAGCCCCGCTGCCCAGGAGGCGACCGCCAGCACCAGCCCCACTGCCCAGGAGGCGACCGCCATCAGCCCCGCTGGCCAGGAGGCGACCGCCAGCACCAGCCCTGCAGGCCCAGACAGGACCGCCAGCACCAGCCCCGCAGGCCCAGACAGGACCACCAGCAGCTGAGTCGCAGGCCCAGACAAGACTGCCAGCAGCTGAGTCGCTGCCAAGGACACCGCCGCCACAAGCACCGCTGCCAAGGACACCGCCGCCACAAGCATCGCTGCAATGGACACCACTGCCACAAGCACCGCTGCAATGGACACCGCCGCCACAAGCACCGCTGCCAAGGACACCGCCGTCACAAGCACTGCTGCCAAGGACACCGCCGCCACAAGCACCGCTGCAATGGACACCGCTGCCACAAGCACCGCTGGCCCATGAGCACTAAGAGCACTGGCGCTACTGAGTCCGCCACGAGCAGGATGAAGCACTCTTGGCACAAAGCCCCCTCCAGAACCAGTGGAGAATGACATCCACTACCTCTGTCCTTGGCAGTATGAAGCACTCTGGGCACAAATCCCCCTCCAGAACCAGTGGAGATTTACATCCACTACCTCTGTCCTTGGCAGGATGAAGCACTCTGGGCACAAAGCCCCCTCAAGAACCAGTGGAGATTGACATCCACTACATCTGTCCTTGGCAGGATGAAGCACTCTGGGCACAAACCCCCTCCAGAACCAGTGGAGACTGTTATCCACTCGAGAGACTGTGGCTTTGCACTCCCCAGGATTGAACAGTGGGCATGTGGCCCCCTCGTGGATTTGGCGTCATGCACTCAACCGGCTGAGGTGCCCACCCTTTCCCTTCCCCCTGAGGTGCCTGTTTTATTTCTATCTGATGCTCCTGCAGTGTTCTCTCCGTCATGTTCGGGTACCTTGTGTGGACCTCACCCATGCAGTGTGGGCCCAGTGTTCCACGGACTTAAATGGAGCAATACCTGGACTTCTATTCTTGGTGTATATATTTGTTAATAGTGTATGTATATTTTTGCATACTGGATTTTAATAGATTACAATGGTTACACTCAATTCCTTTTGTCTTTGCATTCTTCCGGGGGGATTGGGGGTGTCACTGTGATGTATCAATATGTATTAGTGTGTGTGTTGTCATGGGTGGGGGTGTTGCGTGTTGCATGTGTGTGTCCCTGTTTTTTCCCTCCCCCCTCCCCTGTGTCGTAGGTGCAGTACTCAGCATGGTCTTCGCCGCTGGCGTTCGTGCTCCTGATAGAGAAGCAAGAAGATGAAAGCTGGGAAAATGTGAAGCTCGGGTTCCATGGCGTCCTGGTTCCTAATGGGGTGTGTAGAGGTGAGCGTTTTCCCTTCGAAACCCCTGTTTCCGCTGTGTTTTTGTTCGCGGTGAATCCGCCCCAGAAAAGGTGGCGGAATGGCAGGTTGTGATACTGTGGGCTGTACATTGTCTTCCGCCTGTCTGTCGGCGGTGACCACTGCGCTGTTTGTTTGTACCGCCGTGGCGGTCGGAGTGTTAAAGTGGCTGTCTATGTTGGCGGTTTCCGCCGCGTTCATAATTCAATTTATTTTACTGCCGGCCTGTTGGCGGTCTAACCGCCGCTTTAACAACGACCGCCAGGGTTGTAATGACCACCTAAGTCTCAACGTAGAAAGTTGACCGGGATCTCCCTCTCAGAGTACCGGAAGAGGGTTCCCGGGACATCGGATCAAGATTCAGGTTTGGCCCAGTTGAAGGATTTTCATCTCGAAAAATCATCTAAGTTCGAACGTAGAAATCTTCACCGAGGTCCCCCCCGACACGTATCCAAGGAAGGGCTCCAGGGAAGCCGGATCGAACTGGTGACTTCGTCCCGCTGAAGAAAATCTTCAAGAAAACAACTAAGTCCAAAGGTAAACTTTTGACCGAGGCCTTCCGCTTGCTATAGCTGAGCAGGGCTCCATTGCGGTCAGACGTAAATTTTGGCTTTCCCCTTGTCAAGGTGCGACCAGATGACCAGATTGGTGCTATTTGTTTCTATGTGCTAGAAAACACTAAGGGGGTCATTATGACCCTGGCGGAAGGCGGAGAAGCGGCTGTAAGACCGCCAACAGGCTGGCGGTCTTTTTTTTTGTATTATGACCATGGCGGTTACCGCCATGGTCATCCGCCGGTTCTCCGTTCCGCCCGCCAGGGCAGAGGCGACCGCCGAGCTGGAGACCTGGGTCTCCAGCCCAGCGGCCATCACTATACCGCCGCCGGTATTTTGACCCGGCTTACTGCCGTGGATTTCCTGCGGTTGGAACTGCCATGAAATCCATGGCGGTAAGCACTATCAGTGCCAGGGAATTCCTTCCCTGGCACTGATAGGGGTCTCCCCCACCCCCCACCCCAACTCCCTCCCCTACAGCCCCACCACCCCTGCCACCCCCCAAAGGTGGCAGGGCCCCCCTCCCCACCCCGACCCCCAACATCACATAACTCACACACACATGACACGCACGCAGGCACCACCAACGCACACACACCGACATACATGCCTGCATCCACACACACAGTCAGACACGCACACCCACACACAAACATACATGCACACATCCATACAGACATACCCACAGACATACACGCACTCATTCCCAAAACACACAACACCTCCGCAAGCATACACGCACTCACAAACCCCCTCTACATACACAGACGCACCCCCCCATGCACCCACACAACACACAACACCCCCCCACCCCCCTCCCCTAACGGACGATCAACTTACCTTGTCCGTCGATCCTCCGGGAGGGGACGGGAGCCATGGGGGCAGCTCCGCCGACACCACACCGCCAACAGAACACAGCCACGGCGAATCACATGACGTGATTCGCTGGGCGGTGTTGTGTTGGTGTGGCGGTGGAGGTGGAGCAACCTCCACTTCCCTGCCTCCCGCCAGTATGGGTGTTGGCAGCTCTCCGTCCGTAAAAGGACGGAGAGCTGCCAACGGTCATAATAGGCAGAGCGGCAAACCGCCACCACTGGCGGTCTTCCGCACGGCGGTCCCTCGGCAGTCTTGTAAAAAGACCGCTGAGGTTGTAATAACCACCTAATTCATTAAAAAAATTATATCTCCGGTTCCCCTTATCCGATTGTATTCATTTTGGTGTCATTTTAAAACTACAAATATTTCCTATTTTAATACATTGGTTTTGGCTGTTTCCTGTGTTTTCTTGAATTACTGTTTTGTGATACCTGAATGCTTTACACTTTCGGGGTCATTTTAACCCTGGCGGTCGGAGACCGCCAGGGCTAAAGTGGCACCCGTACCGCCAACAGGCTGGCGGTACGGAGACCCATATTTGGACAGCGGCGGTAGCGCCGCAGTCGCACTGCCGGGGCCGGCGGTTTCCCGCCGTTTTAGCCCCGGCGGTGATAATCCGCCAGGGCATCGCTGCAAGCAGCGCTGCCCTGGGGATTATGACTCCCCTACCGCCAGCCTGTTTCTGGCGGTTTGCACCGCCAGGAAGAGGTTGGCGGTAAGGGGAGTCCTGGGGCCCCTGAGGGCCCCTGCACTGCCCATGCCACTGGCATGGGCAGTGCAGGGGCCCCCTAACAGGGCCCCGTGCAGCTTTTCACTGTCTGCATAGCAGACAGTGAAAAGCGCGACGGGTGCTACTGCACCCGTCGCACGGCCGCAACACCGCCGGCTCCATTAGGAGCCGGCTCCTATGTTGCGGCCGCATTCCCGCTGGGCCGGCGGGCGTAAACTAGGTTTGTTGTAATTGGGACCGCGGGAGTGTGGCCGCATTGGCGGCTGCATGGCGGTTACAGCTTGGCGGGCAGCGTGTCCTAAGTTAAGCCTTGTCGCTCGTTGCCAAGCTACCAAGGTTTGAGCTAATGTTAATTTATGAAGAACTAACTGAATCTAGTGGGTGTTAATGGCCTATTGCTAAGTGTAAGTACTTACCTGCCCTTACTAATAATCCACTTTCCAACAAGCATTAAGTCAGCTGTAAATGTTGCCAAGAGGGAATGGAACAAGAAAAACTTAAAGTATTTAACATGTAGGTTTGCTAAAATTCCGCATAATACCATATCCTTAAATTGGTTAGTGGCAATCAAAATTACAGATCTATTTATACAATGAATTATGTTCTCCATGTATAATTCGTATATATTAATTGATATATAGATTCAACATCTGTTCTAGCATGATGTGGGCAAAGTGCCGCCACAGTTGACGTGATGAGATTGAAAGAAACTGCATATCACATTTGCATTGGTTTGCTAATTACAGGAGAGATGAGTAAAAGTCTTAACATAATAAAATGGCAATAGAAAGTCATCCTATCAGTTATGAAAATGTGGAGAGAAATACATTTTGACAATTGTGAAAAATACAAAATTAACCAACAGATTTTCAAACAAAACATCTGCCAACTTAACCAAATAGTTTTTTTACGTAGTATAAGTTCACTTACAAATTCCAAGCAGAGAGAAATGCAGAAGTATCCCAGAACGCCTTTGTAGTATATGTCCACCAGGTAAAATCATAAATACTGCCAAGTGTATATGGAGTTGGGTGGCACCACAATGTAATGCATAGTAAGGCCTAAATTACCTCCATGTTAGAAAGGACAAGCAACAGGAATACTTTGTATTATATCTGTAGTATGACATAAATTAGACCCAATAATTTTCTGGTGGCTTATTATATCCACTCAGCAAGCCCTATGAAGATGCATTTTTGTGTATACATCTACAGGGACCAATAGTTAAGAATACACTACATGTTGTGATGAACCCAGCTAATGTGTATTGCAGAAGTGTATGGCCTTATTAACCAGCATAGAGAATGATTAAATTCATGTTCAGTATTATGCCCAACTTTTTTGATGTTGAGGTGGGAGATCCATCTTGCTTCACTTCTCCTAAAGGCTAATACTATATCCCTACCTCGAAAGTAACTCTGCATATGTTCAATACCATGGAACCAAAAATGGTTTGTTTCTCTATGATGTTCAGCATAATGTAATCCCATTCGGTATTTAAGGTTGTTGTAGCCCTTGAATACTCTTGAAACATTCATTTAAGTTGCCTTGAGTTCTTTCTATATAAAGTCAATCACCTTTATAACCCAAACCATAGATAGCATAGCTGATTTTACAGTTCATAAACTGTTTAATTTGATACTCCTGATTTTTCCAAAACATCAGTACCGTGTTGAGGAAGTTGAAAACATTACAGCCATAGAAACCAATCAAATTAGTGGATAGCCAATTCTCCCCAACTTGATTAGGTAAGATGGGCACAGTTAGGGCGCAACAAATTTAGAAATATTGTTGCTCTTACGGTAGGTAAATAGTCTTTCGTTTATCAGTCACATCTCCCTTTAATTCCAGCACATCCAATAGCAGATGACAATGTTTCTTATGTATCCTGATGACCCCACTGCTGAGTTCATAATATTTAGTAATCAAGTGAAGTGGACCTTCCGTTTTGTGTTCACTCCTATTCTTCACTGTATTCTTCTGTCGTATGTTCTTGTTTCTAGATTCAGTCTTATCTAGGCATTTTTTGCTGTATCCTCTTCCTAAAAATTCAAATTTTTAACTGTGCAATTTTACCCGTAAATGCTTTTGGTCACTACAATCCCCTCGAGTACGCAGCGTTGTTTCAAACGGAAAGATGTTATCAACACGCCTGGCATGAGGACATGTCCATGCAGTGCAGTTCGTTTAATATGAATAGTGCTTTGTATTTTACTATTATCAATGTACACTTCCAAGTGCAGAAATTCTATTTTGCTGCAGTGGTGATTCAGAGAAAAATGTACATTGTATGGAATATCATTAATATAGTCATAATATTATATAACATACAGTCAATTGTTCACCATTCCTAGACCACATTTTTACAAATCAATCCAAGCTTCACCATATGTAGGCATTCCTGAAGAACGTGACTATTTATCATCTATATATCTGTTTAAGCTTGTATTCTTCTCACAAGGTATTATTCTTGGTGTAGAGATACCCGTTTGGGTCTCCGTTTGTCTGTTATAAATCCGGAAGTCCATATTCATTGTTTTCAGTCCTGTGTTTTAAAAATTTCGTGCATTTGTTTCATCTCAAGTAATTCAACGATTCAAAGAGTGCGATAAGACACCTGATAACATTGAGGCAAATGCCAAGGATCTAACACGTGCAATTTACATGGAGCTGTATGGTAACATTAAATGTGGTGACGTTAGTCCTTGAGATTAGAGGCTACCCAATGGGTAGAAGAGCTGCAACTGTAGGATGGTATCTGTGATTGTGCCTAGAAAGTCAATAAATGAAAGAGGTACGCAGAGTTGAAACCGAGATCCGAACCACCCAACAGGAATCATTTTCTGCCAAAAAGAGACCCTTGTCTTATTGGGCATCAGAGCTACAATATACATTTGTCACGTCATATATGACCACCTCCACACAGAAGTTAAATATAAAGTAAATATCATGCCGGAATCTTATTAGCACATGTTAAGCTTTGTTCTGTGTACATTCTTTCCTCTCTTTTTCTGTCCAGCCACCCCTGTCCGAATAGGTGTGCCTGCCTGCGTGCTGGTTTTGTGTATGTGTAGTGACAGGGAATGCTTATGTGCTGTGCATTGCTTTTGTGTGTTATTTATGTGCATGGATACCTTTATAACTGTCATTATGTGTTCCGATGTTGTGGTGCTTGTATGTTTGATATGTATATGCAAGGTGATACATAGCTATGGTGGTCTGTGTGAGGGAGTCTACAGTGTTTTGTACATCGGTCCCTATATTTTGCTGAGCTGCATGTGTGCTTTGATGGCTGTCTATTGGTCTGTGTAAATGGTTACGTGTAGAAGAGTACGTTTATGGGACAATGTTTTTTATAACTGTGCTTCTGTGTCTCCATATGAACATGTATGTGGGAGCTCTGTAAATGTGTGCGTGAACGTCGTGATTTCTTTGTCTGCAAGCACCATACGAAGGCCATTTGACCTTTGGCAATGCTTGCTCCTTTATATGTGTATTTGCGCGAATAACAATAACTTTTTAAGTTTTGAGAAACCTCATTTCCGAATAAACTTCTTGTCTTGGTTTATCAACTAAAAGTACCGCCTGGGTTGACATCTGATCACCGTACCACCCAGAATTCTGGGACCTCAGGAGGTACTTTTCAATAACAACCCATAATCCTATTTTCATATACGCACAATGGAAGGGAAAAGATTTGCTTTATAAAAAAGGCATATCCCTTCAAAATATTCTCCCTTCCTCAACCTTTTGAAACTGTAGCTTGAAATACAAAAAATGTAAAATAAATCTCCTGCAAGTACAACACATTTGAAAGCAATTTTTGATAAAGCTCTTTAGAGTTAAAGTTGTTATGTATTGTACTTGTGTGACTGACTTTCTTAAATGGATACAGTAAGATTTTTGTCTCGGAGCACAAAAGAACCCAGCCTGAATTTTCTTTCAACGGTACATTGCATGTATTGCATTCGAGCAGATGATGGACATTAGTTTGCAATGGTGAAATGACTCAGAAATGGTCAACTTGTAGGTGTTTCTGATGAAAGAAGGCAGATTTTTCATAAATAAAACATGTATCGAGTCTAGTGTGGGTAAATCAGCCAAAGCGGAATTTATTTCGCGCCTACAGCTGGCTTTCGAAATAATTGCGAAACCGATGCTTGCTGGGGTTGCATGCAATATCGTACGAGTTACGCCATTCGTTTTGATCCCTGATTTAGTCTTTGAGAGAACATATAGTTAGACTCCGAGTATGCTTCCAATCATAGTGGCAAACATGATAGGACTGTATGAGTAATAATTTGAACAGGGGAATTTAGAATGAATTAAGGATTGTGACTCGTGATGCAATAAGCGCGTCAGCACATATATCTTGAAAACTGCAGTTTGTATAACTCGGACGTTGAATATTTAGTGGGGAACAATGTCTCCATTTAGCTCCCGCCAATTTTTCGGAGAAATTACTCTTCTAAAGGGGCTGTCACCAAATACACACACAGTTCATTTCAATGTGTGACAGACGATGGGTTGTAGGAAAGAACCTGTGAAATAAACAGGTTTACGCAAGGGCGTAACTTGGGCGGTAAGATTGGGGTGAGAGGGGTGTGGGCGTCAGATTTTCCCATCACTCACGCTGATATATAACGTAATAATATATTACATGAGGGCGGGGCGCATGAAAGTGTTTTAACCGGCAGTGGGAAGGACGAGGAATGCTGATTGACATTGGTACTAAGTGGAAGAAAACACAGGGCCATATTTATACTTTTTTGACGCAAAACTGCGCTAACGCAGTTTTGCGCCCAAAAAATTAGCGCCGGCTAACGCCATTCTGAAGCGCCATGCGGGCGCCGTATTTATTGAATGGCGTTAGCCGGCGTTAGCCGACCGGCGCTGCCTGTGTCCGTGAAAAAAAACCACGTACACCAGGCAGCGCCGGCGTAGGGAAAAATGGCGTTTGGGCGTCCAAAAATGGGGCAAGTCAGGCTGAGGCAAAAACATCGTCTTAACCCGATTTGCGCCATTTTTTAGACGCCATTAACATGACTCCTGTCTTAGCAAAGACATTAGTCATGCCCCCTTGCCCAATGGCCATGCCCAGGGGACTTCTGTCCCCTGGGCATGGTCATTGGGCATAGTGGCATGTAGGGGGGCACAAATCAGGCCCCCCTATGCCCAAAAAAAAATTTTTTAAAAATGCTTACCACAACTTACCTTTTCTTCCCTGGGATGGGTCCCTCCATCCTTGGGTGTCCTCCTGGGGTGGGCAAGGGTGGCAGGGGGTGTCCCTGGGGGCTTGGGAGGGCACCTCTGGGCTCATTCTGAGCCCACAGGTCCCTTAACGCCTGCCCTGACCCAGGCGCTAAAATCCGGCGCAAATGCAGGTTTTTTAGACCCGCCCACTCCCGGGCATCATTTTTGCCCGGGAGTATAAATACGACGCATATGCATCGCAGTCATTTTTTAAGACGGGAACGCCTACCTTGCATATCATTAACGCAAGGAAGGTGTTCACGCAAAAAAATGACGCTAACTCCATGAACTTTGGCGCTAGACGCGTCTAACGCCAAAGTATAAATATGGAGTTAGTTTTGCGTCGAATTTGCGTCGTAAAAAAACGACGCAAATTCGGCGCAAACGGAGTATAAATATGCCCCACAGTATTTTGCAAACTTACCAACATTTCCGAAGACTTTCAAAACAGAGAAAAGGAGTGAGACGCGTTTTTCGCTGTGTGTACATACGTTAAACTTGTGGTGAAATCGGACAGGAACCACCTGTACTCAACTATTTACCAGAGAATACATTTGTTAGGTGGGCACAAACTGCAGCAGGGTCACAGGAGTAGGTAGCTTGAGAATCAAGTGAGCAGGCACGGTGCAGAGCCGGTCTAATAATGGTAGGGTGTGGAAGGAGCTATGACGGGATCTGGGAACAGGTAAAAAGCAGGACAGAGCGACTGCCTCAGGGCAAGACATACTGTTCTGCACCCTCTGCATAAAGCCTAGAAAAATACAGTCAATTTGCTTCTAATGAATTCATAGGAATGGTTTTTGATTTGAAAATATATTTTAAAATATATTCATTAACAGTCTTAAATTTTCACATCCTGCCTTCCCCCACTCCAGTCGCCGATGGAAGCGAGTGGAAGATACCTGTTTGGGCTGAACTCCTCAAATGCGTGTGTGCTTTGACAAGAGAAGCAGCTCTGACCGAGGCAATGCAGGACTATGAAGATGGCAAAACAAACGGATAGCTTAGAGCATGAAACAGGTTAATCCTAAATGTATACATTTAAACGTATAACCAACCAAGCCACGTTCACTATTTCTGTACATTAACACTTTATTCCCGCTACCTAAGGGCCTGACTGATTATATAGTTTGGCTGTGCTTAATGTAGTTCATCCTCAGGTTCATCTTGGCCAACAGTCACATTTGTACATTTTCAGACCTGGCATCCTTGGTGTGGTTTCCCCTGACTTTTTGCCATTTAGACCTCCTGTTTTGCTGACCTCATTTTTGCTGGCTTTGGAACTCGGGGCACTTTACCACTGCTAACAAGTGCTGAAGTGCATGCGCTCTCTGCCTAAAACATGGTAGCACTGGCTTCTCCACAATTGGCATATTTACTTTACTTATAAGTCCCTAGTGGAATGAACTACCTGTGCCCAGGGCCGTAAATTAAATGCTACTACTGGGCCTGCATCACTGATTGTGCCACCCTCATCAGTAGCACTTCAAACATGTCTCAGGCCTGCTATTTCAGATCCTGTGTGAGCAGCTTTAAACTGCTATGTCAGCCTAGTAAGTTAACCTTTTGCCAGGCACAAACATTCCTTTTTAAAACATATGTCACTCCTAAGGTAAGCCCTGGACAGCCCATGGGCAGGGTGCAACATGTTTAAAAAATAGGACATGCGCTTTTGGGTTTTACAACTTCTAGTAGTGAAAGACTCTTACATTTGTTTTTTCACTACTGCAAGCCCTAGCTCTTCCTTAAAATAATATTGAGATTATCTTATTACCTTTTACAGGTGTAATTTCCAATCGGGAAGAGCTGGGACCCACAAGTTTGGTGCCTCTAGAGTCACAAATTTAAATCACAACTTATGGTGAGGTTGGATTTCAAATTGTATTTCTGAAAATGCCATTTTCAGAAAGGTGGCATTTTCTTACTGTGACTAGTTGGTGCATTCTGCCTGTCTCTGAATGTACATCTGGGGTGGGTGACGATTGGGCTTTGTGCATTCCCTATAGACAGCCACTCACAAAGAGAGCATCGGTGTGACTGATGGGCAATCCATAGCCTGATGGGCCACCTGGGCAGGATGGGAGGAAGGAGGTGACACATCTAAAAATGCTGTGTCCTGTCTTAACACAAAGAATGACCTGCATACTCCCCTGTAATGAGTCTGGAGCCAGAACAGGAAGGAGAGGAACTCTATGCACTTCAAAGGCCTCTCTTTGACATTTCCTCCATTTCAGAGGCACCACTTGGTGTAAGTACTAGACCTTAGACACGACCAACTCAGTACACTTCTGGACCTGTGGATACTGTGCCAGGAAGAAGGACTGATGTGCTGTTACAAGAACTGTCACTCTGCTGGCCTGCTACTCTGCTGGACTCCTGCTCTGCTGAACTGCGGCCCTGCCTGCATGGGAGTGAGAAGGATTGGACCTGCATCTCTCCTACCCAGAACCAAAGTGACTCCAAAGGCTTGCTGGCTTGCCTCCTATTTTCCGAACTCACATACTACAGCACCTGGACTCTGCCAACTGTGAGTATTGCCCTGACAAGTGGTGGCAATCCAGTCCTGGGCACTTGGAAGTGGTTATAAAGTGCTACTCCAGTCAGAACCAACTCATTGATGCCTCTGTTGAGATCGGAACTGGTGCATCGCCCCTGTTGTGTGGACCATAACCAATGCATCAGCCCCATTGGGTGGATCAGAGTAAACGTATCTCCTCCCCAGCGCAGATCAACCTTGGTGCATCGCGTTCGGAACCTCCGCATCTCAGCCCTTACACATTGCTGTTACTGCATGGAGAAAAATGATGGATTCATCACCTTTATCGCGGGGAACAGCACCAGGTTCATCTCTTCAGCCTGCTCCCCGCATGTACAACTTCGACGCAACCAGGATTAAAGTACTTTTGTTCAGTGGGCCTCACTGGTTCTCTGTGCTTGGCCAGCACTCCATTGTAGTCAGCTTGAACTTTTGACTTTGTGGCAGTCTGGTGCATCCAGATGTCCCCGGTTGGCGCTTCTTCTTTCTAAGCACTATTATACAGTTTATTCTTTAAAAATCATATCTCAAGTTCTACTTTTTGCCATTTTAGTCTTGTTTTATTTATGAAATTAAGTTCTATTTTTCTAACAAGGTGTGGTATCTTTTAGTGTGGTGTTTTCATTGCTTTACTGTTTGAGGTGTTGCACAAATCCTTAACATATTGCGTCTTAAGTTAAGTCTGACAGCACTGTGCCACACTTCAAAGGAATGAGCACAAGCTAATTTAGGGTGTGTTGGTGACTTACCCTGATAAAGACTGTGGTTCCTGCTTCGACAGGGTGCATACCTCTGTGTTGCTGGGCAGGTGATTTATGATGAACAATATACGTGTTTTCTATAATAGGGGTTTATTGGTACAATTATTACAGCACTGCAGTTATAATAGCACTGTAGTTTTCCTAAGTCTGTTCTTCTCTCCTTTTCTTCCAGGCGGATTATCCTCTCTACAGGCACCCTCTAGAAAAGAAATGCCTTAGGAAAGTGTTTTATGGGTAGGGTTTCCAGATTAAGGGTTAACGATAAAGTGCCCTTCTCTTCTCTGGGCTTTTAAAGGGGAAGGTGGCCAGTGTCATTAGTCCTTTAGTTTTGTGAGAGTTGTTTTGAAGTATCGCAAGTGGTTTGAAAGCAATTTATAAATTAAATAAAATCACCAAAACAAATCAAAGGAATATAATACCAAAAATAAACAACCTACATTACAAAGAGTCAATAGCTTTCTTATCCTGTAGCTGAGTACTTCTGGTACTCCTTGTGGCCCAATAACATGATAAATTCTTCCTGTTATTTGTGTCATCAAGAAGGAAAGGTGAGATTCAGGTGACATGAAACAGCTATTAGCTTTGCAGGTTTAGGAGAAGATATCCTTATCTCTTCTAGAGTATGTGCTTCCCTGAGTTCAGGAGGATAGCTTTTCCCAGTCAAAACCCACCTTGCATGCATTTTGTTTAATAGAAACCCTTCTGCTCAGAGAATCCCTTTATTTCAGGTCCCAGCCCAATCCTGACTATGCCTCCACTTTCTTAGTGTGTCAAAATTGCCACTGGTCATGTACCTGAGAAAGCCACACTCTTCCTGAAGCGCAGTTGGGCACAGCGTTCTGTTAACGGTTCTCCCGTTTCTCTTTCCTCATATTACCGTCTCAACCATGTGTTGTCTCCGGCATCTCTACTTCTGGTCTCTCCTCTCTCTACACTAGGTTCTGGGCTCCTCCTCTATCCGGTATGGTTGTCTAATAACAATGGGGCTTTCACTGTCCCGATTCTATTTGCCTGACCTGGACTGTCTTCACTATTGGCGCTACCCCGGAAGTCCCGAAAAATTTAACGGAACTCTTGTTTCCTTGATGCTGGTGTGTTAAGGGATAAGACCCAGCCCAATTTCTAAAATTGGTGATCAACAGTGAGGATAGGACTTGTGTGTGTGCAGTGCCTTACATTGACATGGTGTACTCTGCCATTTCACACTAAGGCCAATTCAAGTTTAAATTCTCCCTGATTGGCCTTTTTTTGCAAGGATGGATTGTGAGCTTGCCAACCTGGAGGGTTACACTGTGTCTGAGCTCAATGACTTTTGTCAGAAGAGGGGATTGCCCTCTAAGAAAGGAATCAAGTGGAACATCAAAATCCTTTGAGAGTGTGGCAGATGCCCATCAATTGCCAGACACAACAAATGACCAGAAGGATGAGCAGTCTGATGATGAATCAGAGCCAGGCCTACAGGAAGGTCTGGTATTACAATCAGTGGCAGAGCAAAGTAACCTTCTCCCAAGAATGGAAGCATCCCCCCAGACAGTGAGTAGTGTGTCCTCTCGCAACTTATCCCCAGAGGAGCTGGCAGAGAGGAAAGCGGAGAGGGAGTACAAGTTGGAGATGGCTAAGCTTAAAATGGAAGAAAAGAGGCTAGTCAAGGAAACAGCAAAGGAGAAGGCTGAGACTGACAGAACCTCACAGGGGAAGACATTGGCCATAGAAAAGAAACAGTTAATGTTGGCTCATGAGCTGAACTGGAAGGAACTGGACATTATGTCCAGACAGGCAGAGTCTAGCAGTGATGGCAGCATTACCTCAGTGCCCACTGGAGACAAGAGGGTCCACATTCCCAAGGGTCGAGTGCCTGACTTTGTGGTGGGAGATGACATAGATCAAGGGTTCGAGGCTTATGAGGTTGCCATGCAAATGAAGAAGATCCCTTTGTGGGTAGTCTATGGAGGCATATCCCTAGTGAGGGGAGGGCACCCTACTGGCCCTAGATGGGGGTGACAGGATGAGGTATTGCCCCATGAAAGAAGTCCTGAGCAGAACTTGCGGTTTGACCCCAGAGAAGTATGGGCAGAAGTTCAGGGACAGTCGAAAGCTATCCCAACAGACCTGGGAGGATTGTGATCCTTTTTCAAGGCACTGGATGGTTATGTGAAGGACAGTGAAGTCAAAGATAACTTTATTGCAAAAGAGCACATGTTCAGTCTTTGCTTTCTGGGTCTGCACCAACACTTGATTGACAGTGAGCTCTCTGATCCAGGGAGCTTGCCAAGGAGATGGACAGCTGGTTCACCTCCAGGGTCCACAAGACAGTATTTAGGGGGATCACCACAAGGATGGGCAGGGTCCTTACCAAAAGAAGGAGGAGGGACAAAAACAAAAGCAAGGAGCTCTCCAAAGGGCCACACAATTGTTTGTTGGCTCTAGACTCCCATCCCCCTACTGAGAAGAAAAACAGATGGTTCCTCGACAGTAGGTCTGCATCGAAGGCAATCCCCTAAGAGCTTTGAGTGTCAACAGTACTTTGAATGGTGGGGCAGTCTTAGGTTCCTTGAGGGTAGCTGTGAGTCTGTCCAAGCCTGTGGATTGCCTACTTGGCAATGCCTTCAAACATACTGCCTGGAAGGGACCTGCAAAGAAGAGGAAGGGCACAGTGTGCTGGAAGCCTGCTCCTGAAACTCCCACAGTCCTGGAGAAGGTGGACTCCGAGGGGGGGGCCCCGGAACCTACAGCGGAGGATGTAGCTGAACTGGGGAATCTGCCTGAGCTGTCCAATTGGCAACAGGAGGGGGATCCCACATGGGAGGAGTTCTGCAAGGTGCAGATTGAATGCCTTACTCTTGTGGGTCTTGGGCAGCAGGCTGAGAATCAGGCAGCTGGTGATGCCTTTGGCAAATACCTGATTTACTGGGAGAATAGTCTCCTATATAGAGAGATTACGGCTCCTGAGCCTGGTGCAACCCATGTGTTGGTGGTCCCCCATTGCTACAGGGCTTTTCTACTGGAGCTGGCTCATGAGGTACCCCTGGCAGGTCATTTGAGGCAAGATAAGACCTTTGATAGGCTTATCACCCACTTTACTAGCCTCAAATGAGAAAGGCTGTAGATGCATTCTGCAGGTCCTGTCATACCTGCCAAGAAGTGGCAAAACAGTGGCAACCTTTTACTTTCAAAGAGGGTGCCAACCACAGGAAAAGATTGTCACCCTCTTTGAAAGGGTGAGCATCAACATCATTGGGCCTCTGAACCACAAGACAGCAATGGGCAACAGATTCATCCTGATCTTGGTGGACCATGCCACCCGGTACACAGAGTCTGTCTCGCTATGGTCTGTGACTGCACCTAGAGTGGATGGAGCACAGATGGGGAACATTACCTGCTTGGGTTTCCCCAAGGAAGTAGTATTGGACCTGAGTAACAACTTCATGTTAGGGCAAATAATGGCCATGTGTAAAGAGTGTGGGGTAACCTACAAGTTCTCCGCTCCTTACCACCCCCAAACCAATGGGCTTGTTGAGAGATTCAACACGACTATAAAAGGCATGATTATGGGTCTGTCAGAACCCATGAGGTGAAAGTGGGACATCCTCCTGTCAGGTCTTTTGTTTGCATACAGGTAGATAACGCAGAAGGGGTTTAGGTTCAGCCCCTTTGAACTTCTTTATGGGTACCCTATAGGAGGACCTTTTAGTCTGATGAAGGAGAGCTGGGATCAAGCTCCCAAGAAAGCACCTAAGGATGTGGTCAGTGACATGCTAGCACTTTCCAACCAGACAGCAAGCTTCTGGAAACTTTCCCAGGAGAATCTGGAAACCTGCCAGGACATGAAATGCTGGTATGAACAGAATGCCACACTGGTTGAGCTGCAGCCTGGCCTAAAAGTGTGGGTGATGGGGCCTGTGGAGCCAGGGCCCTGTAAGACCACTGGTCTCAGCCTAATGAGGTGAGGGAGAGCAGGAGTGATGTCACCTACCTTGTGGACCTCAAGACTCCCAGTAGCCCTTTGAGGGTCCTATCTGTCAATGCCTCAAGACACCACTTTGAGTGGTCTGAATGTACTGTGCTCCTGGTTACTGATAATGGTGTGGAAGAGGAGAGTAAACCTCTTTTCGACCTCATGTCTTCCAAGGAGCAGGTTGGGTCAGTGTAGGGAATCAGCCTCACCCCTACAATGACCCTAGATCCGGAGAGAGACTGCCACAAGTTGCAGGGGAAGGATGCCTCTTTGTTCTTACTTACCCCACATTCACTACATGGTGTACCCATGATGTTGATACTGGGGGCAGCAAACCTGTGAAAAACAAAATTGACAGGTTCTCTGACAAGATTGCTTCTCCAGGTGAGGTGTAACACCTGAACTTAGGTTCTGTGTTGACTACCGGGAGCTCAATGCTACCACGACTGATGCACACCTCATCCCCCCAAGCTGATGAGCTCATAGATGGGCTTGGAGCCTCCAAGTTCCTCAGTATGTTTGACTTGACATCTGGTATCAGCAGATTGCCTTGAGTGAGGAGGCTAAAGAGAGATCTGTATTCTTGACCCCAGAAGGGTGCTTCAAGTTCCCGGTAATGCCCTTCGAACACCCCTGCCACCTTCCAGAGGTTGGTCAACCAGGTCCTGGCTTGGTTGGTGGAAAAATTCAGTGCCGCCTACTTAGATTAAATTTTGGTAGTGGTAGCTGAGAGGACAACCTGTGCTACCTCCAGGAAGTGCTTCAGGCTCTGTAGATTGCAGGCCTTACTATGAAGGCCAGTAAGTGCCAGATAGGGCAGGGTTCAGTGGTCTATTTGGGTCACCACGTGTGAGGTGGCTATGTGAAGCTTCTCCAGGCCAGAATTGAAACCATCCTGGTTTGGGGACCTCCCAAAACCCAGAGAGAGGTAAGGGCCTTCCAAGGCCTAACTGGCTGGTACAGCACATTTGTCAAGAGATATTGCACCATTGTTGTCCCCTTGACAGAGTTGATTTCCAAGAAGCAGCAACGTCAGGTGATCTGGACAGATGTGTTCCAGAAAGCTTTTGACACCCTGAAGGAGGCAATTTCAACAGCACTTATGCTCAAGGACCCTGACTTCTCCCAAGAGTTTGTTGTGCAGACAGACACCTCAGAACTTGGCATAGGGGTTGTATTCTCACAGCTAAACGAAGAGGGACTGGATCGACCTATAGCCTTCATCAGCAGGAGGTTACTTCCCAGAGAACAGAGGTGGAGCGCAATAGAAAGGGAAGCCTTTTTTGTGGTCTGGCCACTGAAGAAGCTGAGACCATGTTTGGTACTCACTTATGGGTTCCCACTAGAGGTGACCAGAAAAATGTATACCGCTCACAGAGTTCGTGGAATTCGGGTACTCCACACTACATGGTACAGAGTTCAGAGTTCCCTAAATTCTGCCATCCAGCGGGTGGCAAAATCTTTTTCCCTTAGCACATTTGAGACTTGTTTATGGCATGTGCTGGAGAGTGCCACAATACTCTTAGGCCACTTTCGGGCCTGCTAGCGCGGCTTGCAGCTGCGATGGTGCCTTAAAAGTGCAGTTGGAGAGCGCGAGCGACTGTGACTGCACCTCAAGCAGATTCTCTACTCGAGAAGTGGCTAAATCTACTCGAAAAAAGTTTTTGTATGGATTTTCTACTTCAACAGACCGTTCTAGTGTTTTTTTTAGTGCAAGACGTTTTTTTTCCAACTTTTTTTCCAACAGGAAGGAAGTGCCTCAGAGACTCCAACTTCATGTTCCTGTCCAGAAGGCTCCTGCCAGTGCTTTGTCCATCTCTGGGTCACTTTTCACTTGGATTTCACGGTGAAAGGATCACTCTCCTTGTCTGCTGCATATGTAACATTGGATTTAAGGACTTTGTTTTGGTGATATCAATCAAGTAAGTTCAAAAACTATTGTTTAAGAGTGTGGTTTGTGTGATAGGGAATGTACCAGTATTTCTTCGTACTTTTATTTGATTTTTAAATTTCATTGTGGTGAGTGGCCTGGAGTTTCAATAGGGGCCTAGTTATTTTTTTAATTTCATTTTTCACCTTTTGTAATTAAATCACCATATAACGCCTGGATCGCATTGTATTAAACTAAAAATGTGGGTCATTATATTTCACGTTTATGTCTGCAAAAAGTGTATATGTGTGGTAATGTTTGATGCCATAGGAGGATGTGTGTTGTTGTATAATTCTTATAGCTCTGTTAATTTTACTGTTTGGCATTGCTAACTTAATGGCATTGTTTTCTTCAGTGTTACCACACCTCCTTTACCCAGTCTGTGTGAGAGTGTTTTTACCATAGGCCACCATTTGCCTTCGTTCTCCATGATATGTGGCTACAGGCCATTTTGTGTAGTCTGTGTGTATAGGTCTGAATGTGTTCTTTGTATTCCATGCCTCCTTGTTTGTTGACTCACCATGCAGCCGGTAGCCATTTTGGGTAGCCACCCAGTGTGTCTTTGCCATAGCCTTGCATGTGTTCTTTGTCCTAGATGCCTCCTTGCTTACTGTTGTTGTTTGAACATGTGGCCAGTGGGCATTTTGTGCAGCCAGTCAGTGTACTTTTGCCATAGGCTTGCATGTGTTCTTTGTTCTCAATGCCTCCTTGCTTGCTGTTGTTGGTTTGACCATGTGGCTGGAGGCCATTTTGTGCAGCCATCCACTGTGCTGTTGCCATAGGCTTGCATGTGTTCTTTGTTCTCCATTCCTCCTTGCTCACTTGTCATTTGGCCATGTGACCACTGACCATTTTGTGCAGCCAGTGTGCTTTATAATAGGCTTGCATGTGTTCTTTGTTCTCCATGCCTCCTTGCTTGCTGTTGTTGGTTTGACCATGTAGCTGATGGTCATTCTGTGAAAGCAGCCATAGTGCTTTACCATAGGCTTGCTTGTGTTCTTTGTTCTCCTTGCCTCCTTTCTCGCTGTTGTTGTTTGAATATGTGGCCAGCGGCATTTGAGTGCAGCCAGTCAATGTGCTTTTGCCATAAGCTTGCATGTGTTCTTTGTTCTCCGTGCCTCCTTGATTGCTGTTGTTGGTATGACCATGTGGCTGGTAGGCATTTTGCTAACCAGCCAGTGTGCTTTGCCATAGGCTTGCATGCGTTCTTTGTTCATCATGCCTCCTTGCTTGCTTTTGTTGTTTGACCATGTGGCTGACAGTCATTTTGTGCAGTTAGTCAGTGTTCTTTTGCCATAGGTTTAAATTTCATGTTTAGTGTTTCTTTGAAGCACTACCGTACTGTATGCTCTTGGGTAGTGGAGCATCTTACAGCAAAGCACCATAACCCACCCCATGTTTGCACGATTTTCAACATGAACTACCGTTGACTATACTTGCTCAATGTGTGGAAAGTGCACCCCCTTTCTACCACCACTACCCACTCCCTTTCTTGTCTACTGCTTTTGCCATAGGCTTGCATATGTTCTTTGTTCTCCATGCCTCCTTGCTTGCTGTTGTTGGTACGACAATGTAGCTGGCGGTCATTTTGTGCAGCCAGTCAGTGTGCTTTTTCCAAGTGCTTGCATTTGTTCGTTTTTCTCCATGCCTCTTTGCTGGCCAATGTTGGTTGACTATGTGGCCAGAAGCCATTTTGTGCAACCACCTTTTATTTATTCCAGTTTTCAAAGCCATTTTCTAGGGAGATTTCTAGATGAGGGCTTATGGCTTTTTTTTTTAAGATTTCTTTACTTTTCCATGATATCAGTTTGATATTATGCATGAGGATGATTGTAGTATATGTAAAGTAGGAATATGATTATGATGGACAATGCTTAAGTTACATGCATTTTTTGCATTTTTCACCTGCACCTCCTTGCCTCTCTTGGGTTTCTCAAACTCCTTTCATACAAACATCAGTAATTAAGTTTCCCATTTTTCATTTTTTAATTGTATTTTATTTTTTAATTTTAGTTTAAAGTTCCTGAAAGCATCAGCATTATGGAAGGGGATGAAGAGGATGACAATGAGCCAGTCATTGTTATGGAAGCTGGCAAAGGGGAGGCTGACATTACCCCTCCTATTCAACCTGGTCCAATAGATATGGCACAGATACCACCCTCAGATCCCATATTTGTAAGGCCTCTGCTGAGACCTGCATAAACCCCTAATTCAGCAGAAACATGCACTGCAGAGAGGCAATCAACAAAACACCCACCAACCTCCAGTTCTTCTTTAGGCGCTGGCACACTAAGAAATGTTTCCTCCCCAGTTTGGGATATTTTTACGATTAGCAAGCAGGAGGATAACATTGAAATATGCTCCATTCACCACACGAGTCTGAGAGATGCAGGAGAAGCAAGGGAAAATAAAATTTCCTGAAAGCCTTAGAGTTATAGAAGGGGATTAGGAGGATGACGATGAGCCAGTTATTGTTATGGAATCTAGCAAGGAAGAGACCGACATTACCCCTCCTATTCAACCTGGTTCAAGGGACGTGGCACAATTACCACCCCCAGCTCTCATATTTGTAAAGCCCATGCTGAGACCTGCATCAACCTCTAACTCAGTAGAAATAGGCACTGCAAAGAGGCAGTCGACGACACACCCACCCACCTCCAGTTCAATTCAAATCAAGCTGTATTCGGTTCATAGTGCAAACCATAAAAACAGACCATACCAAAATCCATCAAAATCCCAAGTCAAAATATATACAGCATGTCTAAAATGTAAAGATCTTAAAATATAAGATAAAACATATTATCCAATAAATACATAACACAGTTTATCTGAGGGCGTTCCTCACACTCATGTCGGCTTTTAAAAAACACTCTACAGAAAATATGATATTCTTGTGTAACAGCTGCAAAAACCAGAGGGCAAGGCGTACTTGAGAAAAGTTCAATTTGTTTAATAGTGGAATAAGGTAAGCCTTCGTAGGGCCCTCGTAGAATTTGCAGAACATTATAAAATGCAAGGTGCCCTGCGGAGAACAATTATTGCAGCCAAAAGGGTCTGATACATAGCCCAAGGGCCTCCTCCTTGGAAAGTCTAACATAAGGTGGAAAAGATAAAGCCTAAATGTAGTGAAAAGAAAACGCTCATAAGTACTTTTTTCCAGCATGAGGTACAGTTCAGTTGAAGGAACTGTCTTTAAAAGGTAATAGGCACGTACACAGGGGTTCAAAAGGACAGTCTCCTCCCTAAAGGTAGCCCTCTGCTGAAAACACAATTTCCTTCGTCCACTTCCTGTCCACTCTAATAATTCCCTCCAGGGTACTGAACAATTCGCTCCTTCCTAAACTGTGTGTAAGGCCCTTGATATACTCTCACCAGGGGATATTAAGTGATCTGTCCAGCACCATGCATCCTTTAAGACCTCCCTGTTCAAGGTAGTAGTGGGCCCAACCAGATGTCAAGCCATAAGGCAAGGGGACAAAAAGCTATTACATCTGTTAGATAGCCTACACCCAATTCCACATGAATGGAGAATGTCGGTGTACTCAGGGGGACACAGGAAATTATTACAGCCACTTGCAAGTCTTTTTGATTGACATAGCTCTACACCCCACTCCCATAGACTGCCTTAGAAAAACATGTAGCTTGATATATCTGCAGGATAACCTTAATGGGTTCTATCCCTAAACGTATCGCAGAGCAAACCACAGATGCATTAGCCCTTGCAAACTCATTCTTCCTCCTGGACACCAAAGGTTACCAATACAAGAGAGAGTCAAAAAGCAGCCCCAGGTTCTAGGGAGAACACTGTTCCCCAGAGTAAACCTACATGTTTTGGTCCTGTGGGGCCATACCTCCATCACATAGGATTTATTGATATTAACAATCAAGCCCAGGTCCCCCACACAGTTGGCAAAGGTGTTCAGCAGGACCTGCAAACCCCTCACAGTTTTGGTCATAATGATAGCGTCATCAGCATAAAGGAGTACCAGCAAACTCCGGGCTCCCACATGCAGACAATCTGCCCCTACGTCAATCAAGGCCTGCTCCAATCTATTGAAATATGGGTTAAATAAACAGAGCCAAAATGCAGCCCTGGCAAACCCCACTTTTCATGGCAAAGCTGCATGAGCATTTCAGGTCACTCGAATAGCTCACTGAGACTGTTGCATTCCGATGGCAGCCTCTTAAAAAAAGAATTATGACCCTGTCCACACCTGTTGACCCCAAACACCTCCCCCTTCCGCCCTCCAAGGAGGTAACCACTGTTTCAAAGGAGTACTCAAAGAAGGCGATCCAGCAGTTCTCTGTGATATGAGCACTCATGGAGGATGCCATATCAGTGGCCAGGAAAGGCTGGTTCAAACGGCCTTAGAATTTAGAACTGCACTTCAGGGTACTTGCAACAATCAGTTTTTCCCACAACTCTGCTCCTAAGGCATTTTTGTGTCTTCCAAGATCTACTTTATACCTCAAAAGGCAAGCTTTCACCTGGGCAGAGTCCCTGGGCTTAGAATTTAGTATGCACATGAGATGCCTTCGCGAAAAGGTACAGCCCTTATCAAACCATCTTGGTCTGTCCCCCTGACCCTGAGACACTGGGACCTTCAGAAGTCTTGGATCACCTCTAGAAATTGATTCAAAGGCTCCCAAGACACCCTGAGACGACCCACTGTGCTCTAGGCATATCATAATCTCCTCCCCACACTGCAAATATAGGGCCTCATTACAACATTAGCCGCCCGCCAAGCTGTTACCACTGTGCGGCCGCCAATGCGGCCGCACTCCCGCGGTGCCCATTTGGACATCCCCACTGGGCCGGCCGGCGGAAACCAAGTTTCCGCCCGCCGGCCCAGCGGAAATGTGGGCCGCAACATGGGAGCCGGCTCCAAATGGAGCCGGCGGTGTTGAGGCCGTGCGACGGGTGCAGTTGCACCCGTCACGCTTTTCACTGTCTGCACAGCAGACATTGAAAAGCAGCATGGGGCCCTGTAAGGGGGCCCCTGCACTGCCCATGCCAGGAGGGCACAGGCTGGTCGCCCAGGGAAGAAGGTGAAGGCTCTAGAAGTACTGGTTCCTTGGAGCAGATATTCTCACCACGGATATTGGCCTGTTAAAGAAGCCCAAGGGGAGAACCACAATGGAAGAAGCGACAGTGTCTACAATAGGGCACCTCGAGGTAGTAATCACACCGTCAGCAATAAAAGGCTTATTAAATTTGACAATCATGCAGTCACCTTCCAATCACTTTTTGCCACTACCCACCCTGTTGACTCTCTATACCATGTTGATCTACCTGCCAATCGGGATTCCAATGGGCGAGTCCTGATCCAACCAGTGCAAACCCTTACTTTTCAACTGATAAATCTTTCACTGGCACCCGGCTTCAAGGGGGTACATTAACCAGGACAACAACATAGGGGGCAGCTCTAGGGGGCAAATTTGATGTGACGATATATATGGGCATAGTTTCCCCCACCTAGATTACCTAAGCCTTCCACCCTGGAGCCTTACACAAAGCCCTGAGAGCGAGAGGGCCACCACCCGCCCTGGCTGGCCCCTGACCATCCTTAAGAACTGTCCTCCACCCTTAGGCCTCCCCCATCCTGCTCCCTAACAGGCACAGATGAGATGAGAGTGGACACTATGGCTGCACCCTGATCCATAAGCCTCTCCACCATCCCTTCACCTGTCATTGTTACGACTCAGTCGTCCCATTTCCAGGGTGCGCTGTAAGGGGCCTGTCAGAAGCCTGCGAATCACCTTGAACACCTATCTAGAGTCCCTTGCTGACTCCTGTTTGTTTCTCTTTTCTCCATGGTACGCTTGTGTAGGACTACATTTGCTTCTTGGGACTGCAAATCCCATAATGCACAGCTTGGTAGTCAGGAAAACCCGGATTCTGTTTCCCATTGTCTTCTATGGGACAAGTCCAGTTGCTCCTTTTCACTGGATCCTCTCCTCCAGGACTTGCAAGTGTCCGAAACTACACACACCTGTGACCTCTCCTGTGCAGCCCAGCTGGGAACTGCTTATAAGCAGCCATTTCCTCAAGCTCCCTGTCGTGCATCGGACTTCAATTCCTTTGTGTTACAGACCCCTTGTCGGATGGTGTTCCAGTTTTGTTCCAGACTGATCCTGTTTCCTGTTTCTCTGCCCTGCTCCTGATTGTTCCAGCCAGAGTCTGCTCCCTACTTCTTAGCCTTGTACCTGTTTGTTTCTTCCAAAGCCTGCTCCCTGTTTCTCTGCCCTGCTCCTGCCTTGTTTCAGCCTGAACCTTCTCTCTGTTTCCCAGTCCTGTTTACTGCTCATTTCCTACTCCCTGTATTCCAGTCCTGTCCTTGCCTGTTCCAGCCAGAGCCTGTTCACAGTCCCAGAAGTTTGTGCCCTGTTTTCAAGTCCTAGACCCGCCTTTGCTTCAGCCTGAGCCTGTTCCTAGTTCTTGCCTCTGCCTCTTTGTTTGTTCCCTTCTGTTTCTGTTTCTTCTTGGTTCTTTGTGTCTGGTAAGTGTTCTATCAGTCTTCACCAGTGTATACGTGTCCTCCTGTGTACTGGGGTTGGCTCCTGGTTTCCAGGAGGCAATTCCAGCCCCCATCCTTGTCCAGTGTTATACGTTGTATTTCGTGCCTGTTGGAAAATGGGTTATTGGTAGGGCAGGTAGGTACCTACACCTAGCAACAAGCCACTAACCTCCACATAGGTACAGTTAGGTCTCAGTAAATTAATCCCAGCTCAACCCTTGGTAGCTTGGCAACGAGCGTCAAGGCTTAACTTAGGAGACAAAGTGTAAAGCATTCAAATATCACAAAACAGTAATTAAATAAAACACAGGAAACAGTTTAAAAATCCAAAACCAATTTATAAAAATAGCTTATATTTTTATCTTTAAAATGACACAAAAACGATTAAAATCGGTTCAGGGAAACCGGAGATATTAATTTTTAAAGTATTATTATTTTCTAGCGCTTAGAAACAAAAAGCGCCAATCGGGTCATCTGGTTGCACCAGGACCGGGGCAAAGTCAAACTTTCAGGCCGACCACGATGGAGCCCTGCTCGGCTACAAGTCGCGGGAGGCCTCGGTTAAAAAGTTACCTTCTGACTTAGTCTCTTTTTTGATGTTTTTCTTCCCCGGGACGAACCTGCCAGTTGGATCCGACCTCCTGGAGCCCTTGTCCGGATACGCGAAGTCGGTTTCCTCGGTGGTGATTTTTACCTTCGGACTTAGTCGTTTTTTCGAGATGAAAATCCTTCGACCGGGGTAAACCTGGATCTTGATCCGACGTCCGTGGAGCCCTTCTCGGATGCGATGGCTGGAAGGTCCCGGTCAACTTTTTACGTTCGGACTTAGTCTCTTTTTTGGATGTTTTTCTTTACCGGGACGAACCACGAAGTCAGGCCGGGTCGCGGTTGAGGCAAGCCGGCTAGAATTTCCGCGTCGGGTCGGTCACTTTATGGAGCTTTTTTCCAAAAATTCTCCAATCTTTTCCAAACTTCTGGGGCTTCACCCAGATGTTCTTTTAAGGTTCTTTTGGGGTCCAAAGCTCACCCCAAGGGTCCAGAAGTTCTGTGATGGTCCTTGGGAAGTGCGGACTTCAACTCCCAGAATACACCTGGCGCAAACTCCTTTTTGGCCACTGGACAGTGGTCAGCTGGTCACTTTTTCAGGAGTTGGTGCAGGGGACTCTGGATAGCAATTTTTCACCTGTAGCAAACAGGGAGTCCCTCCTTGAACCAGTGGAAGCCAGGCAAAGTCCTTCTTGTGGTGAAGCCCAAGTGTGCAGCTGGTGCAGTCTTTCTGAGTGCAGGGTCCAGGTGCAGGCCAGGGGTCCAGCAGGGCAGTCCTTCTTCTCCTTGTAGTTCCTTCTTCTTGAAATTTGGTGGGGATCTGAGGCGTGGGTGCAGGTCTGCCAGTTTTATCCTTGCTCCTGGGTGAAAAGCAGGGGGGCCCTGGTTCTCCAATCAGGGACAGGGTCGTCCCCCTGTGATGACCACTTCCTGGGAAGTGTGGCAAAAATCCATCCCAGAAGGCAACAGTCTCTAAAAATCCAAAATGGATGAATCTGATTTTTGGAGGAGAGATCTGGCTGAGCCCACCCACTGGTGTGGCTAAAAATCATAAACACACCCCTCTCCTGCCCTCTCCTAATCTAATCAAGGGGGCACCTAGCTGTCTGGGTTTGCAGGATGTGGGGGTGTTGCTGGGTGCTCCAGATGTCCTTCTCTGCCTTTGAAGACCAGTTTGGCAGCCCTCCCCCTTCCTGCCTCACCATCTGCTGAGGGGAGATTCTCTCCCCCAAGCACATTCCTTTGTGTGAAGCCAGGCCACTTCACACCTCATTAAAGTAGCCTGGCAGAAGCTGCTGCAGGCTGGCCAATCAGAGCACAGCAGCAAAAACAATGCAGAGTTGAAATTGGCAACTTTTTAGGTAAAGTCTAAACTTTTTACCTGAACTGGTTATATTAAATCCAACAACTGGAAGTTGTGGGATTTATTATAACAATCAATTTGATACCAAATTCTTGGTATGTAACATTTAAGGAGACTTTAAAATTTAAAATAAAGTCTGCCCATTCTAGCCTATGAAGGCCATTTTCTTCAATGAGGGAAAAATTAATTTGGCTGTTTTTACCTCACCAGGGCTTATAAATCTATTTTTATAAAGTCCCTGCTTATAGTTACATGGCACCCAGCCCTAGGGGCACATAGGGCACACCTTAGGGGTGACTTATATGTAAAAATAAGGTAGTTTAAGACTTTGGAAGTACCTTTAATTCCAAAGTCGAATTTGCATATAACTTTAATTTAAAAGCAGCCAGCAAGGCAGGCTTGCTTTTAAAATGACACTGGGCACCCCAGCAATGCACCTAGGTGTGCACCACCTATGCTGTGGTCCCTAAACCTACATGCCCTACCATATACTAGGGACTTATAGGTAGGTTAACTTAGCCAATTATAATTAGCCTAATTTGCATATCCATTTTACACAGAGCACTGGCCCTGGGACTGGTAAGCAGTACCCAGGGCACAGCCAAGAGTCAGTAACCACCAGTACCTATCCAAAAAGAGTGGGGGTGATCAGGCAAAAAAAAAGGACTTTCCTACACTGCCCCCCCCCCCAGATGAAAGGTGATGGGTACTAACCTACACCCTGGTAGTCCTCATCAGCTAAGTGGAAAAACCTGGAAAGGCCATCTGCATTGGCATGAGCAGTCCCAGGTCTGTGCTCCACTGTGAAGTCCATCCCCTGTAGGGAAATGGACCACCTTAACAGTTTTGGGTTCTCCCCCCTCATCTGCATCAACCATCTGAGAGGTCTGTGGTCAGTTTGTACACGGAAGTGAGTGCCAAACAAGTAAGGCCTCAACTTCTTCAGGGACCAAACCACAGCAAAGGCCTCCCTCTCAATGGCACTCCATTGTTTCTCTCTGGGGAGTAGTCGCCTGCTGATGAAGGCAACTGGGTGATCATGGCCCTCTTCATTAACTTGTGCTAACACTGCCCCAATCCCTTCCTCTGAAGCATCTGTTTGCACTACAAATTCCTTGCTATAGTCAGGGGCCAGTAGCACTGGTGCTGAACACATAGCCTATTTTAGGGTGTCAAAAGCTTTTTGACACTCTGGGGTCCAAATGATCTTCTTGGGCTGTTTCTTGGAGGTAAGCTCAGTTAGAGGGGCCACTATGGTCCCAAAATTTTGAACAAACCTCCTGTAATACCCAGTCAGGCCAAGAAAGGCCCTGACCTGAGTCTGGGTTTTTGGAGCCTCCCAATCCAGGATAGTCTGGATCTTGGGCTGGAGAGGTTGTACATGGCCTCCACCAACAAGGTGGCCCAGGTACACAACAGAACTTTGCCCTATCTGGCACTTGCTTGCCTTGATAGTCAGGCCTGCTTGAAGCAGGGCCTGAAGCACTTCCTTCAGGTGGACCAGGTGGTCCCTCCAGGTGGAACTAAATACAGCTATATCATCTAGATAAGCTGCACTAAAAGATTCCAACCCAGATAGGACTCTATTCACCAACCGTTGGAAGGTGGCAGGAGCATTTTTCATGCCAAAGGGCATCACCTTGAACTGAAAGTGGCCCTCTGGTGTGGAAAATGCCGACCTCTCCTTAGCTCTTGGACTTAAGGCAATCTGCCAATATCCTGAGGTCAGATCAAATGTGCTCAGGAATTTGGCAGCCCCCAACCTGTCAATGAGCTCATCAGCTCTAGGTATGGGGTGAGCATCAGTCCTAGTGACTGCATTTAGACCTCTGTAGTCCACACAGAATCTTAATTCTTTCTTCCCACCTTGGGGATTAGCTTTGGGCACCAGTACCACTGGACTGGACCAAGGACTATCAGAGGGCTCAATTACCTTCAGGTCCAACATCTTAGCCACTTTGATGTTGGCCTTGACCTGGTCAGACAGCCTGTACAGCTTGTTCTTGACAGGCAAGCTGTCACCAGTGTCAACATCATGGACACACCAATTGGTGAGTCCAGGGGTCAGGGAGAACAGACTAGCAAACTGTCCCAAGACTTGCTTACAGTCTTGTTGTTGCTGATCTGTCAATTTGGGAGAGAGTACCACTCCCTCCACTGACCCATCTTTTGCCTTTGAAGACAGGAGGTCTGGCAGAGGTTCACCCTCCTCCTCCTTCCCTTCATCAGTGACCATCAGCATGGTCATGTCTGCCCTGTCCTGGTGGGGTGTCATCCTGTTTACATGTAGGATCCTGTGAGGATTCCTGGGGGTGCCAAGGTCCACCAAGTAGGTGACCTCACCTTTTTTCTCTAGGATTGGATAGGGCCCAGTCCATTTGGCCTGTAGTGCCCTAGGAGCCATGGGCTCCAAAACCCACACCAGCTGTCCTGGGTGATACTCAGGCATGGTAGCCTTTTGATCATGCCAGAGCTTCATGAGCTCCTGACTGGCCTCCAGGTTTCTGCTTGCCTTCTTCATATACTCAGTCATGCGAGACCGCAGGCCTAGTACATAATCCAGCACATTCTCCTTGGATTCCTTGAGAGGCTTTTCCCAAGACTCTCTCACCAAGCACAATGGGCCTCTTACAGGGTGCCCAAACAGTAACTCAAAGGGGCTGAATCCAACCCCCTTCTGTGGCACCTCCCTGTAGGCAAACAGCAGGCATGGGAGGAGGACATCCCATCTCCTCCTGAGTTTGTCAGACAAACCCATGATCATGCCCTTCAGGGTCTTATTGAATCTTTCTACCAGACCATTGGTCTGTGGATGGTAGGGTGTGCTGAACTTATAAGTAACACCACACTCCTCCCACATGGCTTTCAGATAGGCTGACATAAAGTTTGTGCCCCTATCTGAGACCACCTCCTTTGGGAATCCCATTCTGGTGAACACACCAAGTAGGGCCCTAGCCACTGTGGGAGCAGTGACTGTCCGGAGGGGTATTGCCTCAGGGTACCTGGTGGCTTGGTCCACTACCACCATAATGTACCTGTTTCCTGAAGCAGTTGGTGGGTCTAGGGGACCAACAATGTCAATCCCCACCCTCTCAAAGGGAGTCCCAACCACTGGCAGTGGAATCAAGGGAGCCTTTGGCTTGCCCCCTGTCTTGCCACTGGCTTGACAGGTGACACAGGAGCTGCAAAACTCCCTGACTTTTTCTGACATTTCGGGCCAATAAAAATGGTTGACCAGCCTGCTCCAGGCCTTGGTCTGTCCCAAATGACCAGCTAAGGGGATATCATGGCTTAAGGTAAGGAGGAATTCTCTATACTTTTGGGGGACCACTACTCTCCTAGTAGTCCCTTCTTTGAGGGTCCTTGCCTCAGTGTAGAGAACTCCATCCTCCCAGTAAACCTTGTGGGTACCACTGGTATCCCCTTGTTCTTGCCTGGCAGCAGTCTGCCTCAGGCCCTCAAGAGTGGGACACTCTCTTTGTCCCTGGCACAAATCTTCTCTGGTGGGCCCACCTGCCCCTTGCAGTTCTGCCAAGTCAGGCAGAGTTTGCAGGGAAGGTGTCCCTCCCTCAGAGTTCAGATCCTCCCCCTCAGGGTTGGATTCTTCCTGACCCTCTGTACTTGTTGGGGCTGGCAAGCCAGACCCAGTGCCTTTTCTCTTTTTCTTGGAGGCTTGGCCCATTGTTCCAAGGTCCAAGTGTCCAGCATTCCCCTGTTGTGCCGCCTGTGACCTGGTCACAGCACACACCCATTCAGGGAGGTCCAGCATCTGTGCATGGACCCTTCTTTCCACTTCTGACCACTAAGATGCTTCAAGATCATTCCCCAGTAGACACTCTACTGGGAGGGCAGGAGCTACAGCTACTTTTTTAGGGCCAGTCACACCTCCCCATTCCAGACTCACCATAGCCATGGGATGGAGTTTGGTTCTGGTATCTGCATAAGTCATCTGGTGGAAGACACCAGGTAAGACCTACTCTGGAGAAACCAGCTTTTCTGCGACCATTGTCACACTGGCTCCTGTATCTCTCAGAGCTTCCACTTCAGTCCCATTGACTTTAGGCCTCTGCCTATACCTCTCCATGATGGGAGGTAAGGTGGCCATAGTTGCAATGTCCACCCCACCCACGGATACTAAGGTGACCTCAGTGTACCCTGATTCCACCCCTGGGCCAACTTCCACCCCAACCCTACACTAGCAATCCCCTGGGGCATCTCCTCTTTTATGTCCTGGCTGATGACAGTCAAAACACTTGCCGGCCTTAGCAAGCTCCTGAAACTTTCCTGCTTTAGCAGGATCATAATTCTTTCCCTTTAAAAGTGAATTGGCTCGGGGTTCCCCCTCCCTGAGAAGTTTTTGGGGACTCTTGTGAGGACTCTTTGGGTTTTTTGTCATCTTTCCCCTGGTTCTTCCCCTGAGAAGAACCATGTCCTCCCTTTTTCTGATCACCCCCTGGGGGTTTCTGGTTAACCCTAGTTCTTAACCAGTCATCTGCTGCCTCCCCCAGTTCTCTGGGGTTGGTCAACCTAGAGTCTACTAGATACTGGCGGAGCCTCTCTTGGACACAATTAGTTAGAAGGTGCTCCCTCATAATCAAATTGTACAGCCCCTCAAAGGTACTTACCCTGTTGCCCTGTATCCAGCCCTCCAGTGCTTTTACTGAAATGTCCACAAAGTCCACCCAGGACTGGGTGCTTGTCTTTTGGGTGTCCCTAAACTTAAGCCTATACTGCTCTGGGGTTAGACCAAACTTTTTAGTCAAGCAACTCTTCATACTGGGGTATGAGTCTGCATCCTCCCCACTCATGGTTAGGAGCCTATCCCTCCCAGAGTTGGGAACTAACTCCCAAAGGAGTGAACCCCAGTACTGAGGCTTGACTTTCCTCATCTGGAGGGCCCTCTCAAAGGCCCCCAGCCACTTATCTATGTCATCCCCCTCTACATAGGCAGGAACCACCCCTTTGGGTAATCTGGGGGCAAAACCCCCACCCAGGGACACCTCAGTTTCTTTCTCGCTGCCTCCATCTTTTTTTTCTTTGCTTGCCCACTTTTTCTTTCTAGGGCAAGCTTATCTGCCTCTAAAGCTATGTAGGCTAGCTGGGCTTCCAGCTCTCTTTCTCTGATGGATGGGTTCTCTCCTCCTGAAAGGACCCCCTTCCTACCACTAGCTTTGGGTCTGCCCCTAGTGACTGTATCCACTGAGGACCGTTCCTCCTCTTCCTCACTTAGGCTCGGATGCCTTCCCTCCCCTGAGTGGTTAGAGTTAGCATCTTCCTCTTTTTCTTCCTCCTCTGGAGCTTCCTCTGTCTCTACCTCTTGGGCCTCAGCCCATGCTGTCAGGGATTTAATCAGGATTTGCTTCCTGAGATCAGTGGTTGCAGGCAACCCTCTCTCAATACACAACCCCCTAAGCTGGACTATTGTCAGTGTGGGTAGGCTAGCCAGATCAAGCTCCATGGTTCCCTAGTTTTGTGTCAACAAAAACTTTTTGCAAAAATTGGTAACAAGAATTTAGAAAAATTACAAAAATTCAATAATTGAAATTAATCCAAATTAATAAAAAAAAAAAAAATTAAAAATTAAAAACAATTTTTGCACTAGGACAATTTAAAGGATTTTTAATTTGTTTTATCTAAAACTGTAACGTGATATTGAACACAAGTACAGGATCCCGTCGCTGCTTCCAATTATGTTGGAAAATGGGTTATTGGTAGGGCAGGTAGGTACCTACACCTAGCAACAAGCCACTAACCTCCACATAGGTACAGTTAGGTCTCAGTAAATTAATCCCAGCTCAACCCTTGGTAGCTTGGCAACGAGCGTCAAGGCTTAACTTAGGAGACAAAGTGTAAAGCATTCAAATATCACAAAACAGTAATTAAATAAAACACAGGAAACAGTTTAAAAATCCAAAACCAATTTATAAAAATAGCTTATATTTTTATCTTTAAAATGACACAAAAACGATTAAAATCGGTTCTGGTGAACCGGAGATATGAATTTTTAAAGTATTATTATTTTCTAGCGCTTAGAAACAAAAAGCGCCAATCGGGTCATCTGGTTGCACCAGGACCGGGGCAAAGTCAAACTTTCAGGCCGACCGCGATGGAGCCCTGCTCGGCTACAAGTTGCAGGAGGCCTCGGTTAAAAAGTTACCTTCTGACTCAGTCTCTTTTTTGATGTTTTTCTTCCCCGGGACGAACCTGCCAGTTGGATCCGACCTCCTGGAGCCCTTGTCCGGATACACGAAATCGGTTTCCTCAGTGGTGATTTTTACCTTCGGACTTAGTCGTTTTTTCGAGATGAAAATCCTTCGACCGGGGTAAACCTGGATCTTGATCCGACGTCCGTGGAGCCCTTCTCGGATACGATGGCTGGAAGGTCCCGGTCAACTTTTTACGTTCGGACTTAGTCTCTTTTTTGGATGTTTTTCTTTACCGGGACGAACCACGAAGTCAGGCCGGGTCGCGGTTGAGGCAAGCCGGCTAGAATTTCCGCGTCGGGTCGGTCACTTTATGGAGCTTTTTTCCAAAAATTCTCCAATCTTTTCCAAACTTCTGGGGCTTCACCCAGATGTTCTTTTAAGGTTCTTTTGGGGTCCACAGCTCACCCCAAGGGTCCAGAAGTTCTGTGATGGTCCTTGGGAAGTGCGGACTTCAACTCCCAGAATACACCTGGCGCAAACTCCTTTTTGGCCACTGGACAGTGGTCAGCTGGTCACTTTTTCAGGAGTTGGTGCAGGGGACTCTGGATAGCAATTTTTCACCTGTAGCAAACAGGGAGTCCCTCCTTGAACCAGTGGAAGCCAGGCAAAGTCCTTCTTGTGGTGAAGCCCAAGTGTGCAGCTGGTGCAGTCTTTCTGAGTGCAGGGTCCAGGTGCAGGCCAGGGGTCCAGCAGGGCAGTCCTTCTTCTCCTTGTAGTTCCTTCTTCTTGAAATTTGGTGGGGATCTGAGGCGTGGGTGCAGGTCTGCCAGTTTTATCCTTGCTCCTGGGTGAAAAGCAGGGGGGCCCTGGTTCTCAAATCAGAGACAGGGTCGTCCCCCTGTGATGACCACTTCCTGGGAAGTGTGGCAAAAATCCATCCCAGAAGGCAACAGTCTCTAAAAATCCAAAATGGATGAATCTGATTTTTGGAGGAGAGATCTGGCTGAGCCCACCCACTGGTGTGGCTAAAAATCATAAACACACCCCTCTCCTGCCCTCTCCTAATCTAATCAAGGGGGCACCTAGCTGTCTGGGTTTGCAGGATGTGGGGGTGTTGCTGGGTGCTCCAGATGTCCTTCTCTGCCTTTGAAGACCAGTTTGGCAGCCCTCCCCCTTCCTGCCTCACCATCTGCTGAGGGGAGATTCTCTCCCCCAAGCACATTCCTTTGTGTGAAGCCAGGCCACTTCACACCTCATTAAAGTAGCCTGGCAGAAGCTGCTGCAGGCTGACCAATCAGAGCACAGCAGCAAAAACAATGCAGAGCTGAAATTGGCAACTTTTTAGGTAAAGTCTAAACTTTTTACCTGAACAAGTTATATTAAATCCAACAACTGGAAGTTGTAGGATTTATTACAACAATTAATTTGATACCAAATTCTTGGTATGCAACATTTAAGGAGACTTTAAAATTTAAAATAAAGTCTGCCCATTCTAGCCTATGAAGGCCATTTACTTCAATTAGGGAAAAACGAATTTGGCTGTTTTTACCTCACCAGGGCTTATAAATCTATTTTTATAAAGTCCCTGCTTATAGTTACATGGCACCCAGCCCTAGGGGCACATAGGGCACACCTTAGGGGTGACTTATATGTAAAAATAAGGTAGTTTAAGACTTTGGAAGTACCTTTAATTCCAAAGTCGAATTTGCATATAACTTTAATTTAAAAGCAGCCAGCAAGGCAGGCTTGCTTTTAAAATGACACTGGGCACCTAAGCAATGCACCTAGGTGTGCACCACCTATGCTGTGGTCCCTAAACCTACATGCCCTACCATATACTAGGGACTTATAGGTAGGTTAACTTAGCCAATTATAATTAGCCTAATTTGCATATCCATTTTACACAGAGCACTGGCCCTGGGACTGGTAAGCAGTACCCAGGGCACAGCCAAGAGTCAGTAACCACCAGTACCTATCCAAAAAGAGTGGGGGTGATCAAGCAAAATAAAAGGACTTTCCTACAGTGCCAAACAGTGACAGTGTGCTATTGCTGTTTTCTCAGGAATCGCCACTGTGTTTCCAGCTGGACCCACAAGAGTGTGTCCTGTGTATGTAAGTACTATCCTTGTTTGTGCTCTAGGGTCCAGAGACAGAATCACTTCTGCTGCCTCCTTTCTATGGGGCTGGCAGGGTGACTATCTGTAAGAGCAAACTGCACAGAGGCATTGAGATTCCCTGTCACTGTGGGAGGTTCTGCCCCTTACTCTGTGTACAACCCCAGCGTGTTTGTCCACTGGTAATCTGTTTCCTGTTTGTTCACACAAGGGTTGCTCTGCTTTTACTTTCCTGTTTCCTGTGCCTGTCCATAGCTGTCCTTTCCGTGTATGCCTTTAGCTGCTCTTCTGCCCCAGCACACTACCTCTCTAGGATATTCGGTGACCTCAAGGGGTGTCCCAGCCAGAGTCCTAATCAGACCGGCCCGAAACCGTGACAGTCATAGACCGAGATAAACCTCTGGTATTCTTGGAGGAGGGGGGTGGGTGGGGTCAGGGCAGGTAGACATTCGCCCGAGGAAAATACGCAGTCAGACTGCTTGTTCACCAATAGCTCCATGGCTGATAACCTCCCTCGAATTGGACTGAGAGTCCAATGCAGCAATCAGAGTGGCACAGAGGGTGTCAAACAAAATTTCCAACGTATCCTTCCCTGTGAAGTCTGAGTATTAGTAACCCTGGGTCATTTAAATTTACTCCCTACCTCCTGTCTCTTTCTTGTCCCTACCACCCCCACTTCATTGGAAGGGGCAAAACAACTACTGGTTCCAGAGGGATGTTGGTAAAACAAGGTCCAGGGCTGAAGGTACCACCGCAGGGAAATTGTCAAAGGCTGACCTCCTTGGCACCTTCTGGCAATGATGGCTCTTCTTCCCCTATGTCCACATGTGAATCACCAGGTGAGCAAACATCAGAAGGCCCAGGGAGGAGAGGTGTTGGGGAGGAGAGTGATAGACGACATTCCACTAGTAAGATCTCTTTATCTATAATGGCTTGAGATTTAGAGGCACATGTGGGTTTTTTGCATTTTCCTATCATGCACTAAGCGTTTAATTAATTTGTCATTGTTAGATAATGAAACAGGTAACAAAACAGGTTGCTTAAACCGCAACCTATGCACACCCACGTGTGTAAATAAAGGCCCACAGTAAGAGCGGGGGCATGGCTTCTTCCGGTCTTTGATGGGTGCAGACGGGTCCGCAGTTGGCCCAGGCTTTGCATGGGCACAGCCCGCATGTAGCCCATGCCTTGGGATAGAAGATGGCGCTTTAATCGCTAGGCTGGCTCTACCCCCTGCTCTGCCCAGTCACAAATGGCAAGGTGCTCCATGGGGCCACAAGTCCTACCAGGGAGAGTGTGTCAGCTTGTTTGTCCCATGCTGCAGAATGGTAGATGGTGCTATAAGCGCTAGGCTGGCTCCGCACCCTGTACTGCCTAGTCACAAATGGCAAAGTGCTCCCTGAGTCCACAAGTCCCATCATGAAGAGTGTGTCAGCTTATGCCTCCCACGCCACAGGATAGAAGTTAGCGTTTTGAGCATGAGGCTGGCTCTGTCCCCTGCACTGCCCAGTCACAAATGGCAATGTGCTCTCTTGGACCATGAGACCCACCAGAGAACCTCCAGTTTTTTAAGGTAGTCAGTGAGGCAAGTACATTCCAGGAGGCAGGCACTGACACTGGAGGTGAACGGAGCCCGGAGTTCAGACGTACACGTTCGTGTGGAGCATGGATCGTTGGAGCACAGAGACTTTGGGGAGGCTACTGGGAGGCCCCTGCGAGTCGAGCACTTGAGTAGCTCGTCAGCCCCCCACCCCTGTCTTGATAGACAGCACACCTGCAGCAGGGAGGTGTATGGGGGACGGAGTGGACAGCGCAGGGTGTTTTCCGCATTTTCTGTCTTCGAGTGGCCAAGATCATCGTTGGCTCATCGCCTCCTGCTCGCCTCCTCACACCCCGGCTTACTGATTGCCTTGACCAGCCCTGAGCCACCGCGACCTTGACCTCGGGATCTCTGGATCAGATAGAACTGGGTGAGGAGTAAGGGCGGTCGGTGAGGAGGCTATCGATCAGCTGGTCTTCGGGGGTGCGATCAGTTACTCCTTCGACTCACCCCAAATCCCCCAGCCTGTCAGTCACTTGTTGGCTCATCTCCGATCCTAGCAAATTTAACAACTAATTATTTATCAATTATACATCTATTCACTGCACTGCACAACACAGCACTGAGTAGCTGAGTCACGTGCTTCTGGCAGCCTCTGCCTTTGTTTTTTTCACCATGTGTCTATTGCTGTCAACTGCCGCCTATTGCGGACTATTGTGAAACTCCACATCGTACTGCTGCACTGCTGACGTGAGCACAGAGGCCGCAGCTGACCCCTGCAGAGTACATGCCAGGGGCTCCTGCAGGAGCGGCCCTGTCAGTCGGGTGCGGCTTGCAGGAGGCCTGTTGTGTCAGGCTCGCTATTGTTTTCTGGTTCTCTTTAGTGCAACCATCACTCAGGTGCCACCTGCTTCGTTCTAGCCATGCTTGTGCCCTCCACCTAAGGTGAAAGGTGGGGTGTGGCAAAACCTCCTTCAACTTTTGAGGTGCGCTTGTGCCCCCCACCAAAGAAGTAGGTGGGGTGTGGTGGCACCTCCTCCAGTCAAACAGCGGTGACACACCTCCATCATTCAGCAAATGGTGGCAGTCAGAGGACCAAGCAACACTTTTAAGTTACATTAATCACCCATCCACGCATCAGTGTAACAACAAGCCCCTCTGTGCCCCGACAAAATTAACTTGCTGCAGCTCTTTGTTAAATCCTTATTATCAGCCACCCCGGGCAATGAGGTCCAGCAAGGTGTGTAGTGCTTCAAAAGCCACCAAGAGATGAGGGCCAAAAGTAAAAGCTACTTCTACAGTCACTGAAAGCCTCAGTAAGTGTACATCCGTCACTTCAAGTCCTGTCTCCAAAAGACTGAAGAAGGAAAAGATTACTGATTTCTTTAAATCTCCTATCATAACCTGTGCTCCTTCTCAAGGTCTCACATCAATCAGCTCGTTTTGCAGAGTTTCCCAACCTGGTGATGAAAGAGAAGGACCCTCTAAAAACAAATAGGCCTAAGCAACTGGAAATCCACGCTGATGTGCATGTATCCAACAAAGATTTATGTCCGACAGAACCGTCTTCCAGTGTCATTGCTGAAAATAATACCATCTTCCAGCGTGCCTCCCCACAGAGATCCGATATCCTTCCCTGTGTACCACCCCAAGTTCTATGCTCCCTAGACAAATCTCCAGAATCTTCCTTCTTATGGCAAGAGCTCTTATTAAGTCCATTTGATGACAGCCAAGATAGTATTATTGAACTGAAGGATGTGGCCACAATTTTAGTCCCCAAACATGATTACAACATCCTGCTTTCTCCAATAAAGATTCAAAGGTTTACCGAACCAGCCTAGTCAGACTCCTGTTTGCTAGTGAAAGCACGCTCAGGGTGTTCCCAAGAGCTCAATATGGAAACACCCTCCTTCAGTGGCCATAGCACTGAGGCTACTCTTCTTAAGTTTAGCAGTAAGCCGGAGACCACTGCAAAATTGTCTTCACTGCAGCAGAACCCTCCCAACCCTGCTCGGACAAAGCTCAACAACTAGGGGGTTACATGCGATACAGGCCCAATGCACTAGTACCGCCCCCTTTGTGGGTCCCACTTTTAAACTCAATGGAATGATCTCCTCGGCCCTTTCTTTCCATTCAGAAAGGCTTGACCGACGAGTTGTCATTTTTAAACTCTCTGGCAACTCGTGTCATTGGCATGCATCAACAATTACAAGACCTTAACAATCTCATCAAGTGAGTGCAATAAAAGATCCTGACACAGATTTTCACTTGTGCCAATGCACTTCTTCTTTGGATCACTTAAAAACATTGCTGTCCATCCTGGCAGAAATCCTGGCAGCCATTAAGCTTACGTAAGTGTTAGACCCGACAGCCTTAGGGTGGTCACCCCTAACTTTTTGCCTGCCTCCCTCCACTTTTGAGATACTGTTTTTGCTGTTTTTTAGACTCTGCGCACTTTACCACTGCTAACCAGTGCTAAAGGGCATATGCTCTCTCCCCTTTAAACATGGTAACATTGGATCACACCCAATTGGGCTATTTAATTTACTTATAAGCCCCTAACAGAGTGCACTATGTGTGCCCAGGGCCTGTAGATTAAAAGCTACTAGTGGGCCTGCAGCACTGATTGTGCCACCCACTTCAGTAGCCCCTTAACCTTGTTTCAGGCCTGCCATTGCAAGGCCTGTGTGTGCAGTTTCACTGCCAATTCGACTTGGCATTTAAAAGTACTTGCCAAGCCTAAAACTCCCCTTTTTATACATATGAGTCACCCCTAACGTGTGCCCTAGGTAACCCCTAGGGCAGGGTGCTGTGTGGGTAAAAGGCAGGACATGTACCTGTGTAGTTTACTTGTCCTGGTAGTGTAAAACTCCAAAATTTGTTTTTACACTACTGTGAGGCCTGCTCTCTTCATAGGCTAACATTGGGGCTGCCCTCATACATTGTTCGAGTGGTAGCTGCTGATCTGAAAGGAGTAGGAATGTCATATTTAGTATGGCCAGAATGGTAATACAAAGTGCTGCTAACTAGTGAAGTTGGATTTAATATTACTATTTTACAAATGCCACTTTTAGAAAGTGAGCCTTTCTCTGCACTTAAATCTTTCTGTGCCTTACAATCCACGTCTGGCTGGGTCTAGTTGACAGCTCCTTGTGCATTCATTCAGACACACCCCAAACACTGGATACTCAGCCTCACTTGCATACACCTGCATTTTGAATGGGTCTTCCTGGGCTGGGAGGGTGGAGGGCCTGCTCTCACACAAAGGACTGCCACACCCCCTACTGGGACCCTGGCAGACAGGATTGAACTGAAAGGGGACCTGGTGCACTTCTAAGACACTCTTTGAAGTCTCCTCCACTTCAAAGGCAAATTTGGGTATAAAAACAGGGCCTCTGCCCTACCACCTCAGACACTTCCTGGAGAAGAAACCTGAACCAGAACCTGCACTCTGACAAGAAAAACTGCTGGCTGTCTAAAGGACTCACCTGACTGCTTTCTGAAAAGGCCTGCTGCCTTGCTGTTGCCCTGCTGTCTGGCTGCTCTCTTGCCTTGCTGCAGAAGTGCTCTCCAAGGGCTTGGACAGAGCTTGCCTCCTGTTCCCTGAAGTCTCAGGACCAAAAAGACTTCCCTCCTGCAGCTGAAATCCCCGTGCAGTGAAAATTCGACACACCGCCTGCCAAGAACGACGCACAGCGTGCTCGCAGTGGAAATTTCACCACATGCCAAGTCCGGAATGACGCAGCCCGACTTCGCAAACAGAAGATCTACGCAGCGCCAGCGACGCGACCGGAACTTCAACACACAGCCCTACTGGATCGACGCAAGCCGACTCAGAACGACGCCACCCAACTTCCTGAGAGGAATCGATGCAGCACCTGCAGTGCGGAAGAAAATTCCTTGCCGCTGTGACTTCGCTCCGCAAGCCCAGGATTCCACGCATTGTCCCCGGGGCATCTGAAAGCCCCGCAACCCGAAGAGGATTCAAGTCTGCGTGCCGGAAATCGACGCAACATCTTCCCTGTGTGGAAAATAACGATGCAAGTCATGTGCGAAGGGGAGAAACCAATGCACACTCACCATTTTCCACGCATCACCTCCTCTGCAGTCCCTTGCGATGATTTTTCAACGCAAACCAGGTACTTTGCCCTGCAAGAGAAGAGACACTTGTTGTTTCTAGGAGAAATTAAGGCACTTTCTATTGCTTTTACAGTAATCTCAAATAAAGATGCTGAACGGTCCTTTGAGCTAAATATTGTCAAGACTTCACAGGAGAACCTGGCGGTCCATAGTCCTTCACTAAGCTCTCCTATGAGGTCTTGGGGTGGAGCACTCCACAATGCAAAGCCTCCTATGACTTAGAGAGAACACAAATGCCCCAGGAAGGTCAGGAATGCTAAGCAGACAAAAGAAACAGATCCAACATTGCTGCCCACTGAACGCTTACAATCCTCAAAGTAGGACAATGACTTGGAGAAATTTCTGCCACTCTACCCACTTTTTCAACAAAAGAACCACATAACTTCTTGCAATCTAAAGAGCCTACACAACCTGAGTCCGATTAACAAGAAAGGAGAGTTGCTGTTCAAGTAGCCCCTGACTCAGGTTCGCCGGCAGAGTTACACAGGTGCCCAACAATTCAAATTTAGAGGTCGAGAGTAATGCACCTTCGATTAATACCTCTAAGGACTCTCATGGCAATCAACAAATTTGCCTGATCCCAAGGCAGGCCTCCCTTGCTCAGGTTCAAGCTAAAGCTCAGTCCTCTGTTTTGGTCAATGATCGGCTCTATATCCTCAGTCAAGTCCAGCTTCAGTCAAATCCCTCTTGCTATGCAATCTTGGGAGGCCTTACAACCCAGGCTGCCATCCCTGAACACACCAGAGCTCTGCCAGTGAACAATGGCTTGGAACAGAGATTCTCTGTTTTGGCTAATGATCGGCCCTGCAACTTCAGTCAGGTCCAGCTTCAGTCAAATCCCTCTTGCCATGCAGTCTTGGGAGGCCCTATAACTCAGTCCTCCATCCCAGAAAACACCCAAGATATGCCAGTGAACAACGGCATGGAACAGAGATCTCAACATCCTCACCAGCCCCCATGAAAAATCATTCATGACTATCAGGAAGATCCCCAACAGTATGGAAGTAGTTCAGAAGTTGAATCAGTAAAGTTTGAGATGATTCCTCACTGCAGGTCCAGAGGAAGGCACAACACCTAAAATAGGGCGACCATCCTAAAGCTAGTTTGGGCCATCGATAACCCTAAACATCTTCAATCAGATCACATCAAGCGCATTCAATTTAAGGCTAATCCAGCCTCACCGGGAGAGGAAACAACAGTTGTTACCTGGTCTGACAGCAGGATGGCCGCAGTAGTATGGCATAACAGGGACAGCTTCGCAAGATTGGGTATTGAACTGGTAAGAACTGCCTTAGAGCCCTATCCCAGCCCCCTTCATCCAAAATGGAGCCATTCAATAAGGAGTAACATCCAGATTACTGGGATGTTAAACAGAGCAATTGGCCCCTCTGAACCACCAACCTATACTCCTTTGAATTACAGGTTTCAAGAAACAGCGCCCCTTGGCGCACCTAGTTATATGAGATAAGTATCTCTTGCCAACAAATGATTTGCCTCTTGAGGGGATACGATGACAGTGTGAAACTCAAGTAGACACAGCCCTAGCATATTATCCATGTGCTCATGAAATGTAAATGGCCTTAGCAGTAAGGTGGGACAGGAAGATTTTATGACCCATCAGTCTAAATACGATATTGTGCTGCTGCAGGAAACATGGTCAGAGAAGACAATCACAGGCTTTAAGGAGTATCATCTTGTAGCCTCGAAATCAACAAAGGTTGACAGAGGGAGAATGTCAACATGTGTAGGATCCCATTTGCTGCGGCCCTTCCATGGGCGAATGTGTTAAATTTTCAGTTACAACTATTCTAACTTCAACTTGCGAGTCCTGCCTCTTAGTGTGCAATGTTTATATCCACCTGAAAAAAAAGGCAAAGCACGGAAACTTGAAGTTTTATATGAACTAGTTAAATCCTTACAACACACATTTCCTCATGCATTGTTGGTTTTATTGGGAGACTTTAACATGCACTTTTTGGGAAGTAATATCAACCAAAAACAATCTTCTTGCATGAGTGCGGATAACAAAATCCCCCACTAATAACATCTTCCCACAAAAATGATTGGCTTGGGAAGGAATGCTTCAAGGCCTTGGAATGCAGGGGTCTCTTGTCATTAAATGCCCGCTTACCTCAACATCAACTAGCAGCCTTCACCAGAGTCAGAAGCAAGTCCTCCTCCATCCTGGACTACACATTTGTTGACTTGGAGCTACTTCCAATGGTCACGCATTGCATTATTCTTGACAGAGTTGAGAGTGACTATTTTTGCCACCACATCGAATTACTGCTGAACCCTCCTTGAGTGCCTTATGCAAACAATCTCATGATTACATCAAGTGATTATAATCTTAGTCTAATATGGAAGGGAGTGGAAATTAAGACCATAATCCTTTTTATTTTTAACTTTGCAAGACAGTATAACCCTGTACAGGGTAGCCTTCTGACGCACTTCTGGGATTCCCTGACCAAGACACTCTGGGTCTTCTTGCAGCAATTGGCATGAAAAAAGGTACAACCAACAAAGGAGGGGCCTCATAGTTTACCAGCGTTCTTCAGTTGGAAAAAAAGAAAATTAAACAGGGCCGTTAGAAAGCTTCGGCAACAGGTCCCAAATCCAGGCAACAAATTGCAGCCTAAAAGCAACAATAGAAGCATAACATTTGGTCTGCCAAGCGGTTTCATCGAACCTGAGTTTGGTTGAGGCTTCTTCATGCTTGCAAAATGAAAAATAGTGATTGCTTTTGGGGTGAAATTATCTCCCTTGCAACTGGGAGAACCAGCCATCATAATGCAGGAATTTCGGAAGCGGAATGGTCAACCTTTATAATGACAGCATTCTCAGGGGAACAGGAAGTTGGGAATATGCTGCCCGCTCTGCCCAGAGTGGAACGTTTTTCTCCAGCCCTCCAAAAGCAACCTTCCTTGGAAACCCAATGGCTGTCCCATGCTCAAATGCAGTCAACGCTAAACAAGCTGAGATCTGATGGGGCTCCCAGCCCGAATGGTCTCCCCAATCTTCAATTTAAGCAAGCTCAACCCCTTTGGGCATCCATCCTTACTCCATTGTTCAATCAGGCCTTTACTAAAAATGTCATACCACCCTCATGGAGAGGTAGTATTTTGCATCCCATTTGTAAAGCTCGTTCAAGATCTGACCCAACAAACTATTATTTAATTGCCTTGATTGACGTGGAACCCAAGATATTTGCCTCCAATTTACTATCAGACCTGGAAGTGTGGTCGTCTGCAACAAACATCATTCCCAAAATACAAACGGGTTTTAGGGCCAGATTGAATACCTTGATTAGTCTTCTAGCAGTCTCACTCCTGTCTGAAAAAGCCAAGAGAAAACACATGCCACTTTATGCCTGCTTTGTCAATTTAAAAGCTGCCTTTGAGAAGACACAGCATCAGAAATTTTGGGCAAAAATGGCCAGTTGGGGCATACCACCGAAATTGCTAGATGTGATTAGAAATCTGCACACCAACACTTGAGTCCAGGACAGAATTGGAAACGGCTGTAGAATCACCCGGAAGATCCCTACGTATAATGGATTAGAACAGGGGGCTGTGCTCGCCCCGACTCTATTTAACAAAGACATGGCAGATCTTGACTCCAGCCTAGTGAAAGTGGCATGTGATCCCCAAAATTAGCAAATGAACCAGTGCCTGTTCTACACTACGCAGATGACATCGTACTTTTCAGCCAGATGCAGTTGGGTCTTGAGCGTTTAATCTCCAAATAGGTGGAATACACGTCTTTGTGGGGTCTCGAGCTCAACCACAATAAAACCAAAGTGATCTGTTTCTGGGGCAAACAAAAAACTCATACTAAGTTTAAATGGGTGCTTCTGGCAAATTGATAGTGCAGGCCAAATCCTATAAATATCTGGGAGTAACGCTGGATGCAAGTTTAACTTATGAAGAGCATCTATTGCAAATACAAGAGGTGGCTCAAAAACTATTCTTTGCCTTCTCACTGCTCCAAAAAAAGTTGGGTTGTTCTTCACATAGCTACTTTTTACAAGTCATCGGAGCAAAATTCCTTCCATTACTAACTTATGGTTTGGAGTTACTTAAAGGGTGTGATCCCCCTCTGCTTAACCGACTTCAGTCAGCTCTGTTTAAGTTTATTTCCCATCTTCCGAATAATTTATCCCTGGGCTGTTCCACCAAGCTCCATTCCATTAGGGGGCAATAATAAAAATGTGTTGAAATTAAGAGCTGCCCCTGTGGATACTTTGTCTGCCATATGTTGGAAGGAAATGGGGCTGCAACCTGATGTTGGTCATCTGTACTCAGGCAAGCTCTGACCAACTTAAACTTAGAAGCAGCTTGGGACACAAATATTACCTTCCCATTGTTTAAAGAAATTATCAATAAGGCTTCTAAACTTCATTCTTGGACAACTGATACAGCTGTCATGGCAAGACAACACCATGGCTGGTTTGTCTTACACACATATTGTACTTGGCACTCCCAGCCTTATCCTAGGACTCACCGTGCAGGTGCCGTCTAACAATCTTTTTCTCCAAGTCCGCATGAGTGTTTTCCCGTCCAAGGATCTGGTCCCCTCCTGGAAGCAAACTTGGTCAGATTCTTCTTGCTGCTTTTGTGGCTTATCGACTGAAAGCATTCTATATTTTCTGTATATTTGTCCGGCGGTTACGCCAATGAGAAAAAAACAGTTAATTCCCCAATTGAAAGCCTTATAAATTAGATCATGACATACAGCCGTGATGGCGCTTCTAAATAGGCATAATATCCAGCTAGCAGCTAGAGCTACAAAATTTCTACTACATGTCACAAAGTTGTTCATCTGATTTGCTGAGACCTGGGAGGACCTTCCCCGTGTGATTCTCAACCCACGGGCTAAAATTGGGGGTTTATGCTTATGGATTGAATGCTTCCCAAGTCTGTTCTAAATAACCATGATTGACTTGTGATTCTCTTGGCACTTTAGTGTCCGGCCAGCTTCGGTCCCCCGACTGTCTTGTCTTAGCTTTCTTTGGTACCTCACTGACGGCTAGCCCTGGTTTGCTCCAGCCTTTTGACAATTTTGTTTTAGTGTTACTTGGCAGTTTAGTCTCCGGCCAACTTTAACCCCTTCGCTGCCAGGCCTTTTCCCCCTCCTGTGCCAGGCCTTTTTTTGCCTATTTGGGGCAGTTCGCGCTTAGGCCCTCATAACTTTTTGTCCACATAAGCTAACCAAGCCAAATTTACGTCCTTTTTTTACAACATCCTAGGGATTCAAGAGGTACCCAGACTTTGTGGGTTCCCCTGAAGGAGGCCAAGAAATTAGCCAAAATACAGTGAACATTTTGTTTTTTTCAAACAAATTGGAAAAAGTGGCTGCAGAAGAAGGCTTGTGGTTTTCCCCCTGAAAATGGCATCAACAAAGGGTTTGCGGTGCTAAACTCAGCAGCTTCCCAGCTTTCAGGAACAGGCAGACTTGAATAAAAAAACACAATATTTAAACACAATTTTGGCATTTTACTGGGACATACCCCATTTTTGCAATTTTTTGTGCTTTCAGCCTCCTTCCAGTCAGTGACAGTATTGGGCATGAAACCAATGCTGGATCCCAGAAACCTAAACATTTCTGAAATGTAGACAAAATTCTGAATTCAGCAAGGGGTCATTTGTGTAGGGTTTCCTACAGAAAATAACAACTGAAAAAGAAAAATATTGAAATTGAGGTGAAAAAAATATCAATTTTTCTCTACGTTTTACTCTGTAACTTTTCCCTGCAATGTCAGATTATCGAAAGCAATATACCGTTACGTCTGCTGGACTCCTCTGGTTGCGGGGATATATAGGGCTTGTAGGTTCATCAAGAACCCGAGGAACCCAGAGCCAATAAATGAGCTGCACCCTGCAGTGCGTTTTCATTCTATACCGGGTATACAGCGATTCATTTGCTGAAATATAAAGAGTAAAAAATAGCTATCAAGAAAACCTTTGTTTTTCCAAAAAGGGCACAAGATAAGGTGTTGAGGAGCAGTGGTTATTTGCACATCTCTGAATTCCGGGGTGACCATACGAGCATGTGAATTACAGGGCATTTCTCAAATAGAAGTCTTTTTTACACACTCTCCTATATTTGGAAGGAAAAAATTTAGAGAAAGACAAGGGGCAATAACACTTGTTTCGCTAATCTATGTTCCCCCAAGTCTCCCGATAAAAATGATACCTCACTTGTGTGGGTTGACGTAGCGCCCGCGACAGGAAACGCCCCAAAGCGCAACGTGGACACATCCAATTTTTTGAAAGAAAACAGGGGTGTTTTTTGCAAAATGCCTACCTGTAGATTTTGGCCTCTAGCTCAGCCGGCACCTAAGGAAACCTACCAAACCTGTGCATTTCTAAAAACTAGAGAACTAGGGGAATCCAAGATGGGGTGACTTGTGGGGCTCGGACCAGGTTCTGTTACCCAGAATCCTTTGCAAACCTCAAAATTTGGCTAAAACAACACATGTTCCTCACATTTCTGTGGCAGAAAGTTCTGGAATCTGAGAGGAGCCACGAATTTCCTTCCACCCAGCGTTCCCCCAAGTCTCCCGATAAAAATGATACCTCACTTGTGTGGGTAGGACTAGCGCCCACGCAAGGAAATGGCCCAAAACACAATGTGGACACATCACATTTTTTCATAGAAAACAGTGCCTACCTGTGGATTTTGGCCTGTAGCTCAGCCGGCACCTGTGGAAACCTAGCAAACCAGCGCATTTTTGAAAACTAGAAACCCAGGGGAATCCAAGATGGGGTGACTGGCGGGGCTCTGACCAGGTTATGTTACCCAGAATCCTTTGCAAACCTCACAATTTGGCTAAAACAACACATGTTCCTCACATTTCTGTGGCAGAAAGTTCTGGAATCTGAGAGGAGCCACGAATTTCCTTCCACCCAGCGTTCCCCCAAGTCTCCCGATAAAAATGATACCTCACTTGTGTGGGTAGGACTAGCGCCCACGAAAGGAAATGGCCCAAAACACAATGTGGACACATCACATTTTTTCATAGAAAACAGTGCCTACCTGTGGATTTTGGCCTGTAGCTCAGCCGGCACCTGTGGAAACCTAGCAAACCAGTGCATTTTTGAAAACTAGAAACCCAGGGGAATCCAAGATGGGGTGACTTGCGGGGCTCTGACCAGGTTATGTTACCCAGAATCCTTTGCAAACATCAAAATTTGGCCAAAAAAACACTTTTTCCTCTCATTTCGGTGACAGAAAGTTATGGAATCTGAGAGGAGCCACAAATTTCCTTCCACCCAGCGTTCCCCTAAGTCTCTCGATAAAAATGGTACCTCACTTCTGTGGGTAGGCCTAGCGCACACGAAAGGAAATAGCCCAAAACACAACGTGGACACAACATATTTTTTCACAGAAAACAGAGGTGTTTTTTGCAAAGTGCCTACCTGTGGAGTTTGGCCTCTAGCTCAGCCGGCCCCGGGGGGGGGGCAGAAATGCCCTGCGTGACATTGGCGCCAAAAAACAAATCCCCGGTGCCTAGTGGTTTCTGCCCCCTTGGGGGCAGATTGACCTAAAATTGGCCAATCTGCCCCCAGGGGGGCAGAAATGGTCTAAATACAATTTGCCCCCCAGGGGAGCGACCCTTGCCTGATGGGTCGCTCCCCATCTCTAAAAAAACAAACAAACAAAAAAAAAACAAAAAAAAAAAATTGCCCTGGCGCCTAGAGGTTCCAGGGGGGTCAGAAATGGCCTAAAATAAATTCCCGCCCCAGGGAGCGACCCTTGCCTAAGGGGTCGCTCCCCTTGCGTGAAATTCACGCAAAGAAAAAACTCCCTGGTGTCTAGCGGTTTCTGCCCCCTTGGGGGCAGATTGGCCTCATCAAAATAGGCCAATATGCCCCCAAGGGGGGCAGAAATGGCCTAAATATAATTTTCCCCCAAGGGGAGCGACCCTTGCCTAAGGGGTCGCTCCCCACCTAAAAAAAAAAAAAAAGTAAAAAAAAAAAAAAGATCCCTGGCGCCTAGAGGTTTCTGCCCCCAGGGGGGGCAGAAAAGGCCTTCCCGAAAAAATGCCCCCCCTGGGAGCGACCCTTGCCCAAGGGGTCGCTCCCTTATGACAATTTCAGAAAAAAATAAAAAAATCCCTGGTGTCTAGTGGGGTTTCAAAAGCCGGATTGCAAGCAATCCGGCTTTTGAAACCCTGGGAGAGACTTCAAAGGGAAGGAAATACATTTCCTTCCCTTTGAAGCCCCTCCGGGCCTCCCCCAGTGATTGAAAGAGAAATGCTTTGCATTTCTCTTTCAATCGCGCTGGAAGCTGAGCTTCCAGCGCGATGGGGGAGGCCCCTGTGACAAATCAGCTCGCGCTCGTGCGCTGACGTCACAGGGGGGGTGGGGAGGGTCGGGGGTGGAAGGGGAAGGTCTTCCCCTTCCATCCCCGCCTTGGGAGGGGGGTGCACGGGGGGGCACGCTAGCACTCCCCCAAGTTCCCCTGGTCCTTGGACGAGGTGACCTCGTCCAAGGCACAGGGGAACTGTAGCCTTGGACGAGGTCACCTTGTCCAAGGCACAGAAGCGGTTAATTATCTGATTATTCAGATCTAGTTTTCTTTGGCACTTTATTGACTGGTCACCCTCGACTAATTTTGGTCTATTGACCATTTTGTTTTAAGCTTTCTTGGCTCTTTAGGGACTGGTTAGCCACAGTCCCCCCACCATCTTGCTTAAGCAAGCGCTTTTACCCCAGTAGTCTAAAAATTATGGATGTATAATTTAGCAAATTAACACATTGTGTCACCATGATTTAGTTTAGATCTACTTTCCTGGTAAGGCGGGCAATTTTAAAACAAAACAAAACCTTTTTTATTTCTCAACATGGCACAGTGGTCACATTGTGTATGTATGGTAATATTTTAACTACTTCCGTATGTATCTGCAATGTGTAATGGTTTTAGTTAACTATGCATTAATAAACTTACCCCTACTACTACTCAAGTTCTTCTTCAGGCACACTAAGAAATATTTCCTCCCCAGTTTGGGGCATTTTTATGGTCAGCAAGTAGAATTACAACATTGCACTACACTCCATTTACCACATGAGTGTTCGTTGATGTAAGCCTGGTGCACACTATAGTACTGGAGGCCAAATTACCCATATGAAAAAAATATAACCCAATCTGGGGGGAGAAGCACATTAAGAAAATTGCTCTATGTAATGGTGGTGAAGGCGAGGAGAGCGGGCAATCATCAGCTCCAATCACTATGGGAGGTGATGAGGAAGGAGAGGGTGACATCTTTATGCCCCCAGCAGTGTGCCAGTATCACCAGCCCTAATCAACCTTAAAATGGCACAAGAGTCAGATTGAGATGCCACTGCCTACAGTGACTGCAACAAGACACACATTGAGTCTGCCACCTCCTACTTTTTGGAAGTCACCTGCATCAGTGGCCCCAGAAAAGAAGAAAATGCAGTCTACTTTTATCAGATTTTTATAGGGAGGAGGGGCCCTATGTCAGCAACCACCCAATGGCACGTTTATACAATGGGAAGCTGGCTAAAATGTTAGTGCTTGACCTCCTCCCTTTTTCTTTTGTGGAATTCGTGGGATTTTTCATAATTTGTGGCAGCCCTCTGCCCAAAATGGAAGGTGCCAAGTCAGACCTACTTTGCCAGATTTGCTGTAGCAGAGCTCCATCACGATGTGCTGCAATTGGTTGGACAAGATTTTCAGCAAAGTGCTGTTTACACTATCCACCTGACGACAGACATGTGGACCAGTTACCAAGCATATGAATACCTGTGTATCACTGCACACAGGGTCTCTTTTGTGGGGATTAGGCAACAGATACCAAAAGTTTCAGTGCAGGAGATAATTTTAATGGTGTTCAGCGGCATGCAACAGTAGCTATGTTTGCCATTAAGTAATCCCACCCAGCTGCAAACATCTTGGAAGACTTTAACAGCAAGGTGTTTGAATGGCTGCGACCCAGAAGTCTCAGAATTGGATTTGTTGCCGCACACAATGGCAGTACTATAGTCAATACTTTGGCAGTTGGTAGCTATTTCACGGTCCTGTGTTTGATGCACAGCATCAACTAAGTTGTACAGGAGTTTCTAAAAAAGGAAGACATAGTCAGCAGAATACTGATCACCCACGGAAGACTCTGCGCTCATTTCAGCCATTCTTTTAAAGCCCGGAATCAGTTGTGGTTTATTCAGCATGCTAGTGGAGTAGCAGTTAAAGTCCACATACTGGAAGGGCTAACACGTTGGAACTGAACCTATTATATGTCGGAACATCTGTTTGAGCAGTACAGTCAGATCGATGACTATGTTATTCAAAGAGGAGGGGATGCAATTGGGAAAAGTATGACCATGGATGGAGACAAATGGGGCCTAGTCAAATGCCTGACACAGATGCTATTCCCTTTTGAGCTTTTCACACAGTAGGTTAGCAAGGAGGACAGTACAATGGGCTAAGCTATCCCCTTGTTGCATCTGCTGCAGGACCAGTTAAAAAAGGTGTCAGAAAGGTTTGCAGGTGTGAACGAAAAAGCAGAAGTGCATGCCTTGGTTGAGATCTTAGGGGCATATTTATACTCTGTTTGCGCCAAATGTGCGTCAAAATTATTGACGCACAATTGGCGCAAACCCTGCCCCATATTTATACTTTGACGTCCGACCCGCGGGCGTCAAAATTCCACCATGTGCGTCATTTTTTGGAAGGGGGAACCAGCCTTGCGTTAATTATATGCAAGGTGGGCGTTCCCTTCCAAAAAATTACTTTAAGGCCTGTGCCCCTTATTTATACTCTAGCGTCATTTTGACGCACAGGAGGGGGTGGGCCTTAAAAAAAGGCGCACAGCCTGATGGGCTTTTTTAACCCCTGGGTCAGGGCAGGCGTTAAGGGACCTCTGGGCTCGGAAGGAGCCCAGAGGTGCCCTCCCCTGCCCCCAGGGCCACCCCCTGCCACCCTTGCCCACCCCAGGAGGACACCCAAGGATGGAGGGACCCATCCCAGGGAAGGAAAAGGTAAGTATTCTTTTCCGATTTTTTTTGTGGCATAGGGGGGCCTGATTTGGGCCCCCCTACATGCCACTATGCCCAATGACCATGCCCAGGGGACATAAGTCCCCTGGGCATGGCCATTGGGCAAGGGGGCATGACTCCTGTCTTTGCTAAGACAGGAGTCATGTCAATGGAGGCTGGGCGTAAAAAAAAATGCTGCAAATCCGGTTTGAGGCCTGAATTTTGCCTCAGACACGACTTGCACCGTTTTTTGACGCTCAACCCCCATTTTCCCATAAACCAGTCCGCAGCGCCGGCTAACATCATTCCATTAATAAGGCGCCCGCATGGCCCGTTGGAATGGCGTTAGCCGTCGGTAAAATTTTTGACACACAACTGCGTTGGCGCAGTTGTGCGTCAAAAAGTATAAATATGGGCCTCAATCCTTTACCTGGCTGATGGTACAAGGGTGCAAAACAACATCATGTTGTCCAAAGAGTACATTTGTGTAACACTACTTGACCCGCTGTACAAATAAATCCTACCCATTTTAATTCCTTTTTCTAAAGGTGATGTTGCAAATTACAAGAGGTGTATTGTTGAGCAAGCAGGCGACCTGGAACAAGAATGGCTGGAAATTACTAGAGTCCCACTGCCGGGCACAAGTTCTGGGGTGCCGTCTTCAGCTTCCATAGGGGGCAGTCTTGTCTCACAGCAGGCAACACCTGCAACAAGAACACCATCAACAACCACAACTACAGGAACAGAGGAATTGGCCCAACCTCTGCATTGGCTTAGTTTCAAGTGGCAGGCCATAAGCCCAATTCAGAGGCAAAGGCAAAAGACATCGAGCAAGTGACAGCACCAATGACCATTGAGAGAATGTTCCAGGAGTATCTGAATGACTCAAAAAAGGTCTACGTGGATCAAAAAACATTGGTGTATTGGTATGAGAAGATGTGCCAATGGCCAGTGCTCAGCAGACTGCTAATAAAGTATCTGGCTTGTCCAGTAGCCAGTGTGTCCGCTGAACATGTATTCAGTACAGCTCTTGTAGTTGTCACAGTGAGCAGGAGCAGTCACTCACCTCAAAATGTGGAGAAAATGACCAATATCAAAATTAACCAACATTTCCAACACCACAACTACACTGTTCCTGAAGCAACACAGGAGGACGATGGCTAGTCAGTCTCAAGTGTGTTAGCTGATCTACTTCTGGGCGAACCATCAGAGTTTGAGGATGAACTCTACTTCCCTGACCAAGTATGCCACCATTGTACCTTTAATTATTTATTGTCAAACTTCTTTCCTTGCCAATAAAAAATATATAGCTAGTGGAACATTATGTTTGTGTCTGATTTATGCTGCCCCACCATTTTAATCACATGTATGGCTGGATTGGAGTTGGACCAGTGTGCAGTGAAGAACCCTCCCTGTTCCCATCAGGACATTGGAGACAATGCCTGCCTTGCACTCATACCAACCTTTTTTTGCATCACCCAGTAGAGCTGCTGCAGAAGATCATTAATTTACAATACTGCCAAATTCCCATGTGTTGTTTGCATGAAAGAGGAGATACAATGGTGTATCTACCACTGTGTTTGTATTGGAAGCGGTAATTATTGCACTAATGAGTCGTCATATAATATTGAGTCATTGTGAGTGATGATTGATGATTTATGTGGTGGCTCTGTCAGACAGTGTGGGAGGGTGTTCAACTGATTACTAAAATTGTTTTTGTTGATTTGCAATGTTTGGCGCCATGTCAGGGATCAATTTTCCCAAAGGTGACTAGCCCTTTCAAACTTAGTGAAGTTTACCTGCAGGGTTCACTCCTATTTTCTGGTTCTTCGGAGAACAGACCAGTCACTTTAGTTAACAAACAAAAATCTACACAAAATACTGCAATTGTGTTTCTCTACTTGTTCTTAAACAGCAGTGCACTAGAGGTTTATTTCCCTTAGAAGTGGGATGGAGTTACTCGGAGTCAAGAAGGGGCTGGAAGGACTAAGGATGTGCCTACCTCAATAGCTAGAAGAAAGAAGAAGGAAGTTATTGACTTCAAAGGGAAACCATGATAATGATGACTCTGAGGTCTAATACTCAGCTCTGTGGAATGGAAAGAAATGTATTGATTTGGAAAATGCTGTTACGTATGTGTGCTGCACTGCTGGCAAACGTAAAGCTCATCTTGTTTTTGCTCTGCCTCTGAGTCTTCTTTTGGTACAATCATGATGAAGCTTACCTTCCTTCAGTCCTTCTCCTTGACTCTCAATACAGTTTCTGTTTTACAATCCACAGGCCTTCTCCTCTCTTGCGTGAACAAAGGGTGAAAGCTGAGCTCAACACTCCTGCCTGCCTACCAGACTGGTTCAGCCAATTCAGCCAGGCACCCAAGAGTGATGAACTTTCTGAGAAGAATGCTGATGCACCACCCAATTTAGCATTACAGTATAATTTTTCTTTTAACAATCAATATTTTAAGATCTGGGCAGATTCACGTCAGTCCTACATAATTTGCATTTTTCAAACCAGGTTGACAGAACATTTAAATATCTAGTAGTAACTTAGGTCACAGGGCTGAAGGACTGTTTGAAATGCATGTAACTTAAATGTGTCATACTCATTCCTTCCATTCCTTCCACAATAGATTAATGATGATCTGCTGCTCATTGCCCTGATGAATATAATTGTTGTGTTGTGTGATGTTTGTCTTTGTCACACCTTTCCCCAAATCCCCTTTCCCCTCCATTCACCAAACCCTAACACAACATCGGGGGTGGTCAACATAAACATGGCCACTCTCTTACTGTTTTATTGTTTGAACATAAGCAAGAAAAATAAAGCCTTCTTAACAAACAAATATAGAATAGCTGGTTGGATCTGCAATCTTCACAGTAGAGTAGCTAATTTATTCTCTTAGTCTTACAGTACCAGCCTGGAAGAGGGAAAGCTTACTAACAAAACAGAATAGTGCAGACAAGAGGACGTCAGCTACAGAAACATGAAATATAGAAAAAAGTATAATGCAGGGATAACAAGTAAATAGACCAAAGAGGATTTGAAAAAAAAACAGTTACAGTATTAAACAAATAAATAATTACTGACTGAGCCCTGCAACCTGGTCGTACAGCAGGTCCTGCTCCCGGTTGAGGATATTGGTCCAATGGTACGTCAACTACTGCTGGGTGAACCAGTCTGCATTTCTCCTCCACACACACCTGCGCACTTTCCCCAGAGCAGCTGACGCTCCTGCAGTCTGTACCCACTCCTGGACCTGCCGCCTGATGTCAGCATGGAGATGGCGCTGCACAAAAAAAAAAAGTGCGGCGAGTGGCGCCGGTGACCTCAAGGTGTGCACCTTTCCCATGCTGTGCTTTGGCACTGGGTGGGGAAAAAAAGGAATAGAAAGGAAGAAATGAGGAAGTAAAGGGAAAACCAAGAAAAGAGTACAGTCACAAAAAAAGAAAAAAAAAAGAAAATGTAAAATAAACAAACACAAATATACACCCTAATATAGTAAACTTAAAACCGGGGTGGATGAGTGGGATGGGGGTAGGAGTGCAAAGATTTAGGGTAGATTTTAATATAGTCCCAGTACCATGAACAAAATAGGTAAAACAAAATGGCCATGCATGCATGCGACTGCGTGGAGCCACTTGCCCTCACTTTGTAGCATGGTATGCACTACTGGCACCACTCAGCACAAACAGGCAGCCAAGCACATCCCCGCCTGTTATGGAGTGAGGCAAAATCTTGAGGAGATTTTTAGGCACTCGAAGGAATTCTGCATCGCAGAACTCCATGAGTTCCACCCACCCCTAGTTCCCACAGACCACAGGCCACTCAGATGGTTAATGCAGAACACTGTCCTGGAAAAGACTAAACCAATGCTAATTGTCTCTTCAGGTTCTTCCACTTTAATGAAGAGAACTCCCAAGGTGTTAGGTAGCTCTCCCAACTTTCAGCTGGCATGGACATGTGTTAGACCTGGCATCCGTGGCGTGATTTCCCCTGTTTTGCTGACCTCGTTTTTGCTGCCTGTAGGACTTGGGATACTGACCATTGCTAAGAAGTGCTAAAGTGCATGTGCTTTCTGTCTAAAACATGGTAACAATGGTGTAGCTACAGTCGGCATTTTTACTTTACTTACAAGCCCCTAGTAAAGTGTGGTACCATTACCCAGGGCACGTAAATTAAATGATACTAATAGGCCTGCAGTACTGAATTTGCCACCCACTTCAGTAGCACTTCAAACATGTCTCAAGCCTGCCATTGTAAAGCCGTTGTGAAGTTTTAAAGTACCATGTCTCCCTGGCAAGTGAACCCTCTTGCAAGGCCCAAACCTTCTTTTTTAATAAATATGTCATCCCTCAGATGGGCCCTGGACAGCTCAATGGCAGAGTGCAGTCATTTAAAACGTAGTGAAAGACTCCTAAATTCATTTGTCACTACTGCAAGGCCTATCTCTCCCATAGGATATCATTGGGATTAACTAATTACCTTTTATAAGTGTCATTTCTAATTGGAGAGGTGTCACTTTTAGAAAGTTTGCATTTTCTTAGTTTAACCATTTGGTGCCTTCTGACTGTTTCGGAATGCAAGTTTGGGGTGAGTGACAGCTGGCCTTTGTGCATTCCTTCTGGATTGCCTCACATAAAGGGGTCTTAGGTGCATCCTGTCCCCACACAAAGTGCTGCATACCCCCTGAAATGAGTCTGGAGCCAGGGCAGGAAGTAAAAGGGCTATGTGCATTTCAAAATCCTCTCTGAACTCTCCACCACTTTAAAGACAGTTCTGGGCCCTTGGCAGTAAGCATAAAGTGCTGCTCCAGTTAGAACCAACGTATCACCAGTGCTGCACAGATCGGAACTGGCCCATCACTCCTGTTGTATAGATTAGAACCAGCGTATCAGCCCCATTGTGTGAATCAGGGTCGACGCATCATTTCCACAGCATGGAATGACCTTAGCGCATTGCCTTTGGAACTGCTGCATCTCGGAAAAACACATCGCCGCTGTCATAACTCCATCTTGTGCCCTACATGCGGACGGTTTTACTCACCAAGCTCATTTCACCTTTCTTATGTGGCACCTCTCTGCCATGAGTATTCCAAGTCAGCCTTTCCTTATGGCACCTTCCAGTCTCAAGCACTCCATGATTTCCCTTCCAGGACGCCTGAACCATTGGCCCTCCTGTGCTTTTGTTATGCAAATGTGGTCTGTTGTGCACTTGCAGATATCACATGTTTAGTTAGGACAGTTATTTTTCCACTGTGAACTACTGAATCATACCAGCATGCACTTGGGGTTCCATTGTACTTGTCTATTGTTGTCAATTACTATTTGCACCTGCCACCTGCAAGACCTCATATCCATTACAAGTGATCTTCCCCAGATTCATTGGAATATTCCATGCGGCCATGTGGGACATATGCCCTTCTGGAACATTCTTTGCTTCCTGTATAAATACCCCCTGTGAATCTGTATCAACGCTTGGCCTAATTCCAGTCCCATGGAAGCAATATCCCTTCACTCAGCTCTTGAGTCATCTGGAACTTCCAGCGCTCTAGTCTTCCAAGCCTTCCTGATGATCCCGTTACCAGGCATCTACGATGCTTCCAGTGTCTTCCTTCATGAGCTACGATTCTGCCTCCTCTTGAACTTCTTGCACCGAGTTTTCTGTCATCTTTGGATTCTAGTTTAAGTACTGTTATGGCTAAGTACTTTCCTTTCAGGTTAGTGCTCACTAATCTATAGGTTAGCAAATAATCCCAGGACTGATTCCGTTGAAGGTCAGAGCATGTTTCTGGAATTTGGACATTGATGGAGTATTCACCCCAGGAAGCCCAGTGCACTGGACTCTTTCATTGCAGCACTCTGAACTTTATTGCATCTGAACTGAAAATTTGCCATTATCTCTCTTGACAAGTATCTAGTATTCTGTGAAAAACTTCTAGAGTTTGAAGTAGAATTTGAGTTTGAATTGGAATCCTGTATGTTCTGGAGTGCCAGGAAATTTCCAGTTTATTCTTGAAATGGGTTCTGCTCTCTCTCATGCACTATCTATGATGACTTCTGTAAGTGTACAGGTATTGTAAACAATTGATAGATCATTTTGAGTTGGGAACCTATGTGTAACATTGCCTCTTGTTGTTTTTTGTCTATCACACCTGCATTGAGGATAACAAGGTCGACGGAGACCTGATCCTACTATGCAGTTCACGAGACAGCCAAGCAGTTCACTCAGTGACCCACGATCATCCTTTATTCTTTTATCCCATCTCCCTTCCCCTATGAGGGCAGGTTTTGGAACCAGGCAGTTGTAACTTGTTCCATTATGCTGCCCCAGCTGGACTTTTGCTCTTCCTGGCTCCGACCTGTAATTCGTTTCTGCTTTTTCCTTCTCCATGTCCCAGTTCTTACTTCCCTTCAATGGTGGTTCCCCTATTCCTTGCACCTGGTTGCTACTTTGCACCTGGTTCTCTCCCTGCACCAGTGCTCCTTCCCTGATCCTCCTGTTTTTTCTAGTTGGTGGACCCAGATTACAGTGGATCACATCTGACCTTTTTGCAGAGTCATCTTGTGCTACTGTATTCCAGGCTTGCCTTTTGATTTCTGATTCTGACTAGTTATTTGTGTTTGAGGCTTGTCTGTTGCTTATCTTGCCTCTTAGTCCCAGTTTGTGCCTTGTTCCTAGTTCTGACTGCACACATCCAGATCTGTCTTGCACACATTTCTAGTCTTGTATTCAATCTTCCTGTTCTGACTACATATTCTTGCCCTGTCGTCCTAGTTAGTATGCACATTTCTCATATTCCCAGTCCTGTGTATTTCAGTTCTGACCTTGACCCTTATTCCAGTTCAGCATTTCCCTGAGCACAGTACCTGTTTCTGTGTACCTCCCACTGTTCTCCTTGTTTTCTTATGTGTTATATTCACTGCTTCCAAGAGTGCCTTTTAGACTCCAAAGCGTGTGCCCTTGGCACAGAGCACCAAACAGCTCTCTTCCTCCACACAAGCTGTTGGGTGTCTCCCTGAACTCTGTGAGAATAATCTGCTCCTTGGCTTCTTGTAAGACCATTTTCATCTCACAGAGACATCACTTCGAGGAGCAGATGAACTACCATTTATGATATTTTTTCCATTTTGTCCTGCTTTCACCTTCCTTTTATTTGCACTCATGTGATCTCCATATTGTACACTACATACCTTCCATTTCCTTGTTCACTGCCTGTTTTCACCTGCTTCAGTCTTCAGCTTCAGTCCTGTTTTCCTCCCAGCCTTCAGGTACTCTCTTATTTATATTTTGCCTCTTCTCTGGACACCCTTTGTCTGCATAGAGAGAGCCCCCCCACCCCTGAGGCTACCTTACCTTGTTCCGAACTCTGCTATTTACCCTGACAGATTGTCCAGAACTAGCTAGATTCCTAACAAAATATGTTTTATTATTAAATTATGTTTCGTTGTATTTTCTTTATATTTTGAACTATTTTAATAACTTATTTAATTTCACATTATTTCCTAAGGGGATTTATGTGAAGTCTTGTGCTCGATTAGTGTGTATGGAAGGGTGTTGCGGTACCCATTGTTAACCACATGCGGTGCTGGACTTACTGCCTTTTCTTATTTGGTGGAAGTAACTTACACTCATACATTTGGATCTACCCTTTTTCAGGAGAAGGAGTGTAAGTCTCCACTTATGCATAACTTTATACTCAGATTTTGTGACTAGCCAAAAGTAGTACAATTACTGAAAAGGGTAAGAGTAAATTACATATGTAAATTACTTACAAGTGTAAATTATCTCTGTGAATAGCCCCAACAATGTGTTGCCTGTAAAATGAATGGTATTAATATAGCTGATGAACCCTGTCATTTCTTCAGTATTGTAGTGGGTGAATGGGAACTGGTGTTTGGAGATACCTGGTAGCTGAACTACATTTTGTAAAAGGTTTATGTGATTGATTGGGTTACAATTATCACTATGGTTTACTTATCTAATATGATAGTCTCTATTCTCTATGTAAGGCGGCTGTGAATTCTGCATAATGTATGCATGAACCACAAATCATGCAAGTGCAGAAGCCCCCAACCCAACTAAACAGCAAAGCAGTAGGCAAAGAATACTGCAAAAATAGAAGGAAACAGTTTGGAGGACATTTTATAATAATCAAAAAAAGTGTTTCCCATACCATTTAGAACTAGGACTCAATTTTTACGATGAAAATCTTTCACGACCCACCTATCTTTAATGGACATCAGTGATTTTTTAATGTAATTATTTTTTAATACTATGGTTTTACATTGATCAATAAATATCAGTATGAAAAATCTGATTACTTACACTTTTGCCAATGAATATCAGAGCAGTTGGTACACGCCTCCTTTTATGAAATACATTGTGGTATGGTAAACCTAGAGGTCACTCTGACTCACCAATCCATATTGTTAATCATAAGTTGCCGGATCATGTTATCATTCCAAATAACAGCCAGTAGGCCATGAGCTAGGACCCCAAATTTAGACCATTAGCACCACTCGGGGGACGGAATCTAACATGATTTTTTTACAAGGTATGGATGCCTAGGGATGGAAAATATGTGATGGCAAGTCATCACTCTTTGCCTTTTATCTGATATTATTGGATTAACAACCTGTAGGAAAGTCCTCCTTTTTGCCCTGGTCACCCCCACACTTTTTGGACAGGTACTGGTGGTTACTGACTCTTGGCTGTGCCCTGGGTACTGCTTACCACTCCCAAGGCCAGTGCTCTGTGTAAAGTGGATATGCAAATTAGGCTAATTATAATTGGCTAAGTTAACCTACCTATAAGTCCCTAGTATATGTTAGGGCATGTAGGTTTAGGGACCACCGCATAGGTAGTGCACCCATAGGTGCACTGCTGAGGTGCCCAGTGTCAATTTAAAGGCAAGCCTGCCTTGCTGGCTGCTTTTAAATTAAAGTTATATGCAAATTCGACTATGGAATTAAAAGTAGTTCCAAAGTCTTAAACTACCTTATTTTTACATATAAGTCACCCCTAAGGTGTGCCCTATGTGCCCCTAGGGCTGGGTGCCATGTAACTATAAGCAGGGACCTTATAAAAGTAGTTTTATAAGCCCTGGTGAGGTAAAAACAGCCAAATTCATTTTTCCCCTCATTGTAGTAAATGGCCTTCATAGGCTAGAATGGGGAGACTTTATTTTAATTTTTAAAGTCCCCTTAAATGACAGATACAAAGAGTTTGGTATCAAATTCATTGTTATAATAAATCCCACAACTTCCAGTTGTTGGATTTAATATAACTTGTTCAGGTAAAGAGTTTTAAACTTTACCTTAAAAGTTGCCAATTTCAGCCCTTCATTGTTTTTGCTGCTGTGCCCTGATTGGCCAGCCTCTGGCAGCCTGGCCAGGCTGCCTTGATGAGGTGTGAAGTGGCCTGGCTTCACACAAAGAGATGTGCCTGTGGGAGGGAATTTCCCCTCAGCAGATGGTGAGGCAGGAAGGGGGAGGGCTGCCAAACTGGTCTTCAAAGGCAGAGAAGGACATTTGGAGCAACCCAGCAACACCCCCACATCCTGCAACCCCAGACAACTAGGTGCCCCCTTGATTAGATTAGGAGAGGGCAGGAGAGGGGTGTGTTTATGATTTTTAGCCACACCAGTGGGTGTGCTCAGCCAGATGTACCCTCCAAAAATCAGATTCAGCCATGATGGGTTTTTGGAGAATGTTGCCTCCTGGGATTTATTTTTGCCACACTTCCCAGGAAGTGATCATCACAGGGGGAAGGACCCTGCACCTGATTGGAGAATCAGGACCCCTCTGTTTTTCACTCAGGAGCAAGGATAAAACTGGCAGACCTGCACCCACACCTCAGATCCCCATCAGATTCCAACAAGGAAGAACCAAAGGAGAAGAAGGACTGCCCTGCTGGACCCCTGGCCTGCACCTGGAACCTGCACTCAGAAGGACTGCACCAGCCGCACACTGGGCTTCACCACAAGAAGGACTTTGCCTGGCTTCAACTGGTTCAAGAAGGGACTCCCTGTTTGCTACAGGTGAAAAATTGCTAACCAGAGTCCCCTGCACCAAGTCCTGAAGAAATCAACCAGCTGACCACTGCCCAGTGTCCAAAAAGGAGTTTGCTCCAGGTGCATTCTGGGAGCATCATCTCAGAGCTTCTGGACCCTTGGGGTGAGCTGTGGACCCCAAAAGAACCTTAAAAGAACATCTGGGAGAAGCCCCAGAAGTTTGAGGAACTTTTGAAAAAAAGCTCCATAGAGGGACCGACCCACCGCAGCAACTCTAGCCAGCTTGCCTCAACCGCGACCCGGCCTGATTTGAAGGTTCGTCCCGGTAAAGAAAATCTCCCAAAAAGAGACTAAGGTCCATATTTATACTATTTTAGTGCCACATTTGTGCCGCTTTTTGACGCAAAAACGGCGCAAACGTACAAAATACAATTGTATTTTGCAAGTTTGCGCCACAAAATTATGCAAATGCAGCACTAAAAAAGTATAAATATGGGCCTAAGTCCGAAGGTAAAAAGTCGACTGGGACCTCCCAGCCAGCATTTCCGAGGAGGGCTCCAAGGACGTCGGATCAAGATCCAGGTTTACCCCGGTCGATGGATTTTCACCTCGAAAAAAACGACTAAGTCCGAAGGTAAAAATCTTCACCGAGGATTCCAGCAACGCGTATCCGGAGAAGAGTTCCAGGAGGTCGGATTGGACTGGCAGGTTCGTCCCGCTGAAGAAAATCTTCAGAAAAACGACAAAGTGCAAAGGTAAACTTTTGACCGAGGCTTCCAGCGGCCTGTAGCCGAGCCGGGCTCCATCTCGGTCGGACTTAAACTTTGACTTTGCCCCGGGCGAGGTGCAACCAGATGACCCGATTGGCGCATTTTGTTTCTAGGCGCTATTTTTATAAATTGGTTTTGGATTTTTAAACAGTTTCCTGTGTTTTATTTAATTACTGTTTTGTGATATTTGAATGTTTTAGACTCTGGCCCTCATTCCAACCCTGGCGGTCATGGACCGCCAGGGTGGAGGGACACGGAAGCACCGCCAATAGGCTAGCGGTGCTTCCAGGGCCATTCTGACCGCGGCGGTAAAGCCGCGGTCAGAAAAGGGGATCTGGCGGTTTTCCGCCGGATTTCCCCTGGCCCGGAGAATCCTGGATTCCGACCCCCTTCCCGCCAGCCTATTCCTGGTGGTTTACACCGCCAGAAACAGGATGGCGGGAACGGGTGTCGTGGGGCCCATGCCACTGGCATGGGCAGTGCAGGGGCCCCCTAACAGGGCCCCATAAAGATTTTCACTGTCTGCTTTGCAGACAGTGAAAATCGCGACGGGTGCAACTGCACCCGTCGCACCACTGCAACTCCGCCGGCTCCATTCGGAGCCGGCTTCATTGTTGCAGGGTCTTTCCCGCTGGGCCGGCGGGCGCCCTTTTGGCGGTCACCCGCCGGCCCAGCGGGAAAGTCGAAATGACCCCCGCGGTCTTTCTACGGGGTTACTTTGGCAGGCGGCGTCCGCTGCCTGCCAAAGTCAGAATGACCCCCTCTGTCTCCTAAGTTAAGCCTTGTCGCTCGTTGCCAAGCTACCAAGGGTTGAGCTGGGTTTAATTTACTGAGACCTAACTGGCCCTAAGTGGAGGTTAGTGGCCTATTGCTAAGTGTAGGTACCTACCTGCCCTTACTAATAACCAATTTTCCAACACAACCATAGCCAAAAAAAATAATGGTTTTCATATTTTTGATAACTAGCATACAAACTCATCATAATATGTGGAAAAATAAATCGAATACCACCAGATTGGATAATTTCATCATAATTTAAAAATAATTATGATTATTAATTGTAATAATAATATACGCCCTCATTACAACCCTGGCGGTCGCTGTTAAAGCAGCATTAATACCGCCAACAGTAAAAAAAATGGTATCACGACCACAGCGGAAACCGCCAACATAGACAGCCACTTTAACACTCTGATCGCAACGGCGGTAGCAACAAACACTGCAGTGGTAACCGCCAACAGACAGGCGGAAGACAATGTACCGCCCACCGTATTACAAGGCACCAATCCGCCAGCTTTTCCGGGGTGGTACCAACGACATCAAAAGCATGGCCGAAACTGAACAACGAAGGGGAACCACTCCCCTTCTCGACACTCCACGAAGAACCAGGACGCCATGGAGCCCGAATTGCCTATCCTACCAATGTTGGTGTATCTACTAATACACCACGAAGTAGAAAGAAGGCGGCGACGACAACGGTGAGTACTGCACCTAGCACACAGGGGAGGGGGGAAAAGAGAATGACACACACATGTGGCATGCAACACCCTCACCCCCCACCCTTACCCACAACACCATACACACAAACATATCCAACAACATTATAGACACACCCCGTCACCCCCTGGAAGAACGCAAGGACAAAAGCAAATGAGTCTAACCAGTGTTATATTGGAACAATCAGAAATATCAAGAGAAAGCAAATTATCTTTATATACAAATATTTACATTAAGTACACAAGGCCGTACACTGTCCCTTGTTAATGTCCGTAGACTAGTGGTCCCAAAAAGCATGGGCGAAGCCCACACATGACACCTGCCTCAAAATGGAGAGAACACTGGCAGGGGCATCAGGTAAAAAAAAAACAGACACCTCAGGGGGAAGGGGAGGGGGGCATCTCAGCCGGAAGATAGTACGACGCCACTGCTCCTCGAGGGGGCTCCATGCCCACTGCCTGGTCCTGCAGAGTGCAAAGCCACAGTCTCTCATGTCTCTCAAGTGGGTGGGTTGCCCACTGCCTGCTCCTGGGGAGTGCAAAGCCACAGTCTCTCAAGTCTCTCAAGTGGGTGGGTTGCCCGCTGCCTGGTCCTGGAGAGTGCAAAGCCACAGTCTCTCAAATCTCTCAAGTGGGTGGGTTGCCCACTGCCTGGTCCTGGGGAGTGCAAAGCCACAGTCTCTCAAGTGGGTAGGTTGCCCACTGCCTGCTCCTGGAGAGTGTAAAGCCACAGTCTCTCAAGTGGGTGGGTTGCTCACTGCTTGGTCCTGGGGATTTCAAGGCCACAGTCTCTCTAATGGGGGGTTTGCCCACTGCTTGGTCCTGGGGAGTGCAAAGCCACAGTCTCTCTAGTGGGTGACATGTTCTACTGGTTCTGGAGGGGGCTTTGTGCCCAGAGTGCTTCATCCTGCCAAGGACTGGGTGAGTGGATGCATTTCTCCACTGGTTCTGGAGGGGGCTTTGTGCCCAGAGTGCTTAATCCTGCCAAGGACTGGGTGAGTGGATGCATTGCTCCACTGGTTCTGGAGGGGGCTTTGTGCCCAGAATGCTTTATCTTGCCAAGGACTGGGTGAGTGGATGCATTTCTCCACTGGTTCCGGAGGGGGGCTTTGTACCCAGTGATGCTGCACCTGGGGTGTGGCAGTTCACATCCTCTCACCTGGGTGTCTGAGCCACGCGATGTACCTGGAACAGGTAGCATGATACTCCATGGAGGCAGAGCCACACTCCATCCTGCGGCGACTTAGGCTGCCAACTGCTGGTCGTGCCAGTGCTGGAGGTGGTGCCTCAAGTGGCGTGTCCAGGGTCCAGGACATCACCTGCAGACTTGGACGGCTGCCCACTGGGGATGCAGCTGACGTCCAACAGAGTGGTACCGGCTGGCACGTGGCGGTGCAGATGGTGGTGCAGGTGGCGGTGGCTGCGGCGGAGATGCTGCCGGTGCTGGCCGTATTGCAAGTGTCTGTTGTGGTGGAAGTAGACACCATACCGTCTCCGGCAGCCTCGGATGGCTGATCCTCGGGGAGGATGCTGCAGACTGACGTTGTGGCAGCGGCAGTGCAGGTGGCGGTGCAGGTGGCGGTGCAGGTGGCAGTGGAGGTGGCGGTCATTGCTGTGGTGGTGACTATGGTGCAGGTCACTGCCATCCCTGACGAAATGGTGGTCACCAGCCCCTCAGCAAGAGGCATCATGCCCTGAGGTGACTTGCCCTTTGTCTTGAGGCCCTTCCCAACCTTGGCAGTCGCTGTAAGGACCTTGGCACTGTCCTCTTTGTGTTTGGGTGAGGCCTTGCTGGGTGGGTGGTGAGACTTTCCCCTGCTGGAAGCCGGGCCCTTTTTGACCTTTGCAGGTTGCAGAATAGGGTGGTCCTTCATATCTCTAGGTGGCACTCTGGCAGCTGTGACCGGTGCCCCCTTCGAGCCTACCGGACTTGCAGGGACCACAGCGGATGCGGATTTGGTGGGTGAGGTGCTGGGCTGGGATCTAGACATCCTGGCCCTAGTGGAAGGTCGGGGGGGAGGTGTAGGGCAGAGGTTAATGTTAGCTAGGAAACGTTTTTTAGACACACTGGGATGGGAAGATGGAGAGGGTGTGGGAGTGGAGGAAGAGATACTGTTTGTAGGAGGTGTACGTCTGCTGAGTTTGGGTGAAGGTGCATGGGCTGGAGGCTGTCGTGAGGTAGATGGCTGTTGAGTGGGTGTATGCCTGCGTTTGTGTACTTTGGGAGGAGGGCTCACAGACACACTGGGAGAGGACACAGGGGACGTGTGAACGATAGTGGGGGTGGTGATTGCACATGAGCGGTGTGTTGTGATGAGCATGCTGGTGTTGGAGGCAGTGGCTGATGATGTAGTACATGCAGGTGTGAGTGGAGACGAGACTGGGAGGGAGGTGGAGGACGTGGAGGAGGGGGACACAGTGGAGGAAGTGGATGTTGGTATGTGTGCATGGGTATGGTGCTTGTGTGAGTGCCTGTGGAATGTGTGGTGCTTATGTTTTCCTGAGCCACTTTTGTGTGTTGATGTGTGTGCATGCTGGTCTGATGGTGTGCTTGGGATAGGCTGAGGTAGAGGGGATTGGGTCTGGGTAGTGGAAGTTGGAGGGGGGAGGCTGGACACAGGAACAATGGCTGCCATCGGTGCTGAATCCAGAGCCTGAAATGCTCCCTGTTGGGCCGCCACACCAGAATGAATTCCCTCCAGGTATGCATTTGTTTGCCGCAAATGCCTCTCGACAACCTGGATGGCCTTCAGAATGGCTGACTGCCCAACAGTGAGGGATCTTAGGAGGTCAATAGCCTCCTCAATGAGGGCAGCAGTGCTGACTGGGGCAGGGCCTGAGGTGCCTGGGGCGAAGGAGATGCCCACCCTCCTGGGTGAGGGGGCATGGGAAACTCACTGAGGGGCTGCTGCGAGGGCGGTGCTGGTAAGGGGGGTGGCGGCTGTACCTGTTGTTGGGGTGGCACAGAGGTGTTCGCCACCGCCAGGGAGCTTCCATCAGAGGAGGAGTCGCTGTCGCTGGTATCTCCTCCTGTCCCCGTCGTGGAGCTCCCCTCTCCCTCCGTCCCACTGGTGCCTTCACCCTCTGTGGATTCACCTTCATGGGCCATGTGGGATGCAGCTCCCTCCGTCACCGTTGCCTCTGCTCCTCCGCCAGATGATGCTAATGCACACAAGGACAGGGTGACAAAACAAGAAGGGGAGGAAGATAGAGGACACACATGGTCAATGCCAGCAACACCACTACCGTTGGGGGACACAACACACACAGAGCTGCCGTGTGCACTAGGCCTTGCCCCACCAGTCACTATGGTAGTCACCACACCATGGTGTACAATGCCTAACGCCAACATATGCACACCTGACACCCACAGGACCCTGCACACTAGTAGCTGTCCAATTGTACCATTGGGGTAGGGGTGCGTCTGAGCCTGCAAACAAGGGAGCTACCCTGGCATGTCCGCCCTGGCCTAGGGGCACCCACAGCCCACAACTCCCACACAGCTGGTTCCTAAACCGCGCTGTCAGCTTTCTGAAACTGTACTCACCCACTTGTGGCTGCTGTGATACCCTCAAGCGCCCATCCAACTCCGGACAAGCCACCGCCAGGATGAGGAACATCAGGGGGGTCATGGTGCGACAGGCACCCCTTCCACATTGGGAGGCCAACCCCACTTGGGCCTCCGCCGTCTTCTTGCTCCAGCAGTGCAGGTCATCCCATCTCTTGCGTCAGTGGGTGCTCCAGCTTTGATAGACCCCCGAGGGTCCGCACTTCCTTGGCAATGGCACACCAATACCCTTTTTCTGGTGGGCGCTGACCTAGAGGAAAGGTACAAGAGGAAAGGAAATTACTCACCCGTCCAGACCGTCATTCTCATTGCCCACCAGTTCCCACCCATGCCCTGACGCACATACACTGACCATCCTCACATGCAGCCCTCAGCTGCCCCAACATGTGTCTTCTGGCCACACCACTTCAAACAGGCATTGCCCACGCATCATGCTCACAGTGTACTCACCTGTTTGTCTGGAGGACCTTAGAGTAGCGTGTACTGGAGGAGGACCCCATCCACCAGTTTGTCCAACTCCACCGCAGTGAAGGCAGGGGCACTTTCCCTAGACACTCGAGCCATTGTCGCTTCCAGACTGAGGTCACAGCAGCACTTGCAATGTAGGTCCTCTCCTGTTGAAGGTCAGGTATCAAGTGAGTGAACAGATAGAAAATGGTGGTGATGTCCACAGCGGTGCGTACCGTCACCACCGGCGTGCATGGCCATTGGCTCCTGGAACCCAAAGTGCCCAATGATAACCAATGCTGAGTTGTGCGGCGGTCTTGGACCGCCTACCGCAAAGCTGCACAACACCAGCGCAGTTAGCTCATTTCCCCTTGTCCCTCCTCACAAGTCAGGCTGCCGCCATTTCAGGGGGGCACATGGGATGGCACCTAATTGCATCACAGCACTTTTAGGGACATATACGGACTAACTACTTCACACACGGATGTACTAACTTTACAGCAGACACAGTTGTGCAACCTATGTGGTAAATGACCCTCTGCTCACTGTTCTCCTCCATAGGCTACAACCGCTGGGGCAGATGATGAGATGGCGTCATCTCCTGGTGTACAGACCCCTGGTGGACCTGTTGACAATGGAAGACAGACACATCATAATCACATACAGACTTGATCGTGCCACAATCCAAGACCTGTGTGCCCAAATGGAGCCAGATCTGATGTCATCTATCCACAAGCCCACAGGAATCCCCCCACTAAGGTCTGTCCGTCAGTGCTCCATTTCCTGGTAAGTTCTCCTTTCAAAGAACAGTGGCCATGGCATCAGGGATGTCTCAGCCAATGTTTTCTAACGTGTTGACCAGAGCGTTGCCTGCCCTGCTGAAACACATGCGCAGCTACATCGTCTTCCCCCAGGTGGAGGATTTGCCCACCATGGAGGCTGACTTTTATGTCCTGGGACATATCCCCAACATCATTGGTGCCATTGATGGTACACATGTGGCATTTGTCCCCCCCCCTCGCAGAAGTGAACAAGTGTACAGAAATAGAAAAAGCTACCATTTGATGAATGTGCAAATGGTGTGATTGGCGGACCAGTACATCTCCCATGTGAATGCCAAGTATCCTGGCTCTGTGCATAATGCCTACATTTTGAGGAATAGCAGTATCCCTTATGTGATGGGCCAACTTCAGAGGCATCGGGTGTGGCTAATAGGTGAGCCCAAGGTCCCCACACAGTATGAGTAGGTATCTGGGTATGGGGTAGTCCCTAAGGGTTAGTGTGTGTCTAACAGGTAGTCCTCAGAATTTTCAAGTGACTCTGGTTAACCCAACCTCTCATGGCTACTGACCCCAGTGATGAATGCCAGGACAAGAGCAGAGGACCACTACAATGAGGCACATGGCCGAACTAGGCGTATTATTGAGAGGACGTTCGGCCTCCTGGAGGCCAGATTCCGGTACCTCCATCTAACAGGTGGATCCCTATACTACGAACCGAAGAAGGTGTGTCAGATAATCGTGGCATGCTGCATGTTGCACAACCTGGTATTGAGACGCCACGTGCCTTTTCTGCAGGAGGATGAGCCTGGTGATGGTCTTGTGGCAGCAGTGGAGCCTGTAGACAGTGAGGAAGAGGAGGCAGAGGAAGAAGATATTGACAACAGAACGAACATCATCATGCAGTACTTTCAGTGACACAGAGGTAAGAGACTGTAACGCCTCCTCACATTTCAAAATACTGTAGGACATTGTACAAGTCAGCCTCTTAACCTCTGTCTACGGACACTGACTGTTCCCTTTGGATTTACTTTTTTCAGATCTGGGTACCACATCCTGCCTTCTGCTATATGTACTGCTGGCCAACAACTGTTATACATTGGTATGAGTAAATGAGCATTTACATTGCTATTTGTTGTGAATGTTGTCATTATACATTTGTGAAAGATCAGACTGACTCCAGATTGTTTTGTGATTAAAGGGTGATTATTTAGGGGCTTATGAGTATAGGGATATGTGCAGGGGCTGGGGTGATGGTGGAGGAAGGTCGATAGTAGAGTCCAGTCTCTTGGTATCACAGGTGCATTGTCCAATGGGGCATAGGAAGGGGAGTAATGGCAGTTCAAGTTGGACAGGATGACATAGTGGGGCAGAAGGGTGACAATCAGGAGAGTCTTATTTCCTGGCGGGGGTTTGGCAATGTTCTCTGTCTTCTGCCTGGATCGCAGGGAATGTTTGCGGGGTGGTTGTCCTGAAGGGGGTGGGGTGCTGGTGTGGTGGTCCTGTGGCAGTGCCTCTTGTCCACTAGCGCCGGCGGAGGTGGAAGGCTGATCCTCGGTTTGGCTAGTGTCAGGGGGGCCTTTGTTGTGCCACTGCCTCCCTCGTGGTCTTTCCTATGTCAGCCAGCACCCCTGCTATGGTGACCAGGATGGTGTATATGTTGGTGAGGTCCTCCCTGATCCCCATGTAGTGTCCCTCCTGCAGCCGCTGGGTCTCCTGAAACTTGGCCAGTGCTGTGCCCATGGACTCCTGGGAATGGTAGTATGCTCCCATGATGTTGGAGAGTACCTCATGTAGAGTGGGTTCCCTGGGCCTGTCCTCCCCCAATCACACAGCAGTCCTCCCAGCTTCCCTGTTGTCCTGTGCCTCTGTCCCCTGAACCGTGTGCCCACTGCCACTGACCACAAGTCCCTGATCGTCCTGGGTTAGTGGGTTTGCCTGGGGTCCCTGTAGTGGTGGACACACTGCTGATTGACGTGTCCTGGGGACAGTGGCATGGGCCCGCTGGGTGGGTGCTGTGGTGGTGTTTCCTGAGGGGGGAGGTTCTGTGGTGGTTTGTGACTGTGGCAGTGTAACCGACTATCCAGAGATCCTAGATGGGCCAGGCTGGTCATCGTGATCCAGGCGTGCAGAGCTGCTGTCATCACTGTGGGCCCCTTCTGTGGGGGACTGGGTATGGCTGGCACCTCCTGTCCGGTGACGTTGGGTAGGGGTCCTGTTGGGATGTAAATGCATTGTTATTTATCATAATTTTCACTTACAATTTCAAATATTAATAGTTGTCACATCTTTGTCACAACTTTTACAGGCAATATATGTCATGCATGAATATAAACACAATTTTATCATTCACATTCATCGTCATCATCTTCTTCTGATTAGGTGTCATCATTCTCTGCATCTGTTTGTGTTTTTCACAGAACGAACATCATCATGCAGTACTTCCAGTGACACACAGGTAAGAGACTGTAACTCCTCCTCACATTTCAAAATACTGTAGGACATTGTACAAGTCAGCCTCTTAACCTCTGTCTACGGACACTGACTGTTCCCTTTGGATTTACTTTTTTCAGATCTGGGTACCACATTCTGCCTTCTGCTATATGTACTGCTTGCCAACAACTGTTATACATTGGTATGAGTAAATGAGCATTTACATTGCTATTTGTTGCAAATGTTGTCATTATACATTTGTGAAAGATCAGACTGACTCCAGATTGTTTTGTGATTAAAGGGTGATTATTTAGGGGCTTATGAGTATAGGGATATGTGCAGGGGCTGGGGTGATGGTGGAGGAAGGTCGATAGTAGAGTCCAGTCTCTTGGTATCACAGGTGCATTGTCCAATGGGGCATAGGAAGGGGAGTAATGGCAGTTCAAGTTGGACAGGATGACATAGTGGGACAGAAGGGTGACAATCAGGAGAGTCTTATTTCCTGGCGGGGTTTGGCAATGTTCTCTGTCTTCTGCCTGGATCGCAGGGAATGTTTGCGGGGTGGTTGTCCTGAAGGGGGTGGGTGCTGGTGTGGTCAGTACTGTGCCAATGGTCTCCTGGGAATGGTAGTATGCTCCCATGATGTTGGAGAGTACCTCATGTAGAGTGGGTTCCCTGGGCCTGTCCTCCCCCTATCACACAGCAGTCCTCCCAGCTTCCCTGTTGTCCTGTGCCTCTGTCCCCTGAACCGTGTGCCCACTGCCACTGACCACAAGTCCCTGATCGTCCTGGGTTAGTGGGTTTGCCTGGGGTCCCTGTAGTGGTGGACACACTGCTGATTGACGTGTCCTGGGGACAGTGGCATGGGCCCGCTGGGTGGGTGCTGTGGTGGTGTTTCCTGAGGGGGGAGGTTCTGTGGTGGTTTGTGACTGTGGCAGTGTAACCGACTATCCAGAGATCCCAGATGGGCCAGGCTGGTCATCGTGATCCAGGCGTGCAGAGCTGCTGTCATCACTGTGGGCCCCTTCTGTGGGGGGACTGGGTATGGCTGGCACCTCCTGTCCAGTGACGTTGGGTAGGGGTCCTGTTGGGATGTAAATGCATTGTTATTTATCATAATTTTCACTTACAATTTCAAATATTAATAGTTGTCACATCTTTGTCACAACTTTTACAGGCAATGTATGTCATGCATGAATATAAACACAATTTTATCATTCACATTCATCGTCATCATCTTCTTCTGATTGGGTGTCATCATTCTCTGCATCTGTTTGTGTTTTTCACAGGTGAGAAGTCTGCACGTTAGTGCACATGAGGTCATTTAGACAGCAGACACATGTTGGCAGTTTGCAGTTCCTAATGGAGTTGCAAGCTAGCAGATCTAACACAGCCTAAGGTGCTCGCTGCCCCGCCATCGAGTCCACAACAAGTTGCTCTGCTCCCTTGTGTTTTTCCGACTTCCACCCTCTTCCAATTGGACTATATGTGAATCATTCAGAAGATATCTCTTGCTTATAGGGTTTGATAATTCACACTTTTAGCATGCTTCCTCTGACAGTCCTGCAAGGTGGGAGTTGGTGACTGTTTATCTTACCCTTCTTTGAGCAGAATAGGTGATGTCTCGTCATTCACCTGATGAACCCAACATTTTTGTACATTCAGCAAGCATGAGAATTGCTCCAATATGTAAATTAGTTCTTCAGAGAGATTTCATTTGTCTCTGAGCTGCAAAAATGTTTCCTGTGTGTCTGTTGGCAGACAGGATTTTGAATGTACTTACTTTTTCTTTTCCTGCACATGCGCTTTCTGTGCCACGCTGGTAAATGTGTGGAGACCTATCATAGCTCAACAAACATTTTCACCAAGAGTTGACTTTATCTTCACAATGTCAAGGACTCGCATGCGTATTTTAGTACCACATTTCAGAAACAATTTAGCCATGATTCTTTCATGGCATCCCAAACACATGATAAACACATCGATGTTATCTGAGCTTATCATTACTGCATCATGTCCCCAATAGCAGCTCATGCAGCACGCAGCAAGAAACAACCATCTGCTTCTTTGAGTGTACTGTTGAGATCTGGCACTCCGTGGTTCCCTTCAGATGTGATTCTGTAGCATTTATCTTTTTTTCTCAAATTTTACAAAATACTCTGGTTTCCTCCATTTGTTAACAAGAAATGAGATGAGAGTTGTTTTATTCCTTACCTGGCTTAGTAATTTCCTCCACTGTCTGACAATCTGAGATGCTCTGTAACTGGTGCCCGAGTTCTTCCCCTCTGATTGTCCTTTTGCTGTTCTTAATAGATGTCTCATTGCACGTATCAAAGCTCTCTCACAACGTTCTGTAGCATGACACTATCGAGTTGGGGCAACAATTTTCCTTGGTTGTCTGGGATTATGTGGAGGTTGTCAACAAACTTGGAGTCCAAGTTTCTTCTAACATGCTTCTTGATTCATCTATTCCCTGTATTCCTCTGCGTGTCATGAGGGTTTCAAGCCTTTCAGTGAGAGTCATCACACATATACCTCTTTGTTATGAATAATCACAGTTCTAATGTATTGAAATAGATCATCATGTGCTTCATCTCTCATATTTTTGTAGTAATCATCAGTTTAAATGCTAGATGCATGATCTTCCTCCTTTGCTTTAACTCTTGTATACTTCCTATTACAAGATGCACGATAATTGGCTTCTGCAGTCTCTATGTTTCCTTATATCTCACAATATCTAACAGTGGAAAGTGATTCCTTACTTGAGCTGCCTCTAACACAGTTTTCCATGATGAGTAGTCCTGCAGGCTTGTCAGTGTAACTCCACTCTGGACATTTGACCATAAATGAAATATACACTGAGAATCGGAGGGACAGGATGTGTTTGTTTCAGTCTTCTTCAAGATGCTGCATGGTCATTCACCACCAGCTCTACAAAAAAAAAAAAAATTAAAACATGAGTACATTTTACTTGGTGTACTTAATATACTCATAATTACTACTGTAAATATTATCAATTTGTATAATCACGTTTACTGTAATTATAACTTTAATAATAAAATTCGCACTAATAGAAATCATTAAAAAAGTTCCATTTACACCAAGGTATCTTGGGAGTGGAGTGGTAACTCACAAAAGGCAAAGAGTTATGACTTGCTATCACATATTTTCTTTCTCTAGATGTCCATACCTTGCCAATAAATCATATTAGAGCCCATCCCCCAAAGTAGTACCAATAACATGGTTGGCTACAGGCCTACAGTGGTATAATATTTTTTCTCCAGCAAAGGATAATAGGGAAACTATATGGAGAATTAGTCCAAATACTGCATGGGTTCAATGGACCATTCTATCAGGATGTACTTAGCCTTCATTTAACCATACATCGTGCTTTATTCCAGTCTCCAGTCAGCAACGGAGCTCCATGAGACAGAGGCATCCTGATAAATCAGTAAGAAGCCTAACCATCTGGGGTTACCTCTCACCAGCAACAATTGATTACCTCAGAGGCTCACTCTAGTTATTCAGGCCTGAACCAGGTTTTCTGGTACACTTCTTGTGATAACCATAAGATATATTGAACTTCCTGAAGGAAAGTCTCCTCAGAAGACATAGACGCAAGCCAATAGATGGATCACCCTTCAATGCGCACATCTCCAAACCAAATAAAATATTTTAAGCTTCTTAACCGCTCCCTTTTATAACAATATGTAACTGTAGACCAACCATGGTTATGTCAGGTCAAAACAACAAGGATTGAAACACCCAAAAGTTTTTTTCTGACGCGAACAATCACATATTAAATTAGCTTTTGCTGAACTTCTAATATACACACCAATTATGGAGAACCAATTACATATAATAAATCATAGTTATTTATCATAATGCAAGTCACCAAGGAGTTCAACGGCCACAAAGATACATGACACTAATGGAGCTCATTTATTCAGGTCTCAGTATTCTGAGGTTACTTGTCATTTTCTAATTACATGCAGTGTTTTGAATGTTTTCATTAGGTGTTATTTATGGTAACATTCTCTTAACTTCAAAATATAGTTGATGATGTGTCTCTTTACATGCGCAAACCTTATCACCTTTATTAAAAATTGAAAAGTTTGATGGTCTGTGTTTGATTTGGAGTTTCTTGTTGACACATAGGCCCTCATTCTGACCTTGGCGGTCTTTTCGCAAGACCGCTGAGTTACCGCCGCGGTGAAGACCGCCGACCGCGGCGGTGTGCCGCTGTGCGCATTCTGACCGCTGGGAGCGTTCCGCCGGAAAACCGCCAGCAGCCACACTGGCGGTCGGCGGGAAAGTGGAGACTGGTCAACCTCCACCGCCACGCCAGCAGAACACCGCCCCCAGAATTACGACCCACATTTCTGTGTGGCGGTCTTCTGTTGGCGGTCTTCTGTTGGCGGTCACGTCCCTATGGCTCCCGTCGCCTCCCGGAGGACCAACGCACAAGGTAAGTTGATCGTCCGTGAGGGGAGGGGGTGGGGGGGTGTTGTGTGATGTGTGCGTGCATGGGGTGTGCGTGTGAGTGTGTAGAGGGGGTGTGTGAGTGCGTGTATGCGGGCGGGGGGTGCTGCTGTGTCTATGGGTAATGTGTGCTGTTCGGCAGGTGCGCATGTCGGCATGTATGTGTGCGGGTATGTGTCCCCGTTGTGTATGTGTGTGTAGGGGGTGTGTATATGTGCATGTTGGGGGTGTGTGCATGTCGGGGTACATGTATGTGCATGTCGGGGTGGGGGTGGGGAGGGGGTTCGTACCACCTCTGGGGGGTGGCAGGGGGGTGGAGGGTGTGGGGGGAGGACTCAGGTGGGTAGTGGGGGGTGGGGGAGACCCCTATCAGTGCCAGGGAAGGAATTCCCTGACCCCGATAGTGCTTACCGCCATGGTTCGCACGGCGGTTCCCGCCCGCAAGAAACCGCGGCGGTAGGCAGGGTCATAATACCCTTGGCGGTCTTGGGACGACCGCCGGGCCGGAGTGCGCAAACTCCAGCCCCGCGGTCATGACCGCCGTGGCGGTCGGAGTGGAGAAGTAGCGGTCGGTCGCGGCGGGGACCGCCGCGGTCAGAATGCCATTTTTAATACCGCCGGTCTGTTCGCGGTCCGACCGCCGTCTCTCCGCCGACCGCCAGGGTCAGAATGAGGGCCATAATGTGTGACTGCTTTACATGGCGTGGATGGGCTCCACTGTAGCTGTTTCTTAAATGTCGAGCTACATTTTAATAGGAAAGTAATCTCTATACATATTTAGCAGTCAACTATGTCCTGTCATAGCAGCACCGACAGTTATTTTCCAGCATCCAGTGCTCTTGGGCTAGAGCTACCAAACGCAAGTCATTAGAATCGCTGCTGCTCAATGGCTTCCTGGAGTGGGTGCTATGGATAACGATGGTCTACTTTCTGTTCAGTTGTTTTAGTACATTTTAATGATTGGAATGTTGAAAAGTGATTCATGCTGATCAGTAAATTCTGCCACTAGTTAGTAGAAGAGTAATAATAAACTGTCAACTCTGAATTCATAGAAATAAATTGGTTCATGCTCTAGTAGTTTGTATAGGTCTCATTATTTATTGCTTAGAACTCAGAAACTCACTTGGCTGAGTGCTTCAGAAGAGATTCTTTTGCTCACTCCTGTGTCATAATGTTCCTTCAGAAATGATAATTACAATCCTCTTTGCTGAACAATAATTTAATTGGTATGACCAGTGCCTTGAATGCAGGCTCTGCACGTTAATTTGAGGGTTCATTGTATTATATGTGTGAAACCATTCCTCTGCATTATTTAAATGTTCAGATTTGCAATGCATTTGTATAACAGAAATCTTATTTTCATCATTAAGGTTAATCTGAATTTTGCAAAAACATTTCCCACACACGTGATTTTAGTTCTGTAACTATTTGGAAGCTTGTATTCACTTCGTAGCATATAACTACAATTGAAAATAATGGCATAATAGAAATATGCAAACCCACAAGGCCTATTCACGTAGGAAAGTACTTACAATTCTAACCACAGACCAAGCATATTTCAGTGCAAGTGTTTGTTGGCGAGCTCGGTCGCATGGTGATATTTGTGACTAGATATTATTGCATGATTAATATTTTCATAGTTTATGTTGTTCACTTTACCTTATTGATGGCGAAAATTTTGAGCTGTACGCCCACTTTTTCTTTGATCTTTGTTCAACTCTTCCCAACTCCCATACAGCATGTTTTCCTTTATGCGCCCATGATTTGCAAAGACATCCCCGTTTCCATCAAGACCACTCCTAGGCCGCTTAAACTTAGGAAAGAGTTGAAGACTCACCTCTTTAGAGAACACTATCTCACAATGCATCAACCATCCACAACCCAGCTTCTTCTATTACTCATTGACCCTATGCTTGCCTTTGGCCATCTACAATACTCCACTGCCTTTTTCCTAGGTTTGTGCTATAGAAATTCCATATACAAACATAGGTAATGGTTAGTGGCTGGTCTTTAAAAGAGATATACATTTGTAATAGTTCTAAGGAGTGATGATCTATAATGTAAAAAAAATAAACTGCATAAAATATCCCCTCAAACGCCTGTCCTGCTATTCATTAAGCAGTAAACTCTGTTTTGAGAAGATCTTCCCTAAATATTACTGAGGTGTAGTAGACTTCGATGCATGAAAGTCAGTTAAAAAAAGTTGTCATCTTTGGTTCACATCTAAGATATTTCCAAATAAGACACCATCTTAGACCAGGAATTGACTTCATTTTTTAGACATCACTTTCAAAGAGAATTCCTTGCTTCTCCTGGGGGACATATTAGTGCTAAACTGCCTTTCAGTGTTAATATCCTCCTGTCATATCTGACTAAGAGCACTCAGAAGTACTTTCAACCCACCATGGGCAGCACACTTTATTCTCAGAATAATCAGCTGAACCTGTGAACCATATCACATGTTTTCTTGAACTAGATTTCTAATTTGTGTTACACAACATGGTATTAGTGTCAACTGACTATCCCTTGGAGATGTAAGGATCCGAAGAGAATGTATATAGGGGGGACATGCTGAGGTCTATTAATTTAAGACTTTCTTTGTCGGCTCGAATGGGAATCTATGAGGATCAGATATACAACAAAACATTGACACACGATGATCATATTTAGAATAGTTAAGTAATTAGTCTTCTCGTGGTGCAGGCTCAGAGTCCTATTAACAGATATTTTTCTTTTGTTCATTTAATTTTTATTTTTTTCAATAAACATAAAAAGTTAAACAAAATGAATACATGGTAGGAATCCACAACACCTTTTTACAGAACCAGTAAAATATTGAATTACACGTTTAGAGGGCCTTTTGATTTTCACAAAACGAACAGAGATAAGTATAGCTGATGTTAGAAATAGGGTCTCTAATTGACAGCCAGTTTACACCTTGTCCAAGTAGGGGCCCTCTCTCTAGTTAGGGTAAGGGAATCACACACCTAAGGCAACCCCTGTGTAAAGTATTTGTACATACACACACAGTAACACAGTGAAAACACCACAAAAGGACTCCACACCAGTTTAGAAAAATATCTAAATCAAACAAGACCAAAACAACCAAAATATAACATACACAAGAAAATATATCACTTTTTAAAGTAAAAAAAGTCTTAATCCATCAAAGTCAATGGTTACATTGTTTTAGTACAAAGTACCTGGTATGCATAAAAAATAAAGCTGCAGGAGAGGTGATGCGTCAGAAGCAAGTGATGCATCGATTCCTTACTCACAAGTGAGGCCATGAGTCAATTCTTTCCCCGTCGGGTAGGAGATCCATCTATTCTTTCCCTGTAGGAGAACGATGTGTCGATTTCCGGACACGCAGTCTCAGGTCCTTGCTGAGATGTTGAAGACCCTACCTATCCCTGTCCTGGCATCAGACACACTCTAGGGTGTTGGAGACTGCTTTGTGTAAGGACAGGCACAGCCCTATTCAAGTGCAAGTTTCAGCTCATCCCTCCACTCTAGCCCAGGAAGACTCATAAGGATAAACATGACACAACTCAGCTCCCTTTGTGTGACTATCTAGAGTGAATTCACAAACAGCTCAACTATCAGTCTTACCCAGACGTGTATTCAGCAGCCAGGCAGAGGCAAAGAATGGTTATGCAAGAAAATGCCCACGCTCTTAAAGTGGCATTTTCAAACGTACAATTTAAAAATCAACTTTACCAAAAGATATATTTGTGAAGTGTGAGTTCGGAGACCCCAAACTACAAATCTCTATCTGCTCCCAATGGGAAACTCCACTTAAAAGATATTTCAAAGCAATCCCCATGTTAACCTATGGAAGAGATAGGCCTTGCAATAGTGACAATAGAATTTAGCTTATTTCACTATCAGGACATGTAAAACACAGCAGTACATGTCCTACCTTTTAAATACACTGCACCATGCCCTCGGGCCTACCTTAGGGGTGACTTACATGTAGTAAAAGGGAAGGTTTGGTCACTTGCCAGGTCGAACTGGCAGTACAAAACTGCACACACAGACAATGCAGTATCAGGTCTGAGACAGGTTCACAGTGCCACTCATGAGGGTGGCACAATTAGTGCTGCAGGCTACTAGTAGCATTTGATTTACAGGCCCTGGGCACACACACTGCACTTTACTAGGGACTTACTAGTAAATCAAGTGTGCCAATCATGAAGAAACCAATCACCAATACAATGTAGACAGAAAGTACTTGCACTTTAGCATTGGTCAGCAGTGGTAAAGTGCCCAGAGTTCTAAAGCCAACAAAAAACAGGTCAGAAGAAAAAGAGTAGGAAGAAGGCAAAAAGTTTGGGGATAACCCTGCGACAGGGCCATTTCCAACACTGATATGTGTTCACATGAGGGGAGACATAACAAAATGAATGACATAAAAAGACCATTGCCATTCTGTGTTTATGACAGGGATAGCGATGAATGAAGAGCATTCACATCAGGAATATTCCAAATTGATATAATAGGCCATGGACTTCTTTAGCTTCTTATGACTCTCTTGGGAAAGGGATCAACAAATAGAATTGTTTTAGAAACTAATTTGCAGACCATTTAAAGGAACCACATCAAACATCATTTTTGAATTGTGTGGTGAAAAGTGCCCACATTTCATAGAAAAACATAAGTGACCTTCCAGTGACTTGGGGCTAGGTTCTACCTTGAACAGCTGTCTCATTACAGATGTTTTCATCTAGAATATTTTATCTATGAATTCATCTGGCTGTGCAATGCACTGAAAGGGTCATACTCATGCCTTTAACCCAGACTTTTATAACTGCAGTACACTCACGGGGCACTCAGGCCACCAATGAGTGAATGCATGCTACACATCAGTATGCCCAAATACAAATCTTGCGGGGTTTCCTTTAGGTCCACAAGGGTTCATCCGAAGTGAAGGGCCTATTTTTGGATCGGTGTTTATAAGAAGTGTGCCCACTGTGCAAAATGTGCTTTGCACAGATTTACGTGTGGGAGGCCTTCATGCTGTTATCCACTACTTTATGAAGCCAGCAGCATCTAACATCCCAGAAATCCAGTACTTCACAACGAGAAGAAAAGAAAAGGACAGAGAGAATCTAATAAAAGGCAAAGGTTAGTGTCTAAAACTATGGAGCGATCTGCATATGTGTTCAGTAAGATTGACAAGCATAAGACAAGATGTTGACAAAAAAACTAGAAAGAATAAATAACAAACAGTGTGAGGTGCTGGATTGTCAACCATAGATATTAGCCAAAGCCATATTCAAACCACTAGCGGCTTTTGCCATAGACATTGGCAATCAAAGATAGCTAAGTTACCAAACAGTACAAGGTGTTATGAGTTCCTTCCTGCAAAACTTCATGAAGTGGAATACAGTGAGTGATTCTGTCAGACTTAATTCAACACGTTACACTTACTGAAGTGTGGTCTGCTAAAGTACTCACCCAAGCACAATAATAGATACAAACATTTATGTCAGCATTTTTCATGCTGTGCATGGGGCCCCTCTTTTTGAAGAAAGTTTGTGTATGTAGCAAATTTAAGTACTGAAAATACATTGTCAGAAAGAGATAGTTGATTCTGGATATCCTTTTGTGTGTCTGGTATGATTGTTTCTATTAACAGACCACCCCTCAATAAGTGAAGCATGTTTTGAAATAATTCCAAACCAGTTTTTAGTTCATGAACAGTAATTAAGCTAGGTACACAGGTTATCCCCATAGTGTATTATGTGTGGAATGGAGTGAAGCACATTCTAGTGTGTTTAACAAAGAAGCCAACACATTAGAAGCTTGGCAGGTATAAAAAACTCAGGGCTGAATATTATCTGGTAGAACATGGAAACACCAATGGTAGGTATTAGTAAAATGCCACTATTACTACATTGATTAGCTGCTTCTTAGTGTAGTAAAACAGCCTTTTCACCCCTTCCCTTTCCTTTGGCAACATCACTCTAACCATTAGTGCTACAAAGGCATAACTTTAGGGCAATGTGTTGGGGAGTATGTGAATTTCATGGGTTAGATGTTGCCTTCATAGAACACCAGTGGCCTGCTCCTAAAACCATGTGGCATATCTTGCAATAGAAACATCAATCCCTGTCATTGAAGGGATCACTCTCCATTTTAAGCCTTTTCTTGTGGGAAGACCACTTGTAAAACCTATTTGATGGAAACCACAGTCACTGCTTTAGGACTGTGTCAATCTACATAGCTAACAATTCTTCCAGAAAAGATGTTGACATCTTGATATCTAGATTTGTAGGAAAACATGCAAAGCCTTCTCATGGACCGTATCATATGGTTGACTATTGTTTCATGAAAAGTGTTCACCAAAAGGATATATTTTCATAATAGAAGCCTTAAACATTGTGTTTGTATCTAATTAGGTTTGGTATAACCTGTTCATATCTGAAATATTTACAAACACAGAACTTGTAAAATATTGCGTGGGATTGTAAACAATTAAAACAGTGTTCTCATAAAAGCTGTTAACAAGGAGTGCCTTTTCAGAATAAAATCACATATGAATACTGTTATAAAGTAGGGTTTGTAATTGAGCAGAGTGATACCTAATGTCAGAAAGGGGAATCAGGATGACTACATAGGCCCATGTTTATGAGCTTTGTGGCATAGGCAGCACAGCCAGTCACCTTGCTGCGCACCCCGGTGTCACAGGGAAAGAGCAGGAATGTGCTGCATTAATCCAATACGGCATATTCCGGTCCTTCCCCCCTATGCAGGTGATATTGTGGAAGCCTAGAGACAACACAGGCACCCATGCATCATGGCTGATGTTTTCACAGCTCTCAGAAAAGGTTTTCACAACTAAAATAACTTTACAACAGAACTGATAGACTACAGCCATGATTACCACCAGGCTTTTAATCTTAGACTGGATGTGTATATGTACTTGCATCCTAATAGGACTAAATGTTATGAGTAAATTTCATACATATCCATACGTTTTCCCTTTACAAGTTTTTGTGCAGAGAAATTTGCAGCATTCTACTTTTTGCAGCTTGGATCTCAATCAATCAGTAATTTGTATCAATCAATCAATCAGTCATTTGCAAAGTGCAGCTCTAGCACCACTAGGGGTATGTGGGCGCTGATGTTGCCATGTCTCCATCGAAAAGCCAGCTCTTGAGATTCTTTCTGAAGTCTGCCAAGTAGGGTGCCATTTGGAGGTGGAGGGGCCTTGGTAGTGATCTAGGAGAAGGACTGTTCCCCCGGTGTGGCTGCAGCGTATGCAATAAGTGTGTGCGAGGGCGAGTGAGGCAGATCTCAGGTGTCTTGTTGGCAGGTGGAAGTTGAGTTTGTGGTTGATGTACAATGGTCCTTACTTGTGTAGAGCCTTGTATGCATGCGTGAGGATTTTGAAATGGCATCTGTTCTGGATGTGGAGTCAGTGGAGTTATCTGAGGTGGGGGGTGATGTGGGTCCATTTGGAGAGGTCCAGAATGAGCCTGGCTGTGGTATATTTTATGGTCTGGAGTTTCCTGAGGTGATGGTTGGAAATCCCAGTGTATAGGGCATTGCCATAGCTCGGGCAGCTGCTGATGAGGGCTTGCATGACAATCTTTCTGGTATTGATTGGGATCCATTTGAAGATTTTGTGCAGCATGCAAAGGATGTGGAAGAAGGAGGAGGTGACTTAGTTGACTTGTCATGGTTAGTTGTTTGTCATGGATGATACCCAGGTTGCTTGCGTGGTCTGTCAGAGTGGATGTTGGCCACCAGCTGTGGTCCCATATGGAGGCGTTCTTTCCAAAGATTAGTACTTCTGTTTTGTCAGGGCTGAGCTTGAGGCAATTGTCTCTCATCCAATTGGCTACGTTGGTCATGGTGTTGTAGAAGTAGGTTTTGATGTTGGCAGGGCCATTGGTCAGTGAGAGGATAATTTGGGTGTCATCTGCAGAGGAGATTATGTTGAATCCATGGGATGTGACGATGTCTAAGAGGGGGGTCATGTAGATGTTGAACAAGGTGGGGCTGAGGGGTGATCCTTAAAATACACAACATATGATGTCCCTGGGTAAGGAGGTGAAGGGGGGGCAGTGGGATGCTTTGTGTGCATCCTGTGAGAAAGGATGCAATCCACTTGAGGGCGTTTTGCTGTATGCCGATGTTGTAGAGTCTGTCGATGAGGGTGTGTGGATACAGTGTTGAATACAGCAGTGAGGTCGAGGAGGATCAGGGCCATAGTTTCTCTGCAGTCAAGGACTGTTCTGATGTCATCTGTGGCAGCAATTAACGTGGTCTCAGTGCTGTGGTTGGCTCAGAATCCGGGTTGAGAGATGTTGAGTAGGTGTTTTTTTCCAGGTATTCCATGAGCTAATGGTTGATGGCCTTTCTGAGTGCTTTGGTCAGGTAGGGGACTAAGGAGATTGGTCAGTAATTTTTTAGGTTGAATGGGTCAGCTGAGGGTTTCTTTAGAAGGGGTCTGACTTCTGCGTGTTTCCATCTGCCTTGCAAAGTTGTTGTGGAGATGGAGGTATTGAGGATGATGGTGAGTTTTGTGCTAATAGGGTTGGTTCTGAGATTGAAGAGATAGTGTGGGCAGGGGTCTGTGGGTGCCCCGGAGTGGACGGACAACATCATGGCCGAGGTGATTTCTGAGGTGAGTCAGGATCAGGTGGCGATTGTATGGCTGGTGTTCGCTGGTTGGTAGAGGTTATCGAGGCCGAGGGTGGTGGGTTGCGGGTCAGAGTTGCTGTATATGGTGGCTATATTGCTGTGGAGGTAGTCGGAGAGGGAGTCGCATAGTTCTTGTGAGGTGTGGATGGTATTTTCTATGTTTGTTGAGTTGGAAATTTCCTTGACTGTTTTGAAGAGTTCTTTCGCATGGTTGGAAGCAGAGTTGATGCTAGTGGTGATGGCTGATATCTTGGTTTCCTTGCTGCGCAGGTTGTAATTGGAGAGGGCTGCTTTGTGGCCGGCTCTGTTGGAGGGGTCCTTAGTAGCGTGACAGCATTTCTCAAGTTGGTAGCAGTTGCTCTTGGTGGATCTGAGCTCTAGGTTGTACTCGGGGCTTGTTTTGAGGTTTTGCAGGCTTTTGCTGGTTTCAGAAGGATGACTCTGTTGGCGCATTTGGAGATCCAGATGGAGAAGACTGGATGGGCTGGTCAAGGCCCACTGAGGTTTCGAGTTGAATGGTGCTAAGGGTCTGTGTCCATTGAGTCTCGGTTGTCTTTCCACAGTTGCTGTGATGCTTGGTGATGCTGTGCTGGGCATCGAAGATGCTGAAGTGCACATTGGCATGGTCAGTCCAGGTGAGTTCCGTGATGTGGGTGAATTTGATTCTGTCTCTGGTGGTGAAGATAGCGTGGAGCGTGTGATGGGCTTTGTGCGCCGATTTTTAACCAGTTCCATGAGGATAATGTTGTTCAGGTTGTCTTGGAGGGTGGTGGAGGTGGAGTTGTTGGGGTCATCGAGTAATAATTGAGGTCACCGAGAACGAGGTAGTGGTGAGAGTTGATTGCTAGGGGGCGATGAGTTTGGAGATGGCATCACAGAAGGCTGGTTGGGGCCCCAGGAGTCTGTAAGTGATGATGCCTCATATTGTGGTCCTTGTGTCGGCCTGTAACAGGAAGTTGAGGTGGTCCCCAAGAGGCATTCGGTCATTGTTAGTGGTGGTGCATGGGATGGATTCCTTGAAGATGAAGGCGATGCCCCGGGTTCAGCTCCAGGAGCTCTATGGCGGTGTTGAGGCATGTGGCAGGAGGACCAGGGGTCCTGGCACTGGGTGCAGTCCAGGCTCAGATGGGCACAGACGGGCTTGCCTTAGGCACGTCCTTGGCACTCCAGCAGCATGGCCGCACAGTGACCTCTATTTTTAGTTCTTGAGTTGGGAGGGGTTAGCAGGGAGGCAGGAGGGTGGGTAAAGGTGAAAATGGTGGGAAAGAAAAAGGCAGGAGAACCCCAAGAGTACTGGACCAATCCAAGTTAAAATTGAGCCTTTCTCCAGGTGCTGAATAATATAACATAAAGGAAAGTAATTAAAGTGCAGTGAGGCCAAAAACAGAGGTCAGGAGATAATGGTGGAAGTCAGTGGTAGCGGTCACCTGTCAGCAAGGACAGAAGTGGTGTCTTATAGGCTGGGAGGGAGGTGCCGGATGCACGGGGCTGGGCGACAAGGAGTGGCAGGAGAATAGCGCACTGGAGAAAGAGGTCTTGAGACTGCTCACTAGGACAGTGCAGTGGCCTCCATTTGTAGACCTGGGAGGTGGGAGGGGCTAGCAGGAAATTGGGTGGGTGGGGAATGGTGAGAACGTCGAGAAAGAAAATGGCAGTAGAACCCCAGGAGTGGTGGACCAACTCAAGTTAAAATTAATCTCTTCCCCAGATGCTGAATAATACAAAATAAAGGAAAGTAATTAAAGTGGAGTGAGGCTAAAAACAGAGGTCAGGAGATAATGGTGGAAGTCAGCGGTCACCTATCACATGGGACCAAACCGCATCCTCGAGGCTGGTTGTGAGTTGCTGGATCCACGAAGCTGGGTGGCAAGGAAGGAAGGAGAGCGGCATGCAGGGTCAGGATGTCTTGAGGCATTAATGATCTAGGGACTTCTGTGTGCACTAAAGCTGTAAAGTGAAGTTTGGAATGGATACTCCACTGGGGAAGAACACAAACCCACAACTTCAGTATTTCACTATGAAGAAGTTACCATATTATGGCTGTCTAAATTTGATAATGTGAGTCTATGTCATGGAGCAGGGTTCATTTACATTGTCTTACCTGTTGTACATGATTATGAAGGATAGGAAATATAGTCATAGTAAACAAATACTAGTAAATTTACTGTTTTTTTGTTTACCTTTTCACTTTTGTAGTATTTTTTAAACTATCTCATGATTTTTCAATGTCCTGTCTTAATAAAGGCAGCACATTGACTGTTATGTTTAAAAACTGCCCACAGTGGGTTTGAATCTTAGTAGTATTCCTATAGTACACCTTCAAGGTTAAAAAATGCAATCCACAAATGTACAGGTGTAGATCTTTGCCTACATCTGTACCATATTTCACATCCAGAACTTAACACAGTGAATTCATAGATCGCCACACATATGGTTCTGGGTTTTATGTGTAAATGTGTGATAAGCCAGGTGGAATGGATGGAAAGTGGGATCTCTCTACTAACAAAGTGGGAGGAAGAATATTAAAATTAAGGGGGGGGGTCAGAAAGGGACATATAAATACAAACAAATACAGGAGGATGAATCACTGGCAATTCACTCATGTTACACCAACAAATACTCCAGTTAGTACTACCTAAGTAGTCACAAATCCACTCCAGCCAAGCCTTGGATTAACTCACTATCTTCACGTGGTTACTCACAGGAAAGACAAGGGGAAATGCGTACCAATCAAGAAAGTACCACTACTAGCACAAAGCCCACCACATAAAAAATTCACATCATGTTAAACACTACACACATCTATATCCATCACACTGTACAAATACCCAAAAATAAAAAGTAAAAATAGTCGCATAACTTTAAACATTGACACAACTCCTACCCAAATCATGTTATAAAATTAAGACTTAACAGATGCCATACATCATCTCACATCTAACTCTACTCTTTATATTCAAAGACATATCATAACGTATTGCATTTCATTTACACACACGTGCAACCCCACAAATACAGATGCACCCACACACACACATACCCACCACAACTCTAGCTGGTGTCTGTCACGATATATTGCCTCAGAAATTCAAGAAAGCAGAGCCCAGGGGATGGACTCTACCTGTTTCCACTTGAGCTGACTGTCAGGAGTGTATTATTTTACTAACATGATGCCTATTTCCCTACAGTTTACAATTCAGAGTTATACATCTATCTCTGTTTACTTTATCTAGGACGTCTTTGGCATATTTATGCTTAAACTACACCTACGGTCATACTTAGAGTTGTGCATGTCCCCTCACCCTCATGGAAGGTAATGAGGATATTTACTCCTACTACTAGATATAAATCTCTGCTCAGAGTTGCTGAATTACCTTTATACAGATATTTAAAATTAGTCATATATAAACATGAATACGTTCACCCATAGATGTACCTTACGTCTCCCTCCCTGCTTTTTTACTGTCCGAAAGTCCACTCCCAATAAAATCAAGAAATAAAACTGAATATTTATTTCCTATTTTTGGCAATTTAGATTGTTATATTTGTTATTCTTAAAATTATATTTGCTTTTTTAAGTTTTTATTTTTCCTTTATTTAAGCCATATTAATTGTTTTTAAGGTAAAAGGGCAAACGTCCATAAACTTTGCATATTCGCAATAGCTTCAACCGTTATGCCTGTACCGAATATAGGGCCTCCTTATGAGTTTGGCAGGAAACACCGCCGACCACGGTGCTGGCGGGTGCCAAAAGACTGGCAGTGTCGGCGGAATGCATTCCGCCCTATTATGAGTACAAAAGGCCAAATGGGCAAACATTTGCCAAACCTCACAATCACCCAGGGCAAACGATGGCAGAAATGGCGGGACTCAGCAGCCCATCACCACCACGCCATCAAAAATACACCCACCAAATATAATGCACAAATCAACCCCACGGTCATTCAACGGCGGTATGCCATTGGCGGTACGGACCGCCGTGGATAGTGATGGCACCCACCAACAACAACCTCATGCATTGGGTCATTCAAAAGCCTCTCACCTGAGACACATATACACACACTATACACAACCCACACACAGCACTATAAAACACACACACACACACACACACATCCCACAATCCTTTGCAACACCAATTGCACCATAGCTATTGCCAGGAACACCACACACACACACTCTGCAAACCTATTACACAAGTCACACATGCACACAAAACAACACAAACTACACAACCATCACACACTCCCAAACAGGATCCACACTTACACACACACCACCCCACCTCCACCAAACTCACCCTCACAACACCATGCACATCACACACCATGGCACCCCCTAAGCACGCCTGCTTCGCTGACAGGGAGCTAAGGACCATGGTGGACGAAATACTCAGGGTGTAGCCTCAGCTGTTTGGGGCACGGGTACAGCAGACGTCCATTGCCAGGAAGATGGAGCTATGGGAGAGGATTGTCAACAAGGTGAACGCAGCGGGAAACCATCCACGCACAAGGGATGACATCAGGAAGAGGTGGAACGACCTGCGGGGGAAAGTACTTTCCATGGCATCACAACACCAAATTGCAGTACTGAAGACTGGCGGTGTCCCCCCTCCACCTCCCGAATACACTGACTGGGAGGAGAATGTCTTGGCTATCTGCACCTGGAGGGCCTCACTGGACTCACTGGAGGACTGGACTCAGGTAAGTCAGCTAATCTCCTCTACCATGTATCCCACCTGTAATGCATGTCTTACCTGACCACTCTCCCTACCACTAAACTCCCTATCCCATACACATCAAACATCCCAAATTCAACAGTACCCAGAATCCTTGCAGGCCCACAACAACCCATGCAACTCACAACACTTCCTTGTGAGCACAATCACCAACCCCTGCATGTAATGTATGCTGAACTACATCACCCACAATGCACAACCAATGCCTTAACTAAAAATTCATCACACCTATCCTGAAGGGTCCCTGCATGCAAGTGAATGGGAATGGTAGCACAACAAACAGGTGGCAAGTGCTGCCAGGGAAATGGCAATGACAGCATAGGTGGCAGAAAACAAAAAAAAAATACGATAATGGCAAAAATCTACAAAACAAACACATAGAAAATGCCAAAAATACTCAGGAACAGTACTGTCAATGCCAAATCCCCTCCAGCACTGTCACTGCACCATCACCTACTAGCCACAATTCATAACACTTTGGAGGAAACTAAATACTCATTGATGTGACACACAGGTACCACAGCCCATGGCACCCGGCCTGAGATGGCAAGAAGTGCAAGTCCCCCACCAGAAGAAGAAGGCCCCAGTGAGTAGAGTGCAACTTTATGTCTGGACCCAGAGGAATTCTCCGGCCCATCCCACAACCCTGGGCAGTCAGCCTCCAGAAGCCCCACCCAGGACACCACTGACACCCCCACCACTCAGCCACCACTATCACCCATGGCCCAATGTCCCCACACCAGTGTCTCCAGGCCACGGACTGTCTGCCCACCTGTACAGGAATTGGAGTCACCACCCACCACCAGGAAGGACAATGAAGGCCCTATTGCAACTGGGACTTGCCCACCTGTGACAGGGACACAGGCACAGGGGGCTAGACCCAGTAGGAGGGTATCAGTGGCCCAGGGGATGCGCCAAGGAGGGATGCGGCTGCCCTTGAGGCCATGTCAGAGGTCCTGGGGGCATACCACCATTCCCAGGACAGGATGGGCCAGATCCTGGCCACGTTTTAGGACAACCAGAGGCTGCATGTGTCACACCACCAGGAGGCCATGGATCAATGGAAACAACTAAATGCTACCATGGCCTCCATTGTTGGTGTGCTGCAGAGGTTGCCTTACATCTTGCCAGAGTCCACTACCCACCAACAGGCCTCTTCCACTAGCCAGGACACAGCCCAGCCATCAACATCTGCAGCGGCTGGTGGGATGATGGCCCTGCCAGGGGACTCACAGGACACCAGCACCACTTCCCCTGTAGCCCAGGAAGTCCCTCACAAATGTAACCGGAGAGCCAGACAACCCAGTGATTCTGCAGCCAAGTACACACATCATGCAGGAACACACTGTACAGAGAGGTGGATGGCAAGTACGTGACACTGTACACTCCAGGAGTGTTAAATACATCCCTTCAACATCCATGATGTAGCCATATGTCAGGGGTAGGTCACCATAGCAGCATCTGTCAGCAAGAGAAATGTAACACAATTTTAAATGTCCTGTACCAATACAACAGTAGCCACATTTGCTGGCAGACATACACCCCCCCCCCCCCCATTTCAGCATAGGGAACTAGGTTACAGGTAGCACATATAACTAATGTGGGCTATGCACTACTCAAAATAGTGTAAAAAAGATTTTTTACATGGATATGTATGTAGAATGGCAGTTGAAAATTGAACATTGCATCACCCACCACAGTGGAATGCCAACCTGCCACGACAAATGTCAGCCCTTGCCCCACCACAAGTGTCACATACATTAAAAATAACCAGATGAGCTCCAGAAAACAGCCCTTTTAGAGGTGTGTGGGGAAAAAAGCCATCACAGTGTCATGCAGGTAATGTTGTGTAAAACTACTGTGACCACTCTGTTCAGCACTCAGCAGATGGCTAAAAGTGGATCCCCAAACATCCACACATACACATACTCCTATCCACACAGCACTGTGGTGGTACAGTCACCATCTGCTACTGGCATCAAGCAACATCACAGTGCAACATGTACCTGAGAGTCATTGGAAGTAGAGCTGTATTAACTGGGTCCTGGAGGCAACTTTATCCCCCTCATCTTCTCCATCACTGTCATCCATCCCCTGAGATCCCACGGGTGGCAGTGCAGCATCCTCCTCTTCTAGTAGTGGAACATGTTTCCTATGAGCCAAATTATGGAGCATGAAGCATGTCACTACAATCTGACACACCTCGTCAGGGGCATAGCACAGTGACCCACCGGACATGTGTAGGCAGCGGAATCTGGCCTTCAGGAGACCTATGGTCTGCTCAATCACCCTTCTTGTGCGACCATGGGCATCATTGTACCAGTTTTCTGCATCTGTCATGGGATTTCTCACAGGTGTCAGCAGCCACTGCATGTTTAGATATCCTGAATCACCTGGGAAGAGGGCTAAAAGTTGGTTCAAAATACACTTTGTTGCAATGCAAACAAGCTGACAGTCATGTATGACTGGACATCAGTGTCATACACACCCACCTATTAGCCAGGGTTTCTCCTCAAGTAATAGTGTTGTCATGTGTAGCACACTGCTATTCCTCAGTATGTAGGCATCATGAACAGGTCCAGGGAGGGGATACACCCGGAAGAACGAGTCCGGACCACGAGGTTGTGAAAAACGAAAGCGAAACAACGCTTTCGTTTTCCACGACTTCCTGGTTTTGGTACCTTAACCACGCATGTCTGAACAACATACATGCGTGGTTAAGGTACAGAAGAAGGGAGTCAGAATGGACACGGTGAAGGAGGAGGTAAGTTGGGCTGGGACTGGGGCTGTTTTTGGGGGGGTTTGGGGTGATTAGGGTGTTTAGGTTTTAGAGGCGTGGGTGGGAACTCTGGGTATTTTTAGTTTTTGGGGTGAAGTGGGGGGCTGGGGGTGATTAGGGTTTTGGGGGAGTGGTTTAGGTTTAAGGGGTGGGTGGGGGGCTGGGGTGGAAGCATGCTGGGTCGTGCATGCTGATTGCTAATGCCTTTACCAGGTATGCGTTTACAATGGTAAAATCATTGTAAATGCATTCGTGGTAAAGGCATTAGTGGTTAGAACAAGTTCGTTGTTCTGACCTCATTGTTGAGCCATGGGTGGTTTAGGCACCTGTGGTTCCGAGATATAACCTCCAGGGAGTCGTGCAGCCACCTGTGAAATATTCTCATCTGCAGGACAGACCAACTGCACATTCAGTGAGTGGTAGTTTTTGCGATCCCTGTACACCTGTTCTTAGGCTCGGGGGGAATTAGGGTAATGTGTGTGCCATCTATGGCACCAATTACATGTGGTATGTTGGCAATGGCATATAAATTTGATTTGACAGAAGTGAGATCAGGGCTTTGGGGAAACAGGATGTAGCCCTGCATGTCATAAGAAGCCACAAAGGAAATTAGTAAGGATGTTGTTGAACATTGGCTGTGACCCAACGGATGCCACACCCACTGTCACCTGAAATGACAGAGTTGCAAAGAAATCTAGGTCTGATAGTACCTGCAATGTTGAAGGGATGGCATATGGGTTTCTTATTGCAGGCATGAGTTCAGGCTCCAATTGTGCACACAGCTCACGGATTGTGTTACGGTTTAGGTGATAAGTGATGATTATGTGGTGCTCCTCTATGGTAGCCAGATCAACCAGGGGTCTGTAGACAGATGGAGCCCTCCCTCTCCACATGAGTTGGAAGCTATGGGGAAAAAAATGTAGATTGATGTTGTGTGGTACTATTTATTCTCCATTCACCTCTCACATCCATTGCAGGTGTATTCCACACACACTACACAGTATCAGTTCCAAAGCAGGATCACACCCTGAATGGGCAATGTGTCGTGATTGCTGTGGAAGGGACATTCAACAGTGTAGGCATACTTGCAACCATGATATGGGTATAGGCTTTTGCCATGTCATCTTTAGCTCTCTGACGGTAGATGAAATGGAGCCATTTACACTGCCCATGTCCTGTTTGGGTACACGTTTTGTTCATAAAATGGCAGCCTCCAGTCATACAGGTTGATGAGAGTAGGAAGTGACATCAGACCGCTGGCATATGTCATCATGGTGGTAGGCGGTGTTCACCGCCGTGCAACTGCTAATTGGTTAACATTGGTGTCCATGGGAAACAGGGGCCAATCAAGATCATCGTTGGCAGTGATGGTGCACACCGCCGTGGTCTACACCACCATTTTGGGTTGCCTATGCCACTTGACTCCTGCACCTCAAGACTGCCACTTCTCCACTACGTGTGCTGCTGTGTCCTGGCTCTGTCCTGGAAATGGCACGGGCTCCAGGGTAACGGGCCCTGGCCTTTACAACATTGGAGTTGGAGAAGCTGGTGAACGGGTCCTACCCATGTACACAAAGCTGTATGGGCGACCAGAGGACCAGGTGACTGGTATTCATGCATCCTAGGAATGTGTGCCAATGCATCGGAGGGTTGTGCACGTGACTGAAGAATGTGGGCATGGATAGGTGCAGTATGCCAGGGCATATGTTTATTGGCTCATGGATAACAGTAAGTATCCATGGTAAATTTGCAGGTGCTGTTGAATCCCATGTGTTAATGGTGCGACTCCACTCACAGCTACATTTTCCTCTGTGTGTTACATGGAGGTTAGCGCCCATCAGAAGAAGGGATACTGGTGAGCCATCGCCAAAGAAGGGCAGACCCTGGGGGTATACAGTCGGCGGAGCACCCACCGCAGGAAGTGGTGGGAGGATCTGAGACGCTGGGCAAGGAAGACCACAGAGGCCCAGCTGGGGACGGCCTCCCAAAGGGGAAGGGGTGCCCGTCAGACCATGACCCCCTAATGGCCCGCATTCTGGCGGTGGCCAATCCTGAGTTGGATGGGCGCTTGAAGGCATTACAGCAGCCACAAGAGGGTGCGTACCACCACTCTTCAGATTGATTTTTGTGAAGTATAGTTGGTGCAAATGGGTGGTTGGCAAGTAGTGGCTGGGTGGTACACAGGTGTGTCCAATCAGGTGTCCCCCTTCCCTTCAGTGGGATTGTGATTTCTGCTTAGAAGGGGTGGGTATTTTGCCATGCAACAAGCCCCATGGGTGGGCTAGTGGGTCTGATGTATGTCCTCTGAGACTGGACACATTGTGGTGAGACAGAATCCCTCTCCTTTGGGCCAACTCAACCTATTTGGAAATGTAGGGAAAGGATGGTGATGTAGTTGGCCAGTAAAGTGTAGGTAGGTCAGTATAGTGTGGGAGCTAGACCACCAATCAGTGGTACCTACCTTGATGTAGTGGGTGATGTTGAGGGATAGTGTCTGGGATGGGTGACAGTGCATTTGTGCCAACATGCCATTCAATCAGGTATTGACAGCCTACTTTCCAAACCCACTTTTGTGTTCTTGTGTTCTTGTGTGCATTTGCATCATCTGGCAAAGGAGCAGAGGCACTGGCGAGTGGGGATGCTGCTGCTGACAGAACCCAGGAGGCTGAGACCACCGACGCCAAGGGAACCAGTGGGATGGGGGACGAGGGGAGCACCACTGGGGAGGCAATTACCACTGCAGGTAGTGACTCCGACAGCTCTTCCGATGGCAGCTCCCTGGTGGTGGCAGACCCTTCTGGGACCACCGGATCTACAACATCTTCCACCACCCCTGTGCCAGCACCCCCCTGCCAGTAGCTACCCCGAGCTGCCCGTGCCCGCTCACTCAGGAGGGTGGGCATCTCCTTTGCCGCAGGCACCCCTGCACCAGTCAGTCCTGACGGTGCCATGTCTGGCCTACAGAGATCTTTTCAGGCTCTGGCCTCCTCTTGGATGGCAACCAGAGTCCCTGGTTCTTCCGTCCCCCCTCCCACCTCCATTGCCCCTTCCAGCACCACACTCCCTTCACCCACCCTAAGCACACATACAGACAATCATGCACCCAAGAGAACACACAAGAAACTCAAAGAGGAACACAGACACCAAATGTCCCACCACAAACAGGCACACACCCAACACCCAAGTGCACACACCACAACATCAACTTCCCCTACTGTGTCACACATCCCCTCCTCCCTGTCTGTCACCTCACCATGCACACCCACATGCTCTGCACCCTCAGTCACTGGTCCAGCCACAATTCTCACAGTCACCACAACTGCTGACATCCACTCATGCACCCCAGACACCACAACCGCACTCACGTGACAATTTTCACAGAGAATTGCTGCACACTCACCAGACCTGCAGAGATCCGCACAACATCCATCTACAGTAGCTGCCTGTCTACTCCCACTGTTTCTGTCTCTCCTCCCAGCACACGCAAACGTACCCACACATCCACCACACACCAGCAGACGAAGCATGCACCTGCATCCACTGACAGCACACCTACACCACATACTTCCACTCCCTCAACCTCCACTCCCAAACCTGTCTCCAAAACTTCTCCATCTGCACCTAAGAAGCTTTTCCTTTCCCGTGTTGACCTTTTTGGACCCACTGGCCTACCCTGTCTTGTCCCTAAACGCTTGCTTGGCCTCACCAAATCCACCCCTTCCTTGTCAATATCCTCCTGAGTCCTCCTTTCACAGTCATGTGCCCCTTCACCAGGGAGGAAAGGAACATGCAGGAGGCCTGATCCCACTCCCACCCTCCAGTCCAAGCCCACTCCCACTCCTTCCCTGGAAAAGTCCAAAACCCCACCCACTCTGAAACCTAAGCCAGGGAAACACCCTCCCAAGCCTGAGTGCCCACCCCGCCACCCCTTATCCCTGCTCCCTCCTGTGCCTACCTGCTCATTGATGCCCCTTCCCTGTGGAAGCCATGGTCATGGTATGAGTTAAGTGGGGGCCTTGTGGGCCCCTCTGGACTATTTGAGTGGACTAGCCCATTGCCTTGTCTGTACTTATTTTTCTGCCTCCAGTTTCTGGTTCAATATATCTGGCCAACAGACATGTTGGTGCAATGTTCTTTCGTAGTTTTGTGTTTTAATGTGGGAGGGTTGTGTACACAGGTATGTGCTTCGTATTTTCTTTCTGTGCATGTGTCAGGTAAGTGTCTACCTGTACAGATTGTGTACCTAGTTTGGGAGGGTGCGTTGGGTGATGGTGGTGAGGGTGTGTGTGTGTGCAAGGGTGTCGGGGTGTGTGTGTGTGTGGGCATGGTGGTGGTGTGTGTGGATGCGTATGGCATGTGAGTGTGTAGTGTCCCCTTCTCTCCCTTGTGTGCTAGATGGCTGTACTCACCATTGTCGTCTTCATCGGCGGTCAAGGTCCTGGAGGAATGTCACAAGGATCAGCACTGGGAAGATTTCAAGTTCATGCTCCCTGTTGGCGTCGTCTGTGTCCTTATGGTGAGTGTTTCCTTATGTACGGCTCACTTCTGCCAGGCTTTGTGTAGCGGTGACTCCACCCCGGAAATCTTGGCGGTGTGGTGTTTCATAATACGGTGGGCGGGAAGGGCCTTTCCACCGGCCTGAAGATGGCCCCTGCCGCCGTCGTCGGCTCTCCTACTCTGGCAGTAGCAGCGGTGAAGTGGCTGGTCTGCTCACATTTTCCCACTTGAGTCATAATACGGCAGTCTGGACCGCCACCCTGTCGGCAATCGCACCTCCACCGCCAGCGGGGTGGTCCAACACCGCCAAACTCGGAATGACCACCACAGTGTCTGATAGCTGTTTGTAAACCTTTTTTAAACTGGAAAGCTTTCTGAAGTTCCCAATTATGGGGGGTTATTCTAACTTTAGAGGAGGTGTTAATCCATCCCAAAAGTGACGGAAAAGTGACGGATTTACCACCAGCCATATTACGAGTCCATTATATCCTATGGAACTCGTAATACGGCTGGTGGTATATCCTTCACTTTACCGTCACTTTTGGGACGGATTAACACTCCTCCAAAGTTAGAATAACCCCCATGGTCTTTCGGAGAGATTGCAAAGTTTCATTGCTTAACTTAAGTCTCACTGTCTGTCATATTGCAAGATAATTTCCCCCGGTAGCAAGGTTGGTTAGGTTATACTGAACCCAGCCATGCTAAAAAACTGTATATCGATATCATATAAAACTTTTACAGAGCCTTTTCTTCAGAATGACACTGCGCAGGAAAGGAACATCAGCCCCATTGGAAGTGCAGTGCTAATCCTGATTCTGGTGCAATTTATGGTTTGTACCCAAACTGAGGGCCTAATTTACAAGTGGCCTCTGCCATCGCAGTGTCACTTTTTTAGACTTTTCAGTGACACAGGCTGCAGGGGTATATCTACAAGGCCACACAAAGCCACTCTGTATGGCTTTATATGGCCTGGTCAATATAGCCCCCCCTTCATGCATTGTGTGAAAGGGAGTTCCATGGGTGTTGTTCCCATGCAACACCCTGGAATTTGATGCATTCCTAAATTTAGAAGGCTTTCTAAATCTGGGAATGCTTCAGTTTCCTACACCACCATAGTGGTGGCATAGGGGGTGGCGCAACAGGAAGAAGTAACATTATTTCTCTGCATTTTTTCCTCTTTCTAAGTGTGCTGCTTTCTGACAAAACACCTCTTGAGACTGTTTTTGTGAAGGAAGGTATACCTTCCTGCACAAAAACAATCATCCCTGCAATGCAGGCATCTTTGCACCAATGTGCAAGGGTGTCTGCACTGATGCATGGCAGCAATTTGTGCACAAATGCAATGGACAAGAACAGGAATGTACCGTATCTTGTAGTTATGGTGTATTCCAGCCCTTTTGTTTTGTCACATAGCAGTGCAGCAAAAAGACTTGCGATGCTGCACTGTGGGGATATTTATTTATTATTTACTTGTAATGCTTCATATTACTATACCATTACACACTAATTGGGTAATCCCGTTAACCTCAGGGCCTGGGTTGCAACTGATACATACAAGGGAAAGCCCTGTCGGGACTACTGATACTTTATAGGGCATATGTTTTGCTTTAAGGGACCCAAAATAACAAACCAATTTCAATAGTTTCCACAAAAAAGAAGAGGAAAAAAGACATTTAACCCAGATAAGAATTTTTGCACATAGCATGTATGAAATTCAAGACACAGAACAATCAATGTATATGTCAAAAAGGTTGCGCCAACACGTGCAGAAGTGCAACAGAATTGGTCGTACAAGGTGACTCTTGAAAGAAAAAGTGACCAAGGTAATACTACAAAGAAAAGCAATTGAACGCAGTGCATAAACTGCCTACTAGCTGTCTGTCAAAACAAGTCTTTGCCTTTACCAGGGGCAGCCAGGAAAGTTTCTTAGTGGTCCTGGGGGAAGTTAAGCTTGTGTCCAGATACTTTAAAATGCAATCGACGTTTCGACCCTATAAGTAGCGTTGTTACTCAAAACCATCAAGGAGGGTCTTCATCAGGATGTATAGGGGGATAGAGAAAGCAACCTATATCATGAAGTAGAGGTAGGTTAAAAACCAGGTCTGGCATGTGCTTAAAAATCAGGCAAAAGTGCGGCGAATCATGCAAAATCTCACCTTAATGACGTGGGCAACCCCAAAATGTGAAGAGTTGTTATGGAGCCCTATCTCTCTCTCATTCTCCAATTTTCCATGAACAGCTCCAACCCACACGGCTCCTGTCACGTTTCCCATAACTTGGCAGGCCCTAGTTGCACATTTGCTGTGTAATTGACAGTGCAAGTTTTGATTGGGTTCATTGTCAAGCCAAGCGGCTATTTTTTCTGAGCTTGTTGTGACAGGCTGACGTGGACGACTGAGAGGGGAGTATCACTGGAGTGTTAACAGGTGTCTGTGTGTCAGAGGTTGCTTGGAAGGAGAGGTGTAGGCTGGTAGAAAGACTGTATTCCTCTATGAGGGTGATGTAAAGCAAGGTTATTTGGGAAGGCAGACTGACATGACCAGATGCAGATTGATATGGGAGAGCCAGGGCAGGGTGGGTTATCGATGAGGAGTCAAGTGGAACATATTTTTTTCGGAAAGAAATGACTCTGTAAAGCCAGTTGGTGGTGAAATGAAAAGAGAAAGCCAATGGTGGTTTGGGAGAGTAATTTAGAGACTGTGTTGTCAGGTATGTAGCACTTGATTGTTCATTACGGAAAACAATTTCAACTTTTCATTCCTCTTCACATTTTGTATTTGTTTTTGTTTTCTTTGCTTCTTGTTTGATAATTTAAGGCAGTGGTTCCCAACCTGTTGTCCGGGGACCCCTGAGTGTTCCACGAAGCCTCCTTAGGGGGTCCGCGACTGCTCAGAAAATTAAATAATAATAACAGATTAGGTCCCCAGCTTTCAATAATGACTCAGTGGGGGGGTCCCTGGATTGCAATAATTATTCAGTGGGGTCCCTGAGTTCCAGTTATGATAAAGTTGGGGTCCACAGAAGTCAAAAGGTCGGGAACCACTAATTTGAGGGATGGCCTAATTACTATGCCTTTTTGTGCTTACACAAAAGAGATCTCTGTGATGCCCATTTTCAACATCTTTCCTGTCCTACCCATTTATTCTCCTCCTCTCCCCAGGCTAATGTGCAACAAGATCACTTTCACTGCTCCTCATTGCCCCCTGTCTGTTGGTCCACATCAGTAGGGGAGCAGAGGAAAATGACTGAAACAGGGTGTGTTCCGTTACATGGATTCTGCCAATTCTGTAGAGCAAACTAAACACTTTTTGTGATGTGCATATAAGGAAAAGCATATTAGTGTAGCGTACTCCCCATATTTGTACAGTCCCAAATCTTTTTTGGTATCTGGCTACTCTGATGGCTTCAGTTGACATTGTATTTATTATCGTTTCATATTGTTACGAGGTGAGTCATTTTAGATAGAGACCTGCACTGTTGAAGTAGACTATCATATTGTTTAGTGATCTATCATATTGGAGAGTAGCTGGTTAGATAATGTTGAGGATCTAGGTGGAGCAGTCTGTGCTTGGGCATATATTTAAGCTTTACTTTCAGACAGTGCTTAATGTGTGCTTGTTACTTCCGGTGCTGAGCACCGGCGCTTAATTTTCTGCCTCAAGCATTTATTGCGAGTAAAAGACACATTTGGGAAAATCGAGGAAGAGAAAAACGAAAAAACGTCACAAAGGGAGAAAGCAGAAAGCTGCAAGCAGACCAGAAGGGGCAGGGAGTGGCTGTAAATGGATTAAAGTGGCCCGAGATGGCTTCAGGATTACGCTGCCTCAGCATACCGTGCTCGCACATTTAATTGCAGCAGTTTAAGATGAGGGCTTTGGGCACGGCACCTTTTTATTTATAAATTAAGCACTGCTTCCAGAACATTTAAGGCTACAAAATCCCTTCTTTAGAGATTCATTACATACATTTCATTATAATTAGGTATCTGTAAAGTTAAAGGGAAGAAAACATTAGTTGATCCAGCGAAGAGGCCGCCACTCGGAAACAATTACACAGTTTAAACGTTATCATTTGATATTACACTGCAGGAAAACCTGTGAAAAGAACATATGTGTCACTGGAAGTGGTCCAACCTAAGCAGTCAGATCAGTCACGCTGCCCTACCATAGTGCATATTGTTCTGGCCAGTACAATTCATCTTTCCATTCTCGTGATCAGTAAATGCCATTAGCGCCACAAATTATTTTCGACTATACTCTCTGTAACCGCAAGTCTGTAATGTGAGACTCCAATTCTGCTGTCTCTTTTATTAGAAATAATCCATAATTGTAGTCAGAGCTCCCACATGGTCTTTGTCTATGCCTTTTGTATTTATTTTCATATTGCAGTCATATTTGAATGCCGCATTACAATGTAGTGTGCAATCTCTGCAATCTTTAGAGTGTCTCTTCACATGCTCTGCCATGATTAGATAATTGTAAATTTGAAATGCTGATGTCTTTTAGAATAATCTGGACCATAAATCGCCAGTGCTCAATATACTATTTTGTTAACGTTGGCATGGCCCACAATACCTCCATATTTTACCTAGTTATTGCATCTGCATAAAATCGATTGCATTATGCTGATTGTCTGAACTTCACATCAGATTGCAACTTCAATACATTGGTAATTTATTTCGCAAATTAATAAATGCACTGCATTTTGTGCAAAAGCCATTCCAAACTAAGTTTTATTTATGAATTGTTCTTTCAAATGTGTGTACTTGTGCATACTCTTCTATATGACTCGATAAAAGATGTGTTTAAAAAGGGCTCTACTCACTGATCCAATTATTTACCATAGTTTAAGTCACCAGATGTTTTACTTTTTTAAATGTAAGTACTAAATCATTTTCAAGAATCATGTAATTTTTTTTTTTTTAACTTTCTTACAGCAATCACAAGAAGTTAGTCAAAAGACTTTTATTCAGCAATAGCCATAAAAAGATCTTGCCATCAATAATAAAATACATGAAAATACAGAAATATAAGCAGTTATAAATCAACCTGGAGGATTTAAAACATTTAATAAGAAGAGTGTATTCAGTTCATGCCAGAAATGCTACAATACCAGGGGATGATCAAGATTAACATCTTATACAATAATAGTGCTTTCATAGCTAGAAATTCAGAGTTTCAAAAAGCCTTATATCTCATAATGCTTTCCTACCGCAATGCACAGCAAATATAGCTAATAACAGGATGACATGCTGCGAATCTAAACACTGTAGGGTTTGCAAACCTATTGTATAGGATGTGTAACTAGTAGTGGCATAAAGAAAATTGAGGGGGGCTCCCTGTAAAGTACAAGAAGGCTCCCCCCTCAACTCAGTCAGGAGCTCTCAGGCCGGGGGCATACATGCATTGGTCCTGATTCAGGCAGGAGACTCCTGATTTTTTAAGCCAAAAATGGCTTCATTTTGGTTCTCTCCAGCCTGAAATTACATCGCTTTCAATAGAAGTCAATGGGAGAAATGCATTGTACGGATTATTGTTTTTTAATCTCCTACTTCCCTCCTCCAAAATGTTGGCATGTACGCAGGGGCCCTCCACCCATGCTCAGTGCCGGCTGTGCTAAGGGGGCCCCAGGGAGCTCGGGGACGCTCCGCATCACGGGGACTGTGGGGGCTAATGTTACACCACTGATCATGAGTAGCACGCAAATTAGGGCACAAAAATGGAAGTCTCAGGGCTGTATTTATACTTTTTGGCGCACAACTGCGCCAACGCAGTTGTGCGTCAAAAAATTTAACGCCGGCTAACGCCATTCCAAAGCGCCATGCGGGCGCCTTATTTATGGAATGACGTTAGCCGGCGGAGCTGCCTGGTGTGCGTCAAAAAAAATTACTTACACCAGGCAGCGCCGGCGTAGGGGAAAATGGAGCTTGGGCGCCAAAAAATGGGGCAAGTCAGGCTGAGGCAAAATTTTCGCCTCAACCCGATTAGCGCCATTTTCTTTGACTCCCAACCCCCATTCAAATGACTCCTGTCTTAGCAAAGACAGGAGTCATGCCCCCTTGCCCAATGGCCATGCCCAGGGGACTTATGTCCCCTGGGCATGGTCATTGGGCATAGTGGCATGTAGGGGGGCAGAAATCAGGCCCCCCTATGCCACAAAAAAATAAAATAAAATACTTACCTGAACTTACCTTAAGTTCCCTGGGATGGGTCCCTCCATCCTTGGGCGTCCTCCTGGGGTGGGCAAGGGTGGCAGGGGGTGTCCCTGGGGGCATGGGAGGGCACCTCTGGGCTCCTTCCGATCCCACAGGTCCCTTAACGCCTGCCCTGACCAGGCGTTAAAAAATTACGCTAAAGCGGCTGGACGTCATTTTTTTTGACCCGCCCACTCCTGGGCGTCATTTTTGCCCGGGGGTGTAAATTCGGCACACATGCCTCGGAGTCATTTTTTAGACGGGAACGCCTACCTTGCATATCATTAACGCAAGGAAGGTGTCCACGCTAAAAAATGATGCAAACTCCAAGATCTTTGGCGCTAGACGGGTCTAACGCCAAAGTATAAATATGGAGTTAGTTTTGCGTCGGATTTGCGTAAAAAAAAACGACGCAAATCCGGCGCAAACGGAGTATAAATATGACCCTCAGTGTCATAAAAAGTTTACAAAAAAGCATAACATGCGCAGTAGATTGCTCACCTTTTCTATTACGGGCTAATTTCTCTTTTAATGCTCGTTTCTGTCTTATTACTTAACTTTTTCTGGAAGGTATTTTTTGATGGACTATCAAATAAGTTGTCCCATTACATTGATGGTTTTATATTGTATATGCGGGCATTAGGGTGGATTTCGATTTCAAATGTATATACATAGGCTTCTGTTGCAACGCTTGGTCTGATAAGTTAAAAACGCTTTAAATGTAATTGTCCTAATGTATTTAAAGACATTCATTTTAATTTAAATTAATTTTTAGTACGTATGAAAGATATTCCCCTTAAAACACTTGAAGCTCTTCGGTAGGTAATTCATATTCCAAAATGTTATGCACTAAATTTGATTAGATCCTGTGTTAGGTTTTTTTCACTTCCATGTGTTTTTCTTTTCCTTGAGGGTCCTCTAAAAATGCATCTCTGTTCCTAAAGGTCAAAGATACAGCACTATATTTTTCTTTATTAAACCTACTGTTGGACTCTCTTTTGTACATCCTCTATATCACTATTTAATGTACTTGGCCTATCTTTAACGTTTTTTCGTTTAATTAATTTCTGGGGATACATCTTCCATTTGTGTATACAACTGTTTGTTCTGGTAATCATCCGTGCCGCTTTTGTATTAACATTTTTTTGTCCTAAAATTGTTGTTCCACTTTCTTCTTAAGAGCTTCACATGTTATTGTCAAAGCTGTTGTATCATAACTTCGTGAATAACTTTGCTACGTTGCATTTGTTTTACAGAAAATCGCACAGGTTGCCTAAAAACATATTTGCAGAGTTACACACCCACAAGCATATTATTATTGGTATTTGAGTAAAACAACAATTTCTGTTCAAAGGTGAAAAACATAAGATGTATTGGCTATTAGCTGCTGGTGTGGGTATGAGGCTGATGACCAGCTCTGGACCAGCTTCATGTCAAGGCAAAGTTAGGTCCCTGCATAGGGCACACAATCCCAAACTGTAAGTCCAGACGACCTGAAGACGACTTATGTGATTATTCTATGCCATAGAAAGAAATTTTCTGATACTGAAGTAAAAGCATATAGAGGCCCTATTAACAAAATGGCTGACAGTTTTCAACTTGCGTTCTGTATCAATAGTCAAAATCACAAGATATAAGGTGAAGAGACGACTTGAAAACACTTCAGGTAATGCTGACCTTAAAACCAATACTTCCACATATGGTTTCATGCTGTTATTCAGAATGTGAATGACCAATAAAATGCCTTTAAATGTTATCTCATCAGAGCGGTCAAATGCCAGGCTGTGTCTTCTGACAACCTGCTATTTATGCTTTTAACGAGGAGGTTGGTGTTTACTTTTCTATATCTGACTGCAGAGTGAGGGGATTTTTTAATGTGAACTGAGTGACAGTCTTGCTGAGTGTGAAACGCATGGCCATAGGATGCTGAAGCTTTGCCAACACACACCAAAACCTGAACTGTATATGTATTTCAAATTATATCAACAGTTAGGAGAGAATAAATTAACCACTTTCTTTTGTAATACTGATGTGTGATGTGTTAGACTTAGCATCCTTGGCGTGGTCTCCCCTAACTTTTTGTATTTGTTTCCCAGGTTGTTGATGTGTACTAAACTCTGTTTTTGCTGTTTTTGATACTCTGGGCACTTTACCTCTGCTATCCAGTGCTAAAGTGCATGTGCTCCCATGTAAAATAAATGTGTAATTGGCTTTCCTGATTGGCATATTGGATTTACTAGTAAGTCCCTAGTAAGGTGCACTAGAGGTGCCTAGGGCATGTAAATCAAATGCAACTAGTGGGCCTGCAGCACTGATTGCGCCACCCACATAAGTAGCCCTGTAATCATGTCTCAGACCTGCCACTGCAGTGTCTGTGTGTGCAGTCTTGCACTGCCACTTCGACTTGGCGAGTGTACCCACTTGCTAGGTGTAAACCTTCCCTTTTTATACATGTACGGCACCCCTAAGGTAGGCTCTAGGTAGCCCCATGGGCAGGGTGCAGTGTATGTTAAAGGCAGGACATGTACTTGTGTGTTTTACATGTCCTAACAGTGAAATACTGTCAAATTCGTTTTTCACTGTTGCACGGTCTATCTCTCTCATTGGTTAACATTAGGGCTGCCTTTAAATGTTATAGTGCAGTTAACCTTGGGGAGCAGATAGAAATGTGGAGTTTAGGGTCTCTGAGCTCACAATTTAAAAATACATCTTTTAGTTAAGTTGTTTTTTTTATTGTGTGTTTGAAAATGCCACTTTTAGAAAGTAAGCATTTTCTTGCTTAAACCTTTCTGTGACCCTGCCTGTTTGTGGATTCCCTGTCTGTGTCAGTTTGACAGTTGGGCTGTTTGCACCTCTCTCTAGACAATGAACCAAAGGGGGTTGGGGTGTAGCCCACATATCCTGATGAGCCGTCTGTGTTGGAAGGGAGAGGAGGAGTGGTCACTCACACCTGAATGGGCTGTGCCTGCTCTCACACAATGCAGTCTCCAAGCTCCTGGTGTGTGGGTGGGGCCTGGCCTGGACAAGAAAGTATCTTACAAACACTTGAGACTTTACTTTGAAGTTTGTCAAATTCAAAGGCAGAAAGGGGTATAAGTACTGGACCCAAAACCTTAGACTTTAGATTACTTCAAGGATTTAAGAGGAATCTCTGCCTGTAGAACAGGTGAAGAGCTGAGGAAAAGTGTTGCCATGGCCTATGACTGTGCTGGGCTATTCTACAGTTGCTGCTTCTGCCTCTGCAAGGGGACAGAGACTGAACTTAGTTGCATTCCTGCTTGAAAAGTGGCTTCAAGGGCTTGGAGTAGAGCTTGTCTCTTGTTTTGAAGGCTCAGGGACAGAAAAGGCTTAATCAACCAGTCCTGAGTCTACTTACTGTAGGCTCTAGCTTGCCAGAGGGTGCCATTCCAGTTTCTGGACCCCTGGAAGTAAATTCCTGGAGAAAAAACAGTCTAATGATGCCCGGACAATGCCATGCGACTTCGCAAAGGACGCCGCTGCCCGGAACCGCAACGCCATTTGCCCCAAGGCCGTGGATCTCGCTGAGTGCGACAAATCCAAAGACCCTGTGAGCTGCTGCTGCTACCCCGGATGCACGCCGCCGCCTGCCCTCCAACCGCGGACCTCGTAGAAGTCCAATGACCCTGTTGGCCTCATGTCGCTGCAGCGGCTGATCCTGCCAGACTGACCTGTCACCAGAGTGTCGTAAGTCCAATTTCCGTGATGACCTACGCCATCACAGTGCCTGTGGCCGTGTAACATCATTGCAACCCTGTGTAGTCACCCTGCAGCAGTGTGACTCTGCCTGCCAGACCAAAGGGACTCACTTTGCATCTGACGCTGCTTCACCTCCACTCTTCTGTAGTGAGGACCCGATGCCGCTGCGCAACGCCGCTGCCCTTCTGACCCGTGGCACCGGAACCAATGCCACATTGACTGTGTGCGCATGAGTGAAAGGGTGCTGTGCACGTGTGCACGTGAGTGTAAGGGTGTTGTGAGTGTGTGCACATGAGTGTAAGGGTGTTGTGAGTGAGTGTCAGAGTATGCATGTCTGTGGGTGTGTATATGCGGGGGTTAGTACGGGATCGAGGGTGGGAGGTAAGTACGTGTATGTAGGTGGGTTACTACTGGAAGCGGTGGTGGGGGGTTTCTGAGGGTTAAGGGGTGGGGGTGGTAATGTTGTAAGGGAAGGAGAGGTGCGGGGCTCTTGGGTAGATGGGGGGTGGTCTACCGGGGACAGGAATGCAAATTCCTGTCGCGGGTGGCCTTTCCACCAGGAATTTTGTGGCGGTGCTACCGCCACAAAATCCCTGGCAGAAACAGGACTTGTAATACCACCAGCGGCCTTTGGTGGACTGCCGGGTCAGAGATGCTTATCTCTGTCTCGGGGATCCGACCACCCTGGCAGTAGAAAGTGGCGGTTTGGTCCGTCGGCAGTTGGACAGCCGCCACTAGTCTGCAGACCACCATATTGCGACTGCTGGAAGCTTTCCGCCATTCTTTAGGTGGAAAGTCACCAGTAGTTGTGCTGGCAGTTGGCAGTGCAGAGGCGATTCCACCTCTGGCTTTGCCCTGACAAAAGGACTCCGCCAGCTGTATTACGACATGTAATATGGCCAGGCGGTGTCCTGATGGCGGGGTTCTGCCGGCGGTGGGAATGATGGGTCCTGTCCCCTCAGGGAGGAGCACCTCGTCAGACGAGGTAAGTGTCCTCCACAAGGGGAGGGTGTGTGTGAATGGATGTATGTGAGTGTGTTTATGCGTGTCATGAATGGAGGAGAGGGAGGAGTGCTTGTGGGTGCATGTGTGTGTGTAAATGTGGTGATGGCGATGCGTGTGTGGGTGAATGTGAATGGTGGATCGGGTTGCCTGTTTGCATGCATGTAGACAGTGGTAGGGGTTGTGTGTGTAAATATGTTGAGGAAAGGAGGGGATAGGTGGATGGAGTGTGTGTGCATGTCAATGGGGGTGAATGTAGTGAGTGTGTGTGTGAGTGGGGGTGTTGTGACTGTGTGCGCATGAGTGAAAGGGTGCTGTGCGCGTGTGCACGTGAGTGTAAGGGTGTTGTGAGTGTGTGCACATGAGTGTAAGGGTGTTGTGAGTGTGAGTGAGTGTCAGAGTATGCATGTCTGTGGGTGTGTATATGCGGGGGTTAGTACGGGGATCGAGGGTGGGAGGTAAGTACGTGTATGCAGGTGGGTTACTACTGGGAGCGGGGGTGGGGGGTTTCTGAGGGTTCAGGGGTGGGGTGGTAATGTTGTAAGGGAAGGAGAGGTGGGGGGCTCTTGGGTAGATGGGGGGTGGTCTACCGGGGACAGGAATGCAAATTCCTGTCGCGGGTAGCCTTTCCACCAGGGATTTTGTGGCGGTGCTACCGCCACAAAATCCCTGGCGGAAACAGGACTTGTAATACCACCAGCGGTCTTTGGTGGACTGCTAGGTCGGAGATGCTTATCTCTGTCTCGGGGATCCGACCACACTGGCAGTAGAAACAGGAAAGTGGTGGTTTGGCCCGTCGGCAGTTGGACCGCCACCGCTAGTCTGGCGGTCAGTAGACCGCCAGACTCGTAATGAGGGCCATTCTCTCTAAGTTAAGCCTGCCTGCTCGTTCCAAGCTTCCAATTGGGTGAGCGGGGGTTAACTGACCGTGATTCACCTATACCCTGACAAGAGTGAGAGTCCGTACTTGGACAGGGGTAACCTGACTGACAACCAAAGACCCCATTCTAAGATGATGGAAACAAATATTTCAATAGGATCAAAACAAAGGAAAACACTTTACCTGGTGATTAGCAAAGGATAAACATTCAGTGAACTGCAATTTCTAGACATTAGCATTTGTTTGCCGTATAGTGTCATCAGGAAACTGTGCAAATTTAGTAGCCATTTCAATGGAAAATGTGCTGTCTGTAAATAAAAGTACACTACCATGCTCTGCTTTAGTACTATATTTGTGACAGTGTGCTGCAAAATACACCACTGGCTACATACCACACAATTACAAGGCACTTTTTGAATTGACATGACTTATTTGCTACACATCTTTCTTTGTAGTTTTGATTTTCACAATCTCTATGACTTCATTGACTAACACATATGACAGCACCTCTAGATGGGTAATTGTTCCAGCTCCACCCCATGGTTTGCGCATTAGAGGAAGATAATCCCAGCAGACTCAGCCAGGAAATTCAATTGTCAAATAAATAGAACAGCAGACTACTCTGAGTGAGTGAGCAGGAGTGCTTCAATGCTATAGTGTCTTCAAGAACATGCTGTAATGGCACAACAGGCTGCGTGAGAGGGCTGATAAGGCTCCCAATAGAAAAATTACCACATAATAATTATTACTAATGAGTGAGAGAGTCATTAAACCAAAAACTGCCATAGCTTTCACTGTTTAAAAGCATGCTCTGAACTTTACATAACCCTTGCAGCTTGAATTACAAAACTCGTTAGGCTGGCAAATTTCTGAAGTTAAATGTTTCTTTTATAACCCTTCTTTGACTTCTAAGATGCTACAAAATGTTGCCCTAAACAATGGAATCAGTATTAACTATATCCTTTTCCACCTACTAACGTTCTTTGGAATGTGCTGATGTGCATAGAAAGTAACCAATAGTTTGCATGAATGACCCAACATTCTGAAGGTATGAGAAAGGGTATCAGAAATTAAACGTATGTATGCAATATTGTTCTTGCAGAAGTAAAAAGTGCATGGGAAAAGAGGGCAATGTATCGAAACCCTTCCACTTGTCAAGACACTCATTGTGCAAATCTGCAACCCAAGAAAATGTTTACAAATGTTAATAATTGTAACAATTAATAATGTATGAAAATGTGTGAGAGGGCAAGAGTAGGGGGACTGAAGATGAGAAGAGAGCTGAGGGGAGCTGATGAGCTGAACCATAGCTGAGACTCCTGAGATGCCATTATCAACTACTGCCTTTTCTATGTAAGCTGCCTAGCTCTTGGGCTATTTGAGTATGAGATAGAATTTTATTCCGCTGCAGAGTAGACTCAAGCTTTGTACTGAAACAGAGAGGACCAGACAAAGGGTTGCAGAGGAGAATAATAGTAGTAAGCACTTGGAACTGATAGATGTGAGAACCTGTGTGAGAGTAAGAAAGTGAACACTTTTTAATCTACTTGCAAAACATTCCCAGACTGAACCGACTATGAGAATTTGCTTCCATAAGTATTCTTTCATTTTGTAAAGCAGAGACAAGCAGAATAGGGAATGATTCAGGACACACTTATGTGTGTTTCTGTATAACTTTATTGATTATTAAAGATGTATTACTGATTAATTCTTAAAATAAATATAATAAAACTCTTTAATGACTCACTTTTTTGACTCATAGAAAAAAGACTATAATTACATTTGAAATATAAGTATTTTTGATCCAGCTTCTTAAAAGCCACTTCAAAGAAAGATCCATGCTGAAGGCCCAAAGGAAGAAGAGTAAGAGGTACCAAGGAAAAGTAGTTGTCGAACTATAATTGAAAAGGTGCTTCTTTAACCACGACTGTGACCGGGACGAGGTGATCTCGTCCAAGGCGCTGGTTCCCCGGTGCCTTGGACGAGATCACCTTGTCCTGCTATGGGCCCCTGGGGAAGCGCTAGCGCTCCCCCCGATAGCCAGGCACACCCCTCCCCTAGGCAGGGATGGAAGGGGAATCGCTTCCCCTTCCAACCCCGCCCCCCGTGACCACCGTGGCGTCTGATGACGTCCTCATCAGAGGCATTCCCTCCGGCGCTGGAAGCTCAGCTGAAAAGGCAGAGGTGAGAGAAGCTTGAAAGGAGAGGAAAGGCCTTTCCTCTCCTTTCAGGCTTCTCTGAGCATTTCTTCTGCCCGATCGTGATGCGATCGGGCAGCAGAAATGCCACTAGACACCAGGGGATTTATTTTGTTTTTATTTACTTGATAAGGAGAGCGGCCCCTTGGCCAAGGGCCGCTCTCCAGGAGGGCAATTTGTTTTTGGGCTGTTTCTGCCCCCAGGGGGGGGGCAGAAACCCCCCTAGCCACCAGGGATTTATTTATTTTTTGTTTTTTGTGTTTTTTATTTGTGGGGAGCGACCCCTTAGGCAAGGGTCGCTCCCCTGGGGGCAAAATGTTTTCTAGGCCATTTCTGCCCCCCTTGCGGGCAGATCGGCCTATTTTTATTAGGCCAATCTGCCCTCAAGGGGGGCAGAAACCACTAGACACCAGGAATTTTGTTTCTTTTTATATGTACACATAAGGGGAGCGGCCCCTTGGGCAAGGGCCGCTCCCCAGGGGGGGAAATCATTTTACGTCTGTTTCTGCAACCCCTGGGGGCAGATCGGCCTAATATAGTTAGGCCGATCTGCCCCCAGGGAGGGCAGAAACCCCCTAGACACCAGGTGTTTTTTTTGTTTTTTTTTATATGTGTGGAGTGACCCCTTAGGCAAGGGCCTATTTCTATTAGGCTAATCTGCTCCCAAGAAGGACAGAAACCACTAGACACCAGGGATTTTTTTTTGTCAGTTTCTCTTGAAGGGAGCGACCCCTTAGGCATGGGTCGCTCTTCTGGGGGGGGGGGGGCAAATTAGTTTTAGGCCATTTCTGCCCCCCTTAGGGGCAGATCAGCCTATTGTAATTAGGCTGATCTGTACACAGGGGGGGCAGAAACCTCTAGGCACCGGGGATTTTTTGTTTTGTTTTGTTTTATTTTTTTATATGTGGGGAGCAACCCCTTAGGCAAGGGCCGCTCCCCTGGGGCAAAATTATCTTTGGGCCATTTCTGCCCCCCTTGGGGGCAGATCGGCCTATTTTTATTAGGCCAATCTGCCCCCAGAGGGGGGCAGAAACCACTAGACACCAGGGATTTTCATTTTTTTGCAAAAATTTCACGCAAGGGGAGCGACTTCTCAGGCAAGGGTCGTTCCCCTGGGGGAAAATTTATTTTAGGCCATTTCTGCCCCCAGGGGGGCAGAAACCACTTAGGCACCAGGGATTGGTTTGTGTGTTTTGTTTGGGGGGGTAGCCCCTTTGGTAAGAGTCGCTCCCCATGGGGGCACATTACTGTTGGCCATATCTGCCCCCCTTGGGGACAGATCGGCTTATTTTTGGAAGGCCCATCTGCCCCCGATGGGGGCAGAAAGCCCACCAGAGACCAGGGAAGATTTCTTTTCAAAATAAGAGGGCGGGGGTATGGCCATACCCCCACCGCAAATAAATTGGGCCCAAGTTGTTCTGCCTACCTGTGGGCAGATGGGGCAATTACACCCGATCGACACCCCGGGGCCAGGAAGTCTACTAAATGCCAGGGAATTAAAAAAAAAAAATAGTGGGGTGGCGGCTACCAACCAGTATGGGCATGGTTATGCCCCTACCCCAACTGAAGGTGGTAACAGTCTTTCAGCTCTCCCCCGCACACTAAAACATTTTATCCCATGGCAAGCAAGTGGACATTTGATTATTTGGGGTTTTGGTTTTACATTTGGGCCATGAGAGCTTGGCTAACTCTCAAAATCGTCCCACTTGGAATGGTGAGGGCTGCACTTTTTGGACTTTGGGACGCTGCCATGTAGAAAAATCCACAAGACCTAGACACATCTGAAAACTAAACATCTGGTTGAGTCCAGGGTGGTGTGCTTCAAATGCACCCCGCACCATTTTCTTACCCACAATGCCCTGAAAACTTCCAACTTTGCTGGAAATCACACATTTTTCCAACATTTTTTGTGATGGAACCTACCGGAATCTGCAGGAATCCACAAAATTCCTACCACCCAGCATTGTCTTATCTATACCGATAGAAATTCTGCCCCACTTGTCAGCCTAAAAATGTTTTTTTCCAAACTGCCCTTTTGGACCCGCTTTTGTTCCCCCTCAATTTTGACATGTTTTTGGCTCTTCCCTGTCACAGGCACTTGGCCCACCTACACAAGTGAGGTATCATTTTTACATGGAGACTGAGGGGAACGTTGGGTGGTATGAAATTTGTCCCGGTGCAGTGATCCCACACAGAAATGTGGGAAAAATTTGATTTGTTTGCTAAATTTGAGGTTTGCTGAGGATTCTGGGTAAGAAAACACTGGGGTATCCACGCAAGTCACACCTCCCTGGACTCCCTTGGGTGTCTAGTTTTCAGAAATGTTTGGGTTTGGTAGGTTTCCCTGTATGGCTGCTGATCCCAGAACCAAAAACGCTGGTGCCCCCGCAAAAACAGGTAGTTTTGTATTTGATCATTTTGATGGGTCCAGACAGTGTTTTGGGGCATTTCCTTTCGCGGGCACTGGGCCTACCCACACAATTGAGGTACCATTCTTATCGTAAGACTTGGGGGAACGCTGGGTGGAAGGAAATTTGTGGATCCTCTCAGATTCCAGAACTTTCTGTCACCGAAATGTGAGGAAAAAGTGTTTTTTTGGCCAAATTTTGATGTTTGCAAAGGATTCTGGGTAACAGAACCTGGTGAGAGCCCCACAAGTCACCCCATCTTGGATTCCCCTAGGTGTCTAGTTTTCATTTAAAAAATGGGCAGGTTTGGTAGGTTTCCCTAGGTGCCGGCTGAGCTGGAGGCCAAAATCTACAGCTAGGCACTTTGCAAAAAACACCTCTTTTCAGTAGAAAAATGTGATGTGTCCAAGTTGTGCTTTGGAGCATTTCCTGTGGCGGGCACTATGCCTACCCACACAAGTGAGGTACCATTTTTATCGAGAGACTTGGGGGACCGCTGGGTGGAAGGAAATTTGTGGCTCCTCTCAGATTCCAGAACTCTCTGTCACCGAAATGTGAGGAAAAGGTGTTTTTTTAGGCAACTTTTGAGGTTTGCAAAGGATTCTGGGTAACAGAACCTGGTGAGAGCCCCACAAGTCACCCCGTCTTGGATTCCCCTAGGTCTCTAGTTTTAAAAAATGCACAGGTTTGGTAGGTTTCCCTAGGTGCCGGCTGAGCTATAGGCCAAAATCCACAGGTAGGCACTCTGCAAAAAACACCTCTGTTTTCTGTAGAAAACTGTGATGTGTCCACGTTGTGTTTTGGAGCATTTCCTGTCACGGGCGCTATGCCTACCCACACAAGTGAGGTACCATTTTTATCGGGAGACTTAAGGAAACGCTGGATGGAAGGAAATTTGTGGCTCCTCCCAGATTCCAGAAGAACTCTCTGTCACTGAAATGTGAGGAAAATGTGTTTTTTTAGCCAAATTTTGAGGTTTGCAAAGGATTCTGGGGAACATAACCTGGTGAGAGCCCCACAAGTCACCCTGTCTTGGATTTCCCTAGGTCTCTAGTTTTCAAAAATGCACATGTTTGGTAAGTTTCCCTTGGTGCCGGCTGAGCTAGAGGCCAAAATCCCAGGTAAGCACTTTGCAAAAAACACCTCTGTTTTCTGTGGAAAAATGTGATGTGTCCACGTTGTGTTTTGGGGCATTTCCTGTCACGGGCACTAGACCTACCCACACAAGTGAGGTACCATTTGTATCGGGAGACTTGGGGGAACATAGAATAGCAAAACAAGTGTTATTGCCCCTTGTCTTTCTCTACATTTTTTCCTTCCAAACATAAGACAGTGTGTAATAAAGACGTCTAATTGAGAAATGCCCTGTAATTCACATGCTAGTATGGGCACCCCAGAATTCAGAGATGTGCAAATAACCACTGCTCCTCAACACCTTATCTTGTGCCCATTTTGGAAATACAAAGGTTTTCTTGATACCTATTTTGACTCTTTATATTTCAGCAAATGAATTGCTGTATACCCGGTATAGAATGAAAACCCACTGCAAGGTGCAGCTCATTTACTGTATTGGCTCAGGGTACCTAGGGTTCTTGATGAACCTACAAGCCCTACATATCCCCGCAACCAGAAGAGTCCAGCAGACGTAACAGTATATTGCTTTCAAAAATCTGACATTGCAGGAAAAAGTAAAATGTAGAGAAAAATGGCTGTTTTTTTACCTCAATTTCAATATTTTATTATTTCAGTTGTTATTTTCTGCAGGAAACCCTTGTAGGATCTACACAAATTACCCATTGCTGAATTCAGAATTTTGTCTACTTTTCAGAAATGTTTAGGTTTCTGGAATCCAGCATTGGTTTCACACCTATTTCTGTCACTGACTGGAAGGAGGCTGAAAGCACAAAAAATCTTAAAAATGGGGAATGTCCCAGTAAAATGCCAACATTGTGTTGAAAAATTGGGTTTTTTGATTTAAGTCTGCCTGTTCCTGAAAGCTGGGAAGCTGGTGATTTTAGCACCACAAACCCTTTGTTGATGCCATTTTCAGGGAAAAAACCACAAGCCTTCTTCTGCAGCCCTTTTTTCCCATTTTATTTAAAAAAAAACAAAATTTTCACTGTATTTTGGCTAATTTCTTGGCCTCCTTCAGGAGAACCCACAAAGTCTGGGTATATCTAGAATCCCTAGGATGTTGGAAAAAAAGGACACAAATTTGGCGTGGTTAGCTTATGTAGACAATAAGTTATGAGGGCCTAAGCGTAAAATATTCCAAATAGGCAAAAAAAGGCCTGGCAGAGGAGGGGGAAAAGGCCTGGCAGCGAAGGGGTTAATGTGTGTGCACCCAGCATGGCGTTCACAGGCACCATTGATTTGGAAGGTAATGCTGCATCCCATTAACACATCTACAGACAACTTCAGGTCAGATTGACCAACTTCTCATTCATTCACGGCGTAGCAATCAAAAACGCTGAGGTGTGTAGCGAGAGAAGGTGATAGCAGGTGAGCATCAAATCTACAGAGATATGGCTCTCTCCTCCCCTCTCCAGATTGCCAGTGCAGAATTTTGCTTCTGAGCGCCATACACACACACATTTGCACTGAGGTGCAAAGGTGTGTGCATGAGTCTGGCACAGGATTTGTATTGTAAGGGTATTGTTCTAATACAGAATCCTATGGCTAGACTATATTTCAAACTTTTCCTACTTTGTATGTGTGCTATACAGTGCAGCACATATGTAAAGACGGAAAAAAGGAGAAATGAAAGCATTTTCATTTTAACGCCTGATTTCAAATGACATTATTTTTGATGCAAAACCTTGTCTCAAATTTTTTATAGATAGGGATTTGTGTCAAAACCCATGGGTAGTTGCATAGGAACGCCCATGATGTACCACCCTGGAATGCCCCTTAGTGGTCAGTAACGCAACCCAGTGCACAACCCTTGAGGTCAGAGGTCTCATTCTGGAAAGTAAATAACAGGAAAAACATTTTCACTGGTTTCCAAACCCAGCCCAAAATGTTAGTTTATCTACCCCTTTGTGGTCTGACATGTAGGGAGTCAATATTATGTAGTCAACCTTTATTTGATTCTTATGTTTGACAATTAGCTTCTATCCATCGATTCTAGAGAACACTTGACTACCTTTATTGGACAGAGCATAGCAGCTTTGACAGCACACTTCCTGGCCAATCCCTGACTGTAGTGAACAACACAAGCCTTCACTTCAATGCACATGCACTAATATGAAAAATGTATGTAAATGTGTAAAAAAATTGCTTGCAATCAAGTACCAAAACCACTCAATCAAGAGCAGACCTGCTAGGAATTGCCAGTACTGCCCTATTAATGTAGTAGCTGGGCTGCAAAGTGTCAATAATGTTCTCTTTAAGTACTCCCATTTTTTAAAACTGCATTGCTGCCAGGAAGGGCTTGTACTGCAACGTAACAGTGATGTTGAGAAGTGCAGGTAGTACCCTTTTTACGTTCAGGTGTTATATTGGGTAGTGCCACTAGTGCTCTGTTTAAGTACAACAGCCCGAGCGCATAGTCGCAGTACAGCCCAGGAACAGCTATGCTGAATACTGCAGGTACTGCCCTATTTAAACATTGTAGCTCTGCTGCACACTGACAGTACTACCCTATTTAAAAACAAGAGTGCCAGTACTCGCCTGTAGCAGCCATTCTATAAAATGCCATGTTGGAAAATGGGTTATTGGTAGGGCAGGTAGGTACCTACACCTAGCAACAAGCCACTAACCTCCACATAGGTACAGTTAGGTCTCAGTAAATTAATCCCAGCTCAACCCTTGGTAGCTTGGCAACGAGCGTCAAGGCTTAACTTAGGAGACAAAGTGTAAAGCATTCAAATATCACAAAACAGTAATTAAATAAAACACAGGAAACAGTTTAAAAATCCAAAACCAATTTATAAAAATAGTTTATATTTTTATCTTTAAAATGACACAAAAACGATTAAAATCGGTTCAGGGGAACCGGAGATATGATTTTTTAAAGAATTATTACTTTTCTAGCGCTTAGAAACAAAAAGCGCCAATCGGGTCATCTGGTTGCACCTCGACCGGGGCAAAATCAAACTTTCAGGCCGACCGCGATGGAGCCCTGCTCGGCTACAGGTCGCGGGAGGCCTCGGTTAAAAAGTTACCTTCTGACTTAGTCTTTATTTTGAAGTTTTTCTTTACCGGGACGAACCACGAAGTCAGGCCGGGTCGCGGTTGAGGCAAGCCGGCTAGAATTTCCGCGGCGGGTTGGTCCCTCTCTGGAGCTTTTTTTCCAAAAATTCTCAAATCTTTTCCAAACTTCTGGGGCTTCACCCAGATGTTCTTTTAAGGTTCTTTTGGGGTCCACAGCTCACCCCAAGGGTCCAGAAGTTCTGTGATGGTCCTTGGGGGGTGCGGACTTCAACTCCCAGAATGCACCTGGCGCAAACTCCTTTTTGGCCACTGGACAGTGGTCAGCTGGTCGCTTTCTTCAGGAGTTGGTGCAGGGGACTCTGGTTTAGCAATTTTTCACCTGTAGCAAACAGGGAGTCCCTCCTTGAACCAGTTGAAGCCAGGCAAAGTCCTTCTTGTGGTGAAGCCCAAGTGTGCAGCTGGTGCAGTCCTTCTGAGTGCAGGGTCCAGGTGCAGGCCAGGGGTCCAGAAGGGCAGTCCTTCTTCTCCTTTAGTTCTTTTCTTTTTGAAATCTGGTAGGGATCTGAGGTGTGGGTGCAGGTCTGCCAGTTTTATCCTTGCTCCTGGGTGAAAAGCAGGGGGGCCCTGGTTCTCCAATCAGGGACAGGGTCGTCCCCCTGTGATGACCACTTCCTGGGAAGTGTGGCAAAAATCCATACAGAAGGCAATAGTCTCTAAAAATCCAACATGGATGAATCTGATTTTTTGAGGTTACATCTGGCTGAGCCCACCCACTGGTGTGGCTAAAAATCATAAACACACCCCTCTCCTGCCCTCTCCTAATCTAATCAAGGGGGCACCTAATTGTCTGGGGTTGCAGGATGTGGGGGTGTTGTTGGGTGCTGCAAATGTCCTTCTCTGCCTTTGAAGACCAGTTTGGCAGCCCTCCCCCTTCCTGCCTCACCATCTGCTGAGGGGAGATTCTCTCCCCAAGCACATTCCTTTGTGTGAAGCCTGGCCACTTCACACCTCATCAAGGCAGCCTGGCAGAAGCTGCTGCAGGCTGGCCAATCAGAGCACAGCAGCAAAAACAATGCAGAGCTGAAATTGGCAACTTTTTAGGTAAAGTCTAAACTTTTTACCTGGACAAGTTATATTAAATCCCACAACTGGAAGTTGTGGGATTTATTACAACAATCAATTTGATACCAAATTCTTGGTATGTAACATTTAAGGAGACTTTAAAATTTAAAATAAAGTCTGCCCATTCTAGCCTATGAAGGCCATTTACTTCCGTGAGGGAAAAACAAATTTGGCTGTTTTTACCTCACCAGGGCTTATAAATCTATTTTTATAAAGTCCCTGCTTATAGTTACATGGCACCCAGCCCTAGGGGCACATAGGGCACACCTTAGGGGTGACTTATATGTAAAAATAAGGTAGTTTAAGACTTTGGAAGTACCTTTAATTCCAAAGTCGAATTTGCATATAACTTTAATTTAAAAGCAGCCAGCAAGGCAGGCTTGCTTTTAAAATGACACTGGGCACCTCAGCAATGCACCTAGGTGTGCACCACCTATGCTGTGGTCCCTAAACCTACATGCCCTACCATATACTAGGGACTTATAGGTAGGTTAACTTAGCCAATTATAATTAGCCTAATTTGCATATCCATTTTACACAGAGCACAGGCCCTGGGACTGGTTAGCAGTACCCAGGGCACCTTTAAAGTCAGGAAAACACCAGCAAAAAGTGGAAAATGGGGCAAAAAGTTATGGGGCCTCTGCAATCAGCCCTGTTTTCTCACACAACCCCCCCCCCCAGCCCACACGCCCAGGAGACTCAGCCTAACCCTGGGAGAGTCTTCCTGGCTTGTTAGAAGAGGAAGACAGTGAAGAAAACTGGCTGTCCCTTTGCAGGGCCTACTCTGCCTTACATCCCCCTGTCAGGGTCACTCCCTCTGGGTAGTGAAGCCATCCCAACAGTAAAAGGACCCAACTCAAACTGAAACTTCCCTCTAGGGGGGTCTTCCTCCTTTCTCTCTGCCAACTTGGGTAGTGAGGTGCCCACCTCCCCTACTCCAAACTTTGCTAGGGCAACACCTAGCTTACCCAAAGAGGTCACCCAACACTTGAGCAACCCCACCATGACCAATAGGGTCAGGGGGCCTACTTTGCTATTGGCCCTGGGGTCTGCCTCCCAGGCCAAGTTCATTGCTGCCAGGAAGGCTAGCACCCAGCAGAGGCTACTGACAGCTGTCAGTACCCAGAACCACACCCTAAGCTCTCCACTGACAGGTGGCTGAGCTGCTTTAGGGGCAACTTTGGGGTCCTGGCACCCCTCTTGCTGTCTAGGGTGGGGGGCTACCACCTCCTGTGGCAGACACCCTCCTTCCACTCTCCCTTCTGTCAGTGCAGGGGCAACACCTTGCATCTGGACAGCTGCCTGACTACTCAGGACTTCCTTGGGGTCAGGTGAGGCCTCACCAGTGCCAACTCTGGGCTTCCCCCCTACTGGGGCAGAAGGCCTTTGGCTCCCTGGAACTCTCTTTAAGAGTGGCCTACCCTTCCTTTTCTTCTTTCCTTTTCTTGGGGACCCCTGTCTCCTAACTGTAGGGACTGACTCCCCAGGACTTTGGGTTGGGGGGGCGCCCTGGGCGACCACCCCATCTGTGACCAGACTCACCTCTGGGAGGTCATTGCCCAGGATACAATCTAGGGGAAGGTCAGCACTGACCACCACCCTAATCCAGTCAAGGATACCCTCCCTCTCTAGGGGCACTATGGCTACAGGTTTGGAGGTGATTTCCCCTGTGGCTATCCTGACTTTCTTTGTCTTTCCTGGGACATACATGCCTGGGGTCACTAACCGGTCACTCACTATAGTGTGACTGGCACAGGTGTCCCTCAAGCCAGTGGTAGGGATCCCATTCACTTGAATGTGGTGGAAGTGCCTACTCCCACCCTCAGGGATCACCAGCTTACCATCTGGTCCTGTCTCCCAGCACAATGCTAGGAGGACTTCATCATCTGAGGAATCCTCCTCTATGGCTACACTGGACAGCCCAGTGCTAACCACCTTCCTTGGACAGGCTGCATCTCCTCTGAAGTGACCTGTCTGCTGACAGTCAAAGCAAGCCCTACTGTCCAAGAGCTTTTTTAACCCTGGGTCTAACTGTCTCTGCTGGTCAGAGTGGGATTTACTCTCCTCCTTCTTAGGGTTCTGGGGTACAGAGGGAGTCTCTGTGGTGGGCTTACCACCTCCCTCCTTAGGTTTTTGGGGACCTGTCCCCCCCTTCTTGGAGTCTCCCCCCTGGGACTTGACAACCACCCTGGTTCTCAACCACTCATCAGCTGCCTCCCCTAGCTCTCTAGGGTTGGTCTGCTTAGAGTCCACTAGATGCTGGCGTAACCTTTCTTGGATACAATTGGTCAAGATGTGCTCTCTCATGATCAGATTGTATAACCCCTCATAAGTATCTACTTCGTTACCAATAATCCAGCCCTCTAGTGCCTTTAGTGAAATGTCCACAAAGTCAACCCAAGACTGGGTACTGACCTTCTGGGTGTCCCTGAACTTCATTCTATATTGCTCTGGGGTCAGACCAAACTTCTTGGCTAAGCACCTCTTCATACTAGGGTATGAATCTGCCTCCTCCCCCCTTAAGGTCAGAAGCCTATCCCTCCCTGAGTTGGGGACCAACTCCCACAAAAGGGAACCCCAGTATTGAGGCCTAACCCTTCTCATTTGGAGTGCCCTCTCAAAGGCCCCTAGCCACTTATCTATGTCATCCCCCTCTACATAAGCAGGAACTACACCCTTGGGTAATTTGGGGCAAACTCCTCCACCCATGGACACCTAAGCTTCTTTATCGCTGCTTCCATCTCTTTTTTCTTTGTATGCCCACTTTTTCTTTTCTAGGGCCAGCTTCTCTGCTTCCAAAGCTATGTATGCTAGCTGGGCCTCCAGCTCTCTTTCTCTGATGGATGGGTTCTCTCCTCCTGAAAGGACCCCCTTCCCACCACTAGCTTTGGATCTGCCCCTAGTGACTGTGTTTACTGAGGACCGTTCTTTCTCATCCTCACTTGGGCTCAGATGCCTTCCCTCCCCTGAGTGGTTAGAGCTTGCATCCTCCCTTCTTTCTCCCTCCTCTGGAGCTTCTTCTGACTCTACCTCTTGGGCCTCAGCCCATGCTGTCAGGGATGTGATCAGGATTTGCTTCCTGAGATCAGTGGTTGCAGGCAACCCTCTTTCAATACACAACCCCCTAAGCTGGACTACTGTCAGTGTGGGTAGGCTAGCCAGATCAAGCTCCATGGTTCCCTAGTTTTGTGTCAACAAAAACTTTTTGCAAAAATTGGAAACAAGAATTTAGAAAAATTACAAAAATTCAATAATTGAAATTAATCCAAATTAAAAATTAAAAACAATTTTTGCACTAGGACAATTTAAAGGATTTTTAATTTGTTTTACCTAAAACTGTAACGTGATATTGAACACAAGTACAGGATCCCGTCGCTGCTTCCAATTATGTTGGAAAATGGGTTATTGGTAGGGCAGGTAGGTACCTACACCTAGCAACAAGCCACTAACCTCCACATAGGTACAGTTAGGTCTCAGTAAATTAATCCCAGCTCAACCCTTGGTAGCTTGGCAACGAGCGTCAAGGCTTAACTTAGGAGACAAAGTGTAAAGCATTCAAATATCACAAAACAGTAATTAAATAAAACACAGGAAACAGTTTAAAAATCCAAAACCAATTTATAAAAATAGTTTATATTTTTATCTTTAAAATGACACAAAAACGATTAAAATCGGTTCAGGGGAACCGGAGATATGAATTTTTAAAGAATTATTACTTTTCTAGCGCTTAGAAACAAAAAGCGCCAATCGGGTCATCTGGTTGCACCTCGACCGGGGCAAAGTCAAACTTTCAGGCCGACCACGATGGAGCCCTGCTCGGCTACAGGTAGCTGGAGGCCTCGGTTAAAAAGTTACCTTCTGACTTAGTCTTTATTTTGAAGTTTTTCTTTACCGGGACGAACCACGAAGTCAGGCCGGGTCGCGGTTGAGGCAAGCCGGCTAGAATTTCCGCGGCGGGTCGGTCCCTCTCTGGAGCTTTTTTTCCCAAAATTCTCAAATCTTTTCCAAACTTCTGGGGCTTCACCCAGATGTTCTTTTAAGGTTCTTTTGGGGTCCACAGCTCACCCCAAGGGTCCAGAAGTTCTGTGATGGTCCTTGGGGGGTGCGGACTTCAACTCCCAGAATGCACCTGGCGCAAACTCCTTTTTGGCCACTGGACAGTGGTCAGCTGGTCGCTTTCTTCAGGAGTTGGTGCAGGGGACTCTGGTTTAGCAATTTTTCACCTGTAGCAAACAGGGAGTCCGTCCTTGAACCAGTTGAAGCCAGGCAAAGTCCTTCTTGTGGTGAAGCCCAAGTGTGCAGCTGGTGCAGTCCTTCTGAGTGCAGGGTCCAGGTGCAGGCCAGGGGTCCAGCAGGGCAGTCCTTCTTCTCCTTTAGTTCTTTTCTTGTTGAAATCTGGTAGGGATCTGAGGTGTGGGTGCAGGTCTGCCAGTTTTATCCTTGCTCCTGGGTGAAAAGCAGGGGGGCCCTGGTTCTCCAATCAGGGACAGGGTCGTCCCCCTGTGATGACCACTTCCTGGGAAGTGTGGCAAAAATCCATCCCAGAAGGCAACAGTCTCTAAAAATCCAACATGGATGAATCTGATTTTTGGAGGTTACATCTGGCTGAGCCCACCCACTGGTGTGGCTAAAAATCATAAACACACCCCTCTCCTGCCCTCTCCTAATCTAATCAAGGGGGCACCTAATTGTCTGGGGTTGCAGGATGTGGGGGTGTTGTTGGGTGCTGCAAATGTCCTTCTCTGCCTTTGAAGACCAGTTTGGCAGCCCTCCCCCTTCCTGCCTCACCATCTGCTGAGGGGAGATTCTCTCCCCCAAGCACATTCCTTTGTGTGAAGCCTGGCCACTTCACACCTCATCAAGGCAGCCTGGCAGAAGCTGCTGCAGGCTGGCCAATCAGAGCACAGCAGCAAAAACAATGCAGAGCTGAAATTGGCAACTTTTTAGGTAAAGTCTAAACTTTTTACCTGGACAAGTTATATTAAATCCAACAACTGGAAGTTGTGGGATTTATTACAACAATCAATTTGATACCAAATTCTTGGTATGTAACATTTAAGGAGACTTTAAAATTTAAAATAAAGTCTGCCCATTCTAGCCTATGAAGGCCATTTACTTCCATGAGGGAAAAACGAATTTGGCTGTTTTTACCTCACCAGGGCTTATAAATCTATTTTTATAAAGTCCCTGCTTATAGTTACATGGCACCCAGCCCTAGGGGCACATAGGGCACACCTTAGGGGTGACTTATATGTAAAAATAAGGTAGTTTAAGACTTTGGAAGTACCTTTAATTCCAAAGTCGAATTTGCATATAACTTTAATTTAAAAGCAGCCAGCAAGGCAGGCTTGCTTTTAAAATGACACTGGGCACCTCAGCAATGCACCTAGGTGTGCACCACCTATGCTGTGGTCCCTAAACCTACATGCCCTACCATATACTAGGGACTTATAGGTAGGTTAACTTAGCCAATTATAATTAGCCTAATTTGCATATCCATTTTACACAGAGCACAGGCCCTGGGACTGGTTAGCAGTACCCAGGGCACCTTTAAAGTCAGGAAAACACCAGCAAAAAGTGGAAAATGGGGGCAAAAAGTTATGGGGCCTCTGCAATCAGCCCTGTTTTCTCACATGCCAGCACTGCACTATGTAACAACAACCTTGCTGCAAAGTACCAGTACTGCCTTACTCAAATACAGCAGTGGTGCATGAAAGTGCTAGTACCATACTCTAGCAAGACTGCTGAGAAGTGGATGTAGAGCCTTATTCAGGTCGAGACGCCATGGTGAGATGTACCAATACTGGGATAATGAAGTATAGAGGTCTTGATGAGAAGTGTCAATGCAATCTCATAGAAACTCTGCTGGAAGTACAGATATTGCCTTGTTTAAACAATGCAGTTATGCTGAGCAGTGCCATTGCTGTCTTTTTTAAGTAAAGTAGTGCACCCCACATCAGCCCTGCTGAAAACTGCTAGTACTGTCACAGTTAAGTACAATATCCCTGCTGTGAAGTGACAGTACTGGCCTATTAAATAAGGCCCACTGCTAAGAAGTGACAGTGCTGCCCTATTTAGGTACAGCAGACCACCAAAGAAGAGCCTGCACTGCCTTGTTTAAGCGGCCTTGCTGAAAATCCCATGTAGTGCCCTGTAGACTCTTTTTTGAGAAGTGCGAGCACTGCAGTATTTTTTTAAGGTAAATCAGCTTTATTAAAATCAAAATACATATGGGTCTCATAAGAACAAAACAAAATATCTGTCACAATGATAATGATATAATTTTGAAAGGAATTGTAAAAGCTGTTTAACATTTTAAAATATGAAATGGGGGAAAACAATAAAAACGGAACAAGACCAATTAAAATAAGAAAGATACATTGGGTATTAAAAAGCTAAAAACAGTGATATTCAATAAAGCATAAAGTTGAGCTAAATTTCAATTCAATCAAGAACAGAGAAAATAAACAATTCATTGTGGCTTAAAATTCTCAGATAATGTACAATTAGTAAAATTGCAAGCAACAGCATTAAGATAATCAGTCAAAGGTAACCAATACAAATCTCTATTTATGGAGGGGCAGCATAAAGAGGTAAAAGCAATATCTAGTCTATGGTAGTGGCAAACATTATACCACCAAGCCTTATAGAAAATGTTGGATGAATTTTTCCAATTAAGAGTAATTTACTGAAAGGCTAAAGCTAACATGAGATCCAATAGCTTTTAATTATCATCATCTGAAACAATGTCAGCAGAGAGGCTATCTATAAAAAGCACTGAGGGAGATAATTGGGATTGCAAATGAAAAATGGAGGTAAGCTGACGCCAAACTCTTATCCAAAAAGAGACAGTGAGAGGACATTCAAAAAGGATATGCATGAGGTCTCCCTTTAAGCTATCGCAGACCAACAGTTTGAAGTGGAGGATACAGAAAATTTTACTATAGTAGAAGGGGTAAAGTGAAGTCTGTGGTAAAGAAAGAAAAATAATTGTGTGGTAGAAGCTGATCTAGATATTTTATAAGATCGATGCCATATCTTATTCTAGAAGGAAACACTCCAGGTACATTCCAAATACAATTCCTATTGAGATTCAATTTTAGATTTAGGATGTGTCAAAACAGGAGAATGAAAAAGGTTATAAATATTTGATGCCTTAGGAAATGAGGTAAGAAAGGAGGACAAAGAAAAGGGTAATTCTGAAGAAGAAGAAGGGGAAGGCAAGGAAAAAAGTAAATCAAGAATAATATTAATAAGAAGAAGCTATTTAGGCATAAATGAATTGGGACAATTAAATAGAAGTTGGAATTGTGAAAAAGAAAGTGGAGTATCATTGGAAAATAAATCTTTGCCCACGCTATATTTCTTTGTCTCCAGAATATCCAAAATAAAGGTTTTTTATTAATAGGGATGAGACGTTTATGCCAAATAGGGGAGGTCAGAAAAGAGGAATAAATGACGGATGGAGGTAAATAGTGAGAACGCAGAAGAGCATAAGTATGTTTAAGAAGCGGGGAGGAGATAAGCGAAATATTATAAGAAAAGGATACCACCTCACAAGGAGAAAAAGGTTGAAGAAAAGAACATTCGATATCCAACCATAAGGGAGTAAACATAGAGCCTGACAAGGAAATCCATCTAGAAGCTTGACACAAACAAAAGGATTTGTGATACAGTCTGAAATCAGGAAAATTGGCTCCCCCCTCCTGTTTAGAATGACGAAGGTGACTAAAGGAAATTCGAGATTTCTTATTGTTCCAGAGGAATTTAGACAATCTGGGGTCCAGTTGTTTAAAAAAAGTAACAGGTAGAGGAACTGGAATCGTGGATAGGATATATAAAATGTTAGGAGAAATCATTATTTTGATAGAGTCAAGGCGACCCCACCAAGATAAAAATAAGGGATTCCATGACAAAAGGGATCTATCAACCTTCTCTAAAGCTTCTGAGATATTTACTTCAATTGACTTTTTAATGGATGAGGTGAACCAAATACCTAAATATTTAATCTTGGAAGAATTCCAGTGAAAGCCAGTAATATCAAACGATGGTCTAAAACAAAATGTTGTTAAAGGAAGGATTTCAGTTTTATCCGAATTTATCTTATAACCTGAAATCAAAGAAAAGTCTTCAATCTCCTGAAGTAAAAATGGAATCGAGAGTTCAGGGTTTGAGATATATAAAGGTATATCATCTGCATATGCCATTAATTTTAAGTGTTTCTCACCATATTGGAAACCCTCAATTTTAATGTTATTTCTAATACAGGATAGAAAGGGCTCTAGAGGTAGAATAAATAGGAGTGGAGAGAGTAGACACCCTTGACGTACACCTCGACGTAATACAAAGTATCTGGATAATCTTCCATTCACCAATATCAATGTCATTGGGGATTGATAAAGGAAAGAGATAAATGAAATTAAATGAGGCCCTAAACCATGCCAGGCTAAAGCTTTTAATAGAAAAGACCAGTATAACCAATCAAACGCTTTCTCAGCATCTATGGAAATTGTTGCTAAGGAGCACAAAAGAGCTGGAGCTTTGCTGAGTACATTGAAGAATGTTCTAGAGTTGTCCGAAGCAAGTCTACCTTTGACAAAACCCGTTTGTTCCTTACTTATCAGCACAGGTAAAAGGGTATCAAGATGTAAGGCTAATCATTTAGCAAAGATTTTATAATCTGTATTGAGGAGAGAGATTGGTCTATAATTTTTTACAGAAAGTATGATCCTTACCTTCCTTTGGAATTAAACAAATCAAAGCTTCTTGAAATGTTCCCTCTGCACAACCAGAACCCGTGAAGAATTTAAAAAGCTGTAAAAGTTTGGGAAGTAAAATGTCAGAAAAATGTTGAAAACATTCCACTGTAAATCCATCCAGACCAAAGGGTTTTACCTTTTTTTAGAGATTGAAGGTCTTTAAAAATTTCTGACAAAGAAATATCTACTTCAAGTGAAGAAACATCAACAAGCGTCTTATTAGGGTTTGGAATGTTCTTTAAATAATCGTCAATCTGTAAGGAGGTCGGAACTGATTCAGGAGTATAAAGTGTCTGGTAATAATTAACAAATTCAGCTAAGATATCGTCATCTTTAAAAAGGGACTCACCAGTATCTTTAACTATAGACTGTGTGGTGTTGATTTCGTACTTTCAAATAATTAGCCAGAAGTTTCCCGGATCTATTTCGACCTCCATATTAGCGGGCGCTACTACGTAGAAGAAAAGAGGAGGGATTATCCATTGAGATTTTGTTAAATTGCTATTTTGCTTGAATAAATTCTTGTAGATTAAAATTAGAAAAGGAAGAATAATATTGATGTTCTAACCGGTTAATTTTGAGAAGCAGAGATTAATGATGTGCATTAAAAGTTTTCTTTTTGTTAGAGACAAAATTTATTATGTGACCAGGAGCCTCAGCCTTAAACGAATCCCATAACAATTGTAGGGAAACAAGAAAGCCATCATTAAATCAGAAAAAATCCTCCGCAAAGGCAACAAAGGAAGTGGAAAATTTAGAATCAAGCAACAAAGTATTATTAAATCGCCACCTATTGGATTTGGGATGCACCAGGAGCAAATCAAAATCTGTGATGACTGGATCATGATCAGATATTACCATAGGTTCAATGGAGGAATTAATAAGATTTTGGGATAGTGATTTTGAAACAAAAATATGGTCAAGTCTAGATAAGGAGCCATGTGGTGGAGAATAAAATGAAAAATCCCTACTATCAGGATTACAGGTTTTCCATGAATCAATTAAATTACATTGTGAGAGAAATGCCTTAAATTGCTTATGCATTTTATGAGGAGAAAATGTAATTACAGATTGCCTATCTAGAGAAGGATCAATAATTTGATTGCAATCCCCTCCAAGAAAAAAAAATCATCATTATAATGCAAACATTGTTTAATAACATTAGGCCAGAAAAGATAATCTGGGTGATTAGGACCACAAGTATTACCAATAGTCATTAACATTAACTGATAATTTTTTATGGCAGAGCACAATTACACTATTTTTCTTTGTAGATGAAGGAGAAGTAAAAACATTGCCAACGCAACCTCTTTTAAGTTTCAGAGCTTCAGAATCCGTCAAATGGGTCTTTGTACAAGAACCAAGTCTGGATTATATTTAGCTATATGGGATAAAATTCTCTGTCTTTTTATTGGGTTAATAAATCCTTTGACATTCTAAGAAATAACTCTGAATTTTTACGTCACATAACCATATAGATACACGAAAGGTCTTGTACCAAAAATAACTGAAAATACATATAGGGGAAAGGAAAACAAGAAAAACAAAGAGAGAGAAGAGTGAAGGGGAAACAGCAAGAAAAAAGATGGAAAATATTCAACAACAAAAAAAGAAGAGACAGTACATGTCAAATAAAGACAACTGCAAAAACATACCAGAGATGAATGAAGAATAGGAGAGGGGTGGTGACTGCACAGACTGAAGACGGCAGAGCAAGGAGAAGAAACGCATCAACGGACAAATGTTACGAGCAAAAATAATGATTATAGAACACCAGGAACCTGTGGAAAGAAAACAATACATTAACAAAAAGCACCTATTGTCACATCAATATAATAGAATGTATAAACTGCATATGAAGGACCATCAACTGTATCATAATAGTAATGAACAAGGGCACAATAGATTAAGAAACGTATATGGTCAACGTGTAGAAGGACCAGCTGTTTCCATAGGGTTTGTAGAGTGTGAGCTGCAGGGGAGGTATATGAAGTGGTCTTCTTTTGATATGTCACTTTGAACAAACACGGATGGAATAATCCAAAACGAGCTCCCAAGTCACGAAGCTGTGGACGAAGATCCAAAAATGATTTCATCCTGTTTGCTGTAGCTTTAGACACATCCTGTGAGATGAAGATTTTACTTCCCTGACAAGAGATTTGTTTTTTGGCTTTCGCAGCATTAAGAACTCTCAATAGAACAGTAAATTCAAGAACGAAAATAATCACGCCTCTCGGTTTAGATGTGGAGGAATGCGGAGGACGAAGACCAATGGGGTGTGCCCTTTGGATGTTCAATACTTTAGAAGATGGTAGGTCCACTAACTGTGGAAAGAATGAAGCAAAAAAATAAATTGGGTCACTCTCTTCAAGACCCTCCGGTAATCCATAAAGGCGAAGATTATTGCGTCTGTTTCTGTTTTCCAAATCCTCCGCAAGTGTCTTCAAAGTTGCCACTTCCTTCTCCAAACTAGTAATTTTATGTTTCATCCTGCACGTCACTGACTCTGCTCCAAAACAGAAACTCTCATTTCAATTTGAGACCTCTTAGTATCAAGGTTTTGTATCCGAGAATTAGTTTCTTCGATAAAAGGATGCAATGCACGTATTTCGTCAAGTACAAGTTCAAGAGAGATCGGTGAGGGAGATTTTACTGATGAATCTGGGTCCTGTTTGACCCTCTGATGAGTAGTTGTAGAATTATTCTGAGAAACATTAGGCGAAGAAGATGAGGAAGACATCTTTGACGTGGAAGAAGAAGACGCTGCAGCAGAAGTATCCAATTGTAAAAACTGCAAAAGTTTGTCAGTTGAGGAGAACTGATGCAACAGAGATTTTATTTTCTTTAGTTTGCCCATATGAAAATAAAAGCCTTCAATAAGTAAACGAGTGACACAAGAACTCCAAATATATGTTGATGACACAGCAAAAATAAATTATATGGCTTACGCAAAAACTGCACGCAAAGCCATCAAATATTCAAAGAAAAAACAAATAAGTACCTTGTATTGGCGAGCAAAAAGTATTCAAAATGGCCGCTCTCATGAGGAGAAATGTAAAAACATAATTTAAAAGTCAGGAAAGAAGCTAGGCGAAAATAAAAACATTAAAAATGCTCACCAAAACATCCCACAGCTATTGTGAGCAAAGCGCCATTAGAAAAAAGGAAAGAAAACGGCTCCGGCGGTAAAAATGTGTCCGACGATGTGCGGTGCTTCGAGATTAGGTGGCTATCTTGGTTGGCAGCTCGCACGCGCTCCAAGTATTGCAGTATTAAAGATCAGTTGTCATGCTCAGAAGCGCCAATTTGAGCTCAGAAGTGGTGCTGAGAAGTTCAGTTACTTGCCAACTTCGGCACTAATGCCATGTACCAGTAGTCCATCATTTATGTACATTGGCCCTGGTGGAAAGTGTCAGTACCTTTTTAAGCTTTGGTAAAGCTGTTTTGATGAAAACATATAGGCCAATCAGTTTGAAAGAAACCAATTGCCCATGTAAGCCAGATGCATTTTGCAATTGGATTCTTGTCACTCAGTGAGCAAATAAATTAGGAATCGAAAATAACTCAAAGTGCTTTTATAACGGTTTTGTTGTGAATTTTAAGTATTATTTCAAACCAGTAATTCTGGGGTTTATCAGGAGAGTGTCTACATGATTTAAGACATGAGGTTGCCTAGTAGCTCGCATATTACTAATATGTATGAGGTGCTTCCCTGTTTATGACGTAATAGTGTACATTTTAACATTGGTAAATACTCAATGCTGGTTTGAGCATCAGGAGCCGTATTACATATACAGCACACTTTCCCTGTTTGCACAACATTGCACCTTTAAATGGGTATGCTGTGCTCAAAAATGGAAAGCGTGCCTTATTACTGTGAATGTGCATCCCTCAGGGCAGCCACAAAGTTGGGCTGCAAACAGCTGCAAGTGGATGTTTAGGGGTGTCAATGGGACCCCCTCTATCCCCTTCTGAGGGCTGCTTTTAGGAGGCACACTGAAAGTGCTCCACCTTTCTGTGGTGCACTTTCAGTGCGTCTCCTAAAGGCATGCTTGTCTCTGCACCTGCATCCATAATTCGGAGCGGGTGCAGAGGCAAAGATATTCCCTCATTTGCAACTGAGGGAACGTCCTCTTGAGATAGTGCTGGTGCTAAGGGTGTGCCATCACTATCTGTATGACAGAAGGGTTCGCACAAGTGTCTGCAGCCCCTTCTGTAATTACAAAATGCCCTGGGGCACACAAAGCAGGCGCACATGCCTGTTGCGCCCCCAGGGCACCTTCTATAATTTGGTCCCAAATGTGTAAATCTGCTATATAACATTTTTTCAAATCACTTATATACATAGATGACAGAGCAAGAGGTTAAAAAAATCCAAGACATTATGTCAAATGACAGTTGCTTTAAAAGAGACCTTCTACTGCCCACTTGAACATGAATGGAGCAATGCCACTAGAATAAGAACACAACTAAATCATGCAAAGCACTAGGCACAGTTAAACAAAATACTGGATGTTTCATTTACCAACTTTGCATAGAGAGTTTCAACCTCATCGACGAATATTGGCAAATAATGTTGCAAAATCCTCCTGACTTATGCTGAGCAAATTTGAAAGTCTGAGTCTGTGACTAGTGCCTTTTTGCTTAACCCTTGAAAATTTAGAGGACATTTGTTCACTATCAGCAATCAGACTCAGCTTTCAAAAGCGCTGGGAAAAGTAATGACTCAGCTCTGTGATAATGCAAATCCCGAAATTACTTTATACAATTTTTTGGAGATTTTACCAGCAGAAACGTTCAGTGTACTAAAAAGTGCTTTCACTTAGTGCACCACTGTGCAAACTCAGCCTTGTGTGATCTTCACTATTTATGCTCAAGTTGACTAGTTTCCAGTTGCAATACTGCCTTTTAATCAGAAAACTTTGTATTATTATCTTTACACTTTTTATATTAGAGCAGTACTTGGAGTGATTGTGTCTAAAGGTAACTAAATAAAATTATTAAGTGCACCTAGAAGGACCAAGGATTATTGAGGTCTTTAAGCAGCTATTATTTCTTTGTGGCACTAATTAAGACTAGGTCATGGTCCATGTAAACAGATACATATTACATCTGTACCCAAACAAGCTATATTGCAAATGGTGGCACTCTGGATGTCTTGTATTACTCATACCTTACTCCTAGCTGATAGTATCTTAAACCATAATTGAGGACACTTTACAGAAATCTTGCAAACAGGGACAAGAGGAAAAATCATACAGCCCATGTCGGGCATAATAAAACCAAAAGAGAGCCCATGGTTTTTTCAAACAACACTTGACATACCTGCACCATGGAATCCTATCACTCTCTTATTTGGTTCCTCCTAAAGTAATAGGAAACAGTACTAGGACAACAGAACTTCAGAATGTAGGGGACTAAGTACATGCACACCAGGGGGCTGTTGACCAATTTTTCGCTAGTGATTATGGCAAGCAACCCAAACATGAAACTCTGACTCATCTGTAAGTCCTGGAAACAGATCATACCTTTTCGCTGTATTACTCATGCATGCCAAGCAAAATACAAGAGGGATATGAGGCAAGTGTTCAATACATTTTTTAGAATAATTGTAATCTTGCATAGAAAGAGTGAACTGTGATAATTAGGCAGATGAAACAAAGTGAAGATACCAGCCTTATGAATATTGAAAAGACAGTGAAAATCCAACCATGATGATTGAGGTTCTAGAAGTTCTATAGGTTCCTACCTAATCCTAAAATGATACTGAGAGCATTTTGGGTGTACCCTTCTGCCTCACCTGAACTAGGGAATTAGCCTTAGGCCCATACTTTGCGATAGTGTCAGGCGTCAGGCATCAGCCTGCAGTGTAGATGGCAATCATCTCCAGAAGCTAGTAGATTAGCACCAGCAGAGCTGCATGTCGAACACTGCATTAGTTCCAAGATGGTTGTGTCTATAATGCCCCTCTGCCCCTTCAGGGTCAGTGTACCATTTATTTAAAAAAGCCATACTGTGTTAGAAGCACAGCTCTGATGCAATGCTATATCTGGAAATTGGAATCTGTCTCCTGAATAGGCATAACAAGAACTAGGACATTGTGTACAATTTTCCTCGCCTTGAATGGTAAGTACTGATTACATGTTGTGAAAAGGCTAACTAAACAAGCAGCTCATACTGCATATTCCTAAAAGAACATCATGCAGGGAAACTGTGTAAAATGTCATTGCTAGAAGCAGTGCAGCTAAAATGTGTAAAATATGAAATATAAACTGAAGTTAAAACAGAGGAACCAACTCTGGTCCAATAGTTCCTCACAACACCTTTCCCTTGCCAGTGAAAAAGAAAGATTTAAAAAATGTAGACTATAAAATGAATAAAGGAATAAGATGCTCACTCCAACAAGCAAAGCAAACAACTAAATGAAACCAAACCAATGAAAACAACAATTTGCTTGAAAAGAAGGTCCAAATTGTAAAAGTTAGTGAAGCCGTGATGTCATCCATATTCTCAGTAGCAATGGAATCCAGAATAAATCCTGCTTCCACAGACAACAGAACCACAGAAGCCTTTGTGAGTAAGTAGACAGAACAGAGATCGAGAGCCTCACCCTCTGTCAAGGAAGTAGCATACTGTGCAGTGCCTGTAGTGGATGGCCCAAAAGGAGGGAATCCTGGAGCTGTAGCTTCCACTCCGTGTAGGACGGTTTATAAAAGGCATCCTGAAGCAAAGGTAGTCTCATAGAACAACTCCGAAAATGAGCCCTCAACATGAATATCAGCAGACTCTTGTCAGTTGATAGGACCAATAGGCTCCCCCATTTTCAATCTATCCACATACAACTTAAACCCATAAGAATGATCCATTCTAAGTCGTGGTTTGAGTTTTATGCCTACCAGGCATCCAGACCAAACTGGAACTTTTCCACTTTTTTCAGAAGATTAGACTATTTATTGACTTACTGAGTATGCAATGCAAAATTAGTCTTTAAATTCTGTGGAGAGTATTACTTTTTCTAGGATAAACCACCAGCAGACAGGCATCAGTTTACTTTGTTTTGGCCACACTCCACTGCACTTCCATTGCCCAGATGCCGCCCTAATTGGTAGCATTTGAAAATAAAATTGTCAATGAGTTTAAACTGTTAAGATCACAGAATCCTTACATCAAATACAATATACCCAAGGAAGAGTTTCAGGCTTTACAATCACTTAAAAATTCTCAGATCACCATTAAACTGGCTGATAAGGGGGGTGGAATTGTATTCAAGAGCAATAGAGGCTATAATGCTAAAATTCTTTGCAAACTAGCAGTTACTCATCACTATACAAAGTTACCGTCTTATCCCATTAATGAGATTTCTCTTTTGATTAGGAACACATCTATGCAGGCTGAAGAGATGGGTTACAATAGTGACCATGAGTACAGTTTCTTGAACAATTCTTCACCAAAAATGCCAGTAATCTATACATTGCCAAAAATTCACAAAGACCCTGTTTCTCCACCTGGGTGACCTATTATCGCAGGATGTGGTTCCTTATTAGAACCTTGTTGTCAGTACATCGACTACTTTATCAAACCTTTTGCCCCCAAACATCAGCGATCATTAGGAACTTGACACACTGTATCAATTTGATTGAGAACCTTCTTTTTGATCCAACACAGAAGATTCTTGTAACATTGAATAGCAAGTCCCATTACACAAACATTCCTCAACAGGAGGCGTTGGATGTAATATGGAATCTCCTTGACTCTCACCCCTCCCCTATGTCAGTTCCCACATAATTTATTATTGACTTACTGAGTATGCAATGCAAAAATAGTTTTTCAATTCTGTGGAGAATATTATTTTCAAACAATGGGAGTCGCTATGGAAGCTTCCTTTGCTCCGAATCTAACCATACTCTACAGGTATGAGTTTGAGAAAAGGTTTCTAACAATATTTTTTTTTCCAATACAACAGCTTGGAAACGTTATATTGATGACATCTTTCTGATTTGATCAAACTCACTATCAGATCTCACCCTATACAATCAATGGTTTACTCAGAATAATCCTCATGTTCAATTTACTATTTCATCAAGTGTGAAGGAGATAAGCTTTATAGATCTACAGGTGAAGCATGACCGGGGCACATTTTCTGTAAACCAACGGAAAATAATTCTACCCTGCAGTACTGTAGCTTTCATGCACACAGCTTAAGAGACAGCCTACCCTTTGGGCAATTCCTTCGGATTCACCAAAATTGTTCAAAGAAAGAGAAAGTGAAAGAGTGTCAGATTTTCTTATCTCTAGCTTGTTGGGACTTGGGTATCCCAAACATCTTCTCACCAGGGCATGAAATCGAGTTTCATATGCACATTAGGATATTTTACTATCCCCTGAGAAAAAAGACTCCACACCAAGGTTGACATTTGTCACACAATTCACACCGGTCAGCAATCAGCTTAATAATTGATTCTGTCAAATTAAAAAAACATTCTGAAATCCACTGAATCTGATCTGTACGTTCCTATGTTCTCCTTCAAGAGAGGGAAGGACTTCTGAGACCATTTAGTGAAGGCATCTCCACCTATTGATCCTACATCTAGAAATCATACCTCTCAGTTCATAGGACTCAATCCGGTTCTGGGACGTGTCAAATGTTCAGCATGTAGTGTATGTGAATTCATGTATGACACTAAAGTATTTCAACATCTGAATGTACAGTTTACCCTGACATGTGATACAAATTGCAACTCTCAAAAATTTGGTGTCTGTGCGGCAAAATTCACATTGGGGTGCCTGCCCAACAAATTTGCTGCAGGATTCTACAATACTGAAGTTGCATATGCTGTGGGATGATGGCCACCGATGGTTGAGCTTTTTCATCAAATGGACCACTCAAAATGACAGATAAAATGGCAAGTGATTGAACAAGTTTGTGGAGTAGAAAAAAAAAACAACATCCCATGAACTTGATGCTTTTGGAATGCAGATGGATTGATCGTTTGAATTCTGCTGTCTCCTGCTTGAACATAAATAATGAGACTATTCAGATGTTGTTTACATTCTAAGTGAACTGGGTCTTTGAGCTTGACTTTGACTGATTTACTTTGTTTTTTGGGCACACCCCTTTACGCCATGGTATGTGACATATTATACCCTAGTTATGTGCCTATATGTTTTTTTTTTATTAGTGTTGTTGGCTTCATGATTCTTGTGGGTCTTTTGGGTCTATTTGCCTTCTATGGCCCTTTGTCTTACTTACATTTCTGTTCCCAATTATTCTTTTTTGTTCGGTTTGTTTGTTTCTCCTGCTTTATGGTATTGTGGTTGCAATTTCAAATTCACCTGGTTTATGATAACCATATGGGGTATATGGAATTTAGTGCTTTCCCTGTGCCTTTTGGTCTCTGTTTTTGAGGTTCAAGTACAGATTGTGGGATCACCTTGTGTTCAACAGTTTAAGGTGATATTTGGTAATATATGGTTATTGTTTAATTTTTATACCCATCATCAGACAAAAATCTTCTGATCTTTTTCCATAATCGGACAGCAGACTAATATTTGTTGGGTTGCACTACAGTTCCATAATCCCATTCGCATTTGCTGGTGGGTCAACTTGAATTTAATTTTGCTGATGTGTGGTTAGCTTTCTCTTTGTTTTAAATTCCAGTCTGTATTGGACATTAACATTAGCCATTTATTTATTTTTCCTATTTTGCCTAGCTTTTTTTCAAATCATTCCACTTGCCATGCAAGTTGTACTATGAATCCCAAAATCCTGCTTGTATTTGCTGGTGAGTCAATCTGAATTTAGTTTGGGGTAATGCATGGTTAGCTCTTTTTTGTTTTAAATTCCAATTTGCATTGGACAATAATATTAGGCATTTATTTTAATTTTTTATTTGTCTAGGTTTTTAAATTATTCCACTTGCCACTCGTGGCATTGTATCTAGGATACTATAATCCCCATAATTCTTTCTCCTGGGCATTCCGCGTGAAGCCCCTTCTTTGATGGGGCAATACATCCTAATTGTGCGTGCCCATTGACATTAAATTACCTGTTCATGGGCTCACACCCTTGACTGTGAACTGCTGAGGGTTTCCTCAGTGTTATTTTTGCAGTACACGCAGACTGGTTGTAATGCCAGCCAGCTGTATAGTAAGTGCCTTCATGCTTGTGTTCTTGTGGATATGTTTATTCATGGGGACCTAGTTAATATATTTGGTGACCATTTGATTTGAATTGCTTTTCCTTAAGCCACTAATAGCTCATGAGGGTTGATGCCTCCCCATGGTATTGAATATGTTGTGGGGCAAAAGAATGTGTAATAAGATTTTGTAAAGAGGCTCCCAGGCATTTCTTTAGTGGGCATTTACTGAGTATAATGCCTGCGGGCTAGACATTGATGGCCCCATTTACAAGAACTGACGCATCGCTACGTTGCAGCAGCAATGGGTCAAAATGACTTGCACATTGCTACTCCAGAAGTATACGCCATGCATGTGCCAAATTTACGGTACAACGCACCATGACGTAAAGTCTGTGATGCATCAAAAAAAAATTAAACATACGTGGGTGTGATATTGAAGCTGAAACAGATGTATTGGGAGAAAAAGTGACGTAAGGTAGGTTTGATGCCTGAAATGAAATGCAAACCACCTTAGCACCACTTTTCAGTGCATGCTGCATAAAAAAATCAGCTTCTGGTTAAAAAAAAAAAAGATGGCTCACTTCACAGAAGGCAGCCATGGAGCAGGGAGCAGAGAGCAGAAGCCAGGCCAACAACCTCAGCACCAGCCAAGATGTCCAGACAGACTCCCAGGGGAAGAGGAAGTGCAACTTCAGTGAGAAGGAGAATGACATCTTAATCACTGAGGTGACAAAGAGCCAACATCAGCTTTTTGTCACCCTTAAATTGCCACTAGGAAAAAATGAAGTACACATCATTCATGGACACATGCACCGTGCTCAACCTGACTGTGACAATACTAGCCACCTTGCACCATGAGACCACTGTGTCTTACTTGGGCCTGTGCACACAAATTTGGCCTGTAAAGCAATGGAATAGAATGGGCTTGTCAGAGGAGAAACAGCTCACCTGAGGGGGATATCAGGTTTGGGGCATGTGAAGTATCAACATGTAGGGAAATGCCAAGACCCACATGTATATTAACTGGCATGATACTACATAGCACACATCCCGACACGTGGGTTGAGACCGCACAGGTGTCAGCTGCTGTGGTAGGGATCACCACAACTCATGCCATGTACTAAATCAGACTGGCTTCGGGTGAATGCAAGTGATGCACACCAGAGGACCATGTTTGTCGAAACCAAAGACGGTGTGTGGCCCTGGTGGCCCCTGGTTGTGCAGTGCATTGTAAGCGCTGGCTGAGTAGGTTGAACTGTCACTGTGTCTGAATGGGGAGATATTGCATAGCATGGAGGTCACAATGGATTTGTGTCCTGCAAGGGAGCCTGACCAATACACATGCCCTGCTGTGTCTGACAGTTTCACACTTGTGTTGCAGTTGGAAAGGATGACAGTAAAGAGCCCATTGGGATACAACATCCTACATGTGATATGGTACTGAGTGAAGACCAAGCATGTGGCAGGAGGGAGTCTGAAGGAAAAATGTCTCATCATGCCACAGAAGTCTTAGTTGGAGGATGTGAAACAGGGATCTGTCATACAGGAAGAACTAGTTTGCCACCACAAAGGGCAGATGTCAGCGATGCTTGGAGAATGAGGTGGATGGGCCCAGTTATGTTGCAAACCTGGGTATGTACATGTCACCAGCACCACTACTACCTGGAGCAGAGCTTGACTCATATTACTCAATACCAAGCAGCCATGTCAGTCCATTGGATGTGGTCACATATTTTTGTTGGTGTTGTAGGCACATGAGATTCAATTATTATTCTGGGGTCCATCACTCTGTGGCATTAAGTTGAGTCCCTGGCACAACATGAGGAGTGGCAGAGAAGGCATGTACGAGTACAAGTGGGTTGACCTGAGTCAAAGCATGTGTGATACTATGCAGATACCCAACTCTGGCATTTGTCAACTGGGGTGAGAGTCAGTGCTAGCACTATACCTAGTGTGACTGGGACCATCCCCTTGGAGTTGCCACACAATGTCCACTGTCCACAAATATAAAGCCAACTGTGTATGCAATGAAATCACATGACTATACACAAATATGAAATACATGTTAAGTACATGCCCTCACACATTCCAGCAGTGTACCAAGGTTAGTAGGTGTTTAGGTGCATGCAGGATATGTGTGAAAAACTCAACCCTTGGCCACATGAATGCGCAATGTGCATTCAAGATGGCACAACGAGGCAGAGTGCCATAGTGTACAGTGTGAAAGCCAGATGGCAGATTCATAACTAATTCATGACCAGACCCACATCATCTGCACAGGAGTGTTGGCCACAAGGAATGCAGGCAACCGGAGGTCTATGTACAATGTGCACAGTAGTGGTGTGAATATGTCAAAGCATAATCAGTATAGGCATCATGAAAAAGAATGGAAATCACCATAATAGATGTGAACCTTACCTCTTATCATACTTCCGGGAATGGTAGGGCCAGAGAGCTGTGTAATTGTGTTGCAATATGTGTCAGTCAGTCAAAGAAGCTTTATTCAATTTCGCAATACAAAAATGAGAAAGGCATAATAATATAAAATGCATATAATTATTATTATTCAAATAAATAGCATCCATTATGACATAAGATACATAAAACATTTTTGAAATTTCTCATATAGGTATCAATAACAAGTCAAAAATTATGGCTAGTCATCAGACACAGGATACAAGACTTTTAACGACATCCTGCAATTGATCACAGCCCAAAAAAAATGACATGACATTACAGATAAAAATAGACTGTAGGTTACTGGGCCACGCAGGGTATACTACAGGCTCCTGTGGGATGGCAATACTAGTGCGTAAATCCCTCCCCTTAGAAGGCATCAAAATTTGGAGAGATCCCATGGGTAGATACGAAGCTGTGTTGGACAGATGGGAGGGAGAGTTACTGGCACTTATCAGTGTGTATGTACCTCTGGCCCTCCAGACCGGCACGCTACAAGCAATCAGTAAAGCTTTAACAGAGATCCCACAAGCACTGACAATCATGGAAGGGTACTTCGATATGCTTATGGACCCCACCAGGGATACGACCTACATGAAACATGTCCGAGTACAACATGAAGGGAAACTGAGCGAGTTTACCAGAGCAATGGGTATGGTTGAGATATGGATAGTACTCCACCTACGAAAAGTGGCATACACACACTGCTAGTCACAGCATAACATACAAACCCGAATGGACTACCTATTCACCCAGGCAACAACATTACATAGATGTGCAGACGTACAGTTCCGGGCACGGGGAATATCAGGTCACTCGCTATTAGAACTCACAATACAGACACACACTAAGGGACAAGTGAACACCTGGTGAATGGCAACTTGGAGACTTACCTTCCCACAGGAAATAGAAAGACTGACCCAAGGCACAGATAACTATTACAAAGAAAACGGGAACAAGGAAGTTGACGAGATAGCACTGTGTGAAGAATATAAAGTGACGTTAAGGGGAGACATAATAGCGGGTGAGGTAGCAGATAAGAGAAAGAGGGACCAAGAATGCAATAAATTTGGAAGGCAAATCGCCATGAGCAGATGTGGGCTAGAGATGGCTAGAGCGGCATACAAGGACACGATCACCAGTGTCGTGAAATAGACGTATCAGGCCCAACAACATCAGATATGTGAGAGCGGAGACAAAGCTGGGTACTACTGGCATGACTATCACATAGGGAGAATGCCAAGACCCACATTGCTGAAATAGTTGACACTCTGGGAGTTAAGCAACAAACTAGCACTAACATAGAAGAAACAGTGGCACACTAGCTGAGAGACCTATATAGAGAGGGAGGAGAAGGCAACCCAGGAGGACGTGCAGGAATTTGTAAGAGACTGCCCCTGTAGGAAACTGGATAAGATGGTGGTCATAAAACTGGAAGAAGAGTTAACGGAGGGGAAGATAGGTGTGGCACTGGTACAGCTGCAGACTGGGAAACGCCGGGTCCCAACGGGCTCCCATCAGAAGTCTTCCACTGTATGGCCGAAAATGTAACTACCCCCCTGCATAAAATGTAGAATATAGCTCATAGAGATGGGGAACTCCAGAGGACGTGTGGACAGCGACAGTAATACCAGTTCTGAAGCCTGGGAAACAGGCAGATACCTGGGACTCCTACAGACCACTGTTGATGCTAAATGTGGAGTCGAAGATACTTGATAAGGTCCTGACAAATAGTCTTTGTGGGGTGATAACAAACTTAATACATGCAACTTTATGCCACATCGATCCACATGCTTCAACCTCCGGAGGCTCTACAATAACCTAGCGATGGCATCCGGGCTACAGATGCCATTGATGGTGGTCTCCCTGGATGTCCACAAAGCATTCGATTTAAGGGAATGGCCATACATGTTCGCTGCCCTGGAAAAAATGGGCTTCGGACCCAAATTCCTAAAATGGATCCGGTTATTATACATCAAACCATAGCAAGGGTGAAGGTAAATGGGGTACTTTCGTAGGCCTTCCCAATAGGAAGGGGGATGTGACAGGGCTGTCCCCCTCTTGACGCTACTATTTGCCCTAGTTGTTGAACCCTTAGCTGAATGGATACTGAAAGACGCACAGTTAGTGGGCTGGAGGTGGGGCACATCTTGGAAAGACCACATATCTCTATATGCTGATGATATCCTGCTGTACTTAGCAGACGCAGACATTTAGGGTATGGGAAATATTCAAGCTCTTTGGAAAGCACATCGGACTTACAATTAACTGGGACAAACCCTTGATATGTCCAGTGGGAAATTGGAAGGTGGAGCGACCCCTCCCAATGCCACTTAGAATCGAGCGGACACACTTTCAATATTTGGGCCTCTGGATACCACAGTCACCTGACAGGCACCTGGCGGCCAATGTAATGCCCCTGGTGTGTAAATTGGGAGAAGACATTAAACACTGGGAGAAATCACCTCTATCCCTAATGGGGAAGGTGGTGGTCTTCAAGATGGTCCCACTCCGATGAATTCAATATATACTGCAGAACACGCTATATAGGTTGCCCAATAGATTCTTCAATAGATGATACGAGCTCCACTGTGGCAGGGAGGGGTGCCGAGAATAGCACATGCACACCTCCAATGATCTGTGTATGAGGGAGGAATACCATGCTCAACGTGAGTATATACAATGAGGCTGCACACCTATCCATATTTAATGAATTGCCATTTGCACTGCTGATACAACCGGCACTCAGGGTAGACAGAGAAGTGATGGGGACACAAAGATATCTGCATATGCTCTACGGAGGGAAAATGAGAAAGGACACCCCTCCAGCCACGAGGCTACAAGTGGAAATGTAGCACTAGCTGCATAGAACTATGGGATGGAAGGGCAGACTGATGCCGGGAAATCCCCTGTGGGTAGGCACAAGACTACCAGAAGTGGTGACACTGGTGGGCTTTCGGCATTGGGACCTCATAGGCACGCCAGCTGAAGTGTGGGACGCCAATGCCATGGCTCCATTTTCCCATCTCCAAATGGAGTATAATATGCACGTGTCACAACACTACAGGTATCGACAGCTATGGCAGGCACAAATAGCAGAGGACGAGGATACAATGGAGTCCACTCCACTAGAAAATAGACTATTGGACCCCCCCTCACAACGAAACTGATTTCGCAAACATACTAGACACTAATAAGAAATAACCAGATGGGACCATCTACACTGAGGCACAAATGGCAGGAAGACATGGGTGAAATAGAGGAAGCGGAATGAGCGGACCCACTACAATTCCCCAGCCACGTGGGATCAAGGCTAGAAACAAATTAATACAGCTCAAAATATTGCACAGAGTTTAGTATACTCGTTCACATCCGCACACCATAGGGGGGATCACTGACCCAAAGTGTCTGAGACAATGTAGATTGAAGGGAACGCTATACCATACTTTATCGGAATGCCCTAGACTGACTACTTTTTGGAAGGGAGTACATTGGAGGCTGAAGGAGGCCTTCATGCCAAGTCAGGCATGAAGGGCATTATCGGAAATCTGCCCAGATACCGATGCCACATCATACCAACGTGCAGTGATAAACCTAGGTTTCCTATTAGCAAAACGAGAGGTAGCTCAGAGATGGGGAGCGGCTGGCCCTCCTAGAATAGAAGATTGGGAAAATGAAATGGACATAAGTTGCACGCAGGAGAAAGGTGCACACAAAGGAAGAGGTTGTCCCAAAAAATATGATAAAGTATGGAAAGGACGGATTGATACTACAGATGAATGAGCCTGGCAACTTGGATGAGGGAGGGGGGATGTTGAGTTTTTGAACAACTTAATTGTTGTGTGTTTTTAAAAACACTTAATGAAATATGATACAAAGAAATAGACTGTAGGGTTTGTAAAAACAGATTTGCATGCCGACATTGTACAAAATGAAGGGACTTCAGCAGTGGTATAATTAGACGCCTCCTCTGAACTTTGTAAAATTTACAAAAGCATACACTGTGTATGGTACTTTGAGGTGACACATTATCACAAGGGCAGTTAATTAAACGTGCCGTCCAATCGTTCATGTTAGGTAGACTAATAAGGCGATGGAAAATGTCCATTCTGAATCGAGTTAACAGAAACCTATGTCTATCGTTGTGTACAAATTCTAGATAAGGTTGCATGTTAAACATAACAAGCATCATTTAAGTTTTAAGTATGCTGGGCTTCCACAATTCTGTAGATAATCTTAGGTCTTCAAACAAAGACATACATTGCATGTTTAGTTCCCTTGGACTGATGCGTGCCAATGTGCAGGGCTGATCGTAAAATTCTGGGTGTCCCAATTCCCCAGAAAAGATTTTGATGTATTTCAGCCAAGGGATTTTAAGGGCTGAGGTGGATTTGAGACAATCCGGAATAATATTGTGATTACGTTTAGGGTGCTCTGAAGTCCAAATCTTGTGCAAAAGTAAAATTGGATCTGCCATAGCTATGTCAGCTAAGAAAGGAATCCCCAGTTCAGCACGGCAAGTAACTGCGGAGCTGCTTCTAGGGAATGAAAGAAGAAACCAAAAAAAATGTATTTTCAACCAGTTGAAAGGATTGACAATTATTATACCCCCAAACTCCCACACTATACACGGTCGTAGACAATCATTTTGCTTTAAAGATGGATGTCATCTCTCAAGGGGGCTCCCTACCCAACTTTCTACGAAAGTTACAAAGGGCTGTTGTGGCTTTTATAAATTGCAGCTTTCTTGTATTAATGGCTTACATCCATGTACCCTCCTTATCAAATGAAATTCCCAAGTAGGAGAAGGTTGTTGTAATGAAGATCTTGGTGTCACCAATCATTATATCATGGCATTTCACAGACCTGTACCCACACGTCATGATAAAGGTTTTTCTTTGATTTACTAAGAGCTCCAGGTCTTGCACAAAAGAGACAATGTTGGTCAATGAGCGCTGTAAGGCCATAGGTGTATGGGCCATGAGCAAGGCATTGCCAGCATAGAGGAGGGCCAGGATAAGACGTTGACTGATTTGAGGGAGACCCATACATATATTGGCTAGCACCCTACCTAAGTTATTAATATATAGTGTATATAGGAAGGGTGCGAGCACACAGCCCTGATTGACCCCCCTCTAAATGCAGTAAGTTTAGCTGTATTCTTCCTTCACACTATACCGTACTCTGGCCCTGCCTTCTGCATACTACTCCCTTAGAAAAGGGACAATGGGTGAATCCACATCAAGCTCAATCAGAATAGTCCAAAGCTTTGGGTGACTGACACAATCAAAAGCAGAGGATAAAGCAGCAAAGGCTAAGTACATATTGCCATGTTTGATCTGTATATACTTCCCAATTAAGAGGTTAAGATTTAGGCTCTCATTATGAACATGGCGGTCTGTTCCACGCCGTCGGCGGTGGTGGTAGAAACCGCCAACAGAGGACCGGTCCGGACTGCCAAATAATGAACCAATGAAAGAAACTCACGCATCCCGAGCACCACCCACTGCCAGGAAAGGAGTCCCGCTGACGACGGCACAGTCCACCCACAGGCAGTCGGAAAGGACCAACCCGCCCATCCAATTATGAGCCACCATTCCGCCGCCAGTTCCGGGGCGGGAACCACTGCCACACAAAGCCAGGCGGAAAAGAAACAAATAGAAGGAACCACTCACCGGAGTTCCACAAAACGTGCAGCGGCAGCCATGGACAGAGTGCGGCAGATCATGCCAACCTTGCTCCTTGCTATGTATCTACACGACCGAGACCGCCGACGAAGACGACAATGGTAAGTACTGCAACCTACGACACAAGGGAGGAAAGGGCAAACTTACATAGCCACCCACTCCACCCATCCCACCATGCCCCCCCAACCCTTCCCAGCAGCATAAGTCAGACACCCCACACCAAGAGGGACGTACCCGACCGAGGCCACTGCAACTTGGCCATAGTACATACAATAGCCCCATGCCCATAAATAATTTAAACAAACACCAGGGTGGAACTGCGTGCAGCCCAAACACAGGCCACACCAAAACTTGATTATGTAGCTCAGTGAGCTAAATGGTGCCAACAGGGCCAATGGCCAGTCCATCAAAAGTCAATTGTCCTTGACTCCCACAAGTGCTGGGTACTCAACTGAACAGGGCACCATATGGGGATCCAAGCACCTCACGGAAGGGAGGCGGGGGGTGGGGTGGGTATTTACAATGGGGGTGGGACTTAGACTTGCGTGAGGAGGTTGGAGGAGGGGTGGGCTTCTCCTTTGAAGGGGGTGGGGGCTGTTTGGCTCGGGTGGAGCAGGATGCCTCAGGCCCTGAGCGGGCCTTCTTCTTCACCGGAGAAGGGGCACGGGAATGGGAAGGCTGGACCGGGGTGGGCTGCAATGTGGAAGGAGCAGAAAGAGCAAGGAGGTGGGCACGTTTCGGGACAAGACAGGGTGGGCCAGTGGGTTCGAACAGGTCTGCACGGGAGAGGAAAAGTTTTTTGGGAGCAATTGGGGTGGGCGTGGATGAGGGCGTGGGAGTGGAGGCAGAGGGGGTTGATGTATGGGGTGTAGGTGTGCATGTAGTGGGTACCGGTGACTGCTCAGTATGCTGTGGTGTGGTGGATGTCTGATGGGTAGGTGTCTTGGTGCGTTTGAGTGTTTTGGGAGGTGGGGGTGGACACAGTGGGAGAAGACAGACAGCTAGTGTGGATGTATGTTGGGTGGGTGTCTGCAAGTCGGGTGAGTGTGCTGCATGTGTCAACAACAGTGGAGGTGGTGAGTGCAGGTGGGGTGCATGTATGGCTGTCTGCTATTGTGGTGAGTGCTGGAAGAGAAGCAGTAACAGTAAGTGAAGGTGCAGTGCATGAGGGTGTGGATGTAGAGGGGACAGAAGGGAGGCGGAAGAGGCGGGCACACTGTGGGAAGTGGACGTTGTTGTGTGTGCAGGTGTCTGTTGGCTGTGTGAATGCTTGTGGTGGGATGTGTGGTGCTTGTGTTTGGAAGTGTGCTTCTTGTGTGTTGATGTGCCGGTAAGCAGGTCTGATTGTGTGCTTTGTATGGGTGAATGGAGTCGGGTGCTGGAAGGGGTAGAGGAGTTTGGAGGAGTTTGGAGGGGGGACGGAATGGCCAGGGAAACTGGCTGCCGTCAAAGAGGAGGCCAGAGCCTGAAAAGATCTCTGTAGGGCAGACACAGCACCGTGAATGCCATCCAGATAGGCATTTGTCTGCTGCACCTCTGATGCTAGCCCCTGGATGGCATTGACAATGGTTGTCTGCCCTACCGAGATGGTTCTCAGGAGGTCAATAGCCTCCTCTGTGAGGGCAGCAGGGCTGACTAGGGCAGGGGAGGAGGTGCCTGGGGCGAAGGAGACGCCCACCTTTCTGGGTTGGTGGGCATGGGCAACTCAGTGGGGAGCAGAAGGGAGGGCACTGATGGTATGAGGGTGGCGGAAGATCTCACGGTCGTGGTTTGTCCACTAGTGTCCGCCACCGCTGGAGGATCCCCATCGGAGGAGGTTTCAGAGTCACTACCTCCTGTGGTAGTACCCTCCACTGTGGAAGTCCCCTCGCCCTCCCACCCACTGGTCCCCTGGGTGTCCGTTGTCTCTGCCTCGGAGGATCCGTGGGCTGCTGCCTCCCCACTTGCCGGTGCCTCAGCTCCCTTGCCTGATGTTGATGCTGTACCAGACAAACACAAGAGAACAGGGATGTGGAGACAAAACAGGAGAGACACTTGTAAGTAGCTGAATGCTGATACACAATGGCCAGACATACACCTACCCAGCAGACACACCCAACAGACAGCACCATGCACTAGGCCCATGACCCTGGCCCTGACTACTGAGCAGTATACTGACCTACACCCATATCCTGTAAATGTATTGGAGTGAGGTAGGTGTAACCTGACAGGTACACCCCTACACCCTTTGGGGAGCAGACAGTAGCTGGACACCAGTCAAAACCCCTGCTCTAAGCACCATTATCCCTATGGCACACACACTCATCCTTCCAGGCTGAAGTATGGGCTGTGAGTACTCACCCCCTTGTGACTGCTGTGCAGCCTACAAGTGCCCATCCAAGTCTGGGAACGCCACCGTCAGGATCCTTCGCATGAGCGGGGTCAGTGCCCAACGGGCACCCCTTCCACGTTGGGAGGACTTCACCAGCTGGGCCTCAGTGATCTTCCGCGCCGAGCGCTGCAGGTCCTCCTACCTCTTTCGACAGTGGGTACTCCACCAGTGGTAGACCCCCAGGGTCCGTACCTCCTTGGCAATGGCATGCCAATGTGCCCTTTTCTGGTGGGCGCTGACCTAGTAGGTAGACACAGAAGTGGAACACAGAGGTCAGGCACCTGCACGATGACAACAGCTGGCAGATTGTCAGACATAGGACAGACAGTACTCCCAGACAGTGGCACGCAGCATTCCATGCACCAAGCCCCATCCTGGCTCACAGGAGCACACATCTGAACAATCCACTCCATCCATCACTCACACAGTGCCCCCCAAACCCGGACTCACCTGTACCTCTGGCCGGCCGTAGAGTCTGCTGTACAGGGGCAGGACCCCTTCCACCAGTTTCTCTAGTTCTTCCTGGGTGAAGGCTGGGGTCCTTTCCCCTGCACCACGTGGAACATCCATAGCCAGAGGCAGGCCACAGCAGTACACAGAGTGGAGTACTTGTCCGCACAGGATCAGTGAGTCAAGTGATCAAACGATGATGAACGCGCGTACGTTCCGCGGCGGTATGCACCGTTACCGCCGGCGGCGATCATGATACGCCAAGATTCCCCATTGGCATCAATGTTACCCAAGGAGGGTGCAAACAGCAGTCAACACTGCAGTACGCTGTGACGTCAACCGCTGGTGGTCTTAGGTCACTTCCACAACGAAGGGGCAGATCTACATTGGGCAGACATTTTGCCATCACCTACGCATCTTGAAATTCATAATACTCACAATGCTGGGCCTACTAGCCATATGAGTACCTAGGGCTCTATCCATTGAGTATTTAATCACACATGATTTACTCCATTCCCTCTTAGTGATGTACATGTACATCTGTCAGGTTGCAGTTATTGTACAGACACTACTATGAAGAATGCAGTGAATGTATGTAGCAAATATGCCAGTGTATGTGTGCACATGACTCCTTTTTCTTACCCCTCACAGGTACCAACCCTTGTGGCGAGGAAGGGCACCATCAGTGTACAGACCACTTGTGGATATGGGGACCATGGTGGAGCCTCAGATCATAATCACCTACAGCCTCACACGTGCAACTATTCTGGACCTATATGCATTACTGGATCCTGCAGTGACTCCCGGAAATCGTAATCAGCATGCCATTCCAACTGAGGTGCAGGTGCTCCCGCACTCCATTTCCTGGCCACAGGCTCCCTTCAAGTGACAGTGGGCATGGGTGCTGCTTTCTCACAGCCAGTGTTCAGCCAGGTACTGACAAGATTTCTGAATTCAATTGTACAACATCTGCAATCCTATGTGCGATTCCCCCAAAGTGCTGACCACCCTGCCATCAAGTCTGACTTCTATGCCTTTGCAAACATTCCCCATGTTATAGGTGCCATCGATGGCACCCACATACCCATCATCCCCCCAAGAGTGAGTGAACAGGTGTACAGAAACAGGAAGAACTTTCACTCCATGAACATCCAATTGGAATGTACTGCAGACCAGAACATATCCCATGTGAATGCCATGTTTCCGGGTTCTGTCCATGATTCATTTGTTTTGAGGAACAGTAGTGCGCCACAGAAGATGGAACAACTACAAGAGGACAGAGGGTGGATCATAGGTAAGTTTGCCTGTCACTAACTGACACATTGCAGAAAAACAGCCTGTCTGACTAAGGACATTACAATGACGACTCTGTATTGACCATTTCTCTAGGTGATTCTGGCTATCCAAACTTACGTTGGCTCCTGACACCAGTGAGGAATCCCAGGACGGATGCAGAGAGGAAATACAATGAGGCCCTTGGACGTACTAGGAGGGTGATAGAGCATACTATAGGTCTCCTGAAGGCTAGATTCCAGTGCCTACATATCTCTGTGGGTTCCCTGGCCTATGGGCCTGATAAGGTGTGTAGAATAGTCGTGGCCTGCTGCATGCTGCACAACGTGGCAGTGAGAAATGCAATCCCCCTTTTGGAGGTGGAGGGTGCTATAGGTCCTGATCAGTTACCTCAGAGAGGTGAGGAGAGTGATGGTGAGGATGAGGAAGGGGAAGATGACAATTCCAGGAACCAACTGATACAACTCTACTTCCAATAACTGTGTGGGACTTCAGCCTGTAAATGTGATTGGTGACTGATAGTGTAAGTGTGCCATGTCATCTAGGGGGAATTGGTCATGATAGGTGAGACACGGACCTCTTCAGCATGGTACTGACAGACAATATATGCATTCCCTTCTTGACTAATTTGAAACACACATTACCACCACCATGCACAAATTGACAATAAAGTTTTTCCCTGCCAGTTGCATCTATACTCTACTTTGTTCAACATTGAAGACAGGGGACAGTGTTACAGGTGAGTTATGTTGTTTATTGGTGGAATGCAGTGAAATGTGCTATGCACAGTGATGGAAGTCGTAATGGTTGGGTGTCCTCAAAACCGACTTGTTGACAGGCCTGTTTGATGTCATAGGTGGGTCCTATTTGCAGTTTAGTACTTTATTTAGCCCTCAGCTAAGTGCAGTTGGTGAATGGGTGGGATGGTTCCTTGGCAGTAGTAGCAGTGTCAATTGTTGGAGGGGGCTTTGTTCTTAGCTAGGTTTCCAGTGCCATATCTTGGCCTTAGACTACGTTTGGGTGCCTGCTGTGGAGCTTCTTGGGGTGGCATGGTTGGGCCTTGTGATTCCTGGAAGGGTATTTCCTGTGCTGTTTCAGCTGCTTGGGTCATCTGTTGCTGGTTGTCCAGGGCTGTTGTGGGGGCCTCTTGTCCGGTGTGGGTGTCTGCGTGTTTGTTTACCAACTGCAGCAGTGCTCCAGCAATGGTGGCCATTGTGGCATTGTGTTCTTTCCACTGCTCCATGGCCTGTTGGTGTTGTTCCAGCTGCATCCTCTGACTTTGCTCCAGGGTGGATACAATCTGTGCCAACCTGTCTTGGGTATGTTGTTAGGCCCCCAATACCTCTGCAATGATGTCCTGGGCTGCTGCATCTATCCGGTGCCCTACCCCCTGAACCACTGGGGCACTTGACCTTGCCCTGGCCCCCTGCGCCGGTCTTGATATGCCACTAGTACTGGGGCCCTCGTCTTCCTGCATGTTGGGGGTGGGAGACTGTGGCCTCTGTAGCTGTGTTCCACCTGTTTGTGGCCTGGGCCCACTGGTGTGGGTACGCCTCCCCTGGCCTGCTGGTCTTGACTGGGTGTTAGGGTGACATCATTTTCCTGGGTGGGGCGGCTGCATGGTGAGCATCCAGGGCTGTGTGAGGGGCCTGCCTGCTCATCAGTGTCCAGGGATCCTTCACCAGTGTCCTGTGATGTGCCTCTGTCTCCCTGGAGTGCTGTGGCACTCCTTGTCCCCTCCATTAGGGCTGCATGGGTGGTGGTGCCTGTTGGGGGACATAGAAATGTATGTCACATAGGCATGAGGGTTTGAGGTGTACTGGACTGTGTAATTTTGTGCTGGTGTGCCTTTGAGTGGCCTTCCAGGGTGCCTTTGTGACATGGACATTGCATTTAGTGGCGGGGTTACATTGTGGTGGGGGTTATTATTCCATTGTGGGTACGTGCAGGGGTGGGCGGCTGTGCACAGCGGGAGTGATGTGGGCCTGGTAGTGAGTTGTGGGGGATGCATGGTGGTGGATGTGGTGGGTAATGGCTGGGTGGGATGTGGGTCTAGGTCGGTGTGGGTGGGGTCGGGTGGTGCATGCATTACAGGTATGGTGTATGTGGGGTAATTGTAGATGACTTACCCAAGTCCATTCCTCCAGTGAGTCCAGTGAGTCCCTCTGGGTGCAGGATTGTGAGTACCTTCTCCTCCCAGTAGGTGTAGTCGGGTGGTGTGGTTGGCGGTCCTCCCCCAGTCTTCTGCACTGCGATGTGGTGCCTGGATGCCATGGCCCGGACCTTCCCCCGCAGGTCGTTCCATCTCTTGCGGATGCCATACCTGGTGCGTGGATGGTGTCCCACTGCATTCACCGTGTTCACAATGGTCTGCCACAGCTCCATTGTCTGGGCGATGGGTGTGTGCTGCACCTCAGACCCGAATATTTGTGGCTCCACTTTTAGAATCTCGTCCACCATGGTCCTTAGCTCCCTTTCGGTGAATTGTGGATTTTTTGGGGGAGACATGGTGAGGGTGGTGGATGGCGTCAGGACTGGAGACAGGGTTTGGGTGCTCCTGTGTGGGTCACTATGCGTGTCCTGTCTGCTGGCGTTCTCTTTCTGGCTCTGGTGCCCTCCGTCTTCTGGTCCTGGTTTGGTTGCATGGGATTGTGGGGTGTGTCTGGGGGTGTTTTATGGTGTTCTGGATGTGTGTCAGGTGTATGGGTGCTAAGCCTGGCCAATGTGTGCACTGGTGCTGTTGGGCCCACTTGCCGCCCGTGGCGGTCGCAGCCGCCAATGGTCGTCGGGCCTTCACTGTCCGCCGAGGTGATTTGTGCATCATTATTTAGAGGGTGGGATGTGGGTGTGCTTGGCGGTGGCGGGGTGGGATGGGCCGGGATTCCCGCCGACAGGGTCCTGGCGGGGAGTGGTGGTCTGGGAATTTTTGGCGGGGTTGGGTTTTTCAATCATTATATAGCGGGTTTCCATTCACCGCCGCCGGCGGGATTCTGTTCACCACCACCACGGCGGTCGGCGGTCTTTCCCGCCATGTTCATAATGACCGCCTTAATTCCTGTTCAATCTTCCCCAATTCAGACTGGAACCTGTGTTGTAGGACTGAAAGAATTTCATTAGATTCTGCTCATTCCTGAATACTATTCCAAATAATGCGACGAGCGACCTTTACCAGTGAATCTAATAATGAAATGATACGATACCAAGCAGGGCTGTGGCGATCTCCCTTTTTAATAATTGGGAGAATAGTTGACTCTGACCAAATTTGCAGGAAACCTACTCTGCAGCATGCATCTAAGACCAGAGTCAATAAAGGGCCCGTGGTGTTAGGTTAGTTTTAAAGAGATCCAAAGGGATACCCTAAGGACCTTGAGGTTTCCCTTCTTTGCTCTCATTTACGGCCCTAATCACCTCTTCTAATGTAAATAACAGATTGGTGTTACTGTGGCATAGCATATCACTCTGCTAGGCCTGTGTGCTAACAATTAATTCTTTCCCCTCTTTCATGCTCCTTGAATAGAGAGAAGAAAGATAAGCTACCATTTATCATCAGGAATAGCAGTTTCCAGGAGCAGACTCTCTTCTGTCCTTAAGTAAAGGGAGTTAATTACATGCCAAAATGCAGTCATTTCATTACTTAAGCTTGTGTCTCATAAACTCTCCCAGGCTTCTTCCTTCAAATCTTTTTTGTTGTTGCTGAATGGCTAACTTATATTCCCATCTAGCTACTTCTACTTCTTGCTTACATCTAGTAGACTTATGCAGAGCTTCTGTTAGTTGCCTGTGTGCTTTTGAGCAGAGAGAATCAAACCAACCTTTTCTCTTTGAGGTCAAGCAACTCCTAGTGGCAGTGAAACCAGCCTTGATCCCTTTTATACTAGATAAAAAGACTTCAGTGACTGCATTAGGTTCAGCCGTATCATTTAAACAGGTTGCAAATACATTTTTGTGAGATATGATTAAGGATGCTATAAATCTGCTTGGTTGAACTTGGGTCTATCTCAAAGAATATCCATTTAAAGAAGCAATCTCAGTATTAACTGTAAAAAGACACTTTTAGTTTGAACCAATTGCTGGTAATGAGGTGAACACTGTGGGAAGTTGTCACTCATCCCTATAGTATGGGTGGTAAAATTGGAACCCCTACAGAATTCCCATTAGAGAAAAAGCACAAAATCTATAATAATCTCGCCTTTACCAATAAAGTTAGTCTTAAATGGTACTTGAGGGATAGATAATCCATTCCAAAAAGTGAAGTCATATTTAAACTGTAACTCATTCAATTTATCTCCTTAGTAATTTTGTAGGAAGTGGGTTTGGGGACATAGCTGTTCAGATGGGGACTGGCATAGATATATATTAATGTCATCACCCCACAGAAAACCTTGTTCCTGAGTGTTTCCATTAGATATAGCCTCTAAATTACTATTGATCTGCCATAGAGTGGTTGTAATATCCAACGTCGAAGCATTAATATAGAAGGTAACTACCACTAATTGAACTTAAAATGACATTTCAATGATAATAATCTGAACAAATTAGCAACAACCAAATTTATATTAGAAAATGACAGGCGATTAGACACATAAGTGCATATGCCCACCTTTGCTCCGCCAGAACTGGACGATACAGTTGGAGTGTGGTAAGTTCTATACCCAAGTACATGAATAGGCTCTAGAGCCAAAGTCTCCTGTATGCATATGAGTTGAAAGGTAGTCACAAAATCAAACCATTCATCGGTCTGGCTCTTATTCCATACACCCGCTGCATTCCAATAAACAATCCTCATTGTAGTGGGTTCCAGAGTTTCCAATGACCCAACGTCTCATTTTGACAGGGTATTTAGGTAAGTTAGTGCTAAAACATCCCTGGGAGATAAAGTGCATTTAGCCTCTTCCAGGCTTGTTGGAGAATCCAAAGTAGCGCTGTCCGATTCAGGGTGCTCAGATTCGTGGGGAGTAAAGGCCAAATAGGATTCCACACTGAGTCAATCCACCCCTTCTAATGACGTCAAGCCAGCAAATCGATTATAGGTCAGAACAGCGTACCAGTGGATTCCCGAGATTAGACCGTGCTGTAAATCTAGGATTGCTCCCCATTTTTGCAGGTTGATAGAAAAAAACAAGAGCTAGTATATTTATTGAATGGGAAGACACAGAGTAGGTACTGGTTCGGCACAAAATAGCTTCAACCAGGTACAGTGTCTCAAAACATAGTACCAAACAATCCCCAGGAAAAGTTTTTCTTCCCTTACCGATCCAATTCAGCCTTCTCACCATCTTTATATCCTCAAACAAAATCCCTGTTCATCTTGTGTTGTTGACCAACCAATTCAGGGATTTGTTTCTCAAAGAGTCTCATGTCTCATTTACACCAGATGATAAAATTGGATTGTTTGCTAGGACTATCACATAAGACGTCGTGGCAGGGGGAAGATCGAGAAATGTAGGTGTCTTAGCCAACAGTCCAGACCCTGTTTTTCTGATGGAATTGGTGCCAACAGGTACACAAGAAGTTTGCTCATGAGGTACGAGAATCGTATTGTCAACTCATGAGTTAGATTGAGTGAGTAAGTGGCCTGTGATACACCTACATGATTCTAGGGCCCAGGCTAATGGATTCCCTACATACATCCCTAGGATTAGGTGAAACGGCCAATAACCCCTAATGGTCTGTAGAGGGTATAGATGGTGCTACAGCAATCTGTGAATGGTCCTCATACTGTTCAATGAAGTGTGTACTAACGGACTGGGTAGGATAAGTCTTTAGTAAATCCAAGCAGGTGGAAGTCAGACCTTCCATTTGTTTTAATCTATTAACCAGGGAGTCCAGCCTAGACCTCACATAAGACTCCAATGCTTTAACCCCAATGGTCAAAGAATTGAAGACGTAGGGAGTTTCTTTAACAGGAGCTAAACCCACATTGGGCCCGCTGAGCCTGTTCTAGAGGATGCCTTTGACTTACAAGTCATTCTCTGCTGCTTGCATGGGTTAATGTCAGAGATGTTTGGGCGAGTACCTGGGATTCTTAAATGCTTTGGAGGACTCTGTGGGACTGGATCACCCAAGGAGATCCACAGAAATATTTTGGACTCAGCCATTTTGTTACTTAGATATATCAGTCACCACTGGCACCTTGTGTGAATTATCACTAACAACATCCTATGTGGGGACAGTAGATTGAGTTTGGGGTACTTATGATTCTCTCTGTACAAGTTGACACTCAAAATGTGTTGCTCAATAGCCCCCATAGCCCCTTCAATGTAATTCATTATAGATGAGCGAGTTTTGTCAGGAAATTTGGCGTTAGCAACAGAGGAAGGGTGTTTCCTTTTACCCATCCTCTAAGCCTGTTGATATATGGTTTATACTGAAACAAGGCAGACACAATATAGGATTGGTGTAGTTATATAATTTTAATAATATATCACAAGGTTTTACACTCCCTACTAAATGGGAAATTTTAAAATAGCTTATGCCTTGTGTATAACAGTACCCAATGAAATAATTAAACAAACATTGTCCAGATTACAAAAGCATCCAGGATTAGCAGATCCTTGGACCTTAAAAAGACCGCCAAACTGCCCAACCCTCTCAAGAGGTGGTAAAACAACTTTAGAATCTAACAAAGATACACAATAGTCTAAATGTCACTAAAAGTCACATAGGCCAAAAACGAGGCCACCGAACATGTGGCACATCAACAGGGTGTATAAATTAATCTGAGTAGGCAAGACATTAAAACACACACTCCTTAGATTGCATGAAATCCATTCACTAGATATAAAAAGAAAAAGCGCCGGTCTGGCAGCCTTGACACCAACCAAAGGGTGTCGTCCTGTCCTGCCTCTTCCTATCACTGAAAAGCACAGATTGGCTCACTTTTGGCCTGCTCTTTGTCCAGACAGGCCCTGCGCTGCAGGCTTGGCCGCCTCTTAAGTAGTAATCAAATGCCCCCAGGTGTGAAGAAAAAGCAAGCTGGAGCTAAGTGCAGGCTGGGGGATGAAGTCTCCCCCGGCTTTCACACCAACACAGCACAGTCACTCTGACACCAATGCATCCCACACCATGGGGCCTGTCTGTTTTGGTAGTAATGAAATGCCCCCCAGGTGAAAATAAAAAGCAAGCGGGAGCCAAGTGCAGGCTAGGGGACGAAGTCCAACCCCAGCTTTCACATCAACACAGCACACTCACTCTGACACCAGCGAGTGTCATGACACAAAAAGATAGTCTTGTCACACAGTGGTTGTATGAACAATGCAGAGATGCTGCCATCTGAAAGGCAACTACAGTGTAACTTGAACTCAATACCTCTGTGTAACAGATGTCCTACACAGATTACTGCGCCATTAACATATCTCTAACTCATTGCAGAGGATGTACCCACACCTCCTGAGCAGCTGCCAGTCCTGGATGAGGGTCTTCCTGATTACAGCCTGCCAAATCTTGACCAACACATGCTGTGGCAAATCCTGGCCTCCTTTGATATACCATCTCTAAGGGTGATCTGCAACATCCTGGAGTCCAGGAAGAGGAGGCTGGACACATACATAGCATCAATAGGTGTCTACAACTGCAACGTTGGTGCTGTGCTGGCAAACTAGCAGACCGATCTTAGCGCAGTGCTGCCTCACTTGTAGGTGCAGATAAATGCTGTTGCAGACATGGACTGGGAATCCACATCTTTAGGCCCTGAAGTGTGTGTGCCTCTGTCACCTCCACCACCAGCCACACCCCTCTCACATGATGTAAGACACAAATCACAAGAGGAAGATATGGACTTCACTTCTTTCCATCGAAAAACTGTCCAGTAGCATTTCTCTGTGCCAATTACACAGTTCCTTCTTTGCCCAGTGCTGATGACCATGCCAGTGTACTTCCCAAATGGTACAATCCTCGATTTGCTATCCAGCCTGTTGATCTCATCCATTTGTTGATTGTTGATGTGGCCTATCTTCCCCATGGGCAATTTGCTCCTCTTCCTCCTCACTGAAACACTCCTCTTCTCCACATGTCCCATGCAATGTATCCCCCATGGGCTCTGTCTGGATATCCTATGGCTCACAAGCTATGGTGGGGTTGTCACTGCCAAGACTGCCACTTGCCAATAAAATCACTTATCGGAACCAGCGTGTTGTATATCTGTTATTGATCGGCCAAGGTAGACAATGGTGGATAAGCTGCCCCTAAAGACACAACCTACTATCAAAAGGGAATTGGGTTAAATAGACCTATGCCAAAATCTGCATAGGCCAAGAGCAATAGTATATGTGAACCTTATGTGCATCTAAACTAGCAAGTAGCTACCCAAGGTCACATGCATGAAGTGCTACAATTAGCAATCAGTCAATGGTAAGACTGAATGAAGTTACTGCCTGGGAGGGGGACACTTCCATGGATACTAGCCAGCAGTCAACACTGATGTGACAACAACCCTTGTTTGTTTGTTTCTTAAGATTTAATGATGTGCAATTGTGAAGTTGTAATCTCATTCTTTATGCGACTTTTCTATGTGTGTTTCTAGATTGTACCTTGGTGTTGTATATGAGAACAACATTGATTTGGCAGTGTTTTTTCAAATAAGACAAATTTGATTCTGTTGCACCGGGAGCAGTGTTTCTCTTGCAAAGGGAATACCAAAATTCAGATGAATTTTACAAATCCAAGAATGGCTGGTTAAACATAAGTAAAAAAAAATATGCAGCATCAAACAAGCATCAGTGAGCCGAACTTAAACAATATCTCTGCTACGTAATTCCCAATCCCTCTGTCATCAAAGTCAACTACTACCACTACTGCAGCCCGCTGGCATGCAAAGACACTAATTGCTGCCATGGCTCAGAAAGTTCCACCAAAGCTATTGAATTAAATGCAGACCTGCCAACACTTAGCCCATGAGCAATGACGGGGCACCCTGGCACCATTCTGCTCCATAGTATGCCATGTGAGGCCCTGTCTGTGGAAAACAGAAATGATTCAAGCGTGCAGTGGCCATTCAATGAAGTACAGAAGGTGTGGAGCATGCTGCTCTGTGCAGCCACTCTGCAGGTGATAGGCGCATGTCTCACTCACGGACTCATAGTGACACATGGAGGAACGTGGGTTGTACAAGAAGCAATAGGGTCACCCTACATATGAGAGATGCTTAGATTGCCTGACTGAGCCCTAAATACACAAATGGACACTCTGCAGCTCTCAAGAGCATCACAAGGAGATGACGTTGCTCATACAAGCGTATAGGCCGAGTGGTTTTTGGCAGTACATCTTACTACATAATTCTGGGCTGGTCAGAGTTAAGTCTGCATCGGCCGCAGTACAATACGTTATACTCCCCAGCTCATTGTCTGCATGTTATAAGGATTCTGCCAACTACCCCAGACATGAGCACCAGAAGATTGGAGTCTAGAAGTCTAGAGGGTGAGCGGTAACTCTGCCACATGGTGGAGTGCAGAGTGTTTGCCAAACTCTGAGCACCAAGCGGAGCACAGGATGGGCAAACTCTGTGAACTCCGCCTGCAGAGCAGTGTTCACAGCCCACCCCTAGTCCTGTTGTCTGTTGGAAGGGATAGACATATCTATCAGACTAAGCTGCGTTGCACCTATTTCATTCAAGATTAGTCTTTAGTCAATAAATACATCACAAGTAGGATGTCCTGACCATAAATTTAAACTTGAGATATCAAAAATGACAATGACTCTTTTGAAATATAAACTTCTACAAATAAAATGATGTAAAGGTACTCAGGTTTCAAGACTGTAAGTATATAAAAGGGCTGTGTATGCCCAAATATACCTCTACACATAATAATATTGAAGCTATTTTGTAAATGTGACGTTGTGTACACAAGGAATGGCACACATGCCCAGACAAGCTACTACCTGGGGTGATTCAAGCAGTATGCAGTAGTGTTCAGACATAGATGGAGGGTGACTATTTATCCTCCCTTCATGATGGCTTATTGGACATGTCTACAATCTTGACACATGTAAATACATGGATCTATATAACAGGCTCCAAGTACTGAAATACAAGCAAAATAAAATGTGGCATTACACAGACTTTAGTGTCTGTCTATACAAGTCAGTTTGGATTGAAGCCTTGACGCACATAACCTCAACTCAAAGCCATGTGATGAGTGTGTGCTTAAGTGCTGTAGTTCTCATATGTATGTGTATCCTGTGCTGTGCCGTGTATGTTTTGTCCTAGAGTTTATCAAAATAACATTATTCATGGTGGGCCAGTACACATAACACCACCAGTAGTTGGACTGTGTTAGAGCCTTTATGATGACTACAGTGCAGACATTCATGTGTTCTTGTACACATTGTCCTTTCACTTCTTAAAATATTAGAAAGGTGTGGTCATGTGTTGCTTATAGGTCAATGGGCACAAGAGAACAAGAGTCAGGCCTTTAACTGCATTCCCTTTGTTGGACTGTTGGCGAGCCATATGTATTCATGCCAATCTGTCTGCATTGAGGTAGGAATCCTCACATACTGTATGGCCTTGACTTAGAAAAAGACCATCAATTTCCATGTGCACCACTACACTAGCAACATGCAACAGACAGGCAGATTTCTCTTGACCCGTACAAAGGCCGGTTCACGGAGTTTTTTGATGAAACACCATCCAAAAACAAAGGCATGTAGGACATTTATCCTCTGCGTTCCTACCTCACATTTCACTGATATGCATCAACCTGAGGGATGCTCTGGTACCGATGATGTAGGATGACAGTTCACATATATCAGCATACATGTTGTCTAAAAAGTGCACCAAGTACATACTTGCCATGGACAATCACACTCAATCCTTGCAGAGCAAGGAAAAAATGTAAAACACACTCACTGGTAGCATCGGGATCAAAGAATGTTTCCACCTCAGCCACTATGTAGGGGTCCGGTCCACCTACAACACAAAAACATGGAACAATACTCTGTAAATTTAGGACATGCACACACTGTACAAATGAGGCACACTACATTTATGTCACAAACGTCTCTTAAAATCAGCACATTAAACATATAACTTATGGCAAAGTTGAAATAGCCTAATGATGACCATAGGTATGCCATGTTGCAATGCTTATGGGTAATACCATTGCAATAACATCTCAGCTGCGTAGAGTGCATTCCCAGTTCAAGAATATCACTCATTGCTACATGGTGCAAAGGTGCCTTCCTCAGTTGTCTATGTGAACCAAATGAATGGAAAGACCACACTCTGCAGGTTAACTATTTTCATGGCACTTTCTGAAAGAAATACATGTTCTTTACTATGCTACACACATCGGACAGTAGCCATGCTTGTTTTTTTTTTACTTCAGTTCACTCATTACATGTTACTTCTGCACATAAAATTAGCATTGTCCATAATGGCACTGTACAGTCTTGTTAAGAAACGTTAACAATTTTTAAGCTGACTTGTATGGAAACTTGTCAGGGGTGCAACACACAACCTGTCCAACAGGTGATGTGATGACATGTGATTGTGCCACCCTGCAACATACTTGGGGGTAGGCCACGCAGTTCAGACTCAGTAATAACCTGACAGGCCAGGTGACAACACTCCACACACAGAGCCGGATGGGTTCACAAATACCTTAGGGCCTACCCTCCACTGCCTGGTCTGTTTATGCCAGTGCTAGGCCGCAGCGAACATTGCTATTTGCCATGGTTTTTGTCTAACAGATTTGGCCTGCAGCATGGCATACTAACCCCAAAACCTGTGTCATAACAACAATGACACATTTCTGTCAAAGGAGACACATCTATGAACTCTTGTCATATATGTACCTATTGAGAGGCTCATCAACTTGCATGCCAAGATGATCAATAAGATCAGCCTCCCATCTGATGACATCGGCCCGTCTGTGTTTAGTCTGATGGATGGTCCTTCCACTTCATAGACACAGTCCAGGTGAGACCTCACCTTTGGCCATTGCTCATTTATCTCACAGGTTGGGTCCCCCTGGCTTACCCTCCCCCTGTGGCTATCATATTTGGAGGGTCATGCACAATGAGCCACAGGAGGCCCCCAAACTCCTCTTCAGACAGATTACAGACCTGTCCCTCCCTAACATGTCACTACCAACCAAGAATAGCCAAACAAATAAACTACACAAGCATACAACTAACTCCTACCCGTAAAACTATAAACCTCTATTTAACAAATGCCCAACAATACACTACCTAAAACAACACAAAATACAATTACAAGACAAAAGTGACACTTTTTGGCCACAACAAGGACAGCTGAGACACCAACAAGACCAAGACACAGCACCAAACTCTCCAGCAACCAAGAAACACAACCTCCAGCCAGCACAGACACAAAGACTGTATTGGAAAGTGAAAGTAACTTCATGCTTTCTGATATGCAGCATGGCATCCTTTCCTAGGTGAATGTATCACGTTTTCTCCACAAATGTCATTTTTCTGATGAATCCATGCAAAATTAGCCAGTGTGGGATTTACACACAACACGTCAATGTACAAAGCTTCATTTTTGACGCACTGGCATGGATACCTGTCTTCCAGATGCCTCTATAGGTGGAATGCATCATGCATTAGGCGAATGCATCTGTTTCAATTGACGCAGTTGACCAATTGTTTGTTTTACAATGTAGTGTATTGTGCAATGCATGAAAACACTCCCATGCATCAGTGATTTGGCTGTAAATTTCTGAGCTGACATGCTTGATGACTTGGAATGTGTTGCATGTGTATGCTAACTTTCTGCATATGTATGACTCCTTGCGTTCATGGTGTAGACACTAGGACAGGCAATATAATGCTGTGAGATACACAGACTTATTTATTGTAAATTGTGCATATCTTGACATGTATGGATGACTGTATTATGCTTGCAGTGATGTAGGTAACTGCATAGAAGGCATTTATTGTTCATAGATGCTGAATTGCTATACAAATGATATCCACACTGTCATACATGATTGTGGGCATACTTGGAGTTCTTACTATCTTTCTGCATTACTGACAAAGGATGTGTTACATGCATATAACACACTCAGGAAATGACATACACTGGCTACTTTAGCCTGTCTACATTGTATGTGACGTCTAGCTCACAGATGGACTGTCTAGATGTGTATGGTATTTAGCCAGACCAATAGGTCACCTGCTCATATGTGCATGAAATAATATCGCAGACAATATTGTCCAACAACCATGACATGTTGTACTGGTACACATACATCTACTGTCTGGGCTTGGTATCTGGAACTATGGGGATCATTCCGACCTTGGCAGGCGGCTACTGCCGCCCGCCAGGCGGAAACCGCCATGCGGCCGCCAATGCGGCCGCACTCACGCGGCCCCCATTCCGACATTCCCGCTGGGCCGGCGGGCGCAAACCAAGTTTGCGCCCGCCGGCCCAGCGGGAATGAGGCCGCAACACACAAGCCGGCTCCTAATGGAGCCGGCGGTGTTGCGGCCGTGCGACGGGTGCAGTTGCACCCGTCGCGCTTTTTAAGAGTAAGATGGAATGACACAGACACATCCATTTCTGCAGGTAAAAGTTGCAGCCTTGTACAATGGGTCAGGTGTGGCTGCATTGTGACTAGGTAGCCAATCCAGCACTGGCAGAGGTTATGACTCTACATTTATAAGTGTTCTGAGTGTTACGTGCAATGTGACACTGATGTACCTATGTGCTTGCAAACATTTGTGTAGCATATGTAGACTAACTTGGTTGTACTGTGTGGTCATGCAGATCATATGGGTCTCTGTTCACAGTCATAGAACAATCAGATCAATATACTGCGCTACATGAGTGTAACATAATAAAAATATGGAAAGAATTACAACACAGACACACAGACGTTGCACACTGTTTACACTTACACTCCCTTTGGATTGCGGTAATATGTCTGACAGTCAGTACATAGTTGCACCACATATACTCACAACATGTGCACAATGTTCCACATTGCTACATTTGTTTGGTGTGTGTCTTTCACACACACATGGATTTTGAATATGTTGTTAGTATGCACACAGGTTTTGGAACACATAATGGTGTTCTGGGCTAGAACAAATTCTAATGGGTGAGATGTCAGTGTATAGATATTTACATTGACTGTAAAATGAAAGTCCTTACACAAGGAAGTGTTCATTCATTTTATCTAAGTTAGTACAGACTTCTTAAACAAAAATTCAGACTTGGATTTATGGCTATCCAACAGAATCAGTCTTCATTGAAAACATTCTGCACAATGGTGTTCCTTTGTTGAGTCCCAGTAATTGAGCCTACATTTTCCAACTTCATCTTCATCATCCTCATCTGCTGGTTCCTGCTTCTCAGGGCATTGGTCCCATGGCACATTTGTCTGCATACTGGTATTGTTCAAGATACAACAAACCAGAACAATTTTGCAAACTGTAGGTTAGAGTATAGCAGTCGGCCACTGGACATATCCAGTAAGCGGAAATGAGACTTGAGTAGCCCAAATGTCCATTCTACAATGCCCCTGGTCTTGCCCAGTGCTTTGTTGAAGGTGTGCTGGGTCGGTGTTTGGGCATGTGGTTACAGGGTCATTAGCCAGGCCTGCACACCATATCCTTGGTCGGCTGTAAAGACAGAGAAAAGTCAGTCAATGCTCATGGTGGTTGATCAACCCACATTGACGTATATGTCCATTATGTGTACTGAATGACTCTTACATTTTCCTAATACTAATTTATGCTATTGATAACATTACGATTGACACTTTAATTCCACATGTCTATTCCTGCTTTCTGTTTCAGATTGAAAGAGGTGCATGGCCTGCTACGTTTTACAGTGACACAATGAGACTCACATATTTGGGTTGTAGATTAGTGTGATAGGTGTTTTGTAGGTCCATTGCTACAGTAAGTGACAGTATGCTGATCACAAATTGGGGTTTGTTGACATCCATAGGTAGTCTGTACCAGTACAAACCTGTTTCACGTGAACACATGCATGTGTCCCTGTGAAAACACTGATGTAGCTGCACTACCTACCAATGTTGAACCGTTCAAATTGTTTACTTCCTTTAGCAATTGTAATCTAGTGAATACATGTGGTGCATTCTACACGGGTTCTCTGGTCTGGGTTACGTGACATACCTCACATACCATGTGAGTTACAGTTCAACACACAGACAACAACCCTTGTTCACAGTGTTGCAATACAGAATTTATCCAAGCGTAGCATTGCTCAGGGTCATTCATAGACAGGCACAGTGGCTCAACATGTCTCAACACGTGTGACTTTGAGGTTTGCATTGCAGATCTGCCCAAATGAATGGTGCAAATATGAAGTACACCCCTTCTACATATGCACTGTCTGAGATAGCACATATGAATATGTCCTTTGGGTCTTTCCTCATTTGCTGTTATTAGGTCTGTCAGGTACTTCAAAGGTACCTACAGACTAGTAGGCCATTCCCATATTGGACATTCTATAATCGTTCATTTATGACAGAGTGGCAGAATATGTATATGTCATGAACACTCCCAGGGTATTTGGCAAGGACGTTGGTGAACATGCCACGATGGTCCACAATGACATGGAGATTTATGGAGTATGTGGTTTCTGGTTTCTGTAGATATGGGAAGTAGCTGCTGGAGGAATCAGTTGTACATGTGTGCAGTCCATCGCATCAAGTACATGTGGAAAACTGGCAATGGCATAGAAGCCTTTCTTGATCTCCAGCTGCAGTTGTTGTGTGTGTTGAGGAGTAAGAGGTAGTGTGGTGTTAGGAGTATGATGGTGTCCAGGACAGCGTTGAGGAAAGTCAAGTAAGATGACTGGGAGATAACTGGCACTCTGGCAGTTGTAATCTAGAATGACCCCAATGCCAGCATGTGGAGTACAGCCATTAGCTTCACCTGTTGAGGAGTGTTGGTCATCCTCCCAGTTGGTGGCTGGAGTCTTGGCACTATCTGGTGTAGCAGGTGGACAATAGATTCCCTGCGGGACGGTAGTGGAAAATGACATCATCCTTCCTGAGATCAAAGAGGGCAATCCGCTGCTATAAGCACACTCCCTTTTCCTGCGCTGCCTTTGTGGTGCTGAGGGGGGATGTGTAAGTGGTTGGGGTGGTCGTGGTTGTGGTCTTCTCATTTCAACTCCTAGCTGCAAAATCATAAGCTTCAGTTTGTAGTTGAGCTTGCCAAATTGTTCTGCCTGACTTCTCTTTCTACGTCAAAGCCAATGCGTGATTTCCTACTGATGGGTTTCCAATGTGCAGCAATTTTGATTCATTTGGTCTATTGTGCCACACTTACCAATGGTGCGTAATTTTTCCCTAAACTTGTGAATATTAATTTGGTAGTTTTATGGGAAATTACGCAGGAACGCCTATCTTAAATATATTAATACTTATGTGATGCAGCCAATTCAGACGCAGGTACATTTCCATGCAGGACTATTAAATGTTATGCATCGGCCTAGATGCGTCACCTTGTAAATGTGGGATATTGACCGCCAATGATTCAAAGTTGTTGACTCATTGGCGGTGCAAGCTCCTTGCAAATAAGCCCCTTCATTCTTGTACACTTTTGATCTCAAGCAAATATTTATTTACAGGCACCTACTTAATCAATTTGTTGATGGCAGTTTTGAATTATTTTCTCTCAGGCTACTACTGGCACATGAGTGTTGGTGTCTCCCCCTTGTTACTCAGTACTCAATGGGGCTAAGAAATAACTTTTGATTATTGGGGCTCCGTGCCTCACTGGACCTTTAATTTCCGAGTCAGATGAAGCTCATTTGTGCTTATAAGTCTAGCACATCTGTATTATTCTTATTATGAAGTTATATTGGGTTTAACTCCACTAGCCTGGTGTTTTTTCAAATTATCTAAGTATGATGTGTTAGGATTACATCTCTGGCATACTCTGTTTTATGTTTTTTCATCACTGATTACAATAATTTCTACAGAAAGTGAGTTACAAGTAAATTTATGCTGATGTACACTATGGCCTTCAAGACCCCGCCACCTAGCAAGGGCAAGAAGGAGACATGAGCCAGCAAGGGGAAGAAGGCACCACCAGCCAGCAAGGGCAAGTAAAAGACACCAGCTGGCAGAAGCAAGGAGGCAACACCATCTGCCAAGGGCAGGAAGGGGCACACAACACCTGCCATGGCACTTCAGACGTCCGAGGCTGCAGGTGAAGGCCTGGAGGCTACCACCACCACTGACAGTACCTCCACCTGCACCGCGGCCAGCACCGCCACCTGCACCACCAACCTGCACCGCCGCCAGCAGTACTACTGCCAGCAGCAGCAGCCCCAGTGGGCAGCCGTCTGAGGCTGCAGGTGAAGGCCTGGAGGCTACCACCATCACTGACAGCACCGCCACATGCACCGCGGCCAGCAACACCATCTGCACCGCCGCCAGCAGCACCACTGCCAGGAGCAGCAGCCCCAGTGGGCAGCCGTCCGAGGTTGCAGGTGAAGGCTACCACCACCACTGACGGCACCGCCACCTGCAGCACACCTGGCATCCACTGAGCAGCCGTCACCGCCGGCGAGCAGTGTGTAGTGGTGACTACATGGGCTGCAGTGCATCCTGGCCTCTGCAACTCCTGTCGGTGTGACGGACAGGTGAGAGACTGGGACCTTGCCCCATCCAGGATGAAGCACACTGGGCACAAGGCCCCCTCCACCACCAGTGGAAGAAGGCATCCACTCAGCCCCTCCTTGCCAGGATGAAGCTCACTGGGCACAAGGTCCCCTTCAGCACCAGTGGAAGAAGCCATCCACTCACCACATCCTTGCCAGGATGAAGCACACTGGGCACAAGACCCCCTCCAGCACCAGTGGAAGAAGCCATCCACTCACCACCTCCTTGCCAGGATGAAGCACACTGGGCACAAGGCCCCCTACAGAACCAGTGGAAAAAGGCATCCACTAGAGAGACTGTGGCTTTGCACTCCCCAGGACCAAGCAGTGGGCAAAGCACCCACTTGAGAGACAGTGGCTTTGTACTCCCCAGGACCAAGCAGTGGGCATGGAGCCCCGTCCAGGCCAGTGGCGTTGTACCATCTTCCAGCTGAGGAGCCCCCCCATTCCCTGCCCCCCTGAGGTGCCTGTGTTTTTTCAACCTGATGCCCCTGCAGTGTTCTCTCCGTATTGAGGCAGGAGTCAAGTGTGGCCTTGGTATATGTGTTATGGCCCAGTGGGCCACGGACATTTTGGAATTGGCATTGTCCCTCCTTTTGTATACATTGTACAAACTGTTTATTGTTTAAGGACGTATCTATCTAAAACTGTACTATTACACTCATTTTACTCCATTCCTTTTCTCCTTGCGTTATTCCTGAAGGTTACGGGGTGTATATGTGATGTTGTTGCATCTGTTTGTGTGTATGGTGCTGGGGTAGGGGTGGGGGTGTTGCATGTGTATGTCACTCTTTTTCCTTTCCCCCTCCCTTGTGTGCTAGGTGCAGTACTCACTGTGGTCGTCTTCCCCGGTGTTCGTGCTCCTGGTGTATGAGAAGGTACACCAGCATTGGAAAAAAGTGCAGCTCAGGCTCCATGGCGTTGTGGTTCTTCCTTGAGTGTCGAGAGGTTAGTCGTTTCCCTTCAGAGTACTGTTTCTGCCGTGCTTTTGATGGCGCCCCGGAAAAGCTGGTGGATAGGCCTGTTTTAATGCTGTGGGTGGTACATTCTCTTTCGCCTGGCTGTTGGCGGTTACCGCTGCGGTGTTTGTTGCTACCGCCATGGCGGTCGGTGTGTTATAGTTGCTGATGTGTTGGCGGTTTCCGCCATGGTCATGATTCCATTTTTTTTACTGCTGGCCTGTTGGCGGTGTCACCGCTGCATTATCACCGACCGCCAGGGTTGTAATGAGAGCCTATGTCTTTCTCCTGGTTTGCACTATAGATAGGTTGATCTAGTTTTAATTATTTTAATCTTTTCATGCTTTCCTAGTAAGCCTATACACCTGGTGGTGGTTGGATATTGGTGTCTGATCACATGGCTTGTTTGTTCTTCTTTTCACCTTATCACAACTCGTTGTCTTCTTCCTTCCTTCTTTTTTGCAAACAGATTTATACAACTTTTGTCTACCTTATATTTGTTTCACTTGTGTGCTGTTTGTAGCAGTATTAGCAGCACATTATTCTGTATAGTTTATATCAGTTTACTTAGTGTCACTTTTGATTTTTTTATCCATCTCAATGAACAAACATTAGGGTTTATTAATTTCTGTCTTGTGCTTATCAATCTCTGTGTATATATGTTTCTTTTGTGTGTTTACTCTGGGTGTTAGGCTTACATTTCACATATTCTAATTCACTTATATAGCAAGCTCGTTAGCAGGTTTTACTATCTCAAGCGAACCATAGTTATTTGAGTAGATATTTGATAAATAGCTGATAAATGTGCAGCACACAGGATCAACAATAGTTATGTCACAGTTGTAAACATACCCAGGTAAAGTGGCACACTATTGTGCAATAGTGGCATGTACAATTAATGGCATATTGACAAATGGATCGTAAGAGGACACTGTGGGGGTCATTCCAACCCTGGCGGTCGGTGATAAAGCGGTGGCCAATCCGCCAACAGGCAGGCGGTCAAAAAAAAGGTATTCTGACCCTGGCGGGAACCGCCAACACAGGCCGCCACTTTAACACTCCGACCGCCACGGCGGGACAGACAAACAGCGCGGCGGTCACCACCAACTGTTGCGCCGCGCGGTGCGGCGCGAGCCGAGAGCTCGACTCAAGCCGGGTATTCGGCTCGGGCCGCGCACCGCGTTGCTAGGACGCGGCGCGCCCCCAGCCTCTCCTGCGCATTTTGAGGCCCCAGACTTGCATGGGGCCTCGTTCTACCTTCTGCTTTCCACTATAATAGGGGTCTATGACCCCTCTTACCTGTTTTTTCGTTTCTTTCCCCTCTTTCTTCTTTTCCTTCTTGTCTGCAGTCTTTTGTTGTGCCTTTCTTTATGTCTTTTCCCCTTTCCCAGATTCCTGTTCTTTCCCAGCATTCCTTGTTCCCTGTTCTCTATGGTTCCTGTTCTATTCTGTTCTATGTGTTGTTTCCCTGTCTAAGATGGTGTCCTTTTACTTCCTGTAGGGTCACTTCCTGTTTTTTAGTATATAAGGGCTGTGTTTTCTTCTTTCTTTGCGCTGCAACACTTTCTGCTCAGTTGGTGTCTTCGCTCCTGATTTCCTCACCTTTTGGTTCTGGATTTCAGCATTCTGTGTTTCCTGACTTTTGCTCCTTTTGGATTCCTGTTTGTTTGTTCTTGTTTTTTCCAGGAATCTTCCTGTTTGGAGGTTTTTCACCTTTTTCTAAGGGTTTTTTTCCCTCTGGCGCTATTTTCTGAAGGGCACGGTCTGTTCTTGGCGTCTCCATTGCCTACAGCACCGTGGCTACCAGAAAGAGTCGCCCCTTTTTGGGCCAAAGTCGAACATTGAAGATCCACGCCACCAGATCTGCAAATTCCAGGCGCAAGCAGCACGTGAGTCGTGACAGATTGCAGCGCCTAACCATTCCGACGTCCTCAAACACCATGGATAACACAGTGGCGGCTGCTGCAGATTCGGAACAATCTCTTTTGACCACGATTCAGCAACAAGCTCAGGAATTGCAACAACTACGCAATGAAAATGCTGCGTTACGACAGGCTTTGGCTCTCCGCACCAGTGATGTTCCAACTATCTCCGCTTCTACCCCTTGTTTCTCTGGTGAACCAACCAAGCTTCGCGAGTTCCTGGATGCATTAACAGTGTACTTCGCCTTCCGACCTACCCAATTCTCCCACGACAGGACCAAGGTGGGTTATCTTATCAGTGCCTTCTCCGGTCCAGCCTTGGCCTGGGCAACCCCGATGGTGTCCTCCAACGACCCTGTATTGTCGGACTATTCCACCTTTGTGAGTCGCTTCAAACAGATGTTTAGCCGTCCTGGATTGGAAGCCTCTGCTGAAGAAGCCCTATGTGACATCCAACAAGGCTCGCAAGACGTCCTGCAATTTATAACCCGTTTTCGTCAGCTGGCGGCAGAGACCACTTGGGTGGAACGTACTCTGGTAACTTTATTTCGTAGAGGACTCAAAGAAGAAATAAAGGATGAACTAGTACATTCTACCAGAGCGGAAGATCTTCGTGGCCTGATGGATCAAGCACTGTCCATCGAATATCGTCTTCAGGAACGGAGATCGGAAAAGAAAAGGAGTAGAGGGTTTTCCCAGCCAAGTAGCTCACGAGCTTGCCTGCCGCTTTCCGAGGAACCTCGCACTCCTGCTAGAGACATCGAAGGGGAACCCATGCAGGTGGATACTACCCGAGGTCCGCTCTCTGCTAGTGAACGAGAAGACAGACGCAAGAGAGGGTTGTGTCTGTACTGTGGTTCTGCTGGTCACATGCTTCGTACCTGTCCTATACGTCCGCCCAGGCCTTCGGGAAACGCCACCTCCCGTCCTCTGTAAGAAGGGAGGGGACGGGATCTACAGCCATACCTTCCATCAGCTCCTTTAATGACAATACAACCGCCTTGTTCATTTTTCCTGTCCTGTTACAACTTCCTGACGGTCGTCAAGAAAAGACTATGACATTACTAGATTGTGGTGCTAGTGGTATATACATGGACAAGACGTGGGCTGCTGCTCACCAAGTTCCTACACAAGCAAAAGAAGTACCCGAACAGGTACACACCGTGGATGGATCCTTGATATCCTCGGGTCCTGTAGACACCACTACCCTGATGTTAAGTCTACAGGTGGGAAACCATCAAGAACACATTTCCTTCGATCTTATCACGTCCCCCAACCATACCATCATTCTTGGAATTCCGTGGTTCATCAGACATAACCCATATATAAATTGGGTAACCCGGACAGTTTCTTTGTCTTCTCAATTTTGTCATGAGAACTGTTTTACTTCCGACAAGTATTGGTCTCCGAAAAGATCCTTAGATACTGAAGGTGCCACTGGTATGTCCATTAATACGGTCCAAGGGGTTCCAGACCACTATTTGGAGTTTCAGGATGTTTTCCAAAAACCGTCGAAACCTGTGCTACCTCCACATCGAGAATATGATTGTGCTATTCCATTGGAACCCGGCACAATTGTTCCTTTTGGGAGGATGTACTCTCTCACGGAACCCGAAAGGGAAGTTCTAAAAGAGTATCTGGACGAAAATATACAGAGTGGCCTTATTGTTCCATCGTCGTCTCCGGCTGGGGCTCCTCTCTTTTTTGTGCCCAAGAAGACAAAGGATCTTCGTCCTTGCCTGGATTTTCGAGGTCTGAATAGAATAACAATTAAAGATCGTTATCCTTTGCCTCTCATCAGGGACATACTAGAAGCTATCAGAGGGGCTCAACGTTTTACTAAATTAGATTTACGAGGAGCTTACCACCTTTTACGCATAAAAGAAGGCGACGAATGGAAGACAGCTTTCGGGACTCCATTTGGCCATTTTGAATATAGGGTTATGCCGTTTGGTCTCACTAACGCCCCGGCAATCTTCCAGAGATTGCCGGGGCGAGGGTCGGCGGGAGCACCGCCGACAGGCCGGCGGTGCCCCGCAGGGCATTCTGACCGCGGCGCTTTGGCCGCGGTCAGAAAGGGTAAACCGGCGGTCTCCCGCCGGTTTACCGCTGCCCTTCGAATCCCCCATGGCGGCGCAGCTTGCTGCGCCGCCATGGGGGATTCTGACACCCCCTACCGCCATCCTGTTCCTGGCGGTTCGCCCGCCAGGAACAGGATGGCGGTAGGGGGTGCCGCGGGGCCCCTGGGGGCCCCTGCCGTGCCCATGCCAATGGCATGGGCACGGCAGGGGCCCCCGTAAGAGGGCCCCGCAAAGTATTTCAGTGTCAGCCTTGTAGACACTGAAATACGCGACGGGTGCCACTGCACCCGTCGCACCTTCCCACTCCGCCGGCTCGATTACGAGCCGGCATCCTCGTGGGAAGGGAGTTTTTCCCTGGGCTGGCGGGCGGTCTTTCGGAGACCGCCCGCCAGCCCAGGGAAAAACTCATAATACCCTCCGCGGTCTTCTGACCGCGGAGCGGTATTATGGGGGCGGAATTCTGGCGGGCGGCGCAGCCCCTCAGTGTTTTCAGACCTTCTGAATCAGACAGTCGTGATCTACCTAGATGATATTCTTATTTATTCTAGAAATCCTGAACTCCATTCTTCCCATGTGAAACAAGTTCTTCAAAGACTTCGTGCTCATCAACTATTTTGCAAACCAGAAAAATGTGAGTTCGACATGACAGAAGTCAAATATCTGGGCTATCATCTAAGTCCCACCGGCATAGCTATGGATCAAGAAAAGGTACAAGCTATCCTAGAGTGGCCTTCTCCTTCTTCCATAAAAGAAACACAATGTTTCCTAGGGTTAGCAAACTTCTATCGACAATTCATTCCAGACTTTGCCAGACTGACTAGCCACATAACTCACACCTTAAAAAAGGAAAATTTAAAGAAAGGGTTTGTCTGGACTGAGGCGGCTGAAGCAGCCTTTCAAGAATTAAAGAGAGCCTTCACCCAAGCTCCCATCTTGAGACATCCAGATACCACCAAACAATGTATAGTCGTAACTGATGCTTCTGAAAGAGCCATCGGAGCTGTCTTACTTCAACGACAAGAGGATGATGGTCTTGAACATCCTGTTTTCTACTTGTCTCATATCCTTTCCACAGCTGAACAACACTATTCTGTACTGGAAAGGGAAATATTGGCTCTGAAAACAGCCTGCCTTGAGTGGAGACAGTTTCTGATGGGTTCCAAGGAACCATTTGAGGTGAGGACAGACCACCGTAACCTACAATGCTTACGAAATTTTGTATGCCAGAATAGTCGTCAGGCCCGCTGGGCCTTTTTCTTCAGTCAGTACGATTTTTTCATCACATATATTCCTGGATCTCAAAACATTCTGGCTGATGCTCTGTCTCGCCGATATCCAGAGTGTACTCCTTCCTCATCTCAGTATCTTCTGGAACCCAGTAAGATCATTGGAGTGGCTCAGTCTTTCCTGGAAGAAGAACAACTGGAATACGCCAACCTATCGGACCACGACATAGAAGAACTAAGACCATTGTTACATAAGAAACAAGGATATTTTTATTATCAAAACCTGATATTCCTCCCTACTAACAAGGTGCAAGAGAAGGCATTACAAATGTGCCATGATTCACCTGTGGCTGGTCATAGAGGCATCAAGGCCACACAAGAACTTCTTTCACGATTTTTCTGGTGGCCCACCTGGAAGCTGGATGTGGAAAGATACGTTCAGGCCTGTCCCATATGTGCCCAAATCAAGATACCCCATACCAGACCGGCAGGATTGCTACAGCCTTTGCCTGTTCCACCGGCCCCATGGCATACCATCTCTACTGATTTTATGTGTTCACTCCCACCATCAGCAGGAAACCGGGTCATCATGGTCACTGTGGATTCTTTCACGAAGATGGCTCATTTCACTGCCCTGAAAAGGCTACCTACTTCTCAAGAACTAAGTCAAATATTCATTGATCATATCTTCCGTCTCCATGGACTTCCACATACCATAATATCTGATAGAGGACCTCAGTACATTTCCCGATTTTGGAGGCATTTTTGTAAAACACTAAATATTAATAGAGCCCTGTCTTCAGGGTTCCATCCTCAGACCAACAGCCAGACCGAGCGTCTGAACCAAGGACTAGAGCAATATCTTCGATGCTTTTGCAATTCTACCCAAAGTAACTGGAACACTTACCTCTCTATAGCTGAATTTTCCTACAATAACTCAGTCCATAGTGCCTCCAAGGTCACTCCCTTTTTCTGTTCTTATGGTTTTCATCCTACCTCTTTTCCTACTTCTCCACAATCCAACTCTCCTCTACCCGCTATTACCTATTTCTCCAAACGCCTTCTCCAAATCCATAGACTAATTCGATCTAATTTGTTACATACCAAGAGATATATGAAGAAGGCTGCAGACAAGAGACGTGCAACCAATCCAGACTATCATCCGCAAGATAAAGTCTGGCTCTCCTCCAAATTCTTACCCTCACGTCTTTCTCAAAATAAGTTCACACCTCGTTACTATGGGCCTTTCCGTATTCTTCAGTTGGTCAATCCTGTCACTGTTCGTCTTCACTTACCTCATACATGGAAGATTCATCCGGTCTTTCATGTTTCTCAGCTTAAACCTTATGTGCCTGACCCTTACTCACGTCAGTTTCCTTGTCCACCTCCTGTACTCGTGGATGATGTTCCTGAATATGAAGTACAGGAAATTTGTGACTCTCGTCTTTTTCACAAACGCCTTCAGTATCTGATTCATTGGAAGGGTTATCCTCTCAGTGAATGCTCTTGGGAAGATGCATCTTCCGTTCACGCACCTCTCCTGATTCACCGCTTTCACTGTTTATTTCCTCTCAAACCTGGACCTTGGGGAGGGGGACCTACTGTCGCGCCGCGCGGTGCGGCGCGAGCCGAGAGCTCGACTCAAGCCGGGCATTCGGCTCGGGCCGCGCACCGCGTTGCTAGGACGCGGCGCGCCCCCAGCCTCTCCTGCGCATTTCGAGGCCCCAGACTTGCATGGGGCCTCGTTCTACCTTCTGCTTTCCACTATAATAGGGGTCTATGACCCCTCTTACCTGTTTTTTCGTTTCTTTCCCCTCTTTCTTCTTTTTCTTCTTTTCTGCAGTCTTTTGTTGTGCCTTTCTTTATGTCTTTTCCCCTTTCCCAGATTCCTGTTCTTTCCCAGCATTCCTTGTTCCCTGTTCTCTATGGTTCCTGTTCTATTCTGTTCTATGTGTTGTTTCCCTGTCTAAGATGGTGTCCTTTTACTTCCTGTAGGGTCACTTCCTGTTTTTTAGTATATAAGGGCTGTGTTTTCTTCTTTCTTTGCGCTGCAACACTTTCTGCTCAGTTGGTGTCTTCGCTCCTGATTTCCTCACCTTTTGGTTCTGGATTTCAGCATTCTGTGTTTCCTGACTTTTGCTCCTTTTGGATTCCTGTTTGTTTGTTCTTGTTTTTTCCAGGAATCTTCCTGTTTGGAGGTTTTTCCCCTTTTTCTAAGGGCTTTTTTCCCTCTGGCGCTATTTTCTGAAGGGCACGGTCTGTTCTTGGCGTCTCCATTGCCTACAGCACCGTGGCTACCAGAAAGAGTCGCCCCTTTTTGGGCCAAAGTCGAACATTGAAGATCCACGCCACCAGATCTGCAAATTCCAGGCACAAGCAGCACGTGAGTCGTGACACCAACAGGCAGGCGGCAGACAATGTACCGCCCACCCTATCACAACTCACCAATCCGCCACCTTTTCCGGGGCGGGAGCCCCGCCGATAAAAACACGGCGGAAACAGACTACGAACGGGAAAACGCTCACCTCTACACACTCCACGAGGAAGGAGGACAGCATGGAACCCGAATTAAACATCCTACCAGCTATTGTCTACCTACTCATCTACCAGGAGTACGAACGCCGGCGCAGACGACAACGGTGAGTACTGCACCTACGACACAGGGGAGGGGGGAGGAGGAAAGCTTACGGGCACACACATGCGCCATACACCCACCCCCCCAACCCAAATACCTACACCCCAATGCAGAGCAACAAGTCAGAGTGACACCCCCCAAACCCACCGGAATAATGCGAAAACACAATTAAAATGATCTATAAAATATATGTATAAATAGCTCCATTGAAGGTATGGGAAATATGCTATATGAATGATACAAAATAAGGAATGAACATAGTCAAAAATATATACATAGGCAATAAGCCCTGCACATTCTGTCAAAGTTCCATAGTCTGTGGGTCAATGTGCACAAACACATGGGCAAAGCCCACACAGGAGACCAGATACCATTGGAGAGAACACTGCTGGGGCATCAGATGATAAAACTACAGGCACCTCAGTGGGAAGGGAAGGGGGGGCACCTCAGCCACATGAGTCCACAACGCCAGATCCACGAGGGGCCTCCATGCCCACTGTCCCATCCTGGGGAGTGCAAAGCCACAGTCTCACAAGTCTCTACAGTGGGTGGCTTGCTCACTGTGCCATCCTGGGGAGTGCAAAGCCACAGTCTCTCAAGTCTCTACAGTGGGTGGCTTGCCCACTGTTCCATCCTGGGAAGTGCCAAGCCACAGTCCATCAGATGGATTACCGACTCCACTGTTAATGGAGGAGGCACGGTGCCCAGAGTGCTTCGTCAAGCCCTGCTCGACACAGAACCGGCACTGTCAATGGGCCAGCGGTGCTTGAGACGGCATTGCCCAGAGGAGCGGTGCTTGAAAGGAAGGGCCCAGCGGAGCGGTGCTTGAGATGAAGGGCCCAGCTGAGCGGTGCTTGACAGGAAGGGCCCAGCGGAGCGGTGCAGAGACGGCGGGGCCCAGCGGAGCGGTGCAGAGACGGCGGGGCCCAGCGGAGCGGTGCAGAGACGGTGGGGCCCAGCGGAGCGGTGCATGAGATGAAGGGCCCAGCGGAGCGGTGCTTGAGATGAATGGCCCAGCGGAGCGGTGCTTGAGATGAAGGGCCCAGAGGAGCGGTGCTTGAGATGAAGGGCCCAGCGGAGCGGTGCAGAGACGGCGGGGCCCAGCGGAGCGGTGCATGAGATGAAGGGCCCAGCGGAGCGGTGCTTGACTTGAAGGGCCCAGCGGAGCGGTGCAGAGACGGCGGGGCCCAGCGGAGCGGTGCATGAGATGAAGGGCCCAGCGGAGCGGTGCTTGACAGGAAGGGCCCAGCGGAGTGGTGCAGAGACGGCGGGGCCCAGCGGAGCGGTGCAGAGACGGCGGGGCCCAGCGGAGCGGTGCTTGAGATGAATGGCCCAGCGGAGCGCTGCTTGAGATGAATGGCCCAGCAGAGCGGTGCTTGAGATGAAGGGCCCAGTGGAGCGGTGCTTGAGATGAAGGGCCCAGCGGAGCGGTGCAGAGACGGCGGGGCCCAGCGGAGCGGTGCTTGAGATGAAGGGCCCAGCGGAGCAGTGCTTGACAGGAAGGGCCCAGCGGAGCGGTGCTTGAGATGAAGGGCCCAGCGGAGCGGTGCTTGACAGGAAGGGCCCAGTGGAGCGGTGCTTGAGATGAAGGGCCCAGCGGAGCGGTGCTTGACAGGAAGGGCCCAGCGGAGCGGTGCAGAGACGGCGGGGCCCAGCGGAGCGGTGCTTGAGATGAAGGGCCCAGCGGAGCGGTCCTTGAGATGAATGGCCCAGCGGAGCGGTGCTTGAGATGAAGGGCCCAGCGGAGCGGTGCTTGAGATGAAGGGCCCAGTGGAGCGGTGCAGAGACGGCGGGGCCCAGCGGAGCGGTGCTTGAGATGAAGGGCCCAGCGGAGCGGTGCTTGAGATGAAGGGCCCAGCGGAGCGGTGCTTGACAGGAAGGGCCCAGCGGAGCGGTGTTTGAGATGAAGGGCCCAGCGGAGCGGTGCTCGACAGGAAGGGCCCAGCGGAGCTGTGCAGAGACGGCGGGGCCCAGCGGAGCGGTGCTTGAGATGAAGGGCCCAGCGGAGCGGTTCTTGTCACGGCAGGCCCCTGTTCAGCGGTTCTTGTCATGGCGGGCCCCTGTTCAGCGGTTCTTGTCACGGCGGGGCCCTGTTCAGCAGTGCTTCTCCCGGCGGGGCCCTGTTCAGCGGTGCTTCTCCCGGCGGGGCCCTGTTCAGCGGTGCTTCTCCCGGCGGGGCCCTGTTCAGCGGTTCTTGTCACGGCGGGCCCCTGTTCAGCGGTTCTTGTCACGGCGGGCCCCTGTTCAGCGGTTCTTGTCACGGCGGGCCCCTGTTCAGCGGTGCTTCTCCTGGCGGGCCCCTGTTCAGCGGTTCTTGTCACGGCGGTCCCCTGTTCAGCGGTTCTTGTCACGGCGGGCCCCTGTTCAAGTTCTTGTCACGGCGGGGCCCTGTTCAGCGGTGCTTCTCCCGGCGGGCCCCTGTTCAGCGGTTCTTGTCACGGCGGGCCCCTGTTCAGCGGTGCTTCTCCCGGCGGGGCCCTGTTCAGCGGTGCTTCTCCCGGCGGGGCCCTGTTTAGCGGTGCGTGTCCTGTGTTTCTAGGGAGCCAGACCTGGCCAAGACTTCCCGCTCAGTCGCCATCCGACCTTGCGGTCGCGGGGCCCTCCTGTGAGGGAGTCCTGGGCCCGTGGGTATCGTCCGTCACAACCGGAATGGGGCTGGTGGGGCCCTCCTGGGCAGCTCACCTGCTGCCTGACTTCTCCGCCCTGCTGCCCTTGCCCTCCTTCGCTGAAGCTCTGTGGCCCTTGCCTCCCTTTGATGATGTGGCAGGTGACGGGGCAAGGCTACTGTCCTTGCTGGCAGCCGTCTCAGGCTTGTCGCGCCGGCCCTTCTTTTTTTTTGTCCTCTTCCCAGGGGGTGGGCTGGCTGTCCCCTTGCTGCTGGCCGATGTTCCTGCCCTAGGAGCTGGTGGACTCCAATAGCCCTGCACTATTCGCCCCTTCGGACCCCTGCCCGCACTTCATCTTTAACAAAGCCGACGACATCATCGCCCCGCACCTCCAGACCGTCATCAACTCTTCTTTTTCTTCTGCTACCTTCCCCAAATGCTGGAAACACGCCGAAGTCAACGCCCTACTAAAGAAACCTACGGCTGACCCGAGCGACCTAAAAAACTTCCGCCCCATCTCTCTTCTGCCTTTCCCAGCCAAAGTAATAGAGAAGACCGTCAACAAACAGCTGACCACCTTCCTGGAAGACAACAACTTGCTCGACCCCTCACAAACCGGATTCCGAGCCAACCACAGCACTGAAACCGCCCTCATCTCAGTCACTGACGACATCAGAACCCTGATGGACAACGGTGAAACAGTCGCCCTCATTCTGCTCGACCTCTCGGCTGCCTTTGACACCGTCTGTCACCGCACCCTAATCACCCGCCTCCGCTCCACCGGGATCCAAGGCCAGGCCCTGGACTGGATCGCCTCCTTCCTCTCAAACAGTTCCCAAAGAGTTTACCTCCCTCCGTTTCGCTCAGAAAGCACCGAGATCATCTGCGGCGTACCCCAAGGCTCATCACTCAGCCCGACACTCTTCAATGTCTACATGAGCCCCCTCGCCAACATCGTACGCAAGCACGACATCATCATCACCTCCTACGCCGACGACACCCAACTTATACTCTCCCTCACCAAGGACCCCGCCAGCACCAAGACCAACCTACAAGAGGGTATGAAGGACGTCGCAGATTGGATGAGGCTCAGCCGCCTAAAGCTGAACTCTGAAAAAACGGAAGTCCTCATCCTCGGCAACACCCCGTCCGCCTGGGACGACTCCTGGTGGCCCACGGCCCTCGGCACCGCACCGACCCCCACAGACCACGCCCGCAACCTCGGCTTCATCTTGGACCCTCTTCTCACCATGACCAAGCAAGTCAACGCCGTGTCCTCCGCCTGCTTCCTCACCCTCCGCATGCTCCGCAAGATCTTCCGCTGGATCCCCGCCGACACCAGAAAAACCGTGACCCACGCCCTCGTCACGAGCCGCCTGGACTATGGCAACACCCTCTACGCCGGGACCACAGCCAAACTCCAAAATCGCCTGCAACGCATTCAAAACGCCTCGGCCCGCCTCATCCTCGACATACCCCGCAGCAGCCACATCTCCGCACACCTGAGACACCTGCAGTGGCTCCCTGTCAGCAAAAGGATCACCTTCCGACTTCTCACCCACGCACACAAAGCCCTCTACGACAAGAGACCGGAATACCTCAACAGACGCCTCAGCTTCTACGTCCCCACCCGCCTCCTCCGCTCCTCTGGCCTCGCACTCGCTGCTGTCCCTCGCATCCGCCGCTCCACGGCAGGTGGGAGATCTTTCTCCTTCCTGGCGGCCAAGACCTGGAACTCCCTCCCCGCCAGCCTCAGGACCACCCAGGACCACTCCGCTTTCCGGAGACTCCTAAAGACCTGGCTGTTCGAACAGCGATAACCCCCCCCTTTTTCCCCTAGCGCCTTGAGACCCGCACGGGTGAGTAGCGCGCTTTATAAATGTTAATGATTTGATTTGATAGATGCAGGGCTGGTGGTGGCTGAGGTGCTTTTTTTACTCTTACCAGATGGAGGGGGTGGGTCAGTGATTGGAACGAGCTCAAGGTTGGAAAGGAAATGGACTTGGGAAGGACAGGGACGGGTAGGTGTAGTGGGTATGGGAGTGGAGGAAGAGGATGTGGTTGTAGGAGAGTCAAGTGTGCTGTCTTTGGGTGCAGGTGCTTGTGACAGAGGCTGTCGTGAGGTGGATGGCTGTTGGGTGGGTGGCTGCCTGCGTTTGTGTGCTTTGGAAGAGGGGGTGACAGACACACTGGGAGAGGACATAGGGGACGTGTAAATGGCAGTGGGGGTGGTGACTGCACGTGTGCGGACTGTAATGGAGGGTGTGCTGGTGATGGAAGTACTGGCTGATGGTGGTGTGCATGCAGGTGTGAGTGGAGACGTCACAGGGAGGGAGGAGGGAGATGAGGAGGTGGAGGACACAGAGGTGGTAATGACTGTTGGCATGTCTGCATCTGGATGTTGCTTGGGTGAATGCTTGTGGGATCTGTGGTGCTTATGTCTGGATGAGCTGCCCTTGGGTGTAGAGGTGTGTGCAGGCTGGTCTGATGGTGTGGATGGGATAGGCAGAGGAACAGGAGACTGGGACTGGGTGGAGGGAGTCAGAAGAGGGAGGCTGGAGACAGGGACAATGGCTGCCATCAGTGCTGAGGCCAGAGCGTTGAACGATCGCTGATGGGCAGCCTGACCCGAATGAATGCCCTCCAGGTATGCATTGCTCCGATGCACCTCCCTTTCTACACCCTGGATGGCATTCAAAAGGGTAGACTGCCCAACAATGAGTGTCCTGAGGAGGTCAATGACCTCCTCATTGAGGGCAGCAGGGGTAACTGGGGCAGGGCCTGAGGTGCCTGGGGCGAAGGAGATGCCCATCTTCCTGGGCGAGCGGGCACGGAGCGAAGGCTGAGGGGCTGCTGGGAGGGCGGGGCTGGTGCGCTGGGTGGCGGCTGTACCTGTTGTGGCGGTGGGCACGGATGTTGCCGCCACCGCTAGGGAGCTCCCTTCCGAGGATGTGTCGGTGTCGCTGACGTCTCCACGGGTCCCCGTTGTGGAGCTCCACTCGCCCTCCGTCTCACTGGTGTACTCGGAGTCTGTTGTATGGCCCTCCGGGGCCATGTGAGATGCAGCTCCCTCGTGCGCCGATGCCACTTCTCATCCGCCTGATGATGCTAATGCACACATGAACAGGAAGACAAAGAAAATGGGGGGGGGGAGAAATGAAGACAGGTTGAGTGCATGCATTGGCAGCACCGTTGTCGGAGAGGACAGACACAGAAGCCCCCTGCACTAGGCCGTGCAATCGGGGTACACTACTCAGTTATTGTGACTAGGCCTACAGGTCTATGGACGACAAATGCACACATGGGTGAGGCCGGACCATGGATAGCTGTACTTGGCACCCTACAGAGGTGGGGGGCGGGGGCACAGGGCCGTGTCTAACGGAGGGGCCTAGCCTACAGAATGCGCCCTTGCCTAGAGATAGCCACAGCCCTCCTCCCCCACCCAGACACCTTCACTGCGCGCAAAGATAGCAGAATGTGCTGATACTCACCCCCTTGTGTCTGCTGTGATGTCCTCACGTGCCCATCCAAATCAGGGTAGGCCACCGCCAGGATCCGGGACATCAGGGGGGTCAATTGGCGGCTGGCACCCCTCCTACGTTGGGAGGCCATCCCCAGCAGAGACTCGGCGGTCTTTCTGGTCCCGCGGCGGATGTCCTCCCACCTCTTTCGGCAGTGGGTGCCCCGTCTGTTGTGGACCCCCAGGGCCCGGACGTCCTTGGCGATGGCACACCAAATGTCGATCTTCTGATGGGCGCTGACCTATATGACATGTACAGGGTGGTAAAGGAAATTGCATCAGTTTTCTGCCTGGTCAATGTGAGTGGCCCCCCCCTCCCCAACCTTGCCATGTGGCACATGCTCTCATCTTTCGTGAGTTGCACTCCTCATTCGCTCCCCTCCCCACCATCTTACATACACCCCACTCAACACAGGCATAGCCCATTCAACGTGCACCCTGTGTACTAACCTGTTGGTCTGGAGGACCGTAGAGTAGCGCATACTGGGGGAGGACCCCATCAACAAGTTTCTCCAATTCTTCGGAAGTGAAGGCAGGGGCCCTTTCCCCAGTCCCAGCAGCCATTGTATCTCCCAGACCGAGGTCACAGCAGCACTTGCAGTATAGGTCCTCTCCTGTGGATGATCAGGTCTCGAGTGATTAAGCAGTTAGAAAATGGCGGTCACGCCCGCGGCGGTGCGTACCGCGACCGTCGGCGCACATCGTCATTGCCTCCTGAGACCCATAGGGTTCAATGTTAACCAATGCTGCTTTGCGCCGCGGTCTTCGACCGCCTACCGCCACGGTGTGCCACGCCAGCGCAGTGACCTCACATCCCACTGTCACACTTCACAGGTCAGGCAGCCGCCATTTCAAGGGCCCACATGGCATAATTTCTACTGCTTCACACAGGCCTAGGCCTTGCATTGCCACTCATACAAGCCTTTCAATGCATAGCGATTTGTGCACTGTGCAAGCTGTGTGAACAAACCTGTGGGTTGCTTGACTCTGTGCTCCATGTTGTCCTTCCTAGGCACCGTCCGCTGGGACTTGCGAGGAGAAGGATGAATCCTCCCGTGTACCGACCGCTGGTGGACCTGTCGACAATGGAAGAACGACATATCATACTTACATACAGGCTTGACAGAGCAACTATACATGAACTATGTGCCCAGCTGGAGCCAGACCTGATGTCCCCCATCCGCCAACCCACAGGGATTCCCCCTCTGGTGCAGGTTCTGTCAGTACTCCATTTTTTGGCAAGTGGGTCTTTTCAGACAACAGTGGCCATATCATCTGGGATGTCTCAGCCTATGTTTTCTAAGATTTTGTCCAGAGTGTTGTCTGCCCTGATGAAATACATGCAGAGCTACATTATTTTCCCTGAGGTGGGCGAATTGGCTACAGTGAAGGGTGATTTCTATGCCCTTGGACATATCCCCAACATCATTGGTGCCATTGATGGGACCCATGTGGCTTTGGTTCCCCCCAAAGAAAGTGAGCAGGTGTACAGAAACAGAAAAAGTTATCATTCGATGAATGTCCAGGTGGTCTGTTTGGCTGACCAGTACATCTCCCATGTAAATGCCAAGTTCCCTGGGTCAGTGCATGACGCGTATGTCATGCGGAATAGCAGCATCCCTTATGTGATGGAACAGCTGCAGAGACACCGTGTGTGGCTAATTGGTGACTCTGGTTACCCCAACCTGTCGTGGCTACTGACCCCAGTGAGGAATCCCCGGACCAGGGCAGAGGAACGGTACAATGAGGCCCATGGGCGAACTAGGAGGATCATAGAAAGGACCTTCGGGGTCCTGAAGGCCAGGTTCAGGTGCCTCCATATGACAGGTGGATCCCTAATGTACTCATCAAAGAAGGTGTGCCATATCATCGTGGCCTGCTGTATGCTTCACAATCTTGCTTTGCGACGCCAGGTGCCTTTTCTGCAGGAGGATGGTCCAGATGGTGGTGTTGTAGCAGCTGTGGAGCCTGTGGATAGTGAAGAGGAGGAAGACAACGGGGACGACACGGACAACAGGGATACAGTCATACAACAATCTTTTCAGTAGCACACAGGTAAGAATCACCCACACCATTTTACATTTACTTAAGGCCTCATGCGTCTCCACTGTCTGTGTTTCCCCCCAGTTCCTGTTAACTGATTTGTGACTTTCCCTTCCCTTTTCAGAGCTGTATGACCCACTGCCTGACTTCAGCTTTGTTTTCCCATGGACTAAAGCTTATTGAAATTGGTATGTTGTCATCACAAAGTAACTGGACATTATTGCACCGTTATGTGTAATACATTTGTTAAGAATACAAGCAGACTCCTGTTATTTTAAGTGCAATAAGTGATTTATTTTAAGTGCTACATATAGGTACATGATTGTAAAAGGGTGATTGGTGGGGGTGGAGTAATGTCCATGGCAGAGTCCAGTTCTCAGTCGCACAGGTGCATTGTCCATATGCCTGTGGAAGGATGGAGCAGGGGCAGTTAAAGGTTGGAAAGGGTGACAATGTGGGACAGTGGGATGACATCAGGGGGTATCTTAGGCTGGCGGGGGTCTTGCAATCCTACTCTGTCTTCTTGTGAGATCTCAGGTTCCGCTTGCAGGGTGGTTCTTCTTCTGCAGGAGGTGGGGTTCTGGTGGCCTGTTGTTGTGTGGGGGCCTCCTGTCCACTAGCGCCGGCGGAGGTGGTAGGCTGTTCCTGGCCTGGGCTAGTGACAGGGGCCCTTTGGGGTGCCACATGGTCCCGCAATGTGGTGACTATCTGGGTAAGGGCCACGACGATGGTCCCCATTGCGGAACCGATGTTCCTCAGTTCCTCTCTGAACCCCATGTACTGTTCCTCCTGCAGTGCCTGGATCTCGTGGAACAGGGCCAGTACCGTCGCCATCGTCTCCTGGGAGTGGTGGTAAGCTCCCATGATGGAGGAGAGGGCCTCTTGGAGAGTCGGTTCCCTGGGCCTGTCCCCCCCCTGTCGCACAGCAGCCCTCCCAGTTCCCCTGTGTTCCTGGGCCTCTGTCCCCTGGACGGTGTGCCCACTACCACTGCCCCCAGGTCCCTGTTGTTGTTGGGGTGGTGGGTCAACCTGGGTTCCCTGTAGTGGTGGACACACTGCTGATTTACGTGTCCTGGAGACAGAGGCATGGGCCCACTGGGTGGGAGCTGTGCTGGTGTTCCCAGAGGGGGTTGGGTCTGGTGTAGCCTGTGGCTGTCTGTGGGGAACCGACTGTCCAGAGGTCCCCGATGGGCCGGGCTGGTCATCTGGGTCCAGGGAGACAGAGCTGCTGTCATCGCTGGGGGCCTCTTCTGGGGGTGGGATGAACATCTCTGGACCCTCTGTGGCGGTGTGGTGGCGTTAGGGTCCTGCAGGGATATAAAGGTATGGTTATTGCTTCTGTGTGTGGCATTTCGTGTGATGGGTGGGTGTCCGTGTACCCAAGTGCAGGCATTCCCTTGTGGGGGCTTTTGTGAGGGTGGCTTGTGGGGGTGATGTGTGTGTGCAGTGGGCATGCTTTGGTGATGGGTGTCCATGCTTTGTGGTCGCATGCAGGGCTTGGTGTTGGGATGGGTGGGTTGTGATGGTGAGCCTTTTGCTAGGAGTTGGTGTGATGGGGGTGGGGGTATGATTTGGCATGCAGGTGGGGTGGGGGTGGGAAGCAGTAGTGAAGATTTGACTTACCAGAGTCCATTCCTCCGCCTACTCCTGCGAGGCCCTCAGGATGCAGGATGTGCAAGACTTCCTCCTCCCATGCTGTAAATTCTGGGGGAGTAGGTGGGGGTCCGCAATGTTGTACCTTGATACCATGGAACGCACCTTCCCCCGTAGGTCGTTCCAGCGCTTCCTTATGTCATCCCGATTGCGTGGATGCTGTCCCACCGCGTTGACCCTGTCCACTATCCTTTGCCATAGCTCCATCTTCCTGGCAATTGTGGTGTGCTGCACCTGTGCCCCGAAGAGCTGGGGCTCTACACGGACTATTTCCTCCACCATGACCCTCAGTTCGGCGTCAGTGAACCTGGGGTGTCTTTGGGGTGCCATGGGGTGGTGTGGATGAGGTGTGGGGTGGCGTTTGTGGTGATGAGTGTGGTGCGTGTGGTGGTGTGTGGTGTTTGGTGCGTGGATTCTGTGTGGGTGATGGTGTTGTGTGCCTCTGTGTCGTGGGATTGTCTATTCTGTGCTCTCTCTCTAGCCTTTGTCAATAATTTCGGGTCGTAGGGGTTTGTGGGTGATGTGGGTGTGTGTTTTATATTGTGTTGGGTGTGTGGGAGTGGTGTTAGTATGTGTATCAGGTGTGCGTGTTTCAAACTGACCAATGTGGCTGAGTTTTCTATGTGTGTGTGTATTTTGACCGCGGCGGTGTGTACCGCCAATGGAATACCGCGTTTGAAAGACCGCCGCGTGGATTTGTCGGTCGGAATGGTATGGGCGTATTTCTGTTGGCGTGACGGTGGAGGTTTGGTCATCGCCATTTTTTCGCTGACCTTTGGTGTGGTGGACTTTTGTGGTTGTTGGGTTTTTGGCGGTTTGCAGGTTGCGGGTCAGAATGACCGTGGCTGTTTACCGCGGCGGTGTTATGGCGGCCTTCTGACCGGCGGTAAGCGCCTTTTACCGCCGAGGTCAGAATGACCCCCTGTATTTTCTATGATGAGGAAAATAGCTAATTCTTGGGAAGTGTTGAAAGCCATGTAGTAAAATGTGTCTGAAACAGAGCAATAAAGTTGGATAAGAACAGGTTGTGGGAAGGATGAAAATGACATTTGGGTTTCTGAGATGGTAGACCACTGTTACCAGACAGTATGTTGTCTCCAATGATAAGACATTTCCATGGACCTTCCCATATAGGGAGAGATGCTATGGTAGGGTCATTTAAGCAGAACTGGTTTAATCCAAGAATCAGAGCACATGCAGAAGAGTTGTGTTATTGATGTGTAACATGTCAACAAATTGATGTAGGCAAATGAAAATAAGTTACATTGAGCCAGGTAGGAAGATCAGATTGTCCTTTCAATAGGATTCATATGGACTTTATTGAGATGCTTGTTTGTAATGGGCTGAAATATGTCCTGGTTATAGTGTGCTTTTTCTCTAGATGGGTGGAAGCTTACCCAACAAGGAGGAATGACAGTGTCACTGTAGCCAGCTTGCGGTTGAAGGAGTTAATACCTAGATAGGGTATACTGGTTTCTCTGGAGTAAGGTCAAGGAACTCACTCAAAAAGTGAGATCATTAAAATGTTGTGGTCAGCATTACAAGTTGGCCAGAAGCTACATTGCAGTCGTGGACCTGAAGCGTCTGGCATTGTTGAGCAGGCCAATGGCACCATTAATTCAAGATTGGCAAATGCTTATGCATCTACCTTACTGAAATGGCCCAATGCTTTATCTTTGGTGTTAATGAGTCCAAGAAGTACACCTGATAGAAAGACTGGTTTGTCACCCCATTAAATATTGATGGGGAGAGCAATGAGATTACCTGCTTTTCCTACCTGTGAAGAGAACAGATGACAAGGTACTTGATTACTGCAAAGAATTAGCTGATGTGGTGTGTTCTGTCTCTCAACAGGTTACTGCAAATCCACATCAAGAGCAGTGTCATGCTCTCAGTCCAGGTAACTGGGTATTAATCAGGAAATATACATATAAACATAAGGAAGTCCTTTCAGGAGCCAAAGTGGAAAGGCCCTACCAAGTAATTCTGATCACGAATACAGTCGACAAGTGTGCTGGAGTTCCAGACTGGGTGCATGCTTCTCATACCCAGAGAACAAGAGATCCTTATGAAGAAATAGTGTTCTAATAGCTAGAACTGAGAACACTGGTGAATGTATCACCACAAATTGTACAGACACTGTTACAGAAGGGAACAGTTTTTGATCAGAGCCAGCAAGAACAAAGGGGTGCAGATCTGCAGACAGGTGAAGAAGTCCAGTTGTCAGACATCTCACAGAATAGCATTGGAGCTCCTAATGTAGAAGATATAGAGACAAGAACTCAAGCTGAAGTGACAGTTGAAATACCCACGGACAACAAAAAGAGCCAGGAGAAGTTGTAAATTATGAAACGAGAACAAGCAAACATGCCCATGATGCCAAATGACCAAAGAAATACAGTAAAAAGAAGTTGAAATCAAGTGTGGCATTTGGATCCATACCACCAAAAATTTAAGAAGAAACAGAAATAAGTGGTACCAGTGACACAGAAGGAGACCAACAAATGCTCAGGAGATCTAGAAGAGGAAGGGTAACTTTTTTAAGATATTCAGCACCTGAATGGACCTTTTATGTGAGTCAAGTCTTGAACATCCCAATTTCAGATCTACTTGCCTGGAATAAAGAATTGCTGAACCTACTCAAGAACAAACAGAACAATCAGGCTGAAATAATGTCAAAGATCAGGAAAATGTTAGAGAAGACTCATTACGTGAACTGTGCAAATTAAAGACTGACATAAAAGTGCAAGAAGATAAGAAGATTACCCAGGTCAGAGGGAGCAGTAGAAGAGTAGAGATAATATTTTATGGAACATGGAGTAGCATTCAGGAAAACTGAACAAAGATTGTGGTAAATAAAGCTGCAAGCAACTAACCTAAAGAAGAAGATAATCAAAATGATTGCAGTTAAAAGACTAACTTGCTGTAACACACATAGGCCCTCATTACAACCCTGGCGGACGGTGTTAAAGCGGCGGTAAGACTGCCAACAGGCTGGCGGTCTTTCCTCAGCGTAGATGAATTCCTTCCCTGGCACTGATAGGGGTCTCCCCCACCCCCACCCCGACTCCCTCCCCTACACCCCTCACCACCCCTGCCACCCCCCAAAGGTGGCAGGGCCCCCCTCCCCACCCCGACCCCCAACATCACAGAACTCACACACACCCGGCACGCACGCAGGACCACCAACACACACACGCACACACACTGACATACATGCCTACATCCACACACACAGTCAGACACGCACACCCACATACAAACATACACGCACACATCCATACAGACATACCCACAGACATACACGCACTCACACACCCCCTCTACATACACAAACGCACACCCCCATGTACCCACACAACACACAACACCCCCCTCCCCTAATGGACGATTGACTTATCTGTTCAGTCGATCATCCGGGAGGGGACGGGATCCATGGGGGCTGCTCTGCCGACACCACACCGCCAACAGAACACCGCCACACCGAATCACAGGACGTGATTCGGTGGGCGGTGTTCTGTTGGCGTGGCGGTGAAGGTGGAGCAACCTCCACTTCCCCGCCACCCGCCAGTATGGCTGTTGGCGGCTCTCCGTCAGAAGAAGGACGGAGAGCAGCCAACAGTCATAATACGCCGAGCGGCAAACCGCCACTACTGGCGGTCTTCCGCACGGGGGTCCCTCGGCGGTCTTGTAAAAAGACCGCCGAGGTTGTAATGACCCCCATTGTTTTTTTAAATCTGACTGTAGACAAACATGTGCACCTCAATTAGAAATCAATGCAAATTTTTTATAGGGATTATATTTACTCGAATAATTTTATTAGGAGTAGCAATACTATTAGTCATACATTTCACACCAGAGACAGAGAACTCTGTAGCTGAAAACACTAATACAATATCTAGGCCAAATATTAATGAAAATGAAGTAAAAACTTCATTTGTAGAATACTTGAAGGAAGATTATTCAACAAATGTTTATTCTAGATTTGTGCAAGAATATATGAGAGACACTGGTGCAAAGGACTGTTATGTTTGCACACACATGCCTTTTTCAACCAATGAACAAGTAGCATATCACCACATTCCTCTTTCCTATGTTATATCATGTAGCATATTTCTTACTTAAGTGTATAGACAAACACACTTTGAAGATTTTTTCAGACTTTGACGTGGTTCTTTCAAAGGTTCCACTAATGAAGAATATGAGTTACATCCACAAGCCACAGTGATGGAGACAGCATGGCATTACTTTAGACCATTTCTTCCTGTTAACACTGTTAAGGCTCATGAAAATAATCTAACCTGTTTAATGAACCCACTATAAAAAGCTTTCATCTTAATGATAGAGCGGAGAAACACACAGTTTTCAAGGGATGCACATTAAAATGAGGATGTTATTATTGACTCTGTAAGTTAAATGTAATTGAAGTATTGAGTATCTTAAATTTTTTGATTTGCAGCATCTTCCTTTCTTACTTGTCTCCAAAGTTCATTGCTTTGAAGTCCAGTGAAAAGGGGATATTATTAGCTTATTATTTTAAGTCTCCGCTCCCCCACGTTGCGAGACAAATATCCAGTGCGCACTCAAAAGGGCACCAAAGATAGGGGAACACAAGCTGCACACAATAGAACCATACTGGCCGGGATGACAAAAACCAGTTGTTATTTAGATCCTCCAAAAAAGGTATGCCAAAGTACTGTATCATGCATTTACAACACAGCTAGACGTGTGGTAGTTCCATCACCATTTGGCTTTGAGATAGGATATCCATTGCGCAGCAGCAAACGTAGTATCAAAATACCACCAATTAGGAATAACACAAATGGTATGCCTCTAAAAACAGTCGAAAACATGGAGTGTATAAAAGATTAATCACTCTGAATACAGTCTGGAAGGTACTGACAAAATCAGAACCAAACACTTTAAAAAAGTGTATGACACCCGTGGTGTTGGAAGCATTAAAAGTGTGACTCATGGGCTCACTGAATTGTCTTGGAACCTTAGGGGCAGATTTAAGGAAAGTGGTGCTGCACCAAGTGCAACACCACTTTCCTTGCACCCCTTTAGCGCCCCCCCTACCGCCACCATGTGCGTGCTGTACTTAAGACACAGCTCACCAAGGCACAGGGTAGGGGGCAATAGCATCAAACTTTTTGACGCTATTGATGTATTGTTCAGGGTTAGCTCCAACATTTTGGCAATAACCCTGAACAGTACATAGGTGTCTATTATAAATAATAGTGTGCCCACTTTTAGCGCCTGCTCTGAACAGGCATTAAAAGTGCCAAAAAAATGATGAAAGAAAATCTTTTAGATTTCTTTGCACCATTTTTTCATCCCCCCCGCTGGGGAATGCCCTGTTTACATACATTATGGCTGGCACAGGCATAATGTAGCACAAAGGGTTACAAAGTGGTGCAATGCATAGCGCCTCTTTATAACTATGACACGGGTAAAAGGACACCTTACTGCAGCCTTAGTGTCAAAAAAATGCTGTTAAGGTGGCGTTAAAGTGGCATTAGGCCCTCTTAAATCAGGGCCTTAGTGTTTGACAGTGTTTGACAGTGACTGTATTTCAGAGGACCCCTTTTCAGCTTGCAATTGAAATGTTTCATGTACAGATGTAAGCACCACATGTTTCTGAAAGAATAGGTATTTAAGGGGCATATTTATACTCTGTTTGCGCCGAATGCGCGTCAAACATTTTGCCGTACATTCGGCGCAAACCCTGCACCATATTTAAACTTTGACGCCCGAGTCTGCGGACGTCTAAATTCCTCTGTGTGCGGCATTTTTTGGATGCGGGAAACTGCCTTGCGTTAATGACGTGCAAGATAGGTGTTCCCACCCAAAAAATGACTTTAAGGCCTCTGCGCCTTATTTATACTCCAGCGTCATTTTGACGCACAGGAGGGGGCAGGCCTTAAAAAACGGCGCACAGCCTGATGTGTGCCGTTTTTTAACGCCTGGGTCAGGGCAGGCGTTAAGGGACCTGTGGGCTCACTTCCATGGTCTCTGACCATGGAAGGAGTCCAGAGGTGCCCTTCCCTGCCCCCAGGGACACGCCCTGTCACCCTTGCCCACCCCAGGAGGACACCCATGGATGGGGGGACCCATACAGGTAAGTTGAGGTAAGTATTTTTTTTAAAGTTTTTTAAAGTGGCATAGGGGGGCCTAATTTGGGCCCCCCTACATGCCACTGTGCCCAATGACCATGCCCAGGGGACAGGAGTCATTTCAGTGGGGGTTGTGCGTCAAAAAACGGCGCAAGTCTGGTTTGAGGCATGACTTTTGCCTCAAACCTGACTTGCACCATTTTTTGATGCACAACCCCCATTTTCCCGTACGCCGGCGCTGCCTGGTTTGAGTCTTTTTTTTTTTACTCAGACCAGTCCACAGCGCCGGCTAACGTCATTCCTTAAATAAGGTGCCCGCATGGCGCGTAGGAATGGCTTTAGCCGGTGGTAAACTTTTTGACGCAAACCAGCACCAGCACTGGTTTGCATCAAAAAGTATAAATATGGGCCTAAGTCTCCTCAGCTTGTCAATGATAACATTAAAGGTGGGAATGAAAGGTAACAAGCTAGCTACCCTAATCTTATGTGTGGGAGGAAAGAGTATGTTACTGCAGCAGGTCACTATTTGAGAAACAGAACCCACTTAGGGGACAACTGCTCTCATCGCACAACAGCCATGATCATTCAGCATCAAGTAACTTCCATTTGAAAGTAACTGCAACACTGAGAATATCAAGGAAACTGGTACTCCCTTAAAGTAACATGTCAGATAGGCCACAGATGCATTACAGACTCCCTGCAATGCCACCTGTTTATAAACCATTAATTGGCTCACAGATGTTTTACATTTGCTTCCACTAAGAATAATGACCATTTCCCCACTCACATGTTTGAATTGAAAGGTAGTTCCCATACCTCATGTAAAAAAAAAAAAAAACTCTCCCCTAAAGCCTCATATCTGCCTGGTGGAAAATATTTCAAGCATGATGTAAACTGAAATGTGGAAAATGGCAGTGAGATAACTCTGTGTATTGGCAATACTGCTGATAATGTTTTGGCTACTGTGAAAGCCAATTTTCAAACTTTTCTATATTAAGCATTGTGTATGTAGCATCTTTGTTTGCCATTGACTGTTGTGTGTGTTAGATTAAAAGGCAAGAACAATTGTTTTGCATTCACATGCTTCAAAGGCATGCGGTTCCATTTAAGAACTTGCAATATCCAACTCAACTGCATAATAGATCTCAGTTGAGTTTGCCCATTCTGTAAAAAAGACATCATTTTGTATGATACCAATTTGCTGAAGACACAATGGGGGTCATTCTGACCCTGGCGGCCGGTGGCCGCCAGGGCCACCGACCACGGGAGCACCGCCAACAGCCTGGCGGTGCCCCTTAGGGCATTCTGACCGCGGCGCTTTGGCCGCGGTCAGTGCAGGAAAACCGGCGGTCTCCCGTCGGTTTTCCGCTGCCCGTCAGAATCCTCCAAGGCGGCGCAGCATGCTGCGCCTCCTTGGGGATTCTGACACCCCCTACCGCCATCCTGTTCCTGGCGGTTCGGCCGCCAGGAACAGGATGGCAGTAGGGGGTGTTGCGGGGCCCCTGGGGGCCCCTGCAGTGCCCATGCCAATGGCATGGGCACTGCAGGGGCCCCCGTAAGAGGGCCCCGCTTGTATTTCACTGTCTGCATAGCAGACAGTGAAATACGCGACGGGTGCAGTAGCACCCGTCGCACCTTCCCACTCCGCCGGCTCGATTACGAGCCGGCTTCATGGTGGGAAGGTCGTTTTCCCCTGGGCTGGCAGGCGGCCTTTTGAAGGCCGCCCGCCAGCCCAGGGGAAAACTCAAAATACCCGCCGCGGTCTTCCGACCGCGGTACGGTATTTTGGCGCCTCCCGCCGGGCGCGCGGTGACCGTGCCCGGCGGGAGTCAGAATGACCCCCAATGTTATTTAGTGTGTAAATCCAAGTGGACAATGTATTCATTCTGTTTTCAACAACAGCCAGTGCGCTCTCCAAATTAGCAGGATCAATTTGCCTCAACCAAGCTGCACCTTTCATTTGTGAAAGCTTCCAGATTTCATTATAGATTCCATTTGAAAACCTTTTTAAATGAGGTGGTCTAGGACCTAACACCAAATCTTGTAAATACGTCATCATAGAGGAGAGAGGTGCTTTCTGACAGCTGATAAAGTGGACTGTTGCTGACAAAACGTCCCTACACTGTGAGTAGTAACAATCCCAGTGTGTTATGACTGGACATAACAAGGGTCTGGATGAGCTTCTAAAACGTGCATGTCAACCATTTGTGTGCATTGGCCACAAAAACCACCCCTTGGAACCTCAAAGTTTAGAATTAAATGTACCATCCTGAACCATACCATTTAGCTGTTCTTCTGTGTAGTTTATCAAACTTTGCCAATTGTCAAATCGTGCAACTGAAGAGATACTGGGCACATTCACCTCTTCAATTTTGGCTAGGCCTATGAAAGTGCTCTGCTGATCTGTGTCATTCAGAAAAATCATCTGCAGTGGAATTAGACACACTTTAAATTAGGCATCAATGCCCCCTGCACTTGACAATATTTTGTTCCCTGAACTGATTTTTAATCAATTGTTTCTTTCTGCCTCAAATGGCTTGTTGGGAAACATCTGAACTTAAGTAAGTTCATTTAGTACTGGTCAGCATGTTTTTTCTTCCTTTGTGGATGTTAGTTCAAAATAATAAGACACAGGATCAGATGTATCATGTCCAGAAAAATATGAAAATTAGTTTTTTCATGTTTTGGAACACCATACTGATGGACTCAGGCAATGTTCCCATTGTATATACTTTATTTGAAAATTGTATGTGGAGAATTAGCTCTATGTAGGTAGTGGTGTGCATAGTGGTGATAACAAAATATTGTCTGGGTTCATATAGATATCTCCCCTTTCAAATATAGTATAACATTCAAGCTCAGAAAGCATGAAGAAACTTTTTTTATATCCCAATCATCAGATACAATACCTGGTGTTACCACATCATTCATAGTGATGTTAAATACGTTTGGAATTTGAATTAATGCTTTCTGTAGGAACAAAAATATTATATGGAACCTTGTCCCAAATAATCCCATTAGAAACTGGAATGGCACAAATGTTCACAAGAACAGGTCTCGTGGCACTTCGTTGGAAAACAAATGAGGCTTCAGTGCCTCATCTAGCAGTTCTACAGTAGAGCGTTCAGGAAGACAATGCTCATTTATAAGCAAGACGAAAACAGTCACAAATCCAATCCACAAGAAGAGAGCAAACAAGGTGTTAAACTTGGCAGCTCTTGGCGGGTTCTCCCGTCCTTTTCCTTCTGACCTTCTGTTTTTGATCCTGTGCTGAATTTTGATTTTGCTGGTTTTAGGACTCTGAGAACTCTGCCACTGTTGAGCAGTGATAGAGTGCAAGTGTTCCCTGTCTAAATAGTATTAGTGACTGTTTTATCCATGATTGGCATATTTGATTTACTAGTAAGTCTCTAGTACAGTGCCCCAGGTGTGCATAGGGCCTGCAAATCAAATGCAACTAGTGGGCCTGCAGCACTGATTGTGCAACCCATAAGAGTAGCCCTGCAAACTTGTCTCATGCCTGCCATTGCAGTGCCTGAGTGTGCAGTTTTAAACTGCCATGTCGACATGGCAACTGCATCCACTTGCCAGGCCCAAACGTTCACTTTTATTGCCTAAGGTAGGTCCTTAGTGCAGTGTATTTAAAAGGTAGGACATGTACTAGTGTATTTTGTATGTTCTGATAGTGAAATACTACTAATTTTAGATTTTCACTATTGTAGGACATACCTTTCCCATAGGGTAACATGGGGATCGCTTTGAATGTCTTTTACGTGTAATTTCCCATTGAAGCGGATTGAGGTGTCTCTGAACTCACATTTTAAACATACTTCTCTTTGTGAAGTTGGTTATTGAATTGCATGGTTGAAAATGCCACTTTCAGAAATTGGGCATTTTCTTACCTAACCATTCTGTGCCACTGTGTGTCTGCTGAACACATGTCTGGGTCAGGAGGACAGTTGGGCTGTTTGTGCATTCACTCTCGACATTGACACAAAGGAAGCTGAGTTGTGCCCTGCATATCATGATGGCCCATCACCAGGCTGACCAGTCTTCCTGAGGCAGAGTGATGGGAGGAGCGGACACTTGCTCCTGAATAGGGCTGTGCCTGTCCTCACAAAAAGTTGTCTCCAACCCCCTGGAGTGTGTCTGGGATCAGGGCAGGGAAAGGCAGGGCCTTGTGCACTACAAAGACTTCTCTTCGAAGTTTGCCTTCTTCAAAGACAGAAATGGGTATACGTACTGGACCTCTGATATCACATAGTTAGAACACTTCTGGACTGAGGACGAAGAGCTGGATGCTGTAGGAGGGACTGCCACTCTGCCTGTTGCTTTGCTTTGCTCACTTGCTGCTTGCTGCTTTGATCCGGGGAGTGAAAGGACTGGACTTTGCGTTGCTTTCTACATCCTGTTTCCAAGGTTCTCCAAGGGCTTGAGTTGAGCTTGCCCCTGTTCAGAAGTGTCAAGGCCATCACAAAGACTTTACCTGCCAGCACCTGAGCTCTCTTGCTGAGAGTCCTGACTTGCCAATTGGTGCCAAATCTATTCCCTAGGCCATTGGAAGTGAATTCTGGTGATCTTAAGGAGAAACAAAAATTCCCAGTGCTGCTGTAAAACGATGCATCGCTGGAAGGATCTGACACAGCTGCCTGCTTCGTCGCTGGGAACACATTGCAGTACAGATCTACTGCAGTACCTGCACTGCCACTGCAGAATCGCCGCTATAGACCAACACAGTGTGTCTGAATTTTCAATGCATCTTCCCTGGTTGCCACTTTCTCCATCGACATCACAACGCAGTAAGGAACGAAGGCTGTGTGACTGGAAACTGAGACATCACCTCCCCTGTCTGTATGATTTATCTTACAAATAGAGGCTACGCTGAAAAACCAAGCATTAAGTTGGATTAAAGAATGTACCCCGAACAACAAAATGTACCACCCATTGCAGGAATGGTATGCCAAAATATTACATACAAAATCACCCAAAATCAGTATAAAGAAACAGCCCGCACACAAACAACACCCCTTAGTACCAAAGGGAGAGCAAACTCACCAGAAAGTCCAGATGTTCCAATCAACGACATTCGAAGTCTTGAGAAATGCCATTTGTCTCTCCATTTAAATGCATATACCATTCACATTTCAGTGTTCAGTGACACAGAAAATGGACCAGTGTGCCCCATGGAAGCCAGGGCGCATGTCCGGCGGCCATATTGGAAAAAAACACAAAAAAACACCCAAACCTGATCCTAAGAAGTAAGGGAACTACACAAAAATGATTCACAAGCTGGAGTCATTGCAGAAAAATGGAAAACATGGTGTCCAATAACCAAAGGGCAATAAACAAAGTGCAAATCAACAAACATCTAATCTACGTCTGAAAAAGCTGTTGATCATGCTCCCATGAACCAAAGTGACTACCACATAAATAAAGCAATGCAAAAGGTTGGAACAAATACCATATCTTTATGAAACATGGAAAATTGAGAACGACTAGCGTGTCACCCTAAATAGTCCAGAGCCAACGGCCATCATTGTCAAGTTACTCCAAGATAAAGTGTGAAAAACTAATATCAAAGTGCAGTAAGAGAATGAGAGTGCCTAACAAATAACTCCAACAAATAGGAGCTATAGCACATGTTACTCAGTAGGAGAAGGTTTCCAGTACGAATAGTCCAAGGAAAAGATAGTAAAGACCAACACCAGCATAGAAGATGATTGATGAGGAAAGGAAACATAACAACAAGGGTGTCCAAATATAAGAAAAATCATATGAGTATACATTGTATGATGATCAAGGACATACATCAGTGCATGTGAGAATGAGAGTCAATAAAACTGGCAGTTGTAGGAGTAATAACTTACAATATGTATAAGTATATCAAAACAGTAGATTTGTTTGAGTAAGCCATATAAATAGTTTACACCAAATATTCTATATGCACATCTCAAGAATAGGCCATATCGAAAATGAGATGGGAGAAAAGATAGAAGCCAACATTCACGAAAGACATGTAATTCCCTGTCAACATTGAGACCTTTGTCCACTGCTCACAGTTTAAAAATCGATTTTGCTTCACACTTTCTGAGTCTACCTTCCTAATCGTTCCTGTACATCATTCACAATGTGTGCTATTCCATGAAATTTAATGCTGATGACCCCTGACCCAGCATGAGCAGTATTGTTATGAGTTACTAATAGGTTGCTAATGTCATTGCCCTTAATAGCCCCAATATGTTCTTGAATCCGTTCCTTCAGAGGCTGAATGGTGCTACCCACGTAGATAAGCCCGTATTTGCATAGAACCCAATATACCATGAATTTGCTATTACGGTTCATGAACTGACGTATGGGGTACCTTCTAGCAGAAATATATGAAAAATCTATTTTTCTGTCCATGGCAAACTGGCAAACATTGCAACCCATGCATTTATAGAAACCCACAGGTGGAGGAGGTAACCAGCCAGTAGTCTGCTTCTGTGAAGTGGGGACAACATAGCTTGGACATAGCCTGTTTCTGAGAGTCATTCCCCTGCTATGAGTGATCTGGGGTGTGTTGCTTACAACTTTACACAAGGTTTTATCCAACAAAAGAAGGTGCCAGTGATGTTTCAGAATTTGGAAAATGTAGAACTTTGTGTACTAAATCTTGTGATTAGAGACATGGATTTATCATGACTGTGCTTGTGAGTCATGTGTACCAACAGGGATTTCTGGGAGATGTTAATAGTCCTATTCTCAGCCTTTGATAGTACACAAACAGTGTAACCCCACTGGTGAAACTTTTGTTCTAGTGAAACCAGTTCATGGGTGAAGATTTGATCATCACTGCAATTGTGTCGTCTTTTCATCATTTCCACTAGGGATGGCATTGATCTGCACGGCTGGATGTGCACTTTGAGCATGTAAAATAGAATTGCAAGCTGTAGGTTTTCTGTATAATCTAGACATGAGTTTAGAACCTTCATTGTACAAAATAACATCCAGAAACACAATTTGATCGGAGCTCATATGCAAAGTAAAACTGATATTGTATGAGTTATTATTGAGTTGCATGTATAATCTTTGCAGTATTTCCTGACCACCAGTCCAGATGACAAAAATGTCATCAATATATCTACCCCAGTATAAGATGTGTTCCAATACCACATGTGATGTTTCTCAAAGTGACCCATGTATAGATTGGCATATGAGGGTGAAAATTTAGCTCCCACAGCTACTCCCTGGGCTGGTTTGTACCTATTTCCGTTGTGTAAAAACACATTATTTATTATTTTTTAGGACCAGTATGGTAAGGTCAATGAGCATCTCCGCGTGTTCAAACAAACTGGCATTTCTTTAAGATATAATGGAAGCCAAGGCCAGGATACCTTTTTTCTAAAGGATGACCATCATGTAAAATGAGACAACATCTAAAGTAACAAACATGCAGTCTGCCGTCCACTCTATATCCTTAATTTGGCATAGTACGTCTTTGGTGTCACAGATAAAAGAAGGCAGATTTACCATCAGAGGTTGTAGATATAAATCAATAAATACTGAAATATGTTCAGTTGGAGAACCTATGCCAGAAATGATCAGTCTCCCTGGTGAGAAGTGTTCAGGTTTATGTATTTTAGGCAAGATATAGATGCCAGGTGCACATTGTGTGGTATTAAGCATGAACCTGTATTCTAGACCTAAAATAACACACAGATCCATCAAATGAGTCAACCGCTATGTAATGATATGGGTGATCTCAGTAAGAGGGTTGGTGGAAAGTCTGACATATGCCTCTCTGTCAGCCAGATGACTATTAATCTTATCAATGTAGTCCGATGTGATTCATGACCACCACGTTGCCCCTTATCCGCCTCTCTGATGACAATGTCATTATTGCTGCTCGGGTCATTAATTGCTTTCAACTCACTGGTACTCAAATTAGTTCTTGTTCTCTTACCCCATGTTAAATGTGTGTCCTCTAGACTGTACAGGTCATGGGTTACAGCCTTATAGAAAACATCAATGTAATTGTCTTGTGGTAGTTTGGGAGTAAAGTTAGACCTGGGTCTAAGGCCATTGCCAAGCCCCAAGTTAGGATTGATGTCAAGGTGATTCAACGGGTCCTCCATAGACATAGGTGGCGAGTCAGTGTGTTCCAGTGACGAAAAAAATGTGGATATACTGTAGATACTTAATAGTTTTATTGCACTTTTTTGTGGGAGGTGCAGGAGGGACAATACAGATAGATTTCTCTCCAAAGTATTTTATGAGTATCAATCGCTGCACAAACCCCATGCCAGGTAAGTAATTCTTAAATGTTTTTTTTGTGCCATTGGGGGCCCTAACTTGGGGCCCACTGCATAGCACAGGGTGCAACGGCCATGCCCAGGGGACACTTGTCCCCTGTGCTGCTATTGGGGTGGCGGGCGTGACTCCTGTTTTGCCTCAGAGAGGAGTCATGTTTTTGGTGGCTGTGCACCAGGAAATGGCACTAGTCTGTTTAGAGGCATATGTTCTGCCTCTAACCTGGATAGTGTAATTTTCGAACGCACAACCCTCTCCTTCCCTACCGCCACCCCCACCCGGCTAGCGTCTTTTTTTAAGATGCTAGCCCAAGTTTATCTCCAGCTTGAGCTATACTATTAATACGGCGCCCTGTTAGCGTTGTTAAAGGATTCCAGCCGGCGCTATACTATGGGCCTTTATGCTTGCTAGTATTTCTTTTAGATTCTCTCAGTCCATTTGGTAGCCAGTAATGCAGGTTTTCATTAATAGCCTGGACACAGTAATATCAATTGTACTCCATTAGAGTAGGTAATTCAGAATCTGCATGTTCCAGTGCCAGAATCAAAGCTTTGAGTTCGGCTAGTTGTGCAGTGCAATCCCCTAGGGACGGTGTGAAAGTTTGTTGAGGATGGATTCCTCTATCCCTCATTACTCCATAAACAGCTGCGCAAGTCACAGAGCATTGGTGTTTGATGTTTGTAGCAGATTAAGCTGAGCCGTCATTTTAGATGATGTAGTTATACTGATCAATATGCAAAATTTTAGTGGCCATGAGGTTTTCTAGTTCATACTGAAGAGATTCTTGAGTTTGTAGTGTAGGGTCAAACACATAATATACATCAGTGGTAGTCAAGGAAGTGACCCATTGTACACATTTGGGATTTTCGGTTTTTGCATTTGGAATGCTATCCTTTGTGACAGCCTCTAAGGCTGGAATGGAAATGACAAAAATAATGTGTTTTCCCTGAGTCAGTAGTCTTTACTTAAGGACAGCCATCTGAACTGCAGAAACTACTTTTTCAGTGAACGCAAAACGCATTTCAGCATTAGAATATATGTGCAATCACCAATGTGTCACTTTCATTGAATGCTCAGGCTGGATGGTTCCCAGTGGGAACAGGGTCAACACTGATTTGTATATGGCTGGGTTCAAACTGAGGTGATGTGGTGGGCAAAACAACAACAGATTAAACCCAGATCTTTGTGACTGGGGATGTTTGCGTTGTTCAGCATACTGTCCATCATCTGTTCTTTTTGCCTTTGTTGCCCTAAATGGGAAGGGTATGTCCAGACATGGATCATGTGCTCACTGTGCAATTGGATTCAAATTAGCTGGATAATGAGGTGTGATACACTAAAACCGGTCCCAGGATGCTTGTTTCTGGTCCAGGGAGGACTTGGCCTGGCAGTTCGGGCTGGACTGTTCCCATTGGAAACAGGTAAAGACTGATCTGGATATGACTGGGTCCAAACTGGGATGGCGTGGTGGGTAAAAAAACTGAAGTATTAAACCCAGATCTTTGTGACTGGGGGTGAAGGTTTGCATCGTTCAGCATTCCGTCCATCATCTGTTCTTTTTGCCTTTGTCAACCTAAGTGGGACGAGTATGCCCAGACCTGGGTCCTGTGCTCACTGCACCACTGAATTCAAGCTACCCTGGCTGATGAGGGGTGATAAACCAAAACAGGTCCCATGGTGCTTTTTTCTGGTCCAAAGAGGACCTGACGTGGCCTGGAAGTTCGGGCTGGACTGTTCCCAATGGGAACAGGGTCATGACTGATTTGCATATCAACGGGTCTAAACTGGAGTAGTGTAGCGGGCAAACAAAAACAATGGAATAAACCCTAGATCTTTGTGACTTGGGGTAAATGTTTGCATCATTCGGCATTCCATCCACCATCTGTTCTTTTTACCTTTGTCGCTCCAAGTGGGAAGGGTACGCCCAGACGTGGGTGCTTTGCTCACTGAGCTGCTGGATTCAAGCTAGCCTGGCTGATAAGGGGGTCATATCCCGAAACTGGTCCCAGAATGCTTCATTCCGGTCCAGGGATGACCGGGCCTGGCAGTTAGGGCTTGACTGTTCCTACTGGGAATGGGGTCAAGACTGATTTGCAGATGGCTGGGTCCAAACTGGGGTGGCATTGTGGGCAAAAAAACTATGGATTAAACCGAGAACTTTGTGACTGGGGATGTTTGCATTGTTAAGCATACTGTCCATCATCTGTTCTTTTTGCCTTTGTCACCCTAAGTGGGAAGGGTATGTTCAGACATTGATCCCATGCTCAATGTGCAATTGGATTCAAATTAGCCAGGCTGATGAGTTGTGATACCCCAAAACCGGTCCCAGGATGCTTGTTCCGGTTCAGGGACGACCTGGCCTGGCAGTTCGGGCTGGACTGTTCCTAATGGGAACAGGGTTAAAACTAATTTGCATTTGGCTGGGTCCAAACTGGGGTGGTGTGGTGGGCAAAAAAAAGATGGATTAAAACCAGATCTTTGTGACTGGAGGTGAATGTTTGGATTGTTCACCATTCCAACTATCATCTGCTCTTTTTGCCTTTGTCTCCCTAAGTGGGAAGGGTATACCCAGACATGGGTCCCATACTCACTGTGCCACTGGATTCAAGCTAGCCTGGCCGATGAGATTTGATTTACCTGATAACGATCCTAGGATGTTTATTTCCGGTCCAGGGAGGTCCTGATCTGGCAATTCGGGGTCGATGGTTCCCATTTGGCATAAGGTCAAGATTGATTTGCATATGGCTGGCTCCAAACTGGGGTGGCATGTTGGGCAGAAATTATGGATTAAAACCAGATCTTTGTGACTGGGGGTGAATGTTTGCATTGTTCAGCATTCCATCTATCATCTTTTCTTTTTGCCATGGGTAAAGCCAATGGCACCCTGTGTTATCCAGATGATCAAGTTTGTTTTATTTATACGTGTGTGTAAGTGTCTCATTTCAAGCACATCTATCTGTGGTGATTTAAGTATTTGTGTGTGTTCAGGTGTCCAATGTTTCCTGGAAAAATCCAGACGAGTTAAATCATATAGTGGTTTTATATGTTGTGCCTAGGCTGGAATGTACATTCTGGCAAAATTTAAAAGTCCTAACAAGGATTGTGGTTTTCCATGGTATTTGGTGGTTGCAATTGAGCACACTTCTCAAGAAAGTGGTGCCATGCTTTTCCCTTCATTTGATGATAGGACCATGACACTGAGAAAGGCATTTTTTTTTTCTTAAAAATGAATTAGTAGCCATGTTCTGCAAATCCCAAAATGGTGCGATCTACTCTGGGTAAATGAGTGTTTAACTCATCATCTGTCAGATATATGTCATTGACATAGGACAATGCTTCTGGATCAGTATCATTCAATATTAATGATACCCAGGCAGAAAACAGTTTTGGACTGTTTTTAAAACCTTGTGGGAGCTGGCAAAAACAGTGGTGAAAGCCGAGCACAGAAAAGTAGTTAGGTCCCTGATTTCAGGTGGCATATTTTGGCAGAAAAACCTTTTGGAAATATTCAGGGTTGTTTTGTATTTTTGACGGACAATATTGTTCATTAATGCCGTACTGTGTGAATTTTGTATGGCAAATGTGTGTGTGTGGCAATTTAAGTGCCTGTAATCTATTACTATTCTGTAGGAGTCATCGTATGTAGCTACTGGGAACAAGGAGTTGTTCATGGGAGATACTCCCTCACAGAAGCTTATGCTTTATGTAGCAGTAGGTATTGTGGCTACACTTGCAAACTGGACCTTATAGGTATTACATGATAAGGCGAATCCTTATTCCAGCCCACATGTTTGTGGTATAGTGCAGGGGCTTGGGCAATAGCCCATTCTGCAGCGTATGCTTGTTTTACTTGCTCAGGAATGAGGACTGAAACATATGGTGATATCACATCTTCTCCTTGTGGGAGGGTTCTAACACACTCAGGTGGCCAATCATTTTCAGTCAAGAAAATGTCATTACTAAATGTTAGAGTTTCCCAGGAAATTACTTTAATTTACCTGTTTTGTCTACCTCAATCTTTATATTCAATTTATACATTCTGTCTGGAAGGGTGACTCGCCTATCTGTGTTTTGACTTCTATGCATTTATTGCTTTCACATTCAGAAACTCTTGAAGATTCTGACGAACTATTGCGACCTCTGCTGTGCCGTCTAGTAGAGTCACTGCCCACATCCAGTTCTGCAGTAATTTTCTTAGCATGTGTGGCATATTGTGCCATCATTTCTGCAACCTTCTTCTTTTTGACCTGGGTTTTTGTTGAGGAAGTTTGACTTCCTTTTTTTTGATGATGTCAAATGAGCGTTGTAAGTCCTTTTTCAGTTTTATGTACTCTTCTTGTCTGCGCTCTGACTACCAAGGTCTCTCCGACTGTTTTTTGGATGAATTCTGAAAGGAATAAGAAGGGCATGTATCAATGTGCTGATGCCTGTCAGACTGTTTTAAAATATCACAGTTATGTCAATTGTGACATTTTTCAGAGCTCTCCAGGTGCAGAGATCCTCCTTGTGATTTGTTTTTCTTAAGTAGTTTTTTGTTTGTCCTAGTATTTTATAAAAGCCTCTGACGCTTGCTTGGTATTATCTTTTTCAGGATTACCTTTAAGATGTATCTTATTTAGTCTGGCCCCTAGATTATCACGATCTATTGATGTGTAGGTTTCTGCAATAATTGCAGGTAACTTGTGCTCCTTATCTATTATTGGAACCTGCACAAGGCATTGGCAAACTGCCAGTGCTGCTGCTTCCCTTTTATATTTTCTAAAAGGATTGAGGAAACTGTGGCAAAATTGCCAATTAATTTCATCCCCAAATCTAGGACTGGGGCAGCCCTGTATTCATTTTGTTTCTGTTTTACTAAATTCAGCAAGAGATGGAGTACAATTGTTTATGGCACACATTGCAGCACAGACTGTACCCCATGTGGCACAGTGGTCAATAGAGGGTACCATACCAATTGGCAAGCACATTGTGGGGATTCTATGTTTATCTTGGGGTCCCATAGGGAGAAACACTGCTACAGGCTGGTTTGTTTTTTTGAGCAATCCATAATAGAATTTCCCCCGTCTGGTATGTACTTTGCCCATATTAGCATTAATGGTCACTGGGTGAACCACAGGCGTATCCAATCATGTCTTTACAGCTTGAGCAGCCCTCGCTGGGACAGTGGTAAGAAAACAAATTGTGTTAAATGACTGTATAATTTAAGTGATTAAAAAAAGGGTGTAAATCCCTCGCTGATACAACTTGTATGTTTGGATATGGTGTGTAGGCAGCTAGAACTGGTCATGTGGCCCCCGAAATTGCTGAGGGGACCCAATCTAATATTGTCAACAACATGTGATAGTGCACTTTAGAGCCAATTTTCATGTTCCTGATATGTTAAGGGTCTTGGTATGGTCTGTATTGGCCTTATGGATTGGTCACTGTGTAGGTGTGAAATGTATTTGTATTGGCATCAACTGCAAGAAACATGACCTGGTTTTGTATGCATCATGTGCCTCAACTACGAATGTAATATCTCCAACCCCATTAGTTAGTCCATTCTAAATTAGATGGTGTGTAACAGCATGTCTGCAATTGACAGGAATATTAACTTTATTGGCCATGTTAGTGAATGGAATTCAGAGAAGGAAATACTTCAAGGTACAACCTTGAACAACCTACAGACAAATATAAGTGTTTCCTATACTGCTGAGGAGGAGATAGTCCCTAACGCCATGGATGTCTCAGTATTAAGGAGAATAGGGCACCTTGGGCATACAAGAGGAAAAACTACTCAGGAGACCTGTGAAATAACTACCTGACCTACATACGTTAGAGGTGCCACGTTATACGGTTCCTACTAAGGTAATAAGACTGCATATCCGGACAACAGAATTTCAGAATGTGGGGGACTAAGTCTATCCACACCATCGGGAGATGTTGGCCAAATTCCTGGCTACCTCACAGTGCATCACTTGGACCCCTGGACCTACTGGGATGTAAGGTGAATATGGCAACCTAAGCACAACACTCTGACTCCTCAGGGAAGTTGTGAAAACAGATCTTACCCTTTTGTTGTATTACTCATGCATGTCAAAGCAAAACACAAGAGGGCTACAAGATAAGTTTTTAATACATTTATTGAAACAACTGTAATCTTGCATAGAAAGAGTGAGCTGCAATAATTATGCAGATGAAACAAAGCAAAGTTACCAGCATTATAAACATGGTGAAGACAATGTATGATCCAACCATGGTGAATAAGGTTCTATAAGTTCTAGAAGTTCTTACCTAGCCCTAAGAGAATATTGAGCAGGTGTACCCTTCTGGCTGGTCCAATCTAAGGAATTAGCCTTAGCCCCATACCTGAAGATAGTGTCATGAGTCAGTCTGCATTGTGGATGGTAATCCTCTCGAGAAGCTGGTAAATTAGCACCAGCAGAGCTGCATGTCAAACACAGTATTCGTCCCAGATGGTTGCGGCAGAAATGCCCCTCTGCTCCTTCAAGGTCAGTGCACAGTTTATGTAATAAAGCTGTACTGTGGTGGAAGCACAACTCTGATTCAATGCTATGTCTGGATGAGACAAGCTGTCTCCTGATTGGACAAGACAAAAAATAGGATATTGTGTACAGCAGGGGTCTTCAAACTGAGAGGCAGACCCCCTAGGGCCCAGTAACAGAACTTAACTGCAATATTTAGGGCTAGGGGGTCTCAAGAGATTCCAAGGAGGGGCACCAGGCATTATGCTGATACAAGTGCTTTGTTTTAAGCTGACAAAATGAATAGCAGTATGCTACTTTGTAGTGAGCCATCATTAACATGTTTTGTAATTTATTTCCTAGCAGGGGGTATGTGTCAAGAGGGAAGGGACTTCAAATAGTCTTCAAAGCCCCCACCCCACCCCCACTTCTGAAAATCACACTGTGGATACATTTACACATTAGTAAGGCATGCCTGACCAGAATAGTATATTCGGCAATCATGTATTTAATTACATTTTTAAAACAGTAACATAACTTAACTGCAATGTTTAGATGAGTTTGGATATATTCAAACATATCCAGTTTAATAGAATGATAGTGAAAAATGTGGAGGGGGCCCAATTATTTTCTTTTTTCACTGGGGGGGCATTGCTTAAACATGTTTGAAGACCACTGGTATACAGTGTTCCTAGCCTTGAACAGAAAGTTATGATTACATTTTGTGAAAAGGCTAACTAAAGAAGCAACTCGTACTACATATTCCTAGAAGAATATAATGCAAGGAAAGTGTGGAAAATTTCATTGATAAAGGTAGTGCAGCTAAATTGTATAAAATATGAAATCTAAAATGAAGCTAAAACAGGGGAACCAACTCAGGTCCAAGGGGTCCTCACAACAACTCTAAGTACATCCTATGATGACAGTTGATTTTCTTTATGTGTGTTTTATGCAGGACAGCTTGTCAATTCAGTACCTACTTTTGGGTGACCATGGATGCCTCCAACCACAATACCTACTGTGGCAACAATAAGTTGATACACTGCCAAAATACAGTGACTACTGAATTGCCAGTGATCCGAGAAGGACAGTAATAATTCGTGGAAAGCACTGCTAAGTCACATGCATTACTCACATCAGTACATATATTGCAGCGGACCTAACATAAATCTACAATTATTTACATGATTACTAACAGAAGTGTGGTCCAGGTTTTCTGGCTAGTGGCAACAGATATCCCTTCATGGCAGCAACTTCCTTTTATTAATATCTCTCTTTAGGAGACTCAGTAGGAATAACAACACGCATGTCATTTGAAACTGGAGAGACAGCAGTAGCATCTCTGCTAGTACTTGCCAGGATTGCCAATGCATTTTCAAGTGGGGTACTCGCTGAAGCACTGATCTCTGGAAGAACAGTCACTCCCTGTACCTGTACACCATACCATCTCGAGTTGTACCCATATTAGGTACCCCAGAGGTCTGTTCCTATCTCTGGATCCCATTGGATAATCTGGTCTGGAATTCAAAAGGTCATTTAAAAGTTATCCTCTTCATCTGAATATCTTTCTTGGCTCTATTTTCCTCTGACTCCTTCATCACCTTTATTTTTGTGTGTTAACACTTTGACCATTGCATGGAGAACTCTCCTCTAACTTCCTCTATAATATCCTCTCTTCAACATCTCTTATGATCCCACTTGCTTTCAAACAACTGTATAAACCCGCTTCTTGTCAAGTAGAAAAACTGGTAGACTGGTAGAACCGCATTGGATAATGGTTACTTAAGGCTCTATGACGAGAGATTTAAATTTGAATTTACTTGTAATCATAAGGGCTCGGAAATGACTCAGAATAGGTCAGACGCAACTGAGGGTTTGGTTTTCCCAGGAGTTATAGTACTACGTCATTCTGAGTTACTTACTTCGGGATGGGGATAATGAGATGATTTCTCATCTTTTCTCTGTTTTTGTGCTGCAAAACTCTGAATTGTTGCATTTTAACAGCCCGCATTCAGACACGTTTTACCAGGTGAAAATTTAAAGGTGGAAAATCTGCCTGGTGCCGTAAATTTACCCTATTTGGGATCGAGATTCATTAACGTTCCTGTTTGTATGCCACAGGCTCAGAATGAATGCCTTGGGATCAGTCGTGGCTCGCGGAGGTTACAAGGGTTGGGGTGGCGTGGGTGGGGGATATTAATAAAATGAAAAACTACATTAAAAAATGCACCCCCACGCCACCACTCCTCCGTCTCCTCAGCAGCAGTCAGGTACCGGCCCCCAGCCTGCCCTGCTGCCAATCCTGATGCTGCTCAGAGCAGTGTTAGGATAAGATGGGAGCGCCCAGCCAGGGGGCTCCCAGCCAGACTGGGAGCCTGTGCCTGCTCTCTCCAGTCCGGCAACATAGTGCCAGGCTGAAGAGAGCACAGTGCACTCCCCTCAGTGCTCATCATCCCCCGTGCCCCGCCCCTTTAACAATGAAAGGATAATAAACTAAGGGGCATATTTAAGGAAAGTGGCACCGCACCTAGTGCAGCACCACTTTTCTTTCACCCCTTAGCTCCCCCCTACCGCCACCATCTGTGCGCTGTATCTAAGTTACGGCTCACCATGTCACGGGGTAGGGGGCAATAGTGTAATTTTTATTGACCCTATTGATTTACTCTGCAGGAGTAGTGCCAAAATATTGGTGCTACTCCTGCAGAGTACGTAGGGGCCCATTATAAACAATGAAAGCCCCCTTTGAATGCCTGCTCTGAGCAGGCATTAAAAGTGCTGTAAAAAATGAAGCAAGGAAATCAGTTAGATTTCCTTGCACCATTTTTTTGGGAATGCCTTCTGTGCATACATCATGCCTGGCACACCCTTACCCCTACTCACCACATGCCCACAGGTTCCCCACCCAACGTCACCGGAGAGGAGGTGCCAGCAACATCCAGTCCACCCCCAGACGAGGCCCACAGTGATGACAGCAGCTCTGGACACCTGGATCTGGATGACCAACCTGGTCCATCAGGGAACTCCGGACAGTCAGTAACCCTGGCACAGACCTAAACCACCACAGAGCCTCCCCCCTCAGGAAACACCAGCACAGTACCCACCCAGCGGGCCCATACCTCTGTCCCCAGGATACATCAATCAGCAGTGTGTCCACCACTACAGGGACCCCAGGTCACCCCACAAACACAGGACAATCAGGGACCTGGGATCAGTGGCAGTGGGCACATGGTCCAGGGGGCAGAGGCACAGGACAACAGGGAAGCTAGTAGGATTGCTGTGCGACAGGGGGAGGACAGGCCCAGAGAACCGACTCTCCAGGAGGCACACACCAACATCCTGGGAGCATACCACCATTCCCAGGAGACGATGGGCCAGATACAAGTTGCAGGAGACCCAGCGGCCGCAGGAGGGACTGTACCTGGGGATCAGGGACGACTTGAAGGACATGAACACGACCCTGGACACCATTGCAGAGGTGCTGGCAGACATGGCCAACACCATGAGGGAGGCAGTGGCACACCACCGGGCCCCTGACACTAGCCAAACCGATAAACAGCCTCCCCCCACCACTGCCAGCACTGCCACCAGCACCGCCATCAGCACTGCCACCAGCAGCAGCAGCCCCTGTGGGCAGCCGTCCAAGGCTGCAGGGGAAGGGCTGGAGCCTTCTCCCACCACTGCCAGCACCACCACCAGCACCACTGCCAGCAGCAGCCCCAGTGGGCAGCCGTCCAAGGCTGCAGGGGAAGGGCTGGAGCCTCCCCCACCACTGCCAGCCCCGACACCAGCCCCGCCACTGCCACCGCTGAGCAGCCAGCACAGCCGGCAGACAGTGTGTATTCCTGCCTCCATGGGCTGTTGTGCGTCCTCGCCCCTGCAAATCCTGTGGGTCTGACACCCAGGTGAGAGACTGTGACCTTGCACTCCCCAAGATCTGCGTCACAGGGCACATGGCCCCGTCCAGAACCAGTGGAAGAAGCCATCCACTCACCCCATCCTTCCCAGGATGAAGCACACTGGGCACAAGGTCCCCTCCAGAACCAGTGGAAGGAGCCACCCACTAGAGAGACTGTTGCCTTGCACTCCCCAGGACCAAGCAGTGGGTAAACCACCCACTAGAGAGACTGTGGCCTTGCACTCCCCAGGACCAAGCAGTGGGCAAACCACCCACTAGAGAGACTGTGGCCTTACACTTCTCAGGACCAAGCAGTGGGCAAACCACCCACTAGAGAGAGACTGTGGCCTTGCACTCCCCCGGACCAAGCAATGGGCAAACCAACCACTAGAGAGACTGTGGCCTTGCACTCCCCAGGACCAAGCAGTGGGCAAACCACCCACTAGAGAGACGGTGGCCTTGCACTCCCCAGGACAGAGTGATGGGCATGTAGCCCCCTCCAGGACCGGTGGTGTTGTACCATCTTCCGGTTGAGGTGCCCCCCTTTTCCCCATACCCCTAAGGTGCCTGTGTATTTTCGACCTGATGCCCCTGCAGTGTTCTCTCCGTGTTGTTGCAGGAGTGAGGTGGGGCCTTGGCCTATGTGTTGTGGCCCTGTGGCCCACGGACATTGAGGACTGGGCAGTGTCCCTCCATTTGTAAATATGAATATACGTTTGTATTTCGATGCACTTATTCATGTTATTTAATCGTATTACACTCACTTTCTTCCACTCATTTTGTCCTTGCATTATTCCTGAGGTGTACGGGGGGATATGTGATGTTTGTGCATCTGGTTGTGTGTATGGTGTTGGTGGTATGGGTGTTGTGTGTGTATCACTCTCTTTTTCCTTCCCCCTCCCTTGTGTGCTAGGCAGCAGTATTCACCGTGGTCGTCTTCCTTGGCATTGGTGTTCGTAATGCAGGAAAAGGTAGATGAGCATGGGAAATATGTGCATCTCGGGCTCCATGGCAGGTTGTGTGTTGGAGCAACACAGGTCTTTAGCACGCCTGCCTTAAGAACGCAGCCGAAACCACAAATGCGTCTCTGCAATGCATTCTTTTACCACCCAAGTCATTACAACAACTTGCCTTGGGAAAAGCACTGGACTTTGGAATAGTATTGTTTACTATTCCAACTCCAGTCAGCGCCACAGTAGGGAAAGTGTTGGACTTAAAGTCCAACATCAGTCCAACAACACTTTCCCTAAGATAAGTCATTGTAATGACTTGAGTGGTAAAGGAATACGTTGTAAAGACGCACTTGTGGTTCAGGCCGCGTAGTAAAGGCACAACGTGACTCGAGCCGCGTTGCTAAGGCTGTTTCCCTCCATGGGGTCGTGGTTGTTCCCTGAGTCTCCAGAGGTGAGTCCTTTGACTTCTGTGTTCTGTTTCCGCCGTGCTTTTGATGTCATTGGTACCGTCCCAGAAAAGGTGGCGGATAGGTGTGTCTTAATAGCGTGGAAGGTACATCCCGCCTGGCTGTTGGCGGTTACCACCGTGGTGCTTGTTGCTACCACCATGGTGGTCGGTGTGTTAAAGTGGCTGTCTGTTTGAGCGGTTTCCGCCATGGTCATAATTCCATTTTTGTTACCGCCGGCCTGTTGGCAGTATTACTGCCGATTTATCCCCGACCGCAAGGGTTGTAATGTGGGCCTTTGTGTTCACTTTACGAAACAGAAGAGAGAGATACTGTTGGAAAATGGGTTATTGGTAAGGGCAGGTAGGTACCTACACCTAGCAACAAGCCACTAACCTCCACCTAGGTACAGTTAGGTCTCAGTAAATGAATCCCAGCTCAACCCTTGGTAGCTTGGCAACGAGCGTCAAGGCTTAACTTAGGAGACAGTGGTGGTCATTCTGACCCTGGCGGTCTTTGACCGCCAGGGCGGAGGACCGCGGGAGCACCGCCGACAGGCCGGCGGTGCTCCAATGGGGATTCCGACCGCGGCGGTAAAGCCGCGGTCGGACCGGCACCACTGGCGGGGTCCCGCCAGTGTACCGCGGCCCCATTGAATCCTCCGCGGCGGCGCAGCTTGCTGCACCGCCGCGGGGATTCCGACCCCCCCTACCGCCATCCAGATCCCGGCGGTCGGACCGCCGAGATCCGGATGGCGGTAGGGGGGGTCGCGGGGCCCCTGGGGGCCCCTGCAGTGCCCATGCCACTGGCATGGGCATTGCAGGGGCCCCCGTAAGAGGGCCCCTACATGTATTTCACTGTCTGCTGCGCAGACAGTGAAATACGCGACGGGTGCAACTGCACCCGTCGCACAGCTTCCACTCCGCCGGCTCGATTCCGAGCCGGCTTCATCGTGGAAGCCTCTTTCCCGCTGGGCTGGCTGGCGGTCTGAAGGCGACCGCCCGCCAGCCCAGCGGGAAAGTCAGAATTACCGCCGCGGTCTTTCGACCGCGGAACGGTAACCTGACGGCGGGACTTTGGCGGGCGGCCTCCGCCGCCCGCCAAGGTCAGAATGAGGGCCAGTGTGTAAAGCATTCAAATATCACAAAACAGTAATTAAATAAAACACAGGAAACAGTTTAAAAATCCAAAACCAATTTATAAAAATAGTTTATATTTTATCTTTAAAATGACACAAAAACGAATAAAATTGGTTCAGGGGAACCGGAGATATGAATTTTTAAAGTATTATTATTTTTCTAGCGCTTAGAAACAAAAAGCGCCAATCGGGTCATCTGGTTGCACCAGGACCGGGACAAAGTCAAAGTTTCAGGCCGACCGCGATGGAGCCCTGCTCGGCTACAAGTCGCGGGAGGCCTCGGTTAAAAAGTTACCTTCTGACTTAGTCTTTATTTTGAAGTTTTTCTTCACCGGGACGAACCTGCCAGTTGAATCCGACCTCCTGGAGCCCTTGTCCGGATATGCGATTTGGGTTTCCTCGGTGGTGATTTCTACCTTCGGACTTAGTCGTTTTTTCGAGATGAAAATCCTTCGACCGGGGTAAACCTGGATCTTGATCCGACGTCCGTGGAGCCCTTCTCGGATACCATGGCTGGGAGGTCCCGGTCAACTTTTTACGTTCGGACTTAGGGCCTGATTCTAACTTTGGAGGACGGTGCTAAACCGTCCCAAAAGTGGCGGATATACCACCTACCGTATTACGAGTTCCATAGGATATAATGGACTCGTAATACGGTAGGTGATATATCCGCCACTTTTGGGACGGTTTAACACCGTCCTCCAAAGTTAGAATCAGGCCCTTAGTCTCTTTTTCGGATGTTTTTCTTTACCGGGACGAACCACAAAGTCAGGCCGGGTTGCGGTTGAGGCAAGCCGGCTAGAATTTCTGCGGCGGGTCGGACCCTCTCTGGAGCTTTTTTACAAAAATTCTCAAATCTTTTCCAAACTTCTGGGGCTTCACCCAGATGTTCTTTTAAGGTTCTTTTGGGGTCCACAGCTCACCCCAAGGGTCCAGAAGTTCTGTGATGGTCCTTGGGGGGTGCGGACTTCAACTCCCAGAATGCACCTGGCGCAAACTCCTTTTTGGCCACTGGGCAGTGGTCAACTGGTCTCTTTTTTAGGAGTTGGTGCAGGGGACTCTGGATAGCAATTTTTCACCTGTAGCACACAGGGAGTCCCTCCTTGAACCAGTTGAAGCCAGGCAAAGTCCTTCTTGTGTTGAAGCCCAAGTGTGCAGCTGGTGCAGTCCTTCTGAGTGCAGGGTCCAGGTGCAGGCCAGGGGTCCAGCAGGGCAGTCCTTCTTCTCCTTAAGTTCCTTCTTCTTGAAAGTTGGCGGGGATCTGAGGTGTGGGGGCAGGTCTGCCAGTTTTATCCTTGCTCCTGGGTGAAAAGCAGGGGGGCCCTGGTTCTCCAATCAGGTACAGGGTCGTCCCCCTGTGATGACCACTTCCTGGGAAGTGTGGCAAAAATCCATCCCAAAAGTCAACAGTCTCTAAAAATCCAACATGGCTGAATCTGATTTTTGGAGGTTACATCTGGCTGAGCCCACCCACTGGTGTGGCTAAAAATCATAAACACACCCCTCTCCTGCCCTCTTCTAATCTAATCAAGGGGGCACCTAGCTGTCTGGGGTTGCAGGATGTGGGGGTGTTGCTGGGTGCTCTAGATGTCCTTCTATGCCTTTGAAGACCAGTTTGGCAGCCCTCCCCCTTCCTGCCTCACCATCTGCTGAGGGGAGATTCTCTCCCCCAAGCACATTCCTTTGTGTGAAGCCAGGCCACTTCACACCTCATCAAGGCAGCCTGGCAGAAGCTGCTGCAGGCTGGCCAATCAGAGCACAGCAGCAAAAACAATGCAGAGCTGAAATTGGCAACTTTTTAGGTAAAGTCTAAACTTTTTACCTGAGCAAGTTATATTAAATCCAACAACTGGAAGTTGTGGGATTTATTACAACAATTAATTTGATACCAAATTCTTGGTATGTAACATTTAAGGAGACTTTAAAATTTAAAATAAAGTCTGCCCATTCTAGCCTATGAAGGCCATTTACTTCAATGAGGGAAAAACGAATTTGGCTGTTTTTACCTCACCAGGGCTTATAAATCTATTTTTATAAAGTCCCTGCTTATAGTTACATGGCACCCAGCCCTAGGGGCACATAGGGCACACCTTAGGGGTGACTTATATGTAAAAATAAGGTAGTTTAAGACTTTGGAAGTACCTTTAATTCCAAAGTCGAATTTGCATATAACTTTAATTTAAAAGCAGCCAGCAAGGCAGGCTTGCTTTTAAAATGACACTGGGCACCTCAGCAGTGCACCTAGGTGTGCACCACCTATGCTGTGGTCCCTAAACCTACATGCCCTACCATATACTAGGGACTTATAGGTAGGTTAACTTAGCCAATTATAATTAGCCTAATTTGCATATCCATTTTACACAGAGCACTGGCCCTGGGACTGGTAAGCAGTACCCAGGGCACAGCCAAGAGTCAGTAACCACCAGTACCTATCCAAAAAGTGTGGGGGTGATCAGGCAAAAAAAAAGAGGACTTTCCTACACTGCCCCCTCCCAGATGAAAGGTGATGGGTACTAACCTACACCCTGGTAGTCCTCATCAGCTAAGTGGAAAAACCTGGAAAGGCCATCTGCATTGGCATGAGCAGTCCCAGGTCTGTGCTCCACTGTGAAGTCCATCCCCTGTAGGGAAATGGACCACCTTAACAGTTTTGGGTTCTCCCCCCTCATCTGCATCAACCACCTGAGAGGTCTGTGGTCAGTTTGTACACGGAAGTGAGTGCCAAACAAGTAAGGCCTCAACTTCTTCAGGGACCAGACCACAGCAAAGGCCTCCCTCTCAATGGCACTCCATTTTATCTCTCTGGGGAGTAGTCGCCTGCTGATGAAGGCAACTGGGTGATCATGGCCCTCTTCATTAACTTGTGCTAACACTGCCCCAATCCCTTCCTCTGAAGCATCTGTTTGCACTACAAATTCCTTGCTATAGTCAGGGGCCAGTAACACTGGTGCTGAACACATTGCCTGTTTTAGGGTGTCAAAAGCTTTCTGACACTCTGGGGTCCAAATGACCTTCTTGGGCTGTTTCTTGGAGGTAAGCTCAGTCAGAGGGGCCACTATGGTCCCAAAATTCTGAACAAACCTCCTGTAGTACCCAGTCAGGCCAAGAAAGGCCCTGACCTGAGTCTGGGTTTTTGGAGCCTCCCAATCCAGAATAGTCTGGATCTTGGGCTGGAGAGGTTGTACATGGCCTCCACCAACAAGGTGGCCCAGGTACACAACAGAGCTTTGCCCTATCTGGCACTTGCTTGCCTTGATAGTCAGGCCTGCTTGAAGCAGGGCCTGAAGCACTTCCTTCAGGTGGACCAGGTGGTCCTTCCAGGTGGAACAAAATACAGCTATATCATCCAGATAAGCTGCACTGAAAGATTCCAACCCAGATAGGACTCTGTTCACCAACCGTTGGAAGGTGGCAGGAGCATTTTTCATGCCAAAGGGCATCACCTTGAACTGAAAGTGGCCCTCTGGTGTGGAAAATGCTGACCTCTCCTTAGCTCTTGGACTTAAGGCAATCTGCCAATATCCTGAGGTCAGATCAAATGTGCTCAGGAATTTGGCAGCCCCCAACCTGTCAATGAGCTCATCAGCTCTAGGTATGGGGTGAGCATCAGTCCTAGTGACTGCGTTTAGACCTCTATAGTCCACACAGAATCTCAATTCTTTCTTCCCACCTTGGGGATTAGCTTTGGGCACCAGTACCACTGGACTGGACCAAGGACTATCAGAGGGCTCAATTACCTTGAGGTCCAACATCTTAGCCACTTCAGCTTTGATGTTGGCCTTGACCTGGTCAGACAGCCTGTACAGCTTGTTCTTGACAGGCAAGCTGTCACCAGTGTCAACATCATGGACACACCAATTGGTGAGTCCTGGGGTCAGGGAGAACAGACTAGCAAACTGTCCCAAAACTTGCTTACAGTCTTTTTGTTGCTGGTCTGTCAATTTGGGAGAGAGTACCACTCCCTCCACTGACCCATCTTTTGCCTTTGAGGACAGGAGGTCTGGCAGAGGTTCACCCTACTCCTCCTTCCCTTCATCAGTGACCATTAGCATGGTCATGTCTGCCCTGTCCTGGTGGGGTTTCATCCTGTTAACATGCAGGATCCTGTGAGAATTCCTGGGGGTTCCAAGGTCCACCAAGTAGGTGACCTCACCTTTTTTCTCCAGAATTGGATAGGGCCCAGTCCATTTGGCCTGAAGTGCCCTAGGAGCCATAGGCTCCAAAACCCACACCAGCTGTCCTGGGTGATACTCAGGCAAGGTAGCCTTTTGATCATGCCAGAGCTTCATGAGCTCCTGGCTGGCCTCCAGGTTTCTGCTTGCCTTCTTCATATACTCAGCCATGCGTGACCGCAGGCCCAGTACATAATCTAGCACATTCTCCTTGGATTCTTTGAGAGGCTTTTCCCAAAACTCTCTCACCAAGCACAATGGGCCTCTTACAGGGTGTCCAAACAGTAACTCAAAGGGGCTGAATCCAACCCCCTTCTGTGGCACCTCTCTGTAGGCAAACAGCAGGCATGGGAGCAGGACATCCCATCTCCTCCTGAGTTTGTCAGACAAACCCATGATCATGCCCTTCAGGGTCTTATTAAATCTTTCCACGAGACCATTGGTCTGTGGGTGGTAGGGGGTGGTGAACTTATGAGTAACACCACACTCATCCCACATGGCTTTCAGATAGGCTGACATAAAGTTTGTGCCCCTATCTGAGACCACCTCCTTTGGGAATCCCACTCTGGTGAACACACCAAGTAGGGCCCTAGCCACTGTGGGAGCAGTGACTGTCCGGAGGGGTATTGCCTCAGGGTACCTGGTGGCATGGTCCACTACCACCACAATGTACCTGTTACCTGAAGCAGTTGGTGGGTCTAGGGGACCAACAATGTCAATCCCCACCCGCTCAAAGGGAGTCCCAACCACTGGCAGTGGTATCAAGGGAGCCTTTGGTTTGCCTCCTGTCTTGCCACTGGCTTGACAGGTGACACAGGAGCTGCAAAACTCCCTGACTTTTTCTGACATTTGGGGCCAATAAAAATGGTTGACCAGCCTGTTCCAGGTCTTGGTCTGTCCCAAATGACCAGCTAAGGGGATATCATGGCTTAAGGTAAGGAGGAATTCTCTATACTTCTGGGGGACCACTACTCTCCTAGTAGCCCCTGGTTTGAGGGCCCTTGCCTCAGTGTAGAGAACTCCATCCTCCCAGTAAACCTTGTGGGACCCACTGGTATCCCCTTGTTCTTGCCTGGCAGCAGTCTGCCTCAGGCCCTCAAGAGTGGGACACTCTCTTTGTCCCTGGCACAAATCTTCTCTGGTGGGCCCACCTGCCCCTTGCAGTTCTGCCAAATCAGGCATAGTTTGCAGGGAAAGTGTCCCTCCCTCAGAGTTCAGATCCTCCCCCTCAGGGTTGGATTCTTCCTGACCCTCTGTACTTGTTGGGGCTGGCAATCCAGACCCAGTGCCCTTTCTCTTTTTCTTGGAGGCTTGGCCCATTGTTCCAGGGTCCAAGTGTCCAGCATTTCCCTGTTGTGCTGCCTGTGACCTGGTCACAGCACACACCCATTCAGGGAGGTCCAGCATCTGTGCATGGACCCTTCTCTCCACATCTGACCATTCAGATGCTTCAAGATCATTTCCCAGCAGACACTCTACTGGGAGGGCAGGAGCTACAGCTACCTTTTTAGGGCCAGTCACACCTCCCCATTCCAGACTCACCATAGCCATGGGATGGAGTTTGGTTCTGCTATCTGCATAAGTCACCTGGTGGAAGACACCAGGTAAGACCTGCTCTGGAGAAACCAGCTTTTCTGTGACCATTGTCACACTGGCTCCTGTATCTCTCAGAGCTTCCACTTCAGTCCCATTGACTTTAGGCCTCTGCCTATACCTCTCCATGATGGGAGGTAAGGTGCCATAGTTGCAATGTCCACCCCACCCACGGATACTAAGGTGACCTCAGTGTATCCTGATTCCACCCCTGGGCCAACTTCCACCCCCAACCCTACACTAGCAATCCCCTGGGATTGCCCACCAGTGGGGGGCTTCTTGGAGCAGATAGCATCTCCTCTTTTATGTCCAGGTTGATGACAATCAAAACACTTGCCGGCCTTAGCAAGCTCCTGAAACCTTCCTGCTTTAGCAGGATCAAAATTCTTTCCCTGATACTCTTTCCCTTTAAAAGTGAATTGGCTCGGGGCTCCCCCTCCCTGAGAATTTTTGGGGATTCTTGTGAGGACTCTTTGGGTTTTTTGTCATCTTTCCCCTGGTTCTTCCCCTGAGAAGAACCATGTCCTCCCTTTTTCTGATCACCCCCTGGGGGTTTCTGGTTAACCCTAGTTCTTAACCAGTCATCTGCTGCCTCCCCCAGCTCTCTGGGGTTGGTCAACCTAGAGTCTACTAGATACTGGCGGAGCCTCTCTTGGACACAATTAGTTAGAAGGTGCTCCCTCATAATCAAATTGTACAGCCCCTCAAAGGTACTTACCCTGTTGCCCTGTATCCAGCCCTCCAGTGCCTTTACTGAAATGTCCACAAAGTCCACCCAGGACTGGGTGCTTGTCTTTTGGGTGTCCCTAAACTTGAGCCTATACTGCTCTGGGGTCAGACCAAACTTTTTAGTCAAGCAACTCTTCATACTGGAGTATGAGTCTGCATCCTCCCCACTCATGGTTAGGAGCCTATCCCTCCAAGAGTTGGGAACCAACTCCCAAAGAAGTGAACCCCAGTACTGAGGCTTGACTTTCCTCATCTGGAGGGCCCTCTCAAAGGCCCCCAGCCACTTATCTATGTCATCCCCTTCTACATAGGCAGGAACCACCCCTTTGGGTAATCTGGGGGCAAAACCCCCACCCAGGGACACCTCAGCCTCTTTATCGCTGCCACCATCTCTTTTCTCTTTGCTTGCCCACTTTTTCTTTTCTAGGGCCAGCTTTTCTGCTTCCAAAGCTATGTATGCTAGCTGGGCCTCCAGCTCTCTTTCTCTGATGGATGGGTTCTCTCCTCCTGAAGGGACCCCCTTCCTACCACTAGCTTTGGGTCTGCCCCTAGTGACTGTATCCACTGAGGACCGTTCTTCCTCTTCCTCACTTAGGCTCAGATGCCTTCCCTCCCCTGAGTGGTTAGAGTTAGCATCTTCCCCTTTTTCTTCCTCCTCTGGAGCTTCTTCTGTCTCTACCTCTTGGGCCTCAGCCCATGCTGTCAGGGATTTAATCAGGATTTGCTTCCTGAGATCAGTGGTTGCAGGCAACCCTCTCTCAATACACAACCCCCTAAGCTGGACTACTGTCAGTGTGGGTAGGCTAGCCAGATCAAGCTCCATGGTTCCCTAGTTTTGTGTCAACAAAAACTTTTTGCAAAAATTGGAAACAAGAATTTAGAAAAATTACAAAAATTCAATAATTGAAATTAATCCAAATTAATTAAAAAAATAAAAATTAAAATTAAAAATTAAAAAACAAATTTTTTTGCACTAAGACAATTTAAAGGATTTTTAATTTGTTTTACTCAAAACTGTAATGTGATACTGAACACAAGTACAGGATCCCATCGCTGCCACCAAAAATGTTGGAAAATGGGTTATTGGTAAGGGCAGGTAGGTACCTACACCTAGCAACAAGCCACTAACCTCCACCTAGGTACAGTTAGGTCTCAGTAAATTAATCCCAGCTCAACCCTTGGTAGCTTGGCAACGAGCGTCAAGGCTTAACTTAGGAGACAGTGTGTAAAGCATTCAAATATCACAAAACAGTAATTAAATAAAACACAGGAAACAGTTTAAAAATCCAAAACCAATTTATAAAAATAGTTTATATTTTTATCTTTAAAATGACACAACAACGAATAAAATTGGTTCAGGGGAACCGGAGATATGAATTTTTAAAGTATTATTATTTTTCTAGCGCTTAGAAACAAAAAGCGCCAATCGGGTCATCTGGTTGCACCAGGACCGGGACAAAGTCAAAGTTTCAGGCCGACCGCGATGGAGCCCTGCTCGGCTACAAGTCGCGGGAGGCCTCGGTTAAAAAGTTACCTTCTGACTTAGTCTTTATTTTGAAGTTTTTCTTCACCGGGACGAACCTGCCAGTTGAATCCGACCTCCTGGAGCCCTTGTCCGGATACGCGATGTGGGTTTCCTCGGTGGTGATTTCTACCTTCGGACTTAGTCGTTTTTTCGAGATGAAAATCCTTCGACCGGGGTAAACCTGGATCTTGATCCGACGTCCGTGGAGCCCTTCTCGGATACCATGGCTGGGAGGTCCCGGTCAACTTTTTACGGTCGGACTTAGTCTCTTTTTTGGATGTTTTTCTTTACCGGGACGAACCACAAAGTCAGGCCGGGTCGCGGTTGAGGCAAGCCGGCTAGAATTTCTGCGGCGGGTCGGTCCCTCTCTGGAGCTTTTTTACAAAAATTCTCAAATCTTTTCCAAACTTCTGGGGCTTCACCCAGATGTTTTTTTAAGGTTCTTTTGGGGTCCACAGCTCACCCCAAGGGTCCAGAAGTTCTGTGATGGTCCTTGGGGGGTGCGGACTTCAACTCCCAGAATGCACCTGGCGCAAACTCCTTTTTGCCCACTGGGCAGTGGTCAACTGGTCTCTTTTTTAGGAGTTGGTGCAGGGGACTCTGGATAGCAATTTTTCACCTGTAGCAAACAGGGAGTCCCTCCTTGAACCAGTTGAAGCCAGGCAAAGTCCTTCTTGTGTTGAAGCCCAAGTGTGCAGCTGGTGCAGTCCTTCTGAGTGAAGGGTCCAGGTGCAGGCCAGGGGTCCAGCAGGGCAGTCCTTCTTCTCCTTAAGTTCCTTCTTCTTGAAAGTTGGCGGGGATCTGAGGTGTGGGGGCAGGTCTGCCACCTTACATATTATGTCACTCAAGACTTATTTTATACCGTCATTGATGGCATTACTGCAACATCTGAAAGTACACCTTTGATGACAATCCTGTGCATGGCAGTTGGGGCGAGTTATAGTTACTTTACGGTATGAGATATAGATGCTTAAAAAACACTATAACTGGTGATTTTCAGTGGTATTGTTAGTGTTTAAAATGGTATGTTTTAACTGACATTTTTACCTAACGATAGTCCATGACATCCCATTAACCTTTTTTTAATGAATATATATATTAAATTATATATATTACATAACATATATATATATTTATATATATAAATATGTATATAGATATACAGAAAAATATATAAATATACGTGTGTGTGTGTGTGTGTGAGTGTTGGGCACCACTGGATAGTTATAGTTAGAACCATGTTTCCATAGGAAAAACATTTTTGGTTTGCTTATAGCTTTGCTGCCATTTGATTAATCTTCACAAAACGTTCCCAAAAAATAGTCTCTTCCACCTTAGCTCCTCTCTGGAAAGCTTTGCGGTGATCCGTCATGCTGCGACTGAGAAAAAGGAATGGTACAGAAAATTAATTTTTTAAAAGAGTTTCAAAGAATTCAAGATGGATCCACAAATCGGAGATCACATTTTAAAAAAAGTAAAGTGCGACCTTCCATGTTTTTAAGCAACCACTTACCCCACCCCCCACAACCCAGGGAGATCGAGGGCCCAGAGGGACTGGCATACGTTTTAAAAATGGGAGGGTTAATGACCCAAATCCTTGAGCTTTTTTCCGGGCATGGGGGACAGATCCACATGGTGCTGCTTTCATTTTTTGAAGAGGGTGGGTGAGCCCTCCTTCCCCGAGACTTTTACAGGCCCTAGGGACCCCATTCCCCAAGACCGCATTCATTCATATGCAGCTCATAGAAAGGTGACGGGGGCACATGCCTCCCATATAAAAAAAACACAAAGTTAACATGAAATGAGCGAATGGGATGTTCATTTGAAATCATCACCACCAGAAATAAAAGATAATATTTAAAAAGCCTTGGACATTACAGGGCACTCCTGAGTTGAGAAGTGATTGTGAAATGAGCATTCACTTCACTCATTTCATGTTAACTTTGTTTTTTTATATATGGGGGGCATGATGCCCCCTCTATCAGACTTCTAGGGGCTGCATTTGAATAAGTGCGGTCTTGGGGAATGGGGTCCCCATGGCCTATCAAAGGCTGGGGAAAGGGGAACACACTCAGGCTCCCCAAAAAAATAAAGCAGCCTCGGGGCGATCTGTCCCTAAGGTAACTATAACTTGCACTTTCCCCATGCACAGTTTTCTCATCAGTAATTTTACTGCAAATGTTACAATGATATTGTCAATAATGTCACAGAAGATGTCATGAGTAATGTAATATCTGGTGTAATCAACAGTGCATGGCAATGAAGTGAGTTATAGTTACCTTACGGCACGAGTTATAGTTACTTGAAATAACAGCTGAATTTCTATGGTTTTGTGCATGTAAAATTTGAACATAACTATAACCTCCCTGTAACCTTTGTATTTTTCAGGGAATTTCTAGTTTGAAAAAAAAGTTAAGTAAGATACCCATCACAATGCATGGGGGCTGGGTGCAGGGCGTGGCCTGGCATTGTGCTGCCCCCACCCAAGCTTGCTGCTTCTGCTCCCACTTGCCTTCCATTGTCCAATTCCATGCCCCTGCTCCCTCATTATAGCCCTGCGTGGCTTTTGTTCTGCCACTGCCCTTTCTGCCTGCCCTGAACAGTTAGCTTGCTGCCTGATCCACTTCCTCCCTACCCTGTGTTATCTGAGTCCATGCATCACCCCGTCCCTCCTGTTCTGCATGGTCCAATGTGCTGGCACTACAATCTATTTATCTTGACGTCCCTACCCTCTCCTCCTGCCCTCCGTTGCCCAATTCTATGCCCAATCATTGCTATCCTGCTTAGCCTCCGGGGTTAGCTTACTGCCCCTACCCTATTCCCCCTGTCCTCTGATGTCTGTGTGCATGCCCCTGCTTTCTCTTTTTTGCACACCATGTTCGTTGAACCTGCCATGCCCCTCGTATCTACTCTGAAGGTTCTGTTGAGCGGTCACTGCCACTCCCACCTGCCCAGCATGGTCAGATGCCTGCCACCTGTCCCTGCCACCTCCCCTGTGCCTGTTCAAGTGCCATGTCCCTATCCCCTCCCTCCTGTCCTCCATGGCCCATTTTGATGCCACTCCCTTTTGCCCTCCATGATCTGTTGTTCTGCAACTGCTGCTCCTGCCTGCCCTGCGTGGTCTGTTGTGAAGCCCATTCCCAGCTTGCTACCCCTGCCACTTTCCCCTCTGCTCTCTGTTGTCCATGTGGATTGCCCTTCATATTGCCTTTCATGATCCGTTGTGCTGTCTTGCCATCCTGCTTGCCCTGTGTGGTGTATTGTGTTGCTGAAACCCCTGATGCCTGCCTGTAAGGTCAGTTTGGTGCCCCTGTCCAACTCCCTCCTCTCTTCTATTGTTTGAGTCCATGCCCCTACCCCAGTTCTCCTGCTTTCCGTGATCTAATGTATCATACTTGCAACATTTTTTTATTGGTAAGAGGGAGATTTTCATAAAACAAACCTGGGAAATTGATTTTCCCAATTGACTTACATTGAAAAAGAGACAATTTCAGGCAGGAGCTAGATAGAATAATGCCCTTTTGGGTTTAAAAGCATCAGGAGTCTCCTGTCTGAATTGAGTCTTTTGGAAAGTATGGTTGTACTGCCACTGCTGCTTCCTTCTGTCTTCAATGGTCTGATATATTGCCACACCCTTTCTTGCCTGTCCCACATGGTAGCTTTGTTGCCCTCACCCCCTTTTCCCTTGCCCTCCATTGTGCTGCCATTGCCCCTCCTGCTAATCCAGCCTAGTCAAGTTGTTTCCTCTGCATCATCCTCCATGCCCTCAATTATCCGAGCCCATGCCCCTGACCTCTTCCTTCCCACAGTATTCTAATGAACAACAATATTGCTAACATTATTTATATATTACAAAAGTGCGGCATGCCGAATGTCATCTTGCTGTAAACCAACTATAATATATAAAGCATTTCCTTTAGAAAAAATAAAAATGAGAGGGTCTCATTCCCATAGAAATTATGGTTTGTGCTCTAAAAAACTAACATGAGGGCATATTTTCTGAGTTCTCAAATAGCGACAAAGTACTTTTAAATGATTTGCTATCTTTATGTTTTTCATCCAGTTAATCACTTGATTATTTGTTACGCTTTGGGAAGAGGATGTGCGTTATGCCCAGATCTTCAGACTTTGCAACTGGGTAACCAGGTTTGAGTTTCATTATCAGCTTGACATCTTGTGATTGTGGGCAAATCACTTAGGCGGTCATTCTGACCGCGGCGGTCGCCGCCCGCCGCCCGCCATGCGGTCCCCTCCGAATGAACGTCCGCGGTCAAAAGACCGCGGCGGCCATTCCAACTTTCCCGCTGGGCCGGCGGGCGACCGCCAAAATGCCACCCGCCGGCCCAGCGGGAAAGCCCCTGCAACGAGGAAGCCGGCTCCGAATGGAGCCGGCGGAGTTGCAGGGGTGCGACGGGTGTAGTGGCACCCGTCGCGATTTTCACTGTCTGCTAAGCAGACAGTTAAAATCTTTGTGGGGCCCTGTTAGGGGGCCCCTGCACTGCCCATGCCAGTGACATGGGCAGTGCAGGGGCCCCCAGGGGCCCCACGACACCCGTTCCCGCCATCCTGGTTCTGGCGGTGAAAACCGCCAGAAACAGGGTGGCGGGAAGGGGGTCGGAATCCCCATGGCGGCGCTGCAAGCAGCGCTGCCATGGAGGGATTCCCTGGGCCAGGGGAAAACTGGCGGGAAACCGGCAGGAAACCGGCAGGAAACCGGCGGGAAACCGCCCGTTCCCCTTTTCTGACCGCGGCTTTAGCGCCGCAGTCAGAATAGCCCTGGAAGCACCGCCAGCCTGTTGGCGGTGCTTCCGCGGTCCCCGGCCCTGGCGGTCATGGACCGCCAGGGTCGGAATGACCCCCTTAATCTCTCCATGCCTAAAACCAAAATGAATGTGTCCTTGTGTAATGCAACTGATGATCATGTAAGCAATCCAGTACCTTTGGGTCAAGTCTGGGCTATACGAAGATGCAGAAAAACAAAAACAATGAAGGGCCTCATTTACAAGCCTTCGCACTACCGCTGCATCCTTTTATTTTGACACACAATGGGCACAAGCAGTGCATTACAAAAGCCCTGTATCACATTATACCTGCGCCAAGTATAGCGGATGCATGGTAGGAGTTCCCACGGGAAAGGCAGACCTGTTGCTGTGATATTTACAACATTTCACTGCGTCATTCTGTGACTTCACTGTGTCAAACTATAATTGCCTGCTCAGAACAGGTGAAAAATTGGCACAGGACTTTTCCCTGAGGGAGACTCCTCACATTTCTGGAGTTGCGTCAGTTTAATGACGCTACTCCAGCAATGTGTGAGCTTAGCGCAAACTGATTAATCAGAATTTCAGATGCATCTGTGAAAACGTGCACCATGGAGTTCTGTACCGTAACTACATTGCATCCATGGCGTTGTTAGGGGATGTGCGTGAAGCGCAAGAAATCTGCTGCGCTCCTGCATTAGATTCTTGTAATTGAGACCCACACTGTTATGCACACTTCTGATATTGGGCTATACTTGGCCCACATTTGGGTGATATTTGCATTACATTTGGGGTCTTTTCTCTGGTGGCCATCTAGGGAAACTTAGGGCCTGATTTAGATCCCTGCGGAGGGGTTGCTCTGTCACAGCGGTGACGGATATCCCGTCCGCTGAAATCTAAATACTATAGAAAACAATCGTATTTAGATTCCTGCAGACGGGATATCCATTATCGTTGTTACAGAGTAACCTCTCTGCCGAAATCTATATAAGGCTCTTATTTGTTATGAAGCTCCCTAATTTCCTTATTTACTGCAGTATCCTCAGTAGAAAATGTGTTCAGTTTTCTACTTTGATTCCATCAAAATGGGGTTCAGATGTGCTACACACTTGGCATAAACTCAGAACGCTGGCACTCTAGGTGCTCATTAGAACACTGTAGTAAAGCTGTTGATCACCAGGGTGTTAGCTAGCAGTCTGAAGCTGGTTTTGAAAGTCCATGCTTCAGTCTGCATGTCAAAATGTTTTAAAGAAATAGAAGAGGAAGATGTTTGAGAACTAATTTAAAATGTGTCCTATTTTTTCTTTCTACCTTACTAATTATAATTTCTATGACCAAATGACCCCCCCTCATTTTGTTCCTTTCTAAATGTAATGTTTTAAGTCTTACTAGTTTGATCCAATTAGGATGGATATAGGTGTGCCACACATTTGTCATACGTAAGACTGTTAGCGCTATAGTTGTTCTTTAGAACACTCTGGGAGGCTACAGTAGAACACAAGGAAATCAACTGATAGGCTGCTCCTGTTGGGAGCACATGTTTTACTGAGAATGTCAGACTTCATTCTCATATGGGTGAGAAAGATAGTGGGAATTTACTGAAAATATGTTCTCATGTTAGCATCTAGAGCACCTTTCATAACAACTATAAGAAAATGGTGGTAGAGTGTAATGATAGAATGCAGCATTAGAATGGGAGGGATCTCATCTCTCTCTGGCACTGATGTGGCACTGATGTCATATCTGACATCAGAGTAGAGCGTGAGAGAGAAGGGATTCCGAGGAAGCTGTTGGAGCTGACTGTTGGCTTGACCAGATCTGTATGTGGCTAAGATTCTCCTATTAAAGAACCTACATTTTGTACCATCAAGATTCATCCTTATTACACTTGGCGACGAAGTTGTGCAGGAGTATCTTAACACTATATTTTTGGGACTTTACTTTATCCAGCACTTCTAATCCAGCCTTCATTTCCAGACTATTAGACCGTTAGGATTTCTACATCGAGGGAGCTGGATATTTAATTCAAGACGGTGAGAAACTTCTTTCCCTTTTTGGATTGAAACGCTTTCATTTTGAAATTTGAAACGCTTTATACCTTGTGTATGTTGGATTTACAAGTGTTTCCTTTTTATGAGTGTGCGCTAAGAAACGCTCTAGCGTGTCTTTAATAGCTGCCTTTGTGTGTTTTTATAACCACCCATGAAGATTGAAGATTTCCTACCTTACAGTGAAGCGTGCAGAATCTGATTTTCAGCCAAATCTTCTTCGTTTCTAACTTGTTTTGTTGTGGAAGGTGCTTAACTCCAACCTCCTCTAGAAAACAATCTGTTGGTTTATAAATTCATACAACGAAGTGAATAGGAAGGTGCTTAACTCCAACCTCCTCTAGAAAACAATCTGTTGGTTTATAAATTCATACAACGAAGTGAATAGGAATATAATCCAATTTTTGGTCGTTTTCAAGCTTTATACTAAAAGCATATTTGACACACATTTTTCAACTTTAAAATCGTTTTGGAAATAAATCACAAGGAAGTATGCAAAACATCTCGCCCCCACCATTTTCCCTCACTACACCAGGGGAACCTCCTATAAAATGGTCTAAATGGAAAAAAACTTTCCTACACTATTCCAGGGTGTGTGGAACTAATCTTTCTAATGAAAGAAAAACAGCTGTCCTGATGCATTGTCTAGGATGCGAAGGACAAGAAATGTTTGAGAACTTACCTGACACTGGTGATGAGGGAACAGATCTGAACGAATTTGAAATTTGTTTAAAAAAATTAGATTTGCACTATTTACCAAAAGTCAGTACCATTTTGGAAAGATACCACTTTGGCATGAGAGAGCAACAACCAGGAGAAAGTGTTGAGGATTATATTACAGCTTTGCGGAAACTTGCATCTACTTGTAAGTTTGGAGTAACCATAGAGGAACGTATAAGGGATCCATTTATGCTGAGATGCTCGAGTGATAAAGTTCGTCAGGAATTGTGGAGCAAGGACGATCCTTCTTTGCAAGAGGTCATTGTATTAGCAAAGGGTGTCGAGCACACTTTGGCATGTGTAGAAGAATTAGAGAAAGGAAAGAATAATTCAGTAAATAAGATATATGAAAAAAAAGAAGATCATAGTAAAGAAGCATCTGGTGACAAAGGGGAAGATAAAGTGACTCATGCTCAACGGTTAAAATCTAAGGATTTGAAATGTTTCCGTTGTGGGAATGCAGGTCACTTTGCTTCATATAAGAAATGTCCAGCGATCAACAGCATATGTAAATTGTGTAATAAAAAGGGACATTTTGCTAAATGTTGTAAGTCAAGCAAAAGTGCAACATCAGTGAAAGTGGTGGAAGATTGCATTTTGTCGATTTCAGCAAATGCTCAAAGGAAAAATCACCCGAGAGCCACAATTTCTATCTTAAATGAAGATGTGGAAATATTGTTTGATTCTGGAGCGTGGTTGACTCTAATTTCAAATAAGTTTTTTGATTAAAATTTGACTCACAAGATCCATTTAAAAGACCCGGATGTTATCCCAGGAGGATATGGTGGCCAAACCATTCAACTGAGGGGCTATTTTGAATCAGAAATTTCATTCAGAGGAAATAATATTTTTGGGAAGATTTATATTCCAGTTAAAGGGGACAGTGTGTTAAGTTGGCCGCACCAACGAGACTTGAACGTCATTTTAGATCCTAACTCAACTTCTCCGATAACGTGGAGGGATGAATTCATCAAAAAAGTGCAGGATGGTGGTGAATTTCCTGTGCAGGAAATCAAAGGAAATGTCTGGCCAAAGTTTGTTAAGGACTATGAGGATGTATTCAGTGACAAATTAGGATGTCTTAAGAAATATGTCCACCGCATTAGAATAAAGGAAGGATCAGTTCCTGTAGTTTCCAAAGTGCGTCCTGTACCAATTGCCATGAAAGATGATGTAGAAAGAGAAATACAAAGATTGTGCAAAGATGGAATCATTGAGCCTGTGGAGTCATCAGAATGGGTATCACCAATTGTAGTCGCACGGAAACAATCAGGTGATATTAGACTGTGTGTCGATTTGAGGAATCTTAATAAATGTGTAGTGAGTGACCAATTTCCTTTGCCTTATATAACAGAAATGGTGACTTTGCTACATGGGTCCAAGTATTTCAGTAAGCTGGATCTCACGTCGGCCTACCATCAGGTCATGTTACATGAAGACTCAAGGGACTTTACCACTTTTGTCACACCTTTTGTGACCTGTAGGTTCAAAAGGATGCCTTTTGGTCTGGTTTCAGCTGCTGCTGTTTTCCAGCGTTTGATGTATAATATGTTTGGCTCAGAACCAGGCGTTAAATGTTTTCAGGATGATATCTTAATACATGCTCAGACTGAAGAGGAACATGAAGGAATAATCAGGAAAGTTTTGGGAATTTTAAGAGAACATGGTTTGACTCTTAAAATTGAGAAGTGTTCATTTGGTAGACCGGAGGTAGAATATTTAGGTCATAGAATAACTCCCAATGGGGTATATCCTAAGGAAGAACTTATTAAGAACATTTTGGGCCTACGGGAACCTGAGAAAAAGGAGGAACTGTTAACATTTTTGGGAATGGTTGAATTTCAGTCAAAGTTCTTGCCAAATCTAGCATCCAAAACCACAAACATGAGGAAATTGTTGAAGAAAGGAAAGGAGTTTGTGTGGGATGATGAGTGCAGAGTGGAGTTTGAGAGTGTAAAGAAAGAATTGACATCAGTTGGAAGTTTAAGCTCATTTGATCCTAAGGAAATGTGTGTGAACATGACCGATGCGAGTATGAAAGGGTTAGGAGCGGTACTTTTACAAGACCTGGGGGAGCAAGATTTAAGACCTGTGGTGTACTGCTCTAGGACTCTGCGAGGAGCAGAAGAGAATTATTCGACAATAGAGAAGGAAGCTTTGAGTGTGTTCTGGGCAATTAATAAATGTAAAAATTTCCTGTGGGGAAAAGAGTTTCAGATTTTTACTGATCACAAACCCCTGTAGAAGTTTTCATGAAGAGAGGTCTGGATATGATCTCCGGAAGAATCAGTAAGTGGATTGTTGGCCTACAAGACTTTGCTTTTAAGGTGTTTTATGTACCAGGTCTAAGCAATAGGATTTCTGATTGCCTATCAAGATTGAGTACTGAAGTCGAGAGCAGTTCAGAAGAAAGTCAAGATGATGTCATTAGTGTGTGTAATGTGACAAGAGGTATTGTTGAACAAAATGAGTGGCTGAGAGCGGTTATGGAAGATGCTGTGCTACAACGCGTGTGTAAGGAACATAGTGAGGGATGGAGTTCATCTGTCAAGGGGGATAAAGAGTTAGGCGGATTTTGGAAGGTGAGAGAGGAATTATCTATGGAGAATGGAATTTTGCTGCGGGGAACAAAATTGGTTGTCCCGGTATTGGTGAGAGAAAAAATTATCGAACTAGCACATGAGGGTCATCAAGGGATGAGTAAAACTAAAGCAAGAATTCGCCTTAATTATTGGTGGCCAGGAATGGATCTTATGATTGAAAGGAGAATAAGGGAATGTTATGATTGCTGTAACAGTGATAAGGCTTATAAAACCAGAGTTCCGCCGATGTGTACTCGTGAATGTTCCTCTAAGCCGTGGGATGTTGTGGCAGTGGATGTAGTAGGACCTATATTTGGTAAAGGTGGTTGCAACTATATTCTAGTCTTAGTGGACCAATTTTCAATGTGGGCAGAAATAGCGATTGGTAGTAGCATGGAGACTAGTAAAGTGATTAATTTCTTTAATGAAATTTTCAGCCGTGAAGGTTTGCCGAACACCATTCTCACGGACAATGGGCCCCAATTTGTTTCAAATGAGATGGAAGAGTACTGTAAATCCAGGGGTATTGTGCATAAAAGATGTTCCTTGTATCATCCTGAGGGTAATGGGACAGTAGAAAGATTCAATAAGTGCATAAAGGAATGTATACAGTTGGAAGTTGCAGCTGGCAGGAATTGGAAAGATGGTCTTAAGAATTTTCTCCATGCATATAGATTTTCTCCTCACGTCACTACAGGGAAGGTACAGTTTGAAATTTTCAGGGGACGGAAAGCTAACACACGTTTGGCACCAGGTTGGGTGCGTTGGGGTAAGAATGAGTGTATTACATGGTGTGATGGAAATAGGGAGGAAAGGGCGAAAGAGGAAAAGTGCTTAGTGAAAAGAAAGGAAAACTATGATAGGAGGAAAAGCACATGCAATGTTGAGGTGAAAGTGGGTGATAAGATTTTGATTAGAAACCACAGCTTTAGCAAGTCTGGAATTAAGTTTATGGGTCCTTTTCAAGTGGTAAAACTCTTCAGGAATGCGGTGAGAATTAAAGATGGTAGAGTCTGGAATCTCAACCATGTGGTTGTTTCAAAGAAAATGTAACCCAATTTTATTCCAGTTTACAGTTTGTTGTTTTGGTATTATATTTTCTTCCTGTATATAGTTTCTTTTGTTCACATGGGTTTTGTAATTGTTCTAAAAAAAAGGGGAAGGTGTGTGGTAGAGTGTAATGATAGAATGCAGCATTAGAATGTGAGGGATCTTATCTCTCTCTGGCACTGATGTGGCACTGATGTCATATCTGACATCAGAGTAGAGTGTGAGAGAGAAGGGATTCCGAGGAAGCTGTTGGAGCTGACTGTTGTCTTGACCAGATCTGTATGTGGCTAAGATACTCCTATTAAAGAAACTACATTTTGTGCCATCAAGATTCATCCTTATTACACAAATCATGAGAAACCGTTTTCTCTCAAAGAATGATTAATGAAATCCCAGCCATCCGGCCCAAGGACCACAGTTCCCCGGGGCCAGTCTGTGCAGAAAAAATGAGGGGGGCATGGTCCTCCTCCTGGAGCCATATATGGCCTTGGGGACCACCACCCCTCAGGGCCAGCTCCTGCTACCTCCAGAGGTGCCCACCTTTGGGAGGTAGCTGTTTGCTTTTGCTTTGCGGGAGCCGCAGTCTTAGTGATCAGGCCACTTCCACCTGAATGGGCAGAGATGCCAAGCTCACTGACTACTCTATTATCTTTAAACTTTTCCACCTCTATATTTGCATCCTCCATCCATACCCAATGTCCTGACTTATTCCTAATGCCCTCCTCTCCTATTTGAGTGTATGACTGTTTGTCTAAATTCTCCTTCTGATCACTAGCTAAATTGCCACATTTTTTACTTAAATACAGATTTTTATTGCTAAACTTCATAAACCCAGTATGTTACTTCGAAAGAAAATATTTTTTGATGTCCCGTATATTTTACACTTTTTGCCTTATTAATACCAATAGTTTCATTGCCTTCAACTTTATTTAAACAATTATGTGCTGTATTTTGCTCACCATCTTCTAGCAAACTGTGCACAGAGTTCATTTTTACTACAAGGTTCTGATAGTCATGCCCCTTGTTAATTAAAACGTCTCCTGAATTGGTTGAGGTAACTGATCCCTTTTGTTTAGAAAAGTAACCTGCCCCAGAACCACTTGACAATCTAAACTGCTCACTAGCCCCAAAACGGCTAACTTTAACTGACAGCTCAATGCTGTCCCCTAATGCAATAAAGGCCTCCACCGCAATCCCCTCTGTCATCTGAGCCAGATGACTCAACGGGGTTGACTGGCGAAGCCTGCCTCCTTCTTGGAAATTCCCTTGCAACTGCAATGCGCCACACCCTCTGCCATCACAGGAGCTTGGGCGGCCAGCAAACTTGTTACTGCCCTGCGTGCTCCTCCCTTACGCCGAGCCACTACCCTGATTGCCCAGCTCTTTATTGTAAGAGAGATGCTATGTAAATGCTTCATCACATGCTCTGCCTCACGAGCAGTATCCTCTCTGCCAAAACCGCCCGCCACCTCCACATGTTTCATATCAAGGCCCCCAAGCGTTCTCGCTTTGACAGGTCAGTATTTACCTTTTAATTTACTAAGCGCTTTATCCTTTATCTTATTCACTTCTGGCAAGCATGCTACTACTGCTGCTGTTACACCACCTGCCGTCCTCCTCATAGGCCTTTGCAAAGCCACCCACGCCTTGCCCCAGCACCCCCTGTTTTAGCAAATCCTTCCTATCTGTCCCGCATAAAATTCTTATTGCTTTACGTATCTCCTCATTAACTTCCATCACCCTTATGGAAAGGTGACAGACAACATTCAAAAATTACCTGACTTAACCTGACTAAAATTAAACTTCTCTTACAAACCGTAACCCACTCTTGGCACCGCCTCACCAAGTGCCTTCCTGCCCAGAAACCCACCTATATAACCTAACACTAAGCCCCGCCCCCCTACCACTACACACCTATCCTCATCTGTGGCCTGTTCTATTGTGTAAAGTCACCAAGGGGGAGACCGGCTATAGCCATGCTCCCCCTGGATCCCTGCAGTGGGCTTAAGGACCCCAAGCGTTCTACGGCCCTTTTATTTATCACCACTGGCCACGCCTGGCAGAGAGTGAGTGCATTCATATCTGGGTCATCAGGACACCTGCAACAGTCAAGGAGGTTCACTACAATATCCACCCCATGTGTCTTCATATTTAATTTATCACACATTCATTTAATACACAATTACCATTTAATTCTCAGGCTATTTCTATGAGCTAATGTGTCACAATCTTTCTGTGAAGTTAAAGACAGTTTTTGGAGGAGAATATATATATATATATATATATATATACACAGAGAGAGAGAGAGAGAGTGAGAGAGAAAGATAGATCTATACCTATACTTCAATCACTAGGCATCGCGTATTAATAAGAATAGGCCATTGGTACATTATTTTCACTGAAAACGAAATGTGCTCTTTCTTGAGTTATGCCATTAATTTCCCAATTGGGATGTGAACAGTTCATAACGGAGCGGGTGGGAAAGAGATTGGGGAAGAATTATAGAGACAAAATGCTCATTGAAGAAGACATGCTTGATTAAAAAATCTATTTCGTGGAATGTTCTTTGTGAGTAAGCATGGCATTTCCTCGCAACCCAGTGTTTTAACAATACTCAGAGCAATTAACATTACTGACGGATTACTCCAAGGAGTAGGGTACATGTATCTACGTAAAACTTGGACAGGCTTATTATGTGATAGGAAGATTACTCATTTATGTGAGACAACATTAACAGTGTGGATAGAGAATATGATTTAAAGTGCAGCTCAGCTATTTAAAAGACAAGGTTTATGACAAAGTAGGCAACGCAGCAGCCTGCATTTGATTGGCAAATTTACATAATTAACAAAAGAGAAGGACATTTCGGTTCTTCTGAAGTAAGTGAGTTCATAATAAAACATTAAAATAATTAGAAAACTGTCACTGAACTGGACAATCCCCACCGATCCCCGCCCAGTGATTGCTGAAAAAGAACTGACTTTCACGCGGATTTCAAAAAGTAGGTTTAAAGAATATTACAGAATATCCAATTAATAATTGGGCATTACTTTCACTAGTACGAAACTATCATAATTATTAAGATTGGTAAAACCTTTCATTAGCTGCTTTTTTAACCGTAATGTTGTGCTAGTTTTTCACTCATGATTGCTGTTGCCAGTATAAAGGCATAATTTAGAGTTTGACTGCTAGGTTTTTCCATCAACAATTTGACAAACATCATGTCCGCCTTTTTGTAAATACATTGGGATATAATGCAGTTGTTATAAGGCTGACAAGATATCTGTCACATTTGCGATCGAGTAAACCACCTGCTAAACTCTAAATCAGGCTCCATACCTATTCTTTGCATTCTGGTATTTGCAGTTCTAATTTCATAATTGGACAAACATCACTGGTAGACCCAGAAAGCAAAATAAAAACCTAGACTACTGAACTGTTGGCACGTAGATCTGGCAACTTTGAGAACTCTAGATTAGATTGCTAAATAGTTTAACAAATTCATGTGCCTACATATTTCCAAATATGTTATGCATTCCAAAATAATAGAAATAGTAGCTTATAAGAGTGAGGAGACAGAGTTAAACATTTTCAGAGTAAAATACTCAAAATCTTAATAGTGTGTCCACCATTCATCCATCCTTTCTTTCTTTTCTTCCAGCCATATGGCAATCAATTATCTCTCTGCCTGCTAAATTACTTCTTCATATATCTCTCTGTTTCTCCCTCCCAAACTCTGTGAATGTTTCTCTGCCTTATTTCCTGTCTCTTGGACACCCTCGGGCATATTTATACTGGGTTCACTCAGCCCTTGTGCAAGGGGGCGCAAGGGTGATGCAAAAACTAAGTCAGATTTCTCAAGCCATGCAAGGCCACCTTGCGTTACCCTGAATGGCATGATCAATCTGAAGTAACTCAAGGCAGCACAAATCATTTCCTTGCAGTACTCTGCCCCAGGGAGGCACTCCATGAATGGAGAGTGAGTATTCCCACGCACCCACCCACTGATTTTGGCTCATTCCTAGACTTACCAAAACTGGTAAACCTGGAAATGCATTAAAATGCTATACCTTCCCTACACCTATCCAGAGGAAACATCTTTATTTTTCCTCATTGTTTCGGTGTGTGCAGAAAGGGGCCCCTTCTTGCACAAGAATAATCTTGCCTGCAATGCAAGTACACTTGCACCATAGTGCACAAGGCATCACATTGTGTGCCAGCATAAGAAAAGGCAGGAATGCACCATGTCATGTTAAATACAGCTTATTCCTGCCCTTTCCCTTTTCACACAGTGCAGCAAGGTGGGTTGCTGCGCTGCATGATTAATGATAAATCTGCCCCTCTGTGAATTCCATTGTTCTTTCTTTCATTCTCTCTTTTTCTCTATCTCTTAGCTTGAGGCAGATTAAACTTTGTCCTCAAAACTGAAAAGTTTAATGAATGTTTGAACTGCATGACAGAAGAAAATGAATCCATTCAGTTAACTTTATAAAATGTTAAAAATGAAAGTCTTTAAAAAAAGAAAATGTGAGCAATAATTGAGAACAAAAATTTAACTCTTTGTCACGTGTGACATATCATATGTGATAACATTGTTGTGATCATCATAATTATTTAAATTAGAAATGTTCCCAATAACTGGGGCGCTAGTGAGCTGGCAAGCAAGATGGCAGAACTCACGTGAGGCTTCTGCCATCTGCAGCCAATATCCAGCAGCACCACCCTTTAAAGAGACAAATTGAACCTTACAAACAGACATAACCTTGCATCTACATCGCGTGGTGCCACCGGGCCATTAAAATTACTCTGGGGACCAACGGATTCAATGCCCTGAGCCCGATCCCTACTGAGATGAGGCATGATGGGGTAGACCCTGTGGAGCAATTGAGTGCGGCTCGCACCGGCAGTGAGGAGCCAAGTGGGCTCAAAGATCAAAATTTACCTGGGGAGTAATACACCCCAAACCCTTTCTTGGATTGAGCAGGAGGCGGGCCGTGCGGAGGCTGTGTGATGCTGGTGGCTTTGCGTGGGCTGAGTGGTATGTGGGGGAAGCCGCTGCAGGCCAGGGCCGGCCACGAGGCCTGAGGTGAGGAGCAGTGGTCTTGTTGGGGGTTGGGGCCTTGACAGACCTTGGAAGGTGGGTATGGTGTCCTGGGGCAGGGGCGCTCCTGCCAGTGCCCTTAATGTGATCAAAGGAGAGGGTTATTTTCTAGTGGGGCCTGCGCAAAAGGTTGCGTGCGGTGCAGACCCTGGAGGGCACTGGGGTGTCCCCCATCCCCTCTCCCCGACCCCTCCCCGCTGAAAATAATGGCCCCTTCCTCGTGAATGGGGGTCAGGGACCTGGGGAGTCAAAAGTGGTGCGGCTCTGGTCCCCCTCTTGATGCTCACCGCATCACTGTGGTCATCTATGGGATTTATGACCCGGATGGCCCTGTAGTGTGATCGGAGAGATGCCAGAACGGAGCAATTACTGCAGGATGCCATCATGAGGCCCAGATAGACATCAGGTGCGAAATTTGGGAATACAGAGCCTAGTTGGCCCAGCAAGACTGATCGCTATCTGGAAGTGCAAGTCTTAAGCAGTGGATATGCTCAATTGAGGGCAACTGATGTCAGAAACAGACAACATACTAGATACCTTCATGGAGGACTGCTTGCAGAAGGGAGATCCTTGCAAGGGTGCAGGCGTTGCGCACCCTACCATCTAAAATAATATTTGGCTGGTAGCCTAGGATGAGAGAGAGTGAACGTCAATGTCCAGAGAGAAAGACCAGACGTCTGTGCCTATACACTGTATGTAGAGCTGGGTGCTGAACCGGGGGACCCCTTTGTGCAGAGGAGGTTGTGGTCTCTCAACTTTGGCAGGTACCTGGCTGTTGTTGGGCTTTCAGGGTGCGGCAGCTGCTAGGAGTCTCCAGTGTGCTGGTCACTGACTAGTGGTGGCCTTGGAGTGCCTATGTAACTTGGGATCTTTAGGGCTTGCGTCTGTCATACCTTGTATGCTGGCTGTGCAATCTTCTGGAATGCCGGACGTAGCCATCATGGTTAGGACGGAACCCAAACAGGCCAAAATACATTTTGCCACCCGAAGTTGTCTAGGGGCCTGCAGACAATGAGGACCAAAATGGGGCTGAGCCACAGCAGATAGAAGAAACAGCAGGCCCAGGTGACATGAAAATGCTCCTGCTGCCCATGCAGCAAAGCCTGACCTCAATTGAAAAAAAAATGGACAATATGTCTTCCTTAATTGACAACATAGCGCCACGACTCTCGGCTCAGTGAGGCAAAGCAACGAATAGCAGCACTGGAGGATGCAGACATTAACAAAAGTGAGCAACTATTAAACATGGAAAAAAAGTCCTCAAGGTCATTTGCAGCTAAAAATGAAGACCTGGAAGCCCGCTCTAGGCGGAATAACCTGTGCATCATGGAAGTTCAGGAGTCTAAAATTACTGGCAGAATGGAAGCCTTTTGGAATATCTATTCACAACTCTCTTCAGGACAGAGGTCTTTTCCAGGATCCTGGTGGTTAAGTGAGCACACAGTGCCTTGATAACGAGGACGCCCCCCTGGTGCACCTGCAAGGCCCATCATAGCAAGATTGTTGAATTACCGGGACAGAGATATGGCATTAAGATTGGCCCAGGAGAAATAGACAGTTCACTACAAAGGCAGCTCTATATTCACCTTTCCGGACTTCACCATGTCTGTGCAGTATGCTAGGAGGAAGTTCGGGCCCATTAAACAAAAGCTTTAAAAAAGCTAATATACTGTATGCCTTGCTTTACCTGGCCCGACTCTGAGTGAGTTACAAGGGTAAGACACACATATTTCAGAACCCTCAGCAGGTTAGAGGTTTCTTGAAATGTTACATGGATAATGCCACTACAGCGGGGGGAACATGGCACCCTCCCCCCTTTCGGATGTTGAGTGATGGATGGACTCTTTTGTGGCCTTTGACCGGGGGTCTTCTGCATTATGGGCCCGAGGTGGCCTGACATGCACCTCTTCTGTGGTGGTCACCGGAACATAGAAATGAAAGATCATAGGATCTTGCAGGCACACTGATGGGTCAGGTCTGGTGGCGGGTGCCAGTGTGATTGTCCATATCCCCGTAACACTGCCTGATGTTGACATTACTTACATAGTGCCCTGGATACCCTCGTCCATTCGAGGAAGAACTGCCTGGCTTTCTAGCCGAGCTCCCAGAGGGATATCCCCTACCAAGTTGGCGTTTTCTTTGTATCTTCACTACAGATTACTGTGTACTGTCTGCACTTAACCTTTATTCACAGTCCTAATTTCTCTCACAATATTCCCACTGGCTGCATTGATATGCGACCGAGCAGTTTTCGATAAGTCATTCCCTCATTACTTGCTTTTCCTTTATGTCCTCTCTGACCTAGCCTCTAGCTCCGGCATATTTCTTGTTTACAAAGAATTACTTGACACTTTTGACAAGAAGACGAATTATACTGGATGAAACATTTGTCTGGTTTCCTGAATTCTTAAATTGTGCTTTTGCAGTTCTTGTTTTGGTAACTTAGGAATTAAGGGAGGTATCTAATTATCCTGGTGGGATTGGGCCACCAGTGTGGGTGGAGAGGGGATGGATGGGGAAAAAATACCTTGTGTGCTGTTATTAAATGCATGCAGATGTATATTTAATGCTATATCTCCATCATTATCCTCCATTTCCTCAATGGGGACATTCAATGTACACAGCACACATTGTTAAGCATGGCTGACTCTAAATGTTGCACACTATCTATGTGCTATAATTTTCTAACTTGGAATGTAGGAGGATTGGGGACCCGCACAAGCGCTGTCACACACTGGCATATCTTGATAGACACAATATCACATTTGCACGTTTGGGGAACAGAACAGCTACAACGTTTGCCACAAGATGGGCTTCTCACTGTTTTTTTGTGGCCTAATCATCATATGCTAGGGGTAACATTATGCTCATTCCCAAAGGCTCGCCCTTTTTTCTGTAGAAACACCTTAATGACCCCCAAGGGCGATATACATGGGGTAGATTGCACTCCATGTCCATCACAATTGCCAATTGATATGGCCCTAATATGGATGATCTGTTTAAAAAAAAAGAAATATGCACTGTGAGACTTGATTGTGAGCATAGGCTCCACCTACATTATCTGGGGAGGAGACTACAATGTCGCAGTTAACACTGATATGGATAAACTATGTGAAACCCACTGGTACCATACAAAAGCTGGTGCAAAGATAAGAACAACCATGGAAGAAAACGGACTTCTAGATGTGTGAAGATTTAACAACCCAAAGAGAAAAGAGGGCACATGCACACATAGTAACTAATTGGACACACACAAAACTAAACTCAAAAAGCTGGAGGGTGAACTGGGAAACCCCTATGGATCAAAGTGTGGCAGGCAAGATTTGCGAGACAGTCAGAATATCAGACTGCGGCCAAGAGAGAATGTCTGTTTTGAGGGAAATATCACACTGCAAGTGCGTATTTTGAGGGAGAGAGGCCAGGGCGTACACTGATTTTACCTATACAGAATCCTCAGGGCTCTAATTATATACTAGAAGTACTGAATGAAGAAGGGAATGCGCAATGTTGCACAGAAGATATATGAGATACGTATAATAAGGTCTTTCTAAAGCTGTATTCCCCACAAGGTCCTTCCTCAATTCCTACTGACATTTACCTGGGAGATGGCACACTGGGATGGCTTAGAGATGCTCAGTGAGAGTACCTATCCACAGACATTAAAGAAGATGAAATTAGGGAGGCATAACACAACTGCACCCGGGGGCACCCCGGGTACAGATGGCTTACCAGCTGATTTCTATAAAGAGTACAAAGGCACACTGGTGCCTATTTTGAAAGCAGTATATCGCTATGAGTGAAGCCAACATTATTACTCTATTAAAACCAGGTAAACCAGCAAACAATTGTGATTCATATTGGCCCCTTTCACTCATTAATAGTGACATTAAAATCCTGGCAAAAGTTCTCGCTAACAGGCTACACCCTGTGATGTCTTTTTTAGTGACACCGGACCAGCCCGGATTTATCCTGGGATGGGCAACCTCACACAACTTGCGAACCCTCTTCGCCCTTATGCAGGATATTGATACAGACTTAGTGGCATCCAAGAACATTGCTGCTGCAGCTAAGGTTTAGGAATACCTAATGGCAGTACTCCAGCGAATGGGCTTTCGTCATCCATTCCTGGCCTGGATAGGCCTGCTCTACTCTCAGCCGGTTGTCGGGCTGCATCTGAATGGGACGGCCTCAGATCCCTTCTCTGTTACGCATGGCATGTGGCAGGAATGTCCCCTGTCACTGCTGCTTTTTACATTAGCTGTCGAACTTCTGGCAGCTAAACTGCGTCAGCACCACTGGGACTATGCTATCCAATATTCTACAAGGCATATACTCATATCCCTCTATGCTGGTGATATTATGTGAATTTTTACAGTTTGGCAGAATATCTCATATCAACATTAATTGGTGTAAATCATCCTTGTTTTTGCTCACGCCAGCTACAGAACACGTTCAACTGGATTTACCCCTTCAGTGGTGGGACACTGACATAAGAAATCTCGGCATCATCATAACGCAAGACCGTAACAAATTAATTAGAGCCATCTATGGAGTTGCCTCAGAAGAAGAACTTACAGATAAAATAACACGCTGGACTACTTTGTCCCTTCCAATGGCTGCCCGTATTGCCCTGTTGAAAACTGAAGTTGCTATATTTATAATCTTAAAATACTGTGTAATCCGGGAAGTCATGTCTTTTCAGCTTCTAAAAACACAACTGATTAGACTTGCATGGGCTGGTAAGCAACCTCATCTCCAGTGAGAGGTATTCGTGCAGCCCTTTACAGTCAGCAGCTTTGAAGCCCAAGATGTATAGCTCTATGATCTGTGTGCACAGGTGCACTATGCCATCTATTGGTACAATCCCCCACCATTTATGCCTCACCTGGCTATAGAGCAGGGATGCATGGCCCCCATTCCCAACGTAGCCTATCTGGGAATATATACAGGTGGGGTTCGGGTGTTTGGGACTCGACAGTCACATGTACAACAACTGCATGGGGAGACAGGTGCAGAAGCTGGGAAAGCTATTACTATACACTCTGCTGAGTTCTCTGCCCTACCACCCTGCAATGGCAGTCACACATGAAGAGACATGCAGAACCATGCTCCGTAAAGCTGATATACATACCTGGGGGGAGCTGTATATTGGGGGACAATTTGTGGACAGAGCAAACCTTTTCGCTAAGACCACTCCAACCCCACTGGATATCTTTATGTATAATAAAATACAGCATAATGTCAGAGCACTTAATCCAGACTTTCCAAGAAAGCCTCATACTCTCCAAACGCTTCACGCCCTACTCAAGTCCACGAGTCCTCCACATTTGGTATGGGTCCTCTATCACTCTGCACAATCATTGAAATGGGGGGGTGAACGCAAGAGTTCACTTGGATTTAGAGCTTGGCCTTACCCTGACAGACATGCAATGGTCTTAATGTTGCCAACAGACTGAGTGCATTACCTCAAGCAGTAGATTGAGGATTATACATTTTAAATTATTGCATTGCATCTTTTATAAACTGGCCAAGTTGCATAGATACAGACTGCGCCCTGATAGTAGATACGAGAGACATGAGTAGTATAAGGGGATACCTTCCATCAAACTATTTTTGACAGGTGCCACGCCCCGTGATGACATAAGCAGTGACGTAGGCAATGACGTGTATGACCTGCCCCTAGGTTGTCAATCAATCACCGTGCCTGTCATATGTCTGTGTGATTGACAGCCCTAAGAGCCTTTGTGTGGTTGTGTGAACGGACATGTTCAGGTTGTCAAAGGGTTGTGAAAAATGACAACCCTAACAGCTTACGCAATATGTGTACGCCCACTTTCAAGCGCTTAAACCGTATATAAGGTTCCCATAAGCGAGCAGTGTTGAGTATTGGAGTATCTTGGTCAATAAGAGCCCTTGATCATCAATATGAAGAGCTACAATCCCATCAACAGAAGGGCGTCCTCCGAAGGCGGCATGACAACTTTCGTTAAATATAAAAACCATTCGCCCTCGACGTTGGACAAGGACATGCTGCCGGGCACCCCTAAAGATGCTTGTTTCAATGTTACAGGGTTTAACGGGGACCCGGACAATCCGTTTGAAAAGCTTCCCCTCAAGGACGTGCCTATGTTGATATCACCTATTAAGGGTGATGGGTGTGGGAGCAAAGCCCTGTGTAGAGGTGTAGAGGATGGAAATAACCATATTGACATGGAAGATCTTGAAGAGGCTATGCAGCCGCATAATTCACCTGTTTATGAAGACTTGGGGTTTTTGGCGACCCAGGCCCCTGAGTCTGTCGTCGTGCAGCAGCCGAGCTCAGACTCTGGTTATGCGTCAATGGAACTGGCTGGCTCTCAAGATTTAAGAGGGGTCGCAGAGTCTCGAGGAAGTGTTGAGGTTAGTAAGAACTGTCTATAGACAATTAGCATGTATACCAGAATTTTATGTATTCTTAACTAATAGCTGTCTTTCTTCTGTACCGTAGGAGTCAGCTGCCAAAAGAAGAGCTGTGGAGGAGATGCAACCAAAGGTTAACGCCGTAAATTTTAATTGCTTTTGCTGTTCAAATCAGAGTGAAAATTCCACGAGCCAAAGCAACGAACCGTGTAAGAATGGTGTTTGTCCCTACAATGTCTCGAGCATTGAAAAGGAAATGCCGAGCATCCCCTACACCAACTTCTGGGCTGTTAAAGGTTTTGCAGCGACAGTTGTGAACGCTTGTGTGAAACGTGACTATTATGCCCTGTGTTACGGCCACAAAATTAACGATGTAGGCCAGGAGGGTCACGAATGTCTAGACCCGTCGTACAACCCAAGAATAACCAGGCACATCTGCAGTTTGCTAGATCCGTACAAAATGTATAAACTGTTAAGATGGGTTCACGGGATGTCGAATTTAAAGAAAAATGTTCAACCTGATATGATTAAAGTTTTGGCGACAGCACTCTGTGAGCTCCGATACGCGTGCGATCTGCTCTCAAAGCTTGAAAGTATTCAAAGTCTGGCTGCTCCTGTTGACATAAGTATGGTAGAAAGGATCGTAGAAAGACGAATGTGTGATGTTTACTTTAAAAACGGAAGAATGAACGCTTTAGCCCCTTGTAGACTGTTTTAAGAATGATGAGACAACTTGATAACATATCGTAGTGGTATTATTTAACGTGACATACCTACTCACTTTTTTAGGAAGGGGTCAGAACGATGTCGTGCAAGATGGCTATGAATTACCCCCGGATACGCTTGTATTACGAAAATGTTATACGCGTTGGCTCAAAGAAAGAATAGCTGAAATACAGCCTCTAACGTGGAGCCATATGCAGTTTTGTGAGCCATCAGATACGAAACAGTGCGACAGTTCCGAGTATGCAGCTAAACGGCGGAGCAAAGCATGACGCCTTGGGCGTGTTGAATACCGGAGTGTGTACAAGCGAAGGTCGTTAGATTTAAGACTACACCCGAGCGGATTATGCAAAACCCTGGAGCATGTTACCGAACATTATTTCAATGATAAGGGCTTTGCTCTGTCTGAGCGAGAACTGTACAAACTTTTAAACGGTGTCAGCACCCTGTGTGTGCAAAGTTATATGAGGGGTGAGAGGGCAGTTGTGTCTAGCGCTAAGGAATTTGTATCTATGAAAATAGCAAAACACGTGACGCTGAGGTCTATTAACTGTCAGACCCCCCATAATGTCTGTAAACAAGGTTGTGTTATGTATACGTAATGAAAAGACCTCAAAAGTGTTCGACAATGGCTTTGATGCGTGCCTGGAAACTGTAAAGTCTAAAGTGTTTATGTACTGTTACCATTTTTATGTTTAATAAATCGACCTTACACAAAACAAACGTCTTTCATATAGTGGTTGAGGTGTGTGACAGCAAGACAGGGACTGTTTTAAGGAAGCTTTATTACGATACACTAGGGGTTGGAAGATTCGGAAGCGCCGAAGCTCTGTTTAGAAGGGCTCAAGTTGAAAATGAATCTGTAAATTGATCAAGGGTGAAGACTTGGTTATCGGGGAAGAGGTGTATTCACTCCACAAACCGGCCAGGAGACGTTTTAAGAGGAGGGCCGCAGTCATTAGCACTCAGCTAGATTATCAATGGCAGGCTGACACAATCAGTCTTCAAGATCTAGCAAAGCATAACAATGGTGCCATGTATGTATTAACAGTCATAGACGTATTGTCCAAGTACGCCTATGCAGAAGCGTTAAACGATAAAAGTGGTACCAGCGTCACCGCCGCCTTTAAAGTTATCTTCGCGAGAGGTCGAGTACCTCAAAAACTACAAATAGATGCCGGAAAAGAATTTTCAAACAAGCCTTTTCAGAAATTATCAAAGCGGTACACTGTTCAACATTTTGTAATGTACACAGAGGTAAAAGCGGCAGTCGTAGAGCATTTTAACAGAACTTTAAAATCAAAGATGTGGCGATATTTCAGTCAACAATATCTACAGATACGTGGATGTTCTACAGGCTTTTATAGATGTTTATAACGCCAGTTATCATAGGACCATCAAAATGGCTCCCTTGGAGGTAACGGCGGATAATTCGTTAATGGTATGGAGAACAGTGTACGGGAGTCGTCTTGCGGCGCGTGTCAAGAAACCGGCTTTAAAAGAAGGGGATCATGTCAGGGTTTCAAAGTTGAAGGGTATCTTTATCAAAGGCTACCAACAGACATTTAGCGACAAGATATTTATAGTGGAAAGTGTAGAGTTTAAAGAAGCGGTGTAAATTTACAAGTTGAAGAACTACGATGGGGAAAAGGTAACTGGTGTCTTTTACAAAAAAGAATTGCAAAAGGTGCACTACGATCCGGACAGGGTGTACAGGGTTGAAAAGGTTCTGAAAAGGAAAGGCAGCGGAGCTAGGAGACAGGCACTGGTCGAATGGCAGGGTGGCCAGAGAAATTTACCAGTTGGGTTTTGGACAGCTCGCTGCACGGTGTGTGAGGTCGCACTGTATACGTTGAGATGGAGACCGCACCTTTTTATATTACGCTACCGTCCAACGCCTCGAAACACATGTTCCCTGACAATCAGATTTCTAATTATACGGTGAACCTGGCTAAACCGGTGGACCTGAAAGGGTCCTTGGATGTGGCCTTAAAGGAGATACAGTACCCTAGAACGTGGAATACATTTACAAAGCACAAGGCTAAATTTAATATAAAGCATGAGCAGGACCCTGTGAGCATCCACGTAGGATTTCCTCACGGCTATTACCCATCCGTTACATCGGTGGTCGACGCCATAAGTAGCATTGAAAAGTATGCGAATATAAATCTAGTGTCAGATAAAGTAAGAAGAAAAGTGTTTCTTGAAGCCCCGGAGCTCAGTACAGTATTTAACTGCTGGGGTAAATTACATAGGGTTTTAGGGACCGTACAACATGTGAAAAGACAGGTTGATCCAGACCCTACGTGTCCCGATATTAATGGATGCTTTTATACACTCTACGTGTATAGTGACATCGTTGAACCTCAGAGGATATGGGATAGTTATTCTCCGTCGTTGAGAGGGGTCCCGGTGAAGGGATAAAATTACACGATGGTTATACAACATCACAAATTAGACTACGTGGCAGTTTCTAAAAAACATTTTGACACTATAACCATCATGGTCTACGATGATCAGTCAGAGCCTGTGGCCTTTAAATACAGGAAAGTTATTGTTAAGCTTCATTTAAGGCCGCGCCGTGACGGTGACTATTAGACAGTAGCGATGGTCGTCGTTAAAACATACGGGGAACCCTCTATGTACAGAGACTATTATAGAGTTCAGGCCGGCTATGGCGGATCGCCGCCATACTTTCAAGGGGCCCTTGTTATGTACGGGGCAAGATTGGGGGGCTTCTTTAGGAGTTTGTTTAGAAGAGCCATGCCTTTCTTGAGAAGAGGGTTCGAAATTGCAAAACCACACGTTAAAGCTGCGGCTACGAACATAGCCCATGATGTCGTGGGGTCTGTAACGTCGGCTGTCACAGAGCGCATGAACAAACAGCCCCAAGAAGGAGCGGGGTTGATGTACAAGGCGTGTGCCAGTATTAAAAGGAAGAGAAGGGCTTCTAGGCGCCAATGACCTATAAAAAACGGAGGACTTCTTCAAAACGTCCACACAAAAGAAGAGTCATAAGACGGAAGAGATCTTCCAAGAAGAAGAGAACACACTCTAGTGCGAATATTTTTTAAATCACCTATCATGGCCTTCGTACACTGTGCCTCGGTTGAATGCACCAAATCTGAGCTAAATTTGTTTTCTCTAAAGCCTACACAGACCAGCATTGAGAACAGTTTTTTCATGGAAGTATCGCCTCTAGCCACTCTGACGCCTCTGGCTCCCATAGAGTTTTTTGTGTCTGGGTCCACGGACATGTATTTAGATCTCAACAATACACTACTGCACCTCGTCTGCAAAATAACAAAAGCGAACGGCGCCAACATCGATGACGAAGCTAAAGTGGCGCCGATCGCCAACCCCATCGCAACCATGTTTAATCAGGTGGACATTAACATGGGCGATCTACTCATCACGCAAAGTGATAACATGTACGCCTACAGGGCCTACATAGAGAGTATTCTAAATAACAGTCGAGAAGCCCTGAACACACAGTTTTCACCGGGGCTATTCTACAAAGATACTCATGCGCATTTTAAGGACAGGGCTTTGGACGGTGGCAATGATGGTTTTAAAAAAAGAGACAGCTTTGCCGCAGGCAGTAGACAGTTTGACCTCCTGGGGCGCGTACATTCAGACCTTTTCTTCCAAGATAGGCTTCTTGTCAATGGTATCGATCTTAAGATCAAACTCAACTGCAACAAGGGCGTGTTTCATCTTATTAGCGGTGATGCGGAACAGTATAAACTGGTTATATTGTCCGCAAACCTGTTTGTAAAGAGAGTAAAACGGTCACCGAGTGTCAGACTGGCCCACCCTGAAGCTTTACAACTATCAAACGCCAAGTACGCCATTGAAAGAGTGGCTCTGAAGATATTCAGCATCCCTGCCGGTACTCGATTAACACAGCAACAAAATCTATTTATGGGCCAACTCCCGAAACTCATCATCATAGGTTTGTGGACAATACAGCTTTTAGCGGACTCTATACCTCTAACCCTTTCCACTTCAAACACTACGATATCAACTATGCCGCTTTGGTCCACGAAGGTGCTGTTATTCCCGCAAAACCGTTCATCCCGAGTTTTGGAACATCCAATTTAGTCAGGGAAAATCTCGGTCAGGTCTCGATAACAGGGAAACACCTGCGTGACCCAGGAGTCGTTGTATCGAGAGAGGGGTATGGGACCAGCTATACGCTGTTTGCGTTCGACCTGACTCCTGACATGGAAGATGGTGACCACTACAACTTGATCAAAAACGGAAATCTAAAAGCTGAAATACGCTTTACACAAGCATTGGCTACCAACGTGAACATGATTGTATTCTCTGTATTCGACAACGTCATCCAAGTCAATCACGCCTGCCAGATTATGTTTCACTATCATTAAAAGACTGTAAAATGGACACTGTGCAGATGCGTGACTTCTTAAGCAGGCATAAATAAAGAAATACTTTTTAGGTGTATTTCCTAGCGACGGGCTACCGGGGAAGATAGATCCCGAAAGACCCCGAACACTCATCTTTAACACCGACCCGCATTACAAGTGTGGTACACATTGGGTGGCCAAGTTTCTGGATGTAGACAAGATTGTATGTTTGACAGTTTAGCGGAGTTCCCCGAGCATAGCATTTATACAAAACCAATATTCAAATATGTAAAAAAAGCATCGCAAACGGTTGAGTATAACAAGCTGCGTGTACAGTATTCTCTAGCCATCACATGGGGGGAACATTGTAGATATTTTATTAGCAAAATGTCTGAGAGTATGATATTTAGAATTTGTTTTAACCTGTTCTCAGCCGATCTAGTAAACAACGATGGTATTGTGATGAAATATGTGAATGAAAACTCTAGGACTATGTCGAGCGTTGTTAAAACAGAATACGGTGTTTGTCAAAAGTGTAGGGCATTGTAACGCCTCTATTTGTACTGATGACTGTCTAAAATAAAACCATTTTTAAACACGAATTCAGACTATGCATTTTTATTCACAAGCCACACATTTTCATACCATTTTTTAAAAAGATGTCGGACTACTGTTGAAAAGTTAAAAGTGTTTATTACAAACAGTTTTCAGCACAATCATTTACAATGGTATATAAATGAACCAAAAATCTTTCGAGACGCAAACCTTTTAACAAAACTGTACAACGGTTCAAATGTCATGATAACATTAGAGAGGTAGCCAAGTGTTCATTTTGAACAGTCTCTTTTTTGGCTCCAGGAGTCGTTGCTCCTAGACGGTGTTAGCTGCGGAAAGAAAGGCGAGGTTGACACGTTGGGACTAGTGGTAAAAACACCGGGGCTCGGATCTTTCAAACTTTCAAGCCTTCGGCGGATGTCGGCATTACCGACAATCGTGGAAGGAATGTTGAGTTCCACAGAGGCGTGTAGGAACTGTTCCCAGCCTCTAGGAGAGTTTTGGGTCGATAGGATTTTTTTTGTGTGTGAGACCTCTGACCAGATCGTACATTTGTGATCCAGCAACCGGTTGTCCCTTGTAAACGAATTCACCTCGGTCCTTACAAGAGGTCAGATCTTTAGTAGCTGTCATTTTACTGAGCAGTATTTGCGCCGCCCGTCTATACCTCTGACTTATATTTTTTAAAAGGTCTTCAACAAAGGCGTCTGTGGGGGCTGGGGGTCCTGGGTCTTGAGGCTATACAGGGTCTGCTGGCGGCTGTTCCGTGTAGGGTGAATACAGAGTCAGTTCGTTTTTTTCTGCGTTCCATTGTTTGTAATAATGTTAAAAGTTTTGAAGGGCTCCTGAGTAAAGCCCCACTTTGTCGTGTAGTTTTAAATCTGTTCAGTGGCTCTGGTCTCAGCATTGAGACGCTGCGTCTCGTTTCTGCGTATGTCGCAGACGTCGTTGTAGAAGGGCCCAACTGTTCAAGCTGTTGGCGTGGTACGAGATACAGTTTTTGGGCGTGCTCCATCAGGTCCTCGACAGGAGACCTGTAATTAGCGGTATAGCTATACCCAACAGTGACCCTATAAAACCTCCAGACTGTTTGACCAGTTTCTTTTTAGAAAGGAGCGACGCCCTTTTATTGCAGAGCTTCTTAATAATGTGAAGCTTCTTCTTCAGCACGAGGAACTGGCTCGTTGATATCGGGACATTACCTTTTAGGGTGTTTAGGGCTATTTCTGAAATGGCAGCCACTAAATCGGCAGAAGCTGCGCACAGGGTAGCCTATCTTTTCAGGGGGCTTGCCATGAGCAGCATTTTTAGGAGGTCTAAATTACGCCGTAGCCACGCAGACATGGTAGCGACCTTATATTATGAGGTTTAGAGTGTAAATGTTATAAAAGTCTTTTTAATGGGTCTTTTTATAGGCTTTGGGGACTCTTCTAGAGTATTGGGTTTTAAATCTACCAGTAAGTGACGTGGGGTTTTGCGGTAGCGTCGGTAAATGCTTCCATAAAAAACTGTGTGTTTCCGGGGTACATCAGTTTAGCTATAATTGATATCTGAAACTTGTTGCGGGGGTTTTTAAACAAGACCAAATATGATGCGTTGAGAGTTATAGAACGGCTGCTCTTACCCTTGTAAAACAAGTTCTGCACAATGTAGCATCTACTTAGATTACAATGATGTGAATATTCAGTAAAAGCCCTCTCGATCTCTGGGTGGTCCCCGCCTTCACGCATGAGATTTTCCACAATGATCATATTAATAAGGTGTTTAGGTAACAAGTCGTCGTTGTTGAGATTAATGGGGATGCCTTCTATAAATCTGATGTGCTGGAACTTTAGGGATAGTTCAGTGTAAAGATATTGCCAGCAGGAATAAAGCCATACGATGTTGTTAGGGATCTGAGATAAAACACCGGGAGCATTTTCTACCAGTTTCTTTATAAAATAACTTTTACCGCTATTTGAGGGACCTGCTAAAACGCAGGAGAATGGGTGTTGCAGCCTGGTGTCCATAGCGGTTGGGTGTTTGCCCCTCTAATGTCTTTTAATAACCGTAAGGTAGTGTTTTGTAGTCATCGGTCAGGACCCTTTTATCAAACACTACTTGTAGGGTTTTATATAAAGGCTGTGTTGTAATTTCCTATTTTTTCTTGGACCTGACTATGCTGGGGAGATTTACGACTATCGCTTTATCATTGTCGCGATCGTTCGATGCGTAGTACTCATGCACCAGACCCTTCAAACTGTCAAAATTTATTTTAACTGTATTGCTTACATTTAAAGTGATACCTTTGACTTTCATGCAAACCCTGTTGTTGGAGGTTTTGTAACTGTAGCTCTTGGATCCTGAGGAGGTGTACTCGAGTATGTATTCATCCTTTTAGAGCTTGCTGGTCAAATCACCTAGATAATCACCTAGCGCAGGGTCTTCATCACCCTCTTTACTAACAAAAATAACAGAGTCGGTGTTGTGGTACAAACAGCGGTCCTGAAGCTTATCCAGCAACCTGTAAAGCTCTAGACGAGCGTGAGCGGTTGTGAAGCACAATATGAAAATGTTTATATTGTTACTAGTTGTGGGGTACTCTTTGGCGTATTTCCAGCATAGAACGGCTGTCTCATCATCGATAAATTCGCAACTGGATACATCGTAAGACGAAGCAAATAGATACTTAAAAAGATTGTCTGGATCTGTGACGATGGATGTGTTTGACAAGTTGGCACGCTGTGTGAATTTTCCCCATAAAGAATTGAGACAGAGCTTAGCTGCCATCTGGCGGAGTTAACCTTAATGAACTCCGGTCTCAACGTAATACCCTTGTGATTGTGGTAATCGGCGATGTACTTTTGCTTCGAGGGCTCATCGACGCACCAGTCGGGATACCCCAATGCCTCCTGTTTGTCTCTGAGAAACAAGTTGATGTACTCAGAAAAGAGTAGGGTTGTGGTGTGAGGAAAGTGCCAAATTTCCAGTATTTTAACGAGGCGATACCCTTTCTCGAGGGCCGTTTGTACCTCGATGGTACACCATGTCCCCTCCAGCAGCCTTTGCTCATCACTATGTCTACACTCGCTAGTCTGTTTACTTTCAGCGCACGTTCGACATAGGGGGAACATTAGCTCACCGTTGACTCTGTATGGAAGCACTGGGAAGTAAAGCTTTCGCCGAGGGTGGATTTGACACTTAACGAGACCAAAGTACTCATCTTTGGACTTAAAGTTCCTATATATGATCTTAAGATGCCCCACCGGGTACAACTTCACCTTGTTCACATACGGATACAGACTGGTGAAGTTGTAGTAGTGTATTTTCTCACCCTCACCAGTGACCCGGTACAGCTGTATGGCGCTTGTACGACCGCCGAATAAGGCGTCGCGGGGTTCCAACGGTGCTGGTAACTGACAGCTCTTAATGAAAGCGCTGAGTTCTGCATCTTTTGCTAGATCGTCTAACCACTCGTGCTCCCAGAGGGTTCTCAGAACAAAGCCGCTGTTTTCAATATACTGCGCCTTCGCCAGAGTACGACGATGCAGATGTTCAAACGTGGTGCCCTGCAACCTGTTAAACTCATGGGGTTTGTAACAGCGAGGACACCCGTGGTAAAAGCAACCGTTGAACTCAAAGGCGGTTGGTACCGTGTTAATTAATGCATACCCGTCTATGTAGTAACGGCCCAAGTGGTATTCGCCGCCTTGCAACTCGTGTTGGATGAAGATGTTCTCTTTCTCCGAGACATACATGAGCCACTGAATAGACGGGGTGGAGTAACGTTTCTGTTTACTGTTATAGAGGTCAGGTGGTACTAGAGCTATGGTTACAGGTTTTCAAAACATGTGCTGATAAATAGACATGCACATGGAAGCCAACATAATGTTCTTAAATGGGTCTAGGTATTTCACGATTTCTTTCCTCTTAAGGGATTTGGTTTTAATAATCCTGACCCGTTTCGTCAGCTCCACCACAACGTCTCTGAAAAGGTTGCACACTTTTCGCAAGATCATTACATCCGCCTGACAGTAAGCTTTCAATTCTGTTTGAAAATGAAACTGATTTTCACGATTTTCATTGTACCACTGTAAAAAGCTCTCTTTTTCAGACGGCATCATGTACTCGATGCCGTAACTGTCAGGCGGAGGCATTGGACCAATGTAATTCTGATTAGCCCATGTGTTAAAAAAGTGTGGGAATTATCCTTTACAGCCTTCAAAACCAAAGGCTTTTGGCAACTTACTCAACTTCATGGGGAGAAAATTCAAGGTGTCTATGAACCTAATTTCAAAAGGTATAACCTTTAACAGCATCAGTTTGGAGCCCTGGGTGATGAGCCCTACGGCCATCTTTTCATGAATCAGGTCCTGGTGAATAAAGAACGAATCGTACGCTTTCGAGTTGTGAGCCAGCATGGTATACTCGTAGTATTTTGGCTGCATGAGCGTGTTGAGGAAATTGTTCACCCACAACCTGCCTTCAAACTCCCAGTTTTCATCGGCTGTTAGATGATGAGCGTAAATGTAGTTGGGCTGGTGCACACCCGTCTCCTGCATACACTCTATATCGAATACGATCTAGTCTTCTGTTTTTTTCTGGGGTAAGCCTTCGAGCATGTAACACTTGTGTGCGGTTCCGGCTATAAAATATGCTTTATACCTGGGACATTGCATACCTTTACAATTGTGTTTGGAGGCCTTGTAGCGCCCGCAAGTCCGCCAGTCCGATTTACGTTCACACTGTGCAAGGCTGACGTGTACGTTCAAACAGTCTTGCGACCTACAAAACATCTTACACTTCGAACAGTTAACCTCTTGAGAGGCGTCGTCGACACATTTTGCGGTGCATTTCACACTGGTGTCTGGTCCGGTTGTTGTATATGTGGTTGCAATGCTCGCACACGTACTTGGCTCATAGAAAACCCTTCAGGTTCAAGATACCGTAAAAGTGGTTATCGTGATGGAGCACATAAACGGTCTTGTTTTTCACACGCTCATCGGTAGTGAAGTACTTCCAAGAACCGCTGTGGTATAGAACTTTTAACGTAAGGGCAAAATGATTCTCAAAAAGTCCCAGGTCCCCAAAATCAACCAGTCTGTCGGGCGGTATTCGGAGCGCCTCGTGGGCGTCCGCCACCATAGACAAAATGACGTGGTCTGGGGTAGCTCTGTCTATCAACAAATCCACGATGCTCGCCGCCAGGCACATATTGGTAGCTCCGGTGTTAAAGTCGAGCAACCACTGATATTTCGTGCCGATGATTTTACTATACATGACGCTCTTTAAGGTTCTAGAAGCACCGCCCTCACGACCCCTAACAATGAGGGCGATGATTCTGAAGGTCCCAGAAGCCAAAAATTCAGTCTTGCTCTGTAAGAGCTTAGACAGGTTTTCTAGAAACGTCACAGTGTCAAACACATCTCGAGACGACCGTCTGGTGAAGAGAGGACTGTTGAGACCCTGCCCCTGAAAACATAGCTGGAAGAAATCATTAGGCCCCACAGTGTGTAACAATCGTTCTATGAGCGTTTGTACAGCCTGGTGGATAGCTATAATACCCTGATCAGAGGACTTTATACGATCTAGGTTAACAAACCTAAACTCCTCATAATGCTCTGTAGCTTTAAACCGCTCTACGTAGCGACTATAACGTCTCACGCTCTCTAGAAACAATATATATCGGAAGTACCAGGTTGAAGATCTATACTAGAGAGGGGAACTCTCTGGAGGGTCATTTTGGGGTGTCAGACCATTGTTTAGGGAGCCTGTATTGTTTAGCCTCCGCACTGCGCATATTTTTGCTTTCTTTAATTTACTTAATAAAAGGCGCCACTGTTTGGCGCTATCAGCCCACTTTTTCTTCTTAACGACCCAACTGCTTTTAGGGAGTCTCTCACAGCCTGTTTGAACGATCTCAGTGACACACTCTGGAGTTGAACCCTCTAAGGACAATACTATAGGTCCCTCAGATGTATCTTTTAAGTGTTTGGGGTCTTTGAGTCGTCCTACCTGTCGCAGAGGGGATTCGAAGTTTGTGACTGTCCCTGTGTTCTCCCTGAAATGTATCTTTTGGGAACATCAATGGTGTGTTTTAGACGCTGCTGGCAATGTCTTTGGAACTTGAAGGTGTTCTATATGATTTTTAGTTTTGTGCAAGAAACGCAGGGCTTTAGTTAGTACAGCCCCTACATTTTTGTTATATTTAGGACCCCTGAATGTTGAACCATTGCGCCATAGAACGCTTCTCGGTCCTAGTCACGCCGGCATCACTCCTATGTCCATTGCGGCTGCTTCATAGGCCTGGATAACCTCGGTTCTGCACTGCTCCAGCCTCTGGATTACCTCTCTCGGAAGAGCCCTCAGGGGTTGCTTCCCTTCTCCAACATGCCTCGGTTTTAACGACTTAGAGCGGAGCAATGCTTTTAGCATTTCTTACAGCCCCTTGGATGTCTTTAATATATGTCTCTAGTACATTCTTAGGGTGTAAAATATCAAGTTCAGGGACGTCTGCTGTCTCACTATTAACAATGCTTTTGTGTAGATTGGGACTTTGGGGGTTAAAAAAACCAGTGTCCCAGTGTGAACACCCTGGGACTTCAGAGGTCTGAGAGTCGCTAAAAGACGTGTCAAAACTATGGTTTTGACCTTCGCTCCAACCTAAGCTACGGTCGGGGTATGTTGAGGCTGCTGACATTATTATTACCCTGGACATGGGGCTGGTAGGGTCATACGGTCCAGGAGGTGTGGGAGGTGACAACAGGTCTGGGAAACTTAATTGGTTATCGTAGTAACCCAAGGCCTCTGTGGTGTAGGCTTCATAGGGACTGTGTACCTGTGTTTGCCCTTGTTCGTGGTCTACAAAGTGCGCGGCTGCTGTTGGGATTTCAGAACTCTCCGGTCCACCCTTTGAGAAGGTCAAAACATTGGAAGTAAGAGGTCTGCTCCGCCTGGTCTGTTTCAGGATCGCCACCCTCGGGTTCTTGATCGTTATTTATATATGGTTTTGGGGTTACTCCCCCGGGAAGAACGTAGGTATTATCAGCCACAGGTGTTGAACAAATAGAGAGTCCCCGGTTCTGTGCATTTGCCTCAATGGTAATGTTCTTTTTTTTATAATGAGTCTAGAGGATCTGTTTGTAGGACTGTCAGCGCTTGCTTCTGCCTCCTATACTTCCGGGAAAGTTTGTTCACTTTTGGTTGTACTTCTGATTGGAGACCCCCTTCAATGGGTTTACAATGTCCTTGTTGATGTATGACGGCGCTTGGTAGCGCACATTCTTCGGAACCCATACAGGGTTGCTGAAGTGTGAAAAATGTAGGAGTGTTCAAAGGGTCTTGTGTAGGCATCACACGGATAATGGTGTTGTTGCTGTATGATGTATGATGTACCTGGTTCATTTAGAGTTGCGTCACTCTCAACGCTAGCCGGTACCCGGACATTTTGAAGATTCATGGTGATATCCTCGAGACTGTGTGCGCTGTGTTTATTTAGCCCTACCGAGCGACACAGAGCTATGATGCCTTTAAGCATAGTAGCTCTAACTTTAAAGGGGACAACACAGCCCCTTGCAATATACCGTGTGGCAAGGGGGTGGGGCCGTCCCCATAGATAGCTCAAACCAGCCCAAACTGGGCTGGAAACTTGTTCCAGGGCAGCGGCCATGTTTTTTAGCTTGCCGCCGCCCTGGATGTTGCAGGGAGCCCTCTTGGAGGGCTCCGGACTAGTGGCTGCCCCACAGCTCCACCATCACCTCACAACAGCAGGTAGGAGACAGCCGCTTCACATGAGAGCAAAGTGGCGGCTCCATTCCTTATTCTTTGTAACAACGGGACTTTTGCGGTCCGGTTGTTGTATTTTTACGGGACTGGGATGGTCCCGCTGCTATTAGAATACTGTGAGGAGCCTCCACCTCGCATGAGAGTGAGGCAAAGGCTCCTTACATTATTCTAATAGCAGAGGGACCATAGCGGTCCCGCTGCTGTATTTTTATGGGACCGGGACAGTCCCGCTGCTATTAGAATAATGTAAGAGCCTTCGCCTCGCTCTCATGCGAAGCGGCGGCTCTTACATTATTCTAATAGTTACGGGATCGTCCAGGTCCATTAAAAAATACAATAGAGGGACCGCGACGGTCCCGCTGCTTTTGGAATAATGTAGGAGCCGTCCCTTCGCATGAGAGCGAAGCGGTGGCTCCTTATATTATTCTAATAGTTATGGGACCGGGCCAGGTCCATTAAAAAATACAATAGAGGGACCGTGACGGTCCCGCTGCTATTAGAATAATGTAAGAGCGGCCGCATCGCGGCTACTTATATTATTATAATAGCAGCGGGACCGTCGCGTTACCGCTGTTGGTGTAATTTTCATTTAAAAAGCCTCAGGGGGCTGCAGCCTTGCTCAGAGGCAATGGCCCCCGGAGGCTTTTTAAATAAAAAGTACACCAACAGTAGTGGGTTCCAAAGGGGTTCCACTGCTGTATTTTTATCTAATAAAGCATAAGGGATCACAACTGCAGATCCCTTATGCTTTATTAAATGAAAATTCAACAGTTGAACCCCAGCTGGTATGTTAGAATATGCCAGCCATTCCCACGCCAAACACTAGTACAATCATTTAGCAGTGCCAGTGCATGCAGGTTTGTCCTGTTGTAATAAGCATAATGAAACGTAATTCCACCTTCCCCCTAACCCGCAAAGTCCTGTTCTACACAGACTTCTCTCTGAAGTGTATTAATTAAATAAAAGTCATAACCTGCGCAAAAACCTAAATATAAAAATGCATTGTAAATATTTGGCAGTTACTTACCTGTAGTATCTGCTGTTCTCCCCCTACATTCTGGACTACGTCCTTTTGGGCCATTTTAGGTTTCTTGGGGTAGGGTCCTGAAATAACTCTGCGCTGGGTGCAACTCCAAATTGGTGAGGACTTAAAATTGTCAAAAATGGGTGAGTGCCCAGAGTTACTGGGGTTTTTTCTATACCTATGATGACTGTTAATTATTCACATATAACGCTTTAGAGAGTGTCCTGTTAACCATACTATGGGAATAGTGATGCCTGTCAGAATGTCATATCAAAGGTTGTCTTGTGTCACAAACCTCACAATCTCTGGTCATAAATTCCAACCATCCTTGACATTTTGACAGCTCTGGGACCCTTCAGATTTGTTTGTGTAGGTTTGATGCTTTGACAAATACTCTCTGATTTAAATCATCCTCAGGCATTGTGTTTGTTGCAACTGTTTACGTAAGACTTTCAAGGGTCCATTCAAAGTTTTCAGCTCGACAGCCGTGGAGTGTCTCTGACATGTTGGGACTGATTTTCAGCTACCTCCGACAGTCTGTTTGTTGTAGCTGTTTACACTAAGCTTTCAACTGGACCAATCAAAGTTTTCAGCTTGACAGATGTGAAGTGTCTCTGACATGTTGGGACTGATTTACAGCTGCCTACAACAGTCTGTTTGTTGTAGCTGTTTGCATGGTGATTTGACACTATTGTTTGACTCTGCCCTTTCCTAACTCTGTGTTACTCATTCTGTGACACTTGATGGGAAGCTTTAACAGGTTTGTGCATTTTGTTTACGGGTTCCTTTTTAAACCATCCCACTTCTTATTTATTTTTTTACTTCCCACTGCCAGTCCCCAACCTCCGTGTTAGTCAGTCCTGAGGCACCCTGCCCATTCACACATACCCTTTGCTCTGCTGAGACAGTCAGCACAGCTCTTAACATGCCCCAACAAACCCCTGTTAGACTCACACACTACGCAAAATGTTAGGGCTGTAATTTTACACATACCTTAACACAGCCAGACTTACCTTGATAGATCCACACACTACGCAAACTGTTAGGGCTTTAATTCTTCACAACCCTCTGACAACCTGAACATGTCCGGGCACACAACCACACAAAGGCTCTTAGGGCTGTCAATCACACAGACATGTGACAGGCACAGTGATTGATTGACAACCTAGGGGCAGGTCATACACGTCATTGCCTACGTCATTGCTCATGTCACTGCTTACGTCATCACGGGCGTGGCACCTGTCAAAAATAGTTTGATGGAAAGTCTACCCTTATACTACAGACGTGGTGTGGAAAACGCAGATTTCCTACATTTGTCTTGGGATTGCACGCTGATTCGGGCATACTGGAAAGAAGTTGCAGAAGCACTTTCAAGCATGACTGGTCAGACCATCCAGCTGAAGCCACAGCTGGCCCTGCTGGGACATACTGTAGTTTTTGAGAGTTAGAGCTGGAAATATGTGGCTCTGGTCCTCCTCCTGGCCAAGAGAAAAATAGCGTCTAGATGAGGCAGGGGACGAGTGCACAAATTTACAGAGTTACCACAAGACCTCATATACTGTAGGGACCAATTAATTACCTATGCTGAGCTCCTTCCCATGGATTCAAGACTCCAAAATATTTCGGGCCCCTTGCAAACGTACCTCTTAATTACAAGACTTAACTGTACAGAAGTTACTGACCCCTTTACATTATCTGATCACACTCAAACGACAAAGAAATAGAGCTCCCTTATGGATCCTCCAGCCGCTAATGCTCTTCATTGGGACACATTTTGTTGGTAATAAACTCATGACATGCAACTATGCCCCCATCATTATCAACCCTGGCTAGGCACCTCACTTAAAAAACAATACATTGACGGCTCATGTTTAATCTGCTGTTTGCATTTCTAGATAACTTTGCCTACCCTTCTGCTGGGAGGTCTGAGTGGATGTTCCTTAGTGGCGTATCCTTCTAGCATACTGTGAATGTGACGATCTCTAACAAATGTATAATGTCTCAATGTGCGTTGTATGCATGCTGCATCAGTACAATGTTCTGCTTATTTGTTTCTATAACTTCATTTAATTTTAATTAGAAAATATAAATAAAACTTGAAAAAAAGAAATGTTCCCAACAGCTGCTACATATACACGCATAACTGGATTAGTTGGGAGTTTTCTAACAATGAACAGCACAAAATTCAACTTGTGTGAGTTCCAAATTAGGATTAGCATTTTCCTTAAAGTTCACTGTACGTGGCTGTGATCCCGGCTTGTTTATTTTGTGGTATTGTATTTATTTATTTTTTGTGCACCTGAATATTTCCAGCTGAATTTCTATTAAAGTGCCTGACTGCTACACCGAATCTACGAGTCTTCAGACATACATGCATCCCACCATACTCTGGGGATAAATTTATTGATATTAATGATTATTGATATTGATAATCATTTCTAAAGCACAAAGAAAGCCCAAGGGCGTCTTGGTGGAAAAGTAGGTAACAAACTGTTATGTGATAGAGAGAGAATAGAGAGAACTAAAGAGTGGTGGAATAAAGCCAGGCTTTGAGATGTCTCATAAAAATGCTTAAATATGGCTGACCTCTCAGATGCCTAGACAGCTGATTCCAGAGTAGGCAGAAGGAATGGACAAAATTCCTTCCACCCAAAAAAAACATTTTGGGGTTTTGGGGACGCTCTCCTTTTTAGATGTTTTGAAATGCAGACTTCTGGTTGGAGTATACCATAACAAGTTTCCTATAAGTACTCTGTGCCAGTATCACAGAGAGCTTTGTGCACTGTATCTATTGCTTTAAAGGCCACTGTCTTTTTTAATGAGAGCCAATGAAGCTTCTTAAATGCCTTGGAGACTGATGGGAATTTCTGAATTTTCTTGAGAAGCCTGGCCTCTGTATTTTGCAACCTCTGCAGTTTACTTAAGCGTCCTTGTTGAATGGCCAAAGAAAGGACATTTCAATAATCAAGTCTTGACAAGACTAGAGAAAAAATGACTATCTCCTGTAGCTAAAATGGAATGAAAGGTAAAATTGTCTTCAGGCCTTTTAGTAGGGCAAAACAAGATGAGGTAGGTTTGTTAATCTGATATATGTAAGAGTGCTGTGCGTCATAGATTACCCCCAGATTCCTTACTTTGGGTACCGGCGTGGGGAGAGAGCTCAACGAGTGTGGGAACCATGCCATGTTCCGCAAAGAGGTGTCCTTCTCAAAAAGAAGCACTTCCATTTTCCCTGAATTTAGGTTCAGGCAGTGACTGCTCATCCAGTAGACTATTGCTATCATGCAGTTGTTAAAATGGTGTGCCACCTTTTCCATGTTACTTGTGATTGACACTGTGGGCCTGATTACAACTTTGGAGGAGGTGTTAATCCGTCCCAAAAGTGACGGTAAAGTGACGGATATACCACCAGCCGTATTACGAGTCCATTATATTCTATGGAACTCGTAATACGGCTGGTGGTATATCCGTCACATTTGGGACGGATTAACACCTCCTCCAAAGTTGTAATCAGGCCCTATGATCTATGTGTTGTAAGCATAGCAGATGTGTGAGAATCCAAAGGACTGGATCAGCTTGGCTAGGAGAGCCACGTAAATATTGAAAAGCGTAACGATGACCTTTGAGGGACGCTGCATTGCAAGCAAAAGGAAGAAGAAGTGAACTCCCCAAAAGTGACCGATTGTTGCCTGTCAACGAGGAATGAACAGAGGAGATCATAGGCAGAGACACTGATCCCTATATCAATAAGGCATTCCTTCTGTACCACATGACTCACAGTGCTGAAGGCAGCAGATAGGCCCAGGAGGACCAATGGAGCCTTTCCTTTGTTGACCAAGATGTGACAAATTTCTTCAGTGGACACTACCAGTGCTGACTCAGTGCCATGGCCCTTCCTAAAGCCAAAATGAGCTCCATCTAAAATCCCATGATGATCTAAATACTCTGAGAGAGCAATTTTCAAATGCCTCTAAAGGATCATTTTCTGGAATAGGGGGGGATTGAGGGAGAGTGTTTAGAGCAAGGGGAGAATAGAAGCTTGTATCCATTCTGCTGCAACAATTCCAACGTAAATGATACTGTTCAGTACGGTAGCGAGACAAATGGGTACTGTTTCTGCTATATCGTGGAGAACTTTTGGTGGGCAAAGGCCGGAAGGGGCTTGTGATTTAGTGCAATCAAGTAGTTCAATCACTCGATCGATAGTTATGGACAGAAAACTTGTGGAACTTCTAGTTACATTGTCCTAGGGTATTGTGCCATAATATTAGAGCGCTGGAGGTCCAACTTGCATTAAAGATCCCATAGATGGGTTCTACTTTGGCCATTAGAAATTCTGCTAGCTTATTGCAATGTAGTTGGCTCATAATCAGGCTATTAGCCGCAGATGGGCAAGAGAGCACCTGGAAAGTTTTGAAAAGTGCATTGGAGGACATTTTTGCCAAGTTAATTTTTTCGGTGAAGTAGAAGAGATTTCTCTCCTAGAATCATAATTTTAAATTCCATTAATACTAAATACTAGTTTCTACCTAGCTCTTTCCTCTAAACATTAATTACTCCTCTGAAGTTTTTCCTATCATCAGCATTGCTGTTTCATCACTCTGAGTTTGGAAGAGAACCAAGGTGCTGTAGTCCGGCTTCCATAATTGTTGACAGGTCTAGTAGGAGTCAACTTGTCAACTGCCTCATCCAAACAACCTAGTTTGCAGCAGCTAGATTGGGATCACCCGAGGGTGGGATGAGTCACCTCTAGCCTCTCTGTAAGTTTTAACCTATCAATCTTATTCCAGGCTCTAATTATTTTTCCCTGACCTATTTAATTCCCTGGAAGTTTAGTAACTGGTATGTTCAGGCCACAACTGTGTGTGATCAGAATAGGTAATTGGAAGAACAGCTTCCAACTGTAGATCAGGATGATTAGAAAAAATACCATCTAGGGTATGTCCTGCTGAGAATCTGGCTGTACTCACAAGTTGTTTTAAGTTCAAGCAACTCATATTGTCAACAAGTGAAGCTGCTTCTCTGTTGTTATAATTGTCCGCATGAAAATTGAAGTCACCTATTATGGTATAGTTAGCATACTGCATACATGACTCTACAAAGTCACTTAGGGCCCCTAGGGATTTAGCTTTGGGACCTGGGGGTCTATAGATCAGTAAGCCATAAAACAATGCAATTGTTTATTTTACATTTGAAAGAGAGTGCTTCATTATCTGTTATTGTAGACGACTCACATATAGGGGGTCATTAAGACTTCGGCAGAAGGAAAAGCCCGTCTGCCAAAGACCCGATGGATAGGTTGCCGCCAGTGCAGCAGCCTTCCCTCAGGCCCCATTACGAGTTTCCTGCAGAGTCAGCGGGCGAAAACGGTGTTTCCGCCCACTGGCTCAGTGGGAAACTGCCTACAGGATTGTCTCGGGCTCATTATAGAGCTGGCAGCAATGCTGTAGTGCATAGGGTGCACCAGTACCCATTGCAATGTTCACTGTCTGCAAAGCAGACAGTGTACATTGTGATGGGGCTAGCCATGGGACCCCAGCACTGCTAATGCCAAGTGCATGGGCAGTGCAGGGCCCCTCTGGGGCCCCTTACACTCTGTCTCCACCAGCCTTTTCATGGCAGTGCTACCACCATGAAACCGCTGGTGGAGAAGGGACTCATAATTCCCAGGGCAGTGCTGCAGCACTGCCATGGTGGACTAGGACTGCCAACACCGCCAGACTGACTACAAACTCATAATCTGGCGGTGCAACCACATTCTGGTCTCAAAACAATCGTACACCCTCCTGCGACTCACTATTAGCAAGAGAAGCCCTTACAATGCTCCTTCCTAATATCGACTTGCAAACCCTATTTTGCAAATCTGTAATAGATTAAAAACTTGCAAAATAGGGTTTGTACATGCCAGAGGCTGTTTTAGCAGTCACAAATGGGCCGAATCACCATTTGGGACCGTTAAAAATGGTTGCACATCTGGCCCCATGTAATTGTGATATATTATCTCTAAAGGGTTATGTCGCTTTTGCACCACACATAGGGTGCAAGGAGGACACAACCCTTAAAATAAAATGTAGCTAGCCACATAAAGCCATCTTCGATTCCCCTGAGTGCCTGGGTAAATCCAGAGTAATGCAGCGCAGCTCAAATATCTGCATTGCATTACTCTGCCCCAGGGAGGTGTTCTATGGGTAGTGCGTGGGTGTTTCCACACAACACACATGAATTTTGATGCAGTCCTAGATTTACCAAAAGTGGCAGATATGGGAATGCGCCAACACTGCTACGCCTCCCCAGGTGAGGGGGTAACGAGGAGAAATATGTTTAGTTGTCCTTGTTTTTTCATCTTTCTATCAGTGCTGCAATCTTCAGCACACATAGAAAAATAAAAACACCTCAGGGGATTGTTTTTGTGCAGGAAGACGGCTTTTCCTGCACAAAAACTATTTTGCTCACAATGCAGGCACCCTTTCACCCTGATTCAAGAATGCCTGTGCTGGATCTAGGCAGCGAGTTGTGCTCCAGCGCTGAGAAGAGGCGGGAATGCGCTGTATAATGTTAGATATGGCATATTCTTGCCATTTCCATGTCACGGACCATAGCAAGGTGACTTACAGCACTCCCAGCACTGTGCTGCACTACGAGGTCCTGTTGTTTTGCCACCCTTGGGGGACCGGACTCAGGCCCATATTTATACTTTTTAGCACTGCATTTGCGTCAGTTTTTGATGCAAAAGCGGCACAAACTTACAAAATAGAATTATATTTTGTAACTTTGTGCCGCTTTTGCATAAAAAAATGACGCAAATGCGGCGCTAAAAAAGTATAAATATGTCCCAGGAGAACTAGCGGCAGGAGGGCCGGCCCAGTCTTTCAAGTGTGCCCGGAAGCACTTTAAGTATGTGTACAGGTCCCACTGCGCGGGTCCCATTGTTTGGAATCAAAGACCTTATAAAAATGAGTCACTACTACCGGACAGAGACCGAGCGAAGTGCGCGCCCATCTGGGACTGTCTGCAGCCGGAGGAACCCAGGCCAGGCCCGCTCTCTTGGTCCCGGGGCAGAAATTATGATAACTAGGGCTGCCCAGAGCTGCTGACTCTGCCTACACATTGCTTAGAGGCTTGTCCTCATTAAATTCTATTTTTGTTCATGCGCTTTTTTTTTGCCCCCCCCACTCTTTATTCATTGGGTTACCTCATGGTGGCAATATGGGGAAGCATAAAGCCCGCGACTGTACTCTAGCATCTGCCTCGGCTGCGACCTCCTCGACTATGGACGCATTTCTCACCCATGCCTTCAAATTAATTAGCAATGTATTGTGTTGGCTGAACATCGCCTTTCCCTGTCCTCGCATCCAGCTCAGCAAGAAGCTCCTTCAGCCAGTCTTGAACCTCCGGTGGTAAGATCTGAATCCTTTCTGTCTAACAAACAGGGGCCTCCCGAGCAAGATCATGCACTATTGGTGCTTGATTCCTCGCCCCAGGTCTCAGTGTACTCCAATGCCATTGGTGCCAGACATTGTTGTGTCCAATCCACCAGCCTAGAGTACAGGGGGGAAAAAGAAAGAGGCATGAGAAAGCAATTAACTCTAAGGGCTTAAGGATAGATGAGAGGTCTCTTCAGGATAGGGGGCAGGAGATCAGGGTCTTAAGCTGGCTTCTGTGGAGGATGCCTTTTCTTTGCTCTGGACTGTAGGTTAAAACCCATACTGGAATGGTTAGATGTAATTCAATTGTAGCTTAAAAAGCTTGCTTCCTTGGGGCCTGAAAGGACTTATCATCATGATGGCCACTTCATGGCGACTCCCTCTACTGCAGTTTCCCCAGACATCGAGCAAAGGAACAAGAGAGAAGGCACAACATCTTGCCACTCTCTATCTGACTTCATGTTGCATGTTCATTCAGAATATTACACATAAAGTTCAACAAGGTAAGATGGTTAGCCGAAATCGAAGAGCACATAGTGATCCCCTGCCTATAAACACTTGTAACAGCTTTAACAATCAATCAGTAGGCGCAGTGAAGCCTGGGAAGGCCACCTTTGCAAAGGGACATTGTGAAGGGGATTCTGGTTCGGTGTGCATGGGCCAAAGTAATGATACCCCTTTGCCCTGCCCACACATCCCACCAGAATGCACACTGTATATAATCTACTGACCAATGTCACTAAAGTCATTCTTACACAGGATGGGAAGCCACCTCAACAGTCCGGGCAATCTCGCGAGAGAAGTCATTTCTACAAGGAGGGTCTCATAAATAGGCCTTCTGCCTAAAACCATGTTTGGTGATTGTGTGATAGTTAACTTTAGATCTCCTACTTTTGTCTAGGCTTTGCTATGTTTACTTAGTCGCTCCCCTACAAATCCAGAAGGTATAAAAGTTTACCTGCTGGATTTCTTTTATCCTCCATGGGCACAAAAGCTATTGGATAGGGGGCTACGATTCCCGTTTACCTTCAATGAGGCGCAACCCGAAGACATCAAATTCGCATTATGATTTTTCACTTCCCCTTTCTAATAGGTTTGACATCTTGCCATCCCTGGAGCAAATAGACTGACTTCTTGCTTCTTGCACACAATTTGATATTACTTTTAGATTATGTTCAGTGGGTAGGCCAAAATTTCCTACATTCCTGTGCCACAATTCACATTCATTTATTGACCATGTGCTGATTTCTAGGACACTCTTAGAGGCATTTGTGAGGTGTGAAGTTAAGGCCTCATGTTTAAGTGACCATAACCCACTCGTAGTTGACCTCAGGCTGATCTCCATCAGGGAGAAACATTTTGTTTCTCAGCCCCAGATTGACTACAGCTGATAAAGGCCTGAACGTTAAATGGGAAAAGGTTGACAAAGAAGCTTTCTATAGGGACCTGGTTTCACATAATCACTCAGACATAGACCTACTCCTGCAGGAGGGCTCTAACCCCCAGAAGTCATAGCCGCATCTGCAAGGATAATTCGTTACATGGCAGATAAACTGTCTAAAGCACCCCCTAAATGTAGGGATAAACTAAGGTGGTTTAGTAGGGCCTGTTCCAAAACCCAAAACGTGCATTAAAAAAATGCCTGCAGGACCACCTAGAAGTAATCCAGCCAAAGGAAATTGTATAAAGAGGCCATTTCAAGTAGGAAGGCTGAAATGAGGGCAAAGGCATGGGAAGATTTATGAATAGCTAGTGCCCTGAATGATTCCCGAGGTTTTTGGCAGGTTGTAAACTTGTAAAAACCCTTAGGTGAGGTAGTGCCTAAAGTAAATTGAGTCATCTCTAGTAGTGACTCATTTTTCTGGGGTCTTTGGTTCCAAAACATCTTCTCCTCTTCCGGGCTCTAAAAAGGAAATTACTTGTGAAGTGAGTGTAAGTCAAGCACTTTGTAGGGCCATTGCAGTCTTCGATGTTATTTTAGCTGCCCCTCAGGCAAAGACCCCTGGCCCAATAGGGTCCCAGCGGATGTTTTTAAATTCCTTCTTGAGTTCTGGACCCATGTACTGTTCAGTGTTATCCATTGTGCAATAACAGGGCCTTTAGTTAAAACTTGGCAAGAGGCTATCATCATTCCCATGTTCAAAAAAGGAGATAAGAGTTTATCACACTGTTATCATCCGATATCTTTATTAGACAGCACGGTTAAGATCTTAGTCCTGCTGTCTAAACTGGAAACCTGGGCTACAGAGACACAGGTCCTCTTGGATTTACAGTTTGGCTTCCACCCAGTCTCGGGAACTGGTGAACAGCCCCTTAACCTCTCTTTAATTATTTTAAAGTACACCAAAGCCAATGAAGGTGCTGTACCTCTTACATTTATGGACCTAGCCTGAGCTTTTGATACAGTAGACCGTTCAAAACTCTGGTCTGTTATGCTTGAGCTGGGGATTGACAGTGCAATCATCTCCCTTTTGCGCAGGCTTCATGGATGCACCACAGCCCGAGTGCGCTATAGAAGAATAGGGGATCTCACTCAGTTTTAATCACCCATGGGGGTGAGACAAGGCTGCATCTTGGCTCTTTTATTTTCCTTATTTATATTAGTTATTTGTGTGATTACCTGCTGAAGTCAGGAAGCGACATACCCAAGTTGAATTCCAAGGAAAATCCCATGCTGCTTTATGTGGACAATGCTGTTCTCATTGCATGAATAGCTAACGCTTTGCAGCTTCTTTTAGATGCTTTTAATAAATTTATGGAGAGCTTAGGGCTGAGAGCTAATTGTATCAGGTCCTTTGTGATGAAGTGGGGCCCTAAACTGTCCCAAAAATAATTTTGCTGGAGAGGAGATCATGAAAATCCCCAACTTTACTTACTTGGGCATTTCTTTCGATATTGGTCTTAATTGGAAGTTTTTACTAAATGTGAGAATCATGCAGTTTCAAAGGTCAATAGAAGCCGTTTTTAATATTTACCAAGTGGGTGGGCCATAACCCGGTGTGGAAATTCTCTGCATTTTCAAAAGTAAATGTGTGCCGTGGCTTCATTTTCGCGAGAGTCTGGGAATATGCTAACTGTAAAGTCCTGCAAATAGTTGAGAATACATTTCTGAGAAGTCTGTTGCCAGTACCGCAGTCTACTTCTGCGCTGTTCTGTCATGACGAGGTCGGGCTACACATCATAGTTGATTGTGTTAGGCTGCAGCCACTGTTATTATGGCACAGGATGTGGAGTAACCCGGAAGCGCAGCTATGCAGAACCATCATTGTGGACTTCATGACTCTTGACAAATGTTTAGTCATCCTCTGGTGGAGGTACCTTAAAATACGTTTTGAGACCGTTGGTAGCCCCGCTTTTTATCATAACCCCGATAGTTTAGTTTCAATTTTTTCTAAGCAGATGAACTATCTTTTTATACAACATTACTGTAGGACTTGGGGACGGTACAGTGAGTACCCCCGATAGTTTCCCAGCGTGTCAGGCACTTTATTTGCAGATTATCGCCAAGGAGAGACGTAGGTTTTTATTGACCAGGTTTCGTCTCCAAACAATCTGTTTTCTGGTCACTTTCTCTTATAAATGCACTTGGTTTTCATCTCTTCCTCCTTGCCACTGTGAAATTCCTGCAGAACAAAGCACAATGCACTTTATATTGTTTTGCACTTTTTACACTGCTCAAAAAAGACAGTTCCTACGTCCTGTTTTGAGGGCATCAGTTTTTAAATCGCATGTTGCTGCTTTTGCATATTCGCACCAGTTGGGCAATAATTCGTGCTAACAAATGCTTTGAAAATACGCCCTAGATATTGATATGTGTTTACTGCTGCATTTTATTCTGTTTTTAATATTTGTGAGTGTTTTTGTGACTTTTATGGTGTAAGCGAGCCGAATCAAGTATTTTGAACTGAACTGACGTTTTGATAAATGTGCCCCTTGGTTCTTATGACACTGTTGGTTATAATACAAGCCATCACTTTTATTACAGTCTTGGCCTGAACTCTGAACTATGATCTCCTGACCGCCATAGAATTAATGAGCCATTGTGCCTAGTTATTTTTTTATAATAATTCATTCAAATTGTTTTTACAACTGGTTACCTCATCATCATATTATACATCCCAAACCACCTCATTTTTAAATTACTTTTACCATCCCATACCTCTGCCGCTACACACCCCGAAATACTAAAAACACCCTTACACCCAATACCCCTACTCACTCTCACCCTTTAAACACTTGTACCACCCACTAACTACTCCTACCCACCCCTACTTCTAAAATAACCTTACCATCCCATACGTCTACCCGCCCCTACACCCTAAAGCACCCTTACCACTCAATGTCCATACCCACCCCAAAACCCTAAAACTATCCTTGACGCCCATTACTCTTACCCACCACTAAACCCTAAAGACACTCCTATCATATAATACCTCACCTACCTCTAAACCCTAAACCCTTAAAACACCTTTACCACTCAATACCCCTACCCACCCCAATACCCTAAAAACACATATATATAAAACTATAACTCATGCACGAAAGCCATGAATTATGGTTTCTTAACATAAGTATAACTATAACTGCTGAATTTCTACAGTTTTGTGTGGGTAAAACGTGAACATAACTATAATGTCCCTGGAACCTTTGTTTTTCAATATATATACATATATAGTTATAGTTATACTTATGTTAAGAAACCATAACTCATGGCTTGAAGTTACTTTCCTGCTTTCCTGCACGAGGTATAGTTTTTTCAGATAAATATAGATATAAGTATAATTACAACTGCGGAATTTTCAAAGTGCTGTGTGGCTAATACATAAACCTAACTCTGTAGCTTTCTTTTTTCAGTGAATTTCTATGTTTATTTAATGTAAAGTAATATATAAATACTGTACATTAATAAAACCCATGCAGTGTATGGCTGAACTTGCCAGTCCCTGCCACCAACCACCTTCCCCGCATGCACCCAACCCCACTCTGCAGTGGGAGTATGGTGTGTGAGAGGGTAAGGTTTTTTTTGCCATTGCCCTTCAGGACCTCAGATCCATCATGGATTTACACTGGGAGTCGTGCTGTGTGCCCCAGTGGAACCACGGATCTGCCCCAAAAAACAAAAAAAATATTTGTTTTGCCCATGAGTGTCCTACGGGGTCAGGATACCGCTCTCTTGACTGCTTATCTGGGTTTTTAATTATGTTTTCTCCCAAGGGGTGCAGCCATGAAACAAAGTGATGGTTGCAACTGTACTTTCAAATTGTAGCCAGCCAATCAGGGCCTTGCTTTTTGCACGGATGCAATGCCCTACATATCTATCTTTTTCCTTTTTATAATCCAAAACTGCTGAACAGACTTACACAATATTACAAAAAGCCCGATCTGTGGACCAAGATCTAGCTTCCTGCCAATATGCTGTCATTCTGTTCAGCGAATCGGGCTGTAAAATGGGGAAAAAGCCTTTTGGGACCCACATGTTTCTCAGTCCTTGCTTGACGAATAACCATGACAATTTTCAGACAGCAGCTAAAGTAACTTGTACACTATTTTTGAAAGTTTGGTCAAGATTCGTCTAAGGGCACCAAAGTTATTAGCAAACCAAAAAATGCTTTATCCATGGAAATGTTGGTCCTAACTATAACTACCTACTGGCAGTAGATATATATTTTTATTTATTTTACCTGCTGACAGTCGCCAGTAAGCAGTTATAGTTGGGTCTGCTTTTCAATAGACAGAGCATTTTTTGGTTTGCTAACAAATAACTTTGGTCCCATTTGACGAATCTTCACAAAACATTCCAAACAAAAATCCTCCACCTCAGTGTCTTCCTGGAATGTTTTTAGGTGATCCATCAAGCGGGGGCCAAGAAAAAAGGGGGGTCCCAAAATGTAAAATCCCTATTCATTTACTATAGAATTCTTCAAGGAAGGTTTTAGCAACAACTGCTGAATGGAATTACACCAACTTTGGCTGGAAGCTAGATTTCTGTTTGCAAACTTTGCTTTTTGTGATTTCATGTAAATCCATTCAGGAGTTTTTGAGAAGTTAAGGGTGACATTTTTTTTATATTTTGACATTTGGGCTTGCAAGAGTCTCACAACCCTCCTGTGAGAGGTCAAGTAAAAAGTGGAGCCCTGTGACTGGTCGAGAGGCTAATTGTTCCCTTGAACTTTCGCTCTCTTGTGAGTTCTGCAAGCATTCTGATTGGCTGGCTGTTGAACTGTTAGAAATGAAATGGTGGCCATTACTGTTCATAGTGAAAAAATGAAGGTATTGTGAAAATGAAGTAAAAAAGCTGTATGAGGTGGAAGCATAAGGGCATGCAGTCCCCCTAGATTTAGCGAGATGTTTAAGGAACAAAATAAATAGTTGCGATCTTGTGAGACTCTCACGGGATCGTAAAAACAAAACAATAGTGGGGTGTAGCAAATCTATCCCAAGAGGAAGGTTTCAGTACAGAGGCTAGTGTGTTTGAACAGTCCAATGATGGCACCCTATGACACAGAGTTATCATGCATTAAATATAGTCTGAATGTTTGAGCTTGCAAGACTCTTGCAGGAGCTAAACAAATATATGAGTGAGAGGAGGTGTTTGTGTGCTTCTGCTCTTGTGAGAGTCTTGTAGGTGTCAGTATTAAAAAAAGAGATGTATACCATGAAATAATCACATAATGTTGCAATAGGTTGGCTCTGACAAGAGCATTAATGTTTATAGTGTTTATAGTGTGTAATGTTTAGTTGCACATAGAACTTGATGCATTCCTTAATGTTTTTACGGACGATCCTGATCTCTTCTATATTGAAGTGCACTGCACCTCACCTGCAGATTCTTAGCATATGAAACAAGATGTTGTTATGTGATATCGATCCAATGCCATGGTCACAAACTAATGCAGGTACTGTTTTACTGAAATCCTTCCTGGATTTCTCAATCTTAGGACAAGCATTTTTGACCTTTGACATTTCTGCTTTTGACATATGTAGGAAGTTGGCTCTGTATGCACTATTTCAAAGTAAGGAATAGTATGCACAGAGTCCAAGGGTTCCCCTTAGAGGTAAGATAGTGGCAAAAAGAGATAATACTAATGCTCTATTTTGTGGTAGTGTGGTCGAGCAGTAGGCTTATCAAAGGAGTAGTGTTAAGCATTTGTTGTACATACACACAGGCAATAAATGTGGAACACACACTCAGAGACAATTCCAGGCCAATAGGTTTTTGTATAGAAAAATATATTTTCTTACTTTATTTTAAGAACCACAGGTTCAAATTCTACATGTAATATCTCATTTGAAAGGTATTGCAGGTAAGTACTTTAGGAACTTTGAATAATCACAATAGCATATATACTTTTTACATAAAACACATATAGCTATTTTAAAAGTGGACACAGTGCAATTTTCACAGTTCGTAGGAGAGGTAAGTTATTGTTAGTTCTTGCAGGTAAGTAAACCACCTACGGGGTTCAAACTGGGGTCCAAGGTAGCCCACCGTTGGGGGTTCAGAGCAACCCCAAAGTCACCACACCAGCAGCTCAGTGCCGGTCATCTGCAGAGTTCAAAGTGGTGCCCAAAACACATAGGATTCAATGGAGAAGGGGGTGCCCCGGTTCCAGTCTGCTAGCAGGTAAGTACACGCGTCTTCGGAGGGCAGACCAGGGGGGTTTTGTAGGGCACCGGGGGGGACACAAGTCCACACAGAAAGTACACCCTCAGCAGTGCGGGGGCGGCCGGGTGCAGTGTGCAAACAAGCGTCAGGTTTGTAATAGGAATCAATGGGAGACCAAGGGGTCTCTTCAGCGGTGCAGGCAGGCAAGGGGGGGGCTCCTCGGGGTATCCACCACCTGGGCAAGGGAGAGAGCCTCCTGGGGGTCACTCCTGCACTGGAGTTCCAATCCTTCAGGTCCTGGGGGCTGCGGGTGCAGGGTCTTTTCCAGGCGTCGGGATCTTAGAGTCAGGCAGTCGCGGTCAGGAGGAGCCTCGGGATTCCCTCTGCAGGCGTCGCTGTGGGGGCTCAGGGAGGACAACTTTGGTTACTCACAGTCTTGGTGTCGCCTGGGGGTCCTCCCTGTAGCGTTGTTTCTTCACCAGTCGAGTCGGGGTCGCCGGGTGCAGTGTTGCAAGTCTCACGCTTCTGGCGGGAATTGCAGGGGTCTTTAAAGTTGCTCCTCTGGAAACAAAGTTGCAGTCTTTGTTGAACAGGGCCGCTGTTCTCAGGAGTTTCTTGGTCCTTTTAGAGCAGGGCAGTCCTCTGAGGATTCAGAGGTCGCTGGTCCTGGGGAAAGCGTCGCTGGAGCAGTTTTCTTCCGAAGGGGGGAGACAGGCCGGTAGAGCTGGGGCCAAGGCAGTTGGTGTCTCCGTCTTCTCTGCAGGGTTTTTCAGCTCAGCAGTCCTCTTCTTCTTAGGTTGCAGGAATCTGTTTTCCTAGGTTCAGGGGAGCCCTTAAATACTAAATTTAAGGGAGTGTTTAGGTCTGGGGGGTTAGTAGCCAATGGCTACTAGCCCTGAGGGTGGGTACACCCTCCTTGTGCCTCCTCCCAAGGGGAGGGGGGCACATTCCTATCCCTATTGGGGGAATCCTCCATCTGCAAGATGGAGGATTTCTAAAAGTTAGAGTCACCTCAGCTCAGGACACCTTAGGGGCTGTCCTGACTGGCCAGTGACTCCTCCTTGTTATTCTCATTATTTCCTCCGGCCTTGCCGCCAAAAGTGGGGCCGTGGCAGGAGGGGGCGGGCAACTCCACTAGCTGGAGTGCCCTGTGGTGCTGGAACAAAGGGGGTGAGCCTTTGAGGCTCACCGCCAGGTGTTACAGCTCCTGCCTGGGGGAGGTGATAGCATCTCCACCCAGTGCAGGCTTTGTTACTAGCCACAGAGTGACAAAGGCACTCTCCCCATGTGGCCAGCAACATGTCTCAAGTGTGGCAGGCTGCTAAAACCAGTCAGCCTACACGGGTAGTTGGTTAACGTTTCAGGGGGCACCACTAAGGTGCCCTCTGGGGTGTATTTTACAATAAAATGTACACTGGCATCAGTGTGCATTTATTGTGCTGAGAAGTTTGATACCAAACTTCCCAGTTTTCAGTGTAGCCATTATGGTGCTGTGGAGTCCGTGTTTGACAGACTCCCAGACCATATACTCTTATGGCTACCCTGCACTTACAATGTCTAAGGTTTTGCTTAGACACTGTAGGGGCACAGTGCTCATGCACTGGTGCCCTCACCTATGGTATAGTGCACCCTGCCTTAGGGCTGTAAGGCCTGCTAGAGGGGTGACTTATATATACTGCATAGGCAGTGTGAGGTTGGCATGGCACCCTGAGGGGATTGCCATGTCGACTTACTCGTTTTGTCCTCACCAGCACACACAAGCTGGCAAGCAGTGTGTCTGTGCTGAGTGAGGGGTCCCCAGGGTGGCATAAGATATGCTGCAGCCCTTAGAGACCTTCCCTGGCATCAGGGCCCTTGGTACCAGGGGTACCAGTTACAAGGGACTTACCTGGATGCCAGGGTGTGCCAATTGTGAAAACAAAAGTACAGGTTAGGGAAAGAACACTGTGCTGGGGCCTGGTTAGCAGGCCTCAGCACACTTACAATTCAAAACATAGCATCAGCAAAGGCAAAAAGTCAGGGGGTAACCATGCCAAGGAGGCATTTCCTTACACAACCCGCCCCAAACGAAAGAGGATGAGACTAACCTTTCCCAAGAGAGTCTTCATTTTCTAAGTGGAAGAACCTGGAAAGGCCATCTGCATTGGCATGGGCAGTCCCAGGTCTGTGTTCCACTATAAAGTCCATTCCCTGTAGGGAGATGGACCACCTCAACAGTTTTGGATTTTCACCTTTCATTTGCATCAGCCATCTGAGAGGTCTGTGGTCAGTTTGAACTACAAAGTGAGTACCAAAGAGGTATGGTGTCAGCATCTTCAGGGACCAAACCACAGCAAAGGCCTCCCTCTCAATGGCACTCCAACGCTGCTCCCTGGGGAGTAACCTCCTGCTAATGAAAGCAACAGGCTGGTCAAGGCCATCATCATTTGTTTGGGACAAAACTGCCCCTATCCCATGTTCAGAGCCATCTGTCTGCACAATGAACTGCTTGGAGTAATCTGGAGCTTTTAGAACTGGTGCTGTGCACATTGCTTCTTTCAGGGTGTCAGAGGCCTGTTGGCATTCTACAGTCCAGTTTACCTTCTTGGGCATTTTCTTGGAGGTGAGTTCTGTGAGCGCTGTCACTATGGATCCATATCCCTTCACAAACCTCCTGTAATACCCAGTCAAGCCAAGGAATGCCCTGACTTGAGTCTGGGTTTTTGGAGCTGCCCAGTCCAGAATAGTCTGGATCTTAGGCTGGAGTGGCTGAACTTGGCCTCCACATACAAGGTGTCCCAAGTAAACCACAGTTCCCTGCCCTATCTGGCATTTGGATGTCTTGATAGAGAGGCCTGCTGATTGCAGAGCCTTCAAAACCTTCTTCAGGTGGACCAGGTGATCCTGCCAGCTGGAGCTAAAGACAGCAATATCATTGAGATAAGCTGCACTAAAGGACTCCAAACCAGCAAGGACTTGATTCACCAACCTTTGGAAGGTGTCAGGGGCATTCTTTAAACCAAAGGGCATAACAGTAAACTGATAATGCCCATCAGGTGTGGAGAATGCTGTCTTTTCTTTTGCTCGAGGTGCCATTTTGATTTGCCAGTACCCTGCTGTTAAGTCAAAGGTACTTAAGAATTTGGCAGCACCTAATTTATCAATTAGTTCATCAGCCCTAGGAATGGGATGGGCATCTGTCTTGGTGACAAAATTAAGTCCTCTGTAGTCCACACAAAACCTCATCTCTCTCTTTCCATCTTTGGTGTGAGGTTTGGGGACTAAGACCACTGGGCTAGCCCATGGGCTGTCAGAGTGCTCAATTACTCCCAATTCCAGCATCTTGTGGACTTCCACCTTGATGCTTTCCTTAACTTGGTCAGACTGTCTGAAAATTTTGTTTTTGACAGGCATGCTGTCTCCTGTGTCCACATCATGGGTACACAGGTGTGTCTGACCAGGGGTTAGGGAAAAGAGCTCAGCAAACTGTTGCGGGACCTTCCTGCAGTCAGCTTGCTGTTGGTCAGAGAGGGTGTCTGAGTAGATCACTCCATCTACTGAACCATCTTTAGGGTTTGATGAGAGGAGATCAGGGAGAGGTTCACTCTCAGCTTCCTGATCCTCATCTGTTACCATCAACAGATTCACATCAGCCCTGTCATGGAAGAGCTTAAGGCGGTTCACATGGATCACCCTCTTGGGGCTCCTGCTAGTGCCCAGGTCCACCAGGTAGGTGACCTGACTCTTCTTCTCTAGCACTGGGTAAGGGCCACTCCATCTGTCCTGGAGTGCCCTGGGAGCCACAGGCTCCAGAACCCAGACTTTCTGCCCTGGTTGAAATTCAACCAGTGCAGCCTTTTGGTCATACCAAAACTTCTGGAGCTGTTGGCTGGCCTCAAGGTTTTTACTTGCCTTTTCCATGTACTCTGCCATCCTTGAGCAAAGGCCAAGTACATAGTCCACTATTTCTTGTTTAGGCTCATGAAGAGGTCTCTCCCAGCCTTCTTTCACAAGAGCTAGTGGTCCCCTTACAGGGTGGCCAAACAGAAGTTCAAAGGGTGAGAACCCTACTCCCTTCTGAGGCACCTCTCTGTATGCGAAAAGCAGACATGGCAAGAGGACATCCCATCTCCTTTTGAGTTTTTCTGGGAGCCCCATGATCATGCCTTTTGATGTCTTGTTGAATCTCTCAACAAGGCCATTAGTTTGTGGATGATAGGGTGTAGTGAATTTATAAGTTACTCCACACTCATTCCACATGTGTTTCAGGTATGCTGACATGAAGTTGGTACCTCTGTCAGACACCACCTCCTTAGGGAAACCCACTCTGGTAAAGATACCAATGAGGGCCTTGGCTACTGCAGGGGCAGTAGTCAACCTAAGGGGAATAGCTTCAGGATACCTAGTAGCATGATCCACTACTACTAGTATGTACATATTTCCTGAGGCTGTGGGAGGTTCAAGTGGACCCACTATGTCCACACCAACTCTTTCAAAGGGGACCCCCACCACTGGAAGTGGAATGAGGGGGGCCTTTGGATGTCCACCTGTCTTACCACTGGCTTGACAGGTGGTACAGGAGACACAAAACTCCTTAACTTTCTGGGACATGTTGGGCCAGTAGAAGAGGTTGACTAGTCTCTCCCACGTCTTGGTTTGTCCCAAATGCCCAGCAAGGGGAATATCATGGGCTAAGGTCAGTATGAACTCTCTGAACGCCTGAGGCACTACCACTCTCCTAGTGGCACCAGGTTTGGGATCTCTTGACACAGTGTACAGGAGCCCATCTTCCCAATAGACCCTATGTGTTCCAGTTTTCTTGCCATTGGACTCTTCAGCAGCTTGCTGTCTAAGGCCTTCAAGAGAGGGACAGGTTTCTTGCCCCTTACACAACTGCTCCCTTGAGGGTCCCCCTGGGCCTAAGAGCTCAACCTGATAAGGTTCTAACTCCATAGGCTCAGTTCCCTCAGAGGGCAGAACTTCTTCCTGAGAAGAGAGGTTCTCTTTTTGTTGTTGTGTTGCAGCTGGTTTCCCAGTTGTCTTTCCTTTCTTCTTATTAGGCTGGGCCCTTTTTCCAGACTCCAGCTCTACTTTTTCACCCTGAGCCTTGCACTGTGACCTTGTCTTGACCCACACCAGTTCAGGGATACCCAGCATGGCTGCATGGGTTTTCAGTTCTACCTCAGCCCATGCTGAGGACTCCAGGTCATTTCCAAGCAAACAGTCTACTGGGATATTTGAGGAGACTACCACCTGTTTTAGGCCATTGACCCTTCCCCACTCTAAAGTTACCATAGCCATGGGATGTACTTTAGTTTGATTGTCAGCATTGGTGACTGGATAAGTTTGTCCAGCCAGGTATTGACCAGGGGAAACCAGTTTCTCTGTCACCATTGTGACACTGGCACCTGTATCCCTCAGGCCTTCTACACTTGTCCCATTAATTAAGAGCTGCTGCCTGTATTTTTGCATATTAGGAGGCCAGGCAGGCAGTGTGGCTAAATCCACCCCACCCTCAGAGACTAATGTAGCTTCAGTGTGACACCTGATTTGCTCTGGGCACACTGTTGATCCCACTTGGAGACTAGCCATTCCAGTGTTAGCTGGAGTGGAGTTAGAAGTGGTTATTTTCCTGGGACAGGCCTTGTCTCCAGTTTGGTGTCCAGGCTGATTACAGCTACGACACCAGGCCTTTTTGGGATCAAAGTTTTTACCCTTGTACCCAAAATTGTTTTGTGAAGAGGCTCTGGGCCCACCCTCCTGTGCAGGTTTTTGGGGGCCTGAAGAAGACTCTTTACTATTTTTGTTTTTGGATGTCTCAACACCTTTCCCCTGGGGAGGCTTTGTGACCCCTTTCTTTTGGTCACCCCCTGTGGAAGTCTTGGTCACCCTAGTCTTGACCCAATGGTCCACCTTCTTTCCCAATTCTTGGGGAGAAATTGGTCCTAGGTCTACCAGATGCTGATGCAGTTTATCATTTGAACAATTACTTAACAGGTGTTCTTTCACAAATAAATTGTATAGCCCATCATAATTATTAACACCACTGCCTTGAATCCAACCATCCCGTGTTTTCACTGAGTAGTCCACAAAATCAACCCAGGTCTGGCTCGAGGTTTTTTGATCCCCCCTGAATCTAATCCTATACTCCTCAGTGGAGAATCCAAAGCCCTCAATCAGGGTTCCCTTCATGAGGTCATAAGATTCTGCATCTTTTCCTGAGAGTGTGAGGAGTCTATCCCTACACTTTCCAGTGAACATTTCCCAAAGGAGAGCACCCCAGTGAGATTTGTTCACTTTTCTGGTTACACAAGCCCTTTCAAAAGCTGTGAACCATTTGGTGATGTCATCACCATCTTCATATTTAGTCACAATCCCTTTAGGGATTTTCAACATGTCAGGAGAATCTCTGACCCTAGTTATGTTGCTGCCACCATTGATGGGACCTACGCCCATCTTTTGTCTTTCCCTTTCTATGGCTAGGATCTGTCTTTCCAAAGCCAATCTTTTGGCCATCCTGGCTAACTGGATGTCCTCTTCACTGGAGTTATCCTCAGTGATATCAGAGGTGCTGGTCCCTCCTGTGAGGGAAACAGCATCTCTGACTAGTATATTTAGAGACAGGGCTTGAGTGGCCCTGTTCTCCCTAAGTAGGACTGGAGGGGGGGAATTCTCCTCCAAGTCACTATCTTCATCCTCTGTGTTGCCATCCTCAGAGGGGTTGACTTTTTCAAACTCTGCCAAAAGCTCCTGGAGCTGTAGTTTGGAAGGTCTGGAGCCCATTGTAATGTTCTTTATTTTGAAGAGTGACCTTAGCTCCCTCATCTTAAGATGGAGGTAAGGTGTGAGGTCGAGTTCCTCCACATTCATCTCTGCACTAGACATTATGCTTCTAAAAGTTGGAATACTTTTTAAGAATCTAAAACTAGTTCTAGGTTCTAATTCAAACTTTCACAAAACTTTTAAACTCTAAAAGAAATGCTAAACAGGGACTAACACAAGGCCCTAGCAGGACTTTTAAGAATTTAGTAAAATAGCTAAAATTTCAAAAATCTATTTCTAATGACAATTTTTGGAATTTGTCGTGTGATCAGGTATTGGCTGAGTAGTCCAGCAAATGCAAAGTCTTGTACCCCACCGCTGATCCACCAATGTAGGAAGTTGGCTCTGTATGCACTATTTCAAAGTAAGGAATAGTATGCACAGAGTCCAAGGGTTCCCCTTAGAGGTAAGATAGTGGCAAAAAGAGATAATACTAATGCTCTATTTTGTGGTAGTGTGGTCGAGCAGTAGGCTTATCAAAGGAGTAGTGTTAAGCATTTGTTGTACATACACACAGGCAATAAATGAGGAACACACACTCAGAGACAATTCCAGGCCAATAGGTTTTTGTATAGAAAAATATATTTTCTTAGTTTATTTTAAGAACCACAGGTTCAAATTCTACATGTAATATCTCATTTGAAAGGTATTGCAGGTAAGTACTTTAGGAACTTTGAATAATCACAATAGCATATATACTTTTTACATAAAACACATATAGCTATTTTAAAAGTGGACACTGCAATTTTCACAGTTCCTAGGGGAGGTAAGTTATTGTTAGTTCTTGCAGGTAAGTAAACCACCTACGGGGTTCAAACTGGGGTCCAAGGTAGCCCACCGTTGGGGATTCAGAGCAACCCCAAAGTCACCACACCAGCAGCTCAGGGCCAGTCAGGTGCAGAGTTCAAAGTGGTGCCCAAAATACATAGGCTTCAATGGAGAAGGGGGTGCCCCGGTTCCAGTCTGCCAGCAGACAAGTACCCGCGTCTTCGGAGGGCAGGCCAGGGGGGTTTTGTAGGGCACCGGGGGGGACACAAGTCCACACAGAAAGTACACCCTCAGCAGCGCGTGGGCAGCCGGGTGCAGTGTGCAAACAAGCGTTGGGTTTGTAATAGGAATCAATGGGAGACCAAGGGGTCTCTTCAGCGGTGCAGGCAGGCAAGGGGGGGGTGCCTCGGGATAGCCACCACCTGGGCAAGGGAGAGGGCCTCCTGGGGGTCACTCCTGCACTGGAGTTCCGATCCTTCAGGTCCTGGGGGCTGCGGGTGCAGGGTCTTTTCCAGGCGTCGGGATCTTAGAGTCAGGCAGTCGCGGTCAGGGGGAGCCTCGGGATTCCCTCTGCAGGCGTCGCTGTGGGGGCGCAGGGGGGACAACTTTGGTTACTCACAGTCTTGGAGTCGCCTGGGGGTCCTCCCTGTAGCGTTGTTTCTTCATCAGTCGAGTCGGGGTCGCCGGGTGCAGTGTTGCAAGTCTCACGCTTCTGGCGGGAATTGCAGGGGTCTTTAAAGTTGCTCCTCTGGAAACAAAGTTGCAGTCTTTGTTGAACAGGGCCGCTGTTCTCTGGAGTTTCTTGGTCCTTTTAGATCAGGGCAGTCCTCTGAGGATTCAGAGGTCGCTGGTCCTGGGGAAAGCGTCCCTGGAGCAGTTTTCTTCCGAAGGGGGGAGACAGGCCGGTAGAGCTGGGGCCAAGGCAGTTGGTGTCTCCGTCTTCTCTGAAGGGTTTTTCAGCTCAGCAGTCCTCTTCTTCTTAGGTTGCAGGAATCTGTTTTCCTAGGTTCAGGGGAGCCCTTAAATACTAAATTTAAGGGCGTGTTTAGGTCTGGGGGGTTAGTAGCCAATGGCTACTAGCCCTGAGGGTGGGTACACCCTCCTTGTGCCTCCTCCCAAGGGGAGGGGGGCACATTCCTATCCCTATTGGGGGAATCCTCCATCTGCAAGATGGAGGATTTCTAAAAGTTAGAGTCACCTCAGCTCAGGACACCTTAGGGGCTGTCCTGACTGGCCAGTGACTCCTCCTTGTTATTCTCATTATTTCCTCCGGCCTTGCCGCCCAAAGTGAGGCCGTGGCCGGAGGGGGCGGGCAACTCCACTAGCTGGAGTGCCCTGTGGTGCTGGAACAAAGGGGGTGAGCCTTTGAGGCTCACCGCCAGGTGTTACAGCTCCTGCCTGGGGGAGGTGATAGCATCTCCACCCAGTGCAGGCTTTGTTACTAGCCACAGAGTGACAAAGGCACTCTCCCCATGTGGCCAGCAACATGTCTCGAGTGTGGTAGGCTGCTAAAACCAGTCAGCCTACACGGGTAGTTGGTTAAGGTTTCAGGTGGCACCTCTAATAAAATGTACACTGTCATCAGTGTGCATTTATTGTGCTGAGAAGTTTGATACCAAACTTCCCAGTTTTCAGTGTAGCCATTATGGTGCTGTGGAGTCCGTGTTTGACAGACTCCCAGACCATATACTCTTATGGCTACCCTGCACTTACAATGTCTAAGGTTTTGCTTAGACACTGTAGGGGCACAGTGCTCATGCACTGGTGCCCTCACCTATGGTATAGTGCACCCTGCCTTAGGGCTGTAAGGCCTGCTAGAGGGGTGACTTATCTATACTGCATTGGCAGTGTGAGGTTGGCATGGCACCCTGAGGGGAGTGCCATGTCGACTTACTCGTTTTGTCCTCACCAGCACACACAAGCTGGCAAGCAGTGTGTCTGTGCTGAGTGAGGGGTCCCCAGGGTGGCATAAGATATGCTGCAGCCCTTAGAGACCTTCCCTGGCATCAGGGCCCTTGGTACCAGGGGTACCAGCTACAAGGGACTTACCTGGATGCCAGGGTGTGCCAATTGTGAAAACAAAAGTACAGGTTAGGTAAAGAACACTAGTGCTGGGGCCTGGTTAGCAGGCCTCAGCACACTTTCAATTCAAAACACAGCATCAGCAAAGGCAGGGGGGGTAACCATGCCAAGGAGGCATTTCCTTACAATATACATTAAAATTTACAAATGCAGTTTGACGAAATCATCAGTTGTGAAAATGTCTCCTTTATTGGTATTTCAAGCGCACCACCTGTGATTGTGCCTAGTCCATTGCCACCATAGTACGCCATCATCAAATCTGGGTGCTCTCAAGCCAAATGCTTTCAACCATTGTTATCAATCTATGCCACTTCCTACCTCTATGGCTAATCAAAGTTATGTTCAAGTTTAACAATCCAATATTCTTGTCAATATCACAGTTAATGTCATATTATCTAGCCCAGTGGATGAAGCTGTGTTGTAAAATCCAGAGGCAAACTATGGCGCTGTTTAGAAAAGATCTTAGACACAAGAGGGGTGTTCTGCAGAATGAGTAAGCTTCTGAAGCAAAATGGAGTTATATGAGGACAGAAAAATTGAAAGGGTGGCAAAATTATAAATGTAATTGGTAGGTTGTTGGCAGTTACAAATGTAAGGTAGGTTGGGAACAACTTCTGTCTGTATAGTGTGCAGTTACTTGATAAACAGTATGAGCTTTTTTATTGTCTGACTTTAAACTTTGGTGCGATCCCACTAGAGTCTCATGAGAGCCATCACTTTTAAAAAATAAACATCAAATCATATATTTTTGACTACTCTATTATAGATTAGCATTAAATTATAATTTACCTTAAAAATAACCTAGAAATTCACTGAAAAAGCTAAGGGTTAAAGTAATGTTCTTGTTAGGTGAAATAAAAATATCTGTTTGAAATTTTTTAAAACAAGTTTAGAAACTCACTGAAATAAAAAAGGTTAAAGGAACAGTATAATTAGGTGGATTTCTCTCTGACAACATTAGCGATTTGAAGTAAAAAAATACACAGAAATTCAGCGGTTATATTTAGCAGCACTAACTATAACTTGCTCTCCCGCCATGCCCTGCTTATGACCTCACATATGACATCACTCATGACATGTACTACGACATTGTTTTTTTACATCACTGGTGATATCTCGAAAGACATCACAGATGACATCATCCAAGCTTCGCTTTCACACATATTGCTCCATAAATTAGTATGATGTTAATTGCCCGACATTAAGTACAAAATATCTCAAGTGAAAATCATCCATTACTACTGCTACCACAGATATAACTCACTTGGATGTTGAAAATATGGATTATATGCAACATTGAGCCTACAGCATACAATTTACAGGTAGTATAGATCAAATTAACAATCAACCACTAACATATGGGAAATACACATTGACTGCAGTGTTCTCAGCATGGGGTTGGGAGCATGCAGGGGGCTTAGTCACAGGGCCTGGCCACGCACGACCAAAGACCATGTGCAGTGGTGGTTGTATTAATGTACTGTAATTATATATTACTTTTTGATTAAAAACCTAGAAATTAACTAAAAAAACAAAGGTTACAGGGATGTTATAATTAGATTAATGTTTACCCACACAAAACCATGGAAATTTAGCAGTCATAGACTCTTCAGATAAGTCTAACTATAAGTATAGCTTTAACTGCGGAATTTCTATGGTTTTGTGTGGGTAAAATATGAGTTTCCAAGGTATTTTAATGTAAAGTAACAAAGTTATACCAACCCTAACTATAATGTCATCAACTTTAGTTTTGTTCAGTGAATTTCTAGAGTTTTTTTTAACATAAAGTAACATATTACTAATATACCTAACTTATGTAGGAGGCCCTTTGCTACGTAAGGAGGCTTAACCCCTTCGCTGCCAGGCCTTTTACCCCTCCTGTGCCGAGCCGTTTTTGGCTATTTGGTGCAGTTTGCGCTTAGGCCCTCATAACTTTTTGTTCACATAAGCTACCCATGCCAAATTTGCGTCCTTTTTTTCCAACATCCTAGGGATTCTAGAGGTACCCAGACTTTGTGGGTTCCCAAGAAGGAGGCCAAGAAATTAGCCAAAATACAGTGAAAATTTCGTTTTTTTCAAAAGAATGGGAAAAAGGGGCTGCAAAAGAAGGCTTGTGGTTTTTTCCCTGAAAATGGCATCAACAAAGGGGTTGTGGTGCTAAAATCACCAGCTTCCCAGCTTTCAGGAACAGGCAGACTTGAATCAGAAAACCCAATTTTTCAACACAATTTTGGCATTTTACTGGGACATACCCCATTTTTACGATTTTTTGTGCTTTCAGCCTCCTTCCAGTCAGTGACAGAAATGGGCATGAAACCAATGCTGGATCCCAGAAACCGCAACATTTCTGAAAAGTAGACAAAATTCTAAATTCAGCAAGGGGTAATTTGTGTAGATCCTACAAGGGTTTCCTACAGAAAATCACAACTGAAAAAGAAAAATATTGAAATTGAGGTGAACAAAAACATACATTTTTCCCTACGTTTTACTCTGTAACTTTTTCCTGCAATGTCAGATTTTCGAAAGCAATATACTGTTACGTCTGCTGGACTCCTCTGGTTGCGGGGATATATAGGGCTTGTAGGTTCATCAAGAACCCTAGGTACCCAGAGCCAATAAATGAGCTGCACCCTGCAGTGCATTTTCATTCTATACCGAGTATACAGCAATTCATTTGCTGAAATATAGAGTGAGAAATAGCTATCAAGAAAACCTTTGTATTTCCAAAAAGGGCACAAGATAAGGTGTTGAGGAGCAGTGGCTATTTGCACATCTCTGAATTCCGGGGTGACCATACTAGCATGTGAATTACAGGGCATTTCTCAAATAGATGTATTTTTTACACACTCTCTTATATTTGGAAGGAAAAAATGTAGAGAAAGACAAGGGGCAATAACACTTGTTTTGCCAATCTATGTTCCCCCAAGTCTCCCGATAAAAATGACACCTCACTTGTGTGGGTAGGCATAGCGCCCGCGACAGGAAACGCCCCAAAACGCACCGTGGACACATCACATTTTTTTAAAGAAAACAGAGGTGTTTTTTGCAAAGTGCCTACCTGTAGATTTTGGCCTCTAGCTCAGCCGGCACCTAGGGAAACCTACCAAACCTGTGCATTTTTGAAAACTAGAGACCTAGGGGAATCCAAGATGGGGTGACTTGTGGGGTTCTGACCAGGTTCTGTTACCCAGAATCCTTTGCAAACCTCACAATTTGGCTAAAAAAAACACATTTTCCTCAAATTTAGGTGACAGAAAGTTCTGGAATCAGAGAGGAGCCACAAATTTCCTTCCACCCAGCGTTCCCCCAAGTTTCCCGATAAAAATGATACCTCACTTGTGTGGGTAGGCCTAGCGCCCGCGACAGGAAACGCCCCAAAACACAACGTGGACACATCACATTTTTTGAAAGAAAACAGAGGTGTTTTTTGCAAAGTGCCTACCTGTAGATTTTGGCCTCTAGCTCAGCCGGCACTAGGGAAATCTACCAAACCTGTGCATTTCTGAAAACTAGAGACTTAGGGGAATCCAAGATGGGGTGACTTGTGGGGCTCTGACCAGGTTCTGTTACCCAGAATCCTTTGCATACCTCAAAATTTGGCTAAAAAAACACATTTGCCTCATATTTCGGTGACAGAAAGTTCTGGAATCAGAGAGGAGCCACAAATTTCCTTCCACCCAGCGTTCCCCCAAGTCTCCCGATAAAAATGATACCTCACTTGTCTGGGTAGGCCTAGCGCCCGCGACAGGAAATGGCCCAAAACGCAACGTGGACACATCACATTTTTTCATAGAAAACAGTGCTTACCTGTGGATTTTGGCCTCTAGCTCAGCCGGCACCTGGGGAAACCTAGCAAACCAGTGCATTTTTGAAAACTAGAAACCCAGGGGAATCCAAGATGGGGTGACTTGTGGTGCTCTGACCAGGTTCTGTTACCCAGAATCCTTTGTAAACCTCAAACTTTGGCTAAAAAAACAAGTTTTCCTCACATTTCGGTGACAGAAAGTTCTGGAATCTGAGAGGAGCCACAAATTTCCTTCCACCCAGCGTTCCCCAAGTCTTCCGATAAAAATGATACCTCACTTGTGTGGGTAGGCCTAGCGCCCGCAACAGGAAATGGCCCAAAACACAACGTGGACACATCACATTTTTTCATAGAAAACAGTGCCTACCTGTGGATTTTGGCCGCTAGCTCAGCCGGCCCCAGGGGGGGCAGAAAGGGCCTAAAATAAATTTGTCCCCCAACCCGGGAGCGACCCTTGCCTATGGGGTCGCTCCCCCAGCGTGACATTGGCGCCAAAAAAAAAATGGTCTAAATACAATTTGCCCCCCAGGGAAGCGACCCTTGCCTAATGGGTCGCTCCCCATCTCTAAAAAAACAAACAAACAAAAAAAAAACCACAAAAAAAACAATTTGCCCTGGCGCCTAGAGGTTTCTGCCCCCGTGGGGGCAGATCGGCCTAATACCAATAGGCCGATCTGCCCCCAGAGGGGGCAGAAATGGGCTAAAATAAATTTGCCCCCCCGGGAGCGACCCTTGCCTACAAGGTCGCTCCCCTTGCGTGACGGCGCAAAAAAAAAGATCCCTGGTGCCCAGTGGTTTCTGCCCCCTTGGCCAATCTGCCACCAAGGGGGGCAGAAATGGTCTAAATACAATTTGCCCCTCAGGGGAGCGACCCTTGCCTAATGGGTCACTCCCAATCTCTAAAAAAACAAACAAAAAAAAAAAAAAACACAAATCGGCCTAATGCCAATAGGCCCATCTGCCCCCAGGGGGGCAGAAATGGCCTAAAATAAATTTGCCCCCCACCCCCCCGGGGAGCGACCCTTGACTACAAGGTCGCTCCCCTTGCATGACGGCGTAAAAAAAAGATCCCTGGTGCCTAGTGGTTTCTTCCCCCCTTGGGGGCAGATTGACCTACAATCGGCCAATCTGCCCCCAAGGGGGGCAGAAATGGTCTAAATATAATTTGCACCCCAGGGGAGCGACCCTTGCCTAATGGGTCGCTCCCCATCTCTAAAAAAACACAAAAAAAAAATTTGCCCTGGCGCCTAGAGGTTTCTGCCCCCCCTGGGGGAAGATCGGCCTAATACCAATAGGCCGATCTGCCCCCAGGGGGGGCAGAAATGGCCTAAAATAAATGTGCCCCCCCACCGACCCCCGGGGAGCAACCCTTGCCTACAAGGTCGCTTCCCTTGCATGACGGCGCAAAAAAAGATCCCTGGTGCCTAGTGGTTTCTGCCCCCCTTGGGGGCAGATTGACCTAAAATCGTCCGATCTGCCCCCAAAGCGGGCAGAAATGGCCTAAATACAATTTGCCCCTCAAGGGGAGCGACCCTTGCCTAAGGGGACGCTCCCCATCTGTAAAACACAACAACAACAAAAATCCCTGGTGCCTAGTGGTTTCTGCCCCCGTGGGGGCAGATCGGCCTAATAAAAATAGGCTGATCTGCCCCCACGGGGGTAGAAATGGCCTAAAATAAATTTGGCCCCCAGGGGAACGACCCTTGCCTAAGGGGTCGCACCCCTTACGTGAAAAACAAACAAAGAAAAAAAACTCCCTGGTGTCTAGTGGTTTCTGCCCCCCTTGGGGGCAGATTGGCCTCATAAAAATAGGCCAATCTGCCCCCAAGGGGGGGCAGAAATGGCCTAAATATAATTTGCCGCCTAGGGGAGCGACCCTTGCCTAAGGGGTCACTACCCACCGCAAAAAAAAAAAAACTACACAAAAAAAAATGTATCCCTGGTGCACAGGGGGGGGGGGCAGAAAAGGCCTTAAAAAAAATGACCCCCCTGGGAGCGACCCTTGCCCAAGGGGTCGCTCCCTTTTGTCTGTTTCATAAATAAAAAAGACATCCCTGGTGTCTAGTGGGCGTTTTGACGGCCGGATTGCTTTCCAATCCGGCTGCCAAAACGCAGAGAGAGACTTCAAAGGGAAGGAAATACATTTCCTTCCCTTTGAAGCCTCTCTGCCTCCTCCCCGTGATCGGAAGAGAAATGCTTTGCATTTCTCTTCCGATCATCGCCCTGAGGAGGCATTGTGATTGTCAGCGCCTGCGCGCTGACGTCACACGGGGGGTGGAAGGGGAAGGGCTTCCCCATCCATCCTTGACTTGGGGGGGTGGGGGGGAACCCCCAGAGGGAGCGCTAGCGCTCCCTCTGGGCTGGGTGCCCAGGACGTAATGGTTACGTCCTGGGCACAGCAGCACTGTGCCACAGGACGTAACCATTACGTCCTCGGCACAGAAGGGGTTAAGGAGGTGGAGGGAGTGAGCTCTTTGTGAATATCTGCACAGAGTTTGCAGCCCCTCTGTAGTAGTGGCTCAGCCACCTAATTGTGTTTGAGGTCTGGAGGGAGCAGTCTTTCCATGAAGAGCAATGCAAAAAGCTCAGACTGTGCATACTAGGGGCTTCCCGCCTAGTGGGGATTCGATTTCATGAGGAAATGGGCTTTACACTCAGTCTGCCCACTGAGCCCAGACTGTACAAAGTAGGTGCTTACCCACCTAATGAGGCTTAGGTCTCTGAAGGGAGTGGGCTCTATGCACAGTCTGGCCACTCAGTGCTGACCTTTCCTAGTAGGGTGCACCCTCATAATGGGGCTTCATATTGTATGGGGGTACACTCTTCAGAAAGAGCTTTGCAGAGTCCAAACGCTGTGCTTTAATTTTATGTTTAGGATTTCTCAGCCATGGTGGACTCACGCTGGACTCACTCAGGAGTCATACTAGATGGTGGCAGCATGTAATTTTTTTTTAACTAAACATTGGCCAAGGGATGTCCCTTGGCATCGTCCCACAAAGGATAGAGGGCCTCAAAGTGTGCTTTTTGTCATTTGGGGTGAATCCATTCAGCCATTTTCAAGAAATTTCCATTCACAGGTGGTCATGAAAGGGATCGAAATATGTCCATCTGGACTGTGGGTATCCAGATATGCTATGAATGGCCACTTGAAAGGGTACCAGTCAATCCAATATGTTGTGGCAGCCGTTATTGGACTGAGGGGCCTGGTCCCTGTGTCCTGAAAATGAATTATAAGAAATATATAATGGAGTAGGGTGAGAACCCCCTATTGATTGGCTATCTACAACACTATAACATATATAGCATGCTGTGTCAGGCATTACAGAACTTGAGGTCATGGTAGGCATTGAAATGCATTGTTCTCAATTTTCATGTGCGATACCAGAAAGTGATTATCATGAAATCTTAGATAAAAGTATTTCCCTCTAATAGGCACATCCTCTTTGCTAACAAAATTTGTCCATAATTTACCTTCATAACTATCCTCCATGCCAGTCAGCACTAAGGCTGCAGCCTCCAGCATTCACCTCCCTGTATAGAGATGGAATCAAATTCTGGAGCAGCAGAAGATAAGGAATCACGTGCTGGTGCTTTATTTGAGTCAGTGGTTTCTAGTGCTGGGCAGAGGCACTTATGACAGTCTGCAAAACAAAGGTTGTTTATTAAGTCTATATATGTCAAAAATAACTAATACCTGCCACCCAAACCATTCTTTTAGCTGTGGGGGTGGGGGGCTGTAATAGTTTGAATTGCACACTTATAGGGGGTGGTTGATAGTTAGTAGTTATGTTGGTACTATCACTTGCAGCACTGGTAGGGGCAATGGTTGGTGGAAGCTGCAGTGGGCTCCTGAATAGGGCCCAGGCACATTTTTCACCAATTAACCACTTGACTTGTCTCTTTGAAAATTGTGCAAATGTTGGTGGCCTTAGCCATAATTGTGGTAATGTTCAAGTATTTTTCTCCACTGACTTCGTATAGAAATATATTGCCTGTTTTATTATGGCAGAGTCATCATTTTAGAAGTGTGTTCCTTATGCTATTACGCTAGACTTTTCTCACGTGAATATTTAGATAGGATAGATGCACACGTTTATTAAAGCACCTGACGTGTGTTGGTATTGGGTTAATTTCTTTCACCTCATTAAACCATGTGGGGGCGATCATGACATGCGGCAAGATGGCCATTTAGGAGCAAAGCCTTGGCAGCCTGTTTAACTTTATCTGATTACCCTCACTTATAAAGGCTCAGCTAGGGAGAACTGCAGCCAGGAACCTGCAACATATATATCCTCATGGCTGCCTATGTAGTGGACTGACATGACTGTCTGCCAATAGGAACGGATGTAAGCTGTTTTGTGGTTGTGGCCTGGAGATCAGGTTTGTAGTCTGAGTGCCTTGTAGATAAGAGGCAGCAACAAGGGCTGCTGATCAGTCTAAGGGCCTCATTACGACTTTGGTGGTTCTAAAACCAGACCACCAAAGCTGTGGGGAGAACAACACCATCATACTGGTGGCGTCCCCCCCCCAGGCATATTACAATGTTCCCTTCAGGCTGACCTGCAGGAACATTGTATTATGCATTCTCGCTGGGCTGACCAGCGGGAACAGTGCTAGGATATTGACCTCTGCTCCTTTAAGGGGGCATAGGCCAATATTCTAGCACTACAGCATCCACTGAATGCGCACTGTCTGCAGGGTAGGTCGTGCGCAATCCAATGGTGCTGGGCAGGGGATCCCCTGACTTTCCCATGCCATTGGCCTGGGCAGTGCAGGGGCTCCTCTGTGGCCCCCAGCACTGACCTTCTGTAAGGCTTTTCATGGCGGGGTCCCTGCCATGAAAAGGCTGGTGGAAAGTGGAGTTGCAATCAGCTAGGTGACGCTGAGTTCAGCGTTGCCCTGGCCGTCTACAACTGCGACCGCCGTCACCGCGTGGGCAAAAATGTTCCTGGTGGTCCCCTGGTTGGTCCACCCACCAGGATGGTAATGTGGCGGTTGGGCCACTACCGTGAGGCTGGTGGTCCTAGGACTGCCAGCCTCGTAATAAGGCCCTTAGCCATCAACACTTTGAGTGCTTCTAAGTAGTGGAGTTGAAAGCACTATCAAGTGGCTCGGTACTGCAGGAGACTGAAGTGCTAGAGGCACAAAGGAGGACAAAGTCGGCTGCAGCTTATGGCGTGGCACATACCTGGGTATAGCATTGTGATTTGAAGCTTTCTGGGCTCAAAGTCATCACTGGAGCGCCTTCTGGTTAGGCATTGGCAACATTACGTAATATTTCTCACAAAACATACATAAATTGCAGGAGTATTAGAAGCTTATTATATATTATGCAATTGAGAGCAGACCTCATTTTTCCGAACATGCAGAGAACGGTTGGAATGTCTAGGTACAACAACTTATTTGATGCCTTCACTCATGTCATTTGTACCCTACTTTAAATCTGAATACAATCTATAGTGCACAGCTCTTTTTGACTGTTCCAGGTCGTCATACATATAGCAGATGATTGATGATTTGTGTACTGACCCCGGGGTGGTTCCTTGCTTTGGGGCATTTAGACCACAGATCCTTAGTGACCTATAGTGGTGTCGTCAGCTTTGATTGATGCATAGTGTATAGTTTTGGCAAGCATATCAAGGTAATTCCCTCTGTTTGATTAATGGTCTGGGTGTTTACTTAACACTGTTGGTACAAGGGCATACCTATCAGCATTTCCTCCAGTATTTTGCCTCATAAACCTTCACAGTGGGCAGACTTAATCATCAACAGTCAAAGATGGCTTTCAACATTTTAAAAAATCTGTCCAAGATGTTCTGTAGAAGATATCAGATTTTAAAATGTAAACCATGTTGTGGGACATGGAAATTTGACTGATGGCAAGTGATTATAAATATAATGGCTGAACAGGTGGAGTGATGAGTTTTAGATTCAGAATAGGGTGATAGAGCAATGCAACATTGCTGAAAATAGAGGAATTCCTGGATCTGATCAAAGCCAAGAATTAGGACTGCAAATAAAGACTGCATCGTAATATTATCCCAAAGGTGAGGGTTCCTGAACCTACAAACACTGGAAGCACAGGCGTGTTCTCTGAATCTATACTGGTGGGTTTGTTTCCCAGGAATCATTTTCTATTCTTGATGAAAGAGCACAGGGGTCCCTGCCTCCAAAACCTACTCCGGATGAGTACGACAACCAGTGACTGTGAAATTTCTTGATATTACAGACAGAAATAAGATTCTGGTTGATACCAGTGAAAGTAATATCTATGCATTAAGAAGCCAGGAAATCCTTTGTATCTGCCAAGAAAAGACTTTCACAGCAAGATGAATTAAGGTATGCAATGTTGTTTCTGGTTATGTTGCATCTTAAATTTAAAGGGAATCACCACTGCTTCATGTCTTCCGAGCTAGCAAGGGATTTCTTTCAAGGTCATTTTCCTGGAATTGTGAGGACGATGTTAGGAAGATCAGTGGGGAAAAATGCCATGGGTAGAACAAAAAATTCCTTTTCAGTGACAATGCGCTATCCACCTCACTTTTCTTGACTCAATGGGCAACTTTAAGTTCGAATTGTCCTGTGCTTTCATTGCTATTTTCTTTTGGGCTGCCACTTTATCTTTCTTTAGCAATTGCAGTGCATGTGAATTTGATTGAAGATGCTGCATGGATACTTACTTTCAATCCTTTCCCTGAAAATCTACCACCCTATGCGTCATGATGCCTTAGATCAGGGGTCTCCAATCTTCTCTGTAGTGAAATTTACTTCTGATCAGTGAAAGTCATTGTGAGCTACTGAAGGCTAAGCAACTTTCATTGTTACTAGACAGCCCCTTTCCCAGCTTAATTAACTTTAAACCTAGTGTCCATAGATCCAAATACTGTTATTTGATCAAGATACTTCCCCCCCGGTATAGCCATACCCCCACCCCAAATAAATGGGGCCAAAGTTGTTCTGCCCATCAGCGGGCAGATAGGGCAATTGCACCCGATCCACACCCCGGGGCGGCAGAAAGACTAGTAGATGCCAGGGAATTTAAAAAAAAATAATAGTGGAGTGGTGGCTATCAACCAGTGTGGGCCTGGTCATGCCCCACAACCAACTGAAGGGGGTAACATTGTTTCAGCTCTCCCCCTGCACACTAAAACATCCCAAGCAACAGGACGTTTGATTATTCTGGGATCTGGTTTTACATTTGGGCCATGAGAGTTTGGCTAACTCTCAAAATCGTCCCACTTGGAATGGTGAGGGCTGCACTTTTTGGCCTTTGGGACGCTGCCATGTAGAAAATTCCACATGACCTAGACACATCGAAAACTAAACATCTGGGTGAGTCCAGATCGGTGTGCTTCACATGCACCCGCACCATTTTCTTACCCACAATGCCCTGCAAACCTCCAACTTTGCTTGAAATCACTTTTTTTCCCCCATTTTTGTGATGGAACCTTCTGGAATCTGCAGGAATCCACAAAATTCCTACCACCCAGCATTGTCTCATCTATACCGATAACAATTCTGCCCCACTTGTCAGCCTAAAAATGTTTTTTTTTCTAACTGCCCTTTTGGACCCACTTTGGTTCCCCCTCAGTTTCAACATGTTTTGGGCTCTTCCCTGTCACAAACACTTGGCCCACCTACACAAGTGAGGTATAATTTTTACTGGGAGGCTGAGGGGAATGTTGGGTGGTGGGAAATTTGTCCGGGTGCAGTGATCCCACACAGAAATGTGGGAAAAATTAGATTTTTTTAAGCTACATTTGAGGTTTGCTGAGGATTCTCGGTAAGAAAACACTGGGGGGTCCACATAAGTCACACATCCCTGGACTCCCTCAGGTGTCTAGTTTTCAGAAATGTCTCGATTTGGTAGGTTTCCCTGTATGGCTGCTAAGCCAAGGACCGAAAACGCAGGTGCCCCAATGCAAAAACAGGTAGTTTTGTATTTGATCCTTTTAATGTGTCTACGCAGTGTTTTGGGGCATTTCCTGTCATGGGCACCAGGCCTACCCACACAAGTGAGGTACCATTTCTATTGGGAGACTTGGGGGAACACTGGGTGGAAGGAAATTTGTGGCTCCTCTCAGATTCCAGAACTTTCTGTCACCAAAATATAGGAAAAAAGTGTTTTTTGGCCAAATATTGAGGTTTGCAAAGGATTCTGGGTAACAGAACCTGGTGAGAGCTCCACAAGTCATCCCATCATGAACTCTACTAGGCGTCTAGTTTTCATAAATGCACAGGTTTGGCAGGTTTCCTTGTGTGCCGGCTGAGCTAGAGGCCAAAGTCCAGAGCTAGGCACTTTGCAAAACACAGCTCTTTTTCTTTGGGAAAATGTGATGTGTCCATATTGTGTTTTGGGGCATTTCCTGTTGCAGGTGCTAGGCCTACCTACACAAGTGAGGTACCATTTTTATTGGGAGACTTGGGGGGATGCTGGGTGGAAGGAAATTTGTGGCTCCTCTCAGATTCCAGAACTTTCTGTTACCAAATGTGAGGAAAAAGGTTTTTTTTGGCCAAGTCACCCCCATCCTGGATTCCCCTTGGTGTCTAGGTTTGTAAATGCACAGGTTTGACAGTTTTCCCTAGGTGCCGGCTGAGCTAGAGGCCAAAATCTACAGCTAGGCAATTTGCAAAAAAAACGTCAGATTTCAATGTAAAAATGAGATGTGTCCATGTTGCATTTCCTGTCGCGAGCATTAGGCTTACCCATGCAAGTGAGGCACCATTTGTTTCGGGAGACTTGGGGGAATACAGAATAGAAAAACAAGTGTTATTGCCCCTTGTCTTTCTCTACATTTTGTCCTTCCAAATGTAAGATAGTGTGTAAAAAAGACGTCTATTTGAGAAATGCCTTGCAATTCACATTCTAGTATGGGGACCCCGGAATTCAGAGATGTGCTAATAACCACTGGTTCTCAAAACCTTATCTTGTTCCCATTTTGGAAATACAAAGGGTTTCTTGATACCTATTTTTTAGTCTTTATATTTCAGCAAATTAATTGCTGTATACCCAGTACAGAATGAAAACCTGTTGCAATGTGCAGCTCATTTATTGGCTCTGGGTACCTAAGGTTCTTGATGAACCTACAAGCCCTACATATCCCCACAACCAGAAGAGTCCAGCAGACGTAATGGTATATTGCTTTCAAAAATCTGACATCGCAGAAAAAAGTTACAGAGTAAAACATGGAGAACAATGGCTGTTTTTTTCACCTCAATTTCAATATTTTTTTTATTTCAGCTGTTATTTTCTGAAGGAAAACCTTGTAGGATCTACACAAATTACCCCTTGGTGAATTCAGAATATTGCCTACTTTTCAGAAATGTTTAGCTTTCTGGGATCCAGCACTGGTTTCACACCCTGTCACTAACTGGAAGGAGGCTGAAAGCACAAAAAATTGTAAAAATGGGGTATGCCCCAGTAAAATGCCAAAATTGTATTGAAAAATTGGGTTTTCTGATTCATGTCTGCCTATTCCTGAAAACTGTAAAGATGGTGATTTTAGTACCACAAACCCTTTGTTGGTGCCATTTCCAGGGACAAAACCGCAAGCCTTCTTCTGCAGCCCTTTATTCACATTTTTTTTAACAAAACAAACTTTTTGCTATATTTTGGCTAATTTCTTGGTCTCCTTCAGGGGAACCCACAAAGTCTGGGTACCCCTATAATCCCTACGATGTTGAGAAAAAAAGGACGCACATTTGGCGTGGGTAGCTTATGTGGACAAAAAGTCATGAGGGCCTAATCGAGAACTGCCCCAAATAGCCAAAAAAAAACTTGGCACCTGAGGGGAAAAGGCCTGACAGCAAAGGGGTTAATGTTTCATAGGAATATTTTTCTCCACTTTAAAAATCTCCCATTTAAAAATACAACTTTTGTTTTCCATTATAAATATGGCTCAGTGTCTACTGATCACTGGGAATAAAAAGCCTGCTGCTTGGAAATAAAACACTTTAAAATGAAATGTTATTCATTAAGGTCACTTTTTAATTTAGTCTTGTCCCATTTAAAAGCATTCAAGAACATCATTTATTCTCTTATTCCAATACTGAGTTGACAAGGACTTTTGTTTTAGAATTAAATGTCTCAGTGCTTTAGTTCTTAACCTTTGTGCCCTCGGGAATAAATCTGACTCCTACAAAATGAGGCAAACCCAAATAACCCTTAGACCTGGGTTATTAAATATCAAATCCAAAATTGGTCACTAGGGGGACGTATATGCCTAGACTTCCACGGCACTTTTTAAAACATTTCCTAGACTAATTATCATCTAATTAGTCCCATTTCTTGACTTGGCGCAGAGCCACAGGCACCATATTTTCCTTTAATATGGCTTCAAAGTAGTCTCTCTGTCTGTATTTAAACGCAGCCTCCACTGAGATTAATTAGATGATTTTTTTGCTCAATACGTTTAAATTCACAGAAACGATCAGACATTTTCTACTAATGACTAAGAGACATTTATGAAAATTAATGTCAAAAACCCTGAAAAATAGGTGCTACAGACAAAAGGAATTTTTCTGTCCTGAAGATGACCCGCTAATGATTTTTTATCTTTGTATAGGGTTGAAACGTTGACTATTATATTTGAATTAAATATATAAGGTGACTTCAAGACACCTGGAGTAAAGGGGACTACTTGAAGTTCACTGTTTTCTTATGCTTTTAAACCACATTTTGTAAACATTGTATATAACACTTTGGCACTTTAATTATCACATTAGTCACTTTCGCTGTGCCGTTATTTTAGGAACACCTATGTTTGAAAATGTTAAAGTTTTTTACAATTGTAGAAATATTTGTTGTGGATGACAGAAATCAAAAAATTAAATTTGTACTAATTTAATGATGGTATCTCTGGTTATAAATAGCCTTGGATAAAGTGTAAAAAGTGCTGTGGAAGTCTAGGCATATACTCTCCCCAAGTGACCAATTTTGGATTTATTATATAAATCTGACTCCAGCACTGCTCATTACTAGGCCCTGCTATCTGCAGCCTACATATAATAATGCCAAACAGACTTAGCCTTCCCTTAAGTTAAAAGGAAAATGTGACCCTTTGCTTATTTAAAAAATAATCAAAGGCTGTGAGCTACTGTGAAGTTGTTGGGGAGCGACTGGTAACTTGCGATCAACTGGTTATTGTCACCTACTTTAGATGATATCATAATAACCTTTTAAGCAAAGTTACAGGACGATTTGTGGGTACATCTATTTGTAATGAGGATGAAACTACTGCAGGCTGGAATTGTTACCCTGCTGTCTGAATTCTAATGGGGATATACACTCATTCCGGATAGTTGTAGTCAGTCCCCAGCTTGGATGATATACTAACTCAAGCCGTTTCTGATAACCTGTGATTTTATTAGCTCATAGTCACTGTATGAAGTAAACCTTCCCAAGCTCAATCAGGCCAGGGAAAGTCATAGTTTTTTTGTGCTATTGCCTTAATAAAATGGAAGGGCTTATTTTCGTATTTGGTGTTGCAGGTCTACGGTTGCTGGCAGTAAGGCATTTCACCCTGTGTATCTATCTATCTATCCTTCTTGAATCTTGGGCTGCCTACACAGTAGCCTTGTATCGCCATGTGTGCACCACAGCTGATTGTTTTTGAGGTTGCAGTTCCAGTTGTGCACTGTGGGTTGAGGGTTTTCGTGTATTAAGCATGACGGTTGATGTGACAGACAATGATGGGGTGTGTTTCAATTTCATATGGATCCTAGGATGGATGAGCTATGTACAAGATCCTGGAGTACACATTTGACTACATACCTCCTCACAGCTGGATGGCAGTGGTTGTAGAATGAGGTGCATCTGGTCTGCTGGAGTGTGTGGGGACTGAATAATCCAATAAATTCCAAGGTAACCTTGAAATCCTTATAAAGTCAATATCCCACTACCCAAGGAGAACGCAACTTGTGGATCCCCCACCAGGTGTGCTTACTACCAGCATTTCACCTCCTACAACTACATTTTATGTGGCTATTATGTTCATTCACAGAAGGCTAGTTATAGGTTGCTTGACTGATAAGCTGTTCACTAGGTGGTTCTCAATTTGGATGTATAAGATATGGGATGTGATCCTGGTCCTCGTTAATATCGCTGTCCTGAATAACGTTAGCACCTGCTTTTATGATACTCTCCTGAGGTAAGATGCTAGCAACAGTATCTGGAATGAGAACTTCAAAATCATGTCAGAACTAGCAATGTAGAGACAATCACAGAGACCTCTTTTCTTTTTAGTTAAGGCAATGAGACAGATTCTGGAAATTCTTAATATGCTAGATGAGTGACCATTGTTCCACAGTTTTGTAGAAAAGGTTATGCTGTTCATATTAGTACATGACCTCCTTCCCCCATATAGATTATATGTTGATGTTGAGATGACTCTGTATGTATTGTTGATTCAGAAATACTCCCAACAATGCTCTCTAACCACTTACTGATCTTTCTGACATTAGGGATTCTGGAGATGAGGTCACACACTTTAACATAGCAATTTTGTTTTGATTTGCTTGATAGATCTGGAATGCAGATTTTAAGTTAAAGAAGCTATTGGTGGCATTTTTATTATTAGTATCAACTTGACAGCCAGGGTCAGAACAGTAAGGAGATCTGTAAAGCATGCACCAGGAGTGTGTTACATTATAAAGTCACAAGGTTCTTGAGCTAGATGAGACAACAGCTAATCAGTTTGAGGCTGAATCGGTGCAGCTGGAGTCTACATTGGAAGTCACTGGTAATCCCAAAATACTTATATCTAAACTAAACTGGCACCTTTCTGGGACTTTGAAAAGTAGGAGGTTAGGTTCTTGGGGCCAACACCAATGTTAGAAAGCACAGGGAAAACACATGCCTAGGAAGACAGTGCTATGTCTGATCAACAATTCTAGTGCCTGTAACAACATTGTTAGTGTCTGAACGGTGGGTGGTGCTTAGGAGTTTTAAGATGGCTCTATGTTTGTATTTGGCTGTATGTATGCTATTATTCACTAAAGACACAAATGTTAAAGTAACATTATACTCAGGTGTGGTAAAAAGATCTGTTTCTGTTAAAAAAACAAAAACCTCAGAAACTAACTGAAAAGCCCAAAGGTTAAAGTGACATTATAGTTAAGTGACTATGGGGGTCATTACGACCTCGGCGGTCTTTTCAAAAGACCGCTGAGGCCGCAGGAGACAGAATACGGCCATTGCCGGCGGTATTTCTATCTCCCTATTATGACATTTCCGCTGGGCCAGTGGACGGTAACAGTGTTACCGTCCGTTGGCCCAGCGGAAATGTCACATCAACATTGCAGCTCGCTCGTAATAGAGCCGGCGGCAATGCTGATGTGCAGCGAGCGGGTGCAGTAGCACCCGTCGCACATTTCACTGCCCGAAATTCGGGCAGTGAAATGCGTGACGGGGCTATGCATGGGGGCCCCTGCACTGCCCATGCCAAGTGCATGGGCAGTGCAGGGCCCCCCAGGGGCAACCCAAGACCCCTTACCGCCGGCCTTTCCATGGCGGTGTGTACCGCCATGGTCAGGCCGGCGGTCGGGGACTCATAATCCCCAGGGCAGCGGTGCTTGCACCGCTGCCCTGGGGATTATGACCGCCAGGCGGAATCCTGGCGGGAAAATGGAGGGGCCGGCGGTATGGCCATTGCAATTCTGCCACGGTCATAATTGCTGGTGGAACACCGCCAGCCTGTTGGCGGTGTTACCGCCAACATACCGCCGGCCGTCAGGGTCGTAATGACCCCCTATGTCAGTGACAACATTAATATTTTGAACTAAACAAAATCACAGAAATTCACCAGCTATAGTTAGCAAAGGTAATTAGAACTTGGCCCTCCATGCACTGCTTATGACCCCACATATTACATCACTCATGACATGTTCTATGACACCATTCATAACATTACTGATGACTTCTCCAAATACATCTTTGATGGCATGGCTGATGATATCATCCAAACTTCTTTTGTACACAAAACTCTATAAACAAATATGACATTACAGTCATGAAAGTAAGGGCAAAAATGCCCAGATACCTATGGAGCATAATTACTGCTATAAAACATACAGCCACCCCCAGGTGAAGCAAGCTTGTGTTCTTGACCCTATACCTGTGGTTCCTAACCTTCTGACTTCTGTGGACCCCCACTTCTGTGGATCCCGGAGACCCCAAATGAACATTTTTGGATTCCAGGGACCACCCCACTGAGTCATTACTGGAAGCCGGGGACCCAAGCCTAACAGCAGTACACCAAAAATACAGAAACAAGCAATCCATTCAATACATACACAAATGATAAAACATTTTATTTAATTTGCCAACATATAAAAAAATACCAATTTAAATAGGAAGGTTAGAGCTTTTCTAAATTCAATTGAAGCCACACATCGTCCATACTATATTCTGTTTGATGTACCTGCACTGCTCCCACAAATTAATTTGAGGATACTAATTTAATTCTTAGCCTCCAATTTCAGTTTCCTTGACATATACAGTGCGTTTTAAAATTTTCAACTGCACATTTAGCCACTTTACTTATTCACACTTTATAAATCTGTTAATATTTGTTAATTTTCTAAGAAGTCACAGACCCCCAGAGGAGACTTCGCAGAGCCCTAGGTGTCCCTGGACCACAGGATAGAAACCATGGGTAGTTTGTGGAGCTTTGAATATGGCTTCAAAAATATGGAGTATGGCAAGGCAGTGCAAATCACGGTGTTGCCTCACTGTGCGCAAGGGAGACATTTTGTGGGCAATATGTGGGTGTTCCCATGCAACTCTCATGGTTGTTTTACCAAACTTGGTAACCCTGGGAATGCCCCAAAAAATATGTACCCCCCAGGAGTTGTTTCGTCTTTCTATGTGTGCTGCATTCTGTAGCAGACATAGAAAGAGGAAAAAGCCTATCTTTTATTAAAAAGGGGATAGGGCTATGAGGCCCACCTCCCCGGGCCTTTATAAGCCTCGGGGACCCCATCTTTCAGGGTTGTGCCTTAAAGGTGAGAAGGTCACATGGCCCCACTCCCTGAGCCTCATTAGGCCCCAAGGACCCCATCCCCCATGGCCAAATATAATTAAAAAAGGAGGGGCCACATGGTCACCTCCCTTCGCCTTATTAGACCCGGGGGACCCATTCTCCAGTGCTTTCTGTTTTCTGAAGGGGAAAGGGGCCATGTGGTCCCCCCTTCCTAGCCTATTTTTGCCCAGAGGACCCCATCCCTAGGCTGTCTTTTTTTTTAAAAGGGAGGGTCAGACGGCACCCATCCTTGAGCTTATTGTGGGCCCTGGTGCCCCATTCCCCCGGCCTCTATTAGATATGTGTGGGTACTTTATTGCCCACCCAGGGACACTCATCCAAGCACACGTTGGTGGCTGTAGGGGGAGCCTGCCCTAGCCCAGCTGGGCAGGAGCTATATGTGTTCTGTTTCCCTGTTTCCATCTGTTCCTAGCTGGAGGGAGCATTTTTTAATCTCCCACCGGTGGAGCAGACTTAGGGCCTGATTTAGAGTTTGGCAGGTCGGTTATTCCATCACAAGCATAATGTATATCCAGTCGGCCGTATTACAATCTCCATAGGCAATAATGAGCTCATAATACAGCGGACAAGATACATGCCTTTGATGGAGTAACCCCCACCGCCAAACTCTAAATCAGGCCCTTAGTGTTTGCTCCAGTTTGACTGGAGATTTAACAATGCTCCCCTCAAACGGGAGCAAGCACATGTTTCCCTGCCCAAGGTACTATGGGCAGGGAAACAACTGTGTTCTGGGGGTGGGCTCCCCGGGACACAGTAAGTGAGCCAGACCCAGGGAATGGGGTCCCTGGGGCCAGTAAAGGTTCAGGGAGGAAGGCCTCATGATTCCCCTTCCTTTTAATTTTAGCTTATGGCCATGGGGGATGGGGTCCCCAGGGCTTGTTTAGGGCTCAGAGAAGGGGGCCTTGGGGTCCCCTTCCATGGATAGATACAGTGGGCCCCAGGGATGGGTCCCCCAGGCTGAAAATGGCTGAGGGATGGGGTATTGTATGCCCTGTTCCCTTAAAATGCCCAGTCCCAGGGGATGAGGTCACCAGGGCCCTTAATAGACTGGTTCAGGGAGGGGCCCTTCTGACTCTTTATCCCTTCCCTGTCACCTTATATAAATAAAAAACTTCGAGGCAGAGGGCTAAGTCCACAATTCCTGTAATGGCTGTCCGCAACATTTTTCTCATGTTGCTGGCAGCCAATCAGAGCGCTCTTTCCCACTTGTGTCTGAATCACACAGGAGTGAGATGGCCTAAAGGTGAAAAAGCTCCCTAATCATAATGCTCTATTTATAAAGTGGTATTCCTATGAGATTCTCAAGAACCTCTTGGAGATCCGACATCCAGATATACAAATATATTTACAACTTAAATTGTCAAAAACAATGGAACGCATTTACACCAAATAAATCAAAGCACAATCTGCGGACCAAGATCTAGCTTCTTGCCAATGTTGTGTATTTCCGTTCATCATTTGTTGCAGTAGTGCTTATTAAATATCTATTACCACATGAAAGGGCACTTTTTTGGAAGCATTTGTGAAGATTTGTCGATGGTGCCAATGTTATCTGCAACAAAAAGACACATATTCTATGGTAAAGCTGACCCAACTATAACTACTCATTGGCGGCTGGCACTGGGTAATGCATCCATGTTAGTGATGTCAAGTTCTTAGATTACCCGATTATTGCTTGAGTAACATTGACCTTGACTGACAAGTTCACCTGAGTTACATTATATGAGCCAATGACCTTATGGCAAATAATGAAGCAATAGAGGATTGTACTTAAAAAAGCACCAGGCACAGATGGTCTGGATGCCACGTGCTTTGAGAAGCATGCTGTCTTATTGTCCCAGCGGATTCTGATGCTTTTTGAGGAGGTGATTTATAAAGGCAAGCTCCCTGGCTGCATACAGACAGTTTGGAAGGGGGCTAAAACAATGCTCCTAAAACTCTCTGCAGATAGCACAGACTGCTTGTCTTACAGACCCCTGTCTGTGATTAATGTGGACAACAAAATTCTGTCTTACAGCTGGCTTACACATTTGATTTGGTAAATGCTGATCATGTTGTTCAGTAAATGCTGATCTTGTTATGTCAAGCCCTGATTTCGAGCTCTCCTACTGGACTGCTCAAAGACACTTTGGGCCTTATTATGACTTTGGCAGTCGGAATCATCCGACTGCCAAAGCCCCAGGGAGGGGGCTGCCATCATGCCGGAGGCATTCCCTCTCCAAGTCGATTGATGATGCTTCCACCAGGCTGACCGGCGGAAACATCATATTATGACATTTCCACTGGTCAGGTTGGCGAAAACAGTGTGACGGCATTGGCCTTGGCTCCCTTAAGGGTGCCAAGGCCAATGCCATGGCACACCAGCACCCTCAGAATGTGCTGCACCAATGGTGCTGGCAGGGGGCCTATGCACTGCCCATGCCAGGCACCCCTACATCCCCTAGCTCTGGCTTTCTGCCTGCCTTTCCATTGCAGGCACTTCACTGTGAAAAGGCTGGTGGAAAGAGGACTTGTGATTAGCATAGGAGAGCTGAACTCAGCGCCGCCGTGGCTGACCACGACTCCACCCGTCACCACTGCATCAGGAGCCATGATCCTGGCAGTAGCGGTGGTCCCCTGGTGGTCCTACCACTAGGGTTGTATTCTGGTGGTCTGACCACCAGGAGTGCAGCAGTTCGACCGCCACTGCCAGCCTGCCAGTCTTAAGTCCACCAACCTCATGATGAGGCCCTTTATCTCCCACTGTCTATACTATGTACCGCTTTTCTGAACAGGCAAGATGAAGAGTTGAAGAGGAACCAGCAGTCGCTTATAATCTATGGGCCAAGCTTTGTAGGAAAGCTGCTGAGTCAAAGACATGTGTTGATCCTATGAATGATACATGCTTTCCTTTTTTAAACTGGTGACAAACAAACGTTTCAAAAAAGGCTAAGAACAATTTCATGGCAGTGAAAGGGTAATCTGTTCAAGTAAGCCATAAGTGGCAGAGGGCTTTGTGAGCACAATCTGTCACAATGATAGATTCACTTGATTCTAGGTGACTTGTTCCCAGAGGACAGATTTATAATTTTAGATGCTTTTGAGAGTAACAAGGGGAAGTTTTGCTTTGGCATTGATGCCATACTAAAGTCTCAAAGGCATGGCCAAACATAAGTGATGACTTATGTAATGCCCCATTGAAATATTCGCCAGTCGTTAAATATTTGCAATTGGACAACAATGTTCGGTATTGTTTTCGAATTCCTAAGCTACCCAGTTCTGGAAGATACACACATCAACAACTAATGGGGCTTGAGGCACCTAGGGCCAGATGTAAGAAGCATTTTTCAAGTCACAAATGGCTAATCGGGCCATTTGCGACTTGAAAAATGCTATTTGGGATGTACAGACCCATTTTTGAGATACAGTAATCTATTTACTGAATCGCAAAAACGGTTTGCGAGTCTCAGTCCCATTTATGATTGTTTTGTGACCGTTCGCAAACAGAAATGCACCCCCATGGGACCCCTTCCCCTTTGTGAATGGCAGCGAAAATATTTTTTCAGAGCAGGCAGTGGTCAAAAGAAAACAGCTTTATTTGAAAGCAATCACAGACATGGTGGTTTGCTGTCTCCAGCAGGCCACCATCCCTGTGAGGGCAGCCATCCCCCATGGGGTCGCAAATTGCGACCTACCTCATGAATGTTCATGAGGTAGGTCATTTGCAACCCCATTGGGAATTGCAAACAGTGTCATTGTCACTGTTGTACATCAGGTTTTGCGACTCGCAAATTGTGAGTCGCATAACCTGAATTTCGAACATGTGGCCCCTAATCTCTGAAGCACAGTAGCAATTTTGTTACCAGCCGCAGGGCTTTCCTTAAATATCAGGAAAGGTTTAGCCACTGTACATAAATATATGGGGTATCTCACTTATATGCTTAGCTGGATGCTGCAGCATGTCACACCAGTTGAAAGATTGGATTTTGAAATGTGCTTTCCCACCTTTGCTACCCAAAGCCAGAATAATTTGGTTCCAGGTGGCATCATTGCGTCCACGTTAAACCGTGTAAGAGCCCTTTAAGAGTTCCCCCTCAGCAGCGGCCAAGACACTTGTAGCATCTGGCACGCAAAAAGCCCTGTCACACCCAAAGGCAGGACTTCTCCTCAGCTCTTCTCCTGGCAAAGGTTCCTCTTTAATCCTAGAAGTAATATGAAGTCTGAGGCTTTGGGTCCACTACTTATACCACTTTCTGCCTTTGAAATTGCCCAACTTCAAAGAAAAGTCTCTATTGTTTACAGGAAGGCAAGGTTTAGGTTTGGTAAGTGGATACACTGGCCAAGTCGAATTGGCAGTTTAAAACTGCAAACACCGTCACGGTAGTGGAAGGTCGGAGCCATGTTTACAGAGCTACTCATGTGGGTGGCACATCAGAGCTGCAGGCTAACTAGTAGCATTTGATTTACAGGCCCCAGACACCTCTAGGGCACTCTACTAGGGACTTACTAGTAAATCGAATATGCCAATCATGGAAAAGCCAATTACACATACAATTTTGCATAGGGAGTACTTGCACTTCAGCACTGTTCAGTAGTGGTAAAGTGCCCATAGTAACAAAAACAGCAAAAACAGAGTCCAGCACACAGCAACAACCTTGGAAGCAGAGGCAAAAAGTTAGAGGAGACCACGCAAAGGATGCCAGGTCTAACACGTGTGTCCCCCAGCTGAAAGTGGGGAGAACTACCCAACCTCTTGGGAGTTCTTTTCATTAAAGGGGAAAAATCTGGAAAGTCCATCACAACTGACGTGTTCTGTTCCAGGGCGGTGTTCCACTGTAAAGTCCATCCCATGTAGGGAAATGGACCACCTCAACAGTTTTGGATTTGAGGGGCCTGTGGTCATTCTGATCCTGGAAGTGAGTCCCAAACAAGTTGGGTCTTAGCTTCTTCAGCACTCAAGACCACAGCAAAAGCTTCACGCTGAATTGCACCCCACCTACATTCCCAGTGCAGTAACCTTGTACTGATGAAGGCTACAGGTTAATCTAGGCCCTATTCATTTAGCTGTGACAACACTATTCCCACACCATGCTCTGAAGCATCAGTTTGCACAACAAATTCTTGAGAGAAGTCAGGTGCCTTCAGCATGAGTGCCATGCACATGCCTGCCTTCACGGCAGCAAAAGCTGTCTGGCAAAACTCAGTCCAGATCGCTTTCTTTGGCTGCTTCTTGGAGGTTAACTCTGTTAAGAGAGCAACAATCGTGCCATACCTCTTAACAAACCTTCTATAACAACCTGTGAGGCCTAAAAAGGCTCTCACTTGAGTCTGGGTCTTGAAAGGCTCCCAAGCCAGAATAATGTCAATCTTGGTGTTAGAAATGGGGTCTTTGGTTGGCAGTCAGGTTTCCCCCTGTCCAAGCAAGGACCCTCACTCTATGCAGGGTAAGTCACACACAATCCAAATTATCCTATGCCCACACTCTGGTAGCTTGGCACTGAGCAGTCAAGCTTAACTTAGAAGGCAATGTGTAAAGTATTTGTGCAATAAATCATGCAATAACTGTATAGCACCACTGTAAAAGTGATATAAAGTGTCTTTAGTCTTTTAAAAGCAATAAATGTCTATTTCAAGTACAAAGTACCTGGTTTACGTTCAAAATCTCTGCAAAGAACCGCAGAGGAGTAGATGCGTGGAAAACCAGGAAGTGTCAGTCGACTTCTCTGGCCACACACAGCGATGCATCGTTTAGTTTTCACGCAGGGACGGTTGTGCATCAATTTCCAATGCACGGTTGTGGATCCTCTTCAGATGCCCCAGGGACGATGCGTGGATTTCCGGCACTGACAGGGCGAAGTCACAGGGGCTGCGTGGATCCGCTGGGCAAATTCTACTGCACGGCAGGCACTGCGTTGATTCATCTCTGGAAGGTGGGCTGCGTCGTTCCCGCTCAGCTGTGCGTCGATCCTGTGAGCCGTGCATCAAATTTCCGGTCGCTACACTGGTACTGCGTCGATCTCCTCATTGCGAAGTCGGGCTGCGTCATTCTGGTTCAGCGTGCAGTGAATTTTTCACCACAGTGCAGGCTGTGCCTCATTTCTGGCAGGCTGTGCATTGATTTTTGCCACACAAGGAGTCCTTCTTGTAGAGAAGAAGTCTTTTTGGTCCTGAGACTTCAGGAAACAGGAGGTAAGCTCTATCCAAGCCCTTGGAGAGCACTTCTCACCACAGTCAGAGAGCAGCAAGGCAGCAGAGCAACAGCAAGGTAGCAGTCCTTCACAGAAAGCAGTCAGACGAGTCCTTTGGGCAGCCAGGCAGTTCTTCTTGGCTGGATGCAGGTTCTGGTTCAGGTTCTCTTCTCCAGGAAGTGTCTTGTCAGGTAGAGTATCTACCTCAGAAGTGTCTGAGTTGGTAGGAGCAGAGGCCCTGTTTAAATACCCCAATGTGCCTTTGCAGTGGGGGAGACTTCAAAGAGTGGCTTAGAAGTGCACAAGATACCCTTTCAGTTCAATCCTGTCTGCCAGGGTCCAAGTGGGGGGGGTGGCAGTCCTTTCTGTAAGGGCAGGCTGCTGTCCTTTGACATGCAAGTGTCAGACCCTCCCAGCCCATGAAGACAAATTCAAAATGCAGATGTATGCAAGTGAGGCTGAGTATCCTGTGTTTGGGGTGTGTCTGAGTGAATGCACAAGGGACCTGTCAACTAATCCCAGCCAGACATGGATTGTAAGGCACAGAAGGATTTAAGTGCAGAGAAATGTTCACTTTCTAAAAGTGGCACTTCTAAAATAGTAATATTAAATCCAACTTCACCAGTCAGCAGGATTTTGTATCAGCATTCTGGCCATACTAAATATGGCCTTCCTACTCTTTTAAGATCAGCAGCTACCACTCAAACAGTATATGAGGGTAGCTCCAACGTTAGCCTATAAAGGGAGCAGTCCTCACAGTAGTGTAAAAACAAATTTAGGAGTTTTACACTACCAGGACATGTAAGCTACACAGGCACATGTCCTGCCTTTTGCCTACACAGCACCCTGCCCTATGGGTTACCTAGGGCGCACCTTAGGGGTGACTTATATGTAGAAAAAGGGGAGTTTTAGGCTTGGAAAGTACTTCTAAATGCCAAGTCGAATTGGCAGTGAACCTGCAGACACAGGCCTTGCAATGGCAGGCCTGAGACCTGGTTAAGGGGCTCCTTAAGTGGGTGGCACAATCAGTGCTGCATGCCCATTAGTAGTATTTAATCTACAGGCCCTGGGCACATATAGGGTACTTTACTAGGGAATTATAAGTAAATTAAATAGTCCAATTGGACATGATCCAATGTTATCATGTTTAAAGGGAGAGAGCATATATACTTTAGCACTGGTTGGCAGTGGTAAAGTGCGCAGTCTTAAAACCAGCAAAAACAGTATCTAAAAAGTGGAGGGAGGCAGGCAAAAAGTTAAGGGAGACCACCCTAAGGCTGGCAGGTCTAACACTTGGGTTGTAGGGGTGCCACCTGGTCACTCCCTACCTGGTGCCCCAAGTACACTACAGAGCCCTGCCCTATTTGCCACTTGCTAGCCTTAGTAGTGAGGCCTGCCTTCTGCAGGGCCTCTAATACTTTACAGAGGTGCTGCAAGTGTTTCTCCCAAGTGGAGCTGAACACAGCAATGCCATCCAGGTAGGCTGCACTGAAATCATCCAATCCGACCAACAACTGGTTAACCAGCCTATGAAAGGTGGCAGGGGTATTGTTTTCATCCCAAAGGGCATCACTCTAAACTGGTGGTCCTCATCTGGGGTAGAAAATGCAGACCTCTCCTAGGCCCCCTCGGTCAGAGCAATCTGCCAATATCCAGACATTAGGTCAAATGTGCTGTGATATTAGCCAGCCTCTAACCAATCAATGAGCTCATCAGCTCGAGGGATGGGGCGCATGTCATTCTTAGTTACTGCATTGAGTACTCGGGAATCCACACAGAGCCTGAGTTCTGGAGTGGCACCAGGAGCAGCAGCTTTTAGGACCAATACCACAGGACTGGGCCAAGGGCTACTAGAAAAATCAATAATCCCAAGAGCTAACATATTGGATACCTCATCCTTAATGCTGGCTCTAACCTTGTCAGTCACCCGGTAAACTTTATGTTTCACAGGTGGACTATCCCCAGTGTCAATATCATGTGTGCACAAGTGTGTGACCCCTGGGATCAAGGAAAAGAGAGAGGCAAATTATCCCAATACTTGCCAACAGTCCCTCTGTTGTTCTAGAGTCAGTGAGGGGGAAAGGTTCACACCCTCCACTGAACCATCTTACTCTTTCGCAGATGGGAGGTCAGGAAGAGGCTCACTCTCTTCCTCCACCCCATCATCTATTGCCAAGAGCATAGTCACTTCTGCCCTCTCAAAGTGAGGCTTGAGGTGGTTCACATGTAGGACCCTCAAAGGCTTCCTATGAGTCTGCAAGTTCACCAGATAGGTGACATCACTCTTGTGCTCTACCACCTCAAAAGGTCCAGTCCACTTGTCCTGGAGAGCACGAGGCTCTACTGGGGCCATCACCCACACTTTCTGACCAGGCTGAAACTCAACCAGAGTGGCATTCTGATTGGACCAGCATTTCATATCCTCGTGGCTTGCTTTCAGGTTCTCTGGAGCGAGCTTCCTGAAGCGTGCTGTCTGGTTTCTAAAAGCCAGCATGTAAATGTGTAACTGAATACATCCTGGGGAGGCTTATTGGAGGCCTTCTCCAAACCTTCCTTAACCAGACTCAAAGGACAGGGTGGCCATATATTAACTCAAAAGGGCTAAATCCAAGACCCTTTTGTGGCACCTCCCTGTAGGCAAACAGAAGGTATGTGTAAGATATGGTCCATAAATTACGGTGAGTCGTTTGGATTCACGAAGTAGCTTTTATTTAATAACAGAAACCCCATCCAGCTCCATCAACTGCCAGCTTCTCCTTCTCCTCACTCTCCGTCGTCCTCTCTCTGCTGGATTCCACCATCCCTTCACAATTCTAAATTCTACATGCTATGACATCTCAAACATTCTACAAGCTATGACATACTACACTCCTCCCCCCTTTACAAACCAAGATAAACAAGAAAAAGAGAAAGGAAAGAAAAAAAAACACAACAGTATATACAAATTACATCAACAAATCTTTACATTTTAATACCACTACACGATTTAAATTCCATATCTTGGAATCCTCCGTTCTTACTGCATTGTTGAATAGTCTCACTACCCTTAAAGGTTTAACTTTGTCGACATTCCTTCCTTTACAAACAGGCTTGCGAATCAACACCCAATCTCCAACCTTAACTTTGGTTGTGTGAGTTGACTTCCTGCGATCAAAATACTCCTTTCGCGCTTTTATTTTTTCCTCTTCATCCCGTCTCCAAGTTCCATCAGACACCACCACCCCAGTTCTTGCTCCCATGTCATTGACCCACCTACGTGACACCAACGTATTAGGATGTCTGGCTCTGAGTAACTCAAAAGGTGTTTTCCCAGTAATGGCATGAGGCGAAACTCTGTATGCTTCAACCCGCTTGTTCACTTCTTTCTTCCAGTTCAATCCACCAACCTTAGCTAAAGCTATGGTTTCTTTCAACACCCTGTTAAATCGTTCCACCATGCCATTGGTTTCGGGGTGGTATAACGCACACTTTTTATGAACTATAGCACAATCAGCCAGATACTTTTCCATTTCCTTCGATACTAATTGTACCCCATTGTCAGTAAGAATGCTCTTAGGCAGCCCTTCTCTCCCAAACACTTCCTTGAGAAAATCAATTACTTGTTTAGTCTCAATACTCCTAGTAAATCTAATCTCTGGCCACTTGGAAAACAGATCAACTAGTACCAACAGGTACACATCACAACCTTCCCCACGGATAGGCCCTAGAATGTCCAAGGCAACTTCCTCCCACGGCTGAGAGGGGCGTTCCCTTATTTCCATAGGCTGAATCCTAGGTTTCACAGTCTTCTCACTCATGATACATTGCATACATTCTCTGATTGACCTTTCTACCTGGGAATCCATGCCTGGCCACCAATAAGTCAAACGCAATCTCCCTTTGGTCTTGGACATTCCCTTGTGACCTGTGTGAGCAAGAGAAACAAGCTCCTGCCTCAATGTGGTGGGAGGAACTAATTTCGTACCTCTGAATAGAAACCCATCATCGCAAGACAACTCACCTCTCACATGCCAGAATTTTGTGTTTCACTACCTCCTTCATTCCTATTATTCCAACCTTCTTTTATTAAAGATATCACTTTCACTATGGTGTCATCAGACTCACATTCTCTCCGCCACCTTTCCTTTGTCACAACACTTTCATCAAATCCATACTCCTCAATCTCACACACCATTTCCGTATCCCCATCTGTTTCTTTCTCTTCCTCCAATTCACTTACCAACACTAATCTTGACAGTGTGTCCGCTACCTTATTTTGTGCACCTGGAATATACTTTATATCAAAATTAAAATCTTGTAGGGACACGACCCACTTAGTGATTCTGCTAGAAACTGCATCCACCCCTTTCTTTTTATAAATTTCACAAAGGGGCTTATGATCCGTCCTTACCTCAAATTTATTTCCCCACAACAAATTCTTAAGTTTTCTCACTGCCCAATGAACAGCAAGCACCTATCTCTCAATAACACTATAGTTTAACTCTGCATCTCTTAAGGCTCGTGACAAAAATAATACCACTTTATCATTATTTTGGCCACCCTGCTGTAACACCGCCCCTAAGCCTTTCACACTTGCATCAGTTATTAAGATCGATGGCAAATTGGGATTAAAATGCCTCAATCTGGGAGCTTTCACAATTTCCTTTTTAATTTCTCCAAATTCATTTTCACACTCTTCATCCCACACAAATTCCACTCCTTTCCGTAATAACTTCCTCATAAATACACTTTTCTCAGCAAAACCCCTCACAAATTTACTGTAATATTCAGCCATACCTAAAAATGTCATAAATTCTTCTTTATTCCGTGGCGATTGTAGTCTGTCAATAGCATCTACTAGTTCCTTTTTTGGAGTTATGCCTTCACCAGTTATGGTGTGACCTAAATACTCTATAGATTTACTACAAAATCTACACTTTTCCATCTTGACTGTCAACCCGAATTCCTCCAACCTTTCTAAAACACTAACAACCCTCTTTTCGTGCTGGACCTGATCTTTCCCGTATACTAACACATCATCTTGATACACTCTCACACCAACAAGATCTTTCAATACCTTCTCCATAATTCGTTGAAATACAGAGGCCGCAGACACCAATCCAAATGGTAGTCTGGTATACCTAAAAGTACCAAATGGTGTAATGAATGCGGTAAGATCCTTCGATTTTTCAATCTAATCTGATGATATGCAGATGTTAAATCTATGGTAGAAAACACCTTAGCACCTTGTAAAAGCAACAACATATCAGAAATATTAGGTATGGGATACCTATCCACAATCACATTCTTATTTAATTCTCTTAAGTCCACACATAAGCGTATAGTCCCATTCGGTTTCCTGGCTACAACTACTGGCGCCAACCACTCAGTTCCTTCAACTTCTTCTATAATTCCTTCTTTCTGAAGCCTCTCTAGTTCCAATTTCATGTCCTTACGTAGAGCAACAGGTACTCCACGAACTTTGCTGCATACCGGTTTCACACCCTCCTTCAGACGAATGTGATGCACATAATGTTGAAGACATCCTAATGTTCCTTGAAATACCAAAGGAAATTTTTTCTTTAGTCCCATAACAAAGTCACTGTTGGTCATGAGATTCCGGTCAATAGAATTTCCTTGATCACCAATAGTGTTGATAACCATTTGATCCCTTACTTTCACAGGTGGATCACTATTGGGATCAAGAATAACCCCCAAATCTTTCTGGTGGAACCAACTGAGTACACTGTCTCCTTTCTTAGAAACGTACATTTTTGCATTTGTGAACTTTCGTTTAAACTCAAGCAAACCCCAAAAGTATCCATGGAGCTTAATTGGTTCACCACCATATGCAAAGGGTGTGATATCCGGTTTGAACAGCTTAACTTTGTTTCTTAGTTTTCCCATATTGGATTCCATTGAAATAATTGTGATCTTGGCACCAGAATCAAATAATACTCTAGTTCTTTCCCCATCTATCATGACTTCATCAATTGGGCCTTTCCTTCTTTTTTTTACCTTCTCCTTCAACTTGCAGAATAATTTGGCCACATTCAAAGTCATCATATTCTCCTGCATCCATCTCTTTCTTAACTTCAAAGACATTGCTCTTTCCACTTCTCGTTCTGCACACACTGGAGTAATGACCTTTTTTTTTACACAACTTACATATCACTTTTATAGCAGGGCAGTTTTTGTTGTTGGCCATATGACCCTGTCTACCACAGTGAAAACAATTTCCCATAAACGCATTTTTCCTTTCTTTTTTATAGTTCTGTCCTTCTGATCTTTCTTTGTTTCTCGTAATATTCTGAATAACATGTACAGTATCATTTTTACCTTCCTCTTTTTTGATGGTCTCCACACATTTGAGAGAATGTTAAATTTTCTTAGCCAAAATCAAAACTTTGTCTAGTGATGGATCATCCTTTTGCCAAATTTCATCTCTTACTCGTTCTATGTTACAGCCTAACATAAATTGATCTCTGATTCTTTCATCTGTCAAAATTCCAAATTTACATGAAGATGACAGTTTTCGTAATGCTGTAATATATCCCTCCACCGATTCATTTTCTTCCTGGTTTCGTCTTCCAAAGTGATATCTTTCAACTATTGTGCTAATTTTAGGAATATAATGTCTATCTAATTTTTCTATACAACTTTCATATTCATTTAGATCTTCATTAATTATGTCTGGAAGATTATCAAAAACCTCCTGTCCTTCTGAACCTAAGCAATGCAATAGCAGAGCAGTTTTCCTTTCCACACTAAGAGATGCGCCACAAACTTTGGAATATCTTTCAAATACTTTTTTCCACTTCTGCCATTTTATAGGTGGCTCTCCTGGTAAAGCGAGAAAAAAAGGGGGGGCAGTGACATTCTGCATTGTGTCACAGCTGTTCTGAAAGACCACTTTAAATGTATCGGTGCTAGAAATTAGACCAGAGGTCTATTGATCCTGTAGTTCAAATTTATTTTCTAGGAACAGTCTAATTTAAGGTAATTCCCAAGTTGCTATAAAAATTAAAGCTCGGCAGTGGTTAAAATTCCTTTAAAAAATGATTTTCATACACAGTGTTCACACTGGAAAGGTTAATGAAGAACACCTATAGTCCTCGTGTATTCCGGCTTTCAAACCGCAGTGCTAGAAGGACGCTGTACTCGTTGATATAACCACAAGTCAAGTGTGTATTTATAATAAGCACAGCTGAACACGTCCTCGCGTATTCCGGTTTTCAAATCGCATTGCCTGAAGGACGCTGTACTCGTTGCTATGACAACCAGTCAAGCGCGAGTCAAGCGCTTGTTGACAACAAGCACAGCTGAGCGCGTTAGCTTTAGTCCTTTTCCATGGAAACAGTTACCGGTCTCCAGGTATGCGCTCGTCGAGCGGAAATGTTCTTCAACAGATTTTAATTGTTCTTTTTATATTAGTAAAGGTGAATGAAACAGTTTTGAATTGTACTCAAAGTCCGCTCACCTTTCCATCGCTTTAAAAATATCTCCGTTGTTATTGTAATGCTGTTGAGGCTTCTGTATTGAGGAAAAATTTATCCCATCCTCGTCGCCAGTGTAAGATATGGTCCATAAATTACGGTGAGTCGTTTGGATTCACGTAGTAGCTTTTATTTAATTACAGAAACCCCATCCAGCTCCATCAACTGCCAGCTTCTCCTTCTCCTCACTCTCCATCGTCCTCTCTCTGCTGGATTCCACCATCCCTTCACAATTCTAAATTCTACATGCTATGACATCTCAAACATTCTACAAGCTATGACATACTACACTATGGTAAGAGGATGTCCCACTTATGCCTTAAGGACTCTGACAGGCCCATGATCATGCCCTTCAAGGTGTGGATGAATCTCTCAACCGGACCATTTCCTTGGGGATGGTAAGGAGTGGTAAACTTGTAGGTTACCCCACACTCCTTCCATAGAGACTTCATATAGGTAGATATGAAGTTGGTACCCCTATCAGATATCACCTCCTTGGGGAACCCCATGCGGGAAAAACCCTGATCAAGGCACCTCTTACCACATGGGCTGTGATTGACCTCAGAGGGATAGCTTCTGGGTAGCGGGTGGCATGGTTCACCAAGACCAGGATAAACCTGTTGCCCATGGCTGTCTTGGGATCCAGAGGCCCCACAATGTCAATACCAACCCTTTCAAAGGGGGTGCTGACCACAAGAAAAGGTTGGAGGGGACCCTTACATTTCCTCCCACTCTTGCCACTTGCCTGACAAGTTTTGCAAGACCTATAGTGTGCATCTGAGTGCCTGAACATTTAGGGCCAGTAAATGTGGGTGACAAGCCATTCAAAGGTATGGTCCTGCTCCAAATGTCCAGTTAAAGGCACATCATGAGCCAGATCCAGTAGGAAGGCTCTGAAGCACTGAGGTAACACCAACAAACAGGCTGACCCAGGCTCAGCAACCTTAGGCTCACTATATAGGAGGTCATCCTCCCAATAAATCAGATTTGAACAAGACTCCTTGCCAGATGTCTGGTCTGCAGACGGCTGCCGCAAACCCTCCAGAGTAGGGCATGTCTTATGGGCCTCACATACTGCTTCCCTCATAGATCCCGCTTCCTGCTGCCACTAAGTCAGCTCAGGGACCTCCCCCAGTTCACCCACCTGTTTCCCTGTAGGCTCCGGGGCAACCCCTTGAGGTTCAGCCTCCTCCCAGACTGTGGGGGCTTCTGGAATGGATTTCCTATGCCCCTAGCCCTTCCTCCTCCTGGCAGACACCTGGATCACTCTTCCACTCTCCAGGATTTCCTGATCACCCTGACGGGCTGCCATTGGACTGGGTAGACACACACACACCCACCCAGGCAGACCCAACATCTCCAAGTGATACATGTATTCCATCTCCTTCCAAGGGGAATCCTTCAGATCATTGCCAAGCAGACAATCTATAGTTGGACTCACAGCTACTTTCAAGACACCTGAGACCCCTCCATTCAAAGGGAACCAGTGCCACTCTGCACAGGCGCTCTGAGTTTTCTACCGCAACTACTTGGTGAAGTGCATGGGAAACTACCTGCTCCTCAGACACCAGGTGACTTCTCACAGTAGTCACAATGGCTCCTGTGTTTCTCAGAGCCTCCACCCTCTGTCCATTGATGGTCGCCTACTGTCTGTGCTTTTTACTGTTCTCAGGCACAAGTGTTCTCTGGACCATCTCACTGTCCCCTAGCGAGACAAGGGTCATCTCAGCTGGCTCCCACCCACCTGGAACCACCTCCTTCCCAAGAGCTTCACTGGCCAAACCCTGTGACTGAGCACCAGTGGGTGCCGGTGTCCACTTGGGACATCTGGGAACCACCTCACATGACCCACCTGGTCACATGCATAACACTTACGGTGACCCCCCTCTGCAGGTGTCCCTTTAGAAAACCATGGGTTCTTCTCAACTGGGGGCCGGGAATCCTTAGCCTGGGAACTAAGTTGGGGCCTCTTCTGAGAGGGACTCTGCCAACCCTTGGCATGGTCTTGCCCATACCTCCTTTGGACCCTAGTGTTCTCCCAATGGTCTGCTTCCTGTGCAAGCTTCCTGAGGTCAGTCAGCTTGCTATCAATTAGTTGCTGGCGCAGCTCTGGAAAACAAAGACTGTACAAGTGCTCCCAAGCAATTAAGTTGTAAGGCCCCTCATAAGTTGTTACCTTACTGCCCTTCACCCAACCACCCACTGCAGAAAGAATCAACACATTCTAACCATGTTTGGGATTCCTTCTTCTTGTATGACCTAAACTTGTCCTCATACTACTCAAGGGTGAGACCATACCTTGTGAGTGGGGTGTCCTTCATGATGGTGTAGGTGAGTCCCTAAGGATGTCAAGGTGTCCCTTCCTTCTACCTTAAAGTGCTTCCACAGACCTGCCAATGTGCTTCAGGGACCATGTTCATGTGGAGAGCAGACTCATACCCCTTAAACCACAAGTAGATATCAGCCTCCCTCTTATAATCCTTACTAGGTCTTTAGGAATGTACACCCTCCTCTCAGGGTGCACTGTGGAACTGCTGCCACCATCTCTACTAGACTGGCTCCTCTGATCTAGTTCATTCAAACTAAGCTCATGAGCCAGGGGAATCTTCTTCAATTGTCAGCCTCCTCTACTCATCTCCATTTTGAGCTTTTCCAACTCAAATTGGTGCACCCTCTCTGCCTTCTGTCCTGCAACTCTTCAGGAGTGAAACCCTTAGAGGACACACTGCTTCCCACCCTGGAGACCCATCCCCCAGGCAGTACAGGTACCTCTACTACACCCTCATTACTGTCTTGCACCTCCTCACCCTCAATCTCCTCCTCTGTGTGCCTCCAACCTCCTTGGCTGTCATCCAGGCCCTCAGTGCCTTTTACAGCTCCTCCTTCCTGGCGGAACTCCTAATGCTGTTTCAGTTGAGCTGTTTTTGTATTGGAGAAGCAGTCCAGCTTCTCCAACACAAAAACAGTTCCAGCTGGTGCATCTCCAGATTGAGACATTATGGCAAGTAAAAAAAAGTACAAAGTTCCAAGTCAGAACAAATAATTACCAATGAGAAGTTCAAAAGTAAAAAAATGGAAGTAGATGAAGTCCAAGAGGAGATAAAAGCAAAATTAAAAAACAAGTAGTATGTGGTCATGTAATGGTCTACACTGAAAACAATAGTGTACACTTAATCAATCAATGTCAAGTACAAAGACAAGTCCAATCCTCACTGCTGATCACCAATGTTACAAATTGGGTCTTTGGTTGACAGTCAGGTTGCCCCCATCCAAGCAAGGACCCTCGCTCTCAGCAGGGCAAAGGAGAAACACACCTGGTTAACCCCCGTTCACCCCCTTGGTAACTTGGCATGAGCGGAAAGGCTTAACCCATAGGCAATGTGTAAAGTATTTGTACCAACACACACAATAATACAGTGAAACACTACAAAATGGATACCACATAGGCTTAGAAAAATAATAAATATGTATCAGAGTAAAACAAGACCAATTATGGTAAAATTCCACCATACACAGTTAAAGATATGACTTTAGCAATTAAAAACACAAAAAGAGTGCCTAGAGGCACAAATGCTGCAGTCTGATGTTAAAGCGGCGTTGTGACAGTCTTTTCCCAAAATGTTATGCCAGTGGCTCTGTTTACTAAGTCACACAGATGCCCAGGTTCAGTACCTTCGCAGTTAGTGTGAAAAACAGGCCAGTGCCCAGAGTCGGGGAGCGAGGTGTCCCTGGATCTGATGTGGCAGCGGTTCTGGCTTTGTGGGACGAAGGAGTGGAGGTGCCACAGAGAGGCTTCGGGTCCTTGCTGCAGAGCGGGGGAGATGAGGTGGCATTGATGGCGAGGAGTCAGTCCATTAGCACCTTCAGCAAACTCGAAGTCCGGCAAAGGCATGATGCTGCGGGGCGACATCATGGGGTGGTGATCCCGTCACAGGCCCTACAACGGAGTCAGGTGTCATGAACGGCGGGCGATCGACAGTCCCACTCATGAGTTTGTGCAGACGTCAGCAGCTGCAGTGAGATCGGGCCTACATTGACGGTGGGGTTGTCGTGCCTTGGTGATGTCCACGGATCAAGGTGTAGGCAGCGTTGCCGGCTTTGGGGAGCGGCATCCTTAGCAAAGTTTTACGGAGTCGTCCAGCAGTGTTTCACAAGATTTTATCAGAAATTCACTTCCAGGGGCCCAGGAACTAGAATTGCACCCTCTGGCAATCTAGAGTCCACAGCATGCAGACTCAGAGACTGGTTGGTGAAGCCTTTGCTATCCCTGAGGCTTCCAAAACAGGGGGCAAGCTCAGTCCAAGCCCCTGGAGATACCTTTCAAGCAGGAATGCACAACACAGTTTAGACTTTGTCCCCTTTCCAAGGCAGAAGAAGCAAATGCAGAAGAGCCCAAACAAGCCCAGTCACAGGCAGGGGCAGCACTTCTCTGCAGCTCTTCAGCTCTTCTCCTTGTAGAGATTCCTCTTGAATCCTTGAAGTAATCTAAAGTCTGGGGTTTTGGGTCTACTACTTATACCCCTTTCTGCCTTTGAAGTTGCCCAACTTCAAAGGAAAGTCTCTGTTGTTTACAGGACCCTGCCCTGCTCAGGTCTCGCCCCAGAGACACACCAGTGGGTTGGAGACTGCATTGTATGAGGGCAGGCACAGCCCATTGAGGTGTAAGTGACCACTCCTCCCACGTACTCTAGCCCGGAATGCTTATCATGATGTGCAGGCTACACCTCAGCTCCCTTTGTGCACTGTCTGGAGGAGATTCGCAAACAGCCCAACTGCCAGTGTGACCCGTGCAGGGAATCCACAAACATGCAGAGTCACAGAATGGTTAAAGTATGAAAATGCCTACTTTCTAAAAGTGGCATTTGCAAACTAACAATCTAAAAATCAACTTTGCCACAAGATGTATTTTTCAATTGTGAGTTCAGAGACCACAAACTCCACATCTCTATCTGCTCTCAAAGGGAAACTGCACTTAAGAAATATTAAAAGGCAGCCCCGAGTTAACCTTTGAGAGAGATGGGCCTTGAAACAGTAAAAAACAAATTTGGCTGGATTTCACTGTTAGGAGATGTAAAACACACAAGTACATGTCCCACCTTTAATATACACTGCACCCTGCCCTTCCTTAGGTGTGCCTTACATGTATGAAAAGGGAAGGTTTAGGCTTGGTAAGAGGGTATACCAGCCTAGTCGAATTGGCAGTTTAAAACTGCCCACACAGACACTGCAGTGGCAGGTCTGAGCCATGTTTACAGAGCTACTCATGTGGGTGCCACAATCAGTGCTGCTGGCCTACTAATAGCATTTGATTTACAGGCCCCAGGCACCTCACCTCCAGTGCACTCTACTCAGTTGCGGCTCTTGGGGAGTCAGGGGGGCATGGCAGTGCATCGGGAGTGAATTAATACCATCAAAAATATATATATATATATTTTTTTTAAACCTATCTTCACTCCTCACTCTTCCTCTGCTCCTCTGCTGCATGCAGTCACAGGCTCACGCCACTCAAAGCAGCATCAGGATTGGCTAGGAGTGCCCAGCCAGGGTGCTCCCAGGCAGACTGGGAGTCTGTGCAGGCTCTCTCTAGCCCAGCAACTGTGTTCCCGGGCTGCAGAGAGCCCTGTGTGCATTTGTGTTTGGCCGGCCCAAGACGATCGGCCAAACACACAAGCTCTCTGAGGGGAGTGCACAGTGCACTCTCCTCTCCTGGTCACCCCCGATGCCCTGCCCCTTTCACAAGGAAGGGATAATAAACACAGTTATTATCCTTTCCTTTGGAAAGGATTTGCAGCCGTTGCTGCTGGCGGGGTGACTCTACTCCGCCCTTATGGAGGAGCCACCCCTGACTACTAGGGACTTACTAGTAAATCAAATATGCCAGTCATGGAAAAGCCAGTTATGCCTACAATTTCACATAGGGAGCACTTGCACTTTAGCAAGGGTCAGCAGTGGTAAAGTGCCCAGAGTAACAAAAACAGCAAAAATACAGCCCAGCACAGAGCAACAACTTGGGAAGCAGAGGCAAAAAGTTAGGGGAGACCACGCCAATGATGCCTGGTCTAACAGGTAGTCTTTCCCTTCATACCCGGGATGGATTGACCATCTTCACGATCTAATTGAGGTAGATGCTCTCTCCTCTATTCCTATTGTGATTGTGTGAAAGGAAACAATCTCCCTTGACATCAGGCATGGATAGGATCAAATCATAAGCAATACAAAATGGAAAGATGAGGATTCTTTAGGATTCCATTGGAAGGTATGATCTCTTTACGTCATAGATGAAAGAATTCCAAAAATGAACACACATCTGCCTTAGAGCAGTGAATGAATTATCCCTGGTGTGCCTTCCCATTATCCTCATATTCTGTGGTGTGTGCTTAAATAATCCAACTTCTGCTGCCCTCCCACCACAGACCATCATTTTTTCTTACTGCCCCTGTGGGGCATCGCCACACAATCATGCCCTTTTTTTGAGTAACTTAGTGGTCTCTACTTGAAATGGACTGGGACGATGTAGAATACTACTGTACCTCTTGCAGCCACTCCTCCTTTCATACAGAATACACATACTCATCGATTTAATGGCCAGAATTAAGGCCTCAGTTCACAACGTACCATAGCTATCATGCCATGGTCCTCTGGGCAATGAGGTTGTATATAAGTAACTATTGCATCCAAAAATTATAGAATTGAAATGTTTGACACTGTAGATTACAGATCGGTTTACGTTGTTTAGGTGTTTACATGGAGAAGTCATCCACGTCCTGACCCCGTGAGTCACAAGGTAGTAGCGGGAAACGGAAGACATTCAGGAACAGTGGCTGTGGAAGGGGTGAGGTTGGGAAGGAGGTCAAACTTGTGACGTGACTCGGCTAAAAGGATGGGTTATCTCGATTTCGCTACTCCTCGCACCTTTGTGAAAGACCTCTGCGTAAATGTAGGTACGTTTTCGAATCACTGTGTACATTTTGAGGGGGCAAATCGAATATGACACTAACCTGTATGAAATCAGATGGAAAAATGTGGGAATAAGATCAAAGAAATATATTTTATTGAAAAAATAGGTACTATATCCTAACGATCTGGACAGGTAGTATTCGTGGGTATATTCTTCTGACAAGTTTTCAGTGCAAGGGTGGGTGGGTGTGCGCGCGCGCGCACGATTCGCAACCTCTGTTGAAGTTTGCATCCTGCAAACCCAGTGTGGAACGTCTGGTGTGCTGAAGTTTAGACGGGGAGGGCAGTACTGTTGGCTCTTGGTGTTACTTTGGTGCGACGCAGAGCGCTCAGTGATGTTTCCTTCTCTCTCTTTTTCCCTTTGGAGTCTGGCGCCTCGGATTTGCCAGCCGGGAGTTTCCCACCTCTGATTCGACGTGGCAGAGCTGGGCTGCCTGCGCTCCGGTGACTCGGGGACGCACGATATCTGAAGAGGGGGCCTCGGAGCGCACCATGAGGACCTGCCTGCGCTGGCAAGAGATACCGTGCCTGCTCTGAAGAAGAGATGCGCCTGGCGAGTTTTTTGCCTGCCTCCATGGGGCACGGAGGTGCCATGCTCTGCTTCTTCCCTAAGGCATGCTGCGTGCTGCTCTTCTCCTGACCCACTGCATGGTAAGACACGCTCTTCTTCCATACATTCCGTTTTTCAAATGCACTGAGCTCCCTTCTTCACTGATATCGTTTGCGTGTTCTATTGTTTGAGCGTGTTCTGTTTCTGAGAAAAAAAAAAAAATACTATTAAGATTCGTCCCAGCCACTTTGCTGTTTGTGAAGAGCGGTCCATCCATTTGCCACGTTTATGTGCGCTGTGTACACGACACCTGTGTCCCACTCCGGTATTTTGTACGGTGATTCAGGCACACTGTGTTGGGTCCATTCAGAGGCAGCATCCGTCACCCCTTCCCCAAACACACCAGCCCAAACACACACATACATTCACACGTATACACGTCCTGATTTTTTAGGCAGCATGGTGATAGTTTGTTGCGTGGTCTAACTGTGCGCGAGAGAAGCAAAGAGAGTTTCATACTAGCCTGGCTGAAGCCCCTGCCCCAAAAATTACTCCCGTCAGGAAGAAAATACTCTAGGTAAGACTTAAAAAAATTAAATAGTCATTGTCAGTCGGGTGTTCGCGTTACAGCCATTTTCAGATCGCTGTCCCTGGTCCTGAGAGACAGAACGACGGTCAGCGAGGCAAGCCTCGTGCTCTGGTGAAAGATTGCGCACCTTACCTCGCGTCAAAGCTCATCTGTCAGCGCACAAAGCCTCTCTGCTAGAGTCCAGATCCACGGGCACCCGTCAGTTACCCTGGACCTATCTCGCCCTAAGCAACGGAGATGTCTATAGGTACCAGATAGTAGCCTCATCACATTCATGTGTATCTGGGCAACGGATGGATTCTTTTATTAGAACAGTATGCACGCCAGCCTTCCCCACCAAGTATTTCTGGCTAATAAGTACCGATGTACCCCTGCTTGCCTGACGATATTTCACTTCTGTGTTGCTTTATTGCCCCTCAGATACGAGTGTGTTGTTTAGGTGTGCCATCACTTCAGTACTCCTTTGGTCGAATGTGTTTTATTCCTCTAAGGCCATCTCTTCTAAGTCAGCAAACTGTATAACTTCACACTGGTCATTTCATCCGTTGTGCCTCGGTTCCCATGTCTGTTCAAACTTGAGGTGTGTAGCAAACGTTTGCAGCCTTGAATAAACTATCACTTACCACAGAATTGTGCGTGCACCCTGTATTTATATATCTGTAGCATATTTTCTACTGCAGTATCAAGACTGTGTTATCGAACTTCCAAAACATTTTGTACCACAGTATCATGAAGGTAGTATACATAGATATGTCAGGATATACTACTCTTAATTCCACATATATGTACCTGACGGTATGTATCTTGAAAGAATGTACGTGTATTGTTATTAATAGTAACTGTACACGTATTATACTCTCACTCTCTAATTACCTATGTATTGGGCACTTATGTTTTATATTATTGATCTATAGTCATACATTAAGTACTTATCTGCACAATTTAATAGTACTCGATATTTTGGCCCATGATATTCGGGCAGGCTGATGTTTTTGTTGTTGTTTTTCTGACAAACAGCCATGTTATACATCCACAGAGGAGGGATACATGAAAAAGGAAACACTATTAGGTTGCATTACATTTCTTTTTGCAGTTGGCAAGGTAAAGTGGGCCCAAGTCACAAAGTTTTTCCTAAGAGTTGGAGAGACATACTCTATTCTTACGTGGAGGTTAAACCTGATTATCCAGGTCTGATTTCACAAAGCATTTTCTGTAAATAGGTCTTTCTTACTTCAGGCTTGGGTGTGATTTACTCATTAATTTTCAGCAGTAAGACTTGTTTGCTTATGCTTTCAATGATAAAGCATGTGTTATACCTGAAAACTAACCTCACAGTAAAGGCTTTGTGAATAAGGTCTTGCTATTCAGGTGGAACACTCATCTAAATCAAGAGTAAGGCACAGATCTTCATAAAAAAGCTAAGTGAATTGGGCCCTATGTTTTTCATCCACAGTTTTTTGGCTAGCCGTCACTGAATATCTTGACACAAAGGCCCTCTTCATGACCCTGGCAGTTCGAAGACAGCCAGGGCTGCGTTGGCGGTCTCACCTCCGACAGGGCGGTGGCGAAGACAGCCACATTATGAGTGTGGCGATTTGACCTCTGCCAAACCCCCACATCTCTGCTGGTACAACCAGGGCAGTAGGACAGCAGGGCCAGAGGACAGCACTGCCACAAAAACCCGGGTGGAAAGGCTGCTGGTGACAGGAAATTTATTTCCTGCCGCCGGCAGACGACATTCCCAACCCCCCCTTCAATTACAAGGCCCCCCAAGCCCCCTTCCATGACAGGCCCACCCTCCCTGCATACACGCACACACACACCTGCACACACCCTGCATACATGCATTCACCAACACTTACATACACACCTGCACCCACACGCATACATACACTCATTCACTTGCACCAACAGACAGGCATTCACACAAACATACCAACACACACTCACTTCAACAATCACACTTGCATATACACACTCAGACATACACCAACTCACACACACATTCACACAACACCAAACATCCTCCCACCCCCTCTCCTGTCGAGCAATCATCTTACCTTGTCCAGCGAGGAGGTCGTCCTCCAGGGAACGGGGCCCTGCGTATCCACAGCCAGCAGCACCCTGCCATCACGACACTGCCACGCCATATTACTGCTCATAATACGGTGGGACAGTGTTCTTTTGGCGTGGCAGTGATGGCGGTAGAACCGCCTCTGCGCCCCAATCGCCAGCACAACTGCTGATGGATTTTTAACCAAATTGTGATGGAAAAGCTTCAGTAGCGCTAATATAGCATTTGGAAGACCACCAGCACTGGTGGTCTTCCGGCACCCACAGCTTTGGCTGTCTTATGAAAAGATTGACGAAGTCATAATGAGGGCCAAAGAGTCAGTCATCTGAACAGTTCTAGACATGAAATAAATTGTTCTTCGTCCTTTCACAATAACCCACCATCATGCACTTGCCTCCCTAATGATAGGAAAGTGATGGAACTAATAAATGTCCAATAATAAGCAAGGGGGAGTTTTTTCCGTCAATATCAAATTTGCCAGGAAGATGCTGAGGAATGCTGAGATACGTGCAAATGAGATGTTATTCATCTGGAAGGCTATGAGATAAAATGGTTTCTTCCACATATCCCTTTTGGCCAAACAATTGCCATCGTGTTGAAACACACCAAAGAAGTGCCAGTCTTCTGTGGGTTTGCCCCATACTGAGTGAGGTAGAGCAATAGCCGAAGTAGCACTCAAAAAGCTTACAAATTCTGAAATATCCACATGTATGATTAGAACTTATGTTGTGTTAATCCGATCTTTTCTTTTTGTTCTTGAACCCTTCATTTTTACTGTTGTGCTCAAATGTGAACAAATCATGTAAACCATTTGTAGGGCTGTGAGTAATTATAATACCCATTGAAGTAGTCGTATTAACAGTAATAATAATGATAATACTATTACTACTACTAATAATAATGATACCACTACTACTAATAATAAGAACAACCATAATAATAATAATAATAATAATAAACACAATTATAATAATAATAATAACAACAACAACAACAAAAAGAAAAATAACACTCCCAGTCGTTGGAAACGGTTCACAAAGACGGAGTAAACATGCAGCCTCCAGAGACTCCCTCCCCTCTCCATCAGTATGTTCTTGTTCGCTCATCACTCTCTCTGCTAAAGCACATTTGTGAGCCCTGGCAGACACCGCTGCTTATTCTTAGGATGCTGCTCGTTGATCAAAGGTTTAAGGATTCTGTGTAGCACAGACGTGGTTGTCCCTCTAGCCATCGCTGAGTGGCAGTCAGCGTTCAAAATGAACACACCTGTAGTTGAGGACATTTTATTTGGGCCCCACGGTGCTCGGAGTGACCCTGAAGAGAAATAAATGCACTCAATACTTAGATTTAATGTTGTTGGCCTCATTCCTTCACACCGTTGCACATGCATGTATTCGCTGCAAGGTGGATGACTGTTTTTAATTGAAAAGCAACAACAAGGGGCATCACTCCCCAACAAAGTAACATCTGCGATATTGTCGGCAACAATTTCTTTGCTCGGTAGACTCTGCTTGTGCTTTCACTGTTATCCTTTTCACTGACGGTTTCGTACCCTGTTCGTTTTTCCTTTCCCTGACGGACGTCCTTCAGCCTTCTCTTCGCCCCGCCCATTGAGATTTCTCCATCCGTTGCGCGTGCCGTCTGTCGGTTTGTATTTTTCTTTATTATTTTATTTTACTAATTTGTAGAGCTCTACTTCACCATATATCGTCATTTTGAAGTGCGTTATCGTTATTCATTTCCGACATTCCCTCTGTGGATACCTCACCTTTCTACTGTTTACCACATACCTCATCTTTTCTCGCTCTTTCTCCACCTCCCCTGATGATTAGGTCTTCTCCCTTTCCCTCCTCCTCGAACTATAGCACCCAGTCTCCTTCCCCCTTTCGGGCTTTTTATTCACTGGCCGTATATTTACCGTATATTTGTGGTGGATATCAACCCCAGGTGCTGTTCTTTCCACTTTTTCTCTAAGCTGGTGCGCCTTCATGTTCCACGCAGGATTCTGGTTGTCAAGGTAAATCACTGTCATGCGCCAGTTTCATCTCCACATCTGGAGATACACAACATTTTAAAGACAAGACCAAGTCTTCCATAGATCGCGATTAGTTGACTACAGTAGGTCACAAAGTTTCCCAACTTTACTGTTTTTAGACCTGGCCGTAATTTTCTCAACAATATGGTAATACTTCCTCACCAGTGCTAGTTTCACATACAACGACTTCAAAGTCGTTTTCCACTCCAGTTGAAACTAAGTAAATGTTGACAATCTGTTTTTTTATCCCAACAACTTACAGAGGAAGTGAAAGTTCAGTTTTTAACGTGAAAATTCAGACATGGGAAACCTTACGACACGAATATGTAGGAGGGAAAAGGCAGTGTGAGGTCTGAGGGTATAAGTAGTAAATAAGGTAATTGATTTTAGTTATTGGCAGATTCGTGTATGTTAGAAATTGTTTTTTCAAATAAGTCACCAAATCTTCAAATGCTTGCTGGAGGCGCAAGTTTGTTTTAAACACTCCTTAATTTCACGTTTCCTGTAGGACATATATGACCTCTTTAGTGTGGAGCCTCGTTGATGTGCTGGGCAAGGTGCAACTTTTTGCAGATCTAAACATACTGAGATCTCCTCTGGACGCTGCAGATTTTTATCTTATTCGTACAAGAAATTCACAATTTGCATTTTATGTTACAGTAATTTCGTTTTATTTTAGATAGGTAATTATTGTACCACTTCTTTTATATTTAATCATAGGTTTTTTGTAACTGTTGTGCCACCCTGTCATGAATATAAAACCTTTTTGTGATGAGGGAGGCCTCTCGATCAGGGAAGAAATCAAGCTTCGTTTTTGTTGGGCCCAACATCATTGGCATAGATTTCTCCCAGCTTTTTACCTCCGTCTGCTTGTTTTTGCTGACTTTGTTTTTTCTGCCTTTAGGACAGTTTACCACTGATAACCAGTGCTAAAGTGCTTGTGCTCTCTCCTTTCAACATGGTAGAATCGGCTTACATCCAATTAGCACATTTAATTTACTATTAAGTCCCAAGTAAAGTGGTACTAAATTAAACTAGGGCTTGTGAATTAAATGGTACAAGTGGGCCAGCAGCACTCATTGTGCCACCTAATTAGGTAGCCTGTTAAACTTGTCTAGACTTGCAGCCTTTGTGTGCAGTTTAAACTTCCATTTCAAACTGGCAAAATAATCCTTTTGCCAGGCCCGAACCTTCTTTTATAACATATGTGATCCCTAGGATAGGCCCTTAACTGCCAAGAAGGCAAGGTTAAGTATATTTAAACAGTTGAACATGTACTTTTAAGTTTTACATGTCCTGGTAGTGAAAAAACATTTATTTTAGTTTTTCACTGCTTCAGGGGCCTGCCTCACCCATAGAATAACATTATACTAACTTGTTACGTTTAATATGTAATGGGAGATTGATGTTTAAATAATTGGAAATTAAAGCCCTCTTTAATGGTAAACGTTGATTTAAAGTTACAATTCTGAAAATGGCAAGTTGAGAAAGTTGGAATTTTCTTGTCCAAAGCATTTGGGCCCGTATCTATACTTTTTTAGCATCGCATTTGTGCCGCTTTTTGACGCAAAAGTGGCGCAAACTCACAAAATACAATTGTATTTTTTGTGAGTTTGCGCCGCTTTTGCGATAAAACATGACGCAAATGCGGCGCTAAAAAAGTATTAATATGGGCCTTGGTGTCAGATGTTCAAAACTTTTTGCACGCCGCAAACAGCGAATTTTGCTGTTTGGAACGTGCAAAAAGTACATCGCTATGCCCAATCCCCGTTTTGCGAGTCGGTAACCTGGTTACCGACTCGCAAAACGGGACTGCAAGTCGCAATTAGGAAGGGATATTCCCCTTCCTAATTGCGACTTGCAGCGTGATGCTGTATTGTTTTGTGACCGCGAACTCGGTCGCAAAACAATCGCAGTTACCACCAGTGTCACACTGGTGGTAACCAATTCGCAAATTGGTCCTGTGGACCACTGCCTGCTCTGAAAAAATGAAAGAAAAACGTTTAATTTTTTAGTTTTGTAATGCATCTCGTTTTCCTTTAAGGAAAACGGGTTGCATTCCCCCCAAAAAACTGCTTTATTTAAAAGCAGTCACAGACATGGTGGTCTGCTGTCTCCAGCAGGCCACCATCCCTGTGAGTGCCACCACTCGCAAGGGGGTCGCAAATTGCGACCCACCTCATTATTATTAATGAGTTATGCCTTTGCGACCCCCTTGCGAGTCGCAGATGGTGTCAGGGACACCATCCTACATTCTGAATTGCGACTCACAAATTGCGAGTCGGTCTGACTCGCAATTTGCGAGTCACAATTCAGTATTTTACTACATCTGGCCCTTGGTGCCTACAGCCTGTTATGCATAGCTGGCATTTGGTCTTTGTGTATTGCTCCTAGACAGTGAGACAAAGGAGCACACGTGTTGGAAGGGTGGGCCATCTCTGACTTGGTGAAGGGGAGGAGTAGCTGTCTCCTACTACACTTGCACATCACAAAGTCTCTGCCTGAGCACACTCCCAAAGGGTTTGACACCAGTCTATTTTGATCCCAGACATGCTGGGGCAAGGGCAGCAAGGCAGGAAATTCCAAGCACCTCTGGGGGTGGAATCCATTAGAACCTTCTCCTTCTTCAAAATGGGTAATGGGTATAAATATTTGTCCCTCAGACCAAACGCTTCATTACACCTCTGGACCAGTGGAAGGCTCAGAAGGACTGCTGTGCTGCTCTGCAAGAGGGACTGCCACTCTGCTGCCCTGCTGTCTGAGTAAAAGGACTTAACCTGCATCTTGAACCCTGGTCCAGCAGAGTGACTCCAAGGGCTAGCTGGTCCCCTGATCAGAGCCTCAGGGACTGAAAATGCTCCAACCACTTTGAACCCAGGGTCTGTACTTTATCTGCTGCAACTCCTATCCACAAGTGGTACCACCCCAGAACCTGGAGCTCTTGAAATTATCTCTGAAGGTGCTTTGTGAGCCCACCTGTGGTCATGAGGGCAGAACCGACACAGCACAATGCATCTCCTTGCAGCTTTGCTTCGAAACTGTCACTGTGCGATGCATCTCCAATGCAGGATTTCATGTTACAGTCTCCTCTGAACCACTGTGGCGCAACACATTCTCAATGCAGGCCCTTGCATTGCAAGCCCCTCACTGACAGCATTCTCAACAACAATGCAGGACTCCATATTGCAGCTTTTTCAGAACAACCAGTGCACAAAACATCTTCGTTAGCAGATTTTGCATCACAAGCCCGTCAATGGCATCATTGACCACAATGCAGAGCCTCACATCTCAGACTCACTGCTCCTTGGATCCGCAACTGTGAGACACATCCAAAATGCAGGATCTCACAATTCTCTCCAACTTGGATTTTAGGTAATTTGTTCAGAGGGCCTAACTTGCCCTGTCTGATCCGCACACCCATGCTAGCATTACCAGATAGCCACAGTTGACAATTTGCCCTTCTAGACACCATCTTTACTTAAAACTTTGAAATTGCATATCTCTGGTTCTACTGAGTGGATTGTTGTCATTTTGGTCTCAAAAAGTTATTAAATTTACTCTATTTTTTAAGTTGGTGTGGGATATTTTCCTTGTTTTGTGTTTTCCATTTATTACTTTTTGAAGTGCTGCATAAATACTTTACACATTGTCTCTAAGTTGAGCCCGACTGCTTTGTGCCAGGCTACCAGATGTTTAAGTATAGGATAATTTGGGGTTTGCTTGTGTTTTACCCTGACAGAGATTTCAATGGCTGCTCGGTTAGGGTCTCATCCCCCCTGCAAACAGTAACACAATTTCAAACAGTCTTTATGCCTATCATTGAATATTTTTTCTATTATGTTGTTCGATTTTGTTATATTGCCTAACTGGGAAGGGTATGTCTGGTGCAGGTAGCATCTGATATCTAAGCATGGGAAAAAGAATGGTGATTAAAGAATTGCCCGACTAAGTATGAGGCTGCATATCGAGGGATTCACTTTTTTTTTTTTTTTTTTTTTTGTGGAAAGGAATCATACAGCAAATGTACTCATACATCACTTTATACCAAATAAAAGAAATTCAGACCAAAGAGAGAAAAAAAAGAAAAAAAAAAGAAAAAACATTAGAAGAAATATACCATCTAAATACTGGGAAGCTCAGTAGCCCTACTAATCCAGACGGGGGGAGATTTCCAGATGTTTAAATTAGATTGGGGGAGAATAGCCTGGATTTAATTTGAACATTAATCATTATGAGCTCGGATCCAGTCCTGGAATGACCCCCATATTGTCTTCCCTTTCTTCCTACCACATCTCCCCTTGCGTTCATACAGTGCCATCTCCAAATGATATACAGACAGCAATCTAGCCAACCATTGCTGCCAGGACGGAGGTCGTGCATTCAACCACGCAGATGATATGTATATTCGATACACTGCCATGGCCACAAAGATAAATGCTCTATGTGGACCACCCACTTCTCCAGCGACCCCTAAGACCATGATCTCGGGGGTAAGAACTAGATCATATCCCAAAACCCCTTTCAAGACAGATTGAATACCCTCTCTCAAAGCAATTAGTTCACCACATGTAGCCATCATGTGTACAATGGCTGTACCATACATCCCACATCAGTTAATTCCTGATAAGCTCCCCCATTTAGCAAGATGAGCTGGAGTATGATACAAGTCAAACATGGTCTTATAATGTTGTGCTTGCAGGGAAGAGGAGAGTAAAATAGTGTGTCCCAACTCTAATGACCTTATAAAATGATTGCCCCCATCCACTAGCTTTTCTCTCCACCTCTCCCTATTCTTCTCTAAGTCATCCGGCTGTTCTGCCAGCAATAATGAGTAGATCGACCTGATTGCTATATTGGGGTTGGCCAAGATGTCATTCAGCAGTTGATTACTTCTAAATCCCTGCACACTCCCTGTTTTTCTTGCGAGGAAATCTCGTATCTGTAGGTATTTAAAGAAGTCCCTTTGCTCTAGGCCATACTGCTCCTATAGATCCCTAAACGCCTTAACCCCAAAATTATCGAAGAGGTTCCCTAACCTCACTATGCCTAAGGAGGCCCAACTTGCCATATACCTATCCCTAAATATTTCAGGGAGCCATGGATTCTTCTCAATTATGGTATAGTAATTATATCTACCAAATCCTTTCTTTTTATACCATGATCGCCAACACTTATAGGCCGCCCCAATACCTTATATCGAGTTTTCTTATAATATCCAGGCTCATGAAATGTTACCAAACAACCATTGGCTTCTGTTCCTATCTGCAACTTGTATATGTTAGGGCAATCCTCTTCCGTGGTCCCTTCTTTCTTAGGGCCCCATAATGGGCGCATATACTGAAAAGCCGCGGCCATTTGGTACAATTTTATATTCGGTAAGGACCACCCCCCCCTTTCTAGAGGAAGAGACATAAATTTACTTGCTCTTCTACACTTACCATATGCCCAAATACATCTCATAACCACTCTATCTATTTCCTTGAATCTAAGGTTTGTAAAGCTCAGTGGTATAGCACGAAACAGATACAACAATTTAGGGAGGAAGATCATTTTCACCATATTACACCTCCCCATAATAGTCAGATGTAGATTATTCCATCTGCACATATCTTTTCTGGCTTTCGCGAGTATGGGATCCAAATTCAAATTAACAATTTCTCCTACTTTTGGTGTAATATTTATACCCAGATATACTGCGGGATCCAACCTCCGAGTATCCTGGGTGCTTATATATTGATTAGCCAGTAACTGCGTTTTAGCTCTACTTAACAGGTATCCGAAAATCTTCCAAATTTCTTCGTCACCTCTTCAACCTCTCTCAATGCCGAATCAGGCGAGGTGGGTTAATATAGCTATGTCGTCAGCGTACGCTAGGACTTTAGTATCCCATCCCTGCCTGCGTATCGTTGGAATCTTGCTATTCTCTTCCAACTGTCTAAGCAAGGGATCTATATATAACGCAAACAAGAGCGGAGAACATGGGCATCCCTGCCTAGTACCTCTCCTGACCTGGATACCCTCCCATTAGTTGTATTTTCACTGCCGGTGATCTATATAGAGCCCTTACTGCTACAATAAATTTCTTCCCTAACCCGTAATACTCCATTACATATTCACTTTCAATATTAGGAGTGCATGTAAGTTTCAGTGTGTAGCTTGCAGTGTAAGTCGGACCATGTACCACCTTCATATACATTCAGGAGTTCTAGTTTTCAGTCATTTGTGTTGACAAGTATATGTGTATTGTGTCCACCTACAAATTAGCATCTTCCATTATAATATTGTTTTCTGGGAATTAAATGAGTTATGTTAGTAAAGTTAGAGCATTCTATCCAGAAAAAAAGTAGTTATAGCCTCACTGTAAGTGACAGTTAGGTTAAAAGAGTTGCTTAGTTTGATGGTTTAACCTGTGACCGGTGCCATGGAAGGAAGAGAAACTTTGGTCCAGCGTTTGTGTGCTGTTCAGGGATTTGATGTAAAGCAATGCAATACCCCATTGCATTCTGTTTTTAATGATTACATTATAAGTGAAGAAAGAAGGTTATAAAAAGTGTAGTTGGGTGCTCATGAACCAGGTCCCATTCAGGTGTGTGTCAGCCACGGTAGATGGCATCCCAACACACTCAAGAGGTCCAGTGAGTAGATCATAGGTTTATCAATAGAATAAGTAGTAACAAGTCTTAGATTAATGAGAGAATGAGGGGCCAATTGTACTATTATTCCATTCACAAATCTGGTTGCAAATAGAAACTGATTTTGCAGACAACATATGTACTAATAAGCTGGTTAAAAAACAGAAATCACAGGGGGTCGCAGAGCAACTTGCCTAAATAATAGTCATTAGGCAGGTTGCAGTTTGTGATTTTGTGTGATTGGTTGCAATCATTGGGAAGGAACCCTATGTTTGAGAGAATCCCTGTGATTGCATTCCAAATTGCAAAGCCTTATTTTTTAAAGCAGTCTGGAAAAACTGAGTTACAGCTTTAGGGTGGTAAAACCCTACTAAAGCAGAAACCAAAATCCCCGCCAGGGCTATGTCACAAGCAAAGCTCAAATGAACCTGTGCCCAGCCCTCAGGTATCTTGGCATAGAGCAGTCAGGCTTAACTTAGAGGAAACGTGTAAAGTATTTGTGCAGGACTTCAAACAGTAACAGAGTGAAACACAACACAAGAAAAATTCCACTCCAATGTAGAAAAATATGGTGAATTTTAATAAATAATTTCAGACCCAAATGACAAAAAGTCAATCATTAGAACCAGAGATATGCAATTTTAAAGCTTTAAGTAAAAATAGCACCAAGAAACACAAAGGGGCATATTTATACTCTGTTTGCGCCGAATGTGTGTCAAAAATTTTGCCGCACATTCGGCGCAAACCTTGCACCATATTTATACTATGACCCCTACCCTGCGAATGTCAAAATTCCTCCATGTGCGTCATTTTGTGGATGCGGGAAACCGCCTTGCGTTAATGACATGCAAGGTAGGCGTTCCCGTCCAAAAAATGACTTTAAGGCCTGTGCGCCTTATTTATACTCCCGCTCATTTTGACGCACAGGGAGGGCGGGCCTTAAAAAACTGCGCCCAGCTTGATGTGCACTGTTTTTTAACGCCCGGGTGAGGCGTTAAGGGACTTGTGGGCTAATTTCCATGGTCTCCGATCATGGAAGCAGTCCACAGGTTCCCTTCCCTGCCCTCAGGGACACCCCCTGCCACCCCACCCACCCTGGAGGACACCCATGGATGGGGGGACCCATCCCAGGTAAGTACAGGTAAGTTGAGGTAAGTATGTTTTTAAATTTTTCTTAGTGGCATGGGGGGGCCTAACTTGGACCCCCCTACATGCCACTGTGCCCAATGGCCATGCCCAGGGGACAAAAGTCCCCTGGGCATGATCATTGGGCAAGGGGGCATGACTTCTGTCTTTGCTAAGACAGGAGTCATTTCAGTGGGGGTTGTTCGTCAAAAAATGGTGCAAGTCCGGATAGAGCCATGATTTTTTACTCTAACCTGACTTACACCATTTTTGACACACAATCCCCATTTTTCCCTTCGCCGGCTCTGCCTGGTTAGAGTAATTTTTTTTTACTCTGACCAGCCGGCCAACGTCAATCCTTAAATAAGGCGCACGCCTGGTGCATAGGATTGACGTTAGCGGGCGGTAAATTTTTTGATCAAACCAGCGCCGGCGCTGGTTTGCGTCAAAAAGTATAAATATGGGCCAAACTGCTAACTGTGGATATCTGGTTGCACTAAATCGAGATAAAGTCACAAGTTCAGATCAATCACAATGGAACGCGGGCCAGATACTGGGATCCAGTTAGGCCCACTGAACAAGATTACTTTAAATCTGGGTTGCGAATAGTTCGGGAGTCCTGCTTTGAGGGTGCTTTGCGGAGCCGAGGCAATGTGAGGTCCTGGTTGGAGATGCATTGTGCAGTGTCAGTTCAGAGGAGCTGTGAAGCTTTGTTTCGAGGTCCTGCATTATCATCAAGGAGGCCATCAATGAGGGGGCTTGCAATGAGAAGTCCTGCTCCGTGAATATGTCACGCATCTGCTGGTTCAGAATGTGAGAACTTGCATCAGGGATCCGTCCCACAGAGGCTGGTTCTGATTAGGCATGGGTGGATTTTTTAGTTCCGCCAGCAGAATCGGAGGTATTTGGTAAATTCGTGTTACTCTTGTAATGCGACTTTACTGATAAATTTAACCACTCATCTGGTGGAATTCATCTGCATTTACTGGGTTTCTAAACAAGGCTGGGAGAGGGAGGTAAAGTTTAATCTGCAGTTGTTTTTAGCATAGAAGGAAGGAGTGTTTCCTCATCCAGCCCAATTTAGAAACCACTGTACTGCAGTGCATACCCCTCGGTACTCCTACATACTCTGCAGACATAATTGCAGGCTGTGTAAGGGTGCCGAGAGGTATGCACTGCAGGGATTTACAAGCAGGATGGAAAGAGGGAGCAGTCCCTCTGTGTTTAAAAAACAGTGTTAAACTTTAATCTGCAGTGGTTTTTAAACAAAGAGGGACTGCTCCCTCATTGTGCCTTGCTTAGAAACCACTGCACAGCAGTACACACCCCTCAGTTTCCTTACATACGGTGCATTATATAAGGGAGCTAAGGGGTATGCTCTGCAGAGTGAAATGCAGTGGTTTGTAAAAATTAAAAACCACTGCATTCCCCTTGGTGGTAGCACCCTTACATACTCTGAAGTGATTTAAAGGGTAATCACTGCAGAGTATGCGGGCTGCCTAGAGGTATTCGGCTGCTCTATTTTCTTAACGCAAAATGCATCCTTGCACCCATTTGTGAACATGAGGGTGCATTTTGTGCTAAGAAAATAGAGCCAAATGCCCACTGCGCCCAACACAGAATTCTGCTTTATGAGCTGTTCAGGGCCTACCCTAGAGGTGACATTTGTATTAAAAAGGAAGGCTTGGACCTAGCAAAAGGTTTATTTTGCTAGATCGGCAAGGCAGTTTCAAACTGTGCAGACATGCAGCCATGGCAGGTCAAAGACATGTTTAAAGGGCTACTTAAGTGGGTAGCAGAGTAGGTGCTGCAGGGCCCTTGGAGCATTTAATTTACCAGTCCTGAGTACTGTTAGACTTTTCGTCCTTGGCCTGGTCTCCCTAAACTTTTTGCCTCTGTTTCCCAGGTTGTTGATGTGTGCTGGACTCTGATTTTGCTGTTTTTGTTACTCTGTGCACTTTACCACTGCTAACCAGTGCTAAGGTGCAAGTGCTCCTTTACAAAATGTGTATGCAATTGGTTTATCCATGATTGGCATATTTGATTTATTAGTAAGTCCCTAGTACAGTGCACTAGAGGTGCCCAGGGTTGTGCCACCCACATAAGTAGCTCTGTAATCATGCCTCAGACCTGTCACTGCAGTGCCTGTGTGTGCAATTTTAACTGTAAATTCGACTTGGCAAGTGTACCCACTTGCCAGGCCTAAACCTTCCATTTTCTTACATGTCAGACACCCCTAAGGTAGGTCCTAGGTAGACCCAAGGGCAGGTTGCAGTGTATGGTTAAAGTAGGACATATAGGGGGTCATTCTGACTCCCGCCGGGCGCGGTCACCGCGTGCCCGGCGGGAGCCGCCAAAATACCGTACCGCGGTCGGAAGACCGCGGCGGGTATTTTGAGTTTTCCCCTGGGCTGGCGGGCGGCCTCCAAAAGGCCGCCCGCCAGCCCAGGGGAAAACGACCTTCCCACCATGAAGCCGGCTCGTAATCGAGCCGGCGGAGTGGGAAGGTGCGACGGGTGCTACTGCACCCGTCGCGTATTTCACTGTCTGCTATGCAGACAGTGAAATACAAGCGGGGCCCTCTTACGGGGGCCCCTGCAGTGCCCATGCCTTTGGCATGGGCACTGCAGGGGCCCCCAGCTGCCCCGCGACACCCCCTACCGCCATCCTGTTCCTGGCGGGCGAACCGCCAGGAACAGGATGGCGGTATGGGGTGTCGGAATCCCCATGGCGGCGCAGCAAGCTGCGCCGCCTTGGAGGATTCTGACGGGCAGCAGAAAACCGGCGGGAGACCGCCGGTTTTCCTGCACTGACCGCGGCCAAAGCGCCGCGGTCAGAATGCCCTGCGGGGCACCGCCGGTCTGTCGGCGGTGCTCCCGCCGACCCTGGCCCCGGCGGTCTGAGACCGCTGGGGTCAGAATGACCCCCATAGTAATGTGTTTTATATGTCCTGACAGTGAAATATTGCTAAATTCATTTTTCACTGTTGCAAGGCCTGTCCCTCTCATAGGTTAACATGGGGGCTACCTTTAAATATGATTGAAGTGTAGATTCTCTTTGGGAGAGGATTGACATGTGGAGGTTGGGGTCTCTTAGCTCACAATTTAAAAATACATCTTTTAGTAAATTTGGTTTTAAGATTGTGTGTTTGAAAATGCCACTTTTAGAAAGTGAGCATTTTTTTGCTTATACCATTTATGTGACTCTGCCTGTTTGTGATTTCCCTGTATGGGTCAGTTTGACAGTTGGGCTGGTTGCACCTCACACTAGACAGTGACACAAAGGGAGCTGGAATGTAGTCTGCATTTCCTGATAAGCCATCTGTGCTAGGAGGGTGGTGAGGAGTGGTCACTTACACCTGAAAGGGCTGTGCCTGTCCTCACACAGTGCAGTCTCCAACCCCCTGGTGAGTATCTGGGGCCTGGCCAAGGCAGGATTTCACATTCAAAAGAGACTTTACTTTGAAGTAGACCTACTTCAAAGGAGAAATTGGGTATAGGAAGGGCACCCAAAACCACGGACTTTAGAACACTTCTGGAAACCAAGAGGAACCTCTACCTGGAGAAGAGCTGAAGAGCTGAGGAAGAAGAGCTGCCCTGCCCGTGACTGTGTTTTGTGGAACTATCCTGCAGTTGCTGCTTCTGCCAGAGTAGGAGGGCAAAGACTGGACTTTGTGTGCCTTCCAGCTTGAGAAGAAATCTCCAAGGGCTTGATTTAGACCTTGCCTTCTGTTGTTTGAAGTCTCAGGGACAGCAAAGACTTCTCTCTGCCAGCACCTGGAGTCTCTGGAGAGACTCCTACTCTGCCCTGTGGTGCCCTTCGAGTTCCTGGGACCCTGAAAGGCGAAGCTGGAAGCCTAAGAGGAGGAAATCCATGCACAGAGTGCCGTGCGGGGAAAAGATCGCCGCAACTCTGATCTGCGGCTGAAGAAACTATGCGCCGCCGGCTCCGCGGCTAAAAGTCTACGCTCGCTGGAAATACGACCGAAGAATCGACGCACGGAGCTGGAGAAACAACGCACAGCATCTCTGACGGAGATTCGAGTTCGAAACCCACAGTGCGTAGTTTTTGAATCATGGTGCGGCTGGATTTCCAACGCAAGTACCGCTGGGCGTGTAAAAACAATGCAAGGCCTGCCCGGACCTGAGAATGCTGACCGGATCGACGCATCGCTCTCCTGCGGAGAGAAGAAAAGACATGCCCCAACCCGACGAAAGGAGAAACGATGCAAGGGCTCGCTCGTGAGTAAAATCGATGCATCGCAAGCCCTTTTGATGCACACTCGCCCGTGGGGGATTATTTTTTATGCACCCAAGGTACATTCTCACGCTAATAGTGTTAGTGTGTGTTTTAAACTACATAAAGACTCTGTTTTCTTTTTAATTGATATTTTGACTTGTGTATGGTGGATTTTTGTCGAGTTGGTCTTTTTTTGTTTAGATAAATGTTTCCTATTTTTCTAAACCTGTGTTGTGTCATCATTTTGTAGTGTTCTCATTAATTTACTGTTTGTGTTTGTACAAATACTTTACACCTAGCCCTCTGAAGTTAAGCCTAATGCTCTGCCAAGCTACCAAGGGAGTAAGCAGGGGTTAGCTGGGGGTGATTCTCTTTTACCCTGAAAAGAGTGAGGGTCCTTGCTTGAACAGGGGGTAACCTGACTTTCAACCAAAGACCCAATTTTTAACAAGTACTTATAGTATCACTTTAATAGGGCCTTACATGTAAATTCAATTTGCCATTTTGGTATAAGCCAATTCTACCACGTTTAAAGGAGGAAGCACAAGCACCTTCACACTGTTCAGCAGTTCTAGAGTGCATAGAGTCCAAAGTCCAACAAAAATGAAATAATCAAAAATAGGAAGTGTGAAGGCAAAATGTTTGGGGGTAACCCTTCATAGAGGCCCAGGTCCAACACAGCCCTTCTTACTTAAAGGAACTATTGCTGCTTTAAAAATGTTTTGTAGTTTTGAAAACTTCAGAGGGAGCAAAGAGTGGTCCCCAGTCATGGGCAGGGGGTGGTTGCCTTTGAAAGTGTGTGGCTCTTTTGCTAACAATCATTGCAGAACTACCCTGGTCATTACACATGGAGATGCTCAGTTACAAATGATGAAAAAAGCAACACTACACTCATGTGCAGACAGCCTTGGCCATGGATAGTAGCCAGGCTTTTGGTGTATTAAAGCAAATTAGCTAAATGCTGCACTTGCTTTAGTAGAGATTGCTCAAGAGGTTTGTGAACGAAAGAACACAACATAATAAACTAAAAAGTAAGAGGCAAGGGGATATTTGTCTGTCCCTAAATGAAAGAATGTGCAGCACAGACCAAGAAATGGTGGGGATCATCATAAAACATATGGGAAACGGTTTGCCTAAAAAGTGCCATCACTGAGAGACAGTGTGTGATGTAAAGCAACTCTAACCCTATGGGGGAAATAAGCAGTTCCATAGCTTGTAACCTTTATTACTTTAGGTTCAGAATGGCAGGATGATTTATTAAGTTTAGTCAATGTACAAAGAAGCTCAATGAAGACATCTGTGGGATGGGAAGCCTAATGATTTACAATGTTGGTTATCACTTTTTTCAGCGCAACATAGTCCTCAGAGCTGAAACTCTGCTCTTTGAGCAGGAAGTGAATTGCTAACAAGTGTTTAAAGCTGTGTAGTATTCTGTATTCATATGTCACAAATGCTGCTGGAGTTACTGACGCACATTTCTGAATCACACACACACATATATATATATATACACACACATACACACACATGATTAGATGAGTCAGCAAAGTTTATTTCCCCTCCTCCCTCAAGGGTTGCCTCTGGTCCCCTGCACTGTTTCAGTAAGGTAAAATCTGGCATCACTAAACAAAGTGAGTTTTTTTTTTTATGTCATGACTTACATTACTCATGATGCCATATGATAATGGGAAAGCTCGGTTTTCAGATTCTTGTGCATTTCAAGACAAGAAGAGGAGGCCCTAATGTCAATTGGGAGGTCGTTTTTTGCTTTAGGAAAAATGTAAGTGAACACCAATACTCGTTATCCGGTTTGGTTTGTTTGTGGGATGTGTGTGAATAGGAGTCCTGTGGGACAGAGGTATCTGGGTGGTAGGCGGAAGGAGAAGCAACTGTTCAGGTATCTGTGGTCTAAGTTGTGTAGTGAGTGGAATGAGTATGTGAAGAGTATAGAAGGAGCACATTTGTATCTTAGGAGCCAGTGGAGCTCCATGAGGTGTAGTGTGATTTGAGTTCTGTGTGGGAGGTCGAGGATGAGTTGGGCTGACAGTTTCTGGACGGCTTGTAGTCTTCTGGTAAATTTCTCACTGGTCTAAGTTTAGAGGGAGTTCCTTAGTCCTACTTGTTGTTTACTAGAACATAAGTGACAGTTTTTTCTAGAGTAGCTGGGGAGCCATTTGAAGATTTTCCTCAGCCTCTTTAGGATTTGGAAGCAGGATGCAGTGATGGCGTTGACATGCTTGGTCATGTCCAGTTTACTGGTGATGATGATTCCGAGAAGCTGACATGAGTGTTGGGTGTGGTTTTGAGTTCAGCTTGGAATCAATTGGAGTCCCATGGCGAGGAGTTCTTGCAAGAGATCCCTAGTACTGTCTTGTCGGTGTTGGGCATGAGACAGTTGACTTTCATCCTTATTCTTATTAGCCACTTTGGACATGCAGATGGTGAACTTTTTTCCTGGGTTCTTGAGTTCTTGTCTGAGAGGGAGAATCTGATTTGCATGTTGTCAGTGTAGGTGAAGATGTTGGTGTCATGTGCAGGATGATGATGTTGTATGCATAGATGATGTTAGCTAGAGGGATCATGTGTGAGTGGAAGAAGGTGGGGCTGAAGTATGAACCTTAAGGCACTCCATGGGTGAATTAGCGGGCGTTAGGTTATAGGCTGACAACTCATCTTCTATCCCTTATAAAGGAGCAGATCCAGCAGGGGCAAGTCTTTTAATACAAATTGTGTGCAGGTGCCTGATGAGTACAGGATGTGAGACCTTGTCAAATGCTGCAGAGAGGTCCAGGAGAATAATGGCTGCTGTTTCTTCTCTGTCAGGGTTCATGTTGATGTCATCGGTGGCTAAGATGAGTCCTGTTTCTGTACTGTGGTTAGTCCTGAACCTAGACTGCATGACATTGAGGAGCTGGTAGTTGCTGAGGTGACTGGTGAGGCTTTGGTTTGTTAGTTTCTTTAAGATCTGGGTAAGAGGGATATACGTCTGTAGGTCTGGGTTGGAGGGACATAGGTCTGTAGCTGGAGAGAATGGTGGAGTCAGCGGATGGTTCCTTGAGCAGGGACATGATGGGGAATGTTCCCAGATGTTCTGGAATGTGGCTGAGTCAGTCTAGGCTTCAGTGTTGGGAGTTAGTGCTTTGCAGATGGGTAGAAGTCCTTTGGTGAAGGTGTGATGTGGGTAACGATCAGATGGAGCTCCCAAGTGGAAAATCAGCATGATAGCACCGGTTTTAACAGTGGTGACAGTGGCCAACAAGCTTATGGTTAATTTGAGACCACAATAGCAAGTTAAGTTGCAACGGTGACTGGGTCCGGTTTAGGGTTGTAATTGCCAAATATGGAGGTGATTTTGTTGCACAAGAATTACGAGAGGTTGTTGCAAAGGTCTTGCAAAGGGGTAACATTGCTGGATGCATCAGAAGGTGTGGGAAACTCTTAGATGATTGTGAATGATTGTGAATATTTCCTTGTTGTGCTTGTGCCAGCCTCAATGTGGTCTGCAAGAGCTGTGCACATGATGTTCTGTATTTTCTGGTGGTAGCGCCTTAGGGTGGATTTTGAAGATGTTCTTATTGCTGGTGTGTTTACGGAAAATAACACCATCATGTCAATGCATGAGCTCTGAACATCGGCCTGTTTACATCGACATTACCCTAAACTGAATCTCCACGTGGGGTGACATCACTGTTATTTTCACTGCTGTCCTTCTATTAAGTTTATTGGTCATGTGCTACTAATATGGTAATAGCACTTTTTGAACTTTTTACTGCTTATTGTCAGTCCGTATTAATGTAGTTTCCCTTCCATGCTCAGTGCCCTATTTTAATTATAGTCCTCATAATAATCCTTGTATTGCTAAAAGGATCAAAACATCATCGACTTTGACACCTTGACCCCATGTGAATTGCTATTATATGTATAAAGGATATGTTGTGTCTTTGTTGAATTGTGAATTATCAGAGTTATTTTTGTCACAAGTTTGCATGAGTCTGTTGTTAATAAACTTGTTTTCCCACTTACATTTCTTTATGTAATCTAATTGCTAATCAAATATATCTTTTGTTGATTGGACTGTGCATATGGGTATGATTGTTCTCCCATATGCGTATATATATTTTTTTCATCTCTTAATTAGGGTCCATTGTTTCGTTAATAATTATATGTGAACCCCTGATCCCTTGTTATCCATGGGTTTCCCTTGTTCTTTATAACAAAACCAGTTACTTGCACTGGCGTTTCATCAGTCTGGGTTCCTTTGTGTACCAGCTGGCCTGTGGTCAGCCTCTTGCAGTTGGGCTGTGCTTGAGGAGAGAGAGGAAAGTGGTGGCACAGGGAGTGATCCAACTGTTGAAGTTCTTCAAAGGCTTTCAGCAAGTTTATGGTGTGCTAGGGTTAGTGTGCAGAGAGTGTGAAAGTCCTATCCTCTTCTGTGATGCTTTTCTAGCTGTAGTGGGCAGATCCAGTGGTTGTAGGTCAATGATAATACGGGATGGGTATACTGAAACTGACAAGGGCGTGGTCTGTCCAGGTCATAGTTGCTGGCTTGTCTACTGTGATGTTGCCTATTGAGGAGAAAACCAGGTTCAATAAGTATGTCCAGTGGTGTGTGAAATTGGTAACATGCTGAGTGAGGCAGAACCTTCTAAGGTTTTCTAGAAGGGTCATAGATTTAGGATCAATGTGGTCCTCTAGGTGAAATTAGTGCCTATCCTGGTGGTCTGTATACAAGGGTTCCAACTAGGGAGAATTTGGCTATGATGCATACATAATCATAGTTATCATTATTTTTATAATTATTATTATTAGTTAATTTTAGTAGTTTTAAAAACCTGAAAAAGCACACCTATTTTTGGTGAACAAATGTTGCGGAGTATGAGTACATTAGGCACTCACAGGTCTCTTTTGAGGACTATATGGTGGGTCCCAGGATAGGAGGGCTTGACATGAAATATAAAGATTGATTGTTGGTGCTTGGTAGGATTTCACAGAATGAAGAGGTGGCTTGTCACTTCTTTCTCCTCCTTTCTTGGTAACAGAATAGGAGGGATAATGTTGAGAGATTCACTGATTCCAGTGTGTTTTTTGCGTAATATATAACCAATACTGCTATTGTTGCCACAGCCTGCTCTGTTTACACTGAGGATAGTGGTTTAGTTTTTGAACATGCACCTCACATTTATATCTACACCTGAACAGTCTAACCACACATCCTGAAAAGCTGCTTTTCTACCTCACCTCCAGTGTTTAAATGATCTTACAGTGTAGTGTCTCTAATTGTACACTGGGACTAAAAGCCTAATCTTTGTTGGTCCCTTCGATAATAATTTCCCCCTTGTATGCACCAGTTTATGCCACTACACACTCGTCCCTGGTATTTGTAACAAACACTTAAACCTTAAATGGATCATCATTGGTACAGATAATGGTATTTTTTTTTTACAGAGTGCACTTTTACCAACTCTATGGGATTTTGCTGCTAAATATAGAAGCCTTCTTGTGCATACTCAGTGAAAATATGACTGTTGCACTTTCTCATCAAATGAGCCATTGGTTACTGGATAAACAACATGGTCGTGAAGAACTTCCTGAGGACTACGGGTGCAGAAAGTGGTTACCACATATCAATCTTTCTTTGGTAGTGACTGTTCTATTCTTGGAGTTTAACAACATTTGTCTAAGACAGTACTGGCCTCTCTTATGGTAACATTTAAGAAGGCCTTTGGATAACCTCTTTCATGCAATCATTGAATCAAAATGTCTGATTTACTGACATAATCAACTTTTTTGGGAACAGTTTCTTCTAAGTCTGATGAACTGTTCAAAAGAGAGGTCATCATGTAAGCTCCTTGAATGATGTATTGTATATCTTAACAGTGTATTCCATTTTGGGGGTTTGTCGAATAATGTGGGCTAGAGTTTCTCATCTTACACTTTGATGCTAACTTCTAAAAACATACTCTCAAGCCTATTTTATGATAAAGTGAACTGTATGTCTGTGTTCCTGCTTTTAAGCCACCCAACAAACTCTTCCAGTTTTGTCTCACCTCCAGTCCAGATCATCAGAACATCATCAATGTACCTCTTGAATAAAGTGATGTATCCTGGAAAGGTGTTACTGCCTGCATAGATGTATGTGCATTATTATTGATCCATGTAAATGTTTGCCAAGTCTGGGGAAAGCTAGCTCCCATCACTACTCCCTTGGTTTGGTAGTAATACTGTTCCTGGAATACAAAGAAATTCTTAGTCATGGCTATCCTTTGTAGTTCCACAATAAACTTAATTCGCACCCATGTGGTTGGATCTCTATGGTTCAGTACTTCCATCATTACCTGGAATGCAGCTTCCTGTGGGATGTTGGTGTAGAGTGAGTCAATGTCCATTTTAACAAAAAATTGTTTGGAAGGCATAAATGGATGGTTCTTGATTAGTTTGATTACATGAATTGTGTCTCGAATATAGGATGTAGTGATGTTCTACCATAGTTTCAGGTATATATCAATATATTTACATAATGGTTCTAGAAAAGAGACATGTCTAGACACAATAGGTTGGCCAGGGGATTTATCAAGCCCCTTATGTATTTATTGGAGGGTGTAATTGGGGGGCATGCATGGATGTTTTTTGTTGAGAAAGCAAAACTCTGATTCACTAAAATTACCCTCTACTGAACCTAATTCAGTAAAATGTGTTATGATTATACATGGATGAAGCTTGAAGGATTTGATGCCACAGAATTCCAGGGACTTAAATAAAAACTCTGCAAGATTCCACAGAATATAGGCACGTCACACTGGTCGCACTGTGAGTTAGTGCCGGGAGCCCATTCTACACTGAAAAATCAGTGTGAATGTCATCACTCAGTGCACCAGAGGGTACAGCTTATTGAGTTGCATTTTGCAGCCACTTGATTTTATACTTGATTTTCTACTCGAGTGACAGCCTTCTGACAGTGAGAAGTTGCGACTGCATGTGTTAAAAAATATCACCAGATGTCCTCAAAGCAACTGTAATTTGCGCTAGGGGATGCCAAATCTCATTCATGCTCACTAACTTAAAATCCTGGAGCTGCGTACAGGAAAAAATTATACTACACAGTGATTGGTGTAATTTGGCCAAAACTCTGCGTTACAAGAGTAACGTTAAGTTGCCAAAATTCCTCCAATTTCGCTGGTGGAGCTGAATATTTTGCCCACCCCTAGTAATCATTTTATTCACTTCTCATGTGGGATCTGCCCTAAGTAAAAGGTAATTATCCTGTGACCCCAATTGTATAAGTGTCTCTGCCTTCCAATCCTCCACATTCTGTTCAACAACAGCACTTCCCTTCTCGCTGGCTTGATTACCGTATTATCGTTCTTCCTCAATTAGTTCAAACTCATATTCTCTTCCTTACTAACACTGTATCTCACATATTCCTTGGTGGTTAAGATTTGCTTTACCTTGTGAAGAACAACCTGTTGAAAGGCCAGCACTTTGTGGTACATGAGGTGTGCTAGAGGTGTAAATGTAGAGGATGTCCTAAGACATTTGTCATCTTTCCTGTACAGACTAGGAATCTTGCTGAAATAATATCTTATCCTGACCTTCCTAAAAAAATGATTATGTTCTATTTTAATGTTGAACGTGTTAGGAAGTGTAGCTGGTACAAAAGAGATGCCTGCTCGCCTTTAGCAAGAACATAATCAGAGATTGATTACAATATTATTGATCTCTTTGTTAGGCCCTGGTACTACCTCCCATAATGCTGTAGTCAGGTCTGTATTTACCCATGACTCTCCTGAGGATAGAATTGCAATTCTCTCCCCGACTCCTGCCTCTACCCCTATTACACCCTTGGTCCTAACTGATCCTCAGCTTCAGACTGGGTATTGTCCTCTCCATCTGTTGGGTCCACATGTGCCCCCTTCAAAAGAAATACCTATCTGTGGATCTTAGTAATTGGGGACCTGATCCTGTGCTCCTGCACCTGTCCCACGCTGTTCAATCCCACTATAAGATCGACTGGCCCCTGATGAGTCGGAAAAAGTTGAGTACTTTCTTTGGAATGTCCTCCCCCTATTAATATGTCTTCCCTAATTGTCCTGTTCGTAGTAGTCGTCTGGCAGGTGCGGGTAATTTACTTTCTTGTCATAAAATGTGATGTCTCTAGCCAATTTGTCTAGTTGTTTGGACTGTGTGACAGCATTCAAATCTTGAATTATTTCCTTTAATCTCTCTTGAGCCTAATTGACTAATACGTCATCATCTAGTATCCCCCTTTTGAGGTCTGTTATCTGTTTAGTTAATTTATGAACATATCCAAGGGCAGAAACCACTTTGAGCACCATCCAAGGCCTCGAGCAGTAGTTTTAAACAAAATTAAAATATTTCTTGGATTAGGGTACTCCACAAATATTGCCAGCTCGTTTACACCTGCAGGCCTATAAGTCATATTTTGAACTGAAGCTTTTTCGTCAGCAGATGACCATGCAGTCTGCTTCTTACCAATTGGTTTTCAAGATTCTCTAATTTAATCATTTTTCTTTATTTAGGGCCATATGTACAATCACATTTTTTCATAGACATAGAATGGGTAAAAACCTTTCATACATCTTGCCCTTAATGTATTGCTGGCCGAAGTAGTGGTTGTGCCTAAAAACATGACGTGACTTGACCCTGTATTAGTTAATGAGTTAATGTAATCATCAATTGCACAACAGAGTCTCTTTCTCAGACATCTCTCTGGAACTATCAAACTGGAGAACCCTCTCAGGCATACACTTGCTCAAACTTGACACTAAACGACAATGCAAAACACTCTATTCATTGGTATCATATGGTAAATAAAACAATGGTTCTATTGCATTAAATTACATGCAGAATCGATAAAATCTGAAATAGCACAAATTGTCATGCAGTGTCAAGTTTATCTAAACTGGACTTTAGTGTCATGATCAGTAATCTATAGTCTTTGCTAACTCCACACTCATGCTTTTTGACCCCTCGCTCTCAAGTGACAGATTCTGACCAATATGATTGATGAGTTAATTCCTATATTAAAATGCACAGCCATTTAAGTGTTCCCTCTGATTGTTGCACTTCACAAATTATCGAAACGTTGACCATGTCCTCGTGTGTCTTTATTTTCCCCCTAATTATATAATGTGTTACAACATCTAACTACTATGTTTCAAGTGTGCTTTTCTACTTCCATTCCTGAAAAACAAGTGTTGATGTCTTCATTCCTTCCAGAAACTGACATGTGCCCCGAGTGCATTGCCTCTCTTTCAAAAAAGGACCTCAGAACATCTAATACTTTACAGGCTCTCTTTCTACCTGCTCATTCTCAAACTAATTAATTCAACCTTTAGAGAATGATTGCAAAGCCATCACTCAGTGAAATCACTGTTTTGCATGCCACTAAGGGGCATATTTATACTTTTTGGTGGAAAACTGCACTAATGCACTGGTCTGCGCGATTCCTGAGGACCAGCCGGGCACCATATTTATGGAATGGCACAAACCAGAGCAAAGGGTGGGCTAGCATAAAAAAAATGACATTAGCCGGTGGGGCTGGCGGTATGGGAAAAGGGGGTTTTGCACCAAAAAATGATTTTAGGCTGGTTAGAGTAAAAAAAGATGACTCTAACCAGCCTAGCATCATTTTCTGATGCAAAACCATCCATACCACATGACTCTTGTCTCAGAAAAGACAGGAGTCATGCCCTCCACACCAATGGCCAGCACAGGAGACCAGTGTCCCCTGGGCATGGCCATTGCTCCCTGTGCCATACAGGGAGCCCAAGTTGGGGCCCGATGGCACTTTGATTAAAAAACAAAATACTTACCTATACTTACCCTACTTACCTGGGATGGCATCCCCCATCATCCTGTGTGGGTGGGGGTGTCCCTGGGGCTTGAGGAGGGCACCTGTGGACCCATTCCATGGTGTTTAACCATGGACATGGATCCATAAGTCCCTTAACGCCTGGACTGACCCAGGCATTAAATAATGGTGCAAAGCAAGCTTTGCACCAATATTTAGCCCCTCCTTCCATCCGTGCGTCATTTTAGCATGGGGAGTAAATATGGGACTATGCGGTTAGCACCATTTTTTTGATGGGAACGACTCCCTTGCATCTCATTGACGCAGGGTAGGATCACGCATCTAAAAAATGGTGCAAACTCCAATATTTTGACGGCACATATGGGGTATAAATTTGCCCCTACATGTTTAATTTTAGCAAACCACAACCTCCTCTCAGCCACAACCAGCTCCCTAACCTTACTAGCTGCCTTTGACTGTGTCCACCATTCAGTATGTTTACCGCTTTTGGCTTCACCTGTAGCAATCCCAGTAGTTCTTTTACCTGTGTAACTGTTGAGCTTCTGTTTCAAGATGTTTGATTCAGCCTCTGCTCATCTCCCTGTTAACAACAATAAGGCTTGAGATGGATATCAGAGTAGAATCCTGCTGCCTACCCATGGGCTAGGAATGGTGGTGCTTGTATCACACAAAAAGCACTTCAAATCAGAGGGAGAGGGGGCAGGGCAAAGGAGGCATTCAAAGGAGAAACTCCAGCCTACGGGTGTATGTACTACTTATGAGCAGCTACACAAGTGAGCATATCCCCTAAACCTGTAATGAGTGGCACAGGTTACATACAATGTGCAATCAAAATTACTTGTTAAATATGAAAGTAATGACAGTTATTCACTCACCACATGAAGGTTAGTTGGTCGTTGAACTGTCAGGCTGAGTTAGATCATTGTAGAAGAGAAGAACTGAAAATGGGTAATAGCTGTAAACACAATATGAACCTCAGAAAGATTGATTCTGTAGAAAGGGAACAGAAGGGTGCAAGCAAAAAGAAAAACATGTAGTAATCAAGACTCGGTGTGAAAATGATCAACGGTGAAAAATCCACCCGCCAAGCATCAGTTAACTGTCTTAATCTGCTTTTATACTCACTCTTCACGTATGAACTTGCAAGTAAACAAATGCCTCCTCGGTTTGGGGGAGCTTCTTTGGGTAAGTTTGCAGTTCAATACCGTATTGGAACAGTAAGAACACTAAGCAGTTCATGCCACATGCCACACATCAGGAGTCTCCTACCTCCACCGTTCCCCAGGTTTCTGCAAGCACCATAATGATACTCTGTGTCCCTATACAAAGCGCCTTAAACTAGAACAACACTGACAATAGCTTCCTAGAATGTGGAAGAACAGCTATAACAACTCAGTTGAATGCTGTCAAATAGAACAAATGTACATTCCTCGCCAAGGGCAAAATTATCTCGTCTGTGCTTCCCAGCACCTCTATGCAAATGAAACCCTCATTTTCCTATCACATGAACTCCACCTTCAAATCTTCAACTCTTCCACCAACTTCAGGTGTTGAATGCCTCTAAAATCACTTATGTTCAATTAATAAAAAAACATGAGCCATCCATCTTCCAACCTCATTCAACCCGTCTCCTTCGTCTCTTCTAATTTCACCCCCCCCCACACATCACTGAGAAAACATTTGGAGTGCTAGCTAACACACAAATGCACCCTAGGTTCCTTTAACACCTCTTAAGGCACTTGATATCAGTTGCACAGTTTAAAAAATGTAGGCCCTGTCTCCAATACCATACAAATATAAACCTAATAAACCATATTACCAGGAGTAAGTTAAATAATTGGGACAGTATGATTCTGGAACTTACAATATTTTCCTAACTACGGTATTACATTTGCAACCACATATGCTTCTCTATTCTCTCAATTGTCTACCTCTGCCCAATGAGTCCATGTGAATGGGCTGTTGCCAACAAGAGCAAGTTCCTTATCTTAGTTTTCAAGAGTTTCTTAGACTACTCTCCTATAGTTAACAAAATTTACCTCCTGTCATTCACTATCATAACAAAGGCATTCTACCACCCTTCACCTCCTTGCTATTCCTAAACACTGTACTAGGCCCACCTGCTTGGCTTCTATAGCAGAAAGCTCTGTCATTCAATTTCAGGAGAATACATCTATGTTGGCATTAGGGATCACTCTCAAAACTCAGCAGCTCAATATGAAATCCCTCTAACACCGATCTAATGCTATCACTGCCCTTTCTGCTAAATACTTAAAAGTAAAAATATGTAATTACCTTCTTCTTTCCATTAATTCAACACGTTTCCTACTGACTTCACCATCACCTGTCAAGACTCAACTCTTCGATTTACACAAACTATTCAACTGTCCTAGACAGAGTGATTATTTCTTACGTACTTCAGTTTGAAAGGCTCTGGCTTTTGCATCAGCAGATATGTGATGTAAAGTTGTAGGGAGGAGGGGGATTTTGAGAAAACAGTTCCCATTCTGTATTTAATTGAAAAACCTACATTTTCTTCACAATCTGGTCAAAACCTTTAAAATGGATACCTGTACAATGATCCTTTATCCATCTCAGCAAACAAACCTGGAGATATGTTAATACTGGTCATGCACGAATATACTATTTCCAAATGGCTCCAAACCACCAAAGCCTTACGGTTAGCATGGGTAGCATGTATTCCTAAGTATCTTATGATTTAAACCCAGAACCAGAAAAAAGTAGCAAGTGTTTCGAATCTAATTTTCATAAAGTAGTGTATGTTGTCGCGTTTGAAAAGGTAATTCTTTTTGTTCTGTTACATTCTTTTTTGTGCAAACTATAAAGCAATATTGGAAGCACAGATATGAATTTCAATCAATACACCGTTCACTTAAATTGACAATTTTCATTGTTTGAAATTATGTGCAAGCACTTCAGTAAATTAGGCCTCCCCTTTGTTTGACTTCTTGAAACATATAATTAGGTGTATATAAGGAGGAGGGAGGTTTGCCGGGCTCTTTGATGCCTGCTTTCTAGCACACTTCCGGGGTAGTCTCCACCCCAGGCGTATCAAGTAGTCCCATCCAGTGCTGGATCCTGTGGATGTTGTCACAGGTGGAGGAATTGACAGCACACCTGTTAACCTCTTTTAGGGGAATTGTACTACTGAATATTTATCCTAAGAATATTGTGGTGCAAGAATATCGAAGACAGAATATTGAGATAGAAAATATTGAAAGGTAAGTGCATAGGAAGAATTGATTTATAATTTCTAGATTCACATCCACACACCTTGTAGATGTATATATCATCGAAGGCACACATATGTGGAACAGAACACAGAGCTAAGCTCAAAGAAGGCGCAGTCCCGTGTATGGCTAAAGCAAAGTAAAATCTTTTCCACTTTCAGGTGGGTGCTCCAGGATGGGTAAGGGACCTCCAAACACTTTAATTGGAAACACAATGCCTTCAACAGTATACAAAAAACCCTAAGCAACCAAATGTATATAGAGTTCAGAAATAAAGTCCACAAAATCCTGTAGTTCTTTATTTCAGTCTTCAAACAAATCATCTGGTCATAATCAACACATGTTTCGTGGCTATACCTTACACTTCGTCAGAGCTAATGTTAAGAACTACCAACCCCCTCCAGAGTAATTTGTAAAGAAAAGAAGATAATCCCAGATCCAAAAGAGCAAGCATCCAGGCTTCACAGTCCTCTGGCCTGAAAGTAAAGAAAAGGAAAGGAGAATACTCCATAATGCCCACATGTAAGAGTGGTGTGTAGGTCTGTTTTGGACATTATTACTGAACTCTATATAAATTTGTTTACTCAGGGGTTGTTTGTACATTTATGGACATTTATGGTGCAGTTAAGTATAGAATATCTTGACTTACTGGCCTGTCAGTATACTGTTTTCAATATTTTTTCCTTAATATTGTGTGCCGTCAATATTCAGGTGTCAGCTGAATATTGGGGGTGGCTGCTGGACTGATCAGACTGTTTGTATCTGGGAGCCCTGGACATCATCTGATCAAGGTAGCACTGAAAATCCTGAAGCTAACCCAGCTGGTAGGACATAGAGTGGCTCTCTACAACCACCAGAAGTGGGAATTATGTGGGGGAGGGCAAGTACCTGGTATATCTCTGGACTAACTGGGGCTCTAAGAGTAATCAGCATTGCTAGGCTGGTGTGGCAAGAAGAAGAGTTGCAGATAGACTAGTCAGGGTCAGCACTGCAGGTACAGGTGATTGTCTGTCACAGCCAGCAGCAAAATGAATGCACCTATTTCCCGATGAGTGAAGTCTGATGAACCTTGTAGGGTGATTGGTTCCTGGAGTCCTGATCAATAGTGTCAGAACAAGGGGGTGTCAGCCAACAGTACAACAGTACAACTGGGTGAAATCCCTCCAAAGAACAACAAACAGCACCAGAAAAAAGAAAGACTTTCTCTTGTTAAGATCTGCCTTATTACTGGAAGATGGTCACAAAGAGAAAAACTGATGAGGTCTGTTAGAAATGGGGTCTTTGGTTGGCAGTCAGGTTACCCCCGTGCAAGCAAGGACCCTCTAGTCAGGGTAAAAGAGAATCACCCTCATGTAACCCCTGCTCACCCCCTTGGTAGCTTGCACAAGCAGGCAGGCTTAATTTCAGAGTGCTAGGTGTAAAGTATTTGTACCAACACCCACAGAAACTAAATGAAAACACTACAAAATGACACAACACAGGGTTAGAAAAAATAGAAAATATTTATCTAAACAAAACAAAACCAAAATGACAAAAATCCACCATACACAAGTCAAGTTATTAATTAAAATGCACAAATAATCTTCATATTCTTTTAAACACAACGCTAACGCTGGTATAGTGAAAATGTACCTGGGTCACGTCAAAATAACCCACACAGGTGATTATGCGTCGAAAAAGGTAAGCGGTGCGTCGATTTCTCACCCGCAAATGCGGTCGTGCGTAGTTTCTCCTTCGCCGGTCCAATCGGCATGCGTCGTTTCTTTCCCTGCAGGAGATAGATGCATCCATTAAGACAAAAGACCTTGGGTCCGGGCAGGCTTGCATTGTATTTCCACGCCCAGCGATGTTGTGTCATTGCAGCCTCCATCAGCGATGCCGAGCGTAATTTCTCCAGCCGTGTGCATCGATTTCCCAGCTGTGCTGCAAGCGCTGCGTCAATTTCAGCTGGCGGCACGTAGTTTCATTAGCCGCTCTCGGAGGTTGCATTGGAAATTTCTCCGCAAGGCGATCTGTGCGTGGATTTCCAACCTTGGTCCACCAGATTCACCTGTCAAGGCCCCAGGAACTGGATAGGGCACCACTTGGCAGGAGTCTCAGCAGAGGCTCCAGGTGCTGGTAGAGAGAAGTCTTTGCTGTCCCTGCGAGTTCAACAACAGGAGGCAAGCTCAGTTTCAAGCCTTTGGTGAGTTCTTCACAAGCATGAAGGCACACAAAGTCCAGTCTTTGTCTACTTGCACAGGCAGAAGCAGCAACTGCAGGATAGCTCTACAAAGCAGTCACAGGCAGGGCAGCTCTTATTCCTCAGCTCTTCTCCAGGCAGAGGTTCCACTTGGTTTACAGACGTGATGTAAAGACAGTGGTTTTGGGAGCCCTTCTTATACCCATTTTGCTCTTTCAAGTAGGCTTACTTCAAAGAAAAGTCTCTCTTGTTTGTGAAATACTACCTTGCCCAGGCCAGGCCCCAGACACACACACACCAGGGGGTTGGAGACTGCATTGTGTGAGGGCAGGCACAGCCCTTTCAGGTGTAAGTGACCACTCCTCCCCTCCCTCCTAGCACAGATGACTCATCAGGATATGCAGGCTACACCCCAGCTCCCTTTGTGTCACTGTCTAGAGAGATGTGCAAACAGCCCAACTGTCAAACTGACCCAGACAGGTAATCCACAAACAGGCAGAGTCACAGAATGGTTTAAGAAAGAAAATGCTCACTTTCTAAAAGTGGCATTTTCAAACCCACAATCTTAAAATCAACTTTACCAAAAAGATGTATTTTTAAATTGTGTGCTCAGAGACCCCAAACTCCACATATCTATCTGCTCCCAAAGGGAATCTACACGTTAATCATATTTAAAGGCAGTCCCCATGTTAACCTATAAGAGGGATAGGCCTTGCAAAAGTGAAAAACACATTTAGCAGTATTTCACTGGTAGGACATATAAAACACATTAGTATATGTCCTACCTTAACCATACACTGCACCCTGCCCATGGGGCCACATAGGGCCTACCTTAGGGGTGTCTTACATGTAAGAAAAGGGAAGGTTTAGGCATGGCAAGTGAGTACACTTGTCAAGTCGAATTGGCAGTTTAAGACTGCACACACAGACACTGCAGTGGCAGGTCTGAGCCATGTTTAAAGAGCTACTAATGTGGGTGGCACAACCAGTGCTGCAGGCCCACTAGTAGCATTTGATTTACAGGCCCTGGGCACCTCTAGTGAACTATACTAGGGACTTACCAGTAAATCAAATATGCCAATCATGGATGAACCAATTGCATACACATTTTGTATAGGAGCACTTTCACTTTAGCACTGGATAGCAGTGGTAAAGTTCCCAGAGTAACAAAAACAGCAAAAACAGAGTCCAGCACACATCAACAACCTGGGAACAGAGGCAAAAAGTTAAAAGAGACCACGCCAAGGATGAAAAGTCTAACATATGCCCCCCCAGCTGAAAGTGGGGAGCAACTACCCAACGTCATGGGAGTTCTCATTACTAAGGCGGAAGAATCTGGACAGACCATCAGCATTGGCGTGTTCTGTACCAGGGCTGTGTTCCACCATAAAGTCCATGCCCTGTAGGGAAATGGACCTCCTCAACAGTTTTGGATTCTCACCCCTCATCTGCATTAACCATCTGAGGGGCCAGTGGTTGGTCTGAACCCGGAAGTGAGTCCCAATCAAGTAGGGTCTTAGCTTCTTCAGCAACCCAGACCACAGCAAATGCTTCACGTTCTATGGCACTCCACCTACGTTCCCTGGGAAGTAACTTCCTGCTAATGAAGGCTACGGGTTGATCTAGGCCCTCTTCATTAAGCTGTGAGAGTAGTGCTCCAATACCATGCTCTGATGCATCTGTTTGCACAACAAACTCCTTGGAGTAGTCAGGTGCCTTCAGCACAGGTGTTGTGCACATGGCGGCCTTCAGGGCATGAAAAGTGGTCTGGCAAGCCTCTGTCCAGATCACCTTTATGGATTGCTTCTTAGAAGTCAACTCAGTCAAGGGGGTAACAATGGTACCTTACTCCTTGATAAACCTCTTGTAGTAGCCAGTTAGACCTAAAAAGGCTCTCACCTCAGTCTGTTTTTTTTGGGAGGCTCCCAAGCCAGAATGGTGTCAATTTTTGGCTGCAGGAGTGCCGCCTGGCCACTCCCCACCTGGTGTCCCAAGTACACCACAGAACCCTGCCCTATTTGGCACTTGCTTGCCTTAATAGTGAGGCCTGCCTTCTGCAGGGCCTCCAACACTCTGCAGAGATGTTGCAGATGTTCCTCCCATGTGAAACTGAATACAGCAATGTCATCCAGGTAGGCCACACTGAACTTATCCAGCCCAGCCAAAACCTGGTTGACCAACCTCTGAAAGGTGGCAGGGGCATTCTTCATCCCAAATGGCATCACTTTAAATTGAAAGTGCCCATCTGAGGTAGTAAATGCAGACCTCTCCTCGGCCCCCTCAGTTAAGGCAATCTGCCAGTACCCAGACATTAAGTCAAACATCTGAAGTAGTTGGTAGCTCCCAACCGATCAATGAGCTCATCAGCTCAGGGAATGGGGTGTGCGTCAGTCTTGTTGACCGCATTGAGTCCCCGGTAGTCTTCACAGAACCTGAGTTCTGGAGTAGCACCAGTTGCAGCAGCTTTTGGGACCAATACCACAGGGCTTGCTCAAGGACTGCTGGAATGCTCAATAACACCTAGGGTTAACATCTTGGATACCTCATCCTTAATGCTAGCCCTGACCCTGTCAGTCACCCTGTAATCTTTCTGTTTAATAATTTGACTGTTCCCAGTGTCCACATCATGTGAGCACAAGTGTGTGACCCATGGGATCAAAGAAAACAGTGAGGCAAACTGTCCCAACACCTGGCAACAGTCCCTTTGCTGCTCTGCAGTCAGGGAGGGGGAGAGGATCACTCCTTCCACAGATTCATCTTTTTCTCCTGCAGACAGGAGGTCAGGAAGAGGCTCACTCTCCTCCTCCACCCCATCATCTGTTGCAAGGAGCATAGACAGTTCAGTCCACTCAAAGTGGGGTTTGAGGTAGTTAACATGCAGGACCCTTAAAGGGATCCTGGGAGTCTGCAAGTCCACCAGATAGCTGACTTAACTCTTGCGCTCCACCACCTCATAAGGCCCAGTCCACTTGTCTGGGAGCGCCCTATGCTCCACTGGTGCCATCACCTACACTTTTTGACCAGGTTGAAACTCGACCAGAGTGGAATTCTGGTCATTCTACAGTTTCATATCCTCCTGGCTTGCTTCTAGATTCTTCTGGGCGAGACTTCTGAAGCGGGCAGTCTGGTTTCTCAGAGCCAGCATGTAGCTAAATACATCCTGGGGGGGTTTACTAGGAGCTTTTTCCAAAACCTCCTTCACCAGACTTAAAGGTCCCATCACAGGGTGGCCATAGATCAGCTCAAAGGGACTAAACCCAAGTCCCTTTTGAGGCACCTCCCTGTAAGCAAACAAAAGGCATGGCAAGAGGATGTCCCACTTCCGCCTCAAGGTCTCTGACAGGCCCATAATCATGTCTTTCAAGGTGCAGTTGAATCTCTCAACCAGACCATTACTTTGGGGGTGGTATGGGGTGGTGAACTTGTAGGTTACCCCACACTCTTTCCACAGAGACTTCATAGACGTGGATTTGAAGTTGGTACCCCTGTCAGATACCACTTCCTTGGAGAACCCCATGTGGGTAAAAACCCCCATCAAAGCACAACCCCCCCACAGGGGAAGTGATTGACCTCCGAGGAATGGCTTTTGAGTACCGGGTGGCAGGATAAACCTGTTGCCTATGGCTGTCTTGGGATCCATAGGTCCCACATTGTCAATGCCAACCCTTTCAAAGGGGGTACTAACAACAGGAAAAGGTTGGAGGGGAGCCTTACATTTCCCCCCACTCTTGCCACTTGCCTGACAAGTTTGGCAAGACCTGCAATGTGCATCTGAGTACCTGCGCATTAGGGGCCAGTGAAAGTGGATGACAAGCCTCTCAAATGTCTTGTCCTGCCCCAAGTTTTAGATCCAAGTCTATTATTATTGATTGCCACCCTAGAATTTAAATATTATTCATTTCATGGAAAAACTGATTTCCTAGATCAAAGAATGACATGGTGATCCAGAGGTATAATTAGCACACCTCATAAGATGCATATCAACCATCAGTAAATGCAGCAAGTATCTCATCGCTTACAACATAGACAATCACAACCAATCGTTTGTCACTAAGTAACAGGAGTAAAGTACATTAGTTTAGCTTAAATAGCAACATTTGTGTATGTTTCAGAATCATATTTTAATTCGGGGTACTGCTTGAAAGACAGGCATGATTAATTTTGCCTCATGGCTTCAGTTTGAAAATTACTGTAGAAAATGCATTTCCCATGCTTCAGAAAGTCGCAAGCAGCAGTCTTGGTTTGAGCAATGTAAAAGTTCCTCCTCATCTTGCTAAGTGTGGATGATGGAGGTAAATCAATCACTCCCTAAGGGTGTAATCTGTCTCACGTTTGGTAGTTTAGCTACATTTTGGGCAGACGTATGTAAGAGGTTAGTTGATAAACAACAGTTGAGACAGTAATTTTGTCTACAGTTAGATATCTAATTGATCTAAATGAAGATGCAAGAGACGGACACAAAGAGTTTTGAAACAACTGACAAAACAATGAGATAAGGATTCCTTACCCTGGACACATGTAAAATGAAAATGTCTACAACCAACAAAATTAAAACAGTTTTCATACTAAAATAGCATTCCATTAAAGTGTCCACTGAAGGGTAGTATTGTTCCATAGTTTTTAGCAGGTTTTATCGGTGTGCACGAATGTTCACAGAGAGTGCTGGGGCTCATGAGATGTAAGTTACTTTGGTAGATAAACACAAGATGCTTCTCTAGGAGGAACTTACATACTTTGCAGTTGGTATGTTGGTCTTTTTGGAGATCAGTCCGCTTTGGCACAGTTCCTGTGTGATCACAATTTGCAGATAAAAAGAACGATTAGTCTCCTACAGAGGATTAGAAATTACCAGATGTTAATGTAGTAACAGGTTTAAAATCTAGCAGAGTATATGAAAAGTCATGGACTGACATATAGTTATTTTTCTTCTTGGAGACAAGGAATTGTCATTTTCTTTTTAAACATTATTCACAAGGGGGCATGGGATCTAAGATGGATTTAAAACATATCAGGATAAGACGTTTTCCAGAGAGCAGCAAAAGCAGTTCCATTCTATCCCTGGTGTGTCCAATATCCCATTTTAGCACAGTTGAGATTATCTTAAAGTATCTTTCAGTCTTGGCACATAGTGAAAAAAGCCACGGGACATGTACTGTCCCAATAAAAAGACAGGGTTCTTGTTTGAAATGTCAAAAGCCATATGTCATACTTGCTGGCACAGTGCAACATATCTCTTCTGCGTTCTATTTAGCTCTTAACAAGTCCTCTCAATGCTGTTTTTACTTCTTAATCACTCTCCTGTCCTATGTCTGTTACTAGTCTGTTTTTAATCTAAGTAAACCAGTGAGTGCCAGTTAATGGCTTACTTGTTCTTCATAGAAATCATTATAATCATTTGAAATGCAAATAACGTTTTTGCCTGTCCATCATTTTTGCAAACCGAATATCTTGTAAAATTATTCATAATTTTACAAGATTAATTGCACTGTATTTGACGTAACAATGAAAATCATTTTCCTCAGTGCCTGAATGCCAGAACTCTTGATGCCCCAAATGTATTGCTTATTGCTTTAGATAAGTAGAAATACTTCCATGATATCAGTTGACCGCTGCTGAAACCTTGGAGTATTGACTAAGCTGAATGAAATAGTTATATGATTTGTTGGGTTTAATGGTAGATAAAAACCTTTGCATTAATAGATTGTCCTTTTCACTGAAGTAGAACCTGTAATTGCCTCAAACGTAGGGTGAAATTGTCTGCATTTCTACTGTCTGCAAACCATGGCATATTTTCTTCTCCATGCAGAACTCTGCTATTACCCTGCCCTCTCAAGAATCATTCTCTAATCTTGTAATTTATAGTTTGAAATTATTAGAAGGCATAATCACAATAACTATAGTTGTTTAAACTAGCACAGATAAAATCAAGTTTGGCAATTTAGGGAGCAGTTAAAGAAGTTCTTTTTGTCCAGAAGCATTATGTGTATCTTTTAGATGTGGATAATACTAGTAGCTTTATGAGCCTTGATTTGCAGCTATTGGAATAGCTATTAGTAGAGTGAGCAGAAGGTGTGCCTACAGCATATTTACTACACATACCTATAGCCATCTCTAGTGCCAGTACATATGAGGCAGCTGCCTCCTTACCCATTGGCAAAATTGATTGAGACTGTAGAGGGTTACCACAGCCTATCCAAGAAAAAAGCCCATAACTCATGATGCACTCAGAAGCTAACATTACACAAAACCGGAAAGAACTAGACATAAGACATAAGAATAAGACAGTGGAATATAACAAATGCCGATGCATTAAGCTTAGATGCTACAAACTAAGGAACATCACTAAAGACTGAGAAAGAAAACTATAAGAAACAAGTTTGGGAAGCAAAAAAGGAAAAAGAAGCAGGAAGACTGTGTTAATTCTTTCACGCAAATAGAAAGACAAAAGGAGTTTTCCGGCCCCATGTAAACTCTGGGGACAATCAGGTGTACAAAGTGCATGAAACAGCATCCCAGCCAACATACGGTTAAAACTATGCGCAATCATTACACTGTCGACGGTATGTAGTAAATACGCCAGCTTCATCAAATATCTCAGTTCTGGCCAACCATTCAATGGTGCACAGTAAAATCAGTAGTTATGTGCCTCAATAAAACCAGTTCTCCTGGTGCACCATGCCCACATGTCCGGATCGTGGAACAAATCAGACAAGGAGTATTGGTCTCCCTGTTACACCCTTTATTTAATGCATGCTAGTTCTAAGGATTGCTAGCAGACACCTGGAAGAGATACATACTCTGTCTATTATATGAAAATGGCACAAAGAAAGAAACATTAATGATGATCAGAATCTGGATACAGAGGCAAAATTATGCACATAACTACTCCTAATTATATAACAAAATAGGTTAATGACAATGATCTAATCACATGGTACCTGACAGACTTCAGGGACAACAGTCAGGGGTGTAGTTTTGGGTTGGGGGTGGTTTTGGAATGTGACACTGCGCCTCAATAAATGCATTCTTGGATTGGTAGTTGGGCGTGGGGGTCCAGAATTGTGTCTGTTACGCCTATGTTGGGTTTTCTCACTTATTTAGTTGGGAAATGTGGGATTCACACACCCTGAATTTCACCGACTAAGCTACGCTCCTGAAAACAGTGATGCAGTTGACAGCATCCTGACACGTTCACTGCTAAAAGGTAAATATGCCACTCCGTGATTATCATAAGTGTATGCTTCTTTTGCTGACTCTAACACTGTTTCGATGGCATCTACAGATACAAACTCTGGCACAAGTTAAACTCCTGGATCTGGAGTTCAAATTGCTAAAACCTATGAAGGCTCTATATAGAGACATTTGGATCCAGATAAAACTTTGTTACATCAGATGCCTGTACAAAATAGACACCAACAGAGGTATTAAACATGTGTCTTAGTATTTATTCTATTGTTTTAACAACTCTGACATTGCCAAACCCAGACATTGGCAAACATCTAGTACCAAGAGCTTGCACACCCAAGATTCGAGAATTATTGATGCCAATGCCCCTGCATGCAGGTAATACAGGGAGTTTTAATCAAACTGTTGAAGGCCTGCAGCAAACCGTTAGAGCTATCAAAAGTTAATGCAATGATAACTATAAAAAATATAAAATGTGGCTGGAAAATGAAGAACAAGTAGATTAATAAAAACCCCTCTTACAATTACTTAGGAATTATAACAGGCCCAATTCAAATTAAAGGCAACTTCTATAGCATTTGCCTAAATGAAATTGGCCAGAAAATTGAGTGAGCCATCAGTCAAACCATTGTTTGGTGTCTTTTGATGTCATTAGGGCCAAGTATATGCCTTCATTGTCCTACAAATATGAGCACCCATGATCAATTGGCTAGCTATAGCTAAATGTATTTGTTTAATGCATATTTTTTCCCTCCCTTCCTAAACATCACAGGTGCAGATTCGACTGGTATTCAACCTGATCAACCAGTCAGTAAGCCTCACCAGTGCTTAATTTGTGCCTGTGGTTTCCAGTGCGGGGAACCTCCACTTATTTCTGAGGGCCGGCACTTATTTTTCTTCCTCAAGCATTTACTGCGAGCAAAAGACACATACTGAAAAGATGAAGAAAGAGAAAAACGAAAAAGCTTCACAAAAGGAGAAAGCAGAAAGCTGCAGGAGTGAGCTGAAGGGGCAGGGAGTGGAGTGGCTGTAAATGGATTAGAGAGGCCCGAGATGGCTTCAGGATTACACTGCCTCAGTATTCTGTGCTCGCACATTTAATTGCAGCAATCACATGTTTCAATTGAGGACGCTGGGCACATGGACATTTTTATTTACAATTTAAGCACTGAGCCTCAGATATACCTTGGGCCAAGTTTATCAAGGTTTTGCGACGCTCTAGACTGAAATTTACCAAGCCATTCAAAGCTACCTTGTATTACCTTGCGTGGATTGGTATTTCCCGAGTAATGCAAGGCAGCACAGCATATGAGCAGCATATGGCCCGGTTCATGCCCTCTCCCTTTCATGCAGCACACCGCAGCAAGGTACCTTGCTGTGTTGCATTGCGTGAAAGTATGATAAATTTAAACCTAATTGTCTAGCGACGCAAAAGTACAAACAGTGCTCGTTGAAATCGCTTGCATGGTTTGAAGAACTTGGGAAATAGTTGTGTGAACTATGTGCAGAATTTAAGTATTCCAGCTTTTTGAATGTCTTCAATTACATGGAGATTTGCACCTTCTCTTTCCATATCTCACGAAAAAAAATCCTACTTCATATTTGACAATTATTCATGTTAATCATTAAAACGATCCAGCATTCTGTTAAGCACTTGCACTCAAGGGTCTCTCCAAACATACCCATATCAGACTTTGCTATTCCCTGTTTGACATTGGAGATATAAAACAATAGTGAAAACCGCTTGACACACTGGCAGGTGCAGGCCCTGCCAGTACAAATAGGAAACTCTGGTTGCTATGTTATGCTGGTGTTGCAGCCCTATTGCAGAACGAACGACATTACTTCTTCCAACTGTTCGACGACTGGGAATTAGAATCTGAGCAAAGGCAGTCACAGGATGTTTAAACACCACAGACATGCAGTTAGTCAGTGACTTTTTAAAGTTTATAAACCTAGTCTTGACAAAATTAAAAACTAGATTATGTAATTGAATATAATGGTTTAAGGGCACAATAAAATAAGCTGGGTGGTGACCCTGCAACCACGAATTCATCTGTTGAATATATTTTGAAATTGAACTTTGTTTGATCATAATGTCTAGCCAGGAGGCTTTTGAAGTTAATAAAAATAGTCTCAGTAAATTCAAAAGTCATCATTCATCATTTGAGTACAAACGCTTAACACCATGATAACATAAACTGTTGATAATATTGTGACTGCAGTTTTATTTGAGGACTCTGTGTTGTGCTTGAAGTTTGCTTTTAATTTTTTTGAATTGGCGCTTTGACTAATCAGTATATTCTAATAGTTATATGTGTTTTAATTGACATTTTAATAATTTTCATCAACTGTACAATATAGTATTCATTTATTTCCATTGCTTTTGAACAGTGACTGTAATCTGTGGAGACTTTAATTGCATCCTAGACACTTCTTTTGACACATTGAATAGTGCTCACAATGAAGAGCAGAGAAGAACTCAGGCTAGAAGTACTTTACTTATGTTTGCTATTTGGGTCATAGATATTTGGTGTTACAATAACCGATTGTTAGACCTGGCAACCTTAGGATGGTCTTCCCCCAACATTTGGCCTGCCTCCCTCCATTTTTCTGATCTTGTTTTTGCTGGATTTTATGATATCCACACCTTGCCACTGCAGACCAGTGCTAAGGTACTTGTGGTGTCTCCCCTAAACGTGGTAACATAGGTTCCTATCCAATTGGCATATTTAATTTACCTATAATGCCCTAGTAAAGTGCACTATATGTGCCCAGGGCATGTAAATTAAATGCTACTAGTGGGCCTCCAGCACTGATGTTGCCACCCACATAAGTAGCCCCTTCACTGTGTGTGTGCAGTTTTACTACCACTTTGACTTGGCATTTAAAACCCCTTGCCAAGCCTTAAACTCCCCTTTTATTACATGTGAGTCACCCCTAAGGTAGGCGCTATGTGAACCACATGGCAGTGTGCAGTGTGTTTAAAATGCAGGACATGTCCTTTAAGTTTTATACGTAATGGTAGTGAAAGATTCCCAAAGTCGTTTGTCACTATAGGGAAGTCTGCTCCTCTCATAGGCCACCATTGGGAATTCCTTAATATACTTTTAAGCTGTAATTCTTGATCAGAAATGAGTATCTACATCATGTTTCTTATCTTTGCAATGTTAATGATAAATCCTCTTCACCAGTAAGGTTGGATTTAGCATTACTATTTTAGAAATGCCAGTTTTAGAAAGTAGGTATTTCTCTGCTCTTACTATTCTATGAGACTTACCCCCTGTCTCCAATCCATGCCTGGTCTGTGCAGGGTGACTGCTGCCCTTGTGCATTCCATCCAGATAGCCATAAACACAGGACACTCAACTGCATCTGCATTCATCTGCATACTGATTTGTCTTTGTAGGAAGGAAGAGTGGAGGGGCTCTCAATTACACTTCAAAGGATGGTGGCCTGACCACACACAAAGGACTGATTACCCTCTAAAGCACCCCCTCTCAGACATGACTGGGCTGAAAGGGGAACTTGTGCATTTCAAAACCACTCTTTGAAGTCTCCCCCACTTCAGAGGCACATTTGGGTATTAGTACTGGGTCTCTTACCCCATCAAATCACACACTTCTGGCACTGGAACTTAACTGTGGCAGACAAACGTCTGTGCTGCACACAGGACTCAATTGGACTGCTTTTCTGCAAGAACTGCTTTTCTGCTAGTTGCCCTGCAGGCCGCTGCTCTCTGACCCTGCTGAAAGGACTCTGCCTTTCCACCAAAGTGATCTTCAAGGGCTTGCTGGCTTTACTCCAGTTCTCTTGCAGTCTCAGGGACATCAAAGGCTGCCCACAACTCTCCTGATGCTGCTTGACTCTGCTCTCTGTGAGTCTCACCCTTGCCTGAGGAGCCCCCTTCCAAGCTCTGGGCCTCCGAATTGGGTTCTGCAACTACATTTTGCCAAAATTAAAGCATTGCCCTGAGTGCCACAGTAAAATCGATGCATCACACCGAGTGCTGCAGAAAAATTGATGCGTCACCTCGAGTGTGGCAGAAAAAACAGCACATTGCATCTCTAATGACAATGCCATGACTGCCCGACAGAGGTGCAACTCATTTACCTCAACAGAGCCCACCGAATATGCACTGACCCGACTGCGTGGAAAATATTGACCCATGTTGCCCTCACCATCACCGCATCGCTCCATTAAATGTACTGTTTCAGCGGCCCTGCATGGGTTTTGTAGCCAGCCTACTCTTCATCTCACTGAGTCTGGATATTGGTTTTGCACCGGTCGGTCGCTGGGGACTTCAAGTTGCCTTTTGACCACAGGTGACTTCTAAGTGCTGTTATCACATTTTATTTTCAAAAATCCATCTCTCAACTTCCACTGAATGGATTATTTTCATTTTGGTCTTATTTTATTCAGATAAATATTGTCTATGTCCCAACCTGGTGTGAAGTCTTTTTGTGGTGCTTTCACTGTGTTACTAAATAAGTTATTGCTCAAATACTTTATAGATTGCCTTCTAAGTTAAGCCTACCTGCTCTGTGCCAAGCTACCTGAGGGTGAGCACAGGGTAATTTAGGATGTGTTCTGATTTATCCTCACTAGGATTTTGGTCCATACTTGGACCGGGTGCATACCTCTGCCAACTAGAGATCCAGTTTCTAACACCCTTCCACTGTGATTACACATTCTGTTCAGTACCTAACTGTCAACACTCTTTAACTGACTTCTTTGACACTAGTTCTACACCTACTGTCAATTGCAGTGACTACTTGGTATTATTACACATGTGTTAGAAATTGAGATTTTGGTTGAGGGAGGTGTGAGTCCTCCTCAAGCAAAAAACACAATCCCTGTCAGGGTGAACCACAAAAAATGGCTATATTGACCAATACTTTACCCACTGGTAGCTTGGCACAAAAGCAGTTAGGCTTAATCTAGAAGCAAAGTGTAAAGTATTTATACTGCACTTAAACAGTAACAAAGTAAAACACAGCACAAGAAAAATACCACCCCAATTTAGAAAAATAGAGTAAAATGTAATTTTTTTTATACCATGATGACAAATTTCCAATCAGGACACTGTACTTATGAGGTTTTTAGTGAATACTAGCAACTTAAAGATCAAATCACCAACCACGGATATTTAGGTGCATGAGTCAAAAATGATGGCTGACCAGGAACTAGCACAGATCGAATACATGAGGTAGGCTGGTCAAAGTCTCAGGTTACATTCAGAAGAAGAAGAAATTTTGAAGAAAAATGTCTGACAAAATAAAGTTTGGTGGAACAAGGCAGCTGGTGGTGTTTAAGGAGGAGACATCATCGCAGGTGAGCATCTGGGTCAAGTTGTGGTGAAAATGTCCACGTTCGGACTCAAGGGCATATTTATGAGCCCTTTTTATGAGAGCCTTCTCCTACCTTGCAGCCCAGACATGGAACACGCTGACTCCCAAACTAGCAGACAGCATCACTCAGACAGTTCAAGACATGGCTTTTCGATTGAGCAACATGCCTAGAAACATCACCTTGAGACCCTACGGGTGATTATCCACACTTTAGAAATGACTGGTTGATTGATTGCATTAGTCTTGCACCATGTAACATGGTGAAAGAGTGCTGCAAATGAAAAATACGATTTATGAAACCATGCAAGAAAACCTTGCGTGGCCCTTCATAGCGTCATAATATCTTGTGTAATTAACACAGCGCAAATCACTACATTGCATAACTGCGCACAGGAGGCATTTCCATTGATGTTGCATGGGTGTTTCCAAAAAAACATGCATAGATTTTACGCATTCCCAGATTTAAAAGAACAGGTAAACCTGGTAATGCACCATAAAGATGCGCCTTCCCAGGAGAGGCATATCAAGGAGAAATATATTTATTTCTCCTCATTTTCTTCTCTTTCTATGTGTGCTGCATTGTGCAGCACACATAGAAAGAGAAAAAAAGCCTCTCAGGATTGTTTTTGTGCAGGAAGCTTCCCCTTCCTGCACAATAACAATCCTGCATACATCGCAGGCACCCTTGTACCATGGTGCAAGTGTGTCTGTGTTCGCGCTAGGCAGCCCATTGTGCATCAACACAGGGGAAAGGACAGGAATGCACTGTATTGCCTTAAATATGGCACATTCCTTAATCCAGCAGGATGAAGCTGCAGGCTGAGCTGAGGAGGACTCCACAAGGCTGGATACGTATTCTGTGAGGAGCCACTGAACAGGATTTGCTACTGTAGAGAAGAATGTAGCAGGAACTACTGTGAAGTCAGGCTGACTAGCAATGCACCTTGGGTGGATCGGAAAGCAGGATGAGACAGGTTTACTTTCAGTTCTTAGGGCACCTTTTAGCTGAAAAATTTCTAAAGTCCCAAGTTTGGGATTTTAGCTGTTTGGGCACTTTTAGCACCACTTCCTAGTGTCCAGGACTGGGTGTGCACCCCCTGGAGGGCAGGGCTCACCTAGGCAGGGTCCAGGTGCAGAGCCCAAGTTGTTGGAGCTTTTTGTGTCCCTCTAACACAGAACAGGAGGTTGGCCAACTAGGCCTTGAAGTCACTCTGGTAGTCATAGGTTCCTATTGAAAGGCAGTTCTCCAGCAGCAGTCCTCCTCTGAGGATGCAAGGCAGGCTTCAGGCAGCCGGGCTGTCGCCTGAAGTACAAAGCAGGCCTCAAGCAGCAATTCAGTCCTTGAAAGTGCAGAACAAGGCTTCTGAGTGTCTCCCGCAGGTCCAGGAGAGAATTGAAGAGTGGGTTAAAGGGTCCTATTCATATACCTGGTGCCAGATTTAAAGTGGAAAAACTTCTGGAGTTTTCCCACCACAGATGGTTCTAGGATTTCCTTCCTCCCAGCCTAGGCCCCAAAGATTATGGGGTGACTTAAGACTAAAGTTAAGTTCTTTGCTGATTTGCTGAAGCAGCAACTTTGAAACGTAAGTGGGGCAAGGAACAGCTCTTCCCCAAGTATCCTGGTACAATGGCCCGCCATTCCAACATCTAGTCTCCTCTTGCCTCACTGCCTCGAAGGAATAAACAAAGGCCAACTGCCATGGTAATCACAGTCTGGTGACCTAGGACACAGGCTGCGGGCACCAAACGGTTAGGACAAGGAAACACCAACTTTCTAAAAGTGGCATTTTTCAGAATTGCAACTTAATATCTGACTTTGCCATTAACAATGATTTTAAATTACAAGTCTTTAGAAACCAAGCATTACATTTATACCTGTTACCAAACAAGAATTATCACTAATGTCTCCCTAAACACAAATTATCACTTATTAAATGTAATAAGATAACCTAAAAATAGTCTCAGTAACCTAATGTTATCCAATGAGAAAAGTAGGCCTCATAGTAGTTAAAAATTAATGTAGGAGTTTTATACTACCAGGACATGAAAAACATATATGTTCTTGTCCAACTTTTTAATTATAATTCACCCTGCCATATGCACTGTTTAGGGCCTATCTTAGGGAGTTGTAGGTCTAGCAAGAGGTTTATTTTGCCAGGTGTAGGTAATTTGTACTATGTTTTAACGAGTGAGAACAAGCACTTTAGCAGTGGCCAGAAGTGGTAAAGTGCACAGAGACCTAAAGCCAACAGAAACAAATTTGATCAAACAGGTGAGGGAGTTGGCAAAAAGTTTGGGGTAAGAGTACCCGAAGGCTCAAACGTTAACACAGTTGTAATAAACATTTGCTCTAGTTTGGTCGATGCAAAATCTGATGACGTAGTGAAATTGTCATCAAAATGGTTGCTGTGGCTTTCTTTCCATGTTGAAACAAGCCAAGTAGCTCATTTGCTCCATATGACACATTGACTAGTAACACCCACAAGACTGAAGGGTTATACATATAAGAAGATATATGATTTTAGTTAACACCATCAAAATGGAGCACGTATATAGAGCAATACACTAAATTCTATTCAGGTATTGCCAATAGAATAAACATATTTTTCGGAGACATGGCCAGGTTTAGAGAACTTGTTGCTTAAGATGTTTCTTGTGATATTTAGCATGTGTGCAATCTCATACAATTCAGTTATTCTGCTTGGTTACATAACAGAAGTTTTTATGTTCTATGACAAAACTATTGAATGTGTTTAGGGAGCAAAAATTGTATTTTCTCATCTAGTTTTATGAATGGTGAAGAGACTTGAATGAGGTGCATGTTCTTAATTACCAGACAGAATGTTTAAAGTGATCAAATTAAAGTGAAATGCTACTGCTGGTGACTTAATGATAGATCTTGAAAACGGGGTGATGTACAATGATTTGCTTTTTTTCTCTTGAAGGTCTTCATTAAGATTGGCCTGGATAGTTCCACTATATGAGGTAAATACTTTTACCACATATACTGTAGTTATGAGTGTGACAGCTAACTATACACTCCCACAGTTTTCTCCATATATATTTCAGCTGGTAAAACCTGCTAAAATGTATTGAGTGAAAAACGCAAAATAATTAACAAGACATGCATATTTTAGTGCAGTTAGTACCAAACCACATATGTTATTTTTCCTTATCAGCAACTGTATGTTATTCATTACAAATTGATAAATTATAATCCCTGCAGAGTCAGATTACATTGGCTGTTATAACTGTTGGACCAAGCACAGGTGATTTATAATCAGGTTCCTAGACTTCTCCATGTAATGATGAATTTGTGTGCTTCTTTTTCCATATAATGGGGTTATCATGCATTGCTCTGTGTGCCAATTCTTCAAGGACATTTGAAAAGTGACTCATTCAGATTCCTGCAGACAAATTTAATCTCTGAAAATGATCATATGTTTATTTCTAGCTCTAAGAGCAATCTTCTTTATTGTCCTTAATCCATTATTTTATTGTTTGCTATTTTCCCACTCTCTATAGCATTTGTGAAATATAAATATAAATGTATGGTTTACCTAACCCAACTCCCGTTTTTCCTTTCCTTTCCCTAGAAGAAATACACTAGACAATAAAAACGCTGCTGCATTCAGTCCCTATGATCTCACAAAAACATAAGTCTTACAAAATGATATGAAACAGGACAAGCAGTGCTTCTTTTCCACAAGGGCAAAAGGGCTTTTAAGTGAAAACATGTGATGATTGGGATCATTGTTTAGCAGGCAAAATCTTCAAAATCTCTAAGTGAAATTCGATGTAAAAACTAAGAATCCACTGAGAGAATCGGGGTCAGAATTACTAATTCCACCAGTAATTTCTTATTTCTAAAAGGACCGTCAGGATCCCATTGATACTCCTCCATTAACCATGTCCCCAGAATTACCAGAACCCGTAGTATAAGTAATACTATGGAACAGAATTCTGTGACAGATAACCTTGATACTCATAAGCAAATTCTTCGATGCATTGGAAGAAACTTGACAGTTTTCAGATTTTTTAAATCCTCCTACTTAATTCTGCACTTTAGTGTTTTACTCTTGACCCCTTACTATACTTCCAATTTCTGTTATGTACATTTATTTAATACTCATATTTCACTCTTCTAATATGAAAGCCCAATTGCATATGTCATCTAAACATGATTGAACTGCGCTAAGACAATCATGTGTCACATTAAAATATTTTCCAGTTTTCTGAAATAGTGTTTACAACTTTTCCCTAATTTTATTGCAGTAAGATAATTTCTTATTTATCTACACTGGCTTTATTTACACTTCACTCTGCATTATAGTGGGGGTTTCTATTAACTTTCTTTCTTCAAATAACTTTCTTTTTGAAAGTCCACATGCTTGCACTTTTTCCTTTCACTATTGTACCCTAAGGGGCATATTTATACTCCGTTAGCGCCGAATTTGCGTCGTTTTTTTCTATGCAAATTCGACGCAAAACTAACTCCATATTTATACTTTGGCGTTAGACGAGTCTAGCGCCAAAGTTCATGGAGTTAGCGTCATTTTTTGGCGTGAACACCTTCCTTGCGTTAATGAGATGCAAGGTAGGCGTTCCCGTCTTAAAAAATGACTCCCAGGCATGTGCGTGGTATTTATACTCCCGGGCAAAAATGACGCCCGGGAATGGGCGGGGCAAAAAACCCTGCATTTGCGCCTCTTTTTAACGCCTGGGTCAGGGCAGGCGTTAAGGGACCTGTGGGCTCAGAATGAGCCCAGAGGTGCCCTCCCCTGCCCCCAGGGACACCCCCTGCCACCCTTGCCCACCCCAGGAGGACACCCAAGGATGGAGGGACCCATCCCAGGGAAGAAAAGGTAAGTTGTGGTAAGTATTTTTTGTAATTTTTTTTTGTGGCATAGGGGGGCCTGATTTGTGCCCCCCTACATGCCACTATGCCCAATGACCATGCCCAGGGGACATAAGTCACCTGGGCATGGCCATTGGGCAAGGGGGCATGACTCCTGTCTTTGCTAAGACAGGAGTCATGTTAATGGCGTCTGGGCGCCCAAAATAAATGGCGCAAATCGGGTTAAGACCATTTTTTTGCCTCAGCCTGACTTGCCCCATTTTGGGACGCCCAAACGCCATTTTTCCCTACGCCGGCGCTGCCTGGTGTACGTCGTGTTTTTTTCACGCACACCTGGCAGCGCCGGTCGGCTAACACCGGCTAACGCCATTCAAAAAATACGGCGCCCGCATGGCGCTTCAGAATGGCGTTAGCCGGCGCTAATTCTTTTGGCGCAAAACTGCGTTAGCGCAGTTTTGCGTCAAAAAGTATAAATATGGGCCTAAGTGTTTCTAATTTTAAAAAGTAACTATAGACATTTGTCTTAATTCACTATGCCTCCTGGGTTGAAATATTTGAAGAGACTTGTATTGCCTTTTTTTTACCAGTGGGGTTTACACTCTCAGACCAAGGAGAGGCTTCAGGAGTTTTCATGTGGTGCATAAGGTTCCTAAGGTGCACTTGATGGTGGACTTTTTTTCAACACGTTAATATCCAGAAGTAGTCTATATTTGCTTCTTTAACCGATAATACAATTTTTTGTGTGAGGTGGGGGATCAAGATGTATATTTTTGTATATGATACTCTAATATTAGCAGAGTGAGAATCAACTGTTAATCAGTTCCTAAAGTTTTGAACTTTCTCATGTTGTAGATCAGCAAATCTAAGCAGCTATCAGGCTGCAAAGTGGAGAATGGCTTTGAGAAGTTTGAAGTAGGATTTAGATGGTTTAGATATTAGAATGTCCTTCTCATATATTCTAGCTGTAACAACTGACTGCTAGAGAATTTGAGGTCATGCCTGGCCCTGAAAGGTCTTCAACTTCAGTTGAAATCAATCACACTGCGGCCCTGATTATGAGTGGGTTGATAAATATTGCATCTGCTAAAAATTAAACAAGGAGATATTCAGAATTTATTAGGTGCAATATTTATTGCCTAATATAACTTGATCTTTTGGTTAACATGATGATTCTGGTTCTCACCACACAGAAATCAGCATTTTCCACTAAATAGCAGACCTTTGCTCCCTGTGAAATTGTCAAGTGTGATTGGCTGAAATCTAATGAATAGTGAGTTCTTTATCACATCTGGCAGTTACTGGTTGAGATTAACATCACACCACTTGTAATTGTGATACTTAGGCAAATAGTGGTTGTGCAGCCATCACAAATTAAGGGACTCCTTGTAATTGGGACCTAAGTTACCTATTTGATATGAAGCTAAAGAATGAGGTAAATATCCAGTGTGATTCCCATTGACTTGGAAGATTTCACAATCTTTGGAAATATGTTCAGGAGGTGTGGGTTAGCAATCCATAATCTGAGTTGACCCTAATGGTATTTTGTCATACATTTGAGGGTTTATGTTCTATTCAGATCACTCATGAGCTTAAGACAATGGTAACTGGGTGAGTAAAAGGATAAATGTGGTCCACTTTTAGCACTTCTGAAAGGGTTCTCTGCCTCGGAGTGGAATGCATGAACTGCTGACACATAGGTAGAAGGTGGCAGTGTTTTAGTAAAGCAGGGCAAAACGTAGTGCTGGCAGCAGCTTTCTCAAAAGGAAGCTCATGATATTGATGCAGCTTTTCTGGTGAGAGGAAGGTAATTCAGATTCTGGTTGAATGTGAGATGTTCAATGTCATCTAATTTATTTTAAATAGTGTTTGTCTAAGTCATTAGAATAATGAGCTTTAGGCGGGTGGGTATTGACTCCTTGTATCTTGTCATATAAAATTTTGCAAAGAAAATTGGTTCTGCTTTTAGTGTTCTGATATATTAGGCTGCAAAGTGGGACTTTGACCAAAAAAGGAATTATATTATGCTTTCTTTTCTCATGTAGGAATGTGAGTTTGGGGAGGGAAAGAGGGGATTTTCTCCATCTTTTCTTATGGGCATGTAGGATATTTCTATGACTATTATTCTCCTTACCGGACATGTAATCTGCCTGTTTGGGGTATTTGTTCTTACTTTTAGATGGAGAAAGATTATGCATATTTGGTGCATATTTTTTCATTGTATTCCTTGATTAATTCAATGTAGTCAATAAAATGCGGTCTATCCAGTGTGAACGAGATGGTTAAATAGTCAAATCTGTTATGATCAAAGCTCATTACATCTCTGAGTGTCGTTGGTTTCTTCTCATTCTTAATTTAGCAGTGCAGGGATAAATAAAGCATCTCAATTAAAAATGATCTAATCGGTTGATATGTATGGTATTAAGTATGCTGATATATCAGGTTTAAAAATCAATATTTCGAAGGCAGGACCTCTTTTGTGAGGAGGAATGTTACGATGTACATTGTTTTCATGATGAAATAATTGAGGTATTTAGGGGAAGATTTACTAAGAACTTGCATTGTCCGTTCATGATGCAAGTTGTCAAAGGTAATGCAAGCCCTTATCAGAGATTTACTAAGCCATGTAAAGCCACTTTACACAGTTTACTAAATACAGAGTAACACAAGCCAGTGATATGCGCTGACTTTCATTGCTTTGAATTGGGTAGGCATTACAATGGTGGCGCATGGGCGTTCCTATGCATTCACCCATGGATCTTGACGCAACTCTATATTTACAAATACTTGAAAACCATGATTTGCAATAAAGTGGTACACCTACCTGACATAAGTGTAACAAGGATACATATTTGTATTTCTCCTTGTTAATTCATCTTTCTATGCCTACTGCATTTTGGAGCACACATAGGAATATGCCTTAAAGAATTGTTCTAGTTTCTTATTGCAGTTTAGCAGTGTCATCACTTCTTATCTGTAATTTGAATTTGAAATGGCTATTCTGCTGACACCAGAACTAACAGACAATGTGAAGGACACAACACCCAACAGAATTATGTCTTCTGCTCAAATAAATAAAGGGACAAGTATATTTACAACTGTCTGAACATTATATTCTGAAAAATGAAATTTCACTAACAAGAGCATTCATGATAGTATGTTTTTGATTATTGACCTGCATTCCATTACAAAAAAGCAAAAATCTACCTGTAGACAATCCACTTCTTAGTTTGAATAAAAGTAAGGGTCTAGGCCCTCATTTTTCTATGGAGGCTGTAGCTCATTCCACAAAGTAGTACCTCTTGGGTCAAGGATGGTCTGAACATCTCTTGATCATGCTTCCACTTGTTAATTCCCAGAGCCTATGTAAAAGCACCAGGCCTTGCAACCTCTCGTGTTCAAGGTGCTTTAAACTTTTATGGCACCTCACTATAGTCCCTTTCTACTGAGCTCCAGACATTGAAAGCAAACTGGAATTCCACACTCATTAACCCAATGAAACCAAATTATAGCTTAAGGTCAGTACACCACTGTCTTAAAACTGAAGGTTATGAAAGATGATGATCCCGAAGATTAGTATCAGATTAGAAAACCACTATTTCTAGAACAGGTGTTTTAATAAAAATATTAATAAATATTCATGTTTTCTGAGTAATGTATTTGCGTAGAAAATGTAATAATATAGAGAAAAATAATGCACACATTTGAAAATGTGTCTACGTGAGTGGCCGCCAATGTTCACAAAGTAAACTTATTAATGGCTTATTAATATAAAATATGGAGCTTATGTTTGATTAATGTAGTAGTACATCATATTAGGGGTTATGCATAATGTATTAGCTTTATTAATCGTAAGCCTTAACTTAGCAGAGGTCTTGGCCTAGTTGCATGGCCTCATGTCAAGCTGTATTTCTAAATTGATTAATAAATGTCTGTTTAGAGAATTAAATTGTAATTTTTCACTGTGCTGACTAAATGTGCCCATAGCTAAAAGTATTTCTCATGAGAACCGCTTGCTAGAAGATGCTGTTCTTGTTAAATGTAACAATATAAGTGTAATGTGAGTAAGACTGACTTTCTCAGGAAGAGAACAATGGAGACACTGACTGGAGTATAAGTTGTAACAATATTGTTACCTGTCGAGCCGGACGATGAGGACATTACACAAGAAGCCAATCAGCAACATGTGAACTGTGTACTAGTAGAAATTATAGATTTGAAGTTTTAGTTTTATTGGACAAAGTATGAACATACAATCCCTTGACCAATTAGGGGCATGGGAAGTAGTTTTAGGAAATCTAACTTAGCCAAACTACACTGAGAAGAAGCTGCCATTGTGCATTTTCCTTTTGCCTAGCGCATTTGCCCATTTCTTCTTGCCGAAAGGTCATTACTTTACTGAGCGTCTTGAGACATACTTATCTTTCATGCTTAAAGACTTTGCGTTTTCTGAACTTTGAGGCTGAATCCTGATGCCTTTCTGTCCAACCTGATGTCCTGATGACAAAGACTATTTTAGCTTGCCAATCCAATTGAGGAGAGGTATACTGTTACCCATGTGTTTGTTATGCTTATTTGCTTTTTTCTTTCTAGGTACCAACTGCATAGAGCCATAGTTAGATGTTTTCTAAATTTGTTTTGACTAAATTGTTTTACATGAAGCCCAACATGCTAATGCTAATCTGGTGTTAGATAAGGATCCTCACTAATGAAAATTTGCTATAGGGAGTAATAGTAGATGTCTTTCCTTTGCTGAATCTAAATGTATGTGATATCGTTTGCACCATTGTGCTTGTTTTTAATTTGTACCGTAACCTTAGAATGTGTAGTGATTCAAGCTTTGATTAGATGATGTTTCTTTCGCAGATTTGGACAGCCAGTGATGTTTCTATATGTTTAGCATTTGATTTTGAGATTATTTTACGTGGCATTAGCATTGTTAATATAGGGAAATAAAAGGTGTGGTTAATCATGACTGAAAGGTCATGGTATGTAATAAGTACTGACTCCAATGGTTACTAATGCTATTAATTACCATTGATTATTGCTGTTAGTGATTGGTTATTGATTATTGATCTGCATATACTGGAATCTATGGTGGGAACATCTTAAATGCGAGTCAAAAGGTTCATCGGTCTATCCACATCCCCTTGTAAGTTTACTTATTAACGTGTGACGCTCTAACACTATCATTAATCCGACGATCAGAGACAATGACTGATGGCTGTTCTCTACTCTCATTAAAATTGAGTGTCACGGATACTGGCTGGATCTTAATCCTCAGTGACTTGCAACAGCTTTACCAAGTACAGTAGTATTTATCCCAGAAGTTGAAGTTTACCATTTGCTTTTAATAACAGAAGGAAATAGACTGGCTACTACTTCTGTTTTGTAGTTGATGAGGGAATTACCATCTATAGATCCACTGGTACTTCAGAATAAGAACAGGAAATTAAACTATTTCCCAATGCAAACATATTGACTATATGTTCTTTAGGTCTGGTTTGACAGAGCAGCTGTTGTCAAACCTTAAGTGATCAACAATAAAGAGCTTTCAGAAGTACTACTAAAAGAGTCTTGGGCAGTGTACTTTCACTGAAAAAGAGTACCTTTCTTACATTGTTTGCCTTATGGGATACCTATCCTCAGTACAGCAGGTCTGAACATGTTATGGTGGCAAGCTAATGATGAGGTTATGGGCCTGACCTGTGTATTATGCATAATGACAAGTTACAATAAAGGCAGTAGTACGACATATTTATGTGAAAAAAACAAATGAGGCAGATCGGGCTAATTAATATAGGCCGATCTGCCCCCAGAGGGGACAGAATAGGCCTAATAATAAAAGTGCCCCCTGGGGAGCGACCCTTGCCTAAGGGGTCACTCCCCTTATAAATGTAATTAAAAAAAAATCAGCCCTGGTGTCTAATGGCTTCTGCCCCCCTGAGGACAGATCAGCCTATTTAATATAGGCTGATCTGTCCCCGGTGGGGGCAGAAAAGCCTAATTAAAAAATTGCCCCCTGGGGAGTGACCCTTGCCTAAGGGGTTGGTCCCCTTATAACAGTAAACAAAAACAAAAAAAACGGACAGGTGTCTAGTGGGCATTCCTGCAGCATGATCACTATGCGATCGTGCTGGCAGGAATGATCAGAGAGACATGAAAAGGAAGGGAAAATCCTTTTCTTTCCTTTTCATGCCTCTCTGCCTCCCCTGCCCCTGTACTGGGGAGAAACTATGGGAGGTGACCTCTGATGACGTCAGCGAGTGATCGCGTGCTGACCTCATCAGACATCATGGAGGGTGGGGGGGCAGCGGTGGAAGGGGAGGTGATTCACCTTCCAGCCCTGCCCTGGGGGTGGGGGAGAGGCCCTCTGGGGAGCACTAGCGCTTCCCCCTAAGGCCTCTACCAGGACGTAATGGTTACGTCCATGGTGCCTCAACGCTGTTCAACCGGATGTAACCATTACGTCTGTGGCGGTCAAAGGGGTTAAAACACTAATACACTATGGAGAATACCATTGCAAGATGCCCACCTGATGCTTTGTTCCATTTTATTTTTTATTGCAAGTATATGCCCATCATTGTTAGGAGACACACAGTTTTCCATTTCTACTTACATTCTTTTAATTCACACGTTTGCATACGTTGTTCACTTTGTGTGTGTTTTATTGTGTTTGTGTAATTGGGTGAATGCAACAAGGAGTCACTGGTTGGATGAAGGAGTTGCACAAATCCAATGATGCATTACAAAATGCATGTATGATGACTTATTGATTGCCTGAACCCATCCATTGTTTAAGAGGCATTTTCATTTATAAGCCACACCTCTTGGTATTGCCATTGCTTGTTTCCTATTTCTGTGGTGAACCCAGATGTGAGAGACATACAGTTTTCATTCTGCTATTAGGTACGCCTTGGGGAAAACATATGAAGGGATCCTCTGGTTGTAATGGAACTGAGAAAAATTATTAATTAATACATTCATAAATGTTGTATACATCAGCCAACGACTTAGTTACAAATAATGATAAACAAAGTACAATGCAAATAAAAAAGAAGCACATTTTTTTCTATGTAACAAATCTTAATGAGCATATCAAAACATTTTGAGCCAGCAGAGGGGCGCATGAAATAATCAGATAGCTCACTAAATTGAATTTTTTACATCAGAGACTTGTGTTTATTGAAATTCATAAAGGCTCTCCTCTTAAGGAAATCCATAAAGGGGAAGGAATACAATCAGAGATTGATTACAAAGCCGTTGATGTGAGAGAAGAAACAATATGAGGCTTTCAAGGTGATTCTTAAAAACAAGTGAGGAAAAAAAGTTATAAAAGTGAACACAGAAATAAAATGTGAAACTCACAACATCCTTACAATGAAAGATACGACCAGCTACAGGTTTTCCAGATAAAATGTTACATTTAGAAAGTACCTGAACCTAAAAACATCTCTATCCTGTTCTCCTTCACTTTAAAGATAATGCACAACATAAAATAGCATGATATTAAACTACGTAATAAGATTTTTCCATTGAAGATTGATATGGTGTTGACTGAGTGAACGCATTATTAGATGTACCAATATTTCTCAAAAGTCGTAAGTTGCTCACAATGACTTTATCATTTTTATGAAAGCCTAAAATTGCATTTAAAGATGTTTTGGGGGAGTTGCATGTTCAAGCATTCCTAAAAGCGCTGCTCAGTGTCATTGTATTATTAATAAGGGCGAGTTGCATGGAACAGAATTCCCATGTGTAATTCTGCTCATCACAGAGTTAAGTATGATGGTGTTCTTGCTCCAGGTGGTGAAACATCCAACCTAAATTTACCAGTTGGATATTTAAGCAAGTAAAATCACTTTGCTAATGGCCTGCATTGCAGCCTGCACCCTTACATAGCCCTCTCATGTGAGACCTGACAGACTTAGGGTCGGCTTCGCCCGAACATTTTGCCTGCCTCCCTCCATTTTGTGACCTCTTTTTGTTGGTTTTAGGTCTAGGCTCACTTTACCACTGCTAACCACTGCTTACATGCTTGTGTTCTCTCCCCTAAAACATGGCAACACTGGCCTAACCGCAAATGACATATTTCATATACTTATATGTCCCTAGTAACGTGCACTACTGGTGTCCGGGGCCTGTAGCTTAAATGCTACTAGTGGGCATTCATTGTACCACCCGCTCCCCCTAACCATGGTTTAGGTATGCCATTGCAGATCCTGTATATTCAGTTCTACTGGCAGCTCAACTTGGCATTTAAAACACTTTGCCAAACCTTAAACTCCCTTCTTATTACACACAAGTCAGCCGTTAGCTAACCTATAGGGCAGGATGCTGTGTAAGTAAAAGGTAGGGCATGTACTTTTAAGTTTTGCATATCCTGGTAGTGGAAAAAGTCCCAGATTCATTGTTCACTGCTGTGAGGACTACCACACTCATAGTTTAACATTGGGAATTTCGTATTACACTTTTCAGCTGTAATTCCTGATTCCTGATTTTGATGAAAAACAATATCATGTTTTATACCATTGGAATTGTAATGATAACTCCTCTTTCCTGGTAAAGTTGGATTTAACCATACTATGTTAGAAATGCCACTTTTATAAAGTGAACATTTTTCTGCTCTTACAGCTCTGTGTACCTGCAGACTGTCTCCAATACATGTCTAGGGTGGGTGACGGCTACACCTTCTGCATTTCCTCTAGTCAGCCGCAAACCCAGGAAGGTTAGGTGTGTCTGAGCACTCATCTGCATTCTGATGGCTCTTCCTCGGCAGGAAGGGAGGAGGGCTGACACCTGATGGCTCTTCCTCTGCAGGAAGGGAGGAAGGCTGACACTTAGACCTGAATAGGTAGTACCTGCCCCCAAACAAGGGACTGCTTATCCCCTATTGATAGTCTGGAGCCAGGACTGGGAAGAAAGGACCTCTGTGCACTTCAAAAACCCTTTTTTGAAGCCTCCTCCCACTTCAAAATCACAACTGGATATAAGTACTGGACCCATGACAACAGAGATTCAGTACACTTCTGGACCTGTGAAGACTCTGTCAGAAAGAAGGACTGCTATGCTGCTTAAAGGACTGCTACTCTGCTGGACTCTTGCCTTGCTGAGCTACCCCACCCACTGTTCCCCTGCCTGGGTGAGAAGGACACATCTACCCATATATTTTGGCACATTCTGAGATTCACCAATTATGGTAGATCTGGGAATGCGTCAAAATCCTGTGTCTCTGTAGGTGGGGAATAACACATAGAAATATCTTTATTTTTCCTGGCTACCTCCTCTTTCTATGTGTGCTACATTCTGCCCCTGAGGATAGTTTTTGTACAGGAAGGTACCTCTCCTGCACAAAAACAATCCTGCTTACAGCGCAGACACCCTTGCATCATGGGGCAAAGGTGCCTGTGTTGGCACTAGGCAGCACGGTGTGTGTCAGTGCAGGTAAAAGACAGGAATGCACCAATCTAATATTAATAACAGCACATTCCTGGTCTTTCCCTATCACACAGTGCTGCGCAGCAAGGTGACTTGCTGCACTGTGTGAATATTTGATAAATATGCCCTTTAGTTTCTGAAATTAAAGTCAAAGGGTCTGATTTAGAATGTGGCATATGAGCTAGTCTGTCACAAACAAGAAGGATATCCCCTCCAGATTATTAGAGGTGAGATAACATATAATTCACTTGCAATAAGGCTGACAGGATATCTGTCATGTTTATGACAGTGTAACCCATCCAAAATACTCTAAATCCGGCCCAAAATCTTGCAGCAGGGCAAGGTCAAATGCTAGTGACAGTGTGGGTCCCTTGAAGTCCGACATGTCATTGTCGAGCTCATGATAAAGCTGTTGGTTTTGACACCAAAAGCTCAGAGCGGGCCAAAGCTGGATTTTGTGGCTGCCAGTGATCACAATTGCACAATTGCCTAGAATGGACTACCTGAAAATTAAACCACCATTTCCTAGTTCTGAAATCTAGATCTTAGGCATTAGATCACGGTAGCAAAATTGTTTTGAAATTTTACGTGATCATACCCTTGTTTCTTCATTCATTTATCCAAATAATATTCTCATAATAAGCCACTACACCCTAAGTGTTGTTTCTTCTTTCCACTGTAGTTACCCTGGTGAAAGTCAACCTCTTAAGGGACTCCTAAAAATATTTGAGCCTCTATTCACAAAGAGTAATTTACATGTGGGTATTTACTACAAAGACATTTATTTTCACACTTTAGAGTAGCTTCACTACATATGGCTATTCACCCCTTATGAGTGTAAAGTTACTCAAAAGTGTAAGCTTACTTATCCTTAGCCCCTTAATCCAGGGGGTGGAGTGTGATTTAGGAGTGCAATGTTCCTACTTGTAACTTTTCACACATAGGCAGAGCTCTTCACCATGTGCTGCCAAGATCTCCCTATGGTAAATATAGGAATATAGGAAACAGTTTAAAAATGTATTAAACATATTTAAAACAAAAAAAATAGTGCTAATATTTGTGATTTATATATCAATTTTAAACATTTATTTTACATGTGGAACACTAACGCTTGTTTAATCTTAATAATCTAGCTGTTCTACCTGCACTTTCTTAAGCTGATGACATAAAACTATACTCTTTAAGAATTTTTATGTGGTTTGCCTCTCTAACTCTATCATAAGATCTTTCTATTTTATTCAAGTGTTTTTCTATACCAATTCAGGCCGCCCAGCGCTGAGACAGGCACACCTGCTGGTTCATATCACACATATAGGAACCAACATGACACAACTAGAATAGATGTGCCTAGAATAGAAGTGCCTTTAAGAGTTTCCTAATGGTAGTTTCTGGTAGATCCATTCCAAGATTGGCCAGCTTGTAAGTTAGACACCTAAATACTGCATACCAGGGTATGGCATTTTTTGTCCTGTGTTGCCTGTACAGATAACATCCATTCGGTCCATATTAAACCTGAGAGGGATTCAAATGTAATTGCCAATTCATGAATTGAGCATCACAGGTGACTAAAAGAATGTCATGAGCATATGCTATTAATTTGATGGCCATTATGGTGTGTCTTGTTGGTTTAATGGCATGATTATCCATCATTATCCATCAGCATTAAAAAAATTAAACACCTCTGCAGTTGTAGGTGGTGAAATGCCCTTTGGCAGGGTGGGAATGGGAGAAGAGCCACAGGGTGGCACCCCAATAAAAAAACTAGAAAACAGCAAATACCACAGGGCAAACACGGGCTCAACTAATATTGAGGTTCTATATTTCCTTCATCAACAATACTTAGCTTTCTTTCTGACACTATCTTCTTTTATCATTATTCAGTAAAATGTGCATCCTCAGCCAGAAACCCAAAGGATCTATCCAGCCTTCACTGAAAATGGAGGTGTTTATTATCAACAGTGCAGGAGTCCAACTATCATAACAAACGAGGGAATATACTTAAATATACTGTTCAAAGTGACCAATTAACAAATCAATTATTTAGTAATCAGTAAATATCTCTATTTTATCAGGTTTCTGCTCAGTCTCCTCCACCCCCGAATATTCCACTGCAATACTGTGTAAGGTCATGAACTTGGCTATCTGATCTCTGTACAGTTTACTCACACCTGCTCCCATCTCAAGACAAACCATAAATCAGATAGTTTACTACCAAAGACTAAGCTTTATACAAGTTACTGACACTTGTTTTGAATAGAAAATGGTTTTGATTCAAATTTCCTCTCTGACATAAAATTCACTCTTCTAGTTACATCTAACCTGCCTTTTATGTATTGACACTCTAGTCACGAAATGTGGGAGAACATTACACACTTGCTTTGTAGGAATGAACTCTGATTTTGGGAACCGATCTATGTACTATAGGTTGGGTCACAAAATATACCATTAGCTGGGGGTTTCAGAATGACCTGACTGATGAATACTAATTAGGGAGATCCCAATTTGTGACTCCCTGTGATTGACTACAAAGAAATGGATTGTGGGCCTGCAAGGAACAGCACACCACCATCCTCATGTTTGCATTCCCAAACAGTAATCTGCAAAATGGAATGTTTTGAGAACCTTATGCTGTTTGTTACTAATAAATTAGCCCATGCTTACCTTCTGATTTTTGGATCTGCTTGAGTTGTGGCTCAGTACTGGGGACACATTGTAACTGTGTCTTTTGATATAGCCTGTTGAAATTTGAATATATAAATTTCTAGCACTCACAATTATGGTGAATTACTGTGATTTAATTTCAATACGCATTAAGCACAATAGGCTATTGAGCCTCTTTATTGTAAATATTCTCTTGGTAAGTGACACCAATGAGAAAATGTGTTGCCAAAAAATTATTCCCTACCCTGGTTCCCATTGGTTTAATGGCTGCTACTGTAGCTTGATAAGTTAAGTTAGTTTAAATGAACTGTTGCTGCCTCAAAAAATGAAAGTATTCTGTTTGGGTAATAGCACCCCACTAAGACTGCAACCAAAATTACCACAAGGGAAGGGGTCCCAAGTAGGGCTGGCTGAAATTTAAATTACACCAACATAGTCCACAGAATTTCAGGAATTGTTCTTGTTATGCACAGTGCCTCAAATTGAGTGGTTATGCCACTTCAGATAATAACTCACCATTCACGGTAAACATTTACAGTGAAACATGCAATTTGCATTACAAATGTACCACAAAAACAGCTGATGTTCTTGGTGCTTTTGTTTAAATGCGTCCAGGCACTAAAAATTGGTGCTAGGACGCAAAACGTAAAATGAGAAATTTCCATTTCATGCAATTATGCGGAATTTTGCAGAATTTCACTGAAATTTCACACAATTATGCAAAAGGGAATGACAGGAGTTTTTCATAGTGGTGATTGGTCATTAGCTGACTACCAGAATTGCAGTTTCAAACCATTGACTCGCTATACAAAATCACAATTTGGACGTAATGTTCTTTTCTCAACCTTTCTGAATTTTGTTTCAGAAAAACTTTTCCAAATGGTAACATGGTTTTTGTATATTGAGACTAGCTACGTTGTGCTCACAAACCCGGAGTGTTTGTGAGGCACTGGGTTTGCGATCACAAAATCGCTTAGTCCATTTGGTCCAAAGTTCTGGTCCTGTCATCTTCTAGGTGCTTTACATTGGAACTCACCGGGGCCTGAAAACAATTCTAGCCCTACTGTGCAAGAGTTCAAAACAGCCTGAAAATTAACGTTTTAGAACTGGATAAAAGAAGATGCCTACTCCTCTTTCAGCTGAAATGATGGACATTTTATGCCTGTTATGACCAATTAGTGAGAAATGGTGCAGCGTTTGCTATGTGTGTCTTTTGACCAATTGCAATCAAACCTGTCAGAATATGAATACAGAATTATCGAGTAAAAGACATATCGTGTCCTAAATACAGCTACAACATTTAGATTTTATGATATTAACTCCAATGGGCGCTATTTTGTACATGACATTTAGGACACAATATTTGTGTCCAACGAGATTCTGCCAACAATATTATGCTCCATACCACAACCACAAAGCTGCCACAACTAACCTGTCATTTATCTAAACTATGTTAACCACCCCACTCTTACTCAACTCTGTACTTCCATTGTTGCTATGCAAAATTATTCTGTTCAAAAAATAAATGCTACTAAATAAGTATATGCGTAAGTAAAGCAATTTGTTTAAAAATATGTTTTTGATTCAACAATAAAATCCAAATGTGTGGTTGGAGTCAACACGGATGCAAGTTTTTAAGGCTGGATGTACTTTATGAAGAAGGGACACTGACAAGCTAGAGAAGGGTTGTGTGCAATAGAGATTAACAGCAAGTTAAATGGACAGCAGGCTATTTCTTAAAAAAGCGAGACATGTTTACCGCATTGCCCAGACGTTCAACTTGAATACCTATAATAAACAAAATAATAAAAAAGTAATAGTCCACAAAATATCTTCACACACCTTTCCTGTGTAAGTACTGGCATCCAAACGAGTAATAATGTAGAGGGATCGCACTGCTCGAAACATGAAAACGGGGTGTCAAGGGAAGACTAGAGTTTGCACATGCCCTGTAGCATGGACAAGACGATTAAGCTAGTGTCACACATATTTCCGTCAACTGAATAAGGACACATGAATCAGTGATCCAGGCTTTATGTTTCCACCTAATTTATATTTTGTCAGACTTGTGTGTGGATTCTGCCTACTCTGTGGGTTTAATAATACTACATATTTAGTTTATACGTTCAATTCGTTTTTTGCTTCCATTTGAGCTAATATGCTGTCACTTATGATATTTATGATGCCTGATTCATTAAATCACAACTTTTTTTTATATCAGTGCTGCTATCCTACGACAGTTTTTTTTATATATCAGTGCTGCTATCGTACACTAAGCAAGACGACCTATGTTAGCGTTCGTACACTATCAGCATCTTAAGAGAATTTTCAATTGTTTTGGATGTATTCCAAAATCGTTATATTGTGTTTCATTACTACTCAGTGCAAATGTCACTGCATACACAAGAAAATAAGATAGAGCTTAGTTGTCTTTTGCTGTTTGTAAGTCGTTTTAAATAGTTAATACCATGGGGGCAGAGACGAAAGACTGAGGAGACCACTCATGCTTCCTAAATACACGGAGTCACATAGCCAGAAGCCCCAGTGATTGGATACTGTCCAGGCAGCTACTCTGAGAATGCTTTGACCCTAATTCTTGTCTGCCCAGAGTCTCAGCTGCCTATACGCATTTGCTGCACAAAATGGCTGCAAGCATCATCTTGTCCATGCGTAGGCACAATGGCCAAGGAAACAGGGCATGTGATTAATTTACTTATGCTGGTTGGCTGTGCCAAAGTCCATGATTGACATCTAGCTAGAAATAGAGAAGTTCACGGGAGAATACATGAGAGCTCTGTGGGATGTAGTAATTAAATAAGGGCACTTCAAGATCCTATTACAATTGTGTCCCATATAACCAGACTCTTCAACTGATCTTCTTTAGTTACAGTGCATCAGAGTTATCCGCTGCAGGTTGGACAATAAAAATCATCAACACATTTCTGTTTCCTCACATTTCATGCTTTACCATCAACATTTTGATTAATCATTGGCTTGAATTATTTTTTGTGTTTTTTTTACTTCTCCCCAAAAATAGAGAAAGTTCTTCCTTTCTAAATAAGTACTGACTCGATTTGAGGTTTGTTCACCACAAAACTATAAAGCAAGAAGGCAAAGAAAGAATTGCCACTTAGGCCTATATTTGTCAGAGTGCTGTGTTGCCTTGTGCCACCCAAGGGGACACAAGGGCAACGTAACACTAAAGTCAGACTTATCAAGCTATGCACGGTCACCTTCAGATACATTTGAAGTACTGCAAGGCAGCACAAATAGCTGCCTTGCATTATTCCACCCCAGGGAGGAGTGGGGTGTGGGTGGTCCCACACATCCAGCCATGGATTTGGCACATTCCAAAACTTACTATTAGTGGTAGATCTAGGAATGAGTCAAAATTATGTGCCCCCCCAGGGGAGGCTTAACTAGGAGAAATATATTTTTATTTCACCTTGTTTTTTCATCTTTCTATGTTTGCTGCATTGTGCTGCACACATAGAAAGATGAAAATGTCTCATGATTGTTTTTGAGTAGGAAGTTACACCTTCCTGCACAAAAACATTTCTGCATATACTAGAGACACCCTTGCACCATGGTGTCAAGATGCCTGCTTTGGAGCTAGGCAGCCAAAAGTGTGCCAGCACTGGAAAGGACATGAATACACTGTATGATGTTAAATACAGTGCATTCCTGTCCTTTCACACAGAGCAGTAAAGTACTTGCTACTGCGCTGTGTGAAAGTATGATAAATATGACCCTTAAGGCTTTAGGTTGGCAGACACATCTCAATGCTTTTAGGATCTTTTTAATGTTTGTCACCATATGACCTGTATCGAGGGTTGGGTAGAAACACATGCCAAGCAGTGCTTAATTTGTAAATAAAAACGTGCCGGTGCCCAAAGCCCTCCTGTTAAACACGCAGCTGCTGCAATCAAATGTGCGACACGGAATACTAAGGCAGCATAATCCTGAACCCATCTCGGGCATCTTCTATCCATTTACTGCCACTCCCTGCCCCCTCAGCTCACTCTTGAAGCTTTCTGCTTTCTCCATTTGTGACGCTTTTTTGTTTTTCTCTTCCTCTGTCTTTCCTATATGTGTCCTTTGCTCGCAGTAAATGCTTGAGGCAGAAAAATAAGCCCCGGCCACAAAAAATAAGTGCTGGTGCTCCGCACCGGAAATTACAAGCACAAATTAAACACTGATGCCAAGATTTTCTTCGCTTTATGTGGCACTGATTCTAGCTGTTGCCTTTCCAACATTCTCGTATAGATAGGAGTTTCAGGAATAATACACAATGTTACCCATGTCGTACTGTTCACTCCAATTTTTACATCAGCATTGACACTTAGAAGGTTGTACATTACAGTGAAACAATGAAGTGCCTAGATGAATACCAACTTTGACAAGACAAAATTTTGCACAAAATAGGGGTTGTAAATTTTAACAATTTAAAACCTCAATTAAGGTTGAGCAAAAATAATACCTAGCCATTCTTCCATAAAATGCTGTGATAAGGGGAACATAAGCTTTGCCTTAAAAATTACAATGTGGGAAAATTTAGTTTTATACCATCAAGGTCGCACATGTCTACTAACCAATCTGGCAACGCCAGATGGTCCACTTAACAGCCCAGTGTTTGGGCCTTTTTTGTGGCTGTGTATGGGGTAGTGTTATAAACATACTGAAATTAAGATTGGGCAGTAGTAGCAAATGGCACTGCTCAGGTTGTGGCTTTCCACCACTCAGAGACTGCCCAGACATAGGCCCAAATTTCAAGGGCCTTGAGCCTCCTTGCGCCAGTTTAGCATAATTTATTATGACGCTAATGTAGCTCAACAAGGGCAAATATGCCACACCATATTTACAAAGTGGGGCAATGCATAATTTGCACCACTTTGTAACCCCTTGCGCCACATTATGCCTGCAAAAGGCATAATGTATGCAAGGGGGGTGTTCCTCCATTTGGGGGGGGCACATAAATGGCGCAGTGGAATATATGAGATTCCACTTTTTTAACGCCTGCACAGAGCAGGCATTAAAAGGAGGCACACAATTATTTATAATGGACCTCCATGTACTTTGCAGGATTAGCCCGAACATTTTAGCCACTAATCCTGCAAAGTACAACAGTAGCGTCGAAAATGTTAACACTATTGTCCCTAACCTGCGCAATGGTGCTCAGTATGTTTAGTACGGCGTACACATGGTGGCATTAGGGGGGCACCATAGGAGAAAGAAAAGTGGCGCTGCAAATAATGCAGGGCCACTCTTCTTAAATTTGGGCTTAATGTCTTAAAAGTTGAAAGATGCAAGATTCACAAATGTGGTCCCCTTTTATTTTACTAACCAGATTTTAAATATCTCTTTTATTTTGGTGCCCAGGCCTATTTTGTGCCACAGTTCGACTTTGCATACCATGTAACACATGAGCACTGAGCTCATTTGCACGGCATTAGAAAAAATATTTTTTTTCGAGTTAGATTTTGGCTCCTGAAATCTACTTGAGATAAACGTGTGGGAATTACCACGAAAACACTGATTCCTGCAAATCGTTATCATCCTCCTTACTTCTCCACCCCGCATTTAGCGGGGTAGACAGTAATGTTAAGTACAACAGGACCTCTGATAATGAAGGCCTTGCCATTAGATTTATTGTTAATGTATGTCCTTAAAATCAAATGCAGCATGTCGCATTTTCTATAATTAATCAAAGAAATGTGTGTTAAATATTAGCTATAGCTAAAGCAAGGATACCGGGTGATAATCCATGCACTGGTTTTAACAACACGTTCATATGTTTTATTGTAATTTAATTTCTATAAATTGTGGACCCTATTACAGAAAGGAACTGCAACAATGAAAACTCATTGTGAAATGAGAAGTGGTATATTAATAATATAGTCTGGTGGTATTTTTAAACCATATTTTCAATTTCATTGTCATTCTTTCTGAATGAATGAGTCACAACACTGTTTGCACAAGTACTTGTAACTTAGAACTACCACGTAAAAAGGCAAAATCGCCTTTCTGATTTACAGAAATTATGAATGGTTATTTTACTTCATAAATGATATAATTACGCTTAAACTTCCATTTTTCATTACACATCGTCACTGACAAAACAACTTTAATACAGGAGACATAATAAGATATAAAAATAAGAAAAACTGAAAAACAGACATTAAAAAAGATACTTAGAATGAAATAAAAGCTGTGCTGCCTCAACAATCAAACATGATACCCCAAACACGTTTAAGGTGTTCAGACCCCTTACCTCCCTTTTGTCTGGAGATAGCTAACTCAAGCCCATAGATCCGACAGAAAAGTGTCTACCACTAGGTTACCGTGTGGTATGAGGGGTTGATCCAGGATCTAGTAATGCACAGTCGGGCAGTGGAAATCGCAACAATAACTGTAAAAGGGTCTCAGAATTCATTTGGAAGATGCAATCGACCCTGGCACAAATCTTGACTGCTAACTAAGTAGCAATTGTACAATCCTAGGCATTATGCTTTCTGCTTGAAAATTTAGTAGAACATGGCTTTTTGATAGATTTAAATCAAGAGGCGGCCCGAAACCTCGCAGCCTCATTTGATACTTGGTCAATAGCTAACATGGGGCCCAAAGTATAAATTTCAACATCATCCGCATGGGCACTAAGTTTTTATTTCAACCCCATTAAATACAACCAGCTGAATCTGTTGATTAGTAAAAAGGAACCCCTGGTAGGGTTTGATCTGGAGGGCAAATAGCAAGGGGGACAAAGGACAGCCCTGGCGGATACCCCTGCAAATGATAAATAATGGAGTACTATGCCCATCCTGGACCAACCTAGTCATAGGGCTTCTCTGAAGACACTAAATTTGCGATAAGAATCTACCACTGATGCAAGGGGCACCCATAGTTGACCATAGAAAACCGCATGAAACCCGGTCAAAGGCCTTCTCAGCATCTAATAATATCATACCGACCCCGCTACCCTTGAAGTTTGCAGCATTGAAAATGGATATTGCTGAGTTCATGTGGCTAGTGGTATCTCTACCCAGGACAAAACCATGCTGTTGAGGTGAAACCAGCTACTGGACCTTACGGACCAACCATAAAGCTGGAACGTCAGTACCATTTTTGTGTTGGAGTTGATCAGAAAGCTAGGCCAATATAAACCTCTCTCTTCTGGAGGATTCTCTTTCTTTAAAAAGACCACCATATCAGTGCGATTCCAGGAAGCAGGAATCTCTCTGCTGTCTTCAGTATTCACTACCAACTTCTTTAATACAGGGAGGGGTATCTTGTCAAATGTCTTATAAATCAAAAGGGAAAATGTCTTCTTCTGCTGCCTTCCTCTTCGGTAGAGATCTAATTGCCGCCTCAACTTCCGGAATAGTAATGTCCCCCTCTAAGACTCAAACCTGATGTGAATCAAAATGAGGTAAGCCTGCATTCTTTAGATATTCACCTATGGTCCGGCTGGTAAAATATGGCCATAGATGTCCTTATAAAAATCACTAAACCGCTTTGCATTAGCTTTGGTGCCATAGTGAAGAGTGCCCCCATATCCTTATCACATTGGATTGAAAATCTGTGTTTCTTTTCTGTAATTAGATGAGCTAGCACCCTGGCAATATTCTCCCCATAGTCATATTGAATCGCCTTATCCCTGTGATACCTAGCTGCCACCTTTCCTCTAAATATCCAATCCAATATACAGCAGGATTTTACTAATTTTAGATAGATGGATAGCTCATCTGGGCTTTTATCCCTGACTGCTTGGGAATGCTGATACTCAAACTCATGTATTTGCAGGCAGAGCTTAGATGCCTCACCCTTCTCTGACTTATTTGATTCTAGGACAAACTGCAATGTGACCCCATATGTAAGCCTTTATTGCACCCAAAATGATGTTAGGTGAGGCTGAGACAGAATTCAGTGTTATACATTTCCTCAACAAACTGGACAGGCAAGTTCTATAAGCAGAGTTGAAGACAATTGAATGGGGAAATGTAAAATGGCATCCCTCCTTACTAGTATTTGGTATCAGCAATGTCAGCAAGACTGGGTTAGAATTTGAAGTTATCTTGGGACACATCTCCATATTAGCAAATTGAATTAGTCTTTGCCAAGTAAAAGCCATATCAATTCTAGAGACATGCCTAGTCAGTGGAGAGAAAAAGGTACGTCCAGGTTTCGCAGGAGTCAGAGTCTTCCATATATCGAGTGAACAGTGTACCCAAGTATCTCAATCAAGGATAGATGGTCTCGGTTTGACCATGCAAGGATAATTGATTAGTAGTATTAACCACATGATTCATTATTCAATTAAAATCACAAACAAGTAATAGATCCCCGGCCAGTCCAATAGCTCTAACTTCAACCAGTCAAATAGCCAAGGATCATCAGATTTCAGGCAATGCACAGTACAAATAGTAAACATCTTGTAAAAGTTCATAAGATGAACAACAACCCAATACCCTTGGATTCTGAGGTGTTTTTTAGAACTTTATAGTCAAAATATCTAGAGAAGAGTATAGCAACCCACACATAGAATTCAATTGACTGGTACGAATAATGCTGTTGTAGCTGAGCTGTCTCAGAAGAGACTGGCCTTTATATGCAAGGTGGGTATTTCTTAAGTACATCACATGGGACCTGTAAATAGATACTTCCTCTTTGGCCTGTTGGTGTTTTAAAAGGCGGTTAAGGTCAGCTATATTTAAAAACATTAGCTTGAGCTGAGACAAAATATGCATTTCCTGCCACTAAAAGTCACTTGTACAACATTCTGACAGAATTTAAAACATATCTGAAATGAATATGTGATCATGCCAACTCATTTTCCTGCTCCCTCTCAAAACCCCAAAGAACCTACCTAGATAGAAAACACTGAGAAAATAACAAATTCAAAGTGACAGCCCCCGCCACAGGCAAGACCTCCCCCCAATCAATGGGTAAAAAACATCCCACCCTTTCAGCTGTCAGGACACCAGACGGTCCTTAGTGCATTTGTTTCCCCAGGCATCCCCCCCCCCCTTTTTTCATTACACAACAGCACTGACAAAACAACTTCAATACAGGAGACAAAGAGAGGGGAAAGAAAAGGAAAAAAGAAGGGGACAAAAGGAAATAAAACGTAAACATGAGCTTCGGGGTATCTAGAAACCAGGAGATTAAGTGGGGCTAGAGGCTAGATCAAGTTACTGCTGCCTCCAGGAGAGTTGAAAAGCATAGCTTAGCAAACATATAACTTCATCAGATGATGTCCCACTACCCTTGTCACTGTCTGAAAATCTGGGCAGTATCAGATTCAGTTTAACAGATCTGTGATGATTTTTAACCTAACAGTTTCCCGAAGAAATACTTGGGCCCCAAACGCCCTCAGTGAGTCAATCAATCAATGCAGCTTCTATCACCAGTCCAACTTCAATTTCATACTCATTCTGTCTGAAGGACTGATTCACAATGCTGTTTGCACACTTACTTGTAACTTAGTAGTATAAATAGCAGGTACAATGGCAAAGTCATCTTTCTAATTTACATAAATCATAAATGGTTATTTTGCTTCATAAATTGATTTAATTACACATTACATCATTGAATACCCACCACTCATGAGTAGAGAGCTGTCTTCGATTCTTGGGTGTTCATGGATAGCCACATAATTGACATAATATATTCCTCCAATCACCACCTGAGGTTGCTGCATGGGGTCTATCACCATTGTCTGAGACAGGGCTACAGTTACTATGGTGATTATTGTGGCTAACATAGATTGTGGGGCATCCCTTCTGGGTAGCACATCTAACAGGAACTTAAGTAAACTACAATTCTAACCAAACACAGCAGCCAGAGAGGTCAACAACATGCAAGGGACTGCTCATACTTCTACCATTCTTTGGAAACTCCACTGTCTTCTGGTACTTTTAGAAAATAAATGTAAGAGCTTCACCAATGTTCCTATAAATCAATATCCAGTAATAATCTTGAATGTCTTAAGCTATGATTGGTGCTTTATGACCCCTTGAGCTATGTGAGAACAGAAAAAAAGAATTGCTTTTGTAAAACCTTCCCCAGCCTGGGTACCTGCCGATGATCATGCCACATACAAAGCTATGAATTACACATCTATTAATTTGCATGTAACCACAAACTCAACATTCTAAACCTGCATTCACTTCACCATGTTCCAACACTTACGTACTACTCAACAGAGTCCTTTAGGAGCCAAAAATGTTACATCATTCATACTCACACAACATCATAGCTCCCCCTCTGGTAAATATATATATTTTTTTTTTACAAACAAATACAATCTCTTCCATGCGTCTTCGTGCACTTTTATTACTCGTCCCGATTGAGTCATCAGAAACTGGGAATCAGCAATTGGAGTGTCCATGATCTGTGTTGGTGATACAGGAGCAACAGCAGTCTGGTGTTTTCCAATTGTTCTTTCCAAATCAGTCTCCATGTTGACATCATTATCTGGCATGTGTTGAGTCACATGTCTGAAATGCGAGGAATCTCACATAGTGGATTTCTCAGGACGTTGGGCAGTTAGCATGTGTCCTTTGCTGGTCACGACATGGAATGGCTCAGCATCAAATGAAGCATCAGACTTATGTCTTCTTGGCTGATGGACGAACACTCAATCTCCTTTTGTGAAGAAAATGTCTTTTGCATATTGTCTCTAGTCTGCATGGGCCTTCATTTTCTTTTAATGATCCAAGGGGCATATTTATACTCCGTTTGCGCCGAATTTGCGTCGTTTTTTTCGACGCAAATTCGACGCAAAACTAACTCCATATTTATACTTTGGCGTTAGACGCGTCTAGCGCCAAAGTTCATGGAGTTAGCGTCATTTTTTGGCGTGAACACCTTCCTTGCGTTAATGAGATGCAAGGTAGGCGTTCCCGTCTTAAAAAATGACTCCCAGGCATGTGCGTGGTATTTATACTCCCGGGCAAAAATGACGCCCGGGAGTGGGCGGGGCAAAAAAACCCGCATTTGCGCCTCTTTTTAACGCCTGGGTCAGGGCAGGCATTAAGGGACCTGTGGGCTCAGAATGAGCCCAGAGGTGCCCTCCCCTGCCCCCAGGGACACCCCCTGCCACCCTTGCCCACCCCAGGAGGACACCCAAGGATGGAGGGACCCATCCCAGGGAAGAAAAGGTAAGTTGTGGTAAGTATTTTTTTTAAAAAAAATGGTGGCATAGGGGGGCCTGATTTGTGCTCCCCTACATGCCACTATGCCCAATGACCATGCCCAGGGGACATAAGTCACCTGGGCATGGCCATTGGGCAAGGGGGCATGACTCCTGTCTTTGCTAAGACAGGAGTCATGTTAATGGCGTCTGGGCGCCCCAAAAAAATGGCGCAAATCGGGTTAAGGCGATTTTTTTGCCTCAGCCTGACTTGCCCCATTTTGGGACACCCAAACGCCATTTTTCCCTACGCCGGCGCTGCCTGGTGTACGTCGTTTTTTTTCACGCACACCTGGCAGCGCCGGTCGGCTAACGCCGGCTAACGCCATTCAATAAATACGGCGCCCGCATGGCGCTTCAGAATGGCGTTAGCCGGCGCTAATTTTTTTGGCGCAAAACTGCGTTAGCGCAGTTTTGCATCAAAAAGTATAAATATGGGCCCAAGTCTTTTATATAGGTTTCCTCCTGAGTTCTTTGTATTGTGTTGATCCATTGAGGTAACTTGGTCATCATTGCTCTCTTGAATATCAACGTTGCATGGCTTTACCCGGTGGTCGAGTGGGATGTCAAACAGTAAGCTGTAACATAGAATTCAATTCAGTCTTGAGGTTGACATTTTCCAGTGCTGTACACTTTAGAGCTTTCCTTAATGTACTCATGAAAAGTTCGACAAAGACGTAAGCCTGTGTCCAAGGAGGTGTGCTCTTCTAATGCTTCACATTAAAATGATTAAGAAAGTATCTGAAATCTCAACTGTTGATAGGTGGGCCATTGTTAGATTTTAAATTCACAGGAATACCCTATGTTGCAAAAATGCTGTTTAATCTCTTGATGACTCTTTCTTGAGTGATAGATGAAACATCTTCTAATAATGGAAAATGAAAATATTCATCCACAATGACCATCAGGTGATGTTCATTGTCAAAAGGAAGGAAGAAGTCAACAGTAATTCTTTCCCATGCTTGCTTTAGGAACTCTGACATGCTTAAGGGGGGGTTGAGTGGTTTTCCTTCAAGTTGCATAGATGACAGGCCTTTAACCCTCTTTCAACTCTTTGATCGAGTTGAGAAAACCAAACTCAATCTCAGAGAGCCTGTTTTGTGGCAATAATCCCACAATGTCCTTTATGGGTCATTTCAGTTATCTATTGGCACAGTCTTCCCAGAATGACAATTCCCAAACCTCTTAGAAAAATACGTTCTTGGGTTACAGACAGTTCAATTTTGACATTTTTAAACTTCTGGTATTCACAGTCACTGCAAGAGGTTAAGAATGTTGGTCCCATGACTGATGTGTAATAATGTCTTTCAATTTCAACATGTCACTATCTTGACTCATGGCGTAACAATTTGTTCCGAGGACATGGCAGCTGATGTGTTTGATTTCACAATGAATTTTTTGTAGGTCTCAGATGTCTTAAAAGCGTTACCTTGCCCATGTGGAGGCACTCTGGAGAAATTGTCGGCAGGGTTTTGATCTTTCCCTGGATGACGCACAATTGGGTAGTTGTAGTCTTGTAGTTGAAGATCCCAACGTTAAATGTGAGAAGGCATCTTGGCATTTGGATTGCCAAAGACGGTCAGCAATGCTTGATGATCCGTTACAAGCGTAAAATATTTTTCGTATAGGAATATGTGAAAATGTTCACAAGACCACACCAATGTTAAACTCTCTTTTTCAGGTTGTGAATTAATACATTCAGTCTGGGACAAAGTTTTGCTTGCATTTGCCACAATATGTCTTCGAGCTTTTGGGTGTCTGCTGTGCTGTGCAAAGATTGCACCTAACTCGAAAGGGTTAGCATCAGCGACAACTGCTGTATGGAGCTTTGGATCAAAATATGCCATTTCAGTAGTGTTTTCAATAGCTTGTTTGATTCTCTTAAAGCTTTGCTTGCATTAATGTGACCAATAAAATGAAGCATTCTTTTTCGTCAGCTCTCTCAATGGAGCACTCAAAGTGGCAAAGTCTCAGATGTATCTGGAAAGGTAACTGGCCATGCCAAGGAATGAACATGTAACATGGAAGCATTGTGTGGGGGATTTGCAGTTGACAACGCTTGCAATTAAGCTGGATCTTGTGTCATGCCCCAATGAGAAAAGATGTGACCAAAGATGTTTAGCTTTATCTTATTGAATTCAAATTTCTCAGCATTCCAAGTTAAACCTGCATCAACAAGTAAACTACACACTCTCCTGAGAGTTTTGTCATGCTCCTTCTATGTAGCTCTGAAAAATAATGTTATCACTGTAGTTGAAAGCATTCATGACAGGCTGTATGAGACAACAAATGACATCTTGAAAAATCTCTGCAGCTGATGACACATTAATACTTGGGCCCATATTTATACTTTTTTAGCGTCGCATTTGCGTCATTGTTTGACGCAAAAATGGCGCAAACTTACAAAATACAATTGAATTTTGCAAGTTTCTGCCGCTTTTGCATCACAAAATGACGCAAATGAGGCGTAAAAAAAGTATAAGTATGGGTCTTGGTTTTTTGTATGAAAACAGACCAATATGTGTAGAAAAGGTTGTCATGTACCTGCAATTCTTCTCGAGTTCCAACTAATGATATCCTTTATTTATATCCAGGCGAGAGAAGAACTTTGCACCATTCAATTATGTTATAATGTCAGATATTGAGCAGAACTTAATGTTGTTCTCTTTCAGTTGCCTTGTTCGCTAGACACATATCCATTTATATACGTACAACTCATTCACTGTCCTTTTTGGGTACTACCAAGATGGGAGAAACCCGTGGCGTCAGACCAGTAGAACGCTAATTGATATGATGTATGAGTAATGACTCAAGTTCTTTTTCATCAGCTTCTTGTAAATGAATTGCAATTTTTCTGTGTCTTTGGGCAACAGGACAGGTGTGCTCATTAATATGCAATTTTACTTTCACAGTCTTAGGTTTTCCTAGCCCTTGAAACAAGAAAGGGAACTTACTTTACTATTTCATGATGAGCATTCATGTTGTAGTTCACTGAAATCAGTCCCATATCAGCAGCTGTGCTGAAACTGTGGAAACAAGCACTTGACTATATACCTTGAAGCATGTGAATGGGTGCTTGCACTTTTGTTTTCTTGTGTTTCTTCGTTGCTACAAATTAACCTTTACTTTTCAATGGTATTGATACAGCCCAAGTATACACTTTGGTTTTCAATGGTTTCAGTCGTGGCAATGGAGGTAGTTAATTATATTTCTCTCCAGGCATTATATTTATCGACACACACCTGCTGATAATGAAAAGTATTGAACAACCGGTTATTTTCAGAGTAGTCTTTGGACAATGTTTGAATGACTTTGATGCTTTTTCATGTCATTTTCTTAGACTGATATTTTTCTTTACATGTGGCCAGAGGTAAACATCGTCATTGCACAATCATCTTCTATACTTTCACTTGACATTGGTTCTGACAATGTTTTTGGCAATGATTTAGATGACATTCTACTTTATTTGATGTTGATTTGTCTCAATTGATGTTGCCAATTGGCCTTGAGGGCAGGCGTCGGACATCACTTCTGGAACATTTGAGTGGTCATTTTGTTTTCTTGCTGTGGCACACTTACTTTTTCCTTTGCCTTGCAAACTGTAACAAAGTGGTTCTCCTTCCCATATCCCTTGCATATCTGCCCAATGGGGAAGCATTTACTTTCATGTGGAAGTGACAATCCACACCCGAAACACAACTTTTCCGTGGAGACATCACGTTGTGTCCTTCACCTTTGTGCTTCTGCTTGCCTTTCATGTTCATGACTAACTTACTTTGGGTGCCTCCCACCTCCATGTCAACAACTTGTTGATTGGCATGCCATTCCACTCAGGCAGCAATGAGAACTCGCCCCTGACTAAGAATTTCTCTCAGCATTTGTTGACTGAATGACTCTGACAGGCATCTGTCAATACCCCTGAGACGTATTGCTCCCTCATCATTTAATTCATTGAACTTACAGTGTCTGATGAGCGTATCTAGTCTCTCAATATAATGTGTATAATTTCATCAACTCTTTGTCATTCTTAACTGAAAATGTCATCTACATTCTGCATTGGATTCAATTTGCGATTCACAACCTCTTTAATTTGACAGTATATAACTTCATCAGCTCGCAGCATTTTCTTTATGACTTCTTTTACACCATCACCAGCAAGATTCTTGAGGTATTTGTTAATCTTCCTGTTGGAAAATGGATTATTGGTAAGGGCAGGTAAGTACCTACACTTCGCAACAGGCCACTAACCTCCACTTAGGTCCAGTTAGGTCTCAATAAATTAAACCCAGCTCAACCCTTGGTAGCTTGGCAACGAGTGACAAGCCTTAACTTAGGAGACAAATGTGTAAAGTATTTAAAAATCACAAAACTGTAAATAAGTCAAACACAAAACACACAAAAAATACAACACCAATGTATGACACTAGATTATATTTTTATCTTTAAAATGACACCAAAATGATTAAAATCCAATGAGGGGAACCAGAGATCTGAATTTTTAAAGAATTAATGCTTTTTAGCGCTTAGAAATGAATGGCGCCAAACTGGTCATCCGGTCACACCTCGACCGGGGCAAAGTCAAAGTTTGAGGCCAACCGCGATGGAGCCCAGCTCGGCTATGGCTCATTGGAAGCCTCGGTCAAGAGTTTACCTTTGGATTTTGGAGAGATTACAGCTTTGGAGGAGGGTGTTATTCCGTCCCAATTGTGACGGATATCCTGCCCACCGTATTACGAGTTCCATAGGATATAATGGACTCGTAATAGGGTGGGTGGTATATCCGTCACATTTGGGATGGATTAACACCCTCCTCCAAAGTTGTAATCCGGCCCTTAGTCATTTTCTTGAAGATTTTCTTCAGTGGGATCAAGTCGCCAGTCCAATCCGACCTCCTGGAGCTCTTCCTCGGATAAGCGTCGCAGGAGCCCTCAGTGGAGATTTTTACCTTCCGACTTAGTCATTTTTTTCAAGATGAAAATCCTTCGACTGGGGCAAACCTGAATCTTGATCTGATGTCCTTGGAGCCCTCTTTGGATACACTGCCTGGGAGGTCCCGGTCAACTTTCTACGTTCAGAGTTAGTCACTTTTTTGGAGATTTTCTTCACCGGGACGAACCTGTAAGTCAGGCCGGGTCACATTTAAGGCAAGCCGGCTGGAGTTGCTGCGGCGAGTCATTCCCTTTACGGAGTTTTTTTCCAAAAGTTCTCCAAACTTCTGGATCTTCTTCCAGATGTTCTTATAAGGTTCTTTTGAGGTCCACAGCACACCCCAAGGTTCCAGAAGCTCTGAGATGCTCTTTGAGGGTGCAGACTACAACTCACAGAAGGCACCAGGCGCAAACTCCAAAACAGCTACTGGACAGTGGTAAGCTGGTCAGTTTCTTCATAAATTGGTGCAGAGGAGTCTAGTTAGCAATTTTTCACCTGTAGCAAACAGGTAGTCCCTTGTTGAACCAGTTGAAGCCAGGTAAAGTCCTTCTTGTGGTGAAGCCCAGGTGTGCAGCTGGTGTAGTCCTCCAGAGTGCAGTGTCCAGGTGCAGGTCAGGGGTCCAGCAGGGCAGTCCTTCTTCTTCTGTAGTTCTTCCTTGTTGGAATCTGGTACAGATCTGAGGGGTGGGTGCAGGTCTGCCAGTTTTATCCTTACTCCTGGATGAAAAACAGGGGGTCCTGATTCTCCAATCAGGTGCAGGGTCCTTCCCTCTGTGATGACCACTTCCTGGGAAGTGTGGCAAAAATCAATCCCAGGGAGCAACATTCCTCAAAAACCATCATGGCTAAAAATGATTTTTGGAGGTTACATCTGGCTACAAATCTTAAACACACCCCTCTCCTGCCCTCTCCTGAGCTAATCAAGGGGGCACCTAATTCTTTGGGTTTGCAGGACGTGAGGGAGGTGCTGGGTTGCTCCAAATGTCCTTCCCTACCTTTGAAGACCAGTGTGGCATCCCTTCCTGCTTCCCCATCTGATGAGGGAGATCTCCTCCCTCAGGCACACCTCTTTGTGTTGGGCCAGGCCACTTCACACCTCATCAAGGCAGCCTGGCCAGGCTGCCAGAAGCTGCCCAATCAGAGCAAAGCAGCAAAACTCTACAGGGTTGAAGGTGGCAACTTTTTAGGTCAAGTTTAAAACTCTTTACCTGAACAAGTTATATTAAAACCAACAATTGTAAGTTGTGGGATTTATTATTACAATTAATTTGATACCAAACGTAAGATATCTGACCCTTAAGGGGACCTTATAAATTCAAATAAAGTTTTACCTCACCAGGGCTTATAAAACTATTTTTATAAGGTCCCTGTTTATAGTTACATGGCACTCAGCCCAAAGGGGCACATAGGGCACACCTTAGGGGTGATCTATGTGTAAAAATAAGGTAGTTTAAGACTTTAGAAGTACTTTTAATTCCAAAGTCGAGTTTGCATATAACTTTAATTTAAAAGCAGCCAGCAAGGCAGGCCTGTCTTTATAATGACACTGGGCACCTCAGCAGTGCACCTATGGGTGCATTACCTATGCTGGGGTCCCTAAACCTACATACCCTACCATATACTAGCGACTGATAGGTAGGTTGACATAGCCAATTATATTTGGCCTAATTTGCATACTCATTTTATACAGAGGCGAGGCCCTGGGACTGGTTAGCTTTACCCAGGGCACCATCAGAGTTAGGGAAACACCAGGGAAAAGTGAAAAATGGGGGCAAAAAGTCAGGGGGCTTCTGCATTTAGCCCTGTTTTCTCACAAGACTGGTTATCAGTTTCATCTCGCACATCAATGAAAGCACCAAATGTCTCTATCCAAGCAGTACATCTATCAACAATATTTTGTTTTTTGGTAGTATTCAATGGTGGTGGTGGTTTCAGGAAGGCAGCAGCATTAGAACTGTTCACGGAATTAGCTGATGCAGTGACTTGAGTTCTCTCCCACTCTGTCTTGTTGAATTTGTTTATGCACACTCTCTCTGAGGCCTTGTGATGTGCTAGTCTCTAGGTCATCTTGGACAGTCTGTGGAACTGTGACCTCTATCTTGGTCTCCATTGGAGCCCTTCACTTTCTAGAGACTTCTAGAGTTGTGCTGAGCCGTCATCTGGCAGCTTATGTGGTGTGCCACTTCAGTTGTTGGACAGCTTAATAAGCACAACCCTTGTGCTTCTTCTTGGGTTTCCTCTCCTGCTACTGAGTAGGCTTGTGTGGAGTTCATGGAGTTCTGCTATGTGGAACTCCGCAAAGTGCAGAAAAAAACTCTGTTGCGCTACGTGAAGTTCCACGAGTGGTGGAGTGGGGTAAGTAGCATTGCTTGCGCTGGTTTTTAACACCAGTAGTTTGTCCTGCACTGTGTAATCAGTGTGGGGTGCACAATGCACAGCGCAAGTGGGCGCTGCTTCTTTTTGCTGCTCAGGCAGATGTTCTATTCGAATGACAGCTTCCTCAATGTGAGAGGCAGGTTTCTTAATGAAAGCGGTAGCACCCTGCAGTGACCGCTCGTGTTGAGAAATCTCACTGAGAGGTGGTCTAATATTTGACTTTTCTCGCTTGTGCTCACCAACCTACATTTGATGAGTGGGAGGAAAAACTCCACTCTGTGGAGTTTTTATGGGAACTCCAAGCTCTGCGTGGAGTGGGCAAAACTCCGCAAACTCTACTGGCGGAGCGGAATTCATTGCCCACCCCTACTGCTGAGGTAGTAGAGCTCTTCTTCTCGAAGATGCCTTGTTATTAAGTGCTCTGTCAGCTAGCACTCTTTTCTGTATCTGCTTGTGGCTGTCTTTATGATTATCACTCTATTCATGTATAGCTTTATATTGCGAATTGCGCAGTACCTTTCACTTATGGCCTTGCTTGTAGGTTCAACAATGCGTGGACATCTCAGTAAAGCTTTCTTTATCTTCAAACACTTCACACTGGCTGGAGCTGCTCTTTGACTCCACATACGCCAAATGAGAATCTGAGGCACACACAGCACACACAAGCAGTTTGCTTAGACCATGGCAAACTCTCTGGTAGAGCAGTGTTGATCTTCGGGTTATTTATCCCCTATCTTATCGCCACTTGAGCATCTTCCCCAGCCTAAGTACCTGCCAATGACTACACCACACATGGAGGTATGTAGTACACATCTTTATTCATCTGTATGTAACAACAAACTCAACATTATAAACCTGCATTCTCTTCGCCACGTTTCAACACTTACATCACTGCTTTAAAAGAGTCCTTCAGGAATGAAAAGAGTTCCATCATTCATTCATACTCACTCGACACTACATCTCCTTTCACATAAAATAACAGAAAAAAGGAAGGTGAAAGGCCATTAATGAATGTGGGTAACACATGATGTAACTCTGTACCACAAGGCCTCGGGGATAGTAATAAGCTCTCGGTCTTTATAAAGGCTCTAAAGCACATTGATTTTAAGACATTCTCCTCCATGTAAACATTGTTTTAAGTATATTTTGATGCACTTGCAGTCGCAATTAGTGAGACTTGTTTGGCTTTTGGTACTCTTTAAAAAGGATTTACTGACTGATTCATTGATTTGCGTACATAATCAGAACATGCAACTGTTTTGTTTAAAGACTTATGGAATACTGTGCAGGTAATATTCAATTGTTTTTTTCTGATATATGGGAGTTCTACTCAAGTCAGTTAGAACTGTAGCCGGATCAGGGAACATCACATTTAGGCAGACTGCATTTCACCTTCATAAAACACCTTTGAGTGAAGGTTTAATGCCACTTTCCTGAGGGTGGTAGGGGTCGAGCAAGAAGAAAGCGGAGACCACCTGCGTATTTGAGGGAGTACATGAAAGAGTAATCCATTTTAGTACTTTGTCTCTTATGTATTGTAGTGTGGATTTTCTAATTTGTTATTCATTTTGGTATACAGAAGGGAAATGGAGATGCTGTATTTTAGGACTTGTGGAATACTGAGCATGTAATGTTCTACTGTTTTGATCTGATGTGTGAGAATTCTTCTTGAGTCAGTCAGAACGGTGGCTGGCTGAGGGAACGTCACACTCAGGCAAGCTGCATTAAACCTTCACAAACAATATCTTTGAGTTCTTCAGACTCCGTCATTTCATCAATAACACTTCAGAATCAATCTGTAGTGACCTGTATATCTTAATTAATAGTTTATATTTAGTAGGCATAATGTGCAACATCATCGTAGTTAATATTTCAAGGCAGTACAGAGGAGTAATCAAGGAAAAGTATCCCATCCTAGGGAGGAGCAGGTGTTGAAAGAAGCATCATTAGATCAGTGTCTAGTGGGTTGTGAAAAAGCAATGGTCCTCAGTGAGCTTAAATTAATCTTCTTTATTCAGGTAAAACAGTACAACAGAAACATCTCATCAATGTCAGCAGCAGGGACCATCTTGCACCAACATTCCAGTGTTGCTTAGAAACCCTATTATACATTCTAAGTTCTCTACAGACTATTAAAATGCATTGGCATGGCTACAACTACAGGCAGACACCAAACAGACAGGATACTACATGGATGCTCACCAATATTCAGGACCTCAAATGTATTTTGCAGCTTTCTAATAATTATGGTTCTATATAGCGATCATGCTATTGTGAAAGCTGAATTAATTCATAATGAATCTGCAGTGATTAATAGCTAAGAATTGACATGACTTATGCTAATATAGAGAAATTGAGTGTCTTGGAAAATGTGCCCACCTAACTGGCCACCATGACGCGTATGACATCAATAAAGAGATGACATTCATTGTTTAAATAATGTGCACATGTAGAATATATTAGTGGACCATATTAATGTTTTAACAAAATGTATTTGCTTAAATATATTAGACATAGAGTAATTGTGAAATTATGGGCCTAGTCGACAAGGCCTCATGTTAAGCTTCATGACATTAATAAATGTTTGTACATTTTTTTTGTTAAAACAGAGAATTCACACTTATTCCTTGTTCACACAGTGGTGACCAAATAGATCTGTAACGCTGCAATATTAAACTAGTTGATGTCTTAAACTTCCTTGTGAGAACTGTCTGCTGTAATGCAGTGTACTACTACTACTACGGATACAATTGCATCTTTGGTGTGTGAGAAGCTGAAGTTCCCAGGACATGACAATGGCTTCACTAACTGGAGTTAGGATCGCAGCTAAAAAGTTACCTGATGAAACTGGTGATGGGAAAAGGAGAAGAGGAGCCAATCATCGACGTACGAAAGGCTGTCTAATTATATCATAGATTTGGGAATTAATGTTGTTTGGTTCTACTGTGAACACACGATATTCTGACCAACGAGGACTTGAAAAAATACTTTATGGATTTTCAGTTTACCTCGCCTACACTTAGGAAGAGAGTTAGTAGTTCCAGTCCCAGTTGGAGAACCAGAAGCAGTTAGTCTGAGAAGAGTTCAAGAGCAGTTCCTGATACCTTTTTAAATGCTATTTGCTTAGTTTGATACCCTTTCTAAGTTGGTTCATTTAACTTAGAGCCCAGTCCTGGCTGAGCCAATCCCCTTTACTGTCCCCTGCCAATGCTGACCAGACGGATGTCCAACTTATGAAGAAGCCCCTGCTTGCTGATCCATTCAGGAGAGGTATGACAAAATGAAATGTCTTTGTCATAGCTTTTTTTCTTTCTTTTAAGTACCAACCACTGTTTTGGTAGAGACCTATTTAGATGTTTTCCAAATAAACTTTTAACTAAATTACTTTTGCATGAAGCCCAAACATGCCATTCGAATTAGAGGGTTAGTTAGTTTGCCATGTTCAACAAATTTTATTAACCACAGATTGATTTTATTCACCTGACTAGTCTAAATGTGTGCCATTTCTACTGATAGGTTATTGTTTGTTATTAATTTGTACGGTAATTCTTGAATGTTTAATGATAAATGCTTTAGTAAGATTAAGATTTTTCCGCCGCTTAGGTCAGCCTATTATTTGTATATGTCAGTCATTTGGTTCTAAGATTACTTGACGTGATGCTAGCTTTGTTAATCTAGGCAAATAATCTTGCTAACTTTACTAAAAGGTGTGGTTATTTGTGGTCACATGGGCCATGGTGTTTAAAGTTTACTGTTCTTATAATTGATGTGTTAAGTCTAGTTGTACTGTTGCTGGTTAGGTCATGAATAAAATATCAAACGCTTTACATTTGGTATATAGCAGAGTGTGAGAAAACAGGGCTGATTGTAGAGGCCCCATAACTTTTTGCCCCCATTTTCCACTTTTTGCTGGTGTTTTCCTGACTTTAAAGGTCCAGGGCCTGTGCTCTGTGTAAAATGGATATGCAAATTAGGCTAATTATAAGTGGCTAAGTTAACCTACCTATAAGTCCCTAGTATATGGTAGGGCATGTAGGTTTAGGGACCACAGCATAGGTGGTGCACACCTAGGTGCATTGCTGAGGTGCCCAGTGTCATTTTAAAAGCAAGCCTGCCTTGCTGGCTGCTTTTAAATTAAAGTTATATGCAAATTCGACTTTGGAATTAAAGGTACTTCCAAAGTCTCAAACTACCTTATTTTTACATATAAGTCACCCCTAAGGTGTGCCCTATGTGCCCCTAGGGCTGGGTGCCATGTAACTATAAGCAAGGACTTTATAAAAATAGATTTATAAGCCCTGGTGAGGTAAAAACAGCCAAATTCGTTTTTCCCTCATTGAAGTAAATGGCCTTCATAGGCTAGAATGGGCAGACTTTATTTTAAATTTTAAAGTCTCCTTAAATGTTGCATACCAAGAATTTGGTATCAAATTAATTGTTGTAATAAATCCTACAACTTCCAGTTGTTGGATTTAATATAACTTGTTCAGGTAAAAAGTTTAGACTTTACCTAAAAAGTTGCCAATTTCAGCTCTGCATTGTTTTTGCTGCTGTGCTCTGATTGGTCAGCCTGCAGCAGCTTCTGCCAGGCTACTTTAATGAGGTGTGAAGTGGCCTGGCTTCACACAAAGGAATGTGCTTGGGGGAGAGAATCTCCCCTCAGCAGATGGTGAGGCAGGAAGGGGGAGGGCTGCCAAACTGGTCTTCAAAGGCAGAGAAGGACATCTGGAGCACCCAGCAACACCCCCACATCCTGCAACCTCAGACAGCTAGGTGCCCCCTTGATTAGATTAGGAGAGGGCAGGAGAGGGGTGTGTTTATGATTTTTAGCCACACAAGTGGGTGGGCTCAGCCAGATCTCTCCTCCAAAAATCAGATTCATCCATTTTGGATTTTTAGAGACTGTTGCCTTCTGGGATGGATTTTTGCCACACTTCCCAGGAAGTGGTCATCACAGGGGGACGACCCTGTCCCTGATTGGAGAACCAGGGCCCCCCTGCTTTTCACCCAGGAGCAAGGATAAAACTGGCAGACCTGCACCCACGCCTCAGATCCCCTCCAGAATTCAACAAGAAAGGAACTAAAGAAGAAGAAGGACTGCCCTGCTGGACCCCTGGCCTGCACCTGGACCCTGCACTCAGAAGGACTGCACCAGCTGCACACTTGGGCTTCACCACAAGAAGGACTTTGCCTGGCTTCAACTGGTTCAAGGAGGGACTCCCTGTTTGCTACAGGTGAAAAATTGCTAACCAGAGTCCCCTGCACCAACTCCTGAAGAAAGCGACCAGCTGACCACTGTCCAGTGGCCAAAAAGGAGTTTGCGCCAGGTGCATTCTGGGAGTTGAAGTCCGCACTCCCCAAGGACCATCACAGAACTTCTGGACCCCTGGGGTGAGCTGTGGACCCCAAAAGAACCTTAAAAGAACATCTGGGTGAAGCCCCAGAAGTTTGGAAAAGATTTGAGAATTTTTGGAAAAAAGCTCCAGAGAGGGACCTACCCGCCGCGGAAATTCTAGCCGGCTTGCCTCAACCGCGACCCGGCCTGACTTCGTGGTTCGTCCCGGTACAGAAAAACATCCAAAAAAGAGACTAAGTCCAAACGTAAAAAGTTGACCGGGACCTCCCAGCCATCGTATCCGAGAAGGGCTCCACGGACGTCGGATCAACATCCAGGTTTACCCCGGTCGAAGGATTTTCATCTCGAAAAAACGACTAAGTCCGAAGGTAAAAATCACCACCGAGGAAACCGACTTCGCGTATCCGGACAAGGGCTCCAGGAGGTCGGATTCAACTGGCAGGTTCGTCCCGGGGAAGAAAAACATAAAAAAAAAGACTAAGTCAGAAGGTAACTTTTTAACCGAGGCCTCCCGCGACTTGTAGCCGAGCAGGGCTCCATCGCGGTCGGCCTGAAAGTTTGACTTTGCCCCGGTCCTGGTGCAACCAGATGACCCGATTGGCGCTTTTTGTTTCTAAGCGCTAGAAAATAATAATACTTTAAAAATTCATATCTCCGGTTCCCCTGAACCGATTTTAATCGTTTTTGTGTCATTTTAAAGATAAAAATATAAGCTATTTTTATAAATTGGTTTTGGATTTTTAAACTGTTTCCTGTTTTTTATTTAATTACTGTTTTGTGATATTTGAATGCTTTACACTTTGTCTCCTAAGTTAAGCCTTGACGCTCGTTGCCAAGCTACCAAGGGTTGAGCTGGGATTAATTTACTGAGACCTAACTGTACCTATGTGGAGGTTGGTGGCTTGTTGCTAGGTGTAGGTACCTACCTGCCCTACCAATAACCCATTTTCCAACGCAGAGCAAACTAAGTTACTTAAAATAACTGATTAAGGTTATAATAGAGGCCTCATATGACTGACTGAGATCCCCTCGCCCACGATATAATCGCTGAGGCAGCTCTCTTCTTTAGCTCCTCCCACTATCAGCTCTCCAAGAAAATCCTCTCCCAACATTGCACATTGAGGTATACCCCTTTCATGACATTATCAAAGGAACAACCACAACAATTCTTACCCGTAAAGTAAAAAATCAAATATTCATTCAAGTTGATAATATTCAAGGAAAAACTAATAACATATAATGATGATCTTGGAGCAAAATAATCTGAGAATTTAACAATATCCAGCATAATAAATTATACAAAATCAATATGAACTATAAACACTGAAATATTGATTGCAGTGCTGACATCAGATAAGTGGTATACAAAACAAACAAAAAAACACAATCATAAGAAATTAGTGAAAAATACAGCATTGGTTACATATAGGCCCTCATTCCGACCCTGGCGGTCTAAGACCGCCAGGGCCGCGGGCAACGGAAGCACCGCCAACAGGCTGGCGGTGCTTCAGTGCCCATTCTGACCGCGGCGGTAAAGCTGCGGTCAGAAAAGGGGATCCGGCGGTTTCCCGACGGATTTCCCCTGGCTGGGCTGAACCTCCATGGCGGTGTGGGGGTTCCGACCCCCTTCCCGCCAGCCTGTTTCTGGCGGTTTTGACCGCCAGGAATAGGATGGCGGGAACAGATGTCGTGGGGCCCCTGGGGGCCCCTGCACTGCCAATGCCACTGGCATGGGCAGTGCAGGGGCCCCCTAACAGGGCCCCAGCATGATTTTCACTGTCATTTCACTGTCATTTTCATTTTCACTGCATAGCAGACAGGGAAAATCGCGACGGGTGCAACTGCACCCGTCGCACCCCAGCAACACCGCCGGCTCCATTCTTCCTTACCCTCTTGATTTAATAGGGTCCTATAAACGTGGAAATACCTTTCCTTAGTGTCTGGATTTCTTCACAAGTCAGTTTCACCCTCAATCCAAGTTCTTCACTTAGCCTTGTGGTTGTTATCATGTCAGGTTTTAGATTTTAACTTATTTTCCTTCAGATGTTGCTGCCTCCTTTCTTCATAGCACCCCAAACTACCCAAGGTAAGCCACACAGTATTCAACTTGGAAGTGGCTTTCCTACCCCTCATCTGTTCAAAAGGTGTCACCTTAGTTACATAGTTGGGTATGGTCCTATGTGTAAATAATGAGTCTCTCAGCACATCACACAACAAGCCTGACTGCAATGCTCCACCAACCACTTGTCTTCACCAATTTATTCATGGCCTCTGCCAACCCATTCCATTGGGGTTTATACAATGCTGTATGCCAATGTGTTATCTTCAATCCTTTAAAAAAGTTGCACATTTCGTTGGAGACAAATTGTACTCCATTGATAGACCTGACAGCCTTAGGGTGGTCTCCCCCCAACTTTTTGCCTGCCTCCCTCCATTTGTATGATCTTGTTTTTGCTGGTTTTAGGACTCTGAGTACTTTATTACTGCTGACCAGTGCTAAAGTGCTTGTTCTCTGTCTCCCCTAAACATGGCAACATAGACTCCTACCCAATTGTCATATTTATTTTACCTATGAGTCCATAGTAAAATGCACTAGATGTGCCCAGGGCCTGCCAATTAAATGCTACTCGTGGGCTTGCAGCACTGATTACACCACCCACATATGTAGCCCCTTAACCATGTCTCAGGCCTGCCATTGCAAGGCCTGTGTGTGCATTTTTATTGCCACTTCGACTTGGCATTTAAAGCTACTTGCTGAGCCATAAACATCATATATGTCACCCATATGGTAGGCCTTAGGTAGTCCATAGGGCAGGGTGCTATGTAAGTAAAAAGCAGGACATGTACTTGTCCTGGTAGTAAAAGACACCCAAAGTCCTTTTCCACTGTTGTGAAGCCTGCTCCTCTCACAGGGCAGCACTGGAAATTCCCTTATATAATTTTAAGTGATAAATTCTGATCTGATAGGAGTGGCTTTGCCATGTTTGGTATGACTGGAATGGCAGTGATAAATTCTGCATACTGGTGAAGTTGTAATCAACATTACTATTTTAGAAATGTCACTTTTCGAAAGTAAGCATTTTTCTGCAGGTTTTGCTCTCTGTGCCTTATACCTGTCTCCAATCCACTACTGGTATGTGTAGGTTGATAGCTCTCCTTGTGCATTCCACCCAGACAGCCATCAACACAGGACACTAAAATACATCTGCATTCATCAGGCTATGTATACTGGGTCTGTGACCCCTTAACATCAGACACTTCTGGACTTACACCTGGACTCTGTCAGAAGGACTACAGTGCTGCTCAAATAACTCATCTGGACTGCTTTCTGAAAGGACTGCCCTCCTGCTTCTTGCCCTTCTGCTCCTTGACTCTGATGGAAGGACTAACCTTCCACCCCCAAGTGATATCCAAGGGCTTGTCAGCTTGCCTCCTGTTAAGAAGTCTCAATGCCATTGAAGACTTCTCCTAAGAGAGAAAATCCACAGCGCTGAAAAAATCGATCTAAAGCCTCCAGAATCGATGCAGCGCCTGTCTCGCAGCTGAAAAACCAACACAGCACCTGCAGAATTGACACAACATCTGTTTCATCATCACAGTCATTTGGATTTTCTATGCATTGTCCCTGGGCATCATCAAACCCCACACCGCAGTAAGGAAGCAAGGCTGCATGCCCAAAAATTGACGCATCCCTTTGCCTGTGAGGAAAGAATCGATGCTTCACCCCCACCACGCAGGAAAAATCGATGCATCGCTTTATTTTCCGTGGCTTCATCTCCTCTGCTGCCTGCAGAGTGTTTATTTTTGCCGCATCCCAAGTACTTTGTGTTAAAGAGATTCAACCATTGATCCCTATGGACTAAGACTTACTTAAACCTCTAAAAACTGATATCTTGCCTTGGGCATATTACATTTTTGTTGTTTTGGTCTTGTTTTATTCAGATAAATATTATCTATTTTTTTTAAACCGGTGTGGAGTATTTTATGTGGTGTTTTCACTGTGTTACTATGTGAGTTATTGCACAAATACTTTACACATTGCCTTCCAAGTTAAGCCTGCCTGCAGTGTGCCAAGCGACTGGAGGGTTGGCACAGGACACTTTAGGTTGTGTTGTGACTTAACCTGACTAGAAATGTGGTCCCTACTTGGACAGACTGCATACCTCTGCCAACTAGAGATACAATTTCTAACACCCATTGTCTGTGATAATAGTTTCTGGGATGCCTTCCTTTGAGAACCCTTCCTTAAAAAAATCACGAATCACCGGCTTGGAAACAGAACTGACATATTTTGTGGAAATCAATTTTGTTGCATAATCCACCTACACAATAAAACATCCTTCTCTCTGTTGCAACAATTCAAATAGTCCCACATTATCAAGTCCAGCTTTCCTCCAAGGCTGCTCAGAAATAGGCACAGGTGACAATGGTGTCTCCTGAACAATCTTTGAATTATCCGCCTGAGCAAAGGAATAGCAGTTCTTCACCATTTCCTTTACCATATTGTCCATGTAAGGACACCAGTACAAAGCTCTGAGTGTACACTTGGTCACATTCCTTCCAAAGTGCCTTTCATGAGCCAGATTAACCAATTTACTCCTGATCAAGGCCAATAAATGAGTGCCTGCCATAATTTATCCTCAACCCCAAAGCTGCTTACTGTTCAAAACAATAAGCTAATGTTATAAACTACAATATGAGAATAAATAGTTGACAGTTTTGCAAATCACATACCGGGTCAGATGTCAAAGTAACAATATATAAATTTGTCAAATAGTTAACCAGAGAGTAACCTTCACCACAACGTTCTCCTTCCTCCAAAAATGTGGTGGATAGAAGTAGTAGAAGAATATTAAGAAATTCCACAACTATGAGCACCATGGATCAGAATGCAGAAAAACACCAGTGAACTCTTCCTATCTGGTTATCTGCAGCTCAACCATGTGCTTCAGTCCACTCTGCTGAACCAGTCAGTTCCCTGATCCAAGATGGATGTAGACATGAAGCGCAGCATAAGGATGCCCATATTATATCCCATGTGAGGGAGCAGCAAAATGCTGACAATAAAGGAGCTGCAAGCATATCAACAATGGGAACTCAATGGAGTACAACCACTGATTCAGCAACACTGAGTTCAGCTCAAGACATGACCAGTTTAAAAAAAAAAGTACAATCTCTTGCATAATACCAGTAGAATCTTCCATAGATGGGTCCCATTCATTTCAAGAAAGCAACCAAACACTCACAGTTTAAAATGGCCATAATTAATCAATATAACTTGATGAGTATGATGACTGGGTGATGATGATGATAACCTACACCCTGTGAAGGAATCATCGCCAAAATGTTGAGTTCAATTTGTATACCTTATCTTATCAGATAACGAGGTTGGCTCCACCAACCATCATCTCTCCAACAACCTCCATCCCCAACATTCCACGTTAAGGTATGCCCATTCCATTACATCATCAAAACAGTACCCACAACACACTGCAGGGCCAGGCCCTCCTTGAACTGGGACAGAAGTAACTAGGACTGGTTTCGCCCTGATTAGGGCTCATCAGCTAGGCACAGCTTTGTTCAAATGACACAGTGTGCACTGGACCCACGCTTGGGCATACATGTCCCACTTAACGCAACACAGGAAAGTATATAAATAAAGTGATGGATGGAAAGCTTGAATTAATCTAAGCCACTGGCAACTACTTGGAGCTGCACCATAATCCAGTCACAATATACTGCATACTGACAGTTTAAAATACACTCAGGTGATAAATGCATAAGATGTGACATTTGGATAGGCTCAACAGAGCATATGGTTGCCACTGCCCTAAAGTGCAGGCTTTTGGCAATTTTTTTTGCAAGATATCTGTCAATTTTAGAAAGGAGACTTTTCAAGGTGTGCATCCCACTATGTTGGTATCTGAATTTGATAATTATGATTTGCAAAATGGTGTCTTTGTTGGGGTCTGTTACTGCTAATGTATTTTCTTTGGTTCCAGAAGCCACTTACTGCTATTTTATGTTTTATTTATTGTTATCCTGAGTATTGATAACACTTTTATGACATTGGGCCTGATTTAGAGTTTTGGCGGTTGGGATCCTTCTCACAAACGCAAGGGATATCCTGTCCCCAGTATTACGATTTCCATAGGAAATTATAGAATCGTAAAACGGCAGACGATATATTTCACGTTTGTGACGGAGTAACTCCGTCCATCAAACTCTAAATAAGGCCCATTATCGTCACTACTGCTGTGTAAGGCCAAATACTGCAGTATTGGCTATGCCTACTTTCTGAACCTTTCAGGCCTCTGTAATGTCAATGGCATCTTTCGTATGTGAATGAGCTACTTCTCTCTAGTGCTTGAGGTTGAGGTCCGTACAACTTTTCATTATCCATACTTCCCCCTCGAAGGAGATTTTCAGTCCCAATATGTAACAATGCACTTAGAAGAAGTAGAATGGGGAGCATAAAGATGCGGAAAGTAGGAGTGTAGGATATGCTACAACTAATAAAGCCTGCCAGAATGGCACAATAAATTGCATGCCAGGATTGTTTGAACTGTCTGTAAAATCAATAAATTCCTAGTAAGTTAATTTGCAAAATGTATTTTAAATAGCAAAATCTGCCCCTCCGGTTTCGGAAGATTTCTAGGGGAGAAGAATGAGGTAACCTGTAAATCCATCCCTAGGGAAAGGCAGACTTACTCGCTGACTCAAAATTTATGGAGCCTATTTAGGATCCAGCAGTTAAAAAAACTGCAAGGTTTGGGGTTAAACGGCTTTGAGTCAAGTCCATAAGAGAGAACGGAACAAGGTTAAGTACTTGCCATGCATTTCTGTAGCTCATATCACATGATCTGTTTCCAGTTTCGACAACATCGACAACATCATGGTGAGTAAAAAAAAAACAAGCAATGCAGTTAATATTGGGGGTATGGTTTAAGCATCCAGGCCAATATATAGACCTGGCTATGGCCATGTATCTGACTGCTCATACGAAGTTATTCTCCTTTAGTTTGCTTAATTTTCAATTAAGAGTTTTGGGAAATACATAAAATAGTAATCATCCAAACAATCACATGACTTACTCAGTAGTACAAATCAGTACACGGTTAGTTATGGTTATGGTTGCGGAGACCTGTAAAGGTCTTGTTCACCCAAAGGTATCTTAGCTCTAATTCCTCAATGAGCAGCTTTCTTATTGTGTCAACAACTGCCTTCCAGAACCAAAGACTTTCATAAACAGCCAGCCAGGTTTTCAAAGCTCGTCTAAAAGATTCAATGGAGGTTCTGTTCCGGATAGATGTTGGGAGGAAGTTCCATGTCTTTGGAGCAAGTACTGCAAATCTATGTACTTCTAAGGGTGAGCGATAAATTCTGTTCCGCAGGTGAAGCTGGCAGAATTTTTGCCACTCTGCATTGTAACGTGGAGTTCTGGCAAAATTCCACCAACAGACACATGGCAGAGGTTTTTTTCATGTGTGGCTCACCAACAGTAAGTTGGTGAGTGCAAGCAAGATTTGGAGTCCCCTAGTAAGGTTGCTTGGGGTCACCCAACAAAAATTCTCCAGTGTGGTGCAGGACCGTTCACGGTGAGAAAGCTGCTGCTCAAGTAGAAAATCTACTTGAATGGCAGCCAAATCAACTCAAGAAGCAGCACCCTCTGGTGTGCTGTGTGGTGTTGTTGGCACTGATTTTACAGCATGAAATGAGCCCTCAGTGCTAAAAAGTAGCGTGATTCATCACAGTGTGCCCAATTCTACCTGTTTGCAGAACTCTGCAGAATCTCACAGAGTTTACATGTAACTCCAGATAATTCTGCGAAGTGAAACTCTGCAAGTTCTGCCCAGTGCCAGTTTCATGATATCTAAGTATGACTAAGAAATTGGCCGAAGAAGAGGGTAAAACCATGGTCAGAAAGCATCTTGATACACGCCACGTAATAAACTACAGAGGCGAGCGAAGGACTGCTTTATAAACAAAATATCAGCATTTAAATTGGATGTGTGAACTATTGGCAACCAGATGTAGGTGTTTTAGTAACTGGAAAGTGTGTGATCTGCGAAGATCCATATAAACCATCCTGGCTGCAGCATTCTGGAGTATTTAAAGACATTTTGGATCTCAATCTGGTAACCCTAATTAAATACAACTTGCATCATCAATTCTTCCTCCTGTAATTGTCACCACAATGGATTTCATAGCTCGAGTGGAAAGATAGGGAGTAAGTGTTGGATCTGGCCATTTCTGCACTGTCATCCCCAGACTTTTTGCCTTCCCCTCCACTTTTTCCTGATTTCGTTTTTGTTGGCTTTAGGACCCTGGACAGTTTTTCACTGCTAACCAGCGCTAAAGGATATGTGCTCTCTGCCTAAAACATGGAAGCATTGGCTTATCCAAAATTTGCATATTTAATTTACTTATAAGTCACTAGTAAAGTGCATTGCATTTGCCCAGTGCCTGTAAATTTAAGTGCTGCTGGTGGGCTGCAGCACTGCTTGTGCCCCCCACTTCAGTAGCCCTTCAAACAAACATGATTCAAGCCTGCCATTGCAGAGCCAGTGTGTGCAGTTTTAAGCTACCATGTCGACCTGTCAAGCTAACCATCTTGCCAGGCCCAAACCTTCTGTTTTAATACATATGTCACCCCAAAGGTAAGCCCTGGACATCCTGAATCGGAGCATGGAGTGCATTTAAGAAGTTGGACATGTACATTTAAGTGTAACATGTCAAGGTAGTGAAAAAATATGTAAATTAGTTTTTCACTACTGCAAGGCCTAGCTCTCCTATATGTTAACATGGGGACTAATTTATTACATTTTTTAATTGTAATTACATATTAGGAAGAGATGGGACACCAAAGTGTGGTGTCTCTGGAATCACAATTTAAAATCACAACTTAAGGAGATGTCGGATATTAAATTGTAATTCTGAAAAATGCCACTTATAGGAAGTTGGCATTTCCTTACTTTAAATCTTCTATTGCCTTCTGTCTGCCTCTGAATACATGTCTGGATGGGTGACAGCTGGGCTCTTGTGAATTCCCTCCAGGCAGCCACACACAAAGACAGCTTAAGTGTGACTGAGTGGCCATCTGCATTTTGATGGATGGTCCATCCTGGGAAGGATGGGAGGAAGGGGCTGAAACTTACCTCGGAATGGGCTGGGTCCTGAGCTCTCAGAAAGGACTGCATAACCACCTATAGTGTGTCTGGCACCAGGGCAGGAAGGTTAGCAACTTTAACTGTACTTCTGACCCTACCAAATCAGTACACATCTGGACCTGTAAATACTCTGCCAGGAAGAAAACTGCTACAAGGACTGCCACTCTGCTGAGCTGATACTCAATGGACTCCTGCTTTGCTGAGCTGACCTGCTGTCTGCTGCCCTTTTGCCTGGGAGTGAGAGGACTGGACCTGCATCCCTCCATCCCAGACCCAAAGTAACTCCAAGGACTTGCTGGCTTTCTCCCTGTTCTGAAGTCTTAGAGACATCAAAGATGTCCCTTCCCTCTACAAACAGCACCTGGACTTTACTTGCATTACGTCTTGCTTTGCCAAGTGGTTTCAACCCAGTGCAGGGCCCTTGGAAGTGAGTGTAAAGTGATGCAACTGCCAGAACCTGTGCATTGCTGCTGTTGTGCTGATCAGGATCGATGCATCACTCCCGCTGTAGGAACTGGACCAGTGCATCGCACTCTGCATTGACCCGGAACGACTGCTTTGAAACCAATTCTCCACTGTCACTGTGTGGAGAAGTTCGATGTATTGCAACTCCAGCGTGGACAGACCAGGTGCTTTGCATTCTGAACCACCGCACCTGGAACCGCTATATCACAGTTGGACCGGATGCATCGCCGCTGTTGCATGGAGAATTCTGGTGCAACACCCCAACTGTGTGTCAATCAATGACGTATCCCTTGCTGCAATAAGGATTAAGGTACTTTGGTCCACAGGCCCTGTGTGGGTTCTGTAGCCGGCCTGCACTACATTGTGGCTGGCCTGAAATCTTGACTTTGTCTGGGTCCAGCATGACCAGATTGGAGACAGAAGCCAGACCCAAGGGGTGGAATGTGCAACATAACTTTGTTGGCCAAGGTGTTAGTGTCTATCTACTGGGATGCATCTGTGAGCAAGTTGAAGTGCGGTGCTCCACAGATTTGGTCCACAGATGAGGACAAGGGCTCCCTATGGATCAGCTCTGTGGCTCAGGAGAGCACAGACAGAGGGATCCAATGGCGTTCAGAGAAGTGTAGAACTGACAAGTGCCCATGCAGTAGTGAGCCATTGTCCACGTTCTATCGCCTAAGCAGGGAAGCTCATCAAAGTATTGATTAGTCTGCCATAGCTATAGCGTGGAGTGGGGTTATGTTAGACCTGGCCCTTTCTGCAGGGTCACCCCCAGACTTGTTGCCTTTTCTCTCCACTTTTTGCTAATGTTTTTGTTTGCTTTAGGACTCTGGACAATTTACCACTGCTAACGTGCTTCAGTTCAGTTTCGCTTTAATTAAAAGATGGTAAAACTGGCTTATCTGCAATTGGCATATTTAATTTACTTATAAGTCCCTAGTGAAGTGCACTACATGCGCCCAGGACCTGTAAATATAATGTTACTGGTCGCCCTCCAGCACTGTTTGTGGCCCTTCCCTTTAGTTCCCCTTTAAACATGACTCAGGCCTGCCATTGCAGAGCCTGTGGGTGCACTTTTAGGCTGCCATGTCAAACGGGAAAGTTAATCCTCTTGCCAGGCTGAAACCTTCCTTTTCAAATCATATGTCACCCTAAGGTAAGCCCTGGACAGCCTAAAGGGCAGGGTGCAGTGCATTTAAAAAGATGGACATGTACTGTTAGGTAGTGAAAAACTCCTAAATTAGTTTTTCACAACGGCAAGGCCAATCTCTCCTATAGGTTAACTTTATTTTACCTTGCCTTATTAATTTTTTTAAGTGTAATGTTCGACTTCAAAGAGATGGGACCTCAAGTTTAGTGTCTCTGGAACCACAATTTAAAATCACAACTCATGGTGAAGTCAAATTTTAAATTGTAATTCAGAAAATGCCACTTTTAGGAAGTTGGCATTTGCTTATTTAAAATATTTTTGTATCTTCTGTCTGTCTCTGAATATATGTCTGGGTGGGTGAAAGCTGGGCTCTTGAGCATTCCCTCCAGACAGCCACACACAAAGGAAGCTTAGGTTTGACTGAGTGGCCATCTGCATGTTGATGTACCATCCTAGGCATGATGGAAGAGAGGAGCTGACACTTACACCTGAATGGACTCGGTCCTGAGCCCTCACCAAGGGCTGCACTGTAGTAGTAGTAGTATACAACATTTATTGGTTCAATTATCCATAAAATGTTTACCCTAGGGGTTATTGAGCACTCCAGCAGTCCTTGGGCCAGCCCAGTGGTATTGGTCCCAAAGCCTGCTGCACCTGGTGCCACTCCAGAACTCAGGTTCTGTGTGGACTACCGGGGACTCAATGCGGTCAGCAATACTGCCACCCCATCCCCCGAGCTGACAAGCTCATTGACCGGTTAGGGGCTGCCAAGTACCTCAGTACGTTTGACTTAACATCTGGGTACTGGCAGATTGCCTTAACTGAGAGGGCCAAGGAGAGGTCAGCATTCTCTGCCTCAGATGCACACTTTTAATTTAAAGTCATGCCATTTGGGATGAAGAATGCCCCTGCCACCTTTCAGAGGTTGGTCAACCAGGTGTTGGCTGGGCTGGACGAGTTCAGTGCCGCCTACCTGGATGACATTGCTGTGTTTTGTTCCACATGGGAGGAACATTTGCAACACCTCTGGAGAGTGTTAGAGGCCCTGCAAAAGTCAGGCCACACTATTAAGGCGAGCAAGTGCTGAATAGGGCAGGATTCTGTGGTGTATTTGGGACACCAGGTAGGGAGTGGCCAGGTGGTGCCTCTACAGACAAAAGTTGATAAAATTCTGACTTGGAAGCATCCCATTACCCAGACTGAAGTGAGAGCCTTCTTAGGTCTCACAGGATACTACTGGAGGTTTGTCAAGGGGTATGGTACCATTGTTACCCCCTTGACTGAGTTGACTTCGAAGAAGCAACCCAGGAAGGTAATCTGGACAGAGGTGTGGTATCAATGTAGAAGATGAGTGCAGGTCCACGCAGGAGATGTTGACATCAGCTTTTTATTCAGTAAAACTTCACAGGTAAAATAACAGGAACTCCAGCCTTCAATAAAACCTCCAGCACCATCAACTGTCCAGCACGGAATGCTGTCCAGCTGAGGGAGATACTAAATGCCGCAGGTGAAGCTGGAAGATACCAAATAGACTCTACACAATACAAATACCCCTAAAACATAATATACAACCCTACATAGAAATACTACAACAAAACACTACCTACAATATTGTTCTAGAAATAAACACAATACTACAAGAGGCTTGCCAGACCACTTTTGATGCCCTGAAGGCTGCCATGTGCACAGCACCTGTGCTGAAGGCACCTAACTACTCCAAGGAGTTTGTTGTACAAACAGACGTCTCAGAGCATGGTATTTGAACAGTACTCTCACAGCTTAATGAAGAGGGCCTAGATCAACCAGTAGTCTTCGTTAGCAGGAGGTTACTTCCCAGAGAACGTAGGTGGAGTGCCATAGAACATGAAGCGTTTGCTGTGGTCTGGGCACTGAAGAAGCTAAGACCCTACTTGTTTGGGACTCACTTCCGAGTTAAGACCGACCACAAACCCTTCAGATGGTTAATGCAGATGAGGGGTGAGAATCCAAAACTGTTGCGGTGGTCCATTTCCCTACAGGGGATGGACTTTAGGGTGGCACGCCGTTCTGGCACAGAGCATGCCAATGCTGATGGTCTGTCCATGTTCTTTCACCTTAGTGATAAGAACTCCCATGAGGTTGGGTAGTTGCTCCCCACTTTCAGCTGGGGGGGGGGACACGTGTTAGACTTTTCATCCTTGGCGTGGTCTCCCTTAACTTTTTGCCTCTGTTTCCCAGGTTGTTGATGTCTGCTGGACTCTGATTTTGCTGTTTTTGTTACTCTGGGCACTTTACCACTTCTAACCAGTGCTAAAGTGTAAGTGCTCCTATACAAAATGTGTATGTAATTGGCTTACCCATGATTGACATATTTGATTTATTAGTAAGTCACTAGTACAGTGCACTAGAGGTGCCAAGGGCCTGTAAATCAAATGCTACTAGTGGGCCTAAAGCACTGGTTGTGCCACCCACATAAGTAGCTCTGTAATCATGTCTCAGACCTGCCACTGCAGTGTCAGTGTGTGCAGTTGTAACTGTAAATTCGACTTAGCAAGTGTACCCACTTGCCAAGCCTAAACCTTCCCTTTTCTTACATGTAAGGCACCCCTAAGGTAGGCCCTAGGTAGCCCCAAAGGCAGGGTGCAGTGTATGGTTAAGGTAGGACATATAGTAATGTGTTGCTAAATGCATTTTTCACTGTTGCAAGGCCTGTCCCTCTCATAGGTTAACATGGGGGCAACCTTTAAATATGATTAAAGTGTAGATTCCCTTTGGGAGCTGATGGACATGTGGAGTTTGGGGTCTCTGAGCTCACAATTAAAAAATACATCTTTTAGTAAAGTTGATTTTAAGATTGTGTGTTTGAAAATGCCACTTTTAGAAAGTGAGCATTTTCTTGCTTATACCATTTCTGTGACTCTGCTTGTTTGTGGATTCCCTATCTTGGTCAGTTTGACGGTTGGGCTGGTTGCACCTCACACTAGACAGTGACACAAAAGGAGCTGGGGTGTAGTCTGTATTTCCTGATGAGCCTTCTGTGCTAGGAGAGAAGGGAGGAGTGGTCACTTACACCTGAAAGGGTTGTGCCTGCCCTCCCACAATGCAGTGTCTAACCCCCTGGTGAGTGTCTGGGGCCTGGCCTGGGCAAGGCAGGATTTCACATTTAAGAGAGACTTTGCTTTGAAGTAGGCCTACTTCAAAGGAGAAATTGGATATAAGAAGGGCACCCAAAACCACAGACTTTAGAACACTTCTGGAAACCAAGTGGAACCTCTATCTGGAGAAGAGCTGAAGAGCTGAGGAAGAAGAGCTGCCCTGCTTGTGACTGTGCTTTGTGGAGCTATCGTGCAGTTGCTGCTTCTGCCTGAGTAAGAGGGCAAAGACTGGACTTTGTGTGCCTTCCATCTTGTGAAGATCTCCAAGGGTTTGATTTAGAGCTGGCCTCCTGTTGTTTGACGTCTCAGGGACAGCAAACACATCTCTCTGCCAGCACCTGGAGTCCCTGGAGAGACTCCTACTCTGCCAAGTGGTGCCCATCCAGATCCTGGGACCCTGAAAGGAGAAGCTGGCAGCATAAGACGAAGAAATCCACGCACAGACTGCTGTGCGGGGAAAAGATGGACGTGACTCTGGTCTGCAGCTGAATAATTGATGCACCGCCGGCTTTGCGGCTGAAAATCGATGCTATCCTGCAGCGCGACCGAAGAATCGATGCACGGAGCTGGAGAAACGACGCGCAGCATCGCTGATGAAATCTGGTGAGATCGCAACCCGCGCTGCGTGGTTTTTGGATCATCGTGCAGCTGGATATCCGACGCAAACACCGATAGGCATGTAAAAACAACGCAAGGCCTGCCGGGATCCGAGTGCTGACTGGATCAACGCATCGCTGCAGAGAGAAGAAACGACACGCCCGACCCGACGAAAGGAGAAACGATGCAAGGTCTCACTCGTGAGTGAAATCGACGCACTGCAAGCCCTTTTTGATGCACACTCGCCCGTGCGGGGTTATTTTTGATGCACCCAAAGTTCATTTTCACGCTAACAGTGTTAGTGTGTGTTCAAAACTACATGAAGACTCTTTTTGCTTTTTAATTGATAACTTGACTTTTGCAGTGTTTTGGTCTTGTTTTGTTTTAATAAATATTTTCTATTTTTTTAAACCTGTGTTGTGTCATTTTGTAGTGTTTTCATTAGGTTACTGTGTGTGTTGGTACAAATACTTTACACCTAGCACTCTGAAGTTAAGCCTACTGCTTGTGCCAAGCTACCAAGGGGGTAAGCAGGGGTTAGCTGAGGGCGATTCTCCCTTACCCTGAAAAGAGTGAGGGTCCTTGCTTGGACAGGGGTTAACCTGACTGCCAAACAAAGACCCCACTTCCAATAGCGCTTACTTGAAAATTATCTGTAGTTTTTCACCAAAGTTGCTGTATATCTCTAGACACGGGTTTCTGGGTTTAGCCCTTCATCAGTAGAGGGTAGAGAACAAAGAAAATTCATCTGGGGTTGCTGGAAATGCTGCCAAAATCCTCTCAGGTCAAGTACCACCCACAGGCACACAGGTGCAATTCCAAAGCACGTCAGCTCACTGGCTCAAGGAAGCCTTTTAAACGGGAAGGGGGGTTCGGAGCACACTGCCTCACATCCCAACACAGTTCACCCCTTTGCATCCTGGTAAATGCAGTTCACGGTTAGTGCTTACTTGAAAATTATCTGTAGTTTTTCACCAAAGTTGGTGCAGACATTGCTGTACGTCTCTAGGCACTTGTTTCTGGGTTTAGCCCTTCATCAGTAGAGAGTAGAGAACAAAGAAAATTCATCTGGGGTTGCTGGAAATGCTCCAAAATCCTCTCAGGTCAATAACCACTCAGAGGAACACAGGTGCATCTCCAAAGCTCATCAGCTCACTGGCTCAAGGGAGCCTTTTAAACAGGAAGGGGTGTTCGGAGCACACTGCCTCACATCCCAGCACAGTTCGCCCCTTTGCATTCCTGGTAAATGCAGTTCACATTTAGCACTTACTTGAAAATGATCTGTAGTTTTTCACCAAAGTTGGTGCAGACATTTCTGTATATCTCTAGACATGTGTTTCTGGGTTTAGCCCTTCATTAGTAGAGAGTAGAGAACAAAGAAAATTAATCTGTGGTTGCTGGAAATGCTGGCAAAATCCTCTCAGGTCAAGTACCACTCACATGCACACCGGTGCATCTCCAAAGCTCATCAGCTCAGTGGATCAAGGGAGCCTTTTAAACAGGAAGGGGGGTTGGGAGCACACTGCCTCACATCCCAGCACAGTTCGCCCCTTTGCATCCTGGTAAATGCAGTTCACATTTAGCACTTACTTCAAAAGTATCTGTAGTTTTTCACCAAAGTTGTTGCAGACATTTCTGTATATCTCTAGACATGTGTTTCTGGGTTTAGCCCTTCATCAGTAGAGAGTAGAGAACAAAGAAAATTCATCTGTGGTTGCTGGAAATGCTGGCAAAATCCTCTCAGGTCAAGTACCACTCACAGGCACACAGGTGCATCTCCAAAGCTTGTCAGCTCACTGGCTAAAGGGAGCCTTTTAAACAGGAAGTGGGGTTGGGAGCACACTGCCTCATACCCCAGCACAGTTCGCCCCAGCGCTTACTTGAAAATTATCTGTAGTTTTTCACCAAAGTTGGTGTAGACATTGCTGTATATCTCTCAACACGTGTTTCTGGGTTTAGCCCTTCATCAGTAGAGAGTAGAGAACAAAGAAAATACATCTGGGGTTGCTGGAAATGCTACCAAATTACTCTCAGGTCAAGTACCGCTCACAGGCACACAGGTGCATCTCCAAAGCTTGTCAGTTCACTGGCTTAAGGGAGCCTTTTAAACAGGAAGTGGGGTTGGGAGCACACTGCCTCACAACCCAGCACAGTTTGCAACTTTGAATCCTGCTAAATGCAGTTCACAGTTTGCGCTTACTTTAAAATTATCTGTAGTTTTTCACCAAAATTGGTGCAGACTTTCATTAAAGTTGTAAGGGCTAAGCCCCTGTATTTCCAATGAAATCTAACCACCAGACAACAAGCATCTAGCATAGACCGTATATATATATATATATATATATATACATATATATTTATACATCAAAATTATTTTGTAACAGCCGCACACTCAGCCTTGGCCACGTGTATGTTTCAAAGCATTACAAACAACCCTATATACTCTGCAAGCATGACCATAGAAATAGGACTCAAGTTACTTCTCTCAAAAATACCATTTTTCATGCCCAAATATAAATACACAAATCAATCTAATCTAAATAGACAAAAAGGCTGAATAAATAGAAAATATATAAAATATACATCCCATTACAGTTATACAAAAATCACATCATATATACATATAATTAACATTAGAAGATCAGGGAATATTGATGTACTGATAAATAATACCCATATAAATACATCATGATTAAATACGTAGTCATATAAATATATAAATATATACATATAAACATGAGTATAAATATACATAAAAATCAGAACATGACTTCGACTCATATATATCCTAAAAATGATTCACTTAAATAGACTATTTTTCATGAGCATGTATGTAGTCAATATCATAATTCTAAAATCACTTCCCTATTTATCCAAGATATCCTATGTATACTGTATACTGTATACTGTAAAAATTCAAACCTTTCCTTACAGCCAAAGATCCCAATTATTGGATAACATAGATGTTACTCTTGAAGAAATAATTAGAATTAGTATCCTCTATGTAATCTTATACCTAATTTACATGGAAAGTACTTATCACTATTTCTATAAGGCCATTGTCCAACACCATGTGAAGAAAGCAATAATTAATTAACAAATCAGGAATCCATCCGGCCCCGTAATTCTAAAAGAACATAAATAAAATAAACACATTATGTTCAAAAATTACTGCAAAAAGGATAATAGATAGTAATGATAACCTAGCTACTCATAATGCCAAACCTAATAATCAAAACTACAAAATCATGATTCCTTATATCGTACCATTATTGTTATCTCCCTTTCTTTTTCTCCAATTATCAATTCTCAAATAAATGGGTATTTAATTCTTCACTGATATTTAATCCTTTCGGTATTTTAGTCTCAAGGTCCACAATATACCGGGATTCTTTCTTCCGTAAAGTCAATTCTCTATTGCCACCCCTATGATGTAATGGTACATGTTCAACACCATAATAGGACAACAGGGTGGAATCAGAGTTATGATTTTCCTGAAAATGTCTCGCTACCGGATAATGTGAATCTCTAGTTGTAATAGCACGCATATGTTCTAAAATGCGTTTTTTCACTGCATGTTTCGTACTTCCCACATACCTAAAATGGCAGGGACATTCCAATACATATATAGTGAAGGGAGTACTACATGTCAGGAACTGCTTAATATGTCTATTTATTCCTGATTTGCTTGTAGGATATTCCTTTCTAGACACACTATTCCGGCATGCTTTGCAATGGCCACATGGAAAAAATCCCTGCAGACTATGCTCTTTAGTTTGAGAGATAGGTGTAATGTCATTTGATCTCAATCTATCATAGAGATTGCGACCTCTTCTATAAGTAATAAGAGGCCACCTCTGAATCTCCTTACCAATAATGGGATCACATTTCAAAATATTCCAATGCTTCGAAATTATCTTTTTGATCTGTACATTGTCCTCATTAAAGGTTAAGACCAATCTAATATCCTCATTCTTTTAATTTTCTTTCTTCTCAGTATTGTCAAAAAGTGTCTGTATTCTTTCCACTTTCTTGATTTTATCTGTAGCCTTTTTGATTACCCAATCCGGGTAGCCCCTTTGTTTAAACCTCATAGTCATGTCTACCTGTTCTCTTTCAAAAATCTCATCTGTATTGCTAATCCTTTTCGCCCTTAACAATTCTCCATAAGGGATACTCCATTTAAGTTTGTCAGGATGTCCACTGGATGCATGCAGTAAGCTATTACCTGCTGTGGTTTTACGAAAGAGTTCAGTGTGAATCACCCTATCCTTAATCTTAATCCTTGTATCCAAAAAATCAATCGAAGAGCAGCTAATATTGTATGTCAGCCTAATATTGCACTCATTCTCATTAAGTTTCTCAACGAAGCACTTTGCTTCATTCTCAGAACCTTTCCAAATTATAAAAAGGTCATCACTATATCTGAGCCATAATATGGCCTGATTGGTTTCTGGATATTTTTCTTCATCTTTAAAAATCCCTTCTTCCCATAGGCCCATAAATAAACAGGCAAAACTGGGAGCAAAGCAAGTTCCCATAGCAGTTCCGAGAATCTGTTTATACAGCTTGCCATTGAATAGAAAAATGTTGTTCATCAAACAATATTTTATCATCTCAATTAGCATATCAGTATGTGCCAAATATCTTAAGGATCTAGTCTGCAAAAAATGTCTACATGCTTGTATGCCTTTCTCATGGTCAATAATCGTATATATTGAATTCACATCTAAGGTAACGAGTAGGAAATCATCTTCCCAGGTAAGAGGTTTATTTTGCTTTATTTTTACTTTTTCTTTTGCACAGTTAGATTCAGCAATAAGGTAATCATCATGGAGGATGATATTGATAACCAGCGAAAAATGGCTGCTCAAGCCCTATTTTCTAAGACTGCTATAAGAGGAAAATTGCCTGGAAGTGATGCAGGTCGCAATAATGATTTAAATACATTATTATATAAATTGGAGAAAATGTGTAAACAAGAAATATCGAAATGGTGGGAAGCTACCTCTTTACAGAATTATATTGACCAGGATATGGTGCCGAGAGGATTGAGAATTTTTATCACACCAGCATATGAAACATCTAATCCTGAAATGCTGAAAGAATGGGCAGAGAATTCGGCAGCAAACTCTAAACACATGCTTGAGATTTTGGTGAAATATGTTTGGCGCGACAGGGAAGTTCTATTAATGGATATTAAAAAAATGAAGGAAGATTTTGCTTTGAGACCTGAAAAAGAGGTGATTGCTGGTTTCTATGAAACAATGAAGATAAAATTGAAAAAATATGAAGATGACATAAAAGCAAAAAAACAACAAAAACTCCATAGGGACATAGGGGATTACGAAAGTGGGAGAATCTTGACTTTTAGCAGGAAATATGATCATCTGTACAGATCTGGGTCAAGTCATCCCACACCTATGGGCCAACCATCTACTTCTGAAAGTGAACTGGAGAGTATGAGAGAGACTGATTCTTTGAGTTCAACTGATAGTGAAATTTCCAATATTGAAATTACCAACAAACCGGCTACTTTTTTAGACGAATATCGCCTGCTACGACATGGCAGGAAAGTTTCATACAAACAGAAAGGAGAGAATCAGAATCACAGAGGCAGACCAAGGGGCCGAAGAGGAAGACAAGCCGGAATCAAAAGAGGAGAGAGAGACTTAGAAACCGTATTAAGAAAAGATCGAAATTCGGAGCAAGTGGGAAAAATAACAAAAGGCTCTGAGCCATTGATATAATGGATAGCGAAACGGTGAATAAGACTATTGTTAACCTATCAGATCATCATCTAACAGAGGATGATAAGAAAACATTATGTCTAGGTCTTTCTTTCTGTCCTACAGCACGTTTTACCTATGCTGAAACTCGTATAGATCTGTTTAAATTTATAAGGAAATTGAAACTAAAGAAATGGTTTAAATTGAAAGGAAATGTCGTTAATTGCTCTGACACTTGCAGAAGTACAGGTAGTGATGAACATATCTTATCTATTGGTGATGTTGATATGTTGCTAACTCTTCATGAATTAGAACAAGATCAACCGGTACAGACTAATGAAAAAGATCTATATCAAATTTTAGATGAGTTGGACATTATATATGATGCGGCAGCTCCATCTGGTTTTAAAACCCAAGTCTACATTTTTCCCTAATATGAACCATGACAATATTGACACTTTCTATGATATGGCAGTCCAAAGTTTGACACATTTTCGACATCGTTCATGGTTCAAACCTAGATGCAGTAACAACATGACATATAGTCAAAGTGAAACTATTAGATTGTTAGCAGAGGACAGTGATACTATCATCTGCCCTGCGGATAAGGGAGGAAATATAGTGCTTTGGAAAAAACAAAGTTATATCGATGAGGTCATGCGTCAATTGAGTAATTCCCAATTCTATATGGTTGTAACCAAAGATATATATATATGAACAGTGTTACGGGAATTTGGGACCTTTTGATAGAATGGAAGGCTAAAGGTCTTTTCGTATGGGAAGAGTATTGTTTTTTGAAAAGGGATTATCCTAAGTTACCTATTCTATATATTCTTCCCAAAATCCATAAAGACAGAGATAATCCTCCTGAGCGACCAATTGTCTCCTCATGTGGAAATGCGCTAGAGAATGTATCTAAATATGTAGACTTTTTCTTGAGGGAATTTGTTATGAACTTACCCTCTTATGTTCGCGACACTAAAGATTTCCTAGGCAAACTAGAAGGTATTACCTGGGAAGATGATTTCTTACTTGTTACCTTAGATGTGAATTCATTATATACGATTATTGACCATGAGAAAGGCATACAAGCATGTAGACATTTTTTGCAGACTAGATCCTTAAGATATTTGGCACATACTGATATGCTAATTGAGATGATAAGATATTGTTTGATGAATAACATTTTTCTATTCAATGGCAAGCTGTATAAACAGATTCTCGGAACTGCTATGGGAACTTGCTTTGCTCCCAGTTTTGCCTGTTTATTTATGGGCCTATGGGAAGAAGGGATTTTTAAAGATGAAGAAAAATATCCAGAAACCAATCAGGCCATATTATGGCTCAGATATATTGATGACCTTTTTATAATTTGGAAAGGTTCTGAGAATGAAGCAAAGTGCTTCGTTGAGAAACTTAATGAGAATGAGTGCAATATTAGGCTGACATACAATATTAGCTGCTCTTCGATTGACTTTTTGGATACAAGGATTATGATTAAGGATAGGGTGATTCACACTGAACTCTTTCGTAAAACCACAGCAGGTAATAGCTTACTGCATGCAACCAGTGGGCATCCTGACAAACTTAAATGGAGAATGCCTTATGGAGAATTGTTAAGGGCGAAAAGGATTAGCAATACAGATGAGATTTTTGAAAGAGAACAGGTAGACATGACTATGAGGTTTAAACAAAGGGGCTACCCGGATTGGGTAATCAAAAAGGCTACAGATAAAATCAAGAAAGTGGAAAGAATACAGACACTTTTTGACAATACTGAGAAGAAAGAAAATGAAAAGAATGAGGATATTAGATTGGTCTTAACCTTTAATGAGGACAATGTACAGATCAAAAAGATAATTTTGAAGCATTGGAATATTTTGAAATGCGATCCCATTATTGGTAAGGAGATTCAGAGGTGGCCTCTTATTACTTATAGAAGAGGTCGCAATCTCTATGATAGATTGAGATCAAATGACATTACACCTATCTCTCAAACTAAAGAGCATAGTCTGCAGGGATTTTTTCCATGTGGCCATTGCAAAGCATGCCAGAATAGTGTGTCTAGAAAGGAATATCCTACAAGCAAATCAGGAATAAATAGACATATTAAGCTGTTCCTGACATATAGTACTCCGTTCACTATATATGTATTGGAATGTCCCTGCCATTTTAGGTATGTGGGAAGTACGAAACATGCAGTGAAAAAACGCATTTTAGAACATATGTGTGCTATTACAATTAGAGATTCACATTATCCGGTAGTAGACATTTTCAGGAAAATCATAACTCTGATTCCACCCTGTTGTCCTATTATGGTGTTGAACATGTACCATTACATCATAGGGGTGGCAATAGAGAATTGACTTTACGGAAGAAAGAATCCCGGTATATTGTGGACCTTGAGACTAAAATACCGAAAGGATTAAATATCAGTGAAGAATTAAATACCCATTTATTTGAGAATTGATAATTGGAGAAAAAGAAAGGGAGATAACAATAATGGTACGATATAAGGAATCATGATTTTGTAGTTTTGATTATTAGGTTTGGCATTATGAGTAGCTAGGTTATCATTACTATCTATTATCCTTTTTGCAGTAATTTTTGAACATAATGTGTTTATTTTATTTATGTTCTTTTAGAATTACGGGGTCCGGATGGATTCCTGATTTGTTAATTCATTATTGCTTTCTTCACATGGTGTTGGACAATGGCCTTATAGAAATAGTGATAAGTACTTTCCATGTAAATTAGGTATAAGATTACATAGAGGATACTAATTCTAATTATTTCTTCAAGAGTAACATCTATGTTATCCAATAATTGGGATCTTTGGCTGCAAGGAAAGGTTTGAATTTTTACAGTATACAGTATACAGTATACATAGGATATCTTGGATAAATAGGGAAGTGATTTTAGAATTATGATATTGACTACATACATGCTCATGAAAAATAGTCTATTTAAGTGAATCATTTTTAGGATATATATGAGTCGAAGTAATGTTCTGATTTTTATGTATATTTATACTCATGTTTATATGTATATATTTATATTTATATATTTATATGACTACGTATTTAATCATGATGTATTTATATGGGTATTATTTATCAGTACATCAATATTCCCTGATCTTCTAATGTTAATTATATGTATATATGATGTGATTTTTGTATAACTGTAATGGGATGTATATTTTATATATTTTCTATTTATTCAGCCTTTGTGTCTATTTAGATTAGATTGACTTGTGTATTTATATTTGGGCATGAAAAATTGTATTTTTGAGAGAAGTAACTTGAGTCCTATTTCTATGGTCATGCTTGCAGAGTATATAGGGTTGTTTGTAATGCTTTGAAACATACACGTGACCAAGACTGCTAGTCAGCCGAAACGCGTAGTGTTAAATAAACTATCTCTATTTGACTTCCTGAGTGTGCGGTTGTTACAAAATAATTTTGATGTTTAAATAAGATTAACCGGAGTGCTCTGCCGGTTTATTACCGCACCACCCCTCTGGGGCCGCTTGGAGCTCTTTTTTTTAGCACAATTGTCGAAGAAAATATACATATATATATATATACACATATGATGCAAACAAGGGTTGTCCTCTATGAAAGTGCACTCCCAACAGGTTATGTATTAGGGAATATGGCAAAGCCAGCAATTTACAGTGAATTCTTTCGACATTTTCATTTTCATTTTCATTTTAATTACTCCTGGCCTTATATATTCATTCGTCTGTGGGCACAAGTTTCTGGGTCGTTCCCTTCATCAGCAGAGAAATGTCGTCTGTAGTGTCTCACCTCTGTTTTTATTATTTCGCTGGACATGTCTTGAATGCTTTCAGCACTGGCTGCACCTACTACTGTATATATATGTGTGCATATATATATATATATATATATATATATATATATATATGTATATATATATATATATATATATATATATATATATATATATATATCACATGTTAATTTAGTTCCTATTAAAGCACAGCACTAGATATGTATAAGAATTCATTACTTCCACCTCTTGTGTGTACAGGTACCATTTAAAGTTATTCACTTTTTCCCCAAAGATCAGCAGCTTAGTTTTCTCCAGATTAATTATTAGCGAATTCTACATTCTGTATGGTGTCAGAGAGTCTAGTTTTCTCCGCAAGCTCATGGGGTGTATCCTGCAGAACCACACCACCGCATATGGCAGACAAGGATATGCTGATCGCCATCTTTGGGAGAAAATAGGATATGTTGATTAACAACTTTGGGGTAAAATTAATTTGTTAGAGCTAAGGCCATCGGAAGGTCCGCTAAGAATAAACTAAAAAGCAAGGGGGCTAAGACTCACCATTGTTAAAGGCCATTCTGAATTGGGATTTTTTGTGAGAATCTACCAGATGTGTTGAGCTTAATTTGTGCCCAGTTATCCATATGTAATGCTTGTAATGCACTAAGGAGGTCAGCCGGGAGCATGCAGGGGTCGAATTTCCCACATAGGAGATCCATGTCTACTGTGGCAAAGGCTGTCAGAGAATCAATAAAACAACAACAAAGCCTTTGGTTCGCTTCCAGGGCGTTCTGAATAGAGAGATAAACAATGGTCTATGGGCAGAGTGACCCTCCCAAAATCCTCCTTGCTTAATCGTTATGATCTTATGTTCATATGCCCATTCATCCAGCTGTGACAATAAAGTTTTAGAGAACACTTTCTCTGAGGTGTCCGGAAGGCTAAGTCTATAATGAGAGAGGACTGAACAATTCCCCTTTCTTAAGATGAGTTTCGCTATTGAGCCCCTCCATGAAGGAGGATAGTGGCCCATTGAGGCTAAGCAGCAGAACAGGGGTGAATAAACCCTTGCACATCAGTCACTATTGGACTTAGTTAACATTGCTGGGATATTATCAGGGCCCAGAGCTCTTGATGGCTTAATCTGATCAATTACTGCCCTTACCTTTTTTACTGAAACTGAGGTGGGGGCAAATTCTTATCAGGAGTACATTTAAAACCGGATTAGATAGGAAGGCTACCATTCGGGTCATCCAAGTACGCTGCCCAGGTATCCTCAGCATTCATACATGTTAAGGTTCCCCCGTGAGGGCCACAAGATTAATTCACTTTCATCCAGAATTCTCTTTGGTCCCCTAATGGAATAACCTTCAGCATATCGGCCCACTTTTTCGTAGTTTGAATTTTGCTCTAGGCAAGACTGCTAGTTTAAGGATGACAGTACTTATGTTTGTAGGCGACTATGCCAGTCCTACAAGAAGTCGCAACTGTCGTCCCAACCCTTCTGACTCACAAGCAGCACCTCACCAAAAACCCAAAACAGTAAAAGGTAGTTAGTGGCAGCCTTTACGCATGGACTCAAGAGTGTGAAATCTCAGGGAGTCTCATGGTTAATCGGAGATTACCCCTTTCTCACATAAACACCATGTCTCAATCAAACACATGCAATGAAGAAGATGCAGTGAAGTTTCAACAGGTTTTATTTAGCAATTTAGCAAAACTGGAATCTGCGATAAGTTGCATGGGCTGCAATGATTAGGATAATGAACAGTGCAAGAAAAAGAATGGTAAAGACAAGAGTCATTAACACAAAGACCCCCACCATCTTGCAATAACATGTAATGACATAAAGTATGAGATATGTCCTAATACTCTAGCATTATGAGCCTAACCCTTGACCTAAAAGAGAGCTAGGTATGTTAAACCTAATCTGCCAATGCCATGTCCATGAGAAGAGCCCCCAACCCTTGTTACATTAGAATGAGGTCTCTAGCTCAGACTCCATAGGGACACGAAGACTGGGTCAGCGTCAAGGCAATGTGTAGCATCGATAGCAGCGATGGCATCTGGTTGGAATCCCTCTGACTGTCTGTTTAAGTGAGGAGTATTTGTACAGATCTGCTTGGACCCCCTATGTAGGTCTGTTCCCAAAAAATAGATAATAAGACATGCTTGGGATGGTAATCTATATAAACAATTCCCTTGAACGCATGAAGAGGGAAATTACCTAATGTGAACACCTACAGTTTGTTTATCTTTGTCACTTGATATTGACGCCGTAGCGCGGTGGCACAGATAACATAAAACTAAAACATAGGCCTTAACTAAAACAAGGCAGCCATCTTAAAAGATATAATTAAATAAATGTGGTAAAACAGAGCAAGCTTAGCAGGGTAAAAGTCACTAGGTGACGGGGCACAAGTATGCAAGCCAAAGGCAAGGCTAACTCCTGTGTCCCATTAAAACAAACTAGGATTCACTACAACTTACTATTGTAGAAAATCCCTTTTTCTCTTTAAACAAATGGCTGTATTGACACTTAAGCCTGCCCTGTTCCTGTTTGAAATCACCTACAGGATGCAACTTAACTTGTTTGGCTGTATTCCTCACCAGGCTTTTGAGTTGCTGACAGGCGGACTCAAACCAATGTTCCCTTTAACATGGCAAGTACCTGTGAACCACTATTTTTGACAAATGCAGTTGAACACATTAGCCAAGATCTCATTGAACCACATAGTTCTGTTCTTTTGGCTCAAAGAGAAAACCTCAGTGTTTTCTGTTAATTGATATGCTGCTAAAAGCTGAAGGTGGGCTGTGTTGATGTGAGTTGTGAGCCTCCGTGGGAAAGATACCCCCAGAAGCAGCACCTTCTCCATTGCCGTGGGCTTGTGAAAATATAAAAAACAGCTCATGTGACCCAGTGACCACTTACCCCATATTTGTTTGCTTTAAATTCTAAAAAGAGACCAAACTGACTGGCTGCAGTGAACATACACTCAATTGGTCCCTGGAGGTGGCCCTGTTGTAATGTTGCAGCTGCTGACATGTCATTTTGAAAAAGACCACTCAGACATACCACCCCAGTGTCCACCAGCCATTGGCTCAAAACTTTAGTCTGCCGCTTTATTGAACCGAATGGAAAAGAGGCTAGAGGAATATTGGAACAGTCCAGTATGTCTTCAGTTTGAGTGTCTGCTTTGTCGGGATACAAACGAGCCTGGGAATCCCAACCATTATTATATTTTCTTCTGGATTTCTATATATTTTCCCCAGGATTTCCTGAAAAAGATGATCAAAAGACTCGAGTCAATCATTAATTCCACGATACACTTCTCTATGGATGTATACATTTATTAATATAAAACACTCACACACATTATTGTTTAATCCAAGTTCTACCTCAGAGAGCTGCATGCCATTACACAGATTAATAACTTCCAATGGTGTTTTAATTCTCTTGGTAGACATTAGGGATAATACCCCTGCTGAGGCTCAATCCTTTCCTTTTTCAAAAGGCCAGGGCACTTGTATGAAATAAGATAAGAGTCTGAGCAGCTAGGTTCTTGGTCTTCGGAGAATCAATATATAATCCAACCAGAGTTAAAGTTCAGTGTCTTTATTCTTGTGTGAGGTTTTCATACATGTTCATCACATCAGAAAGATTCCATATGTGGTCATCACAACAACATCCAACAGCCAACACGTGTTTCGTCTCCGAGAAATTAATCTCATTGACTTCCTCAGGGCTGTAAGAAACATAATAATGAGCTTGGTCATAATCTGTAGTTATACATGATTATGGAAAATTAATACCTGGCACTAAAATCGTGGCCAAGTCCTTCACCAGTATCGCGTGAGTGTCTAAAATCATCAAGTGACATTACCATATGGAGCCACAGAGAAAAAACTGTGATTACAGTCTACCACAAGTGATAAACTTGTTATTATTATAAATATCACTAAAAGTTTGATGTGCACGTGAAACGAAGTAGAAATTGAGAATTAGAAATAGGGATAAAGACTCCCACTAGATATGTGGCGATGAGAAACGGAAACTAAGGTTGAGAAATGTACCCTTAATGACAGGGTGTCATTAGGAAAAAAGGAAACAGAAAGGCGTCATAACACCTAGGAAATTGGTGAGTGAGTGTGCTAAATGAAGCATTCGCAAGTGTGTCTGAATAAAGAAAAACTTACCAAAGTATAAGTAAGGTGTTAACATGAATAAATGGCTTATCCTAATCAAGTAAAACTCTTCAAGATAATGTACGATCTGAAATAAAATGATTGTAAGTCATTAGGAGGAAGATAATGAGTAAGCTGAATTTAAAAGGAACTAACAAAAGGACTATCACGTACCAATAGAGAAAGAGTAGTGGGAATCACGTGACGGGGGCAAAACACTATTATCCCGAGTCTTCGTGACGGAGTACTCATAAGTCAGCACGTATGGATCCAAAATCTTTCACGGTGCGATCTAGAAGAGAAGATCGCTATACTAAGGAAGTAGTGACAAGCATAAGCAATATGGCATAATTCTAAAAGTAAAAGGTCACGTACATATAAACAAAACAGTTCTTTTGGGTAAATTCTTGTGTTAGGGGCACTGTGTCTTGCTCCCCGATAATTAAGCTGGCGTGTATGTAGAGAAAAAGGACGTGTAAGCCCTCCGTCTCATCTAAAACCGATGTAACAAAGATTATAATCATATGTTGCTTCTAAGTTGAACAACCAGACTCAGCCCCCTCAAAATAAAGTGCAAAATACATAAGTTAACATTAATGTCACCTACCTAGAAGTATAAGGTATAGAAGGGACACAGAGTAAGGTCTCAGGAGTGTGTGTGAAACTCCTCGGCATGACGGGCAGTATGTTTGTTTGGTCCTTCTTTTATTCGATGATGAGAATCATCGGCTGGTCCAAAATAGAAAAAGGACAGAGTGTTGAAAGAAAAAGTGGGCGCCATCTTGGAGTGTGAAAGGCACAACTAAAAGACAGTGTCCAACTGGGTGGATGAAATTGCTAAGCATTATCTAATGCGAATAATCTTAGGCGCTTACACAAATTGATAGAAAGACAGCCGATGATTCTCATCATCGAATAAAAGAAGGACCAAACAAACATACGTCCTTTTTCTCTACATACACACCAGCTTAATTATCGGGGAGCAAGACACAGCGCCCCAACACAAGAATTTACCCAAAAGAACTGTTTTGTTTATAGATACGTGACCTTTTACTTTTAGAATTATGCCATATTGCTTATGCTAGTCACTACTTCCTTAGTAAAGCGATCTTCTCTTCTAGATCGCACCGTAAAAGATTTTGGATCCATACGTGCTGACTTATGAGTACTCCCTCACGAAGACTCGGGGATAATAGTGTTTTGCCCCCGTCACGTGATTCCCACTACTCTTTCTCTATTGGTACGTGATAGTCCTTTTGTTAGTTCCTTTTAGATTCAGCTTACTCATTATCTTCCTCCTAATGATTTACAATCATTTTATTTCAAATCGTACATTATCTTGAAGAGTTTTACTTGATTAGGATAAGCCATTTATTCATGTTAACACCTTACTTATAGTTTGGTAAGTTTTTCTTTATTCAGACACACTTGCAATGCTTAATTTAGCACACTCACTCACCAATTTCCTAGGTGTTATGACGCCTTTCTGTTTCCTTTTTTCCTAATTACACCCTGTCATTAAGAGTTAATTTCTCAACCTTAGTTTCCGTTTCTCATCGCCACATATCTAGTGGGAGTCTCTATCCCTATTTCTAATTCTCAATTTCTACTTTGTTTCCCGTGCACATCAAACTTTTGGTGATATTTATAATAATAACAAGTTTATCACTTGTGGTAGACTGTAATCACAGTTTTTTCTCTGTGGCTCTGTTTGGTAATGTCACTTGATGATTTTAGACACTCACGCGATACTGGTGAAGGACTTGGCCACGATTTTAGTGCCAGGTATTAATTTTCCATAACCATGTATAACTACAGATTATGACAAAGCTCAATAATATGTTTCTTACAGCCCTGAGGAAGTCAATGAGATTAATTTCTCGGAGATGAAAAACGTGTTGGCTGTTGGATGTTGTTGTGATGACCACATATGGAATCTTCCTGATGTGATGAACATGTATGAAAACCTCGCACAAGAATAAAGACACTGAACTTTAACTCTGCTTGGATTATATATTGATTATCCGAATACCAAGAACCTAACTGCACAGACTTCTATCTTATTTCATACGAGTGCCCTGGCCTTTTGAATCAGTTTGTTTTTTCCTATTGGGGAAACACTGGAGGTGCTGGGAGGACCCTCCGTTTGGGAGCACCGTATTTACTATCTATTGTTAAAGAAATGTTTTAGTGATATTCTGTTAGCGCCTATCCCTATAATTTTCCCCCCTTTTCTTCACAACTTTTGAGTTTCTGTATAGAGGCAGGCTGCTCCAGACACCGATTAGTACCTTAAAGTTGTTTTTCTTACTCACTAATTACATCATGGATCGAGAGAGATTAGCAGCTGATCTCTTTAGTAATCTAGAATCAACTGGTTACCTACCTCGAAGTAATGTAGTTAGCGCCCATAAGGTCACAATAGGTCTAAGAGATAAATTAATTAAATTAGAAAAGTTAAAAAAAACAGGAGGTTTCCAGATGGTGGGGCGGAGCTACACTCAAACAATATATCAAACTAAAAAGAATACCAAGGGGGCTGAGATCGCATATCTTTCCTACTTTCAATGATTTAGAACAAGATCTTTTGGATTGCTGGGAACAAGAACTAATTTCCAGCTCATTTAAACTGATAAACATTTTGATAGAAAATGCAGACAGAAAGGTATCAAAATTACAGGCAGAAATTGCCACCCTAGAGGCAGAAATTCATAGTCTGAATTTAGAAGCAGCAACTACAAAAAACTATGCAATTCTAAATGAAATTATCAACCAACACCAGAATGAGGTTACACAAAGGAAAGCTTGCAAACTCAAACAAGATGAAATTGACTATAAAAATGGTAGAGTATTCACCTTTTCCCAAAAATACGACCACTTAATCCAAAGAGGGGAACCAATATGAACAGAGGAGATGGGCTCACAATCTTCACTTAGTGTCACTTCAGTGAGTAATAATGAATCAACTACTAGTAGTAACATAACAAGACACAATTGAACATTGCAACACGGAACCCCTTCTTTTTTAGCAGAGGTTCAGAGGATCAGACAGGGGCATTGGGAGACAAACCGACGGAAAGAAATACCTGTAAAACAAGGAGGGGCAGGAGAGGAGGGAAGCTTAGAAACAAGAAAAGGGATGCAGACCAGATCACGAAACAAGTAGTCTCAGAAAATCTGACCAAGGATACGATCAGCGTCAAGAATTTATCAGATTTACCACTAACACCCCACGATTTTTCACTTTTGAGCAAAGGCCTAGGGTTTTGCCCTGATAATGTTGGTGACTTTCAAAATACGAAAATAGATTTTTACAAGTTTATTAGGCGCCTCAAAATTAAGAATTTTTTTTCCACTCAGACTGAGACTAGAACTGGGGACATGCTTCAGGACATAAATAAAGATTATCATCCTCTCTCAATTCAAGATGTACATGACACTGCAACACTTTTATCAATTACAGACTATGAACAGAATCCCACTACAGTCCTACAGATACTTACTGAACTAGATATTCCTGTCGATACATTGGGTTGTGGTCTGAGGTCGAAATCCAAGTGGACACCTAATCTTGCCAGTGACAATTGTATTGACACCTTTTACAAATTAGTTTGGCAGGATTTGAATGCTTCTGGAATTAAAAATAGAAAACGGCGCCGTTCCTTTTCTAGCAATTTGAATTTTGAAGAAGGAAGGGCTTTGAGACATCTACAAACACACAAGGATATAACTATCAAGGAGGCTGACAATGGGGGAAATATAGTAATTATGAATACGAAAGACTATGATCAAGAAATATATGGTCAATTAGCAGATGACACTTGCTATGAAAAAATTACTTCAGATCCCGTACCAGCTCTAACTAATGAAATCAACAAATTCCTTAGGAAGTGTTTTGATGAACACTTAATTAATGAGGATGAATACACTTACCTACGTGTCTTTAGACCAAGACACCCATGCCTGTATACTTTACCAAAGATACACAAAAATCCACATCGTCCCCCAGGTAGACCAATAGTTTCGGGGATGGGTGGTCCCACTGAAAGAATCTCTGAATATGTGGATATTTTTTTACAAACCTATGTGACAAATCTTCCTTCATACATTAAAGACACCAAACACATCTTAAGTATCCCCACTGATATCAATGGGGAACCAGGGATGACTCTTGTTACCCTGAATGTGACTTCCCTCTACACTAGCATCAGACATACCTTAGGACTACAGGCTGTACGTCATTTTCTTAATAACAGAACAGCTAGCCTATATAACCACACCATGATGCTGCTAAAGATGATTGACATTATTTTGAACACTAACTTCTTCCTATTTAAAAAAGAATGGTTTCGTCAGAAACGTGGTGTTGCTATGGGATCCAGATTTTCACTAGCTTACGCCAACCTCTTCATGGGTTATTTTGAACATAACATGATCTGGAGTTCGAAAGGGAACACATGGAACATGGACATATTATTTTGGGGTCGCTCCATTGATGACTGTATTATGATCTGGACGGGGTGCATACCCAAACTGAACAGTTTTATAGAATACCTTAAATCTAATGACCGCAACATTGCTTTTACTTGGGAGCACAGTAATAAGAGTATTCCCTTTCTTGATGTTGAATTATTCATCCACAATAACAAAATCGAAAGCCATCTTTATAGAAAAAGCACGGCATGCAATGCAATACTACATGCAACAAGCTCACATCCCAGGCATCAGATTGATGCGATTCCGTTTGGTGAAATGGTCCTGGCTAGACGCAACTGTAGCTTGGACACTGATTTCTTTGAATGCATCAATGATATGGAGCACAGATTTAAGCAACGGGGATACAAACCATGTATTCTTAAGCAAGTTCGTAATAGGATTTTAAACATTTCAAGAAGTGACACTCTCAAACAAAAATCTAGAACATTTAATAGTAACATTCATTGTGTAGCTGACTATTCACAAGCCACCTCAATACTACGCAAATGTATGACAAGGCATTGGCCGATATTACGAGCGTATACAACTCTAAGAAGTTTTATTTCAGATACTCCACTTCTTACATTCCGTCGTGGCAGAACTCTTAAGAATACATTATGTCCGAGCTACCCTAGTAAACAACACCACGAAGATTGGCTCACTAGCCGCAATAAGGGATTCTATAAATGTGGGCAATGTGGAATGTGTAGATGGGCATGAACGGGGATCTCTACCTTTCATAATCAGATTGGTGATCGATTTCCCATCACCTCTCACATTACATGTAACAGCAATTACGTAATTTACATGATCATTTGCAAGTGCAGCAAATACTATGTAGGCAGCACTATCAGATCCCTCAAAATAAGAATGAGCGAACACTATCGAGCAGTGAGACAAAATGACAGTTGGTAGTATCCTGTGGCAATACACATCAATCAATGCCCGGCCCAGGGCCTAACCAAAAGCTTTGAATTTTATGGGTTTGAGAATATATCCAAAGACCCACGAGGAGGGAATAGAGAATTACACCTTAGAAGACGTGAATGTACTGGATCCTCAAATTAAGAGCAGTGGAGGAAGGTCTTAACACAAATTATGAAATGGAGTACTTCCTAGGTGATTAATTTTACTATCATAATAACGTATAATTTGTACACTGTATGTCCAAGTATGAATTTAATCATTACTGTCAAACTCTATCAACATAGTATACAACTCTACCTAATATGGAAGAATGAGCCCATTTCAATTCTGGTGCTAAGATGGTGAACTCTGTTCAAATGTGAAGTGTTACTATTATTACAGTATTTACATTACATATGAATTCACACTTTATTGGTAAGTATCACCAATCTTTGATGATCACGTAAAACGAATATTAAGACCGATGACTACTTAGGATTACTTGGCTGATTACACTTTGTTTTTACTATTTTGTATCATCTCTTATTCTCGGGACCCTTCGAACAAATTACTTCTAAGTTACATTATTCTCCTCATCGATTAAAAGAAGGACCAAATAAACATACTGCCCGTCATGCCGAAGAATTTTATACACACTCCTGAGACCTTACTCTGTGTCGTGTGACACCTTATTCGGTGTCTTTCTATCAATTTTGTAAGCACCTAAGATTATTCGCATTAGATAATGCTTAGCAATTTCATCCACCCAGTTGGACACTGTCTTTTAGTTGTGTCTTTCACACTCCAAGATGGCGCCCACTTTTTCTTTCAACACTCTGTCCTTTTTCTATTTCGGACCGGCCGATGATTCTCATCATCGAATAAAAGAAGGACCTAACAAACATACTGCCCGTCATGCCGAGGAGTTTCACACTCACTCCTGAGACCTTACTCTGTGTCTCGTCTATACCTTATACTTCTAGGTAGGTGACATTAATGTTAACTTATGTATTTTGCACTTTATTTTGAGGGGGCTGAGTCTGGTTGCTCAACTTAGAAGCAACATATGATTATAATCTTTGTTACATCGGTTTTAGATGAGATGGAGGGCTTACACGTCCTTTTTCTCTACATACATGCCAGCTTAATTATCAGGGAGCAAGACACAGCGCCCCCAACACAAGAATTTACCCAAAAGAACTGTTTTGTTTATAGGTACGTGAACTTTTACTTTTAGAATTATGCCATATTGCTTATGCTTGTCACTACTTCCTTAGTATAGCAATCTTCTCTTCTAGATCGCACCGTAAAAGATTTTGGATCCATATGTGCTGACTTATGAGTACTCCCTCACGAAGACTCGGGGATAATAGTGTTTTGCCCCCGTCACGTGATTCCCACTACTCTTTCTCTATTGGTACGTAATAGACCTTTTGTTAGTTCCTTTTAAATTCAGCTTACTCATTATCTTCCTCCTAATGACTTACAATCATTTTATTTCAGATCGTACATTATCTTGAAGAGTTTTACTTGATTAGGATAAGCCATTTATTCATGTTAACACCTTACTTATACTTTGGTACGTTTTTCTTTATTCAAACACACTTGCGAATGCTTAATTTAGCACACTCACTCACCAATTTCCTAGGTGTTATGACGCCTTTCTGTTTCCTTTTTTCCTAATGACACCCTGTCATTAAGAGTACATTTCTCAACCTTAGTTTCCGTTTCTCATTGCCACATATCTAGTAGGAGTCTTTATCCCTATTTCTAATTCTCAATTTCTACTTCGTTTCACATGCACATCAAACTTTTGGTGATATTTATAATAATAACAAGTTTATCACTTGTGGTAGACTGTAATCACAGTTTTTTCTCTGTGGCTCCGTTTGGTAATGTCACTTGATGATTTTAGACACTCATGCGATACTGGTGAAGGACTTGGCCATGATTTTAGTGCCAGGTATTAATTTTCCATAATCATGTATAACTACAGATTATGACCAAGCTCATTATTATGTTTCTTACAGCCCTGAGGAAGTCAATGAGATTAATTTCTCGGAGACGAAACACGTGTTGGCTGTTGGATGTTGTTGTGATGACCACATATGGAATCTTTCTGATGTGATGAACATGTATGAAAACCTCGCACAAGAATAAAGACACTGAACATTAACTCTGCTTGGATTATATATTGATTCTCCGAAGAATAAGAACCTAACTGCACAGACTCTTATCTTATTTCATACGAGTGCCCTGGCCTTTTGAATCAGTTTGGTTTTTCCTATTGGGGAAACACTGGAGGTGTTGGGAGGACCGTCCGTTCGGGAGCACCGTATTTACTATCTATTGTTAAAGACATTTTTTAGTGATATTCTGTTAGACCCTATCCCTATAATTTTCCCCCCTTTTCTTCACAACTTTTGAGTTTCTGTATATAGGCAGGCTGCTCCAGACACCGATTAGTACCTTAAAGTTGTTTTTCTTACTCACTAATTACATCATGGATCGAGAGAGATTAGCAGCTGATCTCTTTAGTAACCTAGAATCAACTGGTAACCTACCTCAAAGTAATGTAGTTAGCGCCCATTAGGTCGCAATAGGTCTAAGAGATAAATTCATTAAATTAGAAAAGTTAAAAAAAACAGGAGGTTTCCAGATGGTGGGACGGAGCTACACTCAAACAATATATCAAACTAAAAAGAATACCAAGGGGGCTGAGATCGCATATCTTTCCTACTTTCGACGATTTAGAACAAGATCTATTGGATTGCTGGGAACAAGAACTAATTTCCAGCTCATTTAAACTGATAAACATTTTGATAGAAAATGCAGACAGAAAGGTATCAAAATTACAGGCAGAAATTGCCACCCTAGAGGCAGAAATTCATAGTCTGAATTTAGAAGCAGCAACTACAAAAAACGAATTTTCCCCCTTTTCTTCACAACTTTTCAATCCTTTCCTTGTTTGGAGCCTGACCCAGCACAACGTATCTGGAACTGCTGCACCAGAAAATGGCCCATCACAATCGAACCGGATGCATTGCCGCCATTACGTGGAGATTTCCAGCGCAACACTCCAACTGCTTGGGGATCAATGATGCATCTCATGCTGCGACAAGGATACTGTCGCTCAGCGGGACCTGTATAGATCTTGAACACTGAACTCTTGACTTTGTCCCGACCAGAGCGACTAGCTACCCCAATAGGCGCATCTTGCTTGTAACTCTACTTGCAGCTTTAATTTTTAAAAAAATCACTTCTTGACTTCTATTTATTGGATTTTGTTGTTTTGATCTTGTTGTGTTCATTAAAGTCATCTTGATTTTTCTTGGTGTTGATTATTTTTGTGTGGTGTTTTTACTGTTTTACTATTGGAAGAGTTGCACAATTACTTTACACATTGCCTCTTAAGTTAAGCATGACTGCTCTGTGCCAGGGTACCAGAGGGTGAGCACATGTTAACTTTTAGTATGTTTCTGACTTAACTCTGACTAGAATTTTGGTTCTTATTTGACAGAGTGCATACCTCTGCCAACCAGAAACCGAATTTCTAACAATAAGCTTTTTTGTTTGTCAGGAGGATAGCAATTCCTTTTGAGACCACATTGTTTATTTGCAGCCTCATTAGAGAATTTGTGATTGATTATTATGCCCCGACTTTTTGCTGCCAAGTTAGGTATAGGGAATGATCACATTTCCTTTGCCCAGTAGCGCTCTGACCGGATTTCTCAGTGAGCATTGAAGACAACAACTTCAGTCTTGTCATTGATTAATTTCAGGAAGTTTGTCTTCATCCACCCATGTATAAAATGCAGAGTGCTGAAATCTGTGTTGAAACGACTCAATGAATTGTCTGCATAATTAAAAATGCTAAACCCTCTGTTAGCTAGTTCCATTCTCAGTGGCCGTATATAGATATTAAATAGTTGAATTGAGAGAGTGGATCCTTGGGGGGCTCTACAAGTGATTCAAACCTCTGGGGCTGTAAAAGAGGCCATGTGCACTTTTTGAGTTTGTTAAAGCATTTCTAGGTTATGCTTTACAGTGACGTCAATACATCTTTTCAACCAGCATGAAGCGGTGGAGAAAAAGTGCAATCAAAACTTTAAAGAATCAAAATTTAAAGTGAAAGTATAACCCATGTGGCCACACAAGGAAAACTCCAGTCAGAAATAAGGTTAAGGGTTTCATTACAAATGTCATGTAGACAATTCTCAAAACAAAGTTCTAAGGATACAGAATCATCATTGGTTGACCAAGGTGATGGAAAAGATTAAACTAAACTAACATCAAAAGGACTTAATATTCAACAAAAGCAATACAAAAGATCAGAAGGATAATCTGATTAACAGAAAACAAGTGCAGTTCAGTTCTTTTAAGCATTAAAGCAATTTAAAATAGTCTAAGGTTAACCAGCTAGCCCAAAGGATGATTATACAGATTAGCAAGTCAAAAGTTAACATGTGCTGGGCTAAAACACATGTGGACAAAAAGTAAAAAGAAAAAGAACAAAAGGAATTTGGAAAAAAACAACATCTGGGGCAAGAGGTGACTAACTAAAGAGGGCAAAAAGTAAATAAAAAGGGAAGGAGTCAGCATTTGAGAAGCTCAATCAAGAGTCTTCTTCTTAGTGTCAGAGGGACAATTCTACGTCTCAGCAAAGCATTGTAAAAAATAAGGGTAGAGATGTTTGTACTTCTCAGGTTTCAAGGGTCTAGCAAGAAAGGAGCAACAAAGCAGACTGCTTCTGTTCCAACTGGGGAACGATATATTAAAGTCCAAAAAGCTAGAGTGATTCACTCAACCATCACTCAACATGACTCAGAAGGTGTACTTGCCCAATCAGAGGTTGTCATGTGACATGGAACTGCAACATCAGTGAAGATTCCCACAACCAACATGGGAAAGTCCTCCATCTTAGATCATTGGTATGTTTTAAAACAATTGTACACAATTTACTTCCACAGTTTTGGAATGTACTGGGCTCAAGGTTAATTTCTCAGGCTTGCTATGCATAAATACAATAGGACATATTTTACCAAGCTAGCATTTGATGGGAACAAAGTCTGAAAGAAAAGTCATGGTAGCAAGAATGACTAAACATCTTTCTACACAGTCTAGAAACAGTGTCTTGCAGGCCTCACTTAGGCTAAGGAAAATGAATTAAAAAGGCACATATAACATTCTTAATTATACATCTATCATTATTAAGCTCTGTCAGTGTTCATGCTACAGAAGATTTAAAATGAAATAACTATTAATTAATTGCTTTAACTATAGTGTAGCACTGCAGTCTTCAACTTTTGCATGTAACATTTTAAACATTTCGGGCCAGATGTATCAAGGTTTTTTGCATTTGCAAACGGTGCGAATGCCCATTTGCGAATGCAAAAAGCCAGTTCAGAATGTATGAAAGACATTCTGAATGCAATTTTAAGGAATCGCTAAAATAGCGATTCCTTAAAATTGCGACCCTGTTTAGAGAGTCGCAAATTGCGACTCTCTAAATAAGAAATCGCAAATAAGGATTCCTTATTTGCAATTTCTTAGCACATGTATGAAGCCATTCCTAAATGCGATTTGGGCATTTAGGAATCGCTATTTACCACCAGGTTGAACCTGGTGGTAACCATGTGCAAAATTTAAAAATGCATTTTAAATGCATTTTTAAAATGTACATGTAAAGCACACATGCCTTTTTGGCATGTGTGCACCTTATATGTCCCCAAAAATAATTTTGGGGTGCAGCAGAGGGGGCCTTAGGCCCCCAGCACCCTGGGGTTTTGCATTTCCAAAATTGCGATTTCTGGTTAAGAAATCGCAATTTTGGAAATGCAAAAAATTTGCAGATATGGGCCAACAGGCCCATAGGTGCGAATGGGGCCGGTATCACAATTTGCGATTCGGTAATAGCATTTATGATTTTAAAGAAATCGCTATTACCGATTCGCAAATGTGATGCATGGCATTTTGCGAGTCGGAAATAGCGATTTCTTAAAAATCGCTATTTCCGAATCGCAAAAGGCCTCCATGATACATCTGGCCCTTCTTCTCCTAAATTCAATATTGTTTTAGTGCAAACTATTACTCACCACCATAAAAAATTACATTGAATTAAATTGATTACATAAACATAAACATTTAAGGCTATACCACAATCCTTCAGATCTCAATTCTACAGTGAATTCACATTATTATAGATTTCAGTGCACCATTTAACAATTAATCTATTAGTACTTCACTTAACAAAGTGCGTAGACTGTCACATATAGATGATCACAATAATATTGCTATAACTAATGAAGGATCTTAGCCATTTAAATGCAAACATCTGAAATCCCTGAATCCCTGAGATACCAGAGTAGGATCTCATGATCAATGCATCAAAGTTGGCTGTCAGATCAAGCAATATTAAGGCCATTAACTTTCCCTAAATCGTTGATCACTGAGACGAATACTGTTTCAGTGTTGTGTGGAGGATGGAAGCCTGCCTGCTTGTTGAGGATGTAAGAATTTTGAGACCTGCAAATGAGTACATAGTTCCTTCGCTATGTGTGATTCCAGAATTTTTGCGCACTAAGGATATTGGTCTGTAGTCTTTTAATATATCAGGGTCATCCGTAGGATTCTTTCCAGATGTGGTGCAACTGCAGCTTTCTTGAACATGTGAGGAACACTACGGGACTGTAGAGCCATATTTAGTAGGGAGGTTTGATGCTCAGTTAAAACTGGGGCTAAGGGTGCCATAGTTCTATGGGAACATGTATCATAAGCTGTTACTGATTTTACTTTGACCATCAACCGTAAGAATGAGCCTTTCTTCAAAATCATATTCTCCATCTTCTATGTCATGAATGTATATTGGACTTGAGTGCCATCTTCCTGCGTAAGGGGGAATTTATTTCCTAAGAGTGTATTCTCTATCTCCCTTACAATATCTATGTGTGTAATTTGAGGACGATCAGCCCTGGATTCTCTGTTCAAAAGGATCTTGTCAAAGAAAAACATATTTAACTCATTACAGCGAGCCAGCAAGATATTTGCTGCTGGAATGACCCTAACTGATGAGGAAAGTTATTGTTTGATTTTAAATATCTCCCTTTAGGGATTGTAGGATTCACAAATCCTGTTGTAGAAATAAGTCTGTTTGGCTTGAGTAATCAGTTTTTTATAATTCAGTAGGGCCTCCTTGTATTTGTCTTTCTGGTTTAAACTGTAATCTACTCACCACTTTTGTTCCAATTGTTCCTGCTTAGCTTCCATTCATTCCTGGGAGAACCAAGGTGCAAACTGCCTTTTTTTCTACTATTTTTTTCTCTTGGAGGGACCATTCTCTTCCCAGACTCATTCAGCCATTGATAAAGTAATTGAAAGTCAATATTTATTTATTTTAAAAAACTGGTTTCGTTTTCTTAAGCATCTCTGCCTCTTTCTCCTTATCCACTTCATCCCATTCTCTGACATTTCTAGCCTATGATGTTTGAATCACCATGGGATCGGGAAAGGCAAGATCAACTTGAATGAGGTCGTGGTCACACCATGGACAAGGATTAATAATACAATTGCTCAGATCACAATCAAAGATCCATACTTGATCCAAGGTGTGTCCCTTTTGGTGGGTGGATTTATTTAGATGTTGGCTTGAGCCCAGAGAATTCATCAACTTCAGAAATTGGGAGCTTTTTTTTGAGAACTCCTTAGCTCTGCCCAGTAACTGAAATCACCTACAGTAATTAGTCTATTGTGGTTAATCAACATAGAACAGGTCGATTCATTGAAAAGAGCCAGAAAATCTCCTCTTTAATGATTTTTTTTTTTGGGTGGGGGCGTGATATACCACCAGAAACGTAAAAACTATTTCTTCACATGTCAATTTAAATAATAATAGCACAGTAGAAGTAATTTGTTCAACCTGTAGCATTTTTGCTTTCCATATTTGTTTTTTTAGAGTCGCTACACTATCTCCTTCTTTCCCTTCTAAGCAATTTGCATTTAAAAAGAATAGCCTTCTGGCAATGCCTCCAAAATTGACACTGTTGAGTTGTATCAGTTCAATCAATCAATCAATCAAAGAAATTTGTAGAGCTCGCTACTCACCCGTCCTAAGGCGCTGGGGGGGAACTGGGGAGGGGGGGAGGAGGGGGCAGGCCAGGGAGGGTCACTGGTCAAACAGCCAAGTCTTGAGGCTCTTTCTGAAGACCAGTAGGTCGGTGGGGAGGGAGTTCCAGGTTTTGGGGGCGAGGTAGGAGAAAGACCTGCCTTCTGTGGTGGTGTGCTGGATGCGGGGGACTGTGGCTAGGGCGAGGTCGGCTGATCGGAAGTTGGGTGTGGGAGTGTGGAAGTTTACTCTTTCATTGAGGTAGGTTGGGCCGGTGTTGTGGAGGGATTTGTGTGCGTGAATGAGGATCTTGAATGTGATTTTTGGAGTTTGCGTTTGAGTTTGAGTGTGGTGCCAGCGTAGAGGGCGTTGCCGTAGTCCAGTCTGCTGCTGATGAGTGGGTGGGTGACTGTCTTTCTGGTTTCTGGGGGGATCCATGTGAAGGATTTTTTTAGGGTGCGGAGTGTGTGGAAGCAGGAGGAGGTTAGAGCATTGATTTGCTGTGTCATGGAGAGGGAGGGGTCGAGGATGATGCAGAGGTTGCGTGCGTTGGTTGCGGGGTGGGTGCGGGGCCTAGGGCGGTGGGCCACCAGGAGTCGTCCCATGTGGTTTGAGTTGAGCTTGAGATGGTTATTGATCATCCAGTTGGCGGTGTCTAAGAGAGCGGCGTGTAGGTTGGTTTTGGCGGTGGTGGGGTTGCGGGGGAGGGAGAGGATGAGTTGGGTGTCATCTGCATATGAGAGGATGGTGATTCCGTGTGCTCGGAGAATGTTGGCTAGGGGGATCATGTAGATGTTGAAGAGTGTGGGGCTGAGGGAGGACCCTTGGGGGACTCCGCAGGTGATCTTGGTAGTGTTGGAGTGGAAGGGCGGGAGGCAGACTCACTGGGTCCGGTCGGTGAGGAAGGAGGAGAGCCAGTCTAAGGCTTTGTGGCGGATTCCTATGTTGTGGAGGCGTGTGCGGAGTGTGTGGTGGCAGACGGTGTCAAAAGCTGCGGAGAGGTCTAGGAGGATGAGTGCGACGGTCTCGCCTTTGTCGACTTTGGTCCTGGTGTCGTCAGTGCATGCGATGAGGGCGGTTTCTGTGCTGTGGTTCTTGCGGAACCCAGATTGTGAGGGGTCCAGGGTGTTGGTTGCTTCGAGGAAGTGGGATAGGCGAGTGTTGACTAATTTCTCTGCAACCTTGGTGGGGAACGGGAGGAGGGAGATGGGGTGGTAGTTGGAGAGGCTCCCTGGGTCGGCTTGTTTTTTTTTTAGGAGAGCAGTAATTTCTGAGTGCTTTCAGGGGTCTGGGTAGGTGGCAGAGTCAAAAGAGGAGTTGATTATGTTGTAGAGTATGGGGGCTGGTAGGGCTAGCTTTGTTGTAGATGCGGTGTGGACAGGGGTCGGAGGGGGAACCGGAGTGGATGGAGTTCATGGTTTTTTCGGTTTCTTCGTGTGTGTAAGGGGTCCATGTGGATAGTGTGGTGGGGGTCTTGAGTGGGGGTTGAGTTGGGTGGGAGAGGGGTATGTGTGATGGGTGGGTGTGATATGAAGCTGTTGTGGATGTCCAGGATTTTGTGGAGGAAGTGGTTGGAAAGGGCGACACATAGGGGCTGTGTGTGTGTGGGGTCTATGTTGCTGGCTTTGGGTTTGGCAAGTTCGTTGATGATGGTGAAGAGTTCTTTGCTGTTTTGGGAGTTGTTGTCAAGGCGTGTCTTGTAGTGATCTCTTTTGGCGGTTCGTATGAGTTGGTGATGGGTGCGAATGTTGGTTTTGAGTGTGGAGAAGTTGGTTGAGGAGGGTTCTAGTCTCCATATTTTCTCAGCTTGGTGGCATTTGCGCTTGGAGTCTTGGAGTTCAGGGGTGAACCATGGGGCGTTCTTGATGTTGCGGGTGGTGATGTGTTTTCTGAGGGGTGCTAGTGTGTCTGCGCAAGTAGTGATCCATTTGGAGAGGTTGTGTGCTCCTGCGTTGGGGTCGTTGGTGTGGGGGGGTTATGGGCCAGTTGGGAGTTTAGTCGTTCTGTGGGGATCTTGCCCCACATGCGGTAGGGTGTGGTGTGTTGATGGTAGTGTGTGGGGGGTTTGTTGAAGGAAAAGTAGACGCAGCGGTGGTCTGTCCAGAGGAGTTCGGTGGTGTGGGTGTAGGCTATGTGTTGGCTTGAGGTGAAGATTGCGTCCAGCGAGTGTCCTGCTGAGTGGGTGGGTGCGGTGACCAGTTGTTTGAGTCCGAGGTTGTTGAGGTTGTCTATGAGGGAGGTGGTGTTGTGGTCTTGTGGGTTTTCTAAGTGAATTTTGAATTCACCGAGGATGATGTAGTCTGTGGAGGTGAGGGCGTCCGGGCTGATGCTGTCGGCGATGGTGTCGCAGAAGGCGGGGCGTGGTCCGGGTGGTCTGTAGATTAGTGCATGTGTTCAGTGTTGCCGATAGTGTCTTGGGAGCTGGTGGTGACTTTGATGGTGTCTCTGTGTAGGATGGTGATGCCCCCGCCTGGCTTGTTTAGGCGGTCTTTGCGTTGGAGTTTGTATCCCTTGGGGGTGGCTATGGCTATGTAGGGTTCTGAGGAGAGGTTGATCCAGGTTTCCGTGAGAAAGGCGATGTCAGGTGAGTGTGTAGTGATGAGGTCCCAGAGTTCTATGGCATGTTTGTGAAGGGAGCGGATGTTGAGTTGCAGGCAGTTCAGGTGGTTGTGGTGGGTGGCGTTGGTGTGGTGCGTGAGGGTGTTGTTGTTGGGTGTGTTCTGGTTGTGGGCTAGTGTGTTGTGGGGTTGGCTGGTGGGGGTAGGGTGGGTGAGTTTTGTGTTGGGGGTGTTGTGTTTGTTGAGGGTGGGGTCGCTATGGTTGGTGTGTGGTGTGAGGGATGATGAGCAGGAGAAGTGGCAGGTGTAGCAGGTGAAGGGGCCATGAGTGTGTGTGGGGCTAGATGTGGTGCATGTGTGGTGGGGGCCTGGGTTGAGGGAGTGGAGGGTGCGGGGGGAGTAGGTGTGTCTGGGAGGGCCAGGGGTTCTGGCGCTAGGCGCGGTCCAGGCGCGGACTGGCGCAGACGGGCTTGCCTTTGGCGCGCCAGCGGCGCGGTCGCGCCGCGGCTGCCATAAGAGGAGGGGAGGGTGGGAGTGGCAGCTGGGAGGCGGGAGGGCCTGCCCTATGAGAGGGCTGGGGGGTGGGGCCGCAGGGGACGCAGCGGCGGGAAAGGGAAGACAAAAAACTGTGAGAGAAGGAGGGGGAGGCGGGAGGGGCCGCGGGGGACGTAGCGGTGGGAAAGGGAAGACAAAAAACGGTGAGAGAAGGAGGGGGGAGGCGGGAGGGGCCACAGGGGATGCAGCGGCGGGGAAAGAGGCAAAGTGAGGACGGGAGAAACGGGGTGGCGCGGAGGGCAAAGCGGGGAACGACCTACCTGCAAGCAGGGTCAAAGGTTGCTCCCAGCTAGCGCGCCGCGGCTGCCATAAGAAGAGGGGAGGGTGGGAGTGGCAGCTGGGAGGTGGGAGGGCATGTCCTATGAGAGGGCTGGGGGGTGGGGCCGCAGGGGATGCAGCGGCGGGAAAGGGAAGACAAAAAAAGGTGAGAGAAGGAGGGGGGAGGCGGGAGGGGCTGCAGGGGACGAAGCGGCGGGAAAGGGAAGACAAAAAACGGTGAGAGAAGGAGGGGGGAGGCGGAAGGGGCCGCAGGGGATGCAGCAGCGGGGGAAAAAGGCAAAGTGAGGACGGGAGAAAGGGGGTGGCGCGGAGGGCAAAGCGGGGAACAACCTACCTGCAAGCAGAAACCATGTTTCTGTTAACAATAATAAATGAGGTTGCATAGAAGACAGAAGATCGAGTAATTCTAAACTCTACTTGACCATAGGTTTCATGATTAAATACAAGGTTCCCAGAGAGTTCCCTTGGGCTATTCCGCCTTGAGGTCTGATCTCAGAATTGAGGTCCATCTCCTGATTTTTAAGTATCGCTCAGGTGACTTTTGTGTTAGTTTTTCGGATTCACAAACCTGCAGTTCAATAGTAAGTTTATGAGTGTGGAGACTCCACAGTCGAGGCAGAAAACTCCACACATAAAAGATAAAAAATGAATATCTTTTTATGTGCAGAGTTCTCCACCTGACTGCGCAGTCTCCACACTGCAAACTTACTATTGAAATGCAATTTTGTGAATAACAAAGTAAACATAAACTTACATAAATGTCTAAGAGGCAGATTTCAGATTCCTTGCGTCCCTTAGTGCCCCCCTACCGCCACCATGTGTGTGCCACGTTTAAAATACGGTGCACCATGGCTCAGGGTAGGGGGCAATAGTGTCATTTTTTATGCTATTGATGTTCTCTGCAGGAGTAGAGCCAACACTTTAGTGCTACTCCTGCAGAGTAAATAGGGGCCCACTATACATGATTGAGGCCCCCTTTTAACGCCTGCTCTGAGCAGGCGTTGAAAGTGCCAAAAAAATGGCGCAAGGAAATCTCTTGTGCCATTTTTTCGGCACCAGATGGACACAGACATGCTTGCCTTTGGCGCGCCAGTGGCACATCCGTGCAGCATTCTTCCTTTTATACCCTCCCTGAGGTAACTAGAGCACTAACTGCTTCTAGATGCGTGGCCCTTGCTGCCTCTACTATGATGGTCACCGACCAAATGTGCAAACAGTGCAAAAAAGCATCAAGGTCATTACAGTATAACACATTGAGCCCGATTCATACATAAAATCAGGAAGATTCCAACATTTAAAAACACGTAAAAAGGCAGAAAATATATAGATTGTTTTGTGTAGCAGTTCTTCTCATTGCTAACACCAAACTCGTTCCTTAGATTCTTGTATTTGCTGTAAATATAGCATTGCATTCGATTTGAAATCATGTACTTATGTATAAAACTTCACAAGAAATAACACCAAAAATCTGGCTCAGCACTCATTTGCTAGGCTGCAAAACAACTTTGGAAATGTTGCATCAGAGGCTGAAAATCAGAGAAAGGAGTTCTCTTTTTCATGAACCTGGTACTGGAATGATCTACTTCTAGTGTATAAAGGGAGAATAAATATCCCAGCTTGTGGTCGTACTTAAAACTGTCTTCTTTAATTAATCTATAACTTGCTATCCATCTACCTCCTGTTTTCCTAGGCAACTTATTTACACAGCACCAAGAGACTTTTTGTGTTGTGTTATCAGGGCCTCAGGAATTATGCTTGAGAGAGGACCAAATAGTGTAGCAGCACAGACCAAGTTATGAAGGGAGAAAAGGCAAATTATGTAGCTTAATGCACCACATTTTGTGTAACTATCTCATTATTGTTTTGGAAGTTCTACATCTGTTAACACTATGGGGCTCATTTACTAGACCCTTGGCACAGGGCGGTGCAGCAAGTTCCTTGCTGCGCTGCCCTGAGCCACTGGGAAAAGACAGAAATGTGCTGTATCTACAAAATATGGTGCATTTATGGCCTCTACCCCTGCACTGGTGGAAAAATTGCTGCCTAGCGCCAATGCAGGCACCCTTGAACCATGGTGCAAGGATGCCTGCATTGCGGGGATGATTGTTTTTTTGCAAGGGACACCTTCCAGCACAAAAACAATCACAAGCTGTGTTTTATTCTTTATATTTGTACTGCAGAATGCAGCAGAATGTAGCACTTGGAAAGAGAAAAATGGGGAGAAATAAAGATATTGCTCCCCGTTACATCGTTCTTACACCACCCCTGAGGTGGCGTAGGAATCTGATGCAGTTCCAGACTTGTGAATCTGTGAATGCCTTGGATTCCTTTTGGTTCCATGGGTGTTGCATGCGAACACCCCAAGCAACACCCATGGAACGCTCCTTTCACGCAGTCTTATGTGTGAAAGGGGGTCCATATTTACAAGGCCATGAAAAGACACACAAGGTGGCCTTGTGTGGCTTTGCTTTGCCATATGGGCTGGCACACTGTGCCACCGGAGTGTAAAAACAGTTATGCTGAGGTTGCGCGATGTGCCGCCAGGGCCTTATAAATGAGGCCACATATGTATATAAGGAGCTTCTTCAAGCTTCTTATATTCACCCCTTGCTCGAAGTAGTATCAGAATTGCATCCTAACTGCTAAAAATCCCACAAACTGACTATTTCCAGTCTATAAGTCCTGGAACAATGGGGAGGAATACACACCCAAAACTCCATTTCATATATGGCTGGGTTCTTTCACAAGCAGATCATCCATCTTTTGTCCGCTGTCCTGCCTACTTCACATCACCAATCTGCTGTCTGGACAGCTAATACTTCTCCAGCATCTTGGTCAGATTTTAACTATTTATAACAGGAGACTACCTTAGCTAAGATTCACTCTATCAATTCTGGCTTGCCCTTTGACCCATTATCCACCAAGCTCTTCCAGGGTATCGCTTTGTCTGTAGCTCCCATGATTACTTCTCTTTCAACCAGTCTTTAGAGATGTGCCAGGTCCCAATTTTTTTCCAAACTGCACTAGTTGTTCTACTACTAAAAAGACCTAATTGGAGCCTGGGATCTTTGTGAATAACCACCCTGTCTCTCTTCTTCTCATGATCTCAAATATATTAGAGAGTAGGATAAATTATTATCTATCACATGTAAAATAACACATTACTCAACTCTTTTCAATCAGGCGTCTGTCTGCCCTTGACTCCCAAAACCATGCTGTCTGCCACCAGCAGTGACATTCAAATGATGTTAGACTCTGTGGGCTCTGTAGCCTTCATGCTCCTTGATTTGTCTGCAGCTCTTGGCACAGTCTCCCACAAAATTCACTTGGTTAGTGATGGACATGACATTCTTGGTGTGGTTTCCCCCCACCTTTTGCCCTCCAGCCTTCTTTCTTGCTAACAAACATTGTTTTTGATGGCTTTAGGATTCTGCACACATTACCACTGCTAACTAGTTATCTAGTGTTTGTGCTCTCTCCCTTGCATGGTAAAGTTGGCTTATAACCCATTGGAACATTTAATTTACCAGTAAGCCTCTAGTAAGGTGGTACTACATGTACCTAGGGCCTGTAAGTTAAATGCTACTACTGGGTGTGCAGCACTTATTCTGCCTTTAACTAAAGTTGCCCTCAAATGTGTCTCAAGCCCGCTATTGCAACCTCAATGTGCAGTCTTACACTGCCATTTCAACCTAGCAAAATGAACCTTTTCCCAGGCCCCAACCTTCCTTTTTAATACATGTACGTCACCCATAGGGTAAGCCCTGAACAGCCCAAAGTGCACGGTATATTGTATTAAAAAAGTTGGACATGTGCTTTTAAGTTGCATATGTCCTGGTAGTGAAAAACTCCTAAATGTGTTTCCTACTACTGTGAGGCGTACCTATCCCATAGGATAACATTGAGTTATATTTTTACATTTAATAAGTAATACCTTTTAATTGAGAGCAGGTGGACAAATTGAGTCTGGCATCTAAAGAATTGTTATCAAAAGCCCTCTTTAATGCTAAAATTTGATTTTTAGTTTTAGGACTTTTAGAGAGATTACATTTTCTGGTCCCAACTATTTTGTGCCTCCCTCTAGCCTGTTCCTGTGTCAAATAACTAGGTGTAGCTGGAAGTTGGACGTTGTGTCTTTCTCCCAGACAGTGAGAAAAAAGAGAAGAAAGGTGTTGGCAAGATGAGCCACTCTGAGTGGAAGAAGGGGAGGAGCTGTCACCTTCCACACTTGCACATCACGAAGACTGAGCCTGAGCACTCTCACAAATGATTTGACTCTAGTCTTTTGTACCCCCAGACAAGCTGGCTTGCACAAGGAGGAAGAGGTGCATGATACCCCAGGAGTGAGAAAACCACTTGAAGCTTTCTCTACTTCAAAGTGGGCACCTAGTATAAAAATGGGATTCTTAGATCCAACTCCTCAGTGCACTTCTGGACCTGTGGGAAAACTCAGGAGGAGGACTGCTGTGTTGCTGTGCAAGAAGTATTGCCACTCTTCTGCCCTGTTGCCCTGATGTCTGCTGCCTGAGAGAAGAACTGGATCTGCATCTTCAACCCAGGGCCATCAGAGTGACTCCAAGGGATACTTGGCTGACCTCCTGACTAGAGCCTCAGGAACAGAAGGCTCCAACCACTTTGAACCCAGGACCTAGCCTCTGCCTGCTGTGAGTCCTACCCTTCCAAGTGGTGCCACCCCAGTCCTGGACCCTTGAAAGTGAGCCTGAAGGTGCTCTGCCAGCTTGTAGGAAGTTGGCTCTGTATGCACTATTTCAAAGTAAGGAATAGTATGCACAGAGTCCAAGGGTTCCCCTTAGAGGTAAGATAGTGGAAAAAAGAGATAATACTAATGCTCTATTTTGTGGTAGTGTGGTCGAGCAGTAGGCTTATCAAAGGAGTAGTGTTAAGCATTTGTTGTACACACACAGGCAATAAATGAGGAACACACACTCAGAAACAATTGCAGGCCAATAGGATTTTGTATAGAAAAATATATTTTCTTAGTTTATTTTAAGAACCAAGGTTAAAATTTGACATGTAATACTTTGAATGAAAGGTATTGCAGGTAAGTACTTTAGGAACTTTGAATAATCACAATAGCATATATACTTTTCAAATAAATCACATATAGCTATTTTAAAACTAGACACAGTGCAATTTTCAACAGTTCCTGGGGGAGGTAAGTATTTGTTAGTTTTTGTAGGTAAGTAAACCACCTACGGGGTTCAAGTTTGGGTCCGAGGTAGCCCACCGTTGGGGGTTCAGAGCAACCCCAAACTTACCACACCAGCAGCTCAGGGCCGGTCAGGTGGAGAGTTCAAAGTGATGCCCAAAACGCATAGGCTTCAATGGAGAAGGGGGTGCCCCGGTTCCAGTCTTCCAGCAGGTAAGTACCCGCGTCTTCGGAGGGCAGACCAGGGGGGTTTTGTAGGGCACCGGGGAGGACACAAGTTAGCACAGAAAGTACACCCTCAGCAGCACGGGGGCGGCCGGCTGTAGTGTGCAAACACACGTCGGGTTTCCAATGTAAATCAATGGGAGACCAAGGGGTCTCTTCAGCGATGCAGGCAGGCAAGGGGGGGTTCCTCGGGGTAGCCACCACCTGGGCAAGGGAGAGGGCCTCCTGGGGGTCACTCCTGCACTGGAGTTCCGATCCTTCAGGTCCTGGGGGCTGCGGGTGCAGGGTCTTTTCCAGGCGTCGGGATCTGGGAGTCAGGCAGTCGTGGTCAGGGGGAGCCTCGGGAATCCCTCTGCAGGCGTCGCTGTGGGGGGTCAGGGGCAACTCTGGCTACTCACAATCTCGTAGTCACTGGGGACTCCTCCCTGAAGTGCTGTTTCTCCACAAGTCGAGCCGGGGGCGTCGGGTGCAGAGTTGCAAGTCTCACACTTCCGGCGGGAAACGCAGTTGTCTTGAAGATGCTTCTTTGGAAACAAAGTTGCAGTCTTGGATGAACAGAGCCGCTGCCCTCAGGAGTTTCTTGGTCCTTCTAGAGCAGGGCAGTCCTCTGAGGATTCAGAGGTCGCTGGTCCTGGGGAAAGCGTCGCTGGAGCAGTGTCTTTTTGAAGTGGGGAGACAGGCCGGTAGAGCTGGGGCCAAAGCAGTTGGTGTCTCCGTCTTCTTCTGCAGGGTTTTTCAGCTTAGCAGTCCTCTTCTTCTTAGGTTGCAGGAATCTGAGTTCCTAGGTTCAGGGGAGCCCCTAAATACAGAATTTAGGGGTGTGTTTAGGTCAGGGAGGGCAGTAGCCAATGGCTACTAGCCCTGAGGGTGGTTACACCCTCTTTGTGCCTCCTCCCAAGGGGAGGGGGTCACATTCCTATCCCTATTGGGGGGATTCTCCATCTGCAAGATGGAGGATTCCTAAAAGTCAGAGTCACTTCAGCTCAGGTTGCCTTAGGGGCTGTCCTGACTGGCCAGTGACTCCTCCTTGTTTTTCTCTTTATCTCCTCCGGCCTTGCCGCCAAAAGTGGGGCCGTGGGCGGAGGGGGCGGGCAACTCCACTAGCTGGAATGCCCTGTGGTGCTGTAACAAAGGGGGTGAGCCTTTGAGGCTCACCGCCAGGTGTTACAGCTCCTGCAAGGGGGAGGTGATAAGCATCTCCACCCAGTGCAGGCTTTGTTACTAGCCACAGTGACAAAGGCACTCTCCCCATGTGGCCAGCAACATGTCTCGAGTGTGGCAGGCTGCTAAAACCAGTCAGCCTACACAGGTAGTTGGTTAAGGTTTCAGGGGGCACCTCTAAGGTGCCCTCTGGGGTGTATGTTACAATAAAATGTGCACTGGCATCAGTGTGCATTTATTGTGCTGAGAAGTTTGATACCAAACTTCCCAGTTTTCAGTGTAGCCATTATGGTGCTGTGGAGTTCGGGTTTGACAGACTCCCAGATCATATACTCTTATGGCTACCCTGCACTTACAATGTCTAAGGTTTTGCTTAGACACTGTAGGGGTACAGTGCTCATGCACTGGTGCCCTCACCTATGGTATAGTGCACCCTGCCTTAGGGCTGTAAGGCCTGCTAGAGGGGTGACTTATCTATACTGCATAGGCAGTGTGAGGTTGGCATGGCACCCTGAGGGGAGTGCCATGTCGACTTACTCGTTTTGTCCTCACCAGCACACACAAGCTGGCAAGCAGTGTGTCTGTGCTGAGTGAGGGGTCCAGAGGGTGGCATAAGATATGCTGCAGCCCTTAGAGACCTTCCCTGGCATCAGGGCCCTTAGTACCAGGGGTACCAGTTACAAAGGACTTACCTGGATGCCAGGGTGTGCCAATTGTGAAAACAAAAGTACAGGTTAGGGAAAGAACACTGGTGCTGGGTCCTGGTTAGCAGGCCTCAGCACACTTTCAAATCAAAACTTAGCATCAGCAAAGGCAAAAGGTCAGGGGGTAACCATGCCAAGGAGGCATTTCCTTACACAGCTCATCTGTAGTTCCAGCAGAACTTTCAACTCAGAGCCTTAGTGCAAATCATCACCAAACAGAAACTCCAGATCAGAGCAGATGTACGAAATATCTCTCCTCCAAAGACCGCATCATGAGGTGTGGTTCATCTCTGTTAGAAATGGGGTCTTTGGATGACAGTCAGGTTACCCCCTGTCCAAGCAAGGACCCTCACTCTAGTCAGGGTAAAAGAGAATCACTCTCAGCTAACTCCTGCTTACCCCCTTGGTAGCTTGGCACGAGTAGTAGGCTTAACTTCAAAGTGCTAGCTGTAGAGTATTTGTACCAACACACACAGTAACTTAATGAAATCACTACAAAATGACACAACACAGGTTTAGAAAAATAGGAAATATTTATCTAAAAAAAACAAGACCAAAACGACAACATCCACGATACGCAAGTCAAGTTATCAATTAAAAAGCAAAAAGAGTCATCATTGTTAGCTTTATTTCGGTAAGACGCAAATACCATAAAAGCAAATCACAAAAAATCACAATTTTACAAAAATAGACTGTAGATAAAAGTCCTAGAATATAAAACATTTTCCCTTTAAGATCATACCATATAAAATCTTGAGGAAAAAGAAAATGTAAAAATGTCCCAGATATATTCCTAGATAAAAGTGACAGATAGAGTAAAAGTACAAAGCATTCCCATTATAGGCTCCTATTAATGAGATGCCTTTAACATTTTTGTTCTAGCACGCCAAATTTCATCTATATAGCTTGCTAAGGCAAATGCCACCATGCCCTCAGTATTTGACCTAAAAATTCTAAGGGCAGTAAAACGATTCTGAAAGCCCATGATTCTACAAAGGGTACAATCCATTTGATTCGTTGTTTATCATAAGCAGGACAATGGAATTCTACATGTGCACTACATTCGGGAAGGCAGCAGCCCATCGGACAGAGATTGGCATAGGGATCATCTTTAGACCAAGTACAGGTGAAAGAACGTAGCAGTAGCGAGCCTAGCCTAAATCTGATGTAAAGGGCGTGGGCTCGAGGGAATGTAATCAGATCCATATATGATTCAAACTCGTAGTGACATTTGACTGATGTAAACTTATCTGTCAAACTACCTAAAGGGACCTCTGCTAGTTTTCCCAATTTTAGCCACCGCCAATATACATCCTTTACGACATGTGCCGCATTTTTGGGTAAATCATTTGGAACCATCCAGAAATGGGCCAACCCCAGTTTGGTCAGACTAGCCCTAACGTACTTGCACCAAGGGATTTTTTCCGTATAGTTTTCACTAATCAGAGCTTTCACCCATGTCCTATACGGGCTAAGTGTATCCAAGGACCATATTCTGATCCAGTACAATATTGGTTTCAGCGCTGCTATATGTGCAATAGAGTCTAGGTTCACGTCCATGCGGACAGGCAATGTAGGGGAGCTAGTGGGTATTCTGAGAAAAGACTTTATAAAAGAGTTTTCAGCAATCTCCAAATTCTTTGGGTTACCATGTCCCCATAGCTCCGCTCCATAAAGAGCATTCCCTCTTGCTTGTAGCTTGTATATTTCCATTGCTGGAGTGATTGCGAACCTAGGGGACCTATTTGCAAATCTCAGTACACCACCCAGGTTCTGCTTCAGTGACATGTGTGCCCTCTTTATCTGAGCCTGCCATCTATGCGTATCCTCCAGTCTAACCCCCAGGTACACAAATTCAGCAACTCTCTCCAACTCTACCACTTCCGTAAAAATACTCTTTCTTACTTTGTGTTTGTTATCACCAAAGATCATATACTTTGTTTTCGTAGAATTAACTTCAAGACTGTGGTCATTGCAGAAGGACGTGAATTTTTTGAGTAAGTTTGTTAAACCAGAAGCAGTTTGGGATAACAATAATGTATCGTCCGCAAAGAGCAGGCATGGTGTCTTCACCCCCCCTAGTTTGGGGGCATCATTATCACAAGCAAATAGATAAGGAATACAAGCGTTTATAAATATCAAGAAGAGGGTTGGGGCCAAAACACACCCTTGTCCCACTCCCCTTTTAATTGGTGTCTCTCTTGTTACTTCCCCATTTGGTCCCCATCTAACTTTAGCAAAGGTCTTATTATACAAGCTTTTGATTGTATTTAATAGCGTATGAGGGAGCCCTACTCTATCCAGTATCTCCCATAGCTTTTGGTGTGGGACCAAGTCAAATGCAGATCTGAGGTCCACGAAAGGTACGAATAGCTTCCCTCCTTCCAGGTCCACAGACTTCCATTTAATCGTGAGGAATATAAATATCTGGTCGATTGTGCTAATTTTTTCCCTAAAACCAGCTTGGAAGTCTCTCAGGATTTGTGATTCTTGCATCCATACCTTGGTTCTCATCAGAATCTGACAGCAGAATATTTTTTGAAGGTTATCCAAAAGACTAATTGGCCTGTAATTTATTGGGTCGGATCTAACTTCAGAGTCTTCATGTAGTTTTTAACACACACTAACACTGTTAGCGTGAAAATGTACCTTGGGTGCATCAAAAATAACCCAGCTCGGGCGAGTGTGCATCAAAAAGGGCTTGCGATGTGGCAATTCCACTCACGAGCGGACCTTGCGTCATTTCTTCTTTCGTAGGGTCGGGGTGCGTCGTTTCTTCTCTCCGCAGGAGAGCGATGCGTCGATCCGGTCAGCACTCTCGGGTCTAAGCAGGCCTTACGTCATTTTTACACGCCCAGTGGTGTTTGCGTCAGAAATCCAGCCGCACGATGATCTGAATACCACGCAGCGCGGGCTGCGATCTCACCAGACTCTGTCAGTGATGCTGTGCATCGTTTCTCTAGCCCCGGGCGTCGATTTTCGGGTCGCGTTGCAGATGAGTGTTGATTTTCAGCCGCGGCAGCGCATCGATTTTCTAGCTGCAGATTGGAGTTGCGTCGATCTTTTCCCTGCACGGCGTTCTGTGCGAGGATTTCTTCCTCTTAGGCTGCCAGCTTATCTTTTCAGGGTCCCAGGAACTGGATGGGCACCACTTGGCAGAGTAGGAGTCTCTTTAGAGTCTCCAGGTGCTGGCGGAGAGAAGTCTTTGCTGTCCCTGAGACTTCAAACAACAGGAGGCAAGCTCTAAATCAAGCCCTTGGGATCTTCACAAGATGGAAGGCACACAAAGTCTCACTCTGGCAGAAGCAGCAACTGCAGGGTAGCTCCACAAAGCACAGTCACAAGCAGGGCAGCTCTTCTTCAGGAAGAGGTTCCTCTTGTTTTCCAGAAGTGTTCTAAAGTCTGTGGTTTTGGGTGCCCTTCTTATACCCATTTTGCCATTTGAAGTAAGCCTACTTCAAAGCAAAATCTCTCTTGTTTGTGAAATCCTGCCTTGCCCAGGCCAGGGCCCAGGCACAGACCAGGGGGTTGGAGACTACATTGTGTGAGGGCAGGCACAGCCCTTTCAGGTGTAAGTGACCACTCCTCCCCATCCTCCTAGCACAGATGGCTCATCAGGAAATGCAGACTACACCATTTGTGCCATTTGTGTCACTGTCTAGTGAGAGGTGCAACCCGCCCAACTGTCAAGCTGACCCAGCCAGGGAATCCACAAACATTCAGAGTCACAGAAATGGTATAAGCAAGAAAATGCTCACTTTCTAAAAGTGTCACTTTCAAACACACAATCTTAAAGTCAACTTTACTAAAATATATATTTTTAAATTGTGAGCTCAGGGACACCAAACTCCATATATATATTCGCTCCTAAATGGAATCTACACTTCAATCAGATTTAAAGGTAGTCCCCATGTTAACCTATGAGAGGGACAGGCCTTGTAACAGTGAAAAACGAAGTAAGCAATATTTCACTGTCAGGACATATAAACCACATTACTATATGTCCTACCTTAACCATACACTGCACCCTGCCCTTCGGGCTACCTAGGGCCTACCTTAGGGGTGTCTTATATGTAAGAAAAGGGAAGGTTTAGGCCTGGCAAGTGGGTACACTTGCCAAGTCAAATTTACAGTTAAAACTGCACACACAGACACTGCAGTGGCAGGTCTGAGACATGATTACAGAGCTAATAATGTTGGTGGCACAACCAGTGCTGCAGGCCCACTAGTAGCATTTGATTTACAGGTCCTGGGCACCTATAGTGCACTTTACTAGGTTACTTACTAGTGAATCAAATATGCCAATCATGGATAAACCAATCAACCATACAGTTTACACAGAGAGCATATGGACTTTAGCACTGGCTAGCTGTGGAAAAGTGCTCAGAGTTCAAAAGCCAGCAGCAACAGGTCAGAAAAAGTAGGAGGCAGGAGGCAAAAAGATAGGGGATGACCCTGCATAAACTGAAAAGTCCAACAATCTCCAGCACAGGAATTTCATTGCTGCCCTCAGCTCTCTACGAACTGCTGCTGTGTGACAGATGATCGATGGAATACCTTACATTGTAAGCCCCTCATCAATGTCATCATCAGCAATGTTACAAGCCCCTGTATCACAGCTTGGCAGCTCCTGGGAATTGCCACTGCACGATGCATTCTGGGCCCTGGCTGTGCAACCAGGATTTATGGTACAACTATTCAGCAAGCCTAACTTGGTCCCTTTAGCTGCCGTTGCTCCATTGCAGTAAGCCTGAACTTGTGACTTTCCCTGTTCGGTGTGACCAGATATCCACAGTTGGCGCTTTGTGCTTTCAGTGCTATGTTCACTGAAATCTTCAAAGCTGTATAGCTCCTGTTCTACCGATTGGGTTTCAGTCATTTTGGTCTTAATTTATTTCTTAAATTTTACTCAATTTTTCTAAATTTGCATGGATTCTTTGTGTTATGTTTCAGCTTATCCTGTTTTAAGTGCTGCATAAATGCTTTACATGTTGCCTCTAAGATAAGTCTGACTGTTCTTGTGCCAAGCTACCAGAAGGTTGAGAACAGGTTAATTTGGGGTTTGCTGGTATCTTCACCCTGACATAGAATTGTGTTTGCTGTATGAAAACGGGTTCATCCCCATCAACCAGTAACCACATTTTTTACAGTTATAATCATGCTGGTCTCCAGGTCAAGGTTCATCCTTGGCACAGGTCTTTCTTGAGTTCTAGATACAGGCTGTCCAACTTACACCCTTTCATTTTTTTATTTAAATCTGTATTGCTGCAGTTCTGCAAGGGTCTGCTCGCAACCCCCCACTTTCCAATTTCAATGTAGCCCCTCTGGCTGACTTGCTCGCCTAATTTACCTTCCAATTTGATACCTGTGCTGATGATACATAGATAATTCTTCCATGTGTGGTGCTGGACTTACTCCAGCTTTTACCTGGAGTACAATTGCAATGTTCTGTGTCTTTTTAGGCTGTAGTAGCTATGTAAGGGCAGTTTGTAAATAGCAATGGGTCTACTTTTTGGGGGTTCTGTAACATGTCTCTCCCTAAATCCCTCAATAAGCCTCATGTCATACATTCTTACTCCTCCTTTAACCCCATTCTCTTTAGTAGTAAGTATTCCCCATTTTATAGCCCCTCTCTCAATCCTGTATCTTACTACTAAAGCATATAGTTAAATGTGCAGAGATTTCCACAGCCAGGGCAAAGATCTTTGCACCAAAAAGTGAGGAGAGGCAGAAGCATAGACTTCCTCATGTAGGTATGTGAATAGCATTGTGTTGTGTGTTAGTAGTACTACTAACATACTACAAAATACAGTTTGTGAATAGAATCTAATGTATGTGGCAATGTCTGTCTTCTGACTGGGGGCCTCCATCTTTCCTGAGTTACACGCCCCATAGATCAGTACTCATTCAAGCAGTTACTGAAGCTAAGCATGCATATCTGCTAGAATGATGGCTGTGATGTTTTATAGAAAAAGAAGATTGCATTCTTTGAAGGAATTAGCACTCAGTAAATCCCACGTTCCTGAACTCTGCAGCTGTGTGAAGAAACTACACAAATGTACCATGTAGCTTAAAATATAACCACTCATGTTCTAGTGCCTTTATTTTGAACAAAGTCTTCAGATTCTTTCCAACTCTCTGCCAGTCTACGTAAATGCCAGACACATTCTCTAAATCAGAGTTCTAGGTGCAATACATGTTCTATATCACTGTATAAAAAGTTAGCATGTCTTCAGAAAGATGTAAACTAAGTCTCCCATGAGTGCCAGAGTGGTAAAAGATTGATACACATAATTTTAGTGTTCAAGGAAAGACCTAAAAAATAAATATGTTCAAAATTCCATGAAAGGAGTTAGTTATAAAAATTTAGTAGCATCAAGTTATCTGTTTTAGTAAAATAAAATAGTGCTGCTGCTAAATTTGGTGATACATTGTATATCTCAACCAGTTTACAATTCTGAAAGGTGTTACTAGTGCGATTAGACCACTTTTAGGTCCACCATGTAGATACCTTATATATCTGGGGAAAAATGATCTAAAAATCACCACAAAAAAGGAGCTTAAAACCACCCATATATCTTGCAAGGAAATTATACTATATCTTTGGATGAAAGTGGACTAAGGTTCATCATCTTTCTCACTACCCAATGCCACTATCTTCAAATTAGGGCGCTCTAAATAGTTGCATACCCAACAATCTGTTTAATTATCAGTTACATCACCTGTGGGGAAAGGAATAGTCATGTTTTTGGGGTATTTACCAGTCAGTCTTCATTAGCTAGAGTGTTCATGGTTTGAAATCCATTTTGCGTTTGGATATTAAAATTGTCAGGTAAGATAGTGATCCCAAAACAGTTGGGGATAAGTATATTGAAAACTCCTTGATGAAAGCATGGTCTATAAAACAAAGCCCAACTGGAAGAACTGGATTGTGGAAGGAGGGCCCTGAGAACAGGAAAGCTGTGGCATCTGCCTATCCAACAACTCAGGCTGATAAAAATTCCCTCTGTGCAATCCCCCCAAAAAACCTGGGGTCTGAACAAATTCACATAGTGTGTCTAAGCTTGTCTATGAATGGGAACAAGAAATAACCTCCCCAATATACTTATCACACAAGTGAACAACCTTTTTCTTTAACTGAGGAAAGTATTCTAATGCATCTACTTTTAGATGTGGAACGTGCACCAGAATGGTGACATAAGGTGTAGCATCAGGTGGCAAGTAAAGTGATGAGGAGGTCATTTGGAGAATTGTTTTAGATACATGCTTCCCACTAATAACATCACTGCCCTTTACCTTGCCATGTTTAGATGGAAGTTGGGTAAATGTAGAGCTAGCGGTAGAAACGTATGTAGGTGCTTTTGAAGTATTGGTAACAAAGATATTTTTGGAGTCTGTGCCATGACCACTTCCTACTCCATTATCTTTCTATAACAGGACTGATGGAAAAGTTATGGCTTAACAACTATTGAATGACATAGATTACAAATTATTTGAGCAAGCTGGTTTATTAGCAATAATACGTTCAATAGAGTTCAAATAAACAGAATTTATCTTACTGAAATCTGTCAAACCAGAAAGGGCTTTTCTATCATAGACAACCACTTATTGTATGCTGCATAAATTATGTATCAAATTAGTTGTTCACCAATATTTCTAATTTACTATACAGTTGGTCAGAGACAAGGGAGGCTTCAACTTTAGAATAGTGGACATTAGCCCTTACAGCTTCTCCAAGTGGCTTGCCATCAGTTTTGGTAATTATCCTGAGAACACATCTTTGTAGGACAATGTTATCAGTGATTCCATTACTTAATATTGCATGCTGTCTCACCAGAACTTAAAGACCTAACTCCTGCTCCACTGAACGTATTTCTTTACTTATTTAACCCACCACAGAAGTAAAGAAGGACATGATTTAGGACTTTTGACATGTGTCCTTAGTGACAATAGTGGGGTCAAAGACAAAGGTCTTCCATTTACCCCTAATAAGTGAGAGTTAGCTGTGGGCCTGGGTTTGTCCCGCGAAGTGGGTAATTAGAACATGCTTAATAGACCTGACAGTCTTAGAGTTGTCTTTCCCCAAACTTTCTGTTTCTCCTCTCCTGCTTTGCTAAAATTCATTTTTGTTGACTTTAAAGAAAGTACAATTTATCACCAGTGCTAAAGTGCTTTTGCTTACTCATGTAAACATGGTAACATTGGCTTACTCTAACTTGGCACATTTAATTTACTTATATGTCCACTAGAAAAGTGCTACTACTTGTAACCAGGGCCTGTAAATTAAATGCTGTTAGTGGGCTTAAAGCACTTATTATGGTACCCACTTAAGTAGCTCTTTTAAAACGTGCCTAGGGTTGCCATTGCAGCCTGTGTACAGTTTTAAACTGTAATTTTGAACTGGCAAAATAAACATTTTGCAGGTGTAAACCTTCCTTTTTAATCCACATGTCACCCTTAGGGTAGGCCCTAAAGTGCCCATAGGGCAGGGTGCATTGTATTTAAAAATGTGGACTTATAAGTTTTACATGTGCTGGTAGTGAAAAACTCATAAATTCATGTCACAACTGCAAGGCCCATCTCTCCTATTGGATAACATTGGGTTATGTATTACATGTAATAAGTGTTAACCTTTGCTTGGGAACTGGTAGAAATGTTATGTTTGGTCTCTGAAGACTTAAAATTTAAAATACTCTTTAATGCTAAAGTCAAATTTTAATTCACAATTCTGAAAATGACACTTTTAGAAAGTTGGTATTTTATTGCATAACCATTTGGTGCCTGTAGTTTGTGTCAAGGGTCACATGAATGAATATAGTTGGCAGTTGGCCTTTGTGTATTCCCCCTAGACAGTGTCACAAAGGGGGACTAGGTGTTGGCAGGACTGGCCAGCTTGACAGGATGGGTGGAGGCAGGGTTGTGACCTACAATACTTGTACATCAACAGGGGCTGACTTCTGTGCTCACAAAAGACGTCATACTAGCCTTTTGTCACCCCTGACATCTTGGGGCCTGGGCAGAGGCAGGAAGGAAATTCCAAAACCAATTGTTGGGGGAAGTCTAGAGGTTTCTCCAACATCAAAGGTGTAAATATTGGAACCTGAGACCAACTCTTAAGTATACTCCTGGACTTGTGGATACTACAGAAAAAGGGCTGCCCTACTTCTAGAGGACTGTCCTTCTGCTTGATGCCATCCTGCTTTCTGAGAAGCAAGACTGGAACTCCTCACTCCAAGGGTCAGCTGGCTGACCTCCTGTTCTGAGCTACAGAGCCAAAACAAGCTGTAGAGTCCACCATGCAACTTCCCAGCTGATGTGCTGCAACTGGACCTGCGTGGACGTGTAACTGGACCTGCATGAGCCCTGCTAGTCTATGCCAGATTGAGTCCCTGATTCCCAAGTGGTGCCCTCTTGTCCTGGGCTCTTGGTTGGCATCAGAGTGCGCTCCTCCAAAGAAAAGGAGACATCTTGAAGTTTTGGACTCTTTGCGATCACAAATGGGGCGTGCTGAACTTTTTCCGCCCAGTATGACCACTTATGCAAAGCTTGGGTGGACCTGACTTTCACGCTACAGCAACCTCCAGTGATGACGGGCAGCATGACATCTGCACTTCGCACTGCTGCATCAACAGCTTGCGGTGATCACCAACACAAAGCTCCTGCAACGACTGTCTGGAACACCTGACAGGACCTTTGTGCCCAGCCTACTCTTTGAGCTACAGTGACAAACATTGCGTCCATTGCATCCACAACCCCTCACTAACTGGTCTCTTCATGCTGGCCTCTGAGAAGGTAACTTTTTAAGCAGGGCTAACCTGCTTGCTGCATCCGGTCTTTGCTCCATCAGGATAGACCTGAACTTATGGCTTACAAAGTGCTGCTAAGCAGTGTGGGCTTACAAGTCCAAGAAGCTCCCCTCCAAAATGTCAATCAGATTTAATCTGAGTTTTCCATTTTCAAAATAGTTTAAGAATGCTAGTTGATTATAGTATTTTAAAGGGAATGTCTTGTTGGTTTTAAGGAGCAAACAGGAAGGGTACTGGGGAGTAAATATATTCAATTTATTTTTTGTTTTGTATTGTTTTGTTTTTCAATTTACTTTTACAACGTACTGGTAATTTACAACAAACAACTAAATGGGCTCTGTTTCAATAAGAATGCAGCCACTCCATTTCAAAGTCTCATCACTGGCATTTTGTTTAATCCGAAATAGGTGCAAGGACATGCTTGCTGTCTGATTGGCAGCACCAGCAACCAAGGAGGTTCAGAAAGCCAACTTTTAACAGTTTCTGTGAAGTCCAATGCCAAGTATGTGAGTTTTTGAGTATAGGGATTTCAGCTTAGATTCCATCAGCACTCTGTCATGGTCCTAGAGCAGTAGACATTAGCTGCACGGAACGTAGTCACATTTCAGAAGAGTGTTTCAGTGCAGATAGAGCTGCATTAGGTGGGTTTAGGGTGTAAATTATTAAGGAATTTGTTGCAAAAATGAAACCACTCTGTGGAGTCGACTCCATAAATTGAGGTATTGCATCACCAGGGAACTGGCAATGCATGAGGGCTGAGTCCCAGATTCCTTACAGGCTGTTGGTCCATGACATCTAAGCTGCCAGTACGTTCTAAATGCTTTTTGCCAAAAATTGGCAGATCATAACATTGAACGGCTAGAATGCCAGATGAATCTTGGTCGCTTTGACTTGACATGATAGACTGAGACATAACTGGAGCAACTAAGAGCTTTGGAAACAATACACACACATACATCTAGTGGTGCGTTTTTAAGGAACGTAAGTCTGTTAATAAATGTGTAGATACAATGGGTAGCTCTAGTAGACTCCAAAACATAGAGGGGCATATTTATGAAAAAGTGCCTCAGCTCAGTGCAGCAAGTCACCTTGCTTGCACTGCATCACTGGGAAAGGGCAGGGATGTGCTGTATTTAGGGCAACATAGTTCATTCCTATCCTTTCTGCTGTGGTGGCACACAATGGGCTACCTAACATCATTGCAGGTACCCTTTCACCATAGTGCAAGGGTGCCTTTGTTGCATGCAGTATTCTTTTTGTGCAGAAAGGGTTACCTCTTGCACAAAATCAATCCTGAGAGGCTTTTTCCTCTTTCTGTGTGTGCTGTAGAATGCAGCACACACAAGAGGAGAAAATGAGGAGAAATAAAGATATTTATTCTCGTTACACCTCACCTAGGGAGGCATAGGTTGTTGACGCATTCCCAGGTCTACCACTTTTGGTAAATCTGGGAATGCGTCAAAATTCATGGATGTTGCATGAGAACACCCATGCAACACCAATGGAAATGCCTCCATGGCACAGAGTAATGCAAAGCAGAGGCTTGCACTTAATTTCTCAAGATTTATACAGCCACTCATGGCCACGCAGGGTGGCCTTGCGTGGCTTAATAAACTCAGTTTTCATTTGTGTCACTCTAGCACCACCTTGCGTGGTGAAACAGCGATGCTAAGGGCCTCATAACTATACCCCAGAGCAACAGATCTCAACCTCATATAAAAATCTTTCTACAAAAACATCGACCTGCAACTGATGCCACTATCTCAAGCTCGAACAGTAAATTCACCCTGTCCAAAGATGTCTGGGAAGCGACCTTAGCTGGAATATATTTTGTGTAGGAGGATATTCATTTAAGGATAGGAGTTTGGCAGTCTTGTTCCGAAGCTGTGTTTTTGCAAATAAATGTTTTTGTGTTCTGTGTTTTCATGTGGAAACTAATAAATAGATAATTGCTCCCTTCGACATATCTTGTCTGGAGGTTTTGATTAGTGATGGGTAGGATTTATACCATGTTCACTAGCATGTGTGGATATGGTGTGTTTTGTTCCAAAACTGTGGTTCAGTGTTAAAATAAATGAGTGGGTCTCTTCATTCAAAAATGACCTGTTTGTATTAACAAGTGAAAAATAATATTCAATTATGGCTGTACTATTTTCTCAAGCTGATTTATGAAAATATGTTTTTATGTTCTTTCAGGCTTGTGCTTGGAAAATGTAGTTTTTTCTATATAGTGACAAAGAGCTTTTTGTAATTTCGCAGACTGTAGGCATATACTTTTCCTTCATTTTTAGCGTATCAACTGCCTCGACCTCTTGACATACTAGTCAAGAATAAGAGTGATTTTGTTCGAATAAAGCGGATTTCATTCATGAAATCAAGGAGTACAGGAGAAAATCTCAGGAGTACCATAATTGCACACAGTAAGCCTAACTTTGCCAATGAAGAAAGACACCTGCTCTAGAGAAAACATATTTTTTTAATTTAAGTATGCAGTTTTTGTGGGATAAAGTGTGGGGAAAGGTGTAAGTGGTCCCTCCACTAAAGCCCCTGCCAAAATCAGCAGGCTGATAGATCTGCGTAAACAGAGAATTGCTTCATAAAGTAATCATTGTTAACTATTTAGCATTCAGAAAAGCTTAAGGCCACCATTCGGAAAAGATGGGCAAGTAGTGTAAATATATTTCGGATACAGAGAGGGAGGTCTTTTAAATAATGAAATGCAGGATGATGTTCATCAGTAAACCAGAGATAAACATGCAAAACTTGCCCAAGTCAGAATGCAAATGGCCTCATGGTTTGAGCAGATGGTATCTAAGGCACATGGAAAAGAGCTTTTTCCAAGGACATAAACTACATATCAAGACTTTAACTTATGAGCAATCAGCAGCCTGGAGAACTACTGCTTTGTTGTAGGCATTGCCTACCTCCAAGGTCATATGAGCTGTTTGGTTCTCTGTGGAAAGACGATATGTTAGGTATTAGCTGTTTTGTCTAGGTATGTTTTGACTAGAAAGTAATTGCAATGAAAGTATGATTTGTCTTTAAAAAAACATGCTTTCATGTCTTGAGAAAAATAGGCTAAGTGTGGCTTTCATTAAAAATGTCACTTGGTAAGGTTACACTTTCAAAGAGGTATTGAAGGTTTAGAAGAATGGTGGATTATCTTAAGCCAAATAAAAATAAGACAGACTTAGGGATAGAAAGGAAAGTACTTTGTGGTGTGTATCGCTCTCTTCTCAGGGTCAAATTAGAACAGAAAGTCCTGAACCTGGAAGAGAACCAGGTAAGGATGTGCTGCTTAGGAGAATGCTGCAGACGATCAGAGAAGTACAAGGGGGGTGGAGCACTACCTGGTGGGAGAATGTCGGCAGCCAGAAGATGAACAGCACTAAGGAGAGAGCAAAGGACAATGAAGATATTGAAAGGATGCTATGAGAAGAGAGAAGCTGGGGACTGATGAATGGTGGTCCCAAGCACTCTACCCTTGGCCCATTATTGTTCCCGGGAAATGCCATGGCATTCTCTGGTGCATGGGCACAGACCAAAGTGAGCCATTAAGACGGGGAACCTTAATTTGAAATTTGGAGAGGTTTTCTTTTGTATTTTTGTTTTTTGGGGGGGCATACAGTAGCCTGACAACATAAATGTGGGCTATATCCAAAAGGGGATACAGGACTCCAGATATATTAAGATAAGGAACCTGTAATAGGTTTTTACCTCCTTAATTCCAATCACAGAAAGACATATTGCATGGCCATAAATAAACTAGGACAGACTTTTATAAGTAGTGAGTGAATCAGCAAAGCAGCTGAGAGTGAAAAGGAGAAGAAAGAAAAGAAAGGCCACAAATCAGAAGGATAGCAAGAAAAAGAAACCAGGAGAAGAAGCAAAGCCTAGAATAGTTCATATTGCCATGCATAATAATGAGAGGAGTACTAAAAAAGAAGAACATGAACCTTTGTTCATTAGGGAGTTTAGATTTTATTTTACTTAAACTTTTTATTTTGAGGGATGTGAGGGAGGATCCAAGAAGTGGAACATGGATGGCATCACAGTCCTAACTTTAAGTTCCTACAAAAAAGAAGAGATAAAGACACAAATAAAACTGTCTAAGACTACTTGCATATAACGACTAAATTGAGTTTGAAATAAAAGTGACTAACAGCCTTCTCACTATTTGTGCTGAATCAGTTTAGCCCATGCAAGAATACTATTCTGTGATCTTGAGGAGTTCATCTCTGCCTAAGAGCCCACATACTGGTAGGACTTTTGAATGGAAGGAAAAAAATTGGAAGAGACAGAATAATGGTCTGTGAAAAGAATGCAGATGAATGTAGAACATTCTAATGCTTAGCATGCAAAGAGAATTAGATAGTGTGTATGCTGTTGTGAGTGAGAGTGTCATATTACTATTTTTATGACATCCACTACATCATGTGCCCACAGACACTCTTCTGCCATTAGGCCTACAGTGAGGTCTATTGAGAAAACTTTTTCAGTCACTTGTTGAGATGTACAGCCACAAATCAGTATCTGCCGCAGAACCAGAGTGTAGTTAGAGAGGCCACTGTCCATGGAAAGAACTGTGGGGGTTATTCTAACTTTGGAGGAGTGTTAATCCGTCCCAAAAGTGACGGTAAAGTGACGGATATACCACCAGCCGTATTACGAGTTCCATAGGATATAATGGACTCGTAATACGGCTGGTGGTAAATCCGTCACTTTTCCGTCACTTTTGGGACGGATTAACACCTCCTCCAAAGTTAGAATAACCCCCTTGGTCTTATTTCAATATCTTTTTCTAGAAAAGAGTAAGGGAGTGTAAGAAATTGAGTTATAAGCTGAGAGGAGTGAGCGCCCCACTCAAATAATAAACAGAATCCTCATCAGGCTAAACCACAAAAGTCACCAAGTAAACGTGTGCTTACCCTCTGTAAGCTTGACACAAAAGCAGTCAGTTTTAACTCAGAGGCATTGTGAAAAGTATTTATGCAACACTCACACAGTAATATTCAAACAGTAAGAGGTGAAAACACAACAAGAAGACTCACAACTCAATTTAGAAAAATAGAATACATTTTAATATGTAAAATAAATAAAATGAAAGCAAAATTACAAAAATCCCCTAAGTAGAACCAGAGTTGTTTGTTTTTAAAGTTTTAGGTAAAAATTGAAGCAAGAAGTACAAAGCACCAATCTCCGTTATCTTGTTGCGTCTTACCAGGTCAAAGTAAAAAGTTAATGCCGAACACAATGGAGTGTGGGTTGGATACAGGGCCAGGTTCATCCACTGGAAAGTTTACCTTCAAAGTAGCCCAGTTCCAAGTGAGGAGCTTCAATTGGAACTTCACACTGGCTGTGCAGTCACTGTTGTCACAAAGAGCTGTGCACCAGTTGAAGTTTCATGCTAGTGGGAAATGCAGGGCAGTCATCATGGACATGAAGAGCACCGTGCCGGTGAGGTCCAGATCCTTAAGCCAGAAAACTCATGTCGGTAGTCAGATGCAAGTCCTGCATCAGCCTCAGTGAAGTCCTCCCACATTTGCAAAGAGACTGGGGTTGGTTGTCTTCGATGCAAAGAACCCAGAACCTCTGGATTTTCTCCTGGAGTCAAGTTCCTGCACTTTGTGGGTAGGAGGAGTACACCAGCCAAGGAAACAGGACCTGGGGAGGCACCTATTGGTGGTCAGGACTGTTAGTCCGTCAGACCTTAATAAGTAAACTTATAAGGAGATGCGACTAGGCCGATGGACCTTTTGGCTGCTCTTCGAGTAGATCTCACCATGTAACCCTGTACCAATACAAATTAATAGCAGCAACAATCAATGACATAAACAATCAATGGAAGTCGGTAATTTCCACACACCCTGGCCTCGCAGCCATGAATAACCACACCTTGGTATAAAAGTTAGAATGATTATTTACCTATATTAACAATGTTATTGTCATGTAACTTAATCTCAAAATCAAATGATAAACATACAGAAACAACACTGGTTGACCAAAGTGGCGAAATAATCGCAATCTAATCAAAGATTGAGCTACTACAGATTCTAATTAATTAATAGTAAGAATAACTGCGCAAACAAAATAACATACATTTAGAATTCAGCAAAGAAAAGATATCAACTGTTATTACATGTAGCGAGTATCACCAGTGAGTACCTTAACTAACATCAGATTAGAATAGCGTGTTTGGACTTCATGCAAAACGATTTAGTCACACAGATTTGGAAAACCCCTAGCTGTGGCTCTATCAAAAGTAGTGGTTGGTACCTAGAAACAAAAGTAAATAGACATAACAATCAGTAACATCGTCTTTATTACCTTGCCTTGGGATGGTTCAGCAAGCTGTGACAGTCTTCGTCAATAGGACATCAGTTCGGTCAGCAAGGCATCAAGATTCAGGATTAACGTTCAGAAAAAGCAAAGTCTCTTTAAGCAATAAAGATAAGGACGTCTCTTCTCGGAAAGAAATGGACAAAAATGGGTGTCCTCCTCTCAGTACCATCCGGCTAAGTTAAATTTCTTAAAACTACTTCCCATGTCCCTGTTGGTTCAAGAATCACATGTTAAACCCAAAATCTACACTTCTACTAGCAAATAGTTCACGTGTCGATAATTGGCTCCTCTCCTCCTGTTCCCATCGCTTGGCTTGTCAGGTAGCAATATTGTTGCAGCTTATACTCCAGTCAGTGCATCCAACGTCTTCTCCTGGGAAGGTCAGTCTTACACATATTACACTAAAAATTGTATACTAGCTAATACATCATCTTTTAGCAAGCAGTTCTCATGAGAAAGAAGTTCAACTACAAACACTTGGTCAGCACAGTGGAAAATCACAATTTAACTCTCTAAGCATCCATTTTATAAGTTGATTAAGAAATTCAGCTTGACATGAGGCCATGCAACTAGGCCCAAGACCTTGCTAAGTTAAAGCCTACGATTGATAAAGCTAATACATAATACATAACCCTTAATATGATATATGACTACATTAATCAAACATAAGCTCAACATTTCCTATTACTAAGCTATTAATAAGTACACTTCGTGAACATTGGGGGCCAATATTATCCCTTTCCCAGTGTCACTGAGCCACTGAAACAAATCCTTTGCCAACTTTCTCCCAAACACCTGGTTCTTTCAGCTCTTTCAAATCAGCACTTTTATTAGTCAGATTAGTAAGTAAGCTTCTCATTTCTTTACTATTGTCAGAAATGTACGAGCAGCAATGCCTACAATTAAGCATTTTATAAACTGCACCATCTTTTGCTAGAAGAATGTCTAATGTAGGGCGGTTCTGAAGAGTCATAGCTCTTTCCACAGCTAATTCTGTCTCTAACACGATCATGGCTCCTGAAAGTTTTGTCAGCATGTTATCCACAATAGTAGACAACATCCAATTCTTTATCGAATTCAGAATAACTCCTACTGAAAGTATCATTGCTCCAAATATATCTCTCACTATACCAGAGGAGACTTTCCTTTGTCTAATGTAGTGTAACTCAGTCACTTTCAGAAATCTTTTCAGGTCATCAAGTTGAAATATCTTTGGGAAAACTATCCCAAAATAGCATGTGCCATACCAGCCTTTTGGTAGACGAATCGATGGATCCTGTCAATTCAACATAAATGGCCATTTGCTCCGAAGCAGAAATACATGCTTACATTCACTTGTTCCCATAAACAAAGTGTCAGTACAAGATTGAGGTCTATATACACAAAGCCTTCCTACGTGTTCTGCATCTAAAGCTAATTTCCCTTGTGTTTTTATTTCACTAAAAGCATAATCATTTCTAAAAGTCCTTTTCTCTAAGCCTTTTTCTAACTTCTCCTTTAATGCCTTTCTCCTGTCATCTGCGTGATCTATAAAGCTCTTTTCTAATGGTTTAAGCAAGCATATCAGGCTATTCCTGTGAGCATAAGCTGTGCCAAAAGTTAATGCAGGCTCAAAGAAACCTCTCACAAATACTATGTCATTGTATTTATCTGCTCTACTCAGGTATCTAATTATGGGGACAAATGAAAACACTACATCATGATTGGAGTAGAAATACTGAATGTACTCCTGTTTATAGAATCTTGTTACTAACAGGCTACAAATGTCCCATAAGTAAGGGTCAAGCTATGATAGGTAACTCCTTCTTCAACTGATGAAGGAATCTGCGTACAGACATACCAATTCTTCGCATCCATCGTCTCAACATACTCACTCAATAAGCGATAGAAGACCTTAGAAGAAAGTTCCCCTTGTGTATTACCTATGTGCAAATACTTCTCGTCTAACCTAAACTTCTCTATTGATGTTAATGCAGTAGTTGTCTCTAAAGCTGAAGTTTGGTTGTCTTTACTCATGTCAAGAACAGTCATACCCACAATCAATTTCAAGCACAATATCACACATGCAATTGCCAAGCCAAAACTCATATATTTACAGCACCTATTCTTCCTATCCTGCTTTCTAATGTTGTTCATGATCTGTAAAGAATCAAAAAGTAGAAGAGAAAATGTAGAAACTATGGAGCAAAAAAATCAAAAATAAAAATCTTCTTTCAGCAGTTACTTACAGCTTTCAGCCTCACTTCCAGGATCCTTTGTCAAAAATCGGTTTAGCAGCTTATCAAATCAGGTTATTTTGTCAAATCAGGTTTCAAAAAGTCTCTTTCGGTTACTATCAACAGTCTCTTTTCGTGGTACTTTTTCTCAATATTGTCTCAACAGTTCAGTTCATCAGCTTCCTTCAAGTGCCAAAATACTGACCTGGAATGTCTTGATCGAAACAAAAAGACAAACACTCTCTCTGCCATTCACTTGGTGTTGCATATGGCCATTAAGGATCTGTGTACCTTCTACTTGCTATTCTTTCTTTTCAACTTTCAAACTCTATTCAATTCTCTTTCACTCAGGTCTTCTCTCCTTGTTGTGTATACTTCTTCCTCGATAGTTGTCACAACAACTGCTTCTTTTCTCTCTGTGACTCCGGCCACCTAACTCCTTTCAGTGGACCTTTGGTAAATGCTCTTTTCATTGTTGAACTTGAAACTTCTTCTTGCTCTGCAGGACTTTGTCTTGACGGACCTGCGACTGGTTCAGGAGCAGTCAGATCACATTGGCTTTGATCTGCCTCAACTCCTTCCCCCTCGGGTCTGGTGTTTACTCTGTTTGTCTCTCAAATTTGTCTTCTTCTGGGAGAGCCCTCCTCTGACTAGACTCTCCTACTGCCTCAATTGAGATTGGCTTCCTGTCACCATCCTGGAGGTCTTCTCTTTCGTCTCTCACAGGAGTGACTGAACTGTCCTCAGCCTGCTCAGATCTGGGCTCTGTTCCACTTTCTTCCCTTTCCGGCTCTGAGTCTTGTCTGGTCGTTGTGGGTACTCTCATCTACTCCTCTTCATTGCCCAGAGGACATTCTACTTTTTTTGTGTGGCTAGTGTGTATCCGGTTCGGAAACCCAGCGCACTTTACAGCTGTGGTAGTGATCAAAACTACCTGGAAAGGGCCTTTCCACCGAGGCTCCAAACACATCTTCCTCACATGTTTCCAGACCACCACCCTGTCACCAGCCCTCAGGGTGTGCCCTTGGTCTTGGATTGGTGTCAGTGAGGTGGCTTCCATCTGCTGAGAGGAAGAGCGAACCACATCAGTAATACCTTTGCAGTAATCCAACACCACATCTGTTATGTTCACAAGAGCATCTTGTGCGATGACCATCCTGTCTTCCTGTCAGGTGTGTTTCTCATTGTCATCAAAACTAAAGGCAGTGTGTCAGGCCATTTCAGATTCATGGACGCACATATTTTCATCATTCTTGATTTCAAGGTACCATTCATCTGTTCCACTAGACCTGAGGCGTCAGGGCGGTAACTACAATGCAACTTCTGCTCAATGTTTACGGTGGCACATAGAAGTTTAATTAATTCATTGTTGAAGTGACTTCCCCTATCGGATTCTAAAGAGATCGGAAACCCAAAATGTGGTATCAGTTCCGTAAGCAATAATTTCGCTACTGGGAGGTGTCATTTCTTCGTGTAGGGTACCCTACAATCCCCTGACTAAAGATGCAGACAATCACCAACACATATCTCAAACCTCCACACACAGGCATCTCAATAAAATCCATTTGCATTCTGCTGAATGGACCTCCTGCTCTTCCAATGTGGCTCAAATTGGCCATGGTTCCTTTCCCCATGTTCATTTGTTGACAAATGATGCAACAATGGCAAACTGCTTTAGCAACTTGTCTAAACCTTGGGTTAGACCAATTATGTTTGGAAAAGGTGAATCATGGCATCCCTCCCAACATGTGCTTGACCATGATAAAACCTAGCCATTTGAGACAACAGACTGTTTGGCAAACCCTCTTCTGAAACCCACAATTCAACCTGTCGATGTACACATTTCATTTTGCTCCATGTTCTTTTTTCTACCCTGTCAACATTATTCTGCAGTGTTCTCCAGTCTTCCAATGTATCTATCACATGCAATGCAAAACTTGGACATATTTAATTTTCTTAAGGTAACTATTTCCACTGATCATTGAACGATATACAGTTCAATGTGCAAAACCTTGCAACTTGATCTGCATGTCCATTTCCCATTGACACAAAATCTTGCGATTTCAGATGTGCACTGCATTTCACCAGGGCAATCTTTTAAGGCATTTGGATACTAACAACATCTCTTTTTATTCTCTCACCATGTCTCACTGGTGAACCAGAAGAGGTCATGGAACCTCTCTGTGACCACTACTAGCAAAAATCATGGACTATTCCAATCCATACTGGCTATCCTATAGATACTAACTTTAAGTTGAGAAGAAACATGGCACGCTCTAGTAAGGGCTACCAGTTCCGCTATTTGCACAGAATATACTCCTCGAAGCCGAGACCGTTCCAATATACCAGAAATTGTGCACACAGCATATCCTGCTCTCAGTACTCCTGTATTGTCTCTTAGACAGGAACCATTAACAAAGATAATTTGCCCATTTTCTTCCAATCGGGTGTCTTGAATGTGAGGTCTCGGTTTTCTGCAAAGATCATTTACTTCAATGACTTCCAACTTTTCAACTTCAACATTTTCATTCAGAAGTAAGGTTGCCGGGTTAAGCACTTTACATCTTTTCAATGACACATTTGGTGACCCCAGAATACTTGTCTCATAATGAGTCAATCTGGCCCCTGTCAGGTACTGGGTTTTCGTTTTTGTAAGTAGGATCTCAATGGAGTAAGGGACCATAATAATAAAAGGATGTCCCATCACAATGCCTTCACACTGTGTGAGGCTCTGTCCAACCGCTGCAACTGCACGCAAACAGTCTGGTAAAGCTGTTGCGACTGGGTCCAAAGTAGCTGAAAAATATGCTACTGTGCGGTTTACACCTCCATGGACCTCCGTCAAGACAGACAAAGAACATGCATCACGGTAATGACAAAACAATGTGAAAGACTTTGGGGGTCATTCTGACCTCGGCGGTAAAAGGCCCTTACCGCCGGTCAGAAGTCCGCCATTCTACCGCCGCGGCCGCGGTAAACCGCCACGGTCATTCTGACCCACAACGGTGGGACTGCCAAAATCCCGACATCCAAGGAAGGCCGCCACATCAGCGGGCTGCAGAAAACTGGAGATGACCAAACCTCCACCGTCACGCCAACACAAACACGCCCATGCCATTCTGACCCACGAATCCACGCAGCGGTCTTTCAACCGCGGTATTCCATTGGCGGTACACACCGCCGCGGTCAAAATACACACACAGCTCCAAAACCCAGCCACATTGGACAATTTGAAATACACACACCTGACACACATACAAACAACACTCCCACACATCCAACCAACTATAAAACACACACCCACATCACCCACAAACCCCTACGACCGAAGATCATAGACGAAGGAGAGAGAGACACATCACAGAATAGAGAGCTACATCACACAGAGGCACACTACACCATCACACACACCACATAGAAGCACAAAGCACCACACATCAACACACTCTTCACCATATACACCACCCCACACCTCATCCACACCACCCCATGGCACCCCAAAGGCACCCACGCTTTTCGGACCAAGAACTCCGGGTCATGGTGGAGGAGATCATAAGAGTCGAACCCCAGCTCTTCGGCTCACAGGTGCAGCACACCACTATAGCCAGGAAGGCGGAGCTATGGCAGCGGATCGTGGACAGGGTAAACGCGGTGGGACAGCATCCCAGAAATTGAGAGGACATCCGCAAACGTTGGAACGACTTATGGGGAAAGGTGCGCTCGATGGTCTCGCGACACAACATCGCAGTGCAGAAGACTGGCGGGGGACCCCCACCCACACCACCCGAATTCACAGCATGGGAGCAAGAGGTACTAAACATCCTGCATCCTGATGGCCTCGCTGGAGTACACGGAGGAATGGACTCTGGTAAGTACAATCTCAACTACTTCACCCCCCCCAGCATGCCAACCCCCACCACCACCCTCACCCCCAACCCCCCATCACACATCCTCCCTGAGAATGTCTCCCCAGCACAACCCACCCAACATCAACCCCTGCATGCCACCACAAACTATGGACACCCATCACCTAAGCATGACCACTGCACATACCCGCCCCCCCAACACCCCCACAACACCTCCCCCAAGGGAATGACAGCACTGGGGGACAAGGGCACCCATAAATCGCACACAATAGCACACACAGAAACAATAACCATACTCTCTTACCCCATGCAGGACCCGAACGCCAACACACCGGCCAGGAGGGTCCAGAAATGTCCATCCCCCCCCGGAAGAGGCACCCAGTGATGACAGCAGCTCTGTCGACCTGGAACCTGACGACCAGCCCGGACCATCGGGGACCTCTGGACAGTCGGTTCCCCACACACAGGCCACAGCAGACCCAACCCCCTCTGGGAACAACAGCACAGTTCCCACCCAGCGGGCCCATGGCTCTGTCTCTAGGACAGGTCAATCAGCGGTGTGTCTGCCACTACAGGGCCCCCAGGCTAACCCACCACCCCCACAACAACAGGGACCTGGGGGCAGTGGTAGTGGGCACACCGTCCAGGGGACAGAGTCTGGGGGAAACAGGGCAACTCGGAGGGCTGCTGTGCGACAGGGGGGGGGAGGAGAGGCCCAGGGAACCGACTCTCCAAGAGGCCCTCACCACCATCATGGCAGCCTACCACCGCTCACAAGAGACAATGGCGACGGTACTGGCCAGGTTCCAGGAGATCCAGGCACAGCAGGAGGAACGCTACATGGGGTTCAACAATCATCTCACCCACATCTCTACCACCATGGGGAGCCTAGTCCAGGCCCTCCACCGGATAGAAGACACGTTGCGGGACCATGTGGCACGACACAGGGCCCCTGTCACTAGCCCGGACCAGGAACAGCCTACCACCTCCGCCTGCGCTAGTGGACAGGAGGCCCCACCACAACGACAGGCCACCAGAACCCCACCTCCTGCTGAAGAACAACCACCCCGCAAGAGGAGCCTGAGATCCAAAAAAAAGACAGAGTAGGATGTCAAGACCCCCGCCAGCATGAGATACCCCCTGAAGTCATCCCACTGTCCCACATTGCCACCCTGTCCAACCTTGAACTGCCCCTGCTCCATCCTTCCACAGGCATATGGACAATGCACCTGTGAGACGGAGAACTGGACTCTGCCATGGACATTACTCCACCCCCACCCATCACCGTGTGAATATCATGTACCATTATCTAGCACCAAAAATAAATCACTCAATGCACTGAAATCATGCTGGAGTCAGGCTGTATTATTTACAAATGTAAAACACATTACCGATCAATTATGTTCTGTAAACTTTGTGCTGAACACATACCGAGATCAATAAGCATTAGTCCATGGGCTAACCAAGCAGAAGTCACGCAGTGGGTCATACAGCACTGAAAAGGGAAGGGAGAATCAAACATCAGTTTCAAATAACTGGGGGGTCATAGACAAAGTTGAGAAAAACGAGGCAGTCAGGAAAATTAAAATGGCGTGTGTGATTCTTACCTGTGTGCTACTGAAAATACTGTTGGATAACTCTGTCCCTGTTGTCTGGGTCGTCCTCTGAGTCTTCCTCCTCTTCACTCTCCACAGGCTCTACAGCTGCTTCAACACCACCATCTGGACCATCCTCCTGCAGGAAAGGCACCTGACGTCGCAATGCCAGATTGTGAAGCATACAGCAGGCCACGATGATCTGGCACACCTTCTTTGGTGAGTACATCAGGGATCCCCCTGTCATATGCAGACACCTAAACCTGGCCTTCAGAACCCCAAAGGTCCTCTCTATGATCCTCCTAGTTCGCCCATGGGCCTCATTGTACCGTTCCTCAGCCCTGGTCCGGGGATTCCTCACTGGGGTCAATAGCCAAGGCAGGTTGGGGTAACCAGAGTCACCTATTAGCCACACACGTTGTCTCTGTAGCTGTTCCATCACAAAAGGGATGCTGCTATTACGCATCACATACGCGTCATGCACTGAACCAGGGAACATTGCATTCACATGGGAGATGTACTGGTCAGCCAAACAGACCACCTGGACGTTCATAGAATGGTAACTCTTCTTGTTTCTGTACACCTGCTCATCGTCTTTTGGGGGGACTAAGGCTACATGGGTCCCATCAATGGCACCAATTATGTTGGGAATATGTCCAAGGGCATAAAAATCACGCTTCACAGTGGGCAAATCAACCTCCTCTGGGAATATAATGTAACTCCGCATGTGTTTCGTCAGGGCAGACAACACTCTAGACAAAACCTTTGAAAACATTGGCTGAGACATTCCAGATGACATGGCCACTGTTGTCTGGAATGAGCCACTTGCAAGAAAATGGAGGACTGACAGCACCTGCACCAGAGGGGGAATTCCTGTGGGTTGGCGGATGGGGGACATCAGGGCTGGCTCCAGCTGGGCACACAGTTCATGGATGGTGGCACGGTCAAGTCGGTATCGTAGTATGATGTGGCGTTCTTCCATTGTCGACAGGTCCACCAGCGGTCGGTACACGTGAGGATTCATCCTTCTCCTCGCAAATCCCAGCGGATGGTGCCTAGGAAGGACAACATGGAGCACAAAGTCAAGATAATCACTGATACGTTCACCACTGCTTGCATGGCACACGGTTATCTAGGTATTGAAAGGCGTGTATGTGTGGCAATGCCAGGCCTAGGCCTGTGTGTCGCAGTAGAGATTATACCATGTGGGCCCTTGAAATGGCGGCTGCCTGACCTGTGAAGTGGGACAATGGGATGTGAGGTCACTGCGCTGGCGGAGCACACCGTGGCGGTAGGCGGTCGAAGACCGCTATACGGAGCCGCATTGGATAACATTGAAGCCTATGGGTTTCAGGAGCCAATGACGATGTGCGCCGGCGGTCGCGGTACGCACCGCCGCGGTACGCACCGCCGCGGGCGTGACCGCCATTTTCTATCTGCTTAATCACTCGAGACCTGATCATCCACAGGAGAGGACCTATACTGCAAGTGCTGCTGTGAACTCGGTCTGGAAGTGACAATGGCTGCTGCGACTGGGTAAAGGGCCCCTGCCTTCACGTCTGAAGAGTTGGAGAAGCTCGTGGATGGGGTCCTCCCCCAGTATGCGTTACTCTACGGTCCTCCAGACCAACAGGTGAGTACACCGAGTGCACATGGAATGGGCGATGCCTGTGTGGAGTGGGGTGGATGTAAGTTGGTGGGGTGGGGGGCGAATGAGGAGTGCAACGCACGACAGATGAGAGCATGTGCTATATTGCAAGGTTGGGGAGGGGGGGCCAATCACATCTAACATGCAGTAAGTTGATGATTGTTTCCTTCCCACCCTGTACATGTCACATAGGTCAGCGCCCATCAGAAAGTCGGGATTTGGCGTGCCATCGCCAAGGAAGTCCGGGCCCTGGGGGTCCACGTCAGACGGGGCACCCACTGCCGCAAGAGGTGGGAGGACATCCGCCGCGGAACCAGGAAGACCGCCGAGTCACTGCTGGGGATGGCCTCCCAACCTAGGAGGGGTGCCAGTCGTACCCTGACCCCCCTGATGTCCCGGATCCTGGCGGTGGCCTACCCTGATTTGGATGGGCGCTTGAGAGCATCACAGCAGACACAAGGGGGTGAGTATCAGCACATTCAGCTATCTTTCTGCGCAGTGGAGGCGTCTGGGTGGGGGAGGAGGGTTGGGGGTGACATTAGGCCAGGGCGCTTTCTGTAGTGTAGTCCTCTCCCTTAGGCATGGCCCTGTGCTCCCGGCCCCCACCTCCGTAGGGTGACAAGTCCAGCTATTGATGGTCCAGCCTCACACATGTGCGCGCTTGTCGTCTCCTGACCTGTTGTCCGAGTCAGAAGTACTGAGTAGTGTGCCCCGAATGCGCGGCTTAGTGCATGCGGCTCCTGTGTCTGTCGTCTCCGCCAACGGTGTTGACATTGCATGCACTCAACCAGGTCTTCTCTTTCTCCCCCCACCCTTCTTCTTCATCTTCTTGTGCATGTGTGCATTAGCATCATCAGGCGGAGGAGATTTGGCATCGGAGCACGAGGGAGCTGCAAGCCACAAGGCCCCGGTGGGCACAGGAACAGGCACCGAGGGCCCAAGTGAGCCGGAGGGCGAGGGGAGCACCACGACGGGGACCGCTGGTGAGAGCAGCGACAGCGACACGTCCTCGGTTGGGAGCTCCCTAGCGGTGGCGGCAACATCCGGGCCCCCCGCCTCTACAGGTACAGCCGCCACCCAGCGCACCAGCCCCGCCCTCCCAGCAGCCCCTCAGCCTACGCTCCGTGCCCGCTCACCCAGGAAGGCGGGCGTCTCCTTCGCCCCAGGCACCTCAGCCCCTGCCCCTGTTACCCCTGCTGCCCTCAGTGAGGAGGTCATTGATCTCCTCAGGAAACTCATTGTTGGGCAGACTACCCTTTTGAATGCCATCCAGGGGGTAGAAAGGGAGGTGCATCGGAGCAATGCCTACCTGGAGGGCATTCATTCGGGTCAGGCTGCCCATCAACGATCGTTCAATGCTCTGGCCTCAGCACTGACGGCAGCCATTGTCCCTGTTTCCAGCCTCCCTCTTCTGACTGCCTCCACCCTGTCTCTGTCTCCTGTTCCTCAGCCTATCCCACCCACACCATCTGACCAGCCTGCACACACCTCAACACCCAAGGGCAGCTCATCCAGACACAAGCACCACAGATCCCACAAACACTCACCCAAGCAACACACAGATGCAGACATCCCAACAGTCACTACCTCCCCTGTGTCCCCCTCCTCCTCGTCTCCCTCCTCCCTCCCTGTGACGTCTCCACTCACACCTGCATGCACACCAACATCAGCCAGTGCTTCCATCACCACCACACCCTCCTGTACAGTCCGCACGCGTGCAGTCACCACCCCCACTGCCATTTACACGTCCCCTGTGTCCTCTCCCACTGTGCTGTCACCACCCCTTCCAAGACACACAAACGCAGGCAGACACCCACCCAACAGACATCCACCTCACAACAGCCTACAGCACCTGCACCTTCACCCAATGACAGCACACCTGACTCTCCTACAACCACATCCTCTTCCTCCACTTCCATCTCCACTTCTACCTTTTACCTTGGCCCTAAAAAACTTTTCCTGGCTAATCTTGACCTCTTCCCCTCCGATGACCTACCCCCTCCATCTGCAAAGAGTCCCAAGAGCACCACAGCCACCACCAGCCCAACTTCGGGTGTCACTGTTGTGCATGGGTTCTGGAGCCCACCCTTTGCCAGCAGTGACACCTCCATCAGCAGCAAGGACACATCCAGCCCCCCCCCGGCAAGAGGACCAGGAAACACAAGGGCTGCCGTGCGAAGACTGACACGGCTGCCCCCAAGGAGCAGAGTTCGCCCACTTCACCAGCCACAACGTCTAGGGGAGGCAAGGGCCCGAGAGCCCCATCTAAGGAGCGTAAGGGCAGCAGGGCGGAGACGTCAGCCAGCAGGAGCGCGGAGCAGGTGGGCCCCACATGCCACATCCCAGCTGTAAAGGAGGACACCAAAGGGCCCAGGACTCCGTCACCGAAGGGCCCAGGAACATCATGGCCAGAGGGCGTCTGAGCACGGAGTCCAGGCCAGGTCTGGCTCCCTTGAACCTACTGGATGTGCACCGCTGAACAGGGCCCGCCGTGCAGAAGAGCACCTCTGAACAGGGCCCGCCGTGCAGAAGAGCACCGCTGAACAGGGCCCGCCGTGCAGAAGAGCACCGCTGAACAGGGCCCGCCGTGCAGAAGAGCACCGCTGAACAGGGCCCGCCGTGAAGATAGGCACCGCTGAACAGGGCCCGCCGTGCAGAAGAGCACCGCTCCGCTGGGCCCTTCCTGTCAAGCACCGCTCCGCTGGGCACCGCCGTCTCAAGCACCGCTCCGCTGGGCCCCGCCGTCTCAAGCACCGCTCCGCTGGGCCCCGCCGTCTCAAGCACCGCTCCGCTGGGCCCTTCCTGTCAAGCACCGCTCCGCTGGGCACCGCCGTCTCAAGCACCGCTCCGCTGGGCCCCTTCATCTCCAGCACCGCTCCGCAGGGCCCTGCCGTCTCAAGCACCGCTCCGCTGGGCCCCGCCGTCTCAAGCACCGCTCCGCTGGGCCCCTTCATCTCAAGCACCGCTCCGCTGGGCCCCGCCGGCTCCAGCACCGCTCCGCTGGGCCCCGCCGTCTCAAGCACCGCTCCGCTGGGCCCCGCTGGCTCCAGCACCGCTCCGCTGGGCCCCGCCGTCTCAAGCACCGCTCCGCTGGGCCCCTTCATCTCAAGCACCGCTCCGCTGGGACCCTTCATCTCAAGCACCGCTCCGCTGGGCCCTTCCTGTCAAGCACGGCTCCGCTGGGCCTCTTCATCTCAAGCACCGCTCCGCTGGGCCCCTTCATCTCAAGCACCGCTCCGCTGGGCCCCGCCGGCTCCAGCACCGCTCCGCTGGGCCCCGCCGTCTCAAGCACCGCTCCGCTGGGCCCCGCCGTCTCAAGCACTGCTCTGCTGGGCCCCTTCATCTCAAGCACCGCTCCGCTGGGCCCCTTCATCTCAAGCACCGCTCCGCTGGGCCCTTCCTGTCAAGCACCGCTCCGCTGGGCCCCTTCATCTCAAGCACCGCTCCGCTGGGCCCCGCCGGCTCCAGCACCGCTCCGCTGGGCCCCGCCGTCTCAAGCACCGCTCCGCTGGGCCCCTTCATCTCAAGCACCGCTCCGCTGGGCCCCTTCATCTCAAGCACTGCTCCGCTGGGCCCTTCCTGTCAAGCACCGCTCCGCTGGGCCCCTTCATCTCAAGCACCGCTCCACTGGGCCCCTTCATCTCAAGCACCGCTCCGCTGGGCCCCTTCGTCTCCAGCACCGCTCCGCTGGGCCCCGCCGTCTCAAGCACCGCTCCGCTGGGCCCCTTCATCTCAAGCACCACTCCGCTGGGCCCTTCCTGTCAAGCACCGCTCCGCTGGGCCCCTTCATCTCAAGCACCGCTCCGCTGGGCCCCTTCGTCTCCAGCACCGCTCCGCTGGGCCCCGCCGTCTCAAGCACCGCTCCGCTGGGCCCCTTCATCTCAAGCACCGCTCCGCTGGGCCCTTCCTGTCAAGCACCGCTCCGCTGGGCCCCTTCATCTCAAGCACCGCTCCGCTGGGCCCCGCCGGCTCCAGCACCGCTCTGCTGGGCCCCGCCGTCTTAAGCACCGCTCCGCTGGGCCCCTTCATCTCAAGCACCGCTCCGCTGGGCCCCTTCATCTCAAGCACCGCTCCGCTGGGCCCCTTCATCTCAAGCACCGCTCCGCTGGGCCCTTCCTGTCAAGCACTGCTCCGCTGGGCCCCTTCATCTCAAGCACCGCTCCGCTGGGCCCCTTCATCTCAAGCACCGCTCCGCTGGGCCCCTTCATCTCAAGCACCGCTCCGCTGGGCCACTTCGTCTCCAGCACCGCTCCGCTGGGCCCCGCCGTCTCTAGCACCGCTCCGCTGGGCCCCTTCATCTCAAGCACCGCTCCGCTGGGCCCCTTCATCTCAAGCACCGCTCCGCTGGGCCCTTCCTGTCAAGCACCGCTCCGCTGGGCCCCTTCATCTCAAGCACCGCTCCGCTGGGCCCCTTCGTCTCCAGCACCGCTCCGCTGGGCCCCGCCGTCTCAAGCACCGCTCCGCTGGGCCCCGCCGGCTCCAGCACTGCTCCGCTGGGCCCAGCCGTCTCAAGCACCGCTCCCCTGGGCCCCGCCGGCTCCAGCACCACTCCGCTGGGCCCCGCCGTCTCAAGCACCGCTCCGCTGGGCCCTTCCTGTCAAGCACCGCTCCGCTGGGCCCCTTCATCTCAAGCACTGTTTATGGTTCACTGTGCCCCCCATGCCTCCTCCTTGACCAGTGGAGACTGTTATCCACTTGAGAGACTGTGGCTTTGCACTCCCCAGGATGGCAGAGTGGGAAACCCACCCACTGTAGAGACTTGAGAGACTGTGGCTTTGCACTCCCCAGGATGGCAGAGTGGGCAACCCACCCACTGTAGAGACTTGAGAGACTGTGGCTTTGCACTCCCCAGGATGGCAGAGTGGGCAACCCACCCACTATAGAGACTTGAGAGACTGTGGCTTTGCACTCGCCAGGATGGTACAGTGGGCAAGCCACCCACTGTAGAGACTTGAGAGACTGTGGCTTTGCACTCCCCAGGATGGTACAGTGGGCAAGCCACCCACTGTAGAGACTTGAGAGACTGTGGCTTTGCACTCCCCAGGATGGTACAGTGGGCAACCCACCCACTGTAGAGACTTGAGAGACTGTGGCTTTGCACTCCCCAGGATGGCACAGTGGGCATGGTGGCCCCTTCGTGGATCTTGCGTCGTGGACTCATGTGGCTGTGGTGCCCCCCCCTTCCCTTCCCCCTAAGGTGCCTGTAGTATTTTCATCAGATGCCCCTGCAGTGTTCTCTCCAAAGGACTCAGGTCTCCTGTGTGGGCTTTGCCCTTGTGTCGCTACACTGTAGCCCACGGACTGTTCCATTTGACTTGGATGTAGCGGACTAATTGCCTCGGTTCGCCATGGCAGTGTGTATAGTATTATTTTGTTATGGATATTTTGCATAGTTGCCGATACGTCTCAGAGTCTATTTTTTATATAAATTTAATTATGTCTTTGCATTTTTCAGGGGGGTTTGGGTGGTGTCACTGTGCATTGTTGCTCTGCATTGGTGTGTACATAGTTTGGGGGGGTGGGGGTTGCATATGTGTGTGCCCGTAACCTTTCCTCCTCCCCCCTTCCGTGTGTCGTAGGTGCAGTACTCACCGTTGTCGTCTGCGCCGGAGTTCGTACTCGTGGTAGATGAGCAGGTAGACGAGTGCAGGTAGGATGTTTAATTCGGGTTCCATGCTGTCCTCCGTACTCGTGGAGTGTGTTTTGGTGAGCGTTTTCCCGTCCGTAGTCTGTTTCCGCCGTGTTTTTATCCGCGGGGCTCCCGCCCCGGAAAAGGTGGCGGATTGGTGAGTTGTGATACTGTGGGCGGTACATTGTCTGCCGCCTGCCTGTTGGCGGTGACCGCCGCGCTGTTTGTCTGTACCGCGGTGGCGGTCGGAGTGTTAATGTGGCGGGCTGTGTTGGCGGTTCCCGCCAGGGTCAGAATTCCATTTTTTGGACCGCCAGCCTGTTGGCGGGTTGGCCGCCGCTTTATCACCGACCGCCAGGGTTAGAATCACCCCCTTTGTGTAGTCAGGCATACATAAAGCTGGAGCTTTACACAGACTCTCTCTCAAATCAGTAAACGCTTTCATGCAAGCCTGGTCTAACACTAGGGGATCGGTGACTTCTTTGTGAGTCAAATTCTGTAAGGGCTTGGAAATGACTGAAAAATTGGTAATCCATTGGCGACAGTAGCCTATCATCCCAAAAAACATCCTGACATCTCTCTGTGTGGCTGGGGGACTCATCTGCAATATGGCTGTGATCTTTTCCCTGGATATTTTCCTTGATCCCTTTTCAATCTGGTGATCCAAGTATTTCACCTCTTTCTGACAGTATTGTAATTTGAGTGGAGACACTTTATGACCATTCTTTCCCAAATGGTTCAGTAAGGCAATCGTGTCATACTGGCACTCTTCATTCAGTTTGGATGCAATCAATACATCGTCAATGTACTGTACCAAGGTTGATTGGAAAGGCAATTCCAATGACTCCAAATTATTTTTCATGATCTGATTGAATATGGAAGGTGACTCTGAAAAGCCTTGAGGAATTCTACACCAACAATACACTCGGTCCAAAAATTTGAAACAAAAGAGAAATTGGGTATCCTCATGAAGAGGCACAGAAAAGAAGGCTTGTGTCAAGTCAATGACAGTGACCCCTTCAGCATCACATGGAATCTTAAACATAATCACAGCTGGATTTGGCCCCACGGCGCAACATTTAATCACAATGTCATTTTTTTTCTCAGATCCTGGACATTTTGAACTTTTCTACAGGGCTTTTTCAGTCCCATCATCGGTGAATTACATAGGCTGCTCAACACTTCTTTTAAGACCCCTTGATTGACAAATTCTGCAATTATTTGAACAACCTTTGTAAGGATATCCTGTGGCATGTGATACTGGGGGATGTGGGGAAAAATTGTGTTCGGCTTTACAGGAACTTTAACTGTCTCAACTCCTTTTATCAGACTAATCTTCCCTGTCAAATCCCACATCTTTTGTTTAACTGTTCCCTGTAAATCAGGAGGAAGCTCTTTCACCGTGAACACTGGCAAAGAAATCAATCAGGGGGTACTCCTCATTTATAGTCTCACACTCAGTCTCTGGAGCTGGGTCATCCTCATCATCACTATTCGTCTGTATCTCGATTCCGTCATTTGAGCAAGTAATCGAGCACCTGGTCTCTTCCCAGTAGGGATACTAGACTTAAGTCACAGACAACAAATTTGTGCAATCCATGAAAGTTGCCAATTTTAGCCTGAACCGGTTCTGTGATTGGGTTGGTCAAATACTGATTTGCTATTCCTACAGTCTGGACTGTTTTTACTGAAAAGGGCAAATTTGGAACTTCTGCAATTCTTACTGAGGAGTGTGTATCTCCTGTGTCCACCAAGAATGACCCTCTGTGACCCATGACTGTTCCCATCACATAGGGGCCTTTCTGATCTACTTCTAAGGAAGCTACAAGCACACATTCCTCTTCATCTGAACTCTCACTCACCCATTCATCGCTTATTCCATTCTCACTGTGTAACGGGAATTGGTGAACTGTATTATTATTCTGGTTAAACTTCTGACCTGTGACCTGTTGAGGAAGCATCACCTGCTGCTGTTCAATTGGGGCTGAGGTATTTGAATTTGCTGTCTAGGTACCATTGGAGCCTGCTGTTGCATTGGCTGCAACTGTGTCATTTGTACAGGTGGCATTCTCACCTGCTGCATGTGCTGAAAATTTTGCATTTGATTCACAATATTATGACAATTTGGATTATTACCTCTCATTCTCGGTCCTCTCATGTTTTGGAACAAATTGATGTCACCTATTTGCTGAACAACACCGTCCTGCACCATAATTGGACATTTCCACTTCCAATGTCCGACCGTTCCACAGGCGTGACAAGGCAACAATCTCTTCATTCCCTGCACATCATTCTGAACCACTACAGTACCCAAGTCGGGACCACGATTTTCATTACCTCCGCAACTTCTACTTCTCATCTGATTCTGAAATACCACATTTCCCTGCTGCTGTTGTTGCTGCTATTGTAGAAAATTTCCCTGCATCCCTGTTTGTGCTGCTTTAATCTGCATCACCATCACCTTTTCCTTCAACTTTCTCTTTCAATCATGTCACTTCGGGCCAGATGTAGAAAGCATTTTGCATGGTACAAACTGCGAAAATCGCAGTTTGCGCCATGCAAAATGCCTTTTGCGATGCACATTCACAATTTGACCTGTTCCCATCGCTTGGCTTGTCAGGTAGCAATTTTGTTGCAGTTTATACTCCAGTCAGTGCATCCAGCGTCTTCTCCTGGGAAGGTCAGTCTTACACATATTACACTAAAAATTGTATACTAGCTAGTACATCATCTTTTAGCAAGCAGTTCTCATGAGAAAGAAGTTCAACTATAAACACTTGGTCAGCACAGTGGAAAATCACAATTTAACTCTCTAAGCATCCATTTTATAAGTTGATTAAGAAATTCAGCTTGACATGAGGCCATGCAACTAGGCCCAAGACCTTGCTAAGTTAAAGCCTACGATTGATAAAGCTAATACATAATACATAACCCTTAATATGATATATGACTACATTAATCAAACATAAGCTCAACATTTCCTATTACTAAGCTATTAATAAGTACACTTCGTGAACATTGGGGGCCAATATTATCCCTTTCCCAGTGTCGGTACCGACTTGAAAATTGTGAATGTGACTCGCAAATAGGAAGGGGTGTTCCCTTCCTATTTGTGACTCGCATTGCTATGCTAAATTGCTTCGCGGTCGCAAAGCAATTCGCAGTTACCACCAGTGTCACACTGGTGGTAACCCTATTCGCAAAAGGGAAGGGGTCCCCATGGGACCCCTTCCCCTTTTTGAATGTTGCCAATAAGGGTTTTTCAGAGCAGGCAGTGGTCCAATGGACCACTGCCTACTCTGAAAAACCGAAACCAAAAGGTTTTGTTATTTTTTTTTATTTTGCAACTCGTTTTCCTTTAAGGAAAACGGGCTGCAAAAAAAAAAAAACTGCTTTATTTACAAAGCAGTCACAGACATGGAGGTCTGCTGACTTCAGCAGGCCACCATCCCTGTGAGTGCAGGGACTCGCTATGGGGACGCAAAATGCGACCCACCTCATTAATATTAATGAGGTGGGTCTTTGCAACCCCATAGCGACTCGCAGTCGGTGTCTGAGACAACGTACTGCATCCGATTTTGCGAATCTGAAATTGCGAGTCGCACCGACTCGCAATTTCCGATTCACAAAATCAGAAATTGCTACATCTGGCCCTAAGTACTTTGCCTACTGCAACACCTCAACAATCGGCTTTGCTTGCCAGCAAATCAAATGACTCTTAATCACCTGGCTAATTTCAGGTCTCAATCCTTCCACAAATCTCAACACAAAATGAATCATGTCTCTCAGCTCAATTGTCTCTATACCATTGTAATGCTTAAATGCCTGCAATATTCTCTCATAGTACACATGTATCGACTCCTTTGCTTCCTGAGCTCTCCTCTCTATTCTCTGCCAATCAATGTTTTGGGGTGAGATTCTTGTTTTCAAAAATTCACTCACTTTGTGTTCATATTTCATTACCTCAGGAGACGGCACACGTGTAGCCTGATCTCTCTCTGGTTCCGTTGTCGGCTGATCTATACTCCTATTACACTCCATCCACAAATCAGCTGGGATTACTATCTCTAGTAGAGTGTGCAAGTCTTCCCACGAACACTTTGCAAGTTTTATGAACCTGTCTGTCTGCTAATACCACTCTACTGGCTTCTCTCTCAAACTGGGATAGTCATTTGTAAACAACAGAATGTCACCTCTGATCCAAGGCACATGGATGAAATTCCCTCCTGGAATCTCTCTCATGGTAAGATTTTCACCGGATCCTAACTCTGCTGCACATTTGGAGTCACGTCCGCAGATTCCCTTTTTTTATTATCTCTTGTCTTTACCCATCTGCCTTCCCTTTTGTCTAATGCTCCCCATGTCTGGACACTTTGGAGTAACTCCTTAAGGTGTGCTTTCATTCCTGCCAATCTCATGTGTTCAAAATCTTTGGTGCCAAAATCTAACCTGTAACTTCTTTTCAAATGTTTAGTTTTCTCTACTTCTATATAGTACTTCTCTGGCAAGTCTGCTAGCTTCTGATGTACATTACTCACTTCCCTCATAATTTTCTGGCATAGATATCTCAATTTTGCTTTGGTGTAAGACTCTAGTCTGTTCACGCCCATAGTTTCTTCAATGTACTCATCCGCTTCCATTCCTACCCTTGTATAGTTCAAGTACTCCTCTCCCCTAGGAGCATTCTGCGGGGTATTCAGCTGGTCTAACCATTAAGTCAATTGCTGGGCAGTCAAACCTTGCAACAAAATGTTGCTGGCTTGGGCCAGTATTTGGGGACTGCGGTTTCAGACTCTGACTAACGTTCGACCCTATGACAGTACTGGGAGGAACTCCGAATGGACTAAGGCCTAGCAAAGATCTTGATCCTTCAAAGGTATGTCCCATAGGAGAGACTACTCAAGTGCCGGTGAGAGGCCCTGCTATCAGGAGGAGTTCCTCCGGCTCGAGGGGACTGCAGGAGCTGAAGTGACCTTTTGGGGACGTGCTGGTTTGCTGTCTGTTTCTGCTGAGGGCGGAGAAGAGCCCTTTAAACTTTCTATCGTGCTCCTGCCTCGCGGGACGCGCTGGTTTTCTGTCTGCTGCTGCTGGGGGCGGAGAAGAGCCCTTTAAACTTTCTATTGCGTTCCCGCCTCGCGGGACGTGCTGGTTTGCTGTCTGCTGCTGCTGGGAGCGGAGAAAAGCCCTTTAAACTTTCTATCGCGCTTCCGCCTCACGGGGCGCGCGCGCGCGGCGCCCGGGCACAGCCCGGGCCAAGGGTGGGACGTCCTGTGGGGATTAGTAAGCCAACCTAATTAGTATTCTTTTCTTAGTCTTATTTCTACATAGGAAATAAGTTTGATATTATACAAAGTATGGGTAAAAGAAAGCATTCAACATTGAACCACCCCCAAATTTAAAAGGCAGTACATCTATATTAAAATACATCTAGGGGGAAATGGGGGTGATAGATAAACAAATTGCCAACGTAGAAGGAAAACTGTTGACACCTAAAGAACATACTATTCCATCACCAAAGAATATTGGGATGCACGATGATTCCAACCATTGTGATCATGGGGGTATGAATATGGAAGTAAGGCACACTAATGGATGTATCCAAAACACCTCAGATTTAATCTACACCCCAGGTGATCTTTCACCTGTAGCTAAACGCCCAAGGAAACCGGTGGTAGGGACGGTAGATAACATTCCCAAAAAACAATCATTAAAGAAAGAGCCAGTAATTACACTCAGTAGACAGCCATTAAAGAAACCACCCGAAGGAAAACCTCAAGTAATTCAGTAGACACGACTCGAACCCTCCATGCAAACCTCTATGAATTAGTAAATATCTTGAACTCATCAATTGGGGCTACACTGGACTCTCTTATAGAGCGCTTAAAAGCGGTAGAGAGTAACATTGACGCAGGCTTAGAAATCATGAACCGTCTACAACCTGAGGACTTATACTCTGTGAAGAAAGATTCTAGTACACCATTGTTGATCTCAAACTCTGCGAGTAACATACAACCTGTCACAAAAGACAGGACAGATGAATTACATTTGTCCTCAAAGTCTTTGACTAATTTACAATCATTACCACCAGCATCAACTACTAGTCATCCACTACCAAGGATAGTGAATAATTTTCTACCTACAGGTAGGATAAATCGGCCTCAGATAAATCCAGGAGGAGATCAACACAGAGGCATAAGATCCTCGAAGCCACTATATATACCAAGCAACCTTTTACATCTCCCCCGGAGGCAACTCCATATGTAGTGGTCTTAGCTAATGTTCCACCTGTAGCTCACCAGCAACGGGAATCATGGACAGCTTTGAGGAATAAGTCTCTCAATTGGATAGGAACACGCTTGGGCTTTAGAATGGTGGGGCCCCTCTTTGATGATATAAAAATGGTTAGAAGGATTAAGTGGATAAGAACCAGTCAGAAAGTATTGGGAGGAGATTGTGTGGTTCTTTCATTTAAATCCCCAGACTTAGTGGACAGAATTATCTGCGAATTAGGGTCTAGGCAGTTACTCGTCAAGGAATCTCCTTATTACCCTTGGTATTCTTCTATCAAAGACCTGCAGGGCATATCTTTAATAATCCACAATTATCGTACAAAATACCCCTAACCACCCTTGACCCCATTCTTTCTTGTAATAGATTCCAACCTCTCACAACTTTAGAAGGTCTAGATTGACTTAGTATGAATAAGAAAGACATACCTTATGAAACGGCGCTGGGAATACATACAGAAGGGCTCAGCATGAATAAGAAAGATACTGCTCATAAAGTGGCACTTGAAACAAATATAGTAGGGAGACAGCCAAATCAGAGAGAATCCCCTTTGACAATAATTCATACAACAGATGGAGCCATGCACCCCTAACTACAAACAAAGTACATTGCCAACCCCAGCAGAAACTAGAAATAGCCCTACTTTATTGGAATGTGGCAGGCTTAACTAATAAGATTAGTAATGACCTCTGGGTGAATTTCATCGAAGATTTTTCATGCTTATGCCCCCAGGAAACCTGGCTCCTAAATCCTGTTCATATAAATGGATATAAAACATTCAATACACCAGCAGTACAGACCAAACATGGCAGGTCAAAAGGAGGTTATGCACATACATATCCAATAAGTTGCTGCTATTAAACCTAAAGATGCAAATCTCGAGATTGTATTATCAAATGATTGAGAGTAACTTGGACCAGAAGACTCAGCTAGTAATTATTAATTTTTATAATAATGTACAATCAGGAGAAGCTCCCAATATCCTAACGGAGATGGGAGAGGATTTAGAGAAAATATGTGTGAATAATAGACGCGAAACCCTTAACATAGGGGGCGGTGATTTTAATGTCCACCTTTGTAAAGAAACCTCGGAGAAGGTATGCGGCTGGGACACTGAAGACATTGGTTTAAGGCCTCATTTCTCACATAATATCCAAGGTGATGCGATGAACCTAATGGCCCAAAAATATAACTTGTCTTTTGTAAATGAACTCTATTTTGAAGTCCCACAGTTTAAACCAACTTTTAACGGAAGGGGTGCTGATACGGTGATTCACTATGTTTTAATGTCTTCCCACTTTGCACATTATCTTATTAATTATACACTTCATGATATTGCGATAAGTGATCCCTTTCCCCAGAGTCTGAAAGTTCCACTAACTTCCCCTGCATTGGCAACAGTGGATAAGGTTGTGTTGGTAAATGACATCGAACTAGCCCCGCGCAATAGATATATATTGCGATGGTCGCAGACAGATCTAAAGGCCTTACTGAAACAGTTAATCCGTGACCATAATCAAGCCTTTGCAGACTGCCTTAGCGATGATATAGACCCAGGAAAATGCTTAAGTGCCTTTTCGCAGATAATGCAAGGAGTGAAAGAAGCTCTTACTATTAAAGCGGGAAAGGCAGGACAGAAAAGGGAAATGGGTAGGTTTGATCATGATTGTACAAAAGCACATAAGAGATTAAAAAAGGCCTTAAGCGCCCAAACAAGATGCCCGAACGAGATACGCACCCGTAGACAGGAATACAAGGAAGCCATAAAAAAAGGAAATCCATTCTGAAAGGAAACCTGTGAGAAACTTTACACAAAGCTAGCCTTACAAAGGATAATATCCTCTTTTGGAAAACAATAAATACTCCTATGCTAGGGGACAGACATGTCCCTAAAATGGAAATTGCAATTTCAGAAGAGGATTGAATTGAATATTTTTCCAAGATATATTGCCAGGCTAGTGATATAGAGCCAACAGATCCCTTAATGGGCTCAGTTGTTCAGGAAGGCTCATGTATGATCGTAACACTCCAGTTTAGTTTAGAGGAGGTAGTGGAAGCCATAAACTCAAGCAAAGCGGGGAAAGCACCAGGCCCTGATGGTGTTCCAGTAGACTTATACAAGGCAAACATACAAATATGGGGTCCCTTATTGACGCAGACATTGAGGGCTTTCTGTATACAAGGTCCACCACCATCGTGGCGAGACTCTATAATTGTCCCTATATATAAAAAAGGCGATCACCTTAACCCAGCTTGTTATAGGCCAATCTCCCTACTTGACACATCAGCTAAATTGGCGGGGAGAATTATTTTGAATAGACTTCAAATATGGGCGGAAGAAAATGGCATCTTATCGGAAGTACAGTATGGCTTCCGCACAGGAATAGGTACAGTGGAACAGGGCCTGAATCTAAGCATTGTAATTGGGAAGTATACAGAGATCAGGGAGGGTAATTTGTACTTGGCCCTTGTAGATCTATCCTCAGCATTTGACTGCGTAATACATGGGAAGTTATGGGACATTTTAGGTAGCATAGGGGTAGAACCAACAATAATTCAGTTTATACAGGACCTGTATACATAGTGTAGAGCAAGAGTGAGGTTTGGGATAAGAGGGGAATGTACTAGGCCTTTTGTCATACATAGAGGAGTACGCCAAGGCTGTGTACTAGCTCCACTCTTGTTCTCATTATATATAAATAACTTAGAACGTGAACTGATAAGTAAATGTAAAGATCTCCCCCAAATAGGCAACCGCCCTGTCCCGGCGTTACTTTATGCAGACAATGCTGTACTTATGGCCAGGACTCCATTAGGCCTCCAAAAACTTTTAACCACTTGTATAACCTTTATGACAGACTTGGGACTTACAGGTAACTGCTCTAAAACTTGTATAATGAATTGCAGTAGGAAACAGAGCAAGACCTATAATATCACTACACAAGAGGGGAAAGTTGATATAGCCCGAACATTTTCATACTTGGGTATAATGTTTGATAAACAGGGCTCCTGGGCACACTATGTGAAAACAAAAAAAGTTCAGATCATCAAAACAACAGCAGCCTTGAAAATTGTTTCAAAAAGGTTAGGGGGGATTACCCCGCAGAATATGGTAAAAAACTATAGAGCCAAGTGTATCCCGGCCTCCCTGTATGGATCAGGTATTTGGGGACACACTAATTGTAACCTGATCCAGACGGTGGAAAATGATTTTCTGAGATATTTGTTAATGGTACCAAATAGCACATCGTCGTACATTAGTCATGCTGAACTAGGGGTTTCCTTTTTAGCTGACTTAATAAAGATACAGCCATTACTGTTTGGACCTCAGAGCATACTGGATTAAATAAGGCAATTTTATGTGATTGTATGGCGTCAACATATTCTCTAAGAGTCCTTTGGCTGAGGTACATTATGACCTTTTTTGAAAACATGGGCAGTAAAGAATATTATACAAATCCAGAACTACTGGAATAAATTACCAGGAAGGAATTGAGGGCCTTGACCTTGAAGCATTTAGAAGATCAGCAATGGGAAGTAGAATCAAAAAAGCGTAGTGTTATGTCTAACCAATTAATCTTGTCCACAGAGGGCATGCAGCCCTATTTGGTAAATGTGGCAAACCCTCGGTATCGTTTTGTTCTTACAAGATTATATTTATTTTAATATTATTTTATTGTAGATACTGCAAAAGTCAAACGGGATTGAGGTCCCAACATTTACAAACAATGGTACAGAATAAATCAAGAAATATAAGCAACGGGTGAGACGTTGGAACATTATCAGATATTTCATTGTAAAGGCATTCCTGATAAAATCATTAGCAATAGGCACCATTCACCCTACATCCCTCACCCCACCCCCCCAACCCCACCCCAAAACCTAAAACCCCCTGACCCCCACCCACTCCCCAAAACCAAAAACGCCCCACCCCCCAACCCCACCCCAAAACCTAAAACCCCCTGACCCCCCACCCACATCCCAAAACCAAAAACGCCCCACCCCCAACCCCACCCCAAAACCTAAAACCCCCTCACCCCCCACCCACTCCCCAAAACCAAAAATGCCCCACCCCCCCAACCCCACCCCAAAACCTAAAACCCCCTGACCCCCACCCACTCCCCAAAACCAAAAACGCCCCACCCCCCCAACACCACCCCAAAACCTAAAACCCCCTGGCCCCCCACCCCCTCCCCAAAACCTAAACCCACCACTTACCTTCTCCAACTCCCTTCTTTGTACCTTAACCACGCATGTTCGTTGTTCAGAACATACGTAGTTAAGGCACAAAAAAACGGAGTCGTGGTTAAAATAAGCATTGTTGCGCTTTCGTTAACCACGACTTTCGGAAAAAAAAAGTCATAAAAAAGGATGTTTCCCTTGTAGATTTTGTGCTATCGATTTGAGGTCCGGTATCTTTGTGTTGGAGGGCAGGATATCAGTGTGGTAGTATACGGGTTGTCGGGGTAGCGGGTCAGTCTGGATATCGGAGCCTGAGTTCTTTAGCTTCACTCGGCACAGTCCATGCTTGTTACTTAGTGTTCTTATGCGGGCTCGGATGTATGTGTCTACGACTGTCGCTTGCTAGTGAGAATAGAAGAGACCTAGGTCATGCCCCTGATGGAACTGGGGGGAAGGGAGAGGAGAGAGGGAAAGAGAGAGAAGAGAGAGTAAAGGAAAGAAAAAGAAGAGGGAGAGAAGAGAAAAGAGAAAGAGAGAAAAGGAACTAATAGGGGGAGGGGAGGGAGGGTAATCCACCAAGGGGAAAAGAGGGGGAGGAAAAGGGGTGGGGGAGGGCAGATCCTTTCAGACGGCCTACTGGCATCCCACAGTGAGGAAGGGGGCCCATACTTGGTTGAACAATTGGGCTTGGTCTTGTAGGTTACAGAGGATTCTTTCGTGCATGGCGATACGGGTCATAGCTATGATCCACTCCTCCGGGGTTGGTGAGATAGCCAATCTCCAATGATGTAGGATGCACATTTTTGCAGTGGCTAGCGCTGTGTGTAGTAACCTCTTATGTGGTCTGGTGAAGTCTGGGAGAGATGTCATGTCGTGTAAAAGAGAAAGGGGGAGAAGTGCCGGGAGTATCATGGATTCAGCCAGGGTGGAGCCCACCGCGTCCCATAGCGGTCGAACCGTTGGACAGTCGGCTAGAATATGTTTTAGGTTGCAGTATGTCTCTGAACATCGCCAGCATTTCGCGTGCGGGAGAAGTCCCGTCCTGTTTAGCTTTGCTGGGGACCAGTGTCAGTCGTGTAGGAACTTAAAGAGGCAAAACTTTAGACGGGCCTCTCGGGTGCCTCTGTCCAGTGCCTCTAGGGTGTCTTCCCAGTCCTCCGGGTCTAGTGCCTGTTGTAGTCGAGTTTGCCATTTTAAACGCAGCTTATCGGAGAGGGGTTGGGAGTAGAGCTGTCGGATGATTAGGTCATAGAGACCCGCCACGACTCCCCTATGTTGCCCCCACTGTTGCAAGTAGGCCACTACGGGTGAAGACCAGGATCCCCATCAAATGGTCTCGGTCCCCTGGCAGATGCAGTGTTTAAGTTGCAGATATCTCCACTCTTGGCTCGGTTGAAGATTGAATTCTTCCCCCAGCCTGAGGAAGGACTTGAGCGTGTCGTTTTCCAGGATCTGGGAAACCATATAGATGCCAGCCCTCCTCCATTGCGGCTAGTCAAGCACTTCACCACCTATCCGGAGTCCGCTGTTACGCCACAGAGGTACTTGGGTGTGGAGAAGAGGGTGGATCCCAAGTAGGCAGTGGGCCCTTCGCCAGGCCGCTCTCGTCGCCTTCAAGATGGGGTTCGCTGAACTGACGGATGGGAGGTCGTTGCGATAAGGCCCTCCGTGTCCCTCCTTCGCGGATAGCAGTAGCTTCTCCACTGCAATCCACTGGGGCGGGTCCGGCACTGTGGACAAGGTATGGGACAGCTGGGATAAGTGCAGTGCAATTGAATAATGCTCTACCAACGGAAGCCCCATGCACCTGTGGGAGTGGCGGGCTAGGAGTTTGGCGGACGATAAGCGTGGTCGCATTGAGCCACATACAAATGATCTGATGAGTGCATCTATGTTTTGTAGCGTGTGGAGAGGCACCTGTAGAGGGAGGAGTCCCAGCTCATAGGTGAAACGGGGCACCGTGACCATCCTTACCGCTTGTACTCGACCCCACATAGATAGACCTAATTGACTCCATTTTGCGAAATCGAGCTTCGCCCGTGCAATGAGGGGGTCGATGTTATCCACCACCATATGCACTAGGCCCGGGTTGACTAGCACCCCCAGGTATTTGAGATGTTTCGGTGTCCAACGAAACGGGAAGCCTAGGAGTGCTGCTCTTGTGGTCATCCGCGAGAGAGGAAGCGCCTCGCTCTTATCCCAGTTGATACTGTAGCCGGAGAGGATTGCAAATCCATTGATGATCTCCAGCAGGGCTGGTATGGATCTTTCCAGATCCGTAAGAGTTAGTAAGACGTCGTCGGCATATAGATATATTTTAGAAATACCTACCGGCAATGTGAGACCCGTGATGGAGGGAGAGGAGCGGATAGCCGCAGCGAGGGGCTCCATTGCTAGTAGGAACAGTGGTGAGAGGGGGCAGCCCTGCCGTGTGCCTCTACGGATAGGGAAGGGGTCTGAGAGGAAGCCTCCACAGTTGACTCTTGCCGCGGGCTGGTCATAAAATAGCCGCACCATTGAGATAAAGCTGTCTCCCAGGCCGAACCTCTCTAGCATCGTGAACAGGTATGACCACTCTATGCGGTCGAATGCCTTTTCCGCATCCAAGGACAGAGCCAGTGCCTACTCCTGTAAGTCCCTAGCGGTCCATAGGGTATGGCATAGGGTGCGCAATTGATTCCTTGAGGTGCGACCTGGTACAAACCCCACTTGTGTGTGGTGGATCAGAGACGGTATGACTTTGCGCAGTCTGTTGGCCAGGATACTTGCTAGGATTTTGATGTCACTGTTTAAGAGAGAGATAGGTCGATAACTGCCACATAGTAGGGGGTCTCTCCCAGGTTTTGGTATGATGGCTATCAAGGCATTGTTGGATATAGCCCCCAGGGACTGTTTTGAGCAGGCTTCATTCAAAGCCGCATGTAGTATGTCAGTTGCCTCCCTCCCTGTCCATTTATAGAATTCCGCCGGGAATCCATCCTCCCCTGGCGATTTGTGGTAGGGGAGGTCGGAGATAACTCTTTCTATTTCCTGCCTGCTTATTTCCCCTTCTGACAGGGAGGGCAGGTCAAGGCCCGCCAGGAAAGCTGTGCACTGTGCTGGGCTGGATATAGTCTCTGATGTGTAGAGGTGTCTGTAGAAGGACGCAAATTTGTTGGCAATAGCTTGCGGGTGTGTTAATAATTCTCTGGAAGAGGCGCGGATAGCTGGGATGGCAAGGGCAGCTGTCCTCTGTCGGAGCTGGGCTGCCAGCAAACGCCCTGCCTTCTCTCCTTGTTCATAATGTCTTCCTTGTAGTCTCTGTAGAGCATACTCTGCCTGGAGGTATATAACTCGTTGAGGGCCATTTGGGCACGCTCTAAGTTTCGACGCCCTGGGAGTGAGGGGTGTGAGGTATATTGTATAGTGAGCCGGCGGATATCAAGTTACAGTGCCGCCTGTTTCTCTTTCCAGTCTCTGTTCGCCAGTGTCGCGTCCCGCATAAGTTGTCCCCGCACCGAGGCCTTGGCCGCGGCCCACATAATTCGGCTAGAGTTCACAGAACCCAGGTTGTTTTGAGCGAAGGTGGCTGCATGGTCCTGTAGCTGTGACTTACCCTGGGGAGAGCGGTAGTGGTGGACCGCAAATCTCCAAGGCTTACGGCCCGGGGATACAAGGTTCAAGTGGATAGCTATGCTAATTGGAGAGTGGACCGAGAGGCCGCCCTCCAGTATGCGATCATCATGGGTACGGGCCACGAGGGTGTGGGACAGGAGAAAGTAGTCAAGTCGGGATTGGGTGCCGTGCACCGGTGAGAGAAAGGTGAATTCTCATTCTATAGGATGGGTCAATCTTCAGTGGTCCACTAGGCCATTGTCCGATAGTATGTCGGTCTGTAGGGCTCTGTCTGCATTGTTACTGACGTCCAAGGGGCCCGTTCTGTCAAGTACTGCGTCTCTGACTATGTTCCAGTCCCCTCCTATTACATAGCGAGATGTCCCTATCTCGGTCAAGAGTCGGTTGATTTGTAAGAAAAAGAGGCGTTTGGGCCCGTTGGTGCATAGACCGAGCCCACACACAGTGAGGAGTCGTCCATCTTTAATTTAGCGAATACGTAACGGCCCTCGGGGTCAGTCCATGATTTAAGAACAGTATGGGGGAGGGTTTTACGCAGCATTAGCGCCACACTGCATTTTCTTGGGGTAGTCTCTGTGCTGGGGGAGGGGGGGTTACAGCTGAACAGGACGGTGCCCACCCAGTCGCGTCGCAGTTTATCAGATAGTCCGGACCAGCTAGATGTGTCTCTTGTAAAAGGGCAATGTCCGCCTGTTTGGAATTGAGATAGGATAGAATTTTTTTCCACTTTATGAAGTGGGCGAGGCCATTTACGTTCCAGGATATAATCCGCAGATGTGCTGTTGGTACTCTGTTCAGATCGGACATCCCTGCGCCTTATTGAGATCTATCCGAGTATGGGGGCACTCGAAGCAGGGCAGAGAGGAGATACTGGAGGGGGGGAGTCGGGGGGAGGAGGGGTGGGGGCTTGATAGAAACTGTGGAGGTGAGGAGATTGAATAATAAGGGGAGGGGGTGGAAGGCAGGTAGGGGGGAGGGGAAAGGGAGGAAGAGAAAAGGAGAGAGAGAAAGGGCGGCTGCTAAGGGATAGAACGGGTGAACGAAACTGAAGAAGGGAAGGAGGATTAAAGAAAATTAAAGAGAGAAAGAGAAAAACGGGACAAAAGTCCCGACGTTCTAGGACTGTAACCTGCGGGTCTAGACCCAGGCCTATCGAGCTCCATTGCCCGACCAGCGGGCCTCCGACCGGGGGAGGCGGCGCACGCGCTGCACCTCGGCCCCCCCAATCTAATTCCCTCATCCCCGCGCAAGTCTGTGTAACATTAAAGGGGCATAGGAGGGAGGAGGCTGTGTATAGGTTGTGTGTGGCTGCATCTCAAGAAAGGCGGTGTGTGTCAGTTTTATCGCTTTTATCGAAGCCGAGGGGGGGTGAGGGGGTGGGGGGGGGAGGAGGGGTCGTGGGGGTGCGAATGGATTGCTGTTAGGGGGGAAGAAGCATTTCCCTGCCATTGTAGGTTATTCAGATGCAATAATGTGTTGTCAATCGTAATAGACATTTATCAACCATCATTGAGGGAGATCAAAATTAAGGCAAATTAATGAATGAGAACAGTGTAACAGTTCTAAAGAGATGCTCGATATCTATTTTAGCAGACAAACGGGTGTCATGTTACTGAGAGAGAACGCGTTACTAGATTTCTAAGAAAAGGAAGAGCAGAAGAGGATATACTAACACGCGTAATAATAAGCAAGTATATTCAAAACACTATCAAGAACAAACAGAGGCAATGGCCCCCAGTAATAATATTTCTATAAGTTCACAAAAACCGGTACTCATCTCTCCCTTTCGTCTTCTTCACGGCGTGGTCCGTTTGGTGCGGTCGCGTCTGCCTGTGGTCGGTAGTAGGGAGATTTCTGGGGGGCATGGTGTTGTCTTTTCCTCAGGTGGGGTCCATTGTGGGTTTCAAAGGGGAGCGGGATTTGTCTCTGTCCGATAGCTGCTGTGCATCACCACCGCTTGAAGTACTTGACCCCTGTCATCATAGCTTTTTGCGAGCCTTTCAAGATCTCTTCCCCTGATTTGGGGGTCTATGGTAGAGCGCACTTCAGGTTCAGATGCGGGTGCCGGTTGGCCGATTCCCAGTGGTGGGCCCCGTGTGGGCTGGGGGGTCTGGAAAGTCATTTCCATGGATTGGGTTTAGCCTTGCAGTCTTTCTAGGAATGCTCTCAGGTCCTCTGGATTGTAGAAGTTCTGTGATTCCCCATTTTTGGTGATCCACATCCTGGCCGGCTCGAATAGACCAAACTTCACATCTAAGCGACGGAGCTGGGTGCGGAACGACAGGAAGGCTCTCCTCCGATCTGCTGTCTCCTTGGAAAAGTCTGCCGATATCCAGATCTCCAGATTACCCGATCGGAGCGGCCCTTGCGTTCGCGCCATCTGTGATAGTTGGCGGGCCTGCTGGTGTCGTAGCATGCAGACTATAATTGGGCGGATCGGTCACTTCCATCTTGTCTCTTAGGGCCCAGCCTGTGCGCCCTTTGAAACTCCAGAGGGGGGGTCAAATGTTATGTCTGTTAACTTGGGTAGTATGTCCCGCAAGTAGGAGAATATGTCTGCACCTTCAACACCCTCCGGGAACCTAAGGAGGCGAACATTGTTCCTGCGGCTCCTGTCCTCCAAGTCTGTAAGCTTACTACGAAGGTGTGAAAGTTCGAGGTCTCTATCGGTCCAGGAGGCTACTTGAGTTTCCACTGTTGCCACGCGTTGGTTGAGTCCGGATATCTGCGATTGGAAGCCGGCTATATCCAGGCGCATGGATCTCTTCTCCACCGTCAGCGCCACCATGGCGTTGTCCATATCTTCCAGTTTACGACTCGCCACCGATATCTCCTGCAGTATGCGGTCCATTGTCGCGCCTTGCATGTCATCTGCCATGTTGGCGCAAGGGAGGGGCGGGGGGTCCTCTGCTGAGGGATGTTTCTGCTGGCGGAGGGCTTCAGAGAATAGTAGTTGTCGGGCTGGTTTACCCGTTGCTTTGCCCGTTGCCTTGCCCCTCGTCATTGCAGGCTCCCCCATTCAGGCTGGGATCCAAGAAGTGTCTGGCTGTGACGCAACTGACGTTTGTGGCAGTATTTCAAGGATCAGGATACCGGGCATCCGGGCATAGGTACAGGCCCAGGCACTCCCCCACCTGTCCGGGGAAGGTAGGAGATCAGTACGGTGGGAAGACCAGGTGGGCATTAATTGTAGATGCGTAGAGTCATCCCCGCTCCCCCTGCGCCATCCAGGTACTAGCGCTGTGGCCGCCGAGAGAGGGAGACCTCATTGCTGACCGCATAAAGAGAAATGGGGCTCACCTCCTATGCCCGTGCTCCTGGATGCTTGGGGCTATGGCTGACCCTCTCGTCGTCGGCCTCAACGGTAGTGGGGGTATACGTGGGAGATCAAATGTCCCAGTAGGAGGGTAACCGTGATGCGTCGCGCAACTATTGTACAGCCCGTGCAGTGTATCCTTCCCCTCTCCGCTCGTACATCCGGGAGGGTGTGTGCCACCTGCCCCCTGTCCGTCTAGGGGTCCCAGGAGTGCTTGGCGTGGGCAGGGTTCAGTTCTTTTCCCTTACTTTCTTCCCATTCTTTTTTCTTTATAGATCTTTTTTATTTTTTTATTTTATTTTGGGGCCAACTACATTGTCATCCTTGCTTTCTTTTTTGCTTCCTTTTCTTTTTTTTTTTTCTTTTTCCTTTTCCTTTTCTCTCTTCCTCTTTCTCCTCTCTTCTTCCTCCTCTCTCTCTCTTACTCTCCCTCTCTTCTATGCAGCCGGAATGGGGGGGAGGGGGGAGCAAGCGGGGAGCCACCAGCAGTGTCCTCGCTCCCCCAGAGGCAGCAGCAGTCCTGGGATTGCCGGAAAAAGGGGGTAAAAAAAAAGTTGTAAAGGGGGCACAACGTTGTCTCCGTTCTCCACGGGCCGCCCAGGTCTCCGGCGCGCCCGCGGGAGGCCCCCGAGGTGGAGAGAAGAGGGAGACCAGGAGCGAGGCAAGCGGAGGAAGCCTCCAGGCTCCCGACTCCCTCGAAGGTCAGAGGAGGGAGGCGCAGCTGAAACTTGAGGCCGCGGCTCAGCCTCCTGCCGCGGGCCTCAGCGAACCCCTCCGTGTTCTCGATTTGTTTGGAGGGGTGGGGGAGCGCACTCTCCCCACGGACGGTGTGCTGCCCTCACGCCGCCAATCCTCGGCGCTCCGTTCGCCGCTGGTTCGCTGCCGGTCGGGGGGGCCCTCAGCGCTCCCCCGGCACTGCCGCCCCGGGTTCAGCTGCAACTTGAGGCCGTGGCTCTGCCTCTTGCCGCGGGCCTCAGCGCCATCTTCTGTGTTCGCGTCTTGTTGGAGGGGGGGAGCGCGCTCTCTCCATAGGCGGTGCGCCGCTCCCACGCCACTGATCCTCGGCGCCCCGCCTGCCGCTGGTCCGCTGCTGGTTGGGGGGGCCCTCAGCACACCTCCGGCGCCGCCGCCCCCAGTCCACGGCCCACCACCTAACAGAGATCGGCTCCTAGGCAGCCATCTCCGTTCGTGGCCAGACCACGCCCCCTGTTCTTACAAGATTAAGGTTAGATACTTTCCATCGCTCAGTAACTTTCCTGACTATGAATGATTGGAGTGCAACCTTAGGGGCATGTCCTTGTGATGCAAAGGCACCCCAAACTACGATACACGTGGTCCACTTTTGTAAATTTTATGATAAACAGAGAAAGCGCCTTTTATTCCTTTTTTAAGATCTATTAACTTGCATCAGTGTCGTATTGCGTATATTAGCTTACAGATTTTATCTTCTATTAAAATGTGCGGAACTCTGGCAAATTTTTTATGCTCTGTAATAATTGCAAGAAAGTCTATGGGTGTATTGGTGCCAATCTAACTAGGCCATTTAAATATGTGTGTATGGACAAATAATGACGTATTTTATTTTTTGTATTTATTCTTTTATTGTCTTTATTATATTTATTGTATTTATTGTGCTCTTATGCATAGATGTGTTTTATTTGTTACTTTTATGACTTGTTCGAAAGTCGAATAAAGCTTTGTACCACTACTACTACTCAAGTATTCTCATTAAGTCCTCTCCTCAATGCATTCTGACTCAGGACTCCCAGTCCACCTGCTCTGTTATTCTCCTGTGCAAACAAAGGTACGATTGGTCCAATGAGAACAGCTACAAATACAGAATCTGGACTTGGCCTGGCATTCAGGTTCTGTGGGAGTGTAATTCCCGCATTCAGGTAATCAGTATAGACATATCCGACTGTGTCCTTTGACATAGATTGTGACTGCACTTGAGGCAGTAAAAGTGGAGTTAGCTCTGTCTGAACCGATATTGGTTTTGGGAAAACCTGTCCTGTTGGCACTATTAGATTTGTGGCAGTGTCCACAATGGGTATATCAGAGTAATTCCTCCAGACATTTGACTGTGGCAACTGATTTTGTGCTACCAGAGTAGGAGGTACATTAAGACTGCTCTGCATTGGGCTCTATGTCATGCTAGGATTAATCTGCACTGGACTTGTTGTCCCGTTTATCTGTGTCGGTGCTGAAGGATTTACACTAGTGCTCGGACCACTCTCTTGTGCTGCATATGGTGAGGGGACGATTTCTCAATAACTGCAAAATAAACTTATCATTGTATGACTCTTTCTCAAATGTCAAAGATCTCCTAGCCTCCCTCGATTTCTGCTCCCTACTCTCGGAAGGGCTTCTGTTTGTCTTTCTAGTGACTTTCCTTCCTTCTCTCTCACTGTTTTGTGTAATCGCAGGAAACAATCTAATCCCCTGTCAAGTCTTGGTTCTCCAAATTCTCTGATCACTGTCCCATCTAGCCTCCGCTCGTGTCTTCTCAGCCTTTCTCATCCTTCTCTCAAACTTCTGTTGCTGTTGCTGTCTGGCTACTAATTCCCAGATCGCTAATGCCTCGAACTGTTCTGGTCTTGGGTGGGATTTCAGATCATACAGCACCCTCCTCAGATGCCCTAAGCTTCTCAAATTAAATGTTCTGTGGGCAGGAAATGCTAAACTCCCATCTTTCTCTGCCACTTTGCACCACTGCTTTAGCCAAAGACATGATGCAGCACCCTTGTCTACGATTACAATGTAAGCTGGCGTACCTTCTGGTGGTGCTATATCCCCTATACTCATTTTAATGTACTCATCTCCCCTTGAAGCTTTGAAAATGTTCATTTCTGCGACCTTTATATTGCTCAAAATCAAATTGAGAAGTGTCCCTTTGATCCCAGAATTCTCTTCATCCACCTTCTCAACCAATTGCGCTTCACGGATGGCCGCATATCCGTGCGTGGCCCTTCTCACTAACCAACCCATCCCAGCGCAGCTCCAATGACGTCACACTCACACATACTGCAGCTGACAAAGGGGGTCACTACAACATTGGCGGTAAAAGCCGCTTACAGCTGTGCAGAAGACCGCCAACACACGGAATTCCGCCACGGTCATTATGACCCAAAGCCTGGAATCTGCCAAAATCTAGACACCCACACAAGTCCGCCACACCAAAGGTCAGTGATAAACCACCACTTCCTACGCCCCTTTGGACAATGCACCTGTGAGACTAATAGACTGGACTCTGCTATGGACATTCCTCCACCATCACCCCTCACCATTTTACAACCCCCTCCAATATTGAGCAGTTAAATAAACACCCTTAAAGCACAAAACAATCAGGAGTCTGTCTGTGATTTCGAAATAGTTTATTAGCAATTACAGTGGCAAAATGCTCATTCAAATGTAATGTCAACATACCTATGTCACACAGCTATAGTCCATGAGGAAACAAAGCAGATGTCACACAGTGGAACCCACATCTGTGAAATCGTAAGGGAAAGTGACAACTCAGTGACCATACACTGGGTGAAAATGACAGACAGTAGAGAGGTAGTACATTTAAATCAGATCTAGCAGGCAGTGTTGTCTTCTTACCTGTGTCTCACTGGAAGTATTGCAGGATCACTGTGTTCCTGTTGTCGATGTCCTCTTCTTCTGCTTCCTCGTCTTCACTGTCCACAGGGTCCACAGCTGTCACAAGACCATCTTCCTGCAGAAAAGGCACCTGTCGTCGCAAAGCCAAGTTGTGAAGCATACAGCAGGCCACGATGATCTGGCATACCTTCTTTGGTGAGTAGAATAGGGAACCACCTGTTATGTGGAGGCACCGGAACCTGGCCTTCAGGAGGCCGAAGGTCCGCTCTATAATCCTCTTAGTCCGCCCATGGGCCTCATTGTAGCATTCCTCTGCCCTTGTCCTGGGATTCCTCACTGGGGTCAGTAGCCATGACAGGTTGGGGTAACCAAAGTCACCTGCAAATGGCGAGGGACAGCTGTTAGACACACACGAACTCATAGGGACATCCACAGACCCAGACAACTATTCCCACTGTATTGGGTCCATGTGCTCACCTAGTAGCCACACCTGGTGCCTCTGGAATTGCCCCATCACATAAGGGATGCTGCTATTCTGCAGGATGTAAGCGTCATGCACTGAGCCAATGAATTTGGCATTAAGGGGGTCATTCTGACCTTGGCGGTCCATGACCGCCATGGCGGAGTGCGGCGGAAGCACCGCCAACAGGCTGGCGGTGCTTCCTGGGCGATTCTGACCGTGGCGGTAAAGCCGCGGTCGGAAAAGGGGAGCCGGCGGTTTCCCGCCGGTTTCCCGCTGGCCCAGGGAAGCCGCCATGGCGGCGCTGCTTGCAGCACCGCCATGGGGATTCCGACCCCCTTACCGCCAGCCTGTTTCTGGCGGTGTCCACCGCCGGAACCTGGATGGCGGGAACGGGTGCCGTGGGGCCCCTGGGGGCCCCTGCACTGCCCATGCCACTGGCATGGGCAGTGCAGGGGCCCCCTAACAGGGCCCAACAAAGATTTTCACTGTCTGCTTAGCAGACAGTGAAAATCGCGACGGGTGCCACTGCACCCATCGCACCCCTTCAACTCCGCCGGCTCCATTCCGAGCCGGCTTCATTGTTGAAGGGGCTGTCCCGCTGGGCCGGCCAGCGGTCTTCTGGCGGTCGCCCGCCGGCCCAGCGGGAAAGCCGGAATGACCGCCGCGGTCTTTTGACCGCGGTGCGGTCTTTCGGCGGGAATCGCTTGGCGGGCGGCGACCGCCGCGGTCAGAATGACCGCCTAACATGGGAGATGTACTGGTCTGCAAACACACCATCTGCACATTCATGGAATGGTAACTCTTCCGGTTTCTGTACACCTGTTCACTCCTGCGGGGGGTACCAAGGCCACATGTGTCCCATCAATGGCACCTATGATGTTGGGGATATGTCCCAGGGCATAGAAATCACCTTTCACTGTAGGCAAATCCTCCACCTGAGGGAAAACGATGTAGCTCCGGATGTGTTTCAGCAGGGCAGACAACACTCTGGACAACACGTTGGAAAACACAGGCTGGGACATCCCTGATGCTATGGCCACTGTAGTTTGAAAAGACCCACTTGCTAGGAAATGGAGTACTGACAGCACCTGCACTTGAGGGGGATTCCTGTCGAATGGCGGATGGCGGATAGCTGACATCAGGTCTGGCTCCAACTGGGCACACAGTTCATGGATTGTGGCACGATCAAGCCTGTAGGTGATGATCACATGTCGCTCCTCCATTGTCGAAAGGTCCACCAGCGGTCTGTACACCGGAGGATGCCGCCATCTTCTCACATGCCCCAGCGGACGGTGCCTATGGAGGAGAACAGCGAGCAGAGAGTCAACCAACTCTGAGGTACTTAAACACAGCTTACTCTGAAAATATTAGCAATTCGAAATTAGCCTGTATGAGTGTTTAGGCAAGGCCTACATATGTGTGACGCAGTCAAAAATAATGCCATGTGGGCCCAGGAAATGGCGTCTGCCTGACCTGTAAAGTGGGACAAGGGAATATGAGGTAACTGCGCTAGCATTGTTCACCGTCGCGGTAAAAAGACCGTCAAAAGACCGTCAAAGACCGAGGCGCAATCCTGCATTGGTTAGCATTGGACCCTATGGGTCCCAGGAGCCAATGACGATGTACGCCGGCGGTGACGGTACACACTGCCGCGGACGTGACCGCCATTTTCTCTCTGTTTAATCACTTGATACCTGATCTTCGACAGGAGAGGACCTACACTGCAAGTGCTTCTGTGACCTCAGTCTGAAAGAAACAATGGCTTGTGTGTCTGGGGAAAGGGCCCCTGCCTTCAGCACGGAGCAGTTGGAGAAACTCGTGGATGGGGTTCTCCCCCAGTACATGCTACTCTACGGTCCTCCAGACAAACAGGTAAGTACACTGTGAGCCTGCTGTATGGACAATGCCTGTGTGGAGTGAGGTGGATGAAAGATAGGGGGTGGTGAGAATGAGGTGTGCATGAAAAGATGGTGAGTGCATGTGTCTCATGGCAAGGGTAGGGATGGGGGCCAATGACTGTGACGGTGCAGGCGGTAATATCTTCTCCTTTTCCCCTGTACTATTCCTGTAGGTCAGCGCCCACCAGAAGAAGGACATTTGGCATGCCATCGCCAAGGAAGTCCGGACCCTGGGGGTCTACCACAGACGGAGCACCCACTGCCGGAAAAGATGGGAGGACATTCGCAGCTGGAGCAAGAAGACGGCGGAGGCACAGCTGGGGATGGCCTCCCAACGTGGGAGGGGTGCCCATCGCACCATGACCCCCCTGATGTTCAGGATCCTGGCGGTGGCGAACCCGGAGTTGGATGGGCGCTTGAGGGCATCACAGCAGCAACAAGGGGGTGAGTACATTCTCATTCTGCTGCTTCAGCGCGCATTGTAGGTGTCTGGGTGGGGGAGGTGGGCTGTGGGTTCCCCTAGGCCAGGGCGAGTTTAGTAGGCAGGGACCCTACTTAAGGCAGGCCCTGTGGCACCCCACCCCACCTGTGTGCAGTGCCAACTACACCTAGTCTGGCTCCTGTGACATCCATGTGTGCAGAAATCGGCCATAGCCTTGTAACCCATGTCCCTGGGATTGAATAGTGGACTCCAAGTGCGCGGCGTAGTGCAGGGGGCTTCTGTGTCTGTCGTGTCCACCAACCGTAGCAGTATTGCATGCACTCAACACGTCTTTCTTCTGTCTCCCCCCCTTTTTGTGGTCTCCCTGTTCTTGTGTGCATTAGCATCATCAGGCGGAGGAGCAGTGGCACCGGAGCAGGAGGGAGCTGCATCCCACATGGCCCTGGAGGGTGAAACTACGTAGTCTGAATTCACCAGTGGGACGGAGGGTAAGGGGAGCTCCACGGCGGGGACAGGAGCTGACACCAGCGATACGGACTCCTCCTCTGATGGGAACTCACTTGCGGTGGCGGCCCCATCTGTGCCCCCGCATCTACAGGTACAGCCGCCACCCCCCTACCAGCACCGCCCTCCCAGCAGCCCCTCAGCTTTTGCCCGTGCCTGCTCACCCAGGAGGGTGGGTATCACCTTCGCCCCAGGCACCTCAGGCCCTGCCCCAGTCACCCCTGCTGCCCTCAGTGAGGAGGCCATTGACCACCTCAGGTCCCTCACTGTTGGGCAGTCTACCATTTTGAATGCCATCCAGGGTGTAGAGAGACAATTGCAACAAACCAATGCATACCTGGAGGGCATTCACTCTGGTCAGGCAGCCCTTCAGCGAGCATTTCAGACTCTGGCCTCAGCACTCATGGCAGCCATTGTCCCTGTCTCTAGCCTCCCCCCTCCAACTTCCTCCACCCAGACCCACACCCCTGTACCTCAGCCTATCCCAATGCACACACCTCAACACACAAGGGAAGCTCATTCAAACATAAGCACCCCACATCCCACAGGCACTCACGCAAGCATCAGACCCATGCAGAAACACCAACATCCACTGCCTCCACTGTGTCCCCCTCCTCCTCGTCTCCCTCCCTGTCTCGTCTCCACTCACACCTGCATGCACTACATCCTCAGCCACTACGTCCATCTTGCCCAGGACAAGACCTCCAGCAGCCCCGCTGCCCAGGACAAGACCGCCAGCAGCAGCCCACGCTGCCCAGGACAAGACCGCCAGAAGCAGCCCCACTGCCCAGGACAAGACCGCCAGCAGCCCCGCTGCCCAAGACAGGACCGCCAGCAGCAGCCCCGCTGCCCAGGACAAGACCGCCAGCAGCCCCGCTGCCCAAGACAGGACCGCCAGCAGCAGCCCCGCCGCCCAGGACAAGACCGCCAGCAGCAGCCCCGCTACCCAGGACAAGACCGCCGGCAGCAGCCCCGCTACCCAGGACAAGACCGCCAGCACCACCGCAGGACAGTGAGCGCCAATGATTACTATGTTACTGAGGCCGCCACGGGCAGGATGAAGCACTCTGGGCACCAAGCCCCCTCCAGAACCAGTGGAGAGTTATATCCACTACCTCTGTCCTTGGCAGGATGAAGCACTCTGGGCACCAAGCCCCCTCCAGAACCAGTGGAGACTGTTATCCACTTGAGGGACTGTGGCTTTGCACTCCCCAGGATTGAACAGTGGGCAACCCACCCACTGTTATCGACTTGAGAGACTATGGCTTTGCACTCCCCAGGATTGAACAGTGGGCAACCCACCCACTGTTATCGACTTGAGAGACTGTGGCTTTGCACTCCCCAGGATTGAACAATGGGCAACCCACCCACTGTTATTGACTTGAGAGACTGTGGCTTTGCACTCCCCAGGATTGAACAGTGGGCAACCCACCCACTGGAGAGACTTGACAGACTGTGGCTTTGCACTCCCCAGGATTGAACAGTGGGCAACTCACCCACTGGTGAGACTTGAGAGACTGTGGCTTTATACTCCCCAGGATACATCAATGAGCATGGAGCACCCTCGTGGAGCTGGCGTCATGCACTCATCCGGCTATGGTGCTCCCCTTCCCTTCCCCCTGAGGTGCCTGTTTTATTTCTATCTGATGCCCCTGCAGTGTTCTCTCCGTCTTGTTCGGGTATTGAGTGTGGGCCTCGCCCATGCCTTTTGGGCCCAGTGGTCCACGGACTATGATGGTGGAATCCCTTGGACTTGTGTTCTTGGTGTATATAATTGTTCATAGTGTAAATGTGTATATATGTAAATGTTTTTGATTACTGTATTTTAATATATTACAATCATTCGACTAATTTCCTTTTGTCCTTGGATTCTTCCAGGGGGGCTTGGGGGTGTAACTGTGATGTATCAATATGTATTGGTGTGTGTTTTCATGGGTGAGGGTGTTGCATATTGCGTGTGTGTGTCACTGTTATTTCCCTCCCCCCTCCCCTGTGTTGTAGGTGCAGTACCCACTGTGGTCTTCGCCGCCGGCGTTTGTGCTCCTGGTAGAGGCTGGGAGTATCTGAAGTTCCGGTTCCATGGCGTCCTGGTTCCTTGTGGGGTGTGTAGAGGTGAGTGTTTTCCCTTCGAAGTCCTGTTTCCGCCGTGTTTTTGTTCGCAGTGAATCTGCCCCGGAAAAGGTGGCGGATTGGTGGCTTGTAATTCTGTGGGCAGTACATTGTCTTCCGCCTGTCTGTTGGCGGTTACCTCTGTGGTGTTTGTTTGTACCACCGTGGCGGTCGGAGTGTTAAAGTGGCTGTCTATTTTGGTGGTTTCCGCCACGGTCGTAATTCCATTTTTTTTACCGCCGGCCTGTTGGTTTTACCGCCGCTTTAACACCGACCCCCAGGGTTGTAATGACCACCAAAGTCTTTTGGCTTGTCCTCCCAAACTCGAATTCACACCAATATAATGCAATTTTATTGTGAGCACTAACCAAAATCAAAACCCAATTTGTCTGTTTACTACAGGTGAGGTAACTTCAGGCACTTTACAAATTTTTCACTGATGGCTTTTGCTCTTGTAGCTCCTCTTTCTTTCTCAGTTTCCCTGATTTGGAAGCAAAATTTGACCTGCAAATTTACTCTCAACTGATCAGTGGGTCTGTCCTGGCGCACACAGGATTTGTCATATCTCAGTTGAAAAATGATTTTGCTTACTTCGAATCACACTCTGACCTGTCAACCACGCCCAATCGACCTATTAAACCAGACAAATTACAACAAAAACCAAGTGTCTCATACACTTTTCAATATACTTCGGAGTCTTAGACCATGCAGGGTCCGTATACCAACAACCACGTGGACTATTTTTTAGCACAATGCCCCACACATGTGAAGTTCAATGACTTCCCTACTCTCACACTTCAGAGTACGCACACTCCTTCTACAACTTCATTTGGAGTACGCAAACTTCTAAACTCCTCACTAACTCCTCACAAACATCACAATTCACCTGCGATTTGCATAAGCTGTGCAAGCACAAAACCTTATTCATTCACACCGTCACTAGAATGCCAAGAACATCCTCAAACAGCCATTGGCAAGTTCCAAGATTCTGGAAAGTCATTGTAATTACTTAGGGGAACATTTTCAATCCCCTTTGTATCATTGAATCTGAAAAAACCCAAATTTCTATCAATTTCACCAAATCTGTGAATTATTTTGCTCTCTGTAGGGTATTAACCCTTGCCACACTACCATTTCTTGGAATACCTTACTTACAGTTACAGTCTCTGGGATCAAATACTCTTCTACCTATCTCTGGACTGTATGACGGGCTCTTAAGGAGACAAACCATGTACCGGGCATCTATGATGGACTCTTAAGGAGACAACCCATCAATCTCTGCTACCATCCCTGTTAGCATGTCAGACCTTAATAAGTAAACTAACAAGGGTATGCGACTAGGCCGATTGACCTTTTGACTGCCCTTTGAGTAATTCCCAGCATGTAACCACGGACCAATACAAAGCAATAGCGACAACAATCAATGACATACACAATCAATAGGAGTCAGTAATTTCCACAGACCATGACCGCGCGGCCTGGAATAACCACACCTTGGTATAAAAGTTAGAATGTTTATTTCCCTATATTAACAATACTGATGTCACCTAACTTAGGTAGTCATTAGGAACATGGTGGTAAACACTGCCCCGCCGGCGGTGGTGGTAACTACCGCCAACATGCTGGCGGTCCGGACTGCCAAATAATGAAGCCAATGAGAAACAAGTAGCGGTCCATCCACACACTGCCATCTTTGTAGTCTCGATGAGGATGGAGGAGGCTGCCTACAGGCCGGCGGAAAGGCCCTACCCGCCTACCAAATAATGAAACACAAGACCGCCAGCAGTTCCGGAGTGGGAACCACTGCCAGGCAAAGCGTGGCGGAAATGAACAATATAAAAGGACACACTCACCGGAGGCTCACACAACACTCCGATGCAGACAGAGTGGGAAATAATGCCAGTGCTGCTCCTTGCCATATACCTCCAGGACCTTGACCGCCGGCGAAGACGATGACGGTAAGTACTGCAACCTAGTACACATGGGAAGAAAGGGCACAGTTACACACCCATCCCACCCACACCGCAACACACTCCCAACCCCTCCCACCATCCCAAGCCATACATACCATAACAAGATGTACTTACCAGACACAAGGCAACAAAGCCCAGCACCATAGTACACACATGTGCACACCACAACCCCACAGTGAAACACTGAACAACGTCACTATATTGTGCCATCAGCACTACTGGGCATTCAAATTTATTCAAATGGAAAAAACGTAATGTCCAAATAAGGCCATTGGCCAGTCTATTGTAAATACCCTGAAGGGCCAAAATAGGCCGATCTTGACTCCCACAGGTGCAAAGGGTACTCCACTTGAAAGGGGCATCAATGGGGCAGACAGGTACCTCAGGAAACAGGGGCAGGTAGTGGTAGGGTGGGGACTTACGTCTGGAAGGGGTTAGCTTGGGCTTAGGTTTGGGAGGTGGAGGGGGTTTGGGCTTGCCCTTGGAAGGAGGGGGAGTGGGCTTGGACCGGGGGGTGGCAGAGGGACCAGGGGCAACACAGGGCTTCTTCCTCCCTGGGAAAGGGGTATGGGAATGGGAAGGGCTGACTAGGGCAGACTTGGACATGGAAGGAGCTGACTGGGCAAGGTGATGGGCACGTTTAGGGACAAGATGGGGTGGGCCAGTGGGTTCGAACAGGTCAATACGGGAGAGGAAAAGCTTCTTAGGGGCAGTTGGAGGGGATTTGGAGGCTGTTCTGAGAGTGGAGGTTTAGGGAGTACAGGTGTAGATGTGCCAGACATGGATGCAGGTGCCTGTAAAGTATGCTGATGTGTGGTGGGTGTGTATGGCGTGGATGTCTGCAAATGTTTGAGTGTTTTGGGAGGAGGAGGTGGACACAGTGGGAAAAGATAGGCTGCCAATGTACATGGAAGTTGTCTGGGTGTCTGCAGGTCTGGTTAGTGTGCTGCAAGTGTCTGTAAATGTAGTTGTGGTGAGTGCAGGTGTGGTGTCTGGGGTGCATGTCTGGATGTCAGATGTTGTGACTGAATGATTGGGGGCAGCAGCAGTGATTGAGGGTGCAGTGCATGTGAGTGTGCATGATGAGGTGACAGACAGGGTGGCGGGGTAGGTTGACACACTGGGGGAAGTGGATGTTGTTGTGTGTGTTTTGGTATATTGGGTGTGTGCCTGCCTGTGGTGCGAAGTGTGGTGCTTGTGTTTGTCTGTGTGCTTCTTGTGTGTTGATCTGTGTGCATGGCTGTCTGTACGTGTGCTTGTCATGGGAGAAGGGAGTGGGGTGCTGGAAGGGGTAGACATGGTGGGAGTGGGACGGAAAGACCAAGGACACTGGCTGCCATCAAAGAGGAGGCCAGAGCCTGAAAAGATCTCTGTAGGCCAGACATGGCACTGTAAATGCCTTCCAGGTATGTATTGCATTGCTGAATCTGGGATGCTAGCCCCTGGATGGAATTCACAATGGTTGTCTGCACTGCAGAGATGGTCATCAGGAGGTCAATAGCCTCCTCTGTGAGGGCAGGAGGGCTGCCTAGGGCACGGGATGAGGTGCCTTTGACGAGGAGACGCCCACCATCCTGGGTGAGCGGGCACGGCCAACTTGGTGGGGAGCAACTGGGAGGGCGGTGATGGCATGGGGGGGTGGCAGAAGATGGCATAGAATGTGTGTTCCCAGTAGGGTCCGCCACCACCAGGGAGCTCCCATCGGAGGAGGTATCAGAGTCACTACCTCCAGTGGTAGTTGCCTCTCCTGTAGTGCTCCCCTCACCCTCCAACCCACTGGTCTCCTTGGCGTCGCTCGAATCTGCCTCCTTGGAACTATGGGTTGCTGCATCCCCACTCGCAGGTGCCACTGCTCCCTCGCCAGATGATGCTGATGTACACAAAGGATACAAGACCACAGGGGTGGTGAGACAAAACAAGTGAGAACTTTGTCAAAAACTGAATATGTACATTTCAGGCCCACACACACTCCCATCCAGGTCACACACCTACATGCAGCACCTACAACATACGTCATGACTGTGCCCCTGACTAGTGGCCATTACCCAAAAATACACCACATTACCCACAAAATATACGGACCTGATACACTGTGGAGTACACCCATGAGAGACCATGCCCATCCAATGCACTTACAAGTCCATGAGGCCACAAAGCATAAGAGATGACAGAAAGGGGACCCCCCATGGGCCTATGGAGACTGCCCAAACTAGCCCTCGCACCATTCCAGGGACTTAGAGGGAGTAGGACTGCAGGAACACACCTGTCCAAGTGCCTGGCACTAGAATGCATACATGCCACAGCACCAACATACATCCATCAAAGCAGTATCACAACAGTGTTGGTGCTCACCCTCTTGTTGCTGCTGTGCTACCTTCAAGCGCCCATCCAAATCCGGATAGGCCTTGCTAGAAGGCAGGCCATTAAGGGGGTCAGGGTCCGACGGGAACCCCTTCCTCGTTGGGAGGCCTTCCCCAGCTGGGCCTCTCCGGTCTTCCTGGCCCAGCACCTCAGGTCCTCCCACTGCTTCCTGCAGTGGATGCTCCGCTGGTTGTAGACCCCCAGGGTTCGCACCTCCTTGGCGATGGCTTGCCACAGGCCTTTCTTTTGATGGGCGCTGACCTGCATGGGACACACAGAGCAAAAAAACTGATGTCAGTATGTGTGCACCGAATAAAGATGACATGTCGTTCCCTATGGAACGGCCATTGTTGAAAGCCATGATATCAACTCACATACAGTGCATGCCAAACAGTCTACAGCTGGGCAGTCACACATCAAACTAACATGCATACAGGCATCCGCCACAATCACACACATCTAAGGATAACAGATGCCAACTCACCTGCTCCTCTGGTTGCCCATACAACTTGGCATACAAGGGTAGGACCCGTCTACAAGCTTCTCCAGCTCTTCCACGGTGAAGGCCGGGGTCCGTTCCCCTGTGACCTGTGCCATATCAGGGACCAGAGTCTGGACACAGCAGCACATGCAGTGGAGTACGATCCTGCACGAGAATCAGGAGTCAAGTGTCAAGGTTCTGAAGAAATGGTGTAGGTACCGCAGCGGTATGCTCCAATCACCTCCGGCAGCGATCATGATTGGCCCAAGTTCCCCACTGACAACCATGTAATCCAATGATCAGGTGCACGCCCGTGAACACCGCCTTCCGCCATGACGACTAACGCCAGCGGAATTAAGTCACTTCCACTCCTTCATACCTGGATGGCAGGAGGCTGCCATTTTGATACCACCACATCACCATAGCCTGGCCAGGGGCCTCATCCAGAGCCTACAAATCTCCAACATTAATCGCTTGCTGACATGAGTCTAGGATCCTCACATGCAACTATCTTTGGAATTGTGTGCACACTGGGATGCCATTATTAAGAGTTAACTCAGCACACATATTCCTGATGGTGTACTTCATACTTTGCGTCTGTGTGTGTTACCCACGTGTTGCACTTACAAAGATACAGTGACATCACGTGATGTAAGTGAATGTTTACACTCAATATGTGTTCTTTCCTTCCCCGTAGGTACAGACCCATGTGGTGAAGGAGAGCCCCATCTGTTTACAGACCTCATTTTGATTTGGAAACTATGGAGGGGCACATCATTGTCACCTACAGACTCAATAGAGCTACTATCCATGTCCTCTGTGCGTTAATGGATTCTGTACTGAAACTGGCTAATCAGAATCAGCATGCCATCCCTATAACTGTGCAAGTGCTATCCATACTCCATTTTCTGGCTACAGGCTCATTTCAGGTGATAGTGGGCATGGGTGCAGGGGTCTCATAGCCAATGTTTAGCCTCATCCTGTCAAAATTCCTGGATGCATTCACCCAACACCTGCAAACATATGTCCAGTTTCCCCAAAGGGCTGAACTTCCTGCCATCAAATCTGGATGTTATGCCTTTGCTAACATCCCACATGTGATTGGTGCCATTGATGGAACACACATAGCTCTCATACCCCCAAGAGTGAATTAACAGGTGTGCAGGAATCGGAAGAAATATCACTCCATGAATACACAATTGGTGTGTACTGCTGACAAGTACATTTCACATGTCAGTGCCAGGTTCCCAGGCTCAGTCCATGATTCCTTTGTCCTGAGAAACAGCAGTGTACCACATTTGATGGGACAACTACAGGGGACAAAGGATGGCTCATAGGTGAGTGTGTATGACACTGGATCTATACATAGCTGACAGCCAGCCAATGTGCATGTAAAGTCCGTTTCTTAAGGTCCTGTTTCGTCCACTTTTGCAGGTGATTCTGGCTACCCCAACTTGTAATGGCTCCTGACACCTGTGAGGAATCCCAGAACAGATGTAGAGCGGAATTATAATGAGGCCCATGAACATACTAGGTGGGTGATTGAATGCACTATAGGTCTCCTGAAGGCTAGATTTTGTTGCCTCCATCTCTCTGGGGGATCCCTGTGCTATGTCCCTGACAAGCTGTGTAAGATAGTGGTGGCCTGCTGCATGCTGCACAACTTGGCTGTGAGGAAAGCTATCCCCATTCTGGAAGAAGAGGGTGGTGTCCAACCAGCCCAGCAACCTCAGAGAGGGGATGAGATTGATGGTGAGGAAGAAGAGGGGGGAGATATCAACTCCAGAAACCAGTGTATCCTCCTATACTTCCAGTGACTATAAGGTACTGTTCAATGATGCTGATGTCTTCACTGCATAGTTTCAGTCTGACTAATGTAATTGGTAATGTGGTGTGTATAGTCAGTTACACTTTTAACTGATGACTGAAGTGGCATGTGCCAGGTAACCCAATATTAGGTACAGTATGACATACTTCAGACACTACAGTGCAGTGGATCCCCTCCTGCAACAAAGGTATGATTATGAAATTGACTGGCTAATGCATACACACTCACAATTGATATCTCATACTAATGAGGTACATACGATTTGAGTGCATAGGTGTATTAAGTGACAAAATATACATATTTGGGGGACAGTGATAGGGAGGGGGCACATGGTGCATATCCATACTCAGATATATATGCTCAGCTAGTGGTAGCACTGTGTTTTGTTCCATGTGGCCATTGGTAGATGTTGTGATGGCAGTGGCAAGTCAACAAGGGAGCACTGTGGCACACAAGTGAGACAGTTCAGGGCACAGTCACTTCCTAGCAGTGGGCTTGGTCTTGGCTGGTGTTTCAGTAGCATGTCTGGGTCTGAGGGCATGTTTGTGTGGCTGAGGCTGGGCTGCAGGGGTAGGGATGCTGGTTTCCTGTGTGCCCTCTGGCAGTGCCACCATTCCAGTAGCTGCTGCAGATGTAGATGGCAGGGCAGTGTCCTGGCTAGTGATGGGGGCTTGTAGCTGGGTGGAGGACTCAGGCTGGCTGTGGTACTAGTGCTGCAGCACCCCTTCAATGGAGGTCATGGCGCACTAAGCTGTTTCCAATGCTCCATGGCATCCTGGTGGTGTGCTACCTGCAGCCTCTGGTTCTTCTCCACGGTGGCCATGATCTGGCCCATCCTGTCCTGAGTATGGTGGTATGCTGCTAGGACCTCAGATATCACCTCCCGGGCTGCTGCATCCATCCTTTGACAACCCCTCTGGGCCACTGATGTCCTCCCACTGGCCCAAGCCTCCTGTGCCTGTGTCCCCTGCACAGGTCTGGCAGTCCCACTTGTACTGGGCCCTTCATCATCCTGCCTGTTGTTGGGTGGAAACTGTGGCCTCTGTACATGTGGGCCACCAGTCTGTGGCTGGGAGACACTGGTGTGGGGTCATTTGGCCAGAGCTGATGATGGTGGCTGGGTGGTAGAGCTCTCAGTGGTATCCTGGGTGGGGCTGCTGGAGGGTGACAGTCCAGGACTGTGTGGTGTGCCAGGGTATTCCTCAATTTCCATACATCCCTCTGCACTCTCCTGAGTGGGGCCTCTGTCTTCGTGTGGGGCGCTGGCACTCCTTTGCGTTTCCATCCTGGTGACATGGGTGTTGGTGCCTGTGGGGGTGGGAATGGACATGTGGGTGTCAGGTGCTTTTCGGCAATTGATGCACTGCTCTGCCCTATTTTGTGCTTATATTTCCTTGTGGTGGCATGCAAGGTCCCTTCGTGTACATATATTTGCATTTTATGTGGGGGGTGGAGGTGCATTGTGGGTCCTGTAGTGCCCCTGGGAATCCATGCAGGGGTAAGTGACTGTGCACAGGGGTCAGGATGGAGGTCTGTTTGTGGGATAGTGGGCATTCAGGGTAGTTGGATGTGGGTGTTGTGGACTGGCTGGGAATGGGGTCATGGTGGGAGTGAGAGGGATGGGGTGATATATGCATTATAGGTGGGGTGACCATTAAGGTATTGTACTTGAGGTACCCAAGTCCAGTCCTCCAGTGAGTCCGGTGAGGCCCTCTGGGTGCAGAATAGCCAGGACCTTCTCCTCCCAGTCTGTGTATACTTGGGGTGTAGGTGGGGGACCGCCACCAGTCTTTTGTACGGCGATATTGTGCCTGGATGCCATTGACGGAACCTTCCCTCGCAGGTCGTTCCATCTCTTCTGGATGTCATCCCTTGTGTGTGGATGGTTTCCCACTGCATTGACCTTGTTGACAATTGTCTGCATAGCTCCATCTTCTTGGCCACGGCACCTGTGCCCCGAATAGTTGTGGCTCAACCCTGAGTATTTCGTTCACCATGGTCCTTAGTTCCCTATCTGTGAAGCGGGGGTGCGTAGGGGATGCCATGGTGTGTGTTTTGGGTGGTGTGTTGTGGGTGTATTGGTGAGTTTGCTGTCGTGTGGTTGTGTGTGTGGCTTATCAAGGTGTTTGGGGTTTGTATGTGTTTTGGTGGTGTATTTGTGCGTGTGACTTGTCTTATGTTGTGTTCAGTGTATGGGTGTTGTGTTGTCAATCTCAGTTGTGCTATTGGCGATGCAAAGGACTGTTGGGTATGTGTGTGTGTTTTTTATTTTGTTGTGGATGTGTGTCAGGTGTGTGGGGTTCAAAGTTGCCAATGTGTGCATTTGATGTTGGTGGGTTCCATTGCTGGCCATGTGGTCCGTACCGCCAATGGTCATTCGGCATCCACTATCCGCCACTCTGATTTGTGCTTCATTATTTGGTGGGCGGAGGATTTGTCTGCATGTCGTTGCGTACTGCCTTTCCGCCATTGTGTGCCCTGGCGGTGGGTGGAGGTCGCAGGATTTTTGGAGGTTTGACTTTTTGGCATCATAATTCGGTGGTGTCCAGTCTACCGCCACTGGCGGTCTTCTGTTCACCGTCGCCACAGCTGTCGGCGGTGATTGCCGCCAAGTTCATAATGAGGGCCTTAATCTCAGAATCAAATGATAAACATACAGAAACAACATGGGTTGATGAAAGTGGCGAAAAAATCACAATCTAATCAAAGCTTGAGCTACTACACATTCTAAGGTTACAGTAGAAATTAACAGCAAGAATAACTGAACAAAAGAAACATCATACCTTTAGAATTCAGCAAAGAAAAGACATCAACTATTATTACATGTAGTGAGTATCATCAGTGAGTACCTTAACTAACATCAGATTAGAATAGCATGTTTAGACTTCATGCAAAACAATTTAGTCACATAAATTTGGAAAACCTCTAGCTATGACTCTATCCAAAGTAGCGGTTAGTACATAGTAACAAAATCAAATAGACATAACAATCACTAATATTGTCTTTATACCTTGCCTCAGGATGGTTCAGCAAGCTGTGACAGTCTTTGTCAACAGGACATCAGTTCGGTCAGCAAGGCATCAAGATTCAGCATTAAAGTTCAGAAAAAGCAATGTTTTTTAAGCAATAAAGATAAGCACGTCTTTTTTCGGAAAGAAATGGACAAAAATGGGTGTCCTCTTCTCAGTGCCGTCCGGCTAAGTTAGATTTCTTAAAACTACTTTCCATGTCCCTATTGGTTCAAGAATTGCATGTTTGCATTTAGTACAATGAGAATAAAACCCTAAATCTACACTTTTACTAGCATATAGTTCACATGTCGATGATTGGCTCCTCTCCTCCTGTTCCCATCTCTTGGCTTGTCAGTTATCAATATTGTTGCAGCTTATACTCCAGTCAGTGCATCCATTGTCTTCACCTGGGAAGGTCAGTCTTACACATATTACACTAAAAATTGTATACTAGCTAGTACATCATCTTTTAGCAAGCAGTTCTCATGAGAAAGACTTTCAACTACAAACAATTGGTCAGCACAGTGGAAAATCACAATTTCATTCTCTAAGCATCCATTTTATAAGTCGTTAAAGAAATGCAGCTTGGCATGAGGCCATGCAACTAGGCTAAGACGTCGCTAAGTTATGGCCTACGATTAATAAAGCTAATACATAACCCTTAATATGACATACTACTACATTAATCAAACATATACTGAACATTTCATTTAACACTGGCGACTCAGATGGGTGCAACTTCAAATGCGTGCATTATTGTTCTTTATGTTGATACATTTTCTATGCAAATCCAATACTCAGAATACAGGTCTACTTTTTGAATTCCATGCACCCTGACCTAGGATGGTTTAGGGTCTAACTTATAGGTATTAAAAAAGCAAGGTTGGGGCCTTAGAAAAGGTTCATTTTGCCAGATTGGATTGGCAGTTTAAAACTGCACTACAGGCTGCAGTGGCAGGCCTGTGACATGTTTTACAGTGCTACTTTAGTGGGTGGCAGAATGAGTGCTTGGCTCACTAGCAGCATTGAAATTTATAGGCCCTAAGTACATGAAGTACCATGAAGTATCAAATACTAAGGACCTATAAGACATATATATAGTCCATTCAGTGTATATCAATTTTACCACGTTTAGAAGGGAGAGCACACGCACTTTACCACTGTTTAGCAGGGATAAACTGCTCAGAGACCTAAAAACCCACGAAAAAACAGATTCAACAAAGAAAGGCAAACTTCAGGGGAGCTGCTACAGAAAGGGCTAGGTCCAATAGTGAGTAAGAGTTCATAGCTGGCGGTTAGTGTTGTCTTGGCATTGTGAACTGGCAAGGAGAGTTCAGGAGGATGGACAAGCCGAGTTATATTTTTTTCATCCGTGTACTCCTCAATTCAGATAAAAGATGGTCTAAACAGTAGGAGAAGGTGCATGTTGGAAGAGGTCCAGTTGCACGAAGTGTGCAATTTAACCAGGGAGACACTGAGCACGTTTACCAGAGGTGGTATGACAGCTTTTACTTTGCGAGCAGATTAGGTTATTAGCAGAGAACAGAAACAGAGATAAGAGCTCTTCAGGTGGTTGGAAATAGTTATTGTGAGGCATTTCGGAAACAACTGAGTGCTTTGGTAAAGAGCAAAGTACATGGTTCTTCATGAAGCAAAACATGTGCATAATCATAACTACAATTGAGCAGCTTGTGAGCACAAGGACCCAGTGCTTAATTTGAGGTGGTGGTTTCCGGTGGGGGGGCACCAGCACTTATTTTTGAGGATTGGCACATATTTTCAGCATCAGGTATTTACTGCGAGCAAAAGACAGATATGGGAAAGACAGGAAGAGAAAAATGAAAAAACTTCACAAAGGGAGAAAGCAGAAAGCTGCAAGAGTGAGCTGACGGGTCAGAGGGTGGCTGTAAATAGATTAAAGAGGCCGGAGTTGGCTTTAGGATTAAGCTGCCTCAGTATTCTTTTCTCGCACATTTAATTGCAGCAGCCGCATTTTTAAAAGAAGAGCTTTGGACACCGGTACGTTTTTATTCACAAAAGAAGCACTGCAGGGACCTCATGTTACGTAGCATATTCTTTTTTATGTACTTATTGATGTCAAATATTTATTCTGCCTGAAAGTGAATACAAAGCATGATAATTATCCAAAGCAAAATACTAGAGTGTCCTGAGTCATGGTTTTCTAGGAGTTATAAAAAAAGAATGTATACTTCTATGCCTTCAAAACTCAATTTCCTCATTATAATCTTGTTAATAGTCTGCAATTGAATTAGCAACAGGCCGTTAAATGACCCCTGGCCATTTCAATTAAATCTACTTTATAGGGCTCACTATCGTGTCAACTATTGTATCATCATTACTATTGTATTTTCTCCATAATGATGTCAAGCTGTTCCGTCGTCAGTTCATTAATTTCCTTAAAATAAATATTATAATGTCCTTACTAACAGTTCATGATTCTCTTAATAATGGTATGCTGTGAGCTTGTATCTGCCTGTGTGTATTGTGGAAATGCTGGTGTTTGTATGTAGGAGTGTGTGTTTTGTGTGATTTGTGCTTTTGTTTGTGCCTGTACATTTGTGTATGCTTCTGTCTGTGCTCGTATGCATGTGTGTGTGCGTGTGCGCATGCAAGCTGTCAATCTGGAATACTTGGATGGTGGGAGTGAATACCCCCTACCACCACCATCCCAGCAAATCACGGTACATATGAAATAATGAACTGTCTCCTGGTTCATCGCTACCTATTTCAGGCATAGAAAGGGTTATAATCCCACATCTTCAGTTTAGTTTCTTCTGCATTGTGTTCTATGCAAGTGGTACAACACTCTCGCTTACTCTCTTGGTTCTCAGTGGGTGCATCTTCCAAGGGGTTTAAAATGGAACCCCTTCAATGTGTAGTTTCATCCCAGATCACATAACTGGGTGCTGACGGGTATTAACGCTGAATTTATTAATGAATACTCATGTATTCTGAGTGTTGAATTTTGCATAGAAAATGAATTAACGTAGCGAAAATAATGCACGCATTTGAAGGTGGGACTACCTGAGCGGCCGCCATTGTTCACAAAGTGTACTTATCATTAGCTTATTATTATGAAATGATGAGCTTATGTTTGATTAATGTAGCAATATATCATATTAAGGATTATGTATTATGTATTAGCTTTATTAATCATAGACCTTAACTTAGCGTGGTCTTGGCCTAGTTACACTGCCTCATGTCAAGCTGCATTTCTTAATCGACTTATAAAATGGCTGTCTAAAGAATTAAATTGTGATTTTCCACTGTGCTTACCAAGTGCTCGTAGATAAAAGTCTTTCTCATGAGAACTGCTTGCTAGACGATGATGTACTTGCTAGAGAAACAATGTTTAATGTAATGTATGTAAGACTGACCTTCCCAGGAGAAGAGAATGGATGCACTGAGTGGAGTATGAACTGCAACAGAATTGATAGTTGACAAGCCAAATGATGGGAACAGGAGAAGAGGAATCATCCATCGACATGTGAACCATGTACTAGTAGAAGTGTGGATTTAGGGTTTTAGTTTCATTGGACTAAATGGAAACATGCAATTCTTTAACCAAGATGGGAAGTAGTTTCAGGAAATCTAACTTAGCCAACTGCACTGAGAGGAGGCCACCATTTTTGTTCATTTTTCCTGAGTAGAGACTTGCTTAACTTTATTGCTTAAAGAGACTTTGCTTTTTCTGAACTTTGATGCTGAACCTCATGCCCTGCTGACCGAACTGATGATCTATTAACGAAGACAGTCACAGCTTGCTGAACCATCTTGAGGACAGATATTACGACTATGTTACTGACTGTGATGTCTATTTGCTTTTGTTTCTAGGTACCAACCGCTATTTTGATGGAGCCATAGTTAGATGTTTTCCAAATTTGTGTTGATTAAATTCTTTAGCATGAAGTCCAAACATGCTACTCTAATCTGATGTTGGATAGGGTTCAAATTGATTATGCTCTCTACATGTAATAACAGTTGATGTCTTTTCTTTACTGAATCTGAATGTATGTTATTATGTTTGCACAGTTATTCTTGCTATTAATTTGTACTGTAACCTTAGAATGTGTAGTAGCTCAAGCTTTGATTAGATTGTGATTCTTTTGTCACTTTGGTCTGCCAGTGTTGTTTCTGCATGTTTATCATTTGATTTTGATACTACGTTACATAACATTAGAATTGTTAATATAGGGAAATGAACATTCTAACTTTTACTTAAAGGTGTGGTTATTCATTGCTGCAAGGTCATGGTGTGTGGAAATTACGAACTCCTATTAATTATTGATGTTATTGATTGTTATGATTATTGAATTGTATTGGTACGGGGTTCACGGTGGGAAAAACGTGAAGTGCAGTCAAAAGGTCGATTGATCTATTCGCGTCTCCTTGTAAGTTTACTTATTAAGGTCAGATGCTCTAACAGGGGCTTGGGTAATTTTCCCCTCAGTGATAGGACGGTGAAAGTGGTGTATATCTGATTTACAGACTGGGCCAAGAACACGTCTGATTTCAAATGTAAATGTGGGATGGCATTTGGAAAACTCTGTCACACGGACTCACCACGAAAGTTGAAATAACAGGACAACTCAAGTCCTATTTGCTGTGGCACTTGCAAGCAATACAAACTCAAATCAAGCCTCTGCCCCATGAAGTCAGCTTCATTCATCCACTTCTCCCTGCTCTGTTACTTAGTCTGCTGCAATGCATGCTTGCGTGGTTATGGTGATGACAAAGGGTCCCGGCACCTCTCTGCGGAGAGCTGGTCACTGCCTCATATTCCCAGACCTCTTCCTTTCTGCAACCAGATCCAGAGCAAATGATGAGATTGCTCCGAAATTATGTCCAAACTGTGCCGATATGATTCCATCTACTTTCCAGTTTTGTTGTATGGAACCAGCACAGCTTGAAAGTGTTCTAATTTTGCTTGACAGCATGGGCTATTGCTAGCTTTATTACCAACAGATTTTAAATGTCATGATTTTGTACCCCATACTTCAAAAGCTAAAAAAAAAAAAAAAAATCTCAGAATGCAATATACACTTGGCTAAAAGGCTAGGACGAACTGAATTCATCACACATGACAGGTTTGATGAGGACATGTGTCAGATCACAGCAATCAGGAGAATGTGGAGCCAGAAGAACGGCTCAATCAGGCCACAGTCGAGTATAGCGAGTGGCATCAATGGAGTCATGAGAGTATGGAGTTTGTAGCATGGTTGGTTATATATCAGAATATCACATACACAAAATCATCTGACATATACGTTTTTTCCCAGTATACTTCACAAAAATATCATTCCACTGCTGTAGATTCGTTGTTATTAAATAAGATGGTGTGGATTTTTGTAAAGATATTTAAGACCCAGTATTTATGTCACAAAATACTGAAATAATATTATGGCACTTGACCACGTGGATTGTACAGCTAGAATATTAAAAAAAGAAGAGAGTAGTCAAGTAAGCAAAGAGCAGTTTCGTGCCAATGGAATCAGTAGAGTAGAGTCAGAAAAGAGTGGATTTGAGAATCAAGTGATTAAAGTGTGAAATTAAGAGAGAGGAGGCAGAGGAAAAAGAGTCAGGTGAGTGGATATAGGAGACTAAGTAGATTTCAGTGCAGTGAGGAGTATGAGAAATCAGAAGTTAAATGAGTCAGGATGCTGTACAGAGTGGAGGCTGAAGGTGAATGGTGTTAAAAGTTGATCATTTTGGCACCACAGAGTTAGGAGCCAGTGGAGAAAGACAATAGCAGTCAGGAATCATTAGTGATTGGGATCTGAGTCGGAAATCTATGGACTGTGAAGTCACTGGAGCCAGTAAGTAGATCTGCTTGAGTTAGGAGGCAGCACAGTCAGAAGTGTAATCAATACAGTGTAGTGGGAAGAGAAGAATCAGAGAAGCATATTTGGGACGGTGGGGTTAGCAATCAGTGGATTCAGGAATCAGAATCAGTAATCAGAGAACATGAAAGACAGTGGAATGACTGGAGGCCGGAGTCAGGTGTATCAGGAATTGGTGGGGTCAGGAATTGGTGGGTGCAGGCTAGTGGAACCAGGAGAGAAGTTCAAATTCAGTGTTGTCAGTAGTCATGTGTCAATGGATTTGATGAATGTTGATGGAGTCAAGATTCTGGAATGTTGCTACAAAGACTGTGCAGTAAAGACTGTGCAGTATTTTAACTACTGTCTTCTCCAAAGAAACTACAGAGATACAAGATTGAGGAGTTTCATTGAAATGATAACAGGCTTTTGCCTAAAAGTGAATCATAACACACAGTGAGGGTCATTCTGACCCTGGCGGCCGTTGGCCGCCAGGGCCACCGACCACGGGAGCACCGCCAACAGGCTGGCGGTGCTCCAACGAGCATTCTGACCGCGGCGGTTCAGCCGCGGTCAGAAGCGGAAAGTCAGCGGTCTCCCGCCGACTTTCCGCTGCTCGTGTGAATCCTCCATGGCTGCGGAGCGCGCTCCGCAGCCATGAGGATTCCGACCCCCCCTACCGCCATCCTGTTCATGGCGGGAAAGCCGCCATGAACAGGATGGCGGTAGGGGGGGTTGCGGGGCCCCTGGGGGCCCCTGGCATGGGCACTGCAGGGGCCCCCGTAAGAGGGCCCGCAAAGTATTTCAGTGTCTGCCTTGCAGACACTGAAATACGCGACGGGTGCCACTGCACCCGTCGCACCTTCCCACTCCGCCGGCTCGATTACGAGCCGGCATCCTCGTGGGAAGGTCGTTTTCCCCTGGGCTGGCGGGCGGTTTTTCAGCAACCGCCCGCCAGCCCAGGGGAAAACTTGTAATACCCGCCGCGGTCTTTTGACCGCGGCGCGGTATTTCGGATGGGGGAATTCTGGCGGGCGGCCTCCGCCGCCCGCCAACATTGGAATGACCCCCAGTATGTTTAAAAAGTTCCTCCTCAGTTACCACTTTTGACCCAAATGATGCAAGCAGGAAATGACTATCCCCAAAGAAACATTACCTGAATCATTTTGTCGATCAATGATCAGTTGCTGGCACAGAAATAGCGAACTCTATGACTAACACATGTTTATACACAGTCATAGAGAAACACTCCAATATTGTAGTCACAGTTAATACTGATGTCCATAATGGAGTGGGATGCTGTGACTTGGTGTTGCCTTTTTAAACATAGTAAACCCCAATCTGCTTCTTACTGTTGAAGTAAACCTCTCCATGCTACCCAGGGGCATGATTATAATAACCCCAGCCTCCAGTGCTCTTGGGTACTGGAACAAGGGGACTCAGTTCACACGATACTATTCTGCAGAGAACACCTTAAGTAGAGAAGCTTTGTTGAAATAAAAATGTTTTCTCTAATGCACCCCTCTACACCATGGAGTTAGTGCATATGAAGACATGTGTGCACACATAAGCACAAACCCACCAAGTTATCTTACGTGTGTTAGAGCCTGCAATTTAGAAGTGATACACAGAACACCACCTCACACCCTCAAATTCCTGAGTTATCTCTTTGGAACTGAAAACCATTACATTCAGGAGTCAGCTTTTGTGGCCTGTTCTCAACTCATTGATGTCTATGGCAAAACTTTTTCCAAGCTCTTTTGTACAACCCTGTAAGTAAGGACATTATTTTTGCCTTGCCCCCCTCATTCTTTTAAGTCTAGTTTTGCTGGCTTTAGTACTCTGTGTGGTATACCAATACGAAAGAGTAGTATAGCACCAGTGCATTTCCTCAAGAACATGTATTTTGTCAATGGTTTTACTAAATTGGCTTTATTAGCATTCCTCTAAGGCCATCCTTAATAATACACTAATAGTTTGGGAATTAAATCCCAGACATGGGTTCCAATTGTATTTATGTGAACCACATGTAAGACACAAGTATATGGTTGCCAAGAGCAAAATGTGCTGTGGCTGGGCTGCGGTTTAAGAGCTATTTAGTGGCAGACAGAAAAGAAAAGTGCCTCTGCCATTTAGAAAAAAATATCTTTGCATATTTACAGGTACAAGTGTGTCTAGTAGGCTCACAGGTCTGGTTGCTTACTATATAAATGATGCCACACCACATCTTGGAAATAGTGTGCCCTCACAATGACTAAATATCGGAAAGATATTTTTGCTGTGCGTCTTAAGCTAGATTCTCCATGAACAGGCCGAGCTGTAACTAACACCCTTAGTTTATACCGTTACTTGAGAAAATACTAATAAAATGTTTCAAAGTTATTTCAAACTCAGTGTTAAAACTCTAACTTCATGGTGATAGTAGATTGTTTATATCTATAATGGAAAAGTAACTTTACAAAAATATTATTTTTGATGCCTGAGCAGAAACTAGCACAGAGGAAGTTTAACCACTCATGTCACATCCAGAGGCCCAGCAAACATTCTTGTCTGGAGTCAATAATCCTGCTCTCCAAAGGACAATGGTCTGTCCACTAGGTCCAGGAAGGGTATTGTCACTACTGCCCACTTAACAGGGATTAGCCATCTGGGAGGGAGAGAGGAACAGTTAACAGAGCAAAGAACAACCATTAATAGGGCCCAAAAGAATGTAAAATCTTTGACCGGGTTGACTAACTTTGTATGTGTGTTCTCAGATCATTCGTGGTCAGAAATTGTGGATAGGTTCTGGTTAACCATGAGATTCTTTACTTTGTCTAAGCACTTTTTGCCTTAAAACTTTAAAAACGTATATCACTTTTTCCCCTTATCCAACATTGAACATTTTGTGACCTTTTTAGTTACTAACCTTTTCTCTATTTTTCTAAATTGGCTTCAGGATATTATTGTGTTGTTTTCTTAATTAATATTGTTGGTACTGCTGGAACGTAACACACATTTCTTTGGGAATAGCCTGTTGCTTACACAGAAGATGGAGTTCAGCAGAACTTCTCAAAGAACTATTCTGTGGCCTAACCTCCAGATAGTGTTTTTTAAGTTGTTTGGATTGATCCTTTTCCAAACTGATAACCCATTTCCTAGTGAAGAAACTGAGACGTCAAAGCTATATATTATGAAGGACTTCAAGAAGGTATTTTGCTTTTCAGATTATCACCCACAATTGTACTAAGATTCCCCCTACCCTCTACTATACTGAAAACTGTGTCTCTCCCCACACTGCTCAAGATACTATCTCCTTTACTTCAGTACACCGTGGTAATTGTAGGAAAAGCATAGGTTAACATACCGAAATCAGAGTGACAATGACACACATATTTTACCACTACTCGTGCACTCAATCAGTTGTCCTAATTATTTGAAAAATAACGCTTAGCACAGAGATAGTGTCAGAAACTCAGAAAAGAAAAATGTCAAGAAAAAGATGCTTTAATTCTATATCTCTTGAGTGTAACATTACTCTGAGTATGATGACAAACTGTATGCACCTGGCAGTGTATTGACTGTGCATTCTTTTACAGTCTCATCAGATGCAAAGTTATATTTCAATCCTGTAAACACACATCTACCATTCCTGTTCATCATGAGAATATTTCAAATGTATTCATGGATCTAACATAGCTGGGTTTTTTTTTAGAGTGGTTTATCGATGGTTTAAAAGTTTGATAAAGCACTGCCTATCCTTTTCATTCAACATTCTAGTAACAAATGTTTGATTTATGGCCCAGGGGATGGGCTTGCTAGCTACTGCATTCAATTATTTTCTGTGAATTAACAATATTACTTTCCAATTTCAGCTTTATTTGATTGAATTCAGATGCATTCACGTAACCATACAAAGTGGACAGTGATGACATATGCAGGAGGATTATATATCCCAAATAACTCTGCATTTACATTCCAATAGGCAGCCAGCATAGATTGGTGAAGCTTCTGCTCCATTAAAATTGTAATCCCTTTGAGTCATTTAGAGTCAGGAGACATCTGGTTTTCCAACAGCAGAGTACCCGCTGGCCCCACCACTGAAAACTCTTAACCTTGCTGATCCCTCCTCCACTGGGCTGCCAGGTCACATTGGCAATCACTCTGCCCTATTTATGCATGCTACCTGACTGACTTTCACTGCCTTAGTCCACATTGCAAGACATGGCTGCCGAGCACAAAGAGAACAAATAATATGCCCTATGCACAGTGAGGAAGCCCCTGCTTACTAGAGAAAATATGTTTTTGCTTTATTGCACAATGCCCCCTTATGATTGTATTTCAGAAAAAACAAAATGGTACCTAAGAGGTCCAAACAAGCATGCCAACCACTCCATTTGTAAGTAATACCTGTGCATTGGCACATGTAATGATGGCACAGAGACTCTCTCCAGGAAGGTGGGGCATCTCTAAACATGATACCAAACTCTCCACCAGAAGAACTGGAAGGCAGGGTTTCAGCTGAATAGGCTAGCTAATGGGCCTCCCACCAAAAATGGAATGAGGTCCTATTGGATTCACATGGTTCAATGAAGTCCATTATTAGAGGAGAAGAATGACAAGTATGCTCTCTGGGAGGACCAACAAAGACTGCATCAAGAGGGTGACAAACCCAGCAAACTGCTGGCTTGGATTTTCAAATAGATAGACCCCTCCCAAAATGACCCTGCCCTGACCTGATCGGATGTTGGCAACAGCACAAGTAGTAATGAATAGCACACTTAGACCACTTAGGCAAGATATTCAGCAGGAGCAGCAGGCTGACCTTGATTCTGACTGCCAACACAGGTGGAACTTCCTATGGTCCCACCGACACATTGAAATTATCTTAAGGCAGTGAATACACTGAAGGAGCTGTGGGAGGCCTTGGGGAAGATGGCCGAAGGTAAAACACCAGGTGGGGACAGCTTCCAATGGAGTTTTACCAGGGTTTTGCAAAAAAGTTGACAGAGCCACTACCGGAGGTCAACGCTCCCAACACTGTGAGACGGGGTTGTCTGTATGGTGCCTAAATTAGGGAAAGTATTGGCAGATCATTCCTCTTACAGACCCCTGACTATGCCTAATATTGACCCAAAAGTGCTGTGCAAGATATTGGCCTAAAGACTGCATGCAGTGGTGGGGGTTCTGGTCCACTAGGATCAGTGGAGCTTCATACCGGGCTAAAATACATTTGCTCCGATTGATTAACGCCCTGCATTCAGTGGAGAATAGTTGAGAGGAGCTTGTGTTGGTCTCTGTAGGTATAGTGAATAGACATTGTGAAGACATTTGGATATATCTGACGCAGGTTCTTGGACAAAAGGGATTTAGACCAAATTTCTGTGGTTGACTACAGCTTCTCTAAAGTGCCCCAGGGCCAGAGTTAAAAACAGTAGGTTAGTCTCTACAGACTGGGCAGTCGAGCATGGTATGTGGCAGGGATGGCCCATTTCTCAAGTGCTATTCACACTAATATTGTCACCTCTGGCTGTAAAATATAGGAAAGACATGGGAGACCTGGGTATTAAGATTGGTGACCTCACACACCTAATACCCCTATATGCAGATGATGTACTTTTTTTATTTGTTGAGATCGGGCATTTGGTACCGCAAATATTTACCAAGCTAGACAATTCAGGAGTCCTGGATGGCCTTAGGACCAACAGGCTCAAAATGCATAAAACATGAATAAATTGGGCCTATGATGGGAAACTGATACATTTCGATATTTGGGAATCATAGTTGTTTGTAGAACAAAGGGACAACCCTGCCAAAACACTGATAGGATGCTGCCGGGTGGTGGAGACTCCGGCACACTCTACCACAAATATTGACATTTTGATATTTTGGAATCATGGTAGCTCATACAACAGAGGGCCAATACCACCACAACACTGATGAGATGCTGGGGGGCCTAGTGCGGTCCACAAATTTCTTGAACACGTCACCACTCTTGGTGACAGTACAGATCATGGTGGCGAGGATCACTGCACTCCCTTTTGCACGAGAGTTGAATATGTGGACTTTGTTATCATTTAAACGTATTAGCAAGAACATGTCAGTCGCACATTGGAGGGAGGTTGGTTGTAGAACACTGCAAGATCTGGACCCTGGGGAGCGATTCATCACATTTGCAGAAGCCTGTGAGTGTTCTCCATGAGGACTGGCCAATTACTACAGTATGGCAAAATAGCTGGAACCTAACGGTAAATCAGAAAAGAGTTCCTGGAAACCTCCTCAGAAAGAAACTCTGCAGTTGGTACTGATTGTAGCTGGGGTCTGTTACTACATGTTGATATTCTACAAAGTACTTACATGCAATAGGATCAAGGAGACCTGTAGACCAACAAAAATGGTGTCATGCAACCCAGGTTCAAGTTGAAACACTTCAGTTACGTCCATCGGACCTACATAATGCCAATTAAATTGAGTACAAAATATATTGGTAAAGCTGTAACTTGCACAAAATACAGATTGGATAGGGCTTCCTTTCTACACATGACTTGGCTGTACCCAAGACTGCATGCTTTTTAGGAGATGGTTGTGACAAGACTTGGGACAGATTTTGAAATCGAGCTTGAGGATGACCCACAAAGATGTTTCCAAGGTGTAATAATAAAACCCTGGGGGAGAAAATGCAGTGGGAGATTTTGCAGCTTACACTGCCCTTGCTAAAAGATGTATAGACATGATGTGGACAGGAAATAGAGCCCCCCTGATAACACGATCGTGCACAGATGCAGTTGAATGGGCGTAGCAGAAGAGTCACATATCACTCTGTCTAGAAGGGCCAAAAGATTACTAGATGATTTGGATACCTGGACAGCGAAGTTGGGTGTTTTTCAGGATGCAGAAGAAGGCACTCAACACCTGGGGGTACAGACACAAAGCACTGATAATAATGCACAATGCACTGACACTGTGAGGGGGGAAAGACAGAGCGACCACAATGGGTCCCACAGCACTAGAAGGGTGATCAAGAGAATGGAAGAGTAACAGTGAAGGCTGAAAGGTTGAGAGTTTTCTAGTAAATCCATGAATAATGGAAATGGATGAGTTAAACGTAAGACTCTGAACAGGGCTGGGGGCAAGACCCACATCTGGCAAGGAACACTGGATTGTGATCAAGTGAACGCTATAATGTTGTTGGATATGGTTTAGGGCTTTTTGTTGAAAGACATATATAAAGGTGAAAACAATAAATACTTTAAAAAGAAAATATAGGAGAATCAATCTAGTTGCAAAGCATTGATTTTAGTACAATTGAATGAATGATGTGTAACATGATCTTTACCAATTTAAAGAAAACACCAGTTGGCTACATTTTAAGAGAATCCAAACAAAGCTCCTTCTCAGGCTAGCTATGACAATTGCCTTCACATGTAGATAAATAATACAACAATGGGTGGCCCGGCTAGGGTATTATATTATGTAGTGTATTCAAAATTAAGGTTTAATTTACAAGTTCTTAGATTTGACTGGCCATTAATACAGTCACATTTTTACCAAAGTGTTGCTGTAGTGCTGATGTCTGTAGCCATTTATTTCAAGTGCATTATAAAAATAGTATGACATTTTGTTTTAAAATCCTTTTATTTTGATGGTCTCTCCAACTCTTAAAACTCATAAAAACTGCACAATATTGTGATTCTATGAAGTGGCTGTAATTGAGTCACCCTGTGATTCACATAAGGGGCACAAAGTTTAGCGCATAAAATCAACAATAAAAAAACATTTAATGAGAAAACAAACAAACACTCTGTATAAGTATTCAATAATGTTTTATATTTGAAGTGTTACTTTCTTTCTACAAAATTTGGTTTGTAGTAAAGGTTAGGTGTGAAAAGCATTGCTATACACGATATCACTCTCAATATTTGTCAACAAATTTGTAAAAATTACATTTAAAACATTTATACTGTAACAAGTACAGGGATAAACTCCATAACTAGGCAATTAATACTAATCCATTTTTTACATGAGACAATGCAACATCCAGTACCTCCTATTTTGCTTATTGGGATAGAAATTCATGTAAACCACTATTCCTAATTTGTCTTCCCACCATTAGCACAAATCCTTGCTTATTTTACCTCTCTACCTCCTTGAAACTGAATGTTTTTGTAGTATGTGGTTTTATGTTTAACCACTCCAAGCCCTCTTTCCTTTTTTCTCCTATGTCATCCTATTTTTGCTGTTAGATTTCCAAAGGTGTACTAAAGAGGTTCTTCTCTTTTTCAATGTGAACTGAAGAGAGTGTATGTAAGTAACACATATCCTTATGAGTCAGGTTTGGAACATTTGGAGAAGTAGAACATGACATATGGAGGTCTGCTGCAAGGAATATTAAAATTTTCCCATCTAAGTGAACCGAAAAAGCCACAAAATTAACCTGAGATCAGTCCCCTATTTGCTACGGCACAACGCAGACATACTTAATTTAAGGCAATGTGTAAAGTAATTACGCAGTACCAACAAAAATCAAAACACCAAACAGAAAATATAGTAGTTCAGGGAACAGATCACTAGAGATAACTTGTCCAAGAGTAAGAGTATTTCCCCACCCATATATGTACTTGTGTGAAAAACATTTTTTTTATTTGTATAAAAATTATGCCTCTCAAGAGCATACAACAAAATTAGATAAGGTAGATGTGGGCAATGGATCCTCACACAAAATTACAATGTTGTCTGGCAATATCCATGGTTAAAAAAAAAACCTTTAGAGGATAATGCTCTTTAAAGGTAGTCCTGAATTATTCAATGATCTGCCTACTGGAGACATGGTTGTGCAATGAAGTTCCTATTATAAGGGGCATTTTCCAATCACAAAAGGGCAATCTAATCTGTAACGTTGGGCCGCCGGAGAGGTATTACCCTTAATTTCCTTGAAGATAGCATGGGATGTCAGCACTCTACCAACAAGATGTAACTGGATTGTATTTACTCACGACAAACTATATGAAAATAAGATCAATATTGATTGCTCGTAGTGTGTAACGTTTATGAACTTGAGGAATAACTCAAATAATAAACGTCAGCAAAATAATCTTGTCTGGAAGGGAATCAAAGATGCCCCTTGATTATATATTTCAACATGTGTGGGATTTTCTTTGTTTTGTAATTTTCAAGTCTTTGAAAAGAAGGGCAACAATCATTTCCCACTTTTTGTGCCTTTAAGTTGTGTAAAATGGTTATCCTGCAAGTGTACACCCCAGGTGAAGATAGTTTTCCCAAGAAGACTGATTGAACAGATTAACAAGAAAAACATTAAGATTTTATCTTCTTATTAAAATGAAAGGGGATTTATTAACCAGAATGTTTTGCACAAAGTCGTATTTGTGAGGTGTACACCAATTACTGCAGAAGAAGTTTACTTCCTAAGAGTATTGCTAAGGCAGATCAAATTAAGATTAATCTCAACTCTGGATTCTAATATGCACAGCAAAATGTGGTTCAGGGGGCTGTCACTATTTTAAGTCCAAAATAATCAAATTAGTTAAAGTAGCTAAGAGACATAGGCCCTCATTTCAACTTTGGGGGCCAAGTTGAAACCGCTGCGCTGCCGCCAATGCAGCCGCACTCCCTCGGTGTCTATTTGGAGATCCTCGCTGGGCCGGCGGGCGGAAACCTAGTTTCCCCCTGCCGGCCCAGTGGGGATCTCGGCCGCAAAACGCGACCCGGAGCCGGCGGTGTTGCGGCGGTGCGAAGGGTTCAGTTGCACTTGTCGCGCTTGAAAAGCTCCATGAGGCCCCCGGGGGTCCCGCGACTCCCCTTTCCGCCAGCCTTTTCATGGTGGTTCATACCGCCATGAAAAGGCTGGCGGGAGGGGGACTCATAATCCCCTGGGCAGTGCTGCAAGCAGCGCTGCCCCGGGGGATTACAACCGCCGGGACCAATGTGGCGGGAAACCGCCTGTCCCGGCAGTGCGACCGCGGCCAAGTTGAAACCGCTGCGCGGCCGCCAATGCGGCCGCACTCCCTGGGTGTCTATTTGGAGATCCCCGCTGGGCTGGCGGGCGGAAACCTAGTTTCCCCCTGCTGGCCCAGTGGGGATCTCGGCCCAAAACGGGACCCGGAGCCGGCGGTGCGACGGGTGCAGTTGCATTTGTCGCGCTTGAAAAGCTCCATGAGGCCCCGGGGGGCCCCGCGACTCCCCTTTCCGCCAGCCTTTTCATGGTGGTTCATGCCGCCATGAAAAGGCTGGCGGGAGGGGGACTCGTAATCCCCTGGGCAGTGCTGCAAGCAGCGCTGCCCTGGGGGATTACAACCGCCGGGACCAATGTGGCGGGAAACCGCCTGGCCCGGCAGTGCGACCATGGCGCTTCCGCCGCTGTCGTGATCCCATGTGAAGCACCGCCAGCCTTTTGGCGGTGCTTCCGTCAAAACAGCCCTGGTGGTCTTTGACCGCCAGGGTTGTAATGAGGGCCATAGATCTTTTAATTATAGCCAGGCATAAAGGCTTTGAAAAACTCTCCTAAAAAAAAAGAAGCAGTGTGTTGAACCTAGCACTTTTTTCAGGGATATCCCCAAACATTTTTACTCCTTCCTCCTATTTATTCTGACCTGTTTTGTTGGCTTTAGGAGTCCGGGCACTTTACCACCGCTGACTAGTGCTAAAGTGCAAGTGCTCTCTGTATAAATGACATTGGTGTTTGGTTAATCCATGATTGGCTTATTGGATTACTAGTAAGTCCCTAGTAAAGTGCACCAGGTATGCTCGGGCCTGCAAATCAAATGCTACTAGTGGGCCTGCAGCACTGATTGTTCACCCACATTAGGAGCCCTGTGAACATGTCCCAGACCTGCTCTTTCAGTGTCTGTGTGGGCAGTTTGTAACTGCTAGTTCGACCTGGTAAGTGCACCCTCTTGCCAGGCCAAAATCTATTTTACTGCATGTAAGTCACCCCTAGGGTAGGCTCAAGGCAGCCCATGGGCAGGGTGTAGTGTATTTTAAAGGTAGGACATGTACTACTGTGTTTTAGATATCCTGACTCAAAATTTAAAAAAGCATCTTTTGCTGAAGGTGAAGGTGATTTTTGGATTGTAAGTTTGAAAATGCCAATTTTAGAAAGTGGGCATTTCCTTGCTTAACCATTCTGTGCCTCTTCCTGTCTGCTGAAATACTCTTCTGGGTCAGGATGACAGTTAGGCTGTTTGTGAATTCACTCTAGACAGTCGTACAAAGGGAGCTGTGCCCTGCATATCCTGATGGGTCTTCCTGGGCTAGAGTTGCGGGAGGAGTTGACTCTTGCATCTGAATAGGGCTGTGCCTGTCTTTACACAAAGCAGTGTCCAACCCCCTGGAGAGTGTCCGGGGCCAGGGCAGGAAAGGCAGGGTCTTGTGGACTGCAAAAACTTTCCATTGAAGTCTGTCTACTTCAGAGGAAGAAATGAGTATAAATATTGGACCCAGAACACCAGACTTTGAGAACACTTCTGAAATAAGAAGATCCTCTGCCATGGAGAAGAGCTGAAGAGCTGTGAGGAGAAGTACTGCCTCTTTGCTGTGTGTGTGCTTTGTTGGGTTGGCCTGCAGTTGCTGCTTCTGCTTTGGAGAGGGCAAAGACTGGACTAGGCTGTGTCTCCTGCTTGTGAAGTGTCTCCAAGGGCTTTGACTGAGCTTGTCTCCTATTAAGAAGTCTCAGGGACATCAAAGATTTCACCTGCTAGCCCCTGGGTTCTCTTGCTGGGGACTCTGACTTGCCAAGAGGTACCCACTCCATTTCTTGGAGTGAAGTCCGGCAGAAAAACAAAAAGATCCAGGCACACCAACTCTGGACGACTCCAAAACCACCACCGCTGTCCGACTCTGTGCCACTGCCTGCACCCGAAGGCGTGGTCCCCGCTGAAATGCGACAACCCTGACTGACACCACAGGCCTGATGCTGCCACAGTGCCTCTGAAGTCCTGCAACATCATGTGTCAGAGTGCTGTGTCACCGGCGTCTGTGACAACCAACTCCGCCGCTGTGCCTGTGCCCTGTGGCATGACCTCGACACTGCAAAGTTGCCTCATTGCGTCTTGACCTGCTGTATTGTAAGGAACTGACACCTCACTGCCACCTCACCTCTGCTGTCTCCATAAGGAGCCAACGCCTCACCTCCCCTGCGTAGCAGTAATCAACAGATGTCTCACCTCCTGCATTCATAGCAGTACAGAACCCATGCCGTACTAGCTCCAGCGACCCCTCACCTCCCTTACTCATCTTTGACTCTGCCTTGTTTGTAAGGTACTGTACCTGGATCCCGTGCGGCTCCGTGACCGGTGAAGCACTCCCTCGCGAGTGGCATCAGAGTGTTCGGAATGACTCCATCACGATGACTTGATAGCACCTGTTGGAGCGATTGTATTTCAAAGTGCCTTTATTGGGAGTTAATCTTTTAAAATGTATATCTTTGCTTGTTTACATTGGATTTTTGTTGTTTTGGTCTTGTTTGACTTAGATAAATATTGGTTATTTTTCTAAACTGGTGTGGTGTCCATTTGTAGTGTTTTCACTGTGTTACTGCATGTGGGTACAAATACTTCATACATTGCCTTTGAGATAAGCCTGACTACTCATGCCAAGCTACCAAAGGAGTAAGTAGAGGTTATCCTAGGAGAGTAACTCCCTTACCCTGACTGGAGTGAGGGTCCCTACTTGGCATGGTGCAAACTGACCTCCAACTAAAGGCCCCATTTCTAACACAAAGCTACTATATTGTATTGCTGGAGTAAGCTGACATAACAACTAAACAACTAAAGATGTAAGGAAATTCCAGGACCTTGTAAAGTTAGGCTTAGGGAAAAAGCCATCACAAAACATTGAGTATAGTCCCAGGATGAAGATTGGGTACAAGTCCCACAGGAATATACATAGTGGGATTTTTGGATATAGATTGAGAAAATATAGAATGTAATACTGATATTGTGGTTCTGTTTTTTTCGACGGTGCTAAAAAATACTATTTCATCCTTAAAACTTTCAAGAGCCCAAAGTTCTGATCTCCCACTGGCAATTGTAAATATTGAGTAGTGGTCAAAAGTACTTTCTATGGTATCCCACCTTTTTCTGAAGTTAAGCCAGTTCCCAATCAGATGGAAAGAGCTATTAGAAAACCAATACTTAAAAAGGTGATCCAACTGCCCCTAAGAATGATCAGTTAGTAATCATACTCGGCTAGGGGCTAAATCTTTTGTAAACATTTTGATTTTATGACTGAAGAAATGGGCAGATGAAAGGAATGTAATCCCTATAGAACAATGGGGTTTTAGGGAGGGTCATTCTAATCTTGACCATTGTTTCAGTTTATGGTCACTTGCAAGTAAGAGGGTCAAGCAAAGAGGATTTATTTGTTTTGCTGTTTTGACTTTTGAGCAGCATTTGACCTTGGTAAATAGCAAAGTCTTAGTGTGATAAGCTGTGTTCACTGTAAATCCTGAATGGAAGTTTTTCCTGTTTTTTAACGGAACTACTTAGAGGCAATTGGGCCAGAGTGTAATTAGATATTGGATGGTGCCTATCAAGGAAATGTTTTGTTAAAAATGGTTTGAGACAAGGCTGTGTGCATGTTCCATATTTATTTGTACTTTTTATCAGATCTTGTGGCAGCTCTTTTGCAATACAGCATCCTTTCCTTCAAAAATATATGGAATCCACATTTGTTGCCAACTGTATGCAGTTAACTTAGTGACAATGAATACCACTCAGATCGGTCTAAAAATTCCAATTTCTTTAAAGTATGGTTAATGTAATAGGAGTACAGGAAATATGGCTAAGACTAACTTTTGTTCTCTGGTAGGATAGGTGTATCTTTTACTAGGACTACAGGAACAACCAAACTGGAGGAAATGGATTTGTAAAAGCATTTAGGGATGTAGCTACATGGAAATATGTGCTGGACCCGTAATTTAAAAAGTGAAAAAGATAAGTGCACTATTTGCAGTTTTAGAGTTGAAGGTAACAGAGCTTATGGTGGGCATTCATCCAGAACCAACAGTAACTGTGTTTATGGGGCCCATTAATCCAGACCCATACTCTCTGCCTACTCATTAATGATACAACACTGGATTTTATATGGTTCAGAGGCTATATGTTTGGGTTCCTCACAAAAATGAGATGCAATTTAGGGATTTTGATTAGAAAGCCGGATGCATTTGACAAACACTACAATGGTTCAGCCAATAAGGATGAAAGCAAATTTAACACTCTAGCGTTATCTGGCAGATTTCCCCTCTCTCTGTTTTTAGAAAAGGTTCAGAAGCGACCATCTTGGTAAAATAGCAAATCTTTGTCAGCTGATCATGAGCATATCCAAAGAAATGTGACTTGCGACAAATTTAGAAGCAAGGCTACATGATAAGAGATATTTGGATACTAAAATGCAACTGACACCTTAAGGGATTCATGGGAGGATATTTGCAGAACCTCTTTTCAGATACTTTACCTACTCGGAAAATGAGAGAACTATTTTAAAAATGTTGTATAAGTAGTATCCCCGTTATTGGGTTTCCAGACTTGGCTTCCATGATTGAGATAATGGAGGTAAAAGTATTTATGGCTTACGTTGTAAAAGTAATATTGCACATCTTCCATTAGATTGTTCATTTTCAAAAAGTAGAACAGTAAGATTTTTAAAACCTTCTTAATTTAAATATCGAATAAGGAACCATTAGTAAGCAAGCAACTTATTGTTTAAAATTCAGTCTTTTGATGTAACTTGTGTAATTGGTTGATTTTTATTTGCTCTTAATAGAAGAGAGGTTTAGGATATTGCAGTGGTTTTATCTACTTTTAAATTATAGCAATGTTAATTAGATATTGTATTTGTAGTATTATCTTTTGTTTGCTAAACAAATATCTCAATAAACTCTCTCTTGACTGATTTACTGACTGTCTGGCATATTCATATTTAAAAATAGGTATTTCTGACAAATACTGAGGCTTGTTTTGACAGGTTTTACAGCAGGGTTTTGGGCACCTGCAGCCAGGCTACACATGGTAGGTTTGAAGCAATGTTTTCCAGGCCTACTCTGTGAATGGAACAATAGGTAATACAGTCCACGGGTGACAATAAACTACCGCCCCTGTGTGCATTTTGTATATCATATACTAGGGACTTCCTGGCATATTAAGTATGCCAATCATGGATAAGCCAATGTAACCATATTTAGGAGGGAAGCACAGGCACTTTACTCCTGTTTAGCATTTGTAAAAGTGAACAGAGTTCTATGTCCAGCAAAAACAGGGTCCAGAAAAAAGCAAAAATTCTGGGATGATCATACAGAAAAGGAGGTGTTGCCAGACATATGAGTGAAGGATTTGCAAAATATAGCACCTTAATGCCACAAGCGAAAAAGTCTCACCTAACAATGCTCCTAGAGGAATTGTTTGGATATAATTTGAGTACATAACATGCAGTCTTCAATTAATGAATAAGACAACTCAATACTGGTCAAATCCAATATGTTAATTGATAGGATTCAGAAAGTTCAAAAATGAACAACAAATACAACAAATGTCCATCCCATAGACAACAACACTGTATATACGCCCTCAGGTCACATGATTGTATAGCAACAGAAGATCCAGGAAGGGGTTGGCGGGAACGGGTGTCGTGGGGCCCCTGGGGGCCCCTGCACTGCCCATGCCCCTGGCATGGGCAGTGCAGGGGCCCCCTAACAGGGCCCCATAATGATTTTCAGTGTCTGCAAAGCAGACACTGAAAATCGCGACGGGTGCCACTGCACCCGTCGCACCCCAGCAACTCCAGCACCCAGCACCCCAGCAACTCCATTCGGAGCCGGCTTCATCGTTGCTGGGTCTTTCCCGCTGGGCCGGTGGGCGGCCTTTTGGCGGCCGCCCGCCGGCCCAGCGGGAAAGCCAGAATGGCCGCCGCGGTCTTTTGACCGCGGTGCGGTCATTCGGCGGTGCCCGCCGCGGTTGGAATGACCGCCTCAGTGTTGTAAAATAATACCTACACATAAGGAAAATTAATTATAAAGCAATACGTGCAATCAGCCAAATCACACCATGTGAACTGTGAACCCGAGAAAACACCACAAGCACAGGTGTGACTACTAGTATAGGCCACCACCTACATGATAAAGAAAGTTCAAAAAGTACACCAAAATATAAACACCTCAAACCCATAAAAAGTGTGCACCTTATAATACACAATGTCAGGCTCCCAACCAAAATAACTACATGCCGCTACTTACAACAGGTTGCAAAAACTAGATTCCATAGCAACACACAAGGGGACTTCAACCTACAAGCCCAGCTAAACAAATCCACAAATCTTAAAGAATTAAAATCGCTTAACCGCATACAACATGAACTGTAGAAAAACGCTGCCTCCACTGTAGCGTATTCATACCTTCAAAATATGGGACAACTAGCGTCTGTCTCCATCCGCATCCGCTAAACCCATGCGAGTCACAATCAAACATTGCCAATTTTCCTGCCATGTTTAAATAAGGAAGTGACAGGTCATGTGACCATTTCAGCGACTATGGCAGCCATCTTGAAATGGAAAAGATGTTTAATACCCAGAGTTTAGAAACAGTTATAATTATGGTAAGTTTACTGTTGTGCACCTCAGCAACTTAATAAATATAATATCCATCTAGGCTATCTGCTTAGTCCATATTAGTAAGATACACATGCTGCTGGTCTCCCTGATGCAGAGCATTCAGGTAGGAACATGTCAAGTGACCATTGCTGTGGTGGCCATATTTAAATGAAATAATGGCTCATCTAAATGCTCTCCGACACTAAATCTACATTCACAACTCTGCTGTAGGTAGCTCCAGAGCCTAACTTATACACAGAACAGAAAGAAAAGATTAAGCCAACCAATTATTCTCAGGACATTAATAGCCAGCAGTCACAGCAACCAATACCACTTAATGTCAGAAATGGAAGTACAGATAAAGGGACTCACAACCCTCATACCATCCACAATCAATAAAAAGAAACACTAGGTGGGCATTAAAGGGACCATACTCTATCTAGTTGAACTGCTAGATATTGATTCAGCATCCGCAATTGAAGGCACAGAACCACGAAAGAAGGACAAGATCCCTAACCCTCAATGTGGAATACATCACATTAACATCTGTTCAAGATAATCCATCTACGACATTGCCAGGTTTTTCCATTCCACCTGTTGATTCAGACCTTTCTTCACTGTATCTGCAAGCCAAATCCATTGGTTGTCTTTAATGGTCCACAGGCAGTCCACATGACACGTCTTTTCAAGGGTTTTATAACATCAAGTACACACCAGTGCATATCGTTGGGGGCATGTTTCATAAGATTTTAATGTTCAACCACAGGAGGAATCATAACATTACACCGTATTCATGATTCAAGTTGAATAATCCTTTTTCTGACCTCCTGAGTTCTTTAACCAATGTAAAACAAAGAATATGGGCATAAAATACAATAAATAAAATGTTCAGAACCACAATTAGTAAAATGTTTCAGCCTCCAAGTTCTCTCATTTAGACAAATGTTTTTACAATTCTGGTGGAAGCACACGCACTGAAGTTCCCACACGGGTAATGTCCAACCCTCAGTGTTAGCCCCCAGATGTTATTTAGAGTGCATGGTTCTGGTTCAGTGTAGGCCCTCACTAGACTGTCTCTCAAGTTTTTTCCCCTTTTGAAGCAAATAACGGTTTCTCAAGTGAAATGTCAAAAGAGGCCAACAAATGCCAATTTTTCAAAATGATCTTTCTTATTCCATTCGACACTGAACCTTAAAGTTGTAACACAAGTCATACAAGAGTGAACAGCTTTCTCTTTGACCTGGAGTAAGGCTTGACGATTGTAATACCAGGCACGTTGCAGGGATCTTTTACTCGTCTATACGGATAGCCTCTCTTAATCAATTTGAACCTTAAAGTTGTGGCTTTCAAAAATAGTCATCTTTCTTGGTGCAACTACGTTGAATCCTTAGGATTTGCCCAAACTGTAAATTGTCCCTTAAGTTCCTGGGATATTGGGTATTATATCTCAATAGAGAATTTCTGGCAGTAGTTTAGTATATAGGCCTATATACATCCTGCCCTCATTAACTGAACTTTTTTAATCTAAAAAAATTAATTGAATTGGTATCATATTCCAGGGTAAATTTGAAAGTTCATATTTTGATTATTAATCCATTCGTGAAACTGTAGTAAATCAATTATTGGACATGCCAAAAAAAATGTCATCTATGAATGGGAGCCATTTTGTAATGTAAGTGCCATAAGGATTGCCCTTCTTATAGATAGTATGCTCTTCAAAAGTGATCACAGACAAACAACCTTTTGTGTATGACTTAGTTAGAAGTACAAATGTTTTGACGATAAAAAACAACATATTCTGTGATTGTAAAACAGACTGGCAGCCAGCCATGATGGGTCTTCCTGGTGGCTTCTCTGCATCTTTAGGGATTTTAGGTAAAACATAGAAGGCTGGTATGGCAAAATTATCCGGATTAAGGTAGTCATATTCTATTTTACTTCTGGTACAAGGTGGGTTCAGAAGGGGGATCTTTATATGAGATAACACCGGTGAGGCTGATCAACAGAGAGGGTCTTCTTGAAATCCATCTAGAGGAGACAATAGATAAGAAATACATGTTGCTACACACTCGCTGATTTTGAACAAGTTCCAGAAAGTATCTACAAACTTAATTGAGATTAGATCACAATATCAGTGAGATTCAAGTACACAAACAGATTTGTGGTCATTGCCCAAAGTCAATCAACATTACCCCTCTGGGACTATGCTAGTTAATTAAACATACCAAATATATAGACTTAGCCTGACTACACCTGGACTTTATACAGGCCCGAAGGCGCACTGTTTCTCACTGCACGCCATGAGTCTGAAGAAAGCTGTACACTGAGGGGCAGGTTTATTGTAGTGTTTCATTGCCCTTGTGTCACACAAGGTAATGCAGGGGCAAAATCATAGTCAGATTTACCAAGCAACGCAAGGCTATGTTGCGTGACGCTGTTGTGCTTGGTAAACCTGGAGTAACAGAAGGCAGTGCTGCCTTGTGTTGCTCTGCCCTGGGAAGGTGTTCCATGACTGGAGATTGGGTGTTCACACACATCTACCCATGGATTTTGGCACACTCTCATATTTACCATAAGTGGAAGACCTGGGAATGCATAAAAATGCTACGCCTTTCCAGGGGAGGTATAATGAGTAGAAATATCTGCATTTCTCCTTGTTTTTTTCTTTCTATGAGTGCTGCATTCTGAAGCACATGTAGAAATAGAAAAAAGCCTCAAAGTATTGTTTTGGTGCAGGATGGTGTCCCATCCTGAATGGTAACAGCTCTGACTACAAACAAGGCACTCCTGCATCACTGTGGCAGGGTGCCTGCATTGGCAAAAGGCAGCACATTGTGTGCCAGCGCAAGGAGAGGACAGGAATGCACCATGGTATGTTAAATATGGTGCATTCCATCCCTCTCTCTTTTGCACAGAGCAGTGCAGCAAGGAGTCTTGCTGAGTTGTGTTGTGTGAAAGTTTGATAAGTCTGGGCCCCTCTTTGGAGCTTTTTCAGTGACTAAAGAAAATCTTAACCATCAATGAAAACATGGGAAAATGGCTAGTGCTGGATCCTGATATCTTTTTAACTTTACCGTTGGGAGACTACAACAGGGTTCCCTCAAAGCCCTTCTCTTTTCATTATTGCTGACATGAAGCTTCTGGCTACAGTAAACCTAAACATTGATGACTGAGCATTTCTTTTTACTTTTTGGTCCTGAAGCTTCATTTCAATCTCTTAGCAGTTCAATGAAAGAACCCATGAGAACCTAGTCAAGTCAGTGGGAAGACCTGCTACTTCTGTGTATCTGTAAATAGCGTGTGATGGCTTTCTTATGAGAAAATCACCATTAGATATTTAATGACAGGGATAAGGTAGAACAACTTCAGTCTCCCACCTCAGTCATTCATTAATACCCCTATGGCATCACTTTACCGGTGTGCTTTTATTGTAATTATTTTAAAACATTCTGAAGCTTAAGGGAGAAAAACAATAAAAGCAATTACATTGTCATCATTCCCAAACTGAGGCGGAAAAAGAAGTTGCAGTTGTGATAAATATAGAAGTCTTGTATTCCAGGTCATGGTGGAATAAGCAACTCTTGTCTAGAATCATAACAATAATATAAGGCCAATTATTAGACCCATTCTTAAGAATTATTATTAACAGTGATGAAGGAGCTCCTCATATCTAAATTTAAGTGAATCCCCTGTGTGACGGGCTGGCCGGAGCCTGCCCGCACACTTTCCCAACATGTGCTGCCGCTGCCGGTGGTGAGCCGGAACCCAAAGGAAGCACCACCAATAGGGAGGAGACGCCAGGTCACCGCGGGAAGACGGAAGGACAAGAGGGCTGGCATCGGGAGTTCCAGGAGAGAAGGAGCTGGGAGGAAAGGCAAACAAGGAACGAGACGGAGGAGCGAAAGAGGACATCGTGGAGAGAACCCCAGGACGGAGGACCGGAGAGACCAAGGAGCGGTTCGTCCCCGACCGGGGATGGGAGGACGACAATCCGGGAAGCGGAGCGCAGCGGCCGCCACGCTTCTGGAGAAGCGTGGCATATCCAGGTGCGTTGAAGCGCCATAGGTACGGGAAGGGAGCACGGGTGGAGCGGACCTAAAGAACCCAGGTGGGGGTGGAGACGGAAAGGGTAAATAAGGGTAAACACTGTGATGAATGATACGACACGGGTGAGGTGAGGGATATTCAAACTGGGTTTATAGGAAGTACGTCAGGCACAAGCTCACAGCAGTGATTGAGTAACAAGAAAAACTAACCAACAGCATTTCAGAGAGCCATAGAAGAAAGCAAAAAGGAGAATAAAAGAAACCAGGGGAAAAACTAAGAAAAACCCTGACAGAGAGGGAAAGGGCAGAAAAAGAGAACAGATAAAGGAAAGCCCAGAAAACGAAAAAGAGTGAGAGGAGACAAGAAAGAAAAGACAGCAGAAGAGGGAAAGCCAGAAACAGTTAGGAAAGGAGAAAACCTAAACACTTACCGAGATTCTTCTTCTTTTCTCCGCATGTGCTTCCGGGGAGACCTGAAGAAACGGAGAGAAACAAGGAAGTGAATGTGAACCATTAACTGCAGTATCCCAACAGATACAGACGGAAGGACAAAAGGAAGAAAACCAGCAGAAACAGTCCAAGTTATTAAACAATAAATAATACTTACCTGCTTGACTGCCGACTCCTGCGTTGTTATTTGCCCTCATACTGTAATAAGTGGTGTCAGAAGTTGGGTTTGAGAAACACAGCACAATGGAGGAGAAGCCCACCATGGCGGACACAAATGCCGAGGAACCCATGGAGATTGGCTTAGTGAGAGGGCGAGTATTCTGGTCTGGAGGGGAAAAACCCACTTATACCCTCACTATCCTCATCAATGACATTGAAAGGACAGCATTGATAGACTCTGGGTGTAGTCAGAGTGTAATAAGACAGGAGTTAGTATTGACAGGGCAAGAGGTACCACAAGCACAAGTAGTAATCGCATGTGTGCATTGGGATCAAAGGTACTATCTGGTGGCCACCATATGCCTGAATTGGAGAGAGGAGAATGAGACCTTAAGAGTGGGAGTACTTCCCCATCTAGGTGAAGATATGATCATTGGAACTGACTATGAAGATTTTTCCTCCCTATTAACCAAAGCAGGTCAGGAACAAACCCTTAGGACTTGGTGGGAGGAAGTACCCTTTGGGGTAGGCGAGGGAGTAAGTCGACAACCCAGGGTTATACTCAGTAGAAGGCAAAAAAGGGACCAACCACAACAATATATCCAAAATCAGAAAGCCCCGACGGTTGGCAATCCAGAAGTAGCCAGTAGGGTGTGTACCATTCCGGGGGAGTTCCGGCAGAGTCAACAAGATGACCCCTCCCTGAAACACGCGTGACATCAAGCCTTGAATCCGGAAGAGCATGTGGTAGATCCTAGGTTTATAATACAAAACAACCTATTGTATAGAAGACCCAACACTGGGGGAGAGCGACACTTACAATTAGTGGTTCCCATGAGTCACCGAGAGCAGGTCTTACATCTCACACATGGGGATAATGGGGAAGGACACCTTGGAAGGGAGAAGACAGAGGAAGCAGTACTCTGACGCTTCTATGGGCCTAGAGTGTTTGGGGAGATGCGTAAACATTGTTCTGAATGCCCAAAATACCAACTTTCTAACCCTTCTCCACACCGACCAGCTCCTCTCCAACCCCTTCCTATCATAGACACCCCTTTTTTAAGAGTGGGTATGGATATCATTGGACCCCTTACTCCCTCCATCCGGGGACGACAGTACATTTTGGTATTAGTAGACTATGCCACACGTTATCCGGAAGCCATCCCCATTCCCAGCATGCACACTAAAGCCATTGCACAATCAATGATAGAATCTTTCTCCAGGGTAGGTTTTCTCAAAGAAACACTTACCGACCAAGGGACCCCTTTCATGTCCAGACTCATGGCAGAGGTGAGCAAATCACTAGGGGTGAAACAAATTAGAACGTCGGTACATCACCCACAAACACATGGTTTAGTGGAGAGGTATAATAGTACAATTAAATCACTCCTCATGAAAAGCTTTTCAGAGGCAGGGAAAGAGTGGGAAAAAAAACTGCCTCTAGTCCTATATGCTATACGCACACACGTTCAGGCCTCCCTGGGACATATTCCCTTTGAGTTATTGTTCGGCCGACAACCTCAGACCCTTCTAGAAATGTTGGCTGAACAGTGGGAAGAAACAGAGGAAGAGGTGAAAGACCTCTTGACTTATACACGTGAGTTAAGAGAAAATCTCCATACGGTGTGGGAAGAAGCCCACACCACCCTACGAGAGTCTCAGAGCAAACAGAAACAATGGTATGACACTAAAAGTATGCTCCGCAGTCTGAAGGTAGGAGACAAGGCATTAGTCCTGCTCCCTAGTTGTGAAAACAAATTATTGGCCCGGTGGCAGGGACCTTATGATCTTATTGAGCAAATCAATCCCACCACTGATAAATTAGCCATTCCAATAGGACTAGGCAGAGAACAGATATATCACATAAATCTCCTTCAGAAATGGCAGGAACCCTTGGGTGAGCAACCCCTTCGGTATATCACAAATGTGGCCACGGAGGAGATTCCCTACCTTTCTTTTCCCTCGAGCAACTCTCCTGGGCCACCTCCCCCACAGATGAGTCCTACTCTCGCAGAACCACATCACAGGCAACTCACCCAAGTGATAGAGAAGTACCGAGATATTTTCTCCAAGCGTCCTGGTCGAACGAATCTAGTACACCACCTGATACGGTTAAAAATAGATAAAGTCTCCCGACAACATCCATACCGTATCCCGGAAGCCAAAAAAATAATAATAGAACAGGAAGTCCAATCTATGCTCGAGGCGGGCATTATTGAACCATCCACTAGCCCCTGGTGTTCCCCAGTCGTACTGGTACCCAAACCAGACGGGAGCACTCGTTTCTGTGTAGACTACAGATGTGTCAACGAGTTAACTCACATCAATGCCTATCCCATGCAACGCATTGACGAACTACTTGAGAGACTAGGTCAAGCCCAATATATGTCCACCTTAGACCTTACAAAAGGGTATTGGCAAATACCTTTGAGAACAGAAGACAAAGAAAAGACTGCTTTCGCGACACCATCTGGACTCTATCAATTCACGGTCCTTCCGTTTGGGCTCCATGGGGCACCAGCCACCTTCCAGAGGCTCATGGACAGGATCTTATGACCACAACACAGATATGCAGCAGCATATCTTGACGATATAGTAATATATAGTATGACCTGGGAAGAACACATGCAACATTTAGGCAACATTTTACAGGCATTGAGATCAGCCAATCTAACAGTGAATCCAGAGAAGTGCAGATTGGGGTATACCAATATCAAATACTTGGGTTGTATATTGGGAGAAGGGCATGTCAGACCACAGGTAGAGAAAATAGAAGCCATCACGAGAATACCTGTACCACGGAAAAAGAAAGATGTGAGAGCCTTCCTTGGTCTGGTGGGTTAATATAGATGTTTTATCCCACAATTTTCCACGTTAGCAGAACCACTTACTAACCTTCTAAGGAAATCCTGTCCCAACACCCTTCCACCTCTCTCTAAGGCTGAACATCAAAGTTTTGAACAACTACGGAACACACTGATAGCTGGTCCAGTGCTGTGCTGTCCAGATTTTCAGAAGCATTTCTTTTTGCAAACGGACGCCTCCGATTTGGGGCTTGGGGCAGTACTTTCACAGACACAAGGCGATGGGACCCAACACCCCATATTGTACATTAGCCGGAAGCTCCTCCCAAGGGAAGTCCATTATCCCACAATAGAAAAAGAATGCTTGGCCATTAAATGGGCAGTGGAGTCTCTACGGTACTATCTCACTGGCAGGACTTTTACCCTGGTCACGGATCATGCTTCACTCACATGGCTCGCTCACAACCTGGATACTAATTCTCGTATCCTGCGGTGGTTCCTCTCATTACAACCTTTCTCCTTTCAGATCTTACACTTACTGGGCAGCCAAATGACGAATGCGGATTTTCTATCCCGATATCCAACCACTGAGCGTCTCCTACAGCCGCTCTCTAGGGGAAGTGTCTGTGACGGGCTGGCCAGAGCCTGCCCGCACACTTTTCCAACATGTGCTGCCGCTGCCGGTGGTGAGCCGGAACCCAACGGAAGCACCACCAATCAGGGAGGAGATGCCAGGTCACCGCGGGAAGATGGAAGGACAAGAGGGCTGGCGTCAGGAGTTCCAGGAGAGAAGGAGCCGGGAGGAAAGGCGAACGAGGAACGAGACTGAGGAGCGAAAGAGGACATAGTGGAGAGAACCCCAGGACGGAGGACCAGAGAGACCAGGGAGAGGTTTGTCCCTGACCGGGGACGGGAGGACGACAATCCGGGAAGCGGAGCGCAGCGGCCCGCCGCCCTTCTGGAGAAGCGTGGCATATCCAGGTGCGTTGAAGCGCCATAGGTACGGGAAGGGAGGACGGGTGGAGCGGACCTAAAGAACCAAGGGGGGGGTGGAGACGGAAAGGGTAAATAAGGGTAAACACTGTGATGAATGATACGGCACGGGTGAGGTGAGGGATATTCAAACTGGGTTTATAGGAAGTATGTCATGCACAAGCTCACAGCAGTGATTGAGTAACAAGAAAAACTAACCAACAGCATTTCAGAGAGCCATAGAAGAAAGCAAAAAGGAGAATAGAAGAAGACAGGGGAAAAACTAAGAAAAACCCTGACCGAGAGGGAAAGGACAGAAAAGGCGAACAGATAAAGGAAAGCACAGAAAACGAAAAAGCGTGAGAGGAGACAAGAAAGAAAAGACAACAGAAGAGGGAAAGCCAGAAACAGTTAGGAAAGGAGAAAACCTAAAGACTTACCGAGATTCTTCTTCTTTTCTCCGCATGTGCTTCCCGGGAGACCTGAAGAAACGGAGAGAAACAAGGAAGTGAATGTGAACCATTAACTGCAGTATCCCAACAGATACAGAGGAAGGACAAAAGGAAGAAAACCAGCAGAAACAATCCAAGTTATTAAACAATAAATAACACTTACCTGCTTGACGGCTGACTCCTGCGTTGTTATTTGCCCTCATATTGTAACACTGTGTTTGTAAATCATTTTGAAATATTCCAAGTTCTAATGCTTTCCCTCACGGAAAATGACCTTGTGGATAATTTGCAATATATTGCATTGTCAGTTTAATTAATGGTACGAAAAGTGTAACATTTTATATTTGCAATGTGACAATGAATCTAGAGGGCAATTAATTATCAATAAAATGCAGTCAGAATAAAAATTGAGGCAGAAGAGAGAGGCTGTTGCGGTAAAAGCCTACAATCTGTACGGAAGAGCTGAAGCAGGTATTAGAGTGAACTAGTAAACACATGATAAGAGGTTTTGAATGGGGCTGAAAAGAACACAGTAGTTTTTTGTGGGTTTCTGGTTCCTATTCAAAGCAGCTCATACAAAAACAGCTCAGGTTTGCTAATGCTTTGTGTAATGACTGTATTATTTTTAATGCAAAGTGCTCTGCTGGGATAGTTTCCCAGCATAATGCAAAGTTGTACTATGCTCTACTTTGAGTCAGGAGGGCATTCATGAGTGTTAAATGGAGTTTTCCATGTAACTACTCATGGGTTTTCATGCGAATTGAAAATACAAACATTCATAGAAAGAGATTTCCTCCAAAATCTTATGTCTCTTCGAAGCAGCCTTAAGGAGGAGAATTTCTTTTCATTTCTCATTGTTTTTGTTACTTTGCATGCATGACGCATTTGACAGCACACATACAAAGAAGAAAAAGTGTCAAAGGATAGCAGTTGTACTGGAAGGACTCCGTTCCAGTACAAAAAATATTCCTTACATAAACAGGCACTCTTGCACTATGGCTCAAGGTTGACCCAGCACAGGGAGAGAGGAAAACATCTTCATACAGTATGTAAGTATATATGGTGCTTTTCTGTTCTGTCCCTCTCAGCTGAAGTCGCTGTGCTGCTCTCAGTGAATATTTCATAAGTCTTGGCCCAGGCTTTTTTTGAGTTCAGAGAATATTAATTCGGATTTTATAATGGGTAACTGACTACAAATTAAAAACAATAAGGCCTGTGTTTACTAATAAGGGTTCACCAGTTCAGAAATACCAAGCTCGAAAGGACCACAGAGGGTTATTTGTCAGAGCAATATTACTCGGTCAAGTAATCTGAACTACTTCGCTCTTACCACCCCCAAATGAATTCCTAAATATATAAATCCGTTCTTATTTTGGAATGTAGCCGGCATTAAGAAAAGGATGCGGAATTTAGACTGTCTCTCTTTTGTTAAGCAGTTTGCGATGCTGTTACCCTATTAATGGCCGGACTACATTCCACACTCAGCAATCTCCTCCCTGGCAGGCAGAGAAAAGGGTGGGGGGGGGGCTGTTATTATCAATGTTTCGACTAAGATTCAAGGAAACGTTTTCAATAAAAAATAGATATGCCGTATTGTCAGGTTAACGGTTTTCTAGAAGTATACATTTATACTTTAACTATTATAACAATATTTTTTATTCAGAGAAAATATTTGCAATTGATAGTATCGCAAACGCATTGGAAACAGTTTGTTTTGCGAAAGTCTGGGAGATTGTGGTGATTTTGGGGGTGGGGAGACTTTAATGCCCACCATTGTTTCTGTCCCACTAGGGAAGTAAGCTGATATGTGGATCACACTGATTAGGGTATATCTCACTTTGGTCACAATGTGCACGGTAAGAAATTGAACAATTTGCTTTTTAATTTCCATTTGACTTTTGAGAATGATATTTCTGAGCTGCAAGCACTTATTAGGTATATTTTTATGAGCGGGGAATGCAGATCAACTATTGATTTTATATTATCCACTCGAGCATTCAGGTCTTTAATTATAAATTACAGGACACATTTAAACAGTAGCAACCATAATGCTTAAAGTGCTGAAATTACTCGCCCAGAAAATAAATTAAAGACCAGTGGTGCAGTATGCGCTAATATGATTGAAGTAGCTACTTCAAATGATATTACGATTGAATGGAACAGTGTTATCCCTAAGGATTTACTTTTAAATCTAGTGTGGGAAAGTCATGCTCTGGTGACAATTAGACTTGATGATAGTGTTGAGGACAGGGATATTAAGAATTATTTTTAGGGATAGCCAGGTATGGTAAGGCCAGTGTGACTTGTAGCTCACTGCAAACTACTAGGAATAATAAAGGATGGTTTGATTCCAAATGTACAAAAGCTTTAAAATTATGGAAGAAGGCATTAAATAGATCACCTGGAGTAAGTAATGAAGTGGCAGAATATAGACGACAGTAAGACCACACTAGCAAGCAGGAAATTAAACCCGAGGCATGGGTCTCATTGATTAATGTCAGTAGGTGCAAGGATATTCTGCTTTCTGGCAAATTGTTAATAATCCTTATTTTAAAAACCTTTCAAGATTGGGTAGTACATTTTTCTAATATCCATGCACAGGACACCACGGTTGCTCCTGAGTGGAATCAGAACTTTCTTTGGGATAAAGAATTTTCGAAGGTAACATCACCCTTCATTTTAACTTTAGAGGAAGATCTTGATGCTATCTATGGGTGCCATAAGGGGAAGGCTCTGGGAACTGACGGGAGACATGATGACCTTTATAAAACCAATTTGGAAATGTGAGCGCCATTATTGACTAATGTTTTAAGTTCAATCTGCAGAATAGATTCTTTTGAATCGTAGTCTCCCTCTTTGATTGTCCTAATTTACAAAAAGGGAAACAGTGGAGATAAAACTTGCTACTGGCCATCTCCCTGCTGGATTCACTGTTGAAGGTGGGAGGGAGAATAATACTCTCAAGATTGGAGAATTGGGCCAAGGAAAATTCGGCTATGGCAATGACCCAGTATGATTTTAGAAAGGGGGTGAGAACTGTAGAACTGACTCTTAATTTAAGTTTACTCAGTAGTAAATAGACTGTAGCAAGGAGAGACCCTATTTATGTGGCATTTATGGACCGCTCCAGCACTTTTGAATGTGTAAATCATGATAAATTGTGGACCCTGATGATTAAGATGAGTACTGATTTAACATTAGTGAATCTTAGGGACTGCTATGCAATTGCTAAGGCCAGAATTAAGTTTGGAATTAAATGGTGAACGTACTGAGGAATTAGAAATTAAAACGGGGATATGGCAGGGTTATGTATTGGCCACATTTTTATTTATTCTTTATATTAAGAACCTTTGCAGGTTTTTAGAAGAGAAAGGTTATGATGTTTCCTGGGTTGGGCACACAGATCTACCAATATTACTGTATGTGGATGATGCAGTACTCATGGCTCGCACCCCAGAAGGACTACAGAATCTAATTATTTAGTGGAATATATGCCTGAGTTAGATTTAACAGTTAATTTGCCCAAAACGTTTATTGTGAAATGTGGCTCAAGGTGGATAAATCCTATCAACTTACAGCAGGAGAAACCAAGCTTGAAACATCTACCATCTTCTCCATCCTTGGATTTTTGTTTGATGCTCATGGAAGAATTGTTTACAACCAAAGCCTTGCTGATGAACAAATATATTGCTGGACACAACAGAGTTGCTGACAGGTGGGATGGAGACCACTTAAAGAGCTCTACACCATTTATTAAACTAAGGGGAATACTTAAGAAAAATGGCACACAACTGTGCTCACACAAGCTAACACCATTCCTTAAAGCCATCTGCATGCCATATTTATGTAATGACACACAATAGGGCTAAGGGATAGGTAGCATTAAAAAAAAGACGCTAGCCGGGGGTATGATGTTAGGGAGAATGGAGCTAGTGGGTCAAAAATGACATTAGGCTGGTTAGCGGGAAACTTTTTGCCGCTGGTCAGCCCAGCGTCATTTACTGATGCACAAGCAGCCAAAAAATGACTCCTGTCTAAGTTTTGACAGAAGTCATGCCCACCACCCCAATGCCCACCACAGGGGACGAGAGTTCCCTGGGCAAGTCCAAAATACCCAGGGGCCCCCAATGGCACTTAAAAAAATAAAATATAAAATATACTCAGTTCAACTTACCTGGGATGCTGGGGCTTGTGGGTGGGCATCTTTTGGCCCATTCAGTGGTGTTCCACCATGCACATGGGCCTTCCTGCCCTCTAACTCCTGGTCTGACCCAGGCGTTAATATAACGCTAAGGGGCTTTAGCGCCATTATTTAGGACCGCCTCCTACCCGCGTGTCATTTCTGTGTCAGGAGGTAACTAGGGGCTAGCGTCATGTTTAGTACAGGAACGCCTACCTTGCATCTCAGTAACGCAAAGGTGGGTTCACGCATCCTGCACATGGCGCTAACTCCAATATTTTGACACTAGACGGGTCTAGCATCAAAATATAAATATAGATTTAGGTCAGCGCCATTTTAGTACCAAAATAATTGGCACTAAGGCGACGTTAACATCCAGAAATATGGGCCTAAAAGTACCTTTCTGGCCCAATATGGGGCTGATGTAATAGGTTACATGAACTCAATAAGTTACAACCCACAGAAAATGCCTATCTAAGGAAAATACCTTGCAGCCCTGCATATTGTATACGCTTACATCTGTCTTAAAGAGTTGGGACTTTCCTTTTTAGAAGACCACATTAGGATATGTCTTATTTTATTGTGGCATAGGATTTGGTCCTAAATTGAGGCAATCCTAAATAGGTCAATAATTACAGATTGTTTGCTTCAGAATTGTGCCTTGAGACCTCAATGGTTTAAATATCTCAAGACTTCGTTGATAGACTGGGAAAGACAAGTCTTTTTAAATACTCTTCCTCCCTGCTGGGTCTTTCTAAAGATGAAACTCAGCATCAAACATTGAACATGTCAGAAGAGGATAGATTTCTTAAGGAATGCGGAAAACTTAGTTTTGTACTGTATAATTTACTGATTACTAATAATGATACCCAATTCTATCTGGAACATGTGTACTACCCTCAACACAGATTGTGCTAACCCTTTGTAGATATAATATCATTCACCGTTTTATATCTTTCTCGAGAAAATGATCGGTTGGATAAATTCGTCAACTTCTGGTGTGATGGTATTTCGGGACAATGCACTTTGCAGGTTTGTAAATATCATGAAATTCCTAAATCTTAAATCTTAAAACAGCTAATGTGTGAATTTAATTACAGACAGTGCAGACTAGCGTTGCTTTTTCTGCAACAACTTCATTCCAACTAAGTTTATTTTGCTGTGTCCAAATTTCTGTGCAGGGCTATTTCACTACATAAACTGCTGGGTGGGTAAGCTGTTCTGAATGAATGTTTTTATTTATCAAAGCTTGCTCTTCTGCAGTAAATAAATTGTAAACCTGTGATTTCCTGGATATTTTATGCAATTGTTTTTTGTCTTTTGAACTTTTTTTGGTTTTTAATTTGAAAAACCGAACAAAGTATATTTTCACTTTGACTTGACTTTGACTACAAATTCCAGCATGTAAAATAAAAACCTGAACTGGAACAGCCACTTACCCATGGTCTTAAGAAACTTGAGAGCTCTCTATCTGTGCTTCAAATCTGATGACTCTAATTCTTCTTGCAAAAGCACAGTGTAAAGCAGCGGGGCCAGGAGCGGTTCCTCCATATGGGCAGAGGAGCGTCCCCCCCCCGCCAGCAGCCACCGCTGTAAATCCTTTCACAGGAAGAGATAATAAACTGTTTTTACTATCCCTTCCTTGTGAAAGGGGTGGGGCCATGGGGGTGACGAGGATTGAGGAGTGCAATGTGTACTCCCCTCACTGCGCATGTATGTTTGGCCGGCCATCTCCGGCTGGCCAAACATACATGCACAGTAGGTTCCAACCTGGCAACAGAGTCTGCACAGACTCCCAGTCTTGCTGGGAGCGCCCAGCCAGGGTGCTACCAGACAATCCTGACGATGCTTTGAGCAGTGTCAGGATTGGCAGCAGGGCAGATTGGGAGCCTGTGCCTGCAGCCTTTAGAGGAGCGAGGAGCAGTGCGGCGCGGGAGCTGAGGTAAGTTTTTTTTAAATGTTATTTTATTTTTAATTATTATGCGACCCCATTGCCCCATGCCCACCTCACACCACGTGTTGCCTCGCCCCCAGCAATCCCCACGAGCCGCGACTGAGCAGGGCACAATTGTATTTAGAGGATTACAGTTTCATAACACTGTATAGAATTCTTCACGTTTTGACATTACCAACATGGAGAGGACTTCAGTGCAGAGGCGTAGCTTCTGTGGGTGCAGCAGGTAGTACCAGGGCCTGAGCGATTCAATGAATCCTGATTACTTTCAATAGGGGACATTACACATGCGTGGTCTGCGTGCTACAACATTGAAAAAATATCACAAAGGAGACATAACATGAAAATCTGCAAGATTGACACAACCATTAGACTCTGCAGTATTTTACCACAGTATCAAACTGTGGATTTATACATTATATTTTTATTTTAAAAATGACACCAAAATGATTAAAATCGGATAAGGGAACCGGAGATATGAATTTTTAAAGAATGAATGTTTTCAAGCGCATAGAAGCAACTAGCGCTCAAAGGGTTAAAAAAGGTCATACTGGAAAGGGACAAAGTCCAGAATTCAGGCCACCCATGAGGTAACATTGTCACACTTACTTTCAAAAGTGTTTCTTGGTTCAGGAAAGTGGTCCACAGCACCAGCCAAGGGTTCAGAGGCTCTGGTTTGCCTCTTGGGGTCTGGGACTACAACTCCTACAATGCACTTCTTTAACCTATGGCGTTGCTCCAACCGTTTCCAAACTTCTGGATATTCTCCCAGAGCCGGATTTTGAGTCCTTGAAGTGTCCACAACTGGATCCACGGTTCCAGAAGCCCTGAGTTGCAGCTCCTTGGGAGTTGGGGCTACAATTCCCAGAATGCACCTGGTCAGAATCCTCAAATGGCCACTGGACGCTGGTCAGCTGGACTCTTCTTGCAGGACTTGAGGCAGGGGACTCTGGGCAGCTCTTTTGTACCTGTAGCAAACAGGGAGTCCATTCTTGTATTAGTAGAAGACAAGCAAAGTCCTTTTAGTGGTGAAGCCCAAGTGTGCAGCCGGTGCACTCCTTCAGAGTGCAGTGTCGAGGTACAGGTCAGGGGTCCAGCAGGGCAGTCCTTCTTCTTCTTTGTCTTGTTCCTTGTAGGGATCTGAGGTGTGGGTGCAGCTCTGCCATACTTATTCTTGCTCCTGGGTGGAAAGCGGGGGGTCCTGGTTGTCCATTCACAGGCAGGCTCTTTCCCCCTTTGATGACCACTTCCTGGGAAGTGTGGCAAAAAGCAATCCCAGGGAGCAAAATTCTCAAAAAATCCAACATGGTTGAAGGTAAATTTTGGAGGTTAGATCTGGCTGAGCCCACCCACTGGTGTGGCTAGAAATCCTAAACATGCCCCTCTCCTGCCCTCTCCTAATCTAATCAAGCGGGCACCTAATTGCCTGGGGTAGCAGGATATGAGGGAGGTGCCGGGTTGCTCCAAATATCCTTCCCTGCCTTTGAAGACCAGTTTGGCTGCTCTTCTCCCCATCCTGTTTCCCCATCTGCTGAGGCAGATCTCCTCCCCCAGGCGCATCCTTTGTGTTCAGCCCAGGCCACTTCACACCTCAGGCTGCCAGGGGATAGCCAATCAGAGAAGGGCACTACAGAGCTGAAGTTGGCAACTTTTAGGTCGAGTTTTAAAACTCTTTACCTGAACTAGTTATATTAAATCCATCAATTGTAAGTTGTGGTATTTATTATAACAATCAATTTGATACCAAACTCAAGGTATCTGACACTTAAGAAGAATTTGTTAATTTAATTAAAATAAAGTCTCCCCATGTTAGCCTATGGGGAGCATTCACTACAGTGAGGGAAAAACGAATTTGGCTGTTTTACCTCACCAGGGCTTACAAAACAATTTGTATAAGGTCCCTGCTTATAGTTGCATGGCACCCAATCCTAGGGGCACATAGGGCACATGTTAGGGGTCACTTATATGAAAACAATAAGGTAGTTTAAGACTTTGGAAATAGTTTTAATTCTAAAGTCAAATTTGCATATATCTTTAGTTTAAAAGCAGCCAGTAAGGCAGGCCTGCCTTTAAAATAACACTGGGCATCTCAGCAGTGCATCGAAGGGGGCACTACCTACGCTGGGGTCCTTAAACTTACATGCCCTACCATATACTAAGGACTTATAGGTAGGTAGTGCGAGCGTGTCTGACCTTATTGGCTTCTCATGATTCATTTATAAAGGGATGTGTTAAATGGGCGATGGACCTTTGGACTCGTTTAAGATGTTCACACCCTAAGTCCGAACATATCATAAATATAATCAAAAAATACAATTCTTTGGAGTCAGTAACTTTCACACACCATGACCCATTAGATCACGAATAACCACACCTTTAGTATCAGTTAATACATTTATTTCCCTAGATTAACAATGCTAGTATCATGTAAATTTGTCTCAAAACCACATGATATAAATATAAAAACAATACTAGTTGACTAAATCTTCTAAAGAATCTCAACTTGACTAAAGCATTAATAACCAATCCCTCTAAAGCCAAAGTACAAATTAACAATAAGAGTAATTGCGCAATGGAAATAACATACATTTAGATTCAGCAACTGAGTAACATCAAATAGAAAATTTAGTTGGATGGAGGAAACCTCTCTAACTTCAGATTAGTGTCAGCATGTTTGGGCTTCATGCAAAAAGAATTTAGTCAACATAAATTTGGAAAATATCTAACTATGGCTCTATCAAAAGCAGCAGTTGGTACCTAGAAACAAAAGACAAATCAACAATAAAGATACTAGCAATTTGCTATACCTTTCCTTATGGATCAGCAAGCTGTGATAATCTTCGTCAGGCTGACATCAGTTCGATCAGCATCGGCAACAAGACATGAAAGGGGTAATGGTTCAGAATCGGTTCAGAATTGGGGACTCTAAGCTCTCTGAACCATTAGAAAGAAGTGTCTAAGGTAGGCAGCATTTCGCATCAGAAGTCTAAGCAAATTAAAGTTAAAGATCTAAGTAAGAGAATCATCAAAGGCACAAAGAGCTCTGAGCATCGAATGTAAAGGTGAGCACCAGCATTAAGCATGGAGCACAAGAAGAAGTGAACACTGCAGGGGCATCAGGTCAAAAATGGTCCCACATTGTCATTGGTCAAAGAATCGTACCATAGCCATTAGTCCTATAAAATAATTATTTCAAATCTAAGATATAACTTAATAATCTTTCACACATTGATGATTTGCTACTCTTTTTCTGCACACCTTGTTCAACTCATCAAGAATCAATTTTGATATCCTTCCATCAGTACATCCATTATTAGTTCTTGGGAACATTGATTTCTCACACACTAAACTTTACATTGTATCTATAACTATTACACGATTTTCTAACAAGCAGTTGTCATGGAAAAAAGAAGAAAACATTTTGCTACTACAATGATTTGGTCAACCTTCAGTTAGAACAATACATCTTTATAATTCACTAAGCATGAGGTCATATTTTATTCTGACATGGCATTTTTAATAAAAGGCAGTGCATTACTAAGGCCTAGACCTCGCTAACTTGAGGCCTACAGTTAATTTAAGCAAATACATAGCATTTACTCATTAATATGACACAGTACTACAAAATTTCACATCCATATACGTTCTGAATAAACATTAATACGTTTTTATTAGAACATTACATAGTATATGGCGCCCATTCAAGTGGGCACATTTTCAAGTTGCACAGAATTTTCCATGTTAATTCATTTTCTAAGCAGATACAAAATACAGAATACATGAAATAGTTATTAGTAATAATTTCAACACTCACAATCCCTCCTCTGATGACTAAGGTGCTCATTACGACTTCGGCGGATGAGAACGCTGTCCGCCGACGGCTGCCAAAGACCTCCAGCACAGCAGTCTTCAGACTGCCATATTTTGACTGCTGGTGGCTTTCCACCATTTTCCAGGTGGAAAACTGCCAGCAGTTGTACTGGCAGTCGGAGGTCTAGCGGCTGTTGCACTGCTGACACCCCCAAGCCAACAAAATATCACCCACTGTATTTCAATTCGAAAAACGGCATGGTGGTGTTGTGTTGGCAGGGCGCTGGTGGCAGTACAAGAGCCAGGACCCGTTCCCTTCCGGTCGATCACTCCGACAACTCCTAAGGTGACCATCTGAAAGGGGAGGGGTGAGAGGGGTGTGTTGTGTGTGTGTGTATGTGAGTGTAAGAGTGTTGTGTGAGTGAGTGTCAGGGTGTGCATGTCTGTGGGTGCATGTGGGTGGGGGGTGTATGCGTTGGGGTTATAATGGGGATCGGGGGTTGAGGGTAAGTATGTGTATTTGGAGTGTGGAGGCTTAATACTGGGAGCGGGGTGGGGGTTACTGGGGGTTCGGGGTGGGAATGTTGTAAGGGAAAGGGGTGGATGGGGGGGTGGGAGAGTCATCTATCAGTGACAGGAATGCAAATTGTTGTCACTGGTAGCCTTTCCACCAGAGATTTTGAGGAGGTGCCACCACCACAAATTTCCTGGCGGAAAGGGGACTCGTAATACCACCAGTGGTCTTTGGTGGACTGCTGGGTCGGAGATGCTTATCTCCGGCCCGGCGGTCCGATCTTCCTGGCGGTAGGAATGGAAAAGTGGCAGCTTGGCACAGGCCAAACCGCCACTCTCGTAATATGAAGGTCCATACCGCATGTCTGGCGGTCAGAAGACATTCCTCAACACACATTTTTTTCCCTTTTTCTTCAAAATTTGGGCCCTCATTACAACCCGGGCCGTCAGTGATAAAGCGGCGGTAATACCGCCAACAGGCTGGACCTAATTAATATGAAATTATGACCACTGCAGAAACTGCTCAGACAGACAGCCACTTTAACACACCAGGGCGAAACCAACAGGCACCACTGTGGTAACCGCCAACAGTCAGGCAGAAGACAATGTACCGCCCACCGTATAATGACAGCCCAATCCACCACCTTTTCCGGGGCGGTACCAACGACATCAAAAGCCTGGCAGAAACACTGCACAGAAGGGAACAACTCACCTCTGGACTCTCAAGGAAGAACTACGTCGCCATGGACCCGAGTTGCATGTCTTTCCCATGCTCTTCTACCTTCTGCTCCATTACTAACACCAAGGCAGGCTAAGACGACCACGGTGAGTACAGCCGCCTAGCACACAGGGGAGTGGGGGAGGAAAAAGACAGTGACACACACACGCAACATGCAACACCCCCACCCCCAACACCACACACACAACCAGATGCAGTAACATAACATATACACCCCGTACCCCTCAGGAGTTATGCAATGACAACTACTATACTGTAAAAAGGCTGTAATAAGATAAATATAGGTGAAATTTGTGTATCCAAATCAAAAAGTATATACATATCTACAATGCAAGGGACACTGCACAGTCCTCAATGCCCGTGGGCCACAGGGCCACATCACAAAGTCCAAGGCCCAACCTCACTCCTGCAACAACACGGAAAGAACACTGCAGGGGCATCAGGTCAAAAATAGACAGGCACCTCAGGGGGACGGGGAATGGGGGGGCACCTCAGCTGGAAGATGAAACACCAGTGGTCCTGGAGGGGGCAACATGCCCATCACTCTGTCCTGGGGAGTGCAAGGCCACAGTCTCTCAAGTGGGTGATTTGCCCACATGCTCTGGAGGGGGCAACATGTCCTGTGCTTGGTCCTGGGGAGTGCAAGGGCACAGTCTCTCAAGTGGGTGATTTGCCCTCATGCTCTGGAGGGGGCAACATGCCCTGTGCTTGGTCCTGGGGAGTGCAAGGCCACAGTCTCTCTAGTGGGTGACTACTCCCACTGGTTCTGGAGGGGGTATTGTGCCCAGTGAGCTTCATCCTGTGGAGGATAGGGTGAGTGGATGGCTTCTCCACTGGTTCTGGAGGGGGCATTGAACCCTGTGATGCAGATCTTGGGGAGTGTAAGGTCACAGTCTCTCACCTGGGTGTCAGACCCACTGAATTTGCTGGGGCCAGGCCGCACAACAGTCCATGGAGGCAGGACTACACACTGTCCGCCAGCAGTGACGGCTGCTCAGTGGTGGCATTGGTGGTGCCGCTGGTGGAGCTGGCAGTAGTGGGAGAGGCTCCAGCCCTTCCCCTGCAGCCTCGGATGGCTGCCCACTGGGGCTGCTGCTGCTGGCAGTGGTGCTGGTGGCAGTGCTGGAAGTGGTGGGGGGAGGCTCCAGCCCTTCCCCTGCAGTCTCGGACGGCTGCCCACTGGGGCTGCTGCTGCTGGCAGTGGTGCTGGTGTCGGTGCTGGTTGCTGTGTTAGCAGTGGTGGGGGGAGGCTCCGGCCCTTCCCCTGCAGCCTCGGACGTCTGCCCACTGGGGCTGCTGCTCTGGCAGTGGTGCTGGGGTCGGTGCTAGCAGTGTGGGGGGGCTCCAGCCATTCCCCTGCAGCCTCAGATGGCTGCCCACTAGGGCTGCTGCTGCTGCCAGTGGTGCTGGTGTCGGTGCTGGCAGTGGTGGGGGGAGGCTCCAGCCCTTCCCCTGCAGCCTTGGACAGCTGCACACTGGGGCTGCTGCTGCTGGCAGTGGTTCTGGTGGCTGTGCTGCTGGCTGTGCTGGCAGTGGTGGGGGGAGGCTCCAGCATATCCCCTGCAGCCTCAGATGGCTGCCCACTGGGGCTGCTGCTGCTGGCAGTGGTCCTGGTGTTGGTGCTGGTGGCGGTGCTAGCAGTGGTGGGGGAAGGCTCCAGCCCATACCCTGCAGCCTCAGACGGCTGCACCACCATGGTTGGAGGTGGGGGCTCTGACTAAGTCCCAGCACCAGGCCTCCTGTCCTTGTTGCCTGCTGGTGCAGGCCCCTTGCCCTTCCTTCCAGCAGCTGGGGATGGCTCCTTGCTCCTTTTAGCAGCAGCCGGGGATTGCTCCTTGCCCTTCCTTTTACCAACTTTGGGTGCCTCCTTGCCCTTCTTTGCAGCAGCTGGGGTTGCCTCCTTTCCCTTCTGTACACCACTTGGTGCAGGCACCCTATCAGTGTGGCTGCCTGGTGCCCGGGATCCTCTCCCACCTGGTGTGGCTGTGGACACTACTGTGCCCCTGGCCTGGGTGGCTGAGGTGCTTGGCTGGGTTCTGACCACCATGGCCTGACATGAGGGAAGGGGTGTAGGGCTAGGGAAGAGGTCCAAGATGGAGAGGAAAAGCTTCTTAGGGACATTGGGGTGGGAAGAGGGAGATGGTTTTGCAGTGGAGGTAGAGGGAGTGGTTGTAGGAGGTGTCTGTCTGCTGTGTTTGGGTGCAGGTGCATGGGCTGGATGCTGTTGTGAGGTGGATGGCTGTTGGGTGTCTGAGTGCTTGCGTTTGTGTACTTTGGGAGGAGGGGGCACAGACACAGTGGGAGAGAACACAGTGGACTTGTGCATGGAAGTGGGTGTAGTGACTGCCAGTGAGGGGCGTGTGCTGATAGGTGTGCTGGTGATGGAGGTAGTGGATAAGGATGTAGTGCATGCAGGTGTGAGTGTAGACGTAACTGCGAGGGAGGTGGATGATGAGGAGGAGGGGGCCACAGTGGAGGCAGTGGATGTTGGTATGTCTGCATCTGGATGGTGTTTGTGTGTTTGCCATGTCCACTCTTGTATGTTGTTCTGGGTGCCTGCTCGTCTGCCTGTGGGCTTGGAATAGGTTGGGGTTGAGGGGAATGAGACTGGGTAGAGGAAGTTGGAGGGGGGCTAGAAACAGGGACAATGGCTGCCATCAGAGAGGAGGCCAGAGCCTGGATTGATCTCTGTTGGGCCACCATGCCAGTGTAAATGCCCTCCAGGAATGCATTTGTCTGTTGCATTTGGGCTGCCAGCCCATGGATGGCATTCACAATGGTTGACTGCCCAAAAGAGATAGATTGCAGGAGGTCAATAGCCTCCCCACCCAGGGCAGGAGGGCTAACTAGGGCAGGGCCTGAGGTGCCTGGGGCGAAGGAGATGCCCACACTCCTGGGTGAGCGGTCACGGGAAACACGCCGAGGGGCTGCTGGGAGGGCGGTGCTGGTACGGGGGTGGCAGTTGTAGCTGGGGTGGGCACAGAGGTGTCTGCCACCACCAGGGAGCTTCCATCGGAGGAGGAATCCGTGTCTAAAATGTCCCCTCCGGTCTCCGCTGTGGTGCTCCCCTAGCCCTCCGTCCCACTGGTGCCCTCACCATCGGTGGGTTCGTCCTCCTGGGCCCTGTGGGATGCAGCTCCCTCTGTCGCTGATGCCTCAGCTCCTCCGCCAGATGATGCTAATGCACCTAAGGACAGGGTGACAAAACAAAAATGGGGGGAAGAGACAAAGGATACACTTGGTCAATGGTGCCTACAACACCACTGTTGGCCTACACGACACACACACACACAGGGAACAGCCCTAGGCACTAGGCAATGCACTACTAGTCACAATGCTAGTCACCAGCCCATGGATAGGGACACCTAACGCCAATTGCAGCATACCTGAGACCCACAGACCCCTGCCTAGTAGTGGATGCCTACTAACTTGGTTGGAGGTATTTTACATCAGAAGCCTGCCCAACATGGGACCTACTCTGCAATGTCAGGCCTGGCCTAGGGGCACCCACAGGCCCATATCCCCCACACGGATACCACCCCACCAGGCGCAAGTTGTATATTGGGGCACTGTACTCAAACCCCTTGTTGCTGCTGTGATGCCCCCAAGCGCCCAACCAGCTCCAGATAGTCCACCGCCAGTATGCGGGCCAACAGGGGGGTCAGGGTTCGACAGGCACCCCTTCCTCATTGGGAGGCCATCCCCAGCTGGGCTTCTGCCGTCTTTCGTGCCCAGCGTCTCAGGTCCTCCCACCATTTGCAACAGTGGGTGCTCCGCCTGCCGTAGTCCCCCAGGGTCTGCACATACTTGGCGAAGGCACACCATATTTGCTTTTTCTGATGGGCGCTGACCTGCAGGGAAATGGACACAGGGAAAGGTTTTAGTCCGACCATCCTGCCTGTTACACTCATGGCCCACCATACCCATTAGCACAGACATGGCCCACCATACATGCACCATGCTGCCTAGGGCCCATCCACCAACCCCGCCCACATGAGGCCTTCACATGAATTCACGCCCCATGAATCGTACTCACAGTGTACCCACCTGTTGGTCTGGAGGCCCATACAGCATGCGGTACTCAGGTAGGACCCCATCCACCAGTTGTTCCAACTCCGCCGAGGTGAAGGCAGGGGCCCTTTCCCCAGTGACACAAACCATGGTCAGTTCCAGACACAGGTCACAGCAGCACTTGCAGTGTAGGTCCTCTCCTGTTGAAGGTCAGGTAGCAAGTGAGTGAACAGATAGAAAATGGCGGTGACGTCCACGGCGGTGCATACCGTCACCGCCGGAGTACCTCACCATTGGCCACTGTACCCCATAGGGCCCAATGTTAACCAATGAGGAGTTGCACGGCGGTTTTCGACTGCCTCCCGCAACGGCGAACAACGTCAGCGGAATTACCTCATTTTCACCTGTCCGGTGCCATTTCGGGGGATGGTGCAGGCCATGGCTCCTAACTGCATCACAGTACACATATGCACCATTTGGACCTCTCCAAAACAATACTGTTACAATCACGACATGCATTGAAGTGTACTGGTTGGAAATAAGAGATACTGACCAGCTGCTCACCATTTTGCCCCATAGATTGCAACCGCTGCAGATAAATAGGAAATGGAGACATCCCCTGGTGTACAGACCCCTGGTGGGCTTGGCAACAATGGAGTACAGGCACATTACCCTCACCTATAGACGGGACAGGGCCACAATCACAGAGCTGTGTGCCCAATTGGAGCCTGACCTAATCTCTGCTATCCATCACCCCACTGTAATCTCTGCTATCCATCACCCCACTGGGATCCCCCCTCTTGTGCAAGTTCTATCAGTGCTCCATTTCCTGGCAACTGGCTCCTTCCAAGTGACATTGGGCTTGGCAGCAGGAATGTCTCAGCCAATGTTCTCAATAGTGCTGACCAGAATTTTGTCTGCATCTGATTAAACACATGCACAGCTACATCGTTTTCCCCCAGGTGGAGGATTTGGCCACAGTGAAAGCTGATTTCTATGCAATGGGACATATCCCCAACATTATTGGGGCTATTGAGGAAACACATATAGCATTTGTTCCCCCCCTGGCGAAATGAACAGGTGTTCAGAAATAGAAAGAGCTTTCACTAGATGAATGTGCAGATGGTGTGGAGAAGTGTGGCTCAATGGTTAGAGCGGCAGCCCCGGAAGCAGAGATCTGGCTCAAGACCAGGGTTCAAGTCCCGCTTCGGCAGGTCTTGGGCTCAATTCCCCTTGACCAGATAATTCTCGCCTCGGTGCCTAATCTAATTCATGGGTCCCACTCTGCAACTCTGGGCAATAGCTTGCTTAATCTCCACAATGGCCCCAACAGCGCTTGGATGTCTGGCTTCACCCTGGGGGTGCTCAGGAGTGGGCGCCTCACAGGGAAAAGCCAGGAGGGGTTCCATAGCGGTATGAGTACAGCGCCTTGAGACCCTAACGGGTGAGTAGTGCACTATACAAGTGCTAATTTACAATTTACATTTACATGGTGTGCCTGGCGGACCAGTACATCTCCCACGTCAATGCAAAATATCCTGGGTCTGTGCATGACGCCTTTATTCTGAGGAATAGCAGCATCCCATATGTGATGTCTCAACTCCAGAGGCACAGGGTGTGGCTAATAGGTGAGCCCTGGTTCCCACCCAGTGGATGTTGGTGTATGTGTATGGTGTGGGCCCTAAGGGTTGGTGTGCGGCTAACAGTTGTCCCTCAATATTTGCAGGTGACTCTGGTTACCCCAACCTCTCATGAATACTGACGCCTGTGAGGAATCCCATGTCAAGGGCAGAGGAACGTTACAAAGAGGCACAAGGACGAACAAGAAGAATTATAGAGAGGACCTTTGGCCTCCTGAAGGCAAGGTTTCGCTGCCTCCATCTAACAGATGGATCCCTGTACTACTCACCCAAGAAGGTCTGCCAGATCATCGTGGCATGCTGTATGTTGCACAACCTTGCCCTACGTCGCCACGTGCTTTTTCTGAAGGAGGAGGGCACTGTGGACAGTGAAGATGAGGAGGCAGAGGATGAGGATGAGGACAACAGAAGTGGAATAATTCATCAATACTTCCAATGACACATAGGTAAGACAGTGTAACTTAACATTTAATTGACAACGTTTGTTTGACATTGTCACTGGCAGGCTGATTTTCCCACTTCTATAGCCACTCACTGTAGCCTTTGGCATCTCTATTTGCAGATATTTGTGCCCCACTATCACTTCTGATGTGTTGACTGCAGCCAACTACAGGTCATGCCTATGTATGCATTTCTGTACAGTTGATTTTCAATGTATTGACCTTGTTAAACAAATTCATACTTTAATCATTTGACATACTCCATACTTGTATTTTTCAAAGAGTGTTTATTTCAGTGCTAAGAGGTAGAGGGGAATGTGCAATGGGATGGGGGGATGATGGAGGAAATTCCAGGTTGGAGTCCAGTCTATTTGTATCACAGGTGCATTGTCCAAGGGGGCATAGGAAGGTGAGCAATGGCAGTTCAAGGTGGACAGGGTGACAGAGTACGACAAAAGGGTGACAATCAGGAGAGTCTTATTTCATGGCGGGAGCCTTGGCAATAGTCTCTGGCTTCTACCTGGATAACAGGGAACATTTGAGGGGTGGTTCACGTTATGCAGGGGGAGGGGTGCTGGTGGCCTGTTGGTCCAGAGGCGGGCGTCCTGTCCGCTAGCGGCAGCAGAGGTGGAGGGCTGTTCATCGGTTTGGCTAGAGGCAGAGGCCCAGGGGGGGTGCTGCTGCCTCCCTCATAGTGTTGGCCATGTCTGCCAGAACCCCTGCAATGGAGACCAGGGTGGTGTTGATGTCCTTTAAGTACTCCCTGATCCCCAGATAATATCCCTCCTGCAGCCTCATGTTCTCCTGCAACATGTCCAGTATCTGGCCCATCGTCTCCTGGGAATGGTGGTGTGCTCTCAGGATCGCGGTGAGTGCCTCCTGGAGAGTCAGTTCCCTGGGCCTGTCCATTCCCTGTCACAGAGCAGTCCTCTCAGCTTCCCTGTTGTCCTGTGCCTCTGCCCCATGAACCATGTGCCCACTGCCACTGACCCCAGGTCCCTGATCGTCCTGTGTTTGTGGGGTGGCCTGGGGTCCCTGTCGTGGTGGACACACTGCTGATTGACGTGTCCTGGGGACAGAGGTATGGGCCCGCTGGTTGGGTGCTGTGGTGGTGTTTCCTGAGGGGGGAGGCTCTGTGGTGGTGTGAGACTGTGCCTGGGTAACTGACTGTCCGGAGATCCCTGATGGGCCAGGTTGGTCATCCTGATCCAGGCGAGCAGAGCTGCTGTCATCACTGTGGGCCTCTTCTGGGGGGGGACTGGATGTTGCTGGCACTTCTTCTCCGGTGACATTGGCTGGGGGACCTGTGGGGATGTAAATGCAGTTGTAACAGGTTAAGTAATAATGGAGGCTTGCAGGCGTATTGTATGGGCTTAATACAATTTCGTTTATTGCTTTCTTTCCACACTTTGTTTTCCTTCTTGTATATTTTGTTATTCTGTGATCTATTGTCTGGAACTCTTCCCGGGTCTTTTCTGGTTCTTGACTTTACTTCTTCTTTCTTCCCTTTTTCAGGTGGTCATCTTAGAGTTCAACCGCGGAGGTTTCATGGGAGAAGAAGAAAACAAGAAGCCGTTTAGAAGGTGTGTTTATATTCTCTTTATCTTTTCTGTTTTTTTTTAACTGTCCGCTTTTTCTTTTCTGTATAGCTCTCTTCTGACTCCTCTTTCTCCTGTCTCCCTGCTCTCTTTTTCTGGGCTGTTTTGGAATTCTTTTCCTTAATCTTCTTTCTTGCTTGAGGTCTCTCTCCTTTCTTTCCTGCTCTGGGTTATGGTTTGATATAGCCCTTTCCTTTCTCTGCGGTCTGCTTTTGTTTCTGTCTCCTTATCCATTGCCTTTATTTTTTTGTAACAAAGAATATTTCCTCGTCTTTCTCCCTCCTTCCCCATGCCTTTCTTACTTTTTATGACCTCCGATTTTTACTTCCATATTAACGTGCCCGGTGCTCAAATTTGTTTTACAATCATTCGTGCTTCACTGGTTCTCACCAACCCTCCCCCCCCTTATCTCTCGGTAGTCCTCCTCCCCGTATCCTGTTGATGACGAACTCCGCACCTGAACTGGCCACGTTCTTCCCAGAACGTGGCCGGCCTCTGCGCGTCTTCTCCCTCCTTAGTCAGATGAAACCTCTGGGCCGCCGTCCTCCTCCAGATCTTTCTTTCCACGAGCCTCCAGGGTTTTGTCCTTGTCCTGTGCTTGTTTGTCTCCACACGCCGCCATTCCTCGGTTTGTTTCTTCTCCTGCCAGACGTATTTTGCCATTACTGACAGGGCTTAAAACCCCCACCATTTCCGTGTTTGCCTGCCGGCTTTCGCTCCACTGTGGTCTAGCCTCTTCCGTCACAGCGTCCCTGCTCGGCGAAGTGCCCCCGGGGTACTTCCACTCCGGCGCCGATCTTGGCGCACTATCACATTCACTCCCCCTAGAGAGTGGTACACTTATTGGATGGATATTGAGAAAAATAGTCGGCATTGGAAAGAAAGGATCCAGGGGAGTGTTATATCTGTAATGAGAAAGATTGCAGGGATAAGAATGATCAAAGTATACGAGCATTTGTGTCCCTGTGTTTCAATAGTCAGGTTAAGGGAGCGTGATCCGTAAGAAGAGTAAAGGATGATCCTGATAGATAGTATCCAAGAGATTCAATGGCCCACTTTTTTGCAAGACATTCCTTTTCCACTGTGGGATAATGCCTTTCCCGGGGTAAGAGTTTTCTGCCAATATACACAATTGGATGATACTGTCCGTCGTCCCCTACTTGTGACAAGACAGCTCCTAATCCCTGATCAGAAGCATTGGTTTGGACTTGGAAGGGTCTTTGAAAATCCGGGCAACGTAAAATGGGTTCAGTAGTTAATAAGTTTTTCAACTATAGGAAACGTTCTTTCTCTAAGTCAGTAAGTTGGTGTATTTGATTTGGTCTGTTCTTCTCGAGTAGGGCAGGAAGAGGGGCTGCAATGCCAGAAAAATGGGGAATAAACCGCCTATAATAACCCACCATGCCCAGGAAAGCCCTGATATATTTTTTGTACTTTGGAACAGGGATTTGTGTAGTAGCGTCCACCTTCTCCACTTGTGGTTTCATGGTTCCGTGTCCTATCACATACCCTAAATAATTGATGGTATCCTGCCCTAGTTTGCACTTTTCTGGATTGGCCATTAATCCTGGCTGTTGAAGCGCTTTTAATATGCTGGACAAGTGTGATATATGATCCTCCCACGTTTCACTGTATATGACGACATCGTCTAAATATGCGGCGACATAGTCCTGAAAGGGTCGTAACACCATATCAATTAATCTCTGGAAAGTGGCAGGTGGCCCATGTAAGCCAAAAGGCAGTACCGTGAACTGATATAAACCTGAGGGTGTCGCAAAGGCTGTTTTCTCTTTATCACTCTCCTCTAGTGGAATCAGCCAATATCCTTTTGTTAAGTCCAAAGTAGTCATGTATTTCACCTTCCCTAATCGTTCTAGGAGATCATCTTTCTGAGGCATAGGATATGTATCGAAATGGGAAAGGGAATCCACTTGTTTAAAATCGATGCGAAACCGGATAGAGCCATCTGGTTTGGGGACTAAGACTATAGAGGAACACCAGGGAGTAGATGAAGGTTCAATGACCCCCGCTTTTAACATCTCCATAACTTCCATTTCGATCAACTGTTTTCTGGATTCTGGTATACGGAAGGGTCTTTGCCGAGACACCCGCCCACCTAGAGTACGGATATGATGTTTTATAAGATGGGTCCTACCAGGTATTTTTTAAAATACTTCAGGATTTGTATGCACTTTTTCTTCCAGTTGAGAACATTGAGCAGTGTGGTTATTACCAAAATGAGGCGTATTCTTTTGTTTGGGTTTTCGGACAGTAGGGAACATGGGTATTTCTCTCTCAGAACAGGTCGTAATGTACAAATTACTATTCTGTGCTTCTTTATCATGCAAGACCTTCAAAAGATTAATATGATAAATCTGGCTTCTACCCAACCCTGCTGGTATCTCTACTCTGTATGTTACCGGAGTTACTTTTTGCATTATTGTATAGGGTCCCTGCCAACGGGCCAATAATTTATTCTCAGTAGTTGGTAAAAGAATCAACACCTGTTGCCCTGCTGTTAACTCGCGTGTTTTACTTTTCGCATCATAATAAGTTTTCTGTCTCAGCTGGGCTTCTTTTAATTGTTTTTGGACCTCCTCCCATATGGTATGTAAACTATCCTTTAAATCACTAGTATATGTAAGTACGTCCTTAATTTCCTCTTCTGTTTCCTCCCATTGTTCAGCTAGCATCTCCTACAGGGTGCATGGTTGTCTTCCAAACAGGAGTTCAAACGGACTATGTCCTGTGGAAGACTGTATGTGGGTTCTTAGGGCATATAATACCAATGGTAATTTCTTCTCCCAATTCTTACCAGACTCGTTAATGACTTTACGTAAGAGATTTTTTATGGTTTTATTATACCGTTCAACTAGACCATCTGTCTGGGAATGATAAACCGATGTCCATATGTGTTGGACTCCTAGGGCCATATGAAAGAACACTTTTTCCCATAGACACAGAATGGGTAAAAACCTTTGCAATATCTGGCCCCTAGAGTCTGACAAATCTCGGTCATTAACCAGGACATAAAGGGGGTTCCCTGATCAGTTAGGAGTTATTTTGGGAATCCAACTTGAGAAAAGAACTCAATCATGGCTTGAGCCACAGTTTTAGTAGTCATACTCGCCAGCGGAATAGCTTCTTTGTATCTAGTTGCACAATCTACAAGTACTAAGAGGTACTGATGACCTTTTGAGGATGGTATCAGGGGTCCCACCAGATCCATACCCACCCAAGTGAAGGGGGTCTCTATGATTGGTAAGGGAAGGAGGGGAGCCTTGGGATCCTTGGAGGGATTAACCAACTGACATTTCAGACATTGCTGACATTGTCTCTATATATATCACCATAGACCCCAGACCAGTAAAATCTCCTTGTTACGGATTCCTCCGTCTTATCTCTTCCGAGATGACCTTCTCCGGTGTCACCATGTGGTAGGTTAAGTGCTTGCTCTCTGTAGCCTTGGGGAACTACTAACTGGGGTTTACTGCTACCTGATGAAGGACACACTCGATATAACAATTCATTACTGATTTGAAAATACGGACCTACCGTCTGGGAATCATGAGTCAGGGCAGTATGCCAGGCGTTTTTCAACGTTGGATCATCCCGCTGAGATTTCCGGAACTGTCCTGCAACTGACAGAATCAGTTTCCTGGAATTCGTTTGAGGGGTATTTTCTTGTGTATTGTCCCCGTAATAAGCTTTCTTCTGTTCTCGTTTTTGTGATCTGGTTAGTTTTTCCTTTGGTATATGGTTCTCTATTTCTGAGGATACAAACTGTGCCTCAGTCCACCAGGAGTCAGTCTGATTATTATGATTTAAGGTATCTAAGAGTTCGGGAAATGATCTTTAATCGGTTCCCAGAATGAGGTCTTCACCAAGGTCTAGGATGACTCCTATGAGAAGAGATTTTTCCTTTCCCCGCCAATTTATTTGTATGATAGCGATGGGGTATGCTTTGCTATCCCCATGAGCGCAGGTGGTCCTTACCTCTTCATCTGTTACCAATTGGTCTGACCGGACGTAAAACTGATTAATGCCACTCTGAATACAACCAGAACCTATCAATGTTTTCCTTTTCTTTTGATTCACCAGAAGGAAGGTGGAATACTGAGTCATTGTCTTCCCTAACAACAATACCTTTCCCCTGGTCATTCCAATCTCCATTGGTTCTCCTTGGTGCCCTTTTACAGGACAATATCGCGCAATGTGCTCCCATTCTACACAGTGAAAACATTGAGGACCTATCGTGGGTTCCTTGGAGGGGGTTCGATAGGGACCGGATTTCTTTGTGCTTAAACCCAGTAATGGTTTAGAAGGGAAGAATTTGGATGGAATTGACTTCGACGTCGATGGTGGCAGCTTTGCATTGGAGCCGTGAAGTCTGGAGCTCAGTGATAGGCACAGGCCATTTCGACGGCGGTGGTATTATTTAGACCAGGATGCTGGCGAATCCAATTCTCGTAGAGATAGGTAATGCATCTAGATATTGTTCTAGTACTATCGCCTCGAACATCTCTTCTTTGGTGGTATCGTTGGGGTTTAGCCATTTGCTGTCTTCAACGGGGATTTTCTTGACTCACCCATTTTGTATGTCAGAAGTGAAGGCGATAATTTTCCTGGTCTAGACCTACCCGTTCCAGAATTGCTTTTTTAATTTCTTCATAGGGTGTTATACCTCCTGGATTCACTGCCTGATATGCTGCCTGAAGAGTCCTCGTCAGGAGTGGAGCAATGTATTGCCCTCTACTCTCGGTAGGCCAGTTAGCGGAACTGGCTACCCATTCAAAGTTTGTGAAGAACGCGCCAGGATCCTCATTCTCCTGATATTTCTGTAGACCACTGTTAGGTATATTTGGGTGAACTCTAATCGTTGCTATCGTTTCAGTCAGTTTCCTGATGGCAGTCTCATGCACTAACTGATTAATGGCAATAATAGTCGCCTGACTTTTCAAGGCAGTTTGTAAAGCTTCACGTTATTCTTTTGCCTCTTTTAACTGTTCTTCCCAGACAAGTTGCAAATGTCTTTGGCCCTCAGCTAACTGGGGTAGGTTTATCCTCCATTGTACTTAACCTGTTCTCCAAGGGGAGTGAATCCCACTTCTGACACCACTGTAACAGGTTAAGTAATAATGAAGGCTTGCTGGCTTATTGTATGGGTTTAATACAATTTATTTTATTGCTTTCTTTCCACACTTTGTTTTCCTTCTTGTATATTTTGTTATTCTGTGATCTATTGTCTGGAACTCTTCCCGGCTCTTTTCTGGTTCTTGACTTTACTTCTTCTTTCTTCCCTTTTTCAGGTGGGCATCTCAGAGTTTAACTGCGGAGGTTACATGGGAGAAGAAGAAAAGAAGAAGTCGTTTGGAAGGTACGTTTATCCTCTCTTTATCTTTAATGGGGTTCTTTTTAACTGTCCTCTTTGCCTTCTCTGTATCTCTCTCTTCTGTCTCCTGTTTCTCCTGTCTCCCAGCTCTCTTTTTTCTGTTTTTTTTTAGAATTATTTTCCTTACTCTTCTTTCTTGCCTGAGGTCTCTCTCCTTTCTTTCCTGCTCTGGGTTATGGTTTGATATAGCCCTTATCTTTCTTTGCAGTCTGCTTTTGTTTCTGTCTCCTTAACCGTTGCTTTTATTTATTCGTAATGAAGAATATTTCCTTGTCTTTCTCCCTCCTTCCCCGTGCCTTTCTTACTTTCTATGACCTCTGATTTTTACTTCCATATTAACGTGCCCGGTGCTCAAATTTGTTTTACAATAATTTGTGCTTCACTGGTTCTCACCAACCCCCCCTCATCTCTCGGTAGCCCTCCTCCCCGTATCCCATTGATGACGAACTCCGTACCTAAACTGGTCACGTTCTTCCCAGAACATGGCCGGCCTCTGTGCGTCTCCTCCCTCTGTAGTCGGATGAAACCTCCGGGCCGCCGTCCTCCTCTGGACCTTTTTCTCCTCGAGCTTCCAGGGTTTCGTCCTCATCCTGTGCTTGTTTGTCTCCACACGCTGCCATACCTCGGTTTGCTTCCTCTCCTGCCAGACATCTTTTGCCATTACTGACGGGGCTTAAAACCCCCACCATTTCCGCGTTTGCCTGGTGGCTTCCGCTCCACTGTGGTTCTGCCTCCTCCGTCACAGCGTCCGTGCTCGGCGAAGTGCCCGCGGGGTACTATCACTCCAGTGCCGATCTTGCGCACTATCACAACAGTGTTATTGTTTCTGCATGTGACATCATGTGCGTGGGTGTGTTGCCCTCTATGGTTGTTGTTGCCCTGGCGGATTTGCCTTTGAGTCAGTAGCCATTTGGTGGACTAGGTGATTCTCTCCAGTGTGCATGCAGTGGTGATAGGTGTCCATGATGGTCTGTGAGGGGTGTCCATGCATTGGTGTTACATGCAGGTCTTGGTATTGGGATGAGTGGGTTGTGATGGTGGGGTATGTGGGAGATGGTGACGTGATGGGAGAGAGGGTGAGGGTGGGGGTTTGTGATGGCATGGAGGTGGGGGGGTGATAGTAATAGAGATTTGACTTACCAGAGTCCAGTCCTCCTCCTGCCAGGCCCTCAGGATACATGATCACCAAGACTTGCTCCTCCCATGTTGTTTGTTGTGGGGGAGTAGGTGGGGGGTCCACCGCCAGTCCTCTGTACAGTTAGTTGGTGTCTTGCTGCTGTGGAAGATACCTTCCCCCGTAGGTCGTTCCACTTCTTCCTGATGTCGTCCCTTGTTCTGGGGTGTTGTCCCACGGCGTTGACCCTGTCCATGATTTTCCGCCATAGCTCCATCTTCATAGCAATGGATGTCTGCTGCACCTACAATCCAAATAGCTGTGGCTCTACCCGGATGATTTTCTCCACCATGATGGTCAGCTCCTCCTCAGAGAATCTGGGGTGTCGTTGTCGTGCCATGGGTGCAGTGTGAGTGGTGTGGGTGAGGGTTTGTGAGGTGATGTGTTGGGGTGTGTGATGTAAGGTGCGTGGATGTTGTATAGGTGATGTTGTTATGTGACTCTGGTTGTGTGTGTGCTCTTGCTGTCTCTCTCTAATGGCAATTATTTCTAGTCGTAAAGGGTTGTGGGTAGTGTGTGTGTGTTTTATAGTTGTGTGGATGTGGTGTGTGTATGGGTGTCAGGTGTGTGTAATTTGAATTGTTCAATTTGGTGTTGTTTTGTTAGTGTGTGTGTATTTTGAGCGCAGCGGAATGTACCGCCATGGTTTACTGCCATTGAATGTCCGCCATGGTGTTTCATGGGTCATAATGCTGTGGGCGTAGTTCTGTTGGCATAACGGTGTGGGTTTTCTACCCCCAGTTTATCGATGACCTTTGGTTTCAATTCATTAATATCCCTTTCCCCAGGTTGCTGAACCAATTCCCTACAGAAGCAATTCCTTTGCCAACATTTTCCCATAAAATTGGTTCAGTTAGTTCTTTTAAATCAGCTTTATCTTTGGTTAGATTGATAACAAGGCCTCTAATTTCTTTACTATTATCAGGTATATACGAGCAACAATGTTGCGGTCTCAGCAATTTACAAACTCTGCCCTCCTTTGCTAAAAGGATGTCTAACGTAAGGCGGTTCTGAAGAGTCATAGCTCTTACCCCAGCCATCTCTGTATCCATTAGGATAATGCCTCCTGAATAGTCGGTCAGCATGTTGTCCACAATAGTTGACAACTTTCAAATCTTTATAGAATTCAAAGCGACCCTCAATGAAGGGATCATTGCTCACAATGTGTCTCAAACTATGCCAGAAACGGATTCTCGCTTTCATCTATTATATTGTAATTCAGTCATTTTAGGTAATTTATTCAAGTCTTCAATTTGGTACACTTTGGGGAAGACTATCCCCAGATAACATGTGCTATACCATCCTTTAGAAAGACGGTAATATGCATTTGGCCCACAGGTGTGATAAACTCCTAGAATTGCCGGATCCTGTCCATTCAATATAAATGTCCATTTAAACTGAAACAGAAACACATGCCTGCATTCACTCTTTCTCACAAACAACTTGTCAACTCTAGATTTAGGCCTATATACACAAAGCTTTCCTACATGTTTTGCACTTAAAATTAATTTCCCTTGCGTGCTTAGGTCACTAAATGCATGATCATCTCCTGGTGTCCTTATCACTAACCCTATGACTATCTTCTCCCTTAATACCCTCCTTCTATCTTCTGTTTGCTCTAAGAAGCTTTTATTACTGGTGTCAGCAAGCAGGTGAGGGTATTGCGATGCGCAAAAACAGTTCCAAAGGTTAATGGAGGAAATGTCTCACTATTGCTATGTTATTGTCCTTAGCTATTTTATTCAGGTCTCTAATTATGGGGACAAACAAAAACACAACATCAAAATTGGAATAGAAATACTGGATATACTCCTGGTTATAAAATCTTGTCAGTAACAGACTACAACTTATGCCATAAGTAAGGGGAAACTATGATTGGTTACTCCTTCTTCGACTGATGCAGGAATATGTGTGCAAACATTACACTCTCTCGCATCCATTGTGTCAACATACTCATGCAATAAGCAATAGAAAACATTAGAAGAAAGTTCTCCTTGTGTGTCATCTATGTGCAGATATTTCTCATCTAACCTAAACTTATCTATATCTGAAAGCATAGTAGTTGTCTCTACAGCCGAGGTATGGTCGGACTCATTCTTGTCGAAAACAGTCACACCTACAATCAATACCAGGCACACTATCATGCACACAATCGCTAAACCAATGCCTATATGTTGACAGCATCTACTCTTTTTATCCTGCTGATTATGGTTACTCATGGTCTGTAAAGAATCAGAGAGTAGAAGCAAGGAAAATATTTATAGCTATGCAGCAAAAATCAAAAAACTAAATCTTCAGTCTTCAGCAATTATTTACAGCTTTCAGTCTTTCTTCCAGTCCCCTTGTCAAAAATAGGTAATTTTGTCCAAAATCGGTTTAGCTGCTTGTCAAATCAGGTTATCCAAAAGTCTTTCTGATTAATTTAAACAGTCTCTTTTTCTCTTTTCTCAGAATTACAGGTTTACAATAGTTTAGTTCATCAGTTCTCTTTACGTGCCAAAATATTGCCCTGGAATATCTCGATCAAAACCAAAAGACAAAAATTATTTCTGCCACTGGTAGATACATACGCCCAGTCAGGACCCTCGTACCTTCAATTTGCAACTCTCTTTCTCTTCAGCTTTCGATCTTCAATTAATTCTCCATTACTCAAATCTTCCTTTCTTGTGGTATCTACTTCTTCCTCGATTGTTGTCACTGTAATTGCTTTCTTCACTTTTGGTTGTGATTCTGGCCACTTATCTCCTTTCAATGGTCCTTTCGTTGGCGCTCTTTTCAGTGATGGATTTGTAATTTCTCCTTGCTCTGCAGGATTTTCTCTTGATGGACCTGCAATGGTTCAGGAGGAGTCAGACCACATTGGCTTTGATCCACCTCAACTCCTTCCCCCTTGGGATCTGTTGATTGCTCTGCTTGTCTTTCAAGACCGTCCGCTTCTGGGAGAGCCCTCCTCTGACCAGCTTCTCCTGCTACCTTGGTTGAGGTTGGTTCATTGTCACTCTCCTGTATCTCTTCCACTTTGTTTCTCACAGGAGGGAATACGTTGGATGTGGTCTGCTCAAGTACAGCCTCTAGTTATCTTTCTCCTCTCTCCAATCCTGGAATGTGTCTCGACGTTGTTGGTATTTTCAGCAACTCTTCTTCCTTATCCGAAGGATTTGGTACACTCCGAGTGTGGCTGGTGTGGATCCAATTCATAAGTCCAGGATACTTTACAACTGTTGTTGTGATCAGCACTATCTGGTAGGGTCCTTTCCACTGAGTCTCAAAGCACAACTTCCTCACGTGCTTTCTGATCACAACCCAGTCTCCTGCTCTCAGGTTGTGTCCTTGGTCTTGAGACGGTTGCAGTGTGGTGGCTTCTACCTGATGAGAGAAAGAGCAAACCACATCAGCTAGGCCTTTGCAGTAGTCCAACACCATATCATCTGTAATGTTCACAAGAGCAATTGCAGGGACCGTCAGCAACCTTATTGCTCTGCCCATGAGGATCTCGTTTGGTGACAGTCCTGTTTTCTTGTTGGGTGTACTTTTCATTGACATCAGAACTATCGGTAGTGCGTCAGGCCATTTCACATTTGTGGACGAACACATTTTTGTCATTCTTGATTTCAAGGTACCATTCATTTGTTCCACAAGTCCTGATGCTTCAGGGCGGTAACTACAGTGAAGTTACTGCTCAATATTTGAAGCTGAACATAGCAGTTTGATTACTTCATTGTTGAAGTTACTTCGTCTATCTGATTCTAAAGAGACCGGAAACCCAAAACGTGGTATCAGTTCCCTAAGCAATAACTTCACTACTGTACGGCAGTCATTTCTTCGTGTAGAGTAAGCTTCAATTCAATGACTAAAGATGCATACAATCACCAACAAATATCTCAATACCCAGCACACAGGCATCTCAGTGAAATCCAACTGCAACCGGCTAAACGGACCTCCAGCTTTTCCGATGTGACCCATGTTGGACATTGCCCCTTTTCCCACATTCATCTGCTGACAAACATTACACCTATGGCAAATTAAGCGCACATGGATTCAGAAGCGTAATTGGGGAAGTGAAGCACCTCGGAAGTGCAGTGCAGTGCAGAGCTGACGGATGAGGAGCGTGGACCTGAGGGCCCTCACTGCAGCTCGCAACTGCGGCTCGCCTGCTGCACAGGTCTTCTGTGGCATCGGGACCATCAAGCGGCCACTCCTCTCTCATCTCCCAAACCCTCTCCCAGTTGCCGCAAGGTGTTCACTCGCACGGAGGTCCGTGCCCACACAGGAGGAGGTGGTTCCTGTTCGCAGGAGAGGCCGTGGGAGAGGTTCGGTGTCCCGTAGGCCATGAGGGACAGCCGCGTGAAGCCCAGATACTCGGGAGGCCGTCGTGGCCTAGAGGCCCCATGGCACAGGAGATATGGAGTGGGGGAGGGTGGAAAAAAATAACTGGAAAAAAACGGAGACAATACCTGCATCACCAGTACCAGCATCAGCGTCCGAACCAGCACAGGCACCAGAGCTGGCATCATTAATCTAAGGTCACTGAAGCACAGTCAGGTGAAGCAAGCGCAACAGCCATAGCCGGCTATCGCAAAGTGTAAGCTGCAGCCAGCCTGCAGAAGCAGTCCGGCTTGACTCGGACGCGGCTTGCAGGGCAGCTAGTGAGCCCCACTTGCTCCCCTGACCTTACTTTCACCCTAACCCCCCGGGACACAAGAACATGCCATAGCAGGCATAATCAAATATAATTAATGGAAGAAATTCAATAACCACTAACAATTTGAGTATAATTTCATAATTTGGAGTATAAACTTGAATAAACCTGAATGGAACAAAAGCACAAATACATTTACAAGTGCACGGCAGAAGGCCTTAGAGTGGATTATACTGCCCATTCTCCTTTGTCTCCATTGCCGCCTGTTTTGCTCACCCAGCCTAATTAAGAAAAAGGAGAATGAGGTCAGACAAAGCACAAAGCAATACTTTTACGCTAACTAAGAGAAAAAGGAAAAGAGAACCGTCACTTGACTTGGTGACCGCAAAAAGGAGGGCGAGTAGTGCTTCAGACCATCCCAGCCCCTACAGGGTTCAGGGTACAATCAATATAACCAATATAACCAGCAGGAGCCCAGCAGAGCAAAATAACATCATGGAAAAGACGAATATAAGAGAGACAGATCAGTGGACAAACAAGATTCTCCAAGAGGAGGAAGCAAACTATGGAGTCCAATTCAACTACCGTAAGATAACTGACTATTACTCTGTCACAAGCAATGCCTCAAGCAACAGTGAAAATAAGAGGGACTCATTGGCTTCAAACCAACAAACGTCAGGGGGTAGTTCATCACTCGCTCAGGTCCTGCAACTAAAAGGGCCTGGAAAGAAGGCTGAGGCCAGAGAAGAGCCGCTGCCTCCATCTCCCCTATCACCAACAATAGTGATCATGGGAAAACGGCTCCCGGATGGAAGTATTTTGACTATGGTTCCAGGGGATCTAAACCCTATATTAGGAGCCCATGGAACCCCTAAACAACCAAAGATTGGAAGAAATACCTGCATAAATCCCAACATTCTCCATAGAACGTCTAGTCTGGTCAATCTATCCATCCCCGACTCAGAGATGGTAGCAACTGCTGAAGTCCTGGAACAGGAGATCCCGGAAGATGGCCCAAAGAGCTCCAGCTCTAAGCTCTTTCCTGATTTACAGATCTGAAAATAGGGAGCAGGATCTCTTAAAGACAAAACCAGATGACTCAAATAGGAAGGCAGAGAAAGAGAATGTATCACAGAAAGAAAGACCCAATGCGAAAGCCACAGTGGGAGATCAAAGGGCTAAAAACAAGGACAATCTACAACCACTGGTGGTAACCAGTGCAAACGAAATGTGGGCTGCAATTCTAACTCAATGCAGGCAACAGCAATGGCGCTCCAGTTTCACCCCAACAAAATGGACATCCAGGTAGACCTGTTAAATACATTAGCAGTCTTTGTCTCCTCAATAGTTGGCAAATTGGAAGAACTAAACGTCCTGATAACAAGGGCTCATGCCAAACAACTTAATGATTTTACCATCTGCTCATGTAAGGAGGTGGTAGACAGATTATCCCAATTGCTGATAATTCTGGAAGGAATACTAAAAAAAAGTCTGCACCGCCCAGAAAGAGGAATGTACCATGTCTAATATCTTGAGATCCATTCCTTTCGTGCAGAAAGCAGAGGGCAGGCCCCATACCTCAGCAGACAAAAGGGATCCTGCAGAAATCAATGCCACGGCCAAATCTATCACGGAGGTTCTGAGGCGGCAGCATACTCACTAGTTGCAGCTAATCCCAGAAATCTCGAGCATCCTACAACCCTGAAAATAACAAAAAGAGAGAAAAAAATGTGCAAGAAAGGGAAGGAAGGTGGTTCGGTCTTTCCACCCAAACATTATAAAGACCACTGAGATCACCCCTATAGAATCAAGTAAGGAAGGCAAGGCCACAAGGGGAAGGCACAAACTGGATAGTACTCCCCATATCCCCAATTCAAATGTAGCAGCAAAGAATGTCCGCAACTTAGAGGACACTTCCATGACACCATGGACTCAGTTAGAAGATCGTCCACCCATATTAGCCAAAGGTCCAGTGGATGAAAGAGCAAGTTCCTTTAGGGGTCAGCAGGACGTAGCATCAAAGAACTATATAACAGGAGGGGCTAGCCCACTAGCCCTGAGTAATGTAAGAAGCATGAGAAGTGAACATCTTGCCACACAGGAGCTAAACTTGGCAACTCACTGAAAATTAAATAACGCTTTCTAAGGCTAGGCGATATGCCAATGCTATACCACATGCCAAAATGGAAGAAGGTATCACAAAGAGACAACCAGAAATGCCGCCTGTGTCATCTGGCGGTGGAAACCTTAGGACACGTGATCTGTATCTGTCCAGCTTTGGCTATCCAAAGAAGACAATTGCTGAAGAAAGAATTAAATTAATGGGATCTGTTCTTGTGGACAATCCCTAAATGGGGCACTTAATCCAAGAAATCCCATATTGGACATTAGGCTGATCCAATTTCTGGAAACTTTTATTTGCCTAAGTGCCCCCCAAAAAAACTTAGGGACTTCGGTAAGCGATGAAACTCTTAGAGCATATACCATAGCTAAGAGGTAACTATCCAATACCCAATTGATCATTAGAAATAGGTTAGAAGAAAGGCAATGCTCTCCTTGGTTCGAATTGCACTCTAACCCTCAATTATAAAAGCCAAGTATTGGACTTTAAATATTTTCTAAATAAAGCCAGGTCCCCTCCCCCCCCCAACCCCCCCATAAACCCTAGCAGACAGGAACAACACCGGGGGAGTTGACCCATATTACTATGAATTTTTCTACTTTTCATATGCTTGCAAACCGCCCAATGGGACACAAATAGGTCGAAAGGAGGTAGGGTGGTTAACCATTTAGTTCTGGTCTTAACATGTTTTTAATCAAGTTCTATATATGTAATCAGAGCTAAGAGAGGTTAACTTGCCCATTGTACTGATCATGTCATGTTTTACTGTATTAATAATGTTGTGTGTGATTTTATGGAGAGGGATCATTTTATGGTTTTTATTAACTAATAAAAAATATATTACCGAACTTATGGCAAATTGCTTTGGCGACCTGTCTAAACTTCACGATTGAACCAATATTGTTTGAAGGTTTGAACCATTACATCTCTTCCAATATGTGCTTGACCTTGATAATATCTAGTCATTTGAGATATCAAACTATTTGGCAAAACCACCCGTCCTTCTTCTGAGATCCAAACATCATCCTGTCTGTGAACACATTTCATTTTAATCCATTCCCTCTTATTGTTTTTAGGTACATTGTCCTGCAATGCTTTCAATTCTTCCTTGGTATCTACAACATGCAAAGCATAATTAGGATGCATTTCATTGTCATCAGGTAACAGTTCCCATTCCTCTTTGAACGATATACAGTTCAATGCGCAAAACCTTGCGAGTTGATCAGCATATCTATTTCCCATTGAAACAAAATCTTGCGATTTCAAGTGTGCACTGCATTTCACCTCAGCAATCTTTTTTGACAACTGAATAGCTTGTATCAGTTCATGAATTCTCTCACCATTTCTCATTGGTGACCAGAAGAGGTCAGGAAACCTCTCTGCAACCACAATTGGCCAACGTCATGGACTATTCCAAATCCATACTGACTGTCTGTATAAATGGTGACCTTAAGCTATGCGGAAACATGGCACGCTCTAGTAAGAGCTACCAGCTCTGCCACTTGTACAGAATATACTCCTTGAAGCCAGGAAGCTTCCAGTATACCAGAGATAGTGCATATTGCATATCCTGGTCTCAATACGGCTGTGTTATCTCTCAAGCAGGAGCCATCAACAAAAGCAATTTGGTCATTCTCTTCCAAACCAGTATCTCTAATATCGGGTCTTATTTTTTTGCACAATTCAGTTACAGCTAGACAGGCATGTTCAATGTTATCCATGTTATCAATTTCAACATTCTCATTTGGACGTAAAGTTGCTGGGTTAAGCACTATACACCTTTTGATTGATACGTTTGGGGACCATAGGTTTCATATTCGGCGAGCCTGGCACCAACCAAATGTTGGGTCTTGGAACTAGTGAGTAAAACTTCAATTGAGTGAGGGACCATTACTGTTAAAGGGTATCCCATCACAATGCTCTCACTCTGAGGCTCTGTTCAACTGCTGTGACGCACCACAGACAGCCTGGTAAGGCTGCTTCAACTAGGTATAAAGTAGCTGACAAAATATACTTCTGGGCAATTTACACCACTATGTACTTGTATCAAGACAGACAATGAACATGCATCACACTCATGACAAAACAACATGAAGGGTTTTGTGTAATCAGGCGTACCCAAAGCTGGGGCTTGACACAGACTTTCTCTCAATTTCGTACAGGCTTTCATACAGGCTTGGTCCAACACTGGAGGATCAGTAACCTCCTTTGAGTCAGCTTCTGCAAGGGCTTTGAAATGACCAAAAATTGTGGAAACCATTGGCGGCAGTAGCTCACCATTCCCAAAAACATCCTAACATCTCCTTGAGTAGTGGGAGGATTCATCTGCTTTATGGCTGCAACCCTTTCTCCGGATATTTTCCAAATTCTTTTCTCAATTAGGTGACCCAAATATTTCACTTCTTTCTGATAGTATAGCAATTTCACTGGGGACACTTTATAATCATTCTTCCCTAAATGATTTAGCAAGGCAATAGTACCATACTTGCATTCTTCTTTTGGTTTGGATGCAATCAACAAATCATCAAAGTACTGTACCAATGTTGACTGGTAAAGCATTTCCAGTGACTCTAAATTCTAAAATGAAAATGGAGGGTGACTATAAGAACCCCTGTGGGATTGTACACCAACAGTAGACTTGATTTAAGATTTTGGAGCACTAGAGAAATTAGCTATCCTCATGAAGAGGAACAGAGAAGAATGCTTGTGACAGCTCCACTATGGTGAACCATTCAGAATCATACGGTATTTGAAACATAATTACTCCAGGAGTGGGTACCATCGGGCAACATTTTACCTTGATGTCATTTACCTTTCCCAAATTTTGAACAATTAAAAACTTCCCATTATTGGTGGGATACACCTTGGTCTACAAAGTCTGCAATTATTGGTACCAGACCTTCAATCATCTCTCTTGTCATGTGGTACTGAGGAATCTGGGGAAAAACTTATTTGGCTTAGCTGGAACTTTAACTGGCTCAATTCCTTTTATCAGTCCAATATTGTAGGAAATTCCTCCTTTGTGCCCTTGTCATCCCCAAACATTTTGGACAGATACGGGTGGTTACTGACTCTTGGCTGTGCCCTGGGTACTGCTTACCATCCCCAGGGCCAGTGCTCTGTGTAAACTGGATATGCAAATTAGGCTAATTATGATTGGCAATATGAACCTACCTATAAGTCCCTAGTCTATGGTAGGGCATGTAGGTTTAGGGACCACAGCACAGGTAGTGCACCTATTGGTGCACTGCTGAGGTGCCCAGTGTCATTTTAAAGGCAGGCCTGCCTTTCAGGTTGCTTTTCAATTAAAGTTACATGCAAATTTGACTTTGGAATTAAAAATACTTCCAAAATCTTAAACCATCTTATTGTTACATATAAATCACCCCTAGGGTGTGCCCTATGTGCCCCCAGGGCTGGGTGCCATGTAACTATAAGCAGGGACCTTATACAATAGTTTTATAAGCCCTGGTGAGGTAAAACAGCCAAATTTATTTTTCTCTCATTGTAGTGAATGGCCTCCATAGGCTAGACTGGGGACACTTTATTTTGATGTATAAAGTCCCCTTAAGTGTCAGATACCACAAGTGTGGTATCAGGTTAATTGTTATAATAAATCCCACAATTTAAAATTGTTGGATTTAATATAACTTGTTCAGGTAAAGAGTTTTAAACTTTACCTGAAAAGTTGCCAACTTCAGCCCTGCAGTGTTTTGCTGCTTTGCTCTGATTGGCCAGCCTCTGGCAGCCTGGCCAGTCTGCCTTGATGTGGTGTGAAGTGGCCTGGCTCAACACAAAGAGATGTGTCTGGGGGAGGAGATCTTCCCTCAGCAGATGGGGAAGCAGGAAGGGAGAGGGCTGCCAAACTGGTCTTTAAAGGCAGGGAAGGACATTTGGAGCAACCCAGCACCTCCCTCACATCCTGCAAACCCAGACAATTAGGTGCCCCCTTGATCAGATTAGGAGAGGAGAGGAGGTGTGTTTAGGATTTTTAGCCACACCAGTGGTTGGGCTCAGCCTGATGTAACCTCCGAAAACAATTTGCACCCATTATGGATTTTTGAGGAATGTTGCTCCCTGGGATTGATTTATGCCACACTTCCCAGGAAGTGGTCCTCTCAGGGGAAAGGACTCTGCACCTGATTGGAGAACCAGAACCCTACAGATTTTCACCCAGGAGCAAGGTTAAAACTAGCAAACCTGCACCCACACCTCAGATCCCTACCAGGAAGAACTACAGGAGAAGAAGGACTGCTCTGGTGGACCCCTGACCTGCACCTGGACACTGCACTCTGGAGGACTACACCAGCTGCACTCTTGGGCTTCACCACAAGAAGGACTTTGCCTGGCTTCAACTGGTTCAAGGAGGGACTCCCTGTTTGCTACAGGTGAAAACTTGCTAAACAGCGTCCCCTGCATCAACTCCTGAAGAAACTGACCAGCGGACCACTGTCCAGTAGCCATTTTGGAGTTTGTGCCAGGTACATTCTGGGTGTTGTAGTCCGCACCCTCAAGGAGCATCTCACAGCTTCTGGAACCTTGGGGTGAGCTGTGGACCTCAAAAGAACCTTAAAAGAACATCTGTGAAAAGATCCAGAACTTTTTGAAAAAATATCAATAAAGGGACCAACCCGCCCCAGCAACTTTAGCTGCCTTGCCTTAACCGCGCAGGTTGCAGGTTCGTCCCGATGAAGAAAATCTCAGAAAAACTGAAGAAAATCTCAGAAAAACTGACTAAGTCAAAACGTAGGAAGTTCACAAGGACCTCCCAGGCAGTGTATCCGAAGAGGGCTCCAGGGACGTTTGATCAAGATTCTGGTTTGCCCCAGTCAAAGGAGTTTCACCAAGAAAAAATGACTAAGCCCGAATGTAAAAATCTCCACCAAGGGCTCCCACGAAGTGTATCTGAGGAAGAGTTCCAGGAGGTCGGATTGGACTGGCGACTTGGTCCCACTGAAGAAAATCTCCAGAAAAACTACTAAGTCCTAAGGTAAACGTTTGACCGAGACCTCCCGTGGGCTGTAGCCAAGCACGGCTCCATCGTGGTCAGCCTCAAACTTTGAATTTGCCCCGGCCAAGGTGCGACCAGATGTCTAGATTGGCGCTATTGGTTTCTAAGCACTAAAAAGCATTAATTCTTTAACAATTCGTATCTTCAGTACCCTTTATCCAATTGTATTCGTTTTGGTGTTATTTTGAAGCAAAAAATAATTCCCATTTTCATGAATTAGTTTTGGATTTTTTAACTATTTCCTGTGTTTTATTTAATTACTGTTTTGTGATATTTGAATGCTTTATGCTTTGTCTCCTAAGTTAAGCCTTGCCGCTCGTTGCCAAGCTACCAAGGGTTGAGCTAGGTTTAATTTATTGAGACCTAACTGGACCTAAGTGTAGGTTAGTGGCCTATTGCTACTTACCTGCTCTTATCAATAACCCATTTTCGAACAGATATCTTTTCCTGAAAAGTACCACACTTTCATCTTGACAGTTCCCTATAAATCGTAAGAAAGATCTCTCACAGTGAAAACTGGAAAGAAACTAATCACAGGGTATTCCTCATTCACTGTGTTACAATTTGTCTCTGTGAGTAAGTCATCTTCATCATCATTGTTTGTCTGAATTTCACTTCCGTCATTTGAGCAAGTAATTGAGCATTTTGTTTTGCACAACAAATCCCTTCCCAGTAGGGACACAGGGTTCAAGTCACAAACTACGAATTTGTACAATCCCCTAAATTTGCCACTTTCGAACGGAACTGGTTCTGTAATTGGGTTAATCAAATATTGGTTTGCAACTCCTACAATCTGAAATGTTTTCCCTGAAAGAGGCAGGTTTGGAACTTCTGCAGTTCTCACTGTAGAGCGTGTAGCTCCAGTGTCAACCAAGAATGAGACTTTGTGACCTATCACCTTTCCTTTAACATAGGGACCCTTCTGATCTACCGCTAGTAATGTGGCCAACACACATTTTTCCTCATCCGAACTCTCACTCACCCAGTCATCGTTTATTCCATTCTCACTGTGTAGGGGAAATTGGTGCATGTTATTATTATTTTGACCTGTGACAGGCTGAGAAAGCATCACTTCCTGCTGTTCCATTGGAGCTTGAGGTATTTGAATTTGTTGTCTAGGCACCATTTGGACTTGAGGTTGCATCTGTTGTGTCTTGGGTATCTGTAATTGAGGCAACTGCACCTGCAGCTTGGGCTGGAAATCTTGCATCTGATTCCCATTATTTTGAAATTTTTTGATTTGGACCTTTCATTCTTGGCCCTCTCATGGTTTGGAAAGAATTGACATCACTCATTTGCTGAACAGCACCTCCCTGACTTACCATTGGGCACTCCCATTTCCAGTGACTGAGGCCTCAGCAAGCATGACATGGCAACATTCTTTGCATTCCTTGCACTCCGCCTTGTGCTACTATAGTGCTAAAATCAGGACCATGATTTATACTTCCAATTCCTCTGTGACCTCTACCGATGCCTTGATTTTGAAACAGCACATTTCCCTGTTGTTGCTGTTGTGGAAAACGTCCCTGAAACCCTGTTTGTGCAGCTTTAATCTGCATCACCATTGCCTTTTCTTTCAACTTTCTCTGCTTCAACTCAATCTCGTCACCACAGTACTTTGCATGCTGCAACACCTCATCAATCGGCTTTGCTTGCCAGCAAATCAAATGACTCTTCATCATCTGACTAATTTCAGGTCTCAATCCTTCAACAAATCTGAACACAAAATGAATCATGTCTTTTGGCTCAATTGTTTCTGTACCACTGTAATGCTTAAACACCTGCAAAAATCTCTTGTAGTATGCAGGTATGGATTATTTTGACTCCTGAGCTGTACTTTCGATGAGCTGCCAGTCAATGTTTTTGGACGAAATCCTCGTTTTCAAAAATTCAATCACCTTACAATAATATTTCATTACTTCAGGAGATGGTGCACCTGTTGCTGGCTCTTTCACTGGTTCCTTAGTCAGCCAATCTACCCTCCTTTTGCATTCCACCCATAAGTCTGCTGGGATTACTATCTCTAACAAAGTGTTTAAGTCATTTTGAAAGCTTTATGAACCTATCCACCTGTTGGAACCATTCTACAGGTTTTTTTCTCAGTCAAGGGTAATCATTTGTAAATGACAGAATGCCACTTCTGTTCCAAGGGACATGGACAAAGTTCCCTCCTGCAATTTCTCTCACCAGTAATATTTTTACTGGGTCCTCAGCCTGCCACATATTTGCAGGTACAGTTTCAGAATCCTTTTTTCTTTTATCTCTTTTCTTCACCCATCTGCCTTCCCATTTGTCTAATGCTCCCCATGTTTGAATGCTTTGAAGCAATTCTCTAAGGTGCATTTTCCTTCTTGCAGTTCTCATGTGCTCAAAATCTTTTGCGTCAAACTCTACCCTGCAACTTCTCTTCAAATGTTTAGTTTTCTCAATGTCTATATCATATTTATCTGCTATGTTTGCCAGTTTTTGATGTACCAACTCCACTCTTTTTGTAATTATTGGGCACAAGTAACAAAGCTCATCTTCTGTGTATGACTCAAGTCTGTTTACCCCAACTGTTCCTTCAATTATTTCCTCTGCTTCCATCCCAAGTCTAGTATAGTTTAGGTAATATCCTCCACTAGAATTCCCTCCACTAGAATCGCCTCGAGAGCTACTCAGCTTTTCTAACCATTCGGTTAATTATTGGGCTGTCAGACCTTGTAATTAAATGTTGTTGGGCTTAGCATTTGCCAACTACTGTAAGGTTGGGTTTAGTCTCTCTGGTGTCACTAAGGTCAGGTTAGGGCTTATGTATGACCCCGCCTTAGTATTTTGCGGAGCTCTGTAATGACTTTAGTCTATTAACGGTCCTGCTCCATCAATTGTCGGTCTCATGGGGGATATTAATCTGCCATTCTCTTCAAGTATCTCTACAGATAATTTCTGGCTCATGACTCTACCCGCTAGTCTCGCTATTTCCCTGTGCAAACAATGGTATGACTGGACCAATGGTAACTGGTGCTGACACTGCATCTGGACTTGGTCTGACATTTGGATCTTGTGTGTGCATTATTCCTGTATTCTGACTCATCAGTGCAGACATCTCTCATATACCTTGGAATCATCTGTGACTGTATTGGAAACATTAAATGCGGAGTTGACTGTCTCTGAACCAATGCTGGTTTCGGGTAAACTTGTCCTCATGGCAATATCAGGTTTGTTGCAGTATCTACAATGGGTACATCTGGGTAAATTCTGGGAATGTTCGACTGTGGCACTGGATTTTGAACTACTGAAGTAGTAGTTGCACTTGGACTACTCTGTATCTGACGCTGTGTTGGTCCGACTTGTGTTGGTGTTGTAGGGTCTACATTAGTGTTTGAGCCTTTCTCATGTGCTGCATGTGGTAGGGGACGATTCCTCAATAACTGTAAAATTAACTCATCATCATCTGACTCTTTGTTGAGAGTCAAACACTTCCTAGATTCTGTTGATCTCTGCTCTTTGCCCTCGTAAAGACCTGTATCCATCTTTCTGGTAGTTTTTCTTGCTTTGTTTTCATTGTTTTGTATAAACTGCATGAAACAATTTAATTCCCTGTAAAGTCTCCGATCTCCAAAATTTCTGATCACTATCCCATCTAGCCTCCACAAGTGTCTTTTTAGCATTTCTCATTCTTCTCTTAAATTTTAACTGCTGTTGCTGTCTAGCTACTAGTTCCCAAATTGCTAACGCTTCAAACTGTGCTCGTCTGAGAGGAGGTTTCAAATCATATAATACCCTCCTCAAATTCTCTAAAATCCTCAGATTAAATGTCCCATCCTTTTCTGGTGCTTTGCACCAATGTTTTAACCAAAGGCATGGCGCAGCACCCTGCTCTTCGAATACAACACGTGTGGGTGTTCCATCTGGTGGAGTAATTTCCCCTATTGTCGCTGGAATATACATATCTCCTCTTAGGGCACTCTTTAAAGCTTTGAAAAATGTCATCTTTGCTAATTTTATGCTACTTTCAATCAAATCAGGCAGTGACTTTTAATCCCAAAATCCTTTTTGTCAACCTTCTCAACCAATGACGCTTCATGGTGCTAGCGCGCCTGGTCCTTAGTAAGTAAACTTACAAGGGGACGCGTATAGGTCGATGAACCTTTTGAATTGCATGGAGTATCCAAATCATGCAGTGATTACTGAACCAATAATCAACATCAATAAATCAATATCAACACTCAAGAAACCAAGAAAGGAAAACCATATTAATCAGAAATAACCATCACTCATGGAAAAGGTAATAATGTTTATTCCCTACTGTTGGAAAATGGGTTATTGGTAAGGGCAGGTAGGTACCTACACCTAGCAACAAGCCACTAACCTCCACCTAGGTACAGTTAGGTCTCAGTAAATTAATCCCAGCTCAACCCTTGGTAGCTTGGCAACGAGCGTCAAGGCTTAATTTAGGAGACAGTGTGTAAAGCATTCAAATATCACAAAACAGTAATTAAATAAAACACAGGAAACAGTTTAAAAATCCAAAACCAATTTATAAAAATAGTTTATATTTTTATCTTTAAAATGACACAAAAACAAATAAAATTGGTTCAGGGGAACCGGAGATATGAATTTTTAAAGTATTATTATTTTTCTAGCGCTTAGAAACAAAAAGCGCCAATCGGGTCATCTGGTTGCACCAGGACCGGAACAAAGTCAAAGTTTCAGGCCGACCGCGATGGAGCCCTGCTCGGCTACAGGTCGCGGGAGGCCTCGGTTAAAAAGTTACCTTCTGACTTAGTCTTTATTTTGAAGTTTTTCTTCACCGGGACGAACCTGCCAGTTGAATCCGACTTCCTGGAGCCCTTGTCCGGATACGCGATGTGGGTTTCCTCGGTGGTGATTTCTACCTTCGGACTTAGTCGTTTTTTCGAGATGAAAATCCTTCGACCGGGGTAAACCTGGATCTTGATCCGACGTCCGTGGAGCCCTTCTCGGATACGATGGCTGGGAGGTCCCGGTCAACTTTTTACGTTCGGACTTAGGCCCTCATTCTGACCTTGGCGGGCGGCGGAGGCCGCCCGCCAAAGTCCCGCCGTCAGGTTACCGTTCCGCGGTCGAAAGACCGCAGCGGTAATTCTGACTTTCCCGCTGGGCTGGCGGGCGGTCGCCTTCAGGCCGCCCGCCAGCCCAGCGCGAAAGAGGCTTCCACGATGAAGCCGGCTCGGAATCGAGCCGGCGGAGTGGAAGCTGTGCGACGGGTGCAGTTGCACCCGTCGCGTATTTCACTGTCTGCGCAGCAGACAGTGAAATACATTTAGGGGCCCTCTTACGGGGGCCCCTGCAATGCCCATGCCAGTGGCATGGGCACTGCAGGGGCCCCCAGGGGCCCCGCGACCCCCCCTACCGCCATCCGGATCCCGGCGGTCGGACCGCCGGGATCTGGATGGCGGTAGGGGGGGTCGGAATCCCCTCGGCGGCGCAGCAAGCTGCGCCGCCTTGGAGGATTCAATGGGGCGGCGGTACACTGGCGGGAGCCCGCCAGTGTTGCCAGTCCGACCGCGGCTTTACCGCCGCGGTCGGAATCCCCATTGGAGCACAGCCGGCCTGTCGGCGGTGCTCCCGCGGTCCTCCGCCCTGGCGGTCTTTGACCGCCAGGGTCAGAATGACCGCCTTAGTCTCTTTTTCAGATGTTTTTCTTTACTGGGACGAACCACGAAGTCAGGCCGGGTCGCGGTTGAGGCAAGCCGGCTAGAATTTCCGTGGTGGGTCGGTCCCTCTCTGGAGCTTTTTTACAAAATTTGTCAAATCACTCCAAACTTCTGGGGCTTCACCCAGATGTTCTTTTAAGGTTCTTTTGGGGTCCACAGCTCACCCCAAGGGTCCAGAAGTTCTGTGATGGTCCTTGGGGGGTGCGGACTTCAACTCCCAGAATGCACCTGGCGCAAACTCCTTTTTGGCCACTGGACAGTGGTCAGCTGGTCACTTTTCAGGAGTTGGTGCAGGGGACACTGGATAGCAATTTTTCACTTGTAGCAAACAGGGAGTCCCTCCTTGAACCAGTTGAAGCCAGGCAAAGTCCTTCTTGTGGTGAAGCCCAAGTGTGCAGCTGGTGCAGTCCTTCTGAGTGCAGGGTCCAGGTACAGGCCAGGGGTCCAGCAGGGCAGTCCTTCTTCTCCTTAAGTTCCTTCTTCTTGAAAGTTGGCGGGGATCTGAGGTGTGGGGGCAGGTCTGCCAGTTTTATTCTTGCTCTTGGGTGAAAAGCAGGGGGGCCCTGGTTCTCCAATCAGGTACAGGGTCGTCCCCCTGTGATGACCACTTCCTGGGAAGTGTGGCAAAAATCCATCCCAAAAGGCAACAGTCTCTAACAGTCTCTAAAAATCCAACATGGCTGAATCTGATTTTTGGAGGTTACATCTGGCTGAGCCCACCCACTGGTGTGGCTAAAAATCATAAACACACCCCTCTCCTGCCCTCTCCTAATCTAATCAAGGGGGCACCTAGCTGTCTGGGGTTGCAGGATGTGGGGGTGTTGCTGGGTGCTCCAGATGTCCTTTTCTGCCTTTGAAGACCAGTTTGGCAGCCCTCCCCCTTCCTGCCTCACCATCTGCTGAGGGGAGATTCTCTCCCCCAAGCACATTCCTTTGTGTGAAGCCAGGCCACTTCACACCTCATCAAGGCAGCCTGGCAGAAGCTGCTGCAGGCTGGCCAATCAGAGCACAGCAGCAAAAACAATGCAGAGCTGAAATTGGCAACTTTTTAGGTAAAGTCTAAACTTTTTACCTGAACAAGTTATATTAAATCCAACAACTGGAAGTTGTGGGATTTATTACAACAATTAATTTGATACCAAATTCTTGGTATGTAACATTTAAGGAGACTTTAAAATTTAAAATAAAATCTGCCCATTCTAGCCTATGAAGGCCATTTACTTCAATGAGGGAAAAACGAATTTAGCTGTTTTTACCTCACCAGGGCTTATAAATCTATTTTTATAAAGTCCCTGCTTATAGTTACATGGCACCCAGCCCTAGGGGCACATAGGGCACACCTTAGGGGTGACTTATATGTAAAAATAAGGTAGTTTAAGACTTTGGAAGTACCTTTAATTCCAAAGTCGAATTTGCATATAACTTTAATTTAAAAGCAGCCAGCAAGGCAGGCTTGCTTTTAAAATGACACTGGGCACCTCAGCAGTGCACCTAGGTGTGCACCACCTATGCTGTGGTCCCTAAACCTACATGCCCTACCATATACTAGGGACTTATAGGTAGGTTAACTTAGCCAATTATAATTAGCCTAATTTGCATATCCATTTTACACAGAGCACAGGCCCTGGGACTGGTTAGCAGTACCCAGGGCACAGTCAAGAGTCAGTAACCACCAGTACCTATCCAAAAAGAGTGGGGGTGATCAGGCAAAAAAGGAGGACTTTCCTACACTGCCCCCCCCCAGATGAAAGGTGATGGGTACTAACCTACACCCTGGTAGTCCTCATCAGCTAAGTGGAAAAACCTGGAAAGGCCATCTGCATTGGCATGGGCAGTCCCAGGTCTGTGCTCCACTGTGAAGTCCATCCCCTGTAGGGAAATGGACCACCTTAACAGTTTTGGGTTTTCCCCCCTCATCTGCATCAACCATCTGAGAGGTCTGTGGTCAGTTTGTACACGGAAGTAAGGCCTCAACTTCTTCAGGGACCAGACCACAGCAAAGGCCTCCCTCTCAATGGCACTCCATTTTTTCTCTCTGGGGAGTAGTCGCCTGCTGATGAAGGCAACTGGGTGATCATGGCCCTCTTCATTAACTTGTGCTAACACTGCCCCAATCCCTTCTTCTGAAGCATCTGTTTGCACTACAAACTACTTGCTATAGTCAGGGGCCAGTAACACTGGTGCTGAACACATAGCCTGTTTTAGGGTGTCAAAAGCTTTCTGACACTCTGGGGTCCAAATGACCTTCTTGGGCTGTTTCTTGGAGGTAAGCTCAGTCAGAGGGGCCACTATGGTCCCAAAATTCTGAACAAACCTCCTGTAGTACCCAGTCAGGCCAAGAAAGGCCCTGACCTGAGTCTGGGTTTTTGGAGCCTCCCAATCCAGAATAGTCTGGATCTTGGGCTGGAGAGGTTGTACATGGCCTCCACCAACAAGGTGGCCCAGGTACACAACAGAGCTTTGCCCTATCTGGCACTTGCTTGCATTGATAGTCAGGCCTGCTTGAAGCAGGGCCTGAAGCACTTCCTTCAGGTGGACCAGGTGGTCCTTCCAGGTGGAACTAAATACAGCTATATCATCCAGATAAGCTGCACTGAAAGATTCCAACCCAGATAGGACTCTGTTCACCAACCGTTGGAAGGTGGCAGGAGCATATTTCATGCCAAAGGGCATCACTTTGAACTGAAAGTGGCCCTCTGGTGTGGAAAATGCTGACCTCTCCTTAGCTCTTGGACTTAAGGCAATCTGCCAATATCCTGAGGTCAGATCAAATGTGCTCAGGAATTTGGCAGCCCCCAACCTGTCAATGAGCTCATCAGCTCTAGGTATGGGGTGAGCATCAGTCCTAGTGACTGCGTTTAGACCTCTGTAGTCCACACAGAATCTCAATTCTTTCTTCCCACCTTGGGGATTAGCTTTGGGCACCAGTACCACTGGACTGGACCAAGGACTATCAGAGGGCTCAATTACCTTGAGGTCCAACATCTTAGCCACTTCAGCTTTGATGTTGGCCTTGACCTGGTCAGACAGCCTGTACAGCTTGTTCTTGACAGGCAAGCTGTCACCAGTGTCAACATCATGGACACACCAATTGGTGAGTCCTGGGGTCAGGGAGAACAGACTAGCAAACTGTCCCAAAACTTGCTTACAGTCTTTTTGTTGCTGGTCTGTCAATTTGGGAGAGAGTACCACTCCCTCCACTGACCCATCTTTTGCCTTTGAGGACAGGAGGTCTGGCAGAGGTTCACCCTCCTCCTCCTTCCCTTCATCAGTGACCATTAGCATGGTCATGTCTGCCCTGTCCTGGTGGGGTTTCATCCTGTTTACATGCAGGATCCTGTGAGGATTCCTGGGGGTGCCAAGGTCCACCAAGTAGGTGACCTCACCTTTTTTCTCCAGAATTGGATAGGGCCTAGTCCATTTGGCCTGAAGTGCCCTAGGAGCCATAGGCTCCAAAACCCACACCAGCTGTCCTGGGTGATACTCAGGCATGGTAGCCTTTTGATCATGCCAGAGCTTCATGAGCTCCTGGCTGGCCTCCAGGTTTCTGCTTGCCTTCTTCATGTACTCAGCCATGCGTGACCGCAGGCACAGTACATAATCTAGCACATTCTCCTTGGATTCTTTGAGAGGCTTTTCCCAAGACTCTCTCACCAAGCACAATGGGCCTCTTACAGGGTGCCCAAACAGTAACTCAAAGGGGCTGAATCCAACCCCCTTATGTGGCACCTCTCTGTAGGCAAACAGCAGGCATGGGAGGAGGACATCCCATCTCCTCCTGAGTTTGTCAGACAAACCCATGATCATGCCCTTCAGGGTCTTATTAAATCTTTCCACAAGACCATTGGTCTGTGGGTGGTAGGGGGTGGTGAACTTATAAGTAACACCACACTCATCCCACATGGCTTTCAGATAGGCTGACATAAAGTTTGTGCCCCTATCTGAGACCACCTCCTTTGGGAATCCCACTCTGGTGAACACACCAAGTAGGGCCCTAGCCACTGTGGGAGCAGTGACTGTCCGGAGGGGTATTGCCTCAGGGTACCAGGTGGCATGGTCCACTACCACCACAATGTACCTGTTACCTGAAGCAGTTGGTGGGTCTAGGGGACCAACAATGTCAATCCCCACCCGCTCAAAGGGAGTCCCAACCACTGGCAGTGGTATCAGGGGATCCTTTGGTTTGCCTCCTGTCTTGCCACTGGCTTGACAGGTGACACAGGAGCTGCAAAACTCCCTGACTTTTTCTGACATTTGGGGCCAATAAAAATGGTTGACCAGCCTGTTCCAGGTCTTGGTCTGTCCCAAATGACCAGCTAAGGGGATATCATGGCTTAAGGTAAGGAGGAATACTCTATACTTCTGGGGGACCACTACTCTCCTAGTAGCCCCTGGTTTGAGGGCCCTTGCCTCAGTGTAGAGAACTCCATCCTCCCAGTAAACCTTGTGGGACCCACTGGTATCCCCTTGCTCTTGCCTGGCAGCAGTCTGCCTCAGGCTCTCAAGAGTGGGACACTCTCTTTGTCCCTGGCACAAATCTTCTCTGGTGGGCCCACCTGCCCCTTGCAGTTCTGCCAAGTCAGGCATAGTTTGCAGGGAAAGTGTCCCTCCCTCAGAGTTCAGATCCTCCCCCTCAGGGTTGGATTCTTCCTGACCCTCTGTACTTGTTGGGGCTGGCAAGCCAGACCCAGTGCCCTTTCTCTTTTTCTTGGAGGCTTGGCCCATTGTTCCAGGGTCCAGCATTTCCCTGTTGTGCTGCCTGTGACCTGGTCACAGCACACACCCATTCAGGGAGGTCGAGCATCTGTGCATGGACCCTTCTCTCCACTTCTGACCATTCAGATGCTTCAAGATCATTTCCCAGCAGACACTCTACTGGGAGGGCAGGAGCTACAGCTACCTTCTTAGGGCCAGTCACACCTCCCCATTCCAGACTCACCATGGCCATGGGATGGAGTTTGGTTCTGCTATCTGCATAAGTCACCTGGTGGAAGACACCAGGTAAGACCTGCTCTGGAGAAACCAGCTGTTCTGTGACCATTGTCACACTGGCTCCTGTATCTCTCAGAGCTTCCACTTCAGTCCCATTGACTTTAGGCCTCTGCCTATACCTCTCCATGATGGGAGGTAAGGTGGCCATAGTTGCAATGTCCACCCCACCCACGGATACTAAGGTGACTTCAGTGTACCCTGATTCCACCCCTGGGCCAACTTCCACCCCCAACCCTACACTAGCAATCCCCTGGGATTGCCCACCAGTGGGGGGCTTCTTGGAGCAGATAGCATCTCCTCTTTTATGTCCAGGTTGATGACAATCAAAACACTTGCCGGCCTTAGCAAGCTCCTGAAACCTTCCTGCTTTAGCAGGATCAAAATTCTTTCCCTGATACCCTTTCCCTTTAAAAGTGAATTGGCTCGGGGCTCCCCCTCCCTGAGAAGTTTTTGGGGACTCTTGTGAGGACTCTTCGGGTTTTTTATCATCTTTCCCCTGATTCTTCCCCTGAGAAGAACCATGTCCTCCCTTTTTCTGATCACCCCCTGGGGGTTTCTGGTTAACCCTAGTTCTTAACCAGTCATCTGCTGCCTCCCCCAGCTCTCTGGGGTTGGTCAACCTAGAGTCTACTAGATACTGGCGGAGCCTCTCTTGGACACAATTAGTTAGAAGGTGCTCCCTCATAATCAAATTGTACAGCCCCTCAAAGGTACTTACCCTGTTGCCCTGTATCCAGCCCTCCAGTGCCTTTACTGAAATGTCCACAAAGTCCACCCAGGACTGGGTGCTTGTCTTTTGGGTGTCCCTAAACTTGAGCCTATACTGCTCTGGGGTCAGACCAAACTTTTTAGTCAAGCAACTCTTCATACTGGGGTATGAGTCTGCATCCTCCCAACTCATGGTTAGGAGCCTATCCCTCCCAGAGTTGGGAACCAACTCCCAAAGAAGTGAACCCCAGTACTGAGGCTTGACTTTCCTCATCTGGAGGGCCCTTTCAAAGGACCCCAGCCACTTATCTATGTCATCCCCCTCTACATAGGCAGGAACCACCCCTTTGGGTAATCTGGGGGCAAAACCCCCACCCAGGGACACCTCAGCCTCTTTATCGCTTCCACCATCTCTTTTCTCTTTGCTTGCCCACTTTTTCTTTTCTAGGGCCAGCTTCTCTGCTTCCAAAGCTATGTATGCTAGCTGGGCCTCCAGCTCTCTTTCTCTGATGGATGGGTTCTCTCCTCCTGAAGGGACCCCCTTCCTACCACTAGCTTTGGGTCTGCCCCTAGTGACTGTATCTACTGAGGACCGTTCCTCCTCTTCCTCACTTAGGCTCAGATGCCTTCCCTCCCCTGAGTGGTTAGAGTTAGCATCTTCCCCTTTTTCTTCCTCCTCTGGAGCTTCCTCTGTCTCTACCTCTTGGGCCTCAGCCCATGCTGTCAGGGATTTAATCAGGATTTGCTTCCTGAGATCTGTGGTTGCAGGCAACCCTCTTTCAATACACAACCCCCTAAGCTGGACTACTGTCAGTGTGGGTAGGCTAGCCAGATCAAGCTCCATGGTTCCCTAGTTTTGTGTCAACAAAAACTTTTTGCAAAAATTGGAAGCAAGAATTTAGAAAAATTACAAAAATTCAATAATTGAAATTAATCCAAATTAATAATTAATAAAAAATAAAAAATAAAAAATTTAAAAAAACTTTTTTTGCACTAAGACAATTTAAAGGATTTTTAATTTGTTTTACTTAAAACTGTAACGTGATACTGAACACAAGTACAGGATCCCACCGCTGCCACCAAAAATGTTGGAAAATGGGTTATTGGTAAGGGCAGGTAGGTACCTACACCTAGCATCAAGCCACTAACCTCCACCTAGGTACAGTTAGGTCTCAGTAAATTAATCCCAGCTCAACCCTTGGTAGCTTGGCAACGAGCGTCAAGGCTTAACTTAGGAGACAGTGTGTAAAGCATTCAAATATCACAAAACAGTAATTAAATAAAACACAGGAAACAGTTTAAAAATCCAAAACCAATTTATAAAAATAGTTTATATGTTTATCTTTAAAATGACACAAAAACAAATAAAATTGGTTCTGGGGAACCGGAGATATGAATTTTTAAAGTATTATTATTTGTCTAGCGCTTAGAAACAAAAAGCGCAAATCGGGTCATCTGGTTGCACCAGGACCGGGACAAAGTCAAAGTTTCAGGCCGACCGCGATGGAGCCCTGCTCGGCTACAGGTCGCGGGAGGCCTCGGTTAAAAAGTTACCTTCTGACTTAGGTGGTCATTCTGACCCTGGCGGTCTTTGACCGCCAGGGCGGAGGACTGCGGGAGCACCGCCGACAGGCCGGCGGTGCTCCAATGGGGATTCCGACCGCGGCGGTAAAGCCGCGGTCGGACCGGCACCACTGGCGGGGTCCCGCCAGTGTACCACCGCCCCATTGAATCCTCCGCGGCGGCGGGGATTCCGACCCCCCCTACCGCCATCCAGATCCCGGCGGTCGGACCGCCGGGATCCGGATGGCGGTAGGGGGGGTCGCGGGGCCCCTGGGGGCCCCTGCAGTGCCCATGCCACTGGCATGGGCATTGCAGGGGCCCCCGTAAGAGGGCCCCTACATGTATTTCACTGTCTGCTGTGCAGACAGTGAAATACGCGACGGGTGCAACTGCACCCGTCGCACAGCTTCCACTCCGCCGGCTCGATTCCGAGCCGGCTTCATCGTGGAAGCCTCTTTCCCGCTGGGCTGGCTGGCGGTCTGAAGGCGACCGCCCGCCAGCCCAGCGGGAAAGTCAGAATTACCGCTGCGGTCCTTCGACCGCGGAACGGTAACCTGACGGCGGGACTTTGGCGGGCGGCCTCCGCCGCCCGCCAAGGTCAGAATGAGGGCCTTAGTCTTTATTTTGAAGTTTTTCTTCACCGGGACGAACCTGCCAGTTGAATCCGACCTCCTGGAGCCCTTGTCCGGATACGCGATGTGGGTTTCCTCGGTGGTGATTTCTACCTTCGGACTTAGTCGTTTTTTCGAGATGAAAATCCTTCGACCGGGGTAAACCTGGATCTTGATCCGACGTCCGTGGAGCCCTTCTCGGATACGATGGCTGGGAGGTCCCGGTCAACTTTTTACGTTCGGACTTAGTCTCTTTTTCGGATGTTTTTCTTTACCGGGACGAACCACGAAGTCAGGCCGGGTCGCGGTTGAGGCAAGCCGGCTAGAATTTCCGCGGCGGGTCGGTCCCTCTCTGGAGCTTTTTTACAAAATTTGTCAAATCTTCTCCAAACTTCTGGGGCTTCACCCATATGTTCTTTTAAAGTTCTTTTGGGGTCCACAGCTCACCCCAAGGGTCCAGAAGTTCTGTGATGGTCCTTGGGGGGTGCGGACTTCAACTCCCAGAATGCACCTGGCGCAAACTCCTTTTTGGCCACTGGACAGTGGTCAGCTGGTCACTTTTCAGGAGTTGGTGCAGGGGACTCTGGATAGCAATTTTTCACCTGTAGCAAACAGGGAGTCCCTCCTTGAACCAGTTGAAGCCAGGCAAAGTCCTTTTTGTGGTGAAGCCCAAGTGTGCAGCTGGTGCAGTCCTTCTGAGTGCAGGGTCCAGGTGCAGGCCAGGGGTCCAGCAGGGCAGTCCTTCTTCTCCTTAAGTTCCTTCTTCTTGAAAGTTGGCGGGGATCTGAGGTGTGGGGGCAGGTCTGCCAGTTTTATTCTTGCTCTTGGGTGAAAAGCAGGGGGGCCCTGGTTCTCCAATCAGGTACAGGGTCGTCCCCCTGTGATGACCACTTCCTGGGAAGTGTGGCAAAAATCCATCCCAAAAGGCAACAGTCTCTAAAAATCCAACATGGCTGAATCTGATTTTTGGAGGTTACATCTGGCTGAGCCCACCCACTGGTGTGGCTAAAAATCATAAACACACCCCTCTCCTGCCCTCTCCTAATCTAATCAAGGGGGCACCTAGCTGTCTGGGGTTTCAGGATGTGGGGGTGTTGCTGGGTGCTCCAGATGTCCTTTTCTGCCTTTGAAGACCAGTTTGGCAGCCCTCCCCCTTCCTGCCTCACCATCTGCTGAGGGGAGATTCTCTACCCCAAGCACATTCCTTTGTGTGAAGCCAGGCCACTTCACACCTCATCAAGGCAGCCTGGCAGAAGCTGCTGCAGGCTGGCCAATCAGAGCACAGCAGCAAAAACAATGCAGAGCTGAAATTGGCAACTTTTTAGGTAAAGTCTAAACTTTTTACCTGAACAAGTTATATTAAATCCAACAACTGGAAGTTGTGGGATTTATTACAACAATTAATTTGATACCAAATTCTTGGTATGTAACATTTAAGGAGACTTTAAAATTTAAAATAAAGTCTGCCCATTCTAGCCTATGAAGGCCATTTACTTCAATGAGGGAAAAACGAATTTGACTGTTTTTACCTCACCAGGGCTTATAAATCTATTTTTATAAAGTCCCTGCTTATAGTTACATGGCACCCAGCCCTAGGGGCACATAGGGCACACCTTAGGGGTGACTTATATGTAAAAATAAGGTAGTTTAAGACTTTGGAAGTACCTTTAATTCCAAAGTCGAATTTGCATATAACTTTAATTTAAAAGCAGCCAGCAAGGCAGGCTTGCTTTTAAAATGACACTGGGCACCTCAGCAGTGCACCTAGGTGTGCACCACCTATGCTGTGGTCCCTAAACTTACATGCCCTACCATATACTAGGGACTTATAGGTAGGTTAACTTAGCCAAATATAATTAGCCTAATTTGCATATCCATTTTACACAGAGCACAGGCCCTGGGACTGGTTAGCAGTACCCAGGGCACAGTCAAGAGTCAGTAACCACCAGTACCTATCCAAAAAGAGTGGGGGTGATCAGGCAAAAAAGGAGGACTTTCCTACACCTACTGATTACAATTCTAATCAAATGTTAAACTTTGCCTTTTTATTAATCAATCTTTATTAATCATCATGAAAACATTATCCTCCAAAAGAATCATAAGCAACAATGCAAATCAATAGTCAGTGATTATCAACATTAATGAAGTAAATCAGCAACGCAAATCCGTCAGTCAATTGTCACCATCAACGTCTCCCCTGTCAGCCTACCTAACCAAGATTAGCATCAGCATGTGGGTCTTCATGCAAAAACAATTTAGATAAAACATTGATTTGGAAAAAATCTATCTAAAAGAGAAAATCTATTCAGAAACAGCACAGTTGGCACCTAGAGGAAAAGGCACAAAATTGTCAGTCACGTTTTCATAGCTACCTATCCAGGATGGATCAGCAACAAGTCAGTCTTCATCCCCAGGCCATAAGTGGTCAGCTAAGTATCAGGGTCACAGAGTGTAAGCCCAATTATCAGCACTTCGGACAGCATCTCCTGACGTCATCAACTTTCTCCTCTCCGTTCTGATTTTGCTTCCCTTGTCATGACTTTTTATTAGGGTTTCTCAGTCCATTCCACTAATTGCTAGTTGGTCAAACTTGTTGGAAGTTATGACTCTAACCTATAGTTTTTATTTACTGAACCTACATTTCTGCTTAGGCTTCAGGTTCCATAAATTTGATTGGTCCTTCTGGTGATGAGAACATCATCCGCCTCTTCAGGTAACAAAATTGTTGCATCTATAGTCTTTAGTCAGTGCCTCTATTGTTCAAGTCCTGGGGAATTGCATTTAGCCTACACTACACATAATTGTATCAAATTGACTTCATCATCTCCTGTCCACTGGTACATTGCAGAATTTTCTAGCAGAGCCATCTGAACTCTGCACAGTTCAAGGTCCTTTACTCCGGTTACCAGTCTTCGCAAGCCTTGTCGAGTCTTCACGTTGTAAGCAAGCAAGGCCCAGTGAAACCAGGCCTTTTATTCGGCTAAGTTAAGAATGCGAATTAACACAAAACATAGGTTATACATCCAGTTATGATATACTAATAAATTTTACATAGATTTTCTCATTAGCTAGCATCTTGTTAATACACATGGTGACCAATCCCCGTGGGCACATTTTTGCTTACACACGTTATTTTCTTATATAAATTCCTCTACGCATATTTCTCATTAATAAACACACATTAATCATTCGAAATTTCTCACATTAGCATATCTGCTCCATCAATGATTGTCCGCCAATCCTTGCAAAACCCTTCTCACTAACCAACCTATCCCAGCGAGGCTCCAATAACGTCACACTCACATGTACAGCGACTGACAAAGTCTTGCGGCTTGTCCTCCTCAACTTGGATTCACACAAAACGAATGAAAAATTATTGCGACCACTTAACAAATCCAAAAACCCAGTTTGTCTGTTTGCTATGGATTTTTCACTGACTGCCTTTTGCCCTACCAGCTACTCTTTCTTTCTGAGTTTCCCTGATTTGCAAGCAAAATTTGACGCACAAATTCTACTCTCAACTGATCAGTGGGTCTGCCCTGATGTGCATAGGACTCGCCAGATCTGTCGATTGACCTACTAAACAGACAAATTAGAACAAAAACCAAGTGTCTCATACACTTTTCAATATACTCTGGAGTCTTAGACCTTACAGAGTCCGCATACCAACAACCATGTGGACAAATTTTTGAGCACAAAGCGCCACATACACGTGAAGTTTGGCGACTTCCCTACTCTCACACTTCGGAGTTTTCAAACTCCGTCAACAACTTTATTTGGAGTGCGCAAACTACATTAATCATCACAAACATCACATGCAGTATGGTTAAGCTGTGCAAGAGCAAACCCTATTCCATTGACACTGTCACTAGAACCCCAAGAACATCCTCAAACAAGCATAAGGAAACTCCAAGGTCCTGGGAAAGTCACCATAGGCTTTTAGGGACACATTTTCTCTGTACTTTGTATCATTGAATCTGAAAATCCTGACCCAATTCTTGAATCAATTTTACCTTTTAATCTTTTACACTGGGACCTTATAGAGATCCCTTAAGGAGGCAACCTATGGACTATACTTAAGGATGTGCTCTTAAGGAGACAAACCATCCTGCTCTTCTACCATTTCCTGCAAGCGCAGCTGAACCTATTGACTTCTTATGATTAATTTATTAGGGGATGCGTTAAAGGTTCGATGGACCTTTGGACTCGTTTAAGATGTTCACACCCTAAGTCCGAACATATCATAACTATCATCAAATAAACAATAAAATTATTTGGAGTCAGTAACTTTCACACACCATGACCCATTAGGTCACGAATAACCACACCTTTAGTATCAGTTAGAAAATGTATTTACCTAGACTAACAATGCTAGTATCACGTAAATTAGTCTAAAAACCACATGATGTAAGTATAAAAACAACACTGGTTGACCAAATCTTCTAAAGAATCTCAACTTGACTAAAGCATTAATAACTAATCCCTCTAAAGCCAAAGTACAAATCAACAATAAGAGTAATTGCGCAATGGAAAGAACATACATTTAGATTCAGAAACTGAGTAACATCAAATAGCAAATTTAGTTGGATGGAGGAAACCTCTCTAACTTCAGATTAGCATCAGCATGTTTGGGCTTCATGAAAAAAGAATGTAGTCAACATAAATTTGGAAAAAATCTAACTATGGCTCTATTAAAAGCAGCAGGTGGTACCTAGAAACAAAAGACAAATCAACAATAAGGACATCATCAATTTGATATACCTTTCCTTATGGACCAGCAAGCTGTGATAATCTTCGTCAGGCAGACATCAGTTCAATCAGCAATGGCAACAGGGCATGAAAGAGGTAATGGTTCAGAATCAGGGACTCTAAGCTCTCCGAACCATTAGAAAGAAGTGTCTAAGGAAGGCAGCATTTAGCATCAGAAGTCTATGCAAATTAAAGTTAAGGATCAGAATTCTCTAATTAAGAGAATCATCAAAGGCACAACCAGCTGTGAGCATCGAATACAAAGGTGAGCACCATCATAAAGCATGGAGCACAAGAAGAAGTGAGCAAGAACTGTTAGTGCAGTGCGATTAAGTTAACATTGTCCCACATTGGCATTGGTTAAAGAATCGTACGATAGCCATTAGTCCAATATATTTATTATTTCAAATCTAAGATATTACTAAACATTCTTTCAGACATTGGTGATTGGCTCCTCTTCTTCTGCGCACATTGTTCGACATGTCAAGAATCAATTTTAATATCCTTCCATCAGTACATCCATTATTAGCTCCTGGGAACATTTCTTTCTCACACACCAAACTTTACATTGTATCTATAATTATTACACGATTTTCTAACCAGCAGTTCTCATGGAAAAAGGAGAAAACATTTTGTTATTACTATGATTTTGTCAACTTTCAGTTATAACAATACTAAACATGAGTTTATATTTTATTCTGACATGGCGTTTCTCATATAAGGCAGTGTATTACTAAGGCCTAGACCTCGCTAACTTGAGGCCTACAGTTAACTTAAGCAAACACATAGCATTTATTCGTTTATATGACACACTACTACACAATTTCACATTCACATAAGTTCTGAATAAACATTAATGCTCTTTTAGTAGAACATTACATAGTAGGTAGCGGCCATTCAAGCGGGCACATTTTCAAGTTGCACATTATCTTCTATGTTTAATCAATTTCTATGTAGATTCAAAATACAGAATACATGAAATATTTATTAGTAATAATTTCAGCGCTCACAGTAGACATAGCCAATTATAATTATCCTAATTTGCATACTCATTTTATACAGAGCATAGGCCCTGGGACCGGTTAGCAGTACCCAGGGCACCTTCAGAGCCAGGAAAGCGCCAGAAAAAAGGGAAAAATGGGGTCACAAAGTTAGGGGGCTTCTGCAATCAGCCCTGCATATATATATATATGGATACAGGTTTATCAAATCCAGCTCTTAACTCACTTAAATTGCAGATGAATATCTTTGGGTTATTTTGGAATTTTATATGAAGTTCCTCTACTAAGAACTCTCTTCATCCCTCCTTCTTAGCCGTCCATGTTCTCTCAGATTCAACTCTGCAATAGAAAAATTCAAACTGCTCCCAAGTTTAAACGCCATTAGAGCTGAATGCGTTTGTGTATCGGAATATCAAGGACAGTAATATGATGGGGACAAACTATTGGTGCATGAATTCTCAGGACCAAATTATTGTGAATTCTTTATATGTCACTGGTATAGACCATTGCCAAAGGCCATGCCAGAAGTTGTCTCAGTAGAGGTCTGTAGAGCTGGGAGTGACAGGTTACAAGTGGTGAACCGAAATATTGTGACGTGTTATGTATAGATTTGCTATTCTTAACTCCTCTTCCAAGTATGATAAAGATATATTGATCAACAAAGTACAAATATGAGGAGTCATCTACTTTAGCTCAGCCAGGAAAGCTGTAAGTCTCATTCCATCCAAGTAGAAGAGCCCATCACAAGTGAAGCGTAATTCCTGATTTTGCTTGATAATAAGGCCGGATTCATAAAGATAAATTTACACTTTTGTGTGTTTACCTTTTTTTTGGTATTCCCAAACTATCAGTTAATATGAGATTGCGGGATACCACACTCTCAATTGTTCACCTCATGAGCATTTCACTAGCTAAAAGCCAGTGAAATCACCAGGTGGGGAAATGGCCAAAAATGTGAAATTACTACCTGGATTGATTGTGGTAATCCTAATACCCGCAGTATTTCTCTACTTCTCGGGAGACACTGCGTGGTAATCCGGACCCACTCCTAATGGGTCCCTAAGCTGATTTTGCATCATACACGAACGCTAAATTGTCATGACTGCATTCATTCAAATCACGAACCTTCAGGGATAACACAACTACAGTGTAACAAGTGGCAAACATGGTAGGTGAGCTAAAGAAAAGTTATTTCCAGCTCACCTCACTAAAGGCTATATTTCAACCCAAGTTAAGGAATGCAAATGGCACAGAAAAGGCACGCTCTTTTATGTCTATAATTGTGATCTGTGCTCGACCTCTTCCCGTCAACAATGACAGAATGTTTGTGCATCAGTTCCAGGAACATTACAAAAATATATCCTTTAAAGAAGATGCTGTTTTTCTAACTCTCCCACTGACTGACGTGCAGCTGTGGCGCTCATGGCTCGTACCCATGCATGTTTTACAAAACAATTACAATTTCCCATTTGTTCATCTATGCTATTGCTATTGATTAGAGACACAGGTGCCCCAGCTAGCTTGCTTTTTGAATTAATTTAAGGTGCTTTTGCCTGCTGGCGGAGGCCCAGCGCCCGTCCATTAGCTCTGGAGCGTGCACCTTCCTTCCCACATTTCAGACTTCTACTTTGACAATAGAGACAAGAAAAATTCGATTACTTTGATTCATGCTGCAGCTCAGCCTTCTGCTGTCCCTGACAAAAACCTAATCGTTCTTATTTGTTTAAATCAAATAATTACTCTTCTATTAACAAAATACTTCACAGGTTTTATCAGGCTGTACAACCTGTTATTGTTGACAATGAACACACGCAAAGCCTAGACTGAATTTAATTGTTATTAATATCATTAAAAGGTACCAGAAGTGTGGTCTAGCAGAGGCAGAAGGAAACTAATGATATTTCAAAAAGAAATAGATGAGAGAATAATAGAGTATTCAGAGAATGCAGTAATTGGTGGCACTTCTGCAGTTGCCTGACAGAGACAGAGTCTGCCTCAACGCCCTCTTCTCTGAGGGCAAAAGGCCTAGAAAGACCCATTTCAAATAAAAGTGTAAAGCCAGTAGCACTTCCCAAAAATATCCCGAAGTAGCAACCAAGTATGTGGCATGTAAAGGGTATTTCTGAAGCTACAAAAATTGAAGATTGTTTGCAGGTGCGGCTGCCCGCTATGGTGGAGGAGCGTCGCTCCCCACCAGCAGCAGCTGCCAAACCTTTACAAAAAAGTGATAAACTATGTTTATTATCGTCTTAATGCAAAAGGGGTGGGGCCACAGGCGTGGCAGGGACAGAGGGGGAGTGCACAGCACTCCCACTCAGTGCGCATGTATATTTGGTCCCACTGTCTCAGGCGTGTCCTCCCAGCAGATAATGTTTTTGTTCTCAGTTCCTGTGATCACTTGACACCTAATTATAGGGCAGGGGTGGCAGCTGTAAGCTATTGGGCCAATAAGAAAAGGCTACCATAATCCCTTTAGGCAACTTATAAAAGCAAAGCTTCTAAAGCTACCCTTCTAAAATAGTTATGTTAAAGCTTACTTTACATTGAATTTAATGTAACTAATAATTTGGCACATTTGAAACATTCTTCTGTATTGCTCCATTGGGAAGTTCCACCTTCCCAATAGTTAAGAACGACTTTGGAGATTTTTCGCTATCAGTGCATGTAAAGCACACTTTATACATGGCCTGCTATTTAGATCTATACACTGTGGGCATTTAGGGTAGACTTTAGTGGTGACTTATAGGTAGTAAGTAGGGAGGTTTGGACCTGTCAAAAGGGTTCTATTGACAGGTCGAATTTGACAGTGCCTCCACTGTCAAGTTGTCATTTTCACTATGGCGGTGCACACTTAAGTGCGCTAGATTCTACTAGTGACACTTTAACCTGCATGCCCTTTGTGCCCTGAAGGCCATTTAATAGGAACATACAGATAAGGTAAACTTTCCAGTTAGGATTTCCAATTGGTATATCATTTTACTTGCCATCTAGGCTGCCGAACAGGCCTATTGCCAAATCTCTGCTTGCCATTTTGGTGGTGGCACGAATAGTGCCACAGTCCACTAAGGTCACCTTAACTTACATGCCCTAGGTACACTGGGTACCTTTTACTAAGTACTTATATGTATGTTAACTTTACCAATCTGGGATTAGGCACTTTTTACCAATTGGTACAACATTTAGGTCTCAGAGAACATACACTGGCCACTGGATGTTGGTACCCCAGTGTGCAGAGTATTTCTACTGGTATAGATTTTACTCTTGCTATTGGCACAAAAGTAAATTGGAGAAGCAGACAAAAGGGAAAGGTATGCCTTTTGTAATGTTGAGGGGAGATGCCTACTAACATAGCATGAATTGGTGCTCAGGGCTTGGATGTGCAGAACAGATTATAAATGTAGATCAATACATGCACTCTAAGAAGTGAAACTCTCATCTATACATAAAGAAAACAGAAAAGAACAATCTGAATAGATGTTAGAATGCTACCAAGATTTAGGGAAGATGGACAATGAAAAAGAATTCAACGTTTCTGGATAATCGTGATGGCTAGAAATCTGGATGAATCACTCAAATAATGTCTTTGTGAATGAAGAAGCAACTGAAAAGATTCCCACTGGAGTACTAGAACAAAGAAACAAGGAAGATGAAGGTCACCCTAAATAAGTGTTCAATAGCTGAGATAAGCAATATAACTGGTGGCCTTAAGTCTAAATATCCCTTGTACCAGGTGTGTTCTACAAACATGAATTTTGTGCACCACCATTTTGAATTTTCTGTCCCCAGTTGTATAATCCAATACATCTCTTTCCTGCATCAGGAAAACATATTTAACTCTTCCTACATAAAAAAAATAAAGAAAACATGTGACAAAAATTTGCAATGCCATAAGTCTCATTAGCTGCAATCTTTCCAAGCGTCCTGCTAAATTACAGGAATCAGAAAATATTGTCAACTTGGGTCTCCAAAGTGACTGTGGTAAAAGTATATTATCTGAAAATTAATAATGGGTAAACAACTTCTTCGTTTATACATCTACATTTTATTGCATTCCAAGAACGTACCTGTGGAAAATATTTGCTAAAGCCACCAACATTATCACTTACATTCTCAAACCAATGAACTTTGGACAGAAGCTTACATAATCTTAAGCAGCTAACTCTTGTACATTGGCCATTCAGAGAAACATCTACTTTAAGCAGATGCTAACTGTCCTGGTGACTGAAATATGGACCACTTTACAAGCATTTCCCAGAGCTATGGATGCTCCCGATAAACATTCTGTATTCTTCAAGGCAATGAAAGTAAATGTAAATTGCTGACATAGAATTATTTGAATCACAAACAAAACACTGAAACACATATTATTGTTGGAAATAGCTACAAAATTGAATTCAAATATACAAAGAAAATGCTGGTGTCATCCATCTTTAAAAGAAACTTGATATCAGTTTTTTAGTCTATGATTAATAATTGCTCTTCAATTCAGTATGGAGTGCTAAGGCATCCTAAAAATTGCAAACAATACCTTCCTTATTACAGCACAATGAGACTCCTAATTACTTCTCCTTCTCAGCTTATCAGCAACACCTTCAAGAATGTTGACCATATAATCTTTAGCAACATTTTATTAAAACCATACATTATTGGTTTATTCCATGCTTCTATGATCACCACCAATGCATTCAAAGTCACTCACCTCAAAAAAATACAGGTGCCACACAGATTTCAACAACCGTTGATTCTCTTTCAAGAAATCCTCAGTATTTGTAAGGAATCATTTAGTATTCCATTTTCGAGTCATGAAAGAAAGATAAAATAATATGCAGAAGACACACTATTTTATCATAAGGTCTCCATGGTTGTGACATTGAGTGCCCAAATGAATGCCACGCAACCATTCTAGCATGAATGTATGTTCCTTCCTAAAACTAAATCCTATCACGGGGTCCATCTCATTGTCAATTACATTTATCAGTCCCAAATGGTGTCAACTCTAATTCCTGTGGCAATCTCAATCAGACCTGTCTAAAAACAGGGCTGTCACACATATGCAGAGGCAATGCATTATTCACAGATGTGCCTAGAAGAGATTCTATCTGCCCATGCATGTCTAATCAACGGGTGAGGAAACTTCATATTATCTTTCCATCGATGAAGGTCTACACTGGCTGCTTCTCTAAGTCCATGACTTCTTTAATACATGTTGCACCACACGCAACGCAGCAATAAATAGTACACTTTCCTACCTGTCCATAAATTTGACCATCTTCAGAGGTCAATGCAAAACTCAGGCCATGATATTTTCAAGCCACAAATGAAAAAGTGCAAAAAAGATAATGATCAGAGAAATACTTCTCTAGCTATATTGCCTGGATATTGCACAACATCTAAAAAACACATCAGTCCTTTCTTCTCACAATTCAGTAAAGAACTGAAAGCACATGTCTTCTAATAACATGCTGTTCATAACGAACAGGTAATACTTCTCCCTCTCTCTCTTTCTCTGCCCACCTGAGCTCAACCTGCTCCTTTTGTATCAAGGTCTCTGTACATTATTTTATAGCAAGGGGAGGCTCCTTCGCAATGGCAGAGGAGAGTCGCCCCCCTAGCTAAGCCAGCAGCTGAAAAATAAAACAATAGTTTACTATTGTTTTATTTTTCAGCTGCTGGCTCAGCCAGCAGCATGTGCAGGGAGGGGCGGGCTGGGCCAAGGGAGGGGGCAGAGGGGGAGTGGAGTGTACTTAAGTGCGTATGTCTGTTTGGCCGGCCGTCTTAGGCCGGCCAAGCACACATGCGCACTTAGGTTTCTCAATCCCGGCTGAGTTACACAGCCGGGTTGGAGAAACTGAACAGACTCCCATGCAGTGTCTGAGTGCCAGTCTAAGTGGTTCAGACCAATCCTAGTGCTGCTCTCATGCTAGGTGTAGCATGAGAGCATGACCAGGATTGCATGAGGAGCCTGTGCTGGTGTCCCAGGTACTGCTGGGACACCAGAAGAGCAGAGGAGTGAAGCAGCAGGCGTCAGCTCTCATGCTAGGTTTAGCATGAGAGCAGGACCAGGATTGCATGAGGAGCCTGTGCTGGTGTCCCAGGTACTGCTGGGACAGCACAAGAGCAGAGGAGTGAAGCAGCAGTTGTCAGCATCGGGATGGTAAGTATTTTTATTTTATTTCACCCCCTCCCCGCCACTCCCATTGGGATTTTCGGCAGCTGCTGCTGCTTATGTCTGTCACTGGCCTTGTTGCCCAGTGGTAATTTACCTTTGATCCATGTTTGTACCTACAATAAACTCCAATAAAGTGTCTGTGAATGACACTCAGTTCATCACAATCAACGAAACTTGACTTAAAGACAGTTAAGAAGGCTTACTTTTCTATAGAATGAATTCAGTGATTTACAAGGAGGCACACATTCAATGGGACGACCCACATCTCAGGAAACTTTGCAACAAAGCCAGAAAGCATCCTTCTTTATGGAGGAAATGCATGGGGGCTGTCAAATGAAGAGTAAAGTGACTGGCAAAACAAAACAATTGACGTTTGAGGACAAAGACATTGAGCTGCCCAGGAAAAAGTCTCCATCTGAAACCAACACCATCTAAATGGGAGCCATTCAATTAATGATCACTGAACCCTATGAAAGACTAAGGAGAAAACAAACCACTAATGGCGGTTTTAAAGGGGAAGGACACTTATGCTTGTTATTGTATGAAACATACTCCATGTAGAATAAAGATATTTTTTAATGGAATTAAATTTAAGAACTCTTGGATGGGACCCAAAGAGTATACTTAACATATAACCTTTATTACCACAATTTAAATCCACACATGATCACCACCTTTTAGGAAACCAGAGCCATATTAATAAAAAGCCCATGCCATTCCACTAAAAAAACGGGAATTGAAATCATGAAGCTTAAATCGAAGTGGGATATGTTGGCATGCAAAATTGAAAGAATGGTGGCCTTTAAGTAAAAGGGCATTAAGGGCATGTAAATAAACCTATTGTAAAGCAACCAACACTAATTATAAATTTGGATACATTTCATATATATTTGAATCCTGAAAGCCACACTAGAAAGGAAAACAAATGTGTTTTTTTCCATCGGCATAGATCGTTTCTTCACAGTTACATCTCATCATCCCTTTCTCCCTACTCACCTGGTCTATCGTGGAGGTCTGTCTAACAATTGCTCCAGAGGACAAATCTTCAATGTGCTAGAATGCTTGTATGTCAATGTCATTCAATGAAAACAAAGAAACATAATCTCATATGGTTCAGATGTTCTATTATTAACTTCAGTGGAGCAATATTTTTGTAGATGATATTTAGAGCACTGTTAAGCTCAGGCAATATTCTGACAATGATATTCTTGTCTTGTATCAGACTACAATAGAAAGAGTTTCAAATTTGCTCCTACAGTAGTTACCACTTATTCATTGCACAAATAGCCCCATTTTATATCAAGTGAGTGGTTTATTTTTACTCTGTTTAAATACCTAATAGTCAAACACAAAATATAAACTTGAAATATGTGATGGTTAAACCTTTTCATGACATTCCTACTATTATCACTGTGTGACTGTGAATGGCAAAATACACAGAAGACTCTAGGTTCCATTTTGAGAGACCCAGGGCTGACAGTAGGAGCATAAGAAGGTAGAGAAATCCCCCAGACAGTGTTGTCCTACATTTATGGGAGCTGGGTGGGACACACATAAGAGTATGTGGAGCCGGACTCATCAGTACCCTTCAATGGGTGCTGTTTGAATCAGGGAAAGCTCCCTCAAAGGTGCCTGGGCATATTTAGGGAGGAAGATGGGGCTGAAAAAAGATTCATGAAGAGTAGGGCTGATGCCCTGAGGTAAATTTTGATGCACATTCCACTGTAGCTGACACCCCGCTGTTAACGTCTAGTCCAGGTGTCTCCACCCTTCATTCATGAGCTGCCAGTAGCTCCCAGACCCCTTCAGTGTAGCTTGTAGCCCTGAGTTCATTTTATATAAGCACAGTGTCACATTTTTCCTTTTAAAGTTAAGGAAAAGTTGTGTTTATTTTACATTATTACCTTCAGGCTGCAGATAGGGCCTGTTAAGGAGCAGTACTGAAGTCAGATTTATGATCCAGGGCACAGAGGTGAAGAATTGAAGCACTAAAGTATTTAACTCTTAAAAGGTCTTGTCAACTCAATATTGGAGGTAAGAACAAAATGATGTTTCTTATTGCTTTTAAATCATAGAATATTAAAATGGAAAGTGACCTTATTAATAGGTTAGCTTTTCATTTTGATTTTCTCCAATTTGTTTTTAAAGTGTTGCATTTACACGAAGTGTTGCATTTACAGACAGCAGGCCTCTTGCTCCCAGTGGCTAGTAGAACACTTTGTCAAATTTATAACAGGAAAATAAAGTCATTTTATTAAATGGGAGAAATTTAAAGCACAGAACAATGTTTCACATTTGAATATTTGCAGTTTATATTTCTCTCATTTTAAGAAAGGGCTGTATAGTTGTGGTATATGTGTGTACTGGTGCCACATATGGCAAAAGGTGCATCCTGTGCCACAAGTACATATGATACAGGCTCTCAGTTATTCATACATATATATCCCATTCATGTGCACACATGTTCATACATCCCCAAAGACCACACTCTCACTGATACACATGGCAACCTTGTCATAGAGCCCCTAGTCAAAGTATTTCCTTCCAACCAATAGATCTTGCTCTATGAATATTAGCTTTATAGTCAAGGAAGCTGGGTGAGTGGGTGTCTGGTAATAATGTGTGAGTTGTTTAGCCTTCGGTAGCTCACATTGATTTTCACTGATCATAAGTATCACTCCCTACAGAAAAGGTTGGTGATCCCTGCTCTAGTCACTCCCAGAGCTGTTGTTGTGGTGGGGCTATCAGATTTTGAGTCGCTCTTACTGTGACAGCTGTCTGGAGGAAAGGCACGGCAGAGGAGTGAGCAGTTCAAAAGGAAGCAGACCCACAACACCAACTTCAAAGACTGAGACCTTAAATCACACTTGTTGTGTGGAAAAGGGGAACTAGAGGCTCCTAAAACTGTCAACTACCAAGAAGCCAGTTGGGCTGTCTAAGGAGGAGATCAACTTCTGCCTATCATCAGGGCTTGGCTGGTAAAGCCTGCCATTTTCACAACTGGGTGACGGACCATAACCCAGGGATATCCAAGACCACCTACTCCTAGAGCCTGGAGCAACAGTGCCTTCTTGTTTTCAAAGACCATTGTACCATGTGACAAAGAGGAGTGCACTGGAGAGAGTGAGAGCCAGTGCGGGACTCTGGATTGGGGTGAGTGGCTTACTGTAGCGAGGTTTGAGGAAATGGCTTCAGCACGATGTGCAGGATCAAGTCAGTCAATCCGTATGCCAGATGGTGCTGCCTGACATAGCCACGGTTGACATCACTACCATTCCGCCTGGCTATCGCCCATTTGTGGAGTGAAGTTGGTGATCCCCTATGCCAGAGGGGGCCGCCATAAGATTAATGCAGTGCTGATGGGGCTGTAGCCCATGTGCAGAGTGATGTTGGTGACCCAGTATACTAGTCCGGCCATCGTGAAGATTACTGGTGTGCCAGTTGGGCCATAGCCCATGCTAGGAGGGAAGTCGGCGACCCAGTATGCCAGAAGGAGCCTCCGGTGTGATTGAAGCTGTACCAATCGGGTCATCGCTTGTGTGCAGAGTAAGGTCACAAAAGTCTTGGAGGAACTAGGAAGAATGGTCGATGGGCTGGAAATCCCATATCGCTTTGGGTGCTGGAACCCTTTTATTTTTAAAAACAGTCAGAGTGGGTCTCCTACTAGTGGGGCCTAACCTGCATGTCACTTTAGTGAATAGAGAATAACTGCTATGGCTAGTGAGATGGAAATGGGACACAGAGATCTGCCTATTGAACACTAGAGCCCCAACCTCGGGGTCTGTGTGTATGGTGTCTAAATGCCCTAGTTCACTTTTTGTTCATGTATGAATACTCCCTTTTATTTTTGGGACAATCATTTATTTCTGCTGCTGAACATACTTTGAGTTGTAAGCCTGGGTTTAACCCTTTGCATCTACCTGCCCCCCAAGGTGTCTTGGGGTGCTCAACCCATGTTACTACTGAAAGTCAAGTGCTGAAGAGGTTCAGTTGCTGAGAACCCATAGTCAGGCCCCGAGATATCAGGAGTAAACGGCCTCAACCCCTAAGATTGGGTCCAGAATCTCCTGTTTGCTCAGTGGCCCTCTGAAAGCCTACAGAGCAATGGACCTTGTCCACAGATCCATTACTCCCAATACACCTCTTTTTCAAAATATCTTTAGATACCTTATATACCAGCCAATTGATTAGTAAACACTTGATAGATTATAAATTGTGTTAGACTTTGAGAAGGACTGGCAGCAGAGTATCACACTATGCCACCTGAATCAGTTTGATGGATGATTTTTTGTCTGCATTCCACAGCCCTTCACCCGAAATGAGCAATTAATGTTCCCAATCATGCTTGCACAAGAGGCTTGTGATCATGGCTGACATTGAATACCGCTGTTCTGACTAACCCAGCTTTCTCAGAAAGCATGATAGTGTGTTCTCAGGGTTCATAGAATTAATGAAACGGTCATCCAGCTTTACCTTAAAAATGCAGCAAAATATTTTGAGAATACTAGGATGAAGAAACAACTACATGTCAAAACAAAATAATATAATCTTAAACCTTTGCTTAAAAAATATATAATTTAATTACAGAACTCACCTGACGGAAGTACAGCATGCATAGTTACAAAGAATCATACTGTCATTTTTAAACTCATAAACCTTGTTAACACTCAAACTACCCAACAGTTAAGCAGCAAAGAATTTATACCATGGCTTTCAATCATTATGATGGAATTATTTCCCAATGTATTCTGTTAACACTAAAAATGCATTGGGTTATTGGAAAGATTTTATTATATCAGATGCGCAAGTCCCGGACTCAACATCGTATGATTGTGGGCAAATCACTTGATCTCCCTGTGCCTAAATGTGTGTACAATGTATCTGTGTTATCCTCACTTGATGTACATGATCTTGTAGATCTCCTGCTTACCTCTCAAGTAATGTACAGTGCTCCGTTGCTTCAGATCTAGGTTCACTCAATATACACACAGTGAATACAATACAAGAAAATATTTGTTTTTTGACTCAAACGTCCATATCTTCAAAAATTAGGTATAGAAAATGTATAATTTTTAATGTAATTAAAGACTCTAGAAGTGAAATCAAACAAGCATTGATAAAAAACAATAGGTATTTGTCGGTAAAAATGAATGCCAGACCAATAAGCTTTGGCGTGGCAATGCCCGTTCATACTGCAGGATCAGACCCACTAATTACCAGCTTTGTACGTAGCACCCATCAAAGGTGCATAATTAAAAAAAAACAGAAATACACACGGAAACCTCAAAACAATATGTAATTTGCATGCCTGCATAGTTTTGAATTGCTGATGCAGGTGCAGGCAACGGTACCTTAACCTGTTACTAGAGATCCTGGAGTAAGACACAGGTCTTCCTATTATCAGCATTCACCAAACTATCGTCATTCTTATGGGGTAAAACTATGTAATACTCAATGGGTTTCCATTTCGTTCTCTCTCTCTCTCTCTCTTTTTACTAACAGAAAAAAATCTTAATGAAGTGTTTGGCAACATAGATGGGGAAAGGAGTTGAATATTGGCATTGCAGTGACAGGCTCTATCATACAAAACCATAAGCCCTTACCAAAGCGATGTCATCACATTTGACCAAACACATTCTTTCCCAAACCTCTTTTTTTGTGAAATTGTTTGCCTGTGCTGCGATTTTTCGTGCTTGTAAAATTTGCAAAGAGCTGATCATGCTTGGTATCACGTGACTCAAGAGTCCCGTAAAAACAGGTGGGTCCACATTTCATACTGGCATCAACTGATTCAAGGGAAGCAGCAAATGAATGTAATCTTTTGGGAACTATCATGACAAAATCAGAAAGTTTATCCAGTAGGTTCTCCTGGACAGTCAATAAATTGCAGCTATATGACGTTGCACAGTTGTCACCTACAACAGGAAATCATGAAGATTGTGGTAACATGCATTTTGTACATGTTTGACAGTGTAGTTATAGTTATATCAGAATTTCCATAGGAAGAGCGGTTTTTTGTTCTGAAAATAACTGCTACACCGTTTAACGAATCTTTCACAAAATCTTCCACAAAAAAGGTTCTTACACCTTAGCTTCTTCCTGGAAAGTTTTGGGTGATTCATCAAGCAGGGGCCAAGAAAAAGGGGGATCCCCATAATTGTTTTTACAATGTTAATTCCCCCAAAGGTATGTTGGAAAGCAATATAGAAAAGCAGCTGAATGGAATTACACCAAATTTGGCAGAAAGTTAGATGTTTACTGAGACAGCATGCTTTTCATTATTTAGTGAATATCTGTTCAGCCATTTTTGAGAAATTAGAGTTTAACTTATACTGATATCTGGATGGTTAGTCCTGCAGGAGTGCTGTCATGCCTCAGATTAAAAAAATAAAGCATTCTGAATGTCTGAGAGGGCATTTTTTATGTATTTTTCCTGCCAGCTCTTTAGGTCTTGTAGGACCAAGCAATTTGATTTCCTTGTGGGAATAGGAAAAAAAATGATGGGGACTCGGTCCCGTGTTCTAAAGGAAAAGTTAAAAAAACATATAAGGGGACAGAGTGGGGGTACCCTGACCCCTGGCATTGCTGGAGGAAAACAAATGTTCAGAGGGCCTAGTCCCCTAGCAGGGGGGGTGGGGAGGTCGCTGCAGGGCCTTCCTGCAGGTTGTTCTAACAGAACCCTTTTTAACCATTTTTGCCTTTTTCTGTCTTTGTTTAATTTTTGATTGAACTAAAACGAGAGGAAAAATTGGCATAAACAACATACATTTAACAACCTGTACCTACAAGTGCCTGAACAACTAATTTTAAGGTAAGGTTTTCTTTTTGGTTTTTATGGTTTATTAGTTGTTTATAATATATATATATATATATATATATATACTAGTTGTTGAGACAATTGTTATTCAGGCACAATTGTTGTTTAGACCGTAGTTGTTCCGTACTTAGTTGTAGAGACTTTTTAATTATTTAGCAGTAGTGGTTTAGGCTGTAGTTGTTTAGGACCTATTTGTTCTGTCACATATTCGTGAGAAAATGTCTCAAATAGATTTAGGCGGTCATTACAACATTGGCGGTAAAAGCCGCTTACCGCCGTGCAGAAGACCGCCAACACACCGCCGCGGCAGCGGAATTCCGCCACAGCTATTATGACCCACAGCTCGAAATCCGCCAAAATTCAGACACCCACACAAGTTCGCCACACCAAAGGTCAGTGATAAACTGGCGATAACAAATTCTCCACCTTCACGGCAACAGAAATACACCCACACTATCACGACCCACGAATCAACGCAGCGGTCTTTCAACCGCGGTATTCCATTGGCGGTACACACTGCCGCGCTCAAAATACACACACATATACCAAACACAACCACATTGGACAATTCCAAATACACACACCTGATACACATACACACACCACTCCCACACACCTAATACAATATAAAACACACACCCACAAACCCTTATGACCACAAATCACGAACGAAAGCCAGAGAGAGACACCACCATCAACAACACTAGCATCCACAGGCACACAACACCATCACCCACATACTTCCACGCACCTCACACTACACCCCACTACATATCAGCACACTTATCACCCCACACACCACCCCACACATCACTTACACCATCCCATGGCATGGCAAAGACACCCCAGGTTCTCAGAGAACGAGCTCAAGGTCATGGTGGACGAAATCGCCCGGCTAGAGCCACAGCTATTCGGATCACAGATGCAGCACACCTCCATTGCAAGGAAGATGGAGCTATGGCAAAGAATAGTGGACAGGGTCAACGCAGTGGGACAGCACCCAAGAAATCGGGAGGACATCAGGAAGAGGTGGAACGACCTACGGGGGAAGGTGTGTTCCGTGGTCTCAATACATCACCTGGCGGTTCAGTGGACTTGCGGCGGACCCCCACCTCCTCCCCCACAAATAACAACATGGGGGGAGCAGGTCTTGGCGATTCTGCATCCTGAGGGCCTCGCAGGAGTAGGTGAAGGAATAGACTCTGGTAAGGCAAATCGTAACTATTACATCCCCCACCCTACCTGCATGCCACCACACACCCCCACCCTCACCCTCACCCCCATCACTCCAACTCCTCACAAATGTCCTAACATCACAAACCACACATCCTAACACCAAGCCCTGCATGTAACAACAAAGCATGGACACACATCACTAAAGCATGCCCACTGCACATACCCATACGCTCCCCTAAACCATCATCACACAAGGTCCCACACAGGAATGCTAGCACTGGGGTACACGGTCGCCCACCAATTGCACACCATGGCACACACAGATGCAATAATCATGCTTTTATACCCCTGCAGGACCCCTACCCAACGTCACCGGACATGAGAGACCCCACATGTCCACACCACCAACAGAAGAGGCCCACAGTGATGACAGCACCTCTGTCCAACTGGATCTAGATGACCAGCCGGCCCATCGGGGACCTCGGGACAGTCGGTTCCCCTCACCCAGTCACAGGCCACTACAGAGCTTCCCCCCTCTGGAAACACCCGCACAGCACCCACCCAGCAGGCCCATACCTCCGTCTCCAGGACATGTCAATCAGCTGTGTGTCCACCACTACAGGGAACCCAGGCTAACCCACCACCCCAACAACAACAGGGACCTGGGGGCAGTGGTAGTGGGCACACAGTCCAGGGGACGGAAGCACAGGAACACAGGGGAACTGGGAGGGCTGCTGTGCGACAGGGGGTGGACAGGCCCGGGAACCCACTCTCCACAAGGACCTCTCCTCCATCATGGGAGCCTACCACCACTCCCAGGAGACGATGGCAACGGTACTGGCCAAGTTTCAGGAGACCCAGCGCCTGCAGGAGAAACAGTATATGGGCTTCAGGGAGGAACTCAGAACCATCAATTCCACCCTGGGCACCATCGTAGGGGTGCTGAAGGAAGTACTCAATACCAGGAGGGACACTGTGGCACTACAAGGGGCCCCTGACACTAGCATGGATGATGAACTGCCCACCACCTCCGCCGGCGCTAGTGGACAGGAGGCACCGCCACAGGACCACCACACCAACACCCCACCCCCTGCAGAGGGAGAACCACCTCGCAAACGGTCCCTGAGATCCAGGACAAAGACAGAGAACGATGCCAAGACCCCCGCCAAGAAATTAGACCAGCCTGATTGTCATCCTACTGTCCCACTTTGTCACCCTGTCCATCCTTAAACTGCCCCAGCTCCACTTCCTATGCCCATATGGGCAATGCACCTGTGAGACTAATAGACTGGACTCTGCCAAGGAAATTCCTCCGCCATCACCCCTCACCATTTTACAACCCCCTCCAAAATTGAGCACTGAAATAAACACCCTTAAAGCACAAAACAATCTGTAGTCTATCTGTGATTTCGGAATACTGTATTAGCAACAACTGTGGCAAAAAGCATTTTCATTGGTAATGTCAACATACCTATGTCACACAGCTCTAGTCCATGAGGAATCAAAGCAGATGTCACACAGTGGGACCCACATCTGTGAAATCATAAGGGAAAGTGACAACTCAGTGACCATACACTGGGTGAAAACGACAGACAGTAGAGGGATAGTACCACCCTCCTAGTTCGCCCATGGGCCTCATTGTAGCGTTCCTCTGCCCTTGTCCTGGGATTCCTCACTGGGGTCAGTAGCCATGACAGGTTGGGGTAACCAGAGTCACCTGCAAATTGCGAGGGACAACTGTTAGACACACACTAACCTGGAGGGATATCCCCAGACCCAGACAACCATTCCCACTGAATAGCTTCCAGGTGCTCACCTAATAGCCACACACGGTGCCTCTGGAGTTGACCCATCACATAAGGGATGCTGCTATTCCGCAGGATGTAGGCGTCATGCACTGAGCCAGGGAACATGGCATTCACATGGGAGATGTACTGGTCTGCCAAACATACCATTGGTACATTCATGGAATGATAACTCTTCCGGTTTCTGTACACCTGTTCACTCCTGTGGGGGGGGTACCAAAGCCACATGTGTCCCATCAATGGCACCTATGATGTTGGGGATATGTCCCAGGGCATAGAAATCACCTTTCACTGTAGGCAAATCCTCCACCTGAGTGAAAACGATGTAGCTCTGCATGTGTTTCAGCAGAGCAGACAACACTCTGGACAACACTTTGGAGAACATAGGCTGGGACATCCCTGATGCTATGGCCACTGTTGTTTGAAATGACCAACTTGCAAGGAAATGGAGCTCTGACAGCACCTGCACTTGAGGGGGGATTCCTGTGAGATGGCGGATAGCTGACATCAGGTCTGGCTCCAACTGGGTACACAGTTCCTGGATTGTGGCACGGTCAAGCCTGTATGTGATGATCACATGTCTTTCCTCCATTGTCGACAGGTCCACCAACGGTCGGTACACCGGAGGATGCTGCCATCTCCTCACATGTCCCAGTGGACGGTGCCTATGAAGGACAACAGCGAGCACAGAGTCAAACAACTAAGAGGTACGTACCCACAGCTTACATAGAACACCATTCATAATCAAAAAGTGGCCTGTATGTGTGTTGAGTCTTGGCCTAGGTATGTTTGACGCAGTTGAAAATGAAGCCATGTGGGCCCCTGAAATGGCGGCTGCCTGACCTCTGAAGTGGGACAATGGGATGTGAGGTAAATGTGCTGGCGTTGTACACCGTCGCGGTAGGCGGTCGAAAACTGCGGCACAATGCTGCATTGGTTAACATTGGACCCTATGGGTCCCAAGAGGCAATGACGATGTATGCCGGCGGTGACGGTACACACCGCCACGGACGCGACCGCCATTTTCTATCTGTACAATCACTCGATACCTGATTTTCGACAGGAGAGGACCTACCCTGCAAGTGCTGCTGTGACCTCGGTCTGGAAGAGACAATGGCTCGAGTGTCTGGGGAAAGGGCCCCTGCCTTCACATCGGAGGAGTTGGAGAAACTCAGGGACGGGGTCCTCCCCCAGTACACGCTACTCTACGGTCCTCCAGACAAACAGGTAAGTACACTGGGAGCATGCTGTATGGGTTATGCCTGTGTGGAGAGGGGTGGATGTAAGAAGGAAGGGTGGAGAGTGCGGCGTGCATGAAACGACGGTGAGTGCATGTGCCACATGGCAAGGGTAGGGATGGGGGCCAATCACTTTGATGGTGCAGTTGGTAATAAGTTTCTCTTCCCCCTGTACAAATCATGTAGGTCAGCGCCCACCAGAAAAAATATATTTGGCGTGCCATCGCCAAGGACGTCCGGACCCTGGGGGTCTACCACAGATGGAGCACCCACTTCAGGAAAAGATGGGAGGACATTCGCCGCTGGAGCAAGAAGACGGCGGAGGCCCAACTGGGGATGGCCTCCCAACGTTGGAGGGGTGCCCGTCGCACCATGACCCCCTTGTAGGCCATTTCCCAGGAATTGAACAGTGGAGCCCAAGAGCACGGCATAGTGCAGGGGGCTTCTGTGTCTGTCGTGTCCGCCAACGGTAGCGGTAATGCATGCACTCAACATGTCTTTCTTCTGTCGCCCCCCCCCCTTTTTGTGGTCTCCCTGTTCTTGTGTGCATTAGCATCAGGTGGAGGAGGAGTGGCACCGGAGCACGAGGGTGCTGCATCCCACATGGCCATGGAGGGCCACACTACTGAATCGGACTTCACCAGTGGGACGGAGGGCTAGAGGAGCTCCACGGCGGGGACAGGAGCTGAAACCAGTGACACGGACTAGTCCTCTGATGGTAGCTCCCTTGTGGTGGCAGCAACATCTGTGCTCCCCGCATCTACACGTACAGCCGCCACCCCGACTTCCAGCACCGCCCTCCCAGCAGCCCCTCAGCCTTCGCCCCGTGCCCGCTCACCCGGGAGGGTGGGCATCACCTTCGCCCCAAGCACCTCAGTCCCTGCCCATGTCACACCTGCTGCCCTCAGTGAGGAGGCCATTGACCTCCTCAGGTCCCTCACTGTTGGGCAGTCTACCATTTTGAATGCCATCCAAGGTGTAGAAAGGCAGTTGCAACAAACCAATGCATTCTTGGAGGGCATTCATTCTGGTCAGGTGGCCCTTCAGCGAGCTTTTCAGACTCTGTCCTCAGCACTGATGGCATCCATTGTCCCTGTGTCTAGCCTCCCCCCTCCAACTTCCTCCACCCCGACCCAATCCCCTGTACCTCAGCCTATCCCAAGAACACCTGCAGACCAGCATGCACACACGTCAACACACAAGGGAAGCTCAGGCAAACATAAGCACCACACATCCCACAGGCACTCACGCAAGTATCACACACATGCAGACATAGCAACATCCACTGCCTCCACTGTGTCCCCCTCCTCCTCGTCTCCCTCCTCCCTCTCTGTCTCGTCTACACTCACACCTGCATGCACTACCTCTACAGCCACTACTACCATCACCAGCACACCCACCACCACACCCCGCTCACGTTCAGTCACCACCCCCACTACCATTCACATGTCCCCTGTGTCCTGTCCCAGTGTGTCTGTGACGCCACCTCCCAAGATACACAAACGCGGGCACACACCCACCCAACAGCCATCCTCCTCACAACAGCCTCCAGCGCATGCACCTTCACCCAAAGTCAGCAAACGAACACCTCCTACAACCACAACCTCTTCCTCCACTCCCAAACCCCCTCCAGCTACCCGTCCCAGTGTCTCCAAAAAACTTTTCCTTTCCAAACTTGACCTCTTTCCCACACCTCCCCCACCCCGTCCGCTCCTAGGTCCCGAACTAGCACCTCAGCCACAACATCTCCGGGACCAGTGGTGCCTGTAGTCACCGGAATCTGGAGTGCACTGGCCACCAGGCAGCCAGTGTGGCACAGAGCCACAGCACAGACAGTCCTGCACCTGTGAAGCATCAGAAAATGGCCAGTGCCCGGCGGGAGAGGGGGAAGACTCCAGCCACCAAAGCCGCTCCCAGGAGTACAGGTGGGAGTGTGGAGTCAGCTGTGATACCTTCCAAGGTGGAGAAGGGCCACAAGAAGGTCAGCAAGTCTGGGAAGAGCAGCACAGCAGAGAAGCCCGCCATCATCCTAGCTGCCCAGGAGGCCACCGCCAGCACAAGCACAGGAGGCCACCGCCAGCACCAGCCCAGCTGCCCAGGAGACCACTGCCAGCACCAGCCCAGCTGCCCAGGATGCCACCGCCAGCACAAGCCCAGCTGCCCAGGAGGCCACCGCCAGCACCAGCCCAGCTGCCCAGGAGGCCACCGCCAGCACAAGCCCTGCTGCCCAGGAGGCCACCACCAGCACAAGCCCTGCTGGGCCATGAAGGACCGCCAGCAAAAGCCCCGCTGGGCCATGAAGGACCGCCTGCAAAAGCCCCGCTGGGCCATGAAGGACTGCCAGCAAAAGCCCTGCTGGGCCATGAAGGACCGCCAGCACAAGCCCCGCTGGGCCATGAAGGTCCGCCAGCAGCTGAGTCACTGCAATGGAGCCACCGCCTCAAGCACCGCTGAACAGGGCACCCCCGTCTCAGGCACTGCTGAACAGGGCACCACCGTCTCAAGCACCGCTGAACAGGACACCGCCGGCTCAAGCACCGCTGAACAGGGCACCGCCGTCTCAAGCACCGCTGAACAGGGCATCGCTGTCTCAGGCACCACTGGCCCATGAGCACCAAGGGCACTGGCGCTACTGAGTCCGTCACGGGCAGAATGAAGCACTCTGGGCACAATGCCCCCTCCAGAACCAGTGGAGAGATCTATCCACTACCTCTGTCCTTTGCAGGATGAAGCACTCTGGGCACAATGCCCCCTCCAGAACCAGTGGAGAGATGCATCCACTACCTCTGTCCTTAGCAGGATGAAGCACTCTGGGCACAATGCCCCCTCCAGAACCAGTGGAGAGATGCATCCACTACCTCTGTCCTTAGCAGGATGAAGCACTCTGGGCACAAGGCCCCCTCCAGAACCAGTGGAGACTGTTATCCACTTGCGAGACTGTGGCTTTGCACTCCCCAGGATGGAACCGTGGGCAAGCCACCCACTGTATGGACTTGAGAGACTGTGGCTTTGCACTCCCCAGGATGGAACAGTGGGCAAGCCACCCACTGTATAGACTTGAGCGACTGTGGATTTGCACTCCCCAGGATTGAAAAGTGGGCAAACCACTCATTGTAGAGACTTAAGAGACTGCGGCTTTGCACTCCCCAGGATGGAACAGTGGGCAAGCCACCCACTGTATAGACTTGAGAGACTGTGGCTTTGCACTCCCCAGGATTGAACAGTGGGCAAGCCACCCGCTTTATAGACTTGAGAGACTGTGGCTTTGCACTCCCCAGGATTGAAAAGTGGGCAAACCACCCACTGTATAGACTTGAGAGACTGTGGCTTTGCACTCCCCAGGATGGAACAGTGGGCAAGCTACCCACTGTATAGACTTGAGAGACTGTGGCTTTGCACTCCCCAGGATTGTACAGTGGGCATGTGGCCCCCTCGTGGATTTGGTGTCATGCACTCAAGCGACTGAGGTGCCCCCCTTTCCCTCTCCCTGAGCTGCCTGTTTTGTTGCTCTCTGATGCCCCTGCAGTGTTCTCTCCATCATGGTAGGGGATCTTGTGTGGGCCTCGCCCATACCGTGTGGGCCCAGTGTTCCACGGACTTAATTGGAGCACTACCTGGACTACTATGCTTGGTATATATTTTGTACATGGTGTATATATATATATTTTTGCCTACTTGATTTTAATAGATTACAATGGTTACACTCATTTTCTATTGTCTTTGCATTCTTCTGGGGGGATTGGGGGGTGTAACTGTGATGTATCAATATGCATTAGTGTGTGTGTTGTAGTGGGTGAGGGTGGGGGTGTTGCGTGTTGCGTGTGTCCCTGTTTTTTCCCTCCTCCCTCCCCTGTGTCATAGGTGCAGTACTCACCGTGGTCTTCTCCGCCGGCGTTCGTGCTCCTGGTAGAGGAGCAGGAAGACTATCGCAGGGAGAATTTGGAGTTCTGGGTCCATGGTGTCCTCGTTCCTCGTGGGGTGTGTAGAGGTGAGCGTTTTCCCTTCAGAATTTCTGTTTCCGCCGTGTTTTTATCCACGGTGAATCCGCCCCAGAAAAGGGGGCGGATTGGTGGGTTGTAATAGTGTGGGCGGTACATTGTCCTCCGCCTGTCTGTTGGCGGTGACCGCCACGCTGTTTGTCTGTACCGCCGTGGCGGTCGGAGTGTTAAAGTGGCTGTCTTTGTTGTCGGTTTCCGCCACGGTCGTAATTGCAAATTTTTTACCGCCACTTTAACACCGTCCGCCAGGGTTGTAATGACCACCTTTATGTCCTGTAGTAGACTATCGAAAATGTATGTTTCTGTTTTTTTTACATGAGGGCACACACACTTTACAGTAGTGCACTTAATAAATTACTATTTTACAGACTGTTTTCTACACTGCATTGAGCAGGACATGGCGATTACCTTTCCAGGTCAGTGATGGCATAGTCCTGTTGTTCATCAGCACAAATAGGGTATGCTGAATGACTGGAGAGGCAAAACCACAAATACTGTAATTAGTGGTGCCACAAAACTTGAGGGACCCCCCCTACGAAGTACATGGAGGAGCCCCTCTCCCCGGCCCACTACCTACCACATTTGCTGAGGGGACCCCCTGGAGTTTGGTTGCACTCCCCACCCTGGGGGCTACGGGGGCTTATCTTACGCCACTGACTGTAGTTCACATACTCCTGCATTCAAAGACCAGACACAAGGTGCGATACTCAGAGAAGAACTATTCGTTTACACCTGGTTTCCTTCTCAGCTTTTGTGCAGTTCAGAGGCACTCATACCACCACAACAGTTTGTGTCTATTGTTTCACTGGAGTAAAGCTTAAATAATAATAACAGTATTAGGAGCCATCGTTAGAATTCAAATTTGTACTGGGTGATGAGAATGAGTCTAGACTGGATTAAGCTTTGCATGCCTTTTTATGTCTAGCGTTAAGATGACTTAGCTCGCTTGACAGCCATTTGTTTTTGTAGAAATACATACACATATAGAGAATCTCATTCAACATTCTTTAGCCATTGGTCTGCTTACATATAACTCAAATAATGGTGTCTCTCACCACAACACAAAGTATAGGTGAATGGTTCAGCACACTTGAGCCACTGGATGCTTTCAATTTGAGTGATCAAATGTTGCCCATGCACATATATCCATGCACCTAAAAAATGTTCCCCAAGAATAGAACATTTTAGACATTTGTTCTTCCCAGTGACTGCTAGTCCCTGTGTGTAGCAGGGTGTCATCAACTATTTCTATAACACGCAAAGCATTTATTTTAAGTTTCAATCTTGACTCATCACTATCAACCAGCTTTAAAATAATTATTTCTCATTGAGCAAAATGAGTACAAGGTATTAGAGAAGCAAGAGTATATTTACAAATTTCTAGGTGGAAGCCACCTAGCCCAGCTTTCTGATTGACATTCCAAGCAATTGTATATGGCTTGAGAGGAACTTCTAGTAAAGACTTGAAAAACTGCAGGCGTTTCAGATCTCTTGCCCTATTTCCAATACACTGTTGCTGCAATTACATGTACTCATTGAGCGCCACAAACCCAATATGTTAGAGTAATTGTGGGTGTAAAAGGCTGGCTCTCTGTGTAGTGTGCACAACCAGGCACACTGTGCAGAGAATCCAGGCAACCACATGTTGGTATACAGAGGTAAAGACTAGACCACCTAATGCTCTAATTTGTGTGGTAGCTAGGCCAATCTTGGAGAAGTGCAAAGATTTTGTTGTACTCACAGTATCAATAAAAAAAGACACCCACTCAGAGAAATAACTTGAGGCCAACTTACAAAGATACTTCCGATCTTTATAAATTTTTTAGGGCCAAGATCATCAAAATCGGGTAAGTACTTTTTTAAGTTATTATTTTTCACAGTTTAGAAAATGTCTGGTTTCTGTGCGTAATTGCGCACCTTGGGAATCTATGGGAGAAAACTTAAAAAATACATATAAAATCAGGCAATGTGTTTACCAATGTCTCCTTTTGCTTTTGGGTCAAGGTCATCAAGAAGTCCTGTGGGCCAGCCAAAGGAGTTCAGGTGGTTCCCAGTTTTGCCAGGAAGAGCTGTTGAAAAGTCCTTGGAGTTGGTGCAGGATGCCTGTGGGGGACCACTTGGAAAAGCAATGCAGAGGTGGACTTCAAGGTGAGTCTTGTGGGTCCCTTTGAAGTGTAGAGGTTGCAAGGGGTGGGGGCCCTTAGAGCACAACTGGTTATCCGGTGCTGGGCCCCAGGAGGCCGGGTGCAGAGCAGATAGATGAGCCAAGAACTGTTTGCAAAGGTGCCCTTGAAGCACGAGACTGGTCACTTTGAGGGTCGCTTGCAGGTCAGCAGAGCCAATCTGGTGGGATTCTGGTTATTTCTGAATTTCCTTGACTCGGACTTCCTCTTGGTCCTTTTGGAGTCTTGAGTGGACTTTCCTTCTGGGTGTCTGGTGGTGAGTGACCATTACCCTAGGCTATTGCAGGGTTCGTCCACTGGACCCAGTGCCACCGAACTTGGCACACTTGCAGGATTTGTCCTTCAGGTACATTGGGTAAAATTTGGTTCAACTGCAGTGTCTTGTTTCTTAGTCAGCAGCCCATCAGTGAACTGGACTTCACTGGTCTTTGTTGCAAAAGGGTAAAGCCTTCACTCTGGAGGAAGATCTTCAGAAAATTTCAGAAGAGTTAAGGTCCTATGGGGATTTTTGGAGTCTGTCCAATGTTTGAGCAACCTTTCAGCAGCGATTGTCAAGTTCTGGGTGCAGCAGGCAGAGTTTGGTGCCTTTTTCTTTGTACAGTAGGAATGCAGTTCTCATGCCTTGGGCCTTCTTTGTTGCTGCCCTTCTTGTGTCATTGCAATCTGATACTGCATTTAGAGGGAGTTAAGGGGTGTACCTAGTAGTGACCAATGGATCATCTACCTTAGGGTGGGCCACTTCTGTGGGCAGAGGTCACTTCCCTATCCCTGCTAGACTATTCCCCTACCATGCAAGATGGAGGCAAATTAAAAGGAGAGGTAACTTATGTGCAACACCATAGGGGTGGGGCAAGCTCGGGGTGGCCACACCACCTGTCCTTTGTGCATTTTCCCGCTGTTGCTCCCACCAAAAGTGGGGATTTGCAACAGTGGCATTCATCAGCTGCTAGCAGCAGGGCTGGGGACTGAGTTTCAAGGTTGGTAAGCCCTTAGAAGCTAATAGGCAGGGCTGTGCACATTCCTAGGGGAGGAGGTGTAGGTTTATAGATTATTAGTGTAGATGGGGGTGGGATTTTTCTTCTAATGTGTTTATTTGTGGGTGATTGGGTGGGGGTCAAATTGGGATATCTATGTGTTTTAAAAAATAAAAAATATTTACAAAAATTAAAAAATACAAACAAATATATGTTTGTTTAGGATTAGTTAGTAAATGTATAGTATTAGTAATTGTAGTCCTGCATGTGTCTTGTTACTTAAAGTGGGTGAGGGGCAATGTTTAGAGTGTGGTGTTCAATGTGTAAGTTACATTTAGTAACTGCTTCAAACTGGCGGCATGGAGTGAAAAAGATGGAGCACCATGCTGGGGGAAAATTGCCAGCCCAGTCTTCTACCTTCATAACAACACAGGGATGTGCCAAATTAAATCCAATAGGGTGCACCCCTGTATTGTCACCCATGCCTGGGCACATATTGCTTACGAAATGTCAATTCAGGAACCCTTGCCCCATGGTGCATAGATGGCTGCATTGAGGGGGAGATTGATTTTGTGCCGGAAGGGACACCTTCTAACACAATTAAGCAACCAACAAAGAGTCTATACAATTTAGATGCGTGCTGCCTAATGCTTCAGCCATTGAAAGATCCAAAACAGAGGATACATAAGAGTATTCATCCTTATTGCACATTGCTAAGGCCCCCCCTTGGGGTGTGTGAAATAGTGAATCGCATTTGGAGATAGTTTTTGTGCAGGAGGTTGTCCCTCCTGCACAGCAACTATCCTCCCTCTCAACGCAGCCACCCATGCACCATGGCACAAGTGTGGCTGGATTGGGGCTCGGCTGCAAATTTAACAACAACGCAGGGGCAACACAGGGGTGCACTGTCTATGATTAAATATGGTGCATCCCCACATTTTGAAAATAACTGAGTGCAGTGCTGCCTATTTTCCCACATCATCACACTCCATAATTTTTTGCTACATATGGGCCTAAATGCGGCTTGACATTACCTTGTTTACACAGTGCTGGCCATAGCACACCACAAGCCTCCCAAGATGTGACCCTCTGGTGGTGCTTGGGGCTCTTAAAAATGGGCTATTATATCACCATCCAGCCTACTATGATATCTGATCATTGGACAGTGTAAAACATCTGGCATTGCATTCCACACACATGACTGACTCACACCAAACCCTGGATTACTTCACTGGACACACATTCTTACACTTACTGGATTCATCTGGGTCTTCAAACTGCGCCACTTCACCATTTATGTAGGGAGCTGGTCCATCTGTAAGACATGAATGGTAAACAATGCCTAGTGTAAATTCAAAGTCATTGCAAGTGGACAACAAAGTTCAGTGTAAACTAGTTAAGCAGAGTGAGCTAGTCATCCTAGTGGAAGATCAGAGCAACAGACAAACCACTACGATCACTCAGTAACACATACACTCAGATGAGGTAGAGCCACACATCTAAACACTGGGCCAGGGACTCCAGTGGTGCTACACCCTGCAACATTTATATATGGCATTTTCATGCAGTTGTCTGTGAGCAAGACAACTCCATTACCATGTGGAACTGTTTGATCATGTATTTTCCATCTGAGGGCCATGCTATGGTTGTTGCAGTGGCAGGACCAGTTGCACACCCATAGCATTTTTGTCTGCAACAGATGTAGTAAACATTTACGTCATCATCAGAGTTCACAGACATGCTACTACCCTGGGATTGTGTGGGTATTGCAAGGTGTTGAGGAGTGGCATTATACACCCTGCAACAAACAAAGTTAAATGTGTGTGCCATCACAAGGCAGACAGGCTTAATGAACTGCTGTGGCTGTGGACTCATGTGCAGTTGGTTTACCTACCCACTCATTGACTGAATTGAAACATGTATGTATCGCAAATAGTGGGTGGCCTGCGATTGTTGCCATTGTTTACCACTGTTAATCCAGTGAGGGATAAGTACATGGGCATAGATATAGCGCTCATCACAGACACACTTGATCTGAATGATGTGGCAGAGATGGAGCTGATGCAGTGCAGCCCCATACTGTCAGTTAGGAGCTGTAGGCCAGTTGAACAGACTCTGCACATGTGTGTGGTATGAGGGCGATAAACGCTGTCTGTGATAGATCATGAACTGGAAGATGAAACTGCCAGTAGTCTATTTCCAATTCATGTTCAAGCTCCCTTATATGGCCTTGCCTAATGACACAAAGGGGCCAATAGGACGACAGTGATGTAGCACCTGGGACTTGGTTAATGAAAAGTGAGCACTGCCTTTGCGTCATTTTCAGATGCAAAAGCAACGCAAACTTATAAATCATAAGTGTAATTTGTAATTTTGTGCTACTTATGCATCAAACAATGATGCGAGGGTGGACCTAACTTTTTATAAATCCGGTCCCTAGTGCTGCCCCACATGAAATGTCCCTCTAAACTCACTCCTGACAACACCATGTGTGGGCTGTCTTTACAAAATGGTGCACCATGGTATTAGGGGACGTTGTGGTGCAAATACCTGACACTACCCTGGCGCTTTGCAAGATTTACATCTCAAGTACTTACGCTAGTCCTGCAAGACACCCAGAGGTGCATTGTAATTGAAGTGTGGCTCTTTTGAATGTCTGCAATGATAATGCATTAAAATTTTAGGGACTAATGTGGCAAAGTTATCTCATTGAATCAATTGCACCATATCCATTGCCCCCTTAGGGCGGGAAAAAAACCCTTGTAAACATAATGCCTGGGGCAGGGCTCATGTGTGTGAAATGTTGTCAAAGTTGTGCTATGAATGCATTGTGCCACTTTGTTGACACAATCCTGGGAAAAATGGTAGGGTGGCGGTGCCTTAGCGTTTCATACACAATGCCGGTGCACAGATGGCACTATGGGCTCTTAAATTTATGCCTTCATGATGGTTGTGCAGTACTCATCAAACACTTGACCTACATTGGTTTCATTGTTGGACATGTGAACTCTGGGCCTTAACTGGTGCAGAGACTCCTCATACCGGTTGCATACGCCCTGTTCACAAGCATTGCATGCAGCACTTCAACTTATCTACTACTGTCATTCAAAAGCAATAAACAGTAAATAGTATGCAACAGGGAGACTTTTCAACAGCTCCGCCAGTCTCAGTCCCTAAGTGATCCAGCAGATTCTGCTCCCTAGCCACCAGATCTGCATAGGGATGCTTGATCTGGTGGTCATTCAGGTCAGTGTTGTAGATGCACCACAGGTGGTGGAGCACCTTGCCCCACCGCAGCCACCTGTGCTCTGTCCCATAGCTGAGGATCACTCGGCCACACATTTGCAGCATCATTGACAGGTAGTGGGCGATGAGCCATATAAATTCCCCCAGCTCATCTGCAGACATCCTGCTCATCCTCCCTTTGCCTGACTTGGCCACTGGTGAATGGAGTTCACCAAAGAAAAAAATAGAAAAATCTAAGGAAACTTAAAGCCACTAACTTAATCCAACTACCCCAACTACTTAACTACCCCAGATACACACCCCACAATACAACAAAACTGTACAATCACTACACAAAACTACAACTTATTTGACTAAATCCACACAAAAACACAGGACACAGCACAATAGACACTAAAAAATTACAAACACACTCAACAACTGACCTCCAGCTCCAATACACAACCACACACAGTCACAAAGGAAAAGACTGTAAAAAGAAAGTGAAACTACAACCACTCTACCATGCTTGTAGACAGGATTTCCTGTTACATCACTTCATGGGCATGTGCGTCACGTTTTTCAGTTATGCGTTTTTTTATTTGCTGCATTGAGGTTATGCGTTGTTTTCATAGATGCATGACACAGGTGTGTCGTTTATATTGACGCATGATGGAAATACAGCAGTATCATCTGATCCAGGCGTCAAAAAGCCTGTGGAAGTCCTAGGGCTAGGCGTCATTCTGGTGGTAAGACTTGCATTGTTCATGCGTATGCTTGAAAAATGCAATGACGGTTATGTGTTGATTTCACACAAGGGTGCATTAAAAGGAGTGTAAACGTTGAATTCCCACTAGGGGCCCATGTGTCATTTTCTTCCCATTGGTGGATGTTTTTTGATGCATTTGTGTCATGTTGTTTGCCTTATTTCTTGTTTGCATGCTTTTTTTTTGCATTGTCCTTTAGTGCACCCTGATTCACCAAACATGTGAGATGGGCTGTGCTGCAATGTGGTATATGGGGTATGGCTACATGTGGAAGTCCATGCAGCAATGTGGTATGGGCGAGATTGGTCGGTTCCACCAATATATGTGTTTCAGAGTCAACTGCATGCAATCACTCTCACTTTGTGCATATATGCATGTGTACCTACAGTGTGTTCAAATATATTTTAGCACATGTGTGCTCTATGTGTAGATATATGTTGTTATCTGAATGTGTGGGTGTACTACATAGTAAACTCTGTGACAATAGTGTTTAGGCATGCCCATAACTGATGATATGTGATGGCCTGACTCCAACACATGCTCAAGCATGTGTCACCCATTACAATTTGGACTCAGAGTATGCAGTGCACTTGGACTACTCTAACATCACATTTCCATTGAGAAGTTACATGGCATTGTGTGTTGACTCTGTGGTTTGTAGTTGGATGTTCCATCTTGTTGCTCAGGTACACATGTGCCATTTGGTTACCCATGCATCTCAGTTGCTGGTGATGTCATGTACACCTGTGTTGGTGAAATATGTTATATGCCACGTGCGTGTAGAAACAAGTGTAACACATTACAAGATTGGTGTCTGAAGGGGATGTTCAAGGTCACATTACAATCTTACACCATGGGCAGATTGTGGTATTTAACTATTGCATAAGCAGTCACATCACTGGCACCTATATATTTTGTATGTGAGAACACATGTGAAGATAATTTATAAATGTTACAGGTATTTTGCTACCTATGCCATTACTGTACTGCTAGGTTGTTTTTGGTCCTGAATCCTCACACATTACTATGCCAGGGCCATTATCGTGGTAAGTGTGCTGAGATATGTTGTATATGTGTGCCAGCCTCCAAATAGACACTCAGAATTGTCTAGTTCATGTTTGTCATTGCTGTCACATGCTCTGCTGTACTACGGGGTACCAGTGTTGCAGTGTGGCATAGATTGCAGGCCTACTCTCCATCATCACTGTGTGGGTATGTATGGCAACAGAAACACATGTTTGATTGATAAGCTGCAGGTTTCTGGCTCTCCACTTTGTTCTTGCACCTGTGCAGATACATCAGGCACCTGACTATGTCATATGTTGACGTAGTAAGGACAGTGGTCTGTGGCTTAATAAAGCTAGGATCTCAACCATTAGTGACTGGAACTCAGCAGGCTATGCAGACTCCCCAGTGGTTCTACACATGCACAAATGTGTTCATACAGACCAGGATGTGATGCTTTGCTAGGCGGCACTTGATGTTAGGCCTTCCCCTCTCAGGTACAGTGCTGGGATAATTGCACATGTAGGACATGTCTCATTCATAGAACTCATTATCTGTTTCCATGGGCAGCATGTGTAGGGGTTGTGTAAGTGTAGTGACCTCAACAATCACTTGGCATGGTACATGTGGTGTTGTACGTGAGAGGTTCATGTGATGGTGCCAGGTTAAGGCCAAATACCATGTTATGATAGTGCCAAAGATGTCTGGGTCTTGTACATACCTGGCCACCCTCAATATACATACGTGAAGGATAGACCTGCAGGCATTGATGTGTTGCACTGTCTGTTTTGAACTATGTCTGTTCATTTCCCTATTTTTTCAGACATTACCGTTAAGATATATATTGTGTCCTCCATTACTACTTTGTACGCATCTTTTACAACAACATTGTGTGGTGATTTAGGGGTAAAATCCAACATATGGCTTGGGTAATGTTGGGATCTTGCCTCCTCCTACTACCGGTAACTTGTTAGTTCCTGTACCATTGGTGGTATTTGTGAGATGTAATAAGTGCCACGCACACATATCACAATTTATGGCACAGCACTTGTTTAGTCTCCAGGTGGCATGGTGTGTTCTATTTGGAATTATCAGTGGGTATCTCTGAGCTGTCCATCCACACCCTCCATGGAACATGGTCATGCAATTCTTCCAGCATCCCACAATCTAGCTGACTCTTACCATGACCGAATGATGTAACGGTTAGAAATCATCTCAGTGCTGTATTAATCTTTTGGAACAATCTACCTACATGGCTAGGTGTATTCCGACTCAATGTGATGTAGGAAATCTGATTGTAATGGCCATAGCAACAGATAGTAGCGCACCCACTCCAGATTGTGCTTTTGGAGTCCAAAACATGTATGGGATACATTTTTATAGTTAGTACCATGCATTTGTTCTGTATTGTGAGTGAGATTGAGTGTTGTGTTTTGGCATGTGATTTGTGATGTTGTAATACAGAGCATACTATTTAAATCTGCATACACAAGTCAGGCATTGTTGATGATGGGCTAACTGTTGCTACCGAGTTAATACAACCTCACATCTGTCTCCGTATTTAGATGTGTATTTTCTGGAGACATGTGAAGACAGCATATTTGTCTGATAAGTGGACATCTTTGGTACATAGTGAGTGTAACACACCCTGTCTGCATTCCACCCAGACTATGCTTTAATCACACATTTTGGAATTAACTCATTGCTCTTGCCAATAGTTGTTGTATTTGTATAGTGGACCTGCATCCCTAGCTGCATAAATTATCATCCAAACCAATGTGCATTCCACAGACATGTTTGTGCAATAAGTGAGGTCAAGTTTACCCTGTGTCAAGGTTGTTCCCCATGGCAGTGGCAGAACAGTATCCCATGGATAGACTGTGCAGGCTCGACTTCTTCCATTAGTTACTATCCCTGGGCAAATTATGATGACCATAGTTGCTGATGAAGTCTCCCCCTTGTCACACATGTACCATGCAGCCATTGCAACTATCACACTGAGCTGTGACATTGTTCATTTCCAACATTACTTAAGTTCAATTTTTTGACATCCCCTACCTTATGTGTGGGCCCCTTGAATACATCCTATTAAGCCATGATGTAGTTGGGTGTGATGGGCTATTAAATTGCAAGTTGGCAAAGTGAATGTACTAAATATGTAGTGGTCCATGGATTGGGTCCTTCAGTTGTCACATACCAGTAATGAGGCTGTAAGTGATATGTTCGGCCAGAGACTTGCACAGAATGATTTAAGTGGGGCTGTCCCTATGTGTGAATTTCTTTACATGACCATGGTGTATGCCATTGACATTGGTGTCCTATTCTTTGTTTGGTGTAATGTGTGTGTGACGTGTATTTAGTAGCCAACCTGTGGGCACTTGTAGTGGTTTGTGGACATCTTCTATTACCAAAGGGTACATTGCTCCACCTGTCCATCACGTGGTATGCCTGTCAAGTTGTGGGTGTGTTGCGTACATGTGGGTGTATGTGTTTGTGCTGTGCACTGATTGTGCTGTACTACATCATGGTGCATATGTATTATTACCTGCACATCTGTGCTACCCTGGCCCTGTGTTTTTAGAGTGGTGTATGTCTTGTGTGTCCTACATGGTTGGTGTGTTGTGTGTATATTGCTAGGTTTGTTGACTTATCCACAAGTAGGCCATTGCCATATTGGCCATCCTGGAAGTGTTCATTGATCCTGAATATGTAGGCATCATGGATACTACCAGGATACTTGGCTACAGTTAGAAATGGAGTCTTTGGTTGGCAGTCAGGTTACCCCCTGTCCAAACAAGGACCCTCACTTTAGTCAGGGTAAATGACAACCTCAGTTAACCCCTGATAACCCTCTTGGTAGCTTGGCACGAGCAGGCAAGCTTAACTACAGATACAATATGTAAAGTATTTGTACCAACACACACAGTAACTCAGTGAAAACACAACAAAATGACACCACACAGGTTTAGAAAAATAGGTAATATTTAAACAAGACCAAACCGACAAAAATCCAACGTGCACAAGTCAAGTTATGAAATTTCAAAGAATAAGAGTCCTAAATCCTTTAGAAAAAAGTGAGACTGTTAGCGTGCAAAAGGACCTGGGTAGTGTGAAAATAACACCGCACGGGTGAGTGTGCGTCAGAACAGACCAACGATGCGTCAATTTCTCACTCGAAAGAGAGACCGTGTGTCATTCACCTCCGATAGGGTCGGCGTGCATCATTTCTCCTTCAGGCAGGCTTTGTGTTGTATTTCTGCACCCAGCGATTTTGTATTGAAAATCCACCCTGTATCACAAAACCGCACTGCGTGGGGTTTGCATCTTTATCAGCCTCCATTAGCAGGTGTTGCATGTCGTTTGACCAGTCGCTTTGCGGCGACCTTCCAGCCGCGATGCAGGTGGAGCGTTGATTTCAGCTGCAAAGCCGGTGGCGCGTCATGTATCAGCCACGTCACGGAAAGTGCGTCAAAAAGTTCCCCGAGGTCTGTGAGTGGATTTTCAGTCTTGGTCTGCCAGCTTCACCTTCAAGGGCCCAGGAACTGGATAGGGCACCACTTGGCAGGGCAAGAGTCCAGGTGCTGGCAGGGGAATTCTTTGATGACCCTGTGAATTCAGCAACAGGAGGCAAGCTCAGCTAAATCCCTTGGAAACTCTTCACAAGCAGGAATGCACAACAAAGTCCAGTCTTTGTCCCCTTCCACAGGTAGAAGCAGCAACTGCAGGATAGCTTTACAAAGCACAGTCACAGGCAGGGTAGCACTTCTCCTCAGCTCTTCAGCTCTTCTCATTGGTAAAGGTTCTTCCTGATTCCAAAAGTGATCTAATTTTCAGGGGTTTGGGTGGTCTTCTTACACCCCTTTCTGCCTTTGAAGAAGGCCTACTTCAAAGGAATGTCTCTCTTGTTTGTGAGATCCTGCCTTGCCCAGGCCAGGCCCCAGACACACACCAGGGGGCTGGAGACTGCATTGTGTGAAGGCAGGCACAGCCCTTTCAGGTGTAAGAGACCACTCCTCCCCTCCCTCCTAGCACAGATGGCTGATCAGGATATGCAGGCTACACCCCAGCTCCCTTTGTGTCACTGTCTAGAGAGAGGTGCACAGAATGGTTTAAGCAAGAAAATGCCAACTTTCTAAAAGTGGCATTTCCAAACACACAATCTCAAAACCAGCTTCACTAAGATATGTATTTTCAAATTGTGAGTTCAGAGACCCTAAACTCCACATGTCTATCTGCTCCCAAAGGGAATCTCCACTTTAATCATATTTAAAGGCAGCCCCCATGTTAACCTATTTGAGAGATAGGCCTTGCAACAGTGAAAAACGAATTTGGCAGTATTTCACTGTCAAGACATGTAAAACCCATAAGTACATGTCCCACCTTAAACATACAGTGCACCCTGCCCAGGGGGCTACCAAGGGCCTACCTTAGGGGTGCCTTACATGTAAGAAAAGGGAAGGTTTAGGCCTGACAGGTGGGTACACTTGCCAAGTTCAATTGGCAGTTTAAAACTGCCCACACAGACACTGGAGTGGGAGGTCTGAACCATGTATACAGGGCTACTAATGTGGGTGGCACAAACAATGCTGCAGGCCCAATAGTAGCATTTGATTTACAGGCCCTGGGCACCTCTAGTGCACTGTACTAGGGACTTACCATTAAATCAAATATGCCAATCATGGAAATCCAATTGCACACACATTTTACAGAGGAGCACTTGCACTTTAGCACAGGATAGCAGTGGTAAAGTGCCCAGAGTAACAAAAACAGCGAAAACAGAGTCCAGCACACATCAACAACCTAGGAAACAGAGGCAAAAAGTTAGGAGAGACCATGGCAAGGATGCTAAGTCTAACAGCTACAATGTTCGTAAATAGCCCACGGTTGTCCACTATGGCCTGCACATTTATGGAATGCGCATGTTTCCCGTTCCGGTATAAGTGTTCTGTTGCTGCAGGTGGGACAAGTCGGACATTGGTGCAGTCGATTGCACACAGCACATGCGGAAACCCAGCTATTAGGTAAAAGCCTTGTTTGATCTCCTTCTGCATTTGATGGATATTGGGGAAGCAGATGTGTGGGGTGTCAGCGAGATGATTGCATCTAATACCTTTGGCAGGAAGACCGAGAAACACTGCTATGACACACCAGCAACCAGTGCACCCGTTATCTGGAATGAGCAACATGCCAGCATATGCAGGACATCTAGCGGCTTTGTGACGGGTGGTATGTTATGTGGTTTCTGTAGCCTGGCTGTGATCTCTGGCTCAATGTGGTGCAGCAGGCATAATATGGCTTGCCGGTTGAGACAGTAAGTCCTGATGAGGTCTTGTTTCCTGAGGCAAAGGAGGGTTGTCCTGTTCCGGAATATCCTCTCCTGCCTTCTGCGTCGCTTTTGTGGGTGTCGTGGTGGTGCTTGTGGTTGCTGCGGTGGGGGTGGATGGTGCTGCTGTGGTTGCTGTCCTCAGCGTCGTGTCCCAAGCTGAAGCAGTAACACTTCCATCTTGTCCTGTGGGTTACCAATGTTGCTTCTGTGAGTTTTCCTTAAGTAGTGGTGTGTGGGCCTTATTTTAACACCTGGTCTGACCCAGGCATTAAAATTTGACACTCATCTGGGTTTACGTAATTTTTTTGCTCCGCTTCTTAGTTGTGCATTGTTTTTGCGTCAGGAGTTAAATATAGCACTAGGGGGTTTGCGTAATTTTTTGGACGGGAACGCCTACCTTGCATATTATTGTCGCAAAAGGATGCAAGGTGTTTTGGGGCATCCCAAAAATGATGCTAACTCCAATATTTTGGTGCTAAATGGGTCTAGCGCCAAAATATAAATATGGAGCACAGTTTGCTCCAAATTTGTGGCAAATAAAATGGTGCAAAAACGGCGCAAACAGAGTATAAATATGCCCCTTGGTGTAACAGATTCTTGTGATTTAGGCAGTCTCTATTCTTCCAGGATTTTGTTAAAAACACAATTACCTTTTATTCAGATAGCAATACATGGTTATGATTAGGAATAGAGAAAGCAAGCATCTTTCTGTGTACAGTAGAAAGAGAAGAAGCAAGATGGGTATTTCTAAAGAGAAGGAATGAGATCAGCAATTCCTAGATGTATGAGACTTTGGATAACTGCTTTCTGCTGATAAGGAAGCCCTATCATGACACCTGCAGAAGCAATACATATCTGCTCATTCCCACCCAATCACTATATCTGGGACGGGCTTGTGCATTCAAGCTTGCATTCACCCATACAGTTTCACATGCAGATCCCACAGCTCATTTTCATGGGCTCATCCATACTAACAAAACCTCAGCCTCTCACAGTTTCCCAGCATAGATTATGCACGCAGCCACGCGCAAATACATCTATAACTGCGGATTAGGTCCAACCCCCTTCTGAGCTGATCCAGAATATTTTATTTACCACTGTCTTGACTTTTTATCATACTAAAATCTTTCACTTCCTTATGCTTGTCAGTGTATTCCTTTCTGTTTGAGGTCATCGTTGTGTTGTAGATGGAATACTGATTTTAGATTTTTAGAATGCTGGTCACTGGAATAATAATATTTAAGAACATATATATACATTTTTAAGCTAAGGGTCACGCAATCTTCACTTTTCAGTTGTTACAGTACTTTTTGTGAAATAGGGTGTCATGGTGCCAACTCAGTTAGGAAGATGAAGGTATCCCAGTGAGTGAAACCACAAGTGCTTTCTTAAATCCTGCATAAAAGGGATTCATCCTTTCTCTTAAAACATCACCTCTATGCAAACCACACTGTCACCCGGCTTATTATGTTTTGAAAAATCATGACTTGTAATACGACTTCATACCAGAAACTATTTTAACACACTATGATTTTCCTTATTCCATTGACACTCGAATGATTGAGTCAGCACCGTTGGCACAATGACTACCTGCAAAAGAGTTACACGCTTGAGCTCAATACATGGATTTACTTTTAGGGCCCTGATTATCTAGTCCTTCCTATTGGTTCTCTAAATGCAACTCTCTAAAGGAAAGTGTGAGGCCACTGGACATCTAAGTGCAGAGCCCAATACTGTGACTGTTGTTGCAGAGTTGATGACCAGTAGCTCAAGGGACAGTACAGGGAGACGTTTGGTCCCATCAGTAAATCTGTACTCCCAGACAGGTTTTGTGCACTACCTGTCCCTGCCCCACTACCTGCCCACTTCCCCCATTGCAAACATCTCTACTTGAAAAAATTGATGCCCACCACTACTGAACACAGATATAGTAATGCCCCTCTTGTTGCATCTGACATTGTTCTGGCTGAAGTCACAACAAGGAGACATTAATGTACTGTAAATAATATCAGCACATTGGTAAGTACAATCCATCTAGAACTCTAATTCTCCCTTCTCTCAGAGCACTCCACGTCATCAACAACTCTTTAACTACAGGAATTTTGAAAAAGGCATACATGCGACCGTTATTAAAGAAAACAAACCTAGAACCGCAAGACCCCAACAACTACAGACCTATCACAAATGGACCTTTCCTGGGAAAACTGATAGAAAGAGCAGCATTCGCCCAGATGTCACAATTCATTGAAGACAATTCTATACTTTCAGACTTCCAAACTGGGTTCCGCCCAAGAAGAGGCACTGAATCGGCACCCATAGCAATATGGGATGATCTTAAGAACACAGTCGACCGCAATGGAGTTGCTGCACTACTTCTCTTGGACCTCTCGGCTGACCATGACACCCTAATTCAAAGACTCCACGAAGCCGGCATACAAGGGACTGCTCTTGACTGGATTACTTCCTATCTTCAAAAAAGATCTAATATCATCTACTCGCCCCCCCTTCTCGTCCAAACCCTACCTCACAAAAGCAGGGGTCCCCCAAGGATCAATCATCTCACCTTTGCTTTTCACAATCTACATGATATCATTACCAGAACTGATCAATGATTTCCATCTCACATGCTACAACTATGCAGATGACACACAAATACTACTTAAATTAGAATACCCCAAAAACATTGAAAACTCAGAAATCTTCAGTTGCCTCAGAGCCGTTGATCAGTGGATGACCTGGAGCCATCTCAAACGAAATACCTCCAAAACAGAAATACTCATATGTGGTGACTGGGAAAGCTATGACCCTCTGTGCGTCTGGCCTGACGATCTCGGACCACCTCCTCAATTATCCAAGGAAGTCAAAAACTTTGGACTCACCATGGATTCCAAGTTAACTATGAATGCCCAAGTGGACAAATTAGCACAAACAAGCTTCATCACCTTGAAGATTCTACGATGCATCTTCCCCCACCTCAGATTTCCACACAAGGTGCAAGCTACTATCTTGCTTGCACTATCCAAACTGGATTATGCCAAGGGCCTCTACCATGGATCATCTCTATCTATTATGAAAAAACTACAATGTATTCAGACCTCCGCAGCCAGGCTACTATTACATGTAAAGCCGCAAGCCCACATCTCCCCTGCCTTGAGAGCACTACACTGGTTACTTGTTGCCAGAAGATGCACTTTCAAGCTGCTTTGTATCACCCACAAAGCTATACATGGAACAGGACCGCTTTTTATCAGAAACAAAATAACCAAATACATCCAACAAAGAAACCTCCACTCAAGATTGGCATCCCACCATACAAGAAAAAGACCATAGGTGGTATTTCCTTCTCCGTTCAAGCAGCCAAACTATGGAATTCATTACCCCCAACTATAAGAGCCACAGATAACTTTCTTGTCTTCAGAAAACTACTCAAGAGTTGGCTCTTTCGATCATAACCACCATATTCAAACAACTATGGACTGCATATGCCTATGTTGATAAATATTTTTTCTGATTATGTGTCTATTTCTAGTTATGTATAGTTTTTAGAAAATATGTATCACTACTATGTCATAACAATAAAATACACACACACTCTCTAAACCTGTTTGACTAAGTATATTTACCCATGGTTCTAATTATGTATTGTATGTACATACATGTGTGCATATGTGTGTGTATTCATGTGTGTATGTATTTGTGTGTGTGTGCATGTTTGTGTGTGTGTGTGTGTGTGTGTGTGTGTATATATATATATATATATATATATATATATATATATATATATATATTTGTGTGTGTATGTTGTTCTGTGCTTGGCATGTTTGTGGGTCATTGCATGGCTCCTGGGTGGGTTGTTATATTAGATATCTATGAATCCCACTCTCATCTTATCACACTTATCTACCCATCATCAAATGTCATGTCTCTATCAATCTATCCTCCATTCCCACTCTGACTCACCCCAAATCCATTCTACTACTTTCATCTCCTAAATAACTCTGCCTAAGCTCTTCCCTCCGCTTCCACAACTAACTCACCAAACCTCACTCTACTACCATGACCTCCCAAACAACCCTACTAAATTTGCCCTAATTTATCTCACCCTGCTACTATGTTCTCCCTAACCCTTCCGCAGACTCTTCCCTCCTCCATCCCCCTTTACTCATCCCAAGCCTTTGGGATGAGTAAGTGAGGGATATACTCCCAATTAACACTTCTGGATTTCTTTCCTCCTCCACCCCTCCATTACTCCAGTCAATCTAACTAACAAACTCTCATATCCGCGGCTCAAATTAACTCATAATAATACTAAAACTGTACTCATATTTCCCGATACTAATCCATCACTAATTCTTGGTGGGTTCCGGAGTAGCGTGCTACTCGCCGAAAAGCGCTTCGACGCCTCATCAGGGGTAGTAAGCGCTATAAAAAAACTATTACAATTACAATAACATTTATTTCCAATACCAATAATTGTGACACATGAAAACACATGCATGCACAAATTTGATCTTGCACATGCTGTCAAGCAGACCTATAGTCTATAATATAATTAGGTCCTGGTATCAAGTTTATCAGCTTTATGACCCCTGAGAAAACCTATGCTTTACCGTACCTTGTGAATTTGAGTGCGCTTAGCACCATAATCTCTGCTTCTTATTCTCCAAACACTCACATGAGATGTTATTGATTGCACCCAATAAATAAAATACCCCATGGGTTTCTCAGATACGATAACTTAAAGCTATACCTCCTACAAACTCGGAATCAGGGTGTTATAATGACTTTGGGTCCACCCTTTTCAACCACTGGCTTTTAAGACCATTTTCTTTCTGCCAGTGGCTTCAGGGTTTATCAACCACATTTTGGCTTAGCCCAGAGGAGTATTTCCCTTTCACCTGATACTGTGGGTGCTTAGGGTGTACCTTTCTTCTATGGAGTGCTTGCATTGAACTACATGAAGGATTGTTTTACAACTGGCCTCTCTGTAACCCCTTCGGTGCTTATTTCATCCCCTCTCACTTTACGCACTTGTGTCAGCTTGTGATTTCTTGTGCCTTGCTCTTTCTCTCACCCACCACTTCCTTCTTGTTCTTTACCTCCTCTTTCCCTGTGTTTACTCCTCCTTTCTTGTTGCCAGCTGAAACCGAGCTGAAAAATAAAACACGCCCACACACTAATGTTTCAGCAGAAGGAAAATAAAAAGTGTGTCATCGTTTTTCAACGCATTTCATTAAGGTGTGGTATTAGCCAAGACCTACTGATTTTAATAAACTTACATATACATGTACTAATTCGGGGTGCATACATCCCTCTTCTTCAATTGGTCTGTTGGTATGTCACTCATAGTTGTCTTCTGCCCACTGCAGCACGTCAGCCCACTTCAGAAATTAGCAAACTTTACTGAGTGATGATACTCTGCTCTTTCACAAGGAGCACCTCTGAAAAAACATTATTGAGTTTTCAATGTTTTCATAGGCTCAGTAGCTCCTACACCAATAGTTTATTCAAACCATGGCAAAGCTAAACAAACATTGACAACGACAAAAGGCTGGCAAATCCAAGGAAGACCGATAGGCTTTAACAAAGCTTGTTTTTACATGTTGCTTAACGCAAACAGGTTCAATGTAAGCACTAGAGCCTCGAATTATGCTTTTCTTTTTTCATGTATTTTAGCTCAGCAACAGAATAAACAACATCTCATGAGTTCAAGCATAGATCAAGTCAGTGTCCATTAGTCAAATGGATCTGTTCCCACATAGGAACATCTCCACTTCCTTTTTTGTTGCTGCTCAGTAGCCAGATATGTGCTTTTTCCAAAAATATATTTTCTGGTGTTCTTCTATGGATTAATTTAATGTTACCGTTGTGTTTTAAGCTAGTGCTTGAGTTGGCATTTTAGCATTTGATTTCAGGTTACTGGGCAGTTTGTTCAACAGATCACATACATTTCAAACTGTGTTCAGACTTTCCCTATGCTGCTGCCCAGCCCCTCAGCGGCTCCCATTAAGCCTCAGACAACACAGCAGTTTGTAGTTACCCACAGATGCTGCTAGGGACGTCTCCTGCTCCAGTTACAGTTGCAAGGGTATGTTTAGTGCCTACTTTCGGCTTTTGGACTTCGGGCCAGTACCCTGGGTCCTAGGAGGATAGTTTGCAAAGGTTTTCTGTTGATCCAGCTATGTCACAAATTAACCTGTTCATGTCAGTAGAATCAGGTCATGTCAAAATTGTTTCAAAGGCAGTAACATTCTATCAGTGTACACATGTGACTTCAAGTGTAGATGATAATTTTGCGTGTTACTAATAATACACCAATAATATTGAAGCATAAAAACGACCACAGAAACGTATGCAGATGATGTCAAAAGTAATAGAATTTTCAAATCTATGGACAAGGAGGCAAGGGGCTGCTTTAGGAAGGGTCACCCATGTCCATCTTTTGATGGGAAGGTTGCTTTGAACCTGGAGATTGATGCCAAGATCGTCATCTTGGGAATTGACCATTAGTGGAAGACCTGCGAGGATAATATTTTACATATCTAGGGGAAGTTGACCAACTTGGATATGGCTGAGGAAGCTAATGAAACTGGAAGCATAATATGACCAGGCATGCTGTCATGATGGAAACAGAGGGCTATATGCTTTCTTAGGAATACCAATTATGCGCTCTCTACTGAGAGAAGATGTTCTCTACTAATTAAGATCAACCCGAAGTTGGGGGAATTATCCACATGTGAAGCTGGCTCATTCTGGACTCATTGGAGACTCATTTATAAAAGAGTTGCGCAAATTTGAAACAACTCTTTTCATCACTGGGTAAAGCCCAAAAAATCAATGAAAAACTAATTGGCAAACATAATTTTGAAGAGAGCATTCCTATATACCAGCCTCACAAAGATATCAAGACATCCACCTGTTCCAATACCAGGGTCAGAAGCAATTTGAGAGTTTCTTCCCCACGTGAGGCAGAGGAAATTTCCACAGCACTACCAGTTCTCCAGGTGGATGTCAAGGTAATGTTATAGAGAGAGGGAGATGACAGGTGAATCCTCCACACGTCCTCCCAACGCAGAAATAATATGGACAAGGTGTGGAGGGATAGGTTTACTCCATATGGCCACAATCACTCTGATTGTGATCCTGCCACCATTAGTGGTCTTTTTTGACACTGTTGTGTTGATTAGTTAGTGGGGAGTTCCTTCTTATGAAAGAGGTGGTCTCACTGGGTTGTGTGTGTGATTTTTCTTGTGTTGTCCTCTTGGTTTATTATGGTTTAAAAGCTGCAAAAAATACTTTATGCATTGCCCCTAATTTAAGCCTGGCTGATTTTGGAGCTGATTATGAGTTTGGCGGACAGAAACATCTATCCGCTAAACTCCAGATGGGTGCTGTCAATCTCCTCGCCGGCCTCATTACGACTTTCCCACTGGGCTGACCAGCACAGCCCAGTCAGAAAGGTGCAGCAGCATTGTCCCTAGCTCATAATAGAGCTGGCGGCAATGCTGCAGCACGCAGGGGGCACTAGCACCCTCAAGGGTGCTGGATATGGGCTGTGCAGGACAGGGCCCACCCTGTGGCCCATTGGACTTGTTCTCCACCAGCCTTTTCATGGCAGTCAGACTGCCATGAAAAGGCTGGTGGAGAACAAGGTCATAATCTGTCATGGGCTTCTTGTCGTTTATGACTCGGGTCAACTGGAACTGCAGAGTGGTCTCAATCGTTCCAGGTTCTGCTTTGACCAAGGTAAGGGTGGCCCTTTTTTGGTAGCCACGATGCTGTTGACAATGGGACGTCAAAAGGCAGTCCGTGCCCTCCAGAAAGAGTCGCAGAGGAAAAAACTCCAAAGGGAAAAACCTCTATGGCTGGAACTCCCTGGAAAAAAATAAGCACAAAAAGGTAAGTCTTCCAACAAAGAAAACAAATACTGGAAGAAACTGGAACAGGCGAAGAAAAAGGCTGGAAAAAAACAACCAGAGCGTGAGCACCATCAAAGGAAATGTTGCAGCGCAAGGAGAACAAGATTCAAACTCCTTATATACCCTAAAACAGGAAATCACAGACAGGAAGAAAAAAAGACGCCATGTTGGATTGGGAAAGGACCGTAGGAGAATGTAGAGGAAAAATCCATTTTGGAAAAGGATCCTAACGCATGCAGGGAAAAGGGTAGAAGTAAGGCATGGTGGGATAAAGAACGTGGCTTTTAAGTGTTTAAAGGAAAGAAAGAAGAAAAGGAGAAAGAAGAGGAAACAAGAGGAAAAAAGGAAAAGAACAGGCTTCACCAGGTAAGTGAGGGGTTGGGGGTGCCCACTCCTTATTTCGAGGGAGCGCCATGCCCTCAACTCGCCGAGGCCCAATGCTCACTTTAGGGCCTTGTGCAAGAGAATACAAGAAAAATGGGGCGCTGCACGCTCGGCAGCTGAGAACATGAACCGCGGCTCCAGCCGCGCCCCAAGCTGATCGCTCAGCTCAGGTCGCGGCAGGCCACGTCGAGACAGTAGACAACCCCCTCCCAGAGCCCCAGGTTTGTGCGGATACAAATGGAAAAACCAACAGATCAAAAGAGGGTCAGGAACAGAAGATGCATCTTCCCAAGAACACTCACTAAGAGGATAGGAGGATAAGATATTGGAGATGGTTTCAGAATATACAAGAATCACATATTTCTTGGACTTCATATTCGGGTTCATCATTCACTAACAAAGGGGGAGGACAGGTGAATTGCCTATGAAAAGGGTCAGGCTTAATGGGCTTCAGTTGAGAGATGTGAAATACTATATGGATTTTCCATATTCGAGGCAAGGAAGGACACTGGATTTATCTTCTGAAGAATTTAAAAGGGTCCATAATAGCGGGTTTTTAACTTGTTTTGTGACAGAGAGAGGAGTAACAATCTGGAAGAAATCCAGACTTTGTCTTGGATTTTATAAGATGGAGCTTCACATCGTTTCTTATCAGCCATCCTTTTCATTTGTTGTTCAGTAGACAAAAGATGAAAACGTATAAGGCGTTGAATTCTACGTAATTTCTGAGAAAAGGAGGTGATCGCATGAAGTGTAGAAGAGTCTTTAGGATTAGCAGGAAAAGACTTGGAATGAAAACCATATGAGCAGAAAAAAGGAGTGACTTTTGAGGCACTATGTACTGTGTTATTGTTTGAAAACTCAGCAATGGATAAATAAGTGGGCCAGTTACGCTGAGTGGTATTGCAAAAACAACATAGATATTGTTGAGTCCTTGATTCAGGCGTTCCGTTTGCCCATTAGTCTGAGGATGAAGTCCAGACCATAAGGCTACCTCGATATTTAGGGTTATACAGAAATGCTTCCAAAAATGTGATATGTATTGAGGGTCACGATCTGAAACAATAACTTGAGGGAGACCATGGAGATTAAAAATCTCTTGTATAAAGATCTGACTTAATTGTTTAGATGTGGGTAGTTTCTTTAAGGTAGTAAAATGAGCCATCTTGGTAAATGAATCCAGAGTCACCATTATAACTCGATTTCCTGCTAAGGGTGCTAATGGGCACATGGAATCAGTTGATACATATGCCAAGGGACTGGTGGAACAGGGAAAGGTTGAAGTAGTCCTGCAGGCTTAGTATGAGGTATTTTTGCTTGAGCACAGATGGGACAAGACACCATGTAACTCTCAGTATCTTGCTTAAGTGTAGGCCACCAAAATGAACAAAGCAGTAATTCCTTTGTGGCTTTGATACTACGATGACCGGCCACAGGGGAGTAATGACACATTTGTAGTGCATTTATTTGCACTATCTTAGTAGGTAGAAACAATGCATCTTTATCATATTAGTACCATTTAACCTTTAGTAATTTTGGACGTAGCTCCTTCATTTCCAGTTCTGAGAGGGCTGAGTACTTAGACCGTATTTTATCAATGAAAGACTGGAATGGACAAATAATTCTGTCTGGTTCAATGAGGTGCTGTGAAGGCGTATTGATACCTTTAGGGTAGCAACTTGACAGGGCATCTGTCAGAACATTTTGAGAACCTGGAATATAGGTGATATACAAATCGAATTGGCTAAAAAAGAAAGCCCAACAGGTTTGGCGACTGTTCCAACATTGAAAGTTATGGAGACACTGTAAATTTTGATGATCTGTTCTCACTTCAAATGGATTCTTAGAACCCATAAGGAATTGTCTCCACTTCTGACAGGCTGTTTTTAGAGCTAGAAGTTCTTGTTCTAAAACCGAATAATTTTGCTCAGAATCAGATAGCACATGGGACAGATAAGAAATAGGATGTTCTAATCCATCGTCATTCCCTATAGCTCTTTCTGAACCATCAGTGACTACGATAAATTGTTTGCTGGTGTCCGGATGCCGTAGTATAGGAGCTTGGGTGAAAGCAAGTTTTAGGTTTTGGAATGCGCTTTCAGCCACATCTGTCCAAATGAAACCATTCCGTAAACTATCTTTTTTAAGAGTTTGCGTGATTTGGCTGGTTTGTTGAGCAAAATCCAAAATAAATTGGCAATAAAAGTTGGCCAGTCCTAAAAAACACTGGGTTTATTTGCTAGACGAGGGGGATGGCCATTCTAGGATGTCCTGAACTTTCTCTGGATCCATGGAAAAAACAACTTGACTAATATGATATCCTAAATATTTCACCTCTGTCTTGTCAAATTCACATTTCTGGGGTTTACAGTAGAGTTGATGTTTCCTAAGTCTATCTAGCACTTCCACTACATGTCTGGTCTGATGTTCAGGATGTCTGGAATATATTAGGATATCACCTAAGCAGATGGCTACGGTGTGATTTAAATGGTCAGAAAATACTGAATCCATGAATCTCTGAAAAATAGAGGGGGCGTTGGTTAAACCAAAGGGTCTTACCCTATATTCGTAATGACCAAAAGGTGTATGAAAAGCGGGTTGCATTCATCACCTTTCTTAATTCTGAAAAGATGGTAAGCTCCTCTGAGGTCTAACTTTGAAAATATCTGTAACCCTCTGACTGCTTCCAATATCTCTTTGATGAGTGGTAGTGGATATCGGTTTTTCATGATAATCTTATTTAATCCATGAAAATCTACACAGGGATGTAGATCCATCCTCTTTTTGGGCACAAGGAAGAGGGCAGCCCCAGCGGGAGAAGAAGATGGTGCAATAAGACCACTCTATACATTTTCTTGCAGGTATTCCTTGGGTATTTTCTTTTCAGGTTCAGTAAGAGAATACATTCTACCAAAGGGGAGAACAGCTCCATATTCCAGTAAAATGGTACAATCGTATTCTCTATGTGGAGGAAGTACTGGTTTTGTGGGTTTTTGGAACATGTCTATTTAATCCAGATAGTGACAAGGTACCCCCTGAATAGAGTTTATGGGACACCCTAGTTCGGGTTTGTTGATAACATTTTCTTTGGTGACCAATATGTTTCTGAGGCATAACAATGGTCTTGACAGAACTGGGAGGACAGATAAATAGTTCTGGTTTCCCAATTGATATAAGGATTATGTTGTGCAAACCAGGGTATTCCTAGGATTATTGTATGATTAGGAGAGGAGATCCGGACAAAATAAACATGTTCCTGATGTTTTCCAAAGCGTAGACATAAGGTAGAAGTAGTGCTGATGACAGGACCGGAAGCTAATAGGGATACATCGACTGTATGAACCTGTTCTGGAATGTCCTTAGATATTCGTGGATTTTTTTGTTTCATGGCCCATGTCTCATTCAGATAGATTCCACTGGCTCCACAGTCCAATTATGCCAACGCTCTTTCTTCTCAACCATCTGGCAACTGCATTGTTACAGGTAACAGAAACAGGGCAGTTACATCTTCTTTGGAAGAACAAATAGAAGGTATCTTGGAGAATCCCGTCCTCTCCCATCTCATAGAGGATGGGAATTGGATTTCCAGAGGACTTCGCAGGACGGACTGGGCAGGTAAGAAGCAAATGGCTAGCAGCTCCACAATAAAGACATAGGTGGTCATCACAACCCTGGCGGACAGTGTTAAAGCGGCGGTAAGACCGCCAACAGGCCGGCGGTAAAGAAATTAGAATTACGACCGTGGCGGAAACTGCCAACAAAGACAGCCACTTTAACACTCCGACCGCCACGGCAGTACAGACAAACAGCTTGGCGGTCACCGCCAACAGACAGGCGGAAGTCAATGTACCACCCATAGCACACCAATCCGACACCTTTTCTGGGGTGGATTCACCACGGACAAAAACACAGCGGAAACAGGACTTCGAAGGGAAAACGCTCACCTTTACACACCCCACGAGGAATCCGGATGCCATGGAACCAGAGCTGCACATTTTTCCAGCCCTCATCTTCTTGCTCCTCTACCAGGAGCACGAATGCCGGCGTCGAAGACAACAGTGAGTACTGCACCTATGACACAGGGGAGAGGGGAGGCAAAAAACAGGGACACACACGTAACACCCCCACAATCACCCACTACAACACACACACTAATACATATTTATACATTATAGTTACACCCCCAACCCCCCAGGAAGAATCCAAAGACAAAAGGAAATGAGTGTAACCATTGTAATATATTAAAATTAAGTATGCAAAAATATATATATATACACCATAAACAAAATATACACCAAGCTTAGTAGTCCAGGAAGTGCTCCAATGAAGTCCGTGGAACACTGGGCCCACACGGTATGGGCGAGGCCCACACAAGATCCCCGACCATGACGGAGAGAACACTGCAGGGGCATCAGAGAGCAAGAAAACAGGCACCTCAGGGGGAGGGAAAGGGGGGGCACCTCAACCGGTTGAGTGTACGACACCAAATCCACGAGGGGGCCACATGCCCACTGCTCCAACCCGGGGAGTGCAAAGCCACAGTCTCTCAAGTCTCTACAGTGGGTGGCTTGCCCACTGTTCCATCCTGGGGAGTGCAAAGCCCCAGTCTCTCAAGTCTCTACAGTGGGAGGGTTGCCCACTGCTGCATCCTGGGGAGTGCAAAGCCACAGTCTTTCAAGTCTCTACAGTGGGAGGGTTGTCCACTGCTGCATCCTGGTGCGTGCAAAGCCACAGCCTCTCAAGTGGATAACAGTCTCCACTGGTTCTGGAGGGGGCCTGGTGCCCAGAGTGCCTCATCCTGCTAAGGACAGTGGTAGTGCATGTGATACTCCACTGGTTCTGGAGGGGGCCTGGTGTCCCGAGTGCTTCATCCTGCTAAGTACAGAGGTAGTGGATGTGATACTCCACTGGTTATGGAGGGGGCCTGGTGCCCAGAGTGCTTCTTCCTGCTAAGGACAGAGGTAGTGGATGTGATACTCCACTGGTTCTGGAGGGGGCCTGGTGCCCAGAGTGCTTCATCCTGCTCGTGACTGTAGTGTTGTTGGTTGTCCATGCTTTGTTGTTGCATGCAGGGCTTGGTGTTGGGATGTGTGGTTTGTGATATTGGGACATTTGTGAGGAGTTGGAGTGATGGGGGTACCTCCATCTACTCCTGCGAGGCCCTCAGGATGCAGAATCGCCAAGACCTGCTCCTCCCATATTGTTAGTTGTGGGGGAGGAGGTGGGGGTCCGCCGCCAGTCCTCTGAACCGCAAGGTGGTGTCTTGAGACCACGGTGCATGGAAAAGGGTAGAAGCTAGGCATGCTGGGATAAAGAAGAACATGGCTTCTAAGTATAAAAAGGAAAGAAAGAAGAAAAGGAGAAAGAAGAGAAATGAAGAAAAGAACAGGCTTCACCTGGTAAGTGAGGGGTCGGGAGTGCCTACTCCTAATTTTGAGGGCACGCAATGCCCTAAACTTGCCAAAGCCCAATGCCCACTTAGGGTCTCGTGTGAGAGAATACAAGAAAAAAAGGGGCGCAGCATGCTCGGCGGCCGAGAACATGACCCGCGGCTCCAGCCACACCTGATCCGATCGCTCCACTCGGGTTGCGGCGGGCCGCGGTGCCTTAAAATCAGCATGGCGGCACTGAGATCAGCGCTTCGCTAGCTGATTACAACCAGGACTGCTGTCAGCCCATGGGATCACATGGAGGTAGGTTGGTGGGTCTGCCAGCTATCCTCATATTGTGGTGGTCAGACAGCCACAGCTGTGGTGGTCCGACCGACACCACGAGACTGGTGGTCTTTGGGTCACCAGCCTCGTAATAAGACTGTTTGTGCCAAGGTGACAGAGGGTTAAGCACAAGTTAATTTAGTGACTTTTGTGGTTCACCCTGACAAGGTTTGTGATTGTTTGACTGTGTGGGGCTTCCATCTCACTCAACCAATAACCCAATTTCTTCCAATTATTATATTATTATTATACTCACAAACCAAAACCAGAACATACTGAATAATGCTAATTTTGAAAATACAAGTGCAAGTCAACAAAAGACCAAATTACGGAGAAGGAAGTAGTAATAGCTCAGTTAGCAGGAGTGGCTAAATATTATGTTAATTTAGCATTAATAGTGATAATGGAAATAATGATATTAACAACAGAAAATAGAAAAATTGATAATATTAATAATAATATTACTATTATTATTGTTGTTATTATTATTGTTATTATCATTATTATTATTTTTATTATTAGTAGTAGTAGTAGTAGTAGTAGTTCTATTGTTGTTTTTATTATTGTTATTATTGTTGTTGTTATTACTTTTATTATTAGAACAAAAATATTATTATGGAATATCTGTGGAGTACAGTTAATAGGAATAATACAAAAACAAGCAAACCAACCACCTTTCCATGAAGGGCAAATGCAAAGATCAATGTAAAATATGAACTGCCTCACTCAAAAAGTTTGAAATCTTAAACTGGCAGCCACATTGTTTTTAGCCTAAACCTCACGAGGCAACTGCAATGTATTGTTAATGGTTACCTCACATTTCTAGATACCAAATCGTCCAAACAGGGCTTTAGGTCAAATGGTCTGTCACATGTGCTGGAAGTGGCAATTGCTTTACCTGTCTGCTAGCCCTCTGCTCTCTCTTAAGTAGCGGCTATTTCTGAAGTGAGTTTTAGAGACAGGTCATCCCTCTTGCCTTTGTTTTTTAAAATTTCTTGAACCAAGAAATCAGCCGATTCTGTGTCGATGTCTCTGCTTTTTTTATAAAGGTCGCACAAATTTCCTCCAAATATATAGTTTCAGTTAACTGACTACTGTTTCCTCCACGTGCTATGCCCTAGCTTATTTTTCACTCTAATGTTTAGAGGGCTAATCCATTAAAAGCAAAACACCTTCAATGTTACCCTTCAGTATGAATGAGGACATAACATTAAACTTTGGTGTTCCTTTTGGTGCACATGTTTAGTACTCACATGCCAGTGCCTAATCTGTGACAGTGATTGCCCGTGGTGGCACTGGCACTCATTTTTGGAATCTGGCACTTATTCATTGTCACACTTCAAACCAGAGCAAGAGAACGACAGAAAGGAACAAGGAGGAAGAGAAAGATGAAAACAAATCTGCAAGAACTGATCTAAAGGGACAGGAAATGTTTGTTGGTGGAAGAAAGAGGTATGAGGTGGAGTCAAGAATATGCAGTTTTGATACTTAGCAACCGTGGCATTTGACTTTGCCCGCGGTGGCCCACTAAACCATCTTGGGGTTCCTATATATATTTATTTTAGGTTTGCCTTGAAAGCACAGCTGTCATTAAACCTTAGATAATGAACAGAGAAAGAGCTTTCAGGAGCACTACTGAGTGAGGGTCTTTTGCACCACCCACAGGCTCATTCCCTTGAGAATATCATATGATTGAACAGAAGTTGTGTGTTTACCTGAAAAAACTGCTTTTATTGCTCTTTTAGTCTTCCGGGAAAACTTAAGACAGAAGTGAGTTGGTTATGGTGACAAGTTAATGATCAAGGCGATGAACCTGACCTATTTATTAGGGAAAGTTATGAGAAAGATAGTAGACCTGAAGATTTTAGTGCGATAAACATATGTTAAAGCCAGTAGGCTTTTAAGGGAGAAGGACTAAAAGGCCATTAGAACCCCCTTAGAGTAGAATGTTCGAAATTACAAAGTACAAAACAGCAAGACAAACATTGGAATGTTGGAGCAGAAGTCCAGCCATTAGTAGTCACAAGCCACTTCACTGTCTTGAAAGGAGTGATAGCGCGCCCGGTCCTTAGTAAGTAAACTTACAAGGGGACGCATGCAGGTCGATAAACCTTTGGAATCGCATGGAGTATCCTAGTCATGCAGTGACCACTGAACCAAAAATCAACATCAATAAACAAGATATACACTATATGAAACCACAATAATAATCATACTAATAAGAAATAACCACTACTCATGGAAAGGGTTAACAAGTTTCATTCCCTATTGCTTACAATTCTAAGTCATCTGTTAGTTCAAATCAACTCTTTATTAATTCATCAGTTAAAAGACATTGGGGGTCATTTTGACCTCGGCGGTCTTTTCCCAAGACCGCTGAGGGATCGCCGTGCGGAAGACCGCCAGTGGTGGCGGTTTGCCGCTCTGCCTATTATGACCGTTGGCAGCTCTCCGTCCTTTTGCGGACGGAGAGCCACCAGCAGCCATACTGGCGGGCGGCGGGGAATTCGAGGTTGCTCCACCTCCACCGCCAAGCCACAGAACCCCGCCCAGCGAATCACGTCCTGTGATTCGGCGTGGCGGTGTTCTGTTGGCAGTGTGTTGTCGGCGGAGCAGCCCCCATGGCTCCCGTCCCCTCCCGGTGGATCGTCGGACCAGGTAAGTCGATCGTCCGTGAGGGGAGGGGGGGTGTTGTGTGCGTGCGTTGGGGTGTGCGTGTGTGTATGTAGAGGGGTGTGTGAGTACGTGTATGCTTGCGGGAGTGTTCCATGTTTTGGGAATGAGTGCGTGTATGTCTGTGGGTATGTCTGTATGGATGTGTGTGTGTATGTTTGTATGTGGGTGTGTGTGTCTGACTGTGTGTGTGGATGTAGGCATGTATGTCGGTGTGTGTGCATGTGTGTGTTGGTGGTGCCTGCGTGCGTGTCTCGTGTGTGTGAGTTCTGTGATTTTGGGGGTCGGGGTGGGGAGGGGGGCCCTGCCACTTTTGGTGGGTAGCAGGGGTGGTGGGGGGTGTAGGGGATGGAGTCGGGGTGGGGGTGGGGGAGACCCCTATCAGTGCCAGGGAAGGAATTCCCTGGCACTGATAGTGCTTACCGCCATGGATTTCATGGCGGTTCCAACCGCAGGAAATCCACGGTGGTAAGCCGGGTCAAAATACCACTGGCGGTATAGTGACGGCCGCTGGGCTGGAGACCCTGGTCTTCAGCCCGGCGGTTGTCTCCACCCTAGTGGGCGGAACGGAGAACCGGCGGATGACCATGGCAGGAACCGCCATGGTCATAATACAAAAAAAAAAGACCGCCAGCCTGTTGGCGGTCTTACTGCCGCTTCTCCGCCTTCCGCCAGGATCATAAAGACCCCCTTTATCTCTTGAAGAAAACATGTACGACAAAGCAACATCATAAGCTATGGATATCAGAGTTAACAATGTAATTCAGCAAAAAAGTTTGTCAGTCATTTGTCACTGTCCACGTCACCCCTACCAGCCTACCTAACCAAGATTAGCATTAGCATGGGGGTCTTAATGCGAAAATGATTTAGGGAAAAACATTAATTTGGAAAAAATCTACCTAAGAGTGAAGCGCTGTAAAACAGCGCAGTTGGTACCTAGAAGAAAAGGCACAAATCGTCAGTCACATTTCATAGCTACCTATCCAGGATGGATCAGCAACAAGTCACTCTTTGTCTTCAGGTCATCAATAGTCAGCTACCGATCAGGCTCACAGAGTATGAGCCCAATATCAGCACCTCGGACAGCGTCTCGTGATGTCATCAACTTTCTCCTCACAGTTCTGAATCCTCACCCTTTGTCATGACTTTTTATTAGTGTCTCCCAGTCCATCCCACTATTTGGTAATTGGTCAATCTATTGGAAGTTATGACTCTAACCTATAGTTTTTGTTTACCAAAACTTTGAGTTTTTATATGTCTTGTGCCCCATAAAACTGACTGATTCTTCTTGTGATGAGAACATCATCCAGTTCTTCAGGTATCAAAATTGTTGCATATGAGTCTTTAGTCAGTGCCTCTATTGTTCAAGTCCTGGGAAAGTACATTTAGCCTACACTACACATGAGTGTATCAAACTGTCTTCATCATCTCCTGTCCATTGGTACATTTGCATAATGTTCTTAGCTCTGCGGCCTGAACCCTGAGCGATTCAAGCTCCCCGTCTCCAGTCACCAGTCCTTTGCAAGGCATTCAAATTCTCCATGTTCAGAGCAAGCGATGCCCAGTGAAACCAGGCCCTAATTTAAAAATATGAATGAATTATTATAAAACATAGGTTATACATTTCGTTATGACGTACTTGTGCATTTTTCGTATGTGTTTTTCATTATTTTGCATCTTTTAGTTCTTTTAGTACACATGGTGATCACTCCCCCAGGGCACATTTTCAAACATGCACATTATTTTTCTAGAATTAATTTTTCTATGCATTTTTCTCATTAGTAAACACACACATAAGTCATGAAAACATTTCTTAATTAACATATCTGCTCCATCAGTCCCTCCTCTGATGACTAAATGTGTCATCACACCTTTCTTGTCCACACTTTACAAATTTGTCTCAGATGTGTTTTGCCTTCTTCTTGAGTTTTCCCCATACATTTGTCTCCTAGGTGGTTCTTCCCTCCTATGATCATTCTTAGATTTCCTTAATTTTATCTTTTGCCATAATTTGTATGTACCCCATAATCCTAATATGGAAACAATCACAATTAATATTGCCTGGACGATTTTCCATAATACCCCATTCCAAATTTCACTAAACCAATTTCCCACAGAGGCAAATCCATTTCCAACTTTCTCCCAAACCACTGGTTCCTTCAAATCCTTCAAATCGTTGCTTGAATTAGTTAAGTTAGTAAGTAAGTCTCTTATCTCCTAATCATTATCTGGAACGTAGGAACAACAGTGCCTGGCATTAATCATTTTACAGACTCCACCCTCTTTCGCTAAAATTAAGTCTAAAGCAAGCCTATTTTGAAGAGTCATAGCTCTATCCACAGCCAATTCAGTATTTAACAGGAGTATTGCCCCTGTAAAGTTTGTCAGCATGTTGTCCACAATAGTAGACAACTTTCGGATCTTGATTGCATTCAGAATAACCCCTACAGAAAGAATTATTGTACCAAAACTATCTCCCACAATTGCAAAAGAGGTTTCCCTCCTCTGTCGCTCAGGATGTAATTCAGTCACTTTCGTAATTTTCTTTAAATCATCTATCTGATAAATCTTAGAGAAAACTATCCCTAAATAGCATGTCCCATACCATTCTCTAGGAAGACGGTAATAAGCATTAAGTCCACAAATATAATAGATCCCAGGAATCACAGGGTCCTGACCATTCAGCATAAAAGTCAATTTACTCTGAAACAAAAACACATGCCTACATTCACTCATTTCCACAAATAAAGTGTCAGTGCGTGATTTTGGCCTATATGTACAATGTTTCCCTACATGTAATGCATCTAAACCTAATTTTCCTTGTGTTTTAGTAGCAGTGTAAGCACAATCATTCTTATTAGTCCTTTTCTCCAGTCCTTTCTCTAACTTCTCCTTCAATGTCTTCCTTCTGTCATCAGTATGCCCTATGAAGCTCTTTTCTAATGGGGTTAATAAACAAGTTAGGTTGTTACGGTGTGCAGAAGCAGTTCCAAATGTTAGTGTTGGTTCAAAGAATCACCTAACTAATACTGTATCATGCCCCTTAGCTACTTTACTCAAATATCTAATAATGGGTCCAAAAAAAACATGGTTAGAAAAGAAATACTGAATATACTCTTGATTATAGAATCTGGTTAATAGCAAACTACAAGTTATGCCATACGTTAGAGGTAAGCTGTGGTATGTAACCTCTTCTTCCACAGAGGAAGGAATTTGTGTACACATAAGACAATTCCTTGCATCCATTACCTCCACATACTCACTCAACAACAAATAGATCACATTAGAAGAGAGCTCTCCTTGAGCATTAGTGTAGTCATGCAAATATTTTTCATCTAGCTTGAACCTCTCTAAAGCTGTTAGTGTAGTAGTCTCAAGAACAGGAGTAATAGCAGCTTCTTTCATCTCATAAATAGACATACCCACAATCATTATTATATAATTGCCACTCCAACACTCAAATATCTGCAATATCTAATATTTTTTACTTGATTATTTAATTCAGCCATGATCTGTTAAGAATCATAAAGTCAAAATAGCCCTAGTTAAAGTGCAAAAAGAAAAATCTAAAAAAATAAATTAAAAAAATGCTTCTTTTTTCACAGTTCAAATTCACACACAGGAACCCTTCATTTGTCAAAAATCGGTTAGCAGCTTGTCACATCCAGGTTTTCAAATGTCATATCAGGTTATCAATGTCTTTTCCGGTTTTATTTCAACAGTCTCTCTTTAGATTTTTCTTCATATTAGCTCAACAACTCAGTCTATTGATTCCCTTCAGGTTGCATCAAAGTACTGATTCAGAACTTCTCTGTCAAAGCAAAAGGACGTTCACTTGTTGCTGCATACGCCCACTCAGGACCTGCGTATCTTCGACTTGCTACTCTCTTTCTTTTCAACCTTCATTCTCCACCTCATTCTCCTTCACATAGTTCATCTTTTCTTGTAGCATCTACTTTTTCCTCTATTGGCTCATTTATGACCAATTCTTTCTTCTTTCCAATTTGTGATTCAGGCCAATTCTCTCCTTTCCATAATCCCTCTGTCAGTATAATCTTCAAGATTGGACTCTTCTCTTTTCCTCTCTCTATGGTGTTTTCTCTTGATGGACCTGCAACGGGTTCAGGAGGAGTCGGACCACTTAGGCTTTAATCCGTCTCAACTCTTTCCCGCTCTTGATCTGGTGCTTGCTCTGTTTGTGCTTCAGCACCATCTACTTCTGGGAGAACTCTTCCTGTGCTCGGTTCTCCTGCTGCATCTGTTGAGTTAGACTCTCGCTCACCCTCCTGTATTTCTGTACTTTTGTCTCTTATTGGGTTCATTAAACAGTATTCCATCAGCTCTAGGTCAATTTCAGGTTCAACCTGCTCTTGTTCCGGTTCAGGTACAGCCACTTCCTTCACTGCTATTAGTGCTCTCAACAACACTTCTTCATGCTCTTGCAGACTCTTCACTCTCTTTGTGTGGCTTGCGTGTATCCAATTCGGCAGTCCTGCACACTTCACAGCTGTTGTAGTTGTCAGCACCACCCGGTATGGACCTTTCCAACTCAGCTCTAGGCAAGTCTTTCGAACATGCTTTTTGATGACGACCTAATCTCCAGCTCTCAAATTGTGACCTTGGTCATGGATGGGTGGCAGGGTGACAGCCTGCACCTGCTGAGAGAAAGATCGAACCACATCAGCCTGACCTTTGAGTAGTCAAACACTATTGCATCTGTAATATTGACAAGAGCATTTGTTGGAATTGCTGGCAACTTCATTGCTCTGCCCATGAGAATCTCATGAGGTGACAGTCCTGTCTTTCTGTCAGGTATATTTTGCATTGACTTCAACACCAAAGGTAATGCATCTGACCATTTCAGATTTGTAGCGGCACACATTTTGGCAATTCTTGATTTCAGTGTACCATTCATTTGCTCTACAAGTCCTGAAGCTTCTGGTGGTAACTGCAATGCAACTTTTGCTCAATAGTTAATGCTGCACATGAGTTTGATCACTTTCTTATTGAAGTGTGTTCCCCTATCTGATTCTAAAGAGATTGGAAATCCAAACAGTGGTATTAACTCTCTGAGCAACAGCTTTGCAACCGTGAGAGTATCATTCTTTTGTGTGGGATATGCTTCAATCCAATGACTAAACACACACACAATCACAAGCACGTACCTCAATCCACCACATGCGGGCATTTCAATAAAATCTAACTGCATTCTGCTGAATGGTCCTCCTGCTCTTTCAATGTGAATCAAATTTACCACTGTCCCTTTCCCCACATTTAGTTGCTGACATTATACATCAATGACATACTGCCTCTGCTGCTTGTCTGAACTTTGGATTAATCCAATCAACCTTGAACAATCTAACCATCGCATCTCTTCCAATATGTGCTTGGCCGTGATAATACCTGGCCATCTGAGTCAACAAACTGCTTGGCAGCACCATCTGACCCTCCTCGGAAACCCAAATCTCTTCTGATCTTTGAACGCATTTAAACTTTACCCAAAGGTTTTTTTCTTCCTTGTCAGCATTTTCCTGCAATGTTTTCAATTCCTCTAGTGTGTCAATTATTTTCAAAGCAAAACTTGCAAAGTTATTTTCTTCTTCAGGCATTAATTTCCACTTGTCTTTGAACAATATACAGTTCAATGCACAAAATCTTGCGACTTGATCCACATATCCATTTCCCAAGGAAAAGTAATCCTGTATCTTCTGATGTGCACTACATTTCACCACAGCAATTTCTTCAGGCAACTGAATTGCGTACAACAACTCTTTTATTCGATCACCATTTCTCACTGGGGCTCCAGTAGAGATCATATAACCTCATTGCGACCACAACTGGCCGACATCATGAACAATTCCAAATCCATATTTACTGTCAGTGTAAATTGTGGCTCTTAATCTTGCAGAAACATAGCATGCTCTGGTAAGAGCTACAAATTCTGCTACTTGTGCAGAATATATGCCTGGAAGCCATGAAGCTTCTAATGTCCCTGTAATTGTGCACACAGCATATCATGCTCTCAGTGTACCTGCTCCATCTCTGAGACACGAATCATCAACAAAAACAATTTGGTCATTTTCTTCTAAACGCGTGTCTCTAATATCAGGCCTCAGTTTTGTACACAGCTCAGTCACCTCAAGACAATCATGCTCAATATCCTCCTCTTTTTCAATTTCAGCTGTGTCACTTGGAAGCAAGGTCACTGGATTCAGCACTGTACATCTTTTCAATGTTACATTTGGAGAACCCAATATGCTCGTCTCATACCTTGTCAGTCTTGCACCCGTCAAATATTGCATTTTCGTCCTTGTCAGCAAAATCTCAACAGAGTGTGGTACCGTTACCGTCAAAGGGTATCCCATGACTACTCCCTCACACTGGGAAAGACTTTGACCTACTGCAGCTACTGCGAGCAGACAACCTGGTAAAGCTGCTGCAACCGGGTCTAGGGTAGCTGAAAAATAGGCTATTGGGCGATAATCACCTCCATGGACCTGTGTCAAAACAGACAAAGAACAAGCATCACGTTCATGACAAAACAATGTGAAAGGCTTTGTGTAATCAGGCATTCCCAATGCTGGAGCTCTGCACAAAAGCGACTGCGAGCAGACAACCTGGTAAAGCTGCTGCAACCGGGTCCGGGGTAGCTGAAAAATAGGCTATTGGGCGATAATCACCTCCATGGACCTGTGTCAAAACAGTCAAAGAACAAGCATCACGTTCATGACAAAACAATGTGAACGGCTTTGTGTAATCAGGCATTCCCAATGCTGGAGCTCTGTACAAACTGTCTCTCAATTCAGTGAATGCTCTCATCTTGTCCTCATCTAGGGTAATGGGATCTGTAACTTCCTTATGTGTCAATTGCTGCAAGGGTTTGGCAATTTCAGCAAAATTCGGAATCCACTGTCTACAGTACCCCACCATTCCCAGAAACATTCTGGCATCGCTCTGTGAAGTCGGGCGACTTCTCTGCAGAATCATGGTAATTCTTTCTCTGGAGATTCTCTTCAATCTCTTTTCAATCTGATGTCCCAAATATTTCACTGACTTTTGGCAATGCTGCAATTTCACAGGTAAGACCTTATGTCCAAATTTTCCCAAATGATTCAACAAGGCAATCGAGTCATGGTTATACTCGTCCCTCTTTCTAGATGCGATTAGCAAATCATCAATGTATTGCGCAAGAGTCGATTGGCATGGCAATTCCAATGACTCCAGGTTCTTTTTCAAGATCTGATTGAACAGTGATGGTGACTCCGTTTACCCTTGTGCAAGCCTGCACCAGCTGTCTAGGAATTTGAAATGAAAAAAAAAACTCACTATCCTCATGAAGAGGCACAGAAAAGAAAGCTTGTGACAGATCTACTACTGTGAACCACTCTCCATCGTAAGGAATCTGAAATAGTATCACTGCTAGATTAGGCCTTACCGGACAACATTTAACCACCATGTCCTTCACTTTTCGCAAGTCTTGGACAACACGCACTTTCCCATATGGCTTTTTCAAACCCATTATCAGTGAATTACATGGGCTGCTCAGCACTTCTTTCAACACTCCTTGTTTTAAAAAGTCTCCAATTATTTGTGCCACCTTCATTGAAACATCTTGTCCCATGTTATACCGTGGAAGCTGCATTTGGCTTCAAAGTGATTTTAATCAGCTCAACTCCCTTAATCAGACCTAGTTCGTTCCCTGTCAAATCCCAGACTTCTTCCTTCACTGTCCCCTGCAAGTCTGCATTTAACTCTTTCACAGTAAACATTGGGAAAAATTCAATCAATGGGCATTCTCCAGAGGCTTTGTTAGTCATTGTTTCAGTCACTTGTTCTTCTTCATCATCACTATTCATCTGGACCTCGACCCCAGTATCTGAACAATTAATAGAAAATAATTTTGTCTTACACAGTAAGCCCCATATTTATACTTTTTGACACAAACCAGCGCCAGCGCAGGTTTGCGTCAAAAAAGTTTACCGCCTGCTAACACCATTCCAACACGCCAGCCGGGTGCTTTATTTATGACGTTAGCCGGCGCTGTGGCCTGGTTAGAGTCAAAATAAATGACTCTAACCGGCCAGCGCAGGAGTAGGGAAGAATGGGGGTTGTGCATCAAAGAATGGTGAGGTTAGAGTAAAAAATCTTGGCTCTAACCTGACTTGCGCCATTTTTTGACGCACAACCCCCATTGAAATGACTCATGTCTTAGCAAAGACAGGAGTCATGCCCCCCTGCCCAATGGCCATGCCCAGGGGACTTCTGTCCCCTGGGCATGGCCATTGGGCACAGTGGCATGTAGGGGGGCCCAAGTTAGGCCCCCCCATGCCACTTAAAAGAAAAAAATATATATACTTACCTGTACTTACCTTGGATGGGTCCCCCATCCATGGGTGTCCTCCAGAGGTGGGCGAGGGTGGCAGGGGATGTCCCTGGGTGAAGGGAAGGGCACCTGTGGACTGCTTCCATGGTCTGAGACCATGGAAATGAGCTCACAGGTCCCTTAACTTCTGCTATGACCCAGACGTTAAAAAATGGCGCACATCAGGCTGTGTGCCATTTTTTAAGGCCCACCCCCTCCTGTGTCTCAAAATGACGCAGGAGTATAAATGAGGCGCAGATGTCTTAAAGTAATTATTTGGATGGGAACGCCTACCTTGCATATCATTAGCTCAAGGTTGGTTTTCACGTCCAAACAATGAAGCAAACTCCATAACTTTGGAGCTGGATGGGTCCAACGCCAAAGTATAAATATGGAGTTAAGTTTGCACCCAATTTACGTAAATAAAATTACCCAAATCTGGTGCAAACAGAGCATAAATATGCCCCTAAGTCTCTTCCAATTAGGGATACAGGACTTGCATTGCACACCACAAATCCATGCAATCCTTGATAATTTCCAATTTCAACCTGCACTGGTTCTGTGATTGGATTGGTCAACTGTCTGTTCTCCACTCCCACAACTTGAACTGTCCTGCCTGAAAGAGGTAAATTCGGGACTTCTATGCTTCTTACTGTAGAGTGTGTAGCTCCTGTATCGACCAAGAATGAGACCTTGTAACCCATCAATTTCCCCTTCACAAAAGGCCCCCTCTGATCTACTTCTAGCGAAGCGGCAAGCATACAGGCTCCTTCATCTGAACTGCAACTCATCCATTCTTCGTTTATTTCATCCTCACTGTCAACTGGTGTTGGAAAATGGGTTACTGGTAGGGCAGGTAGGTACCTACACCTAGCAACAAGCCACAAACCTCCACAAAAGTACAGTTAGGTCTCAGTAAATTAATCCCAGCTCTACCCTTGGTAGCTTAGCATCGAGCGTCAAGGCTTAATTTAGGAGACAAAGTGTAAAGGATTCAAATATCACAAAACAGTAATTAAATAAAACACAGGAAACAGTTTAAAAATCCAAAACCAATTTATAAAAATAGCTTATATTTTTATCTTTAAAATGACACAAAAACGATTAAAATCGGTTCAGGGGAAACGGAGATATGAATTTTTAAAGTATTATTATTTTCTAGCGCTCAGAAACGAAAAGCGCCAATCGGGTCATCTGGTTGCACCAGGACCGGGGCAAAGTCAAACTTTCACGCCGACCACGATGGAGCCCTGCTCGGCTACAAGTCGCGGGAGGCCTCGGTTAAAAAGTTACCTTCTGACTTAGTCTCTTTTTCGATGTTTTTCTTCCCCGGGACGAACCTGCCAGTTGGATCCGACCTCCTGGAGCCCTTGTCCGGATACGCGAAGTCGGTTTCCTCGGTGGTGATTTTTACCTTCGGACTTAGTCGTTTTTTCGAGATGAAAATCCTTCGACCGGGGTAAACCTGGATCTTGATCCGACGTCCGTGGAGCCCTTCTCGGATACGATGGCTGGAAGGTCCCGGTCAACTTTTTACGTTCGGACTTAGTCTTTTTTTCGGATGTTTTTCTTTACCGGGACGAACCACGAAGTCAGGCCGGGTCGCGGTTGAGGCAAGCCGGCTAGAATTTCCGCGTCGGGTCGGTCACTTTATGGAGCTTTTTTCCAAAATTTCTCCAATCTTTTCCAAACTTCTGGGGCTTCACCCAGATGTTCTTTTAAGGTTCTTTTGGGGTCCACAGCTCACCCCAAGGGTCCAGAAGTTCTGTGATGGTCCTTGGGAAGTGCGGACTTCAACTCCCAGAGTGCACCTGGCGCAAACTCCTTTTTGGCCACTGGACAGTGGTCAGCTGGTCACTTTTTCAGGAGTTGGTGCAGGGGACTCTGGTTAGCAATTTTTCACCTGTAGCAAACAGGGAGTCCCTCCTTGAACCAGTGGAAGCCAGGCAAAGTCCTTCTTGTGGTGAAGCCCAAGGGTGCAGCTGGTGCAGTCTTTCTGAGTGCAGGGTCCAGGTGCAGGCCAGGGGTCCAGCAGGGCAGTCCTTCTTCTCCTTGTAGTTCTTTCTTCTTGAAATTTGGTGGGGATCTGAGGCGTGGGTGCAGGTCTGCCAGTTTTATCCTTGCCCCTGGGTGAAAAGCAGGGGGGCCCTGGTCCTCCAATCAGGGACAGGGTTGTCCCCCTGTGATGACCACTTCCTGGGAAGTGTGGCAAAAATCCATCCCAGAAGGCAACAGTCTCTAAAAATCCAAAATGGATGAATCTGATTTTTAGAGGAGAGATCTGGCTGAGCCCACCCACTGGTGTGGCTAAAAATCATAAACACACCCCTCTCCTGCCCTCTCCTAATCTAATCAAGGGGGCACCTAGCTGTCTGGGTTTGCAGGATGTGGGGGTGTTGCTGGGTGCTGCAAATGTCCTTCTCTGCCTTTGAAGACCAGTTTGGCAGCCCTCCCCCTTCCTGCCTCACCATCTGCTGAGGGGAGATTCTCTCCCCCAAGCACATTCCTTTGTGTGAAGTCAGGCCACTTCACACCTCATTAAAGTAGCCTGGCAGAAGCTGCTGCAGGCTGGCCAATCAGAGCACAGCAGCAAAAACAATGCAGAGCTGAAATTGGCAACTTTTTAGGTAAAGTCTAAACTTTTTACCTGCACTAGTTATATTAAATCCCACAACTGGAAGTTGTGGGATTTATTATAACAATCAATTTGATACCAAATTCTTGGTATGTAACATTTAAGGAGACTTTAAAATTTTAAATAAAGTCTGCCCATTCTAGCCTATGAAGGCCATTTACTTCAATGAGGGAAAAACGAATTTGGCTGTTTTTACCTCACCAGGGCTTATAAATCTATTTTTATAAAATCCCTGCTTATAGTTACATGGCACCCTGCCCTAGGGGCACATAGGGCACACCTTAGGGGTGACTTATATGTAAAAATAAGGTAGTTTAAGACTTTGGAAGTACCTTTAATTCCAAAGTCGAATTTGCATATAACTTTAATTTAAAAGCAGCCAGCAAGGCAGGCTTGCTTTAAAAATGACACTGGGCACCTCAGCAATGCACCTAGGTGTGCACCACCTATGCTGTGGTCCCTAAACCTACATGCCCTACCATATACTAGGGACTTATAGGTAGGTTAACTTAGCCAATTATAATTAGCCTAATTTGCATGTCCATTTTACACAGAGCACAGGCCCTGGGACTGGTTAGCAGTACCCAGGGCACCATCAGAGTCAGGAAAACACCAGCATAAAGTGGAAAATGGGGGCAAAAAGTTAGGGGGCCTCTGCAATCAGCCCCAGTTTCTCACAACTGGAAACTGATGCACGGTGTTATTACTTTTGTCCTGTCTTTGACCTGTGACCTGCTGAGTAAGCATCACCTGTTGCTGCTCCATCGGGGCTTGAGGTATCTTCATTTACTGTCTAGGTACCATGGGGACCTGTTGCTGTACTGGTTGTAATTGGGTAAATTGTGCACGTGGCACCTGCTTTTGCTGCACCGGTAAGAAATTCTGTCCTCGATTCTGAACATTAGGAATGAATACTTTCATTCTTGGGACTTTCACGGTTTGAAGTGTCCCACATTTCCACACAAATGACACAGTAACATATTTTTCATTCCCTGCATGTCATTCTGAACAACCACAGTCCCTATGTCCGGACCACGCACCATCATGTCAATTCCAAGTCCTCTACCTCTCATTTGAGGCTGAAACATAACAGTTCTCTGTTGAGGCGTCATAGGAGGTACTACAGCTCCTTGCACTCCTGTCTGGGCTGCTTTTATTTGCATCACCTTAGCTTTTTCCTTCAACATTTTCTGCTTCAATTCAATCTCATCGCTACAGTACTTTGCATACTGCAACACCTCATCAATTGGTTTTGTCTGCCAGCAAATCAAATGATTCTTACTCATCTGCCCTACTTCTGGTCTCAAACCTTCGACGAATCTGAACACAAAATGCACATGTCCTTCAGCTCAATTGCATCCTTACCACTGTACTCCTTAAATGCTTTCAACAATCTTTCATAGTAGGTATGTATTGACTCTTTAGACTCTTGGACCGTTCTATCAATCCGCTGCCAATCAATGTTGTTGGGAGAAATCCTCGTCTTCAGAAACTCAATCATCTTGTAATAATTTTTCATTACCTCGGGTGAAGGAGCACCTGTTACTCTCTGCCTTTCCGGTTCACTTGTCGGTCAGTCTACTGCTCTCTTACACTCGACCCACAAGTCTGCCGGCACCACTATCTCCAATAGCGTGTTCAAGTCTTCCCATAAACATTTGGAAAGCTTCACAAATCTCTCTGTCTGTTGATACCACTCAACCGGCTTCTCTCTCAATTTTGGATAATCATTTGTAAATGACAGTATATCACTCCTGTGCCATAGAACATGAACAAACTGCCCTCCTGGAATTTCTCTCATTGGAAGCATCTTAATGATTCTCCCTTGTCGATACCTTTAGCCCCTTCTTATGAATCCCGTTTTCGTTTATCTTTTTGCTTTGTCCATCTACCTTCCCACTTCTCTAATGTGCCCCAGATCTGTGCATTCTGCAGCAGTTCTCTCAAGTGTGCCTTCATTCTGGCTGATCTCATGTGTTCGAAATCCTTCGCCCCAAAATCTAATCTATAACTGCGTTTCAAATGCTTTGTTTTCTCAATGTCAATGTCATGTTTTTCTGCTAGCTCTGCCAATTTCTGATGTATTTTACTCACTTTTTCTTATAATCTTTGGGCATAAATACCTAAGCTCTTCTTCTGTGTAGGATTCTAATCTGTTCACACCCATTGTTCCCTCGACTAATTCAGTTGCTTCTATGTTCAACCTCACATGATTTATCTGATCTTCTCTCTTGGATGCATTCTGAGGTGTGTTTAGACTATCTAACCCCTCACTCAATTGCTGGGTTGACAATCCCTGTAATGAAATGTTGCTCGCATTTGGCACCGGTAGCTGTTGCACCACTGCACCTGAAGCTTGTGGGGTCAAAAGTTTCAAACTCTGACTCACATTCGCCCTTTCACTGCATCTGGAAGTACTACAAGTGGACTAAGATCCATAAAAGGTCCAGATCCATTGAACGTTTGTTCTGCAGATGACATCATCTGCACAGGATCACTTACTCCCCTCCTCATGAGACTCGGCAACAGTTCATTCTGTTCCGTGGACCAACAGTAATGGGTAGCGATATTGCATCTGGAGCTGCCCTAACACTTGCACCTGGCAGGAATGTTACCCCCATTGCTTGATTCATGACTCGTGTAATATCTGATAGCATTCCTGTCAGTGATGTAAACTTCGGCAAACCCTGTTCTTGCACCAAAGGCAATAACATTGGTGTTGGGTCTGTCTGAACCAGCATTGGGTTCGGAAGCACTTGTTCCTTTGGCACCATTATGCTCTAAACTGTCTCATGAACTGGCACATCTGGATAAATTATCTGCACTGAAAGTGGATGTATCTGCGCTTGAACTACAGTAGTAGTTCCTGCATTAGGTGTACTCTGTACTACCCCTGGTATTTGTCCGCCTTCTGCCTCTCCAGCTCCCTGGGCTCCCTGGGCTTGTGCCAGTGCAACTGTAGTGGCAGTAGCACTAGTGCCTGGACCCCCCCGAATAGGTCGTTAAAGGTGGAGGTCAGTCTCTTAACAGCTGCGTACTGAGGTCCTCAACATCATATCGTCATCGTCCACATAAGACTGTCTCTTTTTCTTCCTCCCTCCACTCTCATCCTCTTTAGCACTATCTTCCTTCTCTGCCTCGTCACCCTCTGTAATTGCAGGAAACAATTTGACATCCTGTAATGTCACTGCTCTCCATCGCTTTTGTTCCCAATCCCATCTAGCTTCAGCTAATAATTTTTCTACTCGCTTCATCCTCCTTTTGAACTTCATCTCTTATTGCTGTCTGGCCACTAGCTCACCAACATCTAAAGCTTCAAACTGTGCTGGTCTCGGTAATGGTTTCATGTCGTACAATGACATTCGCAATTGATCCAAAATTCTCAAATTAAACATTCCATGCGCCAGAAACGCTAAAGACCCTTGGTTTTTAGTTAACTGAAACCATTGCTTCAACCAAAAACACAGTGCTATACCTCGCTCCTCCGTCACAATGTAAGCTGGAGTATTCTCCGGTGGGGTCGGCTCCCCCACTGAGGCCTTAATGTAAGTATCACCCTTCATCGCACTCTTAAATGCCTTGAAACAATTCATTTTGCCTGCTTTGTTTATTTTTGATTCAATAATGAAATTATTTTTACTCCCAAGATTCCCTTCACCCGCTTACTCAACCAATTGCCTCTTATGGACAGCTGCCAATCCGCTTGCAGCTCTTCTCACTAACCAACCTATTCCAGCACGGCACACTCTGATGTCACACTCACACACAGCGGCTGACAAAGTCTTGCGGCTCGTCCGCCTCAACTCGATTAACACAACTAATGCAAATTATTGTGAGCACTTACCAAAAACCAATAACTAAAACAAACCTGCCGGTTTACTACAGTAAGCAACACAATCGCTTCAGAGACCTTAAGGATTTTCATTATTGGCTCTCTTGGCTCATACAGCTATTCCTTGTTTTCAGCCTCCCACATTCGCAAGCAAACTTTTGACCCACAAATTTTCACTCTCAACTGATCAATGGGTCTGTCCTGGTGCACATAGAACTCGCCAAATATCAGTCTAATTTTCTTTTACTCAATGCTTACACACAACGATTTGTTGACCACGCCCAATCAACCCACTAAACCAGACAGATTGCCATATATAACTAAGTGTCTCCTACACTTGTTAATTTACTCCCGAGTTTTAGACCACTCAGAGTCCGTACACCACCAACAACCATGTGGATATTTTTTTAGCACAAAGCGCCACACACATATGAAGTTCGACCACTTCCCTACTCTCATATCACAGAGTACGCACACTCCTACCAACCTCAACTGGAGTATGCTGGCTCCTTACTTTATCTCACATACCTCACAATTCACCTGCAATTAACTTAAGCCTGTGCAAGCGCAACCTACCACTTTCACACTATCTCAAAACGCCGATAACATACCCAACTTTACTAGCGGGATCCAGGATCTAGGAAAGTCATTTCTGGGCTTAAGGGGACATCATCTTTGCCTCAATTGCCATTTCACAAAAACAAAATTCAAACCTCATAAAAATCCAAACAACTAACCGTAACTAGTATCATAACCAGTAATCACCACATAACTAGTTCTCCAAGGAAACTAACCATCAAGTTGCTACCAAAAACTGATAGCGGGCCCGGTCCTTAGAAAATAAACTTAAAAGGGGATGCATGTAGGTCGATGAACCTTTTGAATCGCATGGAGTATCCTAGTCATGTAGTGACCACTGAACCAAAAATCAACATCAATAAACAAGATAAACACTTTATGCAACCACAATGGTAATCATACTTGTAAGAAATAACCACTACTCATGAAAAGGGTTAAAAAGTTTTATTCCCTATTGCTTACAATTCTAAGTCATCTGTTAGTTCAAAGTTTATTCAAATCAACTCTTTATTAATTCACCAGTTAAAATACATTATCTCTTGATGAAAACATGTATGACAAAGCAACATCATAAGCTATGGATAGCAGCGTTAACAATGTAATTCAGCAATAAAGTTTATCAGTCATTTGTCACTGTACACATCACCCATAACAGCCTACCTAACCAAGATTAGCATTAGCATGGAGGTCTTCATGCAAAATCAATTTAGGGAAAAACAGTGATTTGGAAAAAATCTACCTAAGAGTGAATCTCTGTAAAAAGGTGCAGTTGGTACCTAGGAAAAAAGGCACAAATCGTCAGTCACATTTTCTAGCTACCTATCCAGGATGGATCAGCAACAAGTCAATCTTCGTCTTCAGGTCATCTACAGATCAGGCTCACGGAGTATGAGCCCAATATCAGCACCTCGGACAGCGTCTCCTGACATCATCAACTTTCTCCTCGCAGTTCTGAATCCTCACCCTTTGTCACGACTTTTCATTAGGGTCTCCCAGTCCATCCCACTATTTGCTAATTGGTCAATCTATCGGAAGTTATGGCTCTAACCTATAGTTTTTGTTTACCAAATCTTTGAGTTTGCATATGTCTTGTGTCCCATAAAAATGATTGGATCTTCTTGCGATAAGAACATCACCCGGTTCGTCAGGTAACAAAAATGTTGCACACAAGTCTTCAGTCAGTGCTTTTATTGTTCAAGTCCTGGGAAAGTACATTTAGCCTACACTACACATAATTGTATCAAACTGCCTTCATCATCTCCTGTCCGTTGGCACATTTGCAGAATGGTCTTAGCTGAGCGGCCTGAACTCTGAGCTGTTCAAGGTCCCGGTCTCCAGTTACCAGTCCTTTGCAAGACATTCAAATTCTCCATGTTCAGAGCAAGCAAGACCCAGTGAAACCAGGCCCTTAGTCCGGCTAATTTAAGAATATGAATTATTATAAAACATAGGTTATACATTTCGTTATGACATACTAGTGCATTTTTCTTATATGTTTTTCATTATTTGCATCTTTTAGTCCTTTAAGTACACATGGTGATCAATCCCTGAGGGCAAATTTTCAAACTTGCACATTATTTTTCTACAATTAATTTCTCTATGCATTTTTCTTGTTAGTAATAAGCCATTAAAAATGTCGTAATTAACATATCTACTCCATCAGGAGCACTCACATTCCAGTGTTCTAATATGTCAAAAGCTATAGGCAGATACAGGCAATCTAAAAAAATACAGTACTATGTAAGGGTTTTTGAGTGATTACCTGTCACCCCGAAATACAATGAGGTAGAGTATTTGCAATGAGATAATCCTTCTTATGCCCTCTTAGGAGGGCTTTCCATTGTTTTACACACCATAATTTTTTACATATTTATATATGTATGTGTCAACATTTGCACATATTTACAACCTGTTGCCTTGGGGAGAGCTTATGCTCAATATAGAACGCCTGTGCTGGCTAAGGTGATAGTCAATGATATAGCCTATAGGATTGATTGGTTAATTTGGAAAGGTTTTCTCAAATACATTATGCATAATCCGTACATTAGGAAACAATATGATAAATGCAGTAGGCCTATCATAATTATCATGAAAAGCATATGTTAAAGCAAATAGTTCTTTAGAGGAGATTGAAATCACACTATGTTGAAGCCTGAAGACTTGTATTGCATTACTTTGGCTGTCACAGGTTAGATTAGTAGACAAGTATTTTGATGTTGGTTACATACCTTGAAAAACCCCATGGTAAATATGTGCTAAACTTCTTTGGACGTTCTGAAAGGAGTAGTTGTCTGTCAAGTTATTGGAATAAAAAATGTATGAAGGCACTACATACATACACATATCTATATTTATTTGTGCATTTGTCTACGACATTAAGATTCAATGGCTTTCAAAGAAATTTAAATAAGAGCAGATACATACAGCAGTGTACATAGGAGTTGTTCACATGGTTTATTTCAGAATAGTTGACAACTATAAAAGAGCAATTTACCCAAGAATATTTCAGATGAAGTTACAGAAAACAGATTCATTTTACATCTTTTCATTTTTTGGTAAGACCACAACATAAACACAGTTTCACCAGAATCAAATAAAACAGCACTCTATGATAATTGAGGTCATAACTTTGTAACTAAAGATAATTCCCAAAAAGCTCCATAATTTTCTTGTGGTAATGAGAAGCATGCATATTTCTGTTTGTGGTCTAGTCATTTTTTTTAATGCTAAGATAGCCACTTCTATAGACTCATAGTGCATATGCAATGAGCAAACTGCAATAGTTCATGAATAACCTTGTGTCTAAATGGGGCTCTGCCATAAACTTGAGGCTGGCCGGGGAGAGGGCTGGAGGGCCTCACCTGTATACAAAAAACCCTCTGGTGAATCCCCAGTTACCTCCTGTGGCAGAACGTTTCCGGCACCAAATGCCTCCTAGGTCTCCACTATTAACCCGACAGCTCTGTGCAACATCATCGCTCCTCAGATCTACAGCAGTCAAGATCACACCCTAATCATGCAGGGAGGATACCTAGTGTTAAAGTTTGAGGAGAGCCCTATCGGCAAGTGGTTGGAAGGTGATATGGCACAGCTAGTCACCAGATGGCCCCACTTGGAAGACCCATTGTGCCACAAGTCTCCATTGGCACAGCACCAACAGAATCTCTGTGACAATGTCACAGGCGCCTCCTGAGACCACAACTTTTCATTCCCAAGAGAAGTTTGGTTAGCCCAAATTATGCATTTAAATCTATCAGGTCTCCAGAGTTCCATGGTGGTGCGTCCAACAAAACTGGATGAATGCCAAAATGGAAAATGGAAAAACCACGGCACATCCTAGAAAGTTGAAAAGTTCCAATTTATTCCTTGTAATGCCTTTAGATGAACAAATGGCATCTGGCCCAATCAAATATCCTGGGTCCAGAGTCGAACGGTGACAACAGAATTCATTTTCAAATGGACAACAGCCAAACGATGACAACAGAATTAATTTTCAAATGGACAAACAGCCGACACGTGTTTCGTCTGATTAGACTTTATCAAGGCTGTGGACATGTACAAAAATAATATATCAAACACTGATGTTATTTGTGTTGAGAGAAATATATTTGCTAACAAAAAAGAGATTCATGAATAGAAGAGAAAGCCCGATTTTTTACCAAGAAAATGTGACATAACCATAAAAGATAACGTTAAGCTTATCGATATTATGTTATAATGTGTAACACCAATAGGGTGCCAGAAAACCTTAGTAATCCAAAGCAAACCTATTGGAGAAAAAGGAAAAAAGTGAAACGAGTTAGGGAGAAAAGACAAGAAAAAAGGAAAGAAAAGGCAAAAGAAACCGCAGTGCTAGTGTGATGCAAAAGTTTAAGGAAAAAACCGTGTATCAGAATGAGCGTGTTGCGAAGATATTAATTTATCAAGAAAAAGACATGCGAAGTCAGAAGCATGTATAGCATGAACACAAGGACGAGAAAAATATAGTGGATTAAGTACTAGGTGATGGAGAGAAGAGCATACCTAAAGTTAAGAATTTCACTCGATGTTCCAAAATGCCAGAAAAATGCTACTGTCTTGTAAGTTGATATAGCGATTGCTGAACAATATGTCTGAGGACCATGGTAAGCCTGTGTGAGTAGAGCAAAAAGGCGAACACTGAACAGGCGGTATGTAGAAAAATGGTGATCCCCTAGTGGTAACTTTTTTAATGTAGTTTATCTCATATAACAAAACAATGGGTAGTGAAAAGGTTAAAACAGGAGCAGCTTGGATGTGGAGAAATTAATCTAAAAGTAATAGAATGGGTAAAAAATTAATTTGTAATTTTTATTTTTAGATGGACCAGAGTGGTGACCATAACGAGTATATTTACTAGGAAACAAAGAAAGAATGACTCGTCTGCTGTAGCCGAGATACGGTAAAGTTGGAATAGGTAGATTAATTATTCAGGACGTAGCGTGTAAAAATATATGTCGAATTGTGTGACCCGCTACGGCAGTCTCAGGCGATTTAGAAGCCCGCGTATCCCCGTAATGTTGTGAAGCTAGACCACCGCGCTGCTAGCATTCGTGAGACCATACCTTCAGTCCTTGACGCGGTGCTCGCTGAGTCTGTTAACGGCGTCGCATATGGTAATTGCGCGCCGGTAGCAAGCTCCCTCATTTTAAAACCAACTAGACCCTGGAAAGAGAAAAAGGACTGCCTAGATGATGTAGTGAAAAAATTAATTGAAAAAACGGGCGCCATATTGGAATATCGATTGATCAAAGAAAAAGAAAAAGAAGTGTGCGTGACACCAAATGTCAGAGGAAAGAGATAAAGAGAGTTACTTGAAAATAATACATTCAGAGGAAATACAATGTCTGTATGTTTGACAATCAAGAATTACACGTATGACAAAATCAAGACGTAATATAACAATTCAGTTGGCCAGAAAATGTTGATGGGAGAAAGCATGATTATGATTTAATAAGTGCCAGCACAAAATGACATTGACAACTGAAATAAAAGCCATACGAGAATAATGCAGCCATGGAAAAACACAAAGAGATTAATATAACTGTCCCAGGAAAAAATATACAATAAAAATGCAGAAACAAAAGACATCTATTAAACCAAAAGGCATTTATAACTGATGAATTTGAGAAGAAAAGGAAGGGACAATAGTGTATTGGTGCGCACACTATACGTTCAGAGATGCATAAGTGCTGTTTAGCAAAGCTGATGAGTTTCTGGAAAGACAAATATAGAGGTACAAGATGTACTAAAGAAAAACATGTAAATCCTTCTCTGAATTTAAACCCTCTTCTACTGCTCGTAGTTTGATAATCCATTTACTCTCTAATTGCCTTAGCCGGAGAGTTCTGTTGCCGCCCCTAGGACAGCTACCCAGGGTGGCAATTCCATATGTATGTAGATCAAGCCTTTCTTGTAGTGGGTGTTCCGTGTTGAAATGAACTGCAAAAGGATAATCAGCGTTGTTATTCCTGATTGCCCTAATGTGCTCCTGTAATCTTTCCTTGAATTGTCTGATGGTGCTCCCAATGTATATCTTCTTACAGGTGCAGATAATGCAATATACAGTGTATTTGGTATTGCAGTTCATGAACTGTTTAATAGTGTGTGTGACATCCGTATTATGCATAAACTTTTTGGTTTTGTCCTGTACATAATCACACACATTGCAACGTCCTCATTTATAGAAACCCAGGGGCGGTGAGGGAAGCCAATTGCCTTTCATGATAGTAGGCAGAAAACTATGGCATAGTTCGTCCCTTAGGGTGCGTCCCCTACGGTAGATCATGTCTGGTTGTTTTCCGAGACCCTTCTTTAGGGTCTCATCAGATGTTAATATATTCCAATGTTTTCTTCGAATTTTGAATATGTCAGCACTTGCGCAGCTATAAGTAGTTATGAATGATGGTGGCTTCTTTGTGCCGACCTGTCTGGGTGTTTTTTTAGAAAGTAACGCTGTTCTGTTAACTTTTAATATTCGAACATGTGTGTCCTTGAGCAATTTATTAGGATACCTGTGCTTGGCAAAGCGACGTTCCAAAATTTCTAGTTGTGTCAAGAATTCCTGGACCTCCTGACAGTTACGTCTAATTCTAGTAGCCTCCCCATAAGGGATGGCTCTGATTTGGGAGTATGGATGTGAACTGCTGGCATGGAGGAGCGAGTTTGAGGACATGGGTTTCCTGTATAGTTTTGAAAAAATGTGAGTGTCTTTAATGTACAATGTTAAGTCCAGGAAGTCCACACAGCTGGTACTGGAATGACTGGTGAAATGTATGTTGTAGCAGTTGTTATTTAAGTAATGAAGAAATGTGTCTAATGGGGTGGAGTCACCTGACCAGAAAAGAAGAACATCATCAATATAGCGGCCCCAGTATATGATGTATTGCGTAAGTTCCGGCGGGCCTCTGCTCCATAAGTGATGGTGTTCATAGTGTCCCATGTAAAGATTTGCAAAAGACGGTGAGAATTTAGCTCCCATGGCGACACCCTGTTTTTGTCTATACCAGGCCCCCTCATGTAAGAAGACATCGTTGTCCATTACAAGCTCAATTAAATCCATTAACATATATGAGTGTTGTAAGAAACCGGCATCTCTCTTGTCCAAAAAGTACTGTATGGCAGTCATACCCTTGTCTTTCGGTATACAGGTGTACAAAGAGGTGACATCTAATGTTGCAAGGGTGTGGCCACTGGTCCATTCAAAATCAGCAATGAGGCTAAGGAGATGGGCGGTGTCCTTGATATATGAAGGTAGATTGCACACGAAGGGTTGTAAGTGAAAATCAATGTATTCAGAAAGTTTTTCTGTGGGAGAATTGATACCAGAGATAATGGGTCTGCCAGGAGGGAAGGCAGCCTGTTTATGTAACTTCGGAAGAGTATAAATACATGGAAAGCTGGGCATAGGATTATATAGGTATTTGTATTCTAAGTCTGTTAAAAGCCCTTTGTCTCTCCAGGAAACGAGCTTTGTCTCTATTGCCCTAGAAATCACACCAATAGGGTTGCCTTGTAGTTTGCAATAGGCATATTGGTCTTCACGTTGCCTGTCAATTTCTTTGACGTAATCTAGCCGATTCATGATGACGATATTACCACCTTTGTCGGCTTCTTTCAATACTAAATCTTCATTTAGTTGCAAGGTGTGTAGGGCCCTATGCTCCTGTGAGCTCAAGTTGTGTGTTAGGGTTTTCCGTCCATGTGTGTATTGGTCTTCCAAGTGATAAAGTTCCTTGGTTACTAACTTCTGAAAAACGTCAATTGAATTGTCTGGTGGTAGCATGGGAGTAAATTTGGAAGGAGGTCTAAGACCACTATCGCATGTTGCCGAGTGAGTGATACCCAGATCAGCCAAAATGTCTACGCAAGTGGGTACTGTAGCATTATGACTACTATCCTCTAAAGAGAGGAGAGTCTGTATGTCTTTAAGATTGCCAATGGAAAGATCATAAGGAGTAGTATCCTCTCCATTATCTAAGATAGATGACTGCCTAAGGTCAAAGTGTTTCAAGAGTTTACACTTGCGCACAAATTTGAAAAGATCAATGTGTGTTTGTGTGAAATCAGGGAAGGACATAGGTACAAAGCCTAGACCCTTCTTGAGAACACTCAATTGGTCGCTATCAAGTGTTGTGTCAGACAGATTCATGATACAAAGGTCTTCATTGTGAGTAGTGTCCGTGTCTAGGTCTTCAAGTTGCGGGCTACCGATCTTGTGGTGACCCTGGTTGTGTTTGTTACTGGTTCGGGCACTCTTTCTCTGGCCCCTTCTGGTTCTCTTGTGTGTGTAGTTTGAGGCATTTTGTTGTGTTTTTGTCCTCTGCGGAATCTTTCCATTTCCAACAAAAAAGTTGATTTATTGCTAGAAGTGGTTCTCTGTTGTGGTGGAAGACTGTTGGTATCATCACTCGTGAAACTAGAGCAGCTGGGCAGGTCTGTGTCGCTGGTGGTGGCATTGGACGTACAAGCTGTAACTATTGTAGTGGCCCTGTTATCTTGTCTGTCACTGTTGAAGTTATCAAATTTGCGGGCATATGTGAAAACCCTACCCTTGGCATAATCGTTTGCGTCTCGTCTTAGTTTGTGTAATTTATTTTCTTTAATGTGCTCCTGGTGTTTCTGGAGTACATTACTCAGAATATTATAGTTTTTATCTATAGCCTCTGGGAGATTGGTGTCCTGGATCTCCTTTTCTAAGGTTTTGATGTCTATTAGTAAACGTTCTCTCTTGTCCTTGGCGTCCCTAATCAGTATATCCATAATACCGAGGGAGGAATTAATCAATAGCTGTTCCCATTCTTGTAATAAGACGGGGTTGAGATCCCCAAAAGAAGGGAAAAGGATGACTCGAAGCCCCCTTGGGATTTGTTTAATCTGTATATATTTTTCAAGAATGGTGAAATCCCACCATCTTGAAAGCTCTTGCTTTTTTAACCTTTCCAATTTTATAAATTTGATTCTAAGTCCCTCTTTGGCATTACTCATGTTGTGATCGCAGGTGATTGTGTTTGTGTTATTGTTGAATAGTTCTTCTAATAGGGCCTCCCTATTACCATTAAAGGTCGACATCCTTGCGAACTAACAGTAAATAGTAATATGTGCAACATATACAATGTATAAAACCATACAATCTGAAAAAGTACAATCAATATAAAGCTAAGGGTGCAGCTCTAAACACAAAGTATAAAAATACATAAATGCGAAAAGGTGGCTGTGTAGAGGAGAGAGAGCACTTTCCAAAGATGAGCTAATACTTTTTTATGAAGTCCATGATGATGTAAGACTGAGAAAGGGAGTGCTCAAGTGGTGATGCACCCAGCCACAGAGTGCGTGAACTGTTACCCCGAAAAGGTCACAGTTGTAACAAGCAAAATGGAAAAACCACGGCACATCCTAGAAAGTTGAAAAGTTCCAATTTATTCCTTGTAATGTCTTTAGATGAACAAATGGCATCTGGCCCAATCAAATATCCTGGGTCCAGAGTCGAACGGTGACAACAGAATTCATTTTCAAATGGACAACAGCCAAACGATGACAACAGAATTCATTTTCAAATGGACAAACAGCCGACAAGTGTTTCGTCTGATTAGACTTTATCAAGGCTGTGGACATGTACAAAAATAATATATCAAACACTGATGTTATTTGTGTTGAGAGAAATATATTTGCTAACAAAAAAGAGATTCATGAATAGAAGAGAAAGCCCGATTTTTTACCAAGAAAATGTGACAAGCCATAAAAGATAACGTTAAGCCTATCGATATTATGTTATAATGGGTAACACCAAAAGGGTGCCAGAAAACCTTAGTAATCCAAAGCAAACCTATCGGAGAAAAAGGAAAAAAGTGAAACGAGTTAGGGAGAAAAGACAAGAAAAAAAGGAAAGAAAAGGCAAAAGAAACCGCAGTGCTAGTGTGATGCAAAAGTTTAAGGGAAAAACTGTGTATCAGAATGAGCGTGTTGCGAAGATATCAATTTATCAAGAAAAAGACATGCGAAGTAAGAAGCATGTATAGCATGAACACAAGGACGAGAAAAATATAGTGGATTAAGTACTAGGTGATGGAGAGAAGAGCATACCTAAAGTTAAGAATTTCACTCGATGTTCCAAAATGCCAGAAAAATGCTACTGTCTTGTAAGTTGATATAGCTATTGCTGAACAATATGTCTGAGGACCATGGTAAGCCTGTGTGAGTAGAGCAAAAAGGCGAACACTGAACAGGCGGTATGTAGAAAAATGGTGATCCCCTAGTAGTAACTTTTTTAATGTAGTTTATCTCATATAACAAAACAATGGGTAGTGAAAAGGTTAAAACAGGAGCAGCTTGGATGTGGAGAAATTAATCTAAAAGTAATAAAATAGGTAAAAAATTAATTTGTAATTTTTATTTTTAGATGGACCAGAGTGGTGACAATAACGAGTATATTTACTAGGAAACAAAGAAAGAATGACTCGTCTGCTGTAGCCGAGATACGGTAAAGTTGGAATAGGTAGATTAATTATTCAGGACGTAGCGTGTAAAAATATGTGTAGAATTGTGTGACCCGCTACGGCAGTCTCAGGCGATTTAGAAGCCCGCGTATCCCCGTAATGTTGTGAAGCTGGACCACCGCGCTGCTAGCATTCGTGAGACCATACCTTCAGTCCTTGACGCGGTGCTCGCTGAGTCTGTTAACGGCGTCGCATATGGTAATTGCGCACCGGTAGCAAGCTCCCTCATTTTAAAACCAACTAGACCCTGGAAAGAGAAAAAGGACTGCCTAGATGATGTAGTGAAAAAATTAATTGAAAAAACGGGCGCCATATTGGAATATCGATTGATCAAAGAAAAAGAAAAAGAAGTGTGCGTGACACCAAATGTCAGAAGAAAGAGATAAAGAGAGTTACTTGAAAATAATACATTCAGAGGAAATACAATGTCTGTATGTTTGACAATCAAGAATTACACGTATGACAAAATCAAGACGTAATATAACAATTCAGTTGGCCAGAAAATCTTGATGGGAGAAAACATGATTATGATTTAATAAGTGCCAGCACAAAATGACATTAACAACTAAAATAAAAGCCATACGAGAATAATGCAGCCATGGAAAAACACAAAGAGATTAATATAACTGTCCCAGGAAAAAATATACAATAAAAAGGAAAAGAAAAACAAAAATGCAGAAACAAAAGACATCAATTAAACCAAAAGGCATTTATAACTGATGAATTTGAGAAGAAAAGGAAGGGACAATAGTGTATTGGTGCGCACACTATACGTTCAGAGATGCATAAGTGCTGTTTAGCAAAGGTGATGAGTTTCTAGAAAGGCAAATATAGAGGTACAAGATGTACTAAAGAAAAACATGTAAATCCTTCTCTGAATTTAAACCCTCTTCTACTGCTCGTAGTTTGATAATCCATTTACTCTCTAATTGCCTTAGCCGGAGAGTTCTGTTACCGCCCCTAGGACAGCTACCCAGGGTGGCAATTCCATATGTATGTAGATCAAGCCTTTCTTGTAGTGGGTGTTCCTTGTTGAAATGAACTGCAAAAGGATAATCAGCGTTGTTATTCCTGATTGCCCTAATGTGCTCCTGTAATCTTTCCTTGAATGGTCTGATGGTGCTCCCAATGTATATCTTCTTACAGGTGCAGATAATGCAATATACAGTGTATTTGGTATTGCAGTTCATGAACTGTTTAATAGTGTGTGTGACATCCGTATTATGCATAAACTTTTTGGTTTTCTCCTGTACATAATCACACACATTGCAACGTCCACATTTATAGAAACTCAGGGGTGGTGAGGGAAGCCAATTGCCTTTCATGATAGTAGGCAGAAAACTATGGCATAGTTGGTCCCTTAGGGTGCGTCCCCTACGGTAGATCATGTCTGGTTGTTTTCCGAGACCCTTCTTTAGGGTCTCATCAGATGTTAATATATTCCAATGTTTTCTTAGAATTTTGAATATGTCAGCACTTGCGCAGCTATAAGTAGTTATGAATGATGGTGGCTTCTTTGTGCCGACCTGTCTGGGTGTTTTTTTAGAAAATAACGCAGTTCTGTTAACTTTTAATATTCGAACATGTGTGTCCCTGAGAAATTTATTAGGATACCCGTGCTTGGCAAAGCGACGTTCCAAAATTTCTAGTTGTGTCCTGAATTCCTGGTCCTCCTGACAGTTGCGTCTAATTCTAGTAGCCTCCCCATAAGGGATGGCTCTGATTTGGGAGTATGGATGTGAACTGCTGGCATGGAGGAGCGAGTTTGAGGACATGGGTTTCCTGTATAGTTTTGAAAAAATGTGAGTGTCTTTAATGTACAATGTTAAGTCCAGGAAGTCCACACAGCTGGTACTGGAATGACTGGTGAAATGTATGTTGTAGCAGTTGTTATTTAAGTAATGAAGAAATGTGTCTAATGTGGTGGAGTCACCTGACCAGAAAAGAAGAACATCATCAATATAGCGGCCCCAGTATATGATGTATTGCGTAAGTTCCGGCGGGCCTTTGCTCCATAGGTGATGGTGTTCATAGTGTCCCATGTAAAGATTTGCAAAAGACGGTGAGAATTCAGCTCCCATGGCGACACCCTGTTTTTGTCTATACCAGGCCCCCTCATGTAAAAAGACGTTGTTGTCCATTACAAGCTCAATTAAATCCATTAACATATATGAGTGTTGTAAGAAACCGGCATTTCTCTTGTCCAATAAGTATTGTATGGCAGTCATACCCTTGTCTTTCGGTATACAGGTGTACAAAGAGGTGACATCTAATGTTGCAAGGGTGTGGCCACTGGTCCATTCAAAATCAGCAATGAGGCTAAGGAGATGGGCGGTGTCCTTGATATATGAAGGTAGATTGCACACGAAGGGTTGTAAGTGAAAATCAATGTATTCAGAACGTTTTTCTGTGGGAGAATTGATACCAGAGATAATGGGTCTGCCAGGAGGGAAGGCAGCCTGTTTATGTAACTTCGGAAGTGTATAAATACATGGAAAGCTGGGCGTAGGATTATATAGGTATTTGTATTCTAAGTCTGTTAAAAGCCCTTTGTCTCTCCAGGAACCGAGCTTTGTCTCTATTGCCCTAGTAATCACACCAATAGGGTTGCCTTGTAGTTTGCAATAGGCATTTTGGTCTTCAAGTTGCCTGTCAATTTCTTTGATGTAATCTAGCCGATTCATGATGACGATATTACCGACTTTGTCGGCTTCTTTCAATACTAAATCTTCACTTAGTTGCAAGGTGTGGAGGGCCCTATGCTCCTGTGAGCTCAAATTGGCTTCCCTCACCACCCCTGGGTTTGTATAAATGTGGACGTTGCAATGTGTGTGATTATGTACAGGACAAAACCAAAAAGTTTATGCATAATACGGATGTCACACACACTATTAAACAGTTCATGAACTGCAATACCAAATACACTGTATATTGCATTATCTGCACCTGTAAGAAGATATACATTGGGAGCACCATCAGACCATTCAAGGAAAGATTACAGGAGCACATTAGGGCAATCAGGAATAACAACGCTGATTATCCTTTTGCAGTTCATTTCAACACGGAACACCCACTACAAGAATGGCTTGATCTACAAACATATGGAATTGCCACCCTGGGTAGCTGTCCTAGGGGCGGTAACAGAACTCTCCGGCTAAGGCAATTAGAGAGTAAATGGATTATCAAACTATGAGCAGTAGAAGAGGGTTTAAATTCAGAGAAAGATTTACATGTTTTTCTTTAGTACATCTTGTACCTCTATATTTGTCTTTCCAGAAACTCATCACCTTTGCTAAACAGAACTTATGCATCTCTGAACGTATAGTGTGCGCACCAATACACTATTGTCCCTTCCTTTTCTTCTCAAATTCATCAGTTATAAATGCCTTTTGGTTTAATTGATGTCTTTTGTTTCTGCATTTTTGTTTTTCTTTTCCTTTTTATTGTATATTTTTTCCTGGGACAGTTATATTAATCTCTTTGTGTTTTTCCATGGCTGCATTATTCTCGTATGGCTTTTATTTCAGTTGTCAATGTCATTTTGTGCTGGCACTTATTAAATCATAATCATGTTTTCTCCCATCAACATTTTCTGGCCAACTGAATTGTTATATTACGTCTTGATTTTGTCATATGTGTAATTCTTGATTGTCAAACATACAGACATTGTATTTCCTCTGAATGTATTATTTTCAAGTAATTCTCTTTATCTCTTTCCTCTGACATTTGGTGTCACGCACACTTCTTTTTCTTTGATCAATCGATATTCCAATATGGCGCCCGTTTTTTCAATTTATTTTTTCACTACATCATCTAGGCAGTCCTTTTTCTCTTTCCAGGGTCTAGTTGGTTTTAAAATGAGGGAGCTTGCTACCGGAGCGCAATTACCATATGCAACGCCGTTAACAGACTCAGCGAGCACCGCGTCAATGACTGAAGGTATGGTCTCACGAATGCTAGCAGCGCGGTGGTCTAGCTTCACAACATTATGGGGATACGCGCGCTTCTAAATCGCCTGAGACTGCCGTAGCGGGTCACACAATTCTACATATATTTTTACACGCTACGTCCTGAATAATTAATCTACCTATTCCAACCTTACCGTATCTCGGCTACAGCAGACGAGTCATTCTTTCTTTGTTTCCTAGTAAATATACTTGTTATGGTCACCACTCTGGTCCAGCTAAAAATAAAAATAAAAAATTAATTTTTTACCCATTCTATTACTTTTAGATTAATTTCTCCACATCCAAGCTGTTCCTGTTTTAACCTTTTCACTACCCATTGTTTTGTTATATGAGATAAACTACATTAAAAAAGTTACCACTAGGGGGTCACCATTTTTCTACACACCGCCTGTTCAGTGTTCGCCTTTTTGCTCTTCTCACACAGGCTTACCATGGTCCTCAGACATATTGTTCAGCAATCGCTATATCAACTTATGAGACAGTAGCATTTTTCTGGCATTTTGGAAAATCGAGTGAAATTCTTAACTTTAGGTATGCTCTTCTCTCCATCACCTAGTACTTAATCCACTATATTTTTCTTGTCCTTGTGTTCATGCTATACATGCTTCTGACTTTGCATGTCTTTTTCTTGATAAATTAATATCTTTGCAACACGCTCATTCTGATACACGTTTTTTTCCTTAAACTTTTGCATCACACTAGCACTGCGGTTTCTTTTGCCTTTTCTTTCCTTTTTTCTTGTTTTTTCTCCCTAACTCGTTTCACTTTTTTCCTTTTTCTCCGATAGGTTTGCTTTGGATTACTAAGGTTTTCTGGCACCCTTTTGGTGTTACACATTATAACATAATATCGATAGGCTTAACGTTATCTTTTATGGCTTGTCACATTTTCTTGGTAAAAAATCGGGCTTTCTCTTCTATTCATGAATCTCTTTTTTGTTACCAAATATATTTCTCTCAACACAAATAACATCAGTGTTTGATATAGTATTTTTGTACATGTCCACAGCCCTGATAAAGTCTAATCAGATGAAACACGTGTCGGCTGTTTGTCCATTTGAAAATGAATTCTGTTGTCATTGTTTGGCTGTTGTCCATTTGAAAATGAATTCTGTTGTCACCGTTCGACTCTGGACCCAGGATATTTGATTGGGCCAGATGCCATTTGTTCATCTAAAGACATTACAAGGAATAAATTGGAACTTTTCAACTTTCTAGGATGTGCCGTGGTTTTTCCATTTTGCTTGTTACAACTGTGACCTTTTCGGGGTAACAGTTCACGCACTCTGTGGCTGGGTGCATCACCACTTGAGCACTCCCTTACATCATCATGGACTTCATAAAAAAGTATTAGCTCATCTTTGGAAAGTGCGCTCCCTCCTTTACACAGCCACCTTTTTGCATGAATGCCAAAATGTATTGTATTATCAGTAGCATACTAAACGTGATGACTTAAAATATGCATTTTCCATGCGATATTGACATACTTTCAGAAGTACAGTTTGTCATCTTCTAGCTTGCCAGCTGTACTTCCAACTAATAGAGAAGCAATGACATGGTAACCAGCTGAACTCCAAAATATATAAACATCTACTTAAATGTATACATATAGGTATATAGGAAGCCTTTGAGGTATCCCTTATCTGACATTATTAACATTCAGTGACATTCCTGTTCTGCTTCCATTCATGGTAGAATACAGCATAGAGCAATGGAACCAACCATTTCAGTCACTGACTATTGCTCTTTGAGAACCAGCATTTTTATGATCACATTTGCACATCCACCTGAAAATTGGTCCTCTTCACTCCCAGAACATGGTAACCAGTTGTTTAGTTTTTAAGTTTCCCCTTTTGTAGGTTACCTTTCACTTCTTTCGTACCCTTTTATTTATTTTTTAGAGTATACTTCAGCTCACTACCTAGTGTTACAGTGACTCTTGTTTGCTCTTCATTTCATTTATAGTGCACCACATACCTCTCTGACCACTGCATCTAAACCGAGCGGCAGTCTTCCAATTGTATTTGCCAGAGCATACCATTGTTTTACCATTACCAGGCCAACACATTGCTTCCAAACATGGCAGCCGTATTGGAGCTTTAAAATGATAAAACAGTATACACAACTCCACTCCAAGACTGTCGTCCTTTGCTACGTTTATTTATGTTTTTTATTGCGAACATACACTGGCCACGTTTGGGCACTGGCATGTTTTCTTTTTTATTATGTTATTATTTTATCTTGAATATGCCTGTTGTGTTTGTGTTTTTAAGGTGCATGTGTAAGTTGGTGAATGCACGAAAGAGTCAGTAGTTGGGTGAATGGATGCATGACTTCAAGGATGAGTTACACAGATCAAATGTGGTGACTTAATGAGTGTCTAAGCCTACAGTGACTGAAAATGCACTCTCATTTATAAGTTAGACAATTGGAATTTGCACTACCTGTTGCAAGTTAAGCCATGGCCACATATTTTGATCACTATAAGCCAACAACTGCATAATCCACATACACCAGTGCATCACATATGCACACCCGTATCCTGTTAATATTTACTGGGTGGGTATCATGGAGAATATAGTTAGAAAATACAGAGGTGGTACAGTCTAGGTCCATTTCACAAACCATTTTCTGACTGTGAGTTAGATCCGTCCTGATGAACATTTATAGTGTATCCATCTGTAGAATACGCAAGAGTCTTAACAATGCCATTTGCTATTGACATTAATTAGGCAATATATGCATGCAGTAAAGACGTGACATTTCTGAATGAGTATGCAGACTAGTGAAAGTAGTATTGAGTGTGTGGCCAATGACATTCTATGCAATACTCACAAGTTGTAACTTCCAGGGACTTAAGAAAATTTGCAGTGGCATTTGATACACGTATTTGAGCACATAATCCTCACCTTAGTAGATCTGCTCTGAAGCTTGCACACAGTGAAAAAAGTCATCTGCAGTATTTACCAGACATGTTAAACATTTTTTAGAAAGTGAAAGCACCTAACACTTGAACATGACACAGAACTAAAATGTTTTTGTACCTGCCTGGGGATTTACTAATCCTGTCAAATGGATTGCAAGCAAAGCCAGCTTCTTTTGTTGGCTTCAGTTCTTTTAGAATAGAGTGCGATTTCAGGGATTAAAGGTTCCAGTGGAAACGGGTTGCTTCCAGGTGCTGCTCAAAAGATTTGATATGCTTTCTTTTTATCAGCAACCATCAGTGAAAATAAGTTACCCAGCATGGGCTAGATATCAAATTTTTTCTCTACGGTCTGTGATTTATCCTGTTTAATGCAATCACAGTCTTGAATTGCTCTCTTAGTTATTCTGACTTCATACCACTTTCTATTTTTCATGTTCAGGTTAGTTCGAAAATGGGTGTTTTCTTCTTCTTGGACATTTGTCGGTATGGTGTGTATATCAGTATAACATCCATACAAGTGGATCACAATTTGTATGACTCTTTAATTGTGGAATTATGGATTGAAACATATTTCACTTTGGTTAGTTCATGAATATAACATTTAAAAGCAATCTGGCTGTTACCTATTCTAGTTATCCACCATCTAAGGTTCTTGAAAAGAAATGGTCACTGTCTTGATTATTATTTGCTTGTGACTTTTCTCTCAACAAGCATTTCATAAAATTAATTATGTGTTCACCTAAAGATCAAACTGTGACATTCACTTTTGTAATTATAGGTTACCGTAACGAGTAGGATACAGGAACTTGCAACCAAAATGGTCATTAATGTTGGGAATGATGACGAAAATGGCAACCAGGAGAAGGAAAGCAAGGAAGAAAGCATTCTGGCCATGCTTGGGATTATTGGAACCATCCTGAATTTACTTGTTATCATTTTTGTATATATCTACACCACCTTATGAGCCACAAGAAGGGACCACTGCCTTGAAATATGAACAATCAAACATGTTTTTCGAAGCATTAAAAACATTGTTTTTGACTTTCAGCATATTCCAAATATACTGAACTGCAAAGAAGGCAAAAGGAGCAGATACTCAATGCCATCAACCAGACAGCTACACAGAAAGGAAAGATACATTATGTGTACCTTCTGATTGAGCAGCACATCAGCGACGGACAACTTTGAAACACGGTGTAATGTACAGACATTAAAAGTTACTTTGTAATTCATAAACTCTGGATTTAGATATTAGACCTTGAAATATCCCCAAAATGCAATTCATTCAGAAGATGTATTTCCTATGGGCCTTGCAAAATTGGATCCGTCTAGATTTCACAGGAAGTTGCACACAGAAGGGATTGTGTAGTGCGTTGGAGCTGGCATACATCAGGACAAGTTTATGTATTGATATATTGATTGTTATTTAATTGCTTAACATCAGCAGTCTATTTGTACTAATGTGTATTTATAAATATATATTTTTAATAGATGTGCACTATTTTTAGCATGAATTATACACTGCTACAGATCCTCTGGACTCCGTAGGGCTTCAATCTGAAATTCCCCCTTGGAACAACAGTGGTCACACTAACACTATTTATATGAACATTATTTTTGATTGTTTCGCTTCAAAATGAATTACGCAGTTTAATGACAAAAATGCAGTTGTCTAGCAATCAGGGAATGGAAGGGGCAAAAAAAAACTGATACACCTGTGTTATATGTGTTTGCCAAATGAGATCCTACAATAAACGCAGATTCAAAAAATAACATTACTTTCTTAATTAAGTGTTGAATTTGCTGAAAAGATTCCCATTTTATAATTTCCAAGAGTACCTACTGGAAAAATATCCTAATTTCAGCTAGCCCACTCTGAATGAGACTGTAATTATAACTTTTTTTGCTTGATCAGTGGGCATTTACATAGGAAATTTGGCAATTTTCTCTCTACATGTACACTTATTGCATATAGTTAGGGATAAGACCCTTTATCTCATGATTGAGTCAAAAGGGCTAATAATTAACATAGTGTTTCATGATGTGATTTGAAAGGTCTGCAAAAGTTTAACCTGCGGCCACATGTAGTGTGCAGATGGCAGACAGATGTGTTTTCTTTATGTGTGCTTATTAAAAGTTAGTAAATTACACTATTTTGCCGGTCTTACACAGAAAATGTTTGAGGCATTTTGACCTTTGTTTGCCTTTGGCAAGAAAGAACAGACAAGCAAAACATGTATTCACAAAATGTGAACAATTGTCATGAGTTAATAACCTAATTCCATGAAAGAGATTGGCTGCCTTACCCTGAACGTTCTGAGCAATCTGCTAATAATGTAGAACATCAGAAGTGCTTCGAGGGAAGTGAACATGTAGAGTTTGACCTGCAGAATTTTCTTCTCACACTCACTCTCTGAATCACTTTTGTATCATTTCGTGAACCATTGCTATGTATAGTTCAATTCAAAGTTTGTGCCAAATCACCATCAAGGATATACGTTGAACTTAATTTAATCAAATGTTTAGGTTCTGGGATCTACTAGGGACTAAAGTGGAAGGGAAGAAAAGAATAGGGTTTGATTTTTCGATCCCATTTAGATAATTGAAACTTGATTGATTTGATAACAGAGTCGTGCATTGCACCCAAGCATCTGTTCCCATTCTTAGATGCATATGCTTTATCTAAATATATGATCCACAAGGACATACAATTAATAACATTTCAGTTCTAGGCAGTATGGTCCCTATACCCTATCCACCAACACTGCTTCATACATACATCACAGTGAAAGCATTCGCTCTTCCCTCCATGTTTACTATGCTGGGTATACTCATACTAGACTGATGAGGACTGCGCTTTGAGGCGACATCAGTGCTGTGCAAATGCTGGTGTACAATACAATGCATGCATTGTCAAACCATTCGTGTACTTTCTGCCTAGATTTAAAAACTGGGCTAGATAACTGCAATCATGTACGGCTTGAAACATGGGTTCAACTGGGTAGCAACAAGAATAACAACAAAATGAAATATACCTGAGCTAGACAGATATAAAGAATTCTAGTCATAGCTGTCTGGCTACAAGTTATAGTTTCCCAAAGCCCACTAACTTAACTACACTATTGTTTATTTTAAATATTGTCCATAATGCAACATCCTAATTACACCACCTGAGAGTTTCCAAGTCAATTGTTTTTGTTTGTTCTTTCACATTCCACCAAACTCAACCTACTTGAATCCTTGAACGTTTGAATTACTTTTGTGCATACAATCTATACTTTAATCTACCACACTCCACAGGTAGAATTCCTAATATTCATAATTTGCTTATGATATTTATTGTGACTTTCAATTAAGACAATCCAACATGATCTATAAATTGAACAACTATGCTTATTTACATTTCTCATGCCAGCGCCCCTCTAATGTCTTCCCTCAGACCCCATCCACTCATTAAGTGGTGGTGAAATTTCCAGATAGGTCAAATGCTTGTGAAATTTCTGGGTGTGAAGTGGGTGAAGAATAGGGAATTACTAAAGGCATTATGGCAGTAAGCCTGTTTCTTGCAATTATTCTCAAATTCCTACTGCACATCTAGGACAAGATCAGATTGCTATGATATTGCCACATACCAGAATTACCTATCTTGCTGTATTGGTAATTCTGGGTGTTTGAATGCTGTATTGGTATTAACGGTAGATGTTTGTGGAGATGAAGTCTAAATACTGAAAAAAGAGGAATTTAAAAAGCCATGTTCAATACTGAAAATAACCAAGTTGGTGTGTTTGTTAGCAGAGCCACAATGAAGAGCCAAATCAAAAGGCACAAATTGATGATTACATATTGCACTTGTGATAGCTTTACAAAATGGCGATTTTTGTTTTGGTTGATACATTGGTTCAAAGATGTGGAAGAAAGGCAGTTATCTTAAGCTGGGTGGTGTTAAGTATGCATACTGACAACTATGATATGCTTCTTTTGTTATTTTTTATTCTGAGCAGGTTGGGGTATTTTGCTTCTTTTGGAAAATCTGGACTTCTGACAAGGAAAAGACAGTGTGATCTGTGCTTAGTATCCAATATTGTCTGCTCTACCCACGTTTGGACAAGGTATTTCAACACAAATGTGGTGGAGTACCCTTTCTACCAAACTAACAGTCTGTCCCCTATATTTTGGGTCGGCCAAACCATCATGTTTCTGCTGTGTAAGGCTTCATCAGTGGAAACCTTAGACTGACAGCACCACAGACATCAAGCTGTCAGTCTAAGTATTTCACACTGTCTGTCCTATGTAGGGCAAACATTCTTACATCATTTATACTGTTTGGTACTCCCTGGAAAAGCCTAGTGGATCTGAACAGCGAAACAATGACCCAACATACAAGGAGACTACTCCCATTCTCCCTCTTTTGGAGTTTATTACATGATTGAAAATTGATTTAAAAAGGAAGTGTCCAATGCAAAAAACAGACACACACACACACCTTTGTGTGGATGCTCTAGTGATACAACATAACGTAAAAGCAATGCCAATTTACTAATAACTTTAAGGGACATAATGAGTTCATTGATAGTTCTTGCTTCTCAATGCAATTAGTCTGTGATAGTCCTTCTCATTAGTCTTCTATGATGTGATTCTGATTGCCAGTGACAGAGTCACAATTGTCATCTAGGTAATACAACATTAAAGGAAAATGTATGGAAGCTGAGCTTATGGAGCAGAAGACACTGGCCAGTGTGTGACTGTCTACTCAGTTAGAAGAGTAGCTGCATTAACTATCTGCTTTCAAGGTGTTTTTGGTGTGAAAATGGATGAGTGAATGGTCCCCCGCATGCCATGGTATAAAATTATGTCCTTGTTTTATCAGACTAAATAATACTCAGATTGCTGCTTGGGGGCTGACTGTGTTAAATACAGATAGATATTTTAGAGATGTGTTTATAATACAGTTTTGTTTCTACAATCTCTTTCTTAAAGCATTTGTTGTGATTTGAAGAGAAACAGCTAAAACACATTTTGATTAATATGTCTATTTGTGCAGAACAAAAGTATGACTTGAGAGCACTTTTTGTAAGTTATAAAACAGTTGAAACATAAGGTAATCTTACTCTTCTCTGTAATAAAATGACAAGAAATAAAATAGCAGTGCTTTGTTTTCCGTGGCACGAGGAACTCAATCAGCATAATGATGCAAAACATTTATTTTTTATAGTGAGGAAAAATTAAGATATGGTGTTAGAGATCTTCAGTTCATTGCTGATATTGCTACATTTTCTAAATCTTTTTGACATGACTTCTTAGTTTTTTAGAATTTTTGAAGCAAATTTGAAAATAATGTCTAGTTCATGTACAGTGATTCTATATGTACATAAAATGAATTTAGCTGAAGTCATTGTACTTAACACATTATACATTTCATGTACAAGTTTGTCAGATAAATGTATTGTAAAATTAATTAGAATTGTGTTTGCAGTAAATGATTAAAAATATACTGATTGTCGCTTCTTTGATTTTCATATATAGAGCACAAATCAAAACCTAATTGAATTGAAATCAGTTACAATATTAGTTTCAAACTTTTTTCTTTCAAACACTGATATATTAAAACAATACAGCTGACATTAGATGTTGCAATCATTAAACTTCACTCTTCTGAGTAAACAAAAAGTTATTGCACTTAAAAAGCTCATTTATATAGGATAGCAGGATTAGGTGAAATTGTCTGATATTAAATAATAACAGGATGGGTCTACCACTTTGGGACTAGGAACAAAGAACAATCAATTAAAAGACAAGACACATCATGCTTCATATTATCAAAAAATTAGTAATTACCAATTTTCAACTCAATATGATTTTTAAAAAACAGGAATTTTCAGGAAGAATTATCTATAATCCTAAATCTTAGGACTTCCTCTCCAAGGGCCGAATTTAAGAACTTGCAACTCCTGCACCCCACTAACCCCACTGTGTGTGTGCTGTATTTAAGATATGGTAGAAAATGGCTGTAGTTAGAATAATAGCATCAAAAAATTTTATGCTATTGTGGCGTTTTGCTACGCTAGCATCAAACATTTTGACGCAAGTGTAGCAAAGGGGAAGAAGGCCCATTGATATAAATGGGTGCGTCATTTTGCTGCCTGCTCTTAGCAGGTGTTAAAAATGCCAGAAAAAATGGCACAGTGAAATCTTTTAAATTTCACTGCACCCTTTTTTTTGGCCTCCTAATGGGGGAACACCCTCATGCTTACAATATACATGGCACAGGCATAATGTGACAGAAGGGGTCACAAAGTGACAATGCATGGATTGTGCCACTTTGTAAATGTGGCGTAGGAAAAGGCCACTGTAGCACCACTTTAGCATTTAAAAAAATGACACTAAGGCAGCACTAAAGTGCCGCAAGGGGCTCTTAAATCTGCCTCCAAGCTCCCTATCAGTTAGCATTTCTACGTATGAGAAAACTATTTGACTAGTTTATTCCATTGACTTTTGGGCAATAGACAGAAGGGAGAAACAATGATCCGGTCTAGACTGACCTTCTCAAAAGACCCGTTCCTCCATAGGGACAGTAGAGTTTTCATAATAAAATGCCAGATGGGAAAATAGAACCACCTTTGAATACATCCTGCTATGACATCAAGTCAACTAATCAGTCAATATTTGGGTGGATCCAGTAGGTCATCTGTCTTGAACATGGATTTCATTGTGCCGCCCTTCCAAGAATCAGGAAAGAGGGTATTATGTATCACCCAAGAAAGACAGAAAAATGAATAGTTGGGTCCACAAACCACAATGTGGTATATCCCAGCTCCTAGTAGATTACCAGAACTCGCAGCCCAACTTAATTGACTGAAATGTCATTTACACTGAGCTACTGTCAGATAAGCAATAAAGTATTCAGCTACTACATAATTCAGGATCCAATGCTTGTTAGAATAATCATAGAGCTTTAGATAAAAAAAAAACATGATTCTTCTGAAAATGCATACTTTCAATGAGGAAGTGACAGATAAAGAGACAAGATTAGCTAACCTCCACATTTTTTTCATAATTCTCTGAGGCAACAATCTCCAGTATAGCAGCCCAACATTCCCTGCTTTTTTGATTTTAGAAGCTCTCTATAACGCAATAGACTTTTTTCAGCTGAATGCCAATTTTCGTGGAACTTGTCATTGTTTTCCATAAAGTGAATCACCAACAAGTGCCTATTAGGTCTTAAAAGAAAAGAGAAAAATGTAAGGCTTCTATAAGGCACATAGATCTTCTGGTTCCCCTACCGCTTTGAAATGCATTAGGAACCTCATTAGGTCAACTTAATTTTAGGGGCAAGCCCTTAAAATCCCCTCCCTTGCCAAATCCCCTCTAGCGTTCCCCTCCTTCCCACAACTCACCTCCCCTGTCCTGAGCTGTCTCCCCCAATGTAGGTGGATTAAGGTCAGGAGTGTCATTTAATTATTTAAAGAAACAATGCAGTACTTTCAATCTAGGAGGAAAGTCTCTCAGATCATCAAGGGATGAGGTATGAGTGGGCCTCACCTTTTATCATAGGCCCTACTTGTGTGCTGACTGTCATTTGTAATCTTCTAAAGTCTGCCAAAAAGAGTGCATCCATTGTGTAGCAGAGGGAACATATTTTATCTTCCAATTTAAATCAATCAATCTCTTGGAAGCCACCAGACTATGGTACATGGAAGTTGCTTGAGGTCTAACCCCCATGATGATTTCAGGCTTGTGTTCAGGCTCCATGTCCTTAGGTTAATCTAGGTGACTTAGGCTCTTTTTCCAAAATATTTAAATCCATCAGCATTTCAACTATACATGTACAATTGATACAACATCCTTTCCACAGCTCCTCCGTTGACCTTATGTCTTTGAGTAGATCTGTTGTGGTCTTTGTGAAGTAAGGAAGCATCCCATCATTACTTTATATGTTGCTTCTCTCTGTCAGATACTTTTTAAACTCTTAATTACTCTCCCCAACCCTGTTCCCACTTTTTATGAGGATGTCCCTTTCCAGTTCCATCTCCCATTTTGTCTGATAGATATATTTTCTGTGCGTCTTGACACTATTTAAGATAGTATATAGTCTTGTAAGTAGACCCTTTGTGGTGTCAAAGGTGCATACAATGTTTTCCAATGGAATAAGTTGTCTTCTAGCTGCTGCCATCTTAGACCTGTCAGCCTTAGGGTGGTCTTCCCCCAAACATTTTGACTCACTTCTTCATATTTTTTCTGATCTTGTTTTAGTTGGCCTTAAAACTCTGTGCACTTTACCACTGCTAACCAGTGCTAAAGTGTGTGTGCTCACTCCGTAAAACATGATAATATCCCCAAGTGGCCTATTTAATATACTTATAAGTCCCTAGTAAAGTGGTAAATTAAATGCTACAAGTTGGCCTGTAGCACTTGTTGTGCCACTAACGTAAGTAGCCCTGAAAACCTGTCTCAGAACTGCCACTGCTGCCTGTGTTTACAGTTTTGAACTAGCATGTTGACCTGGCGAAATAAACATTTTGCCAGCCCAACCTTTCTTTTAATACATAATTCACCCCTGGGTAGACCCTCAATGGCCTACAGGGTAGGGTACAATGTATTTAAAAAGAAGGCTACATACTGATATGTTTTACATGACATGATGTTGAAAAACTTTTAAATACAATTTTCAGTATTGCAAAGCCTAATGCTCCCATAGGATAACATTGGGTTATCTTATTACATTTGATAAGGATAATGTCCAAATGGGAACAGATACCCGGTTCATGTTTGGTGTCTTTGGAACTGTAATGAAAAATCCTCTTTTATAGTAAAGACGGATTTAGAAAAACAATTTTGAAAATGGCACTTTTAGAAAATTTGCATTTTCCTGCCTTAGCCATTTAGGGCTACTGGGTCACATGACTAGGTGAAGTTGGAAGTTGGTTCTTGTGTATTCCTCCTAGATAGCCACACACAATGGAGTACTTTGGTGTGACTGGATTGGCTCTCCCTGGCAGGATGGGAGGGTGGAGTTAGGCACTACCCCGCTTACACCTGAATATACTGTTTCCTGCATTCACACAAAGGTCTGCATACACCCTGTAGTTAGTCTGGAGCCAGTGCAGGGATTGCAGGAATCCTGTCTACCTTAAAGGGAAACCTCTAGAAGCTTCTCCCACTTCAAGATAGGCACCAGGCATAAATATTGGACCTCAGACATCAACTCTTTAGGACACTTATTGACCTGCAAGGAAGAAGGACTGCGGCTCCATTGAAAGTACTGCCACTCTGCTGTACTGCTGACCAGGTGGACTGCTGCCCTGCTGTGCTGACCTGCTGCCCTGCTGCTCTATTGCCTGGGTGAGATGCACTGGATCTGCAACTGGTACCCATGACCACCATATGGACTCCAAGGGCTAATCACTTATTACCAGCACCTTGACTCTGCAACTGTGCGTCCTACCAAGTGATGCAACCACAGTCCTAGAGCCTTAGAAATGGGCCTGAATGTGCTCCACCCTCCCTTCTGTTGACCCAGCAGATCCAACTCATCCCTTATCCTGAGCGAAGCACACCCGAGCACAACTGATGCATCACCTCTCCTGCATAGACTATCCCGTCGCAAGACCTTCACATTGCTGCCACAGCTACATCAGAAACACTGCCAGATGATACATCCTTGATGAAGGACTTTGCATCTCTAGCCCCCTCATCAACGGCATTCTTGCCGACGACGTATGACCGCACATTGCAGGCTCACAGCACTCCAGAACCAACACTGCATGATGCATCTCTGACAGACTTTATTTTCACTGAAACCTTTAAACCTTCATATCTCCAGTTCTGCTGATTGGATTTTTGTTATGTTAGCTTTGTTTTATTTTTTCAAATGTACTGGTTTGTTTACTCTAGTGTGGGATCCTTTTAATGTTGTGTTTTCACCGTGTTGCAGTTTGAAGCGTTGCACAAATACGTTACACATTGCCTCTGAGTTAAACCTGACCGGTCTGTGTCAAGCCACCTCAGGGCTGAGCTCAGGTTAATTTCGGGTTCAGCTTTTGACTTCACCCTGACAAGGATTGTGGCTGCTGCTTGAGTACGGGTTCACCCCCTCAGCCATTAACCCAATTTCCTACATGCCCTAATGGTGTGGTTAAATGAACCAATGGCATATTGCAGTTTACCATCTTCTAGGATTCCAAAGTCTCTTTGGTACACTACAAAGTGTCAGATTTGGCTCTCAATGCTCATCTCTTAATGTAAAGCATTTCCCCCCACTTTTCAAACCTATCTCTATCCATCACTGTTGAAAGCTGCAAGTTTAGGTGTATGGATCAGAAAGGTAACATGAAGGTAATGAGGTCTTGCTTAATTGTTATTTTATCACAGATTTAGATGCGTTAGTTCTGAGATGGGTGTATTTTTGTGGTGGAAATCTTCATATAAATGATATTTATATGTACTGTGGAGTAATACTACTTCTTTATATGGGAGCAGGCTTATCTTCCTTTCTCTTCTGAGGCCATCAGTAGTTTGTTCGGTATTCTCTTTTGTTTATCCCCACAAACAAAGGAGTGTATTGCGCCATAGAAATTTGATTGAGTTTTTGGCCTATTTCACCAGGCTCTGTTCCTTTATTTACTGAACCTGCTCCATTGAAATGATACCTTTAAGGATCTCAGATTACCTTGTTTATTCTGAAGCCAAATAATTTTCATACTCTTCCATTCATTTCATGAATGCTGGTAGAGAGGTTTCTCGCTCAGTGATGGTAAGAAGGATGACATTGACGAAGATTTATGTTTCGTGTTCAGTGTTACTTAAAATGATTCCCTTCATCAAAGTCAAATTAGCTATCTGAATTACCAGGGGCTCTGTGGCTTAAGTGAACAAGATAGAGGACAGGAGGCAACTCTGTATTGTACCTTGATAAAGATGCAGTTTGTCAGAGTTTGACCTTTTAGCTCATACTCGAGATATGGGGGGGGGGTGATAATTATCTGAGATCCACCCTGTTATTTTGAGTTGGATTGCCATTCTCTCCACTGCTTTAACTAGGAATCACTGCTCACCCTATCAAATGCTTTCTCAGCATCAGTGATACTAAAATGGCTGGGTTCCTTTCCAGCCTAAGATCAGATTCGTGAAATCCCTATAAAAGTCAACTGGGAACCCACAAGGTTCTGATGTCTTATATGAGCAAATTGCATTAATGGGTGTGAGCATCTCCTGAGGCACTATGGATTGGCACAGGTCACCTTGAACTGTTGTGTGATAGATGGGTAACACAAAATTTGAAGATAAAACTCTATAACATCCTTTCATCGATGTATAATTCCTTGTAGAATGACAGGAAAAGATCTATTTTCCCTTGTTTGTCAAATATGAATTTTCCTCTTAGGATCACAATTTCTCTAAGCATGCTCTAATCCTTTGTGTCCTTAACATAATTGTATGTAGTTTGTCTGTTTCATCCCCTTTTTTCATAAAATATTTCTTTGGAGCAGAGTAGAGTGTTTTTTAAATTATTAGTTCTCAATAAATGAAGTTAGCCTCTAATGTTAGCTAGTGCCCTTGACTGGATCACTGATGATATTCATTTATTTTGTCCATCTGCTATCTCTGGTTCTTTTACACTTTTGTTTCTGTCCGGTTGTTCTCTAGAGGACCTAACCATCGGCGCTATTACTGTATCCATAAGAGTAGCTTTAACTGTATTTCAGTGCATGTAAGGATTTGTGCCTTTAAAGGTTGTTGATCTCAAAATAGTTACTTGTTTCCTCTACAAGGTCGTCTTAATTGACAAGATCTCTGAATAGGCTTGGTTGCCTCCTCCAATCTCCCCTCATGTGGAGAATTTCTATGCCTTACCATTCTAACTCTATAAGTGGCCTGATAGTGTTCCTTCTGACATTTGTGCTGCCTGCAGTCTGCCCTCCAATTTTGTAGAGATGAAGATATAGATGATGTGGGTGTAAGTACTATGAACTGATGTGTAAGAAGATAAATCTGCCTCTCCTGGGTTTTGAAATCAACAATCATCTCCCTCCCTTAACTAGACATGGCTCCAGTGTGTTGTGAAGTTTGTGGTGACCTGTCTAGTTTCTGGTCTCAGACAATGTGTAGATTACCTCCTAGTATGAGGTTGTAATTTGCCCATCCAAAATAATTTTTAATGATATTGGACAAACAGTCTGCTATATTCCACAGGATACAGAAGACGCCGTAAAAGGCAAGTTGTCTCCAAATACTTTTATTTCAGTATGGAAAGTACAGCATGTCCCTCTATGTTCCACCATGTACAACAACGCTGCCCGAACCGTCATTGAATCTCCCTACCAATCAAACCCTAACATTCCACTTGCTGTTCCAGTGCACACCATGAGCCAGGTGCAGCATAAGAATGCCAAGTAAGATACAACACCCCCCCCTTAACACACACAAAAAACCATAAACCCCCCCCAAAAAATAAATTAACCCAACACATGATCCTCCAAATATTTTGGTTTCCTAACAACCCTTTTTGATTTTAGAACATCCTCTCCATCCAGGTCAATAATTTCACCATCCCCACGCATATGATTTAAACTTGAACCAGCCTCATACTCCTCCTCAACTGACCTGCCCATGCCACCCATCTCCATCATATCACCTCCAAGAAAACCACCAGAAACCCCGCCTTCACTCCAACTTCTATGCACATCACCTTCCATGACTACCTTGGCCTTGGCCACCTTCCTCTTGCTCCACCACTTCACACCATCAACCATGACAGAATGCTTAGAAACCTCCACCACTTTACTCGCTGGGAAATATTTAGTACCTTTGGACTTAAAAGGTCTTCTTTTTCTCACCCAATCCCCAACTGAGAAATCAACTTCTTTTGTTTTTTTAAAGTTCATCATACCTGCATTTAGCCCTACTTTGTGACACTTCTACTTTGTTCCTAATAAAATACATAATAGGTATACACTTATCCGGTGCAGACTTCTCAATCACCCATTTAGGGGACAATTCATTAAACAAGTGTCTACCCCTCAACAAAGCAAAAGGAGTGACGCCAGTCGTGGCATGAGGAATGTTCAGATAACACCACACTCTTTCAGCAACTGCTTCCTGAATGGAATTGCCAGCCTGCATCGCCATCTGAATTGTATCTTTTAACATGTGATTAACTCTTTCCACCATGCCATTCCCTTGTGGACTATATAATGCTGTTGTCAAATGTTTAATTCCAAACTCATTCAAAAATCTTCTCATGGAATGAGACACAAACTGAATCCCATTGTCCATTACCACAAATGCTGGAACGCTTTCTGAATTAAATAGGTCCTTCAAAAATGTTATTACTTCAGTTGTGTTAGGTTCCTTCAAAAACTTATATGACACCCATTTGGAATATTAGTCCACAACAACCAAAACAAATCTCATACCCTCATTCATGCCACCAATAGGACCAATGAAATCCATACCAATTTTTTCCCAGGGAGACTCAGGAAACCTGACAGGACACATTGGGGTGTTCCGAACACATACAGACTTCTCAGCTTGCGCACACACTCCACAACTGCCAACCATCACTTCCACGCTGGCATCCATTCCAGGCCACCAATAGTACAGGCAAAGCTTCTTTCTGGTACCTGTCACTCCCACATGCCCCTTGTGGGCCATTATGATCAGTTTATGTATAAGCTCAACAGGAGTAATCAGTGTTGTACCTCTCATCACCAAATTACCCTCCACGCTCAATTAATCCTTGACCTTGAAAAATAGTTTTGCATCTTCTATCACTTGACCTTCCCTGGGCCAGCCATTCCTTATATAGTCCTTCAAGATATTTGACAAACGATCATGTCAATCTCCTTCTCCCAACTCTCCTTCAAAACCACTCCTTCTGAAATCACCAACCCATCAACGATACCATTGACCACCTCTTTGTCTTCAGAGCCATCAGCTGTGGCATCAAGCTCATCAGTAACAGGACCGCTTGACAAAAAAATCTGAATTCTGCCCTCCTTGAATATGTTTCATCCTGAAGTTGAATATAAGCATTTTGGATAACAATCGAATCAAACGAGGACTTGCACTTCACATCCCTTTTTCATTCCACAAATACATCAACGGCTTATGATCCAAAACCAGCACAAATTCCCAGCCCTACAAGTATATTGAAAAATTATGAACCCCCCAAACACAAGCTAGAGCTTCTTTCTCAATAGTGCTATAGTTGTGCTCAGATGTCGTTGATCTACGTGAGGTATAGGTGACTGTGTGTTCATGGCCTTCCTGGATTTTAGTGTGGACAGCTCCAATTCACCCATTACTTGATTCCACTGTCACGACTGAAAGTGCATTACCATTGAACGGTTGTATGGCAGGTGCATTCATAACAAGTCTCTTTAAAATTTTGAATGCTTCACATTGTTCTTCCGCCCATTCAAACGTAACATTTTTGCGCAACAATTTCCGTAAGGCTTCACACTGTAAAGCAAACTTCTGTACAAATCTTGAATAATATTCGCACAAACCCAAAAAAGGATCTCAACTGATCTTTAACTTTCGGTGGGGCACAATTATCAATTGCAGACAGAAGATCATTCTTGGGCCTGATGCCATGTCCACTAATTTTATGCCCCAAATACTCCACTTCTTCCAACATAAATGTACATTTTTGCTTAGACACCGTCATCCCATGAAGCTCAAGAAAGTTCAAAATTCTGTCTAATTTGCCCAAATGGTATTGCACAGAATCCGAACTAATCAAAATGTCGTCCTGGTACATCAACACTCCGTCCTCTCCCCCAAAAACTTGATGCATCAATTTTTGGAATACAGAAGCTGCGGATGCTAGACCAAATGTCATCCTCAGGAACCGAAAAGCCCCAAATGGTGTATTGAATGCAGTGAGATCTCTGGATTCCTGACAAAGTTCCACTTGATGGTACGCTGCTCTCAAATCCAGAATAGAATTTGTTTTCGAACCACCCAGCCGAGCCAACATATCTTGAATCTTAGGCAAAGGGAAGCAGTCAACCTGTAGGTTTTTATTTTTAAGACCTGATGTCCACACAAAGGGGGTGATTCTGACCGCGGCGGACGGCGGTCGCCGCCCGCCAAGCGGTTCCCGCCGAAAGACCACTCCGCGGTCAAAAGACCGCGGCGGTCATTCTGGCTTTCCCACTGGGCTGGCGGGCGACCGCCGAAAGTCCGCCCGCCAGCCCAGCGGGAAACACCCTTCCCACGAGGAAGCCGGCTCAGAATGGAGCCGGCGGAGTGGGAAGGTGCGACGGGTGCAGTTGCACCGTCGCGAATTTCAGTGTCTGCAAAGCAGACACTGAAATTCTTTGTGGGGCCCTCTTATGGGGGCCCCTGCAGTGCCCATGCCATTGGCATGGGCACTGCAGGGGCCCCCAGGGGCCCCACGACACCCCATACCGCCATCCTGTTACTGGCGGGAGAACCGCCAGGAACAGGATGGCGGTATGGGCTGTCAGAATCCCCATGGCGGCGCAGCAAGCTGCGCCGCCATGGCGGATTCCCATGGGCAGCGGAAAGTCCTCCGGCTTTCCGCTTCTGGCCGCGGCTGTACCGCCGCGGTCAGAATGCCCGGCGGAGCACCGCCAGCCTGTTGGCGGTGCTACCGCCAACCTCCGCCATGGCGGTAATTACCGCCAGGGTCAGAATGACCCCCAAAGTCTTAAATCCCCTGTGTTCTTAACTGGTACGACAATGGGAGAAATCCATAATGAGGATTCAATTGGCTCGATCACCCCATTTTTGCCCAACTGTGTTAGATGATCTTTCCATTTCTGCCTAATACTTGACGGGACACTGCGAACCTTATGTGTGACCGGAATAGCGTCGGGCTTCAGTATAATTTTGTGTGCATAACCTTTAACCATCCCCAACTTATCCTCAAATACAGCTCTGTATTTAGTTAACACTTCTTCCAAAGAACTATAGTTTTTGCCCAAACTGTCCACCAAAGAAATTGGATGTGCAGTACCAGGCTTAAGGACCATCCCAAATTTACCCTGGTCCTTCCATCCCAAGATGTTATACCCTTGTTTTGCCACATATACCTTGGTATTGACAGATCTCTCCTTACACTGCAATCTTTTCATTAAATACCCACACAAATTGATCTCTTGGCCACCAAAAGCAATTGCATGTACATCAGGAGGATGCAACGCCACACCCTGCCATTTCTCCTCAAACAACTTGTCTGAAATTATGGTGATCGGTGACCCAGAATCCACAGTGACTTCCAAACAATTGTCAACCATATTAATTACGCACACAGGTTCCCCCACCTTCTCGCACACATCTACTTTAGTTTCAACCATTTTTATCAAAAGAACCATCATTTTATTAAGACCTTCCTCAGTTAACCCACCAGACACAACATGCTCCTGAGCATCATCCACCAACATCACTCTAGCAGAATTCCTGCACACATGTGCAAAATGCCCAATTGTTTTGCATTTCGAACAACTTTACCTACAGCAGGGCAACTTGCTTCACTAGCCAAATGATTCTTTGAACCACAAATAAAACATAAGGTATTCTCCACACTCTTCTTCCCCTCAGCCTTGTTCGGCAACGTAGGTTTCCCCTTACAAGTAACAGCATTGATATTCTCACATACAACCATGTCTTTGTTTAAAACCTTTGAGGCCACCTGAGATCTTTCTATGCCCCTAGTAATTTCAAGTGATTCTGCTAACGGCGGGTTTCAGTAGCATAAAAGTCTTTCCTGAACTTTGAGATCAAAGCAATTCACCACTAACTGATCTCCAAGGTACTGTTCAATGGGACCAACAAATTCACAAGAGGAAGCTAAGATTCTCAAATCAGCAATAAATTTGTCTATCGTTTCCTGTTCGTACTGCTTGCGTGTGAAAAATGTATGTCTCTCAATAATCGTGCTAGGTTCTTTCTCGAAATGTCTCTCCAATCTTAAGACAGGCTCATGAAACTCATCCAGATCACCATCAGCAACTGGGCTAGCGACCGGTAAATGATCAAAAATCCTTTGACCTTCCATCCCCAGACAATGATATAACAAAGCTTTTCTCCTAGCCACAGGAAACCCTTCCCCATCTATTGCAAGCATTTAACTTTTGAAGGATCGGAACCATTGGCTCCATCTAACTTTTGGCAACCCCGGCTCATTAAAAAAAACAGTAGGTAAGTTTGCCATTTGCAAATTAGACATTCCTACAGAAAATGAAAACCAAAAATAATTTCAAACACACCCAACCAGTTAAAACGTTGAATCATACACTCAAAACACACATGCAATAACAGCAAATCGTTGAAAATGCTAAACACCCACAAAATGACTGTGCGTGACACTTTGAGAGGAATAAAAGATACTAAAATAATACTAAAATAAAAATTAAATGTACATTAGTAGAATAAGTTTCAAAATCCACCAGGTCTGTATATCAGTCTCCGGAATGCACAGCAAGAAGCCAACACTTCCAAGGCTCCTCACACCAAAGTGCATCAACAGTGATGAGGAGAAACAAAAACGCATCAAAAAGCAGGTGACGAACTGTCCAGAGATCCCAAAATTGCAGAATGGCAAGCAAGCATCTCGTTAAAGGCTCCACACTCAGTCCATTAACTCCTCACTGGAACAGCCGGCAGCGTATTTCCGCAAAGAGCTTGCACCAACAGCATAACTTGCCAGCAGGGAGCCTGCCCCTTTAAAAATATTCCACTCGAGAAGGAACAGCCAGCAGCAGCAAGCAACAAAATGCCATTCCCTTTAAATTTCCAAGGACAGGCAAAGGGCCATTATAATATCCGCCAAAAGCATCTTGCAGAAGCGAGCCTGCCCCTCAAAAGGCTCCTCTGTTGACTAAGGGATCAACTGGCAACGTATTGCTAAAGAAAGCCTGCACCTTTAAGGCTCCTACGCTTGTCCAAAGATCAACCGGTAGCGTGATCCATGAATTGCCTTCCCCTTTAAGGTTCCTCAGGAGATAGTGAGTCTGCCCTTTTAAGACTCCTCCAAAATGGACACGACTCCGCCCCATAACACAGCAGAAGGAGCGGTGTGTCGATTTCAAGAAAACAGCACGCGTAGAAAAGAAGACGCTCGATCTCCCGAGGGACACGCTGAAATAACAAGGTTCTCTCCACTCATCGCCAAAAGATGTTATGTTCCACAGTATACAGAAGACGCCATAAAAGGTAAGTTGTCTCCAAATACTTTAATTTCAGTATGGAAAGTACAGCGTGTCCCTTTACGTCCCACCATGTACAACAACGCTGTCCCAAACCGTCATAGAATCTCCCTCCTGATCAAACCCTAACATTCCACTTGCTGTACCTGTTCACACCATGAGCCACGTGCAGCACGAGAACACCAAGTAAGATACAACACAGTCTTCTTGGTGTGTGTAAGGGGCATAGATGTTTACTAGTGTAGCTTTCACCTGTTTGCCCATGGTGTAGGTTGGAGCCCACATTTGCTGGGAGTATTATGAGTGGTGCATCTGAAATCTATCATTTCTACTGAGTTGGGCTTCCTGCCAGAAAATGATTCGAGAGTTTGTTGCTTTAAATATCTCCTGGCACTTCTTGGTTTATTGGGAAGTTTAGGCCCCTGACATTTTTGGAAGTAAGCTTGAATGGTCAAATGCTTCCCAAGTGCTTCCTGTCGTTTAACATGTTATACTGGGCTGAAGTGTGTGGAATATAGGACCTGGTAAAATTATACATTAAGCCTTCCAACACTCAAGTTCAAACTGAAACAAGTTTAAAGAGACACTGACCATCCCTATTATCATAAAGGACAATACCTCCAGTTATTGACCAACTTGACCAATGGGTTTCCCCACCACCTCTCTTTTGAAGACCTTCTTACTCATCTCCAACAAGAATACTGAAGGTAGACACACTCTGTTTGATTTTCATTGCCTTCTTCACTCCACCATACAACACCAATTTTTCAACTTGTATTGTTTTGTGATACAGACTCCCAAAGCGTTAGGTTTCACTACAGCTATTATACTCTTTAGGAGATACCAAATCCTGCTGTTTCAACCCCCATTCTTAAGTTGTCATCGTTACCAGATCACCTTGTGACTTGAAGCGACCTGTTCCGCTTGCCAGTTCCTTCATATTTGTATCTAAATCATCCATGGTATCCAACTCGTTCATTTTGGATGGCCACTTCTTCCTGGCTGATCTATCTGTCTTTGTAAGGAGCAGACTCGGACCTCCCAATTCACCAATCTCGTGAGGGTGTTTGGCCATTAGAAGCTTCTCCATTTCTAGGTTGAGGCTATAGCAATTTTACCGCCTCCTCTGGGAAGGTGATTGTTGTCTCCACACCCTTCCAAATAACTGTAGGCCATCCAGGAGAATACCCTATATCTGATCTATTTTTTGTTGACTTCTTGTACCACCTCACTATACTCCCTTGTTTGCTGCACGGTGGAAGCAGTGAGGTCATGAAAGAGTGAATTCTCACATCATAGGTGGGACTTTGATCTTCCGACAGCATCATGATCAGCACCTTGATTAGACATCTCACGTTTCACCACAATGTCTCTGGGTTGGTGGCTGTTGCTCTCCTGCTTCTTCCTCAAACTATTCTCTAAATCTTTGCATTTGGCCATCAGAAATTTGTTTTGGGTTTTGAGATGACAGATTGATGTAGTTGTTATCTGAACCATTCCACTGATGTTTGTGGTCGGAATTCAGCTAACTCGAGATGAAGTTCTAGAGCATATACATTATGTCAGATATGTCTTTGCAGTTTTTAAGTACTTTTCAAGATCTTCCTTTAGGCTAGCAAGGCATGATTTGTGATCCTCTTTAGTTAAGCACTGGCTTTTTGGTCATGCTACAGTGGGGTCAGTCTCCACTTGCTTTCTCTTATCAGTACCTCAGCTGAGGTATATGTAAATGTCTGGCTGTTGGGTTCAACATTACTAATACCGATTCACACTGGTATGTATGAATGCTTTGCAACCGGAATGTGGGTACAAAACATTCCTATTTTACCAACTCTGTAAAGGATGCGGTAACCCATTTGCAAACTGTAAGGGACCCCTTTTCCCTATGTAAATGCATGCAAAAACCTTTTTCCATGGACCACTGCCTAGTCTTAAAAAATGAAACTGAAACGCTTCATTTTTCTCTTTGAAACACATTCTGTTTTCCTACAAGGAAAATGGGCAGCATTTAAAAGGAAAAACAAATTGCTTTATTTAAAATCAAACACAGACATGGTGGTTTGCTGTCCCCAGCAGGCCATCATCCCTGTGCTTTTAGTGGTTCCCAATGGGTCGGAAAGTGCAACCTAAATGTGTCAAGGACACCATAGTACATAGATGTTTGTGGATTCCTAATAGGAAATCACAAAGATTTGCTATTAGGAACTCGCAAAATGAAACCTATATACATGTGGCCCTGAAACTCTTTGGGTGTTGGTGTGCCCTGAGTATGTGAGGACACTGGGACTGATCCCTCAGTTATGTGCATAACAATGATCTTGTGAGGAAATGCACTTGTCTGTTTTTCTTTTGGCATCTCTAGTCAAGCAAAATGCAGTACCAAGTTTTGATCCTGTTTGATCTTTTTCAAAAAGTTATTTGACTGGTGTCGTGTTTTGGTACTAGAAAACTGCGACTTTGTCTTTACTATAAAAATTGCAAGCATATGCAGTAGTGAGATGTCCCAAGTTGGAACACAGTCAATCTTGATGTACCTGGGCACCTGAACATACATTTGGATTTCTTTGTATGCAATTTTTCCCCACTTAGTAAGTTCGAAATGCCCAAATGGGGTTCGGGCTCACACATCATGCCTTTGGCCTGTGGACTCAGTTTCATCACTAAGCGGCACATTTCTCAAAGATCCCCACCTTTCTGTTATGTGTTGCATAGCTGTTGTATAGTTTAGCCTGGGGTGTCCTCAGACCTCCACCAAGGCATGGGGCTTGCATGCATAGCCCACTGTTTGTTGTTGGAGATCTGATTTTGACCAGGGGACCTGGAAGGTCCAAAGTTCTTGCATTCACCTCAGCAGTATCAATTAAACCTTGCTTTCCTCCTTCATTAGGCTGCTTATGCCCTCCGCAAAGAGAGTTCGTTGTTTCTTTTCTGAGGAAGAAAATTCATCTTCTGATCCATGAAAGGTCCCTGCCATTGTTACCCAGAGAATGGAGCTCCATACTCCTCTCAGGTAGTCGATTGTCACATTGCTCAGTAGCAAAGGCCAAAGTCCCAAGGGGTTAGTCTAGTGTAACTGTCATTTTGGGGCTGAGTACTCACTGTCTTGGGAAGGAAACAAGGAAAATGCCTCTAAGGACTGTTTTTGTGCAGGAAGGTCACACTTCCCACACAAAAACAATCCTTCCTACAACTCAGGAACCCTTGCAACATGATGCACGGGTGCCTGCATTGGCACTAGGCAGTCACAAGTATGTCAGGGCTAGGTAATGAAAGGAATGTGGCATGTAATTTTAAATGCAGCATGTTCCTGCCCTTTCCCTTGCATGCAGAGTAGGACAGTGAGGTGGTTCACTGTGCTGCGTGAAAGATTGTTAAATATGCCCCATAAAGTGTGATTCATAAATCAGCATTCTCAATCCAATCAAACCAAAAAAAGTGCTCATTTTCAAAAAGTGACTACACAAAGCAAGGAACATGGAAGTTATTTACCAAGTGTGAGAAAATTAAAAAATGGCAACAGACTGAAAGCAGGTCAGAATGTCAACTTGTTTTGCATGTATTCTGCATATTTATTTTAGAAATATTTATTGATTAAACTATGTCAACTACTTTTCAACCATTAAGTGATTTCCAGATCAACATCAGAACTGTCACAACTTTTCTCATCTTGTTAAGCTACCCTTTTAAGTGAAAACCTCACTTTGGAAAATATGTAAGTCTTCTCTTTGTTGCCTTGTAGCCTACAAGCTAGGAAGCATTATATTTATATGTCCAACATGCGGAAAATTAATGTTGCGATGTTCCTATAGTTACAAGATCCTAAAAACTATTTTCACTATGGCAGCCTAGCTGTCATATGTAGAAAACCAGATGTAACAGTGAGGTGTATTTGAAAGGGAGAGGACCAGATGCTAAAACAATTTTTATCACCTGTCTGGTTGCTGAAAGAACCTGCAATTGTCCTTTCAGATATCTGTCTCCTTGTCTGATATGGGTATAGTGCGTGATTCAAGCTAGAGATTAATGTTGGATTTTTGAGGACATTTCTGATTTTCCAATGCACCCCCCACACACCCTCAGCCCTCAGAAACCAAGTTTAGTATGGCCAGACATTTTGAAAATGCCTTGACACATGGCATTTTGGGATTGCTTGCAGTAAGACAAACGGAAATTACTACAAAAGTAGCTATGTCTGGTCCTAGGGGCTTCATTCCATTGGGAGAAAGGAACTAGGATTGTCTTATTTGCCCCTTTGTCACAAGTTGGAGAACCCTACAAATCTGGAACCCCACCCAGCCTTCCTCAAAACGCTGCTGGGCATTTGAAAGGATTCCAGGCGAACTCAATTTGCAACATTCGGCATGTGTGGTCTTTAAGAAGGACCTTAGGAGGTAGGCCTCTATTCCACTTGAAATCCAAGGACTAAAAACTCTCCAAGAGTCATAAGGCTGATCCCTTTGGTGGCTCCAGGAACATAAAAAAGCTGAAAAAGACATTCTTGTGAATAATACCAGCTGACCAGTACCAACTGAATCTATACTGGGCTTTGTTTTTGCCTTCTGCCTGAGATGCCCTGAAACTCTCCAAATGCTCTTCTTGCTTGCAGTGTACTCCTGTACCAGTGTGGGCAGCAAAAGACGCGTGGGCACTCTTTCAAAATTGTTGCTACAAAGATTCAAAAGGCCAGATCCTGAAAAGTATCTGACTTGCAGTTTAATGGCTTTGAAATAACTGTCAGGTTTGTCCCACATGGAGAAGAGTTTTTTCTCAGAAAACAGCAAAGTTCCTTTCCAGATTGGGGGGTGAGGTTAGAAACTTTTTTGAACATCTCTACTTCTTCTGCTTGGTGTATTTGACACACACTCCATTGGGGGTCACCTCAAATCGCGCTTAGATCCCAGTCTACTGCAACCTTTGACTATGATTGACACTTTGCACGTTTTGGCACTATTTTCACTTAAATCTGTAAAATTCAAATCCTGGTTCACCATATTAGATTGTTGTCAATTTGCTGTCAATTTTAATATTACTGTTTTTTTTTCATTTGTGTTTTCAATGTTTTAACTGTTATAGGGCTGGTAAATGGTTTATACATTTTCCTTAAATTAAGACTGTCTGCTCTATGCTGTAGTTACCAGCGGTTGAACCAAGGTTTAAATTAATGATTGGACCTAAAATCCCAGTGACTTAATTACATGTGGTGGACTACTATCCACCCAAAGTAATAATTTATTATCTCATACCCACTGCAGCCCCCCACACTACTAGCCTGTAGCGCTCGAGAGATAATAACCCATGAACACTCTGACACTATTAGCCCCTATCAGGAACCCACAACGAATCCTGTTACAAGCTCTAGTGAGATTTATCTGCTCACCTGAATTGTTCCTCATCACCTTCTCCCTTTAATGAACCTCTTGTTGTGCACTCTTCCATTAAGCTCCCAAACGTCTTTTCAGTGTCAAAATGTGGTTTTGTCTTGTTCAGTTAATTTAAAATATTTCACATAAGGATAGAAACATTAATAGCCAGGTGCTGCAGACAATGGAGGATCCTGAAGGAAGTCGGACACTGCTTAGTCTTTCCCCAGGAAGCTTTGTAGGGAGCAACAGACCTGACAGTATGGGTGGGTTTGGGTGGGGTAGGCAATAAAAGGTAATTTAGAGTCTGAGAGGGTAGTACAGCTTCTTCCTGTCTCTTACACACCACCAGGGAGTTTATTTGTGTGGCCACACACCTATCCTACAAGACTTGAAGAACTATGGGTTGGTATATGTGGTGGGGTTACAGATTGCCATTTAGGACAGGTTGCAAGGGTGTTTGGTGGTAGCTGGGGGATGGAAATTCAAATGCAGGTGGATCCACCACTGGGGTTGGGGGTTGAAGAAAGGAGCACAGGAGAAGAAAGGAGCACAGACAATGGAAGATGTTTCGTGGGATGTCTGAGGCAGAAGAAGGAGGATGCGTTGGAGCATATTTGGGAAATGAAGTGAAGAAGACTTGGGAATGGAAGGAGGTACTGAGAGAAAGGTGAAAGGAATGTGTGATGCAATATGGAGTGTTAGTGGTGGGGTGGAGAAGAGGATCATGGTTAATAAGTTGTTGATGTTGTTATAACTGTTGAATTGGTTATATGTTTTTGCATTCCTGTCCTAATAAATGGCCTTTCACCAATGTTGCTTGAGTAAGGAGTGTGATTGCCTCACAAAAGCAGGAAAGACACCAAAAAAGTTGTATTCGGAAATCTTGCGAGATTTCAAACAAGATTTAAGAAACTGTGTGGTATGGAAGCCATTTTGAACACTACTCTTGTAAACCATACCCAAAGCATTGTCAGTTGCTAGGCTTTCCGCTTCCTTTGAGAGAGGAGGTGTTTTGCCCATTCTCACTCAGAGCTCAAAGTGCTGAACCCAAGAATGTCGCATCACTTTCCTGAATCCAAATACCTGTGAAAGAACAAAGAAACAAAAAAGATCAGTGCACTAATCACCTGTAATTAAAAACATTGTATGAACATTCTGTGGAGGAAGAACATATTAACAAGCATTGAAAAGGAGTTAAAGAGAGGAACCTTACAGTAAGTGTGTGAAATTCAAAGAACATTCTTGAAAACTCGAAAAAGATGATTAAAGTTCTCTATGAACAAATAGAGTTTGAATCCAGTGCATTTATCAAGTGACTGACGAAACGTATTCTTGATACAAAAAGATCAGCACATTATGAATTGCATTTTGGATGCTCCAGATTGTGAGCTAATTCAGACAACATTGCACTTGTATTGTGATTCGCAAAATGAAACACATATTTATGGCATGATCTAAAATTCTTTGTTTAGCTATTTCCTTGCCAAGGTATTTGATCAAAAATGAGATACTGTACGCAGAAAATAAAAGGTTTGATCTAGCCGAAGAGACGTGGGGGTTATTCTAACTTTGGAGGAGTGTTAATCCGTCCCAAAAGTGACGGTAAAGTGACGGATATACCACCAGCCGTATTACGAGTTCCATAGGATATAATGGACTCGTAATACGGCTGGTGGTAAATCCGTCACTTTTCCGTCACTTTTGGGACGGATTAACACCTCCTCCAAAGTTAGAATAACCCCCATAATTTCCTTTCCCACTCAATCTTCTCCTTTTCTCCCACCCTATATCCACTTCTGGCCCCCTCTGGGCTGCCCTCATAAATCTGGTTAATTAAGGTTCAGTTGAAGTAGTCTGTTGGAGCACTGGTGGGCTCCATGTCACTTCTGAAGCCAAACTACTAAGTGAGTGGTACTCCACAGGTATGAAAACTTAATATGGACTAAACAATTGTCAAGTCTCTGCCTAAGTAGGAGTGGAAATTGCAGAAGAAACTGAAATGTAAAACAAGAGCATATTCTCAATCAAGCACAGGGTAGAAAGATTAATTCCTAAGAAGCAGTAATAATCAAGCCACAGCAAGGGTGGAAGTGCGTTAGTAGTTGATAGTCCCACAAGAGTTTATTGTTTCTTGAGTATAAATCTGTTTATCTTCATCTCGCTGGATGGGTAGTTGACATACATCAAAGTTAATCCAGCTGAGCTTACACATCTACATTGAACAATAAATCGGGTTGAACATGCACATTGAAGCACGTATTATGGTAAATTGTTAGAAAGGCTGATAATATCAAGTGTACTTGTCAAAGCCCACATACAAATTATTAGCCAATACGTCACTAATCACACAAATATAGAGTAAGAAGACTCAAGAGCTTCCTTCATTACAGTGGGAGACATATTATCCAATGCCATAAACCCTTGAATGACACGGCATATATATGGCTATGCCACCTGCAAACGAATACCCTTTGCAGTCAACATCTAAACCAGATACTTTAACTAAACCTAAATAACCACTGACACCAGATCAGGAGTCATAAGCTGCTGGACGGAAGAATTGCCTGCTACATCAGGAGTAATCGCTGAAAACAATGAAATCTGAGCAACTTGCACCATAACTCATCTAATTCTCTACCTGGTAATTCATTTGATGCATCATTGCTTTGACTAAGCATTCAAAGATAGCAAATACAGGCACAAGTATGTCAGTAAGCTGAGTGCCTGTGATACAGGATGTAAACTACAGTTAAACTATGTCTGGCAAAATCCAACTGATGATTTTGGGACAGATATACAAACATTTCATTTTGTGAGTCTCTAATTGCGATTCATTGTGAATCGCAATTAGAGATTTGCAAAATGAAATGTACAAATGTGTTTCAGATACAGTTAGCAATTCCCAATGAGGTTGCAAATGACCTACCTCATTAATGTTTATGAGGTAGGTAGCAATTTTCAGCCCCTTTGGGAATGGCTACAATCACAGGGATGGTGTCCTGCTGGGCTCAGCAGACCACCATGCCTATGACTGCTTTTCAATAAAGCAGCTTTTTTAAATGCAGCCCATTTTCTTTAAATTCCTGAAATTTGTGTTAACTGCGATTGTTTTGCGACTGCATTTGCGGTCACAAAACAATCATACATACCACTGCAATTCGCAATTAGGAAGGGACACCCTCAGGACGCCCCTTCCTAATTGTGAGTCACAATCCCTATTTTGTGAGTCGGTAACAACGTACCAACTTGCAAAATAGGGATGGTACATCATACCTGGCCTTTTTGTGGTCACAAATGGAAATTTTCATCTTTTGGGACCGCAAAAAGGCATTGTACATAGGGCCCTAAATACTTTAAACAAAGGATTAATAAATGGATAAATATGGCACATTCCTGCCCTATCCCTGCGATGTAGGGCAGCACAGAACACGACTTGCTGCATTACCCGGTGCCAAAAAGCCTATAAATCCCGGCCAAAGGGACCAACTCAGTAAGCTGTTCGCACACACAAGTTCATAACAGAAAATGAATAAAGAGGACTGTGAATGGTAAATTTGCTAAATTTACTGAATTATGTGGTTGTAAATTTGTTCCCATGGATGTGGAGTGAACAATAAAAAGTCAAGATGCTCTGGAAAGATTTTTCGCATCTGGCAACAAGCTAATTTATTTGTGGGTTTTCATGTACCTTTTCACAACCCACGCTGGAATTGGTTGGAGATTTACTCTTGGTAAAAGATGAAGTACTCTGTTTCCAAGGCAGGAAGAGATGGGGAAGAGCCACAAATTGGTAGGCATTTAGGAAAGGTATTTTGTCTATGAACGAAAATACTTTCTCCTTGAAGAGAAAAAACAATATAAAGTGCCACTGCAAGGAGGTAACTACGTTTTTATGAACATTTGCCCATAAGTATTATCACGCTTTTCATCTGAAAAGTAGTTTATATCAACATTGAAGTTAAAATTCATACTAGTAAATTACAATTCATGGAGGGCTAAAAAAAGTAAATCTTGGGAATGAAATGGAAGAAAATATATTACATTTTTCAAACATTGTATTGTTTTTATGAATCTCAGTAGGAGGTACGATAACTTAATTCTATTGCCAAAACTCAGCAGTGGTAATATATAGGGGCATATTTAAGAAAGGTGTCATTGCACACAGTTCAGCGCTACTATTTGTATGCCCCTTAGCACCCCCCTACCACCACCATGTTTGTGCCGATACAGCACACCATAGCGTACAGTAGGGGGCAATAGCATAATTTTTTTTACACTACTGAAGTACTCTGCAGGAGTAGTGCCAACATTTTGTAATCAATGGCATGCCCCCTTTTAACGCCTGCTCTGAGGAGTCATTAAACGTCCCGTAAAAAGTGACACAAGGAAATCCCTTAGATTTCCTTGTGCCATTTTTCGGCCCCCGAATGGGGGAACGTCTCCTTTGCATACATTATGCCTGGTGCAGGCATGATATAGCACAAAGGGTTACAAAGTGGTGTGATGTATGCATTGTGCCACTTTGTAAATATGGTGCAGTGTTTTTGGTCTTTTAACGCCACATTAGTGTAACAAAACACCCTAATGTGGAGTTAGAATTGAGCAGGGGGCTCTTAAATATGCCCAATAATCTTTCAATTTGTAATTAAATTAACATATTCCAACCAGGCGTGGGTATACTCAAACTTATTCTATATCTTAAACCACCAAGCAATTACTATATCAAATAAATTACATTGTTCTACAATCTAAAGGGGTTTGACCCCTTTGTTAATGAGATGAGCAAATTAATATTCGTCTTAATTTGATGCATTTTGCAGATCGTTAAACAAATCGCATATCAAATGTAATAAAATCATAGAAAAGTGAGCCTTGGGAATCATTACATTTCAATTTTCCAACAATAGGGACGTTCTATTAATGTGGCTTTAAGTTTTATTATGGGTCCAATACACTTCACTATTAAAAAAAAAATGGAACAGTAGATGTGGGTGAATACGGCTAAAATGAGATTTCGAAACTGCACTGAATCCCTCCTCATAAATTAGTAGATTAGTAAAATCTTACAATTTAGAATATAAAAACTTGGAGCCTGTTGTACTAATGTATTGTCCTGCTGAAAATACTGCAATGTCGTAAATCACAGAGTTTGGGACAAGAAAATATGGTATTTGAATGTTGTGAACCCATTTCGTGATTGGGTAACGTGTAACCAGATAGCTAAATGGGTTTAGAAAATAAACTGGTACATGGAAAGACTGTGTTTAAGACATCCCTTCCAAATGGCAATTCCTTTTGGTAGGTGTTGGACTTTTGCTTATGCAGGGTCATCCCCAGTCTATTTGCCTCCTGCCTCCTATTTTTTTTTCTGACCTGTTGCTGTTGGCTTTTCAACTCTGAGCACTTTACCACTGCTACCCAGTGCTAAAGTGCATATGCTCTCCGTGTAAATTGTATGTAATTGGTTTATCCATGAATGGCCTATTTGATTTACTAGTAAGTCCCTAGTAAGGTGCACTAGAGGTGCCAGGGCCTGTAAATCAAATGCTACTAGTGGGCCTGCGGCACTGGTTGTGCCACCCACATAAGTAGCTTTGTAATCATGTCTCAGACCTGCCACTGCAGTGTCTGTGTGTGTATTTTTACACTGTAAATTCGACTTGGCAAGTGTACCCACTTGCCAGGCCTAAACCTTCCCTTTTCTGACATGTAAGGCACCCCTAAGGTTGGCCCTAGGTAGCCCCAAGGTCAGGGTGCAGTGTATGGATAAGGTAGGACATATAGTAATGTGATTTATATGTCCTGACAGTGATATACTGCCAACTTCGTTTTTCACTGTTGCAAGGCCTGTCTCTCTCATAGGATAATATGGGGGCTACCTTTAAATATGATTAAAGTGTAGATTTCCCTAGAGAGAAGATGGGCATGTGGAGTTTGGGGTCCCTGAACTCACAATTTAAAAATACATCTTTTCGTAAGGTTGATTTTAAGATTGTGCGTTTGAAAATGCCACTTTTAGAAAGTGAGCATTTTCTTGCTTAAACCATTCTGTAACTCTGCCGTGTTTGTGGATTCCCTGTCTGGGTCAGTTTGACAGTTGGGTTGTTTTTCACCTCGCACTAGACAGTGACACAAAGGGGGCTGGGGTGTAACCTGCTTTTCCTGATTAGCCATCTCTACTAAGAGGGAGGGGTGGAGTGGTCACTCTCATCTGAAAGGACTGTGCCTGCCTCTGACAATGCCGGCTCCAACCCGGGCAAGGCAGGATTTCACAAGTAGGTGTGAGTCCCCTTTGAAGAAAGCTGACTTCAAAGACTAAAATGGGTATAAGAAGGGCACCCAAATCTACAGACTTTAGAAACACTTCTGGGACCAAGAGGAACCTCTGCCTGGAGAAGAGCTGAAAGCTGAGGAAGAAGTGCTGCCCTGCCTGTGACTGTTCTTTGTGGAGCTTTCCTGCAGTGCTGCTTCTGCCAGAGTAAGAGGGCAAAGACTGGACTTTGTGTGCCTTCCATCTTGTGAAGAAATCTCCAAGGGCTTGAGTTAGAGCTTGCCTCCTGTTGTTTGAAGTCTCAGGGACAGCAAAGACTTCTCTCTGCCAGCACCTGGAGTCTCTGGAGAGACTCCTGCTCTGACAAGTGGTGCCCTATCCAGTCTCTGGGCCCTTGAAGGGAAAGCTGGTGGAAATCCATGGAAATCGACTTCGGACGACTCCGGACCAACGCCGCTGCTGAATCCGGTAACGCCGCCTGCACCCGACGCCGTGACCTTCACTGGAACGCGACGCTCTACGCAGGCCCGACACCGCAGCAGCCCCGCTGAAGTCCGCGACTCCGTGGAAGTCGCCGCACCACGTCGTGACCGATTCTGCTCGAAGTGCACAGATTCAACATTTCACACAGATGCCGCGATCCCCGACTTTGCGCATCGGCTTGTTTTCACTCTTCACCAAAGGTACTGTACTTGGGGGTTTACCCGACTCCGTGTCCGGCGCCGCTGATGTCGGCTTGTTGGGAACAACTCCGTCACGACGCCGTGTTAACATCTCATCAAAGCATTTTTGCTTCTAAGCGCTATTTTTGAGTGTAATCTTAAAAAAATTATAGCTTGACTTGTGTATGTTGGATGTTTGTCGTTTTGGTCTTGTTTTGTTTAGATAAATATTTCCTATTTTTCTAAACCAGTGTTGTGTCATTTTGTAGTGTTTTCATTAAGTTACTGTGTGTGTTGGTGCAAATACTTTTCTCCTAGCACTCTGAAGTTAAGCCTACTGCTCTGCCAAGCTACCAAGGGGGTAAGCAGGGGTTAGCTGAGGGTGATTCTCTTTTACCCTGACTAGAGTGAGGGTCCTTGCTTGAACAGGGGGTAACCTGACTGTCAACCAAAGACCCCATTTCTAACAGTAGGTATTTATGTTCTTTGACCCAAATGCTTTCACAAAGAATGAATAATTTCCCAACAGCTCAAAGGAGTTTCGAAATTGGAAGAGGTCCCAGTAGGACCCTTTTCCCTTTACGAATCGAATCGTCCAAAAAAACAGCCAACTATCTCCCCTTAAAAAATAGTTTTACAAACTTTTCTTTTTTTTATAAAAGTATTTCATTTTCTTTAAGGAAAACGGGCTGTGATTTTTTTAAATTGCTTTTTTTAAAAGCAGTCACAGACACAGTGGTATGTTGACCCCATCAGCTCACCATCCCTGTACTGGCACTGAATCGTAGTGAGCCGGAATTTGCAAACCAACTCATTAATATTCATGAGGTAAGCCCAATTGCAACCTACCATTATTCGATATTTTGTGATAGTTTGCAAAAACAGAATGGATTCTCTAAAAGTCGGGGAGAAAGTTCCAACGACTTTTACCAAATCCATTCTTTGTGCATCTGGCCCCTATAACAGTAAATATAATATATGCAAACAATGCATAAATTTTCTAAGCATCATCAGGCCTGAAGCTAGAGGGTTAGGGGGTCTGAAGAGTCTAGTAAGTCTATGTTGATTTGTTCTCTACAGCCCTCTGCCTTCCCCCGACCAAATTTGCTTGGCAATAGGCAGTGTTGCATATTTCAAACAATATTCACATTGAATTGAGCATGCACGTTATAATCATTCTGCGCGCTATGAAATAAGGAGTGCCAGGGCAGCAAAGTTGTGTCTTTCTTTTAGCACAAGTGACAAATGAATGAGGTAAAAGTAGAGAAAGCATAATGCATGCAACAAATAGATGTCTGTAAATTATTTGCCAGCTCTTCCTTATGTGAAACTAGTTCTTCCTGGACGAAAATCACACTTCTCTGCTTTTTTCTCAAGGACTCGTCTATGCACAGCATTTACTCTAGCTTTCCTTCAGTAGTAGTAGCGGCTTCGAGATGCGTTTTTGGTGATGTAAGAGGTTTTTGAAGGAAAGAAAATGAGACCACTGAGCACCTTACTTTTACACTTCGGACACTGGAATTGGGAAAAGGACATTGGCCCTGTTGGATGAGGGCACTGACACAGCGGCATAAACAAAGCGATGGAGTCACTGACTGTGACATTGACACATGTCCTTAAAATGAGACACCAACAATAATATGGGAGCACTGAGACAGAGTTACCCCGAAATTAACACATGGACTCTGATGCAAAGAGACAGGAACGTTATTTGAGAACATGCACACTGAGACATTGACACAGTGACATTAACATGGAAATATGTGGACCCTGACACACTGATTTTAGGAGGCTGGCATGGGAATACTTTAGTAGATATAAGGATGCAGAAAACGTACACAAGAACACTATGTAGAATAGAATGCATGGAAAAGGGAATCCTGACACGGGGACCCTTAACTTCTCATTATGATATTGAGCAAACATTTACACATAGCTGGAGATATTTCAAGATGGAAAAACTAGCAAAAGTATACAATCCATGCAGAAATTGACAGTGGATATTTCACATTTCTACTCTGTACCATGAATGATGGTGCCAGAAGTAACACTGTGTTACTGTACGTACACAGAGTTCACAGGCAGTAGCACAACTAGAGAGTGTAAAACAGAGAGAGAAATTAGGGTGTGAAAGGATGAGTGATGGATATGGAGAGAGATAAAAAGAGAGAACGTTGGAACAGTAAGGGTGAACAGTGAGAAAAGAGGGAAGCAAACGAGTGCCTTCAAACTGAGAGAGAAGGAACGGTGGTGAAAGAGAAAGGATGATCACCGAAGAAGCTGGGGCAAAAAAACAGATATAGAAAGATGCTGAGCATGACAGAGAGAAGATTGTAAAGAGAGAAAAGGAATAGGGGAATGTAAAATGTGAGTTAGCGGGAAAAGAGACAAAGCATGTGGGAGAAGGAGAGTGGCAGAGACGAATGGTAAGGTAGCAGGGAGGAGGGAACAGATATAGAAAGGGGAACTGAGAGAGAAAGAGGTTGAACAGGAAGTGAACAGAGTGCTTTTCTGAGGGTTCATAGTGCTAATTGCATGTCAGAGCTTTCAGCTCTAGTTCCAATGCACCATTTCATTAGTAATCCTGTGTGCTCTTCTGCTCGTTTCCTTTCACGCAACGCAGCGGACCTACTTCACTTAGGCCCGTATTTATACTCCGTTTGCGCCGAATTTGCGTCGTTTTTTTCGACGCAAATTTGGCGCAAAACTAACGCCATATTTATACTTTGGCGTTAGACGCGTCTAGCGCCAAAGTATGAAGAAAGAGCGTCATTTTTTTGCGTGAACGCCTTCCTTGCGTTAATGAGATGCAAGGAAGGCGTTCCCGTCTAAAAAAATGACGGCGACGCAAATGCGTCGTATTTATACTCCCGGGCAAAAATCACGCCCGGGAGGTGGCGGGTCAAAAAACCCCGCATTTGCGCCACTATTTAACGCCTGGGTCAGGGTAGGCGTTAAGGGGCCTGTGGGCTCAAAATGAGCCCACAGGTGCCCTCCCCTGCCCCCAGGGACCCCCCCTGCCACCCATGCCCACCCCAGGAGGACACCCAAGGATGGAGGGACCCATCCCAGTGAAGTACAGGTAAGTTCAGGTAAGTATAATTTTTTTTATTTTTTTATTTTTTTTGTGGCATAGGGGGGCCTTATTTGTGCCCCCCTACATGCCACTATGCCCAATGACCATGCCCAGGGGACACAAGTCCCCTGGGCATGGCCATTGGGCAAGGGGGCATGACTCCTGTCTTTACTAAGACAGGAGTCATGAAATGGCGTCTGGGCGTCGAAAAAATGACGCAAATCGAGTTAAGACGATTTTTTAGCGTCAACCTGACTTGCGCCATTTTAAGACGCCCTAACGTCATTTTTTCCCAACGCCGGCGCTGCCTGGTCTACGTGTTTTTTTTCCACGCACACCAGGCAGCGCCGGTCTGATTGCGCCGTCTAACGCCATTCCATAAATACGGCGACCGCATGGCGCTTCAGAATGGCGTTAGACGCGCGAAAAAATTTTTGACGCTAAACTGCGTTAGCGCAGTTTAGCGTCAAAAAGTATAAATATGGGCCTTACTGCGCTGTGTTGCATGAAATGTTAGTAAATGTGCCCCTCAGTGATTTAGCAGTTGTGCTACTGAAATAGCAATGAATATAAACAAAGAGACTGGAAATTGCTGTGTGTTAAAAAAGGATATTTTTCAAGGAATGAGGGGGATTGCATTCAAGGCTCCAGCACAGAGCATTTGTCTGGCAGGTTATATTGTGGCACTGCAAGATTTTGGAATTAATGCACACCGGTCATGTTAAGCATTTTTTATTATGTTCTTTGTTCTCCAACAAACGGAAATGTTGAAATAAACACTTTACAGAAACAGAATGCAATAAATGAAATCCCCCAGTTTTACGGCTATGTCTTCTTACCAGTCCATCCCACAATCAGATCCTGAAGTGCTTTTGCCTCTTGCTCAGGGGCACTGCACAGGCTGCAGGAATGAGCCTTGCATCCCAGCCATGCACTGTTTTATGACCAACAATTTTATTTTAATCAATGATGTCAAAAAAGATGTCATGACTGATGTAATATGTGGGGTAATTAGCAGTACATAGCGAGGGCGTAAGGTCTAGTTGCCTTAGGCATGAGTTATAGTTTCATGTAGTAAGTATAATTATAACTGCTGAATTTCTATTGTGTTGTGTGTGTTAAATCTGAAACTAACTATAACACACCTGTAACCTTGCTTTTTTTAAACAATTTCTAAGGTGTTTTTTATTCTATTTCTAAACTATAACATCCGTATAACCCTTGTTTTTTTCAATGAATTTCTAGGGTTTGTTTCACAAACAGTAATATTTAATTACCTTATGTTAATTAAAGTACCACCATTCACATCCTTTGGCTGTACACAGAGTGGGAATCGCCGCAGGGCCTACCCTGTGGCCAGGCCCTGCAGCCAACCCCTCACATGAAGCCAACTCCACGCTGTGCACAGCCTTTGCCTATGAACAGCGGGAAGATAGCCGCAAAGCCTGGTCTGCGGCCAGCCCCTCACAAGCAGCCAACCCCTTGCATACAGTCAACCCCTGCATGCAGCCAACCACACGCTGTGGGTCTGTGAGTGGTTGTGTGAGTGGCTGTATGGGAGTGTGACTGGGTGAGGGTAGTTGTATGGGTCTGTAAGTGGATGTTTGAGCGTATGAGTGGATGTGTTAGTGGGTGTGCGAGTGGCTGTTCGGGTGTGTGAGGGGGTGTATGAGTGGTTGTGTGGGTGCATAATAGGGTGTGTGAGTGGGTCTATGAGTGGTTTTGTGAGTCTGTGAGTACATCTACAAGTGGTTTTGTGGGTCTGTGATTGGTGTGTGACTGGCTGTATGGGTGTTTGTGCAGTTGTTTGGGTGTATAAGTGGGTGTGTGAGTGGGTGTGTGAGTGACAGTGTGGGTCTGTGACTTGGTGCATTAGTAATTTTGTGGATCCGTGAGTGGGTATGTGAGTGTGTGAATGGATGTGTGAGTTAGTGTGTGAGTGGGTGTATTTTTTTGGGGGGTCTGGATTTGCAGAACTGTTGGATATTCACCTGGGGGTGTCATGCTGAGTGCCATGGAGGATCCGCCCCAAAACATTTTTGGGTAATTGCTTCCCCTCACAGACCCCTCCATCAGTCCATGGGGTCAGGGTACCTAAACCGTGACCCCTTCTATCACTTTTAAATTGTATTCCTCCCCCCACTGGAACGGAGTGCTGAAATATAAAATGGCAGCTGCAACTTTCCTTTCAGATTGCAGCCAGCCAACCTTTGCATTGTTGCTGACACATGAATCATGGATCCGCAGTGGATCGGCATCTATAGATATACTAGTGCCTCTAGAAATCTTTTTTCTTTGATAACTCCAAAACAATTTAACAGATTTACACCAAATTACAAAAGAAATCTTTCTGGACCAAGATTCAGCTTTCTGTTACATTTGGTGTAGTTCTGTCCATCTGGTCAGTCTGTAGTCATAGCTAAAACCCCTACAGGATATTGCATTTGGAAAATGCAATTTGGGACCCCCTTTGTCTCCACCCTGCTTGACAAATCACCCCAAAATGTTCAAGATAGTAGCTAAAGTGAGTGGCAACTAGTTTGAAAATATTGTGAAGAGTTTCAAATGGTGCCAACATTTTTAGAAAAACAAAAAACTTTTTCCTAGGGAAACTAAGGCCCATATTTATACTTTTTTAGTGCCACGTTTGTGTCATTTTTTGACGCAAAATCAGCGCAAACTTACAAAATACAATTGTATTTTGTAAGGTTGCGCCGATTTCACGTAAAAAACCTACGCAAATGCGGTGCAAAAAATGTATACATATGGGCCTAAGTTCTATCTATAACTACCTCAGTAGGTAATTTCATTAAAAAATAAGGCCAATATTTTTTTTTATTAAAATTAATTAATGAGTAATAATTTTTAGAATTGTAAAATAATGTCATAAGTACATACATCTTTCTTTCACTGAAAAAAACAGAGGTTAAAGTGATGTTGTAGTTTAGAATTATACCAATGCGTTACTTTACATAAAAAAAACAATAGAAATTCACTGAAAACACAAAGGTTAAGGAGATGTTATAGTTAGGTGAAAATGACGGTTAAAACATACATTTTTAATGGAACAAAACCACTAATATTCACCATTTATAGTTCCCCTCAAATAACTATACCTTGTATCCTATAATTCATACTCCTACATTGCACAGTGTTGCCATGAATTATATCATTCAGATGGTGCAGTGATGTTACCCCTAATGTCATGAAACATGTCATGAGTAATGTAATGTGAGTTATTTAGCAAAGCATGGCGAGGGTGCAAGTTATATGTATTTTAGAGCATGAGTTATAGTTCCTTGAAGTAACTAGAACTGGTGATTTTCAGTTGTGTTGTTTGTTTAAAATGGTATGTTTTCACAGGCATTTTCCCCAAACCTTTTAAACTTAGTTTTTTTTTAATGCATTTCTAGGGTTTTTTAATATAAATGTAATTTTACACAATATTACAATTCCTACCTATAACATCACTTTAACCTTTAGTTTTGCCAGTCAAGTTTTATTTAAATTTTATTTTAAGATGTCCACTGCCATGGTTTGTGGCCAGACCCTGCCCCAAACTGGTGCTGGTGCCCAACCTCTCCCTCTGGAGTCCCTTTGGCCGGGCACAGCATGGGGTTAGTCTCAGGGCCTGGACACCACTGTGGTTGCCCTATTAGTTTCAGAGCATAGTCTTTTGCCCTCACTGGTTCCAAACCTTCAGCTGTGCGTGGTATGGGGCTGGGCACAGGGTCTAGCCCATGCACCCAACCCCCTTCTGGCAATCAATTCCCTGGTATGATTGATCTTTATCCATGCATAGCATGAGAATCTAAACAGAGGACGTGGCCTGAACGCAGGCCCTACACCCAGACCCCAGCGGGGCTCATGGCTGTTTATCTGATATTACAATATGAAGGGTGTCATTATAATTAAGGCAGACCTACCAACTTAGTCAAACGGTCAGAACACCAAAATATAAAAAGTGATTATCATATTTTGTTATAATAAAGCCTTATTAAAAAAAAAAATCAGCATCTTTGTATCTTTCTTTTAACATTTTTCAGGCCACAAAGTGCAGACATAGAAACCACCACAAGAGGTCCCAGCACTCAAAGTGAAGCTCAGATTGTTTTAAAAAAAATGTGGGAAACTATCCTCTGGTCATGGATTTAATGACCTAGGAGACTTACTGTGATTTTGTTTTAATGTAGTGTTGGGCTATTGCTCTCCCAGCAGCCCTGTACTACATTGAAAAAAATGCTTGGTGATGCCCTTGCCCTTCTACGGAAACTGCCAGGATTAAAAAATGAAAATGGAAAGCATGCTCAGGGCATTATGGGGAACTCCTGCTGCTCATTTATTATTCCTTTTTAATTTTCTTTATTTTTTTTGGATGCCCAAGTGCCCATTCAGTGCACCTACACCATTTTATTAATTCTGGGGGCACAGGGGAGCTCGTGAGCCCCTCAAGGACCCTGCTGGCACCCCAGCCTTCCATTTTTCTCTGCTCACATCCAAAAGGAGGAAAATTGTACTCTTGCCCTGCACTCTCCTTGACAGGAAACAGCAGTGTCCGGAGGGTGGGATCTTCAGACACTGCTTGGATTGGGCCTCTGGAGATAAGTCTGATGGCCAATCTACAGCTTGAGGAGGGGGGGTATTGCACTGCCTTGCATTCAGCCATACAAAACCACAGAAATAGGGATTTGTGTGACTTAGTATATCCTGTCATTCATTTTGTGTCAGGGCGGCATCGAAAAAAGCGATGAAATCCCAATGTCAAATGTCAGCAAATCTGGGCTGTAGCCTTCTACTCTTGGTATTTGCTGCCCGTACGCCTAAGAACTATGGTACTTTTGCATAGTCTTGTGGTTCTGGGGCTTAGAAGATGATATATGAAACCAGCACCTGCAGGCTGTGAGTTTCACTTACCTGTGGCTGCTGTCCCTCATTCTCCTGGGCTCTTAGCTGTTGCTCCTTGCTCTTTCAGCTCCAATGGAAATCATCTGTCTGAGGGTTTGGAGCTGCCTATTTAAGCTGCTCTCCAGCTAGTCCACATCAGGTTTTCATTCTATTTTCTTTTCCTTTTACATCATGGATGTTTCTTCCTTGGTTTCTTTCTGGTTTCTCAATTCATTGTGTTGCCTGTCATGTAATGTTCTGATGTAATTTCCTTTTCCTATTCCATTCCTATCTAAAGACTTCCATCTTGTTGGAGGATGCATCGCAACAAAGCTGTTTCCTCATTCCCATCATTTGCTGATCCTGACTCGTCGCTACTGAAGAATTCCACTGCTGGATGTGGATTCATGGTTTTCTTCAGTCATTTGAGTACTTTGTCAAGCAATAGTTTTTTTTTATGCCCTTTACTTTTCCCACGCTAGAAGGTGGCAGTTTATTGACAGTACTTGCCTTTCATATACTCCAATGTGTGACATTGCAGATTCCAGAAACAGTCACCCATACATCGGACTGTAGAAGACCCTGACCTGGATTATGGGTTGGTGTCCATACCTGAACAAGCTGCAGCACTCAAATGTCCTGACTGTTTCTAGAAAGGTTCCAGGTCTTTCAGCAACAAACCTTTCTGTTGGACCAGTTAAGTAATGAGAATACTGTTCAATGCCAAGCAATCCATTCTAGGGCTTGGAATTCTTCCTGCCAGCAGCCGTTCAACTTCTAAGTATTTTGGAAACCCTTGAAGTTTAAAGGTTTTTGGATAGCCTGGTGGTTTATTTTACCTTGCCTGGTGCAGCTTTGGGTTGGATAAATTCCCTAGCTGTCACTGATGACCCATGTCTGAAAATTTAGGCCAGTTTTTGGCAAACCTAAAGAAGCTGTTTAAAAGACCTTCCCATGAAAGCTCCACAGAGGACGCTTTGTGTGGGATATCTAAGAGAAATTCTGATGTATTATTATTTTGTACACAATTTCATGAGTATGTGTTAGGAACCACCATGGTAGAATGCATTCAGATTACCTTGTTCTGAAGAGGCTTAAAGAACAATCTAAAAGATGAGCTACAAAGAGTTCCCCCAACATTCAAATGTTTGAACTCCTGGATCAAGTTCTCCTGATTGAATACAAACTTAAAGAAAGCAGAATGGAAAAGCAGAGAAACCAGAGTTTCCATTTAACTTCTCCTCCCTGAGATTTTAGGTGGACTGAGCACATTACTTAGCCTACTGATCCTTCACCTGATGTGCTTGATGAACTATTGCAGCTCAGGTGAACTAGAGGCCAACTGTCCAATAGCAAATTGGACTGAACATGTAAGGGAGGCTGGTGTCATTATTGTGTAAGCGCAAATCACCTACTGCAAGACTGTACTGCTTGACCTTCCTAGCTTTCTTTTGTAAGATGGAAAGGGGTGGAAATTCAATTTTCCCTAACATTTCCAATTAATCTGGTGGTTCCAGTTCTTGCTTATTTGTGTTGAATTTAATTATTTAAGTTCATCCAGGCCACTCAGACTCTGTTGCAGCCCTGCTAGATTGGAGTGCTTCTGGAATGTAAAGGATTTGACTCGTGCCCAGAAACTCTGAATTCCAGTCAGGAAGAACCCTTTTCTGGATCATGTACTGAAAGAAGTTGGGGTATTAGATGAGGGGGTAAGTAGAATTAACCCCAATCCTTATCATGGTAAAGCCTCAAAGACACTAAATCACCCTATTTCAACCCTCTGGTAGCTATGGCAAAGAGCATTGGCAAGATATAAAGGGACATATTTAGAAACCCCCAGTGTCACTTTTTGAGACACTCCGATGGCGCTGTGCATTGCTGTATTTACAAGGCGGCGTCAATCCACTTTTTTGGCTTAACCCCACCTTGTAAATGCAGCCCCTTCACATGCAGCACGGAAGGTGCGTGCAATGGCTGTTGCTGTGGGCGTTCCACAGCAACATCTATTGCATTTTGACGCTTTCATTTCTCCTTATTTTTTGCTCTTTCTATGTGTGCTGCATTCTGCAGCACTCTGGTGACATTTATGTTACAGGTCATTTGTGCACCTTGGGCATCTTATATTGTGGACTAAGGGGTAAGTTAAATATGCCAGTCAGCTGTAAATCAATTTCATTATGTTGAAAGGAAGAGCACAAACACTTTTTCTCTGATTAGCAGGGGTAAAGTGCACAGAGGTCAATGTCCACCAAATATAGGGTTCAGTAACATGGCAAAAAAATTGGGGTGAACCTGCAGAAAGAGCAACATTTACAACATGTACAAACTGTTGATAGATCTCCATTGATATCTGATGTTGTGATCTCTAACACAGTTCCCCTCTTAGTATTGCTAGACAATCATAAAGAGATGGTTACATTTGATCTAATCAAGTCTCCTAACTATGCCATAGTGCTTGGGATACCCTGGCTGGAATAACATAACCACAATGTCAATTGTGAGACCCCATTTCTATTTCTTTTGAGTTCTGTAGAGACAATTGTTATTCGGATGGGAGCTATTAGGTTCCAGTGGTAAAATAACTTTCTAAAGACCAGTCTCATTCCATTATAGTCCAGACATTGGCCATTCCTGTAGCTTATGAAATTATGTTGATGTTTTTCAGAAACCTGCCTCAAAGGGATTTGGATAGTGCTATTCTGACCATCCCTGGAGGCACAATTTCCTATGGCAGGATATATTCTCTTTTCCACTACAGGAAACATCTAAAATTCTGAGGGAAGATCTGGATAAAAACACTGACAATGGCCTGAGTATTCAGTCAATGTCCACTGGGTTTAGTAAAGGGTTAAGTATTTTCATGTTGTGCTAATAAACATAATATTTTTCAAAAAATAAATATGCCGTGCATACATAACAAAACATCTTGTTGCTCACTTTCACCCTCCTCTCCCTCAACCACTGTCCTGTAAAAGGCAGTCCAGTCAAATATGAAACCTCAATGCCTTGAAATGTGAGAAAGAATGACATAGCTATATTTCCACTGGAATAGATGAGGTCGCAGTGGCCTAGTGGGTGTGCCCTTAGATAAGCAGTCACCAACCATTTCTGTAGCAAAAGCTGCTTACATTCAATGTAAATCATCTTGAGCTATTAGTATTAATAGTGCTGTAATAGCGACTCCTTCAGATAAATGACATTAGTGGCTTACCATATGCAAGATTACCAGCAGTGATCACCCCAGTTCAGCAGTCCACAATTCCAGTAGTAATGTAAAAAAGGCTTTGTCAAGATAGAATGCCTGTACGTGCATAATACATAACCATAGCTGTGAATCCCCAGGATCAAGTTAATACTATATATAATAAGGCTCCCAAACCACTGCATGATCCACCAGTCATATATCAAGTTTAAATGTATTTTGGAAATTCACCAGTTTTTCTAGAAACTTCAGCTTATGAGTTCTGAAAATACATATACGCTGGTTCAACTACACACTTTTCAATTTTAGTACTCCTATATTAATTTAACCAAGTAAAAGCTTTTATTTTAGTAGGTTGATTTTCACATAGGAGAGCTACTGTTAGGTAGCTAGAGAGCTACCAGTAGTTCACCAGCTACTTGTTGGAGACACCTGCCATAAATATTTCATATAAAAGTTTATGGTTCTGGTCTTCCTATATTCATTGTTACACATTTTCTTAGTAGCACTGTAAAGAACTTAACGTTCAGTTACATGTTAACTATTTTCATGATGCACTAACACGGTAATAACTGCAGTTTTTTTTAAGGCTCCTTGCCCAAAATAGCTAAATATCTGATCTTTAGTTGCCCCTCTCCACACACACACTCTGTCTTCTCAATAATGTTAGTCACCTGAGGAAGCACTTTAAGTAGTTTTTTTAGATCAAATGTCACAGTTTTGTTTTCAATACATTTGTGTGAGAGTGCTCAGTGGCACAGGTCTTTAAATGTCCCTGTGAAGTGTTAAGTTTCTAAAACTCCAGCTCTTGTAGTCATGTGCTTTCTTAAGTGACAGCTTTATCATAACGTAATTCAATGGTAATCATTTTTATGCTTACATGTCAGGCTCTAAAATAATATATCATGTCTCTCTCCCCAACGTCCTGGCAATGATGTTACAGTCACTTGTGTCTTCTTTGACTTGAATTTTTAGATTGAACTCCATGGGTATATTTTCATCAAGCATAGTAGTCCCACACCTTCAGTATCAAGGGTAAAAAATCAAGTATTGCTGTCATTTTGCTGTCTTTTCTTAAAGGTTAGCTGCCTTACAAGCAATTTGTAGGTACATTGACATGTTTATAAATGTTTTTAAATAAATATACCAGTCCACAAACAAAAAAAATATCATCTTTCTCACTCCTCCTCCCCCACACACACTCCCTCTACCATGTCAAAGATGTGACAGTTACCTGCAAAACTTCATTGGCTTGAATTGTTAGAACAAATGTTATAGGGCCTGATTTACATGTTCTCTGTAATGGTCCCACCATAGACTTTTCTCCTGTAAACCTGCCCACCGCTGCGACAGTCCACCTGCTGTATTTAGATGACTGATTTGCATATGGCTGGGTCCAAACTGGAAAGACATGGCGAGCAAATATATGATGGACTAAAACCCAGATCTGTGACTGGAGGTGAATGTTTGATTTGTTCCGCATTCTTTTCATCATCTACTCTTGCATTTGTCACTCTGAGTTGGAAAAGTATGCCCAGATGTGGGTCCAAAGCTTGCCATGCCACCATATTAAAGCAAGACTGGCTGATGAGGGGTGATAGCCTGAAACTGATCCAGGATGCTTGTGTCTGGTCTGGAGAGGGCCTGGTCTGGCAGTTCAGGGCTGGACTATTCCCATGGGGAGCAGGGTCAAGACTGATTTGCATATGGCTAGGTCCAAACTGGAATGCCATCGCAAGCAAAAAAACTGATGGACTAAAACCCAGATCTGTGACTGGACGTGAATGTTTGATTTGTTCAGCATTCTGTTCATCATCTATTCTTTTGCATTTGTCGCTCTTAGTGGGAAAAGTATGCCCAGACGTGGGTCCTATGCTTGCTATGCCACCAGATTCAAGCAAGACTGGGTTATGAGGAGTGATAGCCCGAAAGTGATCCCAGGATGCTTGTTTCTGGTCCGGTGAGGACGAGGCCTGGCAGTTCGGGCTGGACTGTTCCCATGGGGAGCAGGGTCAAGACTGATTTACATATAGCTAGGTCCAAACTGCAATGGCATAGCGAGCAAAAAAAAGATGTATTAAACCCAGATGTGTGCCTGGGGTGAATGTTTGACGTGTTCCGTCTTCCATCCACATCTGTTCTTTTTGCATTTGTCACGCTATGTGGTAAGGGTATGCCCAGATGTGGGTCCCGTGCTCGCTATGCCACCAGATTCAAGTTCGCCTGGCTGATGAAGAGTGATACCCCAAAACAGGTCCCAAGATGCTCGGTTCTGGTCCGGTGAGGTCCTTGCCTGGCAGTTCGGGCTGAACTGTTCCCATAGGGCGCAGGGTCAAGGCTGATTTGCTTATGGCTGGTTCCTAACTGGAATGGCATTGTGAGCACTGAGGGATTAAACCCAGATCTCTGACTAGGGGTAAATGTTTGATTTGTTCTGCATTCCGTCCATCATTTGTACTTTTTGCATTTGTCACCATAAGTGGGAAGGGTACGCCCAGATGTGGGTCTCGTGCTCGCTATGCCGCCAGATTCAAGTTAGCCCAACTGATGAGGGGTGATACCCTGAAACCGGTCCCAGGATTCTTGTTTCTGGTCCAGTGGGGCCCTGGCCTGGCAGTTTGGGCTGGACTGTTCCTATGAGGAGCAGAGTCAAAATTGGTTTGCATATGGCTGGGTCCAAACTGAAATGGCATGGTGAGCAAAAAAACTGATGGTTTAAACCCAGCTCTGTGGCTGGGTATGAATATTTATTTCATTCCACATTTCGTCCATCATCTGTTCTTTTTGTATGTAGAAGTTGGCAGGCCCATAGACGAAAGACCGCATTCGAACCGCCGTCTTTGTCAAGAAACATGAGCCGCATCAAAGGCAGGAAAGGAAAAAGAGGGTATGCTGGCGGGACCCCAGCCAGCTTTCCCGCTGTGCAGATTTAGATGTGCCTTAGTGCCAAGGAAAAAGTGACTGTTTGACTGCCAATCCTTAGTTAGTGTTTTGGGGTGGGGTGATAGTGAAAACTAAACTTTTTACCACTTCCCCCATCTTTGACTGGCCATGACTGGACAACACCTGTCCTCGCTGCTGCCACCGACCCACAGAGAAGAAACAACTCCCCTCATTGACGGACTAACCGACTACAAGGTAGGAAAGCTGGATTGCCAGGGTACATTGCGTGGGCACTGCAGAGGAGGTGGGGACCACTGAAGACATATGCATGCTACAGCTAAGATCTAAATCAGGCCCATAGCTATGTTTTTACCAGCTTCAAAGGAGAGTCACTAGTGACCTAGGCCCAGATTTATCAAAACTTTCAGACAACACAATGCACCAAGACACCTTGCTACGCTGGCTTTTTTTAAAGGGAGATGGCAGGAATGAATCACATTTAGCACACAATGTGCAAGGGTTCCTGTGTAGAAGGTAGGATTGTTTTCATGCAGGAAGAGACACATTCCTGCACAAAAACAACCCTCTCTTGCTTTTTCCACTTTCTATGTGTGTTGTAAAATGCAGCACATGAACAAAGAGGAAAAAACAAGGAGAATTAAACATATTTATTTTTGTGATGGCTCCCTTTGGAAGGGATAGCATTTTGATGCATTTCCAGGTTTACTACTCATAGTAAATCTGGGAATGATCTAAGATCCATGGGTGGTTATGTGGAAATACTCATGCTCCATCCATGGAACACCACCCTGTGGCATATAAAGGCAAGTAAGCAATTTCCGCTGCCTTGCTTTACCAAGCACACAAGGTGGGCTTGCTCTACTACATACATCTGACTTTAGTGTTGTATTGCCCTTGAGTTTCCTTGTGTGATGCAAGGGCAACACAACACTATAACAAATCTGCCCTCTAGAGTTTAATGTCTTAAACTCTCAGAATGAAAGTAAAGAAATGTTCTTGTCTCCATAATCCTACTTTTCTTAAAGTTCTTCTCTGTTACAAACAATCACTAGTTTCAGTAAACTGATAATTTTTCACGTTGCATCAACATGGTTACATTTCTTTAGCCCCTAAATAAAAAAGCTGCTTCTCTTTCTATGCCTCCCTCTCTTGTATTCTCCCAATCATATCAATGCTATTATCGTTAGTTGTGTAACTTCACTGACATGAATTCTTGGATTGAAAGTCATAGTAATGATTTCATCAAAGTAAAGAGAGAGTCACTATGGACTAGAGATTAGGAGGCTTATTTGCAAAGGCCTTGCTTCGCCGCAGAGTAATTTTGTTTATGCTGCGGTGGCACACAAACAACTCCAAATCTACAAAGTGACACTGGAGGCCTCTAGCATCACTTTCACCCTTGGGAGCCAGCTACTAGCAATGGTATGCAAGATAGTCATTCCAAGGCAAAAAGCCACTGATGCAAAACAGAACTGACTTACAACATTTGACTGCGTCGTTCTGTGACTTCATTGCACCAAAAATTTAACACCTGTTCAGAGCAGGATTTAAAGTCAAGCAGGGGTTTTCTTATGTGAGCCTTCCTCACATTGCTGGAGTAGCATCTTTTTTTAAAGCTAGTCCAGCAATGTGTCAGGTTAGTGCCAACAAATGCATCTGAATTTCTGATGCATCAGTAAAAATGTGCGCCTTCGAGCTCTGTATTGTAAATACAGTGCATCCATGGCGTCGTTAGGGAATCGTTAGGCAGTGCAAGAAATCTGACGCATCGGAGCCCATGTGTCATTTTCTTGAAAATGAGGTCCTACGTATTCATGGTTGAGTATGACGATTAAGGGTCCCATGTTCTTGTGCTTTGTTAAAGGTCGGCTGTATGATAAAATAATTTCTGGGTTCAGTAAATGGCTGCGTATTTCATGGACATGTTTATAAATATATATATATATATATATATATATACATATATATTTTAAATATGCTAGAAGACAAATACCAAAACAACATGTTTTCATCAAAGTCAGAAAATAGTCATTAGCGGCATAGTAATTTGGGGCCCAATCACATTGTTGGTGGATGAAGTCATCTCCATTGGCCTGGCGGAGGACTTAACATCCACCAGGCCGAGACTATTCTTCCTGCCAAATTTAGAAATGACCACCAAGCGGTGGTCATTTCTAAAGCATTGGCAGGAATCTCCATCACGGTGGTTCCTGTCAATGTACAGTTTGGTACATGGCTCCGACAAAATGAGCCTTGCACCAAACTGTTTCCTTTTTTATTTTCAAGAAGAAAACTCTGAAGTGGGATTGTCTAAATGAAAAGAAAAAAGAAAAAGCTTCCCTTGTCATGGGAGTCCATGCCCATAGCAAGGCGAGTCTTTATCAGTTTTCATTGCCCCTTACTGCCAGGGCTTTCCTGGAAGTGTTGGGCAACGAAACCTGACCTCCAGTCCCACCCATGTTATTTAGGTAGGCCGAATTAGAGGTCTACCTCCAACGCCCCTTACTCGACAGGGCTGTCAGAGGGATTTAATCACGGTGGAGAAGTGATAGTCTCTGCCGTGATTAAACCTAAGGTCCATCCACAAATACATTTGGTGTGTGGACAATTTTCTTGGTAGCATAGATACTCAGACGCCATTGCGATGGAGTACCCACACCATCAAGATATAAATTGAGCCCTTAGTTTTTTGATTCTCTGTGTGAAGGTTCTGGTCTTCCTGTGTCATTGATCACGATTGTTCTAAAATGTAAGCTAATTTATAAAGGGTTTCAAGGTTAATCATATTTATTTTGCACTAGTATGTTTAAATGTGTGTTAATGTTCAAATAAATATGCTAGGCACTAAATTGCAAAAGATCTTATCTTGCTTTCGCCCCCATTAGAACATAATTGACTGGAACGTTTAGATCAGATGCCACTGTTATCTTTTCATCAAACCCAATAGGCAGTTGTTGGTTGCCTACTGATTATGGTCTTAAATTCTTAGTGTAAAGGTTAATGGTTCATGGTCTCCTGTCTCCATGGTCATGCGTTTGCTTAAATGCCTGTTACATCACCACATATATCTTCCAGTAAATTGCTTAAAATATCATTTTTAATAGGTATGCCAGGCCTCAAAATAACAAGACATCATCTCTCCCTCTCTTTCTCTAATTTTCTCTCTCTCTCTTGGTCTCTCTTAACCCCTCTCCTGTTGAAGACATTACAGTCACCTATCCAACGTCATTGATTTGAATTTTTATATTGAATGACAAAGTTATTTTTTTCATCATGCTTAAAAGGAACCAGGGCTCATGGAGGCGCATCTCAAGGACCATTGGCATTGGCCTCATCACCACACCCTCTGGGGACAGTAGAAGGCAATGAGTTGAGTATTTGCGAGTAGAGGGAGTTTCCTTGCACTGTTGTGGAGCAGTTCTGCCTGGAAGCACCCTGGTAACGGCTATCTCAGTCCCCTTCCAGACACACATGCCCTTCAAGTCTCCAGATGCCAAGAGAAGTGGGAGTCCTACCAGGTGCCTGTTTTAGGGCCATGGCAGACTGTTGCTGAGAGACACTGAGTCAAGCTATTAAAATCTGAATGGGCAAGAGGGCAGGTCCCGGAGCTCTTCGTCAACATAGGAAGAGCAGTCAAATAAAGACCCTCATGTCACAAAACAGATACCAATGCTGGTTTGCTTCACTGAACTAGAGCAAAATGCAAGCAAGGCTAAACAGGGTTAGGGATATTCACATTTGTTCCTCTCCCTCATGGAAAGCTGCCAGATAAGTAATGGAGGCTGACGGGCTAGAAAAACCTTGACAGTATCCAGTGGTAGAATTGTATTTCCCCCCAAGGAGATCCCGTGCCCAAGACCAGCCGACATAAACATTAAGCCACACACCATCTGTTCCCTACCAGGCCCTTTAAATCACTGCCCAGAGAGGAGCAATACTCTAGAAAGTCTTATGAGCCTTAGAGTATTGTGCTCCAACATTCTAATGATTTACTCATCAGGCAGACCAAGAAGGTGACAGTCTATGTGATTTGGGAGCAGCCAAGTCAGGGAGATGTAGCCTGTTAAGCGGGGCATCCCCTAGCTACAAGCACATCATTCATCTGTCCTGTGCAGGAGTTGGACAGAAGAAGCAGTCAATTTCTCCACCCAGGCACAAGAGAATGAGCAGTCTGTGCCCCATTGGCAGGTGGCAGTCTACTGGGTGGAAGCACAGCTGACCGAGCTGCAGGGACCTGTGCTTCAAACAAACTATGGGAAGCACAAACAGGTTTGCCACACATGGTGGCTGTGATACCCACTTAAAGAAACAGAAAGATTATACTAGTGTGCACAGTGTTTGTTTAATAGGAAGAAAAAGAATCCCTTTTCACATGAAGAGTTCTAAAACACTCCAAGGATTAGAACACTACATAAGGCACAAGGGCTAATATGAAATGTGCATATATTGTAAATGTTGTACCCCAGGAGAAGCAGGCTCTGGAACTTACAAGAGGAGCAGAGCCCTGTCACAGGATCCCCACTGAAATTGTTTAAGTCCTTGCCATAAACTTCCCATAATGCAGAAAGAGTGACCTGGGGTGTGTTTTGCTGGTTTTTTAAGCTCTGCTACAGTTGGGATTTTTGTTGACATATTTTAGGATACCGAGGCCCAAATTTTTGAGGGCTTAGTGCCTCCTTGCACCACATTAGCATAATGTTTTATGCCAATGTGGCCCAACAAGGCCAAAATTGCTGCACCACATTTTGAAAGTGGCACCAATGCAGGCATTGTGCCACTTTGTAACCCCCTGCACCACAATATGCCTGCACCAGGCATAATGTCTGCAAGGGGGGCATTACCTAATTTGGGGGGAAAGAACAAATGGCCATATTTTGTGGCTTTTTTAACCCCTGCTCAGGTAGTTTTGCATTGGAGTTTATTCATGGGTAGCGCTAAGGACAGGCGGCTGCCTTTTTTTATCAAGCCATGTACTTGTTAGTACACCGCTGTCAATAGATCTATTCTCTCCCATAAATATGGCATCTTTAATATCGTGGTCCCCTTTGAATACGTTTGTAGGTTAATTCATTAATGTAAGGCTGCATTACAGAATGGTTTTGTGGAAGAGAGTGAGTCAAGCAATTTTTGAACTTAGCCCTTTGTGGTTACTTTTGTTTTTTAGATGGAAGTATTTCGATCAACATGGACCATATGAAGGATGCCTTTGCTTATCTTTTATCGTAAAACTGAACACCTGTGGTAATTAAAAAGGTATTGTTTGAATTGGCATTAGGGTTCGTTGACTTGTCTTGACTGGCATGATGTTGTGATGTCTTGTCTGTCATTATTGATTGTTAAATTATTCTTTTTTAGAAAATTGGCATATGTTACTCTAGGAACGTGATTCCTCCCCTCTTTAAAGGATTTCCTGTGAGGTTCACTGAGAGAAGAACGTTGCCTCTTCTTTTCTTTTCTTATTGGATTATATTGTATCATCGCTTGTGTTATATGTATTTATCTTTTTGCTTTTTTGATAAATATAGAAAGTAGAAAGGTTTATGTTTGGTGGTATATTACCTTTAGGGTTGTGTGGTTAAGTGATTTAAGTGTTTTGGGTCTCATTTTATTTTATGTTTTTATTTTTTGTTCACTTGGTGATTGTTTGGCACACTGGTTTTCAGTTTACATTTTATTTATTATCTTTTTCACAGCAGTATTGGGTGATTGGGTCACTTTGGTGCAGGCACTGGCTGCTCCCCGTATTTCAAGAGTATAAATCTATTTTTTTTGTATCTTTTGGGCTTGTACCTTTTTCTATTAGGCTATTTGCCGAGTGAAGGGTTTATAATAATTGGCGGAACCTGTGGTATTTTTTGGTATATGAAACTGCCCTGATGAAGGCGGCCTCCCTATCTAGAGGATTACCTCCGAAACGCGCGTAGGCTCGGCTCCTGCTATTGGATGTGTGAAGATTCATTGTTGCATCCTGTTAGAAGCATTTGACAGGATAGAAGATCTTTCCAATATTGTTGCAACACAGGATGAATGGACAAGTGTGATTTATACAATAAAGATTGCCTCATATTGAGTTATATTATTGTTATATTTGAAATGATGAAATGTGGATATTATGTTGTACAGTTACAAGATTAAATGTTTTTTTATATGTATGTTGATTGCAATAGTACCACAGTCATATTGTTACGTCCTGTGTAGCACCCTGTCCGTGTGAGTTATTGTTGTGTGTCAATATTTTTGTTGTATTATCTGTTGTTTTGTATTCAATATGTAGTTTTTTAATATTTATGAATGAATTAAGCTTGTACAGATTAGATATATATTGAACCTGAAATTGTAAATATATTGTTTTGCACAGGTTCGCTACATTTATGAATCTGTGATATTTGTTTTGCTTTGCTGGACATACACATTTAATAAATATTATCTTTGAATGTATTATATTGCTTTTTGTTTGATATATTATTCTGTTATTGCGTAGTATTGGTTAAGTAGCTCAGTTTCTGTTCTTGTACTTCAAGTATATTTCCCTGGATGGGCTACTGATCATACCAGGGACCCTCAATAGTTTCTCTCCTTTAAAAGGAGGCACACCAATATTTATTGTGGGCCTCAAAGTGCTTTGCAGGATTAGCTTCAACATTTTTTACACTAATCCTGAAAAGCGCCAAACTAGCGTAAAATATCTTGACACTAGTTCCCTAACTACCGCCATGGTGTGCAGTATCTTAAATATGGCGCACTCATGGTGGCTCTCAGGGGCACAAGAATAGTGGCACTACATTGGATGCTGCTCCACATTTCTTAAATCTGCCTCAAAACTTTTAACACTAATAAGCAAAGCGCCAAACTAGCATAAAAAATGTTGATGCTAGTTTCCTAACTACCGCCATGGTGCGCCAAATCTTAAATACAGCGCACATAGAATAGCATTAGGGGCATGCTAAGGGGCACAAGAAAAGTGGCGCAGCATTGAATGCAGCGCTACTTTTCTTATATCTGCTCCTGAGTTCAGTGTTAGATTCCAGTTGTGTTAAATGAAGAAGCGAGATTCGAGCATTGAAATGTTCAAAATATAACAATGTTTGTATTTGCATTTTTGAAATATAGAAACATTGGTTATATCTTATGTTAATAAAAAGGTCAAATCATCACTTAAGATATGCAGTAAAATTTGCTGTATGTTTAAAGACTTTAAATTATGCATTTTTTAAATAATCAGTGACACCCTTGCAAAGGCAGCAGGTTTTCTTTTTTACTAATGCACCTTCAATTTTCCGTTATGCAAGTAAGGTGTACGTTTTTTAAGATTACAGTATGGTCACCCTCAGAACATTACCGGTTTCTCCAGTGGGGTTACTATGGTACATTTAGAATGTTACCAGATCGAGGATGTCACCACAGGTAGTTTCACCTGCAATTTTGTAATTTGTGCATATTATTTAGTAGTGTGAGTAACAAAGTACTTTTCCTTTTCATGAGACAAATCACTGGCTATACAGAGATTTAATAAGCAGTGTGTATTGCATTGTGAGTTGTGTGCACCACCCTTAAATAAGCCTTGAATAGTTCTACTTTGCTACCTTAAGCCAAGTGCTAAAAAGGGATACTTGGTTCTCTAGTTTGTGGGTCTGCAAAATGAAGGCCCCATGATACAAGTGGCGAAAGAGCCCAATTGTTAGATTATGGGCCCTGCATCTGTCTGACTTGAACCTTCCGACCGGCATTTCTCATACCAATTCTCATATATTACAATCTAGTAAATAGGTTTGTCCCAACTTCCCAGAATTCGCAACTCATGATCTGGACAACACCACAAAATGTTAAGACATTAGGAGAAGGAACTTGATTTGTTTTCTTGACACAACCCACACAGACGGAGGAGACATTACAGGAAAGTTGGGTGCCAGAATGGCTACAGGAAATATGGGAAAACAGAAGAAGCAGAGAAATCGAGCAAAAGTGCCAGTATAGCTGGTGCTGAAACAATTACAGAGACCCCAAATGAGAGACCAATGAAGTAGAATTGAAAGAAATCTTGAGAGAGTGTTTAAATATTGAGCATGTCAAGCAATATCAATAAAAGGAGCTGGTCTACTTATGTAAAGAAATTCCAAGAAGAGCAGCTCAAGTGCATGACCAGTTGACAGAATTAGCAAATAAATATGATTTAGACTTTTCAAGGAGTGTGCCTCCCCATATGAGCTTTAGAGTGCAGCTGGATGACAAATCCATTGAAAATATGCGCACACCGGATTTGCAAATACATCTTACCGAATTGGTGAAGTGTGTATGCAAATGGAGTGTGATGGAAAAATTCAAGATTAAGCCCCTCATTATGAGTTTGGCAGATGGGAAAGCCCGGTGTTACCGCCATGAAATGGCTGGCGGAGAACAAGGCCGTAACCCGCAGAGCAGCGCTGCATGCAGTGCTGCCCTGGCAGATTACGATCTCTGTCACCTCCAGGCCACCGGGACCATGGATCCTGGCGGTGCTGGGTATTCCCTGGCTGTTCCCTGGCAGTCTGACCACCAGGGTTGTGATGTTGCAGTCAGACTGCTGCAACAGTGACAGTCCTGACTGCCACCACACTCATAATGAGGCCCTAAGTGGTCCCAAAAACAGTAAAAGAAAAGGGAGCTAGCTGAGGAAGTTGAGGAGAAAAAGAAAATTGAAGAGCGGTCAGAAAAAGAAAGAAACCACTGCTGCATAGCCATTAAGAGAAACACCGAGCAGAATACACATTCATGTGCCAAGGAGCAGAGATTACCTTTTGCCATTTACTAATAATTTCCCAAACTTAAGAGAAAGTCCCTTGCATGGTATTCTCAGGTCGACAGGTTTGTAAAGTTGTCAAAAGATTTATGTGTTTATTTAGATACTTTCTTTGACATAGTGGTGCTGAGCGATTTATGGGTTGAATGAAAAGTCTCAGAAGGAAGTTGGTACTAATGCACTGTCTCCTATAGTAATGCCAAAACATAATGAGGTGATTGAGTTTTTGCAAAAGAGAATCCCTTCCAAAGATCTAAATTATGTAAAATTGAACAGAATGCGGCAAGAAATTAAAGAAACTGTGCATGAGGTTTATGAACGATTGATGAATATGTTTCAGGAGCATTCAGGGCAGTCGCATTTAGATCCAGGAGATATAGGTTTTTTAATTACGACTTTTGTGCTTGGATTGCAACGTGAAATGTGTCAGTATATACAGCAGAATATTATTTGTTGGCAGACAAAATCTTTGGATGACATTTTGAAGTATTCACAGTATTGTATTGATGAACAGTAGATAAAACACCAAAACATTAAGGAGAAATTCTTGTTATCCCCACACAAAGTTGGCACAGTGAGGGTTTCAGGGTCATGTAAGTGTTGACAAGGCAATAGCGATTCAAGGGATGAGAGGATGGAATCGAATGGTGTTGGGAAGAGGAAGGGGAGTACCTAATGGTTCAGACACAGGTATTGATATTGTGACATTACAGAAGACAACCACCTGTCATATTTGTAACAAGATGGGGCACTGGAAACGGGAATGTTGTTTTAATCCTGATAAGAAGCATGGTAATCAAATGCAAGGGATGGATGAGGTCCAACTGTCAAATGCGTCATGAGCCAAATACAACCCTATAAACAGAATCAAATTCAACAAACACCCATGCTAAAACCTCCTATGGTACAGCCTAATGTGAAAGGAGCCCAATTTAATCAACATCTATTGCCTTGATTGACCCAAAATAAAACTCAGAATCCTGATATAATAACACAGCTCCTAATTTTTTATGAGGATGAGACACTACACTTTGGCAGGTCACAATGATGGTGCCTGAGAGGGGAGGCAGATTGCATGCTTGGTGCAATTTTAGCAGTAGACTAGAGTGGTCCATATTTTGATGAAGTTGTCAATGGTCACTCAGTAGTGTTTTTAACAGACACTGTGGCTACTCACTCCACTGTGAGAACAGCGGAAGTGCCAGACCTACCCCTCTTAGGAAAATTAATACAAGTAATAAGTGTTGCAAATAAACTGGTTACAAATCTAATCTCAGAAGCAGTCCCTCATACCTTTACATGAAGCCACCAATTCTTATTTTCCTTCATGGTCCAGGAGATGATAATCACATGGTATTGTGTCCCTCAGGGATATAGTGAGAGCCCATGACTTTTTAATAAGATTTTAAAGAAAAATCTAGAATCGTTGAATCTGCCAGAAAACTCAGTCTCAATCCAATACATGGGTGATTTGTGGATTGCATCTTGTGCTGAAGAAACATGTCAGGAAGATTCTATAGCATTGCTAAACCATCTATCTGAAAATGGACACAGGATGTCACCACAGAAACTAGTATAAAAAAGACGTACAAGACCTGGGACACATAATTTAAAAAGGGATATGAAAGGTGTCAAAGATTTTGAAAATGAACACCCTGCAAACACAAAAAGAGATCAGAATGCTTCTGACTACCATTGACAGTGGATACCCAACTGTTCCCCAGTGGTAAAACCATGGTTCAGAACGACTATCAAGAATATTAAAGATTTACTAATACATGAGAGCATTTCCAGAATTGAGAGAAAGTCTTTGCTGTGCACCTGTATCGAGAATGCAAGATTACACCAAGGCATTCATTCTGTTGGCAATTAGAGAGAAAGGTGTGCTCTTTCACTGTTAACCCAAACTAATGGAAATTACAAAATACCAGTAGCATACTTCTCCGTGACTCTTGATCCTGTAGCTGCCGCTTTGCCAGGTACCTGATGGTGGTAACTGCAGTGAGTGTAAGTCTTGAGAAGTGTGAAAACAATGGGATGGGATTTCCTTTGACTGTTGTGGTTCAGCATTTGTTTTAGGTGTGACTAATCAAGACTAAAACACAGCACCTCACAAATTTGCGACTCATTAAATATCAACAACAAATATTGTCTGGAAACAATATAGTGTTAAAAATATGTCATGTTTTAAAACACCAATACATTGTTGCCAATACCTAGAGCAGGAGAATCTGACCCATATGAAGATAATTGCCTTTATGTCACAGATTTATGCACCAGACCCAGGCCAGGCATAAAAAATGAGCCTTTAATTAATCCAGATTATGCACTTTTTGGACCGACTCATGGTTAAGAACAAATGAAGGATGCTTAAGAGCTGCATATGCAGTCTGCACCATACAAGAAGTAGGAAAAGCATCATGGTGGCATGGAATTACATCTGCCCGAGTTGCAGAATTGATTGGTCTTAGTAGAGCTTGCAAACAAACCAATGGAGTAAGGGTGACGATTTTCACTGACAGTCAGTATGGGTTTGATGATGTCCATGTCTATGGGCAACTGTGGTCACAGCAAGGTTTCATGACCTGTACTGGAAAGCCTAATAGAAATGGGCAACAAGTGAAAGATCTATTGGAGGCTTTACAAGAACCCGTTAAAGTAGCTGTTATAAAATGTGCAGTGCATAAGAGTGACTGTAACTATGTTACCATTGGTAACAGAGAAGCTGATGAGGTGGCATGTTACTGTGCAAATATGTCATACACTTACAACAGATCAAACATGACTAGAAATCAGGAAGAGAGCCTTCTTGCAATGATTCTAGGAACAGCAGACAATTGGGATGAGATGAGTTGAGACAAGTGCATGAGAATGCACAAGTTGAAGAAAAACAAGGTTAGATTAAAATTAGGATATGGAATTGATGACAATAATGTGTAGGTTTCATTAGAAAGACAACCGATATTGCCAGACAGGTTACCTATTCCAATGACATGACATCCAAGTAGGAATGCCATTATTTGAATGTTGAAATAGTACTGGTACAATCCAAAGTTTAGAGCAGAAGAGGTTTACACAGATGTGTTGAATGTCAGCAAATGAATGTGGGGAAAAGGACACATGTGACACTGAGTCATGCAGATAAATCTGGAGGTCCTTTCGACAGAATGCAGATAGATTTTATGAAGATGCTACCTTGCAATGGGCTAATATACATTTTGGTGAATATCTGCATCTTTTCCCAGTGGGTGTTGACATATCCAACAAAAAGGAACAGCAGTGGCAGAATTACTACTTAGGCAATCGATACCAAGGTACGGTATGCCTGTTCTTCTGGAATCAGATCTAGGTACTCACTTCAATAGTGAGATTATAAAAATGTTATGTGCAGCATTGAGAATTGATCAGAAACTTCATTGCAGTTACCGTCCTGAAGCTTCAGCAATTGCTGAGCAAGTGAATGATACTATTAAATCAAGATTGGCTAAAGTCTGTGCATCAACATCATTGAAATGGCCAGATCCTTTACCCTTAATCCATCCTGTTGCAAAACACAGCTGACAGGAAAACTGGGTCATCGCCCCATGAAGGATTGATGGGGAGAGCCATGAGATTGCCTGTAGTCCCAACAAATGTGCTTGTGAACATAACAGATGACATGGTACTGGATTACTGCAAAGGTCTGGCTGATGTGGTATGTTCTGTGTCTCGACTGGATGAAGCTGCACCCGAGATCGCAAGCCAAGGACAGTGCCACAGTTTAAATCCTCGAGACTGGGTTAACATTAAGAAGCATGTGAGAAAGTCCCATTAGGGCCTCATTGGAAAGGCTACTTTCAGATAACTCTGATCACAAACACTGCTGTAAAGTGTGAGTCAAAAGGAGGAGGTGGAGAATGCCACCAGGTGCTCGCACATCAGCAGCAAGTATATCAAATGATTAATCAGAATAAAGTCAAGCAGGTGAAACAATGGTGGGTGCCAGGCTAGCCAGACACCTGCCACCAACAGGTGTCAGAGGGCCACACACTACGGAGTGGGTGGTTGCGTAATAAGCGAGAAAAGAGTGGCCAGGCCACACCCATATCATAGATCCAGATAATGATCAGGAATAGAGTGGATGTCCGATCAGGAAAGATGGTGCAAAAGAATTTATTATAGATGCAAGTAGGTAATCCGAGTCACAATCACAAAGTGAACGTTGTACAGTAAGTCCATGTATCCAGAGCAGCCAGATGCAAGTGAATGGTCAGAGTTATAATCAGAAGACCATAAGTAACAAAAAGTCCGTACAGCAAAACAGCCAACACGTGTTTCGTCTTCAAGACTTTGTCAAGGCTGTGAAAACATAGATGAACAATATATACAAATCTATCAAGTGAACATTGTACAAGGAATAATCAGACATCTTAATCCTTTGTGCAGAGGTGGTGAAAGAAAACCAGAGAATATGTTCACAAGTGTATAGTATAATGACGTAGATTATATTCAGGGATGCGCAAAGTAGATGTGAGGAGAGAACAAAACATAAGAGTACCACAAACGGTACCCGTAAACAGCTGATCAGATCAGGTTTAGAAAGGAAGACAGCCAAGTTCGAACTTTTCTTACATCATCTTAATACCAACTCATTCAACATTACTTTTTCTGGGAACACAGTACGTTGCATGTCAATTTCTTAGACCTTACACTTTACATTAAAGGTGACAAAATCTGCTCTAAACTATACAGGAAACCCACAGCATGTAATGCCGTCCTAAATGCAAGCAGCTCATACCCGGCCTCACAAATTAAGGCCATACCATATGGAAAGCTCACCAGAATCAGGAGAAACTCCAGTGAAGACACAGTCTTCCATGATGAATCAAAAGTAATGAACACATGATTCCTACGGATGGGCTATTCACCTAACACTCTAGCACGAGCTAGTAGTAGGATCAATCATGTTAAAAGATCAGATCTTCTGGTGACATCCACAAAGAAGAGTGACTCACCTAGACCTCCATCCTTCATTACCCCATTCAATGCACTCAGTTCCAACATATACAAAATTCTTCATAGACACTGGCCGTTTCTTTTAGCAGATGGGTTTCTTAAAACCAGTCTCCCACCTAAACCTAACATCACTTACAGCAGGGGACCTGCCCTTCAAAATCACTTGTGCCACAGTTTTCTTCCACCTGAGCAAACAGAGACTTGGATACCGAAAGTACCACATGGATCCTACAAATGTGGACACTGCAATATGTGCTGTTTCATCAAAGACAAACTGACTAAATTTCAATATAATACACCAGTTACGTACAAGATCCTACAATAATAATAATAACTTTATTCGGTATGAAAAAATTAATCCATCACTATAAATAATCTCCAATACATTTGTTAAAAATAGCAATAAAACCATAAATGATAAGAACACCCATCAGGAATAAAAACATTTATAACCACATACATAGAAACAATAAAATAGAACAATTCATTCTAAAAACTCCACATTATTATGCCAAGTAATAGCTCCCTTCAGGAATGATCCCAGCCCCTTCCACACCAATACATCTAAGGCCATCTGCAGCCACATAAAAGCAGGATGATATTGCACAAAACCCTTGGGCCTTAGAAGAGGTAATAAAAAACGAGTTCTAAATGGTGCATAAAAAACACAAAACAAAGTAAAATGGGGCAAGGTCTGTTGGGACACCCCATCACAGGGGCAGGGTCTAATACATTTGTCCCCATACTGACCTAACGGGAAACACAGATTACTTCTGATGATCCCCAAACGGAAACGGGTTATGAGAGACCTTTCCCTCACATCCTTTATCTCTAAGAGATAGCGCTCAGGACCTACCCACATCTTTAACATAACGAAATCCCTGATCGATTTTTTCCCTAAGGCCTCGCCCTCCCTCCTGTTCTTCTGGATTCTTAAAAAGTTCTCCTTAACCCATTTCTTATCACAACTAATCAGGCCTTCAGGATAATCAACCAATTCAGGCCGCCCCAAATCACAAGCCAACTTCCTTATGTGCATCAACCAGGGAATATTCTTTGCATTATCACAAGCCAGACAATCCTTTAAAATACCCCTATTCAGAGTGGCATGTTCGTTAGTCCAAATTGAGATCCATAGCAGAAGGGGAGCCAACTGAATAGTGTCCTGCACAAACTCAAGCTCCAGCTCCAAATGGAGGCTAAAGCCAGGAATATTTTGTCCAACTCCCAATAGCCTTCTACAGAACCGATTTTCTTCCACCGTAAGGGCTCGGGAGTCCCTATACCCCCAAAGTGCAGCACCATACAGCAGGACAGGGAGGCATTTCCGCGTATAAATTTCAAGCAAAGGCTTGATAGGTTTACTGCCTACCCTTACAGCAAAATCAAAAGTCGCGCCAACCGCTGCATGAAAAAGCGTACCCCTTATGGCAATACAAGGTTTCCAAGATCCTTTCTCATCAAAAATAATCCCTAGGTATGGAAACTCATGGACCCTACTAATAATTTGGTCCTCCACCCTTAGCACCCCCACCCTACTCAAGGGTCTTCCACACACCATAAAATGAGATTTCTTAAAATTGACCTCTAAACCCAAAGCTGACATAAAGGAGGTATAAGCTCTAACTATTTCTCGGAGACCATTCATAGTACGGGCCATGAGGACTGCGTCATCCGCGTACGTCAGCACAGGGATATCAGTACCATTCACCTTTGGAACATCCCTACAATGTTTCCTCAGAAAATCAGACAATCCATTTGTATATAGAAGGAACAAAATAGGAGCCAGAACACACCACTGGCGCACACCCCTTGAAAGCTTAAAGGCCTCCGAGCATTCCCCATTCGACCCCACCCTCACATTTGCAACCGTCCTAGAATGTAGATATCGGAGCAACTCTACAATTTTAGGATCCAGCCCTAGCTGATTTAACCTTTCCCATAATATAGACCGGTTCACCTTATCGAAGGCACAGCTGAGATCCATAAAAGCAAGATAGAGCGTACCTTTCCTGGCCTGCGTGTATTTACCGATCAGCATCAATAAGTTGAGACATTGATCTCGCGTGCCAAGGTCTTCCCTAAAACCATACTGGTCCCGGCCTAAAATATCATTCCCTACCATCCAGGACTCTAGACGCCTTAAAATAATCCGTCCCAGAATCTTCGCCGAAGAGTCCAGTAGAGAAATAGGGCGGTAGGACTTAGGATCATTTCGGTCGCCCTTTTTAAACACTGGGACAATACATGCCAGTCTCCAAGAGGCAGGGGTACCCACAGTAACTGCTGCATTAAGGGTTCGCTTTATACAAGTCCATAGGGATTGAATCCGGGCCCAGAGCTTTATTGCTCACACTACTCTGTATCGCATCCATAACCTCCTGAAGCGAAAACCTAATTGCTAGGTTGGGAGCCATCTCATACTCGTTCTCCCGGTTATTTCTTATGGGAGAACCCTCAAAAATACTACAAAAGTGAGCTACCCATGCTTCCGGGGCGATGTTACAGCCAAGGCCCTCAGATGTATCTGTTCCAAAGGAACCTCTATTTACCACTATCCAGAACAGGCCAGGATCCTTCAGAGCTATGGCACGTTCTAACTCTTCCCAGGCTTTATCTTTATGTTTTATCTTACTATCCCTCAGGGCCCTCTTACATTTCAATCTAGCTTCTTTTATGAGGACCCAATCTCTAGGATATTTCTTAGTAGCCATCTTCAGGTTTGCCCTTGCAACATAGCAGGTTTTATCATACCAACCACAATTACGTTTGCTAGGTTGGCTGCCTACTGAAAAAAGGCAGTCTCTCACTGCTGCATTTACTGCTGTTATTGCATTCATAACAGTTTTAGGATTAGGAGCCTCTGTCAAGAGTGTGTCCATAAATAAATGTAAATTTTCCCCCACCACCCTTTCTACAACTTTTAGGGAATCCACTTGCTTCCACCCAACCCGCCTACCCTGGTCCTTTATCTCCACTACTACCGGCCTACCTCGTCCTAATTTTCGAAGGGCCCCAGGGAGTTTAAAGGATACTATAAGGGGATTATGATCATTAAAACTCTCCCCCAGCACCTCCCCCCCAATCACCAGGTCTTTCATAGGTGGAGACATAAAAATATAGTCAATAGTGGATTCAGATCCTCTTCCCACATAGGTTGGGAGTTGATCAGTGCCAACGGCTTCTATATCACACACATTCAGAAGGCCCATCTTCCTGAGTTCCTTTATTAGAACCCTGCCTCTGGAGTCCTGCAGACCATCCACTGAATTATCCTCGCAGTCAAAAATAAAGGGATTAACCACAGTGCTGAGCCTCCCCAGCTTTGGCATTAAAGTCTCCAGAGACAATAGCACAGAATTCTAACCCCATCTCCTCCATATTGTGATTCAGAACCTGAAGAATGGAAAACAGGGCCCCAATTTGGCACCCCACATCCCACAGAGCATTATAAAAGTTAACCAATGAAATATTAAAATTATTAGAGAAAATTACCCATACCAGCAATATACCTTGGTGATTGCAGTTAATTTGAAAAGCACCCACTATTTTAGTGAGGCGGATTAGGGTAACCAAGCCACCTTTTGAGCGGCCACCAAGAGACTTCACAGCTGGAATTGCGAATCTGTTATACCCATCCCACACAGACAACCCCTCTGACCAGGTTTCCTGAAGCATGATCACATCAAAAGTAGTCACACACCTAATCCACGCCTGATCAGATAACTTAGCATCATAGCCCGCCATATTCCATGAGATAAGTTTACACTGTGGGGGCATCTCTTCCCGTATAGCCAGGGTCTTGGCGCATTGTCAGTCCACCCCTTCCAAGGATAAGTTACTGTTAGTGACAGTTCTTCTGCTGGTTGCCTTACATACAAGATCAATAAATTTATCAACTGTAACACCAAATTTGTTGTTTACTGTATCTGACCATTCACTTGCATCTGGCTGCTCTGGATACATGGACTTACTGTACAACGTTCACTTTGTGATTGTGACTCGGATTACCTACTTGCATCTATAATAAATTCCTTTGCACCATCTTTCGTGATCGGACATCCACTCTATTCCTGAACATTATCTGGATCTACGATACGGGTGTGCCCTGGCCACTCTTTTCTCACTGCTGTAAAGTGTGCTGAAATTCCAAACTGGATTCATGCCTCTCACACTCAGAAGGCAAGAAGCCCAGAAGAACAAATAGAGCCAAGAGGAAAGCTGGGGTGAAGAAACTCTAACAGGTGAAGTGTGCCAATTACTGGACATCTCATAGAATGGTGATAACTACAAAGTTCAAATTGCAATTGTCTGAAACCAAGGTACAGAAGAAAGCACATAAGCACAAAGGGAACTTGAGGACCCAGGAGAAGGTACAAGTTCCAGTGACAAACATAACAACAGAAGGACAGTAACTGAAACCTGGCAAATAAGCATCAGAAAGAAACAAAGATTGAGTGCAAACAATAATCTACCACCACTGGAAACAATCAAGGAAGAATAAAGAGGTGCTATTGAAAGAGACAAATTGGGGGTACTCATTCTGATTTCTCCAATGAAAGAAGGGACGGTTCTCCGGGGATGTGGGGGGGAGGGTTTGGGGCACTATTAAAATGTCAGTTAGTTTTGTTATCACAGGGTGTGTGAGCATATGGGAAAAAAATCAAAAAATGAGTCCTCATTGTGCTTAATAATAAAAAAGAGTTTATACAGGGACTTGGATTGGAACATCAGGGTACTTTGTTTTTGTGATGTGTATAACCAAGTTAGCCTAGCTGAAGGTTTTATCTTGGAATGTGAATGGCCTCAGTGTCAAGGGACGAAGGCAGAAGATTTCTGAGTTCTTGAGGCTGGCTGATGAAGACGTGTTATTCTATAGGAGACTCATCTACTACAAGAGGTGTGGGGGGATATATTAAAGCATTTGAAGTGGGTGGGTCAATGTGCGAGTACTACCCAATCATGTGTGGTTAAAGGGAACGTGATTTTGTTCTAGAAATCTTTAGGGGCAACTCTGGGTAAAGTCATTGTAGAACCTAAAGGAAGGTTTACAAAAAAAATTATTATGAGAAATATTATAATGTTCCTAATATAGATGATCTGGCACCCTTTCATGCCCTATAGAACCAAATAATAGTCTCAAAATATCCAGTCTTGTTAGGAGGCAATTTTAACATCCTACTGGACCCAGTCTTGGATAATTCTACTACGAGAGGTACTGTGAATTCACCTAAAAGAAGAGCTTGGGTGAAACAGGCAATGGAAGACCTGGGTCTGGTGGAAATCTGGTGCTGGAATTGCTGTACCGTCCAAGAAATACCTTCCGCAATAAGAAATATCGGCATCTTTTTAGTGGATAGAAGTTTGTGTGAGAAACTTAAATATGTTGCACATGCCCCGGAGCATTTATCTGATCAGTCTGCAGTGAAAGTCTATTTTAATCTTGATAAGCTGATCACTCATCCTAGGTGGATGGTAAAGCAGGTCTTGTTTTTGGATAAGTTGGTCATTGAGGACTTCAGACGGGACACCAAAGATTTCTTTGCTATAAACTATGGGTCTGCTACTCTATAGGTGGTTTAGAACACTTATAAGGCCTATATGAGGGGGAGGTTAGTTAGCATGGCAGCCCATAGACATAAAGAACAGAGGAAATAGATAAGGGAGCTTCAATCTGGTATACAAGAATTGCAACTAAAGTCCAGCACAATTTTGGACGAACAACAATCAATTAATTTAGACCGTCAGATGAAGAGGGCTAGAACAGATCTAGAGATTTGTTTAGAAACTGAGAATAAAAGAAGATGGGAAAGTAGCAGGTTTGTGCATTATGGGTATGGGGAAGGGTGTAGAAAGTTTTTGACATGAAAAATGAAAGTAGAACAAACGAGGAATAGTATTACATCTATTATCAATGTGGATACAGGTTGTAATTCCACAGGCATGATGAGATGGAAGATGTTTTTATCTCCTTTTTTCAGAAATTATATACAGAGATTCAGAGGTCACAGGGGAACAGGTTAGGGATTTTCTGGGCAATATTCTCCTCACTGGCCTAGGCAAAAAAATCAAGGTATGGAGGAGCTACATGAAGCCATAAAGAGTTTAAAAAGAGGGAACACACCTGGCCCTGATAGCTTACCCAATGAATATTATAGTATACTCAAAGATGAGTTGGCCCCAATCATGCTGGAATTAATCAATTATGTTTTTTCTGAGGGTCCAGAGATGCCAAAGTCTTGGGACAAGCTATTATTAGTTTAATTTTGAAAATCCAGCACAATGTGAGTCTTATAGACCTATCTCATTACTGAATTCAGACTATGAGATCTACACACATTTCATCAAAGAGGCTTGAAAGGGTGGTTGGCACATTGGTTCATAATATCAGAAGGGCTTTATTAAGGGCAGACAACTTTTCAAGTTAACACACGTTTTACTGGTTGCTGGAGATCTGGCACTTCAGGATGATCTTCCCTTCGTGGTGCTTACTTTTGATGCTGCTAAAGTTATTGTTCTGGTCAGCTGGCCCTTTTTGCATATGGTTATTGACCGTTACAAGTTTGGAGATGTTTTTTCCAGGGCAATTAGGGCCCTAACCCGGTGGCCAAAACACTGATTAATGGCAATCTTTCTCAGGAATTTCAAATTGGGCAAAGGTTTAAATTTTTCTTTAATACAATCCCTTTGTACAAGAAGGGAAAGCAAGGAGGGAGTGTAAGCCCTGACTTTTTAAAAATATTATCTGTCATTTCAGCTAAAGAACATAAGACGGTTATTGAATGACCATTTCAGTTTTACTCCTCTATTTAGTGCTATGACCAGCTACCTCTCGGTGACAGGGGATCATTTTCTATAAACATTTGGCCATTCGAAATATTTTAAGAAGATTAGGTTAAATATTCTGATGTTGGCCTGCAAGATATGGTTTCAGGTTCAGGGAGTCCTAGGAATATCATACTACAGCAGCTTGGCTCCTGTCTGGGACTAACCAGACACCCCGGAATGTCTTCAGGACAAATTATCTTTCGCCCTAAGGGAGAAGGGGTTGGTGAAGTGGGGTCAAATCCTAAAGCGTCACGTTTTGCTGCCCTGGTTCAGTTTTACTGAAAAAGTGGGGGTTTCTGTTTCTAAATTCATACACTACTACTGGCGATTTGGGTGAGTAGCCTACCTAAGGAACGGCAAGGGAAGAACATCTGAGAAAAGAAACTGCTTCAGAGACACATTCATCATTAAGAGATTGCCTTATGGTACTAGAAGTTGATAGAGGCTGGGGAAGAGTCTCCCCTCTTGCCGGAAAAGAAATGGGAAAAGGATCTACCATAGCTGGATGTCATCACACTCTGGCAAGTATCAATGTCTATGCTTTAGATTACAGTCAAATCTGCCTCCTCAAGAAAAAAAAAAACAACTCTTTACCTTGCATAGGGCTTATTGGATGCTGGAGAAGTTGACAGCCTTGGGGAAGTTTAAGAAGAATTGTTCTGTTGCAACAAAGAGAGGGCGGATGATCTCCATATGTGTTGGCAGTGTCCTATGCTTCATCATTTCTGGCAAGATGTGAGTAAGGTGCTTATGGATGTTATTAGTCCAGAAGTCAAGGTAACCCTCTCTCTGGTAATAGTTGAGGTGCCTAATGGGGAAACGCAAGGCCAGGAGATTAATAGACTCCAAAGAACCCTTTTGTTTGTGTTAATTCTCCTGGCTTGATGGAAGATATGTTTGAAGTGGGTTCTCCCTTCGACTCCGTCTCTTCACGAATGGTTGGCATTGGTCAATAATTTGTAATGCTTAGAACACAGCGGCCCTCCTAGTAAGAGAAACAGGTTCTGGTAGCTTTGGGAAATGGGTGCAATTCATTGGGATAAGTGACTACAGCCAGGTTATATATTGATGATGTCCAAAGATTAAGAGTTCCCACAAGCCCTCCCTCTGTACGAGTAAGTTGTGTTAGGTGGTCAACCTTCCCATGGCCAGATGATACTGTAAAAAACTTGCTCTGGTCTCGTGCCGCTTGTGAGTGGATGGAGAAGCACAGAGAGGTAGCAACACAAAAGGATGATGGACGGAGCTCTGAACAATGCAAACACTCACCCCCAGTCACAGATCTGGGTTTAATTCATCGTTCTTCTGCTCACCATGCGACCCCAGTTTGGACCCAGCCATATGCAAATCAGTCTTGACCCTGTTCCTCATGGGAACAGTCCAGCCCGAACTGCCAAGCCAGGTCCTCCCTGGATCGGAAACAAGCATTCTGGGACCGGTTTTAGGGAATCACCCTTCATCAGCCAGGCTAGCTTGAATCCAGTGGCACAGTGAGCAAGGGACCCACGTTTGGGCATACCCTTCCCACTTAGGGCAACTTTAGCAACACAAAAGGATGACGGACGGAGCGCTGAACAAGCACAGAGGAGTCCCTTTATGCCTCTGGGTTTTAATCCTGCCGCCCCTTAGCTTTCCTGAATTCACTTGTCATGAGGACAAGAAAAAAAAATGAAACAGAAAAATTACTGAGAGAGCGTAGACTATATAAACTATATTAACATGAAATGTTTATGAATTTATGTGTAATTATGCTGCATAGAAACCATAATAATAGTGATTTTGCTTAAACGTGCACTTGAAATGTGACTACGGAGAGTGGCCACCAATGTATACGTAGACTAAAGATGAGGACTAAAATGTTTATATTACGTTTAAATAAGTTTATACTAACGTTTGTGTTATTAAATTGTGCTGAAATCCTTTATAGGCCTTAAGTTAGCCTGAGCTGAAGCTTAGCTGCTTGGCTCTCATATTAAATGCATTTTTCTATTTTTCAGTATGCTGACTCACAAAGGGACATGACCCTGCGTGTTCTTTTTCTTCAAATTAGAAGATGAATGTAACCATGTTAGATCTGTTCTCACCGCCTTCTCTCGTTTGCAGAATAAATGTTAAAGTTAAAATGAAACAGTGTAGATTAATGTAATGTACAAGGTCATTCAAACCGGTGAAGACAATGGAACTGCTGACCAAAAGATGTGCAAAGAATTACAGAAGGATGAAATCATACCGGACGTGCCACCTCTGAAGACGTCAACAAGGAAGACCAATCAAAGACTTGTAAAATAATATGGGGTGAAGAGTTGGGTTACTTAATGTGTATTCTGATAGGTTAAAGATAGTGGGGATAACAGATGACCAATAGAATTTTGGGGGAATGTACAACGGAAAAGGGATAAAAACCCATGTCACGGGGAGTCATTTAGGTGGGTTAGGGAATGCTATTGATTTTGTCATTCTGTTTGTTGACTTTGGTGGTTTACTTAAAACCATCCTCGCCCTTAGATTTGCCCATTTACACTTTACCTCCTTATGAGGGAAGTGCCCTTTTGCCCAAAGCTGAGTTCTGACTGATGGCAAATTGACTGATGTCCTGAAGACGAAGACTGAACCTGTGCGCTGATCAAATCCTTGGAGGGTAATTATGACAATGAAATTGTGATTTGTTTATTTGCTTTCCTTTCTAGGTACCAACTGCTTACTTTTGACAGAGACCTTAGTTAGATGTTTTCCAAATTGGTGTTCTAAATTGTTTTTGCATGAAGCCCCACATGCGAATGCTAATCAGTGGCTAGGATATGTGTTCATCAAACTGACGCAAATAGACAAACGACCGAGACCATGCTTTGTTGAACTGACGTGTTATTGATACTCTGCTAAAATTGATCTATGTTCACGCCGTGTTATGTTCTCATGTTTGTGATTCTCACTCCAATGAAATCTTACCAAAGTTGCCATATCGGGACTATGCTTTTATGTTTCTTGGTTCTGAGATTAACTCATCTGCTTCTAGATTGTAACTAATAGGGAATAAAACGTATAAACTTCTGCTAAACTGGTGTGGTTATTCATGGCTGCAAGGTCATGGTGGAATTTGAATTGATTAATGACTTTGACTAAAGTGAAGTGTATTGTCATGATAAAAATTGATGACATTATTGATGTATTGATCGACATATTGATTAGCTATTTCGTCCTAAGGTGTCTCTCAACTGGGTCAAAAGATTCATTGGCCTAAAACGAGTCCTGATGTGTAATAAATTATCATAAAAGGACGCGTTAGCAGTTCTGGTGGCAGAGCGACGGTTTGGCCCTTTGGGGCCCTAGGACGGAGAATCATTGTTTAAATTGTTTTTCTGAGATAATGCAAATTGGAGGTATGATGTGTTTCTAAATTCACCATGACTTTCCTGGGATCTCGGAGCCTGCCAAAGTAAGTTGGGAATGTTCCCGCGTCATAGCATGTGTGATGTAGGATTTGCGCTTGCTTAACTTATGCATTTTTGCAGGTGATTGGTGAAGTTTGTGTGTATTTAGGCCAGGTAAATGTTGTTTTAGGAGGAGTGGGCGTACTCCGTAGTATGAGAGTAGGGAATATGGCGTACTTCATATGAATGTGGCGCTTTATGCTCAAAATTATCCACGTGGTTGGTTGTTCATGTACAGACCCGTCGTGGTCTAGGACTCCGGAGTATATTGACAAGTCTAGGAGACACTTGGGTTTATGTTGTAATTTGTGCGGTTTAATTAGGTCAATCTGGCGTGGTTGACAAGTCGAGTTTGAGTCAAATTGAATGTGTGAAACCTTCGATGGAGATTTGGCAAGTTCTAAAGTGCACTAGGGCAAGCCAAGTCGAGAGTAGGATTTGCGGGTCGAATTCTGCTTGCGGGTGTGGGAACTGAGAAGGAGAGAGTAGCGGCCGAGGCTTCAAGTGAAATCTCTGTAAAGTTCTGAAGCGGATGTGATACCCTACCTGTAGTAAACCGGCAGATTTGTGTTGTTGTTGTTGTTAAAGGTGCTCCCAGTAAATTTTGCATTAGTTTGGCGTGAATTCAGTGAGGGGCGGACGAGACGCAAGACTTTGTCAGCTGCAGTGTGTGAGTGTGACGTCATTGGTTCCGTGCTGAGATAGGTCAGAAATCGAGAAGGGTCGCGCACGGATTGGCTGCCATCCGTGAAAGGCAATAGAGTGAGAAAGGTGGGTGAAGATTGTCCTGGGAATTAAAGTCACTTCCTGATTAAATACAAACAAAAAGAAAGACGTAAAGATGAACTTTGTCAAAGCTTTTAAGAGTGCTCTGAAGGGAGACACATACATTATGGCGAGTGAAGGTGAGCCTACACCACCTGAGGGAACTCCTGCTTATTTAGTCATGGAGGCAAAAGGTGTCGCGCCTTGTTTATGGATGAAACAGGGACGCAAATTGACAGAAAAAGAGGGATGTTTGGCATTTCCAGAACATGGGACGTTCAACACGAGAGTTCTAGAAAATATAAGGTGGATGTTAAGTGTACAGAAACCACCTCCGAGGCCAGAACAGTATGAGGCTTTAGCAATTTGGGATTTAATGGCCATTAAACAGTGGCAAGAAAAATTCCAAAGGAGAATAAAAAGGGCATAAAAGACTTATGCGGAAGCTAGGTGGGATAATGAAAGCAAAATCTGGAGACCGGGAATAGTTGATGGATTACAATTGTTCCCAGCAATAACACAAGTTGATGAGACACAAGGGTAGAAAGCCACATGCAAAACGGACAAAGACTCTAGTAAGCCTAAAGAGACTAAGGGCCAGATGTAGCAAACTTTTGCGAGTCGCAAATGGCCCGAATCGCAATTTGCGACCCCGCAAAATCGGAAATGGGATGCAAAAATCCCATTTCCAACTCGCAAAATGCGACGCAAGCCATTACCGACTCGTAAAATTTGCGACCCCATTTTGCGACCCGCAAATAGGAAGTTGCAATTTGCGAGTCGCAAACCATATGCAATAGCAACTCGCAAATTGCGACTAGTCGCAAAAAGCCCATTTTGCACTTCCAATTTACCACTAACTCAGAGCAGGTGGTAACCATTACCAAAGTATAAAAGGAGACCCAGAAGGCATCTGGGTTACTCAAGATGGCGGAGATATATGTGATAGGAATGAGGAGGAGAGCCCACGCCGCACAGAATAGGAGCCAGAGACAGGATAAGACATACAGAAGCAGGCAGACACTTTTCCAACAAACAGAGGAGGAGATTTATGACAAATATAGACTCAGCAGTGCAGCAATACTAGATTTAATAGATTTACTCAATCCACAGCTACAACGCAAGACTGTGTGCGGCTGCGCCATCCCTACGCATGTGCAAGTGCTATGCTCACTGCACCTCTTGGCCTTGGGTAGCTATCAGGGGGTCATTGCTGTGGCAGGTGAGGTATCCCAAAGTTCACTCTCACGGTTATTTAGGGCATTCCTAGACGCCTTACTCACACACATGTCCAGATACATATAACTACCCAGGAATGAGGCAGAAATCAACAGCACCAAGTTGGAATTCTACAGCAAGATTCAGATGTCTCCACAGAAGTGGAGGTGCCCTCCAGTATACCCCAATAACAGCTTTCAAGATAGTTGTCGCATGTGCTATACTGCACAACATTGCCACCAGACGTGGGCTGCCTCTCACCCCTGAAGACCCTGATTCTGAGGATGAAGCGCAAGAGCTACCACATCGCCATCATGGGGATAGAAGCATAGCAAATCAAGGCAGACTGAGACGGGAACACATTGCAAACCAATACTTTGGAAGGTACGTGGTAACTGTTACCATACTCACTAATGTCACACTAAAAGAGTCCATGTGCTAAGTGGAAAGAACAAGTGTTTTAATTAGTGCAAACAAAAAAAACTATATACATTTTGAACAGTTCAGGGGCTGTAAAAGTCCACCTGGCATGGGACACATTGACTTCATGTGCCCCAACCCCAGGACTGTGTGGAGCTCAAACCCTACGCCGGCCTCGGCCAGCATTGCTGGTAGTTGGGGGGTCAGCAGTGCCCTGCCTTGCGCTTCCACTGCGCAGCACCCTGGTGTCATCGGCAGAGACACTGCTGACAGTGGAGCCCTCCTCGCTATCTTGCGGCGTGTCACCTGCGCCCCTGGCCACCTGCCGTGCCTCCATTAAGTCAACAGCGTGGCTGAGACAGGCCAGTCCACGTGCCACGTCACTGGCAAAGTGGCCCATGTCCACTTGGAGGCTGACCGTGCGCCTAGAAAGACCAGTGGTGTTCACGGCCTGCCTTACAATGGAAGATGACATTTTGTCCAGGAGGTTCAGTAGCTGCCTGTCCCGATGCCGTGCACTCTCTGTCTGCGTTAGCAGTCCAGCCACAAGTTGACGCATGGAGAGTGCAAGGTCGCCCATGTGTGTATTTATTTGTTGCAACTCTGTATGTACAAGCTGCATGCTGTTGCCTTGATTGCGCTCAATGCGCCGCAATGCCCCTGTAATCCTCCTGATCTCTTGTGTCTGCAGGCGCTGACCCCGTAGGAGTGCGGCCTAAGTACGTGAAATGGAGGCATCCCCTGACTCTGCCTGCCGCTGTGATGTTGAATTTTCACGTCGCCTGCGACGCGGTGGAGGCTCTGTGACGTCTACTGTGGCACTGTGGCTGGGACCTGGTGCAGGCTCACACACCAATATGCCAACTGGTGTCTTGTGAGGGGACAGGATGTTGGTGGTGCAGGTTGTAGTGGTGGCTGGTCCTGATCCTTCTGTTGGCTGCTGGCTGACCAGTGGCCCCTGGCTGCTTTAGCTGGTGGGGGTGTCTTGTGGGAGACCTGTGGGACATAGGGAACACACTGTCAGTATCTACTATCTGTTATCAACTTCCTAATAAACTGTTGCCTATAAACTGCCTACTTGACTACATTGCCCATAATGCACCATTCTGGTGATTGCTAGTCTGAAATGGAGTTATTTTGGTTGTGCATGCTCCTATGTACAAGGTGGGTGGAGGTATGGCATTAATGAGGGTACATGCATGTCTCATGGTACTCACCGGTTGATGGTCCTGGCTCAGATGTGTCCAGCTCTCCAATCCCGCATACTGCCTCAGGCTCAAGGGTCTCCTCTACCCTATCCTTCAGGGGTGTGGGTGGTGGTAATGTTGACGGTCCCCCTCCGGTCCCCCTCATTTCCCGGAGCCGCTCTGCCACCCTCTCAGTGGTCCGGGAGCGCAGGTCGTACCACCTTTTCTTGAGTTCTTCAATACTCCGGTGGCTGACATCCAGGGAGTTCACTTTTTCTTGGATGTCCATCCATAGTCTTTTTTTCTCCAACTCTGGCACGGTGAGGGCTGCCCTTCCAAACAGTTGGTCATGGTGCTGACAACACTCTTCGGTCAACACCTCCAGCTCTTTCTCTGCAAACTTGAGTTTTCGCTTCCTTGGTCTCTGCCATGGTAGCTGCTGTTCTGTCTGTTTGCAGTTCTGCTGTTGAAATGGGTGTGGTCCTCCCTCCTCCCAGGTGTATTTGTAAACTTCCTGGCTGTGATGTCATCATCATGTGCCAGGAAGTGTTTTCCAGAGTGTTCTGCAGCACCTGCATTCAATTTGCGGCACAGTCGCAATTTGCGACACCCACTCGCAAATTGCGTGTCCATTTTTTGCGTGGTCGCAAAATGCGACCTCGCAAACAGCGGACTCGCTATCTGCGGTGTGACTTCATTTGCGAGTCGCAAATTGTCGTCGCTTTTTCTGCTTGCATTACATTTAGCAAGTCGGAAATTGCGAGTCGCAACGACTCGCAATTTCCGACTGGCTAATTTTTCCCTACCTACATCTGGCCCTAAAAGAGCTTGGGAAGAAGAAGAGAATTCAGATAACGAAGAATTTCTGGATCGGATATTACATGATCACCCGCCACCTTATGTGGTAAGCGACAATGTTCCGAGCACTAGTGCGGGTCCTGGGAACCAGACACAGGAGAAGGGAGTTACTGATACAGCACAGACTAGTAATACGGGTTCGATACAGAATGGTGACAGTGTACCAACTGCGCCAGACATGCAGATACAGTTGCAACCTCCACCGCAGCTACAGAGAATCTACCCAGACGTCCCAGTACTAGAGACTACTACAAACCTGATAGTGAAACCGGACCCGATATATACAAAATCAAGGTTAGTGCAGATTGAGTCAACTCCACAGTTACTACCCCAGCCACAGCCACAACTGATACCAGGATATAATCCAGCAGCAGGACCTCCATTAATACCTGCCCCGGCTTCAGAAGGCCAGACCTTTGGAGTCGCTGCTCCACAAGGTTTGGGCCCGGGTCAGACACCAGCTGCAATATCGTTGCCAATTACTGTTGGTCCGCCGGTGCCATTATATGCACAAGGTAAGCCTGGTGTATGTGATCAGGGAATAATGACCCAAGATGTGCTAAGAGGAGGGTCCTTAGGAACCCCCCAGTTAATGTCTCCAAGAGAGCAAGCGGTTGAGAACCTGAGGTCTTTGATAGACCTTAGCCCAGTTGAAACACCATTGGGAGCAATGAGGCAGGCAGGGCTAGGAATATTAACCCCACAAACAACAAGCACGAAGGCTTCACAGTCACCAATGATGCATGCAGGGAATATCTCATTGCAAGGTTTTACGGTACAACAGTTGAATGAGTGGTTAGAGAAGACCTTTACTATGCAAAAGACTACAGTAACGGCAGTAGAACCAGAAAGGTCAGAGAAAAATGATTATCTGAACTTTGTAAGACTGGGTGTGGAAGCTGCTGAATTAGTGGAAGGATCGATGGGGTGAACAGACTAGAGTCATACACAGAAGCAGAGTTGAGATACCTGTGCCCTGAGATTACTAAAGAAGTAGGCAAGGTACATCAGAAATTAGCGAACCTGGCAGACAAGTACAATATTGATATTGAGAACACTAAACATTTGAAAAGAAGTTACAGATTAGACTTTGTCTCAAAAGACTTCGAGCATATGAGGTCTGCCGGAATGAAAGCGCATTTAAAGGAAATATTGCAAAGTGCGCAAATCTGGGGAGCGTTAGAAAAGTGGGAAGGCAGATCGGCAAAGAAAAGAGACAAGGAGAAAGGTGACAGTCCTGGATCGAGTGAAGCCAAAACTAAACCAGATACGAAATCAGTAAAAGTGCTACCAATGAGAGAGACAGCTGGTGGGGTTTTAATTCATGTACTGTGGTCCAGAGAAGACATCCTATCTTTTACAAATGATTATCCCAGAATGAGGAAGAAACCGATCGAGTGGTACCAACAAATAGATAGGTTTGTGAAGCTTGCGAAGTGTCTCTGGGAAGACTTGAATACCTTGTTTGAGATCATTGTTCCACCCGACTTATGGCTCGAGTGCAAGAGAGGGGTAGACTGGCTGACGAAGGAGCCGGCAAGGGATAAGGTGACCGGAGCACCCTCTGAGGAGGTGATGAAGTACTATCATAAAGTGATTGAATTTTTGAAGCAGAAAGTGTTGCCGAAAGTGACTGATTGGCAGAAAATCAACCGGACCTCACAGAAGGTTAAAGAATCAATCCATGCTTATTATGAGAGATTGTTGAAGGCATTCAAACATTACAGTGGTACTGAGACCATCGAGCCGAAAGACATGAACCATCTTGTGTTCAGATTTGTTGAAGGGCTGAGACCAGAGGTTAGCCATATGATTAAGAATAATTTGATCTGTTGGCAAGTGAAGCCAATTGATGAGTTGTTGCAGTATGGACAATACTGTAGTGATGAGATTGAGCTGAAGCAGAAAAAGTTGAAGGAGAAAGTGATGCAGATAAGGGCTGCGCAGGCAGCTATGCAGGTAAATGGATTTCAGCAGATGATACAGCAGCAACCGCAAGGGAATGGTGTGTTTCAGGCACAACCGAGAGGTCGAGGTCGAGGTTTTGTGAATCACAGTCCAGACTTGAATACTGTTGTGGTTCAAAATGACGCACAAGGGATGAAAAGGATGTCCCCATGTCACGCGTGCGGGGGCATGGGGCATTGGAAGCGGGAATGCCCAAATGTGGTGCAGGATGGTGTAATTTAACAAAGCACTAATATCAGGACATTGCAAAATATGAGAGGTCCGAAGTTGAGAAATCAAAACTCGAACTTCCAAAATAACATGGTTCAAATGCAAGCAAATGCAGCAAATGCATATGCAAATGCAAATGCAAATGCAGCAAATGCAAATGCCGCGTGTTCAACCAGCGCAAATGCAGCAAGTACAACAGCAGGTTCCCATGGTACCTACACAGCAAATGCAATTACCGTTAGCTCTAATGAGACAGCAACAGGTGATGCTTCCTCAGCGGGTCACAGGTCAAGTGATGAGCCAAAATAATACAGTACAGCAATTCCCATTGCGTGGTGAAGATAGAATGAATGAGGAATGGTCGGATGACAGTTCAGATAGTGAAGAGTGCAGGCTTGCAGCATCCCTAGAAGTAGATCAGAGGGGACCCTATGTAGAAGGAAAGGTAATGGGTCACAAGGTTTCGTTCTTGGTTGATACCGGAGCTACACGCTCTACGGTCAGAAGTGCAGAGGTTCCAAAATTGCCACTTTTACCATAAGAGTGGTCGGAGTAGCAAACCAGTACCTGACAAATCCAATTACAGATCCAGTGCAAGTTGAGATCGGCAACTTCCAGGGACTGCACAAGTTTGTAGTCTGCGATTCAAGTCCAGTATCCCTCCTGGGAAGAGACTTACTGTGCAAGACGAAATGTTTGATTACCTGTTCCAATGATGGAATAGAGGTACAGACAAACAGTGATTATGAAGGAGATGATGATCAGTTCACAGAGTTAGAGACAGGAACTACAAATGAAGACTGCTCTTTGATTCCATTGTTCCCGATGCTTACAGTGATTGACTTACCTGCCGAGTTACAGGGAACGGTGACAGAGAAAGTGTGGGATTTGACAGGAAAAGAAGTGGGACTGATAAATGGAGTAGAACCAGTTAAAGTACAGGTGAAACCGAATGCAGTGTTTCCCCAGGTGCCACAATATCACACGGCACAAGATGTTTTTATCCAGGTATCGCAAATAATCGCAGACTTTGTGAAGCAAGGGGTCCTGGAGGAAGTATTGAGTAGCCCATGTAATTCACCCATAATGGGTCTGAAAAAGCCTTGTGGGAAGGTTCGAATTGTGCAGGACTTGAGAAAAATAAACGAGATTGTGGTGAAGTGTTGCCCCATAGTGCCCAATCCAGCAGTGATTATGTTTCAGGTCCTGTGTAATGCTGAATGGTTCACCGTTGTAGACCTGTCACAAGCTTTCTTTTCGATACCTCTTCATGAGGACAGCCAGTTTTTATTCAGTTTCAAATTCTTGGACAAGGTGTACAGTTGGTGCAGAATTCCTCAAGGGTTTTCTGAGTCACCGTCCATCTTCAATCAGATATTGAAAAAGGACTTAGAATCCTTGGTACTGCCTTTCAATTCGACTCTAGTGCAGTACATTGATCACTTGCTAATTGCGTCCAGGACAAAAGATGACTGTAGGTATGACACAATCACCTTACTGAACCATTTGGGAAAGAATGGACATAAGGTGTCACCAAAGAAGCTGCAGTACTGTCAAAAAGAGGTGAAGTACTTAAGACATTTGATCGAAAGGGGGTCCAGGAGAATATCAAAGGAGAGAATAACAGCCATTTTGCAGATGAACCCCCGATGACAAAGAGAGATGTAAGAATGTTTTTGGGAATGGTGAGTTACTGTCGCCAGTGGATACCCAACTTCTCAATTATCTCAAAACCCTTGATAAGGCTGGCAGGTAAAGAGATTAAGGATGAGCCGTATACCACAGCCTTATCAAAAGAAGAGCTTGAGTCATTCATTGAGTTGAGAGAGTGCATGTGCAGGGCGCCAGCCTTTTCTACTGTTTTGTCATGAACGTGATGCTTGTTCTTTGTCTGTCTTAACACAGGTCCATGGAGGTGCAAATCGCCCTGTAGCATACTTTTCAGCTACCTTGGACTCCATTGCAGCAGCCTTACCGGGTTGTTTGCGCAGAGTTGCAGCAGTTGGTCAAAGCCTCACGTAGTGTGAAGGCATAGTGATGGGATGTCCCCTAACAGTAATGGTTCTGCATTCAGTTGAAATTTTGTTGACTCAAACCAAAACTCAGCACATGACAAATGCCTGACTTACCAGATATGAGACAATTATATTAAACCCGGCAACTCTACTTCCTGTTGAAAGTACCGAGATTAATAATGAAGAGGAGGTGGAGCACGATTGTCTTGAGGTAACAGAACTATGTACCAAGCCCTGACCTGATATTCAAGATACACAATTAAACGAAAATGACTGCATTATGTTTGTTGATGGATCCTGTTTGAGAGACTCAGCCGGAATGCTGAGAGACGGTTATGCTGTATGTACCATAGCTGGTATCATTGAAGCTTCCTGGGTCGAGAGAGTGTATTCCGCACAAGTGGCAGAGCTAGTGCCCTTACCAAGGCATGCCATGCAGCTGAAAATCTGAGAGTCACTATCTATACTGACAGCAGATACGGATTTGGAATTGTACATGATTTTGGCCAATTGTGGTCACAGAGAGGTTTTATGACCTCTTCTGGTTCTCCTGTGAAAAATGGTGAACAAATTAAGGATTTGTTACATGCGATTCATTTACCTCTTGAAATTGCTATGGTGAAATGCAATGCTCACGTTAAATCGCAAGACTTTGTGTCCATGGGAAACGGCTATGCAGATCAAGTCGCAAGGTTTTGCGCATTGAACTGTATATCGTTTACGGATCAGTGGGATTTGTTACCGCAAACCGAAAATGAGACATGTTTAAACCTTGCATTAAGGGTGGTTGATACACTAGGGGCCAGATGTAGGAAGCTAAAAAATTGCGAGTCGTTGCGACTCGCAATTTCCGACTCGCAAAATGCTATCCAACAAGAAAAAGCAACTTCATTTTGTGACTCGCAAATGAACTCGCACCGCAGCTCGCGAGTCCGCTGTTAGCGAGGTCGCTTTTTGCGACCGCGCTAAAAACGGACTCGCAAATTGCGAGTGGGTGTCGCAAATTGCGACTGTGCCACAAATTGCATGCAGGTGCAGCAAAACAGTCTGAAAAATCCTTCCTGGCTCTTGCTGATGACATCACAGCCAGGAAGTTATCAAATACACCTGGGAGGAGGGAGGACCACACCCTTTTCTAACTGATGAGCAGCCACCTGGAGGAACAGCAGCAAGAATGGAAGACTCAGGCAGTGCAGGCAGGAAGAGAAAACTGAAGTTCTCTGAAAAGGAACATGAGGTGCTGACAGAGGAATGCTGCCAGCACCATGACCAGCTGTTTGGAAGGGCTGCCCTGAGTGTTCCAGACATGGAAAAGAGGAGGATCTGGCAAGACATCCAGGAGAGGGTCAGCGCCATAGGGGTGAGCCACAGGAGTATAGAAGAAATAAAAAAGAGGTGGTATGACCTGCGCTCCAGGACAAAGGAGAGGGTGGCAGAGCGCCTCAGGGAGATGAGGGGCACAGGAGGGGGCCCATCCACCGTCCCACCACCCACACCCACGGAGGAACTGGTGGAACAGACCCTTGAGCCTGAGTCAGTGGCAGGAATGGGAGTACTGGACACGTCAGAGCCAGGGACATCAAACAGTGAGTACCATGAAACATGCATGTACACCCATAACTGCCATACCCCCACCTACCCAGTACACAGCAGCATGCACAACCAAACTAGCTCCATTCCAGACTTGCAACCACCAGAATGGTGCATTATGGGCAATGTAGTACAGTAGTCAGCTTATAGGCAACAGTTTATTAGGAGGCATACATCAGATGTTAGATACTGACAGTGTGTTCCCTATGTCCCACAGGTCTCCCACAAAACACCCCCACCAGCCAGTCATCCAGGGTGCAGAAAGCAGCCAACAGGCAGCACAGGAGTCTAAACCAGCCAATACAGGGCCCAGCACCACACCACCACAGTTCCCTCCAGCTGAACCAATCGACATGGTGGAAATAGACACAGCACCTGGTCCCAGCCACAGTGTCAGACAGCAGGACCCTGAAGCACCACCACGTCGCAGACGCAGACTCTATGTCCAAGCAGTGTCCCAGGAGGCTGGAGGTGACTCATCCATGTACGAGGCGGAGGCAGCCCTTATATCTAGTCAGTGCCTGCAAACAAGGCAGATGAGAATCATATCTGGGGCAATGCAAAGGATGGAGCATAATTTCACCACTGGGCTGGCACAAGTGAACACACAGTTCACACGTTTGAATGATAATGTCGGTGTCCTTGCTCTCTCCATACGTCAACTGCTAATAGAACTAGTGTCAGAGAGACAGAGTGCAAGGCACCGCAACGGCAACTGGTACACAGATTGGACCGCATGGCTGCATTCATCATTCGCCTCGCAGTCAACACCACTAGGCTGTCACGCCGTACTGTGAGTTTGCAGGTAGACTTGGGCCACTTTGCAGGGGATGTGGCTCGGGGACTGGGTCGCATTAGCCACGGTGTGGACATGCTGGAGGCTAGACAGGTGGCTAAGGGCACTGCAGAGACACCTCAGGATAGTGAGGAGGGGTCCACCGTCAGCAGGGCATCTGCCACAGACACACATGTCTTGAGGAGTGGCAGTGCACGTCAGGGGTCTGCTGACACACCGAGCACTAGCCATGCTGGGCGTCCCAGGCGGAGGTGTTAGGCCCATGCACTGCACGACACATGAGGCACATGAAGTGAATGTGTCCTCATTGCAGGTGGACATTTACAGCCCCTTCACAAAATTTCAGTTCTTCACTTATTAGGTTCACGTAATAAAACTTCTTGTTTGTTCCACTTCACAACTGGGCTCTTTGTGTGTGACATTAGTGTGTGTGGTGACAGTTATCACGTACCTTCCAAAGTATTGGTTTGCAATGTGGTCCCGTCTCTGTCTGCCTTGATTTGCAATGCTCCTATCCCCAGGATGGCGATGTGGTAGCTCTTGCTCATCATCCTCCGAATCTGGGTCTTGAGGGGTGAGATGTAGCCCACGTCTGGTGGCAATGTTGTGCAGTTTATAGCGCATGCGCCAACTATCTTGAATGCTGTTATTGCGGCATACTGGAGCGCACCTCCACTCTGTGGAGGCATCGGAATCTTGCCTTTAACAGTCCAAAGGTCCTCTCTATGACATTTCTGGTCCTCCTATGTGCACTATTATATCGCCTCTCATTCTCATTGCTGGGTGTTAGGTACGGGGTAAGTATCCATGGTCGTAGCGCATATGCACTGTCACCTGTTTGGCAAAAATGTACAATGTTAGCAGGGCATGGATGGTTTCTACAGTGACCTGTGTGTATGTCTTCAGGGTGTCCGCAGCAATACCTAATAGATATCCGTCTCCAAACTCCCCACGTTCTAGGCATTGGTGTATCCCACTGTGCCTGAAAATGTACGAGTCATGTGTACTCCCTGGAAATTTGGCTACCATGTCAGTGATGACATAATGGGCATTACATACCACCTAGATGTTCAGTGAGTGGGTACACTTCCGGTTGCGGAACAGATATTCCAGGTTTGCAGGAGGGCATATTTGTATATGTGTCCTATCTACACACCCTATCACATGAGGGAAGTTGGCAATTCTGTAGAATTCCAACTTGGTGCTGTTAATTTCTGCCTCATTCCTGGGTAGGTATATGTATCTGGACATGTGTGTGAGTATGGCATCTAAGAAACATCTGAAGAACCGTGAGAGTGCACTTTGGGATACCCCACCTGCCACAGCAATGACCCCCTGATAGCTACACGAGGCCAAGAGGTGCAGTGAGCATAGCACTTGCACATGTGTGGGGATGGCACTGCCGCGCACAGTCTGGCGTTGAAGCTGTGGGTTGAGTAGATCAATTAATTCTAATATTGCTGCACTGCTGAGTCTGTATTTATCATATATCTCCTCCTCTGTTTGTTGGAAAAGTGTCTGCCTGGTTCTGTATATCCTCTCCTGTCTCTGGCTCCTCCTCCTCCTCTGCTGTGCAGCGTGGACTCTCCTCCTCCTTGCTATCACATATATCTCAGCCATCTTGAGTAACCCAGATGCCTTCTGGGTCTCCTTTTATACTTTGGTTATGGTTACCACCTGCTCTGAGTCAGTGGTAATTTGGGTGTGCAAAATGGTCTTTTTGTGACTAGTCGCAATTTGCGAGTGGCTTTTTCATATGGTTTGCCACTCGCAAATTGCGTCTCCCTATTTGCAAGTCGCACAATGGGGTCGCAGAATTTGTGGGTCAGTAATGGCTTGCGTTGCAATTTGCGATTCAGAAATGGGGTTCCTGCATCCCATTTCCGATTTTGCGGGGTCGCAAATTGCGAATCGCAACTTTTGGCTACATCTGGCCCTAGATGAGTTAAAAATATTACAGAGTCGTGCTAGTAAGGAGGAAAAACGCTCCTGGCAGAGAATGCAATGTGTACAAAGAGCTGATGACTTATGGGTCTCAGAGGAGGGGAAATTGGTTTTGCCGAACAGTCTTCTGTCACAATTTGTGAGGCTATACCATGGACAGGCTCATCTTGGAAGAGATGCAATGATCAGGTCATTCAAAATTAATTGGTTTAACCCAAAATTCAGACATGCCGCAGAGGTTACTTGTCACAGGTGCATCACCTGTCAACAGATGAATGTAGGAAAAGGGACTGTGGTAACTCTGAGCCACATAGGGAGAGCTGGCGGTCCATTGAGCAAGATGCAAATGGATTTCATTGAAATGCCTGTTTGTGGAGGATTGAAGTACGTGTTGGTGATTGTGTGTGTGTTCAGCCATTGGATTGAAGCTTACCCCACACGTAGGAATGACAGTCTCACAGTTGCAAAGCTGCTGCTTATGAAACTAATACCCAGGTTCGGGTTTCCAGTCTCTATAGAATCAGATAGGGGCAGACACTTCAACAATGAGGTGATTAAGCCTTTGTGTACCGCATTAGACATTGAACAGAAGCTGCATTGTAGCTACCACCCTGAAGCATCAGGACTAGTAGAGCAAATGAATGGTACCTTGAAATCGAGAATGGCGAAGATGTGCGCAGCTACTAATATGAAATGGCCAGATGCATTACCCTTAGTGTTGATGTCGACGAGGAACACCCCTGATAAGAAGACAGGACTATCACCCCACGAGATCCTTATGGGTAGAGCTATGAGGCTGCCCGCAGTAACTGCAAATGCTCTTGTGAATATCACGGATGATATGGTGTTGGACTACTGCAAAGGTTTGGCTGATGTGGTTCACTCTTTTTCTCACCAGGTGGAAGCTAACACATTGCCACCGATCAGTGATCCAGGTCACAACCTGCAAGCCGGTGACTGGGTGGTTGTCAAGAAGCATGTGAGAAAGACGTGTTTGGAGCCGCGCTGGAATATCATTGCAAGTTCTCCATTCCTAATATTGCTAAACCAGCTCCCTACTCTGGCAATTCCCTTTGCAAACTTCTCCCACACTCCAGGTTCCTTCAAATCTGTACTATCTTTAGTTAGGTTAGTAAGCATACCTCTTATCTTTTTACTATTGCCTGGTATATATGAGCAACAATGACGCTCGTTGAGCATCTTGCAGACTCCGCCGTTCTTTGCTAAAAGAATGTCTAAAGCAAGCCGATTTTGAAGAGTCATAGCTTTTTCCATAGCAAGTTCAGTATCCATCAGGAGTATAGCCCCTGTAAAATTTGTCAGCATGTTATCCACAAAAGTAGACAACTTTTGAATCTTTATGGAGTTTAAGATAACTCCTACTGAAGGAATTATGGCTCCAAATATGTCACCAATGACAGCAGCCGCTGTCTCTCGTTTTTGTCTAGCATGTTGTAATTCAGACATTTTAGGTATTTGCTTTAAGTCATCAATCTGGTATATCTTTGGGAAAACTATTCCCAAATAACATGTCCCATATCATCCTTTTGGGAGACGGTAATAAGCATTAAGTCCATAGATGTAAAAGATCCCAGGGATCGCTGCATCCTCTCCATTTAACATGAATGTCCATTTACTCTGAAACAAAAACACGTCTGCATTCACTTGTTCCCACAAATAAAGTGTCATGTTCAGATTTTGGCCTATATATACAAAGCCTTCCTACATGCAGTGCATCTATAGCTAATTTACCTTGGGTCTTTATTGCAGTGAAAGCATAATCATTTGCATATGTGCGTTTTTCTAACCCCTTTTCTAATCTTTCCTTCAGTGCTTTGCGTCTATCATTGGTGTGATCTAAAAAGCTTTTCTCTACAGGTGTCAATAAGCAAGTCAGATTATTGTGGTGTGCATAAACTGTCCCAAATGTAAGCGTCAGTTCAAAGAAGCCTCTAACAAATTTTTTACTATGCTCCTTAGCTAACTTATTCAGAAACCCAATCACAGGAACAAAGGAAAACACTACATCCAAATTTGAATAAAAATATTGCACATGCTCTTGATTATAGAATCTTGTTAGTAGCAAGCTACAACTTATCCCATAAGTTAACGGCAAGCTATGATAGGTGACCCCTTCTTGTACTGATGAAGGAATCTTTGTGCACACATAACAGTTTTTCACATCCATGGTCCTAACGTATTCATTCAGCAAGCGATAGAAGACATTAGTGGAAAGTTCACTTGTTGAAGATGTTCATCACCTGTATAGACATACTATCTCGAACAAATATTGGACATACCAATTTCTGAAATACTTGAATGTAGCACAAAGAAAGCTGAACCTCCCTGAAAATGTTAAAAAATAATAAAAAAAGTAAAGACTATGACTAAAAATAACCAGAACAAAAAACTTACTTAAAGCCAAGATCAATAAGAATACATTTAGGGATAGCAATTAAAAAGAAAATCAGGAAAGATTAGGGATTGACTAATGAAGATTTGCTAACAAAGTGCTTCAAAAAAAGCATTTTTTTCCTAGTATTTTCCTCATTTCTGTTATTAACATATTAATCTGGTGGTAGATCAGATTGTAGAGAAGTTCTGTACTTTTACTAGAGCAAGAGTAAAGATGATTCTTGGAGCACTACTTACATGACAAGTATTAGTAGCTACAGCATTTTATCTGGGAATCTATTTTACACCAGAGACCAATAAGATGATATATTTACTAGAGAATGAAAAACATCATCCCACAATAGATGAAGACAGACTAAAAACATAATTTGTGGATTATATGAAAGGTGATTGTGCAGTACACGTTTATTCAAGATTAGTACAAGAATTCACTAATGCGTTAGATGTTAAGAATTGTTATGTTAGTGCACACATGCCTTCTTTGGCATATGAACAACTTTCATACCAACACATACAGCTCACATATTCTACTTCTTGTAGAATATTGCTAAATGTAATATATAGATTTCAACATTATGAATATTATTTTTCAATTATGACATGGTGCTTTCAAAACTACCATTAATGAAAGACATGAATTTACACCCAAAATCTATAAATGGAAACTGCTTGGCATTATTTTAGAGCCTATCTTCCTATGAACACTGTTAAGGCACATGAGAAAAAATTAACCTGTAAAATGAATAGACAAGAGGAGAATTGTATACAAATGTTAGAAGAGAGAAATATAAAACTTATGAAGGCTGAAAACAATAATGATGTACAAAAGGATGTGTGGAAAGGAGATGAGGATGAATTTAGGAAAAAGATGACTGTACCTAAACTAAGGCTGGAAGAGAGATTGATTTGGAAAGATATGTGTATACAAATGATACACGTATATTGATTGGAAAGATATGTGTATACTGGGGAAGAAAATATTAGTGGAGAATATAAATGGGGAATAATAGATGTGAACACACTTTTGAGTTGTCTGGTGATGGATGGCAAATACTGCAAGAAGGTGCTTCAACGATAACAGGAGTGTATTTTATTTGTGGAATGAATGCTTACTTTAAATTACCTACCTTTTGAGAAGGGGTATATTATTTAGGACTGATGTTTCTGAAAATGTATCATGTTGATTCTTTAGAATCAATGACACCTGCAATAAAGAGGTACACAAGAAGTGTGAATGAAGTGACAAAAATGATCGGAGATACATTTATAGCAGATAAACCAGCTGGAAGAGTAGTATTGGATGATGAGAAAATAAGAAAACTATCCACAGTAGTGGACAGATTAGCCAGTAGTACATCTGGAGTATATTATTATAAATTAAAGAGCTGATTGCTGTTAGATCAATGGGTTTTCAAAATCAATATGCTTCAGAAATTCTTCTTGCTGAGAATGGTGGAGACTGGAAAATGATGGGTTGAAAATTGTTGCAGTTATGTCCCTGAGGAAAGTAAAAAAGCTAGAAGTGTATGCAAATAATATTACTGATTTTAAAACTAGATTTAAAATCTTTGAAGACCTTGTCTATATCTGAAAGCATCTCTAAAAGTTTTGCTGAAGTGGGAACATGGCTGAAAGGTCTGGGAGAATGATTTCTTAGTTATATACTAATCCCTATTATGGCAATGATAATCTGTTTCGTGGCCTTTGTATTTCCATGTATTAATAACATCATTAATAAAGAAACATAAAGAAAACAAGTTGATGAAAAGAATGAAAAAAGATATAGAAATGAGTGAAAGAGTGAGTGAGGAGGATAAGAAAATAAAAGAAAGAAAACAGCTAAAATGAAAAAGGCAAGAATCTGAAATAATCGCAAAACAATTTTGAAGTAAATTTATGATGGTTTCAAATCATCACAGGGGGGGAATGATAAGTCCTCCATAAAATACGAGAATAAAAATAATCATAAGTACTAATCATTATCATAAAAAGAAAACGCTAGGCCCAAAAACTGTTGCTTAAACGTAATAAATCTGACCTATTCAATTACATCTTTTTTTAAAACAATACAAGCTGCGTTACTTACACTCTTACCCACCTACTAGATTGATTGCTTTGGAATGCGTTGAGATGTATTAAAAGTAACCATGTCCTAAAACTGGAAACATTAACATTGAATGACTGGTGTGAACTACATGGGTGTTATATATTTTTACATTCAATTGTTCTTTCAGAAGCTTAATGCGGACGAGAAGAGAAGAATTGTAACTAACTCTGCCATTCAACAAAAAGAGGTAAATTAAATTAAAGTTGTTTAATTGTGCAACATTGTCTGAATATTTTACATTGTATCAATCAAATAATTATAAAGGTGTCCAAGGGAGAACAAAGTGGGGTTGCAGAACTGCAGAGCATTGAGGCCGGTGTGGTCTGGTGCTGTGATTTATGATTCTGAGACAATAGAATACAGGGCTATGCTGAGAGACTACCATTTTGAGCTACTGATACTTGTCACTGAGGTTGAGAGCTATGGTGGAAAATATATAGACAATTGAATTATACAAATATTTTTCCTCTTCAGAAATAGATCATTGTAAGCTGACTTCATTGGTTTAGGGAAATAGAACTGAGTATAGACAACACTGTGAGAGTTTTGCCAGCGACAGAGTTTCTTCAGCTACAGAGCTGATAGAAATAACAGAGTTATTCATTTCGCAGCAAGATTGTATTATGTCTTAGAGAGAATAGATAAACGTTTCAGTATAGTTTGATAGCTGTAAGCACAGGAGACAGATAACCATGATAATCTTGTATAACGTAATAGATTGAATGTTCTTTTCCAACTTTCCCAGACAAAGAACTGTACTATTTAGACGTACCACATTTGGAAGACAAAGACGAACAGAGTAGGTAGATATTCAGGACACTCTTTATGTGTATTTCTGCAATTTGATATTTTTGATGAATAATATATACTAAACTCATTTGAAAATAAATAATTCAAAGCTATTAAAAGTCTCTTTGTTGACTTTAAGAACCTAGGGCCAGATGTATCAAAGGGTTTTACCCATTCTGTGTCTATGGAAAAATGCGTTGGTACATATGGCCCCAATGTGCTAAATAATTGATTGTTGTTGCAGCACTGTAATTCTTCCATATCGAGAGTCCTAATAGAATTATAATGAACAAGGGTGGTGCACCCAACAGACTCAAGAGGTTTCTGCAGATATCCTGCTGTGGGTTCATACTCAAGGCCAAGCTTCACATGTGCTCCCTACAACTTTTTCTGGTGGAACACCGGGGCTGGTTGCCAGGCAACTAGTCCAAGACTTTTGCAGTCCTTCCAATCTTGGTGAGAACTTTGTGACAACAGGTTCATGTTCAACCTTTAGTGTGGTGGTGTGGGGCTTACTGGGGAGAACTCTCCATCAGTGCCTTGTGGGATAGATCAGGTCAGATTCATCCTTCCACATAACCATGTTTTCATTGAAGGCCATCGCCTAAGCCCTTACCGCATTCCTAGGGGTGGTAATATCCTGAGTTATTCTGATAAATACAGATGTGGTTTCAGTGGTCCTGTATTCTTGATTCTTGTGGTCCTGCAGGAGATCAGAGTTAATTGTAGGATGTTTGGTCATCCAAGTGTCTCAGACTTGGCCTCATTAAGATTGGTTGTCTGTTTTGCTCCATGTACTTCAGAAAGCATACATTAGGGGTGTGACTAATTTCTGTAATTTACTTTTGAGTAATTACAGTAAAACTACACAAAATGCAAATCTGTCATTTCACACTATTTCACGCCAATTATTTTTACCGCATATTGACCCATTTACTGTAATTTTTTGTTTTGTTCTACAAATGGTTCATCATTACCTGAAGTGACATAATTCTGTAGTGCCATAATGCTATAGGTTCAGGAATTTCATATAATAAGCATGGTATTTATTCCTGAAAATTATACAAATTACACCTGCGGAATTTAAATTCCATCCAGTCCTGGTATACATCTACCTCCTCTATCAGGGAAACTTCCTGACAAATGAAGGAGTGATAAGGCAAGACCATTTCTTTTTATTGCTTATTTAGAGCACATGGTTTCAGAAGTTCGGGTCTTGTGCTTAGGTTCTGCCACCGGCTCTGTCAAGAGTTCTGCACACACACTTTCTCTTTGGGTGATGTTGTCTTCTTTAGCTGAATTATATGTGCTTGCTGACAGCTGCAATCTCTATCTATGGGCCCTAATGTGGTTCTAGCTAGAGTGATGCACAACCATTTTGAGCCAATAGGCTCATTTGACATGAAACTCATATCATAGAAGATTTCTTCCCTGACGAGCTGTAAACCAGTTATGCCTCAGAACCAGTCCCTATGTTTGAATGGTGCAAGCTGGATGCAACCCTCCTTTATCCTGAAGGTCCTCTCAAAATTCCATCTCAACTGGATCTTCTTCCTAACATTATTCCACATGCTTCTGCCATGTCAGTTGAGGAGACATTACACAACCTGGAAGCCAGGAATTCCTCTGATGTCTTTCTGAGTATATACTACAACCCACATTCTAATGACAGCCCTTTTGTGACTTTTAGTGGCAATAATGCCAGCTGAGTAGCTGACAATGGCACAACTGACAGATTTTTCTGTATCATCTATTTTTCTGTGTCACCCATTGCTGCACGTGGCATGCAACCAAGTGTCTAATTTAAAGGCTAGATGAAGGAATACTCTTTCACAACTGTGACTGATATCCCATCCCTATATTACAAGTGTATGATATTCAATGACACTTGCAATATGGCACACAAGATCTCTGTCATGTTTCCTGCCGCATTATCCCATCTGCCAAACTCTAAATTAGGCTTTACGTGGCATTTTAGAGTTTGGCAGTTGTGGGATATTCCCCCAAACTGACAGATGTTCTCTCTGCCATATTAGAATATTAATGCATCCATACACTATATATGTATCATGGACAGAACGTGTTCCACCTATATCTTCATCCAGTGTCTAAGCAAAATCCAACAAGGCTACTACAGCGTCAGTGGCATTTTCAAGATATATATTATTTCGAGAAATGTGTGGACAAACTCTCAGGCTATACCACCTTCTCTTCGCATCACACTGTGAAGACATGCGCATAGAACGAGGTTACGTTTGGCAAGGAGGTTGTATACAAGCTGTTTGCCAAAGCCAAATTGCCAAATAATGCTTTTCTGCCTCCTTTTCTAACAACCAGTTACTGCAGAACCTACCCACAAGGTTGAATATCTAAAACAGCCTTAAAGTTGAAGTCAAATAAAGTTACTTTTGTGGTTGTTATATTATTCTTAATCTGTAGGCACTAACTTTGTCCTCCCACCAACTCTTCAACCATTAGCCAAAACACATTGATTGGCATCTATTTTCAAAAACTGGTGAAGACAAATATATATGTGCAGGCAATGGTGAATAGGAACCATGGATAACTGCTGGCTACTGGCAAGAAATTCAGATTTATTTGTTACTTGACTGATTTGTAAGCAGTTTTAGGCAGTATCTGACACCTTCACTAGGTGGTTGGGACCCCTAATGATCGTCAATGGTAAAGATTCTACATTCTAAGAGCAAAAGAGCGACAATCAAGGCCCCCCTTAACTACTTTAATACATTCCCAGAACATAATTGGTGTTTATGGTTTTGACTGAGCCCAAAATATTGCAAAATACATCTTGGGTTCCTGGGTAAAGGCCTAGCTCATGTAAGTCTTTGATGCACATATGTTTCATCCTGGATGGCCCAATCTACAGTTCAGAAATATGTATTCAATAATGCTTAGAAGAGGAATTATACGGGAAAAGGGGTAAAATCAGATTCCTTTCCATTATGCCTGCATCTTGCACCTCGTAAAAAGCAGCTTTTAATGTGCTAATTAATAGAGCATTTTTGGTTTACTGTGATTTGGAAATCTGTTTGTGCATTCAGAATGAAATTAAAGAACCTCCTTCCTCAGCCCGAAATCGGCTGGAAGAAATCCTAGTTCAAACATCAAACTATGAAGGAGACTTTCATTATCATTGGCATGTATCTAAAATTTGCAGTTGCTAAAAGGTTTTTAATAGCGATCACTGATTCCGCTATAACCCAGCTTGTTCCGTAACTTGACATTTATTAGAGGTAGTAATAGCATCTTGGGCATAAAAATCATTCAAAGCACTATTTTCTTTCAAATCACATGTCTTTTAAGGCATGTTAGCTGCACTTTAGCATGTGGTGAATGTAGCATGATGCTAGCTCATTTTGTTTTATAAAAGAATATTGATATTCCAGAGTGCACTTAAATTATTTAATATGACCTACATTCATTTTTTCAATATCTGGTGGACTTTGGATGAGAAAATCAGCAATGACAAGAACTGATGTTGTTCTGCCATGAATGTCCACAGTTTTCTCGGTATGAATGCTAAAAGAGGGGAAAGCGCTCACACAGCATTGTGAAAACTGTACTAGGTGTCTTGGTTGTGTGTAGCATATTGATAAGTACTGTCTTGCTGAGTTATTAAAATACCACACAATGATAAACCAGGAGAATAAACATGAAAAAAGTGATAGAAGTAATAGAATTACTATCTTTATCAAACTTGCATCACATCCATTCACTTCTCTGTTTATAATGTTACGTGGTCACTTTGCAGAGCTTAGGTTCTTCTTTCTCAGCTAAATTGATGAAAAACGTAGGTGTGAAAGAACCTGCAGAGATACTAGGGTGGTGGTCTTTAAAGAAGACAGAAAGAATCCTGACAGCAAAGTACTTGAAGCAGAGCCAATGTAGATAGGGTCTATCAGAACCCATTGACCACTGAAGAAAAAGAGCAGAGGCTGAAGCTCAACTTATTCTTCTATTGTAGCAAACCCAGTCTTTTTGCTAAGGAGTGTTTGGCCAAACCCAAGACCAAGAAAGGTGTGGCATTAGCAAAAATTGAAGAACCATATTAGCAAAACTGATACCCTCATCAAGTAGATGGATCGACTTGCTGAGAAAGAATAAATCACAGATCTCCATGTATTTAGTCAACATCACCAGTAGGATTACTCCCCATCTCACTATTACTTTGACACTGATATTTACTTCTCAACATAGAAAGGTGCTCACTATGTTAAAAGATTCAGGGGCTATTGGCAACTTTCTAGAATTGTTTCTAGTTGCCTGCCTAGACATTCACAAATTGCTAAATAGGAACTTGAACCAGTTTGGTCGGGGGATGGAGTTATAAAGTATCAAACTAAGCTATTGGGAATGCTCTGTGCTAATAGCTCCACTGAAAAGTTTGTTTTTGATCTAACTGACACTCCCACCTTGAGGGCCATTCTGGGAGTTCCATGGCTTGAACATGACAACCCGAATATTGATTGGAACCTCTGAAAGGTTACCTTAGCTTCCAACACATGCCTCACTTCCTGTTATCAGACAACCCATGATAAAGTGATGCCCTTAAGTTGTGTTCTCGCACAACCCTTGCCAGGAGAGACCTTACCTGAAGTTGATCAGAAGTTTTGGGACGTTTTGGACCCTGATCAATCTACTCGATTGACGCTCCACTGGGCTTAAAATTGTCGGATAGATCTAATCATAGAAGGAGCCCTACCCAGTTGCAAAATTAATACGCTGACAGAGCCCAAGACAAAGCATCTAAAGAAGTATTTAAACAACTTGTTAGATATTGGCTTTATAAGACACTCCACTTCACCACTGTCACCCTGCTTTTTTTTATTCCTAATAAAGATCAGTATGTTGCACGCATGCATTGATTATAGAACAGTTAACAGGGTCACTATCGAAAACAGGTATCCTCTCCTATTGATCCCTATATTACTTGATAAGGTCAGGAACTCTTCTTTCTATTCAAAGTTAGACTTGCAAGGGGTGTACTATCTCATGCATGTTAAGGAAGGAGACAAATGGAAAACCACCCTTAACATCAAATTTGGCTTATTTGAATATACTGTCATGCCGTTCAGGATGGCTATTAAAGATTTTTTTCAGAATGGAGGCACTATCTCCTAGGAGCAAAATGCACAGTTACTATCTACTCCAACCATAAGAATTAGCAATTTCTTAGCTTTGTCAAAGCATTGAATCCTACATAAAGGTGCAAGTTACTTTTTTAGTGAAGTTGATTTTATTATTACATATCACCATAGCTCCCAAGTAAATCAAGGCAGATGTTTATCTCAGTAAAGATATTCTTCAATCTCAAGCCTTTTCACAGAACCTGCAAGCATCATCCTTCAAGTCAAATTAATCACTGTTTGTGAAGCTGAGACCTTCCTAACCAAACCGCAACTAGAAACTCAGAAATTGGACCCCATTGTGTGGGCACAAGATTCAGCTCACTTAATCAAACAAGATGTATTCCTCTGTAATGACTGTTTATTTGTTTCAAAAACAGAGCTTGTGCAAAAATGTAACACATTGGAATCATGACTCTGCCTTAACTAAACACCCAGGTATAAAGAAAATGGTGGAAACCTGCAAAAGACAATTTTAGTGGCACACAGTGTCCAGAGATGTAAAAGATTATGTTCTAACTTGCCCAGTGTGTTCACGTAATAAAACATCACATACTTTCCCTAGTGGCCTGCTTACACTATTACCAATACCACTTGGGCCTTGGCATAGATTTAACATTGATTTTATAACTGACTTACCACCCTCCCTTGGAAACACTTCTTTTTTAGTTGTGATGGTTTTGTTCTACAAAATGTTTTATTTTATCATCATCATCATTTAGCTTTATTTTGGCAGCAACTACCATAAACGCAATGCAAATACACATATAAACCATGAATCGCAATACAACGTATAAAAATACAAAACTAAAATCCTCAGGATAAAAATTTCACATTTATGTACAAATCAGACAACAATTTACTCTATCAAGGGATACATGTGGCTTTGTTTTTCTTAAAATTCATGAGCCCATGGCATAAAGTAATTAACCAAGCTTGTGTTCTAAGTCAAGAAAGGTACACAATAGAACTTAAACAAATAGGCTTAAATTCCTAAAACTTTAAAAAAAAATCCTCATACTATGGTAAATCTAATATAATACAAGTATACATTCGAAATCTAAAAATGGCAATAGTAAATCAATTAAAAACAGTCTCTGACCTTGAATAAGTATTGTCTCAGTATAAAAAACTTGCTCTAATACACTATATGGCTGCTAAGAACTTTGCCACAGTACACACCACTGGCCCGTGGGTACTAGTCCTACAAATCCTAAGAGCCGAATGGCGGTCCCTAATGCCCATGATGTTACAAAGAGGTCTTATTCATCGGCCCCTTTGCTTTTTATATGCAGGGCAATGGAAAAACAAAATGGCGAATTGTTTCCCTAGTATTGCACCCCATCGGGCAAAGGTCTGACAGACTAACAGTTTGCTTCCATCTGGAGGTAAGATCACGCACTGGTGGAGATCCTAATCTTATTCGTAGATAAAGTGCACGTGGCATAGGATGTAAAATGATGTCAAAAAAGTGCTCAAACTCACAGTGACACTTAAATGATAAAAAAACTGTCCGTCATACTTCCCAATGGAACAGCTGCTAGAATTAATGTTTGTACGTTCGCCCAGTATGCATCCTTGAAAGTCAATGGGGCATTTTTTGGAAGATGCAAAGGATCCGTCCAGTAAGAGCCTAGCCCAAATTTAAAAAAGCCTCTTTTTAAATATTGGCACCATGGAATTTTACCAACCATGAGAGTCTCCTAGGAGCGCTCCTAGCCATATGCCATGAGGAGGCCAGTTGTTCAAGGGGGGGCGGAGCCAGGATACCAGCGCTTATAGCGCATTTCGTCGCCCTGCAACAGGGTTCTACAGCTCTTCGTGTGGAGACTACCTGTTCTAGTTCAAGGGGGGGGGCGAGCCAGGATACCAGCGCTTATAGCGCATTTCACCGCCCCGCAACGCGGGACATGCACCGGCCAAGGGCGGGCTTGTCCGCATCTGTCAGAAACCAGAAGAGGCCGGGCCGGGCCACATCTTTTGATTCTAAAGTAGTTGTCTATATTTCCTGGCATTCTACTCATTTCTGGTTATATCTACTGTGTTCTTTTATCATTTTGGCCAAGATTCCCATGGCAGTGGAACTCAGCTCATTTTGATTCAATAGATAATTTGTCTATATGGACTCCCCTTCAAAATAGTTTCAGACAGTGAATCCAGTTCACATCTAAATTTTGGTGAAGTCTTTATGCATCTCAGGGGAAAGAAGTTGCCTTGCCTTTTACCATTCATCCACAAACCGGTGGGCAGACAGAACATGTAAATCAGCCTACGAAATGAATCATACGTTATTTATTAATTACTATTACCAGTCAGTGGAATAAGGCCCTTCCTTTTGCTGAGTTTGTAGACAATAATGGCTCACATTCAGCACCAGGATATTCTCTGTTTTTGTGTATAACTGGTTCTCATCCCAAGACATTTCCATTGTACAATGTCAATGATTCCACTCTGGTTCCATCTGTAATGGAACATGTAGACATTTTTCAACAGATTTACATACAATTGGTGGAAAATCTTACTGAGGCAAAATACAGTAAGAAAGCACAATCAGATAAACATCGCTCTCTAGGTCCAAACTTGGAAGAGGGAGATTTGGTATGGCTCTCTACCCAAAATCAGGAGTGATATAGTCCACACAACCGCATTTGATTTGTCCCTTTTCCTATCTTAGAAATGTGGACTCCAGTTTCAGCCAAACTAAAGCTCCCAGAAGACTATGTAATGCTCACTGAAAATGCACCATCTTAACACACAAGAAGACATACCCCCACAAATGTGAAGTTAAGAAAATCAAAGATTCCAAGCACATCCATGGCCGCCTCCACTATTTCATGGACTGGAAGGGTTAAAGATCCTCTGAGCACTCCTGGGAACAAGTGTTCATTGTTCCTGCCCCCGCCTTGCATGTGTTTTCTATACCATTGACCCTGACAAACGTCGACCCTTTTGGCTGCCATTGGGAGGGATAAGTGTCATAAACACCATGTTCTCTGTACACTCTACTACATCACGTGTGCACCTTTCTGCTGGTTACCCTTCAGGAAACTATGCCTTAGGTCTGTTCTCTTCCCTCCCACTTTGGTACTCCATGATTCCTTCCTGAGAACCCTATTATACCCCTTCCTCTAGCATTGTGTGTCCTTCCTTGCAGCCACCCACACTTGGATAATAATTTGGGGACCTCTCGACTTCTTGCAACCACTCCCTCTTAAATGTAATCTTAGACACCAGCAGTGTCATCATTAGGGCCCCTCTCGATGTGATTCTCATTTCATTAGGCCAATGATTACTGAGGATACCAACCAGCGCTCGAGATCTCTGCTTGCCACGTGCACAGGTGGCCATCTTTGGGCCCCAGCTATTAAAACCACGCCCCACTCAAATGGCTGTGCCTGACTTCATCTTTCATGCTAGGATAGCATCTTGAACACACACCTGATCAGTGCCTCTCGTTTCCGAGCCCCAGGTTCTCCACACCTCCCTCCGAGCTTCTGGATCTCCTCAGGATCTATACCATGACACGATCACCAATGTCTTCTTCTCGAACGTGCAAGAACAAGAAAATACAAAAGTAAGTTCTCAGCTTATTACACACGCTTAGGTGGCAGCGCCTCTCAAATCTATAGCACATGCAAACTTAAAACACAAGGGTGCCAGACAACTGCTATGAGTTCTACAGAATCCAGAGACTGTGCAATCAGCCTATTTTGAGCTCCAAATTTTCTCCTATTGGCATTTTACCTTTAGGGCCCTTGAAAGACCACAGACCTTACATTTATGGGGTATTCTCCTGAAATCACGAGAGACTATTTTGAACCCTATTTGTTTACCCTGAGACCTCATCAGGAACCTGCATTGTATGCATATTCCAAAACCTACCAGAATTGCTAAGCCTAAATTCAGTCTACATGTGTGAGTGGTGATTTTGAAAGGTGCTGCTCGCATCCCTAGAGTGAGAGGGTGATATGTAACCACTGTTTCTTTTTAACAGATAAACATAAAAACCTACCAAGCTGAGTACATAGCAGAACACAAAGGTGGATGGTCTGAAGACAAGAAACTTCCCTGACATGGCCAACAGTTCGGAGAATCTGGTGACTTCCAGGAGAATTCACAGGTTTATCTTTTATCCCTTCCCCCCTTCCCTTTGGATGCAACTGTCAAAACAAGTCCATTAAAGATTTGCCCTCAAGGCTGCTCTTGAAAGGAGTGGAAGGACAAGCATTGCCCCTGTAGAATATCCTGGAATTCGGGTGAGTAGGCTCAACATTTTCACTTACCAGATCTTAGATAATTTTGATACACGGTTAAGGGATAAGAAGCCTTTACCCGTTTTCTGTTCTGTTCACTTCACCCACCTATTGCATAGTGGTAATTAATTGTCTTTACCTTTGTCTAAAAAACAAATATGGATACTGAACTGATAGCTCCAAAAGCTCTGTGAACTGAATTGGCATGAGATGGTGACAAAATGTGTTTGCCTAAAAACCGTACATTTCCTGCACGGTGTTAAAAAGGGACGTTCCACCTCCAAAAAAAGACCACCAAGAAAGGCGTTCTAGGAAAACGTAGTGAGAGCAACATGCATGTCATCACCAGACGAACGAAAACGCCTAACAGGAGGAATTAGCACATGCAGTACCCGCTGTGTTCACAGTTAACATTTTGACAGATTGCAATGTTGCAGCATGTTAGCAGCGGGTTCTTACATGTTGCGATGTATTCAATTAACAGTAACGAAACAGTGACAGATCGGTGTGTTACAACTGTACCTCAGTGTATTTCGGAACACAGGCATTGGTAGTAGGAGGCACACTCTTATCATATTCGGAGTCTGGCTCACAGCTTGGAAACACACGTTTTAGTTCCCAGTCAGATTTGGGCGATGAATTGTAAAGGTGACCATGGCAGGCAGCTGTAGAATGAGAACGAAAGCTCACAATTGCACTGGTAAGTGCAGGTATTTGGAACCCAGGCACACCACAAATGGCAAAGGGTTTATCATGGCTCTAATGTAAGAGAAATAGACCCCTGGAACACTGAAACTCCATTGCATTTGAAACCACTGACACTTGACGTGACTTGAAAACTTGATTTTAGTGGTTTTATATTATTATATAAATACGTACACCACTGGCGAACTCAAAGGAGAGTTGCTGTCTCTTAGCTTGAGTGGCCATACACTCTAGCATGTGTTTTTGAGTATCAACGAGGACTCCATGATGGAAAAGGAAAATAATATATTTTTCTCCAAAATGGGAATTCTTATTGAGTTTATCAATAATGGACTCACCTCTCTGGATAAATTAGAGAATGGTAGGGTTTCAGGTTCAAAGTCTAACTAAATTTGTTAATATTTCACATGAATTGCATGTCATTTGCCACAGGAGTGAACTGTAGGAGAGCAAGTCAGCTGACTGGGCTTAATGTGTTAATGCGGCTCATTCTATCAATTGGGCTATGCTGCTTAATCTGTCATTTGGCATGGGCTCATCAAGCTCTGTGTGGATCAGCTACTTCACTTGCATTCATAACCAAACACTGAAACAGGCATAACGTTGTGACACGTGCATTCTAAAAAGTATAGCTTTCTTTCAAAATGATAGGAAGGGACTGTCCGCCGCAAAAAGGGAATACCTAAAGAGGTGTGCTAGGAAATTATGATAGTGAGAAGAACATGAATGTCATCACCAGATGAAAGAAATCAAGTAACAGAGGAATGATCCCCACATGTTGTGCCTGTTGTGTTGATAGTTAAAATTTAGAGGGAATTCTGATGTTGCAAAAATTAGCACGAGTTTCATACAGGTTGCAATGTATTCAGGTAACAGTAATGAAACATTGAAATGTTGATGCCCTCAGTATTGATAATAGAGGTCAAAGATACTACAGAATCAATTGTTAAAGTCATAGATTTAAGCCAATAACATACATTCAAAGTGAAAACACTGGCCACTCACACTCACAGTAACACACTCCCATTGACAATACTTGAAACAGAGACATAAACTAACATAATATTAAATAACTAAAATGAATTGACCTTTAAAAAATGTGCTATATATATTGTGTGTAATGTTAAGGATATATATAATTATGAACAAATTATTTTATTATAAATATCAAATTAAACCATGTAAAAAACAAAATGAAACCTTCAAACGTTTGCTTAAAAAACAATAATTAAATTAATCCAACACATAACTTTTAACAAAATTAAATATTTTATTAAAAATATATTTGTACATTAAATATAATGAATTATTTCATACACATTTAATGTAATGAGTTAGTGTGCTGTATCATGGTTTTTGTATCTGTTCTATGTTCTTATTTCATACTTATATGCATATATGTGGTATAGATTTTATATTTACATTTGATAAACTTTATATATTATATGAAAATAACTGAAAAATATGCTTACAATTTTTTAAAAGAATAATAAACTTGAATAATTTTTCCTCACTTTCCCATGGGGAGATCTCTACCTATGGGTGGAGATTTCCACCTATTTGTTAAAAGTTACTAATGGTACCTTTATACTTATAAACTCTCAAATGTTTCTACCCACTGGTTTCAATGGGTGGAGACATGTAAATACACCAGAAAATATCAGGAAATGGCGAATGGCAAAACATTGTAGATTTACACCTGAGTGCAAGAGTAAATTTACACGTAATTAAATCAACATGTGGAAATTTACCATTGTGAATATATCAGTAGATAGTTCACTCTGCTTTCCTTCAACCATTGCCCTAAGCAGAGATAACTGGAACCCATTTGTTATTTTTGTCAGGCATTTCCATCACTCGCAACATTCCATGGGTCTCAACAGATCAATAGGAAAACCTGAGACCACCATGTAGATTTCCTTGAAGACTTACTCAACCAATGAGTGTCTGAAAGTAGGTGTGTGAGAGATATGTGTACAATACATTATGCTGTGACTGTGCTGAGACTGAGGGAGTTAGGGATTTTGGGCCTGATTTATATATTAGCAACAAGGGTACTCCCTCGCAATGGCAATGGAGTTCAATTCCCTCCAATATAGTGGTCTGCCCCTAAATTTAATTGTGTGCAGACCTTAAGTTTGGCCATAGTGGAGACCACTCTGCCTTTGCCGTGGCAAGACTTTTCTGACGGCCCTTAGCAGCAAGGGTTGTCATCGAAATGGGTACGGATCCAGCCACCCATTTTAGCTGAGTGGACATGTAGTACCAACCAGACTGTAAGGAACCGTAATGCCATTCTAATACTCCCCTCGCCATGGGAGTAGTCTCCACCATGACACCACTGTTGGTTCTCCCACTGAGCTGCAGTGGTGGCCTGTGTAGTATGGATACCGTGACCTCCATGCTGCTGGCATGATTCTCTGAGGGAGGGGGTGCTTTCTCCACCTCTTCGCCGCATGTTCGCTGACCGAGGAGTGTCTCTCCCTGCATGATACCCTGACTATGCCTCAGATCCTGTGTGCTGGTGCAGCACACGGTGCCCATCACAGGAGCCAGACTCAAGCATGAGGTAAGGAATATGGGCCCTGTAGAGACTGTGTAACCAAACTAGCGGCCTGTGCCTTGAGACAGCTGTGGAGGTGATCATGCACCCTTGGACCACCCAGAAGGGACTCTTCTGCCCCATGCATTGCCTGGACAATCCCCATAATTTCACACACTACTGTTTGCTGAGACCATCAGCCTGGTGAGTGTTGCATCCTGGGCGTGTAGCGAGACCTGGGTCACCTGAAAACTGTTGCTAGAGGTGTTAGGGTACCTCCTGTACAGTACCTGGAATGGTGTGCAGCAGAGAATGCACAGGCCTCTTCCACCTGCCTGACATTCCTTCTCCTTTTTGGGGTCTGACACCATTGTCCAACAGCTATCCTCCTTCTCCCCCTTCCTGTTTGACTGCCTTTGGGAGGGCCTGTGTGGAGTCTGGACTGCTGAATGCCCCTCTCTGCTGCACCCTGGCTAACCTTGGGAGGAGAGGCAGGTCCTGACGAACCAGAGGGACTGGGTCAATGGAAGGTCTCAACCAGATCTCCTGAATGTGATTATCTGCAGATAGCATGATCTTCCTCTTCACATCCCTTATCGTCTTTATGAGCCCCAGGTCGTGCAAGATGTTAATGCACCATTCCAGTGACATTCCTTCTGACACCCTTGGGAAAGATTGAGAAGACCTCCTCCGCTTTCTACCTCTTCCCCCCTTTGCGATGAGCACAATGGCCATTTTAACATGGAATGTCCAGGGCATGAGGACAGCCTGAAAATGACACACAGTGCAGCAATACATCAGTAGGCAAGATGCTCAGATTGCATTTCTCCAAGAAACCCACATATCTGGAAGGGAGGCCATGCCTTTACAGAAAGGCTGGTGCAGACAATGATGTAGTACCATGGCTTCGCCGAGGGAGCACTCATATGGATTAGGCATGCAGTCCCTTTTCAAAGCATAGCCACTGAAATAGATCCTGAGGGGCACTATGTCATGGTGGAGGGGCAGCTCAATGGGAAGCCCCTCCTACTGGGTAGTGTATATGTGCCAAATGTAGTACAACAACCCTTTCTTGTGCGCCTTTCTGTTGTCCTTACCAGATGGGTGCACATCCCCTGGGTCATAGAAGGAAATTTCAATTGTGTTTTAAATATGTGACTCAATCATTCATACCCCCTTTGCTGACCTCTCCTATTGTGGCTGCCACTGCGTGTCGCTCCCAGTGGCACATACACACCCTGTTAGATAGTTGGTGTCCTTAACCCAGCTGCCAGAGAATATTCCTATTATTCACCCTCACACCCTGGCCACTTAACTGCTTGTCATTAATGCTGAATATATAGGGAAAACATTCTCAGACCACAACCTGCTCCAATTAAATCTTGACTGGGGGGGCACCGTGCTCATCGGTCCACACATGCCATCTGCAGTCGACCATGCTGAAAGACCCAGTAGGCAGAGATGCAATCCGAGAGGTGCACTTCAATAACCTGTCTGAGAATTGGGGCACAGCTATTTCCAGGTGAATAGAATGGGCGGCGCTGAAGGGGGTGCTCCGAGAGCAGTGCATGCTTGCAGTGGGAGGTGCGAGGGCTGACCTACTTCGGGACTTGGTCCTGACAGAGACTTCCTGGAAACAGCAGCAAGTGCAGACCACACAGCGGGACTGGCTCTACTGGCAGCCACAGAATGTCATGCCCAGCTGATCGAGCAGTTGCGATGTTTGAACTTCAAAGCTTATCAGGCAAAAATGCATGCAAAAGGTGAAAATTCCGATGGCCTGTTGGCATGGCTGCTGATAAGAGAGATACCAGTCATTCCTATCACCATGATTAGGCTTACTCAGACCCACGTAGTCACCTGCCAAGTGGATAAACATGTGGCGTTCACAACTCACTATCTAACCCCTATGACCCCATCCCAGTAGATCACCAGACACACATTCAAGACTTTCTCAACTTGGTCACGCTGCCAGCCATCGATCCGCTGGTGAGGAAGGAACTAAATATGCCTATTACAGAGCAAGAAATCCAAGGAGCCATTAGAGGCCCAACCACGAGCAAAACTCCAAGGTTAGACGGTCTACCTGTTACGTTTTACAAGGCCTATGAGGACCTTCTGGTTCCCAAGAGCCTGGAACTGTATTGGGCTGCACTGATGGAGGGCCAGCTTCTGCTTTCACTCTGCAAGTCGTTACTTGTATTCCTCCTTAAGCCTGACAGGGATCCTTTAGAAATGTAGTCATATTGTCCACTGTCTATGTATGGGAGAGACTACAAAATCCTAAGCAAAATCATTGTGACACACCTGCTCAAGCACCTCCCCCGTCTGGTCCACTCGGACCAGAGTGGCTTTATCCCTGGCAAATCTACCACTCTTAATGTCCGTAGGCTCCATAGAGTGATGGAGTTGGCCCCTGGGATTTATGTTCTGAAACTAACATCAATAGGCATGACTGGCATGCTCCAGAGACTTAGCAGGCTCCTCTATACAGAACTCATTCCTCGAGTGAAGATTGGGCAATGTATTTGTGCCCCATTCTCGATGAGTAGAGAGCCACACCAGGGATGCTCCCTGGCTCGACTCCTCTTTGCCTTAGCGATGGAGCCACTGGAGCAGAGGCTTAGACAACAAGGCCATGCGTGGGGCATTATATTAGAAGGGGAGACATATAAAGAGTCCCTATATGCAGAGGATGTATTAATTTACGTCTGAGATATGCAAAGTGACATATCAGAGATTAAGGACACCCAGAAGGAGTTTTGGGCTGCTTCGGAACTAGGAGTGAACTGGGCCAAGTCTTGTCTTTTCCCAATTGTTAGACCTGACAGCCTTAGGGTGATCACCGCTAACTTTTTGCCTTCCACCCTGCACTTTTTAGTTACTGTTTTTGCTGGTTTTAAGACTCTGTGCACTTTACCACTGCTAACCAGTGCCAAAGTGCATGTGCTCTCTCCCTTTAAACATGGTAACATTGGATCATACCCATTTGGATTACTTAGTTTACTTATAAGTCCCTACTAAAGTGCACTGTGTGTGCCCGGGGCCTGTAGATTAAATGCTTCTAGTGGGCCTACAGCACTGATTGTGCCACTCACTTAAGCAGCTCCTTAACCTTGTCTCGGGCCTGCCATTGAAAGGCCTGTGTGTGCAGTTTCGCTGCCAATTCGACTTGACTTTTATAAGTACTTGCCAAGTCTAAAACTCCCCTTTTTCTACATATAAGTCACCGCTAAGGTATGCCCTGGTAACCCATATGGCTACTACATGAGCTGCAAGATATACCAGACTGAGGACGGGCAGTGCCTGTTTGCTGATTAACACCAAGCTCAGAGAGCCTGATGATTCTCTCTTTTTCCTCATCCTGAGCCTGGATGTCACAAAAGTGTAGAACACAATATGAAGGAATATTGCGGGGTAAGATCCTATTGCTTGTCCACAACTCTGTCTATGTGTGTGCGAGGGTATGGGTAGGTAGGGTGGTGTGAGGGAGGATAACAACTGTATTGCTTTCTACCAGAAAATGTGCCTGTTTTGACTGTTAGATACTTATGTTAGTCTGTTCTTACTTTGGCTAGTCACTCCTGTTGGACCAGATTTATTGTAATGCATTTGCAGTGACCATAGTGGGGTAGCTATATGTAGCTGTGTACCATGGATCCATATGTTAGCCATCCACGTACATGATGCTATATAAAAACTCAATAAATATTGGTTAAAAAAAGAGGCAACACACACAGACCCCTTTGAGAGGGCCTGAATGACAGACAGTTGACAACAGAAACAGACCTTGAGGAAGAAATGTGGCAGAGCAGGCATTAAGGGTGTGATTTGCCATTTGAAGAGGCTGGAATGAGAGAGCAAACCACTTAGAAACCTGAGTCTCCTAATACGAGAGAAGATCATGAGTGTAATTATAGAGCAATAGAAGTATTATCTCAATGACCAGGACTGATCAGGACTGAAGGATTCAGCAATGCAACTGGATTTGGGGGCAGGAGCTGTGCAATTCTCCAACTTTAGATCCAACAAAGATCTATGCTGTTATGCACCTCCTACTACTACATGCCCCTACCTAGGGAGAAAACATGTTCTCATGTGGTAGGTGTCTCTAGTGCCCTGATTAACATTGGTAGGGATTATCAGTAGGGTGTGGTTATTTCTCATTAGGATGGCCCAGAGCGTGAGTTGAGAAATCAAAGGACTATAAGCATAGCCAGGAAACTCCCAGGAACAAATTCAGCTAATCTCCCTTAATGCCAAGGTACAAAACTCCCTAAACAAGTGATACCAAACTATTTTATTAGACAGGAACTGGGCTTGTGCTTCCTCCAGGAAAAGCACTTCATTTTGTGTTACCATTTCTGCTTGAAGCATACACTTTAATTTAATCAGATCTGGGCATCTGTCTCAACAAAAACCTAAGGGGAGACAATTCTTTGTAAAGATTACATACAGGAAGGAGAGATCAGGGTTAACAGAGATAAAGAAAATTGATACAATGAACCACAGATCCCACTTCACAATACACCCCTTAATCTGCTTAATCTATATGTTTCCTTTGCTGCGCAATAGCTCTTTCTCTGTCAACCACTAAAAGATCACCTTGAGATGATCTGGAAATGCAAGATGGTGAATGACGGCACACACTGAGGGACCTACTCCATAGAACAACACTGCCAAAAGTGATCAAAGTATATTTTGAACTAAACACAATCCTAAGACGTTACATGACATGGTCTGTGGTACATTCAACACAACAAAGACATAGCCATAAGTATAGAGGTGGCTTTAAGAGGACAAACACACAGAGGAGGTAAAACAATGTATCATGTAGTTAGACTAAACTCCATCAAAATGGATGAATAAAGGAATTTCAAAAGCACACATCTACTCCAAGTAGTGTCCCGGTGCTGACAATCTCAACATAAAGATGGGTGCAGGGAATGCTAATGTGCTGAAAGAGATGAGGTTTAGAACTTTATGAAAAGACCAGAGAGAAAGTGGTAAGCAGTTCCATTCACCACCAGCCAAAGTCACAGAACACTGTTCACTTAGTCTTATCTGGAGAAACATGGGGATGGTAACTAGCAAAACTGTGTCCAGATGAAGGAATCTAGAAGCCTAATAGTGCCTTATTCTCCTAATCAGGTACTGGGGACCCTGGTATAGAATGCCTATGGTATAGCAGTGAGACCTTTAATTAGAACTGTCTTCTTTACTGGCAGCTAGTGTAGATCTTGGAGATAAGGTGAAACATACATCATCTAAAGAGTATCCAAGGTAAGATGAGCAGCTGCATTTTGGACCAATCGGAGTTTCCTGGTCAGTTTGTCCAGGAAGACCCAAATACAGGCTGTTAGCTTAGTCCAGTCTCAAAGTTATACCGCTGTCTTACATGTTTTTAAGGTCAGGATATCCAGGAGCTTTCTGAAGGATCGCAGTACAGAAAGTAAGTGCCAGCCATGGAGGTGATTTGAGGTGAAAAAGATAGTTTGTCGTCTATTTTTATACCCAGGTCCCTGGCTAGTAAAGAGGGACCAGGGAAAGAAGTCATATTCTTGGGCCAATAGCTATGCAGCCATTGCTCTTTCACTTGACAAAACAGGAGAATCTCTGTTTTGTCATAATTGCACAGCAGGTATCTCTCTCAGACAACGCATAGTAGCACAGGGGCAATCTTTACACACCTCTGCTGAAATGGATGAATAAGAATTGACTGTCAAAAGCAGCTTAGTGTCATCAACATGAGAGATGATCTTAAAGTGTAGGATTGTATTAATTTGGCCAGGGGTGCTAAGTAAATGTAAAAGAGTGTGAGGATCAAACAAGAGCCTTGAGGCACCCCAAATACAAGCTTTTTTGCTGATGACGAACAAGGGGAAAGTCACACTTCCTGTTCCCTCCCCTGTAGAAAAGATTTTAGCCATCTCAAAGCAGTTCTCTCTATGCCAACCTCAGAAAACGGTGTAATAATATGGGGTGTGAAACCACATCAAATGCCGCCAAAAGGTCAAATAAAATGATAGCAGCACTTTCCTCTTTGTCCAATGTGATCTTACTAGCCTCAATGATCTGCTTCCATGCTGTGAGATTTACGGAACCCTGATTGAGTGTAATGTAAGAGGGAGTAATTTTTCAGATACAAGGACAGCTGAACATTAACTGAATTTTCTAGATTTTTAGAATTTGCAAAGAAAGGGGAGGAAGTTGAACTAGACGTCAGAATTGGTCAACCGCTTTTTAAAAAGAGGGATCACTTTAGCTCTTTTTGAGTAAGAAGATACTTATGTTGGCTTCTTAGAGCAGTTAAAAAGGTACTGGAGCGATAACCTCACTAGCCATGCTAAAAATAGCTGGTGGTCATGTATCTGTAGGTGACCCACACTTACAATGCAAGACAGCACAGAGGATTTGTTCCAAGGAAAGAAGCCTGACTTTAGTAATAAACAAAAAATGGTTTTGGACAGCCAGTCCTCCCTGGCACTGAACTCAGAAGATGTGGCCACCGGTGGTACTGATAACGTAAGATGGATTTTAAAAATATTTTTCTAAAAGAATACAGAAAGCGTTTCATATAGATCAGAGGATGCAGGAATGGTAGGGCTGCAAGCTTCAAGATTCAAGAAATATTTTGCAAACAGGAGCATCCAATGCCAGCTGACAATGCCATTTGAGCATAACTAAAAGCACATATGATGAAACAAGAAGAGGACGCCCTAATGAAGGTAGGACAATGCTTTTTGAACAATGGCAGCCAGCAAAGTGAGAACACTACTGGCAGGGGAATATGCCTCCTAAGAACAAAGACATACCTACCATGAGTTAGAAGGAGAAACGGCACTTGGTCACCTAGAAAAAGTGACATACAAGTAGCTTTTACTAACTACTTCTAAACACTTTATAAAAGAGATATGGAAACAAGGAACAACTACACATTATGTAGATGTACATAACTAATTAATCGCACAAAAATAGAGAAACTCATAAGAAGGCCTCAGAGAACTTATCAATATCTGACAAGCACTAAAGTCAATGCTGACTGATAAAACTCAGGGATCCATGTTTATCAGTAGTGCTTTATAAAACATTCTTACCCCATTTAGAAGAACCACTAACTTCTTTATTTACCACATTCACGAAATCTACAGGCCTCACCCCTACCACAAACTTGGCAGACATTACACTGACTCTGAAACCATGGAGTGACCCAGACACCTGCATAACCTGTACACTGATAGTGCTATCAGGCATGGGTGCAAAATACTCACCATAATCCTGGGCCAATCACCTCAGAGCCCTATGTTGAAGCTAACATATCCTGACCAAGTAGTTGTCATAAGACACAGACAGGGAAGTGACAATGTCAGCCTACTGGCCCACCTAATAGAAAAGGTCATAAGCAAGGGCATCCCTGCAATTCTTTTATCCATAGGCACTTAGAAGGCATTTGACAAAGGTAGCTGGAGATTCCTAGAAGTAATCCTAGATTTGACGGACAGACATTTAGTCATTTCTCCTACTGCCCTTCCTGTGTAGCTATTGTGATGGTGGAGCACCACCCTAGCCAAACTCATGGGCTTCCCGCAATTAAATCAGGCAGGTGGACCATTTTGTTGGTGCTATGTGTATTCCGTCACTGTTGTGACAGTGTATACTCAATGTCAGCATTTAAATAGCTCTTTCAGTCTTTTATTTGAGCACATATTCCTCCAGGGGGCAACAGACTGTATCTAAGAATTTCACACCAAAGCCAGAGAGGTTTTCGATGAGTTGCGATGACCTGAATTTTCAGGCAAACAAAAGCTCCTGTACCAGTTTGTTTTATGATAGAAATGGGGTCTCTGGATGGCAGTCAGTTTACACTCTGTCCAAGCAGGTACCCTCACTCTAGTCAGGGCAATAGGGATACACACTCAAGATAACCCCTGCTGACCCCCTTGGTAGCTTGGCACAAGCAGTCAGGCTTATCTAAAAGGCAATATGTAAAGTATTTGTACCAATACACACAGTAATACAGTGGAAACACTATCAAATGGACACCACACCAGTTTAGAAAAATAGGCAATATTTATCTAAATCAAGCAAGACAAAAATGGCAACAATCCAACATACAGAAGTCAAGACATGAATTTTCAAATGAATATGAGTCTTACTCCATAGAAAACAATGGAAAGGTTGATTTTACACAAAGTACCTGGTTTGCGTAAAAAATAAAGGCACATGCGAGGGTGATTTGGAAAATGCGACGATTCCTTACTTGCAAGTGAGGCCCTGCGTTGTTTCTTCTCCCGTCGGATAGGCAATGCGTAATTTTTTTCTCCCTCGCAAGAGAGCGATACTTCTATTACCGAACAGGGCACTGCGGATTTGCGCAGGTTCGTGATTACTTTGACGCCCAGAGATGATGTGTAAGAAATCTGGTCACACAGTGTTGAAAAACAGTTCTGCGTAGGGTTTGCGTCATCAGCTGCTGCAAGCGGGTGTTGCAACATTTCTCCAGCTGCAGTGCGTAGATCTCCCAGATGCGATGCAGGCAGAACATCGATTTTAGCCACAAAGTGGGTGGAGCGTCATTTTTCAGCAGCGTTGCAGGTGGTGCGTCGAAGATTTCCATGCACGGTGTTCTGTGCGTGGATTTCAGTTCTTGTTCTGCCAGCTTAACCCTTCAAGGGCCCAGGGACTGGATAGGGCACCACTTGGCAGGAGTCTCAACAGAGAGTCTAGGTGGTGGCAGAGGAAGTCTTTGATGGCCCTGAGACTTCAAAACAGGAGGCAATCTCAATCTAAGCCCTTGGAGATTCTTCACAAGCAGGAATATATCACAAAGTCCAGTTTTTGTCCTCTTTCAGGCAGAAGCAGCAACTGCAGGGCAACCCAACAAAGCACAGGCAAAGGGGCAGTACTCCTCCTCCAGCTATTCAGCTCTTTTCCTTGGCAGAGGTTCCTCTTGATTCCAGAAGTAATCTTGAAGAAAATCAAAAGTCTGGGGATTTTGGTCCACTACTTATACTCCTTTCTGCCTTTAAATTTGCCCAACTTCAAAGAAAAGTATCTGTTGTTCATAGGATCCTGCCTTGCCCAGACCAGGCCCCAGACATACCAGGGGGGTTGGAGACTGCTTTGTGTGAGGGCAGGCACAGCCAATTCAGGTGTAAGTGACCACTCCTGCCTCCACTCTAGCCCAGATGGCTCATCAGGATATGCAGGCTACACCCCAGCTCCCTTTGTGTCTCTGTCTAGAGGAGATTCACAAACAGCCCAACTGTCAGTCTGACCCAGACAGGGAATCCACAAACAGGCAGAGTCACAGAATGGTTAAAGCAAGAAAATCCCTACTTTTTAAAAGTAGCATTTTCAAACTAACAATCTAAAAACCAACTTCACTAAAAGATGTATTTTTAAATTGTGAGTTCAGAGTCCCCCAACTCCATATTTCTATCTGCTCTCAAAGGGAAACTTTACTTTAAGAATATTTATAGACAGTCCCCATGTTAACCTATGAGAGAGATAGGCCTTGCAACAGTGAAAAACAAATTTGGCAGTATTTTATCTTTAGGACATGTAAAACACATCAGTACATGTCCCACCTTTAACATACACTGCACCCTGCTCATGGGGACACCTAGGGCCTACCTTAGGGGTATCTTATATGTATGAAAGGGGAAGTTGTAGGCCTGACAAGTGGGTACACTTGCCAAGTCGAATTGGCAGTTTAAAACTACACACACAGACACTGCAGTGGCAGGTCTGGGCCATGTTTACAGGGCTACTCATGTGGGTGGCACAATCAGTGCTGCAGGCCCACTAGTAGCAGGCCCTGGGCACCTCTAGTGCACTTTACTAGGGACTTACTAGTAAATCAAATATGCCAATCATGGATAAACCAATCACCAATTCAATTTACACAAAGAGGTTATGCACTTCAGCACTGTTAGCAGTCCTAAAGCCAAAAGAACTGGTCAGAACAATTAGGAGGCAGGAGGCAAAAAGTTTAGGGATGACCCTGCAAAAAGGGCCAGGTCCCACAATTTTCCTACCCAGCAAGATCATATCTTGGGTAGATTGACTTGGATGGTTAGTCCCAGTCCTCTGGACATCTGGAAGTGCAACATTTTTCTAAGTCCAGATTTTTCAGACTAAGGGCCAGATGTAGGTAGGAAAAATTTAGCAAGTCGGAAATTGCGAGTCATTGCGACTCGCAATTTCCGACTCGCTAAATGGTATCCAAGAAGAAAACGCGACTTCAATTTGCGACTCGCAAATGAAGTCGCACCGTTGATTGTGAGTCCGCTGTTTGCGAGGTCGCTTTTTGCAACCACGCTAAAAACTAACACGCAATTTGCGAGTGGGTGTCGCAAATTGCGACTGTGCTGGAAATTGCATGCAGGTGCTGCAGAACACTCTGGAAAACACTTCCCGGCTCATGATGATGACATCACAGCCAGGAAGTTTACAAATACACCTGGGAGGAGGGAGGACCACACCCATTTTAACAGCAGAACTGTAAACATTGGGAACAGCAGCTACCATGGCTGAGACACCAAGGAAGCGCAAACTTAAATTTGCAGAGAAAGAGCTGGAGGTGCTGACAGAGGAGTGCTGCCAGCACCATGACCAACTTTTTGGGAGGGCAGCCCTCACCGTGCCAGAGGTGGAGAAGAGAAGAATCTGGACGGACATCCAAGACAAAGTGAACTCCCTGGGTGTCAGCCACCGGAGCATAGAAGAACTCAAAAAAAGGTGGTATGACCTGCACTCCCGGACCAAGGAGAGGGTGGCAGAGCGGCTCCGGGAGATGAGGGACACTGGAGGGGGACCGTCCACAATACCACCACCCACACCCCTGGAGGAAAGAGTTGAGGAGACCCTTGAGCCAGAGGCAGTGTGCGGGATGGGAGAGCTGGATACATTAGAGCCAGGACCATCAACCGGTGAGTACCATGAGACATGCATGTACCCTCAATTATTCCATACCCCCACCCACCTTGTACACAGTGGCATGCACAACCAAAATAGTTTCATTTCAGAGTAGCAAAAACCAGAATGGTGCATTATGGGCAATGTAGTCAAGTAGGCAGTTGATAAGCAACAGTTTATTAGGAAGTTGATAACAGATAGTAGATACTGACAGTGTGTTTCCTATGTCCCACAGGTCTCCCACAAGACACCCCTCCAGCCAAAGCATCCAGGGGCCACTGGTCAGCCACCAGCCAACAGATGAATCAGGACTGGCCACCACTGAGACCTGCACCACCAACACTCAGTCCCCTCATGATACACCAGTTGCCATACTGGTGTGTGATCCAGCACCTGGTCCCAACCACAGTGCCACTGTAGAAGACACGGAGCCTCCACTGCGTCGCAGGCGATGTGTAAATGTACCATCAGAGCCGCAGGCAGAGTCAGGGGACGCCTCCATGTCGCGTGCTGAGGCCACACTCCTACGGGGTCAGCGACTGCAAACACAGGAGATTAGGAGAATTTCAGGGGCAATGCGGAGCATGGAGAAAAACCAAACCAGTAATATGCAGCTTGTACACACGGAGTTGCAACAACTGAAAACACATGTGGGCAACCTTGCACTCTCCATGAGACAACTTGTGGCCGAACTCATAACTGAGAGAGAGGGTGCAAGGCGTCGTGACAAGCAGCTACTTAACCGGCTGGACTGCATGTCTGCCTCCATAGTCAGGCTGGCTGTGAACACTACTGGCCTTTCTAGGCGCACGGTCAGCCTCCAAGTTGACATGGGCCACTTTGCCAGTGATGTGGCACGTGGACTGGGCCGTCTCAGCCACACTGTTAATATAATGGAGACACGGCAGGTGGCCAGGGGCGCAGCTGACACGACGCAAGACAGCGAGGAGGGCTCCACCATCAGCAGTGTCTCTGCCAGTGACACCAGGGTGTTGCGCAGTGGAAGCGCAAGGCAGGGCACTGCTGACACCCCTGGTACCAGCCATGCTGGCCGAGGCCACCTGCCTAGGATATGAGCTCCACACTGTCCTGGGGTTGGGGCACATGAGGTCAATGTGTCCTCATGCCAGGTGGACTGTTACAGCCCCTGAACTGTTGTCAATGTATATAGTTTTTTTGGTTGCACAAATTAAATCACTTGTTAGTTCCACTTCACACCTGGACTCTTTGTGTGTGACATTAGTGAGTGTGGTGACAGCACGTACCTTCCAAAGTATTGGTTTGCAATGTGTTCCCGTCTCAGTCTGCCTTGATTTGCGATGCTTCTATCCCCATGATGGCGATGTGGTAGCTCTTGCTCTTCATCCTCCGAATCAGGGTCTTCAGGGGTGAGAGGTAGGCCACGTCTCGTGGAAATGTTGTGCAGTATAGCGCATGCAACAACAATCTTGAAAGCTGTTATTGGGGTATACTGGAGGGCACCTCCACTTCTGTGGAGGCATCTGAATCTTGCTTTCAGCAGCCCAAAGGTCCATTCTATGATATTTCTGGTCCTCCTATGTGCACTGTTGTATCGCCTCTCTGTCTCATTGCTGGGTGTTAAGTACGGGGTAAGTATCCATGGTCGAAGTGCATATGCACTGTCACCTGTGTGGCACAAAATGTAGAATGTTAGCTGGGCATAGATGGCTTCCACATTGACCTGTGTGTATGTTTTCAAGGTGTATTCAGCTATACCTAGGAGGTATTCGTCTCCAAACTCCCCACGTTCTAGGTGTTGGTGTATCCCACTGTGCCTGAAAATGTAGGAGTCATGTGTACTCCCTGGAAATTTGGCAACCATGTCAGTTATAACATAATGGGTGTCACATACCACCTGGATGTTCAGTGAGTGGGTACACTTCCTATTGCGGAATAGATATTCCAGGTTTGCAGGAGGGCATATTTGTCTATGTGTTCCGTCCACACACCCTATGACATGGGGGAAGTTGGCAATCCTGTAGAATTCCAACTTGGCGTTGTTGATTTCTGCCTCATTCCTGGGTAGGTATATGTATCTGGACATGTGTGTGAGTAAGGCATCTAGGAATGCCCTTTAGAACCGTGAGAGTGAACTTTGGGATACCCCACCTGTCAAAGCAATGACCCCCTGATAGCTACCCGAGGCCAAGAGGTGCAGTGAACAAAGTACTTGCACATGCGTAGGGATGGCTCAGCCGCGCACAGTCTGGTGTTGTAGCTGTGGATTGAGTAATTCTATTAACTCTAGTATTGCTGCACTGCTAAGTCTATATTTATCATAAATCTCCTCCTCAGTTTGTTGGAAAAGTGTCTGCCTGGTTCTGTATATCTTCTCCTGTCTCTGGCTCCTCCTCCTCCTCTGCTGGGCGGCGTGGGCTCTCCTCCTCATTCCTATCACATACATCTCCGCCATCTTGAGTAACCCAGATGCCTTCTGGGTCTCCTTTTATACTTTGGTTCTGGTTACCACCTGCTCTGAGTTAGTGGTAAATTGAAGTGCAAAATGGGCTTTTTGCGACTGGTCGCAATTTGCGAGGGGCTATTGCATATGGTTTGCGGCTCACAAATTGCGACTTCCTATTTGCGGGTCACAAAATGGGGTCGCTATTTTTGCGAGTCGGTAATGGCTCGCGTCGCATTTTGCGAGTCGGAAAAGGGATTTTTGCATCCCATTTCCGATTTTGCGGGGTCGCAAATTGCGATTCAGGCCATTTGCGACTCGCAAAAGTTTCCTACATCCGGCCCTAAGTCCTTCTGGACACCCTTACATAAGCTCATGATTTTTGGGTCATGACGTACTCCAGCAGAGAGCTCCAGCAGAGTTCAGTCTTCTGCTAGTTGCAACCGATCATTGATCATTTCTGGAAAAAGCCATTTTGCAGTTGTTGTATCCTATAGCCACCCAGGTGGTCAGCCAACTGACCCTTACCCTTTCTTAGTCCTGGGTACAAGTGGGAACAGATGCAGTTCTGCAGTTTTCCTCCCAGGTCACAGATTTCATGTCCAGTCTACGTGTGTCCTTGTGTTCTTCTGCAGGTCTAGAAAGTGTTCTAAGGCTGATTTATGTATGCCTGCCACCAGCCAGTGAGTGGGAATGACTTCCAGATCTTTTCCTAACTAATGAGGCAAAAGTTTGCAGGGCAACCCTGTTCCCTTTTGCAGCACTTTCTAATTGCCCTCCTGCAAACAATCCTATGGTGCACTTTATTCTTAAAATCAAAAATGGGGAAAGCCATCTCCACTTGTGCAGAACTTGTGTGCCCACCCAGTGTGGCTAGAATATTGAGCAGGCAACTCTAAACCAGTTCTGAGGACAGCTTTCTTCCCACTGGGTTCAATCCAACCTGTGAATCAAAGAATTAAACTTTGCACCTACCACCTGACATTAACTTATGACAGAGAAGACCCTTTGAAGGTATTTTAGTTCCTGAGCCCACCCTAACAGTTCTTCCTGCCAAGGCAATTAAAACACCTCCCCACTTCCTGGCCATTTTCTCTGCTCCATGAGCAGTTTTCATATCCTATTAAGGTTGTAGAAGCATTTTAAAATAATAAAAAGGAATGCAATTAACTTGTAGAAATCACTTGTAGGCCTCAGACAATAAGCTGCATTTTAAAAGCAAGTGAGAGCACTAGGCTTTCACATTGACCAGTGTTAAGTTTGAAAGGCTGCAGAATGTATTTTCCTTTCCTTTTTTATAAATCCTGACCAAGGTCAGAAATGTGAAATGTTAAATTTTATTGCCCTGAGTTACAAAGGTAAATTTAGACTTTTGGTCTAAACTTAAACAAAAAAATCTAAGTTTACAACTTAGGGCACTCATGAGTAGTATCTTTATGTCCGCACTTGGGGCAGAGTCTAAACACTCAGGGCATAGTCACCGCACTCGGATAGAGGAAGTAATGTTTCATCCTGATACACCTATGTCAATGCCCCATCCCACTACCCAGCTCCAGATAAAACTCCTTAGTCCAACAGCAATCCCAGCCTTGCTGCACACATAAAAGTAGAGCTGCCACAAACAAACCATTTCAGATCTTTCAAGATGTAGCTCAATGTGTTTGTTAGTTTGCTGTTTACTATGCAACGGGACGATTTGAGGAGAAGGAGAGTAGAGAAGATTGTCAGGCAAAGGATAAACCTCTTAGGGATGTCTAGCCAAGATGTCACGGCCAGATACCTTTTTCCCCCGTTGTCATCTTGGAGATAGTTTGAGACTGGGAACAGGATCTTGACTCCGTGACCTGCCGCTCCCACGCCATCTCAGCCTATGGCAAGATCTTAGCAGCTCTCCAACTTTTGGCTATGGGGTCATTCCAAGGGTATCTGGTGACCTTTTGGGCATCTCTCAGGCAAGCCAGTCTGGATGATTACATCAGGTACTGAGCTGCATCAGTAGGAGAGCCCATCTCCACATACAAATGCCCCTAACACTGGCCAGAAGGCAAAAGGTAGCTAGTGATTTCTACCTCTTTTCTTGTTCCCCACATGTGCTAGATGCAATTGATTGAACTCATGTGACTCTTCAGCCACCTCGCCACAATGCACACATCTTCTGCAACAGACACTGCCGGCACTCTATCCATGTGCAGGGTGTCTGTGATGCCAGTGGAAGCTTTACTGATGTGCATGCAGTGTTCCCAGTCAGTACCCATGACAACTATGTATTCAGCAGGTCACCTCTTACCGGGCAGATGGCAGTGGGAGAATTTGGCAACATGTGACTACTGGATAAGTACTAAGCACCACACAAGTACAAATGTTTTTCAATATACACAACCATTATACAACACTAATCTTCATGCCACATATATGCCCTCAACAGACACAGCATGTGCCATTTCATACATCATGTACTGTACAGATGCAAGAGGGACATGTACAAATATCACTTTGTTTTCCTCCTTAGGTGATGCTGCGTGTGCACTCTTCCCTCATCTCCTCACAACATACAGACATACGACCACTGTACTTCGGCAGAGGTACAATATGGCACACATACGTACACGAGCCATCCTTAAGAGCAGTTTTGGTATCCTAAAGTCCAGATTCAGATGTCTTGAACATATAGGGTGAGGGAGTGCTGCTGTATTCCCCTCAAGTTGTGTGCAAGTTTAAGATAACCTGTTGTGTTTTGCACAATATAGCATTGCTTACACATACCTCTGGGCCCTCATTTAGGTCTGATTCTGGGCAACCACACAACTGTACAAAACAGAGGGCAGGGTAGTCAGGTGTGTGACCAGCTGGTTGACACTTTTTTCCACCTGAGCAACCTGTTGTGTTACGTTACAGCTTTCATGTGGTTTGTAGTACATTGTCAATGGTGATAGTTGGACTTTTAACAAAGTATTCTCAAATTCCATCCTGAGACTACTTTGCAAGCTATTCATAAAGTCTGTACAACAGCCAACAAGATTAGCCATGCAATACGTTTTGCTCACATGTCTGGGATTAGAGTGGACAACACCTCTTAGGGCTCTGTTGACTCATGGTATTAAATGTCAGTGCATATGTGAGACCTCCCTGGAGAGTTTCACAAGAGGAGCCTGAATCACCAAGGGCCTCTGCTCTCGGGGTGCAGGTGCCAGATTAAAGGGGGAGTTTCTGTACTCAAGGCAAAATCGCTGCAATGAGATTTCACAGTAAGGAGATCCTGCCCCAAGTGCAGACAACTGGGGTGTCTCCGCCACAAGGGCAGAAGCCCTTTGTGAATCAGGCCCCATGTATGTGTGTGTGCTGCAAATAGTGTGGCAGAGTTGCCATATGTCTGTCATATGTACATCATGGCACAAGTGGCCCAATGTAAAGACGTGGATAATTCATGCAAATAGCTGTCAATTTTGGCAGCTGCTCATGTGATGTGCCACTCCAAGCCTGTAGTTAAATTATGATTGAAACTGGGACTTGTGTTTCTATTTCACTATGGAATTAAAAAAGACTACAAGTCCCAGAATTCATTCTGATCATTTGGCCTGGATCAGCACATCACAAATGCACATGGGAAACTTGGCAGGGCTGTGTGATTGGAAACGGTCTCTCTCATGAATTCGGCTATGACCTACTGGTACCATTCAAAAATGCTAGGCCAGTGGTTCCCAACCTGTGGGCCGGGGACCCCTGGGGGTCCGCGAAGCCTACTCAGGGGGTCTGCAACTGCTTACAAAATGTAATAATATTAGGTCCCAGCTATCAGTAATGCCCCGTGTTCCAATAATGATTCAGTGGGGGTACCCGGGCTCCAGTATTGATAAAATGGGGGTCTACAGAAGTCAAAAGGTTGGGAACCATTGTGCTAGGCAGTTTGTACTGTGTGCAACACATAATGCATCACACATGGCCTGTAAGTTAAATATCACAAGTTGACTACACCACCTCGTGTGTCCTCCACTACAGTGACAGTGTAAAATATGTATTCAGGCGTACTATTATCTTCTAACTAAAGCACATTTTAAACTTAATTTAGTTCAAATAAACCATTGTGACAGGCTCAAACCTTCCTTTAAATATTATTAATTTAACCCTAAGTATGTCTTGTGCCCATAATGCAGAATGATTTAATTCTATTATATTTTTAGATGATTCAATATATGTAATTAATTCACATTGAAAAGAGACGTTCATATAAATGCAGCAAACCTAGTATGTAAAAAAACATACTCACTATGTTCTGAATGACCTCTTTTATCCTGGAGTGAGAGGCAGGGTATAGTTGCAAAAAATAAAACTATATATATATGTTTTCACAAAAGAAAAGAGAATATAAAAGTTTAGAAATATTTGCTGAAGTGCAATCCTAGCCTCTTGAACACATAATACTACATTGGGACTGTCATTTAGAAAAGGTTACATGAATGCAACTATGCAGATAATTATGTCTTGAGTACCCATTTTTAAGACTGTCATTTAGATGATGTATGTAAAGAAGACTTAAATATGTATCTTCTGCATTTAGGAAACATCTTGCAGAGTGGCAAACAGGCCATCATAGCAGCAGCCACACACCGCAGAGCCCAGCAAGCCTCCTTCATCGTTTGTGCCTCCTCAACAACCAAGTCCATGCAATCTGCTTTGCATAGCAGGTGCCTGGCTTTGGCCACCTTCTCATTAGCCCTGACATACTGCACCAAGGGGACCTAGTCAAGATTCGTAACCTTCACCTTAATTTTTGTTTTCCCAAAAAAAACCCTACCAGCCACATGCTACCTGAATACAATCATGGGGGTAGCCCACTTCCACTGCCTGCGTACAATATTTGGGCTATTATTGGCTCTAAAAGAGCCTAAAGAAAACAGCAGTCATCCGACTGCACTGTCTCCCAAATTTCCCCAAGGTCAGACTTCACATTGGTCAACTGCCCCCCAATATCCTATCATAAACATGCACACTAATGTTCATTTGAAATACCTACATGTGTTCACTAGCCATGCCTTACATCTTACATTTATATTGTAAGTTGAGTTTGTTGAAGTAACATGCATATTTCTTATTCACGCTTGCATTTATTATGAAAAGTGTAAAATGTGCATGTATAACCTGTATTTAAAGTACACATTAGGTTGGGCTAACCCTAACTGACTAAAGGCCTTAATTCTGAAATGCATTTGTGTTTGGTTGGTGTGTTCTTTCTTTGCAGGTGTGTTTCAAGGCTTCAGTAGCTAGAGGAAAGGATTATAGTTCTGTGTATTAGTTTTGAGGGTAGTAAGGCCTGAGTAGAGAAATCTTGGCAAGAGCCATGAAGATTTAATGTGCAGCGAAGTCTCCTATTCATCACGTGCCAAGAATGGGGCATGTTCATGGTTGCAATGAATGTTCGAGTTCTGTGGGATGAGAAATCATGATGATGTTGCAATTTCACTCGACGGACAACAAGCTGAAAGGGAGGGAAAAATATAATTGATGTTGAAGGTTTTGTTTGTTTTAATTAATGATTACGCTGTTAGAACCAGGCAGATTTCCTTGGCTTTTGGGGGTACAAACCCCTCCGCTTCCTTCTAAAGCTTTATGCTAAACACATTACTTTCTGGAAGACTTCTACTGACAACCTCTCGCTTTCTTAAATTTTCATAAGTCTCTAGTTCAACCATCTTCATTCCCTACTTGGAACTATGATTAGATGACTTTAGAATAATTTCATCTTTAAAAGAGGGAACATGAGTTTCTTTATTGAAACCTATTTCTAAATTTCAGTTTCTGTATTGCAGGGGTTGTTATTACTCTATGTCTTAATCTATGGAGACTAAATCAATTGAGGTATTTCAGCTTATCAGTTGTAATTTTGTATTTTTTGAATATTTTCATGACATGCATATATATTTGATTGATTAGTGATTGGGAATAAATCAATTTAACTTCAACTACCAATCCCTGCTCCTTATTGTAGGGCCAAATGAGCTTCATGGAAAATTTAATTGTTTATTATTGTTAACTATTGTCCACATTTGTTTCAACAAATATGGTAAAACATGTCATTTCAGACTACATTGTTTATTTTATTATTATTATCTGACCTTGAAACATAGATAACAAGGCACTTGTCCTAGAGTAATGATGCATCATGTGCCTTATTGATGTCATTGTCTGAATGACTTGACATTTTCACAGGTTCTCGAAAAGATATGGACAGACAACATTTGAGTCAATGGCACCCATGCCAATGATCAGGTAAAAACAGGATAAATGGACTCTTGGCTTGCTTAAGATGGAGTCTGGCCTTAGGGCCTTAATGTCAGCAGCCTTTTCACCCATTTTGTCCTTAGTTTTAACAGGTGCATTCCAAGTAAACAAGTCCCTGGGGATATCTTTAGCACAATGGTTATGTGGTCTTTCTATTTAATGTCTATCACTGCCCTTATTGCTGTATGTCAGGGTAAGGCTGTGTTATATAAATAATTGTGGATTGGATATTGGACATTTCTTTTGCTTGTCAGGGTTTATTTTGCATGTACTCTGATTGTTCAACTATATCCTTTGCAATAAATTACAATGCAGCAGATGGAATCTGGTATTGCTAGAGGCCGTTCCAATCAATTAGATGCATTCAGTGCTACACTGTCAGCTGCCACCTCTCATAGGTATTTTAACCTGGACAAGCTATGATGCAGGTCTAAAATCTGTTCCCTGTGTTTCACATAAACCTCACACAGTCATAGAGTTTCCCTGGCTCCATGTCCTTTAATATCTTACTAAAACAGAGTAATAGCCATAAGAAAGCCTGATGGTCAAAAGATTTCATAATATTGTATGACCTCTGAAGTAATTTCCAGTTTTGTTGTTGTTTGAATTTAGAGATCTTTGTTTGTATGAAATCCAACTATTTGGTGACTTGGAGGAGAATATCTCTTAGCCAACTACCTCGTACTGGCTGCACTTCCAGTATACTCCCTCTCATTGCCTTTATCAGTATGGGACAAGGGTGGTGAGATCAATTACACAAGGAGCGTTTGGAAAGCTGTTTGAGGATCCTCCTTAAGGCAGTGAATTATCCATCATACCATGGATAACAGATGACATGTTTGCAACACAGGAGTTGCCTGAGCCCAAGTGAGGCCAGGATGATTCCACAGTCATGCCAGGAAGGATTCATCTACAAATAACATCCCTGATCTTTTCTTCTGGACTCACATAACATGGCTAGGAGGTTCTAGAGAAGTCATTGCCTCTGGCTGTCCTTTGAATCCTTTATGCCAGTAAAATTCATTGGGCGTAGGCTGCCAGAAGGGGCTAAGAGGCTCTGCCAGCTGGCCGTCAAATATGAACCTGCCAGTTGTAGATGCCTGCAGGTCATGCTGATCTGAGGCTTCATGCCAAACTGCAGCCAGACATGAAGTGGGGTCACTGGTGACAACTGTGGGGCAAATACACTAATCTCCGTAGTACTCCAAAGTAGATCCTCGCCATTCACAGATTTCTGGAGCAGCCAGACAGCCATAGACAGAAGATGAGCCAGTGAGTAAACTAGCTACAGGTATTGTTTACTGGGAGCAATAATAGTTTTAAGCTTCCAGGAATCAAAGCTGGTCTTCTGATATTTCCCTATATATCCCAGGATCTTTTGTGTTCAATTTTATTGTATTAATCACAACATTGCACAATACAGGTTACCAAGATTTGCAATATTTTAAGAAGCCCGGCATAAGAAATATCTCCCACCAGAAAATAAACATACACACCCTATCCAAATATGGGATCAATCTTGGGGAAAAGCATTTTCAACTTCACCTCGAGTGACCGCTTGTCCCTGTAATCCTTAACAGTGTTGGTATTGTAACATGTCTATAACCCTTGTAACTAAATCAACCCGACCCTTTATTGGATGTGATAGCAGTTAGAACCACTTCAGAACATGAACTCATCATAGATTTTCTCATTGGTTTGTGCCTTTCGCCTAGTTTTCTGTCAGAAAGAAGATTGACTCCCTAGCATCCTCAACACATTGTGCGGAGCCCTCAAGCACCCTCCCTGCTCAAACATCTCATGATCAAGTCTTGGAATACCTACATTTTATGGACTGCATAGTGAATCTTCTTTTGAATGGAAGCCACCTTTAAAACTTTTTCCCTGTCAGTCTCCTGCAATGTGATCACAATTGTCCAAGGCTTTTCTGCAGCTGCTCATTGTTTATGGGATGCATGTTTACTACCTGTAGGAAGTTGGCTCTGTATGTGCTATTTCAAAGTAAGGAATAGCATGCACAGAGTCCAAGGGTTCCCCTTAGAGGTAAAATAGTGGTAAAAAGAGATAATACCAATGCTCTATTTTGTGGTAGTGTGGTCGAGCAGTAGGCTTATCCAAGGAGTAGTGTTAAGCATTTGTTGTACATACACATAGACAAAAAAGAGGTACACACACACTCAGAGACAAATCCAGCCAATAGGTTTTGTTATAGAAAAATATATTTTCTTAGTTTATTTTAAGAACCACAGGTTCAAATTTTACATGTAATAGCTCTTTTGAAAGGTATTGCAGGTAAGTACTCTAGGAACTTTGAATCATTACTTTAGCATGTATACTTTTTACATAAAACACAATAAGCTGTTTTAAAAGTGGACACAGTGCAATTTTCACAGTTCCTGGGGGAGGTAAGTTATTGTTAGTTTCAACAGGTAAGTAAGGCACTTACAGGTTTCAGTTTTTGGTCCAAGGTAGCCCACCGTTGGGGGTTCAGAGCAACCCCAAAGTTATCACACCAGCAGCTCAGGGCCGGTCAGGTGCAAAGGTCAAAGAGGTGCCCAAAACACATAGGCTATAATGGAGAGAAGGGGGTGCCCCGGTTCCAGTCTGCCAGCAGGTAAGTACCCGCGTCTTCGGAGGGCAGACCAGGGGGGTTTTGTAGGGCACCGGGGGGGACACAAAGTAGCACAGAAAGTACACCCTCAGCAGCGCGGGGGCGGCCGGGTGCAGTGTGCAAACACGCGTCGGGTTTCCTTCAGTTTTCAATGGGAGACCAAGGGGTCTCTTCAGCGATGCAGGCAGGCAAGGGGGGGGATCCTCGGGGTAGCCACCACCTGGGCAAGGGAGAGGGCCTCCTGGGGGTCACTCCTGCACAGAAGTTCCGTTTCTTTAGGGGCTGGGGGCTGCAGGTGCAGGGTCTTTTCCAGCCGTCGGGAAATGGAGTTCAGACAGTCGCGGTCAGGGGGAGCCTGGGGATTCCCTCTGCAGGCGTCGCTGTGGGGGCTCAGGGGGGACAACTTTGGTTACTCACAGTCGTAGAGTCGCCGGAGGGTCCTCCCTGAGTTGGTTGTTCTCCACCAGTCGAGTCGGGGTCGCCGGGTGCAGTGTTGCAAGTCTCACGCTTCTTGCGGGGAGTTGCAGGGGTCTTTAAATCTGCTCCTTGTAACAAATTTGCAGTTCTTTTGGAGCAGTGCCGCTGTCCTCGGGAGTTTCTTGTCTTTTTCGAAGCAGGGCAGTCCTCAGAGGATTCAGAGGTCGCTGGTCCCTTGGAAAGCGTCGCTGGAGCAGGTTTCTTTGGAAGGCAGGAGACAGGCCGGTAAGTCTGGGGCCAAGGCAGTTGGTGTCTTCTGGTCTTCCTCTGCAGGGGTCTTTCAGCTCAGCAGTCCTTCTTCTTGTAGTTGCAGGAATCTCATTTCTAGGTTCAGGGAGAGCCCTTAAATACTAAATTTAAGGGCGTGTTTAGGTCTGGGGGGTTAGTAGCCAATGGCTACTAGCCCTGAGGGTGAGTACACCCTCTTTGTGCCTCCTCCCAAGGGGAGGGGGTCACATCCCTAATCCTATTGGGGGAATCCTCCATCTGCAAGATGGAGGATTTCTAAAAGTTAGAGTCACTTCAGCTCAGGACACCTTAGGGGCTGTCCTGACTGGCCAGTGACTCCTCCTTGTTGCTTTCTTTGTTCCCTCCAGCCTTGCCGCCAAAAGTGGGGGCCGTGGCCGGAGGGGGCGGGCAACTCCACTAAGCTGGAGTGCCCTGCTGTGCTGTGACAAAGGGGTGAGCCTTTGAGGCTCACCGCCAGGTGTTACAGCTCTTGCCTGGGGGAGGTGTTAGCATCTCCACCCAGTGCAGGCTTTGTTACTGGCCTCAGAGTGACAAAGGCACTCTCCCCAAGGGGCCAGCAACATGTCTCTAGTGTGGCAGGCTGCTGGAACCAGTCAGCCTACACAGATAGTCGGTTAGGTTTCAGAGGTGCCCTCTGTGGTGTATTTTCCAATAAAATGTACACTGGCATCAGTGTGCATTTATTGTGCTGAGAAGTTTGATACCAAACTTCCCAGTTTTCAGTGTAGCCATTATGGTGCTGTGGAGTTCGTGTAAAACAGACTCCCAGACCATATACTCTTATGGCTACCCTGCACTTACAATGTCTAAGGTTTTGCTTAGACACTGTAGGGGCACAGTGCTCATGCACTGGTACCCTCACCTATGGTATAATGCACCCTGCCTTAGGGCTGTAAGGCCTGCTAGAGGGGTGTCTTACCTATACTGCATAGGCAGTGAGAGGCTGGCATGGCACCCTGAGGGGAGTGCCATGTCGACTTACTCATTTTGTTCTCACTAGCACACACAAGCTGGTAGGCAGTGTGTCTGTGCTGAGTGAGGGGTCTCTAGGGTGGCATAATACATGCTACAGCCCTTAGAGACCTTCCCTGGCATCAGGGCCCTTGGTACCAGAGGTACCAGTTACAAGGGACTTATCTGGATGCCAGGGTGTGCCAATTGTGGAATCAAAAGTACAGGTTAGGGAAAGAACACTGGTGCTGGGGCCTGGTTAGCAGGCCTCAGCACACTTTCAATTCAAAACATAGCATCAGCAAAGGCAAAAAGTCAGGGGGTAACCATGCCAAGGAGGCATTTCCTTACACAACCCCCCCCCCCAAACGAAAGAGGATGAGACTAACCTTTCCCAAGAGAGTCTTCATTTTCTAAGTGGAAGAACCTGGAAAGGCCATCTGCATTGGCATGGGCAGTCCCAGGTCTGTGTTCCACTATAAAGTCCATTCCCTGTAGGGAGATGGACCACCTCAACAGTTTTGGATTTTCACCTTTCATTTGCATCAGCCATCTGAGAGGTCTGTGGTCAGTCTGAACTAGGAAGTGAGTACCAAAGAGGTATGGTCTCAACTTCTTCAGGGACCAAACCACAGCAAAGACCTCCCTCTCAATGGCACTCCAACGCTGCTCCCTGGGGAGTAACCTCCTGCTAATGAAAGCAACAGGGTGGTCAAGGCCATCATCATTTGTTTGGGACAAAACTGCCCCTATCCCATGTTCAGAGGCATCTGTTAGCACAATGAATTGCTTGGAGTAATCTGGAGCTTTTAGAACTGGTGCTGTGCACATAGCTTGCTTCAGGGTGTCAAAGGCCTGTTGGCATTCTACAGTCCAGTTTACTTTCTTGGGCATTTTCTTGGAGGTGAGTTCTGTGAGGGCTGTCACAATGGATCCATATCCCTTCACAAACCTCCTATAGTACCCAGTCAAGCCAAGGAATGCCCTGACTTGAGTCTGGGTTTTTGGAGCTGCCCAGTCCAGAATAGTCTGGATCTTAGGCTGGAGTGGCTGAACTTGGCCTCCACCTACAAGGTGTCCCAAGTAAACCACAGTTCCCTGCCCTATCTGGCATTTGGATGCCTTGATAGAGAAGCCTGCAGATTGCAGAGCCTTCAAAACCTTCTTCAGGTGGACCAGGTGATCCTGCCAGGTGGAGCTGAAGACAGCAATATCATCAAGATAAGCTGCACTAAAGGATTCCAACCCAGCAAGGACTTGATTCACCAACCTTTGGAAGGTGGCAGGGGCATTCTTTAAACCAAAGGGCATAACAGTGAACTGATAATGCCCATCAGGTGTGGAGAATGCTGTCTTTTCTTTTGCTCCAGGGGCCATTTTGATTTGCCAGTACCCTGCTGTTAAGTCAAAGGTACTTAAGAATTTGGCAGCCCCTAATTTGTCTATGAGCTCATCAGCTCTAGGAATGGGATGAGCATCTGTCTTGGTGACAGAGTTGAGACCTCTGTAGTCCACACAAAACCTCATCTCTCTCTTTCCTTCTTTGGTGTGAGGTTTGGGGACTAAGACCACTGGGCTAGCCCAGGGGCTGTCAGAGTACTCAATTACTCCCAATTCCAGCATCTTGTGGACTTCCACCTTGATGCTTTCCTTAACTTGGTCAGACTGTCTAAATATTTTGTTTTTGACAGGCATGCTGTCTCCTGTGTCCACATCATGGGTACACAGGTGTGTCTGACCAGGGGTTAGGGAAAAGAGTTCAGCAAACTGCTGCAGGACCTTCCTACAGTCAGACTGCTGTTGGCTAGAGAGGGTGTCTGAGTAGATCACTCCATCTACTGAGCCATCTTTAGGGTCTGATGAGAGGAGATCAGGGAGAGGTTCACTCTCAGCTTCCTGGTCCTCATCTGTCACCATCAACAGATTTACATCAGCCCTGTCATGGAAGAGCTTAAGGCGGTTTACATGGATCACCCTCTTGGGGCTCCTGCTTGTGCCCAGGTCTACCAGGTAGGTGACCTGACTCTTCCTTTCTAGTACTGGGTAAGGACCACTCCATTTGTCCTGGAGTGCCCTGGGAGCCACAGGCTCCAGAACCCAGACTTTCTGCCCTGGTTGAAATTCAACCAGTGCAGCCTTTTGGTCATACCACAACTTCTGGAGTTGTTGGCTGGCCTCAAGGTTTTTACTTGCCTTTTCCATGTACTCTGCCATTCTTGAGCGAAGGCCAAGTACATAGTCCACTATGTCTTGTTTAGGCTCATGAAGAGGTCTCTCCCAGCCTTCTTTAACAAGAGCAAGTGGTCCCCTTACAGGGTGGCCAAACAGAAGTTCAAAGGGTGAGAATCCTACTCCCTTCTGAGGCACCTCTCTGTAAGCGAAAAGCAGACATGGCAGGAGGACATCCCATCTCCTTTTGAGTTTCTCTGGGAGCCCCATGATCATGCCCTTTAATGTCTTGTTGAATCTCTCAACAAGGCCATTAGTTTGTGGATGATATGGTGTAGTGAATTTATAAGTCACCCCACATTCATTCCACATGTGTTTTAGGTATGCTGACAGGAAGTTGGTACCTCTGTCAGACACCACCTCCTTAGGGAAGCCCACTCTGGTAAAGATACCAATGAGGGCCTTGGCTACTGCAGGGGCAGTAGTTGACCTAAGGGGAATAGCTTCAGGATACCTAGTAGCATGATCCACTACTACTAGGATGTACATATTTCCTGAGGCTGTGGGAGGTTCTAGTGGACCAACTATGTCCACACCCACTCTTTTAAAGGGGACGCCCACCACTGGAAGTGGAATGAGGGGGGCCTTTGGATACCCACCTGTCTTACCACTGGCTTGACAGGTGGGGCAGGAGAGGCAAAACTCCTTAACCTTCTGGGACATATTGGGCCTGTAGAAGTGGTTGACTAACCTCTCCCACGTCTTGGTTTGTCCCAAAGGCCCAGCAAGGGGAATATCATGGGCTAAGGTCAGAATAAACTCTCTGAAACCCTGAGGCACTACCACTCTCCTAGTGGCACCAGGTTTGGGATCTCTTGCCTCAGTGTACAGGAGTCCATCTTCCCAATAGACCCTATGTGTTCCATTTTTCTTGCCTTTGGACTCTTCAGCAGCTTGCTGCCTAAGGCCTTCAAGAGAGGGACAGGTTTCTTGTCCCTTACACAACTCTTCCCTTGAGGGTCCCCCTGGGCCCAAGAGCTCAACCTGATAAGGTTCCAGTTCCATAGGCTCAGTTCCCTCAGAGGGCAGAACTTCTTCCTGAGAAGAGAGGTTCTCTTTTTGGTGTTGTGTTGCAGCTGGTTTCCCAGCTGACTTTCCTTTTCTCTTGGTAGGCTGGGCCATTTTTCCAGACTCCAGCTCTACTTTTTCACCCTGTGCCTTGCACTGTGCCCTAGTCTTGACACACACCAGTTCAGGGATACCCAGCATGGCTGCATGGGTTTTTAGTTCTACCTCAGCCCATGCTGAGGACTCCAGGTCGTTTACAAGCAAACAGTCTACTGGGATATTTGAGGAGACCACCACCTGTTTCAGGCCATTGACCCCTCCCCACTCTAAAGTTACCATTGCCATGGGATGTACTTTAGTTTGATTGTCAGCATTGGTGACTGGATAAGTTTGTCCAGTCAGGTATTGGCCAGGGGAAACCAGTTTCTCTGTCACCATGGTGACACTGGCACCTGTATCCCTCAGGCCCTCTACACTTGTCCCATTAATTAAGAGCTGCTGCCTGTATTTTTGCATGTTAGGGGGCCAGGCAGCCAGTGTGGCTAAATCCACCCCACCCTCAGAGACTAATGTAGCTTCAGTGTGACACCTGATTTGCTCTGGGCACACTGTTGATCCCACTTAGAGACTGGCCATTCCAGTTTTAGCTGGATGGGAGTTAGAAGTGGTATCTTTCTTGGGACAGGCCTTGTCTCCAGTTTGGTGTCCAGACTGACTACAGTTACGACACCAGGCCTTTTTGGGATCAAAGTTTTTACCCTTGTACCCAGAATTGTTTTGTGAAGAGGCTCTGGGCCCACCCTCCTGTGCAGGTTTTTGGGGGCCTGTAGAAGACTCTTTACTATTTTTGTTTTTGGCTGTCTCACCACCTTTCCCCTGGGGAGGTTTTGTGACCCCTTTCTTTTGGTCACCCCCTGTGGATGTTTTGGACACCCTAGTCTTGACCCAATGGTCCGCCTTCTTTCCCAATTCTTGGGGAGAAATTGGTCCTAGGTCCACCAGATGCTGATGCAGTTTATCATTGAAACAATTACTCAATAGGTGTTCTTTCACAAATAAATTGTACAGCCCATCATAATCACTTACACCATTGCCTTGAATCCAACCATCTAGTGTTTTCACTGAGTAGTCTATAAAGTCAACCCAGGTCTGGCTCGAGGATTTTTGAGCCCCCCTGAATCTAATCCTATACTCCTCAGTGGAGAATCCAAAGCCCTCAATCAGGGTACCCTTCATGAGGTCATAAGATTCTGCATCTTTTTTAGCGAGTGTGAGGAGTCTATCCCTACACTTTCCTGTGAACATTTCCCAAAGGAGAGCACCCCAGTGAGATTTGTTCACTTTTCTGGTTTCACAAGCCCTCTCAAAAGCTGTGAACCATTTGGTGATGTCATCACCATCTTCATATTTAGTTACAATCCCTTTGGGGATTTTCAACATGTCAGGAGAATCTCTGACCCTAGTTATGTTGCTGCCACCATTGATGGGTCCTAGGCCCATCTCTTGTCTTTCCCTTTCTATGGCTAGGATCTGTTTTTCCAAAGCCAATCTTTTGGCCATCCTGGCTAACTGGATGTCCTCTTCACTGGAGTTATCCTCAGTGATTTCAGAGAGGCTGGACCCTCCTGTGAGGGAGCCAGCATCTCTGACTATTATTTTTGGAGTCAGGGCTTGAGAAGCCCTGTTCTCCCTAGATAGGACTGGTGGAGGGGATTCTTCCTCCAGTTCACTATCATCCTCCTCTGTGTTATCCACAGAGGGGTTGGCTCTATCATACTTTGCCAACAGCTCCTGGAGCTGTACTTTGGTAGGTCTGGAGCCCATTGTTATTTTTCTTATGTTACAGAGTGACCTTAGCTCTTTCATCTGTAGATGGAGGTAAGGTGTGGTGTCGAGTCCCACCACATTCATATCTGTACTAGACATTTTGGGCCTGATTCCAACTTTGGAGGACGGTGTTAAACCGTCCCAAAAGTGGCGGATATACCACCTACCGTATTACGAGTTCCATAGGATATAATGGACTCGTAATACGGTAGGTGGTATATCCGCCACTTTTGGGGCGGTTTAACACCGTCCTCCAAAGTTGGAATCAGGCCCTATGTTTCTAAAAGTTGGAATACTTTTTAAGAAACTAAAACTAGTTCTAGAATCTAATTCAAACTTTTACAAACTTTTAAACTCTAAAAGGAATGCTATCAGGGACTAACACAAGGCCCTAGCAGGACTTTAAAGAATTTAGAAAACATTTCAAATTGCAAAAATCAATTTCTAATGACAATTTTGGAATTTGTCGTGTGATCAGGTATTGGCTGAGTAGTCCAGCAAATGCAAAGTCTTGTACCCCACCGCTGATCCACCAATGTAGGAAGTTGGCTCTGTATGTGCTATTTCAAAGTAAGGAATAGCATGCACAGAGTCCAAGGGTTCCCCTTAGAGGTAAAATAGTGGTAAAAAGAGATAATACCAATGCTCTATTTTGTGGTAGTGTGGTCGAGCAGTAGGCTTATTCAAGGAGTAGTGTTAAGCATTTGTTGTACATACACATAGACAATAAATGAGGTACACACACTCAGAGACAAATCCAGCCAATAGGTTTTGTTATAGAAAAATATAATTTCTTAGTTTATTTTAAGAACCAGAGGTTCAAATTTTACATGTAATAGCTCTTTTGAAAGGTATTGCAGGTAAGTACTCTAGGAACTTTGAATCATTACTTTAGCATGTATACTTTTTACATAAAACACAATAAGCTGTTTTAAAAGTGGACACTGCAATTTTCACAGTTCCTAGGGGAGGTAAGTTATTGTTAGTTTCAACAGGTAAGTAAGGAACTTACAGGTTTCAGTTTTTGGTCCAAGGTAGCCCACCTTTGGGGGTTCAGAGCAACCCCAAAGTTATCACACCAGCAGCTCAGGGCCGGTCAGGTGCAAAGGTCAAAGAGGTGCCCAAAACACATAGGCTATAATGGAGAGAAGGGGGTGCCCCGGTTCCAGTCTGCCAGCAGGTAAGTACCCGCGCCTTCGGAGGGCAGACCAGGGGGGTTTTGTAGGGCACCGAGGGGGACACAAAGTAGCACAGAAAGTACACCCTCAGCAGCGCGGGGGCGGCCGGGTGCAGTGTGCAAACACACATCGGGTTTCCTTCAGTTTTCAACGGGAGACCAAGGGGTCTCTTCAGCGATGCAGGCAGGCAAGGGGGGGGCTCCTCGGGGTAGCCACCACCTGGGCAAGGGAGAGGGCCTCCTGGGGGTCACTCCTGCACAGAAGTTCTGTTCCTTTAGGGGCTGGGGGCTGCGGGTGCAGGGTCTTTTCCAGCCGTCGGGAAATGGAGTTCAGACAGTCGCGGTCAGGGGGAGCCTGGGGATTCCCTCTGCAGGCGTCGCTGTGGGGGCTCAGGGGGGACAACTTTGGTTACTCACAGTCGTAGAGTCGCCGGAGGGTCCTCCCTGAGTTGGTTGTTCTCCACCAGTCGAGTCGGGGTCACCGGGTGCAGTGTTGCAAGTCTCACGCTTCTTGCGGGGAGTTGCAGGGGTCTTTAAATCTGCTCCTTGTAACAAAGTTGCAGTTCTTTTGGAGCAGTGCCGCTGTCCTCGGGAGTTTCTTGTCTTTTTCGAAGCAGGGCAGTCCTCAGAGGATTCAGAGGTTGCTGGTCCCTTGGAAAGCGTCGCTGGAGCAGGTTTCTTTGGAAGGCAGGAGACAGGCCGGTAAGTCTGGGGCCAAGGCAGTTGGTGTCTTCTGGTCTTCCTCTGCAGGGGTCTTTCAGCTCAGCAGTCCTTCTTCTTGTAGTTGCAGGAATCTCATTTCTAGGTTCAGGGAGAGCCCTTAAATACTAAATTTAAGGGCGTGTTTAGGTCTGGGGGGTTAGTAGCCAATGGCTACTAGCCCTGAGGGTGAGTACACCCTCTTTGTGCCTCCTCCCAAGGGGAGGGGGTCACATCCCTAATCCTATTGGGGGAATCCTCCATCTGCAAGATGGAGGATTTCTAAAAGTTAGAGTCACTTCAGCTCAGGACACCTTAGGGGCTGTCCTGACTGGCCAGTGACTCCTCCTTGTTGCTTTCTTTGTTCCCTCCAGCCTTGCCGCCAAAAGTGGGGGCCGTGGCCGGAGGGGGCGGGCAACTCCACTAAGCTGGAGTGCCCTGCTGTGCTGTGACAAAGGGGTGAGCCTTTGAGGCTCACCGCCAGGTGTTACAGCTCCTGCCTGGGGGAGGTGTTAGCATCTCCACCCAGTGCAGGCTTTGTTACTGGCCTCAGAGTGACAAAGGCACTCTCCCCATGGGGCCAGCAACATGTCTCTAGTGTGGCAGGCTGCTGGAACCAGTCAGCCTACACAGATAGTCGGTTAGGTTTCAGGGGGCACCTCTAAGGTGCCCTCTGTGGTGTATTTTCCAATAAAATGTACACTGGCATCAGTGTGCATTTATTGTGCTGAGAAGTTTGATACCAAACTTCCCAGTTTTCAGTGTAGCCATTATGGTGCTGTGGAGTTCGTGTAAAACAGACTCCCAGACCATATACTCTTATGGCTACCCTGCACTTACAATGTCTAAGGTTTTGCTTAGACACTGTAGGGGCACAGTTCTCATGCACTGGTACCCTCACCTATGGTATAGTGCACCCTGCCTTAGGGCTGTAAGGCCTGCTAGAGGGGTGTCTTACCTATACTGCATAGGCAGTGAGAGGCTGGCATGGCACCCTGAGGGGAGTGCCATGTCGACTTACTCATTTTGTTCTCACTAGCACACACAAGCTGGTAAGCAGTGTGTCTGTGCTGAGTGAGGGGTCTCTAGGGTGGCATAATACATGCTGCAGCCCTTAGAGACCTTCCCTGGCATCAGGGCCCTTGGTACCAGAGGTACCAGTTACAAGGGACTTATCTGGATGCCAGGGTGTGCCAATTGTGGAATCAAAAGTACAGGTTAGGGAAAGAACACTGGTGCTGGGGCCTGGTTAGCAGGCCTCAGCACACTTTCAATTCAAAACATAGCATCAGCAAAGGCAAAAAGTCAGGGGGTAACCATGCCAAGGAGGCATTTCCTTACACTACCTTACTCAATAGGAGAGACTCACTATCTACCGTGTACCTCACCTGGACCTTGTCAAATTCCTGAATTCTCTGAAGAAACAGATACAAAAATTGCCTAAAATATCTGCAATTCAAATAGATGGCTTTGACAGTAGGAAAAAGAGCCAGAAGAATGTATGAAGTATGACTAAATCATAGAAAAACAAGGACAAGGGAAGCAGATGATGTGAAGAGTCCCAGCACAAAACTTCAAGCCTTTGTATACACTAAGTTTGTGTCTCAGTAACGGTAAGAAGAGTCCACATAGTGTAGTATCTAGCAGTGTGATAAACTATTGGAGTCTGATTTATATCTTGCCAGTACTGATACTTGCCATAATGGTGATGAAGTATCTCTACTGCCATGACTATGGTCCGCCTGTCCGATTTAAATGCAGGCGGACCTTTGGTTTATTCACGGCAAAGACTACCCTCTCTCTGCTGTGATTAAAACTCTATTATGATGAGGGGTTGAGCTCTACTTCCTGCCACATAGTTTAGATGGATAGAATTAGAGGTTAGTTTTCACTGCCTGTCACCTCTAAGAAAACCCTGGTGGTAAGGGGCAGTGAAATCTACAAAATGCTCCCACTGGGAAGGGAGAGGAGTCTAATGGCAAGGGGAGCATTCTGTGTTGGTCTGGATTTCTTTTTTTAATATAAAAATTAAAACAGAGACCTGTAGGGCTCACTCATGCTTGACAAAGCCAAATGTCAAACTGTAAAAATCTTTAATAGGAATTAGCTTGATAGTGGTTCATGGCAATGCTATGAGAAATTACCCCCAGCTTGGAGGTCATCTAATAATTTGGCAGACATAGGTGACGTCCAGATGACTGAGTAAATTATCCTTCGCCCTAACTGTCAAATCTCTGTCCTCCAAAGTATAAATCGTCCCCTTAGCCTTTTGTAACAGATGGAGAAATTGTCGATTTGTTTGATTACCAAAACATGAGCAAATTAATGCAGACTGAGGCACCCTGAAGCATTAAAAAAAAATATTTAAATAGCTGAATATACTAACGGATTCAGTGATGTTACTTTGGCAAATCCACTCCTGGCAAGCGGATTTCTGGAAGTAACGAAAAAGGCTACAATTTACAAGGCAATACATGTTGTGCTCCTTATTTTGAAATTAATTTTCAGATGTTTAGATAATTTGTATTGATGTGATTCTTGGGTTTCTAATGCTCTTGACTGCTCTGGTCTTGTGGGGGTGGAATGAGAGAGGAATGTGTTATAGCCAACAGAGATGGAGGGGTGAAAATATCCCTGCAAGGAAATATATTTGGCTGTTAGTAAGTGGAACCCTGTTGGAGCATTCAAAGAATAGTCTACCTTATTTTCTAATGGTAATTTAAAAATCGATAACCAACAAAGTTGACAAAGACTGTGGATGAATTCTTCTTGAAGTGGTGATTGGGAAGGCAAGGGAGAATGTAATGCAAAGATCAAGTGATGAGAGATCTCAGGAATTGTGAGGTGACCAAGAAAAGCTCTAGAGAGAACACCCTCTTAAATTGAGATGAATAACAGCAAGAATGAAATAATTATATTTTGCTTTTAGGAAATCTAATTCGATATAACAAACCTACAATAAACTGTGAAGCTCGTTATAAGTGTAAAAAAAAACACAAATAACTTACTAAACCTATGTGTCCAGGGTAGCCTCTTCAGTTCTCTTCCAGGTGTCAATCAGAGTCTAACTGTAAAAGGGAAGATAAAATATTAATGTACACAAAAGAGAAGAAAATATAGCAACCAATATACGGTGTAAAGCAGGAATACAGCAGCACAAAATTAGGCAGCCAATCCTTTTGGCATAAGCAAAAATCGGAGCTTTAGTTTAGATCATTAAATTACTGAAAACTTGATGGAAGCACTGTTTACACCGGGTATTCCCCATTTCGTCATAACTACGCACATACTTCGATTTCTAGTACCAATTTCAAAATTTGTTTTATGTAACTGTAAATGAGAGTGTACAGACTGAGTGTTGACACCAGTAAACGGTTCTTCCAAATGATGAAGCTTTCTCGTAGCCTAGGTTGAAACAGCACGGTGTTAAAATACTCTGAAACTGGAAGGAAGCCTTGATCAGAGCTAGGGAAGAAACGGTGCATCTTTCAAAGGAAACATACAGTAACGGAAGAATATCAATAAGCCTATTTAGATGTTCTTGCAAATCTGATTTCTGGATATTCTCCTTTTTGAATTACAGATTTTAATCAATCATAAGTGAAAACCTGATAAATATAGAATGTACATTTAGGGCCAGATTTACTATGAACGTATATTGTCCTTTTGTGTAACGCAATGCAAGTCGTTAACTGGGATTCACAAAGCCACGCAAGTGACAGTTTATGCCAGCCTTGCATAACTTTGTACAGAAATGTAACACAACACACTGTGGGGGTCATTCTGACCCTGGCGGTAAATACCGCCAGGGCCGGCGGTAGCACCGCCAACAGGCTGGCGGTGCTCCGCCGGGCATTCTGACCGCGGCGGTACAGCTGCGGACAGAAGCGGAAAGCCGGCGGTGTACCGCCGACTTTCCGCTGCCCATGGGAATCCGCCATGGCGACGCAGCTTGCTGCGCCACCATGGGGATTCTGGCACCCCATACCGCCATCCAGTTCCTGGCGGTTCACCCGCCAGGAACAGGATGGCGGTATGGGGTGTCGTGGGGCCCCTGGGGGCCCCTGCAGTGCCCATGCCAATGGCATGGGCACTGCAGGGGCCCCCATAAGAGGGCCCCACAAAGAATTTCAGTGTCTGCATTGCAGATACTGAAATTTGCGACGGGTGCAACTGCACCCGTCGCACCTTCCCACTCCGCCGGCTCCATTCTGAGCCGGCTTCCTCGTGGGAAGGGTGTTTCCCGCTGAGCTGGCGGGCGGCCTTTTGGCAGTCGCCCGCCAGCCCAGTGGGAAACCCAGAATGACCGCCGCGGTCTTTTGACCGCGGTACGGTCTTCTGGCGGTTCCCGCTTGGCGGGCGGCTACCGCCGCCCGCCAAGCTTAGAATCAGGGCCTGTGTCTGGTAGGCATTTCATGTGTGTTGCATAACCATTCCTGTGCATTCACCCGTGGGATTTGTCACAGTCACAGATTTATTTTAGGCAATGAACCTGGTAATGCAGAAAAATTGTGTGTTTGCCACAGAGAATCATAGCGAGGAGAAAGAATATGTTACTTACTCTGTAAGCATCTCTTCATAGCATGCGGTGTTGATCTCGGACAATTGAAACTCATGTTTCTTTGAAGACATCTTTTAAGTCATGAGGCATAGTGGATCTTCCCTTTGTTGGCAAAGAGCATGGGTGCCAGCTCCATTGTGAGATTGTTCTACACGGAATGCGCAAGAGTAAAGATGGAGCATTAAATAGGTTTGTATTGTGACCCTGCAAGAAGTTCTTTACAAAGAGTTTAATTAAAAAAACGTATGTTGGAAAATGGGTTATTGGTAAGGGCAGGTAAGTACCTACACTTAGCAATAGGCCACTAACCTCCACTTAGGTCCAGTTAGGTCTTAGTAAATTAAACCTAGCTCAATCCTTAGTAGCTTTGCAGCGAGCGACAAGGCTTAACTTAGGAGACAAAGCGTAAAGCATTCAAATATCACAAAACAGTAATTAGATAAAACACAGGAAACAGTTTAAAAATCCAAAATCAATTTATAAAAATAGGACATATTTTAGCTTTAAAACAACACCAAAATCTATAGAATCGGATAGGGGGAACCGGAGATATTAATTTTTAAAGAATTAATGCTTTCTAGCGCATAGAAACAAAAAGCGCCAATTTGGTCATCTGGCCGTACCTCAACCGGGTCAAAGTCAAAGTTTAAGGCCGACCGTAATGGAGCCCGGCTCGGCTACAGCCCGCGGGAGGCCTCGATCAAAAGTTTACCTTAGGACTTAGTTATTTTTCTAGAGATCCTCTTTAGCGGGACGAACCTGCCAGTCCAATCCGACCTCCTGGATCTCTTCCTCAGATATGCGTCACGGGAGCCCTCAGTGGAGATTTTTACCTTCGGACTTAGTCATTTTTTCGAGGTGAAAATCCTTTGACTGCGGCAAACCTGAATCTTGATCCAACATCCTTGGAGCCCTCTTCCATACACTGCCTGGGAGGTCCCGGTCAACTTCCTACGTTTGGACTTAGTCACTTTTTTGGAGATTTTCTTCACTGGGACGAACCTACAAGTCAGGCCACGTCGCGGTTGAGGCAAGCTGGCTGGAGTTGACGCAGCGGGTCGGTCCCTCTATGGAACTTTTTTTGCAAAAGTTCTCCAAACTTCTGGTTCTTCTTCCAGATGTTCTTTTAAGGTTCTTTTGAGGTCCACAGTTTACCGCAAGGTTCCAGAAGCTCTGAGATGCTCCTCAGGGGTGCGGACTACAACTCCCAGAATGCACCTGCCGCAAACTCCTCTTTGGCCACTGGACAGTGGTCAGCTGGTTGGTTTCTTCAGGAGTTGGTGCAGGGGACACTGGTTACCAAGTTTTCAGCTGTAGCAAACAGGAAGTCCCTCCTTCAACCAGTTGAAGCCAGGCAAAGTCCTTCTTGTGGTGAAGCCCAAGTGTGCAGCTGGTGCAGTCCTCCATAGTGCAGTGTCCAGGTGCAGGCCAGGGGTCCAGCAGGGCAGTCCTTCTTCTTCTGTAGTTCTTCCTTGTTGGAATCTGGTAGGGAACTGAGGTGTGGGTGCAAGTCTGCCAGTTTTATCCTTGCTCCTGGGTGAAAAACAGGGGGATCCCGGTTCTCCAATCAGGGGCAGGGTCCTTCCCCCTGTGATGACCACTTCCTGGAAAATGGGGCGAAAATCAATCCCAGGGAGCAACATTCCTCAAAAATCCATCATGGTTGAATGTGATTTTTGGAGGTTACATCTGGCTGAGCCCACCCACTGGGGTGGGTAAAAATCCTAAACACATCCCTCTCCTGCCCTCTCCTAATCTAATCAAGGAGGCACCTAATTGTCTGGGTTTGCAGGATGTGAGGGTGTTACTGGGTTGCTCCAAATACCCTTCCCTGCCTTTGAAGACCAGTTTGGTAGCCCTCCATCATTCCTGCTTCCCCATCTGCTGAGGGAAGATCTCCTCCCCCAGGCACATCTCTTTGTGTTGAACCAGGCCACTTCACACCTCATCAACAGCCTGGCCAGGCTGCCAGAGGCTGGCCAATCAGAGCAAAGCAGCAAAAACACTGCAGGGCTGAAGTTGGCAACTTTTCAGGTAAAGTTTAAAACTCCTTACCTGAACAAGTTCAATTAAATCCCACAACTGCAAGTTGTGGGATTTATTATAACAATTAATTTGATACCAAACTTGTGGTATCTGTTACTTAAGGGGACTTTTAAACTTAAAATAAAGACTCCCTATTCTAGCCTATGGAGGTCATTCACTCCATTGAGGGAAAAACAAATGTGGCTGTTTTACCTCACCAGGGCTTATAAAACTATTTTAATTAGGTCGCTGCTTATAGTTCCATGGCACCCAGCCCTAGGGGCACATAGGGCACACCTTAGGGGTGACTTATATGTAAAAATAAGGTATTTTAAGGCTTTGGAACTACTTTTAATTCCAAAGTCGAATTTGCATGTAACTTTAATTTAAAAGCAGCCTGCAAGGCAGGCCTGCCTTTAAAATGACACTGGGTACCTCAGCAGTGCACCTATGGGTGCACTACCTATGCTAGGGTCCCTAAACCTACATGCCCTACCATATACTAGGGACTTATAAGTAGGTTGACATAGCCAATTATAATTAGCCTAACTTGCATACTGATTTTACACAGAGCACAGACTGGTTAGGGGTACCCAGGGCACCATCAGAGTCAGGAAAACACCAGCAAAAAGTAAAAAATGGGGGCAAAAAGTTAGGGGGCCACTGCAATCAGCCCTGTTCTCTCACAATGTACATCTGCAACAACAAAAGGATTGTGTGGAGGTGGGTGGGCATATGTGAATCTACAGCACTACACTCAATGAACAGATTCTTACAGGGCGAGTTACATATTCTGTTCATAAGATATGTGACCATGCTTTGCATAACCTATAAAGCAATATTCTTCTCAGCTGTCGCTAGCGGTGGTTGTTGCACAAGACTGAAACAAAATTCTTACAAACATTCGGGCAACTCTTGCTCCTTCCCCAAGACTGTCAGCTATGGGAATATTTCAAAAGAAAGCCATAGTGGCTGTTTTCTTCTGAGTCCAATGAGGCCTGCACTGGCCAGGAAAATTTATTTTAGCCTTCATGTAGCAGGTTTGGAGACATTTGACAATCCATCTTGCTATGCCCATGTGGCAAACGAAGAACAAATAACGACTCAGGAGTCCGCCGTCAAATAGGTAAGTGATGTTTATTGTTTAGTAATGTGGATTTGTGCTTGCTGGTTTTTCTCTCTTTGTCCTTCCGTCTTTCTCTGTGGGGCTACTTCGGTTCCTGGTTCTTAACCTCTTCCTTGCTTCTCTCTGTTTCATAGGTCTCCCGGGAAGCGCATGTGGAGTAAAGAAGGATAACAGCGGTAAGTGATTTGATTTTCCTCTTTTCCTAACTGTTCCTTGCTGTCCCTCTTCTTTTGTCTTTTTTGCTTTTCTCTCTCTTTCCGTTTTCTGCACTTTCCTTCTCTGTATTAGCCTCCTCTTTTCTTTCCCTTCCTGTCAAGGTTTTCCTTAGTCTTCTCCTGTTCTCTTTTCTCTTTCTGTACTCTTTCTTCTGGGGTCCTGTCGACTGTTGTTTAACGCTTTTTCCCTTTTTGTAATGGTGCGACCTGGTGCCCGTCTTATTTCCCATATGCTGTTCTGGGATACCCCTCACCTCACCCGTGCTGTATATTTTACCCCATAGTTTGCTCTCACTTCCCTTTTCTTCTTCACCCCCTCCCTTGTTTCTCGGTGTCCACTCCACCCGTCCTCCCTTCCCCGAACTACGGCGCTTTTACACACCTGGGTCTGCTACGCTTCTCCAGAAGCATGGCGGGCTGTTTCGCTCTGCTTCCCAGGTCGCTGCGTTGTTCCAGTCTCCTTCGTTGGCCTTGTCGTCCTTAAATCTCCGGTCGAGGTGAAATCTCTCTCCGAGTCCCCAGATCCTCCGGTCTGGGGTTCTCTCCTCGGTATCCTCTCGGTCTCTCGCTCCTCCGTCTCACTCCTCTTCTCCTTGGATCGTCTTCTCTCCCGACTCCTTTCTCTTTTGTGGTCCCGACGCCGACCTTCTTATTTCTCCTCCTTCCCGCGTCATCCTGGCCGCGGCTCTCCCATTGGTGGTGAGTCCGTGGTGTTCCGGCACACCATAGGCAGCGGCAGCACAAGTCGGTAGGGTGTGCGGGCGGGTTCCGGCCAGCCCGTCACAGCCCACTTTAGATAGAGCATGTTTTTTGTAAGACTTGGTGAAAGCAACAAAATGATTGTCAGTTTTATGAAATGGCTTGTTCCTACTGATGTAATACATGACATCAAGGGTGTTAAAGGTCCTCTTTGCCAGCAAGTCTGGCTGAGGAAGAAAGCCTGGGAGCTCAATTGTCGAGTTGACACTAAAGGGGAATACCACCATGTGAAGGAATTTTGGGTTGGTTCAGAGGCCAATTCTGTTGTTATGAAATTAAAAGTAAGGCGGTTGCAGGGTGAGGGTCTAAACCTTGTGAACACGCCATAAGAATTTAATGGCGGCAAGGCAATGAACCTTCCAGGAAATAATTTTAAAATGACATAAATGTAGGGACTCAAAAAGTATGACTTGAGTATGGTAGGGGGAACATTAAGGTTCAGTGGCACTAAAGTGAGCATGGAGGGCAGTCATGAGGGCCAGGGGCAGCAAGATGAGCACAAATTGAAGGTGTGAGATGGCAAGTTCAGTAAGCTGAACATTGAGGTAATGTGGGTGTGGCGTGGGTAGCACAATGGAAAGCAGAAGTCAGGTGGAGGTGCAAATGCTGCACAATGGAGAACGAGGGCAGTTTGCAGGGGCAAGGGTAGCAAGCTGAGAACAGAGGGCAGGCAAGTAGGGCACAATCAGCAGAAAGGAGAATGGAGGGCAAGGGTGGCAGTGGCAGCAACGTCAGCAAGAAGGGCAGGAAGGGGCAGATGTAAAAACCTTGGAGGGTAGTCTGAATGTGCAGGTGCAACAGATTAAGCCCCAAGGGCATTTGAGGGGAACAGTGGCAGCAAGCTGAGCACAAAGGGAAGATGGGAAGGTCGAGAAGCACAACAGACATCTGAGGGCAGGCAAGAGAGGTGGTGCAGCACTGACGCAAATGGGAGGGGGAGTGACAGCACAAGAGCATGAAGAACTGATAGAGGCATAGTGGCAGTACATGGTGCACTGCAGGATGGCAGGAATAAAGGGCTGAACACAGAGGGCAGGTGGGATGGGCACAAGCAGCAGAAAAGACTTTGGAGGACAGGCAAGATGTGCAGGTGCAAAAGAACAGAGCACAACACCCAGTTGGGAGGGGCCAGGAGCAACAAGCTGAGCACAGAGGGCAAGCAGGAAGGCAGTTGCAACACAAAGGACCATGGATGGCAAATGTGAGAGTCAGGGACAGCACAATGGAACACAGAGTGCACACAGGAGAGGCACGGGCAGCAGGTTGAGCACTGAGGCATTCCCCGTGGGACAGGGAAGGTATCTTGCAGCACAAAGGCAAGACGGGGGCATGGACAGTAAACAGAGGGTGGTGGATAGACGGAAGGGGCAGGAACAGCAATCAGACCATGGTAAGGCAAGCAGGACACCACATCAGAGAACAGAAGATAGGCAGTTGCAAAACCAGCACACAAAGCAGATATGGAAAGCAGGAGGGGCAGGGGCAGTAGGCTGAGGGCTGAGGACAGGCCAGAGGAGCAGCACAGTGTAGAACGGAGGGTTGTCGGGAGGGCAGAAGCAGCACATGGAGCATTGAGGGCACAGTTGAAAGGAAGAACATACAGGAGAAGGAGAGGCAAAGCCTGCAAAACAGAGCCTAGAGAACAATTGCCAGGTGCAGCATAAGTCACAAGGAGTGAAGGGTGAAAGAGCAGTAATAGAACGCAGAGCACTGGGGGGGGGGGTGGCAGGGGCAGGAGTAGCACAATCGATCACAGAGGGCAAGCTGAAGGCCAGCACATTGAGCATGAAGGTCAGTCAAGAGGGACAGGAGAAGCACGCTGAGGGCAGAAGGCAAGGGTAACACAACGGATCATGTACGGCTGCCAGGAGGAGCAGAAGCAGCATGCTGAGCACAGAAGACAGTTAAGCAGAGCAGAGGCTATAAGCTGAGCAAAGAAGGCCAGCAGGAGACACAGGGGCCACACAATGGAGCATAGCAGGATGGTGGAAGGGGCATCACACAGAGCACAGTAGGCAGGCAAGAGGGACATGAGTAGCAGGTTGAGCATGGAGAGCAGATGGGAGAGGCAGGGGCAACAGAAAGGACCACGGAGAGTGAGTAGGATATGCAGGTTCAACAGGACGGAGCAAGAAGGGCAGTTGGAAGAGGTAGGAGCAGGAAGCTAAGCACTAGGGGCAGGTGGCAGGATCTGCACAACATAGCACAGAAAACAGTCAGGAAAGGCAGCAGCAGCAAGCTGAGCTCAGAAGGCAGGTTGGGGCAGTAGCAGCAACACAATGGACCACAGAGGGTCAGTGCCACGTGCAGCAGAAGCACAATAAAGAATTGTGGGTGGAAGACGCAAGAGCAACAATAAGAATTTCAGGCAAGAGGTTCAGGAGCATCACAAGGAACAAGTACAAGTACAGCATGATGAGCACGAACTGCAGTTGTGAGGGTCAAGGGCAGCAAGCTGAGCACAAAGTTTCAGTGAAAGGGGCAGGGACAGCACAATGCACCATGGAGTTCATGCAGAAGGGGCAGCATATGCAGCACAGAGGACAGACAGAAGTGCCGGGGAAGTAAAATGAAGAATGACAGCATTTGGGAAGGGAAGGGACAGGAAGCTGAGAACAGAGTGCAAGTAGAAGGGACAACAGGCCCACAGATGGCAAGTATGCATAGCAGGGTCAGCACAACTGAGTAAGGAGGGAAGAGCAGGACACAAGCAGAGCATGGAGGGTAGGTGGTAAGTGAAACAGTGGATGATGGAGGGCAGGGGGAGGGCCAGGGGCAGCATGACGGAGCATCCAGGGCAATCAGGAGGGGTGGGAACAGTAAGCTGAGCACAGAGGATAGGCAAGAGGGGCAGAGGCAGCACAATGGAGAACAAAGGGCTAGTGGGGGCGCATGCTGATCACAGAGTGCAGTTTGGACGGCCAGGGACAGCATACCAGAGCACAGAGGGCTTGCTGAAGGGCAGGGGCAGCATAACAGAGTACAATGTACGGACTCAAAGGAAAGCATTTTGAGCATGAAGGGAAGATGAGAGAGGCAGAGGCAGCAAGCGGAGCATGGAGAGAAAGCAAGGGTAGCACAAGTATCATGGAGAGCAGAATTGAGGGGTAGGGGCAGCACACCTGAACATACATGGTAGGCGGGAGGGGCATGGGCAGAGTAGTGGACTATGGATGGCATTGACAAGGGCAGCACATGGAGCTTGGAGTGCAGGCAGGATGGGCAGGGGCAGGAGCGCTAAGTAAGGAGGGCATGTAGAAGAGGTAGGGGCTACACAACAGAACAAGGATGGTAGGCAGGATGGGTGGGGGCATTACACTGGATCACAGAGGTCAGACCAGGGGGGCAGGGGAAGTACAACAGATTACAGAGGTTAGTCAGGAGAAACTGGGATAGCATGCCAGACCACTGAGGGCAGTCAGGGGGCAGCACCCTGAGCACTGAAAAGAGGTGCGAAGGACATGAGTTACACAATAGACTATAAAGGGCAAGCGAGAGGGGTAGGGGCAGCACAATGGAGAATGCAGAGCAGGCTGGAGGGGCAGGAGCAGAATGTTGAGCATTGAGGGAAGGCTTGAGAGGCTCGGGCCACACAACAGACTATGGAGGATGGAAGGGAGGGGCAGGGCTCTAAAGCAGTTGGAAGTCACCATGGAGGGATGGCAGGGGCTGGGACAGCACACTGAAGACGGAGGGCAAGCAGAACAGGCAGGGTGGAGGGTAGTCGGGAGGGCTTACACACAGCATGGGGGGCAAATTGGAGAGGCAGGTGCAGCAGGCTGAGCATGAACAGCAGGCAGAAGAGGCTGGTGCCGTGCAGAGGACTGATGATAGGGGTAGCATATGGATCATGAAGGTCAAGAAGCAGGGGCAAGGCACAGAGGTTAGGCAGAAGTGGTAGGGACTGCACGCTGAGCACAGAGGGCAGAAGAGACAGAACAACAGACCACGGTTGTCAGGCAAGATGGGCAGGAGTAGCACAAGGGAGCATGAAGGACAGGTTTGTGGAGCAGGAGCATGATAACTGACAACTGATGGCAGGTATGATGGGCAGGGGCAGTACAAGGGACCATGGCTGAAAGGTGAGGGCAGGTGGGAGGGACAGGAGAAGCAAGGGGAGCATGGAGGGCAGGTTGGAGGGGCAAAGGCAGCACAACAGATCGCAGATTGCAGGCCAGTGCAGCGACACATGAACCACGAAGAATCAGCAGGAAGGGCATTGCAGCACAACAAAACACTGAGGACAGGTCGGAGGTGTGTCCCATTACCAGGGAGGAATAGCAAGAGGGGCAAGCTTACCACAGAGAGCAGCTGGGAAGGCTCACGCTTGCCCAGTAGATCCTGAAGCATTGGCATATTTTCTCCATTCATTTGCCTCCAAGATCATTTTAAAAAGGATTGAGTTGAGGATGCCAGATCTGAAACTACTTGAAATGGAAATGTGTGTTTAACTGAAGGTTTGTGATATTGCATTGAAATGTGTGCCTATCTTGAGCATTTCAATACTGGTATCACAATATGTGCCCAATAGGTCAATATGCACTGGAATTTGGAAAATGGTAGGTTGGCGTGTTAATCCAAGCCTTGTTTTATCTGCTGGTACCACCCTGATATTATTGGGAAGACCCAGGAATGTTTCTGCATCATTTGTGTGTGTTTGTGCATGTAGAATAAGAGTTTTTCAGTGTTAGGAGTGTGAAATGACACAACATTTTCTAAAGACTTAGAGGTTTTGACATCGTTTTTTGCTCTTGTTTCAAAGATCTAACCTACTGTGAGCCGCTGGAAGCTATTACCTGATATTGTATCTCGCCCAAAGGGTTGCAAGCTCGAATTTATGGCAAGGAGTATTTTCTGGGGAAAATGTGGAAGCCAAGTCAAGCCTAAAAATTACTGTGATAGACTAACCCTTAGAATGAATGTTTGTACAAGGTTAAGGTGTGTTTGTGGCGCACGCAGTGCTTAATTTGTGCTTGTTGATTCCGGTGCTGAGCACCGGTACTTATTTTTGAGGGACGGCGCTTCACCTTCTGCCTCGCGCATTTGCTGCGGGCAAAAGACACATTTGGGAAAGAGAGAGGAAGAGAAAATTGAAAAAGCGTCACAATGAGGGGAAGGAGAAAGTTGCAGTTGTGAGCTGAAGGGGCAGGGAGTGGCTTTAATTGAATTGAAGAGGCCGGAGATGGCTTCTGGAATAGCTGCCTCAGTATTCCGTGCTCGCAGTTTGAATTGCAGCAGCCGTGTGTTTAAAAAGAGGGCTTTGGCACCGGTGCCTTTTTATTTAGAAATTAAGCACTGGGCGCATGGCAACAAGTTTTTGCACCGGTGATAGGGAGAGGGGAGGAGAGAGCCATATTTCTATAAATATGGTGCTCTCCTGCTCTCTCCATCTCGCACAGCACAGCATTTGTAGTTGCTGCAATACACTGCATTACAATTTAGTAAATCTAGGCCGAAGTTTGATTTATAAAAATAGTCTGAGTAATGCTTTGAGTAGTTTTATGAGTTGAACACAACACAGAAAATGTCACCAGCAGGTTATAGGCTTCAATTCCAATGAACTTATTCTGAAGGCGAAGTACCTGTGTGTGTCTCTAGATTTTTTAATCAGTAAGCTTGCTTGAAGAAGGCACACACTAAATAAGCGTGGCACACTCATAAATATGTGCATTTGCAAGCTTAAAGTTATTTTTATTATTGTTTTAATTGCATGACTACACTCCCTCAGCTTCATGCTCACAATTTCTACTGGACCAGGAGTGGTTAGAACAATGCACAAACTATTATTTATTTGCTTTAGTTATCAGAGATTCTGATATTTCCCTGGTCTAGTCTAAATTGTAGCAGAGCTTTTTAGGTGAAAGAGAAAGAGCAGTTTAGCTTTCAGAAATAAATAATTTTATTTGTTCATAGCGCATATAAGGTAGTGGAACATGAATAGTCTCTGAGGGGGATCTCCAATATGTCTTTTTGCATTTGTTTTTTGAAAGAGCAGACTTGCGTTGTATGCCTCTAAAAGGGGCTAGGGCAGATTTTATGAGACTTGCATGAAAGAAGCAAGCATATATCTCTGCTTGCTTTGAATGTTATTTTTTTACCAGATAAATGTAGATTCTGGGTGTTTCTTCCATGGAGCTATAGGGGTTATCTCATGATATTGGTGCCTTACATTTTGGTTATATGGTTTCTGGCATGACAGTTGCTCTTAATGGACAGAGCAGTATGGATTATGAAAAAGCATTGCTGTTTTATGTACCTTAATCATGTGGTTTCTAACATGGAAGTGTTATTTTACATATATGGACAAAGTAGCAACCATCTGTGCACCCCTGTGTTTTCCCCTGCGCTGGCGCTAAATTTAGCTGCCAGCGCCAATGCAGGCATCCTTGCACCATCGTGCAAGGATGTCTGTGTTGAGAGGTGTGATTGTTTATGTGTGGGAAGGTGTCCCTTCTTGCACATAAACAATGACTAATGGTGCTTTGGCACTTCTGTGTGTGCTGCACAATGCAGCACACACAGAAGTGCCAAAGCGTCATTTCCAAATGATTGTTTATGTGCAGGAAGGGACACCTTCCCACACATAAACAATAGTTTCTGTCATTTTGCATTTTCTATGCGTGCAGAAGAATGCAGCACGCATAGAAAAAGCAAAAAGCGAGGAGGAATACCTTGTTGCACCCTGCTAACACCACCCCTGGGGGGGCGTTAGATTTTGACACTGCTTAAGGTTTATGAAATTTCATAAATCTGAGGCAGCGTCAAAATGCAATGGGTGTTGCTCTGGCACGCCCACAGCAACACCGATTACACACCCCTTCCACGCTCAGTGCTGCGTGGAAGGGTCCATATTTACAAGGTGGCGTTATGCCCCAAAAAGTGGCTTAACACCACCTTGTAAATATGGTGCTCTGCTTAGTGCCACAGGAGTGTCACAAAAAGTGACGCTCCTGTGGCGATAGGGGCCTATAAATATGGCCCTAAGTGCTTGAGAGGATATGACTCGCTCTAGAGAAAGGGAGACATTTTAAAAAATGAACAAAGAGAGCTGTGAAAAATTATGCGGATGCAATATGGGAAGAGCAACAACAGTGATGGAGGAAAGCAACAGTGAAGGGAACTAGACTATATACCGGATTTACTAATCAGAAACCTGAGAAACCAAAATAGTCAAAAGTTAAGGGAGAAACAGATGAAAAAGATGAAAAGAAATCAGACTCCAAAAGTGATTTAGGAGATTATCTATTGTATGACTCATTAGCAGCATGTTCACCACCATATAATGCTCCTGAAGGAATGACAACACCAATGCAACAGTGGCTACAGCCCCTGTTGACCGGAAAGCTATTCAAATTGAGAGACCCCTGTAAATGTCACAACCTGTTATAATGTCCCTGCCCAAATTTAGACTGCACCAGCAGTGATGCCTTCAGGTGTTACAGCTCCTACTATTCCTGTACTGGCACATGTTGCTAGGGTTATACCAGCACAGCCAGTAGAGATGTGTACAGCAACTTCTCTGATTAATATTGTCCCAAATAATGCAGCTCGAGGAGAGTTTGGAGGAGCACCTGCAACAGGCAGGATGTGAGGGTGTTACTGGGTTGCTCCAAATGTCCTTCTCTGCCTTTGAAGGCCAGTTTGGCAGCCCTCTACCCTTCCTGCTTCCCCATCTGCTGAGGGAAGATCTCCTCCCCCAGGCACATCTCTTTGTGTTGAACCAGGTCACTTCACACCTCATCAAGGCAGCCCGGCCAGGCTGCCAAGGGCTGGCCAATCAGAGCAAAGCAACAAAAACACTGCAGGGCTGAAGTTGGCAACTTTTCAGGTAAAGTTTAAAACTCCTTACCTGAACAAGTTATATTAAATCCCACAACTGAAAGTTGTGGGATTTATTATAACAATTAATTTGATACCAAACTTGTGGTATCTGTTACTTAAGGGGACTTTTAAAATTAAAATAAAGTCTCCCTAATCGAACCTATGGAGGCCATTCACTACAATGAGGGAAAAACAAATGTGGCTGTTTTACCTCACCAGGGATTATAAAACTATTTTGATAAGGTCCCTGCTTATAGTTACATGGCACCCAGCCCTAGGAGCACAGAGGGCACACCTTAGGGATGACCTATTTGTAAAAATAAGGTATTTTAAGGCTTTGGAACTACTTTTAATTCCAAAGTCAAATTTGCATGTAACTTTAATTTAAAAGCAGCCAGCAAGGCAGGCCTGCCTTTAAAGTTACACTGGGTACCTCAGCAGTGCACCTGTGGGTGCACTACCTAGGCTAGGGTCCCTAAACCTACATACCCTACCATATAACAGGGACTTATAAGTAGGTTGACTTAGCCAATTATAATTAGCCTAATTTGCATTCTGATTTTACACAGAGCACAGGCCCTGGGACTGGTTAGCTGCACCCCGGGGACCATCAGAGTCAGGAAAACACCAGCAAAAAGTAAAAAATGGGGGCAAAAAGTTAGGGGGGCTCTGCAATCAGCCCTGTTCTCTCACAATGTACATCTGCAACAACAAAAGGATTGTGTGGAGGTGGGTGGGCATATGTGAATCTACAGCACTACACTCAATGAACAGATTCTTACAGGGCGAGTGACATATTCTGTTCATAAGATATGTGACCATGCTTTGCATAACCTATAAAGCAATATTCTTCTAAGCTGTCGCTAGTGGTGGTTGTTACAGAAGACTGAAGCAAAATTCTTAAAAACATTCGGGCAACTCTTGCTCCTTCCCCAAGAATGTCAGCTATGGAAATATTTCAAAAGAAAGCCATAATGGCTGTTTTTTTCTGAGTCCAATGAGGTCTGCACTGGCCAGGTAAATTTATTTTAGCCTTCATGTAGCAGGTTTGGAGACATTTGACAATCCATCTAGCTGTGCCCACTTTCGATAGAGCATGTTTTTTTTAAGACTTGGCGAAAGCAACAAAATGTTTGTGAGTTTTATGAAATGGCTTGTTCCTACTGATGTAATACATGACATCAAGGGTGTTAAAGGTCCTCTTTGCCAGCAAGTCTGGCTGAGGAAAAAGGCCTGGGAGCTCAATTGTCGGGTTGACACTAAAGGGGAATACCACCATGTGAAGGAATGTTGAGTTGGTTCAGAGGCCAATTCTGTTGTTATGAACTTAAAAGTATGGCGGTTGCAGGGTGAGGGTCTAAACTTTGTGAACACGCCATAAGAATGTAATTGCGGCAAGGCAATGAACCTTCCAGGAAATAATTTTAAAATGGCATAAATGTAGGGACTCAAAATGTGTGACCTGAGTATGGTAGGGGGAACATTAAGGTTCAGTGGCACTAAACTGAGCATGGAGGGCAGTCATGAGGGCCAGGGGCAGCAAGCTGAGCACAAATTGTAGGTGTGAGATGGCAAGCTCAGTAAGCTGAACATTGAGGTAATGTGGGTGTGGCATGGGTAGCACAATGGAAAGCAGAAGACAGGCATAGGTGCAGATGCTGCACAATGGAGAATGAGGGCAGTTTGCAGGGGCAAGGGTAGCAAGCTGAGAACAGAGGGCAGGCAAGAAGGGCCCAGTCAGCAGAAAGGAGAATGGAGGGCAAGGGTGGCAGTGGCAGCAACGTCAGCACGAAGGGCAGGAAGGGGCAGACTAAAAACCTTGGAGGGTAGTCTGAATGTGCAGGTGCAACAGATTAAGCCCCAAGGGCATTTGAGGGGAACAGGGGAAGCAAGCTGAGCACACGGGAAGACAGGAAGGTCGAGCAGCACAGCAGACATCTGAGGGCAGGCAAGAGAGGGGGTGCAGCACTGATGCAAATTGGAGGGGGAGGGACAGCACATAAGCATGAAGAACTGATAGAGGCATAGTGGCAGTACATGGGGCACTGCAGGATGGCATGAATAAAGGGCTGAACACAGAGGGCTGGTGGGATGGGCACAAGCAGCAGAAAATACCTTGGAGGACAGGAAAGATGTGCAGGTGCAAAAGAACAGAACACAACACCCAGTTGGGAGGGGCCAGGAGCAACAAGCTGAGCACAGAGGGCAAGCAGGAAGGCAGTGGCAACACAAAGGATCATGGAGGGCAAATGTGAGAGGCAGGGACAGCACAATGGAACACAGAGTGCAGACAGGAGAGGCACAGGCAGCAGGTTGAGCACTGAGGCATTCCAGAGGGACAGGAAAGGTATCTTGCAGCACAAAGGCAAGGTGGGGGCAGGGACAGTAAACAGACGGTGGCGGATAGACGGAAGGGGCAGGAACAGCGAGCAGACCATGGTAAGGCAGGCAGGACACCTCATCAGAGAACGGAGGATAGGCTGTGGCAAAACCAGCACACAAAGCAGATATGGAAAGCAGGAGGGGCAGGGGCAGTAGGCTGAGGGCTGAGGACAGGCCAGAGGAGCAGCACAGTGTAGAACGGAGGGTTGTCGGGAGGGCAGAAGCAGCACATGGAGCATTGAGGGTACATTTGAAAGGAAGAACAGACAGGAGAGGCAAACCCTGCAAAACAGAGCATAGAGAACAGGTGCCAGGTGCAGCATAAGGAACAAGGAGTGAAGGGTGAAAGAGCAGGAATAGAATGCAGAGCACTGGTGGGGTGGCAGGGGCAGGGGTAGCACAATCGAGCACAGAGTGCAAGCTGAAGGCCAGCACATTGAGCATGAAGGTCAGTCAAGAGGGACAGGAGAAGCATGCTGAGGGCAGAAGGCAGGGGCAGGGGTAACACAACGGATCATGGACGGCTGACAGGAGGAGCAGAAGCAGCATGCAGAGTACAAAAGGCAGTCAAGAAGGGCAGAGGCTATAAGCTGAGCAAAGAAGGCCAACAGGAGACACAGGGGACACACAATGGAGCATAGAAGGCAGGTGGGAGGGGCATCACACAGAGCACAGTGGGCAGGCAAGAGGGACAGGAGTAGCAGGTTGAGCATGGAGAGCGGATGGGAGAGGCAGGGGCAACAGAAAGGACCACGGAGAGTGAGTAGGATATGCAGGTTCAACAGGACGGAGCAAGAAGGGCAGTTGGAAGAGGTAGGAGCAGGAAGCTAAGCACTAGGGGCAGGTGGCAGGATCTGCACAACATAGCACAGAAAACAGTCAGGAAAGGCAGCAGCAGCAAGCTGAGCTCAGAAGGCAGGTTGGGGCAGTAGCAGCAACACAATGGACCACAGAGGTTCAGTGCGACGTGCAGAAGAAGCACAATAAAGAATTGTGGGTGGGAGACGCAAGAGCACCAATAACAATTTCAGGCAAGAGGTTCAGGAGCATCACAACTGAACATGATAGGCAGACAGGAAGAACAAATGCAGCATGATGAGCACGAACAGCAGTTGTGAGGGTCAAGGGCAGCAAGCTGAGCACAGAGTTTCAGTGAAAGGGCAGGGACAGCACAATGCACCATGGATTTCATGCAGAGGGGGCAGCATATGGAGCATAGAGGACAGGCAGAAGTGCCGGGGAAGTAAAATGAAGAACTACAGCATTTGGGAAGGGAAGGGACAGGAAGCTGAGAACAGAGAGCAAGTAGAAGGGACAACAGGCCCACAGATGGCAAGTATGCATAGCAGGGTCAGCACAACTGAGTAAGGAGGGAAGAGCAGGACACAAGCAGAGCATGGAGGGTAGGTGGTAAGTGAAACAGTGGATGATGGAGGGCAGGGGGAGGGGCAGAGGCAGCACGAAGGAGCATCCAGGGCAATCAGGAGGGGTGGGAACAGTAAGCTGAGCACAGAGGATAGGCAAGAGGGACAGAGGCAGCACAATGGAGAACAAAGGACAAGTGTGGGCGCATGCTGATCACAGAGTGCAGTTTGGACGGCCAGGGACAGCATACCAGAGCTCAGAGGGCTTGCTGAAGGGCAGGGGCAGCATAACAGAGTACAATGTACGGACTCAAAGGAAAGCATTTTGAGCATGAAGGGAAGATGAGAGAGGCAGAGGCAGCAAGCGGAGCATGGAGAGAAAGCAGGAGCAGCAAAAATAATCATGAAGAGCAGGATTGAGTGGTAGGGGCAGCACACCTGAACATACATGGTAGGTGGGAGGGGCATGGGCAGAGTAGTGGACAATGGATGGCATTGACAAGGGCAGCACATGGAGCATGGAGTGCAGGCAGGATGGGCAGGGGCAGGAGCACTAAGCAATGAGGGCATGTAGAGGAGGTAGGGGCAACACAACAGAGCAAGGTTGGTAGGCAGGATGGGTGGGGGCATTACAGTGGATCACAGAGGTCAGACCAGAGGGGCAGGGGAAGTGCAACAATTTACAGAGGTTAGTCAGGAGGAACAGGGACAGCATACCAGACCACTGAGGGCAGTCAGGGGGCAGCACCTTGAGCACTGAGAAGAGGTGGGAAGGACATGAGTTACACAATGGACTATAAAGGGCAAGCGAGAGGGGTAGGGGCAGCACAATGGAGAATGCAGAGCAGGCTGAAGGGGAAGGAGCAGTATGTTGAGCATTGAGGGAAGGCGTGAGAGGCTCGGGCCACACAACAGACTATGGAGGATGGAAGGGACGGGCAGGGACACCATGATGAGCTCTAAAGCAGTTGGAAGTTGGCATGAAGGGCAGGCAGGGGCTGGGACAGCACACTGAAGATCGAGGGCAAGCAGAACAGGCAGGGTGGAGGGTAGTCGGGAGGGCTTACACATAGCATGGGGGCAAATTGGAGAGGCAGGTGCAGCAGGCTGAGAATGAACAGCAGGCAGAAGAGACTGGTGCCGTGCAGAGGACTAATGATAGGGGTAGCATATGGATCATGAAGGTCAAGAAGCAGGGGCAAGGCACAGAGGTTAGGCAGAAGTGGTAGGGACTGCACGCTGAGCACAGAGGGCAGCAGAGACAGAATAACTGACCACGGTTGTCAGGCAAGATGGGCAGGAGTAGCACAAGGGAGCATGAAGGGCAGGTGTGTGGAGCAGGAGCATGATAACAGACAACTGATGGCAGGTATGATGGGCAGGGGCAGTACAAGGGTCCATGGCTGAAAGGTGAGGGCAGGTGGGAGGGACAGGAGCAGCAAGGGGAGCATGGAGGGCAGGTTGGAGGGGCAAAGGCAGCACAACAGATTGCAGATAGCAGACCAGTGCAGCGACACATGAACCACGAATAATCAGCAGGAGGGGCAGTGCAGCACAACAAAACACTGAGGACAGGTCGGAGGTGTGTCCCATTACCAGGGAGGAATAGCAAGAGGGGCAAGCTTACCACAGAGAGCAGCTGGGAAGGCTCACGCTTGCCCAGCAGATCCTGAAGCATTGGCATATTTTCTCCATTCCTTTGCTCCCAAGATAATTTTAACAAGGATTGAGTTGAAGATGCCAGATCTGAAACTACTTGCAATGGAAATATGTGTTTAACTGAAGGTTTGTGATATTGCATTGAAATGTGTGCCTATCTTGAGCATTTCAATACTGGTATCACAATATGTGCCCAATAGGTCAATATGCACTGGAATTTGGAAAATGGTAGGTTGGCGTGTTAATCCAAGCCTTGTTTTATCTGCTGGTACCACCCTGATATTATTGGGAAGACCCAGGAATGTTTCTGCATCATTTGTGTGTGTTTGTGCATGTAGAATAAGAGTTTTTCAGTGTTAGGAGTGTGAAATGACACAACATTTTCTAAAGACTTAGAGGTTTTGACATCGTTTTTTGCTCTTGTTTCAAAGATCTAACCTACTGTGAGCCGCTGGAAGCTATTACCTGATATTGTATCTCGCCCAAAGGGTTGCAAGCTCGAATTTATGGCAAGGAGTATTTTCTGGGGAAAATGTGGAAGCCAAGTCAAGCCTAAAAATTACTGTGATAGACTAACCCTTAGAATGAATGTTTGTACAAGGTAAAGGTGTGTTTGTGGCGCACGCAGTGCTTAATTTGTGCTTGTTGATTCCGGTGCTGAGCACCGGTACTTATTTTTGAGGGACGGCGCTTCACCTTCTGCCTCGCGCATTTGCTGCGGGCAAAAGACACATTTGGGAAAGAGAGAGGAAGAGAAAATTGAAAAAGCGTCACAATGAGGGGAAGGAGAAAGTTGCAGTTGTGAGCTGAAGGGGCAGGGAGTGGCTTTAATTGAATTGAAGAGGCCGGAGATGGCTTCTGGAATAGCTGCCTCAGTATTCCGTGCTCGCAGTTTGAATTGCAGCAGCCGTGTGTTTAAAAAGAGGGCTTTGGCACCGGTGCCTTTTTATTTAGAAATTAAGCACTGGGCGCATGGCAACAAGTTTTTGCACCGGTGATAGGGAGAGGGGAGGAGAGAGCCATATTTCTATAAATATGGTGCTCTCCTGCTCTCTCCATCTCGCACAGCACAGCATTTGTAGTTGCTGCAATACACTGCATTACAATTTAGTAAATCTAGGCCGAAGTTTGATTTATAAAAATAGTCTGAGTAATGCTTTGAGTAGTTTTATGAGTTGAACACAACACAGAAAATGTCACCAGCAGGTTATAGGCTTCAATTCCAATGAACTTATTCTGAAGGCGAAGTACCTGTGTGTGTCTCTAGATTTTTTAATCAGTAAGCTTGCTTGAAGAAGGCACACACTAAATAAGCGTGGCACACTCATAAATATGTGCATTTGCAAGCTTAAAGTTATTTTTATTATTGTTTTAATTGCATGACTACACTCCCTCAGCTTCATGCTCACAATTTCTACTGGACCAGGAGTGGTTAGAACAATGCACAAACTATTATTTATTTGCTTTAGTTATCAGAGATTCTGATATTTCCCTGGTCTAGTCTAAATTGTAGCAGAGCTTTTTAGGTGAAAGAGAAAGAGCAGTTTAGCTTTCAGAAATAAATAATTTTATTTGTTCATAGCGCATATAAGGTAGTGGAACATGAATAGTCTCTGAGGGGGATCTCCAATATGTCTTTTTGCATTTGTTTTTTGAAAGAGCAGACTTGCGTTGTATGCCTCTAAAAGGGGCTAGGGCAGATTTTATGAGACTTGCATGAAAGAAGCAAGCATATATCTCTGCTTGCTTTGAATGTTATTTTTTTACCAGATAAATGTAGATTCTGGGTGTTTCTTCCATGGAGCTATAGGGGTTATCTCATGATATTGGTGCCTTACATTTTGGTTATATGGTTTCTGGCATGACAGTTGCTCTTAATGGACAGAGCAGTATGGATTATGAAAAAGCATTGCTGTTTTATGTACCTTAATCATGTGGTTTCTAACATGGAAGTGTTATTTTACATATATGGACAAAGTAGCAACCATCTGTGCACCCCTGTGTTTCCCCCTGCGCTGGCGCTAAATTTAGCTGCCAGCGCCAATGCAGGCATCCTTGCACCATCGTGCAAGGATGTCTGTGTTGAGCGGTGTGATTGTTTATGTGTGGGAAGGTGTCCCTTCTTGCACATAAACAATGACTAATGGTGCTTTGGCACTTCTGTGTGTGCTGCACAATGCAGCACACACAGAAGTGCCAAAGCGTCATTTCCAAATGATTGTTTATGTGCAGGAAGGGACACCTTCCCACACATAAACAATAGTTTCTGTCATTTTGCATTTTCTATGCGTGCAGAAGAATGCAGCACGCATAGAAAAAGCAAAAAGCGAGGAGGAATACCTTGTTGCACCCTGCTAACACCACCCCTGGGGGGGCGTTAGATTTTGACACTGCTTAAGGTTTATGAAATTTCATAAATCTGAGGCAGCGTCAAAATGCAATGGGTGTTGCTCTGGCACGCCCACAGCAAGAACGATTACACACCCCTTCCACGCTCAGTGCTGCGTGGAAGGGTCCATATTTACAAGGTGGCGTTATGCCCCAAAAAGTGGCTTAACACCACCTTGTAAATATGGTGCTCTGCTTAGCGCCACAGGAGTGTCACAAAAAGTGACGCTCCTGTGGCGATAGGGGCCTATAAATATGGCCCTAAGTGCTTGAGAGGATATGACTCGCTCTAGAGAAAGGGAGACATTTTAAAAAATGAACAAAGAGAGCTGTGAAAAATTATGCAGATGCAATATGGGAAGAGCAACAACAGTGATGGAGGAAAGCAACAGTGAAGGGAACTAGACTATATACCGGATTTACTAATCAGAAACCTGAGAAACCAAAATAGTCAAAAGTTAAGGGAGAAACAGATGAAAAAGATGAAAAGAAATCAGACTCCAAAAGTGATTTAGGAGATTATCTATTGTATGACTCATTAGCAGCATGTTCACCACCATATAATGCTCCTGAAGGAATGACAACACCAATGCAACAGTGGCTACAGCCCCTGTTGACCGGAAAGCTATTCAAATTGAGAGACCCCTGTAAATGTCACAACCTGTTATAATGTCCCTGCCCAAATTTAGACTGCACCAGCAGTGATGCCTTCAGGTGTTACAGCTCCTACTATTCCTGTACTGGCACATGTTGCTAGGGTTATACCAGCACAGCCAGTAGAGATGTGTACAGCAACTTCTCTGATTAATATTGTCCCAAATAATGCAGCTCGAGGAGAGTTTGGAGGAGCACCTGCAACAGGCAGGATGAGAGGGTGTTACTGGGTTGCTCCAAATGTCCTTCTCTGCCTTTGAAGGCCAGTTTGGCAGCCCTCTACCCTTCCTGCTTCCCCATCTGCTGAGGGAAGATCTCCTCCCCCAGGCACATCTCTTTGTGTTGAACCAGGTCACTTCACACCTCATCAAGGCAGCCCGGCCAGGCTGCCAAGGGCTGGCCAATCAGAGCAAAGCAACAAAAACACTGCAGGGCTGAAGTTGGCAACTTTTCAGGTAAAGTTTAAAACTCCTTACCTGAACAATTTATATTAAATCCCACAACTGAAAGTTGTGGGATTTATTATAACAATTAATTTGATACCAAACTTGTGGTATCTGTTACTTAAGGGGACTTTTAAAATTAAAATAAAGTCTCCCTAATCGAACCTATGGAGGCCATTCACTACAATGAGGGAAAAACAAATGTGGCTGTTTTACCTCACCAGGGATTATAAAACTATTTTGATAAGGTCCCTGCTTATAGTTACATGGCACCCAGCCCTAGGAGCACAGAGGGCACACCTTAGGGGTGACCTATATGTAAAAATAAGGTATTTTAAGGCTTTGGAACTACTTTTAATTCCAAAGTCAAATTTGCATGTAACTTTAATTTAAAAGCAGCCAGCAAGGCAGGCCTGCCTTTAAAGTTACACTGGGTACCTCAGCAGTGCACCTGTGGGTGCACTACCTAGGCTAGGGTCCCTAAACCTACATACCCTACCATATAACAGGGACTTATAAGTAGGTTGACTTAGCCAATTATAATTAGCCTAATTTGCATTCTGATTTTACACAGAGCACAGGCCCTGGGACTGGTTAGCTGCACCCCGGGGACCATCAGAGTCAGGAAAACACCAGCAAAAAGTAAAAAATGGGGGCAAAAAGTTAGGGGGGCTCTGCAATCAGCCCTGTTCTCTCACAATGTACATCTGCAACAACAAAAGGATTGTGTGGAGGTGGGTGGGCATATGTGAATCTACAGCACTACACTCAATGAACAGATTCTTACAGGGCGAGTGACATATTCTGTTCATAAGATATGTGACCATGCTTTGCATAACCTATAAAGCAATATTCTTCTAAGCTGTCGCTAGTGGTGGTTGTTACAGAAGACTGAAGCAAAATTCTTAAAAACATTCGGGCAACTCTTGCTCCTTCCCCAAGAATGTCAGCTATGGAAATATTTCAAAAGAAAGCCATAATGGCTGTTTTTTTCTGAGTCCAATGAGGTCTGCACTGGCCAGGTAAATTTATTTTAGCCTTCATGTAGCAGGTTTGGAGACATTTGACAATCCATCTAGCTGTGCCCACTTTCGATAGAGCATGTTTTTTTTAAGACTTGGCGAAAGCAACAAAATGTTTGTGAGTTTTATGAAATGGCTTGTTCCTACTGATGTAATACATGACATCAAGGGTGTTAAAGGTCCTCTTTGCCAGCAAGTCTGGCTGAGGAAAAAGGCCTGGGAGCTCAATTGTCGGGTTGACACTAAAGGGGAATACCACCATGTGAAGGAATGTTGAGTTGGTTCAGAGGCCAATTCTGTTGTTATGAACTTAAAAGTATGGCGGTTGCAGGGTGAGGGTCTAAACTTTGTGAACACGCCATAAGAATGTAATTGCGGCAAGGCAATGAACCTTCCAGGAAATAATTTTAAAATGGCATAAATGTAGGGACTCAAAATGTGTGACCTGAGTATGGTAGGGGGAACATTAAGGTTCAGTGGCACTAAACTGAGCATGGAGGGCAGTCATGAGGGCCAGGGGCAGCAAGCTGAGCACAAATTGTAGGTGTGAGATGGCAAGCTCAGTAAGCTGAACATTGAGGTAATGTGGGTGTGGCATGGGTAGCACAATGGAAAGCAGAAGACAGGCATAGGTGCAGATGCTGCACAATGGAGAATGAGGGCAGTTTGCAGGGGCAAGGGTAGCAAGCTGAGAACAGAGGGCAGGCAAGAAGGGCCCAGTCAGCAGAAAGGAGAATGGAGGGCAAGGGTGGCAGTGGCAGCAACGTCAGCACGAAGGGCAGGAAGGGGCAGACTAAAAACCTTGGAGGGTAGTCTGAATGTGCAGGTGCAACAGATTAAGCCCCAAGGGCATTTGAGGGGAACAGGGGAAGCAAGCTGAGCACACGGGAAGACAGGAAGGTCGAGCAGCACAGCAGACATCTGAGGGCAGGCAAGAGAGGGGGTGCAGCACTGATGCAAATTGGAGGGGGAGGAACAGCACATAAGCATGAAGAACTGATAGAGGCATAGTGGCAGAACATGGGGCACTGCAGGATGGCATGAATAAAGGGCTGAACACAGAGGGCTGGTGGGATGGGCACAAGCAGCAGAAAATACCTTGGAGGACAGGAAAGATGTGCAGGTGCAAAAGAACAGAACACAACACCCAGTTGGGAGGGGCCAGGAGCAACAAGCTGAGCACAGAGGGCAAGCAGGAAGGCAGTGGCAACACAAAGGACCATGGAGGGCAAATGTGAGAGGCAGGGACAGCACAATGGAACACAGAGTGCAGACAGGAGAGGCACAGGCAGCAGGTTGAGCACTGAGGCATTCCAGAGGGACAGGAAAGGTATCTTGCAGCACAAAGGCAAGGTGGGGGCAGGGACAGTAAACAGACGGTGGCGGATAGACGGAAGGGGCAGGAACAGCGAGCAGACCATGGTAAGGCAGGCAGGACACCTCATCAGAGAACGGAGGATAGGCTGTGGCAAAACCAGCACACAAAGCAGATATGGAAAGCAGGAGGGGCAGGGGCAGTAGGCTGAGGGCTGAGGACAGGCCAGAGGAGCAGCACAGTGTAGAACGGAGGGTTGTCGGGAGGGCAGAAGCAGCACATGGAGCATTGAGGGTAAATTTGAAAGGAAGAACAGACAGGAGAGGCAAACCCTGCAAAACAGAGCATAGAGAACAGGTGCCAGGTGCAGCATAAGGAACAAGGAGTGAAGGGTGAAAGAGCAGGAATAGAATGCAGAGCACTGGTGGGGTGGCAGGGGCAGGGGTAGCACAATCGAGCACAGAGTGCAAGCTGAAGGCCAGCACATTGAGCATGAAGGTCAGTCAAGAGGGACAGGAGAAGCATGCTGAGGGCAGAAGGCAGGGGCAGGGGTAACACAACGGATCATGGACGGCTGACAGGAGGAGCAGAAGCAGCATGCAGAGTACAAAAGGCAGTCAAGAAGGGCAGAGGCTATAAGCTGAGCAAAGAAGGCCAACAGGAGACACAGGGGACACACAATGGAGCATAGAAGGCAGGTGGGAGGGGCATCACACAGAGCACAGTGGGCAGGCAAGAGGGACAGGAGTAGCAGGTTGAGCATGGAGAGCGGCAGGGGCAACAGAAAGGACCACGGAGAGTGAGTAGGATATGCAGGTTCAATAGGACGGAGCAAGAAGGGCAGTTGGAAGAGGTAGGAGCAGGATTCTAAGCACTAGGGGCAGGTGGCAGGATCCGCACAACATAGCACAGAAAACAGTCAGGAAAGGCAGCAGCAGCAAGCTGAGCTCAGAAGACAGGTTGGAGCAGTAGCAGCAGCACAATGGACCACAGAGGTTCAGTGCGACGTGCAGAAGAAGCACAATAAAGAATTGTGGGTGGGAGACGCAAGAGCAACAATAACAATTTCAGGCAAGAGGTTCAGGAGCATCACAACTGAACATGATAGGCAGACAGGAAGAACAAATGCAGCATGATGAGCACGAACAGCAGTTGTGAGGGTCAAGGGCAGCAAGCTGAGCACAGAGTTTCAGTGAAAGGGCAGGGACAGCACAATGCACCATGGATTTCATGCAGAGGGGGCAGCATATGGAGCATAGAGGACAGGCAGAAGTGCCGGGGAAGTAAAATGAAGAACTACAGCATTTGGGAAGGGAAGGGACAGGAAGCTGAGAACAGAGAGCAAGTAGAAGGGACAACAGGCCCACAGATGGCAAGTATGCATAGCAGGGTCAGCACAACTGAGTAAGGAGGGAAGAGCAGGACACAAGCAGAGCATGGAGGGTAGGTGGTAAGTGAAACAGTGGATGATGGAGGGCAGGGGGAGGGGCAGAGGCAGCACGAAGGAGCATCCAGGGCAATCAGGAGGGGTGGGAACAGTAAGCTGAGCACAGAGGATAGGCAAGAGGGGCAGAGGCAGCACAATGGAGAACAAAGGACAAGTGTGGGCGCATGCTGATCACAGAGTGCAGTTTGGACGGCCAGGGACAGCATACCAGAGCTCAGAGGGCTTGCTGAAGGGCAGGGGCAGCATAACAGAGTACAATGTACGGACTCAAAGGAAAGCATTTTGAGCATGAAGGGAAGATGAGAGAGGCAGAGGCAGCAAGCGGAGCATGGAGAGAAAGCAGGAGCAGCAAAAATAATCATGAAGAGCAGGATTGAGTGGTAGGGGCAGCACACCTGAACATACATGGTAGGCGGGAGGGGCATGGGCAGAGTAGTGGACAATGGATGGCATTGACAAGGGCAGCACATGGAGCATGGAGTGCAGGCAGGATGGGCAGGGGCAGGAGCACTAAGCAATGAGGGCATGTAGAGGAGGTAGGGGCAACACAACAGAGCAAGGTTGGTAGGCAGGATGGGTGGGGGCATTACAGTGGATCACAGAGGTCAGACCAGAGGGGCAGGGGAAGTGCAACAATTTACAGAGGTTAGTCAGGAGGAACAGGGACAGCATACCAGACCACTGAGGGCAGTCAGGGGGCAGCACCTTGAGCACTGAGAAGAGGTGGGAAGGACATGAGTTACACAATGGACTATAAAGGGCAAGCGAGAGGGGTAGGGGCAGCACAATGGAGAATGCAGAGCAGGCTGGAGGGGCAGGAGCAGAATGTTGAGCATTGAGGGAAGGCTTGAGAGGCTCGGGCCACACAACAGACTATGGAGGATGGAAGGGACGGGCAGGGACACCATGATGAGCTCTAAAGCAGTTGGAAGTTGGCATGAAGGGCAGGCAGGGGCTGGGACAGCACACTGAAGATCGAGGGCAAGCAGAACAGGCAGGGTGGAGGGTAGTCAGGAGGGCTTACACATAGCATGGGGGCAAATTGGAGAGGCAGGTGCAGCAGGCTGAGAATGAACAGCAGGCAGAAGAGACTGGTGCCGTGCAGAGGACTAATGATAGGGGTAGCATATGGATCATGAAGGTCAAGAAGCAGGGGCAAGGCACAGAGGTTAGGCAGAAGTGGTAGGGACTGCACGCTGAGCACAGAGGGCAGCAGAGACAGAATAACTGACCACGGTTGTCAGGCAAGATGGGCAGGAGTAGCACAAGGGAGCATGAAGGGCAGGTGTGTGGAGCAGGAGCATGATAACAGACAACTGATGGCAGGTATGATGGGCAGGGGCAGTACAAGGGGCCATGGCTGAAAGGTGAGGGCAAGTGGGAGGGACAGGAGCAGCAAGGGGAGCATGGAGGGCAGGTTGGAGGGGCAAAGGCAGCACAACAGATTGCAGATAGCAGACCAGTGCAGCGACACATGAACCACGAATAATCAGCAGGAGGGGCAGTGCAGCACAACAAAACACTGAGGACAGGTCGGAGGTGTGTCCCATTACCAGGGAGGAATAGCAAGAGGGGCAAGCTTACCACAGAGAGCAGCTGGGAAGGCTCACGCTTGCCCAGCAGATCCTGAAGCATTGGCATATTTTCTCCATTCATTTGCTCCCAAGATAATTTTAACAAGGATTGAGTTGAAGATGCCAGATCTGAAACTACTTGCAATGGAAATATGTGTTTAACTGAAGGTTTGTGATATTGCATTGAAATGTGTGCCTATCTTGAGCATTTCAATACTGGTATCACAATATGTGCCCAATAGGTCAATATGCACTGGAATTTGGAAAATGATAGATTGGCGTGTTAATCCAAGCCTTGATTTATCTGCTGGTACCACCCTGATATTATTGGGAAGATCCAAGAATGTTTATGCATGTGTGTTTGTGCATGTAGAATAAGAGTTTTTCAGTGTCATGAGTGTGAAATGACTTGACATTTTTCCAAAGACTTAGTGGTTTTGACATCGTTTTTTGCTCTTGTTTCAAAGATCTAACCTACTGTGAGCCGCTGGAAGCAATTACCTGATATTGTATCTCACCCAAAGGGTTGCAAGCTCACATTTATGGCAAGCAGTAATTTCTGGGGAAAACGTGGAAGCCAAGTCAAGCCTAAAAATGACTGTGGTAGACTAACCCTTAGAATGAATGTTTGCACAATGCAAAGGTGTGTTTGTGGCGCACGGCAACAGGTTTTTGCACCGATGCTAGGGAGAGGGGAGGAGAGAGACATCTTTCTATAAATATGGTGCTCTCCTGCTCTCTCCATCTCGCGCAGCACAGCATTTGTGGTTGCTGCAATACACTGCATTACAATTTAGTAAATGTAGGCCGAAGTTTGATTTATAAAAATAGTCTGAGTAATGCTTTGAGTAGTTTTGAGTTGAACACAACACAGAAAATGTCACCGGCAGGATATAGGCTTTAATTCTATCTGTGTGTGTCTCTAGGGTTTTAGTCAGTAATCTTGCTTGAATAAGGCACACACTAAATAAGAGTGACACACTCAGAAATATGTGCGTTTACAAGCTTAAAGTTATTTTTATTACTTTTTGAATTGCATGACTACACTCCCTCAGCTTCATGCTCACAATTTCTACTGGACCAGGAGTAGAATTATTATTATTTCTTTTCCTCTCTTCTTAAAAACTTTATTTATTGCAGAAAAAGAAAGAGTCGCATTCTATAAATTAATAGGAATCGCTCAAATAAGATACTTAGAATATTAGGTGAGTCTGAATTAGATTTTTTGACCTTGAGAAATATAAGAGCTTATTAATAAAAGTATATTTATTTATTTTGTCTAGGTGTTCCCAGTTAAAAGAGTTATGAAGTCCTGAGGATGACCCATTAATCACTGATGTCTTGATATAGGGTCGAAACGTTGACTATATTATATGTGGATTATATATGAGTAACTTCAAGACACCTGGACTGAAGGGATCTTTTTTGAAGTTTGCTCTTCTTTCTACATGGTTTTTAACCACATTTGTATATATTGTATATAACACTTCTGCACGCATATCACTTTTGCACTTTCACTTTGTCGTATATTGGGAGCACCTATTTTATAATGAAGTTTTTTATGATTGAATGAGATGTATTTTTTCTTTAGACTAATCATTAAATGTTGATAGAAATTAATTTGGAGTATTATATATTTATTTTAGATTGAAGTTGATTGTAAAAAGTTTTTAAATGCCCTGGGAGTTTAGGTATATACTTCCCCCAAGTTGACCTAATTTGTTTCTCATTACCCATTTCTAACATTGGCAGCAGCGATGGGATTGGACTTGTATTTGTACTTGACATTCAGTGATTAAGTGTACACTACTGTTTTGTGAGTTCAGACCACTACGTGACCACATACTACTTGTTTGGTGATCTTTAGATTTTTTCTCTTTGGGACTGTTTTTGTTCTACTTCCATTTTGTCGCTGATTCCTTGATTGACTTTCTTTGGAATTTCATTTGGGAACTTGTTTTTCTGACTTTTGAACTTTGCACTTGTTTTTGAATCTTCATCTTGTCCCAAGCTGGAGATGCATCAGTTGGAGCTGACTTTGGCCTTGAGATATTGGCGAGTGTACCAAGGCCCAGTTGAAGTAGTTCTGTAAAGGTTTTGACTGTCCCAATAAGAGCTCATCCAGGAAGGAGGATAAGCAAAAGGTGCTGAGGGCCTGGGTGACAGCCAAGAGCACTGAAGGCCACACAGAGGATGAGGGAGATGAGTAGGAGGAGGAAGAGTGTTCCGTGCACAATGGTATTGTGGATGGGCCTGTTATGTCCAGGGAGAAGGTCTCCATGGCAGGTAGCAGTGTCTCATCTAAGGGTCCGACACCTGAGGAGTTACAGGACAGACAGACAGAGAGGGAGTACCAATTGGAGCAAAGAAGGCTAGCTCTTGAGGGGAGAAAGTTAGCAATGGCTCATGAGCTTAGCTTGAGAGAGATGGACCATAGAAGCCAGTCCAGTAGAGATGGTGGCAGCAACCCAACAGTGCAGCCTGAGAGGAGGGTGCACATTCCTAAAGACCTTGTGGAAGATTACAAGAGGAAGGATGACATATACTTGTGATTCAAGGGGTATAGGTCTGCTCTCCACATGAATCTGGTCTCTGAAGCTCACTGGGGGGCAGGTCTGTGGAAGCACTTTGACGTAGAGGGGAGGGATACACTGACAGCCTTAGGGGATGCTCAGAGTCTCACCTACACTGTCATGAAGGATGCCCTACTCACAAGATATGGTCTCCCCCTGAGCAGGTCACTCTTATTGCAGGTCACTGGACGGTTGGATGAAGGGCAGTAAGGTAACTACCTATGAGGGGCTTTACAATCTGATTGCTTGGGAGCACTTGTACAGTTTGTTTTCCAGAGCTGCACCAGCACCTGATTGACAGCAAGCTGACTGATCCCAGGAAGCTTGCGCAGGAAGCGGACTGCTGGGAGAGCACCAGGGTCCAAAAGAGGAATGGGGAAGACCATGCCAAGGGTGGACAGGGTCCCTCTCAGAAGAAAGGGGGGTTAAGGGTAAACTGGGGTAGTTCTTCTGCCCTAAAACTAGCACGATAGACCAGGTCTTTAGGCTGATACTTTTATATTGGAAATATGTGGTCCTTGCTAAGCAATATCTATATGTTGTTTTTGTGGACCTTAGATCTGCTTTTGACTTGGTTCCAAGGGAAAAGCTGTGGGAAGTATTATATAGGTTGGGTGTCCCAACATTTATAGTCCTCCTTTTACAACGGTTGCATGAAAACACATATGCGCAAGTGAGATGGGATGATCAAGGAGAGCTGACAGAAAAAAATTCCCATTCAGAGGGTAGTCAGTCAGGGTTGTGTTTTGACCCCTATCCTATTTCCTATCCTATTTACCGTATTTATGAACAAGATGGTACAAACTCTGTCCTCTTGTCCAAATGATGCTTCCACACTGAATGTGCAGAAGATTCCTATACCGCTCTTTGCTGATGATTCCCTTCTCATTTCTAAGACCCCGATGGGCCTCCAAGTTCCTGTTGACAGATTTAAATCTTTTTGTACGTACTACGGTTTGGAGTTGAATGTTAACAAAACTAAATTAATGGTGTTCAGCCCTGGTTCTTGTAGGAGATGCAACATTAATTTGGATGGGACTCTCCTACTTAGGGTTAGAACGATAGATTTCCTGGGCGTGAGGATATCAAGTAACCTACATTGGGAGGACCAGATTAGCAAAAGTGTGGGGCTCCTTCAGCATAGAGCGGCCACTATCCTGCGCTTCTATAAAAGATCTATATCTAAAGCGTTATCTCCAGCCATTAAAATCTATCTGGCAAAGGTGCAGGGTGTGGCCACTTACGGTGCTGAATTATGGGGGTTTTCTGAGAGCAAAAGATTATCTGTGGGAAAAAATAAGTTTGCCAGGGCTTTAATAGCGTGCCCCCATAGTACACCCTTGATTCCAATCTTTTTGGACCTTGGATTTAAACGTATAGCTGATTTGATAGCTTTAAGACCCTTGCTTTTCTGTGTGATGATTTGGACTGTCCTGGAACTTACTGTATACAGAAATTCCCTCCTTGATTTATTAAGGAGGCCGAATGTGGCTACTATCCCATGGGTTAAACATGTGTCAAACTGGTTTCGTACCCTGGGACTGGGAAGCTTCTGGGAGAACCCACGTAACTGAAAAATCTCATAAAACTATTCTGAAAACAGCTTATTGGTCCTATGTAAGAAACAATTTCATCTATTGTAAATCTTATGGTCGGTTGACCAATTTATTTATTGACTTTAAGTGGTACCCCCAGTATGAACTGTACTTAGATCTCATACCTGATCTACTGGGGAAGGGCCTTTATTCACGCTTTCGATTTGGGAGTCTCCCATTGTTGTCCCTATCAAAAAAGCTGGGGACCTACTTTACTTTCTGATCTATGTCCAGTTTGTGGTGGTAGTCCAGAAACTGTAGAACATTTTATGTTCTTCTGTCCTGCATACTCCATTCCATGGTCAAAATGGATTTGTATAATCTGCCGAGATTTGGGTTTGAGCCAGTGTTGTACAGCTATAAGAATTTTAAAAAGTGATACCTCTAATTTTTTAATCCTTGCAGTTAGCAAGTTTCTTGTGGCCGCCTGGCATACACGAAGCCGTTTTTTAAATAATCCTCTATGAATTAATATTAGGTATATAAGTATTTTAGAGTCATGAAGGTCAAGATTGTATTTTATTAGTTTCACAGTCAAAATGGATTTGTGTAATCTGCCGAGATTTGGGTTTGAGCCAGTGTTGTACAGCTATATGAATTTAAAAAAAAGTTATACCTTTAATCCTTGCGGTTAGCAAGTTTCTTGTGCCCGCCTGGCATACACGAAGCCGTTTTTTAAATAATCCTCTATGCATTAATATTAGGTATATAAGGGCCTGATTACAACTTTGGAGGAGGTGTTAATCTGTCCCAAATGTGACGGATATACCACCAGCCGTATTACGAGTTCCATAGGATATAATGGACTCGTAATACGTCTGGTGGTATATCCGTCACATTTGGGACGGATTAACACCTTCCTCCAAAGTTGTAATCAGGCCCTAAGTATTTTAAAGTCATGAAGCTCAAGAATGCATTTTATTACTTTTATGTTTCAAATTCTGTATACGTTTGAATTTTGAATCAATTGTATTTGATGTTTCGATGGTTATGATGACCGGCTAAAGCTTGTTGTTGTTGTTAAGGGGGAGTTCTCTAAAGGGCCCCACACTGATTCCCAGGGTAAAGATTCCCAACCCCCAGTGAGAAGAAGCCAAGGTTCTTCAAAGGGAAGCCAGAGGCAGGTAGTCCCCACGTAAATACTATGCATGTGACCAGGTGAGTCATGTGAGGGGGGACCCCAAATGCCCCAAAAGTACACTGGCATCCACTGTTGCGCCGTCCCAGGGTTTGGCCAGTGTAGCACTTGGGGAGGATTTGGTTCCAGGTGGGTGGGAGCCAGCTGAGATAACCCTTGTCTCACTAGGGGACAGTGAGATGTCCAGAGAACCCTAGTACCTGAGAACACTAAGAAGTACAGGCAGTGGGTGACCATCAATGGACAGAGGTTGGGGGCTTTGAGAGACACAGGAGCCAGTGTGACTACTGTGAGGAGTCAGCTGGTGTCTGAAGAGCAGATTGATCCCAGGGTACTTCATCAAGTAGTTGCAATGGACAACTCGGAGCACCTGTGCAGAGTGGCACAAGTTCCCATTGAATGGGGGGGGGGGGGTCTCAGGTTCCTTGAAAGTAGCTGTGAGTCCAACCATGCCTGTTGATTGTTTGCTAGGCAATGACCTGAAGGATTCCCCTTAGAAGTTGGTGGAACACAGGTCCCACTTGGAGATGTTGGGCCTACCTGGGTGGGTATGCCAATCCACCTGGTCAATGGCAGCCCGTCAGGGTGGTCAGGAGCCCCTGGAACCTGAAACAGTGGCCCAGGGGACCACTAAGAATAGGAAGGGAAGGGGGCACAGGAAACCAGCCCCAGACGTTCCCACGGTCTGGGAGAAGGCAGAGTCTGAGGGTGGTGCCCGGAGCCTACAGGGGAACAGGTGGCTGAACTGGGGAAGGTCCCTGAGCTGTTGCAGGGCAGCAGGAAGGAGGACCCACCAGGGAGGCATTCTGTGAAGCGCAGAAAACTTGCCCTACTCTAGGTGGATGGCAGTGGCAGCCTGCCCAGACGGCTGGTGAGGTGCCAGGTACTCATCTGATCTATTGGGAGGATGGCCTCCTGTATAGTGAGCCTAAGGTTCCTGAGCCTGGGTCAGCTCTTATGCTGGTAGTACCCCAGTGCTTCAGGGCCTTCCTATTGGGGTTGGCTCATGATGTGCCTTTGGCAGGACATCTGGGGCAGGACAAGACCTATAAGAGTCTTGTCTCCCACTTGTATTGGCCCCAGATGAGCAAGCATTCTGCTGCACACTGTAGGTCTTGCCCAACTTGCTAGGCAAGTGGCAAGAGTGGGGGGAAATGTAAGGCTCCCCTCTAACCTTTACCTGTGGTTAATACTACCTTTGAGAGGGTAGGTATTGACATTGTGGGGCCTTTGGACCCCAAGACAGCCTTGGACAGCAGGTTCATCTTGGTCTTGGTGGACCATGTACCCAGAAGCCATTCCTCTGAGGTCAGTCCCTTCCCCTGTGGTGGATTGTGCACTGATGGTTTTTTTTACCAGCATGAGGTTCCCCAAGGAAGTGGTATCTGATAAGGGTACCAACTTCATATCAACGTATATGAAGTCTCTGTGGAAAGTGTGTGGGGTGACCTACAAATTCACCACACCTTACCACCCCCAAAGTAATGGTCTGATTGAGAGATTCAACCGCACCTTGAAAGGCATGATTCAGGGCCTGTCAGAGCCCTTGAGGCGAAAGTGGGACGTCCTCTTGCCATGCCTTCTGTTCGCTTACAGGGAGGTGCCTTAAAAGGGACTTGGGTTTAGTACCTTTGAGCTCATCTAAAGCCACCCTATGAGGGGACCTACGAGCCTGGTGAAGGAGGCTTTGTAGAAAGCTCCTAGTAAACCCCCCGAATGTATTTAGCTACATACTGGCTTTGAGAAACTCCGGCAGAAGCAAATCAAGCTGATGAAAGTGTAAAAATGCTACCAATGAGAGAGATTCCAGGTGAAGGTTACGTACATATCCCTTAGAGCAGAAGTGACATACTGTCATTCACAAATGACTACCTGACATTGAGATAGAAACCCGTTGAGCAGTACAAGCAAACAGGGAGGTTTGTTAAACTTTCAAAATGCTTGTGGGAAGATTTAAATACATTACTATATATTGTGGTTCCAGTCTATCTGTGGGTTGAGTGCAAAGGAAATGTTGACTGGCCAACTTGTTAGCTGCCGAGAGACCCAGTAACAGGTTCGCCATCTGAAGAGGTGGTGAAAGGGTACTACAAAATCATTGAATTTCTGAAGAATAAAGTTTCCACCAAGGATGTTCATTGGCAGAAGATTAACAGGACAGCACAGGAGACAAAGGAGTCAATTAATGCATACTATGAGAGATTGTTGCAAGCATTTAAACAGCATAGTGCAGAGGTCTTCAAACCTTTTATTGCTGCGCCCCCCCAGTGGAAAAATAAATCATCAGGCCCCCCTCCAAATGTTTCACAATTATTCTATTGGAAATGCTTAAATATGTCTAGACTAATTTAAACATTGCGGATAAGTTCTGTTACTATTTCAAAAATGAAAATACATGATTCCAAACATACTATTCTGGTCAGGCAGGCCTTACTAATGTGTAAAATTAGCTACAGTGTGATTATTAGAAGTGACAGTGTGGGTTTTTGAAGAGTATTTGGAGACCCTTCCCTTTTGACACATACTCCCAGCTTGGATATAAATGACAAAACATGTTAGTGATGGCTCATTACTGAGAAGTTTACTTCGACTCATTTTCTTTTAGCTTGAAGAAAGCCCTTTTATTAGCACAATGCTTCATTTGGCCAGAGCCTTGCGGCCCCCGTGGGATCACTTGAGGCCCCCCTAGGAGGGCCCACCCCCCAGTTTGAAGACCCGTGGCATAGTGGGTCTGAATTTATTGAGCCAAAAGAGATGAGTCATTTTGTGTTTAGATTTGTGCAAGGATTGAAACCTGAGATTAGCAGCATGATTCAGAATCATTTGATTTCCTGGCAGAATAAACTGATTGATGAAATGCTGAATTGTGCTATGTACTGTAGTGATGAAATTGAATTGGAGCAGAAAATTTTGAAGGAGAAAGTGATGGTGATGCAAATTAAGTCTGCTCAGATAGGAACACAGAGTCCGCAAGGGATGGAGAACACTAGTGGGATGCAAGGTATGCAACAGCAGGTTAAGAATGAGTCTCAATTTAGAGGTAGAGGACGTGGTGTTCAACTAGATCAGAGTGGTAATGTGGTTGATGTTCAGTCAATGAAGAAGCTGAGCCCCTGTCATGCTTCCGGTAGTTTCGGGCACTGGAAGCGGGAGTGTGCGTTCAGTAATGTAAAAATTTGGTGTAGGATGGTGGTGTTGCACAGACTGTGGACAATAATCAAGTTAAAAATTAAGAGAGTTTAAAGACCCCAAATCCAAAATGTGACTATTCCCAATGGAGTCCAACAGATGCAGGTCCCCCGAAAGATGCAAGTCCTTCAGCAAATGCATATTCCTCATGCCCCAATGACACCGCAATAAGTGATGATTCCTCAGCAAAACTTGAATAAGAGAGCAAATGCAAATGTAAAGCAGTTATTCACATAATACAGTTAATTGATTTCAGTGATGATGAAGTCCCCGAAAACACATAGCAGTGACAGTTCAAATGAGGAAGAATGTGTACTGCCTGCATCTGTAGAGGGGGATCGGCGTGGTCCCTATGTAAATGTTAACGTTATGGGACATGATGTTTCATTCCTGGTCAAGACTGGAGCAACACATTCCACTGTCATAACCGCAGAAGTGCCGAATGTGCCCTTGTCAGGAAGAAAAGTGAAGGTGGTAGGAGTAGCAAATTAGCATTTAACAAACCCAATTGCAAAGCATATTCCCATTAAAATAGGGTCATTTGAGGATTTGCTCCAATTTTTCATTTGTGGTTTAAGTCCTGTGAGTTTGTTGGGACATGACATGCTGTGTAAATTAAACTGTTTTATTAGTTGCAGCCACAGTGGAATAGCTACTCAGACACAAAGTGATGATGAAATATCCAGCAAAATTGATAAAATGTATCAATTCACTTAATTATTCCCAATGATGACAGTTAAAGACTTGCCAGAAGAGTTACAATAGACAGTTATGGTGAGAGTTTGGGAATTTTCAGGGAAAGATATGGGACTAATAAGAGGTGTTGAGCCAGTCAAAAGAACAGTAAAGTCAAATGCAGTGTTTCCTAGGATCCCCCAGTATAAAATAGCCCCAGATGTGATTGCAGAGATTACTCCTCCAACTGAAGATGTTGTTGAGCAGGGAGTCCTGAAAGAGGTAAAGGGAAGACTGTGTAATTCTACTCTTTTGGGACTGTGGAAGCCAATGGAAAATACTGCACAGTAAGATTTGAGAAAGGTGAACAAAATTGTTGTTCCCTGTTGCACCGTGATACTGAATCCTGCTGTGATTTTGTTTCAGATCCTTTGTGAAGTGGAATGGTTCTCTGTCATTGACTTGTGTCAGGCATTCTTTTCCATTCTACTTCATGAGGAAAGTCAGTTCCTATTTTCATTTAAATTTGGAAGCCGGGTATACTCCTGGTGTCGTACTCCTCATGGGTTTACTGAGTCAACATCCATTTTCAATCAGATTCTGAAAAAATCTAGAGTCACTCCAAATTCCATTTCATTCAGTGTTAGTTCAGTACATAGATGATTTGATGGTTGCATTAAACACACGTGAAGCCTATAGGAGAGATACCATTGCCCTGCTGAACCATTTGGGTGAAAACGGGCATAAAAGTTACCCTGCAAAATTACAGTATTGTCAGAGAGAAGTGAAATATTTGCGTCATCAAATAGAGAAAGGAGAAAGGAAGGTGTCCCAGGAGGGATTTTCAGCAGTCATACAAATTAATCCACCTGTGACACAGAGAGATGTCAGAATGTTCCTGGGAGTGGTCTGCTACTGCTGCTAGTGGATCCTGAATTTTTCAATGATTTCTAAGGTATTGTCAAAATTGACACAGTGTCTGAAATGGTGTCATTTGATGAGATAAGCATGAAAACCCTATCCGAGCTGAGAGAAAGCCTGTGCCGATCCCCAGCTTTGGAATGCCTGATTACAGTAAATGTTTTTCATTGTTTTGCCATGAATGCGATGGTTGTGCACTTTCGGTCAGTTACACGGAGGGGTCAAAAGACCTGTGGCTTATTTTCCTGCCACATTGGACCCTGTAGCTGCTGCTTTGTCTCACTGTTTAAAGTCACAGCAGTTGGTTTCAGCATTGGGCAATTTGAAGGCATTGTCATGGGTCATCCCCTGACGTCTATGTACCCCACTCTGTAGAGGTCCTTTTGACCTGAACTAAAGCCCAATATTTGACCAATGCACGGTTAACCCGTTATGAGTTTGCGATCCTTCGCTCACCAAATGTTAATATCAAACAATGTACAACATTGAACCCTGCAATGCTCTTGCCTGTGAATGTTGAAAATGCAATTGAGCTTCAAGATGAAGTGAAATATGATTATCTCGTTGTGACTGAACTATGCACCAAACCTAGACCTAATATCCAAGATATCCCATTAGATGAAAAAGACTATCTCATGTTCGTTGATGGCTCCTGTTTGAGAGATAATGAAGGAACTCTAAGAGCTGGTTCTGCAGTTTGCACAGTCTCAGAAGTAGGATGCTTCTTGGCTTCAAGGAGTTTTTTCAGCCCAAGTTGGCGAATTGGTGGCTCTTACTTGACCATGGTGTGCTTCTGAACAGCTCAAAGTGACCATTTTCACTGATAGTACAGGTTTCATGTTGTTCATGACTTCAGACAGAGAGGCTTTATGACCTCTTCAGAATTACCAATCCGAATCGGTGAAAGAATCTATCAGTTATTGAAAGTATCACAATCACCAGTAAAATTTGCAGCTATGAAATGTGCAGCACATCAAAAGTCAAGTGAATATATCTCGTTGGACAATTCCTATGTTGATCAAGATGCCAGATAGTGTGTGTTGGACAATGCCTATGTTGATCAAGTGGCCAGATACTCTGTGCTCCATTGCACGTCCTCTTATGAGGAATAGAGTGATGGAAGTAGCACCAATGAGACAATCCAAAGCTTCTTGATGTCAGCCATTGATACTTTGGGGGAGGTTAACAGATTACAGGAAGAAGTTACTGAAGAGGAACACAAAGGTTGGAGGAGAGCAGGTTGTGTTCAGAGAGATGAAGATGATGTTTGGGTTTCAAATGTAGTAAAAGCAGTGTTGCCAAATTGTTTGTTGCCTTCAATGGTGAGGTATTATCATGGTCAGCTGTACCTTGGCAGGGATGCTATGATCAGAGCATTCAAACAGACTTGGTACAACCCCAGATTCAGACTTGTTTCAGAAGCAGCGTGTCATGGATGTGTAACATGTCATCAAATGAATGTTGGGAAACACACTGTGGTTACCCTGAGTCACATAGGTAGATCAGGAGCTCCTTTCAACAGGATGCAACTTGATTTCATTGAGATGCCTGCATGCAATGGACTGAAGTACGTGTTGGTGATAGTGTGTATATTCTCACACTGGATAGAAGCCTATTCAACTCCCAGAAATTATAGTCTCACTGTTGCAAAGCTGTTGCTAAGAGCACAAATCCAGAGGTTTGGATTTCTGAACTTTTTGCAGTCAGCTCGAGGATCTCAAATTAACAATGAGATCATAAATTTGTTGTGTGCAGCATTACAAATTGAGCAAAAATTGCACTTTAGTTACAGACCAGACGCATCTGGATTGGTCAAGCAAATGAATGGAACTTTAAAGTCTCATTGGAAAAGTTGTGTGCTTCTACAACATTGAAATGGCTTGATGCATTGTCACTTCTTCGGATGAGCATGCTTAGCACTCCTGACAGAAAGACAAGACTATCCCGAAACAAGATTCTCATGGGACGTGCCATGAGACTACCAACCGTGCCTGCAAATGCACTTGAGAACATTACATATGACTTTGTGCTGGATTATTGCAAAGGACTAGCTGATGTGGTTTGCTCTTTGTCTCATAAGGTTGAAGAGGCAACAGCACAACTGTCACAGGAACAGTGTCACAGCTTGAGTCCCAGTGAATGGGTTCTGGTAAAGAAGTTTGTTAGAAAGACGTTTAGAGCCGCGTTGGAAAGGGCCGTATTAGATTGTTCTACTAACTACAGCAGCTGTGAAGTGTGCTGGTCAGCCAAACTGGGTTCATGAGAACCATACAAGCAGAGTTCCAAGTCCTTTTCAGAACACAGTGACTGTGCCCTCTAGGGCCGGAAACGGTGAGCGAAGGGGTCCAGGTTCGCCAAACCGTGAGGACTGGACAAGTGGTTGTCACATAGCCTGCACAAGGTGGGGAAAATCTGAGCGTCTCAAAAGCATTGCAGGTGTAGGAGGGTCAAGTCAGAGTCAGTCAACTCCTGCTAACTCAGCGAACGTTGAAAACCCAGTTGTGCCTGAAACAAGAACTGTGAGAGGAGACCAGCATCCCTCAAAAGTCCAGACCCAGTTGCAGATGTGCTTCCAACAACTGCTGCAGTGATAGAAGAGCCTGACCAAAGTGGCAGTGAAAACAGTGACGCAAGAAGATCAAAAAGAAAAATGGTGCCAAGCCACAGGTACTCTGCACCCAAATAGACTTACTGTGCTCAAATTAATGGGAGAAGGAATTGATTGCCTTTTGTTTTGACCGTGCAGATTCAGCTGTATAATCTTAGACTTGAAATTGCCTTATTGCTGAATTTTGAAATAACCTTGCCAATTGATGAACAGAGACACTATTTGCTGGAAGTGCCAGTCAGTGATTACCAAATGGTAATTTATTAAAGACTTTTTTCAACCTTTTGAGAAATTGTTAGTAGACACTTGATGAACCTTCTAGATGATCAAGAACTGTTGTGAATAAGTGCAAAGGATTTTAAAAAGATTTAAAGAAAAAAATATAAAATTGTATTTTGCTTTGTGCATGTAGAAAGGTGAAAAGGACACTATTATTTGTTCAAGGTGCTCTGCATAAATTTGTTTTTGCCTTTTAATATGAATTTTTGAATTTGTATCCTGTTCTGACTCTAGATAGGTCATGGGTTTGGATCAGGGTAAACAGAGTAAATGTAAATATGTGTGTATTGGCTTAACAATAGTATGCTAATAGTCAGCACATTGTTGATTGCTGGATGGAGTGTGTCTTTAAAGGACAATTTAGAGAGCACAATCACACTGTTACATGAGGAGACACATACAAAACTAGGTCAATTGTATGAGGATGAGAGATTGCTTCATTTGGACAGCTCAAAAGGAGACTTGTCTTCTAATGTATACTGCAGGTTACTGTACGAATACATTGAAAATATGGATGTGAGTGGTTGTTATGTTTGTACTCAGATCCCTTCATCTGTACAGGATGGAATCACATATCATAGTCTACCTTTGACTCATGGTATTTCTTGCAGTGTACTATTAACCCTATTGTATAACCAAGAGTATATACAATATTTTTATTCTAACCTCGTCTTTTCTTTTGTGCCTATTAACCAGCATCTGAGTAGCATTGCTAAAGCTAACAATATTGACATGTTGGGAGGTTTTTTTGAACCAACCTTAACTTTTGGTACTGCTTATACACACAATGCTAATTTAACCTGTATTTTCACATAAGTTGAGAAAGAACAAGTGGATGCCAGGAGAAAGGCAATGAAATCCAAAATAGAAAAGGGAATAGTTTTACAGGATTGGCAAAAGGACACTACACATCTTGCAGGCAGTGATGCACAAGGACGCTTAGCATTAGATTGGTAACATGTAGGGAAGCTGTGTATACATAGAACACAATCAAAGACCGATAATAAGTTTGTAGGAACTAGTGAATGAGGACATGTGCTTTTGTTTAAGAGTGTTTGGAATGTTATGGTTAAATAGACAGGACACTGCCGTACCATATGTTTATTTAATTTGTGGGAAGAATGCCTATTACAACACTGCTGAAAAGCGTGTATGGTACATGTTACTTAGGGGTACTTTTTCCAAAAACCTACCATGTGGAAAACTTTGACAATCCAGTCTATAAAGGAAAATCTATATCTAGAGTAAGGAGAGGAGCTAGTGCAGCAGAGATTACAGGTGATATTTTTGGTGCCTTGATTCCATCAATTGCTGTGCTTCTGAATTTCATCAATATTAAAAAGTTGCCATCTATTGTAGATAAGATGTCAACTAATCATGCAGATGCCATGCTTTTGGTGGATACGGAGTTGGTTGCTGTGAGATCAATGGTTTTACAAAATCGGCTTCCATTAGACATCTTATTTGGTGAAGGAAGGTGGAGTAAGGTTTTGCGATCACAACACTGCTGCACGTTTATACCGGAATAATAGCAAGAGATAAGGAAATGTATTTCTGTTATGACAAACTTGAAAAATGACGTGACAGAACTAAAAGAGACAACTATCTGGGAGACAATAGGTAAAGGATTTGTAGAATTAGGATCATGGTTTGTAGTTCTAAGACAGGGAGTAGTGAGAATGATCTTGAGTCCTTTATTGATTGTGACTACGTGTGTTATGATTGCACTTGGATTTTACAAGTTATACAATTGCTGGAAAATACAAAGAGCTAAGAGTAAACAGAGGAGGAAAGAGATTGAAATGGAGAAAATGAGGAGCAGTTATTACTAGAACCTGAAGAGAACTGAGAGTTTCAGTAAACTAAGGCCATCACGTTATCAATAAACTAGGTTTTGAGTTATCTCATCGTAAATGAGAGTGTCATTTTTGTGATGGCATCATTTGCCATCAGATGAGGGATTGTTGGAGCAAAAGTGTTGATGATACTTTAATGGCACAGAAGTCAGCACTAGGGGACTTTTATATTCACATTTTAAAGCCTAAATGTAGAAAGAAAGGCTGCGCTAACATGTATTTTAAAAGTGTTCACATTTTAATTTGTGGCAGACATTATGCCCGCCAAAACTTACAAAGTGGTAACATGATTTAGAATAATGTTGAAGTATATTTTAATCTGTAAAGTAATGATCAGTTGTGAAATGAAGTTGATTTATGATGATTTATGGGATTTATTAGTATAAAGTTATGTGTGCAGAAAAATTAAATGCACATCACTTTCATATCTAATGTAAACCTTTAGCAAAGATTGCAATTAATATTGAAAGGCTTTTGCATATTTTGATGGTACATTAATGATGAATTCAAAAGATTGCATATTATGTGTGTTTTATTAATGACAATATTAATGTATTGAATTTCTTGTGCAGCATCACTAGCCCTGAAGTTTTCATATTGCAGTAACATGAAATGTCGAGTCATCTTCTTTCCCTCTAACATTAATTTTTTTCCATTATGTTGTTTCACATGAATAGTAAAGAGCCCTATTGTATGATGTGTAAGTTTTTCCCCCGTTGACCTTGAATATGGGACATTAAGAACTGGAGATTGGGAATCAAGACAGACACCATTGTTTTACTAAAACTCTCCCATGAGAAAGGTGAAAATCATGTTGAGCCATGGGAAGGAACGTCGATTGCAACAAATGATGTACAAAATTTTAAAATCTATTGGAGTCACACGGAAACAGAAGATGGCATCAGACCAAAAGTGTGAAACTGCTGTGATGTTTCAAACTCGATTTTTGCCAAAGGACTGATTGGATAGTGGCCCTTTTGCATAATATGGACTCATCAAGTGGACCAATCAAAGTGTTCAGAGTATTTTCAAGTAGGTAACGCACTCCTAAGTATAAGGTTAGAGCCCCCTTGCATCTTGAACTGTTAACTTGTCCCCTGGATGTTCCTAGTTTTCCATAGGCAGCTCAGGTTATGCACTTTCCCCCTGATGGTGCTTCTGATTAACTTTGCTGATGATCTCCTGCTTTGCTGAGGGATCTGAATTGTATGCTGATCCCAGTAGAGGTATATTCAAATGCAATGCTAATCGTCCCTTTGCGTTGTTTTTCAAATTAGATTTAGCATGTTGACACCTGTGTCTTTTGTTTTTATAGTTAGTTTAACTTAGCCCAAGATAGATGATTTTTCCAAATGTTTTTGTCCTTCTTTCTTTTTGTCTTTTGCCCTCATGTGTTAGACCGACTTCACACATGCTTGTCCTAATTTGCTATAGTTAGGTTGTCACTACAATCTTGCCCACCTAAATTGACATCTTAATCTGTGAATTTAACTTGACTAATGTCATCATCAAATGATTTGAAATCTATTTCTGTTGAGCAAATTATTTATTTGCTAGTATGTGTACTTCTTTTGGAATGCTTATTGGTGTTGATACTAAGAAGATTAAACGTGTTTCATAGACTTGGTCCTCCTATGGTTTTTCTTTATTTTTATAATTTGATTCTATGCATACTTTTTGTTATTTTGGCTCTATGGTTATAAAAAGATTTGAAACCTTTCACAGATTGGAGTTTTGTTTCTGTGGCTACATTGGTCATGGTGTTTACATTTATTGTTGTATTGATTGAGATTGATGATTGTATATGGTTAACCACACTCCGGGAAAAGCGTTTTCGAAACCTAACCGGGAGGAGAAAACACATTAGCAGAAGATCTGTTCAAAGTTAAAAAACACAAATATGATTCCCTAGCTTATTGTGAAGATGTGAGAAACTGGAGAGTTTAACTACTTCCACAGTTAGCTGGAGACTTTTTGGTTTACAGGAGCAGGGAATGTGAAATTTGTTGCCATTAACATTTTGGTAAACATATATATTAGTGTTTGTTCCTTGGATTACAGGGCATCCTTTTTCAATGATCTTCCATTTCACTTATACAGGCTAGGCATGGAGAGATTGCTGCTGAACATAGGAAGCAGACCAAAGAGATGCCAGCTGAGAATACTTTCCAGCTTCTGCTAATTTCAACTGCTCATTGCTAAGGCTTTATGCCCATGCATTTGTATTCTATGAGCCCATAATTTAGGTTTCTGAAACTGACACTTTATCATGCTTCTTGAAGATAACTGTTCTTTTATGCCAAAATCTTCAGTTATATACATTAGGGAGTTTCTTTTGTGGAACAAATATGTTGCATTTTCTTTATACTATTTGTAATTCTTACCAGTGTGGTATATTATCTGGTCCTGAAATATTGAATTAAAGATGAGTTGAATCTGTAACAATGATGACTAAATGAAATAATTACTAAATTAATCATTTGATTTGAATTAATTTGTTAATAAAAACCCTTTAAACTCATACCAAACCTTTTTTTCTATTCCTAGAAAGCTTCAATTGGACTTCACTGATTATGATAATTGAGGTAAATGATAGCTCTTTATCATCACTCCTTGTCGACTAACAAAGGTCCATACGACCATTGGACAGGTTTATTTGATGATTATACTTGATGATTAGTATACAAGAATCCCCGTACTGGCACAGTCCTTAATAAGAATATTAAACAATTTAGGTGATCCATTTAATAAATACATATAAAAGTTAAGACCGGATATACTTATTATTTTTCACCATGCCTTATTTGGGACATTGTAGCCCAAGGAATTCCAAATGTAAATTACACAAACAACATCAAAATCTGCATATAATGTATCCAGAATAAAAATATGTTCTTGTGTTTGTTCATGTGTGTCAGTTAAGAACATGTAACACAGTTGGTGGTAAACTGGAGGGCTGGTATCCTGGGCAATTTTTATTATCAATCAGTATTAAATGTATTTTCACAAACACATGTACATTGGTACGTTCTAAGCCAGGAACCGATAGTGCTGCTCCAAGCATAGCACAAGAACCTATTCCCTATTTATTTAAATAGGCGTGTTCTAGTTTAATTTTTACTTAACCCTTATTCAGTGTGGTGTGAACTTCAGAGCACCTTACCGTGGACAAAAATATATTATACAATAAAATTAGGTGGTATTTGCCACAGAACATGCAGTCCATATAGATATTCATACAGCCGCAATATGAGTGTTGCATTGAAACTAAGCACAGCAATGGTCAGGGTGATAATCTTTGCACGTGATATCAGTTTGGTTTTTGCTCCCAAAGTGTTGCTTTGTGAAATGGGAAATGCTGAAATAGTGTCTGTGGCGTGTTTTACTGCACAATATTCCACTAAACGCATTGTTTAGCCAGGTTTCCTCTAGAAGAACATGCAAGTGCAAACATGCATTGGCAAAGCAATTAAGTCTTGCCTCTGAGACCTTAAGCCATTTTTACAAGCCCCTTGCACTGCGGTTGTATCACTTTATTGTGCTGCAACAGTGGTGTAAACCTTTAAATCAAATCTGGGAGGCCACATAAAGCCACTTTGCATGGCTTTTTGAATGGCCTCATAGACATGGAGTAGTGTAAAACAGCGTAAATTGTTGCGGTGCCTTACTCTGCGCATGGGAGGTGTTCCATGGGCGTTGCGGTGGGTGTTCCCACACACCAATCATGGATTTTAATGTATCCCCAGATTTACAAGACCTCGTAAACCTGGGGAAGAGCCAAAACCTTACGCCTCCTCAAGGGAGGAGCAACAAAGAGAAATATCTTTATTTCTCCACAGTTTTTCCTCTTACTATGTATGCTGAATTTTGCAGCCTCCCAGGATTCTTTTTGTTCAGGAAAGTGCCCCTTTCTGCACAAAAACTATCATGCCTACAACACAGACACCCCTGCACCATAATGCAAGGGTGCCTGTGTTGGCGCTAGGATGCCAAAATGGCGCTAGGCAGTGAGAAAGGACAGGACTGTGCTGTTTGCCATAAATACGGCACATTCCGACCCATTCCTTTTGACCCAGCGCAGCTCAGCAATGTAACTTGCTGCACTGCCCTGCGCCAAAAGCCCATACATATGGGTCCTAGCAGTTCTGCTAAATCCTCTTGTTAATGCTCTACAGCATCAATAAAAATTCTGATTATGTACAGCATGAAAGAAGGGAAAAAAAGGCATGATGGTGTTGCCAGAAGTGGCCACATCACTTTGTAGGTGTGCATGCATGCACGATAAATTATGCATGTCACGTCTGTGCCATTTTTTATATCTACCAATCTGAGTTTAATCTTTAAACTAAAAAAATATCAAAACAGATAGCCTGGAAGTGCTTCTATTTAGAAAGCAGAAGAACTTGCAGTACTTTGCTGACTGTCACACAAGTCAAGTGAAGTCAAATATACTTTATTAGTTAATAAAAACAATAAACATATGAAAATCCACAACATAGTCACCATATAATACATATAAAAATCGTTGGATCTTGTACTTAGTCAAAACTAAACACTATTGTGCAAGACATTACCAGGACTTAACAGTGCATCACAGGGCAAATGTATGGAAAAAAAAGCCTGAGTAATTTAGAACTGTTAAAAAAACTCCTGTCAGGCTACTAACAATTTATATACTCAACTCCTCATTTTGAGTTTGTTGGGTGGAACAGGCCGCTGGCCAGACTGTTGCAATCGGGTTACTGCTAGTGTGGTCCTCTTCCCGGGCCCCTATTAGGAGTTTCCCGCTGAGTTTGTTTCCTCTCTCCGGCCCAGTGTGAAACAGCCCACACCATTGACGCCGGCTCATAAGTGAGCCGGCGGCAATGGTGTGGTGTGTAGTGTGCACCAGCACCCATCGCAGACAGTGAAAACTGCAATGAGGCTGGCCATGGGGGCCCCTGCACCCCCTCTCTGTCAGGATTTACATGGTGGTGCAACCGTCATGTAAACACCGGTGGAGAAAGGGGTTGTAATCTCTGCGGTAGCGCTGCTTGCAGCGCTGCCCTGACGGATTGAGACTGCCGGCACTGCCAGATCATCAGCTTGTGGAAATGAGGCGGTGCCCGCTGTCCGACCGTGGCGTGTTCGCCACAGTCATAATGTGGAGGCCAGACCACCACATTGGTGCCAGTCCCACCACGACCCTGACGGTCTCAAGACCGCCAGGGTCATAATCAAGCCTCAGTGCTATCAAGATGGCTACCACAACATACTTTATAAATAGCCTAGGAGGCATTATCAGTGCTTCCCATTACTTTCAGGAACTTTGTGCAAACAACGCCTAGTTAGTTTTTAAACCTATTAATAAAACTCCTGCCAGCCTGATAAGAGTTTGTGCACACGATGCTACAAAAAAGGCTAGTACAATAAACTTTTAGCAATTTGACAACGTGCCTTATACAGGTCTAGAAATTTTAGACGTGTTAGCAAAAAAAATCTAACAGCTTAAAAGAAGTTAAAAAACACCAAAAATGGCTAATGCATTGGGCTTTGTGCAAATAAGCTATATTTGTATGCAGTAGTTCGAGGTATCAAGTTCAACCTGCTTGTCACAGTGGAGACAGAATAATGAAACAACAAATGTATTTCTTATTGACTCCACCTACTGAAGAGGCCTAAATGCCTAATGTAATCATTTAAAGCAACTGTGCAAGGAAAACGTTTTCTGTGCAAAAAGCATGTTGGAGAAGTAAACATATATATCCCATTCTGAGCAGCTTTCAAGATAAAAAATTCCACCTGTTCCCTAAATATTGCTAAAAACTGCACCAGGCGAATATTCAATACAAAATTCTTTGGGTTCATACACTCTATGGTCTCGGCCCCACAGGTTCTAACATCTAAAGCTAAAATCTCTTTGCACAGTAATAACCTCAGATGTACTAGCATATTTGGACATATACAGAGTACATGTATGAATGTTTCTTTTGCCTGGCGGAACAAGCGGCACAATACATCTACTGATGGGGCCACTTTCTGCCACCCAAGACTTGCACCCTAAAAAATAGTAAAATTATTTTAAATAATAGAACATCATAGTTGGTTGTGTCTACATAGGAACAGGTTGCGAAGGAGTGGTGGGGGAGGAAAGGAAAAGCACACATGGGAGGCAGGGACAAAGTGGTGGGCAGAGATGCACACAGGACGGAGAGAACAACAGGAAACTGAAGGGAGAAGCACCCGAGTTTTAGCAACATGGAGTGCTGATAAGGAGAAGCACACAGACAAGAGAGAGTTTACAGAAGGTGAGGGGACAGAGAAGTGCAAGGTCAAGAAAGACCACCACTGAGTGCGAGGGGGAGCAAACAAGCAAGATAGCTTGAAAACACAGTCAGTCTTTTGGAGTACTTTTGCAAAAAGAAAAAAGTAGTTCCCTAAAAGTGAACAGTGGAAAGACACAAGAAAAGGGTTTATGCTCCATGGGAGGGACAAACACAGGACGGTCAAGTCAAGCCACTGAATAATAAGCAAGCAAATGATACTGACAATAAAGCCAACCAGTGGTAAGCAATGGCCGTGTTTTAAACCCAATGTAAGTTCTTGGTAATCTGAGAATGTATTTTGTAACAAACAACGTGTGTTCTCTGGTAGGCTTGACCTAAAATGGTTCTAAGTGTAAGTTGCAAAGCCAGGTGTCTGATTTCAGAATAATCAGAAGGTTGGCAGGCACAGTAGAACTGACAGCATGGGAAAGCTTTTAGACATCTAAGATATTTGGCAAAGTCTGCTTTGAAACACAGAGGAAAGGGAACAGGAGCTCAGAGTAGATTTCATTTTTATTTGTATTTCTTGTGCAAAAACATGGGCACAAACAACACCAACTGTTAAGCTGAGGCACAAATTGCCACTCAAAATGCTTATAGCAACCTCAAGCCTGTGAAGTGAAACACGGCAACCTCAAGCCTGTGAAGTGAAACTCGGCAAATACATCGGTTTCTTAGCAACAAATTACAACATTGCAGGAAAGAAAGGCGGAATCAGTTAAAACTTCTGAAATCCAAGCATTGAGAAAAAATCACTGTGCGTCAGGTAGTATTCTCCATCAGTCTGTGCTGGAGTCCAGGTGCACTGATGTGTGAATAACAGTGTAAAGCACTCCCACCAGCTCTCCAAATAACCGTTCAGATCAGTACACACTTATTTATAGATCATCTCCCCTGGAAAGCCCACGCATGTTGTCTTTTACCAGATGGCTACATCCTTCTGTGTCTGTGATGGCTTAAGAATAGTTCCGAATATTATTGATATTACGATTTAATGGCGTCTTAAATGGGAAAACAGGCGTTAACAACACCAACTAAAGATAAAGCCTTTCAATAATAACGTGACCCTAGAAATGAATAGCCTATTGGATGGAAGAAGTACATAAAAATAAGGATATATAGTGGGAATTTAAGGTAAGGATCGAGCTAGAGATCGTTTTTCTGAGAGTGATGGAAGAGGAGAAATATTTTTATTTCTCACCTTTTTTTCCTCTTTCTATGAGAAGGGGGACATCGCCTCCATTGATTGTTTTTGTAGAGTAAGGTGTTTATTCCTGCACAAAAACAAACATCCCCACAATGCAGGAACCCTTGCACGTGACAGCAATTTGTGCACCAGTGTAGGGGGAGCGGACAGAAATGCACTGTATCTTGTGGTGCATTTCTGCCCTTTCCCAGTGGCGCAGGAGGTGCAGCAAGGCACTTGCTGCACCACCCTGCACCACGGGCCTTGTAAATATGGCCCTGATTGTTTTCTATACAGAATCATTTATGAGATAAATATTTAATGATTTTGTGAGTCAGTGAACCTTTGAAATGTAAAATAGTCTCACATGCATTACAACACAAGCACTCCATAGGAAGTGGAATGATACACCAAACAGTTAAAACAAGGAGGTGAGAAAGACATACCCTAATGAGCTTGCTTTATATTTTAAACAATTGATAATAAGTCTTGCAGGCAGCTGTGCTGCTAAGTCAGATCTAAGAAAACAGAAGAAATGTCATCTATTGGAGCACTTTCTTAGCAAATCTGTTAATTTAATTTATGCAATATGGGAAATAAGGGACACATTCTCTCCATTTCTTTTATAATTACTATTTTTTTGTGGCAGGGAATGGAGAATTGCTTATAGGAAGAGAACAGATTTGACCATATTCAGATTTAGTTTATAGAGGTGCCAATTAGTAGTAACATTTACAGGTGCCAGGTCACTGTTCTTTTTGTCATTAATGTCTGGCTCCATCTGCCATCATCCTGACAGAAGCTTCTGAGACATTCATGTAAGAAATTGAGTTGTTGGTTGAACAGGGAGTGAGCCCTGGTCAAGCAGCAACCACAATCCTTGCCAGAGTAAGGTACCAGCAAGCTCCAAATTAACCTGTGCTCAACCCCTGGTAGCTTAGCACAGAGCAGTTAACTTAAAGGAAATGTGTGAAGTATTTGTGCAACACTTCAAACAGTAACACAGTGAGAATTCCCCACAAAAGGAGCCCACAACAGACTTAGAAAAATAGATTAATTTTATAAAACTTAAACAAGACCAAAACAACACATATCCAACTAGTAGACCTGCAGATATTGAATGTTAAAGTTTAGGTAAAAATAGAGCCAAAAGGAGTAAAGTGCCAGCTGTGTATATCTGGTCACACCGGACCAGGACAAAGTCACAAGTTCAGGTCGACCATGATTGAGCATGGGCCACTTACAGGGATGCAGTTAGGCACGCTGAACAAAAGTACCTTCAATCCTGATTGGGGAGCATTGCATGGATTTGCATTGAAGATGTGTGGTGCAGCTGAGATGATGTGTTGGTTCCAAAATGTGGTGTGGCTACAGTGTGAGGTCCTGTTGTGTCGATGTTGAGGATCCTTCTTGACAGGGCTATGTGAAGTCTTGTGTCAGAGATGCGACACACAGTCAGGGCAATGCGTTACTTCTGAAAAGCTGTGAGGCCGCAATGAGGAGTTAGGTGGTGTCATTGTTGAGGCAGCCGTCGATGAAAGATGCGAGGGCCTGCGCTGCGGCTGCATCATGCAGCAGCAGCTCCAAAGGCGATGCACGTTGAGGCAGCAATGCAAGTCTTGAGGATGGGTCCAATCCGTGCAGCAATGGTGATGTGTCTGTTCTGCTTGGGTTTGTGTCACTCATCAGAGGAGATGCATCCGTTCTGCGGGGTCCACAGGTTGGCAGAGCACCTTAGGCCCATATCCAAAGGGCCAGGACCAGAGTGGCACCACTTGGCAGGGCAGACACATAGATGGTAGAGTCCAGATGCAGATCTAATGCTGTTGAAGCCTCTTATGTTACTGAGGCTTCGGATCAGGAGGCCAGCCAACTAGCCCTTGGTTTCACTTTGGGTTCTGGGTTTAAGAGATGCAGGTCCAGTCCTTTTCACACAGGCAAGAGGGTAGCAGGCAGCAGGTAAGCACAGCAAGCAGTAGTCAAGCAGGGTGCAGTCCAGTAGAGTGGCAGGTCTTCAGCAGCACAGCAGTCCTTCTTCTTGTCAGAGTATCCACAGGTCCAAAAGTGTTCTGAAGTGTTGGTGTCAGAGGTTGAGCATTTATATCCTGGTGCCCTGGTTCTGAAATATGAGTGCAACTTCTAGACAGTGGCCTTGAAGTGCAAGGAATTCCCTTCCTCCCCTGGCTCCAAGATGGTTGGAGTGACAATACAGGGTCGTTGGACCTATTCAGGTGTACGTGAGGCTATGTTCAGTTCCTCCCTCCCATCCTGCTAGTGGTGGCCCATCTAGTCACACTTACACTCTAACTGTGTGAGGCAGTCTAGGAGGAATACATAAAGGCAGACTGATAACTACACCCAATCATGTGACAAGAGACAGGCTGCAGGCACCAAATGGCTAAGGTAAGAAAATGACAACTTTCTAAAAGTGGCATTTTCAGAATTGCAATTTCCAATTCGACTTCACCATAAGTTAGGATTTTAAATTGTGATTAGTGAGACACCAAACTTGAAGGAGTTATCTCTACCCATTTTTAAATTACACATATAAAATGTAATAGGGCAGCTGCAACTTTTTCCTATGGGAGCGATAAGCCTTACAGTAGTGAAAAACAAACTTGAGAGTTTTTCACTGCCAGGACATGTAAAGCTTAAAAGTACATGTCCTATGTTTTAAATACATTGAACCCTGCCCTCTGGGCTGTCCAGGGCCTTCCCGAGTGGTAACTCACATGTAGCAAAATGGAAGGTTTACGCCTAGCAAGAGGTTTATTTTAGCAACACAAAAAGATGATGGACGAAGTGCTGAAACTTTTCAAACACTCACTCCCAGTCACAGATCTGGGTTAAATCCATAGTTCTTTTACTCACCATGCCACCCCAGTTTTGACCCAGCCATATGCAAATCAGTCTTGACCCTTCCCCCCCATGGTAACAGTGCAGCCTGAACTGCCAGTCCAGGTCCTTCCTGGACCAGAAACAAGCATCCTGGGACCAGTTTTGGGGTATCGCCACTTATCAGCCAGGCTAGCTTGAGTCAAGTGGTACAGTGAGAAAGGGACTTACGTCTGGGCATACACTGGCCACTTACAGCAACTATAGCAACACAGAAGGATGATGGACGAAGTGCTGAAACTTTTCAAACACCCACCCCCAATCACAGATCTGGGTTAAATCCATCATTCTTTTGCTCATTATACCACCCCAGTTTGGACTCAGCCATATGTAAATCAGTTTTGACCCTGCTCCCCAGGGGAACAGTCCAGCTCGAACTGCTAGGCCAGGTCCTCCCTGGAGGTTGAGTTTGCCATTTTAATATGGCAGTTTAAACTGCACACACAGCCTCTGCAGTGGCAGGCTTAAGACATGATTAAAGGTCTACCTTAAGTGTATGGCACAACTAGTGCTGCAGGCCCACTAGATGTTTTATACCTTTAGTAAAATAATTATTTTCATTACAAATACCTTACTTCAAAAAGCAGTAGCCTCACCATCCTGAGAGGATACACTCACTCAAAAAAAGACAACATTTCACCTGTCTGAACTGGGGAACTACCATCTAGTTTTGAACTGACCATATCTTGCCAACATATGTCGACTCACCTAGAATTCTAAAACATACGGCATCACATTTAAGCAGGTCGTAGACAGAGCACAGCATCAAAATTGTCCCACTACCTTTTAAAGTAGTATTAGTTTCCTAACCATGATAATAAATCCACTCAAATACGTGAGTGCAGAAAAAACTAAATGCACAGGTCACCCCAATCGGGGGGCCCGGTTATGGCTGTGGCTCCCTGCACGATGCACCCTCAATCCCAACAATTATTGTGGGTGCAAGGTATTGATGGGCTGGTTGCTGCGGCCCGGAGGCCTGTGTGGAGACCTGCGGGGATGGCCCAGAGACCTGCCTGCCGGCAGACCAATGCTCATTTAGGAGTGCGGATCACTCGGTGTCCTTAGTGTCTTTCACTCATGGCTCACGTGCAGCACAGCATTTGAAGGGGAACCAACATGGAGAAGAGACAGTCCTACGAGTGCACTAGCAGAGGATCACGTGGGCTCCACCCGCTGCCCTAGTGTGGGTTACTTAGTGTTACATAGTGAAACGAATTTTGTCCAGCATTTGATGCTTTCAGTAATGGGATGTGCCATATACATCTGTGGTCAGGTGTTCAGATTTGCAATATTTTGTAGAATATAAAACATCACAGGAGTTTGACATGGAGCTGATGATTTTTTCAGAAGCTGCTTTTGACATTTTGGTGTGGCAGTTACTAGGTTGTTACGATCAGAATTTATGCTAAGAATTCCTTTATGTTTCCACTTCCCATTTTTTCTCATCTGTGATCACAACTGTTAAAACTTTCTCTGCAGGTTTTCTTAGAATATCCTTGTGTGTTTGCATTAGCCTTGTCTCAGGGGAAAAAAAGACATTATGGTGCTCTTTATGAATATGGCGGGTTGTCCCGCCATGCCGGCGTTGGGGGCTGAAACCGCCAGCCGGCATGGCGGGCCAACCCGCCGCATAATGATCATGGTGAGGGCTGCCATCGGCATTCCTCACTCACTGCCAGGCTTCCGCCATCAGGCAGCCTGGCGGTGAGTGGAAACACCATCCGACAAGGTAGCTGCACTACCCCACGGATAATGTTTCCTGATCCACCAGCCTTTCCGTGGCAGATTGTCCTGCCAGGGAAAGGCTGGCGGAGGGGGTGCCCCTGCACTGCCCATGCTCTTTGCATGGGCAGTGCAGGGGCCCCAGTGCAGTGCCCCATCAGGCAGGTCACTGCCCGATTTTCGGCCAGTGATCTGCGTGACGGGTGCAGCTGCACCTACCGCACAGAGGCATTGGCGGCAGCTCCATGTGGTGCCGCCATCAATGTCCCGGCCAGGCCTTTCTGTGGACGGAATTTTTTTTTCCGGCCCACAGAAAGTTTCATTATTTGGCCAGAGGGAATCCGGGGACGCTGGCGGTCAGTGTTTTGACCGCCAGCATGAACACAGCAGTTGTTACTGTCATGTTCATAATGAGCACCTATGTTTGGTAAGCTGTAAATTAATATACCGTCTTGCTGATGGAAGTTCATTTTACCTCAGCCTGCTTTTTTAAGTTAAACATTCTTCAGGGCACAAACAACATATATGGTCTATACGCCCCAACAAGTTGGAATGTGTGACAGGCCATGGGGCACTAATTAGTCCTCATTTAGGACTGCAACTACCCAGTGGCATTTGGCACTACGTACTGATATTTAGGGCCTAGTTTCTACAGAAAGAGAGTTTTTTGACTTGTCTATAACTTTGGCGCTGGTTGATGAATCCTCACAAAATCTTCCCCAAAAACTCTATGCTAACTTCAGCTGCTGTCTGGAAAGTTTTGGGGTGATCTGTTAAGTGGGGCCTAGAAAAAAGGGGGGGGCCCAAAACGTGTTTCAACATGTTAATTCCCATAGGGTTTTATAACAGGACTACATCCTGAACCGCTGGACAGAATTACACCAAATTTGGCAGAAAGGTAGTCCCTGGTCCAGAAAGCTCACTTTTGTTATTTTGTGTAAATCCATTCAGTAGTTTTTGAGATATTAAAGACAGTTCAAATTTGTACCCATATAGGGATGCAGAGGCTCCAGAAACCCTCCAGATCTTGTGCTGAGATCAGATTGGCTGCCAACTCTTCAACCAGGAAGTATTGGCAGCCATCCTGGGTCTCAGCTTCTGCCGAGTCCCTGAAGAAAAGATAAAAAAAGAAAAGGGGCCAGGTATACCCTGACCCCTTACTTCCAGGGCAAAAAAGAATGAAACATTTTTTTTATCTTCACTAAGACTGGTGGTGGCTTTGCGGATCTGGTGAAAAAAAAAAAAAGTGCGGGCTCCTGCGCTTGTTTTGGAAAATGCCCCTGTGTAGGCCAGGTCACGGGGGCATTATTTTAAAAAGCTGTGACACCTCCTGCCAAGTCAGAGCAAATACAACTCCGTCCCAGCAAACGAAAATTGTCAAACAGTTTTCCTCTTTTCCCTGCCTGCAGAGATTCAGGCAGGGAAACAGATGAAAAGAAAGAGAGAGAAAGCTGAAGTTTAGCAGCTCCCTGTCTGTGAGAGCAATGCTTGCTCTTGTAGGAGGCAGGGAGCCAGCTGGGACTGCAGGAGCATTCAGGCTCTCCCATGGTACCCAATGGTGGTAACTGGGAGGGCACTCAGATGGCATGGCCAGGCCCCGTGTGATGGAATCCTCAGGCCGAGATCGATCGGGGAGGGGGGCTGAGCAGACCCATTCCCCAAACAAAGGAAATGTATTTTAAGGTTGGGCCCTGAGGAATGGGGTCCCTGGGACCGAGATTGGCCTGCAGAGGGTGTCCGTGTGGCCTTCCTCCCCTATAAAAATCAGAAATCATTGAGAAGCTGAATGTGTCGCTGATTTATTGGACAGCAATCTGTATGTGACTATGACGAGTGGGTTCTTTCTTGACCTCTCCTGGTGAGGACAAAGTCCAAGGTTCTCTCTTTAAATTACTATGAGTATGTAAATGTGCAAATCACTTGAAAGCTGTGCCCACTTGGCCCCACACTGTCCACCTTAGTAGATTGCAAAGGTCTTCTTGCAATTTGCCATGACGATGAACAGCTTACCAAAGGGTCCCCCAGTGTGTTTGCTGCCAATTTTGGTAGCCCAATTTTAATGTTGAGGAATATGAGGACATCTCCACAAAACTAAGAAGCACTTAACTCATATAGATAAAAAGAAGGACCCTGGTCTGGTGGAGACTTATGTCTTTGCAGTCTCGTTGGGCTCTTTATAGGAGGATTCGTATTATCACAGAATTCTTGAAAAAGACACACAAGGAACATTTACATTGCTAATCGCGCACAAGGTCACTGGTGGCATTTCTGTGTGCTCCATTAAGCAGCTGTAGTATGGAATATATTTTGGACATTTACCCAAGGAGGCAGAAAGAATTCCACTTAGGTATTGTTGGAAAATGGGTTATTGGTAGGGCAGGTAGGTACCTACACCTAGCAACAAGCCACTAACCTCCACATAGGTACAGTTAGGTCTCAGTAAATTAATCCCAGCTCAACCCTTGGTAGCTTGGCAACGAGCGTCAAGGCTTAAATTAGGAGACAAAGTGTAAAGCATTCAAATATCACAAAACAGTAATTAAATAAAACACAGGAAACAGTTTAAAAATCCAAAACCAATTTATAAAAATAGTTTATATTTTTATCTTTAAAATGACACTAAAACGCTTAAAATCGGTTCAGGGGAACCGGAGATATGAATTTTTAAAGAATTATTACTTTTCTAGCGCTTAGAAACAAAAAGCGCCAATCGGGTCATCTCGTTGCACCTCGACCGGGGCAAAGTCAAACTTTCAGGCCGACCGCGATGGAGCCCTGCTCGGCTACAGGTCGCGGGAGGCCTCGGTTAAAAAGTTACCTTCTGACTTAGTCTTTATTTTGAAGTTTTTCTTCACCGGGACGAACCTGCCAGTTGAATCCGACCTCCTGGAGCCCTTGTCCGGATACGCGATGTGGGTTTCCTCGGTGGAGACTTTTACCTTCGGACTTAGTCGTTTTTTCGAGATGAAAATCCTTCGACCGGGGTAAACCTGGATCTTGATCCGACGTCCATGGAGCCCTTCTCGGATACGATGGCTGGGAGGTCCCGGTCAACTTTTTACGTTCGGACTTAGTCTCTTTTTTGGATGTTTTTCTTTACCGGGACGAACCACGAAGTCAGGCCGGGTCGCGGTTGAGGCAAGCCGGCTAGAATTTCCGCGGCGGGTCGGTCCCTCTCTGGAGCTTTTTTCCAAAAATTCTCAAATCTTTTCCAAACTTCTGGGGCTTCACCCAGATGTTCTTCTAAGGTTCTTTTGGGGTCCACAGCTCACCACAAGGGTCCAGAAGTTCTGTGATGGTCCTTGGGGGGTGCGGACTTCAACTCCCAGAATGCACCTGGCGCAAACTCCTTTTTGGCCACTGGACAGTGGTCAGCTGGTCGCTTTCTTCAGGAGTTGGTGCAGGGGACTCTGGTAAGCAATTTTTCACTTGTAGCAAACAGGGAGTCCCTCCTTGAACCAGTTGAAGCCAGGCAAAGTCCTTCTTGTGGTGAAGCCCAAGTGTGCAGCTGGTGCAGTCCTTCTGAGTGCAGGTTCCAGGTGCAGGCCAGGGGTCCAGCAGGGCAGTCCTTCTTCTTCTTTAGTTCCTTTCTTGTTGAATTCTGGAGGGGATCTGAGGCGTGGGTGCAGGTCTGCCAGTTGTATCCTTGCTCCTGGGTGAAAAGCAGGGGGGCCCTGGTTCTCCAATCAGGGACAGGGTCGTCCCCCTGTGATGACCACTTCCTGGGAAGTGTGGCAAAAATCCATCCCAGAAGGCAACAGTCTCTAAAAATCCAACATGGATGAATCTGATTTTTGGAGGTTACATCTGGCTGAGCCCACCCACTGGTGTGACTAAAAATCATAAACACACCCCTCTCCTGCCCTCTCCTAATCTAATCAAGGGGGCACCTAATTGTCTGGGGTTGCAGGATGTGGGGGTGTTGCTGGGTGCTGCAAATGTCCTTCTCTGCCTTTGAAGACCAGTTTGGCAGCCCTCCCCCTTCCTGCCTCACCATCTGCTGAGGGGAGATTCTCTCCCCCAAGCACATTCCTTTGTGTGAAGCCAGGCCACTTCACACCTAATCAAGGCAGCCTGGCAGAAGCTGCTGCAGGCTGGCCAATCAGAGCACAGCAGCAAAAACAATGCAGAGCTGAAATTGGCAACTTTTTAGGTAAAGTCTAAACTTTTTACCTGGACAAGTTATATTAAATCCAACAACTGGAAGTTGTGGGATTTATTACAACAATCAATTTGATACCAAATTCTTGGTATGTAACATTTAAGGAGACTTTAAAATTTAAAATAAAGTCTGCCCATTCTAGCCTATGAAGGCCATTTACTTCAATGAGGGAAAAACGAATTTGGCTGTTTTTACCTCACCAGGGCTTATAAATCTATTTTTATAAAGTCCCTGCTTATAGTTACATGGCACCCAGCCCTAGGGGCACATAGGGCACACCTTAGGGGTGACTTATATGTAAAAATAAGGTAGTTTAAGACTTTGGAAGTAACTTTAATTCCAAAGTCGAATTTGCATATAACTTTAATTTAAAAGCAGCCAGCAAGGCAGGCTTGCTTTTAAAATGACACTGGGCACCTCAGCAATGCACCTAGGTGTGCACCACCTATGCTGTGGTCCCTAAACCTACATGCCCTACCATATACTAGGGACTTATAGGTAGGTTAACTTAGCCAATTATAATTAGCCTAATTTGCATATCCATTTTACACAGAGCACAGGCCCTGGGACTGGTTAGCAGTACCCAGGGCACCATCAAAGTCAGGAAAACACCAGCAAAAAGAGGAAAATGGGGGCAAAAAGTTATGGGGCCTCTGCAATCAGCCCTGTTTTCTCACACAACCCCCCCGAAGCCCACACGCCCAGGAGACTCAGCCCAACCCTGGGAGAGTCTTCCTGGCTTGTTAGGCGAGGAAGACAGTGAAGAAAACTGGCTGTCCCTTTGCAGGGCCTACTCTGCCTTATATCCTTCTGTCAGGGTCACTCCCTATGGGTAGTGAAGCCATCCCAACAGTAAAAGGACCCAACACAAACCGAAACTTTCCTCTAGGGGGGTCTTCCTCCTTTCTCTCTGCCAACTTGGGTAGTGAGGTGCCCACCTCCCCTACTCCAAACTTTGCTAGGGCAACACCTAGCTTACCCAAAGAGGTCACCCAACACTTGAGCAACCCCATCATGACCAATAGGGTCAGGGGGCCTACTTTGCTATTGGCCCTGGGGTCTGCCTCCCAGGCCAAGTGCAGTGCTGCCAGGAAGGCTAGCACCCAGCAGAGGCTACTGACAGCTGTCAGTACCCAGAACCACACCCTAAGCTCTCCACTGACAGGTGGCTGAGCTGCTTTAGGGGCATCTTTGGGGTCCTGGCACCCCTCTTGCTGTCTAGAGTGGGGGGCTACCACCTCCTGTGGCAGACACCCTCCTTCCACTCTCCCTTCTGTCAGTGCAGGGGCAACACCTTGCATCTGGACAGCTGCCTGACTACTCAGGACTTCCTTGGGGTCAGGTGAGGCCTCACCAGTGCCAACTCTGGGCTTCCCCCGTACTGGGGCAGAAGGCCTTTGGCTCCCTGGAACTCTCTTTAAGAGTGGCCCACCCTTCCTTTTCTTCTTTCCTTTTCTTGGGGACCCCTGTCTCCTAACTGTAGGGACTGACTCCCCAGGACTTTGGGTTGGGGGGGCGCCCTGGGCGACCACCCCATCTGTGACCAGACTCACCTCTGGGAGGTCATTGCCCAGGATACAATCTAGGGGAAGGTCAGCACTGACTACCACCCTAATCCAGTCAAGGATACCCTCCCTCTCTAGGGGCACTATGGCTACAGGTTTGGAGGTGACCTCCCCTGTGGCTATCCTGACTTTCTTTGTCTTTCCTGGGACATACATGTCTGGGGTCACTAACCGGTCACTCACTATAGTGTGACTGGCACAGGTGTCTCTCAGGCCAGTGATAGGGATCCCATTCACTTGAATGTGGTGGAAGTGCCTACTCCCACCCTCAGGGATCACCAGCTTACCATCTGGTCCTGTCTCCCAGCTCAATGCTAAGAGGACTTCATCATCTGAGGAATCCTCCTCTATGGCTACACTGGACAGCCCAGTGCTAACCACCTTCTTTGGACAGGCTGCATCTCCTCTGAAGTGACCTGTCTGCTGACAGTCAAAGCAAGCCCTACTGTCCAAGAGCTTTTTTAACCCTGGGTCTAACTGTCTCTGCTGGTCAGTGGGGGAGTGGGATTTACTCTCCTCCTTCTTAGGGTTCTGGGGTACAGAGGGAGTCTCTGTGGTGGGCTTACCACCTCCCTCCTTAGGTTTTTGGGGACCTGTCCCCCCCTTCTTGGAGTCTCCCCCCTGGGACTTGACAACCACCCTGGTTCTCAACCACTCATCAGCTACCTCCCCTAGCTCTCTAGGGTTGGTCTGCTTAGAGTCCACTAGATGCTGGCGTAACCTTTCTTGGGTACAATTGGTCAAGATGTGCTCTCTCATGATCAGATTGTATAACCCCTCATAAGTATCTACTTTGTTACCAATAATCCAGCCCTATAGTGCCTTTAGTGAAATGTCCACAAAGTCAACCCAAGACTGGGTACTGACCTTCTGGGTGTCCCTGAACTTCATTCTATATTGCTCTGGGGTCAGACCAAACTTCTTGGCTAAGCACCTCTTCATACTAGGGTATGAATCTGCCTCCTCCCCCCTTAAGGTCAGAAGCCTATCCCTCCCTGAGTTGGGGACCAACTCCCACAAAAGGGAACCCCAGTATTGAGGCCTAACCCTTCTCATTTGGAGTGCCCTCTCAAAGGCCCCCAGCCACTTATCTATGTCATCCCCCTCTACATAAGCAGGAACCACCCCCTTGGGTAATCTGGGGCAAACTCCCCCACCCATGGACACCTCAGCTTCTTTATCGCTGCTTCCATCTCTTTTTTCTTGGTATGCCCACTTTTGCTTTTCTAGGGCCAGCTTCTCTGCTTCCAAAGCTATGTATGCTAGCTGGGCCTCCAGCTCTCTTTCTCTGATGGATGGGTTTTCTCCTCCTGAAAGGACCCCTTTCCCACCACTAGCTTTGGATCTGCCCCTAGTGACTGTGTTTACTGAGGACCGTTCTTCCTCATCCTCACTTGGGCTCAGATGCCTTCCCTCCCCTGAGTGGTTAGAGCTTGCATCCTCCCTTCTTTCTCCCTCCTCTGGAGCTTCCTCTGACTCTACCTCTTGGGCCTCAGCCCATGCTGTCAGGGATGTGATCAGGATTTGCTTCCTGAGATCAGTGGTTGCAGGCAACCCTCTTTCAATACACAACCCCCTAAGCTGGACTACTGTCAGTGTGGGTAGGCTAGCCAGATCAAGCTCCATGGTTCCCTAGTTTTGTGTCAACAAAAACTTTTTGCAAAAATTGGAAACAAGAATTTAGAAAAATTAAAAAAATTCAATAATTGAAATTAATCCAAATTAAAAATTAAAAACAATTTTTGCACTAGGACAATTTAAAGGATTTTTAATTTGTTTTACCTAAAACTGTAACGTGATATTGAACACAAGTACAGGATCCCGTTGCTGCTTCCAATTATGTTGGAAAATGGGTTATTGGTAGGGCAGGTAGGTACCTACACCTAGCAACAAGCCACTAACCTCCACATAGGTACAGTTAGGTCTCAGTAAATTAATCCCAGCTCAACCCTTGGTAGCTTGGCAACGAGCATCAAGGCTTAACTTAGGAGAAAAAGTGTAAAGCATTCAAATATCACAAAACAGTAATTAAATAAAACACAGGAAACAGTTTAAAAATCCAAAACCAATTTATAGAAATAGTTTATATTTTTATCTTTAAAATGACACAAAAACGATTAAAATCGGTTCAGGGGAACCGGAGATATGAATTTTTAAAGAATTATTACTTTTCTAGCGCTTAGAAACAAAAAGCGCCAATCGGGTCATCTGGTTGCACCTCGACCGGGGCAAAGTCAAACTTTCAGGCCGACCGCGATGGAGCCCTGCTCGGCTACAGGTCGCGGGAGGCCTCGGTTAAAAAGTTACCTTCTGACTTAGTCTTTATTTTGAAGTTTTTCTTCACCGGGACGAACCTGCCAGTTGAATCCGACCTCCTGGAGCCCTTGTCCGGATACGCGATGTGGGTTTCCTCGGTGGAGACTTTTACCTTCGGACTTAGTCGTTTTTTCGAGATGAAAATCCTTCGACCGGGGTAAACCTGGATCTTGATCCGACGTCCATGGAGCCCTTCTCGGATACGATGGCTGGGAGGTCCCGGTCAACTTTTTACGTTCGGACTTAGTCTCTTTTTTGGATGTTTTTCTTTACCGGGACGAACCACGAAGTCAGGCCGGGTCGCGGTTGAGGCAAGCCGACTAGAATTTCCGCGGCGGGTCGGTCCCTCTCTGGAGCTTTTTTCCAAAAATTCTCAAATCTTTTCCAAACTTCTGGGGCTTCACCCAGATGTTCTTTTAAGGTTCTTTTGGGGTCCACAGTTCACCCCAAGGGTCCAGAAGTTCTGTGATGGTCCTTGGGGGGTGCGGACTTCAACTCCCAGAATGCACCTGGCGCAAACTCCTTTTTGGCCACTGGACAGTGGTCAGCTGGTCGCTTTCTTCAGGAGTTGGTGCAGGGGACTCTGGTTAGCAATTTTTCACCTGTAGCAAACAGGGAGTCCCTCCTTGGACCAGTTGAAGCCAGGCAAAGTCCTTCTTGTGGTGAAGCCCAAGTGTGCAGCTGGTGCAGTCCTTCTGAGTGCAGGTTCCAGGTGCAGGCCAGGGGTCCAGCAGGGCAGTCCTTCTTCTTCTTTAGTTCCTTTCTTGTTGAATTCTGGAGGGGATCTGAGGCGTGGGTGCAGGTCTGCCAGTTTTATCCTTGCTCCTGGGTGAAAAGCAGGGGGGCCCTGGTTCTCCAATCAGGGACAGGGTCGTCCCCCTGTGATGACCACTTCCTGGGAAGTGTGGCAAAAATCCATCCCAGAAGGCAACAGTCTCTAAAAATCCAACATGGATGAATCTGATTTTTGGAGATTACATCTGGCTGAGCCCACCCACTGGTGTGGCTAAAAATCATAAACACACCCCTCTCCTGCCCTCTCCTAATCTAATCAAGGGGGCACCTAATTGTCTGGGGTTGCAGGATGTGGGGGTGTTGCTGGGTGCTACAAATGTCCTTCTCTGCCTTTGAAGACCAGTTTGGCAGCCCTCCCCCTTCCTGCCTCACCATCTGCTGAGGGGAGATTCTCTCCCCCAAGCACATTCCTTTGTGTGAAGCCAGGCCACTTCACACCTAATCAAGGCAGCCTGGCAGAAGCTGCTGCAGGCTGGCCAAACAGAGCACAGCAGCAAAAACAATGCAGAGCTGAAATTGGCAACTTTTTAGGTAAAGTCTAAACTTTTTACCTGGACAAGTTATATTAAATCCAACAACTGGAAGTTGTGGGATTTATTACAACAATCAATTTGATACCAAATTCTTGGTATGTAACATTTAAGGAGACTTTAAAATTTAAAATAAAGTCTGCCCATTCTAGCCTATGAAGGCCATTTACTTCAATGAGGGAAAAACAAATTTGGCTGTTTTTACCTCACCAGGGCTTATAAATCTATTTTTATAAAGTCCCTGCTTATAGTTACATGGCACCCAGCCCTAGGGGCACATAGGGCACACCTTAGGGGTGACTTATATGTAAAAATAAGGTAGTTTAAGACTTTGGAAGTACCTTTAATTCCAAAGTCGAATTTGCATATAACTTTAATTTAAAAGCAGCCAGCAAGGCAGGCTTGCTTTTAAAATGACACTGGGCACCTCAGCAATGCACCTAGGTGTGCACCACCTATGCTGTGGTCCCTAAACCTACATGCCCTACCATATACTAGGGACTTATAGGTAGGTTAACTTAGCCAATTATAATTAGCCTAATTTGCATATCCATTTTACACAGAGCACAGGCCCTGGGACTGGTTAGCAGTACCCAGGGCACCATCAAAGTCAGGAAAACACCAGCAAAAAGAGGAAAATGGGGGCAAAAAGTTATGGGGCCTATGCAATCAGCCCTGTTTTCTCACAGGTATATATTTTGTGCAAAGATGTGGACCCTTGTTGGATAAAAGGGTAGGTGAGATTTCTTTATGGTCGAGTCACTCACACAGCTACTGACACGCCCACACAAACACTCACACACCCACTCTCAGATGCACTCAGACACTCATGCACCCACTCACAGATCCACTCGGAGACTCATGTACTCACTCGCAGACCCATTCAGACACTCATGCACCCACTCATAGACCCACTGAGATGCTCATGCAACCACTCACAGACCCACTCAGACATTCATGCAGAAACTCACAGACCCACTCAGGCTCACGCACTCACTCACAGACCCACTGAGAGACTCATGCACTCACTCACAAACTCACTCAGAAACTTATGCACTCACTTTTAGTTGCACTCAGAGACTCACACCCTCACTCACAGACCCACTCAGAGACTCACACACCCATTCACAGGCCACTTTGACACACACCCATTTATAGACCTGTAGTGTGGTCAGTTTTACGTATATTTTGCGCATTAGCTTCAGGCCTTAGGCCTCTGTGCACTTTGCCCTAAATATATTTTATTCATTTGCTAACAGCTTAGAGCCTCTGTGCACTTTGCTCTAAATGCTTTCTATTAGGCTTCGTACTGTTATTTTACAGAAAAGCCAGTTCTACGGTGTTGTTTTTTATTCATATCACACTGTTTTGCCTACTTCAGCACTGGAGTTCTTCATAACATATTCACTCTGTGCTTTAGTCAAGGATACAGTCTGGTACATTGCCGATAGACGTGGTAGGAGTCTAGACTTGCCATTCCTGCGTAGGAACATTTTGTGATCACGATGACATGTTAGTTATAAAATCACTTCCTTGTCCCAATACATGCAAGAGGGAGATTCCGACCAGGGAACCACAACTAGACGCTGACTGCCTCGTTGCAGATGCTGAACCAGATCACAGGCCTTTGCTCAGGTATGAGTGTGTCCGTCTCCCTAGTGATACAGAAAGGCAAGCTGAAAGCTTAACATGCTGTGCTCTAAATAGAACAAGCAGAGGGAGAGTAGAAACGGTTAGGAATTATGATAGCTTTATTTCTATGTTTTACTCTCCTGGTTACTATATCAATCCTACTATGTTGTATTGTTCTGGTTATTGCGGCTCACGCCTTAATATCTAAAATACAGTCGTTTTATTAAAACATTATATAAAACTTATACTGTCTTTGTCATTTGTATATGAGACCATAAGGTGAATGAGAGAGTTGGTTTGGATCTGAGTGACCACGACTTCCCTGAGAAGTTCCAAAGATGTCATGCGCTCGGCTGCCCAATCATTTCTTCCCCGTGGGAGAAATGAGGCACTGCTAGTTAGCCGGAGCAACAACCGGATTTAGGGTGACAGAGTTCCTTACACGTGGGTCAGACTCAGTCCCCCACACCGTTATCGATCCTGCTGCCTAGAAATCCAGTAGTCTCATTTAGGATAATGAGAGCCCACGCGACATGGCGCCGCCAACGTTTGGTCTGGCTCTAATGTTTGGGTCCGACTGACTCTCTCGGTCTCGTATATATTTTGACTCCTCGGTTTCGTATGCGGAGACGTCCGTGGGGCTGAGGGTTTCCGCCACCACAGGTTGGGTACATCCTATTACTTAGTGGTTGGTTGTTCAAGCTTGAACTTTGAAAGGAAATACCCCGATATTGGTGTGCCTTCTCTGTCCTAGAGCTATTATTGTTATACTAATGGCGAATCCAGTTGTAGTAGATATACCGCTTAATATGCGATTTCCGCTCACGGGTCATCTGATAGCACATGGACTGATGGTCCAGGGGGGTCCGGTCACCTTTGTGGTGGACGCCCATGCAGCCTATAGATCAGAACTTTTTTATTCTTGGGTCGTATTTCCAGCAGCTGATGGGGGTACAAATACTTTTCACGAATATACTGTTGCGAATGTCCCTGGACAATACAGGGCTTATGCATACTTAGAAATACCTTTATCTTATCAAGAACACCATAATTGGCTTGATGGCGCCCTCCCACATTCAGTAACACCAGTACGGTTAGGTCCGTTGAGTAATGATGGTCCGACCTGGCCTTTATTGGCTACATATACACCATATCCTGGAGTGGCAAATGTGGCAGTGGCTGAAGTGCGTCGTTTATATGTGGAATTAACTGCAACGTACAGACGATTAGTTCAGTTTGTGATGCAGACATTAAATACTAATGCAGCGCGTGCTGCTCCAGCTCATCCACATGCGGTGGTGCCAGGAATAAATCCGGCCACTGTACACTCTGTAATGGGCAAGGTACCGGCTAAACGTGAGGAGACTCCATTTTGGCTGGCGCAAAAAATTAATACGCTGGAAGCAGTATTTCCCCATACGGGACCTCAGGATAAGCATAGAATTTTGACGATGTGTTTGCCGTATGGGATGGTTCCTACGGTGGATCTTTGTAATACTTGGGGCACGGTGTTTGCCGCTCTCTATACTACAGCACACGGTACACCGACTTTGGCTAATTTGCCGGAGGTGCTTAAACAAATTCAGGATGAATATGGGGCTGCCCCTGCCTTGGATTTAGGCATGCAATTGATGGGTAATTTTGACGCGGTTTCTTCTATTATTTTGAGTAATCTCAAGGGGGAGGCTGTAGCACTAGCAGTGCGAATGCCTCTTCGGGACGTTCCGCAGATTAATCAGGAGCGGGAACTTCCGAGAATAATAGCTGAAACATATTCTAGTATTGGTCGTGATAGCCTAGGGGCTCGACCGCAGAAACCACAATTGCAGGGTAAAAATAATAAGGATAATTCTAAGCAAAAGCAACCTGAGGGTGCGAAAAAGCGCTGGGATATGAAACAGCAAACACCTAAGAAAGATGGTGGGCAGTCTCCGCAACCGGAGACCCCACAAAATAAGTATAATCTCAGGAATAGGGATACTTTGAAGACGCCTGATAGATATCAATATACTGATACGCGCCAATCTCGTTCCTTTCAGGACTCCTCGGAGAAAAGAAGTGAGAGAGGTGGGCGGTCAGAGCGGAGGACGGAGTACGTGAAACTGAGACAGGATTCACAACGCTCAGCGGAGGTTTCTATTAAACAGGAAGAGAAACCACTGCAACAAAAACAGCAGTTTAAAAAGAAGAAAGTGGCAGCAGTCTCAGTTAGACATGCCGCTCAAGAAGAGAGTTCTCTTGACGAACAAGACATGGGCGTTGGCGCTGTTAGACAGCGCGGCAGAGGTCACAATAGTTTGCCGGAGTCTTCTAGAGCATCTGGAGGCGAAAGCAACTGATGACTTCATACAAGTCGAGACAGCGGATATGCGAGTCTCTGATCCTGATCAAGTATATCTTGTGACTCTACGATTAGAAGGGGACATTGACCGCGTTGTACACGCCATCTTTTGGGACCATATGGTGAAATCATATGATGTCCTGTTGGCCGAACAAGATTGGCCACCTGACTTTGTTCGCGACTGTCCAGTTGGGGAGGAGGTTATTGCGCCTTCCTTTTCACCACTTGTTCCGAGAGAACTAGCGGAGTCATATGGTAAATCATGGGCTCTAGCACAAGCCCCCGCCCTATATAGAAATAATGTGGGGTGGGATAAACAATCACCTTATCATGTAATTCCCATTAAAGGAGAACCTCAGCCACAGCCGCAATATCCTATTAAATTTGAAGCAAGGGCATCGGTTCGGAAAATTCTTACACAATTGGAGTACCAAGGTGTGATTGAGCCTTGTGTCTCGCCGATGAATAATCCCTTATTTCCGGTTGCTAAACCGGACCATTCCTATAGGATAGTGGTGGATTACAGACATTTGAATAGTCATACACGCACATATGCTATACAGAATTCACATAGCGCTGCGCTTATGAATAATATAGTGCGTAAAAAATACAAAACAACGTTGGATATCTCAAATGGATTTTTCTGCCAGAATATAGCACCCGAAAGTCGGGACTATACCGGTTTCAGTGCGTTTGGCTCTCAGAAAAAGTTTTGTCGTTTACCTCAGGGGTATAAGAATAGCCCAGGACTGTTCTCGGCTCGTGTGACTGAACTTCTGCACGAGTTGGACCCTGAGGCGTTATCATATGTTGATGACATTTATTTGACGGACGATGAGATTCTACAACATCTCAGTCGCGTATCGCGCATTGTTGTGGGTTTAGCTGATATTGGTTATAAGTTTAATTTTAAGAAATCGAAGATTGCCTTCCTCAGTGTTATTTTCCTGGGATATGAGTTATCGAGTGAGGGCAAGAGCCTGGCGCCACATTTTTGGGAGAAATGTGCTTTACTGCAGCCTCCTAATACGGTTCGGAAGCTCCAGTCTTTGTTGGGGTTTCTGAATTTTGGCAGAACTTACATTCCTGATTATGCTACACGTATAAAACCCTTATATGAACTGATTCGCCCGAATTTTTCAAGTAGATTTTGGACGATTGAGCATACACACATACTGCGAGAGCTGCAGAATGATCTCTTAGCAGTTAAACATTTACACACGCGGGACAATAAAACTCATTTGGTCATCAGGGTGATTCCTGGGGCTCTTGGATTTACGTATGTCACCTTTAATGAAGGGGAGACAGTCCCGATAGCATACAAGTCCCACTTGTATTCTGCTGCTGAACAACGTTTTGCACAGACTGAGAAAATTCTCACTGCAGTACAGATGGCTGTGATCAAAGAAAGACCGCTAGCCCAGGGCCAACGCATTATTGTCGTTTCCCCAATTCCAGCCTTGGAGGCTGTTACAAAAGCGAGTGTTCCTAATTCGAAAGCTTTACACCCGCGGTGGATACAATGGGCGACGTCTTTGACGGCCACTGATGTGGATTACATATTTGACCCTAAGCTGCAGACTCAAGAATTTCTTCAATATGAAATAGAGTACCCGGTTCCTGCTGGCACCTTACCTATTGACCAATATGAAGTGGTCATGTATACCGATGGCTCTGCGCAACCGGCGGTTGGGACTAAACAACAGTATTCTGCTGCTTGTGCGGTGGTGAGCGGGACTATGGAGGGGGGAGTTTTCTGCCCCCGACATACTTATACTAAAACTTTGGGAGATTGCACGGCGCAGCTGGCTGAGCTCAAAGCTCTTTTGTTAGCGTTGGAGCATGCAGAGCCGGCGATATTGACCTTGCTAGTCTGTGACTCCTACTACTGTGTGCAATCCTTCAATGAATATCTGCATTATTGGAAAATGAATGGGTTCAGAGATTCTAAAGGCAACACCATTAAACATAAATTGTTGTGGGGTAAGGTTGCGGGTCTGAAAGAGACGCTTCCTAAAGTCCATGTTGTACATACACTTGGACACCAGCGCGTTGGAATACACGTTGCTGGGAATACTTTGGCTGATGAGGCTGCAAAGTCGGCAGTGGCTATCGCCACTGTAGCCGCGGTAACTCGTTCGAGTTCAAAACCAGACATAGAGATTTCGGCTGCCATAAAAGCTACGGCTGATGGCACGCCATTTCCTAAAGGATTCCCTTCTAAATATAGTTACTGCTTGAGTGGTGCACTAAATGCTGTTGTTAATATTCCAGGCGTTGGTGTACGTGAGTTACCGAATAAGATTGAGAGACCTCGATTAATTTCTGCAGCGCATGAAGGGGTGGCATCTGCGCATGCTGGTGTGGCTGCCACGATTTCGCTTTTACAGGCCCGTTATTGGTGGCCTGGTCTCTATAAGGAGACAAAGCAGTATGTCCTTTGTTGTGACGTCTGTCAACAAATTAAAGCATCGTCGGCTAGACGCCCGCAGCAGACTCCTCTTCTGATATCAAATAGACCATTACAGTGCGTGTACTTGGACCATTGTGGTCCACTGACACCAGATAGTGCATACAAATACATATTGGTTGCTGTAGATTCGTGCTCCAGATTTGTGTGGGTCTGGCCACAGCGCTCGGCTGACGCTCGGACTGTTATTAAAGATTTGCGTATCTTTGTCGATACATTTGCAGTTGCGACTTTTCATTCGGACCAAGGCCCTGCTTTTGCCTCTAAGGCATTCAGGGACACCATGGCTTCGTTGGGGGTCCAACTCCAATTCTCGTCTCCATTTCATCCCGAGGGAAATTCTGTCGTGGAGCGTTTAAATTGTGATTTAAAGCAATCCTTAACGGCCAGGGTTATAGGTACGGGTCGTAGTTGGCTAGCCCACCTGTATGGAGTACAGAGAGCACTTAATAACTTGCCTAGAAGGTCACTGGGGGGTCGTACTTCATATGAGTGCCTGTTCGGAACACGAATGTATGTTCCTGATCTGGATGGTCCTGGTGTGGAGGCGGCAGATACGCCCGTTGACATAAATGATCCTGTCACTGTTTTGCAGGATTTACAACAATTCCGTGAAGATAACTCTTCTGCAAGTGCTGCCTCCTCTGGAATTAAGGATGAGCCAGTAACACCTACTGGTTGGATACCCAGGATTGGGGATCTAGTGCGTGAAAAGGTCGCAGTAAAGAAAGAATTTGGTCCTTCTTATCGAGCACCTGTCCCGGTGTTGGGGGTGAGCGGCACGAGAACTGTGATTTTGCCGCTGCTGCAAGGGGCCAAAGGAAATCGTTTTGTTTCCATTGATAATGTCAAGTTACAACATGTGGCCGATTCTGCACAGCAGACCAAGAGGGACACCCAGTAGTTCCAGCATCCCTCTCACTACTGGGGAAGAAGTCCCGCTGCAGGTGATTAGCACCGACCATGTTTCCTCTCCGAGCTTGGGGAGGGTGGAAGATGATCTTGCTATTGTTCCACAGTCGACGATTGATATCGATTCTTTTTCTCAAGTTGCTGTACGTTCTACTGATGTTTCTGAACATGTGAGTTATAGCGTACCTAGGAGAGAACCTCCATCAGCTTCCTTGTTCACTGTTGCACCTTTTGCGAGAACTGCCTCTGGCTGCTTCAACGACGCGGATGCGGCTGTATCCAGCTCTTCGTCTTCGCTGTCTTCAATCCGAGGTCCACGTAAGCTACTAAGTTGGCTTAAACGTACATATTTTGTTGTTCCTTGGAACTATTTGTGGCTTTTTATGGCCGTACTGACTATTTTTTTATGGTTGGGATTTGTGCCAGGCATTGTTTCTGATGATTGGGATGTGAAGACAGTAGATGCTATGCTAAAAGATTTGCAATATTATACTGTCTATGACGATGAAGATGCTTACCAATTTAAAGATAATCATGGTGATATGTTTTGCTACACCTATTATGGACACCACTTTATTCACAAAGCGAGTAGCCCTAAGTCCATCTTTAATTATGTACAATGGGAACATTGCTCGACTCCTCCACAAGGGAGTTCGAAAACGTATAATGATAAATTTGCATATTTTTCTGGGCATGATCAGCGAAACGCTAAGTCTTACTATTTTAAAGTGACACCGTATTCTAATAAGCAAATTTTGTTGACCGATACTAAATTACTGTATTCTAATTCGTTTGTATCTAAACTTTCGGTCGAAGGATATGAATACTGGTTGAAGACTGTTGACTTGAAAAGTGTTTGGGGTATGAAAAATTGGCAGATGCAAGGCAGAGATACATTATTTCGAGCATGCATTATCCCTGTGCAAATGATTTTCCTCAATGACACAGTACAACAGACTAGTTGTTTGGGCTTGGCGTCGATTAGAGAATTGACTTTGCCTAGAATACCTGTCCCTTCTAAATTAAATAACTGGCAGCACTATGTGAATGCTACTTTTAGTGAATTTACGCATTGGGTCCAGAATGGTACGCTTAACGCTTCATCGTTACATCCGGGCGGGTGGTTATTGTGGCCTGTTATGTTAAATATTGAAAAGTTGGAGAAACTGCCTTTTACGGTGGCTGAGATTCCGTCAGCTGAGTTGTTGATTCATGGGGTTATTAATTTGCCTATCTCCACTCTGCAATTTACTTCTTGTTTGAAGCACATTCCGGTGGGTAGATATGAACTATTGGGTGACAGTTACATACACGAGGTGTGGGAGCTTCCTTTTCAGTACAGATGTGTTAATGGTTTGCGGGAAGTTTTTCTTAGCGGTAGCGAATGCGAAGCTTCTGTTAGCCATTCCATGGTTTGTAAACAGCTGTCCTTGCACGGAGCGTGTAATGCTTCGATTGCTAACTTAGCTTGTTATCTGAAGGGAGTTCCAGTCCCGGTAATTAAAAACACTTTCCAGGTGCTTTCTAACGGCAGTTACATTGTTCTTAACAGCGAACGCTGCTGTGGCATGCGTGCCGGAATAGTTTACGTCGTTGTCGTCAACAAGGGCGTTACGTGCTGCGGGAATGTGTTGTTTCCCCTACTGAATTTAGGGAGGTAGCGGACATCTGGCCTCATATTGCTACTTCCAAGGTTGATTTCGACAAGTTGAGTCGGCTGAAAGCTTTATTGTTTCAAAAGCATGTGGCCCTTACATCTGCTAGCGAGACCTACGCACTTCAAGTGGCAAGGTCATCAGCGGAGATACAGTCCCTTTTGAATACTAACTTTCCGAGTCACATCGGTGAACTTGTGGGACGTATATTTAATGCATCCAGCACTGCTGGTATTGCTCATTTTTTCAAAGCTGTTGGTGTTGGTTTCGTTCACACCTTCTCTTCCATATTCGGTTTGATACCTTCGGCTATACACTCTATTTTCGGAAGCATTTTTGGGGGTTTCCCAATTACTTTGGCTTTATTGGCTGGAGTTTTGCTATTGTTGCTATTTTTTCGCAATGGCTGCCCCGCCGCAACGAGATCCTGTATTGCTGCTCCCGTCAGCGCAGCTGTGTCGTGAACGCATGATGCAGTGTTTTGGAGCAACACTCCTGGCTCATTTGGAGTGTGACTGGTCTTTGTCGTTCCGACCGGTTTTGGATTGTGTGCAACCCGTGTTTCGATGCCTTTGGTGCTCGTTTGAACATGCACTGGCTTTCTGTCTCTCACTGCAGCGCTCTCCAGTGGTTGATCTTGATCTGTTGATGTTCCCGATTAGGGCTCATTCCCAGACTTGTGCACTGCGGTTGCGTTTGCTTCGTGAAGCGGATTATGAGATTCCCTTCCTGGAGGAAGATGGTTTTGTCTCTTTCCGTGGCACTACACGGGGTGCCGCCCTGAATGGTTTTGGGGCTTTGGAACACACCTGCTCCATGGTACTTTGTGGCGTGGATCTTCCGATATTGACATATCTCGAAGTGGAGGAGCTTCTACGTTCTATTGCTTCTGTTTGACAATTGGATTTTTTTTTTTCTCTCTCTCCCGACTAAATTGACACTATATTGCAATTCGCTCTATCGTCACATGTTTCCTAAATTTATGACTTTGTTGTCTTCTCATCTTGTCGAAATGTTGGGTTTAAATTTAGGTCATGTTTTTTTTTTATGTTGTTGGAACCACTTGCTACCGACAAGGGGAGGGTGTAGTGTGGTCAGTTTTACGTATATTTTGCGCATTAGCTTCAGGCCTTAGGCCTCTGTGCACTTTGCCCTAAATATATTTTATTCATTTGCTAACAGCTTAGAGCCTCTGTTCACTTTGCTCTAAATGCTTTCTATTAGGCTTCGTACTGTTATTTTACAGAATAGCCAGTTCTACGGTGTTGTTTTTTATTCATATCACACTGTTTTGCCTACTTCAGCACTGGAGTTCTTCATAACATATTCACTCTGTGCTTTAGTCAAGGATACAATCTGGTACATTGCCGATAGACGTGGTAGGAGTCTAGACTTGCCATTCCTGCGTAGGAACATTTTGTGATCACGATGACATGTTAGTTATAAAATCACTTCCTTGTCCCAATACATGCAAGAGGGAGATTCCGACCAGGGAACCACAACTAGACGCTGACTGCCTTGTTGCAGATGCTGAACCAGATCACAGGCCTTTGCTCAGGTATGAGTGTGTCCGTCTCCCTAGTGATACAGAAAGGCAAGCTGAAAGCTTAACATGCTGTGCTCTAAATAGAACAAGCAGAGGGAGAGTAGAAACGGTTAGGAATTATGATAGCTTTATTTCTATGTTTTACTCTCCTGGTTACTATATCAATCCTACTATGTTGTATTGTTCTGGTTATTGCGGCTCACGCCTTGATATCTAAAATACAGTCGTTTTATTAAAACATTATATAAAACTTATACTGTCTTTGTCATTTGTATATGAGACCATATGGTGAATGAGAGAGTTGGTTTGGCTCTGAGTGACCACGACTTCCCTGAGAAGTTCCAAAGATGTCATGCGCTCGGCTGCCCAATCATTTCTTCCCCGTGGGAGAAATGAGGCACTGCTAGTTAGCCGGAGCAACAACCGGATTTAGGGTGACAGAGTTCCTTACACGTGGGTCAGACTCAGTCCCCCACACCGTTATCGATCCTACTGCCTAGAAATCCAGTAGTCTCATTTAGTATAATGAGAGCCCACGCGACAGACCTATTCAGAGACTCACGCACCCACTCACAGACCCACTCAGAGACTCATGCACCCACTCATAGACCCCTTCAGAGACTCACACACCCATTCACAGGCCACTGAGACACTCACCCATTTATAGACCTATTCAGAGACTTGTGCACCCACTCACAGACCCACTCAGAGACTCATACACTCACTCACAGACCCGCTCAGACTCTCACACATCCACTCAAAGGCCCAATCAGACATTCACACACACTCACAGAGACACTCTCATACCCACTTTCACACACAGAGACTCATTCTTACTCTGCCTCTCACACCAAGACAGACACGCTCACACCCACATAGACCCTCTCACACTCACTCTCACACCCAGACAGACATTGTCACACCCACTCTCACAACCATAGACACTATCTCACACCTATTCTCACACCCGGAGAGACAGGCCCTCTGGCCAACCCCCTCTGCGCACAGCCGAAGGCCATACACAGTGAGGGGTTGGGTGGTTGTGGGGGGTTGGCTGCAGGGCCTACCCACAGGGCAGGCTCTGTGGCTAACCCTGCCGCACATGGCCTAAGGCAGTGCATGGCAGTAGTTGCATTAACGTGTAGCAATTAAAAAAACATAGAAATTCACTTAAAAAAACAAAGGTTCCATGGACGTTATAGGTAAGCTCTGAATTTACTTGCATAAACCAATAGAAATTCAGCAGTTAGAATTAGACTTATTTCAAGCAACTATAACTCTCTCCCTCCATATGCACTGCTAATTACCCTAGATATTACAGCGCTCATGACAACTTTTCATAACGCCAATAAAAATATCAATGAAACATTATCAGTCAAATTATTGAAGAAAAAACTGTGCATGGTGAGGGCGTCAGTAACAGTTACCTTAGGGCACGAGTTATAGTTACTTGAAATAACTCTAACTGTAACCGCTGAAATTCTATGGTTTTGTATGAGTAAACCTAACTATAACGTCCCTGTAACCTTTGTTTTTTTAAGTGAATTATATCTATATATATATTGACCAGAGATGATTTTATAACTTAAGGCCTGGAATAATGAAACTGCTTAAAGAATTCACTGTGAGTTGCTGGCTTTGCTTTTTCTTCCCGTTTATATAACCTGTTGGGAGTGCGCTTTCACATGAGGACAACTTCGTTTTTGATATATATATATATATGTGATTTTCTTACGTTTGCATGATCTGTAGGTTACAGTTAAGTGAAAATAAGAAAGTGTAGGCATATGTTTAATCTCCATGTTTTCCGGGCCCTGTTTCTCTTTGTTCTAGTCACTGTCTGTTTTTCTTTTCTTGAGTTTCCATGTCTATGAGCCCGATTCACAAAGGCAAACTTAGATCAAAAGTCTAAGTTTAGACCAATAGTCTAAACTTAGACCAAAAGTTTAACTTTACTATAAGTAAAGTTAGACTTTTGGTCTAACTTTATTCATAGTAAAGTTAGACTTTTGGTCAAGTCTAGACTTTTGGTCTAAACTTAGACTGAAAGTGTAAACTTAGACCAAAAGTCTAACTTTACTGTAAGTAAAGTTAGACTTTAGATCTAAACCTAGACTTTTGGTCTAAACTCAGACTTTTGGTCTAAGTTTATGTTTGTGAATCAAGCCCCACGTAGCTACACATTTTAATTTCTCTTCCTTTGTGTCTGTCATGCTGAACTTAACTGTACTTTCTGTTTCTGTACCTCATTTCTCTTGCTGCCTGATTTCTATGTTTCTGTCACTCACTGTCCCTATGCCTCCCTGACACTCTTTTTCTGCTTATCAAAGAATCTGTGCTTCGCTCTATCTACTTGTGCTTGACAAGCCCTCTCATATTTTTTCTCATTGTTGTGGATCCGTTACTCTAGCACTCTTGTTCTTGTGACCTTGTCCCTGTTATTTCCTGTTGTTACACCTTGCAAGAATATACTACCCTCTGTATCCACACCTCCTACCCCTGTGACTACCTATTAATGTGAGTCTTTGCCCCTGGCTCAGTTTCACTTTGGCATCCTACATCCAGCCTTCCTACCCCTGAATTGCACTCACCTTGTATTCACATGCCTGCATCTCACTTTGCACGCCTCCCAGCTTTACTGCAAGGGCACTAAAGGTAAGAAATAAGTAAGATTACATAAAGGTGCTCCCAACACATCATATTCAAAGCAAGAGCTTTTTAGTCACACATATACTTGGATGATACCAGACATAATCATCCAAGAAAACGTTCTCAGGCAGTATGGTTTTTGACAGTACCTCAGTAGAGAAGAAAGTAGTTTTGACGAGGCCAAATTAAAATGGGGTGAACTCCTAGCAGCCTAACTAGGTTGGGGTGGTAATCAATATGTGAAATTAGAGAAATGTACCTAAGGTTCTGTTAAGGAAAAAGAGACACAGAACACCTTAGACAAGATGGAGGTTTTATCAGAGGTAGGAAACAAAGGCCCTCATTACAACCCTGGCGGGTTGCTCAAATAGAGCAGAAAGACCGCAAACAGGCCGGCGGTCATTAATGCACCAATATGAGGTGGTTTGGCAACAGTCTCCAGCCCGGCGGCCGCCACTAGTCCGCCGGCCGTATCAGGACCCCGCATACCGATATGGATTTCGTGGGGTTTTTAACTGCCACAAAATCCATGGCGGTATGCACCATTAGAGCCAGGGAATTCGTTCCCCGGCACTGATTGGGGTCTCCCCCTCCCCAGAGTCCTCCCCCAACACCCACCACCCCCCTACCACCATACAAAGGTAGTAGGACCCCCTCCCCACCCCCATTGAAACTCTCACACATTTCCCCACACATGACCCCACACTCCCCTACACGCACGCTCACACCACTCACACACATACACGCGCACATACATGCCCACATGGACACATACATACAAGTTACATTTCCACCACACACATTACATCCCCCACATGCATACACGCACTCACACAACCCCTCTACACACTCACACACACACCTCCATGCATGCACACAACACACAACACCTCCCCACCCCCCTTCCCTAACAGATGATCACCTTCCCTGTTCTGGTGATCCTCCGGGAGGGAACGGGATCCATGGGGGCTGCTCAGCCGCCAGCACCCCGTCACCCGAACACCGCCACGCCACATACTGAGTCGTATTACAATGGGCGGTGTTCTGATGACTTAGTGGTGACGGTGGAGCAGCCTCGACCTCACTGCCGCTCTCCTGGCGGCTCTCCGTCCAAAAAAGGGCAGAGGGCTGCTAGCAGTCATATAATGGTTGGCGGCAGACCACCAACACTGGCGGTCTTCGGCCCGATGGTACCTCTGCGGTCTCTGGAGGAGACCACTGAGGTTGAAATGAGGGCCAAAGTCTTTTCACTCAGTACCAATTTCTGTGAAGACAGTAAGAAAGGTGGGAATTGTTGACCATGAAAGCCTCCTTGTAATAGGTCTGCCAAAAGAGAGAGTACATTTATGTTAAAGTTTATCCAGTCAAAAAGCAATATCTTATAAAATCTCACACAACAAAACAATGATTGGGAATCAAACATGTTATTATTTGTGAATGTTACAAATTAATTACTTAGTTATAATTACAGTGGCTTCCATGCTACAAAATTTATTGTGGTATTAGAACTGGTAACCCATAGCCTATTTTAGCTGACTAAACCTAAGAAAATGTTGTCACAAGAATATTGACATCAGTGGCAATTTATTGTACATTATTCAATACACATCATCATTAGACCCTAACAAGGGGGCAAAAGAGCAGCTCAGCTTAAGGCTTGCTCAAAGGATATAGGGGGTCATTCTGACTTCGGCGGTAAAAAGCGCTTACCGCCGGTCAGAAGACCGCCATAACACCGTCGCGGTAAACCGCCACGGTCATTCTGACCCGCTACTTGAAAACCGCCAAAAACCCGACATCCACAAAAGTCCGCCACACCAAAGGTCAGCGAAAAAATGGCGATGACCAAACCTCCACCATCACGCCAACAGAAATACGCCCATGCCATTCCGACCGACGAATCCACGCGGCGGTCTTTTAACCGCGGTATTCCATTGGCGGTACACACCGCCGCGGTCAAAATACACACACCCTTACAAAACACAACCACATAGGACAATTTGAAATACACACACCTGATACACATACACACAACACACCCACAGCCCCAATACAATATAAAACACACACCCACATCACCCACAAACCCTTACGACCACACTTGCGAATTAAGGACAGAGAGAGACAGCACTGCTTAGAGTAGACCATCACACAGAGGCAAATCACAACATCACCCACACAATTACCACGCACAAAACACCATACACCACCACACACATCACACTCTACAACACATACAACATCCCTCACCTCATCCACACCACCCCATGGCACCCCAAAGACACCCCATGTTGTCTGACGCAGAACTCAGGGTCATGGTGGAGGAAATAGTTCGTGTAGAGCCCCAGCTATTCGGGGCACAGGTGCAGCACACCACAATTGCCAGGAAGATGGAGCTATGGCAAAGGATAGTCGACAGGGTCAACGCGGTGGGACAGCATCCACGCAATCGGGATGACATCAGGAAGCGCTGGAACGACCTACGGGGGAAGGTGCGTTCCATGGTATCAAGGCACAACATTGCGGTGCAGAAGACTGGCGGCGGAACCCCACCTACTCCCCCAGAATTTACAACATGGGAGGAGCAAGTCTTGCACATCCTGCATCCTGAGGGCCTCGCAGGAGTAGGCGGAGGAATGGACTCTGGTAAGTCAAATCTTAACTACTTCTTCCCACCCCCACCCCACCTGCATGCCAGCACATACCCCCACCCTCACCCCCACCCCATCACACCAACTCCTTGCAAATGGCTCACCATCACAACCCACCCATCCCAACACCAAGCCCTGCATGCGACCACAAAGCATGGACACCCATCACCAAAGCATGCCCACTGCACATACACATCACCCCCACAAGCCACCCTCACAAAAGCCCCCACAAGGGAATGCCTGCACTTGGGTACACGGCCACCCACCCATCACATGAAATGCCACACACAGAAGCAATAAACATACCCTTATACCCCTGCAGGACCCGAATGCCACCACACCGCCACGGAGGGTCCAGAGATGTCCATCCCACCCCCAGAAGAGGCCCCCAGCGATGACAGCAGCTCTGTCTCCCTGGACCCAGATGACCAGCCCGGCCCATCGGGGACCTCTGGACAGTCGGTTCCCCACAGACAGCCACAGGCTACAGCAGACCTAACCCCCTCTGGGAACACCAGCACAGCTCCCACCCAGCGGGCCCATGCCTCTGTCTCCAGGACACGTCAATCAGCAGTGTGTCCGCCACTACAGGGCACCCAGGTTGACCCACCACCCCAACAACAACAGGGACCTGGGGGCAGTGGTAGTGGGCACACCGTCCAGGGGACAGAGGCCCAGGAACACAGGGGAACTCGGAGGGCTGCTGTGCGACAGGGGGGGGACAGGCCCAAGGAACCCACTCTCCAAGAGGCCCTCTCCTCCATCATGGGAGCATACCACCACTCCCAGGAGACGATGGCGACGGTACTGGCCAGGTTCCAGGAGATCCAGGCACAGCAGGAGGAACGGTACATGGGGTTCAGAGAGGAACTGAGGAACATTGGTTCCGCAATGGGGACCATCGTCGTGGCCCTTAACCAGATAGTCAACACATTGCGGGACCATGTGGCATGTTTGACAATGTTCAGCATTCCGTCCATCACTTCTTGTTGTTTTTGCTTTGGCACCCCAAAGGGCCCCTGTCACTAACCCAGACCAGGAACAGCCTACCACCCGCCGGCGCTAGTGGACAGGAGGCCCCCACACAACAACAGGCCACCAGAACCCCACCTCCTGCAGAAGAAGAACCACCCCGCAAGCGGAACCTGAGATCTCACAAGAAGACAGAGTAGGATGCCAAGACCCCTGCCAGCATAAGATACCCCCTGATGTCATCCCACTGTCCCACATTGTCACCCTGTCCAACCTTTAACTGCCCCTGCTCCATCCTTTCACAGGCATATGGACAATGCACCTGTGAGACTGAGAACTGGACTCTGCCATGGACATTACTCCACCCCCACCCATCACCGTTTTACAATCATGTACCTATATGTAGCACTTGAAATAAATCACTTATTGCACTTAAAAAATCAGGAGTCTGCTTGTATTCTTAACAAATGTATTACACATAACGGTGCAATAATGTTCAGTTACATTGTGATGACAACATACCAATGTCAATAAGCTTTAGTCCATGGGCAAACAAAGCTGAAGTCATGGAGTGGGTCATACAGCTCTGAAAAGGGAAGGGAAAGTCAAAAATCAGTTAAAAGGAACTGGGGGGAAACACAGACAGTAGAGAGGCATGAGGCCTTAAGTAAATGTAAAATGGCGTGGGTGATTCTTACCTGTGTGCTACTGAAAATATTGTTGTATGACTGTATCCCTGTTGTCCGTGTCATCCCCGTCGTCTTCCTCCTCTTCACTCTCCACAGGCTCCACAGCTGCTACAACACCACCATCTGGACCATCCTCCTGCAGAAAAGGCACCTGGCGTCGCAAAGCAAGATTGTGAAGCATACAGCAGGCCACGATGATATGGCACACCTTCTTTGGTGAGTACATTAGGGATCCACCTGTCATATGCAGGCACCTAAACCTGGCCTTCAGGAGCCCGAAGGTCCTTTCTATGATCCTCCTAGTTCGCCCATGGGCCTCATTGTCCGTTCCTCTGCCCTGGTCCGGGGATTCCTCACTGGGCTCAGTAGCCAGGACAGGTTGGGGTAACCAGATTCACCTATTAGCCACACACGGTGTCTCTGTAGCTGTTCCATCACATAAGGGATGCTGCTATTTCGCATGACATACGCGTCATGCACTGACCCAGGGAACTTGGCATTTACATGGGAGATGTACTGGTCAGCCAAACAGACCACCTGGACATTCATCGAATGATAACTTTTTCTGTTTCTGTACACCTGCTCACTTTCTTTGGGGGGAACCAAAGCCACATGGGTCCCATCAATGGCACCAATGATGTTGGGGATATGTCCAAGGGCATAGAAATCACCCTTCACTGTAGCCAAATCGCCCACCTCAGGGAACACAATGTAGCTCCGCATGTATTTCATCAGGGCAGACAACACTCTGGACAAAACCTTAGAAAACATAGGCTGAGACATCCCTGATGACATGGCCACTGTTGTTTGAAAAGACCCACTTGCCAAAAAATGGAGTACTGACAGAACCTGCACCAGAGGGGGAATCCCTGTGGGTTGACGGATGGGGGACATCAGGTCTGGCTCCAGCTGGGCACACAGTTCATGTATAGTGGCTCTGTCAAGCCTGTATCTAAGTATGATATGTCGTTCTTCCATTTTCGTCAGGTCCACCAGCGGTCGGTACACGGGAAGATTCATCCTTCTCCTCGCAAGTCCCAGCGGACGGTGCCTAGGAAGGACAATATGGAGCACAGAGTCAATCAACCCACAGGTACGTTCACACAGCTTGCACAGTACACGATTCTCTATGCATTGAATGGCTTGTATGAGTGGCAATGCAAGGCCTAGGCCTGTGTGACGCAGTAGAAATTAAGCCATGTGGGCCCTTGAAATGGCGGCTGCCTGACCTGTGAAGTGTGACAGTGGGATGTGAGGTCAATGCGCTGGCGTGGCGGAAGGCGGTCGAAGACCGCGGTGCAAAGCCGCATTGGTTAACATTGCACCCTATGGGTTTCAGGAGCCAATGACGATGTGCGCCGGCGGTCATGGTACACACCGCGGCGGTACGCACCGCCGCGGGCGTGACCGCCATTTTCTATCTGATTAATCACTCGAGACCTGATCATCCACAGGAGAGAACCTATACTGCAAGTGCTGCTGTGACCTCGGTCTGGGAGATACAATGGCTGCTGCGACTGGGGAAAGGGCCACTGCCTTCACTTCAGAAGAATTGGAGAAACTTGATGATGGGGTCCTCCCCCAGTATGCGCTACTCTACGCTCTTCCAGACCAACAGGTTAGTACACAAGGTGCACGTTGTATGGGCTATGCCTGTGTTGAGTGGGGTGGATGTAAGATGGTGGGGAGGTGAGCGAATGAGGAGTGCAACGCACGACAGATGAGAGCATGTGCCACATGGCAAGGTTGGGGAGGGGGGGCCACTCACATTGACCATGCAGAAAAGTGACGATATTTCCTTTCCCACCCTGTACATGTCACATAGGTCAGCGCCCATCAGAAGATCGAAATTTGGCGTGCCATCGCCAAGGACGTCCGGGCCCTGGGGGTCCACAACAGACGGGGCACCCACTGCCGAAAGAGGTGGGAGGACATCCGCCGCGGGACCAGAAAGACCGCCGAGTCTCTGCTGGGGATGGCCTCCCAACGTAGGAGGGGTGCCAGCCGCCAATTGACCCCCCTGATGTCCCGGATCCTGGCGGTGGCCTACCCCGATTTGGATGGGCGCGTGAGGACATCACAGCAGACACAAGGGGGTGAGTATCAGCACATTCTGCTATCTTTGCGCGCAGTGGAGGTGTCTGGGTGGGGGAGGAGGGCTGTGGGTATCTCTAGGCCAGGGCGCATTCTGTAGGCTAGGCCCCTCGGTTAGGCATGGCCCTGTGCCCCCGCCCCCCACCTCTGTAGGGTGCCAAGTACAGCTACCCATGGTCCGGCCTCACCCATGTGTGCATTTGTCGTCCATAGAGCAGTAGGCCTAGTCACAATAACTGAGTAGTGTACCCCGATTGCGCGGCCTAGTGCTGGGGGCTTCTGTGTCTGTCCTCTCCGACAACGGTGTTGCCAATGCATGCACTCAACCTGTCTTCATTTCTCCCCCCCCATTTTCTTTGTCTTCCTGTTCATGTGTGCATTAGCATCATCAGGCGGAGGAGAAGTGGCATCGGTGCACGAGGGAGCTGCATCTCACATGGCCCCGGAGGGCCATGCAACCGACTCCGAGTACACCAGTGAGACGGAGGGCGAGGGGAGCTCCACAACGGGGACCCGTGGAGACGTCAGCGACACCGACACGTCCTCGGAAGGGAGCTCCCTTGCGGTGGCGGCAACATCCGTGCCCACCGCCACAACAGGTACAGCCGCCACCCAGCGCACCAGCCCGCCCTCCCAGCAGCCCCTCAGCCTTCGCTCCGTGCCCGATCGGCCAGGAAGCCGACCATCTCCTTCGCCCCAGGCACCTCAGGCCCTGCACCAGTTACCCCTGCTGCCCTCAGTGAGGAGATCATTGACCTCCTCCAGACGCTCATTGTTGGGCAGTCTACCCTTTTGAATGCCATCCAGGGTGTAGAAAGGGAGGTGCATCGGAGCAATGCATACCTGGAGGGCATTCATTCGGGTCAGGCTGCCCATCAGCGATCGTTCAACGCTCTGGCCTCAGCACTGATGGCAGCCATTGTCCCTGTCTCCAGCCTCCCTCTTCAAACTCCCTCCACCCAGTCCCAGTCTCCTGTTTCTCTGCCTATGCCATCCACACCATCAGACCAGCCTGCACACACCTCAACACCCAAGGGCAGCTCATCCAGACATAAGCACCACAGATCACACAAGCATTCACCCAAGCAACATCCAGATGCAGACATGCCAACAGTCACTACCACCTCTGTGTCCCCCACCTCCTCGTCTCCCTCCTCCCTCCCTGTGACGTCTCCACTCACACCTGCATGCACACCACCATCAGCCAGTACTTCCATCACCAGCACACCCTCCAGTACAGTCCGCACATGTGCAGTCACCACCCCCACTGCCATTTACACGTCCCCTGTGTCCTCTCCCAGTGTGTCTGTCACCCCCTCTTCCAAACCACACAAACGCAGGCAGCCACCCACCCAACAGCCATCCACCTCACGACAGCCTCCGTCACAAGCACCTGCACCCAAAGACAGCACACTTGACTCTCCTACAACCACATCCTCTTCCTCCACACCCATACCCACTACACCTACCCGTCCCTGTCTTTCAAAATTGCTTTTCCTTTCCAACCTTGACCTCTTTCCAACCACTGACCCACCCCCTCCATCTGGTAAGAGTCCAAAGAGCACCTCAGCCACCACCAGCCCTGCATCTACTAGGACCACAGTCCAGAGCTATTGGAGTCCACCAGCTCCTAGGGCAGGAACATCGGCCAGCAGCAAGGGGACAGCCAGCCCACCCCCTGGGAAGAGGACCAAAAAAACGAAGGGCCGGCGCGACAAGCCTGAGACGGCTGCCACCAAGGACAGTAGCCTTGCCCTGTACCTGACACATCAACAAAGGGAGGCAAGGGCCACAGAGCTTCAGCGAAGGAGGGCCAGGGCAGCAGGGCGGACAAGTCAGGCAGCAGGCGAGCTGACCAGGAGGGCCCCACCAGCCCCATTCCGGGTGTGACGGACGACACCCACAGGCCCAGGACTCCATCACAGGAGGGCCCCGCAACCGCAAGGTCGGATGGCGACTGAGCGGGAAGTATTGGCCAGGTCTGGTTCCCTAGAAACACAGGACAAGCACCGCTGAACAGGGGCCGCCGTGACAAGCACCGCTGAACAGGGCCCCGCCGTGACAAGCACCGCTGAACAGGGCCCCGCCGTGACAAGCACCACTGAACAGGGGCCGCCATGACAAGCACTGCTGAACAGGGCCCCGCCGTGACAAGCACCGCTGAACAGGGGCCGCCGTGACAAGCACCGCTGAACAGGGGCCGCCGTGACAAGCACAGCTGAACAGGGCCCCGCCAAGACAAGCACTGCTGAACAGGGGCCGCCGTGACAAGCACCGCTGAACAGGGCCCCGCCGTGACAAGCACTGCTGAACAGGGGCTGCCGTGACAAGCACTGCTGAACAGGGGCTGCCGTGACAAGCACCGCTGAACAGGGGCCGCCGTGACAAGCACCGCTGAACAGGGGCCGCCGTGACAAGCACCGCTGAACAGGGCCCCGCCGTGACAAGCACCGCTGTACAGGGGCCGCCGTGACAAGCACCGCTGAACAGGGGCCGCCGTGATAAGCACTGCTCCGCTGGGCCCTTCCTGTCAAGCACAGCTCCGCTGGGCCCTTCCTGTCAAGCACCGCTCCGCTGGGCACCGCCGTCTCAAGCACCGCTCCGCTGGGCCCTTCCTGTCAAGCACCGCTCCGCTGGGCACCGCCGTCTCACGCACCGCCCGGCTGGGCCCTTCCTGTCAAGCACCGCTCCGCTGGGCACCGCCGTCTCAAGCACCGCTCCGCTGGTCCCTTCCTGTCAAGCACCGCTCCGCTGGGCACCGCCGTCTCAAGCACCGCTCCGCTGGGCCCTTCCTGTCAAGCACCGCTCCGCTGGGCCCTTCCTGTCAAGCACCGCTCCGCTGGGCACCGCCGTCTCAAGCACCGCTCCGCTGGGCAACGCCGTCTCAAGCACCGCTGGCCCATTGACAGTGCCGGTTCTGTGTCGAGCAGGGCTTCACGAAGCACTCTGGGCACCATGCCTCCTCCATTACCAGTGGAGTCGGTAATCCATCTGATGGACTGTGGCTTTGCACTCCCCGCTGAACAGGGGCCGCCGTGACAAGCACCGCTGAACAGGGCCCCGCCAAGACAAGCACCGCTGATCAGGGGCCGCCGTGACAAGCACCGCTGAACAGGGCCCCGCCGTGACAAGCACCGCTGAACAGGGCCCCGCCGTGACAAGCACCACTGAACAGGGGCCGCCATGACAAGCACTGCTGAACAGGGCCCCGCCGTGACAAGCACCGCTGAACAGGGGCCGCCGTGACAAGCACCGCTGAACAGGGGCCGCCGTGACAAGCACAGCTGAACAGGGCCCCGCCAAGACAAGCACTGCTGAACAGGGGCCGCCGTGACAAGCACCGCTGAACAGGGCCCCGCCGTGACAAGCACTGCTGAACAGGGGCTGCCGTGACAAGCACTGCTGAACAGGGGCTGCCGTGACAAGCACCGCTGAACAGGGGCCGCCGTGACAAGCACCGCTGAACAGGGGCCGCCGTGACAAGCACCGCTGAACAGGGCCCCGCCGTGACAAGCACCGCTGTACAGGGGCCGCCGTGACAAGCACCGCTGAACAGGGGCCGCCGTGATAAGCACTGCTCCGCTGGGCCCTTCCTGTCAAGCACAGCTCCGCTGGGCCCTTCCTGTCACGCACCGCTCCGCTGGGCACCGCCGTCTCAAGCACCGCTCCGCTGGGCCCTTCCTGTCAAGCACCGCTCCGCTGGGCACCGCCGTCTCAAGCACCGCTCCGCTGGGCAACGCCGTCTCAAGCACCGCTGGCCCATTGACAGTGCCGGTTCTGTGTCGAGCAGGGCTTCACGAAGCACTCTGGGCACCATGCCTCCTCCATTACCAGTGGAGTCGGTAATCCATCTGATGGACTGTGGCTTTGCACTCCCCAGAATGGAACAGTGGGCAAGCCACCCACTGTAGAGACTTGAGAGACTGTGGCTTTGCACTCCCCACAATGGAACTGTGGGCAACCCACCCACTGTAGAGACTTGTGAGACTGTGGCTTTGCACTCCCCAGGATTATGCAGTGGGCAAGCCACCCACTTGTGAGACTTGAGAGACTGTGGCTTTGCACTTCCCAGGATGGTCCAGTGGGCAACCCACCCACTGTAGAGACTTGAGAGACTGTGGCTTTGCACTCCCCAGGATGATACAGTGGGCATGGAGGCCCCTCGTGGATCTGGCGTCGTGGACTCATGTGGCTAAGGTGCCCCCCCTTCCCTTCCCCCTGAGGTGCCTGTAGTTTTATCATCTGATGCCCCAGCAGTTTTCTCTCCAATGGTATCTGGTCCTGTGTGTGGGCTTTGCACATTGGCCCACGGACTATGGAACTTTGACAAAATGTGCAGGACTTATTGCCTATGTATATATTTTTCACTATGTTCATTCTTTAATTTGTATCTTTCATATTGCATATTTCCCATAACTTCAATAGAGCTATAATATACATAAATTTTAAAGATCATTTTAAATATGTCTTTGCATTATTCCGGGGGGTTTGGGGGATGTCACTCTGACTTGTTGCTCTGCATTGAGGTGTTGGTATTTGGGGTGGGGGGGTGGGTGTATCGCGTATGTGTGTGCCCGTAACCTTTCCTCCTCCCCCCTCCCCTGTGTCGTAGGTGCAGTACTCACCGTTGTCGTCTGCGCCGGCGTTCGTACTCCTGGTAGATGAGCAGGTAGACAATAGCTGGTAGGATGTTTAATTCGGGTTCCATGCTGTCCTCCTTCCTCGTGGAGTGTATAGAGGTGAGCGTTTTCCCGTTCGTAGTCTGTTTCCGCCGTGTTTTTATCGGCGGGGCTCCCGCCCCGGAAAAGGTGGCGGATTGGTGAGTTGTGATAGTGTGGGCGGTACATTGTCTGCCGCCTGCCTGTTGGCGGTGACCGCCGCGCTGTTTGTTTGTCCCGCCGTGGCGGTCCGAGTGTTAAAGTGGCGGGCTGTGTTGGCGGTTCACGCCAGGGTCAGAATTCCATTTTTTTGACCGCCTGCTTGTTGGCGGGTTGGCCGCCGCTTTAACACCGACCGCCAGGGTTAGAATGACCCCCATAATCCCATGAACCTTCAAACGTCGGTCTACTTACAAGCCAGAAATTGGAAGCTCACAGAAAGTATGCGACTGACGAGTGAGAGACCCTAGGTGGTTGGTGACTGCGGGGGTGGGGGCAGAAGCGGCCGGAGTTAGTCTGGTGCAGACTGCACCTCTTCCTGCAGCCTGCTGTTTCACGTAACCCCCACTCTCTCTTCTCCCTTTTAAAGTGTTTCAACTGGTGTGCGGGGCTCCATTTGTAGACGGGGGCAAATGACAGGGGCTAGACAACTAGAGCTACAGTTAATAGTCTAGCTATCCTGACGATGACCACACGATGAAATGCGGCAAATCACGGGGGCAGCGGTGACCCAAAAGAGGAGAAAAAAAGAGGACAGCTAACTCAGCTCATCCAGTTTCTCCAAGACAGATTTTACCACTAACTCCATTTATGCTAACAACAGCATACCAGTTTGATTCAACAACACAACAGACTGTGTTGCGTAGGCTCTCATTATCCTAATGAGACCACTGGATTTTTGGGCGGCAAGATCGTTCACAGTGTGGGGGACTAAGTCTAACCCACGGCGAAGGACCCTTGTCACCCCAAATCCGGGTTGAGCTCCGGCTAACTAGCAGTGCCTCATCTCTCCCAAAGGAAAGAGACAATTGGGCAGCCGAGCGCATGACATCTTAGTGCTTCCCAGGGAAGTCGTGGTCACTCAGATCCCAACCAGTTCTCTCATACACAGGCTGGTATCATATATAAATGACAAAGGCAGTTTGAGTTTTAAAGATTGGTTTAATAAAACGACTGTATTTTAGATAACACGGTGTGAGCCGCAATAACCAGAACCGTACAACACAGTAGGATTGAAATAGTAACAAGGAGAGTGAAACATAAGAATAACGCTATCATAGTGTAACTAGATTACGTTCTCTCTTCTAAGTTCTATTTTGAGCACAGCATATTAAACTCTAAGCCTACCTTTCAGGTTCCCCCAGGAGGACATCGACCCTCATACCTGAGCAAAGACCTGTGATCGGGGTCAGCATCTGCAACAGGGAAGTCAGCGTCTAGTTATGGTTGGATCATCATCCACCCTCCCCAAGCTCGGAATGGCAACAGTGTTGGTATAGATAACTTGGAGCGGAACATCTTCCCTAGTAGTGAGAGGGATTCGGGAACTACTGGATGTTCCTCTTGGTCTGCTGTGCAGAATTGGCCACATGTTGTAACTTGACATTGTCAATAGAAACAAAGCCATTTTCTTTGGCCCCTGGCAACGGTGGTAAAATAACAGTTCTCGTTCCGTGTATCCCCAACACAGGGACAGGTGCTTGATCAAAAGGGCCTCATTCTTTTTTCACTGCGACCTTTTCACGCACAAGATCCCCAACTCTGGGAATCCAACCAGTAGGTGTCACTGGCACATCCTTAATTCCTGTGGAGGCAGCACTTCTAGAAGAGTTATCTTCACGGAACTGTTGCAATTCCTGCAAAACAGTGACATGATCATTTATGTCAAAGGGCGTTTCCGCCGCCTCCACACCAGGACCATCAAGATCTGGTACAAACATCCATGTTCCGAACAGGCACTCATATGAAGTACGTCCCCCCAGGGACCTTCTGCTCTCTGAACTCCATACAGGTGGGTTAGCCAACTACGAACCGTACCTAAGACTCTAGCTCTTAAGGATTGCTTTAAATCGCGGTTTAATCACTCCACAACAGAATTTCCCTCTGGATGAAATGGAGACGAAAACTGGAGCTGGCCCCCCAACGAAGCCATGGTGTCCCTGAATGCCCTTGAGGCAAAAGCAGGGCCCTGGTCCAAATGGAATGCTGCAACTGCATATGTACCGACAAAGACACGCAAATCTTTAATAACAGTTCGAACGTCAGCCGAGTGCTGTGGCCACACCCATACAAATCTGGAGCAAGAATCAACAGCGACTAGTATATATTTATATGCACTATCCGGTGTTAGCGGACCGCAATGATCCAAGTACACACATTGTAAAGGTTTGTTGGATATTAAGAGGGGTGTCTGCGGCGGGCGCCTGGCAGTTGAAACTTTAATATGTTATGTTCTAATGCCAGCAATAGAGCTTTCAGCTCAGCCAATTGTGCCGTACAATCCCCCAAGGTTGTGTATAAGTATGTTGGGGGCAGAATTTCTCCCCTTTATATGGCCGCTCACTACAGCACATGCAGCAGAATATTGGTGTTTTGTCCCCACCGCCGGTTGCGCAGAGCCATCGGTGTACATGACTACATGATATTGATCAATAGGCAACGTGTCAGCAGGAACTGGATATTCAATTTCATATTGCAGAAATTCCTGAGTTTGTAACTTTGGGTCAAAAACGTAATCTACATCAGTGGCTGTTAAAGACGTGGCCCATTGTATCCATTGCGGGTGTAGTGTTTTTGAGTTAGGAACGCTAGATTTTGTACCAGCCTCCAGGGCCGGAATAGGGGAAACAACAATAATGCAGTTACCCTGGGCAAGAGGTCGTTCCTTAATAACAGCCATCTGTACAGCAGTGAGAATTTTCTCTGTTGGTGCAAATCGTTGTTCAGCAGCCAAATACAAGTGGGACTTGTATCCAATCGGGACTGTCTCATCTTCATTAAATGTGACATACGTAAACCCAATGGTCCCAGCTATCACCCTGATGACCAAATGCGTCTTATTGTCCCATGTATGTAAATGTTTTGCAGCTAGGAGATCTGTTTGTAACTCCCGAAGAGTATGTGTATGTGCAAGTGTCCAGAATTTGCTTGAAAAATCAGGACAGATTAATTCAGATAAAAGTTTAATGCCGGTAGCATAATCAGGAATGTATGTTCTGCCAAAATTTAGAAAGACCAACAATGATTGGACTTTCTTAATCGTATTAGGTGGTTGCAATTGTGCACATTTTTCTAAAAATTGTGGCGCTAGGCTCTTACCTTAATTCGACAGCTCATATCCCAGGAATATGACGCTGAGGAAGGCAATTTTTGATTTTTTTAAGTTAAATTTGTAGCCAATTTTGGCAAACCCCACAATAATGCGGGCTACCCGTCTTAAATGTTGTAGTAACTCGCCATCCGTGAGATATATATCATCCACATATGACAAATCTTCAGGGTCCAACTCATGTAAAATTGCAGTCACACGAGCCGCAAACAGTCCTGGGCTATTCTTATACCCCTGAGGCAAACAACAGACTTTTTCTGGTAGCCTAACGCACTAAAGCTTGTCAAATCCCTGCTTTCGGGTGCTATATTCTGGCAGAAGAATCCATTCGAGATGTCTAAGGTCATTTTATATTTTTTCCGCACAATGTTGTTCATCAGTGCGGCGCTATGTGAATTTTGTATAGCATATGTACGTGTATGTCCGTTCAAATGTCTGTAGTCTAAGACTATTCTATATGAATGGTCCGGTTTAGCTACAGGGAACAAGGGATTATTCATCGGTGAGACACAGGGTTCAATTACCCCCTGGTATTCCAGTTGTGTAAGTATTTCCCTCACCGGTGCCCTTGCTTCATGTTTTATTGGATACTGCGGTTGTGGCTGAGGTTCTTCTTTAATCGGAATTGCATGATACGGAGAATCCCTAGCCCACCCTACCTGATTTCTATATAAGGCAGGTGCTTGTGCTAGAGCCCACTTGATGCAATAGCACTCTGCGAGTTCCCCTGGAACAAGTGGTGAGAACAAAGGTTTAATAACCTTCTCCCCAACTGGGCAGGTGCGAACAAAGTCAGACGGCCAATCCTGTTCAGCCAGAAAAATGTCATATATCTTGACCACACGATCCCAAAAGATTACGTTTATAGTGTGTTCAATGTCTCCTTCCAATTGTAAAGTCACAGTATACACCCTATCGAGTTCAGAGACACGCATATCTGCTGTTTCGACTTGTATGAAGTCATAAGTTGCTTTCACCTTCAGATGCTCTAGAAGATTCCGGCGAACTATTGCGACCTCTGCCGCACTGTCTAGTAGTGCTAGTGCCCATGTCTTGTTCTTCAAGAGAACTCTCTTCCTGTGTGGCATGTCTAACTGAGACTGCCGCTTTTTCTTTTTAAACTGTTGTTTTTGTTGTATCGGTTTCTTTTCCTTCTTGACAGAAACCTCCGAAGAGCGTTGTGATTCCTGTCTTGGTTTCACGTACTCTGTCCTCTGCTCTGACCGCCCACCTCTCTCATTTCTCTTTTCCGACGAGTCCTGAAAGGAACGAGATTGGCGTGTATCAGTGTATTGATATCTATCAGGCGTCTTCAAATTATCCCTGTTTCTGAGATTATACTGATTCTGCAGGGTCTCCGTACGCGGAGATTCTCCCCTTTCTTTTTTAGGTGTCTGTTGTTTTTTCTCCCAGCACTTCTTATTACCCTCAGCTTGCTGTTTAGCATTGTCTTTACAAATTTTGCCTTGAAACTGAGGTTTTTGCTGTCTAGCCCCTAGGCTTTATCGACCGATGCTGGAATATGTTTCCACTATTATTTTTGGCAGTTCCCGCTCCTGATCTAGTTGCGGGACGTCACGAAGAAGCATACGCACCGCAAGTGCAACAGCCTCCCCTTTAAGATTACTTAGTATTATTGAGGAAACCGTGGCAAAGCTGCCCATCAGTTGCATTCCTATATCTAAGGCTGGGGCAGCCCCGTATTCATCCTGAATTTGTTTAAGCACTTCCGGTAGGTTGGCCAAGGTCGGTGTACTGTGTGCCGTTGTATAGAGCGCAGCAAACACTGTGCCCCATGTATTACAATGTTCCACTGTGGGAACCATGCCAAATGGCAAACACATAGTTAATATTCTATGTTTGTCCTGAGGTCCCGTATGGGGAAATACTGCCTCCAGCGTATTAATTTGCTGTGCCAGCCAAAATGGAGTCTCCTCCTGTTTTGCTGGAACTTTACCCATGATAGAATGTACAGTCACCGGGTTTATACCTAGAGCAACTGGATGTGGTTGTGCTGGAGCAGCACGCGCTGGGTTTGTATTTAGTGTCTGCATCACAAATTGTACTAAGCGTCTATATGTAGCCGTTAAGTCTGTATATAAACGACGAACTTCAGCCACCTGCATATTTGCAACCGCAGGATGTGGTGTATATGTGGCCAATAATTACTCAGTGGACCTAACCTTACTGGCAATATTGTATGGGGTAGGGCGCCATCAAGCCAATTATTATGTTCTTGATAAGACAGAGGTATCTCTAGGTATGCGTACGCCCTGTACTGGCCAGGCGCGTTCGCAACCGTATATGTGTGAAATGTATTTGTATTCCCATCAGCTGCTGGAAATGTGACCCAGGAGTAGAAAAGTTCCGTTCTATAGGCTGCGTGGGCGGCTACCACAAACATGACTAGACCACCCTGGTTCGTAAGACCATGTGCAAGCACATGTGCTGTGAGCGGTTGTCTCATATTAAGAGCTATTTGTATTATCTGGGGATTTGCTATTAGAAAAACAGCGTTAGGTCAGAAAAGGCACACCAAAACGGGGTCCTTCCTTTTAAAGTTCAAGCTTGAACAACCATCCGCTATATTTAGGGTTACCTATATCGCAGTGGTGGAGGTCCTCAGTGCCACGGAAGTCTCCGTTAAAGGAACTGAGGGATCATTATCATATATGAGACCGAGAGAGACTGGTGGACCCACAAATTAGAGCCACACCAATCGTTGGCGGTGTCATGTCGCGTAGGCTCTCCTTATCCTAATGAGACTACTGGATTTTTGGGTGGCAAGATCGTTCACAGTGTGGGGGACTAAGTCTAACTCACGGCGAAGGACCCTTGTCACCCCAAATCCGGGTTGAGCTCTGGCTAACTAGCAGTGCCTCATCTTTCCCAAAGGAAAGAGACTATTGGGCAGCCGAGCGCATGACATCTTAGTGCTTCCCAGGGAAGTCGTGGCCACTCAGATCCCAACCAGTTCTCTCATACACAGGGTGATCTCATATATAAATGACAAAGGCAGTTTGAGTTTTAAAGATTGGTTTAATAAAACAACTGCATTTTAGATAACAAGGCTTGAGCCGCAATAACCAGAACCATACAACACAGTAGGATTGAAATAGTAACGAGGAGAGTGAAACATAAGAATAACGCTATCATAGTGCAACTAGATTACGTTCTCTCTTCTAAGTTCTATTTTGAGCACAGCATATTAAGCTCTAAGCCTGCCTTTCAGGTTCCCCTGGGAGGACATCGACCCTCATACCTGAGCAAAGACCTGTGATCGGGGTCACCATCTGCAACAGGGCAATCAGCGTCTAGTTGTGGTTTCCTGGTCGGAATCTCCCTCTTACGTGTACCAGGACTAGGAAGTGTTTTTATAACTAACACGCCGGTGTTCTAAGAAACGTCCCTACATAAGAATGTGTCTACGAACCCTAAAGACTAAACTTCTACCACGTCTATCGGCAATGTACCAGACTGTATCCTTGACTGAAGCACAGAGCGAGCAAGAATGTATTGTTTGAGAACTTCAGTGCTGAAGTAAGCTAAACAGTGTGATAGAAAAAAAAAAAACAAGACCGTGAAACTGGTTATTGTAAAATAACAGTGCGAGGCTAAATATAATGCATCTAGGACAAAGTGCACAGAGGCCTAATACTTTAAGCAAACGCGCAAAAAGCTACATTAAAAAATTGCTACACTACAACTGCAGCTAGCGTTCCTGGAGAGTCAACTATAAAACACTTTCAGCTGAAAATCACTTCTAAATTCAACTACCTAAAAGACGCTGGGGTGGTCATCTTCTTCACTAACTCCAACATTAAGGGGCTGCCTGTCCCCTTAAGCCCTACTACGATTGTACACCTAAGGGCTCTGTCCTCCTCTCAGATGGAAGAGGGGTCAGGATGCTGCAATTCTTTTTCTACCAAATCTTTTCAAAGTGCTGCCCCCTCCCCTCTCAAAGTGTGGATCAGGGCAGTGATGAGGAGCAGCCTGTTAATCTTAGCATGAGTACTTCACTAAGTCCCTTGTTTCAAGGGACATTTGAGGGGCCTGAAGCAACATCCAGGGAGATTGATTTTAAACCTATGTCAGAGGGAAACCCAACACAGCCTTCGCTCAGCTCGTCCCTGGGAGGTGAAGTCTTGTCCCATTTAATCAAGAAAATAGAGGAAGAGTCAAAAAAGCGGGTCACACCTGGGCCCAAGGACCCCTCTTTCCACACTATAGGACATGGTAGATCCAGGCGAATTTTATTAAGTGAATCGAAGGGAGCACCTTCACCATTTGAGGAAACTGATCACAAAGAATCTAAAAAGGCAGAGGAAATGGAAATGGATTGAATCAATTGTCCTGCACTGTGGATGATCTATGTACATTTGCAGAAGATCTTTTGTATCTCCATTTAAAAGAATGGGAGAACATGCTGGCCTCGTATGGTAATTCAGCACCAAAACTTTTTAGCCCCTTCGTAATCAGCAGTGAGGAACCCCAGGGCCCCCAAGAGTCTTTATGGGCCAGAGCACTTGGAATCCTGCAGAACTCGGTGGAGGCAATGAACTTTCAGGCCAATAAAATGGACATACAGACTAGCATCCTGAGAACCTTAGCAATGTACATAGCAATAATTGTTGAAAAGATCTTAAATCTAAATGACTTGATAATAAGAGCACAGTCCGACTCATGGTGGCCTGTCCAAAATTGTCATTGTTCCCCGGTCCTAAACAAGTTAATCACACTTTGAGAAATTATGTCAAAGTTAGTGGGCAATGGGAAGGTAGTAGTTAACAGAAAACCTCAAAAAAGTATAGAAGGGTCACAAGAAGAAGAAGCAACAGATGATTATGGAAATTAGACTGATCAAGGAGATGGTCTAAATGTACGTTTTATCCAGCGAGACTGGGATCTCACAAAACGGGAGTCCCAGATCCAGCCAAACCAGTGGTTACAGTCGGAGTGTGCCAACCTGGGGCCCTGATCTAGGGGCTACTTTCTCCCCTCCAACGGAACCACGGGATTCTAAAGGAATGGTCGCAACAAAAAGCAAGTTCTGAATCAAAATGTGGCATCCTACATCATTTTTCATGTTTAAAAAACAATCTATTCTTGGCTCCCTGGCCCAAGAAGTCCCAAATCCCCCAGTGCCCTAAAAGAGGCCCCAGCAGGTGCAAAGCTCATCTTCTCAGTACAAATGCCTAACGTGACTAAAGCCCCTCCTGTCAGTGCCTCACTAGATGCCATGGGGCTTACCCATGGGCGACAAACAGCCCGCACTTACATCTTATTCTCCGACATATAATCGGGGATAATGACCTCATAATTAAGTACTCAGCTTGTGGGTCCTCCTGCCTCACCTAACCCACATAACCTCTCAGGGTCGGTGCCGAAAAGCTATTTGACTCCCCACACAATGCCCCTGATGACAGCTAACTCAGGCAGGTCAATCTCTGCCCCAAATACCCATGTTGGGGGACCGTTTGCCTCCCTAAGTAATGTTTACAAGAGCAACAACTGGGCCATATCCATGTATGTTAGGCTTGAGGGGGAATCTCTAAAACAACAGGCGTTACCTTCCACAGCCATAAGAGTGTCCTCTTCCAATGATTGGGGTGCCCATTCATTACTGCAGACAGGCACTAGCTTTCAAGACGTTTTGCAAGCTCCAACTGCAACAACCTGCACGTTTCTCTATGTGGAATACAAGTCCAGAGGCTCATTCGACATTCTAAACTGGGGCAAGATCGTCAAGCTCATACAATCAATTGATTCACTTAGAGCAGTTTAATTGCATGATATTGTCGAATTCATTGTCCCAGGTCCTGGCCAGAATAATGAAACAACAAAGTAACCTGGAGATCCGCTGAGCTGGCTGAGAAAATTCTGGACAGCACTAGGACCTTCAAGCAGTGGGGTATTAAAATCGTTTAGTTAAGGGAACCTGGATACCCCCATGTGCTGGAGTGCTTGAGGAAAGAGGTTACCAAACCGATGCGACACGGATCGGTCTACTCTGCTCTAAAAAAATCCCAAGGCAGAACCCTATACCCAGCTTCACAGCAAATCAGCAGCTTCCACGAAAATCATGTTTCTGGATAGCTGAGGTTGACTGCAAGGTGTCTTAAACTCGACCACACTTTTACGCTGACAAAATATCATATTGATAGATTTCTCAGCTCAGCTCTTAGGGTATGCTCCTGGAACATTAATGGACTTGCAAATAAGCTGGGTGACCCGGACACCCGTCAATACCTTTGTACCTTTCAAATCATTCTTCTACAAGAGACTTGGTCATAGAAGGCCCAGTATTTGGAAAGCTGTCACCCACTTTACTCCAGCAAGCAAAATACTAAAACATGAGTGTAGTAGGGACAGCCTTGCTGTTTATATATCCAACAGCAGTCAAATTGAGTCCATGAGGAAATACAGTGATGAGGCCTGCCTAGAAGTTGTTGGCCTATCTCTTAAATCCTCTAATGGCCGCACCAAGAAAATCACTTTGGTCAACATTTATATTCATCCAAATGCCACAGCAAAGATGGAGACATCTGACAAACTGATTGACATTGTAATATGTTTAACGTCGGAGAGTGCCAGTAATGACATTGTGATATCAGGCAATTTTAATATGTGGCTTATGAGCATGCTCCCCGTAAATGAGATCACAGAAGCACAAGACAGCTAGTGGATGACACAGCCTCAAGCTCATCCTGGGTGGCACAAAGCCGATAAGAGACGACGGGCCTTTCAAGGCAATCTTGAACACCTTGGCCTCAGAGCTCTAAATGGTTGCTTTGCCCCTGATAAACCATCGGGTCCCGATTACTTAACAGCAACCAGGGCATCTTTAATTGATTACACTTTCGTCAGTCTTCCCCTACTGAACTCCACCTCTTCCTTCGGGTTTGGTGAAAAATGGACAGCGACCACCGTCCACAGGAGATAACTTTGGACACTAGCCTCGATGCTTTTGACTACATAGCTGATCTCGGGTTCAAAGGGCACACAATCAACCTTAAACACATCAGGTGTACCACTGATACCCTCTCAATACTGGAAGCAAAGGCTAAATAACTTTTTGCTTCCACTCATACCCCGGAAGGAGACCTTCTGTCTCATTGGGAAATGTTCACTGGATACAAGCCAGCAAGCTAAGCCGGGCCCACCCAGAAATAAGTACAATCTACAAGATACAACTTTTGTCTCAGAAGGGGGTACCAACTACTTGATAAGATGGGCCAATAGGATGGTAAACTCAATGTAGAGAACACTTAAAAGGACGCTAATGGACCCAATAATTCTTCATATGTTGAGGGAGGCAAGATGCAAACTAAAAGTGGAAAAAAAGGCTTTCCGAACGGCAAGATGGAATTAATTCTCGTCAACATTACTGTATGATGTCAGCTCTAAGAACTCTGCAAACTTCTGGCAGACTATAAATGGATTGGGTATAACTCTTCCAAATGTGGCCTACTCCCACATCTCGGAGCCAACCTGGTACCATTTCCTGCTTGACCACTTTAATCTGCAGTCATGAAGTAACTAGTCTTATGCACACGGGGACAACAAGGAGGTTAGTAAACTCCTGTCACTGAAGCCCTATAGTAGTCATTATAGTGCATCATGGTATTCCTTCTCTGCTAGTGGAGTCCAGAAACAAATAGCAAAAGGACATAAAGAGGGGGGCACCAGGTCCCGGTGGAATTCCTCCAGGTATTTACAAGGAAGATCCAACCTTTTGGCATGGCCATTTAGCACCGCTTTTTTCTACTATCTTGCATTTGAACTGTATTGCTCCCTCATGGCGTGGCTCGAATCGAATCTCAAGGGCGCAGACAAGGGGGGCTCCAGGGAACTATCACTTTGTAGATCTCATTGATAATGACACCAAATATTTTGCCGGAGTGTTTTTAGAGAAGCTTCAGTCTTGGGCAGAGGCCAATAACATCATCCACCTAAATCAAACTGAGTTCAAGAAGCACACTGGAACCTCAGTCAATCTTATGTCCCTCTCCCTATTATCTGATTAGGCAAAATCTAACAGCCAACTTGTCTACTTGGGTTTCATCGATCACAAGTCTGCATTCAACAGAGTAGACAGGGGGAAACTCTGGCAGAAATTGGCCCTTCTGAATATCCAGTGCGGCCTTCTTAGGGCCTTGGAGTTATTGCACTAAGACACTTCGGTCAGAATAAAAATTGGGGATAGTTCCCTCCTGTTGAGGCTGATAGAAACCATGCAGGGTCTCAAGCGGGGCTGCATCCTTGCACCAACACTATTTAACCTCTTATTATTGGATTTGACTCTTGTGTTAAATGTAGTCAACCCCTATCAGTCTAAACTAGTGGGCTTTCAGCTTTTGAATTTGTTGTACGGGGACTATCTAGTTGTGATTAGCAGGAGTAAGGTTGGATTACAACACATTCTTGACACAACATCTGCTTTCTCACTCAAGAATGACTTGACAATCAATAAAAATTAAACAAAGGTCATGGTTATTCAAGGGACGAGAACACAAAAACCAACATGGTCCTTGGACCAAGAAAGGCTTGAGTCAACCAACAGCTTTGTATACCTTGGAGTATATTTTAATGGGAATGGGAGATATTGTGATCAACTGGAAGAAATGAGAAGGAATGGCAATGCATTGAATGTCTGCCTTAGGTCCCTCATTACAAAACTAAAAGGTCCCACACTGACGCTGATCCTACAGGTAGCCCAGGCAAAGATACTGCCCACTTTAGCATATGGAAGTGAGACTCTCCAGGGACAGGACAGCATAATACTGGACAAACTGCTACTTAAGATGTATAGATCCATTTTTCCGCTCCCTCCCACTGATTGTTCAGCAAGCACTGGCACAGATGGCAGCATTTGCGTTGTGTTGCCACAAACTCAGATCTGCATAGGAAGATTAATTGGGCCATTACCTGTGGTCCGAATTGGAATCAAAGCAAAGTTCTCCAGCAAGATCCTATCTGTTGCAGGCCTTGAGCTCTCTCTGCCTATTGAATGCCTGGGACCTATCTATTAGTCACCAGGGGCTTAAATGGCTTGCAAAAATGAGCAACAAACAACTTTCATTGCTTGGAGACAAGGGTAGCCTAGCTCTACGTAAACATGGCTGGATGACAACTCAAACCTATATGCAGCTGAAACCAGAAAGCTACCTTAGTGAACTGTATATTGATTGGGCAAAGGTACAGTTTATGAAATACAGGATGGGGATAATACCTACCTCAATTTATTATCCCGTATGGAAAAGACTAGATGCACCAGGGAATTGACGGCTATTAAATCAGGGTCAGGAAGACATCATCCATGTACTGTGCCTGTGTCCCACCCTATTGAAGGACCGGAAAGGAAGGAGGTGGAATGCCCAGGGCATAAGGTCCTGCAGGGAGGCAGTCTTGGCCTGCTTTGAACCTAAGGACCTCAGGTTGTGCACTAGTGAAATTCCTGCAGCGATTCATGAAAAGGGTGGAGACCACTGTTCAAGCAGAGGAAGGGAACAAGGTGAGATGAGATAATCAATCGCTTTGGCCATTGACCTCGGCTGTTGTTTACTATTTAGATACATTGCATTTGCCCTCTTTACTGTTAAGGTTTATGCTCCTCATTCACCCTGAGCTCTGATGTATTTTTAATCCAATTTTAGATGTGATGCACTTTATTTCTTGCACGTGCATTTTTTACAGAGCAATGACTACAGTAGCTATTCCTCGACAATCCCTTGCACTAATTCTTATGACTTTATTGTTTTTTGAAAAAAATAGTTTTTCATGATAACCTGTTTTGCCTGAGGAAGGAGGGGACCCGTCAAGATCACTGGATCCTCCCTTTGGCATGTTTATTTATAAATATTCTTGCCTGTCATTACAACTGGTTTAACATGCTCCCCAGATTGCCCCGCTTCCTGGACCAAGCCCCCTGTGCCATGCGCTATTTAGGCGCCTCTTGACTACTGCAGTGTGGGATGTGCTGTTGTTGGGAAATCCCTTGGGGCTACGCTATCGGCTGGGCTGGGACCTCATCCCCCAGACTGCCCTGCTTCCTGGGCCAAGCCCCCTGTGCCAAGTGCTATTTAAGCGCCTCTTGACTAACGTAGCCTGGGATGTGCTGTTGTTGGGATATCCCTCAGGGCTGCGCTATCAACTGGGCTGTGACCTCATCCCCCATACTGCCCTGCTTCCTGGACCAAGCCTCTGGTGCCATGCGCTATTTAAGCGCCTCTTTACTACCGTAACGCGGGGCGCGCTGTTGTTGGGAAATCCCTTGGAGCCATGCTATCGGCTGGGCTGGGGTGAGACCTCATCCCCCAGACTGCCTTGCTTGCTGGACCAAGCCCTCTGTGCCATGCGCTATTTAAGCACCTCTTGACTACCGCAGCGTGGGAAGTGCACGGGCCCCGCCCGGGCCCGTGCCTGGACGAAGACTGGGCCAAGACAGGCCAGTCTTCGCCCGTCATCACCCAGTACAGGCTTGGCTGGGAGCCTCCTTTTTCTTGTGAGAAGTAAGTTTGTGTTCTAGAAACTGGTTTTAAAGAACCCGAGTCACGCTATACTCCTTAGTTCCATTAAGGAAATGGGGAAATGTAAAGCTGTGGACGCTCCTGGGCATGAGTGATTAAAAAAAAAAAAATCCAAAGGATAAAACCAGCTCCTTGGGTGATAAGGGAAGTAACACCCTAGAGGACATAGATATTTTAATCGAAGAAGTGGAAGCCATTCTGGGAAGTAACACAAATTTATCCCCTACAAACTGTGGCACCATTGCCAGTAAAATCCCTGATATGTTCAAGAAAAGGCCGCAGCTGTCCAAAATTACTAAGGGAGTCTGGACAGAAGGAAGCATCTCAACCTCCAAGGTTAGATCAATCCCCTGTGCTGACTACCATCCCATGCAGGGGCTCGGGTGCATCGCCTTGTGCTATAGATAGTCCTGTTACTGGAGAAGAGGCCCCCAGCCCTCTCCCAAGTCCTGAGATCATTGTGGTACCGAACATTTTGTGTTCCAATCAATATGGGCCTCTGGCGGAGAATGGGAGGCTTTGTGATGCTGCTACCCCTGCACGCATAGGAGTATCTGCTGGTGATAATGCCCTGACCAACATATCCTTTGGTGTGGGAAGGCCGCCGGTCCTGTGTAGTAATCCCGACTTGGCATCTGCTCACCAGAAACTGGATGAAGTTAAGGGCCTGATGCTAATGCTGTTGAATAAAATAACAGGTTAACCTGGTCAGATTTGTGGGTGTAGGTGCCCGAGCACGGGTGGGACTTTGCCTCTTCTGGGGAGAAATTGCTTTGGTACTATCGTGTCTGAACCTTGGTTAACAACAGGCAATCAACAAACTTTTATTAATCCATCAGCACCTCATATTGAGGGAATACAGGCCCCTTTTGAGGCCAGCAGGTGTAAGCGCAGTTTCGATGTTAAGGGGAGAAATTATGCCGAGTTAGGCTGCCCTGATGAATTTCAACCTGCTGAGCATATAGGGGCCCCTCGTGGGGTGGCTGGTTTTAAGGTGCCTGTTGGAAAAGTTACTCCTAGAGTATACCAAACCAGGTCATCAGATTGTATTTTGCAACATACTGAAGCAAGATCGTTAACATCTAAGAAGCAGGTCCTAGGTATGGGGAGATTAGGAGCCACTATCTTTATGGTTGAGGTACCAAAGTTGCCATTAGGGTCTGTAGAAACACAGGACTACTTGAGAAACAAGGTAATTTATTGGCTGAGAGTTCCGCGTAACTGCCTTTCTGTTGTACGAGTAGATATTTTAGAGGTTGAAAGACATAGCCAGCCAGGATCAAATTTTGATTTTATTTCTATTCTACCAACTGACAAGCTATTGGTAAACAACCATATTGATTTCAAATTGCGTACTTGCCATCTTAGGAACCCTAAAGGGGTAGGCATTAGAATAAAACTCTCCCTGCCAGTCATTAGTACACCCATAATCGGCAGGGGAATAGCAGGTGGGAACAGTGATCTTAGCCACAAATTTGACCATGCCTTAGCAGCAAACAACCTCTCTAACCCAACAGCTGTCGACTGGCTATCCACAAAATTTTATTCAACAATTTCAACAGCAGCTTCTGTGGGCAGGCGGGGGTGTCGGTTGGGTCCATTAATCGTAGGGAAACTCAGTGTTACAGGCCTAGTACTTTGGAAGATAGTGCTGAACTGTCCGTTATGTCCTGGAATTTAGCTGGGTTGGGTAGCAAACTAGTGGATCCAGAGTGAGCCGCCTACATAAATAAGCAGGAAATATGCCTATTACAGGAGACTTGGGCCATGGGCCTAGTCTTTCTGGATGTTTTTTAATCTTATAACGCGGAGGCCCAACCTGCAGATGGGGGTAGTTTTCGGGCCAAGGGCGGTCTGCTGATACTGATAAACAAGATTCTGCAGCGTACTCACTCAGCGCTAAAAATAGATTCCCCTGCTATATTAGGTTTGCAGCTTGAATTTAATCAAGGTTTTAAGTTAATAGTAATCAATGTATATGCTAGGTTAGTGCCTCAAGGAGTAGAGTCCCAGACCTTGGCCCAGCTAATTGAATTTATTGATTCATTGCACTATTCCATTAATTTAGTGGTTGCAGGGGATGAGAACTGTACTTTTGAACCTTCTCTTATTAACTACGATCTGACAGCAGATGAGGATGAATACTGGGGCATCCCACAATTGACGGGCTAATGTCTGTGTATTTACTCTCATGCCGCCCTTCAGCTGACATCACTGTGTTTTAAGCGAGGGCTCAGGACTTGTAATGGTCGTACGCGCTCAGATCCAAGTAGTGCTCATACCTTCAAGCACGGCTAGTCTACAAGTGTCATTGACTATTTCTAGTGGATGTTAGGATGTGGACAATGCTGGAAGACATGAGGGTTGACTTCCGCCATGATAGTGATCATAATCCTCTGCTTCTCATTTTACAGTGTTGTATTCAGGAGGTTCCAGAACACCCATTCCACCATGGTCCCCGAGCCACTAGTGGCAAATATCCACAAACGTGTTAGCTGGCCAAAAGTGATGTCTAATCCGTATTTGCTTAAGATTTATAAATTGTTTGTTGATGCTATGGCTAACTATGAAGAGCATGAGGTCAGAAACATTCCAATCCTCAGCATCCACGAGATGCTGGTGCCTGAGTTACAGAATATTTTCTATGGGAATATTACTACCTAGCGAACTGCAGTTACATACAAAACAAAGGAGTGGTTTAATAAGGATTGTTCTAAGGCTAAATCAGTATTAAAGCTAGCTGTGGTGTCTCATTCACAGGGGATGATTAGAACAGCCAGAACTGCCTGTAATACGGTTATAGCACAGGCAAAGTAAAGCTTGGAAGACTCAGGGCCATATTTATACTTTCTGACGCAAAACTGCGCCAGGGCAGTTTTGCGTCAAAAATATTACCGCCGGCTAACGCCATTTTGGTGCGCTGTGCGGGCATCAAATTTATACTTTGATGCACAGCGGCGCAAACCACAGGTGGTAGTCATTATTTTTGACGCACACCGTAGCGTCAAGTCGTAAAGCAAAACGACGTTAACGTGGCGGAAATGACTGTGGGTCGTTTTACCACCCCGCAAACCGGATATGCGCCGTTTTTTGACGCAATAGCGTAAAAAAAAACACGAACACTGCCATTTCACCAGAGGAGAGCCAAAATGGATCCCAGATGCCACTACACACCCCAGGAAGATGACAGTAGATCAGGAACCAACCAGGATGACCCACACAAGAACCAGGACACTTTTAAGAAGCAAAGAAAGTGTTTCTTCAGTGCAGAGGAGCAGGAAATTCTGGTTAAAGAGGTGACGGACACCAGCACCAACTGTTTGTCACCTCAAAGTTGCCAATCAGTAGGAGAGAGGCTATATGGCAACAAATTGTCGACAAGATTAACAGTGTGGCTGAAGTACGCAGAACAGTCATCGAGTGCAAGAAACGCCGGCATGACTGCAAGCGCAGGACAAAGGAAAATATGGCCAGGAACAGGAAGGCAGCACTGCAGACTGGAGGTGGGAGTCCAGCACACCAGGAGGCCCTGGAACACATGGAAGAGATGGCCGCAGCCGTCATCCCTGAGGAGATCGTCACAGGGATTCAAGGACAGGACAGCGCAGACTACCAGGAGACAGCGCACATGCAGGGTAAGTTGCATGGGGAATTATAATGCAATAATGTCAACTGTGAGCAGGGGGGATACCGACCACAAAATGCATGGAAGTCATCTTATACATGGAGTGACATGGGTAAAGGGGCACGGCATGGGGGACATGGCCCGTTCTGAGAAGACCTGGGGCACACCATTACACAACACCAACAACAGTCACATGGGGGCATGCTGTCATGCCAACTATGGAACAAAGGGAAAGCCACGCCAGGAGGGAAGGCCACAACGTCAAACTGACATCCCGGCACACGTCAGCCACCATACCCCCTACATTAACTAGGGCCCTATTAACAACCTGTAGCCATACCGACAACTGTAATGTAACAGTGACAATAGTTGTCACTACCACCTCCGCTCTGTGTGCAGCTCAAGTAGCCAATGGCAGTCACCTCCCCATGGATCATACACACCTAAATTAGGGGGTGAGGATGACATCTTCAACAATCCCCAGAAACAAGACAAAGGCCCCAGTACTGTCAAATGTCAATGCCCATAGTTGTCGCAAACATCAGCCAATGTAAACAACAATAGGAGCTACACAGCACTAAGGACACACCCATGCTGCATATGTCAGGGTCCATCCTGTGCCTGGGTAACAATGCAACATCCCAAATGTCGTACTGCTCAGACAACAGCATTGGGGGGGGACACATGTAACTGGTCACTGAAATACACCAGCACAGTCAGAGGAGGAAATAGGACACTGATACGATTATCAGGGCAATCCAATGTAACACACATTCCCCAACATAAGCAGTACACATTACCAATGTCAACATCTATATCGGATCATAACATTGCTATGCATAGGATATGCCACATGTCAAATACATTTAAGTGGATGTGAAAGATCAGAGATTGGGGCAGGTCCAGATTGTTAAGTGTGCTGCCAGGGCCATCAGAACACCCACAGCCAGTGAAAGGTCTCACCATGAGAATGGATGTAGACGGAGGCTTGAGTAGGACAAGAAGGTGGAAATTCTCTATTTGGCCTAAACCAACACCTAAAGGCGATGATGCTGACAAGTCTAATAACTCAATAACATACATGTGACATGCAGGTGGGCCATAGGCCTGGAAGAATGCCCATCTGAAGGACTGGAGCAATTAACACGAAACAAGATCACAAAGTGAATTCATCAAAAGGCAGGCACGTCACATCAAAATTGCCACAACACAGACACACTAATTGTACCCTGTTTCATTGCAGAGGAAGATGGATCTCCTGCGGATATGCCTGTCCCAGATTACCCTGATGACATGGATGACGAGCCGATAAACATTCCCCAGGAGACTATCCAAAAGGTCCTTGAAACCCTCCAGACCCCACCTTCAGTCACAAGGATGAGCACAGAACAAGCAGCCATCGCAGAGGATCCACCCACCACCCCAATTGTAAGACCTGCCAGCTCCAATACAGTTGAGGACTCTGACGACACTGGCACCAGATTTGAGAGAACTGTAGTTGGAGTACAAAGGGAGCTGGCCAAGGAGGTGCGGTGGGGATGCAAAATATGGCAGCCAGCCTTGAGGGGATGCGTTCGTGCATGATGTCATCTGCAGATCAGGCAGCATCTATGCAAGCCCTAACATCTAACTTGCAGGAACTGCAGAAAACCCAGAAGGAAATCAGCACAGCTGTAATACAGTTGACCCAACACCTACAACAGCAATCCTGTCACCGCGTGCACGAATGCAAAATTTAACCCCTCAGGGCCGACCTGGCTGCCTACCATCGTGATGTGGCTGCTATTCTCAAGAACCAGCAGATACTCCTTGCTGCAGTACTGCCCTTAAGACCTTAACAGGGAGCAGCGACCGGGATGTCTGACTCCACGTCTTCTAACACTGAGGGGTGTGTTGCCCCTTCACAACCAACAACAACAAGGAGAGAGGAGGCAACACACACATCAGAAGAAGAAGACATGGAACCGATCACATTCACAAGGAAAATGACCCGGAAGCACTAGTCCCCGCCACATGGCCAACAATTACCAAGGTCCTGCGCTTTGTAACTTGCCAGTCTTGCAACAACTGTACTCAAACACTGTTCTGCAAACCACTGTATATCTTGTCACCCAGCCCAGTGACTGTCTCTCTCCTACTCATTGGCAAATTCTGCCCCTCTGCAATGTCTGAAACAGCAACCCCAGCATGTCAAAAGCATTGTTGTAAACCCTTGTGTTGGATCACAATGTAAGATGTCACTATAATGGACTCACAATCATGGAGAATGTACAGATAGCACTACAGCACTTTTCATTAAATAGCACTTACACTACAAATCTGTCTCTGGGTAATGTGACATATCAACTGTGCAGTAGATAACTGAAATGTGCCTACTGTCAAATTACGTAGCTTGTCAATACAACTGTCCTGATATTATGTAGTCAGATAAATCTGCACATTGCCCATGATTGCATCATACTCTGCCCATCCTGAGGGACATATTTGATGAAGTGAGAAGCCATACACCATCATGCTGTGTTTGACAGAAGAATGCTTCCTCAAGGGATATCTAAGTCCTAAAATAGTGGCTTTAAAATGTTGTCAACATGCAAAAATAACACATATAACAGTGCACACTTATCTAAGCAAACACTACAAAAACTGCATAAATGAAGGTGTTTGAGTTTACATACAAAGAGGATATCATGCTGAACTGTGTCACAAATGATGTATGAGAGTCGTGAAGATAAGAATACAAAAGTGCCAATGAGAACTCATCTTATAAGGGTGTCCTTGATCATCACACTGCAGTCAGACCTAAAACTGTTTCCCCAATACCAAGTCTGGAAGCACTGTTTGTGACTTTGAAAACACACTTATCAACAGAAACACATTGTCATCCAAATTAACTGTGATTGGTGGTTGCAACGAAGGATCGACACTTTGCAAGGTAGCTCTGGTCTAGCTGCCAATCGTACAGCTCAGTTGGGATTTGTTTGTAGCATAGGACACAAATGTAATAGTACAAACTTTATGTACACTGAATCCTAACCCACAATCAAATACCATTCAACACATACTATTAAGGGTTAACCAAATATTTATTAAATGCTAATCACAGAAGAGGAAACTGAGGGAAAAATCTTACCTACCCTAATCTACCCTGACTACTGATTACCCACAACTGTCCTGAACTAACCAAAGCTACACTTACTTATCACATGTAATGAAATGTTCTAAACATCTTCCCCCCACCCCCCTTATGAGACGGGACACATGGAGAACAACACATACTAACCTGAACACATACTATACTATCCTAAACAAATATATGTTTTTTTGTATTTTTTTTTGTATTTTTTTTATTTGCTTTTTTTAAACACACAAGAACCCCTACATAGACCCCCACCCACCCACCCACAGACTTAATAAGTAAAAATATAAAGAATCTGGACCCCCTACCCACTAACACTAACTAAACTAACAGCCTATACTAACCTAACACTAAGCCCCCTAAGCCCACTAACTATAAGAACAAGGAAAGAGGAGGGAGGGGAGGGAATCATGTCCATCAAAAAATTTCTAGAGGTTGGCCCTCCGGAGGGTCCTCTTGATAGACTTAACATGCCGGTTAATGTGGCGCACATCCCGGCTCCGGTGGTTCAACTTGCGCAGCACACGGTCCATCTTACGTTCCATGTTGTGGAAGGCTGCAGGGTCAACAGATGGAGCTGTGGCAGTCTGGGCACCGGTGGAGGAGGTCTGTGTGTGTGTGGTGCCAGGCCCAGTGGGCTGTCCTGCACCGGTAGCAATGCTGGGGCCTGGAAGTCCAGCAGATGTAGGACCAACAGTCCCAGCTGTGGGTGGGGCCACCTGGCTTGAATTGGTGGTTGTGCTGGTGGTGGCTGTGGTGGGCAAAGTAGGGCCACCCTGTGGGAAGGCTCTCCATGCCCCGGAGGCCCGTTCATGGCGATATCACCTGGCCATCCTCCTGAACCCCGACTCCACCAGCAGGATGTGCTGGTATCTCATGGCCCGGCACTGGAATTCACGGACCTGGTCTGGAGTAATGTTTGCAGCTGTGAAGACAAATGCAGATATTCTACATTAGTAACTGCATTGTGTGAAATGGCACAAGAAGTTAATCAGACAATACATCTACTGTACTTGTAACAGCTCATATCACAATACAGATCATTGAATGTCCCTGAGGAAGTACATGGCAGGCCAGCCTACAAAGGTCACATCACACATAGCACATCCATAACCTACAAGATGGGTAACAACTGGCTTTGACTTGCAAACTGAGTTCTGCCAGTTATCAGCTAAGAATCATGTTGCATATTCTCCGCCAAGACCTGGGCTACAAATGTCAGTGTACGGAAAGCAAAACTAAAGCCACATGGTCTGCAAGTTGTAACTGGACTTGCCAGTATAGTACCAAGTGCCAAACCTGAGAGCGTATACTAGGTTCCAACCAGTCACTTATTCACATGTATGTGTAACATACTGGTAGCATCAGTACTAGGTACCCCATTCACAAACCCATGCCCGTGTTTGAGGGTGGGAGGGGTGGATAAAAACTATCTATTTCCAACAACATGTACACCGAGGAGTGAATAGAAAACTCGTGTTTGGCTCTACACACACACCACAGGTAAGGTCTATCAACAATTAGGAGTCAGCAAACCCTAGAGCAATCATAGGGCCACACATGTCAGGAAATGCAGAACTTGGTACACAACATATACTTTCAGTAAGGCCTGACTTACATCAGACACATAGTTGCAAGAACACCCATGATCAATAATTGCATGCACACCTAGGCCATTGTACTCAAGTTCCACATACTTGCAGCACTACATGTGGAAGTACATGCTGCTAGGAGGTTCTACCTATTGGAAAGCAACTTGCTGTACAAATCTTGGAGAATGTTGGTCTGACAGGCTGACTAAATCGGAGCTGACTTACAGTGCGACTCTTGTTGATACAAGTGTCATCCGCATGACTAACCCCTGTACTCACAGTGGGACCTACAGGAATGGCCTACAATCCCTACATAATACCATTGGATACGCATTGGCCAACTCAGAACATGTGAGAAACTGAATTCCCACTCATGGGACAAGAGAAATGATTGCCCAATGCATCACACCTTGCTATTTGTTCAACACACACGAGTCCATAATCAGCAAACACAACACATAACAGACATATCAACACTTACTGGAGTGGTCGGGGTCCTCATATGTCGCCACCTCTCCCACAGTGTAGGGTGCCGGTCCACCTGTAAGGTATGGAAGGAAGAAATGTGCTCAAAATCTGTGCACAGCGCAACAATTTCATAAACATATACAATGTGTAGGCTGAATAAGGAAATGGCAGCCATTCAGACATGATGGTACTGCATCTGATATATCACGGCCAACTTGTACATAGCATGGGTCTCCTGTAACAGTTACACACATATCTGCATACATACATTGGCCCTAACTATCATGTGGTTGCAAACATGCCCCGTAATTGGTGAGCAGAAAAAAATATGGAGTGTAATCGTCTCATCATGTGCATCCAAGAGAGACATCCAAAGCCTGGTTACTTGAGGACTGCATTACCAGTCAAACATGCCTTGTGGCCATGACACATTAATGACACATATGTACAATGTACAGAGGGAGGGGCAGGGACTTTTGTAAGCCTCCCTGTTGTTACATTTGATTCAATTGATGGGCCCAGCTATGGTGATTTGCACCAACCATGGGGATGTGAAGCCATGTGCATACACTTGGACTGCCATCCATATTTGGAATGTGGCACAACTAACTCCAACAAACATTCTAAGATGTTAGCTGAGGGTACCTTACACCTTTTCACAATGTTTTCAAATCCAGATCTGACATGTATCCAAAAAGATCAAGGAACACAATAATCCCAAACATTCATAGTACTTTCATGAACGCTTTCCTTCCACTCACCAGACTCACATGAGACATATGTCTGAGCCACTTTGCTATTATCAATTGACGTGAAGGCAGCACTCATTTTCAGCATCATGTAGTGATTCTAAAGTCAGTCTAGCTATTGCGTCAACAAAGTTAGCCAATATGTTGGTACATCTTTACTTCTGTGGCAAAAGTGCCCTATATAGACATGATTGCCTCCTATTTTGTTTGGTTGTCTGACAAAAAGGCCCCACCAATTAACTTCATGGAAAAGTATCCTGTAAGTTTGCTGAGCACGTGCTACCTGACAGCTAGCAATTGTGATCCTTGCCATAGTGCATCAATTATCCCTGTATGTTTCCCCAGCATTGCACACAGTCAGCAAGTTAGCTGGCAGACATAGTACAAATCCTCTTGTGTCACTACAGAGCATTTAATCGTGCACATTTACATGATTAGTACTCACCAACAGTACCACCAATCACGATTCCCAGGTGGTCCAAGAGATCCTGCTCCCTGGTGATGAGGTCAGCCCACTGGTGCTTCATCTGGTGGCCACTCCTGTGGCTGGCATACACACGCTGCAGGTGATGCAGCACCTTTCTCCACCGGATTCTGCTCGCCTCTGTTGGATACCCCTGTATCACTCTGCCCCCTGCCTGGATCATGAGGGCAAGAAATGGCACACAAGCCATATGAACCCCCCCAACTCCTCTTCACCCATCCTGCCGAGACGTAGCCTACCAGACATCCTGGAAAAGTGAAAGGGAATAGGGGTAAAAGAAATAGAAAGGGGAAAAGGGGGAAGTAGGGATACAAATACAGATGGAAAGTAAACTTAACCACTAAAAGAGCCCAACTATCCCCAAAATAACACCACCCACAACAGACTCCCACAAAGAACAAAAACACAAGATAAATGGACAAATGTAGGCAAAACACAGTAGTACAGTATACACCAACAATATTTATTTCACAAATGGACTTTACAGATAGCACACAGGACAAAAAAAGCACAAAATCTCAAGACACCACTCTCTACACAGCCACACAGTCTAGAAGGATCATAGACTGCAAAGTGAAAGTGAAAGTACACCCAATGTACATGATCTGTAAACAGGATATCCTATTACATCACTTCCTGTATGAAATGTCCTGCCATTTTCGAGTTATGCGTCATTTTTTGTCTACCAAAACTGTATTTGCGTCATTTGTTTTGACGCACAGGAGTGAAAATTAGCCCACATCCACATAATAGGACATGACCTGTACAAATATCTGGATGCGGGCTAATTTTCACTCCTGTGCGTCCAAACAAATGACGCAAATATAGTTTTGGTAGACAAAAAAATGACGCATAACGCTAGGAACGTCAAAATTTCAGTGCATTAACTGGTTTTGGGCAATTTTTCTGTTTTTTTGTTCTGTTACATTTGGGACACATCAGAGATAGGCTGATTGAAGACACTATGGTGTTGATGCTGTATGTTCACATGTGTGACATCATACTGCAGCGGACCATGATCCGCTACTCCTTTCACAGTATTTTTATGGTTGGCTGACGCAATAGTTGGTCATAAGTGTGGCCTACAGATATGTGTTGCACAAATTGGGCATGTTTGGCATAAGGAGAGGATAGCAATGTGACGCACATATGTACAATACCTAAATGCCTTTGACTCAAAGTGTGTGCTTTTGCAACTAATGTATTTGTTGACCAAGTGTGTGTGTATCACATAAAGCATAAATGCACATATGCTTGTATGAATGTGACGTCCATGTGTCCAATCCTTAGATGCAAGTCATTGTGGAAATGAGAGAGGGCATGTGTTAGTCATACATGTAGCAACATCCGTAATGTGGACTTCCAAGATTTAGGTTAACGTAGACACCACATGTGACATAGCATGCACCAGATAGATGACAGACACTTGTTCATGTCAATGGTCCACATTTTCAACATCCTATGTCCTAGAGTATTGGTAACAGCTTCCTAGGCACTAGTTGGTGAATCCCACAGTGAGTCATACACATGCATTGAGGAAGTGGGTACCATGTTGTTTGCACAGACAGACAAGGGTGAATCTCAAATGTATGATGACACCACAGTTGAGGCCATAGAAGTTAGCCCCAACTATCAAGTTGCTGTGGTAGACCAGCATGCAAGACAGCACGTGCCCACATATTTCCAGTGATCAATTGCACATAGGTGTCTTGTTCATGTGTGTGGTCCAATTATGATCCTGTATATTGTTTGGGGTGTAATTTGTCACAGTTCGGTCCAGGACTCTTCATGAGTCAGTGGCAGCTATTCCTGTATCTACTGAGTATCCTTGGTTGATCAATGTGAGTAAAGTGGATGTGGACATGAGAACCTACATGGGGATGGTCCCACCCTGTCACTAAAGACGTGTAATGAGACAGTCAACAGGGCAACCTTGGTGTGCTGAGTGAGATAATGTCTCAGGTGTCATGTTCCAGCAGGTGTCATTACAACATTTGTACACAGGTTAGCCTCTGCAATTCCCACTACATCTGGGAACATCATAGCCTCTGTGCTGATTATTCTCGCAGCTATTCACCACACACGGCCCATCAATATGTTATGAGCACTGTGATTCTGTGTGTGAACTGTCATGGTCCTGACATGTGTGTATTTTTCATGGACATTATCAGAGGTTGTTGGTTGTGCTGAAAACCCCGTACCCAATCCCTGCCTAGGGCCCTGGGACACTGTCACACTTTGTCATTCATGCATAAATGAGACCCAGGCAAGAGATGGGCCATGAATTTTGCTTTTCACAGAGGATTTTACTCAAATGGTACAGTTAAAAGGCAGATGATGCTATACAATGTATTTGGGTATGCATTGAAGAAGCCCATGCCCAATACCCCCTGATGAATGAGAGGTTTGCTAACGCAAGTGTAGTACATATGTAGACACAGGGATACTTTAGTGTGACGCACAGAAAGATGCCAGTCAGGCTGACAGAATGCAGGGTGATTCAGGATCCAGCAATTTGACAAGTTACATAATCAGTGGTATGACTCAGACTGTTTGGAGGACAAACTAGACAGTTGACATGTCAAACTGTGTATGTCATGTGTTTTTGAAGGTGACAAATGAACCCAAGGGCTGTGTTACACAGCATTATTAGTATCAATGCTTAACGGTGTAATTGACTAAATGGCAACTCCTATGCTGTTCCAGGCAGGGGCAGTGCTTTTTGAAATGGGCGGTGTGCATGGAGGTGATCACGGGTGTGGGTTGCATCTGTTTCTCACCAGTCCTGTAGGTGAGATTTGCATTCTAAGGGCCAACAGACATTTTCACACAGGAAGCAATCCACAGTTGCTAACAGGGCTTTGAAACTAGGAGACAGTGTATAAATTAACCTGACGTCCATGCAGCCAGATGTTCTATGACAATGGCATACCATAGGAAAGGGTGTAGCACACTAGATTGCTAATGTTGGTCTGTGTGTGTAGAGGAGGGAATATCAGGGTACATATCTTAGTATTCCAGGGACCTCTTCCGACAGGTGGGTGGTGACCAGGTGCATGGGTGTGTCAGGAGTTAGGAAATGGGCTGACATGTACATGGAATGTCATGTGTGCAATGCTGCTCATATGTGTGCCACTTGCGCTATGTTCTGCTTCAATGGAACTCTGGTCACAGATAGTCCTTGCAAATATTGGATGCAGTTGGACTTACTGCTATCAAGGGTCTGGTTAGACATTCCTGTTCCTGATGCAAAAGCACATTGACTGCCTCATGTATGAGGCTTGTTTTCCCCTTATTGAGTGATGCTGTCTTAGTTGTGTGCCATATGCTGCATTGGTCCTTGATTTCAACATGTATGTGTGAAATAGGTGTGGTCCTCTGCTATTGGCCTTCAAAGGAGAAATGTATATGATATATGTCATTAACAGTGTGTGTGTATGTGACCATTGTATTTTAGGCATCACATTAACTCTGGGATGTTCAGTGTCCTAATCAGTATCTCAGCAATGCTCCATGAGGCAACACTCTTATTCTGATAAGTAGAGATGAAGGTGTGCAAAAATGAATAGCCAGACCATGATATGGTGATTATTATAGGTGTTTATTTAAATTAGTTAACTAAAGTGGTGAAGGTGATTATATTTAAAAGAAATTATTGATGATATGTTGCCGCCTGCATATACCAGCGGTCGTGTTCTGTAGTTCCCCCTCATGTTGCAGGCCAGCATCCTCCTCTTCCTCCTCTTCAGGCATGTGTGGCTCTGGTTCCAGGAGGGGAATGTTCCTTTTGATGCAAATGTTGTGCAATATTGCACATGTTAGGATGATCTTACAGACCATCTCCGGCAAATATAGGAGGCTACCACCAGTGATGTCGAGGCACCGGAACCTTGACTTGAGGATGCCAAAGGTCCTTTCGACTATGCTGTGTGTCCTCCTATGTGCGTTGTTGTAGGCACGCTCTGCAGCAGTACTCGGGTTGCCAAATGGTGTCATAATCCATGGCTGGTTGCCATTCCCCTAATCAGCTGCAAGAGAAAATGAATGGGATCATGATGATGTAGCTGGCCCTATGGAAATGACCTTTCCTGGCAGTAGTTGTCTTGTGTTGTCTGTGACTCTTTTGTGTTATAATGTAGCATCCTAGGCTTGTAGGATGTACCATCTGCATTGTGTTGTTTCCTTGGCTGAACGAGTGTTTGTCTGCTAACTGGTTGTCAGCAGTATGTTTTGGGATTTGCAGTACAGTGTGCCCTCCCTAGCATTGTGACTTGTGACACAGGTGTCCGTGTGTCTTCACTGGGGGTGAGATGATAGTTCCATACACAGGATAAAATTGACAGTGGTGGTAACACGTTCATATAAATGTACCCTGGACATCCCATACCTTCAGACTGATGCAATGGATTAATGTAAACGTCATTGGGACACTTACATTTTGTAAGGTGACATTTAGGCAACCCACTCCACACGTTGTGATCTTTGACGTCTTAACATTAGGCTGTACAGTAATTTCAGATGTGTGACAGGTTCAATGGTGACCTGAGAAACATGGCTAGCAATGTCACGACCTCAGTGTGTTCCTGTTCACATGTTGCTGTTGTGGTGTATGTGTTGTGTGTCCTAGAGGGATGCTGTGCAGTGTGTATATAAGTAGGTTTTTGTACTTACCAACAAGTAGTCCATTGCCATACAGTCCATCCTGGAAGTGTTCATTGATGTTGCAGTGACGGAAGATGAATGAGTCTTGTACACTCCCAGGATATTTAGCCACGATGCTGGTGATCAATCCCTGGTGATCGACAATGGCCTGCACGTTGATGGAATGTGTGTGCTTCCTGTTGCGGTAGAGGTGTTCAGTTGCAGCAGGTGGCACAAGGCGTACATGTGTGCAGTCAATTGCACCAAGGACATGTGGGAAGCCACTGATGAGGTAGAACCCCTGTTTTGTTTCCTGCTGCTTCTGCAGTGTGTTAGGGAAGCAGATGTGGCGGGGTGTGAGTCCAATGATGGCATCCAGTACTTTGGGCAAAAAGGCGGAGAATGATGGTTGTGATATTCCGGCAACCAGGGCACCAGTTGTTTGAAAAGAGCCACTTGCCAGCATATGAAGTACGGCAAGCAGCTTGGTTTCTGTTGGGATGGTGCGGGTGTCAGCAAAGTGGGGGCCAACTGTGGTTCAATGTTGCGCAGCAGCTGCTGAATGGCCTGCCAGTTCAACCTGTACCTCTGGATGATGTTGTGTTCCCTGAGGCCCTGAAGGGTTGTTCTGGGGCGGAATATCCTCTCCTGCCTTCTGCGCTGCCTTTGGGGTCCCTGCTGGGTTGTTGTAGCTGCTGTTGTTGCTGCTGAGCTCTGTGTCTGCGTGCATGCTGGATTAGAATCACCTCCATGTCTCCCTGTTGCTGCTCTGCTGCTCTGCTGCTGCTTCTGTGTGTTCTGATTAAATACAGGTGTGTTTTCCCCATTTTAACGCCTGCCCTGACCCAGGCGTTAATTTTTTACACAAATTGGGCTGTGCATCATTTTCTGGCTCCGCCTCCCGGCCGTGCGTCATTTTAGCCTGAAAGCATAAATACGACGCAACAGCCGTTTAAGTCATTTTTTGGACGGGAATGCCTACCTTGCATACGATTAATGCAAGGCGGGTTGCCGGATCCAAAAAATGATGCACACGGCGGAAGTTTGTCGTCCGCGGGCTCGGGCGTCAAAGTTTAAATACGGGGCAATGTTTGCGCTGAATGTGCGTCAAACTTTTTGACGCACATTCGGCGCAGACGGAGTATAAATATGCCCCTCAATTTTGCAGACCTTGCTTGATGCAGCCAGGTGAAATGATAATGTGACCTCTTGAAGTTACTTTCTAATAGACCTAATAAGGGTAGGAGTCATAATCATACTCATATTCAACCAGAGAGTTGGGTGGATCATTTTTCCAGTCTCTATGCTGTGCCTTGCAATACATTTATTCATGATTCCTCCCCTCTGCAGTTGGTTAAAATGCACTCACTGCCAGGTGGGCCTGGGGTGGGCATTAGCAACCTTAACTACTGCATTGTCTTTACTTCGGGGGAAACCACTGATGCAATTGACTCCCTAAAACCATCTAAAGCGCTGAACCAGGTGAGATACCAGGGGATATTTATAAGTCTGAGCTGGAAATTTGGTCTAGCTTTATCAATAATAATATATCTAATGCAATAGCTGCTGGGGGCCCAATGCTCAGTACCTGGAAAGGGGTCAAAATAATACCTATTTCTAAAAAGGGTGAAGTTAGTTCTCCGCTAACTACAGACCCACCAGCCTTATTGATAAACTTCAAAAAAATGTTACTAAACAGCTACTGGATAGGCTGTTGGACTGGGCTGATGCCAATCATGTGGTGTCTCACCTACAGGTGGGTTTCTGTTCCAAAACAAGTACGGTGGTTCAATTTGTTCGGTTGGTGCTCCTTTATTAGAAATGCGTAACCCTTGCCAAACAAAACCTGTATGTTGTTTTTGTGGACCTCCAGTCCGCATTCGATTTGGTCCCTAGTGGGAAATTGTGGGAAGATCTACATAAAAAAGGTACTCCAGGAAACATAATTCATTATTCACAGTGGCTACACAAGGGCACATATGCTCAGGTGAGATGTGCAAACCAGGGAGACTTAACAGACCATATTCTTATCCAGCTGGGGGGTTCACCAACGCTGTGTCCTGGCAGCAACACTTTTTATCCTATACATAAACGAGGTGGTTAAAACTGTGTCTTTTTGCGAGAATGATCCTCCTTCTTTAAATGCTTAAAAAATCCCTCTACTACTTTTTGCAGACGATTTCATCCTTATTTCCAAGACCCAGATGGGGCTCCAGACTCTTGTTAATATGTTTACAGCATTCTGTGCATACCGTGGGTTGGAACTGAATGCCAACAAAACCAAATTGATGGTGTTTAGCCCGGGGCCAACCACGAGATGCACTATCACTGTTGATGGGGTTCCTTTGGATAAAGTCAGTTCGATAGATTATTTGAGTGTTAGGATCTCCAATAAATTTCACTGGGAAGACCAGATTAGTAAAAGCGTGTCTCTTGTCCAACATAGATCAGGTGCCATCTTGCGCTTATATAAAAGTACTGACACGAGAGCCGTCTCCCCGACTCTAAAGATCTATTTGGCAAAGGCACAAAATGCTGATGCCTATGACGCTGAGGTGTGGGATTTTTGTAAAACCCACAAATTGTCTGTGAGTGAAAATTGTTTTGCCAGAGCACTACTTGCGTGTCCAGGCAGTACCCCCCTGGTTCCCATCTTTTTGGATCTTGGCTTTAATCATATCACAGATATGTTAGCCCTAGGACCGCTACTTTTTTGGGTAAGAATTTGGTCCAATCCGGATCTCATTACTCATAGGGACTCACTTCTTGATCTTTTAAAAATACCTAATGTAGTCTCTATTCCATGTTTTAGGCATCTGTCAAATTGGTTTCGTATTCTGGGTCTCTGGAGCTATTGGGAGAATCCTCAGGATCTAAAGAAGGCCCAGAAGCAATCTTTGAAATTAGCCTATTGGTCCTATGTTAGGAATAATTATCTCCTTGGCACAACTCATGGGCGGCTGACCAATCAATTTCTCGATTTTAAATGGTACCCCCAGTACAAATGCTTTTTAGATGTCATTCCTGACTCAAGAGCTTGTATGCACATTTCTATAACTGGTGTTTGCCCCTAATGGCTTTTACAAGTAGTTGGAGGATATTGTCTATATCTAACCTATCCCCGGCTTGTGGCGGTGCCTCTGAGTTGGTTGAACACCTTCTGTTTTTTTGTACAGCTTATGCTTCTGCACGACACAAGTGGATTTGCCCAATCTGCCAGAACTTGGGCACTAGACAATATGTTATTGCCCCTAGGATTTTAAAGAGAGATACTTCGACTGTCTTGGTTCATGCAGTTAGCAAGTTCCTTGTGGGTGCATGGCACACACGTACTCGCCTTTTAAGAAACTAGTAATATATATTTCTTTTATGTATGGATGTTTCACCAATGGTGCTAACCAGGGCTCGGACTAATTTTTATTGTGTTAGAACTGTGTGATGATTTGAACTGTTTTTTTATCTATCTAATCTATTTTTGTAATTGATATTGAGTACTATGGGTGTATGCTTTGATGGTTTTATGGCGAATAAAGCATGTGTTTGATGATGAACAGGTCTGGGGCGACTCATTTCACCCAACATTGGCGGATGCAAGCCTCTTTTTAATATTTCAACAAAATACTCTCCTAGGTGGCAGAATGGTGATGGTACCTTAAGTTGTTTTCTTGCGCCCCTTGGCACCCCCCTAATGCCACCATGTGTGCACCGTGTCTAACATATGGCACACCATGGTGAAAGTTAGAGGAAATAGCATCCACATTTTTTACACTAGTTTGGAGCTTTTCAGGATTAGGGTAAAAAATGTTGTTGCTAATCCTGCAAAGCCCATTAAAGCCCATTGAAACAATGGTGTGCCTCCTTTTAACACCTGCACTGAGCAGTCTTTAAATGTGCCGGAAAAAAAAGACGCAAAGAAATCTCGTAGATTTCTTTGCTCCATTTTTTCTCTCCCACCCTCCCAACGGGGAAACGCCCCTTTTGCATGCATTATGCCTGGCGCCGGAATTATGTAGCGCAAAGGGTTACAAATAGCGCAATGCATGCATTGCGTCACTTTGTAAATTTGGCGTTGCGATTTTTGCCTCATTGGGCTACATTAGCATACAAAAAAAATGCTAATGTGGTGCAAGGAGGCGCTAGGAGCTCGTAAATCTGCCCCTTAATGTATTAACCATGTATTGTATTACAACGGTTGTCGGAAGTGAGCCCTTTGTAAAATATCTATAAAATGTTCACCCGATCGCGGTATGGTGATCGCATGTTGAGTCTTTTTTATGCACTTTTATTGCTTGAATTGTGTACTATACTGCAAAGCTTTTTTTTAATAATCATGCAATGAAGTTTATTCATTCATACCTAAAAAAAACACAAAGAAAACTGTAATCTGTAGCGTGATGATAATGGGCACAACTAACCAGCTCCTAAAACGAGCAACCAGATGTACTTTTGTCTGTGATTGCCTTTAAATTCAGCCCATTTTCCTTAAAGGAAGTGGGACTACGTTTTAAAAAAATAAAAAATAAATGTAATTTCGCTGAGAGTTGGCAGTGGTACTGTGGAGCACTACCTACTGCCCCAGAAACGTTTTAAAACATTTACGAAGGGAAAGAGGACCAAAGGGGACCACTCTCAAGAGGGACCCTTTCCCTTTTTCAGAATGGGTTATCAGCCTACCATGGGGCTTGGTAACTCCGAATGGTTTGCAATTGGAGTAACAGTTGCAAAACCATTGATACAGCTCACAGCGAATTGCTATTTGGTGGGACGCCCACACCAGTCCTCTTCCAAATAACGATTCAGTATGGAGTTGAAAATCAACTTTAGGTGCCTGTAAACATTTACCAACTTCTAAAATACATTTAGAAAATTGTAAAAAATGTTTTTGCAGTCACAAACAGTGAATTGGACAGCTTGCAACTGTAAAAACCTTTAGTGCATCTGGCCCATGCTTCCTTTTAAAATATCAGTCTCCCTTTGATACATTTTCAAAGATTGTATAGATGTTCACATGGGCAGCAGTCTTATCCTAAAACAATGCCACCTGTACAATTAAAAGTAAGCAAATTAATTTGGCCAAATTAGAACCACATAGATTCCGCCACGCCTTAAGCTTGTTGTGTTTCGAAGGATGAAGGTCCTAGTTTGCCAGACTCCACTCTATTCTTATTTAAAACACTATCGGGAAACTGTTTAACATATGCCAGGGAAGGGGCTCCCAGGCCCCAGTGTAGTAACTGCGCAGTTTTCTACACTGGCAGAATTTTAATGGTTTTTATCAAGTGTCAGAAGCTGTCAACATGTTTTTATTTTTTTTCAAGTTGCAAGCTTTAGTGTTTGAAAAAAAACAGTGTTGGAATTTACGTGCCCGCTTATTTTTTAATTGGGCGTAATGCTATTTCTTACTTTTAAAGTGATATAAACCTATGTTTAAAACGACTCGTAAAAATCATACTGTTAACATATTTTTCAAACTCTTCTAACATTATATTGTTGTTAAACCGCTTACAGTATTCAGTCATTCCGTGTTCCTGTAGGGTCGTGGATGTTCTAAACTGATTTTAAAAACAAATGGATTTATTTATTCGCAATACTATCAAAACGTTGGTTATATGTTTAATTTGTGGTCGCGTTGGCTAAATACTGAACTGGTGGGCGTTATAATTTCTGGACCTGGGGGCTTGACTATGAACAGCGGTAACCCTTTTGAGAATGTTTTTCTTGGTTACAGAAATGTGTTTGAAATGACCTACCAAAATCATAAATGCGTGTGTATTTTGAAACATTCTAAATGTTAATAATGGGTCAAAGAAGTTAAATGCTTTGTTAAACAGTTCTAAATAAGTATTTAAGAGCTGGAGTAGCCTTTTTGATTAGTATTTTTATGTTTAAGCTTCTTATTGATATTGAACATCAGAGTAAATAGCGCACGTTAAACTCATTTCTTTTTTCTCTTGTCTGTGATCTTGCCCAATTCTCGCCCCATCCCTGCTCCCCCGCACTCCTCTGGAAGGAGCTGGCTGAGATACAAATAACCTTGACACATTTTCACCCACCAAAATATTTCTACTGAAATTAACTACATTTACAGCGGAGAGCACAACTATGCGAATACCTGTATTCTGTGACAGCTGCCTACACACCGGCCATTTTGTGACTTGTCATTGTAGGAACATGTAGTTTGCTGTATTCCTAAAATGTTCCTTGCAAATAACGCACACTATTTTGAAATATTGTCCCTTTCTTATTCCACTCCAGATTCCAATTATGTTGCTTTTGGCGTAACGGACTGAAAATATCTTTTGACAAAATAAGCGTTATGTTTCTCAAGACCCACAGAATCATTAACTAGGTTTTGGCATCAATAACAGTATAAAGCCCATACCTAATCGCCATCACTGTAAAAAAACCTCTGTTATTTATTGAGATTTTTCATTTTAACCTGTTTATAGCCAGTGCCTAATTTGTATTGGAATAGGTGTGGGGTGGCAGAATTTTGCTTAGAAGCCCAGGTCCAACATACGCAAGGAATGCCAAATACCAAGGCTCTGTATCTCTATTTTAACTTCTCTTTCACCCACCACAAAGACACTCCGCACGCTTGCAGGTTACTTCTTTCTACCTTTGACACTGTTTTTCCGTCTTTTGCTTTCTCCCTTTTGTATCTTTCTGGGGGTAAGTTTGATAAAGAAAAATAAGTCCTGATCCCCAAAAATGAGTAGTGGTAGGCCTTGCCTGCATTCACCGCCTCAAATTAAGCCCTGCTTATAGAACCACTTGTAAAAATAACAATAATTCAGTTATATGCAGAATATAAACAACCGACAGAGAAAATGCTTTTGTCTATTACTCCTACATTGTGTTTTAACCTCTGGGTGATATGAAAAACGTGTCTATTCCAGATTGAGACGCACAAGGTTTTGTTAAACTGTGGGTGCAGCCGTTGTACTAGAAATCCCCTTAACGAGTCCTACCCTTCGGTATGTATGCAAATAGATGTCAATGTAATCGGAATTTTATTTACTCTCCCTCGTACCTTAACGTACCACGACATTTGTCTTTTATGGAAGCCTCGTTATCAAGCAGGAAATCATAGTAGAAAAGTATAATGTCTTTGACTGATGAGTACATCTCCACACTACTGCATCTGCTGATCTGCAATTTGCCATTGTCTCTTGCAGTCTTCGAGTGTAGACATTCAAGAGTCTTAGCAGGTGTATAAATATATGTCCTTCTTTTAGGAAAGGTATCCTACCATAATCAATTTTGCCAGGTAGGTGTGAGTAAAAAAAATGTTTCAGGTAGGTATTCTAGAGATTACAGACACTGCCATGACAAATGCACTTGTTTCTGCTTTGCCCAGAAAAAACAGCAGATATATTAACTCTTCTGTGCAATCCTGCTTGAATTTGAAGATCTGTCCTGTAGATTCTGCATGAATCTCTGCAACGGTACACTAACATACTGAGCATGTTAACATCTGACCTGTGACATACACACAGACTACTGCAGCAGAACGTTAACCAGTTGAGCTACGGCACCTGCATCCAAATCTGTGAGCTGCTGGTATGTCCAAAGACATGTATAGATAGTGCATTAACTGGCCGTGTCCAGCGGTTGATTCGTTAGGAACATAAGTGCAAGGTTCCATAGTTTTCTTTGGAGTGTACTGCTAGCGTTGTCAAATGTTGGGACTGCCCAATAATATTATATGGTTGTCTAGTACTGATTCTACCTCATGGCATTTTGTATCACCACCCTGCATTTCCAGTCTATTTAACTAATTCTTGCAAGTTCTTTTTCGTTAGATTCCATCTTTCTTCCTTTGTCACTTTCCCTATCGTTTTCGTCCTTCTCCTTTCTTTCTTTTCTGCCTATCTCTTTTGATCTTCGATCATACTGTGAGGTAAAATAGGGCATGGTCCTCAAAAATGAGTCCAAGTGCCCACCACCCACAACCACAAATCAGCACTCCCTGCCAGAGGCTGTTAGAGTGAATAATGAGAGTGCAGTCGTCTGAAAACCTCTTGCTACCAATCAATACAAATATGCACAGAGTGGGCCTTAGTTCCTTCCAGAGGAGTAATAGCTTCTCAGCATATTTTGATGGCTTTTTGGTGTATCATTCCACCTCTATGTAATCTGTGCATTTCAATGCATCAGGGATTATTTTACGCTGTGCGACGAGTGCTTGTTTCTATTTTTAGCACTGCCAGAGACCCGCTTACTCCTCTCGCTCTCCCTCTCACTGCTCGTGTCTTCACGCAGAATATGGAAAATAACAAACAATGTGCCCGGGCCCTAGCAAAGCAAAAGAACAGCTATGGCCTACCCTCCTGTTTCCCTTATAGTGAGCAGCCAATATCACATCGGTAGGAACGCCCATGTTGTCATTCTAACAATCACATTTACAAAGGTGCATTTAAGAACCTTAGGGAGGGTCAGATCTACCAGCCTTTCTCGTTTCTTTTCTCCAAAACTCCCCCGCTCCTTTTAAGCTGTGACCCTCTAATAATTTAGCTAGTAGTTTTAGAATCAACCCATCAGATCCAGGCATGACACCCTAAACCATACATAATTGCCACTCACACGTAGGGCTCATTGTCGCAGCCGAGTTATATCAAAGTCATTCCACATTTGGCAAACCCAAAGTGGAACTGTTGGAAAATGGGTTATTGGTAGGGCAGGTAGGTACCTACACCTAGCAACAAGCCACCAACCTCCACATAGGTACAGTTGGGTCTCAGTAAATTAATCCCAGCTCAACCCTTGGTAGCTTGGCATCGAGCGTCAAGGCTTAACTTAGGAGACAAAGTGTAAAGCATTCAAATATCACAAAACAGTAAATAAATAAAACACAGGAAACAGTTTAAAAATCCAAAACCAATTTATAAAAATAGTTTATATTTTTATCTTTAAAATGACACCAAAACGAATAAAATCGGATAAAGGGAACCGGAGATATGAATTTTTAAAGAATTATTACTTTTCTAGCGCTTAGAAACAAAAAGCGCCAATCGGGTCATCTGGTTGCACCTCGACCGGGGCAAAGTCAAACTTTCAGGCCGACCGCGATGGAGCCCTGCTCGGCTACAGGTCGCGGGAGGCCTCGGTTAAAAAGTTACCTTCTGACTTAGTCTTTATTTTGAAGATTTTTCTTCAGCAGGACGAACCTGCCAGTCGAATCCGACCTCCTGGAGCCCTTGTCCGGATACGCGATGTGGGTTTCCTCGGTGGAGACTTTTACCTTCGGACTTAGTCGTTTTTTCGAGATGAAAATCCTTCGACTGGGGTAAACCTGGATCTTGATCCGACGTCCATGGAGCCCTTCTCGGATACGATGGCTGGGAGGTCCCGGTCAACTTTTTACCTTCGGACTTAGTCTCTTTTTTGGATGTTTTTCTTTACCGGGACGAACCACGAAGTCAGGCCGGGTCGCGGTTGAGGCAAGCCGGCTAGAATTTCCACGGCGGGTCGGTCCCTCTCTGGAGCTTTTTTCCAAAAATTCTCAAATCTTTTCCAAACTTCTGGGGCTTCACCCAGATGTTCTTTTAAGGTTCTTCTGGGGTCCACAGCTCACCCCAAGGGTCCAGAAGTTCTGTGATGGTCCTTGGGGGGTGCGGACTTCAACTCCCAGAATGCACCTGGCGCAAACTCCTTTTTGGCCACTGGACAGTGGTCAGCTGGTCACTTTCTTCAGGAGTTGGTGCAGGGGACTCTGGTTAGCAATTTTTCACCTGTAGCAAACAGGGAGTCCCTCCTTGAACCAGTTGAAGCCAGGCAAAGTCCTTCTTGTGGTGAAGCCCAAGTGTACAGCTGGTGCAGTCCTTCTGAGTGCAGGGTCCAGGTGCAGGCCAGGGGTCCAGCAGGGCAGTCCTTCTTCTTCTTTAGTTCCTTTCTTGTTGAACTCTGGAGGGGATCTGAGGTGTGGGTGCAGGTCTGCCAGTTTTATCCTTGCTCCTGGGTGAAAAGCAGGGGGGCCCTGGTTCTCCAATCAGGGACAGGGTCGTCCCCCTGTGATGACCACTTCCTGGGAAGTGTGGCAAAAATCCATCCCAGAAGGCAACAGTCTCTAAAAATCCAACATGGATGAATCTGATTTTTGGAGGTTACATCTGGCTGAGCCCACCCACTGGTGTGGCTAAAAATCATAAACACACCCCTCTCCTGCCCTCTCCTAATCTAATCAAGGGGGCACCTAGCTGTCTGGGTTTGCAGGATGTGGGGGTGTTGCTGGGTGCTGCAAATGTCCTTCTCTGCCTTTGAAGACCAGTTTGGCAGCCCTCCCCCTTCCTGCCTCACCATCTGCTGAGGGGAGATTCTCTCCCCCAAGCACATTCCTTTGTGTGAAGTCTGGCCACTTCACACCTCATCAAGGCAGCCTGGCAGAAGCTGCTGCAGGCTGGCCAATCAGAGCACAGCAGCAAAAACAATGCAGAGCTGAAATTGGCAACTTTTTAGGTAAAGTCTAAACTTTTTACCTGAACTAGTTATATTAAATCCAACAACTGGAAGTTGTAGGATTTATTACAACAATTAATTTGATACCAAATTCTTGGTATGCAACATTTAAGGAGACTTTAAAATTTAAAATAAAGTCTGCCCATTCTAGCCTATGAAGGCCATTTACTTCAATGAGGGAAAAACGAATTTGGCTGTTTTTACCTCACCAGGGCTTCTAAATCTATTTTTATAAAGTCCCTGCTTATAGTTACATGGCACCCAGCCCTAGGGGCACATAGGGCACACCTTAGGGGTGACTTATATGTAAAAATAAGGTAGTTTAAGACTTTGGAAGTACCTTTAATTCCAAAGTCGAATTTGCATATAACTTTAATTTAAAAGCAGCCAGCAAGGCAGGCTTGCTTTTAAAATGACACTGGGCACCTCAGCAATGCACCTAGGTGTGCACCACCTATGCTGTGGTCCCTAAACCTACATGCCCTACCATATACTAGGGACTTATAGGTAGGTTAACTTAGCCACTTATAATTAGCCTAATTTGCATATCCATTTTACACAGAGCACAGGCCCTGGGACTGGTTAGCAGTACCCAGGGCACCTTTAAGTCAGGAAAACACCAGCAAAAAGTGGAAAATGGGGGCAAAAAGTTATGGGGCCTCTGCAATCAGCCCTGTTTTCTCACAGGAACAATTTAAATAAAGAACACGAGAAGACGGGAGCGTATTTGCAAAATCAAGAACAGAACTGTGAGACAGATTCGGGGGTCGCAAACACCCCAACACCTCATGACAGCTGGGAGCATGGCAGTGTTTGGACAAAATACCGAATTTTAAATATCAGAACTCAAAAATATCGGAAAAAATATTGTGATGGAAAAATATTGTGGTATGGAATATAATTGTCGAGAATATTTATTTTTCGGTAAATAGTATAATTTCTAAGAATATTGTTGGTTTTAATCTTGTTTTCAGTAACATAGTTGTAAATAATCGTAATTTAATTATTAGAATTAGTCTTAGGCATTATCTTAATTTTATTTGTTAGTATTGTTGGTATAATTGTTATTAATTTATAAAACTGAAGTTTGTTAGTTTAAGCGATTTATTTTAATGCTATTAATGATTTCCAGTGTTGTAGCGGGTTGATGGGTTTGTAGGGGGACAGGATGGAAAGTTATAAAATACGTTATGGTGAGTAGAGCACTTAGTTCACATTTACACCTCTTAGTTATAAGAAACATGCAAGCATGTCTCGGGTTAACTCAATGATATTAGCAATGAGCAATGAGCAAATAATGAAACAAATTGCTTGCATTGCATAGAAATGCGAGACTTAATTATCATGCCTTTATTTATTGCTGTTTCTAGCTGTGTGTAAAATAGTTTTTTTTATTACTATATTGGTTAAATACTACATTTCCCAGAAAGCTCCAACACGGATTCAAAGGGCTGTTATATATAGAGGAAATAAATGATGGACTCACTGACTGTAATAAAGACCTTTGGGTCGAAACTCGTTAGTGTCTATCAGAAGATATGATTATTGAACTTCAAAAACTCAGACGTCCTGCAGTGCAGTGTAGTTCTTCAGGGACATTGTAGTTAGGCTCACATTTTAAACATACAAAACCACAGAAATTCACCTGTTAGAGTTATCTCAAGTAACTATAACTCATGCCCTAAGGTAACTATAACTCACGTTCTGGCCATGCACAGTTTTTCGTCAAAAATGTTACTGCAAATAATACAGTGATATTATCAATGATGTCATCCAAGATGTCACTAGTGCCGTAATTTGTGGGGTAGCTAGCAGTTCATGGCGAGGGTGCAAGTTATAGTTACTTGAACAAACTCTATGACTGCTGAATTTCTATGGTTTTGCGCAGCCCTACTCACCAGGCTGTGACTTGGCGGCAGCTGTCAAAACTGCTGCCAAGCTACAGCAAACAGCTACGTCCTGGCGATGGGCACCTTGGTACATAGAAGGACCCAGCCCATCAGTGGCCCCTTCAACATCAATAGCCCTGGGGAGGTGGTGGTGCCCCGGGCTGCAGGGGTCCGAAAATGGACCCCCTTTCTTTTTTAATGTTTCCCCCAGGGGACTGCCGGGGGAGAGGGGGCACTCAGCCTCCCTATACAATTACAGTAATGCCCTGAGGAGGTGGTGGTGCCAGGAGCTGTGGCGCAGCCGCACAGCCCCCACATACATTTACATGAATGCCTCAGGGAGATGACATTCCCCGGGCTGTGGGGGGGGTGCGCAGCCCCCGCATACAATTACATGTTTGCCCTGGGGAGGTGGTGGTTCCAGGGCTGCGAGGGGGGTGGTGCTGCCCCTGTATACAATTACAAAAATGACTCAGTGAGCTGGAGGTCCCCAGGGCTGCAGGGGAATGCATGGCCCTCCCCATAAAATTACAGCAATGTCCTAGAGAGGTGGTGGTCTCCGGGGCTGCAAGAGGGGGGCACGCTCCCCACCCTGCATTTAAGCAAAAAATACGCCTCGGGGAAGTGGCCGTCACAGGGCAGTACAAAGCCCAGGAGGGAGGCCTTGTGCACCCCCCTCCTCATTTATCACATGCCCTCAGGAACTGGGCCACCCGGGGGGGTTAAAAAAAACAAGCGTGGGAACCTGTCCTTGTTTTTTAGAAAAAATGTTTGCCACCAATTCACAAATTTCACAATTTTGCAGCAATTTAAAAAACAAAATGCTTTTTTGTCCAGGCGGGGTCCTCCAGCACCAGAGCTAAGGGGTCAGGGTGACTCTACCCTGGCACCCTTTCTTTCTTTTACACTTTTTTTTTTGAGGGACTCAGCTGAAGCCTAGTCCCAAGATGGCTTCTAGCACTTCCTGTATGAAGTGTTGGCAGCCAATCAAAGCTGTGCATTTCCCTGCATAAGCTCGCCATTATCCACAAAGTCATCGCAACCAGAGATATACAAATTTGGATTTCTTTAAATTTCTCAAAAACTGCTGAACAGATTTACACCAAATAGGCAAAAGCGTAATCTGTGCACTGAAAGCTAGCTTTCTGTCAGATGTGGTTCAGTTCTGACCAGTGGTTCGGGCTGTATTTGTGTCTGAAGATCATATGGGAATTAACATGGGAAACACCACTTTTTGACCCCTCTTTTTTCTCTGTCCCCCTTCCCCCACTTGATAGATCACCCCAAAACTTTTGGTGTGGAACAAGAATCACCGGGGCACTTTTTTTGTGGGGAACATTTTGTGAAGATTCATCTAACGGTGCAAAAGATATAGGCAAGTCCCAAAAAACATTTTCCATGGAAATGCAAAAAACAAATGTTATAGTTAGAAAAGGTTTATTTATTCTTTCTACACAAACTAGATGTAAACTATAGGAACAGTAGCTTGGAGGAGGGAGTCTAGTGGACTAGTATAGCATAGAGTGGAGCAGCGTGTCATAGAGTGGCATGAAGTGGAGCAGGGTAGACTGGCATAACATATAGTGTAGTAAAGTGTTGTAGAGTGGAGTGGTGTGTTGTACAGTGGAGTGGACTGACATGTTGTAGAGTGTCAGAAAATGTTATACAATGGAGTAGCGCACAATGCCACACAGTGCATGACAGTGTTGCACAGAGGGGTGGTGTGGAGTTCAGTAGAATTTGGTAGAGCGGAGTGACATAGACTGTTGCAGAGTTAAATAGCATATAGTAGCGTACAGTGTAGTGGCATACAGTGGAGTAGTGGAGTACAATGGGGTAGAGAGGCATAGTGTCTCACAGAGCAGAGTGTAGTAAATTGGGGTGTAGCAGCATAGAGGAAGTTGCTTATAGTGGATTAGAGTGGACTTCAGTGTCAGACAGTGGCATTGAGTAAAGTAGAGTGCTGTAGACTTGCATTGACAGGAGTACATTCTTGTACAGTGGAGTGCTAGAGATTGGAGTATAGTGTTGTAGATTGGAGGGGCATGGACGTTTTTTGAGTGGAGTACAGTGTGGTTGAGTGAAGTACAGTGAAGTGGCATGGGATGGAGATGGGTTGAGCGGAGTATCATACAGTGTACTGATGTAGAGTACAGTCGCATTGAGTGGATTAGCGCAGACTGAAGTGGCGTACAGTCGCGTGAGGTACAGTGGAGTGACATAGAGTGCAATAGAATACAGTGGAGTGGAAAGAGTGGAGTGGCATATGGTGGAATACTGAACAGTAGAGTGAGTACAATGAAATAGCATAGAGGAGTGGAGTAGCATGGAGTGGAATGGCGTATAGTGGAGTAGCGTAGACTGGAGAGGCCTAGAGTGGAGTGGCATGGAGTATAATAAAATACAGTGGAGTGGCATACAGTGGAGAGGATTAGAGTGGAGTGGCATACAGTGAAATACAGTACAGTGAAGTGCCGTAGAGTCTAAGTGGTGTAGAGTAGAGTGGCATAGACTAGAATAGCATAGAGTGGAATGGCGTTGAGTGTAGTTTCATACAGTGGAATACCATATAGGGAAATGGTGTAGAATGGAATGAGGAACAGTGAAGTGGCATAGACCAGAGTGTCTTGCAGTGGAGTGGTGTAGAGCAGAATAACATACGGTGGAGTGGTGTAGAGTGGAGTAAAGTGGAATAGCATACAGTGGAAGAGGGCAGAGTGTCCATGCTTAGAGTATAGTTGCATACAGTGGAATAGCTTAGCATGGAGTAACATAGAATGGAGTGGGGTAGAGTGTAATGGCATACAGTGGAATAGTGTATAGTGGAGTGGTATATATTGGTGTGGCATACAATGGAGTGACATAGACAGAAGTGGCATAAAGAGGGGTGGTGTAGAATGGAATAGTGTACAGTGGAGCAGTGTAGCGTGGACTGGGGTAGAGTCGAGGGGCATAGAGTGTAGCTCTCTACAGTGGAATAGCGTATATTTATCTAAACAAAACAAGACCAAAATGACAAAAATCCACAATACACAAGTCAAGTTATCAATTAAAAATCAAATATAGCTAGCGTGAAAATGTACCTGGTGCGTGTCAAAAATAATCCGCACGGGCGGGTGTGCATCAAAAAGGGTTTGCGATGCATCGATATCACTCACGAGTGAGACCTTGCGTAGTTTCCCCCTTCTGTCGAGTCGGCATGTGTCAGTTCTTCTCTCCACAGGAGAGTGATGCGTTGATTCAGTTTGCACATGGGTCAAGGCAGGCCTTGCGTTGTTTTTGAACGCACAATGATGGTTCGCGTCAGAAATCCAGCCGCACGATGATTAAAAAACCATGTAGCGCCAGTTGCGATCTCCCAGCATCCATCAGCGATGCTGCGCGTTGTTTCTCCTGCTCCGTGCGTTGATTCTTCTGTTGCGTTTCTGGCAAGCGTTGATTTTCAGCCGCAGAGCCGGCGGAGTGCCGTTTCTTCAGCCGCAGATCAGAATTGCGTCGATCTTTTCCCCACACAGCGTTCTGTGCATGGATTTCTTCCTCTTAGGCTGCCCGCTTCTCCTTTCAGGGTCCCAGGAACCGGACAGAGTAGGAGTCTCTCCAGAAACTCAAGGTGCTTGCAGAGAGAAGTCTTTGCTGTCCCTGAGACTTCAAACATCAGGAGGCAAGCTCTAAGTCAAGCCCTTGGAGATTTCTTCTCAAGATGGAAGGCACACAAAGTCCAGTCTTTGCCCTCTTACTCTGGCAGAAGCAGCAACTACAGGATAGCTCCACAAAGCACAGTCACAGGCAGGGCAGCTCTTCTTCCTCAGCTCTTCAGCTCTTCTCCAGGCAGAGGTTCCTCTTGTTTCCAGAAGTGTTTCTAAAGTCTGTGGTTTTGGGTGCCCTTCTTATACCCAATTTCTCCTTTGAAGTAGGCCGACTTCAAAGTAAAGACTCTTTTGAATGTGAAATCCTGTCTTGCCCAGGCCAGGCCCTAAACACTCACCAGGGGCTGGGAGACTCCATTGTGTGAGGGCAGGCACAGCCCTTTCATGTGTGAGTGACCACTCCTCCCCTCCCTCCTAGCACAGTTGGCTCATCAGGATTTGCAGGCTACACCCCAGCTCCCTTTGTGTCACTGTCTAGTGTGAGGTGCAACCAGCCCAACTGTCAAACTGACCCAGAGAGGGAATGCACAAACAGGCTGAGTCACAGAAATGGTATAAGCAAGAAAATGCCCATTTTCTAAAAGTGGCATTTTCAAACACACAATCTTAAAATCAACTTTACTAAAAGATTTATTTTTAAATTGTGAGCTCAGAGACACTAAACTCCACATGTCCATCCGCTCCCAAAGGGATACTACACTTTAATCAGGTTTAAAGGTAGCCCCCATGTTAACCTATGAGAGGGACAGGCCTTGCAACAGTGAAAAACGAATTTAGCAATATTTCACTGTCAGGACATATAAAACACATTACTATATGTCCTACCTTAACCATACACTGCATCCTGCCCTTGAGGCTACCTACGGCCTACCTTAGGGGTGTCTGACATATAAGAAAAGGGAAGGTTTAGGCCTGGCAAGTAGGTACACCTGCCAAGTCGAATTTACAGTTAAAACTGCACACACAGACACTGCAATGGCAGGTCTGAGACATGATTACAGAGCTACTTATGTGGGTGACACAACCAGTGCTGCAGGCCCACTAGTAGCATTTGATTTACCGGCCCTGGCACCTCTAGTGCAATTTACTAGGGACTAGTGAATCAAATATGCCAATCATGGATAAGCCAATTACAGACACATTTTGTAAAGGAGCACTTGCACTTTAGCACTGGTTAGCAGTGGTAAAGTGCCCAGAGTAACAAAAACAGCAAAATCAGAGTCCACCACACATCAACAACCTGGGGAACAGAGTCGAAAAGTTAAGGGAGACCACGCCTAAGATGAAAAGTCTAACACAACGTATCTGTCCTGCTACCTTGTGCGTGGTGCTGATGTTGGACACTTGTTAAAGAAATGGTACAAGCGAAGCATTTCAATAACAATATTCCTTTTGTATAGCAGCATCTCACCACAACTTGATGTTCATAAGCGCTTTAGGAATTATCATCCCCGGAATTGGTTAATTTACTCCGATAAATGCTTGCCTTCCTGTCAGTCTGTGGTTCAGCAAGAAGGATGATTACACTAATGAATCCCACACAAAGCAACTATAACACTGATCTAAAAGTCAGAATGCCAAAAATGCTTGAATGAAAACTTCAAAATGGGGCACATTAGCAGTAACATAATTTTAAGCGAATCAAGAACAAGATGAGGTGCAAGTACTTCCTAAAGTGCTCCCATCTGCATATGCATCCATGTTTGGTAAAATGGGGCTAAAACAAGAGTGCAACTTGTTACATTGTTTAACAAGACCACCATCCATTCCCAAACCCTGACTATCATGTACTCACAGAAAGCAACAGTCCACGGAAAGCCTCTTGGTAAAATATGCGGTCTAAGCAATTGTCCGCACAAAGTATGTGATTGCCATAACTCCACCAAAGCAACAGGACACCATATGATAACAACTATCCGAAAGAGCTCAGCTCTGAGTATCATCTGAGCAACACTTATTACATTAAATTGCATGTTGCTATAACCATTTTCCAACATAAAGCAATTACTCTGCAAGGGCTGAATTTAAATGTTGAATGCCTTACAATTGCTCACTGAAACTGGACCTAAGTTACTTAGTATCTAGTTCATTGTCAGAGGTAGTGAAGGGTTTGCCATCTCGCTTCCTGTTGAAAATAAATAACTACTTGAACTTCTTTCGCCTGAATGCAAACACTGCTCTCTGTATTCTTCACCTGGGGTCAAGAAGGTATCATATAAAATGTGTAAGGTAGCATCTCCATGCTGCAGTGTTGTTTCAATCCATACTGGAAGTCGTGCAGGAGATGGTTGGCTGAGCTGAGCTGATCATAGGCCATATTTATGGCAAAGTGGCACGCATCACTGAAAAAGGGCAGGGATGTGTTGCAATTAAGGTATTCAGTGCATTCCTTAATTTCCCTCTGCACTGGCACACAATAGGCTGCCTAGTGCCAATGGAGGCACACTTGCATCATGGTGCAAGGGTGACTGAGTTGCATGCAGGATTGTTTTTGTGCAGTAAGGGGTACCTTTCTGCACAAAAACAATCCTCTGAGGCATGTTTCTCTATATCATCTAGATCATATAGAAATCGGAAATAATGAGGAGAAATAAAGGTATTTCTACTTGTTACGCACCTTCTAGGGAAGCAAATCTTTTTGATGTATTCCCAGGTCTATCAGGTTTGGTAAATCTGGGATTTTTTGGAAAAACCACAGGAGTTGCTTGGGAACACCCACACATCGCCCATAGAACATCTCCCTTGCGCAGAGTAATGAAACGCAGCAATTTGCGCTGCATTGAATAACTTCAGATTTTTTAACCCATTCAAAACCACACAAAGTGGGTTTGCATGGCTTAAAAAATCTGACTTAGAGGTGTGCGTCACATTGCATGGTGAAAGCATGATGCAAAGCTCTCCTAAAAATGCCCCATAGTGTGCTTTTTCAGTGATCCTGACAAAGAATGTGAGATGATTATTGGGCCAGTAGTTGGCAAGGTCATCAGGGTTCAGTGTAGGTTTCTTTATGAGTGGGATGATCTGGATTGTCTTGAGAGCATCTGGGAAGATGCCTTCAGTGAAGGAGGCAGTGACAAGGAGAAGTAGGGGTAAGAGAGCATCTCAGAGAGAGTGTTGATGAAGGAAAAAAGTAAGACATCACTTTCATAAAAAGTGGCTTTGAGGGAATTGAGTATGTCAACAAGTTCTGGGAGAAACAGGGATTTGAAGGCTGATTGTTGGATCTGGCCCTTTCTGCAGGGTCATCCCAAAATCTAGTGCCTTTGCCCTCCACTTTTTGCTGAATTCGTTTTGGTTGGCTTTAGGACTCTTCACACTTTACCACTGCTAATTAGTGCTAAAGTGAAAGTGCTCTCTCCTTAAAACATGTTGGATTGGCTTATACCCAATTGACATATTTAATTTACCTGTTAGTCACTATCCGTGTGGCTTAACATGTGCCTAGGGCCTGCAAATTAAATGCTACTAATGGAACTGTAGCACTAATGGTGCTGCCCACTTAAGTAGCCATTGAAAAAATATCTCAGGCCTGCCACTGGAACTTGTGTGTGCAGCTGTTAAACTGTCATTTTGCCCTAGCAAAATAAAACATCTGCCAGGCCCAAACCTTCCCTTTTTATACATATGTCGCCACTAAAGTAGGCCCTGGACATCCCAGAGGTCAGGGTTCAATGTATTTAAAAGGCAGGACATGTGCTGTTAAGTTTTACATGTCATGGTAATGAAAAACTCCCAAGGTCGTTTTTCACTACAGCAAGGCCTATTTATCCCATAAGATAACACTGGGATTACCTCATTAAGGAGGCCGAACAGAGATGGATAGCCTTGGGGTAAGCGGTCATAACTAAAAACTCGTAAATTTTGGTCACTCATTTCTGAAGGCTGTTGGTCACGTAAGACTCCCTTAGCCCCTCCGATAGCCGAGATAGAAAGCAGGGATTATATTCTCTCCCTATATGTGGAAAACTGGGAATTTGAGTCAGGTGAAATGGACCTTAAGATTGGTAGTTGGTTGGAGCCTGATGTTTATGGTGCCCCCTCAGTGACCGAGGTCGATGCGGGCCTCTGGAGCAATGGGCCCAAGCAAGGATCCCATGGCAGTAAATAAACAAGAGCCCTCGCACTGGGAAAGGATTCTTACTCCGGTATTCTAACTCTGTTACTCAAAAAGCATAATTCAGGCATCTTGGAATGGGAGTATTATAGTCCTCTTGTGTAAAAAGGGTGATAGATCTTTACCCATAAATTATTGGCAACTAGCACTTTTGGATGCTGTAGGTAAGATTTTTGCTAAAAGCATACTTGAGCATTTAATATCTTGGGTTGAGGAAAATGTGATCCTCCCTTTGGAACAGGCAGGCTTTAGGAAGGAGCATAACACTTTAGATAACATCTTATTAATGCAAATCAAAAATATAAAATATGTTCTGGTTAGCGCAGGGTGTTAAGTGCCGCTTTTATAGACTTTTCAAGAGCCTTGGATAGGGTGGATCATAAGACTTTATGGAAGAAATTACTCAAACTGGGTGTTCTTGTACATTTGTTGTGCTTAGTCATAGCCCTGCACTCTTCTACATGGTGTAAGGTGTTCTTAAGTGGAGAGTAGGGTCTGTCTGCTGAATTTATTACAAAGAAATGGTTTAAAACAGGGCTGTCTGTTGGCGCCCCTTCTTTTTTGTTTATTTATTTATGATCTGCCTTCCACATTAGGGACTACTCAAGGCTTTGCACCTAAAATTGGAGGTTGTTCGATTCCTTGCCTCCTTTATGCTGATGACATAGTGGTGCTTGATCTTACCACGAAAGGTCTAACTAGGCGTCTGGCTTCCCTACATGATTATACCAAGCAGCATCATTTAAAAATGAATGCGCTAAAGTCCCAAGTGGTATGCTTTTTAGGGAATAAATCTCAGAAAAAAATAATTTCTCCTGGTCCGTGGGTCAGCAGAGGTTGGAGCGGGTGAAATCTTATTGCTTCCTGGGAAAAAACTTATCTTGTTCACTTAGTGATCAAGACCATATAGGTAATAATGTTACCAAGGCTCTTTCTCAGGCACACGGTATATTGGCCTTTTATAACACGGTTGACCAGCAACATTTCTCTCATCTGTTTTCTGTTTATCAAGCAAAGATTCCGTCCACCCTTCTGTATGCCAAAAAAGGAATTGAAATTTCTAAATGGGAGTTTTTAAATAAGATAGAAGGATGGATCTTAAGACGCTTGGTTTCTTGCAATAATTTGGCATCCGTGGCAGCCATAGGGCTTGAATAAGGCTTGAATTCGGTACTAAGAGTGCTTATACACACGGCAGAGCAGCGGTAATCCGGAGGGCCTACTGTCTAACACATAGGCCCTCATTTCAACCCTGGCGGTTGGTGACCGCCAGGGAAAATGTGACAGTAATAACACCAACAGGCTGGCGGTACTACACACCATATTCTGACCGTGGCGAAAGCGCCATGGTCATATTGCCGGGACCGGAGATATACCGCCATGGCGGTCCCGAAAGTCGTAATCCGCCAGGGCAGCGCTGCAAGCAGCGCTTCCCTGGGGATTTTGACTCCCCTTACCTCCAGCCTGTCCATTGCGGTGAACAGTAAGGGCACTCGGGGTGTGTCTGGGGGCCCCTGCACTGCCCATGCACTTGGCATGGGCAGTGCAGGGGCCCCCAGGCACACCCCCATCGCGCAATCTACTGCCCAAATTATGGGCAGTGGATTGCGTGACCGTTGCTGCTGCACACACAGCCACATTGCCGCCGGCTCCACTAGGAGCCGGCTGTAATGTTACGGCCCAGCGGGGATGTCCAAATGCGGCTGGCGTGTTCCAGGCCGCATAGGCGGCCGACTGGTGGTTCAGTATTGGCGGGCCGCCTCCGCCGCCTGCCAATGTTGATATGAGGACCATAGTACCGAATCTACCTTAAGACAATTTAGCATACAAAGAAATCATCAGTACACTAAGAGAAAAATTGTTTTTTAGAAATTATAACCTTGCTGTGCAATTGCTTGAGTTAGATGTTGATCTTATCTTATCTCAACCGCCACTGTTATTTAAGAAGAGCCTAAAAGAAGCTATAAGGGGTAAAAGTTTCCTATTGGATATTGAGTCTTGTCACCAAAAGAGGAGGCTTAGGCCGTTAACCAATTCAGTGATTTTCAAATATCCCCAACCATATTTATCTTGGAATTTACTACATGGAGCGTGGCGCTTTTGCATCTTGTTGAGATTAGATAGACTACTTCTTAAAGAATTAACCTCCAAGTGGGATGGATCCTTGAACATTTGTGGTCTCTGCCTCGTGGGGGGTACAGAATTTTAAGCATGTGCTATTTGTTTGTCCCTCCTTAGTTAAATTAAGGAAACAATGGCTGAAACCGCTTTTCTTGAATTTTAATATGTGTTCAGCAGGAGAGGTTTTGAAATTTATGTACAAGCCACCCAATTAAATATTCTGCTTTAGGACTTTTAATTTTTTTAAGTCCTTTTTAAACCTTTATTGATTTTATTATCCATCTGTGGATGCATCGGAGTGTACTTTCCCAATGAACTACCTTTACACATATTTCACTTCATAGGAATATAAAATGCAAAATAAGCCAGCAGGGACATGAAGTGTAGGTACCTCCCAGAAGCTATTATTTTAGGATTAATGCAATATATACACAGTAGATTGGCATGGAATTATTATTTTGTATAAAGCTGCTGGGCAATAACCTATCTTTTATATATCACAACGCTTTGCATAGGATCATTTTTGTGTAATTGGCTAGAGGGGTGGAGAACTAAAGTGATCATACAGAAAAGTTTTCCTTTGTGATTGTCATTCTATATATGTAAATATTGAACAGTAGTCTAAGACAAAAGTGATGAGTAGAGACCTGACTGTATTGTATTTTAAAGATAACCTTGTGTATATCCTTTATTGATTCTATTTTTATTTTATGTATTGATAATTTGTGTACATGTGGACCTCTTTGGAGTTCCAAATCGTGAAATAAAATAAATTGTGATTACCTCATTACATTTTATAACGCTAATTTCCAATTTGGAAGAGATAGTTTTTTCGAGTTTGGCATCTCTGAGTTCACAATTTAAAATCATAACTTATGGTGAAGTTGGATTTTAAATTGCAGTTACAAAAATGCCACTTCTAGAAAGCTGGACTTTTCTTACTTTAGCCATTTGGTGCCTGCTGCCTGTCTCAAATACACTACTGGGGTGGGTGACAGCTTGACTTGTGCATTTTCTCTGGACATCCCCACACAAAGAGAGCTTAGTTGTGTTATTGATAGTGATGTCTTTGGCTGATATGAGGAGCTTTATGCATGTTGAATGTATAGACATCAGTCTTCAAAAGGTCCTCTGGAGATCTGCTTTTTAGTTTACTGTCTGTGTATGAATCATTTATTGTAAGCAAGGTCTCTAGAGTACCAGTGTGCCAGAATGCTTTGGTTTGCACTTGTATGTTGTGTGTTGTACGTGGTTGTTCACATAGCTATTCAAAAAATTGGTGAAGGCATTAAGAAGGGTGTTGGTGTCAGACCTGGAGTTGATAGGGTGAGAAATGAGTTTAAGATTTAGGTTGTGTTAACTTGCATATAGGATTGTTCTTGAAGGACCTGAAGGGTTGTCCTTCTCTTTTGTGTTAACCTTGGTTTGTTGGTAACAAGCAAAGCAACAACTAAGGGATAGCAGTGTCGTAGGACCAGTCCAGGGTTGTTTGCAGTGGATTGTTGATGATGTTGAGAACACAAGGTAGAGGATAGGGCCTCGACAAATGTGTTGAATATGTGACATGCTGCACTACGCTGAGTGTATAGATGAGGCTGAAATGGCTCTCTCTTCTGTTATTTTAAGCTTGTGTTGTCTGGGAGGTTGATGTCACCCAAGAGAGTGGTGTGGGCATGTTGGATGGATGAGGTGTGAGGAGATCTGAGGATTGATCAGTGAAGCCATTGTTCTTCCCAGAAGGCCTGTAGTTTACATGGAAGGTCGCTGTATGAGTAGGAAATGCCATGTCAGCAACTCCATGGAGTTGAGTGTTACAAAATTGCCTCAGGTGCAGATCCAGACTTCTGGATGACATTGAGTCCTCCTTCCCCCTTGTGCCTGCCATCCACATGGTGGATGCTGGAGCCTTTGGGAAGAAGAATGCCTTGGATGTGCAAAGATGTGGGCACGAACCTTGTTTCTGTAACAAAGAGGGAATCAATCTTGTGATTCATGACAAAGTGCACAATGTCTGATGCACGGAGTACTGCAGAGCAGGTGTTAATAAGCATGAATGTGAATGTGTGCTTTGTAGATTGAGGGTATGTGGTAGCTAGTGGGGTGTGAATAAGATTGGCTCCATGTGTTGTGTGAATTCTATGTGAGTGTCTAGGTCCTCTACATCTTAGTGTTATTGTAGGGATTTGCAGTATTGAGTGTTGGGTGATGTCCAGGATTTTATCTTGCCTTGTAATTTTTACTGAAATTAGGGTTCTGGCCCTAACAGGCAAAAAGAGGTGAAACCTTTGTCTATGTCTGACTATTTCTGGGGATGCCCCAGTGATTAGATGCCTAAAGAATTGATTAAAGTAGAGAAAATGCTTGAAGTGATGTCACTTTCTGATCTAATGAATGATGGGAAATACAGTGAAGTCACTTCCTGAGAAGATTGATGATGGGGAATGAAGTCTCCTTGCTTGGCTTCTTCTTTTGGTAATTTAAAAACAGTTTTGGCTGGAAACCAGTGAAGTCACTTCCTGTGCAGGTGGATAGTGGGAAATCCAGTGGAATCACCTCCTCTACAGATGGATGAAGGGAAATCCAGTGGTGTCACTTCTTGTGAAGGTAGATGATGGAAAAATGACTACAAAGTGTAGCATCTTCCCCAGCCTGGGTACCGACCAGTGACTAAGCCACAAATGCAACCGTAAATCACATGTCTTTATTCCTCTGCTTGTGCCTGTGAACACCATTCTAAATCAAGCTTTGATTACATTCTTTTCTAGCGATTACGTCACACTGATTCAGCGTTTGCTGGGAATCAAATAGGTTCCCCCTCTGTTAAATAAATATGTGTGTAAGTATGCAAGATACCCCTCTATTAAATAAATATGTATGTAAGTATGCATGTATATATATATATATGCACAGCTATATTTCTTCAATCAATCTTCTTGGCACTTTGATCATCCAACCCGATCTGGTTGCTGGAAACTGTCATCTTCAGATTTCACTGAGTCTTCAGAGTCAGTTTTTGCTTCACCATTTTGAGTTAAAGACCAATGAAACACAGGCCTAAAGTGAGAAGAGTCTCTGGTACTATATACTTCCCAGGTTGGAGGGCAGTCACCATGTGTCCCTTCGTAGACACTGCTTGGAAAGGTTCAACATCATAAGGAACATAAGATTTTATTTTGCGCATCTGTCGGGCGATCACCAAATCTCCTTTCCTAAACGAGATATCTTTTTCATGTCACCTCTTGTATGTATAAGCTTTCATTTTCTCTTTGATAACCAAGGGCCAGATGTAGAAAGGGTTTTATGTGTCACAAACAGCGTAAATCACAGTTTGCGAGGCGCAAAACCCACATAGCGATGCCCATTTCCATTTTGCGAGTCGGTAACCTTGTTACTGACTCGCAAAACGGGACTGCGAGTCGCAAATAGGAAGGGGTGTTCCCCCGCAAAAGCGGTGGCAAAGCAATCGTAGTTATCACCAGTGTCACACTGGTGGTAACCCATTCGCAAAAGGGAAGGGGTCCCCATGGGACCCCTTCCCCTTTGTGAAGGGCCTTGAAAACATTTTTTCAGAGCAGGCAGTGGTCCTATGGACCACTGCCTGCTCTGAAAAAATGAAACTGACACGTTTCATTTTTTCATTTTGTAATGCATCTCGTTTTCCTTTAAGGAAAACGGGCTGCATTACAAAAAAGAAACTGCTTTATTTAATTTAAAAGCAGTCACAGACATGGTGTTCGAATGTAATTCGGAACGACGCCTGCCGGAACAACGAATGCCTGAACAACGAGGTCGGAACAACGACCTCGTTGTTACCACTAATGCCTTTACCACGAATGCCTTAGCAACGATTTTTCATTGTAAAGGCATTCCTGGTAAAGGCATTAGTGATAGGCATGCATTGTTCCTGCATGCATCCCCCCTGGATCCTACACCCACCCCTAAAAATTACCATGAACCCCCACCCCCCCTAAAACCACCCCACCGTTGCCCCTAAAACTACCCCAACCCCCACCTCCTCCCTAAAATTACTTTGACCCCCACCCTACCCCAAAAACCTAAAACAACCCCAACCCCCACCCCATCGCTGAAACCTAAAGTACCCCAACCCCGACCCCTAAAACTATTTCGAGCCATCCACCCTGCCCCTAAACCTAAACCCCCCCAAACCCCACCCCGCCCCTAAAATTACAGGACCCCCCAACGCACCCCTAAAACCTAAAAACACCCCAATCCCCACCCCTAAAACAACCCCAACCCCCACCCCATCCCTCAAACCTAAAATACCTCAACCTCCACCCCTAAAACCAGCCAAACCCCCACCCCTAAAACAACCCCAAGCCCCACCCCAGCCCCTAAAACAAAAAATACCACGACCCCCTACCCCCACCCCTAAAACTAAAACCCCAAACCCCCACCCCGGCCCCTAAAACTGAAAATACTCCGACCCCCCACCCCGCCCCTAAAACTAAAACCCCAATCCCCCACTCCGCCCCTGCTACTAAAACGGAAAATACCCCAACCCCACACCCCGTCCCTAAAACTAAAACCCAAACCCCCACCCCGCCCCGCCCCTAAAACTGAAAATACCCCGACCCCGCCCTTAAACTAAAACCCCGACCCTCCGCCCATAAAACTGAAAATACCCGACCCCACCCCTGCCCCTAAAACGGAAAATACCCCAACCCCCCACACCTGCACCTAAAACTAAAACCCCGACCCCCATCCACGCCCCCACCCCTAAAACTGAAAATACACCGACCCCCACCCCGCCCCTAAAACTAAAAGCCCGACCCCGCCCCTAAAACTGAAAATACCGCAACCCCCACCCCCAAAACTAAAACACCGCCGCCCCACCCCTGCCCCTACAAATGAAAATACCCCGACCCCCCACCCCCACCCCCGCCCGAATACTAAAACCCCGACCCCCCACCCCGCCCCTAAAACTGAAAATACCCAGACCCCCCCACCCCGCCACTAAAACTAAAACCCCGACCGCCCACCCGTGCCCCCGCCCCTAAAACTGAAAATACCCGACCCCCCAACCCCGCCCCTAAAACTCTGATCCCCCACACCTGCCCCGCCCCTAAAACTAAAAATACCCCGACCCCCCATGCCGCCCCTAAAACTAAAACCCCCACCACCGCCCCGCCCCTAAAACTGAAAATACCCTGACCCCCACCCCGCCCTAAAACTAAAACCCCAACCCCGCACCCCCGCCCTGCCCCTAAAACTGAAAATACCCTGACCCCGCGCCTAAAACTAAAACCCCAACCCCCCGCCCCACCCCTAAAACTGAAAATACCCCGACCCCCCACCCCACCCCTAAAACTAAAACCCCAACCTCTCACCCCTAAAACATAAAATACCCCGACTCCCCACCCCGCCCCTAAAACTAAAACCCCGACCCCCTACCCCACCCCTAAAACTGAAAATACCCCGACCCCCGCCCTTAAACTAATACCCGACACCCCACCCGCCCCTAAAACTGAAAATACTGCGACCCCCCACCCCTGCCCCTAAAACAGAAAATACACTGACCCCCCACACCTGAACCTAAAACTAAAACCCGACCCCCCACCCTGCCCCTAAAACTGAAAATACCTCGACCCTCCACCCCGCCCCTAAAACTAAAACCCTGACCCCGCCCCTAAAACTGAAAATACCCCAACCCCCATCCCCACCCCTAAAACTAAAACCCCAACCCTGCCCGCCCCGCCCATAAAACTGAAAATACCCCGACCACCCAACCCCGCCTTTAAAACTAAAACCCCGACCACCCACCCCGCCCCCACCCCTAAAACTGAAAATACACCGACCCCCCACCCTGCCCCTAAAATTAAAACCCCGATCCCCGCCTAACCGCCCCTAAAACTGAAAATACCCCGACCCCCACTCCGCCCCTAAAACTAAAACCCGACCCCCCACCCCGCCCCACCCCTAAAACCGAAAATATCCTGACCCCCACCGCGCCCTAAAACTAAAACCCCATCCCCCCCACCCCCACCCCGCTCCTAAAACTGAAAATATCCCGACCCCCCACCCCAACCCTAAAACTAAAACCCTGACCCCCGCCCCTAAAACTGAAAATACCCGACCCCCCACCCCTAACTAAAACTAAAACCCTGACCCCCCACCACCACCCCTTGCCCCTAAAACTGAAAATACCCTGAACCCCCACCCGCCCCTAAAACTAAAACCCCTACCCTCCCCTAAAACTGAAACTACCCTGCCACCCCACCCCCTAAAACTAAAACCCCAACCCCCCGCCCCACTTACCTGAGTCGTCGCCTCGTCCTCCTCAGCCGACTCCCTTGTTTGTGCTTTAACCACGCATGTGCGTGTGCGTTGTTCAGCACATGCGTGGTTAAGGCACAAAACAACAAAGTTGTGGTTAAGGAAAGCGTAGTTCCGCTTTCTTTGCCCACGACTTCGTTGTTCCGGAGTCGGCCTTCAGGGCGTTTCCCATGGTGGTCTGCTGTCTCCAGCAGGCCACCATCCCTGTGAGTGCTGCGATTTGCAAGGGGGTCACAAATTGCAACCCATCTCATTAATATTAATGAGTTGGGCCTTTGCGACCCCCTTGCGACTCGCAGATAGTGTCAGGGACACCATCCTGCATCCTACATTGCGACTCGCAAATTGCGAGTCGCTCAGTCTCGCAATGCAGGATTTTCCTACATCTGGCCCATTGTCACTTGTATGAATCATGTTTTCATTATTATCTCGGTGCTCCATTGAGGTAACTTAGCTGTTAGTGCTCTCCTGAACATCAAAGTTGCAGGTCGTTCACTTGTGGTTGAGTGGGGTATTGAACGATAAGCTCATAGAGTAGAATTCAATACTGTTTTCAACTAGAGCTTCTCTGGATTGCACGTTGCAATGCTTTCTTTAGTATACTCAAAACGCTCAAGAAGTCCATTGGCCTGTGGCCATAAAGGTGTGATTTATTTGATGCTTTATGTTCAGACGCTCCAGAAATTCTTTAAATTCTTTACTGTGGAAGGTTGGACCATTGTCATACTTTCCAAGGCTGGTATGCCCCATGTCACAAATATGCCATCAAGTTCCCCAATTACTTGTTCATAAGTCATGGAGGAGAGATCTTCAATCAAAGGAAAACATGAGTATTCATCTACAATCACCATGACATGATGTCCATTATCAAGTGGACCAAAGAAGTCGATGGCTATTCTTCCTCAGGCATACTTAGGGAGTTCTGATATGTTCAGAGAATGTTGAATAATCTTCGTTGACAGGCAATTACATATGTGACAGGCCTTGAGTTCCTTTTCAATTCTTTCATCTAAGTATGGAAACCAAACTCGGTCTCAGCGAGCTCTCTTTGTGACAACAATACCACAATGTCCTTCATGAGCCACTTATATCACCTTCTGTTGCTGATGCTCTGGAATCAGGATCCTTAACCCTTGCAATATAGTTATTTCCTGAGTTATCTACAATTCATCTTTGAGATTTTTGTATTTTTTTATATTTACCATCATTACTGAGAGGTTAAATGTGTTTGTCCAGGTGAAACTGATGTGTATTTATGTCCTTTAACTTCAGCAGGTCACTATCATGGTTTACAGCAGTAACAATCTGGGCTACTGATACAGCAGCTGGTGTACTTGACATGACAATGAAAATATTGTAGACCTCAGCCGTCTTGGATGGAGTCCAGCAACCTTGTATAGGCACTCTCAAAAAGTAGTCAGCAGGATTCTGATACTTTCCTGGAGAATACACAGTTGTATAATCATACTCTTGCAATTCTAATCCCCATCGTACAATGCGAGGAGGCACCTTGGCTTTTGGATTGCCAAGGATGGTCAGCAAAGCTTGATGATCAGTCAGCAGTACAGATGGCTTTTTATATAGTAACACACGAAAAAGTTCACAAACCCATATCATAGCCAATCGCTCTTTCTCAGGCTTTGAGTAAGCACGTTCTCTTTGAGATGGACTTCTACTACCATAGGCCATAATATGCCATTGAGCATTTGGGTGTCCAATATGCTGTGCAAGAATAGTGCCTAAAATGACCCAGCTAGCGTTCCAGCTGCCTTATCTTAAAAAGCAGATACTAGCGGTAAACATGAACAGTCCGTTTGCCATGTGATTACCATGGGTGTAGTGAGATTCACTCACAGCAAAAAGTCCAAAACTGGGTGATCCAAAATGCAAAGAATCTAGGCGTACTAAATGGGTGGAATCCAAATGCAACACATGTTGCCACCAGCTGAAAGTGGGGAAGGGATAGCCATCATTCATGGATACTATCACCTACTAAGCAGTAACAAGTGACAATGGGTTCTGACCAGACACACCATTCATATAATCAACACACAAAAGAAAGGGTGTGAGAGATTATCTAGGGCTTTCACATTTCCTCCACTATCACACAATTATCTACAGCATAGAATATGAACATCCCGAAATCATGATCTGGTAATATTTCATACTGTCAAAATATTAGGAAAAAAGTATTGTAGGAAAATGCCTCCTTGTTGCAGTTACCACCCACTCTTTGCCTGATATTGATGCTGACTTGACTGAGAAGTGTGCTGGGACCCTGCTAACCAGGCCCCAGCACCAGTGTTCTTTCACTTAAAAATGTACCATTGTTCCACAATCGGCACATCCCTGGCACACAGATAAGTCCCTTGTAAAAGGTACCAGTGGTACCAAGGGCCCTGTAACCAGGGAAGGTCCCTGAGGGCTGCAGCATATGTTGTGCCACCCTAAGGGACCCCTCACCTGACACATGCACACTGCCATTGCAGATTGTGTGTGTTGGCGGGGAGAAAAAGGGAAAGTCAACATGGCATCCCCCTCAGGATGCCATGCCCACAAAATACTGCCTGTGGTATAGGTAAGTCATCCCTCTAGCAGGCCTTACAACCCTAAGGCAGGGTGCACTATACCACAGGTGAGAGCGTAGCTGCATGAGTAATATGCCCCTACAGTATCTAAGTCTATTCTTAGACATTGTAAGTACAGTGTGGCCATATTAAGTATATGGTCTGGGAGTTTGTCAAAACAAACTCCACAGCTCCATAACGGCTACACTGAATACTGGGGAGTTTGGTATCAAACTTCTCAGAATAATAAACCCACACTGATGCCAGTGTTGGATTTATTACAAAATGCACACAGAGGGCATCTTAGAAGATGCCCCCTGTATTTTACCCAATACTTCAGTGCAGGACTGACTGGTATGTGCCAGCCTGCCACTGAGACGAGTTTCTGCCCTCCTGGGGTGAGAGCCTTTGTGCTCTTTGAGGACAGAAACAAAGCCTGCACTGGGTGGAGGCGCATCTCACCTCCCCTGCAGGAACTGTAACACCTGGCGGTGAGCCTCAAAGGCTCATGCCTTTTGTTACAGCACCCCAGGGCATCCTAACTAGAGGAGATGCCCACCCCTCCGGCCACTGCCCCCACTTTTGGCGGCAAGGCTGGAGGAGATAATTAAAAAAACAAGGAGGAGTCACCCACCAGTCAGGACAGCCCCTAAGGTGTCCTGAGCTGAGGTGACCCCTGTCTTTAGAAATCCTCCATCTTGAGATTGGAGGATTCCCCCAATAGGATTAGGGATGTACCCCCCAGGGAGGAGGAACAAAAAGGGTGTAGCCACCCTCCAGGACTGTAGCCATTGGCTACTGTCCCCCAGACCTAAACACCCCTCTAAATTTAGTATTTAAGGGTGACCCTGAACCCAGGAAATCAGATTCCTGCAACCTGAACCAAAGAAGAAAGACTGCTGACCTACAAGCCTGCAGAGACGATGGACGACAACAACTGCTTTGGCCCCAGCCCTACTGGCCTGTCTCCTGACTCGGAAACCTGCAACCAGCGACGCATCCAACAGGGACCAGTGACCTCTGAAGCCTCAGAGGACTGCCCTGACCCCCAGGACCAAGAAACTCCAGTGAGCAGCGGCTCTGATCAACAATTCGCAACAAACTTGCAACTTTTCTACAACTTTAAAGACTTCACTCTTCCCGCCGGAAGCATGAGACTTCATACTCTGCACTCAATGCCCCCAGCTCGAGATCCAGAGAACAAACACCACAGGGAGGACTCCCCAGCAACTGCGACCCCATGAGTAGCCCGAGACGACCCCCCCTGGACCCCAAAAGCATTGCATGCAGAGAGAATCCAGAGGCTCCCCCTGACCGCGACTGCCTTTAACAAGGGACCCGACACCTGGACCAAGCACTGCACCGCAGCCCCCAGGACCAGAAGGAACCGAACCTCAGTGCAGGAGTGACCCCCAGGCAACCCTCTGCCTAGCCCAGGTGATGGCTGACCCGAGAAGCCCCCCGTGCCTGCCTGCACCGCTAGAGTGACCCGGGGTCCCTCCATTGATTTCTATCACAAACCCAACGCCTGCTTTGCACACTGCACCCGGCCGCCTCTGTGCCGCTGAGGGTTTGCTTTGTGTGCCTACTTGTGTCCCCCCCAGTCCTCTACAAAACCCTCCTGGTCTACCCCCGAGGACGAGGGTACTTACCAGCTGGCAGACCGGAACCGGAGCACCCCTGTTCTCATTGGCATCCATGAGTTTTAGGCACCTCTCTGACCTCTGCACCTGACCGGCCCTGAGCTGCTGGTGTGGTAACTTTGGGGTTGCCTTGAACCCCAACGGTGGGCTGCCTATGCCCAGGAAATGAGACTTGTAAGTGTTTTACTTACCTCACAATCTAACCAATGCTTACTTCCCCTAGGAACTGTTGATTTTTGCACTGTCTACTTTTAAGAATAGCTTATTGCCATTTTGGTGGTTCTAAAAATAAATTAAGAAAATATATTTTTCTACATAAAAACTATTGGTCTGGAGTAAAGTATTTGAGTGTGTGTTCCTCATTTATTGCCTGTGTGTGTACAACAAATGCTTAACACTACCCTCTGATAAGCCTACTGCTCGACCACCGTACCACAAAATAGAGCATTAGATTTAACTAATTTTGCAACTATCTTACCTCTAAGGGGAACCCTTGGACTCTGGGCACAATATCTCTCACTTTGAGATAGTATCTACAGAGCCAACTTACTACAAGTCTCACCCACCATATGGTGCAATGCTTCATCATCTGCAGTTTTTCTCACCTTGGTAGGATAGTACCACCAGGAAGGGCTTGACCGTGTGACAGCTCTTAGGTAGACAGTTGTTCTGGACAATGCCAGAGGTCCAGGTATAGTGATCATGGTTGAGGGTCAACCCCAATAGTTTTCCTTCAATGGGAACCTTCACCATAATTTAAATTAAAAGTATGGGATGCCTATCTGGAATACAATGGTCCCTGCATCCCCATTATGCAAACATATTTTGGCCAAATTCCTACTGCATAACAGGTCACCTGGCCTTCTTCAGGACACCTAGACCTCCCTGTCTACTCTCTCACAAAAGATTAGGTGAAACAGGGAGGCATAAGTCTCTCCTGCCTGTTTACGTATGTAAACCTGTAGAGTATCGGAAATAAGATATACAGAAATATTGGTATATAAAAACCTGTTCACTGGACACAGCACAAGTGCCCGTGTTCATAAAACTACATGCACACACTAGTGCACTCATAAGTGATGATCCACTCCAGTATCGTGGAACAGTGCATGCCAGTCAAAGCCACTTGTTTATTAACCCCTTAGCTGCTGGGCCTTAATACCGCCCCCTCCCCCGTGCTGACCCCTTTCTTGGCAGTTTGGGGTAGTTTGCAATTAGGGCACTATGCCTTTTCCCCAAATAACATATCCACACCAAATATTCATCCTCTTTTCCCAACATCCTGGGGTTTCTAAAAGTACCCAAGGTTTGTGGATTATACTTGGGGGGGCTGAGAAAATTGACAAAATAGAGCAGCATTTGTAGTTTCTTAAAAAATAATAGGGAAATAGTGCTCCAGATAAAGGAGTCAGTCCAGAAAAGCTATAGATTTCTGAAACAGAGGGAAACTTCTGAATTCATCAAGGTGTCATATGTTTAGATCCCTCAAGGTTTTCCAAAGAAAATTACTGTTGAAAAAAAGAAATATTGACAATGAGTAGGAAAAGGGGGCATTTGTGACAATATTTTCATGTGAAACTTTGTCCGATGGCCGATTTTCAAAAGGAATATACCATTACATCTGCTAGACCTTTTAGTTGTGGGAATAAGTAGGGTAGGTAGGACCACAAAGGTACCCAAAGCCAACAACTGAGCTGTACCCTACAGTGGTTTTTCATTGACTACTAAGTATATACCTATTTATATCGCAATATAAGCAGGGTGAAAAGGGGCATCTAGGAAAACTATGTATTTCTGAAATGGGCACAAGATATGGAGTTAAGGAGCAGTAGTTATTTGTGCATCTCTTAATTTGTGGGTACTCGTACTAGTGTATGATTTAGAGGCTATTTTTCCCAATGTATTCTTTTTTATACACTTGCTTACATATGAAAGGCACAAATGCAGTGAAATCCAATTGCTTATAAACAAATATTGTTTTATACTATGCTCCCACAAGTCTTCCAATAAATATGGCACCTCACCTGTGTAGGTAGACCTAGTGGCCACAACAGAAAACTGCCATAAACACAACACGCCCTCAAAAATAATGGGGTTGCCCTGTGTCCCTCACGCAACATGGACACATCGCATTTTTCCACTGAATATTAACCTTTTTTTTCCAATGTGGGTTGCTCTATATTTTGGACCCTAGCTCACCCGGCACCTTGGGAAATCTAGCCAACCTGTACAGTTCTGAAAACTAGACACCTAGAGGTATCCAGGGTGGGCTGACTTGTGTCGGTCTCACCACATTTATGTTACCTAAAATCCTGTGCACACCTCAATCTTTGACTAAAGAAAAAAAAGTCCTTACATTTCTGTGGTGAAAAGTTCTTGAATCTGCAGAGAGCTACAAACTTCCTTCCACCCAGAATTTCCCCAAGTCCACCAATAAAAATGGTACCTCATTTGTGTGGGTAGGCCTACTGCCTGTGACAGAAATTCATCAAACCAAGGTCAATGGGATTCCCCTGGCAAGGGCTCTCATTGACCTTGGTTTGAGCATTTTCATCCGCACAAGTGGGGTAATGCAGAGTGATGGGAATTTTGTGGATTCCAGAACTTTCTGTCACAGAAATGGAAGGTTACTATGTGATTTCAGTCAGTTTGAGATTTGTAGAGCATTGTGGGTAAGAAAACCTTGTGGGATCCACACAAGACACATCACCTCAGACTCCCTTGGTTGTCTAGCTTTAAAAAATGTATGTGGTTCATAGGTTTGCATAGTTGGCACCACAGCATGGCCCCAAACACCGTTGCTTATCTCTCAACACAGTGATGTAGGGCCTTTGTTGTCCTTTTCTCTTGGGCAATCAACACAAGTGGGGTACTGTTCTTATTAGGAGATGTGTGAGAACTCAGGGTGGTAGCAAACCTGTGGCTCCAAGCAGATTCAGTGTCTTTCAGTCACAGAAATGTGATGAAAATGTATGTTTTTTACCAAAGTCATTCACCCCTGGACTCACCTGGTTGTCTAGTTTTCAAAACTGTGCAGGTTTGTCTAGGTGTTGGCTCACCTAGGGCCCAAAATCCACAGATACCCACACTGAGAAAAATAATTGCTTGGTAAGAGCCATCTTACCACCACAGATATAAAACTGGTACTCATTTTTTTAAGTTAATCTACCATTTACACTGGTTTGTTTTAGCACCTCCAGAAATGCTGGCTTCAAAGCCCAAACACTTATCAAAGTATCTGAATATTGAAAACAAGACTTCTGAAGTTGAGACATAAAGCCACGTCAAGGCACCAACTGCTTCATGGCCCATTCGCACGCAATTCACACACCACACATGACTTTCATATCGTCTGACGAGTGCCCAATCCAGCTGATGATTGTACTCAGATTAACAATCTACTGCCATGCAAGGGCCCATCATATTCATATGTCAGATGACGGAATCAGTGACTACATTTTACCACTGGTCAGGTAACCGCCTCCTTCTTTCTGAACGTTAACGAACTCATGCCTAGTGAACCTTTACTAATCACTCCCATGAGAGCCACATGAGGCTCAGGAAGACTGTCTTACTTGCGCACTCACTGTGGTAAATCCAACCCCTTTCAGTTTGTGGATGTAAGTTGGGGGTGTCTGAGTCTGCCCCAAGTCATCATTCATCGAACTGAGTGGGCGTATCTACCTTTGAAACTAAGGCAAACATGCTGGGGAATATTGGCAAAGTTTCCTAAGGAGAATATCATAAACTATGAAGAACAGTAGTTTATGGACACCCAGTTATGGTCTGGATGGTCCCGGGTATGGCAGCAGAATTGTCATGGAAATGCAGCATGCACTGAAAGAGCAAAAAAACAATCTCTGCTCATGTACGGTGCAAAGATGGGAGTTACCCAAACTATGTGAGTAGACCAGTAGGACTGCAAGGTTGGTTTCTGCACTAACCCCATTTAGAGCTCACCGAACAACACTACTCCTGTATAGAAATTCTCCACTTAAAGGTTACATCTTTTGTGAAGGAGTGGCTGAACAAGCTCCAATACAAGCTCTCCTGTGACTCCTAGCATGGCAGGGCAACCTACAGGGTTTAGAAAGAAGTCCTTCCCTGTATACACTCTCAAACTTAACACATAGCCAGTAGAGTGTCCACACAGCAGGTACAGCTTGATGCCAGAGTGAGCTCTTTTGATTGCAATGTACTGCCTAAACAGCAGCCGCCCTTTGTACAGTATCAAGGACTTATTGATGGCTATATTTTTTTCGGAATATAAATCTCTGGAAATCTGGCAGACAAATGTTCCACAACAGAACTAATTCTGAACAACCAGTCATGGCATGGATAGTTCCAGGGCAATGATGCAGAATTGTCATTGAAATATAGAATATGCTGAAATAGCAAAAAATGATCTCTGCTCATGTACAATGCAAAGATAGGGGTTACACAAACCATGTGTGTAGACCAATAGGACTGCAAGTTTGGTTTCCGCACTGACCCCATTTTCAGCATAAGGCCTAAAAATATCTTCAACTTCTCAAGTGAAATGGGGGTCCCCCTGTGTGCCCTAGAATAAGGCTCTAGAGTGCCTCTATGCTTCCTCAGAAATTGTTCAGCACACAAATTTGTTTGCTGGACAATTTCTAAAGGAAATCTACATCCAAAAAGAGATGGCCATAGTCAATTTGAAAAAAAGTTGGCTGCATCAACTTTACATCCAGTGTCACCAGTGAAAGGATTTGGTGCTGAACTAAACTGGGGGCTGCAAAAGAACACACTGTCTATGCTTGCTGCCACAAATGCCTGCCCTCTGAGATGGTCTAAGCCGCCACTTTTAGCCTGCTGCACATGCTATGCTTGCGAAAGGACATTGTGTCCCTCAGAATCAATGGAAGATGAGTCATCGGACAGAACTCAGCCGGCTGAAAAATCACTTCCAGATTCTGATCCATTTTCATCTCCCTCAGGTGCTGTCTCAGGCCCTCATCATGATCTTGTCGGATGAGCACCGCCACGCTGGCGGTGGCAGTATGACCACCGACGGCATGGCAGTGCTCCACCGCCATATAATGATGCAAGTAGTGAACTGACTGCAAAGCAGCCAGTTCACTACCACCCACCGCCAGTGCTGAGTCGACCGCCAGGCTGAAGGTAGCCACCTTCGACCCGGCGGTCGACCATAGACCGTCGGTGGGATAATGATCCCATTTCCACCAGGGATTTTCTGGTGGGATTCTCATTCCTGTCACCAGTATGTTACACGCCAGGACCCCCCACTGCCACAACAAAGCCCCAGACCCACACCCCCAAACCTCAAAAATCGAACTCCCACTCCTCCTCTCCCGAACTCCCTGTAGGCCCTCCCCAACCCCCTCTCACCACCCCCCACCTCCGTTCAGGACCCATCTACCCCCCCAAAAAAAACATGCACGCATCCACACACGCACACCCCCATGCACACACTCAATCACTCCACACACACACACACCCACCCCGCCCCTCCTTCCCTCTCGGAAAGCACTTACCTTTTCCATGGCGCTGCTCCAGGAGGGAACGGGCTCTCTGGATGCTGCTCTGCCAGCAACGCTTTGTCTCTATACACCGCCACGCCTATTATTGCATCATATTAGGCATGGCAGTGTCTGGCTGATGTGGTGTTGAGGGTGGAACAGCATCCACCTCTGCCACCGACTGCCAGTATGGCTTCTGGCAGTTCACACTACCATCAATGGCTGTGTGCCACCAAGCGTCATTCTATGGTGGTCATAGGACAGGCAGCACTGGCGGTCCTACCGCAGTAGTGATCTTGGCGGTCCACTGTTTGGATCGCCGAGATCATAATGAGGGCCTCAGTATCTGCTGTCTCAGTCTCTGATCCAGTATTAGGGCTGTCCTCCGTAACCTGAGTTAGGGCGTGAGCAGCAGTCATCCTCCGAGATGCTATATATACCACTGGTTAAAACATTCTTCTAAAACACTATCCTACGTAGAAGGCAGTTGATGGATGTCTGAGTGAGTGATGTGTGCAACAGGAAATAACAACAAAGTCACTTTACTTTGTCTTCTTTCCTTAATCTGCAGGTTATCCAAAGACACTAAAAAAGACCAAAAATAGACACAGTATTACTTCACCTTGCCACAAACCCATCATCACAGCCTTTAGCGCTTTAGCTTAGTTGTTCCTTTTGTGTGGGTGCTGGAGAGAAATGTAATTAACCAGGTGCAGCAGGGTGAGAAAAGGCCTGGGCTCTGATCCTGAGCTGAGCTATGGAAATATGACAATTCTGCATGACCCATAAAGTGGACAGTAATAATTTTAGAAATTACAAAATTGATTTTCCCACACAGGTTACAACCCAGTTCGACACACCAAAGGTCTCTGTAGGTCAAAGAGAAGCAAAACTGAACTCTAAGACAACGTTCCCTGTAAGTGTATAATAAAGCACCACTACAGACATAACAGTAACTGCTTGATATACAACTTAGCTAACAGGTTAGAATGGGATTTAGAGTTCGGTAGATGGGATATCAGTCATCTTTGTGAGGGAGTAACCCATAGACGGAGTTCTAAGTCAGGCCCTAAATCAAACTGATTGAGTAAACTAACACTATAAGACCTACCCCAAGTCAATAGCTATCCTGCAGAGTCTCTATTGAGCCAAGCTACCTGTGCTCAGTTACTGGGCTCCGCAAGGCAGTAGTCTCCCACGCATAGTCCCCACACATTTGTACACATGCACACACATTGTCAAGTATAACCATCCAAGTGCCCCTTACCCTTGCTGCATCACAGCAGCCTTATCTTAAAAAACAGACACTGGTAGTAAACCTGCACTGTCCGTTTGCCATGTGATTACCCTAGGTGAGATACGTGTAGTGAGATTTACCTTGAGTAAAAAGTTGAAAACCAAGTGATCTAAAAAGCAAAAAATCCAGGCTTACTGAATTTGCAGAACCCTGCTGTAAGAAAGTGAGTTGTTAACAAACCTGAATGATAGTTCACTACACCTAATAAAGCCACTAAACTGTTCTACCCAGGCAAAAGTTTCATCAATTTAAACCAGATCTCAACCCTGGTAGCTATTGCACAGAACAGACAGGCTTAACTTTGAGTAAATATGTAAAGCCTTTAGACGTACCAACAGTTAGAAAGTTGAAAACCAGACCTAGGTGTAATTTTTTTAGGCGAATTGCAATGGATCGAGGGGCAGGTACGCCAGGCAGGCTTGTATCTGTCCAGAAAACATGGTGGTGACAATGCTAAAAAGGACACTTTTTCACAGCTACTGGAAATTGGCCAAGCAAGGGAGAAGGTGTTGATTTTCCTAGAAATCAGTACATTTCATATGGGGCAAGCTTTCAGTACTAATCCCTATGCATAGACAACTTCACAAGGTCCTGACACTTTGGATGTGTTTTGTGCACTGCAGCACAAAACAATGCATTGGCTTCTAAGGAAAATCAAGGATTTCCCACTTCTTTCTACCTGATTTCAACATGAGTTACTTTTTGATCAGGCTTTGCTTAAAACCATATGGGGCATATTTAAGAAAGAGTTGCACCACTTTTGTGCCACGCAATGGAGCACAAGAGCAACACAGCTCTTAAGTAAGATTTATCAAGCCATGAAAGGCCTCCTTCTGTGACCGTGCCTAGCTTGATAAATCTAGACTGGTGCAATGCAACAAAATTGCTGCATTGGGTCAGCCCTTGGAAGGCGTGCCATAGGTGGAGCGTGGGTGTTCCCATGTATCCACTCATAGATTTTGGCACATTCCCAGATTTACCCTTACTGGTATACCTGGGAATGTTACAAAATCCTACGCCTCCCCAGGTAGGAGAAATATATTTTTTCTTCTTGTTACTTTCTTTTTCTGTATGTGCTAAATTCTGCAGCATACACAGAACAAGTACAATGCATGGCAGCAGTGTTTTTGTGCCAGAAAGTGCCCCTACCTGCATAAAGACAATCATGTTTGCAATGCAGGTACCCTTGGACCATGGTGAAAGGGTGCCTGCACTAGAACTAGCGAGCAAATTGCGCCTCAACGCAGGGGAAAATACAGTCATTTCTGCCATTTCCCTATCAAGCAGCGTAGCGAAGCCAGTGTCTTGCTGTCCTGAATGATTTCTTGATAAGTACGCCTCTGTGGATGTTTGGTCTGATCTGACCCTCCATGTCGCGATTCAGCTCAGACTGGTTTTGGCACTGTTGAAGGGGCACCTCGCCAACACTAAACACCTCTTTTGCAAGAAAGTAAGTCACTGCTGCCATTTCTTCCGTACTTCAAAGGAAATTCCTTAAGAAATCTAGGTCGTAGACTCTTGGGTAGTGATTGCAACTGAAAAGCATAGGTTGGGTATTTGACACAACCCAGTAAATACCATGAACCTGGAGTAAAGTATTTACTGGGTGTAGAAAATAACTAATATTGGAAATGAGGAATAAAATGCACGTTTCTCTTTAACGCAGGAAGGGAAGAGAGAGGGGGTAATAATAAATATCACACAACTTTGTATTCCGAGCTCATGGACAAGAATTAAACCCCCTGCCTTCAAATGTACCTTCGTTTACACATAGTACATACAGTAGGTGTGGTGAGCATAGCAAAGTACCCAGAATTTAATTGATCAACTCAGACGTGCTCCTGGGCTGTCCTAGAGATTCACATCGTTTAAATGACAAAAAGTGAAGTACAAGTCGAAAAAGCAGGAAAATAAAAAGACGAGAGGAAGTATAATGTGGAGCTGATATTCTGAGACTGAAGGTCACTTTTCAAAGCACTGAAAGTTTCTTTAGAAATCTTTCAGGAGTACCTCGGCATGTTGATACCTTTTCAAAGAGGAGTTCGCACAGGGGTATATAAGCATAAATGAATCGGCTGCCTTAGGGATATACTGCGTGCCACGGCCTTTATGCTGCAGAAGAGTGGCAAACAATGTTCCAAGTTTGACTCAATTACGCTGCAAAGAACAAATTATAAGCCATGAATAAAGGCCAGATATGTGGCACATCTAGCAATATTATCTATGGGTACATAATTATACAACGTACCTACCAATACATTAATGTACACTTAGGGTTAGTAAGTGAAAATACCTACATTTACCAGACAAAAAATATATTTACTTGCGCTTCAGAATCTTGTTTCCCTGAAAGCGAAGGAACACTATAATAAAATAGTATCTGTTGAGTAGACTTTATGTTGCACTCAGCACAGCACAGTACTATATCTAAATAGTTCTTGTCGTTAAAGAGAGTGAATCTTTGTCCTAGCTTAGCTTTCAAACCTGTCTCCATGACATCAGGGTAGAGTACCTCTGTGTTTTCACAGTGGTGCTTTTGGAAACACACATTTCTTCGAAGAAAGTGTCTTGCTGAACAGTATCATACAATGCATATTATTTATGTCGCGTTAGAGGGCCCTCTAAAATTCAGTAGTTCATTAATTAATTCGAGAGACGTGTACTTGTTCAAAAATCGTCTTAAGTCTGAGCGCAAATTACAAATTATCTGCTGTATTAAAACCACTGCGCTGAAAGCATAAGTAAGCATCAAGTGAGAAAACAAAGGGGCTTATTTACAAGAAAGTGGTGCATCATAGATGATGTGCCACTTTTCTTGCGCCCCCCTACCGGCACCTAACGACACCGTGGTAGCGCCGTATTTATGATACGGTGTGCCATGGCAGATTTTAGGCCAATAGTGTCAGAATATTTGACGCTATTGTGAGGCTTTGTGTAAAATTTTTTGACTGTAATGCACCAAAGTACAGGGAGGACCAAAGGTTAATGTTGGTGTGTCATTCTAATGCTTGCTCTAAAAATGATGCCGAAAATGGCACAGTGAAAAGTAGTACATTTCACTGTGCCATTTTTGCAGGTCTCCAAGCACCAGAACGCCCCCTTGCATACGTTATGCCTGGCACAGTCATAATGTGGCTCAAAGGGGTTACAAAGTGGCGCAATGCATGCATTGCACCACTTTGTAAATATAGTGCTTCAAAAATGCCTCCTCAAAGCCACATTAGGGTAAAAAATGTACGCTAATGTGGCACAAGGAGGCACGAGGGGCTTCTAAATATGCCCCAAAATGTTTATAATGGTACAAAGGTGTTCGAAGCTAATAGTCCCAAAGAGAAAACTTCAAAATCAGGCACAGCCTCTCGTCTATGGACACAGTTAGCCAACCTACATCTGTCTCCCAAGAATGCTGGAATGATCTGAATAGGTTCTTCACTGAAAAAATAAAGCCAATCAAAGAGGCTGTCACTGATAGCTTTATGTCTGGGATTGAGAAGTTAGGGGAGAAGGAAAAAGCCTGCATAAAGTTAGCCACCTTTCCCCCTTAAAATCAAAGTTCCTTGCTACTCTGGCTGACCAAAATATAACCAGGGGTCCCTGAGATCTTTGTCCACCTAGAGTCATGCAGGTTATAGCCCCTGCCTTAATAAGACCACTCAATGATTTATTAAATTCCTCCTTGAAGACAGGAATAGTTCCTGTTGACTTTAAAAAAGTCACAGTGCTATCATTATTAAACAATACCCGGTGACGACTCAGAAGTATTACAGAACTTCAGCTCCATTTCTTAAGTGTCTTACTGCACCAAACTCCTGGAATATCACGTTGCCCAGAAACTTAGTACACATCTGGATTATTCTAAATTCCTTGACTCTCATCTAACAGGTTCTCATCCCAAACACAGCACTGAAACTCTGATGTTATTAGTCATTGAGGACATTAGGAAGGACTTATATGTGGCCCATATCCCAGCATTAGTTGTGCTTGATTTGTCTGCAGCCTTTGACAGTGGACCATAACATCTTGATAAGCTGTAAAAGGGCTGATGGCATTTCTGAGATGAAAAAGAAAGTGATCTCTTTGTTTAAAAGTAACAGAACTCAGGCAGTTCATTTGACCTCATGTAGGGCAGTGAAAAGTCATGTTTTTTGTGGGGTCCCAATAGGCTTACCTCTCTTACCTCACCCATTCAACATTTACATTTAACTCCTGATAATGCGAACTGACTAGTACAGGGTGTAGGATTTTTAAATAAGCTGGCGACTCTGATAACTTAATATGCCATGATGGCCAAGCTACTTCTCACTATCTATTTCAAGATCTGATGCACTTTGTAAGTGGCTGAATGAGGAGTAATTATTTTTAAGTTAAATGTGAAATAGTGTTTTTTAGTTTCAATCCTGCATCTTGGTCCAGTCTTTACTGGCCCAGTGAAATGGCACTATTCCTGGTTCCCAAGCCTGCAGCAAAGGAAAAGTAGTTAACCAACAGCTTTCTCTAAGACCACATTGTTAGAACTGGCACCTTTGGCGTGGTCTCCCCTACCTTTCTGCCTCTGCTTCCTGGGCAGTCGCTGTGTGCTGGACTCTTTTTTTGCTGTTTTTGTTACTCTGGTCACTTTACCACTGCTGACCAGTGCTAAAGTGCTTGTGCTCTCTATGTGAAATTGTATGTGAAATTGGCTTTTCCATAATTGGCATATCTGATTTACTAGTGAGTCCCTAGTACAGTGCACTAGAAGTGCCTAGGGCCTCTAAATAAAATGCTACTAGTGGGCCTGCAGCACTGATTGTGCCACCCACACGAGTAGCCCTGTAAACGTGTCTCAGTCCTGCCACTGCAGTGTCTGTGTGTGCAGTGTTAAACTGCCAATTCAAACCTTGCGAAACCAAACGTTCCCTTTTTATACATGTAAAACACCCCTAAGGAAGGCCCTAGGTAGCCCAATAGGCAGGGTGCAGTGAATGTTAAAGCTGGACCATGTACTGATGTGTTTTACATTCCCTTCAGTGAAATACTGCCAACTTCAATATTCACTGTTGAAAGGCCTACCTCTCTCATAGGTTAACATCAGGGGTGCCTTTAAATATCCTTAAAGTGTAGTTTTCCTTTGAGAGCAGATGGAAATGTGGAGTTTGGGATTTCTGAACTCACAATTTAAAAATACATCTTTTAGTGAAGGTGGTTTTTAGATTGTTAGTTTGAAAATGCCGCTTTTAGAAAGTAGGCATTTTCTTGCTTAAACCATTCTGTGACACTGCCTGTTTGTGGATTCCCTGTCTGGGTCAGACTGACAGTTGGGCTGTTTGTGAATCTCCTCTATACAGTGACACAAAGGGAGCTGGGGTGTAGCCTGCATATCCTGATGAGCCTTCTGTGCTAGAGTAGAGGTAGGAGTGGTCACTTACACCTGAATGGGCTGTGCCTCCCCTCACACAATGCAGTCTCCGACCTCCTGGTGTGTATGGGGCCTGGCCTGGGCAAGGTAGGATCCTGTCAACAACACAGACTTTTCTTTGAAGTTAGGCAGCTTCAAATGCAGAAAGGAGTAAAAGTAGTGGACCCAAAACCCCAGACTTTAAATTTTTTCAACATTTGCCTCTGGAACCAAGATGAACCTCTGCCAAGGAGAATAGCTGAAGAGCCGAGGAGAAGTGCTGCCCCTGCCTGTGACTTTGCTTTGTTGGGCTAACCTGCAGTTGCTACTTCTGCCTGTGAAAGAGGACTAAGACTTGACTTTGTGGTATATTCCTGCTTGAGAAGAATCTCCAAGGGCCTGGACTGAGCTTGCCCCCTCTTCTGAAGTCTTGGATCCATCAAAGACTTCCTCTGCCAGCACTTCTCTGCTGAGAATCTTGTCCTGCCAATGGTGCCTAATCCAGTCCCTGGGCCCTTTGAAAAGAGAAGCCAGTGGAAAAACCAAGACAAACCAAGTGAACCGACTTCAAACGACTCCAGACTGATGCTGCTGCCGAATCCCGTGACGCCTCCTGAAACCAAAGCCGTGGTCTTCTCTGGAGTGCGATGACCCCGCAGGCCCAATGTTGCTGCAGCCTCATTGAAGTCCGCGGAAATCACTGCACCATGTTGTGACCGTAGGGCATTGACTCCGCTGGAAGTGGATCCAACATTCACACCGATGCTGCCTCACCTGCACTGCTCCACAACAAGGACCTGACACCTATTCGTGACGCCTCCACTCCTTCGCTCCGCAGCACCAGAACTGACGCCACATCAGATGCTGTGATCCCCAACACTGTGCACCGGCTTGTTTCCTCATTTTCACAAGGTAAGGTACCTGGGGATCCGTGTGACTCCGTGACCAGCGTCATTCGCATTGGATTGTTAGGAACGACTCCGTCACGATGCCGTGATATAATCTAATCGAAGTATTTGTATTTCTAAGCACTATTTTTGTGTTTAATCTTTAAAATATCATAACTTGACTTGTTTATGTTGGATTTTTGTCACTTTGGTCTTTGTGAGAAAAAAGGGCTGATTGTCCCCTGACTTTTTGCCCCCATTTTTCACTTTTAGCTGGTATTTTCCTGACTCTGATGGTGCTCTGGGTACTGCTAACCACTCCCAGTGCCTGTGCTCTATGTAAAATGAGTATGCAAATTAGACTATTTATAATTGGCTAAGTCAATCTACCTATAAGTCCCTAGTATATGGTAGGGCATGTAGATTTAGGGACCCCAGCATAGGTGGTGCACCCATAGGTGCACTGCTGAGGTGCCCAGTGTCATTTTAAAGGCAGGCCTGCCTTGCTGGCTGGTTTTAAATTAAAGTTACATGCAAATTCGACTTTGGAATTAAAAGTAGTTCCAAGGTCTTTAACTACCTTATTTTTACATACATGTCACCCCTAAGGTGTGCCCTATTTGCCCCTAGGGCTGGGTGCCATGTAACTATACCGAGGGACCTTCTGAAAATACTACTATAAGCCCTGGTGAGGTAAAACAGCCAAATTCGTTTTTCCCTCATTGTAGTGAATGGCCTCCATAGGTTAGAATGGAGAGACTTCATTTTAATTTATAAAGTCCCCTTAAGTGTCACATACCTTACGTTTGGTATCAAATTAATTACAATTACAAATTGGTAGATTTAATATAACTTGTTCAGGTAAAGAGTTTTAAACTCTACCTAAAAAGTTGCCAACTTCAGCTCTGCAGTGCCCTGCTCTGATTGGCCAGCCTCTGGCAGCCTAGCCAGGCTGCCTTGATGAGGTGTGAAGCAGCCTGGGCTGAACATAAAGAGATGTGCCTCGGGGAGGAGTAGTTTCCTCAGCAGATGGAAAAGCAGGAAGGGGTAGGGCTGCCAAACTGGCCACAATCTTGTCAAGGTGAACCACAAACAGTCACTAAAATAACCTGTGCTTAACCAAATGGTAGCTTGGCACAAAAGCAGTCAGACTTAACATAGACACAACGTGTAAAGAATTTATACAGTACTTAATGAGTAAGAAAGTAAAACCCGACACAGAAAACTCCCACAAATGTTTAGAAAAACAGAGTTACATTTACTAAATTATTTGACACCAAAACAACAAAAATTAATTCAGTAGAATTGGAGTCAGACATTTTTGAAGGTTTAGCTAAAATGAGCACCAAAAGATGCAAAGTATCAACTGAGGGTATCTGGTCATGTTGGACCGGGACAAATTCACAAGTCCAGGCTGGCCACAATAAAGTGCAGGCCAGAGGCAAGGCTAAGTTTGGACCTCTGAGGATTGCACCTTACATCTGTGATGCTTAGTCTGCACAGCACTGCTTTGCGGGGCTCAGCGTTGCTTTGCGCCAGCTGTGGTAGAACCATCAGTTAGCTGGTACAGCACCTTTAACCCAACTTCCAAAGGTCCAGCACTGTAGGGGCACCACTTGGAGTATCAGGACTCAGTCAGGCTACATCCAGGTGCAGGTCAACATGGTTGGAGCCTTTTCTGTCCCTGAGGCTTTGATAAAGTGGTCATCCAGCTAAAACCTAGAGTCCCTCTTGTAGTCTTGGTTGCAAACAGAAAAGCTGGTTTCAAGAAGCAGCAGGTCAGGCTTCAGGCAGCATGGCAGTCCTATTGGTGCAGAAGGGCAGTCCTCCAAAGTGCACAGCTGGCCACAGACAGCAGAGTGGTCCTCTGGGAGTCCTTTCTTAGGTCCAGGAGTGATCTGAAGAGTTGGTCTGGTGGTCTTGTTCTTATACCTCCTTGAAGTGGGAGAAACTTCCAGAGTCACCCACACACACAAAGAAGTGTCTGCAATTTCTGACCCCCTTGCCCTGCTCTCAGGTTGTCTGGGAGCACTATGACCTAGTGTGAAGCCCTTTGTGAGTGTGCTGAGGTAGTATCTTGGAACTTCAAGTGTGGTTCGTGACTGCTCTGCCCCCTCATCAAGTCTTGATGGTTCTGTTGTGGGTCAATTTTAGTGCCTTGCTTGGGCACATTTATTTTGGCTACGGGCATGAGGCCTGTGTTGTTTTACCTAGTTCCTTTTCAATTATTCTTCCTTCTTATTTTTGCATGGCTTTATTTTAGGGTGATGTTTTATTATTTTTTATCTGCTGCCTTTTCACACAGGCATTGTTATTAATTCCCTTATCATGAAATTCTCATTGTGTGCTCTGATCTGATTATCTACCAAATATTGCCTGTCCAAGAGTATGAATTCCACCTTCCACAGAAAAGACGCATTATCAAGTCCGGTCAGTGCTCCGGACACAATGGCCCTCATTATGACCTTGGCGGGCGGCTGCGCCAATGTTGCCGCACCCCTGCCGCGGCCATTTGGAGATCCCTGCTGGGCCGCAACACGGGAGCCGGCTCCAAATGGAGCCGGCGGTGTTGCGGCCGCGCGACGGTGCAGTTGCACCTGTCGCGCTTTTCAGCAGACAGTGAAAAGCTGTACGGGGCCCTGTCAGGGGGCCCCTGCACTGCCCATGCCAGTGGCATGGGCAGCAGGGGCCCCCAAGGGCCCCGAGACTCCCCGTACCACCAGACTTTTCCTGGCGGTTCAAACCACCAGGAAAAGGCTGGTGGTAGGGGGACTCGTAATCCCCTGGGCAGCACTGCAAGCAGTGCTGCCCTGGTGGATTAAAATCGCCGGGCCATTGTGGTGGGAAACCGCCGGCCCCGGCGGTGCGACCGAGGCACTTCTGCCACGGTCGTAATGCCATGGTAAGCGCCGCCAGCCTGTTGGCGGTGCTTCCGTCAAAACAGCTCTGGCGGTCTTTGACCGCCAGGCTTGTAATGATCCCCAATATGTTTAGAGGGGACATTCCAGCCATCCATCTTATGCTGTACCATGTTGTTGCAGCTCTTCTGAACTTGGCCTCGTCACTCCAGCCACTTGGGAGGACTGTCAGCAGACCACGGGCAAATTACCCTGCTTATTATTCAGGTATGTGGCCAAACGTCCTTTCAGAGACCAGTATGGGCAGAAAAGGGCGATCACTGCTATGCTGTCATGTGGAAGCTAGAAGTGTGTGCAGAGATTTAGATTCACTAGTATGACAGGATGATGGGACTTTTTATTTGTTTCACACTCCTGGTCACAATAATAATAGTACTGTGTTTCATTTTGCTAATAATCGCAGCTCATGCTCTTTTACATAAAATGCAGTTGCTTCAATAAAATATGTAGAAACCTGTCCTGCATTTCTCTGCCTGTCTTGCAAGTACAACTCTGTGTGCAAATGAGAGAAAGGGGTAAGATCTGTTCTACCACGACTTCCCTGAGGAGTCTGAGTGTTGTGAGTCAGACTGCCACAAATCACCTTTACTTTCTAGGTTTGTGTGAGGTGTTGCAGATAGCTGAAAGGGTTAGGCCGACAGTTCCCAGACTGTGTGTGGTTGACTCAGTCCATCATACGCAGTGATGCTGCTGCCCAAATCTAGCAGTCTTACCCGAATAGTAAGAGTCCTCTGTTGTGTGGCTATCTGAGAGAAATACACTCAGAGCCAGTGTCAACTACACATAGTCATGAGCCTTAGGAAAAGTCTGGGGGCACCAAATGTGTAGCGCAAGAAAATGCAAACTTTCCAAAAGTGGTATTTTCAGAATTGTGACTTAAAATCCAACTTTACTAGGCTATTGTAAGTAAATTAAATGTGCCAATTGGATGTAAGCCAATTTCTCCATGTTTAAGAACAGAGCACCTCAATCACCTCAGCACTTGTTAGCAGTGGTAAAGTGTGCAGAGTACTAAAGATAACAAAAACAGATTCAGAAAACAGTCAGGGCAAACGCACAAGGTTTTGGTGTGATCAAGCACAAAGAGTAAGGTCCAACACATACCATCAAGAGTTGGTATCGTAGGTTCTCTGTGTTAGTCCTGACCTAATGCAACTCCCTCTCACTGCACATTTGATTCCTTACTGAATTAAACACCATCAGGACTGCTTTAGAATTCTTGCTTTTTAAGAAAGCATTTAAGTTGCACCCCTATGGTTAGCCTCACACTTTATTATAGTCATCTCTCTCACAAGGTTAGCGTAATGATACCATCGGGTGAACAAATGCTTTATAAATATCGAAAAACACAACTTCACAAAGAATGATGTCAACAAATTGAAGTCTGTGGAGCCCTACACCTGCAAGCCTTGCTAGTAGACATTGCCTGAAAATGGAGGCGAAGGGCAGCTGTTATCACATAATATCATATGACAACTTTCTCGTTGCACCAGCAGCGGTTCTTTCTTTAGGGTGCATGAGCATCACCCTGCCTGCTGCAAGCGCAGCAGCAAACAAAACTTAAATAAAATGGTAATTCATTACCATTCAAGTGTACTTCAAGTGTGCGGGCCGGGCCATTCTGACTTGCAGGCACTTGCCTAAAGCATTAACCCCTACGGTGCCCTGGACGAGGTGATCTTATCCAAGGCATGGGTTCCCGGGTGCCTTGGACGAGATCACCTCGTCCTGCACCTGGGAACTCAAGGCAGGGGTGGAAGGGAAAGCCCTTCCCATTCCACCCCCGACCCCCCCACCCTCCCGGTGACATCAGCGCGCATTGCATGCTGACAATCACAGAGGGCCTCCTCCCATCGCGCTGGAAGCTGAGAAAGAGAAATGCAAAGCATTTCTCTTTCGATCACGTGGGGGTGGCCTAGAGAGGCTTCAAAGGGAATGAAAGGAATTTCCCTCCCTTTGAAGTTTCCTTCCCTTTGAAGTCTCTCTGTTTGAAAAGCCGGATTGCTTGCAATCCAGCTTTTGAAACGCCCACTAGACACCAGGGATTTTCTTTTTGTTTGTGAAACTGGCATGAGGGAGCCTCCCGGGGGGGCATTTTTTTGGAAGGCCTTTTCTGCCCCCCCTGGGGGGGGCAGAAACCTCTAGGCACCAGGGATCATTTTTTTTTTCTTTTTGTTTTGTTTTGTTTTTATGGAGGGGGGGGAGCGACCCCTTAGGCAAGGGTCGCTCCCTTAGGGGGGAATTATATCTAGGCCATTGGGGGCAGATTGGCCTATTTTTATGAGGCCAATCTGCCCCCAAGGGAGACAGAAACCACTAGACACCAGGGAGTTTTTTTTTTTTACGTGAATTTCACGCAAGGGGAGCGATCTCAGATCAGTCTATTGTTATTAGGCCGATCTGGCCCAGGGCAATTTTTTTTTTGTGTTTTTTTTTTTTTTTTTTTTTTAGAAAAGGGTCGCTCCCCTGGGGGGAAAATTGTATTTAGACCATTTCTGCCCCCCTTGGGGGCAGATCGGCCGATTTTAGGTCAGTCTGCCCCCAAGGGGGCAGAAACCACTAGGCACCAGGGATTTTTTTTTTTGCGCCAATGTCACGCAAGGGGAGCGACCCAGTAGGCAAGGGTCGCTCCCGGGGGGTAGTTGGGGGGGTGGGGAGGCAAATTTATTTTAGGCCATTTCAACCTCTAGGCGCCAGGGCAAATTTTTTTTGTGTGTTTTTTTTTTGTTTGTTTGTTTTTTTAGAGATGGGAAGCGACCCATTAGGCAAGGGGCGCTCCCCTGGAGGGCAAATTGTATTTAGACCATTTCTGCCCCCCTTGGGGGCAGATCGGCCGATTATAGATCAATCTGCCCCCAAGGGGGCAGAAACCACTAGGCACCGGGGATTTTTTTTTTTGCACCAATGTCACGCAGGGGGAGTGACCCCGTAGGCAAGGGTCGCTCCCGGTGGGGCTTGGGGGGGTGGTGGGTCAAATTTATTTTAGGCCATTTCTGCCTCCCCTGGAGGCAGATCGGCCTATTGTTATTAGGCCGATCTGCCCGGGGGGGGCAGAAACCTCTAGGCGGCAGGGCAATTTATTTATTTTTGTTTGTTTTTTTAGAAATGGGTCGCCCCCCTGGGGGCAAATTGTATTTAGACCATATGGGCAGATTGGATGATTTTCGGTCAATCTGCCCCCAAGGGGACAGAAACCACTAGGCACCGGGGATTTTTTTTTTTGCGCCAATGTCACACAAGGGGAGCAACCCCATAGGCAAGGGTCGCTCCCAGGTAGGGATTAGGGGTGGGTGGGCAAATTTGTTTTAGGCCATTTCTGCCCCCCCTGGGACCGGCTGAGCTAGAGGCCAAAATCCACAGGTAGGCACTTTGCAAAAAACACCTCTGTTTTCTGTGAAAAAATGTGATGTGTCCTCGTTGTGTTTTGGGCCATTTCCTTTAGTGGGCGCTAGGCCTACCCACACAAGTGAGGTTCCATTTTTATCTGGAGACTTGGAGCAACGCTGGGTGGAAGGAAATTTGTGGCTCCTCTCAGATTCCAGAACTTTCTGTCACCGAAATGAGTGGAAACTTGTTTTTTTAGCCAAATTTTGAGGTTTGCAAAGGATTCTGGGTAACAGAACCAGGTCAGAGCCCCACAAGTCACCCCATCTTGGATTCCCCTAGGTATCTAGTTTTCAAAAATGCACAGGTTTGATGGGTTTCCCTAGGTGCCGGCTGAGCTAGAGGCCCAAATCTACGGGTAGGCACTTTGTAAAAAATACCTCTGTTTTCTGTGAAAAAATGTGATGTGTCCACGTTGTGTTTTGGGCCATTTCCTTTCGTGGGTGCTAGGCCTACCCACACAAGTGAGGTATCATTTTTATCAGGAGACTTGGGGGAACGTTGGGTGGAAGGAAATTTGTGGCTCCTCTCAGATTCCAGAACTTTCTGTCACCAAAATGTGAGGAAAATTTGTTTTTGTAGCCAAATCTTGAGGTTTGCAAAGGATTCTGGGTAACAGAACGAGGTCAGAGCCCAACAAATCACCCCATCTTGGATTACCCTAGGTCTCTTTCAACAATGCCCAGGTTTGGTAGGTTTCCCTAGGTGCCGGCTGAGCTAGAGGCCAAAATCTACAGGTAGGCACTCTGCAAAAAGCACCTCTGTTTTCTGTCAAAAATTGTGATGTGTTCATGTTGCATTTTGGGGCATTTCCTGTTGCGGGCGCTAGGCCTACCGACACAAGTGAGGTATCATTTTTATTGGGAGACTTGGGGGAATGCTGTGTGGAAGGCAATTTATGGCTCCTCTAAGATTCCAGAACTTTCTGTCACCAAAATGTGAGGAAAATGTGTTTTTTAGCCTAATTTTGAGGTTTGTAAAGGATTCTGGGTAACAGAACTTGGTCAAAGCCCCACAAGTCACCCCATCTTGGATTCCCCTAGGTCTCTAGTTTTCGGAAATGTACAGGTTTGGTAGGTTTCCCTAGGTGCCGGCTGAGATAGAGGCCAAAATCTACAAGTAGGCACTTTGCAAAAAACACCTCTATTTTCTGTCAAACATTGTGATGTGTCCACATTGTGTTTTGGGACATTTCCCGTTGCGGGCTCTAGGCCTACCCACACAAGTGAGATATCATTTTTATCGGGAGACTTGGGGGAACGCTGGGTGGAAGGAAATTTGTGGCTCCTCTCAGATTCCAGAACTTTCTGTCACCAAAATTGTGAGGAAAATGTGTTTTTTTAGCCTAATTTTGAGGTTTGTAAAGGATTCTGGGTAACAGAACTTGGTCAGAGCCCCACAAGTCACCCCATCTTGGATTCCCCTAGGTCTCTAGTTTTCGGAAATGTACAGGTTTGGTAGGTTTCCCTAGGTGCCGGCTGAGATAGAGGCCAAAATCTACAAGTAGGCACTTTGCAAAAAACACCTCTATTTTCTGTCAAACATTGTGATGTGTCCACATTGTGTTTTGGGACATTTCCCGTTGCGGGCTCTAGGCCTACCCACACAAGTGAGATATCATTTTTATTGGGAGACTTGGGGGAACGCTGGGTGGAAGGAAATTTGTGGCTCCTCTCAGATTCCAGAACTTTCTGTCACCAAAATTGTGAGGAAAATGTGTTTTTTCAGCCAAATTGAGGTTTGCAAAAGATTCTGGGTAACAGAACCTGGTCAGAGCCCCCCAAGTCACCCCATCTTGGATTCCCCTAGGTCTCTAGGTTTAAAAAATGCACAGGTTTGGTAGGTTTACCTAGGTGCCGGCTGAGCTAGAGGCCAAAATCTACAGGTAGGCACTTTGCAAAAAACTAGGCCTACCCACACAAGTGAGGTATCATTTTTATCGGGAGACTTGGGGGAACATAGAATAGCAAAACAAGTGTTATTGCCCCTTGTCTTTCTCTACATTTTTTCCTTCCAAATAGAAGAGAGTGTGTAAAAAAGACGTCTATTTGAGAAATGCCCTGTAATTCACATGCTAGTATGGTCAGCCCGGAATTCAGAGATGTGCAAATAACCACTGCTCCTCAACACCTTATCTTGTGCCCATTTTGGAAATACAAAGGTTTTCTTGATAGCTATTTTTCACTCTTTATATTTCAGCAAATGAATTGCTGTATACCCGGTATAGGATGAAAACGCATTGCAGGGTGCAGCTCATTTATTGACTCTGGGTACCTAGGGTTCTTGATCAACCTATAAGCCCTATATATCCCCGCAACCAGAAGAGTCCAGCAGACATAACAGTATATTGCTTTAAAAAATCTGACATTGCAGGAAAAAGTTACAGAGTAAAACGTAGAGAAAAATTGCTCTTTTTTTCAGCTCAATTTTAATATTTTTCTTTTTCAGTTGTTATTTTCTGTAGGAAACCCTTGTAGGATCTACACAAATGACCCCTTGCTGAATTCATAATTTTGTCTACTTTTCAGAAATGGTTGGGTTTCTGGGATCCAGCATTGGTTTCATGCCCATTTCTGTCACTGACTGGAAGGAGGCTGAATGCACAAAAAATCAGAAAAATGGGGAATGTCCCAGTAAAATGCCAAATTTGTGTTGTAAAATTGGGTTTTCTGATTCAAGTCTGCATGTTCCTGAAAGCTGGGAAGCTGGTGATTTTAGCACCACAACCCCTTTGTTGATGCCATTTTCAGGGAAAAAACCACAAGCCTTCTTCTGCAGCCACTTTTTCCCATTTTTTTTTAAAAAACACGAAATTTTCACTGTATTTTGGCTAATTTCTTGGCCTCCTTCAGGGAACCCACAAAGTCCCTAGGATTGTGGAAAAAAAGGACACAAATTTGGCTTGGCTAGCTTATGTGGACAAAAAGTTATGAGGGCCTAAGCGCAAACTGCCCCAAATAGCCAAAAAAAGGCCTGGCACAGGAGGGGGAAAAGGCCTGACAACGTAGGGGTTAAGTGAGCATGTTGGATTGGCAGGCCATCCTGCAACGGTCATCCTGACATGCACACTTAAGATGCAGCAATTTGTGAGTTGTATAACAGCTGGCAAATTGCAGAAACAGGGTCCTAGTCTACCTGAGTCTACTCCTTACTAATATGGTGTTACTCTCATGCTGAAACTGCATGACAGCATCTCCAGGATTTGTCAAGGTTCGTTGGCTCTAAGGTTCCTCCTCTCTTCACTATGGGCACCTCCCTCCATGGTTGGTTTCTTGGCACAGTTGAAGGGAGTGTTGTCTCTCATCTGATGATGTTCAGATAACAGATCTTTTGAAGTATTCTCCCATTGCACGCAGGCTACTTCTTAGTGCTGGTAGCATTCATCTACCTCTTAGCACTAGTAGCACACACTCTTAATACAAACCCTGGCATCATACTAATCAATGGCTGAACAAATCGCACCGGACTACAGCAGCCCACCACGTGCATGATGCTCACAGTTGTGAGTGCATATATAAGCAGCAGCTGTGTCAACTCACCGAGCTGCCTTGGTAACTTTGTGTGGGACAATACTTAAAGACTGGCTAGCCACTCAGCAACATCTGCGTGGGTTAGAAGAAAATGCAAGGAGTGTTTTCCTTGGTGAAAGGCAAGCCTCGAATAGCAGGGGTCGCCACACTGCCTCCTCGGTGCTAAAAGGCGTGTTTTGTACATTTAGCTGAGAGCTTGCTCTGCCTGCCGCACAGTCACTTGCTGCTGCCAATTGCCCACCTACATGTCCTCAGATAGAGTGGTCCTGGTTCCCTGGGCTCTGGGATTGTGGAATCTGTACTGGACAAAGGTAATGACACTTCTTTTACGCCGCGCTTTTACATGCAGCTGCTTGCAAAAGATACCTGCTGATTCGTCCCACCACTTTCGGATGTCACCAGCCGCCACTGTCTTAATCACTATTTCGCTCTCTATCACCCTGCCCCTTTAACCCATTAGCTAGGTTTCATGTCCACGGCTCACTATGTCTGGTCCACTGTGCCATTATCCTGCTCGGTGTACGTTCAATAAAAGCTCTCCAATTTTATTTTCCTTGTTTCATTTTCCTTGATGTTGCAACTTCAGCATTGACATTTGGCAAGACACTGCTTGATAATGACAAAGCTCTCCTTTAGGTTTCACGTGGAGTGCTTAGAGTTAACGTGTAATTTATATGAATGGATAGAGTGAGGAGTTCTTTATGGAGGCGCTATCCTTATTGACTGCTAATACATCTGCAGAAAATGCTGTACAACCACAGTTCAAATATGACTAAAACAGGCAGATGACCTTTATATTATCAACAACATATTTGCATGACATTGAAAAGTCGGAGACGAAGATTCCAGCACAAATGTATTTTTCCACCCACAACGTCAAGTCACACAGTCCCATGACATTCAGCACTTGAAAAACAATTTAATTGCAAATAAACTTTTCTAAGAAACCTGCGAGTTGAAAATAAAATACTCATACCTTAATAAATTGTTTACTATTTTGATATATACGGTAGCAATGGCAAGAGATCCTTAATGGTTTCATAAACAAAATGTGTTATGTGTCATTCACCAGTTAAAGAAAAATTATTTTGGACATCTAAGAAAAATAAACTTTCAAATGTCAAGATTCTATAATTGAAACTCTTCCAGCACTGACAGTTCACTTAAAAAACTAATTCAATGACATAATGAACACAGAAAAATAAAAAAGTGCTTCTTTTATACATAATCCAACCGAGGCTCACGATTTTGAGGGGTCGTCCTCAATTCGTAGATATATTAGTCTTCATCTGTGGCCAGAAGTTTGTATTTTTATTGGATTCTGCCTTTTCATTATGTCAGGTATTGATATCGATGTAGAGGTACAGTTTATCATTTTGAATGCCAGTAGTGTTAGAACCACTCTACGTGACACCGTTCCATCAACATACTACCATGGTAGCAAAGTATTGGACCTATCAGCCTTACAATGGCTTTCTCCCAAAGTTTTGCCTTACTCCTCCATATTTTTCTGATCTCATTTCTTTTGGCCTTAAGACTCTGTGCACTTTATCACTGCTAACTGGTTTTAAAGTGTGTGTACTCACTCCTCAAAACATGGTACCATTGGCTTATTCCCAACTGGCAAATTTACTTTACATTAGTGAAGAGGTACTACAAGTACTGAAAGCCAGTATATTATATGCTATCAGAAGGTCTGCAGCACTTGTTGTGCCGCCCATTTAAGTAGCATTCTAGACATGCCTCAAGTCTGCCATTGCAGCCTGTGTATGTGCAGATAAAATTCATTTGCACTGGCAAAATAAAACTTTTGCCAGGCCTAAACCTTCCATTTTAATACATTTAAGTCACCTCTAGAGAGGTTCTCCCAGCCCAAAATGCAGGGTGCAATTTAATTAAAAGGTAGGACATGTATTTTAAGATTTACTTATTCTGATAGTGAAGACTACTAAATTAATTTTCACTATTACAATTCCTACCTCTCTCATAACATAACAATAGGGTTATCTTATTACATTTAATAAGTGATAACTTCCAAATGAGAACAGGTAATCAGATCATGTTGGGTGTCTTTGGAATTGTAATGAAAAGTCCTCTCTAATGGTAAGGTCATATTTTATATTGCAATTTTGAAAATGTCACTTTTAAAGGAAGTTGCCATTTTCCTGCCTTAGCCATTTAGCGCCTGCCGCTTGTCTCTTTGTCACATGGCTAGATGTAGCTAGCAGTTACTCTTTGTGTTTTTCTCCCAGACAGCCAAACACACTAGAGAGTTTAAGTATGCCTGGATGGGCCATCACTGACAGAATGCAAGGCCAAGCTGGGCACCGCCCGACTTACACCTGAATAGGCCTTGTCCTGCCTTCACACAAAGTATTTCATAACCCCAGTAGTTAGCCTCGAGCCAGGGCAGGGGAGCAGGAAACATTTGCATTTCAAAGGGAACCCTCAGAAGCTTCTCCCACTTCAAAGAAGGCATCAGGTTAAAATATTTGACCTCAGACACCAACTCTTCAGATCACTTCGGGACCTGTGAACTCTGCCAGGAAGAACTTGCCAGCTGTGAAGTTTGCCATGCTGACCTACTCTGCTGCCCAGGTGCTGCTCTGCTGCCCAAGGGCTGCTCTTGCTCAACCAAGACACTTCTGTCCTGAATTGCCCTACTGAAACCAGGCTGCCTGTGTGTCCCAGCACTCCAAGATCGCCAAGAGTCAGCAGGCTATCCTCCTGTTCTCAAGCCATGGCGATATGACACAACAGGCTTCTCTGCACCACACATCTTCAGTGCAGGACCGAGCAATGCCTCTTCAGCTTCTCAAACCTGATTCAACGTGATACATCTCGATGACGACATTCAGCCTAGCGTCCCACAGCTCCTCACATCTGTGACTCAGGACCGCGCATCACCCTGGCGGCTCCATCAGACTGACTCAACACGCTGCATCTCAATGCCAGACACCCGGCCCAGCTCTAAACAGCACTGTACATCTCAGCCCAAGTCCTCGCAATGCCCAGCAGCTTCACCTGCACAGACCCAGCATAACACACCTTAACCGCTGCACTGACACATCACTACGCAATGCTTCACAAGCCACATCGGCTTCTTCTCATCGCAAGCACCCATTGATGGTCACTGACTTCACTGCTTGAAGCATCTTGGTGCAGCACCTCACATTGCAATCTTCACAGTGATGATTGCCAGATGCCAGCTAGCGCAACTCAATGCAAAAACTTAGCAACACTCAGCATCCAGAATTTAAGTATTCCAGTGGGCCTAACTGGGTCACTGTAGCTAGTTCATACTCCATCACAGTCGGCCTGAACTTATGACTTCGTCCCTGTCCGGTGCGACCAGTAACTATAGTTGGCGCTCTGTTCATTTTGACGCTATATTCACTAAAAGGTTTAAAACTGCATATCTCCGGTTCTACTGATTGGACGTTTGTCATTTTGGTCCTGATTTCTTTATTAAATATCACTTTAGTTTTTTTAATTTGGTGTCAAACTTTTCTTGTGTTGTGATTTCACGTTATTACAGTTTGAAGTGCTGCACAAATACTTTACACACTGCCTTTAAGTTAAGCCTGACTGCTCTGTGCCAAGTCACCAGAGAGTTGAGCACAGGCCAATTTGGGGGTTGCTTGGGACTTCACCCTGACAAGGATTGTGGTTGCTGCTTGAATAGGATTCACCCCAAAACCAGTAACCCAATTTCTTACACAAAATAAAACAAGTAAACTTGCAGTGGTGATTTGTGAATTACCCTGTGTTTTTATGTCTGGTTAAGGCATTCAAAGACGGTGCACCCCATGAACAAAAACAATCATTTATCAGCATATAAAATGACATCATGTCATCGAAGGAAATACATCAAAGATCACACGTTGGTTCTCAAACTACACTTCATGTCACAATCAAAAAGACTACCTGGCCAACAGGTCAAAGATTTTAAAAATGATTTCAATTCAGGCCCTCTAAAAAAGTTTGGGGTCCAGAAGAGGAAGTGTGTGAGTGGCAGGAGTGGGCTAGATTTATTAAAACAGACTTTTTTTTGTTTGTTGGAAGCTACCAAAGGAGATTTCCCAGGTACATGCATAAGCATCTCATTTACTCCTTACTTTTCTCCTTGCATTCTGGGACTTGCCTGATTTGATAGTGTAATAAACAGAACTACAAATTCTAGGATGCAAAGAAAAAAACACAGGGCCTAGGAAAATCGAAAGTGCTGCCCCACATCCTGCACCTCATTTTCCTCCCTTGGGTTATACCAGCTTCTGGGCCACTTAAGAATCTTTCATCCTGCTTAGGTACATGAATCCAGTTTTTCAGAAACATTGTCCCAAGTTTAGGGTTGTTTTCACCTCCTCACAGAGGCCCAGAGTGATGACACATCCAAATATAGAGTGGGATGCCTTCAAGGTTGTCCTACAGGATCATGCAATCAAAACGGTATACAGCACTAAAAAACACTGAGACAAGCACTAGCTGAAACAGAAACACACATTTGCAGATACGAGCTGCAATTGTCCATGAATCAAAAAGTGGTGGCTCCCTTGGCGCAGACGCCTGCAGAGCACAAAGAGAAAACTGAGAAGTTATGCAAGCTGGATTATGGGAAATACCTGGTAAGGAAGCATTTTGAAGGCGATAAGGCAGATAAACTCCTGGCTTGGACACTTCGTTCCGAAATGCCAAGAGTCCACATAACTGCCATAACAGGCGTCGAAGGTTATATCCTAAACTCCAAAGAGACAATTAATACAGCCTTCAAAAGCTATTATGAGACACTTTACTCAACCCAATACCCGATAAGGGAAGCAGAAATCAATATAATCATAGCTAGTACTCACCTCCTATTCCTGTAGGAGACCCACCATGCAGACCTTGAGGCCCCCTGTCCGTCACAGAGATTGCGGAAGCAGTCAAGCAGGTGTCACGAGGTAAAACCCCTAGGACGGACGGATGGCCGGTGGAGTTTTATGCAGTGCACAAAACTGCATTAGCACTGCGTTTATTGAAAGTGTTTCATTCAGCGTTTGCAGAGGGTATACTCCTGCCCTCCATGCGGGAAGCTACACTTGTCATTCTGCCTAAACCTGATCGAGCTCCACTACTGATGGGCCCCTACTGCCCCCTGTCATTATTAAACATGGATTATAGGATTCTTGGGAAAGTGCTGGCTAACAGATTTATTACCTATTGCACAACAGATAATTCACCCGGATCAGAGCGGAGTCATACCAGGTAGAAATACCTTTCTAAACCTGAAACGCCTATTTATGTTGATGTTTGGGGCACAATCTACGTGATTCAACCCATAGGTTGCCTCCCTGGATATCGAAAAGGCGTTCGATATACTGGGATTGTCCTACCTTAGGTCAGTTTTTGGAAAGATGGGTGTGGGCCCAACAGTTCTCAAGTGTATTGCCCTCCTTCATAATTCACTGGTGGCACAAGTGAAGACAGAGTGAGTTATCTCAGATCCATTTCTTATAGGGTGAGGCACCAGACAGGGTTGCCCCTTATCCCCAATTATTTTCACTTTGGCGATGGAGCTGCATGCATGTGCGCTCCATGTGCAGGCACCAGACTGGGGCATCCGGGTTGGAATTTGCTGTCTCATCGCCTCGCTCCATGCCAGCGATGCATTAGTTTACCTTAGGGATGAGAACATGGTCATACCACACTTTATGGCTCTCCTGCAACAATTCAGGAAAGCATCCAATCTAAAGGTGAACTGGGATAAGTCCTGATGAAGCAGAAATGAAGGTTTTACATTTATTAGCGCATAAACGTAGAGTGAAATAATCATGTGTGACTCTAACCGAACTAATAAGGGTTGTACGGGGACAAAATGTGCCCTCAGAGTAGTTTGCCAACATTTATAAGCGTGCTTTATATAACGTGATGTATTAGAATTGCACTAATCCGACATAATCATAAACGTGTGTTACGATTTGCTTGTTTGAAATGTTTTAGCTTAGCATAACTTTAGTGGAGGCTTCGGCCTAGTTGTCTGGTCTCACGATTTAGATGCTCGTATTTTTCCAATGTGCTAATAAACGTGTATTTCTGCTTGAAGCTGTACTTTTCCACTGAGATCGTTCACATGCTTATCTTAAGGTTTCGTGCCAGCCTGGCATTTTTCTCTTTGCTCCAAGGTCAATCTGCAGGTGCGGACAATGGAAGCTCTGAAAGTGAGTTAATTGGTATAAAATGTTGCAACTTAGTACCCGTCTCCAAGGATAATGTATGCTTAAGTAAAAGCTTGAGAACTGTTGTTTTTGATTGGACAATTTGAAGCCAACCTATGAACCCTCCAATGGAAGACCCTACTGGATTTGAACTGTTGTCTATTTAAACCAGGTGCACGAGAAGAAAGTACGCCATTACCAGCCATTATTGCTGTTACCAGCTATTACCAGCCCGATACCCGCCATTTTGCAGGACATTGCAGCTATTATGGCCCACCTTGTTGCGACGCCATTTTGAAAGAGACTCTGATGCTTTCTCTAATCGAGAGAAAGAGACTTTAAATGATTCTTACCCTAGAGACTTTAACTTTGATCCCTTTGCATGAAGTAGTAATTTTATCTTGCCGCCGTGAGGCAATTGCCCCGTCCACCTTGCCCCTTTGCCCCGTCCCATGCTGATCGAGAAACGGTACCTGTGAGACGAAGACTTCCTTGAATGCTGATTGAAATTGGTAAATATGAAAGGACATTGTACACTTGCATTGTGTTTCTTTTAGGTAACCAACTGCTGATTTTGATAAGGGCCCTAGCTAGGAGTTTTCCAAATTAATGTTGCTAAATTGTGTTTGCATGAAGTCCCACATGCCGATGCTAATTTGAGGTTAGATGAGGATTCCTTTTGTTGCACGATGCAATTTGAGACCTTGTTATGCTGACTAAATGTATGCAATTAGTTCATTACAGATTATAGTTTTAGTGATTTGCATTGCTATTATCGAATGCCTTGTTATTCAAATGCTGCATAGATTGCATATTTTCCGCCGTTATGGACAGCTATTAATGTTCATTTACGTTTATCATTTGGTGTTGAGACACATCTATATCGTGCTAGCTTTGTTAATATAGGGAAATAAATTCATTAACTTTGAATAAACTGGTGTGGTTATTCATGACCGAAAGGTCATGGTTCGCCGAAATGTATTCTGGATTAATTGTTAAGTGTTATGTTGATCAGGGCATTGCTTATGTTCGTTATTGATTATTGACTACATTAAATTGACTGATCTCGGGTGAAGAGAGTCCCACTTAGCCAAAAGATTCATCGGCCTAAAGAGCGTCCAAAATACAGGTAAATTATTAGTATGGAACGCTCTATCAGTAGATGGTAGCAGAGGACGGTTTAGACTTTTGGGACCCCACTCGAGACATACATGGTGTTGAATTAACGGTTTAGACTTCTGAGATCCAAATCGAGAAGTTGAATTAGATTTTCTTGGGTAAAACAGATTGACAGAATGATGATGGGCTAGGTCCACCGCGACTTTCCCGGGATCTCGGAGCTTGCGAATGGAGAGAATGGAGGTGTGAGATCAGCGTTGGTAGTACTAGTGACGGTATGAGTGAAGTTAGGATTTTGCGCTTGCACAGCTTATTGCCGCAGATTGTGTGAAAAGGTTGCGAGGATTTTTTTAGAGAATAGCGGAGGTGCGACTCCGAGTGTAGGAGTAGAGAAGTCGTCGAACTTCATAGAAAATAGCGGAGGTGCGACTCCGAGTGTGAGAGTAGGGAAGTCGTCGAACTTCATGTGCATGTGGCGCTTTGTGCAGAAAAAGGTCCACGTGGTTGTTGTTGTTGAGACGGGCCCTGCAAGGTCAAGAGACTCCGGAGTATGTTGAAAAGTGTATGAGACACTTGTTTTATGTTGTGGTCTGGGCGGTTTAGTAGGTTGATCGGGCGTGGTCAACGAGTCGGTACGTGTGTTAAGGGAGTGAAAGAAAACTTCGACTTCGGGCTTTGACAAAATTCTAAGTGCACTAGAATAGATCATTGACAAGTTGAGAGTAGGTCTGCGGGTCAGATTTGCTTGCGAAAGTGTGGACCGAGAAAGATGGAATAACTGCCGAGGCTAGTGAAAAATCCCTAAGGTCCTGAAGCGATTGTGTTACCCTTCCTGTAGTAAACCGACAGATCTGTTTTATTATAATTTTTTTGGTAGCTCGCGATACATGCCAGAAGTTGTTACGAGAGGAGCTGAGTGAAGGAGGATTAGCCGCGAGGCTTTGTCAGCCGCAGTGTGTGTGAGTGTGACGTCACTAGGAGCCGCGCTGGGATAGGTTGGTTGTAGAGAAGGGTCGCGCACGGATTGGACGCAGTCCGTGGGGCTCGATTGGAAGGGGAAAGGCAAGCGAAGAGTATTCCGGGAATTAAAGTCACTTATTGATTACAAACTTTGTGAAATAAAAGGCGAGAAAATGAAATTTTTTAAAGCATTAAAGAGTGCGATGAAGGGGGAGTCTTACATTAAAGCGAGCGTAGGAGAGGAGACGCCACCCGAAGGCACACCAGCTTACATTGTAATGGAGGAAAAGGGGGTAGCTCCATGCCTTTGGCTAAAGCAATGGCACAAGCTGACAGAGAAACATGGGAGCGTAGCGTTCCCGATCCATGGGACATTCAATATAAGGATCCTAGAGAATTTGAGATTCGCGATGTACGACATGAAGGTACCTCCAAGGCCAGCACAGTTTGAGGCTCTAGCGATTTGGGAACTAATGGCTAGACAGCAACAGCAAAATAAGTTCGAGACCAGGATAAGGAAGGTAGAAAAGACACTAGCGGACGCTAGGTGGGATAATGCACAGAAGGTGTGGAGGTCAGATGTGTTGCAGGGGATAAAATTGTTTCCCGCAAATACTAAGGAAGAAGAGGCGACAGGCAAGAAAGTTACCTGTAAGACAAACAGGAGGTGTTCCAAAGATAGAGAGGACGAGGAAAAGTTAAGGAGAGAAGAGGAGTTAGAGGATGAGGAGTTAATCATGCAATTGCTGAACGACCGTCCACCGCCTTATGCAGAGAATGGACAAGGTCCAAGTACCAGTTCTGCCCCTCAGGCACCGGTACAGAATAATGAAACTCCGAGTTCAGGAACGCCATCGGGATCTAAGGACCTGAGTTTACTGTTCATCCCGCAGATACCGCAGGTTAGGAGAATATATCCAGATGTGCCTATATTGAAACCAGCAGAAAATTATCAGCCGCAGGTCCCAAGGTACTACAGCAGTGATAACAGTACGGGAATGATTCTAGATCCAACCGTGATGGGAGTACAGAATGGTCGCAACCCAACATTGGCACAAGCTGAATAAACCCAGTTTTGGATGCCACAAAAGCAGATGCAGGGGGGAAACGCACATGCTCAGATTACGGGGAGTCAAATGGGCATGCCGGCAATGATGACCCATAGTGTGGGAATGAACATGTCTCAGAACATGGGGAATGGACAGAACGCGGATGCGATATCCCTACCCATTACTGTAGGTCCACCGGTACCTTTGTACATTCAGCCTAATTCAGGTATGAGCAGTCAAGGATCAATGGTGCAGAGTGGGATGGAAAGGAGGTGCATACAAAACACTCCAGAGACAACTCCGATAGCGGCTCTGCCAACTGGATCTGGGTCCTTGATGGAGTTTAGTCCCATATGTGCTCAGTCAACACTGGTGAGGTCAAGTCCCCCACTGATGATACCGCTATCATCGAGCACTGAAAAGCTGCCGCAACCATCAATGGCAGTCGATGTGAATGCTACACTGATGGGGTTGAATGCGCAACAGCTGACACAGTGGTTCAACAGTCTGAATTCTACACAAAGCTCAGCCAGTGGGAAGGGAGAAGACTATCTGAATAGGGTCAGGTTGAACATGGAAGCGCAAGAATTGGTGGAAGGGACTATGGGTGTGAATAGGTTAGAGTCCTACTCGGAAGAAGAGCTGAGGTATCTATGTCCCAGGATTACGAGAGAAGTGAACAAGGTACATAGAAGCTTGCAAGAAATAGCTGACAAAAACGGGGTTGATATAGACAAGACAAAACACTTGAGCAGGAGCTATAGATTGGATTTCGGGACCACAGATTTTGAACACATGAGGTCAGCAGGCATGAAGGCGCACCTTAGAGAATTGCTGCAGAGTGCACAAGTGTGGAGGTGCTTAGACAAATGGGAAAGCAGATGGGTAAAGAGAAAGGAAAAGAGGAAAGACAGTGTCCCAGAGCTCAACGAGAAAAGACCGCAGAGTAGTGATGCAGTAACCATGTTACCAATGAGGGAGACAGCAGGGGGAAAATTAATACATGTACCGTGGCACAGAAGCGACATTCAGTCTTTTACGGATGATTTTCCCAAACTGAGAGAGAAGCCGATTGAATGGTATCAACAGACTGATAGGTTTGTGAAGCTTGCAAAATGTCTTTGGGAAGATCTGAACACCCTCTTTGAGATTGTGGTTCCGGCAGATTTGTGGGAGGATTGCAAAAGAGCTGTAGGTTGGCCGACAAGTGAACCAGAGAGAGACAGGGATACGGGTGCACCATCACCTATGGTGATGAGCTTGTACTATAAGGTGATTGAGCATTTGAAGACAAAGGTGGCCGCGAAAAATGTGGATTGGCAGAAGATAGATCGAACGGCCCAAGAGGCTAAAGAGTCGATTCATAGTTACTATGAGAGGTTGTTGAAGGCGTTCAAGAACTACAGTGGCACGGAAACAATAGAGGCGAAGGACATGCTTCATTTTGTGTTTAGATTTGTGGAAGGGCTGAGACCAGAGATAAGTCAGATGATAAAGTCGCATTTGATTTGTTGGCAGTCGAAACCGATTGATGAGGTGTTGAATTATGCGAAATACTGTAGCGACGAAATTGAAGTGAAACAGAAAAAGCTGAAAGAGAAGGTGATGATGATGCAACTTAAAGCAGCTCAGACAGGTCTGCAAGGTTTGCAAGGGTTGCAAGGGTTCCAACAGCAGGTACCGCAACCGCAGCCGCAGTTGCAGGGAAATATGATGTTTCAGCCACAGGCGAGAGGCAGAGGCAGAGGAGGTTTTGGGAATAATGGTCCGGATTTGAACACTGTTGTGACTCCGAATGGTGTGCAGGCATTGAAAAAGGTGATGCCGTGTCACGTGTGCGGAATTGTCGGACATTGGAAACGCGAGTGCCCGATGGTGGTGCAGGAAGGTGCAGGTGTTGGTCAGCAAAACAATGATGTCAATGCATTTCAGACAATGAGGGGACCGAAAATGAGAGGTCCAAACCCAAATGTTCAGACCATAAATAAGCTGCAGGGATTACAACCTATGCAGCCGCAGCAGATGCAGATGCCCCGTATGCAGATGACGCAAATGCAGCCAATGCAACAGCAGTTTCCCATGGTACCTAATCAGCAAATGCAAATACCTTTGGCACCAATGAGTCAGCACCAAGTGATGGTTCCTCCACAGGTCTCGGGTCAGGTAATGAATACAAATGGCACCGTACAACAGTTCCCATTACACAGTGAGGATGGAATAAACAATGTATGGGAGAGTGAAAGTTCAGGAGAGGAGGGAGATTGTGTGCTTGCAGCATCCTTGGAAGTTGATCAAAAGGGTCCATATGTAGAGGGAAGAGTCATGGGTCATCGTGTTTCATTCTTGGTTGACACAGGAGCCACACGTTCAACTGTTAAGAGCATTGAAGTACCGAATTTGCCACTCTCAGGGAGAACAGTTCAAGTGGTGGGATTAGCAAACAGGCACCTGACAAACCCAATCACAGATCCAGTACCAGTCAGCATTGGTAACTATCAAGGGTTACATAAATTTGTGGTATGTGACTCAAGCCCGATAGCACTGTTAGGGAGAGACCTATTGTGCAAATTGGGATGTTCGATTATGTGTTCGAACAATGGAATTAAAATTCAGACGAGCAGTGATGGGGAAGAAGAGGACAGTGTAGAGGGGGATGAGATGGAAACTGTCGATGAAGAGTATCTTCTGATTTGCCTTTTTCCTATATTAACTGAAGAAGATATTCCAGCTGAATTACGGGAAACAGTCGGAAAGGAAGTGTGGGATATGACAGGGAAAGAGGTGGGATTGATGAAAGGAGTGGAACCAGTGAAAGTGACTGTAAAGCCCAATGCAACCTTTCCCCAGACCCCACAATACCACATGGCACAAGACACCCTCATGAAAGTTGCCCAACTCATTGACGAATTTGTAAAACAGGGAATACTGAAAGAAGTGTTAAGCAGTCCATGTAATTCACCAATCATGGGACTAATAAAGCCGAGTGGAAAGGTCTGAATTGTACAGGACTTGAGGAAGATAAATGACATCATAATCAAATGTTGCCCTGTCGTACCAAATCCAGCTGTGATAATGTTTCAAGTCCCTTGCGATGCCGAGTGGTTCTCAGTCATCGACTTGTCACAAGCATTCTTCTCGGTGCCTCTTCATGAGGACAGCCAATTTCTCTTTTGTTTCAAATTCTTAGACAGAGTTTACAGTTGGTGTCGAATTCCTCAAGGGTTTTCTGAGTCACCGTCAATTTTCAATCAGATTCTAAAGAAAGACTTGGAAGCATTAGAATTGCCATTCGAGTCAACCCTAGCACAGTACATCGATGACTTACTGATTGCATCAAAGACAGAAAGCGGCTGCACAGCCGACACCATTGCTCTGTTGAACCATTTGGGAAGGAATGGACACAAGGTGTCTCCTTCAAAGTTGCAGTTCTGTCAGAAGAAAGTGAAATACTTGGGTCACCAGATAGAGAAAGGGTCACGGAGAATAATGAAGGAAAGAATAACAAGTGTACTTCAAATGAGTCCACCAAAGACAAGGAGGGAGGTGAGGAAGTTTTTGGGGATGGTGAGCTACTGTCGCCAGTGGATTCCCAACTTCTCAACTCTAGCTAAGCCTTTACTGAAATTGACCCAGAAGGATGCCTTGGATCAAATTGAGCTGAAAGGAGATGAGATGGATGCTTTTATTGAATTGAAAGAATGCATGTGCAGGGCTCCAGCTTTAGGTATGCCTGATTACACAAAGCCTTTCACATTGTTTTGTCATGAACGTGATGCATGTTCTTTGTCTGTCTTGAATCAAGCCCATGGTGGCATAAACAGACCAGTAGCGTATTTTTCAGCTACTTTGGATCCGGTCGCAGCAGCACTTCCAGGGTGTTTGCGCGCCGTAGCAGCAGTTGGTATCAGCCTCACTCAGAGTGAAGGAATAGTGATGGGACACCCAGTAACAGTCATGGTCCCTCACTCAGTTGAGATACTTTTGACCCGCTCCCGAACGCAACACATGACTGGAGCAAGACTCACAAGGTATGAAACGATAATTCTGGGCTCACCGAATGTGCAGCTGAAAAGGTGCACTACGTTGAATCCAGCAACCTTGCTTCCTGGTGAAAATGCTGAAATTGAGAACGCTGAAGACGCCGAGCATGACTGCCTTCAGGTGACTGAATTTTGCACAAAACCCCGACCTGACATTAAGGATACTAAGCTTGATGAAAATGACAAAATTGTTTTTGTTGATGGTTCATGTCTAAGAGATGGGATGGGAATTTTGAAAGCAGGATATGCTGTATGTATTGTAACAGGTGTCTTGGAAGCATCCTGGCTCCAAGGAGTCTATTCTGCACAAGTAGCAGAACTTGTAGCCCTTACAAGAGCATGCCAATTGTCTACACTGATGAAAGTCACCATTTACACTGATAGTCAGTACGGGTTTGGAATTGTGCACGACTTTGGCCAACTATGGTCACAGAGAGGTTTCCTGACTTCTTCAGGATCCCCAGTGAAAAACGGGGAGAGAATAAGGGAATTGTTACACGCCATTCAAATGCCAGCCGAAGTTGCAGTGGTAAAGTGTAGTGCTCATACAAAAGGACAGGACTATGTTTCTCTGGGAAATGCATATGCGGATCAAGTCGCAAGATTTTGTGCCTTGAGCTGTATATTACTCAGGGATGAATGGAATTCAATAAGTGAACCAGAACTCGAACCAGCTGAAGCATTTGCCTTGAAGGTCATAGATACAATGGATGAATTAAAAGCATTACAGAATAACGTCAGGGAGGATGAAAGAGACTCCTGGATTAAATCACAATGTATAAAGAGACCAGATGAGTTATGGGTTTCAAATGAGGGAAAATTTGTTTTGCCAAATGGTCTCTTATTGCAGCTTGCGCGGTTCTATCATGGGCAGGCTCACCTAGGGAGAGATGCCATGATAAGATTGTTCAAAACTGATTGGTTTAACCCCAGATTCCGTCAAGCTGCAGAAGCAGTTTGCCATCGATGTGTCACTTGCCAGCAGATGAGGGCGAGTGGCCCGTTTAGTAGAATGCAGATGGACTTCATTGAGATGCCTGTGCATGGAGGTTTGAAGTATGTGTTGGTGATTGTGTGCATTTTTAGTCACTGGATTGAAGCATACCCCACACGTAGAAATGACAGCCTTACAGTTGCAAAGCTATTGCTGAGGGAGTTAATACCACGTTTCGGATTCCCGATCTCTTTAGAATCAGATAGAGGAAGTCACTTCAATAACGAGGTGATAAAGTTACTTTGCGAAGCGCTGAACATTGAGCAAAAACTGCATTGTAGCTATCGCCCTGATGCATCAGGACTGGTGGAGCAGATGAATGGTACACTGAAATCAAGAATGGCGAAAATATGTGCATCAACAAATTTGAAATGGCCTGACGCATTGCCTTTGGTGTTAATGTCAATGAGAAACACCCCTGACAGAAAGACTGGATTGTCTCTGCACGAAATTCTCATGGGCAGGGCTATGAGACTTCCTGCAGTTCCCGCAAACGCGCTTTTGAATATTACAGATGATATGGTGTTAGACTACTGCAAAGGTCTGGCTGACGTGGTTCGCTCTTTCTCTCACCAGGTGGAAGCGACCACCTTGCCACTGATTCAAGGTCCAGGACACACACTGAAAGCAGGTGACTGGGTCGTGGAAAAGAAGCACGTAAGGAAGTCGTGTCTGGAACCCCGTTGGAAAGGCCCTTTCCAAGTGATCCTGACGACAACTACCGCTGTGAAGTGTGCAGGAGTTCCCAACTGGATTCACGCCAGTCACACAAAGAAAGTGTTGTGTCCCACAGATGAGGAAGTTGAAGCGCTGAAACTGCCAGTGCCTGATAAAATAGTGCTGAGCGCTGAGACAGAGCCAAACCGAACTGAAAGCGAACAGACAGGAACAGAAGAGAGAGAAGTATTCTCTGAGGACGAAACGACCAACTCACTTGGGGAAGATCAAGGAGAGACCTCAGACAGCGACGAAGCAGCTGAAGGTGACAAAGAGCCTGAAGCAGCTGAGGGTAGCAAAGAGCCTGAAGCAGCTGAAGGTGACAAAGAGCCTGAAGCAGCTGAAAGTGATAAAGAGCCTGACGAAAGTAACGGTGACAAAGGGCTCAAAAGAGGTGAAGAAGCAGGAGAGCCTGCTCAGAGGAGGGCTTTCCCAGAAGCAGACGATACAGAAAAAGAAAAGGAGGACGTGATTGATTCCCCAGAAGGAGGGGACAAGGCAGGACAGAACGAAACTGTTCAAGCTTCCACAGAAAAGATCGCAGGTCCATCAAGTGGACACGGTGCAAAGAGGAGACTAAGTATATCGCCAATAAAACTAAGAACTAGAGAAAATTTGAACGACGGAGAAAGGCCAAAAGTAAAAGAGAAAAGAAAGGAAGTGTCTGTCGTGGTACCAACCTCAAGTGAAGGAAAAGACTTGGCCAAAGAGGAAAGTACCAGCGAAGCAGAATAGAAAAGAGAAGCAAAATTGAAAAGGAAAAGGATACCGAACAGGAGATATTCCGGTCCAGAATGGGCCTATGCAGTCAATGACGATTGGACTGACGAATTTGTATCTCTAAGCCTCGAGAACGAAGAAGAAGAGATACCAATAGAAAAGAAAAGTTTTATGGACGCTGTTGATTGAAAGGGTGATAAATGACATTGCTTGCTACAATCTAACGTGATACAACCAGCTGAGACATTGCTAAACCGGATGAGACACTTGCTGAACTGATAAAGACTGAGTTATTGCCGAATTGAGACAAATGCTGCTAACCGATAAGTGACTGGCCTCTTGAAGAAAACTGTGTGAACATTGCGCTCGTTCAGCTTTGTAACTGAATTGCTAAATAGTTTCCTTATAGGTGCTTCTAGCTCTCTGATTCTATACAGATCATGGCTACACAAAACAGTAGAATGAAATATTGTAAATATGCGTGTATAGGCTTGATAATTGCATGTGTACTAATAATAGTGGGAATAGTGCTCGCTACACGTGGAAAGGGTGAGAATGAGAGAATTGATGCCTCTACTTTTGCTCCTGTTACTGTCACTGAACTAACTGCATTGAAAAGACTAGAATTAGATGAGAGACACTTGCATGATAAGAAGGAACTTTCGTATAATGTTTTCTATCGCTTGCTAACAGAATATGTTGAGACTATGGATGCGAAAGATTGTTATGTGTGTACACAGATACCGACATCAGTAAAGGAAGGGGTGACTTATCACCACATGCCTCTTACATACGGGATTACATGTAGTATAGTAACTTCTAGATTTTATGGTCAAACTAACATAAATTATTTTTAATCAAATTATGATGTTACCTTTGCATATGTTCCTATAATAGCGCAGCTAAGCCAGATTGCTAAAGATTGGGATGCTAAAATAATGAGGGAATTTTTCGAGCCAATGCAACCTTTTGAAACGGCTCACGCTCATAGGGAAAACCTTACCTGCTCGCTCTCTGCAGTAGAAATAAGCTTTTTAGATCGCACAGATGATAGAAGGGCACAAATGAATGCGAAATTAGAAAAGGAGCTAAGTAAGAGGACTTCAGTAGATCATTATGATTTTGCCGCAATAAAAACACAAGGGAGAATAGGTTTAGATGCTTGGCATGTAGGGAAATTTTGTATATATCGAGGTGAATCTTATTATGATAACATTTTCGTAGGAGCGAGTGAGTGTAAACATACGTTTATCTTTAAGGCCAAATGGACATTCATGATGAACGGACTTGACCCTGTCATACCAGGTGTATATTACATTTGTGGGTATAATGCCTATTATCGTCTTCCGAAAGGATGGTGGGGAAGATGTTATTTGGGTATAGTGTTCCCAAAGGTTTATCAACTGGATGACCTATCGATGATTCCAAAGACATCTGGATCCCATCGTATCCAGAAAAGAGAGACCGCAGCTGCTGTGGTAGGAGATATATTTGGAGCCATGATTCCTTCATTGGGAGTTGTGTTGAATTCCATCAAAATAAGAAAGTTGTCTACTATAGTGGATAACATGTTGACAAAGTTTTCAGGTGCTATAATCCTGATAGATGCTGAACTTGCAGCAGAAAGAGCTATGACTCTTCAAAACAGGCTTGCCTTAGACATTCTTTTAGCAAAGGATGGCGGCGTTTGCAAAATGCTTGGTGCGCGCCACTGTTGCACGTATATTCCAGACAACAGTGTGAAAATTAAAACTATGCTTGCTAATCTAACAAAAGAGAGTGCAGATTTGAAGGAATTGAAAGAACCAGGAGTGTGGGAGAAGGTTGGAAAAGGACTTGCTTCAGTGGGAAACTGGCTTGGTGGAATTTGGAATGGAATATTACTAAAAATAATACAGGGAATATTAATAGTACTGATTTGTATATTTGGAATTTGGGGAATAAAAAGGGGAATAATAATGATTATGGCAAGAATTAAGAGAAGGAAGGAAGAGAAAATGATGAAAAGAATGGCAGAAGAATACAAAGCGAAAACTAGGGGAACTAAAAGGAAAAGAGAACTGACAGAATTTTAATGGAATAAAATTTGTGGGAATGGTTTTGTGTGATGACAAGTAGTCATCAGAGGAGGGATTGATGAAGCAGAAATGAAGGTTTTACATTTATTAGCGCATAAACGTAGAGTGAAATAATCATGTGTGACTCTAACCGAACTAATAAGGGTTGTACGGGGACAAAATGTGCCCTCAGAGTAGTTTGCCAACATTTATAAGCGTGCTTTATATAACGTGATGTATTAGAATTGCACTAATCCGACATAATCATAAACGTGTGTTACGATTTGCTTGTTTGAAATGTTTTAGCTTAGCATAACTTTAGTGGAGGCTTCGGCCTAGTTGTCTGGTCTCACGATTTAGATGCTCGTATTTTTCCAATGTGCTAATAAACGTGTATTTCTGCTTGAAGCTGTACTTTTCCACTGAGATCGTTCACATGCTTATCTTAAGGTTTCGTGCCAGCCTGGCATTTTTCTCTTTGCTCCAAGGTCAATCTGCAGGTGCGGACAATGGAAGCTCTGAAAGTGAGTTAATTGGTATAAAATGTTGCAACTTACGTACCCGTCTCCAAGGATAATGTATGCTTAAGTAAAAGCTTGAGAACTGTTGTTTTTGATTGGACAATTTGAAGCCAACCTATGAACCCTCCAATGGAAGACCCTACTGGATTTGAACTGTTGTCTATTTAAACCAGGTGCACGAGAAGAAAGTACGCCATTACCAGCCATTATTGCTGTTACCAGCTATTACCAGCCCGATACCCGCCATTTTGCAGGACATTGCAGCTATTATGGCCCACCTTGTTGCGACGCCATTTTGAAAGAGACTCTGATGCTTTCTCTAATCGAGAGAAAGAGACTTTAAATGATTCTTACCCTAGAGACTTTAACTTTGATCCCTTTGCATGAAGTAGTAATTTTATCTTGCCGCCGTGAGGTAATTGCCCCGTCCACCTTGCCCCTTTGCCCCGTCCCATGCTGATCGAGAAACGGTACCTGTGAGACGAAGACTTCCTTGAATGCTGATTGAAATTGGTAAATATGAAAGGACATTGTACACTTGCATTGTGTTTCTTTTAGGTAACCAACTGCTGATTTTGATAAGGGCCCTAGCTAGGAGTTTTCCAAATTAATGTTGCTAAATTGTGTTTGCATGAAGTCCCACATGCCGATGCTAATTTGAGGTTAGATGATGATTCCTTTTGTTGCACGATGCAATTTGAGACCTTGTTATGCTGACTAAATGTATGCAATTAGTTCATTACAGATTATAGTTTTAGTGATTTGCATTGCTATTATCGAATGCCTTGTTATTCAAATGCTGCATAGATTGCATCTTTTCCGCCGTTATGGACAGCTATTAATGTTCATTTACGTTTATCATTTGGTGTTGAGACACATCTATATCGTGCTAGCTTTGTTAATATAGGGAAATAAATTCATTAACTTTGAATAAACTGGTGTGGTTATTCATGACCGAAAGGTCATGGTTCGCCGAAATGTATTCTGGATTAATTGTTAAGTGTTATGTTGATCAGGGCATTGCTTATGTTCGTTATTGATTATTGACTACATTAAATTGACTGATCTCGGGTGAAGAGAGTCCCACTTAGCCAAAAGATTCATCGGCCTAAAGAGCGTCCAAAATACAGGTAAATTATTAGTATGGAACGCTCTATCAGTCCCAACTGTTCCTCCTGACAAAGTTATCGGACTTCCAATGAGAGGCACTCCCACACACACCATTACCATGGACCAACAACACATTTAAGTTCCTTGGGGTTAGGGTATACTACACCACTAAGACCGACTGGAGGGCAACATAGGCCACACCCTCACTAGTGCACGGGCATCCATCCCATTTTGGATATCCCTACCACTCTCACCAATGGGCAGGAAAGTAATAGCTAAAAAGGGACATTGCAGAGTGGCTCCATCCAGACTCTATGCACCGCTGAAGCATGGCAAACTGGATGCCCTTAACTATGCACTCTATTACACAGCTGCTCAACTTCAATGGCCTATGAGGTGGCTCACAGGCTAGCGGAATTGGGGAACGAGCAGGCAGTCCTTACACCCATACAGGCACTTCAATGCTTAATGAATCAGAAAACAAAACTAACATCGCAAGAGAACAATACCCTAGCAGAGGTTGCCAACATTTGCTGGTTCACATATGTGCTCAAGGCGAGCGCAGACACCCCATAGGCACCAGAGTTGTCATTATGGAATTTGCCCAGCTGCAGTACATTCCAAAATTGCACCCAGATGGTTAAGTGTGAGAAAAAGCTGACCTAACGGTGTGGGGGGACTTATTCACAGATAAGATATTATGCACATTTGAATCCTTAACGTCAGACTTCAGGATACCACAAGGCACCTTCCTAATACATACCACCTTTGTTAATGTATTACATAAGACATGATGAAAAATGCAGAATAGCCATGGGCTGGAATTATGCTGCCCCCCCCAGCCATCTGAGCATGGTTGGCAGACCTACCCACTTAAATACTGGCTGAACACCTGCAACGACACCCCGCCGGGTGCTGATACCCCACAACCAATCACCGCTACAGTCTGGCAGACATATTTGACTAGGGTCAAAGCTAAATCTTACACCAGGCCCCCGTAGAATCATAACCATTATCACACATTGCACAAAATATTTAACTGAGATATAGCCAATGCGTGCAACCTGCACCTCAAGATATCAGCACAGCACATCCGTTACCCGTATAACACCGCCACACTAGGCCACCCGCACCCTCCATGGCAAACTGATCAATAGCAGCGGGACGGGCTCTCCTACTCACTTCCCAGATAGGAAGGTCAGCACCTCCCCACAAGATACTGATCCCTCTCACGCTCACACTCCTATACTAATTTCCCAAGAAGATGGGACACAAGTTACAGTGTTGTTCTATTTTCTGTTCATCTTTTTTCATGTTCCTTTCCATATGTACAACGAGTGATGAAGACTGCCTCATTTCTATAAGGCATTTAGATTCCACTGGCTCATGTAGGCCACTTTATAAGTATTTGCCTGATTGCTATGTATTACTGCTGTCAACTGTAATAGGGCATAAAGAAAATCGATTGAGTGAAACATGCAACAAACCAATAGACCGTACATTTTTGATGTGATATCTTGAATACATGTTACGTTACAAAACTCAATAAAGATGTATTCATTACAAAAAAGTTTCGAGAATGGAAAGAAAAAAGATCTGTACTTCTAGGGCTCTAAGTAGAAATAAAGCCACGCATCTCACCCCTCTCCCCTAGGGCCACAGCACAGGAGCCCCCAGAAGTCTGCTCCCCAAGTGTCTTTTAAATATAGAAAAATATCCTTGCATCTCGATTCCCTTTCCCCCGGGCTCTTAAGTGTCCCTTGTACATACTTGGACAGCTCATCCAGTATAGATATTTTTTCTTTACATTCTGGGACTCGAAGACCTGACTGGCTAATGTAATAAACAAGACTTACATTGTCTGAGTGCAGAGAAAAAAACATGAACTGAATGAGTTACTCACTCATGGACCACCCAAAATAAGTGCTGCTACACCTGTTTGCCTCCTATGGGCTTCCAATGAGAAAACATGAGAGCCCTAACTCTCACATCCCACCTGTGGCTTGTAGATGAAAAGCCTCCAGCCAGCTATCCACGCCCTCTGAGGCTTTAAGTGAAGAAATCGATCTGCACCTCACTTTTTTTTAAAGTTTTATATAGCAGACTGGACTTGAAGGTTCTGCAGCACTTTACATAAGCACCAGATACATTACACAAGGTCACATTCATTGTTTAGGAACAGGAGATTAGGTGATTTGTCCAGAATCACGGGATGTTCAGATGATACCTCTAATTCCCAAGTCCCAGCGTTGTCAGCGCTAGCAGTAATGCCACATCCTGTTCAGAGGCCTCCCTGGAGTGAAGGCAATGGTTGACTCTGTGTACAAGCTCCATTGCCTTTCTGTTTGGAGGCTCTCCCTAGCACATTTTTCCAGTCTTCTCTTGTGTCTTTGTAAACAAAGAGCATGTAGAAATGTGCGAAAGAAGTTTGCGCTCCAATATGTTTTGATATATTGTCATTCTCCCCTCTTATTAAAGTGCAATGGCTGTTGAAAGAGTCTGAGCCAGGCAATGGTGGCCTACCGGGGATTAAGTAAGGGACCCCCCAGGGGGGCATGCTCCACATTTTCAAGACCTCTGCAATAAGACCACAAATGGGTCAATGTAAACTTCCACGAAAGAACATGGCTTTCATTTTCAAACAATCAATGCAAAAGCAAACAATGAAAAACACATGAAAGGCAATGGCTGAAGGAAGATTAAACAACCCCCACTCTCTCTCCCTATGTACTTCTTATAGTATTTTTTGAATAATTGATAACTTGAGGTGCCAACCAGGCTAAAGCAGGGCTGGACTGGGAATGCAAAGCAGCCCTGGCAACCTTGTCAGACTGTCCTCTTGAGGGGGAAGGGGACTGGAGGGGGTGGGTTGGGGTCTGGGCATGGAATAATGAAGAACTGCTGCTTTTGTTACTCAGGGCTGATATTGCAACAACAATGCAAAACCGGCCCCCAGTGGCGAAAACCGGCCCCCACTGCTGCAAAACCAGCCCCCAACCGTCCAGCCTCGCAAAGAAACTCCTGATGCCTGTTACGGCCAGTCCGGTTCTGGTCTTAAGTTGTCTGTAACTAGATGTAAATAAAAAGAACATTATGGCATCACATCATCATGGTGTCTAGGACAGAAGATTCCTACTGATTGCCTTGTTTTTACTGCTGCTCCTAGCATTGAACAAGCTAAGATTTTTTAGACTCCAGTTTGTGGGATTTTCTCTCTGTATCTCTCTGTGTAGTTATTTTTAAACTCAAGTTTGTTGTCTGAGGTGTCCTTACTAACTTTGTTTTTTACCAGCACCCCATATGAGGGGTTTCTCTGCTTACCTTTTAGTGTATTTCTCTATTTAGTGCTGTGTTTTGCTATTATTTTATCAACCATGTGCCCAAAAGTAAAGGAATATAATTATGAGTATGTGGACAGTAAATTGGGCACGAGAACAACCATCTGCTAAGGGGTGTGGGTGCTAAAGAGTTGGATGCCCCAGCGGGGTTTGGTGCTCACTGGGTGTTGGCCAAAGACCATGCTCTTCAGTCAACCCTTTCCTGTGCCCCCCCTTTGGTCATGTGCAGAGGGCTTCGCTGCCTTTGAAGGGAGAGGGAGGTTTTGGCTAATCCCTCCCACTGTGCACGACTGAAGACCGTGTGCGGCGGGGGTGGAGGCAGGGGGATTGTGACCAAACTTTTTTGGTGCATGGCGTAAGGGCAATCACAGAGGTGGATTTGCCACCTGTTTCCTGACGGGGTTGGGCATGTGCTCAAGCAAGTTTGAATATAATCAATAAACACCCAGAAATTCATTGAAAAACAAGGGTTAAAGTGATGTTATAGTCAGGTTAATAAGATCTTAGCTTACGCTAAAAGAAACAGAAATCCACTGGAAAAAAACAAAGGGTAAAGTGGCCTTCAATTTAGGTGTTGTATAAGATAAAAACCTAGGCTTATATTTATGGGCTTTGTGATGTAGGGTAGCACTGTTGCGTGGGCTCTCATTATCCTAAATGAGACTACTGGATTTCTAGGCAGCAGGATCGATAACGGTGTGGGGGACTGAGTCTGACCCACGTGTAAGGAACTCTGTCACCCTAAATCCGGTTGTTGCTCCGGCTAACTAGCAGTGCCTCATTTCTCCCATGGGGAAGAGATGATTGGGCAGCCGAGCGCATGACATCTTTGGAACTTCTCAGGGAAGTCGTGGTCACTCAGATCCAAACCAACTCTCTCATTTACAATATGGTCTCATATACAAATGACAAAGACAGTATAAGTTTTATATGATGTTTTAATAAAACGACTGTATTTTAGATAATAAGGCGTGAGCCGCAATAACCAGAACAATACAACATAGTAGGATTGAGATAGTCACCAGGAGAGTAAAACATAAGAATAAAGCTATCATAATTCCTAACAGTTTCTACTCTCCCTCTGCTTGTTCTATTTAGAGCACAGCATGTTAAGCTTCTAGCTTGCCTTTCTGAATCACTAGGGAGACATACGCCCTCATACCTGAGCAAAGGCCTGTGATCTGGTTCAGCATCTGCAACGAGGCAGTCAGCGTCTAGTTGTGGTTCCCTGGTCGGAATCTCCCTCTTCCATGTATTGGGACAAGGAAGTGATTTTATAACTAACATGGCATCGTGATCACAAAATGTCCCTACGCAGGAATGCCAAATCTAAACTCCTACCACGTCTATCGGCAATATACCAGACTGTATCCTTGACTGAAGCACAGATTGAATATGTTATGAAGAACTCCAGTGCTGAAGTAGGCAAAACAGTGTGATATGAATAAAAAACAACACCGTAGGACTGGCTATTTTGTAAAATAACAGTACGAAGCCTAATAAAAAGCATTTAGAGCAAAGTGCACAGAGGCTCTAAGCTGTCAGCAAATGAATAAAATACATTTAGGGCAAAGTGCACAAAGGCCTAAAGCCTGAAGCTAATGCGCAAAATATACGTAAAACTAACCACACTACAGCACAGCAAGTTACCTTGCTGTGTTGCCCTGCAGCACAGGGACAGGGTGGGAATATGCAGTATTAAAAAGAATACCCCACATTCCTGTCCCTTCCCCTATGCTGGTGCCCTTTAGGAAGCCCTACGACAATGCAGGCCCCCTTGCACCATGGAGCAAAGGTGCCTGTGCTGTATGCATAACTGTATTTGTGCAGGAAGGGGAACCTTCCTGGACAAAAGCAATCCTGAGAGGCTTTGTCTTCTTTCTAGTTGTGCTTTCTATGTAGAAGAGACTTATTTGTCCTTGTTACGCCTCTCCTGAGAAGGTGTATCTTTTTGGCACATTCCCAGGTTTACAAGATCTTGTAAATCTGGTAATGCGTCTAAAACCATCGATGTTGCATGGGAACACCCACATAACACCCATGGAAATGCCTCCCTGTCACAGAGTAAGGTGATGTAGCGATGTGCGCTGGGTTACATTCCTGGAGATTTATGAGGCCTTGAGTGGCTTAATAAATCTCACTTAAGCTTTGCGTTGCTCTTGCACCACGTTGCTTGGTGCAAGAGCATCGCAAACCAGGCCATAACTATGGCCCCAAGTGCTTAAAAACAAAAAATAACTGAAATTCACATGTTATAGTTTACTGAGCTAAGTATCACTTATGCCCAAACCGAGCACTGCTTCTGACCTCACGTATTACATCATTCATGACATATTAAGTGGCATCATTGATGACATCACCGATGACATCACTTGATAACATTATAGTTGTATACAACATAGATTAACCAATGATTTGTTATGTTATTACAAAGTAGGGTTAACATAAGGCCCATTTATATTCATCAAATTTAAGGACATTGATAGGTATTTTGTTTGGACCAGGAACTTTAGATGCTTTGGAGGATTTATGACTTCTGATCTGTTGGCCTGGGATTAAGGACCCTATGTGGAGTTTGGAGGACAGGATACTCTGTCACAACTGTGGCAGGTGGCCTGTCAACCACATCATAAGTACATTTTAGTCTATGGCACTAGTAATAGGGTGTGCAGATATCTGTCACTTTTTGAGAACGCATCCCTTCTGCCAAATTTTAAATTAGGCCCTAAATCATTAGCAGACACCTTAATGAATGGTTTACAGATATTTGTATATTTTGTTATAGATTTCGTAAATGTTGATGAAGTGTCAAGGTGGAACACTTGCATGCTAAAAGTAAGATAGCTCTGGTGTATATGAAACTTTTATGTCCTGTGCACCTGGAATACATGGTTATTAAGCTGTATAGCCCAGTATGCCTATTTGTCGCCGTAGTTATGATGCTCAAGATTCACTCATGACCAAATCTGTGCATCACTTTGTTTGACCCAACAAAGGTTGTTGCTTAGAAGGCATGACTGAGAAATGTGTGCCTGGTTCTTTTTAAGTAATATGTCTCTTTGTTTTTAAGTCTTTCCTTAACTTTCCTATATGCCCATATCTTGTCTGTGCTTTTACTAGGTCAGTGACCTCTGCAAAACACCTTGCTTGGCTTCCACAGCTAGGATCTTCAAAACTACAATGTCCAGCTCAATAGGATACTCAATTTCCTTTGCAGTATTGTGGGTCATGCTGATAGTGAACTTACAACTCCAGAGTATTTTTTTAAGTCCCACAGCTTTGTAAAGATTAACAGAGATGGCCAGTTAAACACAGCCAAGAGTCCTAGGACCTTGTGAACAGCAAGTAGGGGTCAGGACTCACTCCAACAGAGGCTACAAAAAGATCCAGTCCAGGTCCACCTACTACTGATCATTTAGCCACTTCAGGAAAAAGGCCTCATGCAGGTTGCTGTGTCCCTGTAGCCATAAAGAAGGCCAGCCAGCTGACCCTTGGAGTCTTTGTCCTGGGTACAAGTGGTGGAGACCTTTTCCCTGGGCTTTAAATCACCTCACAGGTCTCAAACAGAAGATGCAGTTCTTCTGTTCTTCCAAAGGTCCAGAGAGTGGTCTGAGGAGAGTGACCTTGGGTGTTACCTTTATAGTTAGCAGAAGTTAGTGAGTGAGCGAAGCAATCCTACCCATGTTGGTAAGAATTTCTGTTTGCTTACCTGTAAATATTCCCACACTGCATCTTACTCCCAAAATCCAACACTGGGATACTCTTCCTCACTTGAGCAGAGCATGGATGCCCAATCAGCCATTAGGACAGGGAAATGAGAAGTCCCCTTTCCTGTGGTCACCCAAAATAGGTTCTGAGAGTAGCTCTCCACACCACCCCCACCACTGGGTTTGGTGCTAGCTGTCTGAACAAAGGGTTGCCTTCTTCCTTTCTCACCTTACATTTATTTGTGAAAGGGTAGGCCCCTTTACAAGTTAATGAAGTCCCTGGGTCGGTACATCAGTGCTCCACTGTGCAGAGCCTAAAACTAGCAATAACATTCAGCAGAAAATGAAGGTGACAATGCAAAAATTGTCATTTTCTCCTAGCTGGTAAAGAGGGAGGCATTGGAGAATGAATGACAAATATTGGCAATCGCCATTGAAATAAGGAGTCTTCTTGAAATAGAGGAACCGCGCACTGGAGAATACATGATTGACATGAATCTCTGCAGCTGTGAACTGGCCACACCCTGGATGGGCTAATGCTAAAACAACCCTCTAAAAAGTGAATCACTCTCCATTAATGTTACATAATGCCTTGAATTCTGATTTTCATGCACAATCTGATAGAATTGCAATGTTAAATCTGCCCAATAAATGTTAGAACGTAAAGCCACAATAACCTTTAGAGTGGTCAGTCACAGCTGTAACACCTTCATCTTGCTATATAGTCAAGGTGTGAAATATGGTGAAGTATAAGACCCATGGTATTATTGTAAGTGCATAAATGAAGTCTCTTTGGGTGAGTGTGTGACATTCCTCAGTGTGCTTGAACATAGCTGAAAAGAGTTCTGATGTCTTTTCAGGATTTTGTTTTTATTTTCAGAACTTAATGAGAAATCAGAAGACATCTATTTATCCAATAAACATTCAGAAAAATAGCCAGAGAAAATACCTTCTATGATGAAGAAAATGCCCTTCAGAAGACAAAAGTCTAGAGTATGATCACCAGAACTCCAGGGCCACAAGCTTTGAATCCCACCATGAGAGCAGAATCTAATCACCCCATTTCAGAAAACTCTTGAAAACTGAACTTCGGTCTACCAATTTAGCAGCTGGCATTAGGGAGTGAGGAATTTAACAAAGGGCTTATGTACTGCAGTCAGATGGACTCCTGTTACCCAAAATCGTAATCTTTTATTCTGAAATGGAGAGTACTCTTATTCTGGAAAATACACTGCTCTGAAGTATACATACAGAAACACTCAGGGCCTCATTTACAAGCCCCTTGTGCCGCCACTGCAATTTGTTTTGGAAGCAGCGGTGGCACTAGCAGTGCACTACACTGCTCTATATTTATGAACAGTGAGTGAAACCCTGCATCACATTATACATGCCCCAGGAATAATATATGTAGACTAGGGCCCATATTTATACTTTTTGATGCAAAACTGCGCCAACGCAGTTTTGCGTCAAAAAAATTAGCGCCGGCTAACGCCATTCTGAAGCGCCATGCGGGCGCCGTATTTATTGAATGACGTTAGCCGGCGTTAGCCGCCGGCGCCGTCTGTTGTGCGTTAAAAAAAACGACGTACACCAGGCAGCGCCGGCGTAGGGGGATATGGAGCTTGGGCGTCAAGAAATGGGGCAAGTCAGGTTGAGGCAATTTTTTCATTGCAAAGACAGGAGTCATGCCCCCTTGCCCAATGGCCATGGGCATAGTGGCATGTAGGGGGGCACAAATCAGGCCCCCCTATGCCACAAAAAAAATAAAAATAAAACACTTACCTGAACTTACCTTAATGTCCCTGGGATGGGTCCCTCCAGCCTTGGGTGTCCTCCTGGGGTGGGCATGGGTGACAGGGGGTGTCCCTGGGGGCATGGGGGGGCACCTCTGGGCTCCTTCAGAGCCCACAGGTCCCTTAACGCCTGCCTTTTGCAGGCGCTAAAAAACGGCGCAAAAGCGGCTGTACGTCATTTTTTTTGACCCGCCCACTCCTGGGCGTGATTTTTGCCCGGGAGTATAAATCCCACGCACATGCCTCGGAGTCGATTTTTTAGACGGGAACGCCTACCTTGCATATAATTAACGCAAAGTAGGTGTCCACGCTAAAAAATGACGCTAACTCCATGGACTTTGGCGCTAGACACGTCTAACGCCAAAGTATAAATATGGAGTTAGTTTTGCGTCTAAATTGCGTCAAAAAAAACGACGCAATTTCGGCGCTAGGTGTTCCCATGGAAAAAGCCATGTAGAACTGAAGCAGTGAAATTTGTAGCTTTCCACTGCATCCTTCTACAACTTCACTGCGTCAAAAGTTTATCGTCTGCTCAGACCAGGCATAAAATTGACATAGGGCTTTTTCCAAAAGGACTCTCCTCGCATTGCTGGAGTTGCATCAGTTAAATGAGGCAACTCCATTAATGCGTCACTTTACAAAGATGCATCCGAATTTCTGACGCATCTGTGAGAACGTGCACAATGCAGCTCTGTATTGTAAATACAAAGCATCCATGGCATTGTTAGGGGATGTACGGCAGGTACAAGAAATCTCATGCATCAATGAGGATGCGTCAGTTTCTTGTAAAAGAGGACCTCAGTGTTATATACCATCCCTAAACAAACAATTGAATATTGGCATGTAGTACACAATAATACACTAAACATTAAAAGTCATGTTGGCATAATTATATTTGATTTCTGTCTCTCTGTCAGTCTCTTTTTCGACAGGATATTATGTTTCTCACTATCTGAGCTCTGGAGAGGAGGCCTATTTTTGTCACTAGTTAAATGAGACGGCTGCATTTTATTTACATACGTTTACATGTTCCTTGATTAAAAAAAAAAAAAAAAAAAACAGTTCGCCAAAGCACACAAGAGCTATAAAAATGAAAAAATAGGAGCAAGGCGTGATGTTTACAAGTATGTAAATGAATCAAGTAAAATTTTGCAATTTATATTTGTCATATTCCTTATAACCGCTAGTTTGCCAATTTTCATTCGACCTAAATTCTACCATCTGCGGCTGATGGAAAATAAATTGCCCTCCATGCCAGAGACCATCTGTAGCTGCTAGAGCCACTCACAAGTCACCTTCTAGTTGCGCCATTCTTTCCCTTGCCAATATCATTCCTATTCGTGTTATCAGAAGTCTCCAGAAAGAGCTGTCGAAGGTCACATTTACCGATTTTCTTGTAAAAATAAATATCTTTCTATGTGAGTTTAACGCATGGATTAACAGATGAATACAATCAATAATCCCTATCTATATACCAGGATTTGTGTATTTTACATAAATTGCTAGAATCTAAACCTGTCTTGTATGCAACGTTTCTCAAAATACGCCTTAACCCTCACCATCTGCATACATAAGCGCAACCTTTATTCTATTGGCGATTACTGTATCAAATTATTTCCTTGTCTCTCTGTAACTCTCCTCCAAAAAGTTCCCCCGGTAATTCGGTTGGACCAGTGCCGAGATTTATACATGAAACTGCTCACAATACAGACTATCAGCATTTCAAGTATTACACATTGTGGTGACTCATCGAATATTTCAACCGCCGAGCTCTGGGTGAAATACCAGAGCAATTTGCAGATAGTAGTGTACGAACAATAATTCCTCCATGCTAGTTATTCCATTAAATCCTGCCATAGAGAGTATTTCTACCTTTCTGCCACCCGGAGTTACTGATAACCATTAGTATCGTTGACGCCGCTATAGGGAAGGTGTGGAAATACAACTGGGCTAAATTGCAATCGAGTTTGAATCCCGACATAAAGATTCGTTTGACTGGGGAAACTGTTCAACTTTTCTATTCTAAACCACGTCCTTCCCAAATGCGCAGCCCTGCCATCGCACACACACAACTTCACTATTACATGGCACTCTGTGGTGGTGAGATCTCAGATTGGCACTCTGCACATATCTGTTCCAAATTACTTTGAGCTAACCAAGTGAACAAGCCAGCTTGCACCACAGCCTGTTCATTAGAGTTCTTCCACGCCAAATGTTTTGAAATGGTACCAAATGGTGACTTTTGCGGCATTGTCAAAAGTGGTTGGCTAAAAGATATTTCACTAGTGGCTTTCATTAAATAGTTGATTAATTCAGAAGTACTGAATAAAGCGCACTGGAGCAGCAAATTGACGTCTTTCACCACAGGTTATGTAAGGGTATGAACGGCACATGTCCCTCAAATATACATGCTTTATAACTCACATATCAGCATTTAATGTCCTGCAAATGCACCTGATTGTCTTCCAAGTGGCATTATTATTGTCATTAATAATTTTTATTTGTCCTTAAATTCAATTTTTTTAATGTAGCTGAAGAAAATCAAATTTTGTTCTTAAACGCTTTCATGCGATTTTCAGAAAATGCGCTCTTTTTGTTTATAAGTAGTAGCTTTTCACTTTTAGTAAATAAACTAAGGGCATTAATTAAAAATGGTCGAGCAAGCTACTGGCATACAGGTCAGCGGAGTCTAAGGCCACTACTCCATGTTGGAAGATAACCTGCTCAATTTAAAGAGCTCCAACTATCTGTCAGAAATCTCCAATGACATCAATACAGCCACCAGTGCAGAGGTTGCACCTAAGGCAGAAAACTTTGCTGAGTGAGCACCATGATTGCTTTGCCAGCTCAGCAAAGTTTTTTGTTGTTGTTAATAACAAACTCATGAAGTGAGAGTTTGTCACTGAAGAACAAAAAAACAAATAACCCACATGCACGCCACATATGGAATAAGGGCCAGATGTAGGAAACTACAATTTTGCGACTTGCAAAATTTTATGCAGAAAGGTGTCTCAGACACCTTCTGCGACTCGCTATGGGGTCGCAAAGACCCACCTCATCAATATTCATGAGATGGGTCGCAGTTTGCGACCCCATAGCGAGTCCCTGCACTCACAGGGATGGTGGCCTGCTGTAGTCAGCAGACCTCCATGTCTGTGACTGCTTTGTAAATAAAGCAGTTTTTTTTTTCATTTTGCAGCCCGTTTTCCTTAAAGGAAAGCTCCTGTGACTTCCATGTGTGCAGCAATCGGGCATAGGCCTTGTACCCCATGTCCCGGTGATTAATTAGGGAACTCAAAGTGCAGGGCGTAGTTTAGGGGGCTTCTGTGTCTGTAGTGTCTGCCAACGGTAGCGGTATTACATGCACTCAACACGTCTTTCTTCTGTCTTCCCTCCCTTTTTGTGGTCTCCCTGTTCTTGTGTGCATTAGCATCATCAGGCGGAGGAGCAGTGGCACCGGAGCAGGAGGGAGCTGCATCCCACATGGCCCTGGAGGGTGACACAATGGAGTCAGGAGCCACCAGTGGGACGGAGGGCGAGGGGAGCTCCACGGCGGGGACAGGAGCTGAAACCAGCGACACGGACTCCTCCTCTGATGGGAGCTCCCTTGCAGTGGTGGGCCCCTCTGTGCCCCCCACATCTACAGGTACAGCTGCCACCCCCCCACCAGCACCGCCTTCCTAGCAGCCCCTCAGCTTTTCCCCTGTGCCCGCTGACCCAGGAGGATGGGCATCTCCTTCGCCCCAGGCACCTCAGCCCCTGCCCCAGTCAGCCCTGCTGCCCTCAGCGAGGAGGCCATTAACCTCCTCAGATCCCTCACTGTTGGGCAGTCTACCGTTTTGAATGCCATCCAGGGTGTAGAGAGGCAGTTGCAACAGACCACTGCATACCTGGAGGGCATTCATTCTGGTCAGGCAGCCCAACAGCGAGCTTTTCAGACTCTGGCCCCAGCACTGATGGCAACCATTGTCCCTGTGTCCAGCCTCCCCCCTCCAACTTCCTCCACCCAGACCCAAACACCTGTACCTCAGCCTATCCCAAGCACACATCAGACCAGCATGCACACACCTCAACACACAAGGGAAGCTCAGGCAAACATAAGCACCACCCATCCCACAGTCACTCACACAAGCATCATACCCATGTAGACATACCAACATCCACTGCCTCCACTGTGTCCCCCTCCTCCTCGTCTCCCTCCTCCCTCACTGTCTCGTCTCCACTCACACCTGCATGCACTACATCTTCAGCCACTATGTCCATCACCAGCACACCCACCAGCACACCCCAGTGTGTCTGTGAGCCCACCTCCCAAGGTACACAAACGCAGCCACACTCCCACCCAACAGCCATCCACCTCACGACAGCCTCCAGCCCATGCACCTTCACCCAAAGTCAGCAAACGTACACCTCCTACAACCACTACCTCTTCCTCCACTCCCAAACTCCCTCCATCTACCTGTCCCAGTGTGATCAAAAACCTTTCCTGTCCAACCTTGACCTTTTCCCCTCAAATCCCCCATGCCTTCAGTCCCCTAGGGCCTGCCTTCCCAGGTCCCAACCCAGCACCTCAGCCACAACATCTGTGGGAACAGTGGTGCCAGCAGTAACCGGCTTCTGGAGTGCGCCAAGCAGCAGGGCAGCCAGTGTGCAAAGGAGCCAGACCACAGACAGTCCCCCACCTCAAAAGCATAAAAAGTTGGCCACTGCCCAGCGGGAGAGAGGCAAAAAATCTACCACCAAAGCCTCTCCCAGGAGTACAGTTGGGAGTGGGAAGACAGCTGCGCCACCATCCAAGGTGGGGAAGGGGCACAGAAAAAAAGGCATGTCGCCGAAAACCTGCACGGCGGACAAGACCGCCACAAGCACCGCTGCCAAGGACACCACCAACACCGCTGCCACGGACACCACCACCACAAGCACCGCTGCCAAGAACACCGCCGCCACCACCACCGCTGAACAGGACGCTGCCGCCACAAGCACCGCTGCCAAGGACCCCACCGCCACAAGCACAGCTGCCAAGGACACCGCCGCCACAAACACCACTGCCAAGGACCCTGCCGCCACAAGCACCGCTGCCAAGGACACCGCCGCCACCAGCACCGCTGCCAAGGACACCGCCGCCACCAGCACCGCTGAACAGGACACCGCTGCCACCAGCACCGCAGGCCAATGAGTGCCAAAAGCTCCGACGCTACTGAGGCCGCCACGAGCAGGATGAAGCACTCTGGGCACAAAGCCCCCTCCAGAACCAGTGGAGAAAGGCATCCACTTCCTCAGTCCTTGGGAGGATGAAGCACTCTGGGTACAAAGCCCCCTCCAGAACCACTGGAGACTGTTATCCACTTGAGAGACTGTGGCTTTGCACTCCCCAGGATACAGCAGTGGGCAAACCACCCACTGCACTAGACTTGTGAGATTGTGGCTTTGCACTCCCCAGGACAAATCAGAGGGCAAACCACCCATTTGAGAGACTTGTGAGACTGTGGCTTTGCACTCCCCAGGAAAGAGCAGTGGGCAAACCACCCACTGTAAAGACTTGTGAGACTGTGGCTTTGCACTCCCCAGGATGCAGCAGTGGGCAAACCACCCACTGTAAAGACTTGTGAGACTATGGGTTTGCACTCCCCATGATAAAGCAGTGGGCAAGGAGCCCCCTCATGGATCTGGCGTCGTGCACTCATCCCCCTGAGGTGCCTGTTGTATTTCTATCTGATGCCCCAGCAGTATTCTCTCCATTTTGATTGGGTATCTTGTGTGGGCCTCTCCCATGCATTTTGGGCCCAGTGGTCAATGGACTTTAATGGTGGAATACCTTGGACTTGTATTCTTGGTGTATATATTTGTTAATCGTGTATATATATATATATACTTTTGATTACTGTATTTTAATAGATTACAAACGTTCAACTCATTTCCTTTTGTCCTTGCATTCTTCCAGGGGTGTTGGGGGTTGTAAATGTAATGTATCAACATGTACTTGTGTGTATGTTGTAGTGGGTGTGGGTGGGAGTGTTGCGTGTTGCATGTGTGTGTCACTCTTTTTTCCTTCCCCCCTCCCCCCTCCCCTGTGTAATAGGTGCAGTACTCACTGTGGTCTTCGCCGCCGTCTTTGATGTTCCTGGTAGAGGAGCAGGAAGACAAAGGCTGGGAGTATCTGGAGCTCGGGTTTCATGGCGTCCTGGTTCCTCGTGGGGTGTGTAGAGGTGAGCATTTTCCCTTCAAAGTCCTGTTTCTGCCGTGTTTTTGTTCGCGGTGAATCCACCCCGGAAAAGGTGGCGGATTGGACTGTTGTAATACAGAGGGCGGAACCTTGTCTTCTGCCTGTCTGTTGGCGGTTACAGCCGCAGTGTTTGTTTGTACCACCGTGGCGGTCGGAGAGTTAAAGTGGCTGTCTATGTTGGCGGTTTCCGCCACGGTCGTGATTCCATTTTGTTTACCGCCGGCCTGTTGGCGGTTTTACTGCCGCTTCAACACCGACCGCCAGGATTGTAATGAGGACCTTAATCCTTAGAAAACAGTGAGAACGCTGTTAGCACACAAAAGTACCTTGGTAGCGTAAAAATAAAGCCGCACGGGCGAGTGTGTGTCGAAAAAGACCAGCGATGTACCGATTTCTCATTCGCAAGCAAGACCGTGCGTTGTTCTTCCTCCGATCGGGTTGGCGTGTGTAATTTCTTTTCTCCCGCAAGAGAGCGATGGTCACTCCAGACTGGCACCTCGGGTCCAGGCAGGCTTTGCGTTGATTTTCCACACCCAGTGATGTTGCGTTAAAATACGGTCGCACAGTGTCAAGAAATCGTGCTGCGTGAGGGCTTGCGTCATTAACAGCAGATGCTGTGGGTGTTGCATGTCGTTTCCCCAGCCGCATTGCATCGATCTACAAGCCACAATGCAGGTGGAGCATTGATTTTAGCCGCGAGGCCCGTGGCGTGTCGTTTAAAAGCCACAAGGCGGGTGGTGCATCAAAGGTTTCCCCGCATGTCGGTCTTTGCATGGATTTCTGTCCTGTTCCACCAGCTTCACCTTTCCAGGGCCCAGGGACAGGTTAGGGCACTACTTGGCAGGCAGGACTCTCAGCAGAAAGCCCAGGTGCTGGCAGAGAGAAGTCTTTGATGTCCCTGAGACTTCAACAACAGGATGCAAGCTCATTTCAAGCCCTTCACCAGTGGGAAGTCACACAAAAGTCAGTGTTTGTCCTCTCTCAGGCAGAAGCAGCTACTGCAGGCCAATCCAGCAAAGCACAGTCACAGGCAAAGGAGCTATACTCCTCCCCCAACTTCCAGCTCTTCTCCTTGGCAGAAGTTCCCCTTGGTTCCAGAAGTAATCTAATCTGAAGGCTGTTTGGGTGCTCTTCTTAAACCTCTTTCTGCCTTTGAAGTAGGCCTACTTCATAGAGAAGTCTCTGTTGTTTTCAAGATCCTGCCTTGCCCAGGCCAGGCCCCGCACACACACAAGGCGGTTGAAGACTGCATTGTGTGAGGGCAGACACAAGCCCTTTCAGGTGTAAGTGACCACTCCTTCCCTCCCCTCAGCCCAGATGTCCGTCAGAATATGCAGGCTACTGCCCGCTCCCTTTGTGTCACTGTCTAGAGGAGAGGTGCCAACAGCCCAAATGTCAAACTGACCCAGAAAGGGAATCCATAAACAAGCAGAGTCACAGAATGGTTTAAGCAAGAAAATGCCTACTTTCTAAAAGTGCCATTTTCAAACACACAATCTAAAAACCAACTTCACTAAAAGATGTATTTTTAAATTGTGAGTCCAGAGACCCCAAACTCCTACTGTCTATCTGCTCCCAAAGGGGAGCTGCCCTTTATAAATTGTTAAAGGCAGCCTCCATGTTAACCTATGAGAGAGATAAGCCTTACAACAATGAAAAACGATTTTGGCAGTATTTCACTGTCACGACATGTAAAACACCCAAGTACGTGTCCCACCTTTAACATACAGTGCACCCTGCGCATGGGGCGACCTAGGGCCTAACTTAGGGGTGCCTTACATGTAAGAAAAGGAAAGGTTTAGGCCTGGCAAGTGGGTACACTTGCCAAGTTGAATTGGCAGTTTAAAACTACACACACAGATACTGTACAATACAGTTTACACAGAGGGCATATGCACCTAAGCACTGGTTAGCAGTGGTAAAGTGCCCAGAGCCCTAAAGCCAACCAAAACAGGTCAGAAAAAATAGGAGGAAGGAGGCAAAAAGAATGGGGACGACCTTTCAAAAAGGGCCAAGTTCAACAGGGCATGTGCAAACACAATCAGTACCATCATTCGACAATTCCATATCAGGACAGGGTACATCAACCACAGAGGAGTGCATTTCACAAATCACAATCTCCCAGAAGTCAATGAGGGGAAAGGGGTTGGGAGAAAACACAAAATAGCCTCTGGAAGGGTTCCCTTCGGGCTAGTCAAGCTACTTCGCTTTTTGGATAGGTAACTAATGTTCAAAGTGAAATCCTGTGATGGTTCGTATCTCCCCATCCAGAGACCATAGAACTCTCTCCCTCTCACATTTTCAGGAACACCCTCTGGCAGTGTGTACCATCCTTTCAGCTCCCATGCAAGCATCCATTCCAGCAATCCACTGTTCATTAGTCAGTGTCTCCTGGATTTCCCACACCTGTGCTACCAAAGTGCCCAAGGAACAAGAAAGTAGTTTCCTGTGATGCAGGTCTATATCTTCCTTTATCCTCAGGAGAACAAAATCATCTTCCAATATGTCACCCAGTTCCCCCAGTATGCAGGACCAATATTTCTGTATCTCCAGACAGTCCCATATGGTGTGATAAAATTACCACACATGGATGTTACAGCGCAGAGAGGTGGGTAGCAGGATTTTTCCCATTTTCTGCAATCTGTCCTGTGCTATATAAATTCTGTGCAGGACATTCAGCTGTATAAGTTTGAAGAGTGCCCTGATGCCTACTTCTTGGGGATACAGTAGTGCCATTCCCCAGTTCATGTCTTCAATTTCTCCCATATCTCTTTCTCTTCTGCTCTGGAGTTCAAACAAGACTGTCAGGGCACCCTATATGTGGGGGATATTGCCACATTACCCAGCAGGTCTTTCAATAAGTGTGTGTCCAGTGGCGATGAGTGTGTCAGTGAGGCCCAATCTATTGTCTAAGCCTGTTGGGCATGCCTCAACTGGATGTACTTATAGTGTTGCGTGAGTGGGGGGTCAAATTCCACCTGTGTACAGTCAAAAGATTTAGGTGTATGTTTACCAAACTTTCACTCACCGCAGTAAGCCACCTTGCTACGCTGCTGTCAGAACTGAGGTTTCTGGTTGTCAGAGTATGCACAATGTACAAGCAAAACAAATACCACTCTAGTCAGTGCAAGCTAGTTACACACTAAAAGATAACCTGTCCTCACCTTCTGGTAGTTTGGCACAGAGGATGCAGGCTTACCTAAAGAGGCAATGTATATATATTTGGGCAACACACACTCACAGTAACACAATGAAAACACCACAAAAAGTAGTCCATACAGGGTTAGATGAATAAAACAAAACCAAAACAACAAAAATCCAGTCAGTTGAAGTCGAGATATGATTTTTTAAAGAATAAATCAGAAATTGTGCTCAAAAGTCAATGGTGCTAAAAGGTTACTTGAGGTCCCGCTAGATCGGGGTAAATCCAAAGTTTAGGTTGACTGTGATGGAGGGCAGGCCGGCTAAAGACTCCACAAAGGGTCTGCTGAGAAAGTTCCTTGGAAGAAAGAAGCATTGATGTTGAGGACTTGGGAAGATGTGTTGCGGTGGAGTGAGGAGATGTAGGTGTGCGTCAGTTTTGAGCTGTGCAGCGTTGAGAATGTGTTGAAGATCAGGTAGTGTTGTGCATCAAGGAGATGCATCTTCGTTGATGCGCTGGGCTGGAGCAAAGCATTAGCACTGAGCTGTGCGAAGTTGAAGATGCATTGCATTCTGGGAACGATGCATTGTGCAGTCGCCAATGCAGTGTCTGCGGCTTCGGCAACAGAGGTGATGTGTCAGCACTGAGTGAAAATGCGCAGAACCCAATCACAGCAACTTCATTGATGCATTGATTTCCTTGGGTTGCAGCACAGATACTCACTTCCAAGGCCCCAGGACTGGATTGGTGCCACTTGACAGATCAAAACTAACAAGAGGCATAGTCCAGGTGCTGGTTGCAGGTTGCAGGCAGTCTTTGATGTCCCTGAGATTGCAGTAGAACAGGGGGCATGCCAAGAAGCCCTTGGAGTCACTATGTGTTCAGATGAGAGGTGTCCAGTTCTCCCTCAGCAGAGCATAGGTCAGCAGGCAGCAGGGTATCTCATGAAAGTAGAGAGCAGTCCTTCTTGGAAAGCAGTCCAGAGAGTGGCACTCCTTGTAGCACAACAGCTGTATTCCTGGCAGAGTACTTCACAGGTCCAGCAGTGTACTGATTTGGTAGGGTCAGAGACCCAGTTTTTATACCAGATGTGCCTTTGAAGTGGGGGTGACTTCAAAGAAGGGTTTTGAAGTGCACAGAGGGCCTTTTTTTCTCATCCTTGTCTCCAGACTATCAGTAGGGGTAATCAGCCCTTTGTGTACTGACAGGAAGTGCCTATTCAGGTGTAAGTGTCAGACCCCCTCCTCCCTTCCTGCCCAGGAAGAGCCATCAGAATGCAGATGAGTGAGCAGACATAATCAACCTTCCTGAGTTTGTGACTGTTTAGTAGGCAGTGTAGCTGTCACCCACCCCAGACATGTATTGGAGACAGGTTGAAGACACACAGAGCTGTAAGAGCAGAGAAATGTCCACTTTCTAAAAGTGCCAACAGTAATGTTAATTCCAACTTTACCAGTAAATAGGATTTATCATTACTATTCCAATGATCTTAAACATGATGCAGCTACTTCTTTCTGTTCAGGAATTACAGCTTAGAAGTACATTAAGGAATTCCCAATGCTGGCCTATGAGAGGAGTAGGCTTCACAATAGTGAAAAAACGACTGTGGGAGTTTTTCACTACTAGGACATGTAAAACCTAAAAGCACATGTCTCACTTTTTAGTTACATAACACCCTGCCACTAGGGCTATCTAGGGCTTAGCTTATGGGCATCTGATGTGTACTAAAAGGGGATTGTAAGGCTTGGCAAGTAGTTTTAAATGCTAAGTCAAAGTGCCAGTAAACAGCACACACAGGCCCTGCAATGCCAGGCCCAAGACAGGTTTGAAAGACTACTTGTGTGAGTAGCACAAGTGCTGCAGGCCCTCTAGAAGAATTTAATTTAAATACATCAAGGTTACCATTTTGTGGGGAGAAGCACATGCATTTTAGCACTGGCCGGCAGTGGTAAAGTGCTCAGAGTCCTAAGACCGCCAAAAAGATACAGTAAAAATGTGAGGCAAGCTGACAAAACATTTGGGGTAAGACTACCCTAAGGTTGACAGGTCTAACAACTGTACTGTGTGAAAGGGAAATGGCAGAAATGTGCCATATTTAACATTATGGGGTGCAATCCTCCCCTTTCCTTGCACTGGCACACAACGTGCTGCCTTACACCGCTGTGGTGCAAGGGTGCCTGCGTTGCAGACAAGATTGTTTTTGTGCAGGAAGGGGCATCTTCCTGCACAAAAATAATCATCTAAGGCATTTTCCTTTTCTATGTCTTCTGCAGGATGTAGCACACATAGAGAGAGGAAAAAAATAGGAGAAAAAAACATGGGGAGGTGGAACATTTTCATGCATTCTCAGAACTACCAGCAATGGTAAATCTGGAAATGCACCAAGATCCATGGGTGGATGCGTGGGAACACCTAGGCTCCCCCCATGGAATGCCTCCTTGTGGTAGAGGAACACAATGTAGTGTGTTGCATTACTTTAAATTCATCAGTGCCCAAAGGCCCATGCAAGGTGGCCTTGCATCGTTTGATAAATCTGACTTAAAAAATGTGTCGCCCCTGTGCCCTCGTGTTTGGCACAAGGGTGACACAACTTGTTGATAAATCTTTCCCTTAATCACTCCCTCTGTCACCACATTCCCCAGGGGATTTATAACTCTCATTTCTCATTGGGTAAAGCAGTGTAATTTGCTAACTTCCAGCGGTGTGTCCACAGTCCAAAGTGGCAAGGCCTTAGTGGGTTTTCCCTTCCAACCCACATGTGTTTTCGTGCAATCCCTCGCTCTTAGTATCACTTGTGTCAGTGGCAAGAAATGTGCCTGGCTCTTCCCATCATATATGAAATGCTTCCTGGGGCTCCTGCATGACGTATTGATCAAGGTGCACCTCTGGATCATCCCTTGGCCTGTATGCCCATTCATTAATCACTTGAATCTGTGAGGCCCTGCAATACGCCTGGAAGTGTGGAAGAGTGATTCTTCCAATATACACTCACCGACAGAGGGTTGGCAATGCCATCCAGGGTGATCCTCTATCTCACAAAAGTTGCAGCACTTCCCTGTCCCAAAGCACAATTTAGGTATTGAAAATGGCACGTTCTGCATAACATACAGGAACTTAGGAAGGGCAATCTTTTATAAAATAGCTGCCTGACCTATAATTGTCAAGGGGAGCTTCCTCCAAGGGACCACACCTTCCAGGAAATTCACCAACTCAGATTCCAGGGTTTCCTCACAGAAATGCTCTGAGCCATGTGTGACACATATGCCTAGTATTTCAAAACCCTCAGTGGTCTCTCGTAGGGGGGTAGGAATCAGAATTTCCCAATCCCAGTGCCCTGTCTTAACCAGTATTGATTTGCCCCAATTTACCCTGTAGCCAGAGTAAACTCCCAAATTCTCCATCCTGTCTAGCAAATGTCTCCGGTTTGCAACAACAAGAGGGCATCGAAGTCCTCTTGTTCTGCCAGGACTGCAAACCCCTATCTTTCTCTAGTACTGTGATCCACATGGCCACACATAAAGTAAACAAGATAAGTGATAGCAGGCAGCCATGCCTAGTCTCACATCCCATAGGAGCAGTGCCAATGTCATCCCATTTGCCCTAACCCCTGCCGTGGATGTATATGCAGGAGGAATACCCATCCTCAGAAGTGGGGGCCCAAACCAAAGCATGTGAAGAGGTAGGACCAGTGGATCAAATCAAATGATTTATCTGCATCCATGGAAATTACTACAAGGGGGCAAAGGGCATCCAGTAGGCCCTGCAGACTCTTTTGTATGGAACAGCACAAGATCAACCTAAACTGATCATGGTGGATTACTGTGGCAATCAATCTATTAAGCCGATGGGCAAGGAATCATGGCTAAGAGTTTTGTTTCAACATTTAACAAAGAGATTGAGCAATACGAGCCATGTTCAGATTTTGTTTTTCCATTCTTATATGTAACTGTGATTTGGGTAATTTGGGCATTTTGTAAGTCTTGTTTTAGCCTTTCGTGGGCAGGAAAGCCTTCAAACAAAGCCAAGAGATGGGGGCATTCTAAAGCACCGAGCCTCTTGAAGAGCTCTGCTGGGAATTCATTGGGCCCAGGGTTTTCACAGTGGCCAAGGAAGTCAATGCATCAGATAAGTCCTTGAGTGTGAGATTGCTCTCCAATGTGTCTGTTGTCTCCCTGTCTATCTGCAGAAGGTCCAGCACACCCAGGAAGTCATCTGTATCTGCCTCCTCTCTGTAACATCTGGCTTTGGATAGCGCATGGTAATGCTGGTTATCGCTTCTGCCTCCTCTCTGGATGCATTAGTTATTTCTCCCACCCATCTTGTCTCCTCCTCCCTGTGACTCAGCCATGCCAGCAGACACTCTGCCTCCTCCTCAACATTATAGAACCTCTGCTGTATCAAGAGGTAATGGTGTCGAGCCCCATTCTCTGCTGTATCTCTGTTTTGGCCACTGTCAGAAGCTGGTGAGGCTTCTCATTCTGTCCTCTAATCAGCTGACGCTCTACGAACAGTACATGCTTCTCTGACTCGAGGATTTTGCCATCCTTCTCTTTCTTCTTGTGTGCTTTCAATGTCTGGTGGTGGACTTGCAGGACTGTCTTGTAGGCCTTCCTTACCACGACAGGAGAGTTTACTGATTCTTTGTTTTTCTCAAAGTACACCACTGTGTTAGTTTGGAGTTTTGTCACCAAGGCTGGATAGTTGAACTCACAGATGATAAGAAAACCAGCATCATCTGTCCTATCATCTAATGTAACCTAGGGCCAGATGTAGCAAGGCTTTTGCGCCTCGCGATGCCCATTCCCATTTTGCGAGTCAGTAACCTGGTTACCGGCTCGCAAAGTGGGACTGCGAGTCGCAAATAGGAAGGGGTGTTCCCCTTCCAATTTGCGAGTCGCATCGCGATGTAGGATTGCTTTGTGACCGCAAACGCAGTCGCAAAGCAATTCGCAGTTACCACCAGTGTCACACTGGTGGTAGCCCATTCGCAAAAGAGAAGGGGTCCCCAAGGGTCCCCTTCCCCTTTGTGAATTGCCTTGAAAACATTTTTTCAGAGCAGGCAGTGGTCTTATGGACCACTGCCTGCTCTGAAAAAATGTAAGTGAAACGTTTCATTTTTTATTTTGTAATGCATCTCATTTTCCTTTAAGTAAAACGGGCTGCATTACAAAAAAAAAACTGCTTTATTTAAAAAGAAGTCACAGACATGGTGGTCTGCTGTCTCCAGCAGGCCGCCATCCCTGTGAGTGCTGCGACTCGCAAGGAGGTCGCAATTTGCGACCCACCTTATTAATATTAATGAGGTGGGCCTTTGTGACCCCCTTGCGACTCTCAGATGGTGTCAGGGACACCATCCTGCATCTGGCATTGCGACTCACAAATTGCGAGTCACTCAGACTCGCAATTTGCAAGTCGCAATGCTGAAATTTCGTACATCTGGTCCCTAGTGTAAGTAGTAACAGGGAGTGGTCAGAAATACTCCTCACTAAGTGTTCCACTCTGATGAATTACAGTGTCAGCCCTTCGGGGGGTAAATATCACATCCAGTTGCAAGATTGTCCTTTGTTTCCCTTAGTAAAAGGAGTAAAACATGCCAGTGGGGTGTGTGTGTCTCCAGACATCAATGAGGCTAAATGCTCTGGCATATTTTGCAAGTGTGTGTGAGGGAATGCGTTGTGAGCGACAGGTCCAATCCTGCGGTCAACAAATCATTGCACTCCCCTTGGTGAGTGGGATGGCGTCTCCTGTCTCTAGACTTGGATACATTTTATCCATTGCTTCCCACTGTAAATGGGGGTGGAGGCATATTCGGTGATGGGTGTGAATCCTTGTGTGCCTTTAATCCCTTTTATCTCTAATTCCATCCTATCTGGGTCCGTATAACTTTTATTACCTGAAAAGGGGAGGGGGGTAATTTCTTGCCATTATTGCCACACCACAGGAGCCCAGTGCCCAGGAGATGTGTTTCTTATATAAACATTATGTCAGGGGCCTTGCATTGTATGTAGTGTGTTTGAGCTGAGAAGGTCTGAGCTATTGTGACCCATCATAATAGGTCTATAGGACATGCGTCCCCTTTCCATCAACCACCCATGTCTTCTAACCCCAAATGCTATTAAAGTGTATGTGTGTCCAACCATGAAACTGTTCCTAAATTCAAACCTAACTCCCCCACCCCACTTTTCCTATTTGAATGCAAGGATATGTATATCCCCAACTATGTAAAGGTCTGTCGCCCACTCACCCAAGCAACCAATAAACAACTTTCGAAAGAGCAAATGTTTAAGACACACATCAGCATCCTATAAGGTTTCCTCCCAAGGGTCACCACTGCCTAGTAGATATACCTACCAATTTCAGCTTACGTACACTAATCCCCCCCTCTGACCAACACATGTAGAAATGATCACAGCAGCTCCTCCTCAAAGCAGATCCACACCACAGACCTATCATGCTGCACCTGTCCCACTGCGCTGTAGTGAATTGGTCAAGCAAGTTAAACAAGGAAATCTGCTATTATTGGGGTAACAGCGGGTCCCAGACCAAAGAGATCCAGCGCAAAGTCCACCTCTGAGTCCAATTTATATCTACATAGTCCTGGGCTCACCACCACTGCAGAGTCCTGCAATTGCTGAATAGTATAGTTGCCACCTCTGCTATCATCCTGACTGTCTCTGAGTGCCCTTATGAGGATGAAGGGCAGCCAACCAGTGCGATCGCCCCACTTCAGGCTAACTTCCTGCCAGACTCCCCTTCCTCCAAAGGCCCACCTTTTGCTTTAGCTATCCTGAGACTTGCTGGTGTTTCAAAAATGTGCATAGAGTCGTTCTTGATCACTTTAAGTTTGGCCAGATAGTGGCATGCATAGGTCAGACCCACTTGCCTTAGTTTCACCATCACTTCCCAAAATGAGTGTCACTTCCATTGAGTCTGCAAAGTAAAGTCCAGAACCTTCAACCAATCAGAGGCCATGGGACCTGGCCATCTGAAGGATCCGGTCCTGAACTTTTACGTTCAGTAGCCTTGCCACCATCTGTCTTGGTGGCCCCTCTGGAGCCAGTCGCACCCCAGGACTCAATGCACTTTTTCAACTGAAAACAGAATTTATGGGGCATCATTATATGTTGTCAAAGGGCCACTGTTCCACATAGAGATCTTCTGATTGCTCCTCAATCCGTTCAGGTGAACTTGTGATCTTTATGTTGTTCTTACGGAAGCAATCCTCTACATCCTCTGTTCACTTCTGGGGGTGCTCCACCACCAGTGTCAAGTTTCAAATTTGGCCCTTCATCCCTTCAGTGTCCAGAGTCACCTGGCCCAATGTGTCCTCTATCTCTGTGACCCGAGTGGACAGTTTTCTGTGGTCCACTCTGAGACGTCCAAGATCTATCTTAGTCTCTAGGGAAGATTTCAAATCTGCTATGGCCTCAAGGAACTTCTCCAGCTAGTCCGCCTGGTTTGCTAGAGCCTTACCCATGGTTTTGAGGTTTTGCTCCGCCCTGCCCACCTTGGAAGACTGAGTGTTGGATTGCCAGTTCAACAATTGAGCTTTGTCACGCCGAGGCTTAATCATTATTCAATACCTCGACTGGTGTCTGTGTATCCTCAATCAGGAGCATCATCATTTTCATCCCCGCAGGCAGCAGCAGCACCCTTAGCAGGCCCAGGCCATAGCACGTGTATGCCCTTGTCCCCACCCTCACAGAAGAAATTCCTCAACGTCTCTGGCAGAAAAAGGCACCCAGTTCCACATTACTGGATCTTCACAGCACCCTCATTGCCCACCCGCCCTCAGCCATCTTTTGTACTAGGCTGAGTGAGGGAGGCAATCAAACCAGTCTGGTCGATGGGGCCACGGGTCTCAGGCCATCTGTCTCCTGCCGCCTCCATCAGGCTTTATCGCTCGAGTACCATTGGGAGGGTGGTGCAACTCCTGTGGTGCTCCTCCTGGAAGCCCTATGGGAGATCCAAAGTGGGCCTTGGCCACCACCTGCTTTTCCCTGGAGGACCTGGGCTGCCCACCTCCTGCTGTTGGCCCCTCTCTCAGTGAGTACTCTGATGTTCCTCTTCCTCCATACTGGGCCAGCCAAATTCAGGTGGGGGATGGGGCCGACCCGCGCCCCCCCAACCTCCAGGGGCACACCTCTGTTTCAGCCTTACCTCATCCCCCCCTCAGGTGAGGAGAGGGAGAAATGGGCTGAGCAATGCCCCCACTTCCAGTGGCGCACAATGCTTCCTCACGGTGCTGCAATACTTCTGTTGTTCACCATGTTGGTGGGCTCGGCCTCAGTATCTTCACTCTGCAATGGCCACCTTCTCATCTGGTCGCACCCGGCAGCACCTCCCGGCAGGTTCAAACAGCATCCCCGGGCAGGGGGATACTACATGAGGGCTGTCAAGTTACAGGATTACTGGCCAGAGTGGGTACCAGCAATCACTAATGAACAGGGTAGGGGACAGCCGACGTCTGTCCTTACAGGCAGAGAGTCCGCACTCTAACCATCTTTTTGGGGACATGAAGCGTGTCTGTCAGGCTGAGTAAAGGTCAGCTTGGGAGACACTCTTTATATTTAGATTGGTGTGCAGATTGCCCACAGAAAAGATCAGATAGGTGGAGGTGGAGATTTCCGCTCATAGGTTTGTAAATTGCATTTTGTAGTAAGTGAGTAGTATTACTGTAGTACTAGTTTACGTGCTACCAAATACAGTTTGTGAATCAGGCCCAAAGTGCACACATATCACATTTCAAAGGATGCAAACTTTAAATATTTTCTTCGACATATACACCATTTAGTCTATAAGAAAATCATATTTAGAATCCAAGTGGTGGAAGGCTTAAGATGTGTGCACACAAATGGGCTAGAACCAGTTTTGGCTCTTTATCAATAAATTAGACAATGTAATCGTAAGTAAGATAAGTAACATGATGCCCATTGAAAAGTGGGTTGAACACATAAAGGATTTGATTTCTGTCACTAAAGACGCAACAGCTCCCCTTCCTGTCAAAATTGCAACTGTGCACCATGATGAATTTTAAAACTTACTTTTCCTCACTAATGTATATAATTCAGAACATTAATCAAGTCAAGGTTGACGCTCCAAGACAGGCATTCTGGGGCCTGAGACCCAATGTACTGCCCACACCATTGTTTGAAGGTGAGTCAACATTCTGGATTCATGGTTAGTCTTGCTTTTAACTTCTTCTTTACACTCAGGATAGGCACATGAGAATAGTCAGGCTGAATCTTTCATCCTTTACCATGTGGTTTCTAAGGTTTTTGCATGCATTTTGTGGGCCTACTTGAGGAGTGACCAACCACAAAAGGGGTCATTCCTTGTTGCCAAATTACTTGTCACTGCAGTAAAGCAGAGTTGACAATATAGCCGCCCTTTCCTATATGGTTTATCCGTTCATCCATGTCATCAAAATGCCTTTGAATGTTTCAATGATTTTTGTTCAACATTTGCTAGCATGGGTATGAATGTTCTTTGAAGTACGTTCCAGCTTCGGGGAATACCTTAGTTATTATCAGCAGTTCAATTATTATATAGTGACACAGAGGAAGAAGTTATTTTGTCTTTGGCTTCCCCCTGTTTGTCAACCATCTCACTAACAGGGCCCTTATTCAAATTTGCGTCCTGGCCACATTTTATATAATCTCTATATTTCCGATTGGCATGTACCCTGAGAAACCTAGTCATTAGTTTGTAAACTTGGTAATAAGCCCACCACATTACTGCAGTAAACTGATGACATGGTCATCCTTGATTAAACAGATATAGGTCTACTTTATGCAATGGACACATTGCAGAAATATGCAAAATCAAATGGGTTTGAAGTGGACATTAGTTAAACTGAGGTTCTAACTTTTGATGGGGTCAAAGACTCACATCAAAATGGTAATTCTGATGGGTGTGGCCAAGGTGGCATAGCAATGAGACATCTCACCATTGCTCCTGAGGGCCAACTATTATTTTAGCAACCACCTTGTCCACACTGCCAGAGTAAGGATGGTGTGCAACTGTCAGATGGGTGCCCTTCAACATTTCCAGTCTCCATGAAATTTGGAGCAACCTGAGGCACAGCAGCAGTGCAGCCCTTGAGGTGGTGGTGGTGCCTGCCCAGTGACCAGGATTAAGTAGGCCTCTCGCAGAGAGCTGAGAGGCACTCCTTTGTGAATGTGAAGTACAACAGAGAGACTATAGAGGCCCTCATTATGACATTGGCGGTAAATCCGGCTTACCGCCATGCGACAGTCGCCAACATAATGCCGCCGTAGTGGATAACTGCCAACCATATTATGACACACACATACCAGTCCATCACTATACAGCCACACACAAGTCTGCATGCCCACAGGTCAGCGATAAACTGGCGGTATCAAAACTCACATTGTTACACCAACAGAACTACGCCCACAGCATTATGACCCACGAATCACCGCAAAGGACATTCAATGGCGGTAAACCATTGCAGTACATACTGCTGTGCTCAAAATGCACACACTCAAACAAAACTAGACCACATTGGACAATTCAAACTACACACACCTGACACACATACACACACCACACCCACACCACTATAAAACACATACCCACACTGCCCACAACCCTTTACGACTCAAAAGAATTGCCACCAGAGAGAGACAGCAAGAGAACACACACAACCGGAGCCACATAGCATCATCACCTATACACCATCCACGTACCTTACATCACACACCCCAACACATCACACCACACACCCTCACCCACACCGCTCACACTACACCTATGGCACCACAACAACACCCCAGATTCTCTCAGGAGGAGCTGAGGGTCATGGTGGAGGAAATCATCCGGGTAGAGCCACAGCTGTTTGGCACACAGGTGCAGCAGACATCCATTGGTAGGAAGATGGAGCTATGGTAGAGAATTATGGACAGGGTCAATGCCGTGGGACGGCACCCCAGAAAAAGGGACGACATCAGGAAGAGGTGGAACAACCTACCGGGGAAGGCACGTTCCACAGCAGCAAGACACCAACTAGCTGTACAGAGGACTGGAGGTGGACCCCCACCTCTTCCCCCACAACTAACAACATGGGAGGAGCAAGACTTGGCAATCATACATCCTGAGGGCCTGGCAGGAGTAGGAGGAGGACTGGACTCTGGTAAGTCAAATCTCTAGTACTACACCCCCCTACTTGCATGCCATCACAAACCCCTACCCATACCCTCACTCCCATCACTTCACCACCTTCCACATACCCCACCATCACAACCCACTCATCCTAATGCCAAACCCTGCATGTAACAACAATGCATGGACACCCCTCACAGACCTGTATAGACACCTATCACCACTGCAAGCACACTGGACAGATTCACCTAGCCCACCAAATAGCTACTCAAAGGCAAATCTGCCAGGGTAACAACAACCATAGAGGGCAACACACCCATGCACATGATGTCATACGCAGAAACAATAACACTGCATTTACATCCCCATAGGTGCCCCAGCCAATGTCACTGGAGAAGAGTTGCCAGCAACATCCAGTCCCGTCCCCAGTTGAGGCCCACAGTGATGACAGCATCTCTGCTCACCTGGATCTGGATGACCAACCGTGCCCATCAGGGACCCCTGGACAGTCAGTTACCCAGGCACACTTTCACACCACCACAGAGCCTCCCCCTCAGGAAACACCACCACAGCATCCACCCAGCGGGCCCATACCTCTGTCCCCAGGACACGTCAATCAGCAGTGTGTCCACCACGACAGGGACTCCAGGCCACCCCACAAACACAGGATGATCAAGGACCTGGGGTCAGTGGCAGTGGGCACACGGTTCAGGGGACAGAAGCTGGGAGGACTGCTGTGCGACAGGGGGAGGACAGGCCCAGGGAACCTACTCTCCAGGAGGCACTCACCAACATCCTGGGAGCAGACCACCATTCCCAGGAGACACTGGGCCAGATACTGGACAAGATGGAGGAGAACCAGACGCTGCAGGTGGGACAATACCTGGGGATCAGGGAAGACTTGATGGACATCAACACCACCCTGGTCACCATTGCAGGGGTGCTGGCAGACATGGCCAACACTATGAGGGAGGCAGTGGCACCCCACCGGGTCTCTGCCACTAGCCAAACCGATGAACAGCCCTCCACCTCCACTGCCGCTGGTGGAGAGGAGGCCCTGCCACAGGACCAACAGGCCACCAGCACGCCTCCCCCTGCAGAAGGTGAGCCACCTCACAAATATTCCCTACGATCCAGGCAGAAGCCAGAGACTACTACCAAGACCCCCGTCAGGAAATAAGACTCTCCTGATTGTCACCCTTGTGTCCCACTCTGTCACCCTGTCCACCTTGAACTGCCATTGCTCCCCTTCCTATGCCCCCTTGGACAATGCACCTGTGATACAAATAGACTGGACTCCAACCTGGACTTTCCTCATCCATCCCCCCAGCCCATTGCACATCCCCCTCTGCCTCTTAGCACTTAAATAAGCACCCTTTGAAAAAATACAAGTATGGAGTATGTCAAATGATTTAAGTATGTATTCGTTTAACAAGGTTTAAACATTGAAAATCAACTGTACAGAAATGTATACATAGGAATGACCTGTAGTTGGCTGCAGTCAACACACCAGGAGTGATAGTGGTGCACAAATATCTGCAAATAGAGATGCCAAAGGCTACAGTGAGTGGCCACAGAAGTGGGAAAATCAGCCTGCCAGTGACAATGTCAAACACAAAACTGTCAATTAAATGTGAAGTTACACTGTCTTACCTGTCTGTCATTGGAAGTATTGGCGAATTATTGAACTTCTTTTGTCCTCATCCTCATCCTCTGCCTCCTCATCTTCACTGTCCACAGGGTCCACTGCTGCCACACGGCCATCTCCAGCCTCATCCTCCTGCAGAAAAGGCACCTGGCGATGTAAGGCAAAGTTATGCAACATACAGCATGCCACGATGGTCTGGCAAACCTTCTTGGGTGAGTAGTAGAGGGATCTCCTTGCTAGATGGAGGCAACGAAACCTGGTCTTCAGGAGGCTGAAGGTCCTCTCTATAATTCTTCTTGTTAGGCCATGTGCCTCATTGTAACATTCCTCTGCCCTTCTCCTGGGATTCCTCACAGGGGCCAGTAGCCATGAGAGGTTGGGGTAACCAGAGTCACCTGCAAATATTGAGGGACAACTGTTAGCCACACACCAACCCTTAGGGCCCACACCATACCCATACACCAGCATCCACTGGGTGGGAACAAGGGCTCACCTATTAGCCACACCCTGTGCCTCTGGAGTTGAGCCATCACATATGGGATGCTGCTATTCCTTGGGATAAAGGCATCATGCACAGACCCAGGATATTTTGCATTGACGAAGGAGATGTACTGGTCCGCCAGGCACACCATCTGCACATTCATCGAGTGAAAGCTCTTTCGATTTCTGAACAGCTGTTCATTTTGCCGGGGGGGGAACAAATGCTATATGTGTACAATCAATTGCCATTCTATAGGTGAGGATAATGTGCCTGTCCTCCATTGTTGCCAAGTCCACCAGGGGTCTGTACATGGGGGTATGTCTCCATCTCCTATTCATCCACAGCGGTTGCAATCTATGGGACAAAATGGTGAGCAGCTGGTAAGTATCTCTTATTTCCAATCACTACACTTCAAAGCATGTCATGAATGCAACAGTATTTTGTTTGAGTGGTCCAAATGGTGCATATGTGTACTGTGACACATTTAGGAGCCATGGCCTGCACCCCCCCCCGAAATGGCATCCGTCTGTCCTGTTTGGAGGGACAGGTGGAAATGAGATAATTCCGCTGACTTTGTGCGCCGTTGCGGGAGGCGGTCAAAAACCGCCATGCAACTCCTCATTGGTTAACATTGGGCCCTATTGGGTACAGTGGTCAATGGTGATGCACACGGGCAGTGATGGTATGCACCGCCGCGGACATCACCGCCATTTTCTATCTGTTCACTCACTTGCTACCTGACCTTCAACCGGAGAGGACCTACACTGCAAGTGCTGGTGTGACCTGTCAGTTGGAGAGACTGGTGGATGGGGTCCTACCCTAGTACCGAATGCTGTATGGGCCTCCAGACCAACAGGTGAGTACACCGTGAGTAAGATGCATGGGGCGTGAATGCAAGGAGTGCTGTGTGTGAAGGCCTCATGTGGGGGGGTTGGTGGATGGGCCCTGGGCAGCATGCTGCATGTATGGTGGGCCATGTCTGTACTAATGGGGATGCGAAGGGGTATGGTGGGCCATGCGTGTAACAGGCAGGATGGTCAGACTTATATCTTTTCCTGTGTCCATTTCCCTGCAGGTCAGCGCCCATCAGAAAAAGGGAATATGGTGTGCCATCGCCAAGGATGTGCGGACCCTTGTGGTCTATGGCAGGCGGAGCACCCACTGTCGCAAACGGTGGGAGGACCTGAGATGCTGGGCACAGAAGACAGCAGAGGCCCAGCTGGGGATGGCCTCCAAACGAGGAAGGGGTGCCCTTCAAACCCTGACCCCCCTGGTGGCCTGCATACTGGTGGTGACCCACCCAGAGCTGGATGGGCACTTGGGGGCATCACAGCAGCCACAAGTGGGTGAGTACAGTGCCCTAATATACAACTTGTGCCTGGTAAAGTGGTATCCAGGTGGGGGATGTGGGCCTGTGGGTGCCCCTAGACCAGGCCTGACATTGCAGAGTAGATCCCATGTTGGACAGGGTTCTGATGTAAAATACCTTCAACCAAGCTAGTAGGCATCCACTACTGGGCAGGGTTCTGTGGGTCTCAGGCACGCAGCAATTGGCGTTAGGTGTCCCTATCCATGGGCTGGTGACTAGCATTGTGGCCGAATCCACCAGCAGTGTGGGCACCAGTGGGACAGAGGGAGAGGGGAGCACCACAGCAGAGACAGGAGGGGACAGTTCGGACACCGATTCCTCCTCTGATGGAAGCTCACAGGTGGTGGTGGACACCTCTGTGCCCACCCCAGCTACAGGTACATCCGTCACCCCCCATACCAGCACCGCCCTCACAGCAGCCCCTCAGCATGTTTCCCGTGCCCGCTCACTCAGAAGGGTGGGCATCTCCTTCGCCCCAGGCACCTCAGGCTCTGCTCAGTCAGCCCTGCTGCCCTGAGTGAGGAGGCTATTGACCTCCTACGATCCATCTCTTTTGGGCAGTCAATCATTGTGAATCGCTGCCAACGACCCTGCGGGGCTGGTGCTGGTGGTCCTGTCTGGCCAAGCGGGGCTGATGGCGGTGGCCTCCTGGCCAGCGGGGGCTGATGGCGGTGGCCTCCTGGGCAGCGGGGATGATGGCGGTGGCCTCCTGGGCAGCGGGGATGATGGCGGTGGCCTCCTGGACAGCGGGGCTGATGGCGGTCTTCTCCGCCGTGCTGCTCTTCCCAGACTTGCTGAGTTTCTTGTGTCCCTTCACCACCTTGGAAGGTGTCGCAGCTGACTCCACACTCCCACCTGTACCCCTGGGAGCGGCTTTGGTGGCTGGAGTCTTCCCCCTCTCCCGCCGGGCACTGGCCAACTTTTGATGCTTGACAGGTGGGGGACTGTCCGTGCTGTGGCTCCTTGCCACACTGGCTGCCCTGCTGACTGGTGAACTCCAGAATCCGGTGACTACTGGCACCACTGGTCCCGAAGATGTTGTGGCTGAGGTGCTAGGTTGGGACCTGGAGAGTCGGGACCTAGGAGACTGACGGGGTGGGTGAGGTGAGGGAAAGAGGTCAAGGGTGGACAGGAAAAGTTTCATGGGAACACTGGGACGGGTAGCTGGAGGGGGTTTGGGAGTGGAGGAAGAGGTTGTGGTTGTAGGAGGTGTACGTTTGGTGACTATGGGTGAAGGTGCATGCACTGGAGGCTGTCGTGAGGTGAATGGCTGTTGGGTGGGTGTGTGCCTGCATTTGTGTACCTTGGGAGGTGGCGTCACAGACACACTGGGAGAGGACACAGGGGACATGTGAATGATAGTGGGGGTGGTGACTGCATGTGAGCGGGTTGTGGTGGTGGGTGTGCTGGTGATGGAAGTAGTGGCTAAAGATGTAGTGCATGCAGGTGTGAGTGGAGACGAGAATGGGAGGGAGGAGGGAGACGAGGAGGAGGGGGACATAGTGGAGGCAGTGGATGTTGGTGTGTCTGCATGTGTGTGATGCTTGCGTGAGTGCCTGTGGGATGTGTGGTGCTTATGTTTGCCTGAGCTTCCTTTGTGTGTTGAGGTGAGTGCATGCTGGTCTAATGGTGTGCTTGGGATAGGCTGAGGTACAGGGGATTGGGTCTGGGTGGAGGAAGTTGGAGGGGGGAGGCTAGAGACAGGGACAATGACTGCCATCAGTGCTGAGGCCAGAGTCTGAAATGCTCGCTGAAGGGCTGCCTGACCAAAATGAATGCCCTCGAGGAATGCATTGGTTTGTTGCAACTGCCTCTCTACACCCTGAATGGCATTCAAAATGGTAGACTGCCCAACAGTGAGGGGCCTAAGGAGGTCAATGACCTCCTCACTGAGGGCAGCAGGGGTGACTGGGGCAGGGCCTGAGGTGCCTGGGGCGAAGGTGATGCCCACCCTCCTGGGTGAGCAGGCACGGGGCAAAGGCTGAGGGGCTGCTGGGAGGGCGGTGCTGGTAGGGGGGGTGGCGGCTGTACCTCTAGATGCGGGGGGCACAGATGTGGCCACCACCACAAGGAAGCTCCCATCAGAGGACGAGTCCGTTTCACTGGTGTCAGCTCCTGTCCCCGCTGTGGAGCTCCCCTCGCCCTCCGTTCCACTGGTGAATTCAGACTCCGAAGTGTCGCCCTCCAGTGGGATGCAGCTCCCTCCTGCTCCGGTGCCACTGCTCCTCCGCCTGATGATGCTAATGCACACAAGAACAGGGAGACCACAAAAAAGGGGGGAAAACAGAAGAAAGACATGTTGAGTGCATGCATTACCGCTATCGTTGGACGACACGACAGACACAGAAGCCCCCTGCACCACGCCGCGCACTTGGGGTTTACTATTCAATCCCTGGGACATGGCCTACAAGGCTATGGTCGACATCTGCACACATGGATGTCACAGGATCCTGACTAGGTGTAGTTGGCACTGTACACAGGTGGGGTGGGGTGCCACAGGATCTGCCAGAAGAAGGGGACCTAACTAGCACACTCGCCCTGGCCTAGGGAAACCCGCAGGCTACCTCCCCCACCCAGACACCTCCACTGCGCACTGAATCAGCTGTATGAGAGTGTACTCACCCCCTTGTGGCTGCTGTGATGCCCTCAAGCGCCCATCCAACTCTGGGTATGCCACCGCCAGGATCTGGAACATCAGGAGGGGCATGGTGCGACGGGCACCCCTCCCATGTTGGGAGGCCATCCCCAGCTGGGCCTCCGCCGTCTTCTTGCTCCAGCGGCGAATGTCCTCCATCTCTTACGGCAGTGGGTGCTCCGTCTGTGATAGACCCCCAGGGTCCGGACGTCCTTGGCGATGGCACGCCAGATGTCCTTCTTCTGGTGGGCACTGACCTACATGAATTGTACCGGGGAAAAAGAGAATTTATTACAAACTGCACCGTCACAGTCATTGGCCCCATCCCTACCCTTGCCATGTGGCACATGCACTCACCGTCGTTTCATGCACGCCTCATTCTCCCCCCCATCTTTCATCCACCCCACTCCACACAGGCATAGCCCATACAGCATGCTCCCAGTGTACTTACCTGTTTGTCTGGAGGACCGTAGAGCAGCGTGTACTGGGGGAGGACCCCATCCACGAGTGTCTCCAACTCCTAAGATGTGAAGGCAGGGGCCCTTTCCCCAGACGCACAAGCCATTGTCTCTTCCAGACTGAGGTCACAGCAGCACTTGCAGTGTAGGTCCTCTACTGTCGAAGATCAGGTATCGAGTGATTGAACAGATAGAAAATGGCGGTGCGTAACGTCACTGCCGGCATACATCGTCATTGGCTCCTGGGACCCATAGGGTCCAATGTTCACCAATGCAGAATTGCGCCGCGGTCTTCCCCCACCTACCGCGATGGTGTACAACGCCAACGCAGTTACCTCACATCCCATTGTCCCACTTTACAGGTCAGACAGCCACCATTTCAGGGGCCCACATGGCTTAATTTTTAACTGCGTCATACATACCTAGGCCTTGCCTAAACACTCATACATGCAAATTTCGGATTATGAATCGTGTTCTGTGTAAGCTGTGTGTACGTACCTCTGAGTTGGTTGACTCTGTGCTCGCTGTTGTCCTTCATAGGCACCTTTCGCTGGGACATGTGAGGAGATGGCGGCATCCTCCGGTGTACAGACCCCTGTGGACCTGTCGACAATGGAGGAAAGACATGTGATCATCACCTACAGGCTTGATCGTGCCATAATCCTGGAACTGTGTGCCCAGTTGGAGCCAGACCTGATGTCATCTATCCGCCATCTCACAGGAATCCCCCCTCTAGTGCAGGTTCTGTATGCTTCACAACTTGGCTTTGCGACAACAGGTGCCTTTTCTGCAGAAGGATGGTCCAAATGGAGGTTTTGTGGCAGCTGTGGAGCCTGTGGACAGTGAAGACCAGGAAGCAGAAGAAGAGGACATCGACAACAGGAACTCAGTGATCCTGCAATGCTTCCAATGAGACACAGGTAACAATACTAACCTGCCTACTACATGTACTTTAACACTACTACCTCTCTACTGTCTGTCGTTTTCCCCCAGTGTATGGTCACTGAGTTGTCAGTTTCCCTTACGATTTCACAGATGTGGGTCCCACTGTGTGACATCTGCTTTGTTTCCTCATGGACTAGAGCTGTGTGACATAGGTATGTTGACATTACAATTGAAAGAGCATTTTGTCACTGTAATTTCTAATACACTAATTCCAAATCACAGACAGACTCCAGATTGTTTTGTGCTTTAAGGGTGTTTATTTAAGTGCTCAATATTGGAGGGTGCTGTAAAATGGTGAGGGGTGATGGTGGAGGAATGTCCATGGCAGAGTCCAGTCTATTAGTCTCACAGGTGCATTGCCCAAAGGGGCATAGGAAGTGGATCTGGGGCAGTTTGAGGATGAACAGTGTGACAAGGTGGGACAAAAGGATGACATTCAGGGCGGTCTCATTTCTTGGCGGGGGTCTTGGCATCGTTCTCTGTCTTTGTCCTGGATCTCAGGGACCGTTTGCGGGGTGGTTCTCCCTCTGCAGGGGGTGGGGTGCTGGTGTGGTGGTCCTGTGGCGGTGCCACCTGTCCACTAGTGCCGGTGGAGGTGGTGGGCAGTTCATCGTCCAGGCTAGTGTCAGGGGCCCTTGTTGTGCCACAGTGTCCCTCCTGGTGTTGAGGACTTCCTTCAGCACCCTCATGATGGTGCCCAGGGTGGAATTGATGGATCTGATTTCCTCCCTGAAGCCCAGATACTGTTCCTCCTGCAGCTGCTGGGTCTCCTGAAACTTGGCCAGTCCCGTTGGTAGGCTCCCATGATGTTGGAGAAGGTCTCGTCGAGAGTGGGTTCCCTGGGCCTGTCCCCCCCCTGTTGCACAGCAGCCCTCCTAGTTCCCCTGTGTTCCTGTGCCTCTGTCCCCTGGACCGTGTGCTCACTGCCACTGCCACCAGGTCCCTGTTGTTGTTGGGGTGGTGGGTTTGCCTGGGTTCCCTGTAGTGGTGGACACACTGCTGATTGACGTGTCCTGGGGACAGAGGTATGGGCCCGCTGGGTGGGTGCTGTGCTGGTGTTTCCAGAGGTGGGAAGCTCTGTGGTGGCCTGTGACAGTGTGAGGGCAACCAACTGTCCCGAGGTCCCAGATGGGCCGGGCTGGTCATCTAGATCCAGTTGGACAGAGCTGCTGTCATCACTGTTGGCCTCTACTGTTGGTGGTGTGGACATGTGTGGACCCTCATGTCCGGTGTTGTTGGGTAGGGGTCCTGCAGGGGTATAAAAGGATGTTTATTGCATCTGTGTGTGCCATGGTGTGCAATGGGTGGGTGACCGCATACCCCAGTGCTTGCATTCCTGTGTGGGACCTTGTGTGATGGTGTTTTAGGGGGGTGTATGGTGTGTGCAGTGGCCATGCTTTGGTGATGGGTGTCCATGCTTTGTTGTTGCATGCAGGGCTTGGTGTTGGGATATGTGGTTTGTGATATTGGGACATTTGTGAGGAGTTGGAGTGATGGGGGTGAGGGCGAGGGTGGGGGTATGTGATAGCATGCAGGTAGGGTGGGGGATGTAATAGTTAAGGTTTGACTTACGAGAGTCCATTCCTCCATCTACTCCTGCGAGGCCCTCAGGATGCAGAATCGCCAAGACTTGCTCCTCCAATGTTGTTAGTTGTAGGGGTGGAGGTGGGGGTCCGCCGCCAGTCCTCTGAACCGCAAGGTGGTGTCTTGATACCATGGAACGTACCTTCCACCGTAGGTCGTTCCACCTCTTCCTGATGTCATCCCTATTTCTTGGGTGCTGTCCCACTGCGTTGACCCTGTCCACTATTCTTCGCCATAGCTCCATCTTTCTAGCTATGGAGGTGTGCTGCACCTGTGATCCGAATAGCTGTGGCTCTACCCAGACGATTTCCTCCACCATGACCCTGAGCTCCTCCTCAGAGAACCTGGGGTGTCTTTGCCGTGCCATGGGGTGGTGTGCGTGATGTGTGGGGTGTTTTGTGTTGTGATAAGTGGGGTGATATTTAGTGGTGTGTAGTGTGAGGTGCGTGGAAGTTATGTGGGTGATGGTATTGTGTGCCTGTGGATGCTTAGTAGTAGGTAGTAGTGTCTCTCTCTGGCCTTCTTTCGGTATTTTGGTCGTAGGGGTTTGTGGGTGATGTGGGTGTGTGTTTTATATTGTATTGGGTGTGTGGGAGTGGTGTGTGTATGTGTATCAGGTGTGTGTATTTTGATTTGTGCAATGTGGCTGTGTTTTGTAAGAGTGTGTGTATTTTGAGCACGGTGGTGTGTACCGCCAATGGAATACCGTGGTTGAAAGACCGCCGCGTGGATTCGTGGGTTGTGATAGTGTGGGCGTATTTCTGTTGGCGTGATTGTGGAGGTTTTGTTTTCGCCAGTTTATCACTGACCTTTGGTGTGGTGGACTTGTGTAGGTGTCTCAATTTTAGCAGATTCCGAGCAGTGGGTCATAATGACCGTGGCGGAATTCCGCTGCCGAGGCGGTGTGTTGGTGGTCTTCTGCACGGCGATAAGCAGCTTTTACCACCAATGTTGTAATGAGGGCCCTAGGCCATCATTACAACCCTGCCGGTCTTGGACCGCCAGGGTTGTTGTGGAGGGATTTCACCACCAGCAAGCTGGCGGTGAAATCCACAGTATTACGACTGCGGCGAAACATTTAATCCGCCAGGGCAACGCTGCTAGCAGCGCTGCCCAGGGGATTACGAGTCCCCCTACCGCCAGCCTTTTCCTGGCAGTTTGAACCGCCATGAAAAGGCTGGCGGAAAGGGGAGTCGTGGTGCCACTGGCATGGGCAGTGCAGGGGCCCCCTGACACGGCCTGTGCAGCTTTTCACTGTCTGCTAGGCAGACAGTGAAAAGCGCGGCGGGTGCAACTGCACCCGTCGCACAGCCGCAACACCGCCGGCTCCATTTGGAGCCGGCTCCTGTGTTGCGGCCCAGCGGGGATTTACTGATGGCCGCAGCAGGAGTGCGGTTGCATTGGGAGCTGCCCAGCGGTCCAATCTTGGCGGGCGGAAGGTCGTAATGAGGGCCTTAATATCAACCACGGGGCCTGGCTGGGCACTGAATATGGGGATGAATATTTGCAGACCTGTACATCTTAGCGAGGCTACCTCCGGAGGGAGATGAAGACCTTTTGAGAGAAAGGGGCATTGGACATCCAAATTTGTGGGCCTGTCCTCCTTCAGCGCCCCCCCGAGATGTTCCAGGGGGCTGCAGAGTGGCAGAGGAGTCATGCTGCATTGCATGGCATAACCCTTACTTTCGCTGCCATGAATGAGCAAGCTGAGCCTTCCCAGCGCGATATAGAAAAGCTGCTGCAAGCCCAGTGGATCTAGCCCATTTGTAAAAATCCCCTCCTGGTGCAACTAAAGGAGCTATCTATGTACAGTACGTCCTAAGTTGGTTGTCTCCTGGTGATTATAGTGTTTATGTCTGAATTCACTGGGGTCTGGTGATGATTTATTTATAGCAAGTAGGCACCCTTCATGCTACCTAAGAAGAGGAAACCCTTGCATGGTGATCTCCTTGCCTACATTAATAGATCCCAAACAAAACTGGTGGTTCCTGAGAGCATGGAACGTAGCTCCACCATGGTGCTCACCAACTCTGACCTGCTGGATAGTCTCTGCATTTTTAATACCGAACTCCACGGCATACTGGAACAAGTCCGCACCAATGGACTTGCTGAGCTTAGCTGAGACCTGGGCAGTAAAATAGCAGAATTATGAACCAATATGGTCTTGGTGGGACAGTGCATCTTAGAGAAAGAAGGATAGCAGAAAAGTGCACCACATTGGAGAACCAACTCAAAGGCACCGTTGACAAACTGGATGACCTTGAGGAGAGATAATCTGCAACTCAGAGGACTAAGTGGAGAGATTCCAGATGCTAATCGTGAACCCTTTGTGATAGAATGTTCTCATCCCTAGTGGACAATGACCATCCTAAATGCAGATAGACAGAATACACAGGGCAGATGCCAGGAGACATTCCCAACAGCACACCATAGATATGCTAATCAAATTCCAATACTTCTCTAAAAAGAGGAAGTCCTGCAGCATGCTAGTAAGGCAGGAGAAGTGTGCTTTCAATGCTATTTCTGCACTGTCTTCCAGGATGTTTCTCATCTGACATGGCAATACCTCACCACATTTTACCTAATAACCAAGACACTGTGAAAAGATTGCATCTGCTACAAATAGAACTGTCCCTTTGGTCTTCCCAATACAAAAATGATTGATATAGTTTAATTTAACACACTGAATGAACGTGGAGCCATCTGGCATAGAGTTTGAGATTCCAGCCTGTATGTTATATGCTTCTAGGTGACCCATCTCCTACAAAAGACCAGGGGAAACTCCATCACACCACATACCTGACTGTCCACCGTCCCTCAGCTAACACTAAACAATGGGGAGTACCAATCGTCCTTACACGCAAACTCCCTCTGGTAATCTCACATGCTAGAACTGACAGGAAAGGTAGATATCTTATCCTGGTCAATGCTCTGGCAGGACAACCTATCACCTTACCCACAGTATGTGTGCTATACTTTGCCCAGGTCCCATTCCTAGTATGCTTTCTGAAGGTGTTGGCTGGAGTTGCTGTCACGGAGACCAGATCCTCGGGCCTGCGCATGTTCCCAACATGTCCACCACTAGACAGCTCCAAAACTCCACAGAGCCTGAGAGAGTCCAAGTGGGGGACAAGGGGATTAGGCAGGGAACAGCTGGGAAGGAGACCTGTAGGAAGCATGAGGTTAAACAACACAATGTCAAGACATAATCACATTGACTTTAAATAGACTATGGTTCTAAGAATTCTTATTCTGTAATCATGGATAACTTAGGACATGACTATAACTAGGCCTCAAGAAATCTAGGTACCTGGAAAATCAAGAATGGGTTAATACAATGTTTCCTTTGAGCTTTTTAGGAAATATCATATACTGTCTAGAATACAAGAACCTTCTTCAAAATGGTTTCAGAATAAACATTGCATTTTTACAGGAGGACAAATGCTATCTGAATATTCCATGAAAAAAACAACAGGAAATGTACTAGGAGCTTAATTAGCACAAAGGATGTCGCATTTTGAATTAAGCATTTCGAGAAAACCAAAAGCTCAGGATAAATGTGTGCACCTCAACAAACACTGCACACCAAAGTTTTCAATGCCATGAAAGGATCGCGCTCACAGCCGATCTGAAAATCAAGAGTTTACTGCCAGAAAAGAATTGCGCACCTTGCTGCAGATTCAAAGTTTCACAATGCTAATGTCATGAAATGATCGCGCACACTGCCGATCTGAATGTCAGGAGCTTTTATGTCAGAAAATGAATCGCGCACCTTGCCGATTTGAAATACACAATGCAAACATCATGAAATGATCGCGCACACTGTTGCCGATCTGAATGTCAAAGTTAAATGCCAGGAAATGAATCGCGCATCTTGCCAATTCGAAATACACAATGCAAATATCATGAAATGATCGCGCACACTGTGGCCAATCTGAATGTCAAAATTAAATGCCAGGAAATGAATCGCGCACCTTGCCAATTCGAAATACACAATGCAAATATCATGAAATGATTGCGCACACTGTGGCCGGTCTGAATGTCAAAGTTAAATGCCAGGAAATGAATCACGCACCTTGCCGATTCGAAATACACAATGCAAATATCATGAAATGATCGCGCACACTGTTGCCGATCTGAATGTCTAAATTAAATGCCAGGAAATGAATCGCGCACCTTGCCAATTCGAAATACACAATGCAAATATCATGAAATGATCGCGCACATTGTTGCCGATCTGAATGCCAAAATTAAACGCCAGGAAATGAATTGCGCACTTTGCAGATTCAAACAAGAATATGTAAATGTCATGAAAACACAATCACACCCACAAAGAGTTTTACAGCCAGGCCCAAAAACTCGAATGTCTTTGAAAACGGGGGTCGGGGGCCCAGCCAGAACCTCCGTCTTTCCGCCCTGCTAAAGGATCGTCAATATAATGAGGGCAGGCCTGGAAATATCATTGTAGGCCTCCGGGACTGGAGCTCAGGAAGTTGCTGCTGCTCAGCACTGGGACCTCTGAATAGTGAGCATGTGGAGCTGGGCTGAGTCCCTTATATAGAGTCAAACCCAGCCCACAGACCACACCCAGCCATGGGGCAGGGAAAGCTTCTAGAAGGTCGTAGAAAGGGACCACACCCTGACATACGGTAAGTCTGCAGCAATACCTTGCAAATGAACAGTTATTACAAACATCATTAATAGTGGTTTTCAAGGTTAAAATCTGCAATGCAAAAGGTTAACAAACTGCATATAAACATAATGCATTAATTATGCCTTTGCATAAAGACTGGGTTTTTGCATTTTAGTCGCCTGTAGAGCGCGCACTGTCCTGATGTTGACAGTTGCCTACGGTAAAAGTGATCTTGACTGGGAATTGAATATGGTGTTGGAGCCACATAGAAACAGAGAGAGAGTGTGCTAGAATTGAGCTTTAAGGAGGCCTAGCAGGGAGCACATGCAATAATTACTGCCTTTACATTTTACTTCTATATCTATCAAACTCTTTTCTGTATCAATTACATACTACTGTGCAGCCCCCTTATAGAACTGATCTGTTCAGCAGAGATTGGGTGATCTTTCAGGTCTATGACCATACCCATGTCTTGATTCAGATTGATCTGGGTGTGCAGAGGCACCTGGGGTTTCAGAGGCTTCACCACCCCCCTTGCTCAGAGACCCAGTTACCAAAGCTTGAAATCAGGCAGCACAAAGGCAAATACTTTGAACTTATAGAAGCGGGGGAATTCCCTGTCACAGGCGTCTGGGATGCATTTAAGGTGGTCATTAGAGGTTGTTTCTGAGGGGTAGCATGTGAGCACACTAAACTCAGTATGCTAGAAGTTCAGCAGCTGGAAGGAAAGATTCAGAATCTGGAAAAAGAGTGCTACAGCACACTTCTTCCCTCATCACCCTTGCCCTTATCACAGCTTGATGCTAATTATGCATGCATTTTACTAAGAAGCTAGAGCTCTATTTTCTTCAACTTAGAAAACAATCATACGTGACTGGAGATAAGGTAGGTACCCTGCTCACTCAGACCCTATGAGGTAATAAAGAAGGAGAGTACATAAGGGAAATTATTGACAATTCTAGGGTCCCAGTAGTAGATGACGTGAGGAACATGAACTTTATGAGCACCTTTACCATGATACTTTCTACTCTTCCAGGCAGGGGAATACCCTCTTAGAGAAGATACAACTCCAGAAACTTACAGACTTGCAGAGGGATTCCCTGGAGAGCCCAATTCTGCCTGAAGAGGTCAGGTTGGCCATCAAATCTTTGAAAACTAATACATCCCCAGGGTCAGATGGACTTACAGTCCAATTTTATAAAACATTCTCTTCTACATTGGTTCAGAAACTTAAGACCCTGTTCAATTACTGTGCTGATGCAGGCAAGTGGGCTATGAAAATGGGAGGTGCGTTAGTAACAGCCATACCAAAGCCCAACATAGGTATCAGGCTATGCTCATCCTACCAACCAATAGCCCTTCTGATTATTGATACAAAGCTTTACATGAAGATCCTAGTCACACGCCTTAATGAGGTGCTTCCCACACTGGTGCATCTGGATCAGAGTGGATTTATCCAGGGGCACCAGGCTTAGGACATTATGCAAATAGCCATCCACTTGATAGAGAAGGCTACCCTAAAAAATATAACGGCAATGCTCTCATCCCTGGATGCAGAGAAGGCCTTCAACAGAGTGAATTCTACCTTCCTGCATCTCAAGCTCCGTAAGATGGGTCTAGCCCCTAAGTTATTGAGGATGATTGTATTGAATTATGCACGCACAGAAGCTAGTGTCACCCTGAATGGCCACCTCTTGACTCCCTTCTCTCTTTGCAGAGGGAGTAGACAGGGAGGTCCTCTTTCACTGCTGCTTCTATAAGCTCTCCTTAAAGAGCCCTTAGCCTGCTTCATTTGCAAGACAGCAGCTGTGACTGGGATCTTGTTTTGGCTGCAAGAATTTAACATTTTTCGTTAGGCTGACAATGTGCTCCTTACATTGGGATCCCCAAACACATCACTCCAAACAGTTGTGACTTACTCCTGGCTTGTGACCTATCCTTTGGCAGATGCACCAAGCCTTCCGTTAAATATCTGGGAATTCGACTCACATGGACCATTGGAGAAACTTTTAAGGCCAATTCACCTCCTTATAATGGCTAGGCCTTTACTCCTGGGAAAGCCCGATGCTCTGTTGATTGAGTAGAAATAATGCAATAAAAATTAACATCCTTCAACGTTTACTTTAGCTTTTCCAAGCCCTCCCAATATGGCTAGAGCCAAACTATCTACCTTTATGTGGAGGAAAAAGGCTCTGAGAGTCTCCCAAAGATTAATGATCCAGTCTTGGGGATCAGAGGCCTGGCAGTCCCTAGCATTCCCAACTACTATGCTGCAGCTCAACGATGGAGTCAGGAAAAAATTGGCAGTGGATTGAACACACAATACTGCAAAGGCTCTTTGGGACTTGGGGCCAGATGTAGGTAGAAACCAATTTGCGACTTGCAAATTGCGAGTCCTTCCGACTCGCAATTTGCAACTCGCAAATTGGTATGCAGATAGGTGTCTCAGACACCTTCTGCGACTCTGTATGGGGTCGCAAAGACCCACCTCATAAATATTTAGCGAGTCTAGGCACTCACGGGGATGGTGGCCTGCTGGAGACAGCAGACCACCATGTCCGTGACTGCTTTTAAATAAAGCAGTTATTTTTTTTCGCTTTGCAGCCCGTTTTCCGTAAAGGAAAATGAGCTGCAAATAGAAAAAAATACTGAAACCTTTTTGTTTTGGTGTTTTTCAGAGTAGGCAGTGGTCCATAGGACCACTGCCTGCTCTGAAAAAACATTATTGTGAGCATTCACAAAGGGGAAGGGGTCCCATGGGGACCCCTTCCCGTTTGCGAATGAGTTACCATCCACTTGAAGTGGATGGTAACTGCGGGTTGATTTGTGACCGCTTTCGCAGTCACAAATCAACCCTACATCGCGGTGCGACTCGCAAATAGGTAGGGAACGCCCCTTCCTATTTGCGAGTCTGAAACACATTTTGCGAGTCGGTACCGACTCGCAATATGTGTTTCAGCATCGCGTGAGGGCATTAGCGCCTCGCAAACAGCGTTTTTCGCTGTTTGCGAGGTGCTAATGCCTTCCTACATCTGGCCCTTGGTGTGCTAAAGAGGTGTCAGAGACCCCCCAAACACGTAAATCAGCACCTCTGTATCAACACCCCTCAAGACATGGGATAGAAAGTGGAGTTACAAGGTCTGGTGCCATATGCATCCCCCTTACTCCTATCCTCTGTAATCCAGCTTCTACAACAGCTGTAGAGGGACAGTTCGTCCATATATGGAGGTAGGGAGGTTGTAAAATGATCTCTGATATGTATGAAACCACAACCCTGAAGACGTTTTGCAATGTAAAACATCATTTGAACTACCTGAGTCCAGAGGGCTCTGTTATACCCTGGTTCGGCACTAGGTGACACACCTTTCCATTCCAGCTGGAGCTACCAGGGCCAAGACACCCTCCAAACTCTTGCTCCCTAAATTAATTAGCACTCGCAGAGCAATTCTGAGTCCTTATAACCTCCTCCTAGAGCACTATACCACTCAGATTTGGCAACACAACAGAGATAGGAAATGGTTTCTGAGAACACAGGTGGCACGTTAGCATTGATACAGACTGTTAAGGTGTACACATTACTCTTATACCTCAACCTTGGGGTGGGAAATATACTATAAAGTCTAGTACAGCTGCCATTACAACACCCTACCAAATACACTGAATGTACCACAGTGTTTCTCCTAGGTGTTGGAGAGGTTGCAGGGCACTGGGGGAAGCACTGCGCATATACAGTAGTAAGACTGTCCACTGAACAGTCCTTTTGGGAGAAATTCTTCAGACTTTTATATAAGGTCCTGAACTACCCATCCCTGCTACATTGGAGGTGATGCTCCTGGGCCTCAAAACCCCTGAATTTGAGAATGATGACCAACGACGAGTGGGATATGTGTCTTCATTGCCTGGGAGCTTCAAAAACACTGAACATCCAGCACGGGAACATCCTTTACAATGCAGTCTTTACCACACAATGACTTTATGCGCAAATATAGATGTTTGAGGGTGGGTAAGGTTATTGGGTCCATAGAATGATTTTAGGGATTAGGGGTTGGAAAGGGTATTGGATGGTAAGGGTATTTTTTAGGGTTTAGAGATTGGTATCGGTATTGGGTAGTAAGGGTATTTTTAGGGTTTAGGGGTGAGTAAGAGTATTTGGTGGTAAGGGTGATTTTAGGGTTTAGGTGTGGGTAAACATGTTGGGTGGTAAATGTATTTTTAGGGCTATGGGGTGGGTATGGGATTTGGGATTTTGGGTGGTTTTGGGCGGTTACAGAATTTTTAGGGATTAGGAATGGGTAATGGTATTAGGTGGTAAGAGTGCGTTTAGGATTTTGGGGTGGGTAGGCGTATGAGATGATAAGGTTGTTTTCATGTTTTATAGGTGGGTAGGGGTATTAGGTGGTAAGGGTGTTTTTATTTTTCACGGTTTGGGGTGAATAAGGGTATTGGGTAGTAAGGGTGTTTTAATGGTTTAAGGGTGGGTAGGACTTTTGGGTGGAAAGGTTCTCTTAAGGGTTTAGGGTTTGGGGTGGGTAAGGCTATTGAGTGGTAAAGATGTTTTAAGATTTAGGGTAGGTAAGGGTATTTGGATGGTAAGAGTATATTTTTGGTTCAGGGTGGGTAAGGGTTTTTTGTGGTGAGGGTATTTTTAGGGTTTAGGGTGTCTAAGGGTTTTTGAATGGTAATGGATTTTTGGGGTTTAGGGTGGGTAATGGCCCTGTGCCCCCTCCCCCTTCAAAATAGTACTTGGACCTGGGAGAGGGGGTGTCTGGGGCCACCTTCAGCCGAGAGAGGGTGTGACATGCCGCCTCCCACTAATATTAATGCTGGGCCCCGGGGATGAGGTCCTTGTGGCCAAAATTGTCATGGGGAGTGGGGATGCGTGCCCCCTTTTCCCTTCTAAATGGTACTGGGTATCAGGGGATAGAGTCCCTGGGGTGAAGTTGGCCTGGGGAGGGGGGGTGCTTGCTCCTCCCTCCCTGAACAGTGCACCAGGCCCCAGGGATGGGGTCCCTGAGGGAGAAATCGGCTCATCAGTGCTAGATGTGTAACCTTTTTTGCCACAGGAAAACAAATGTTCCCATGAAAAATGCACGTTCCTCCAGCCCAGCACATGTGAGAAACAGAAAATTACTTTTCCCTTTGATAGGAGCAAATTTATGAGCATTTCCATTGTGGGAAACTGCTTACAACAGTTTTGGGAATAGTGAAAAAGTTAGAAGGTTAGTTCACCCAGAAACCCCACAATCCCACCCTTAATCCTAAATTGCCCAGTGTGTTATTGTACCGTTCTGGCAGCTGTTCCATATATGAGAATGCATCTTATGAATGTAAATGTGGACCACTGTAAATTCTGTGAATCAGGATGTGAAATTTAAGTTTGCAAATTGCTTTTGTGCACATAGTTACCATTTAGGTGAGATAACACATATGCAATTAAGGCCCTCTGTTGGAATTGCACAGTGAAGGTATTTACAAAGTGTCAGTGTCTAGTGCAGCATGGTTGTAGAATGTAAAGCAGTGAGTGTAGGTAGATGGGGCTTGGAGATACATAAAATTCTTTCTCAGATTTTCCATCAGAATACGCCTTAAAACTGAAAGCTGTGTTGACATTTGAATGGTATTAACCGCTTTAGTGCGGGCATCGGCCACTGGCCGACACCCCCACTAGCTCCCTGGTGTGGGTCACGACCAGTGGCCGACACCAGGGAGGGGGTTAAAAAATCCTCTGGTGCATCACACCAAAGGATTTTCTTTTCATTTAATAATACCCCAGAGGCACAGAAAAATGCACAGGTTTGGTAGGTGTCCTTAGGTACCGGCTGAGCTAGTGGCCAAAATCCACAGCTAGGCACTTTGCAAAAAACAGCTCTTTTTTTTCTTTGGGAAAATGTGATGTGTCCATGTTATGTTTTGGGTCATTTCCTGCTGTGGGCACTAGGCCTGCCCACACAAGTGAGGTACCATTTTTATTGGGAGACTTGGGGGAATGCTGGGAGGAAGGAAATTTGTGGCTCCTCCCAGATTCCAGAACTTTCTGTCACCGAAATGTGAGGAAAAAGTGTTTTTTTTGCCAAATATTGAGGTTAGTAAGGATTCTGGGTAACAGACCCTGGTGAAAGCCCCACTTGTCACCCCATCTTGGATTCCCCCAAGTGTCCAGTTTAAAAAAATGCACAGGTTTGATAGGTTTTCTTAGGTGCTGACTGAGCTAGAGGCAAAAATCCACAGCTAGACACTTTCCAAGAAACACGTCAGTTTTCAATGTAAAAATGTGAAGTGTCCATGTTGTGTTTCCTTTTGCAGGCATTAAGCCTACCCATGCAAGTGAGGTACCATTTTTATCGGGTGACTTGGGGGAACACAGAATAGCAGAACAAGTGTTATTGCCCCTTGTCTTTTTCTAAATTTTTTCCTTCCAAATGTAAGCCAGTGTGTAAAAAAGACGCATATTTGAGAAATGCCCTGTAATTCACATGCTAGTATGGGCACCCCAGAATTTAAAGATGTGCAAATAACCACTGCTTCTCTACACCTTATCTTGTGCCCATTTTGGAAATACAAAGGTTTTCTTGATATCTATTTTTCACTCTTTATCCCCGATATAGAATGAAAACCAATTGCAAGGTGCAGCTCCTTTATTGGCTCTGGGTACCTAGGGTCCTTGATGAACCTACAAGCCCTATATATCCCCGCAACCAAAAGAGTCCAGCAGATGTAACGCTATATTGCTTTAAAAAATCTGACATCGCAGAAAAAGGTTACAGAGTAAAACATGGAGAAAAATGGCTGTTTGTTCAGCTCAATTTCGATATTTTTTTATTTCAGCTGTGATTTTCTGTAGGAAAACCTTGTAGGATCTACACAAATAACCCCTTTCTGAATTCAGAATGTTGTCTACTTTCCAGAAAGGTTTAGTTTTCCAGGATCCAGCATTGGTTTTACACCCATTCCTGTCACTACCTGGAAGGAGGCTGAAAGCACAAAAAATAGTAAAAATGGGGAATGTCTCAGTAAAATGCAAACCTTGTGTTGAAAAATGTGGTTTTCTCATTCAAGTCTGGCTGTTCCTGAAAGATGGTGATTTTAACACCACAAACCCTTTGTTGATGCCATTTTCAGGGAAAAAACAGAAGCCTTCTTCAGCAGCCCTTTTTCCCATTTCTTTTAAAACAACAAAATTGTTGCTGTATTTTGGAAAATTATTTGGCCTCCTCCAGGGGAACCCACAAACTCTGGGAACCCCCAAATAGCCAAAAAAGGGCTCAGCACTGGGTGGGGAGGCCCAGCAGCTAAGGGGTTAATGAGTTATTATTGATTATATATGGAGAGTGTACAAATCAATATGATAAAAACCATCTGAACAAAATGTAATACATCATAATTAAATTAAGCAACATATCAATATCAGCTAAGTCCTAGCCTTTATGATTTTATGTAAAAGCAGAAAATAGGATTGGTGTTGGTGGGCTAAAGATAAAGGCGTCCAATAAATATTCCAGGAGCATTCTAACCTGAATACTACCTATGACAAAAATACTCTTTCTATTGCAGGTGACCAACATATCTCAGTCCTTAATAATAATTATAAGAATTATGTATGGAGATAAAATAAAATGTATATCCCAATTATTTATTAACATTGCACATAATTTTCAGATACAGACATCATGCACTAGTGATACAGATGTGATAAATCAGTCAAGTCCAAGACATCATATAAGCAAAAACATCTTAAAAGACAGTGAGAACCTGAAAAATAACTCACAACCTAGAACATATCCCAACACCCCAACAAGGGTGAAGCAAAACAGGAAGTCCACTGGGGGGAACCAAAAGGTAGTACAAGGGAAATGGAAGAAGACACTTAAATTGTGACATCTGACACCCAGGCACCCCCCACCCCCCTCACCCCGTGAAGCTTCCACCCACCCCGGAACAGCCAAGGGGCAAGTGCGGAACCTAAGTTATGTTACTGCCCACAGCTAACCACAGAGGAAGGGACCCTAGACCACCTCAAACCTCTGCAAATGATCACGGTGCTTATAGAAAAGCCACTCATAAGAGTCCAAATCGTGCATGTCAGCGAGCCATGTATTACGAGACGGTGGCGTAGCTGATTTCCAGTGGTGCAATATTTCTACCTTCACCACTGCCAGAGCCGTAGCTGTACAGCATTTGCTGTGACACGTCAATTCCGGGAATATGGTCATGTTGTGGAGTAAAAGTAGGTGGGCATCCCAAACTGAACCCCAGTAGCGCGAGAGCACAGTGCGGTCGCATAAAACATTTGGGGGCATATTTATACTCCGTCTGCACCGAATGTGCGGCAAAAATTTTTACGCACATTTGCCGCAAACCGTGCACCGTATTTAAACTTTGACGCCGAGCCTGCGGACATCAAAATCCCGCCGTGTGCGGGATTTTCTGGATGCGGGAAACCGCCTTGCGTTAATGATATGCAAGGTAGGCGTTCCCGTCCAAAAAATAACACAAACACCCGTGTGCCTTATTTATGCTACCGCGAAAAAATCCCACACGGCCGGAAGGTGGAGGAGGAAACTGATGCACAGCCCGATTTGCATCAAAAATTAATGCCTGGGTCAGGGCAGGTGTTAAAATGAGGCAAACACACCTGTATTTAATGAAACCACACAGAAGCAACAGCAGAGCTCCAAAAGGAAGACATGGAGGAGCTTCCCATCCAGCGTGCACGCAGACACAGAGCACAGGAACAACAACAGCAGCTTCCACAGCACCAGCAGGGACCCCAAAGGCAACGCAGAAGGCAGGAGAGGATATTCTGCACCAGGACAACCCTTCATGGCCTCAGGGAACATGACATCATCAAGAGGTACAGGTTGAACTGGCAAGCCATTCAGCAGCTGCTGCACAACATTGAGCCACAGTTGGCACCCAGCTTGCAGACACCCTGCACCATCCCACCAGATACCAAGCTGCTAGCTGTACTATACATGTTGGCAAGTGGCTCCTTTCAAACCACTGGCGCCCTGGTTGCTGGGATCTCACAGCCATCATTCTCAGCCTTCCTGCCCAAGGTACTGGATGCCATCATCACACTCACACCCCGCCACATCTGCTTCCCAAACACACAGCAGAAGCAGCAGGAGACCAAACAGGGGTTTTACCTCATTAATGGATTTCCACACGTCCTTGGTGCCATTGACTGCACAAATGTACGCCTTGTGCCACCTGCTGCAACTGAACATCTATGCCACAACTGGAAGCACACACACTCCATCAATTTGCAGGCCATTGTGGATCACCAGGGATTGATCACCAACATCGTGGCAAAGTATCCTGAGAGTGTACATGATTCATTCATCTTCCGTCACTGTACCATCAATCAACACTTCCAGGATGGACGATATGGAAATGGACTACTTGTTGGTAAGTACAGAAACCTACTTATATACACACTGCACTGCAATCCTCTAGGACAAACAACACATACACCACAACAGCGACATGTGAACAGGAACACACTGAGGTTGAGACACTGCTAGGCATGTTTGATATCCTCACCTAATGGGAGACACACCTAGTGTCAGCGTCACCAGATCCTCGGGGTCTGTGCACGTTCCCAACACGTCCACCACTGAACAGTTCCAAGATTCTAATAGATAAATCACAGAGACTGAGAGAGTTCAAGAGGGGAAGAGGGGATTAGGAAGGGAACAGCTGGGAAGGAGACCTGTAGTAAGAAAAAGGTTAGAACACACAATATGAAAATTATATCTCCTGAAATCAATACTAGACTATGATTCTAAGCCTAGTCACTCTGAAAACATGAACAATCTAAGAGTTAAGTTTAAAATGACAAAGTTTCAATATGGCGGGATACCTGTAAGGGAATCAAGATGAATTAAATGAAAACTTTCTTATTCAAGTACTTTCCTTTACATGAGAATCAGAAAAAAACATTCTGACTACATTTTAAATCAGTCATATAAATCCTGTTTTGAGAATGTATACTAGGACCATACAATATTGCATCTAGAAACTCTGGCCTTCTGTGTACTCCTAAAATGTTTCAACACAAATTGCGCTTATTGAAGATATATATATATATATATATGTATATATGTATATATATATATATATATATATATATATATGTATATATATATATATATATAGTAAACACCATAAAAGGATTGTGCTCCATGAATAACACAATATGGATTCAGGAAACAAATCACATAACTTGTCAACTCGAATATTACATAATAAATATCTTAGAATAGTGGCATACAATAAACGACATGAAATAAACTTGAGGAGAGAATCGTGCGTCTTGTCGATTCGAGTGTCACCATGTAAAATACCAAGAAATGGTAGCATGCAATGAATATCAAAGTCAAATCATCATTAATCGAATCGCGGATCTTGCCGATTCGTAAAACACAATGTAAATGTCAAGAAATAACAGCTCACAATAAATTACAAGATCAAAGTACAATGAAACGAATCGCGCTTCTTTTATCGATTCTTAAGCCACCATGTAAATGTCAAGAAATGGTAGCACGCAATGAACAACAAAGTTAAATCCTCATGAAACGAGTTGCGCGTCTTGCCAATTTGTAAAACATCATGTAAATGTCAAGAAATAGTAGTGCGCAATGGACAACAATGTTTAAACACCATAAAACGAATCGCGCGTCTTGCCGATTCTTAAGCCACCATGCCAATGTCAAGAAATGGTAGCACGCAATGAATAACAAAGTCAAACCTTTATGAAACAAATTGCGCGTCTTGCCTATTTGTAAACTACCATATAAATGTCAAGAAATGGTAGCGCGCAAGTAATCTGTTACTCATTTAAGAATTAAACCAAGAATATGAAAATTCTCAATAACGGTGTCGGAACAGTCCAACCCACTGTCTTACCGCCTGGAACAATGATCACCAATGAAGGGCAGAAGACTGGAAGATCCAAATAGGCCGCCGGGACAGGAGCTCAGGAAGAAGCTACTGCTCTGCACCGGGACCTCTGAATAGTGAGCACTGGGAGTTGGGCTGGCTCTCTTTTATAGAGTCTTGGCCCAGCCCAGAACCACGCCCAGGCATGTTGCAGGTAAAGTCTCTGGAAGGCCCTGGAAAGGGGCCACACCCTAACACACTCTGAAAACCTGCAGCAATACATTGCAAAGGAACAGTATTTGTAAGCATATTAAAAATACGTTTTCAGGATTGAACTCTGCAATGCAAAAGGTTAAACCACAACATATCAGCACAATGCATAAATTACGTTGTTTTGAGAGTGCTGGGTTTTTGCATTTTTGTCGCTAATAGAGCACGTACTGCTCTGGTGTTGACACCTAGGGACAAAGTACTGTTCCAAATAAAAACTGATGCCACTCCACAGACATAAGGGGAAAATGTAAAACAACATAATGACTAACTCATGGTGCCAACTGACATCTGTGAAGATACAACTCCAATAACACATCAATAACACCCAAACAAACACCCTTCCTGCCAATACGTACTGTGTAAGAGGTGTGGAATGTAAATTGCTGCAGGTCAAACTCCGTGACTCACATAGCATCATGATGACTACAATAAAGGTCACATCATTGAGGCCATTCCAATATCTCACATCACTTCTGCTCTCACATTGCCCACTACCAAGAGGCAAGTGGACTGTGCGAGGAACACATCTTGATGGTACTAAGTGGAAGGTGCACATTCCTACACATACGCATTGTGACAAATGAACACACACACAACAGATGTACTGCCATACAGACCTTCTGAAACGCAAAACGACAACCTAACAACCAAGTTAGCCAGCTGAACTAGACCATGTTCAGTAGTCTAGGTAGATGTTACAACCTGAGTTAATTTGCCAAGGGCAGAGAAATAGGTCTGCAGTGAACTTGTCACACATGTGAAATTAGTGTACAGTCAAATGTTAAGACGTCAATGATCACAACGTATAGAGAAGTTTGGCTAATTGTCACCTTGCAAAATGTAAGCATCTCACTGATGTTTAAATTAATCCATTGCATATGTCAAAAGGTATGGGATGTCCAGGGTACATAGATGAAAACGTGTTACCACCACTGTCGAATTGATTCTGTGTATGGAACTATCATCTAACCCCCAGTTAAGACACAGAGACAACTGTATCACAAGTCCCAATGCGAGGGAGTACACACTGTACTGCAACTCTCAATATATACTGCTGACAATCGGTCAGCAGCCAAACACTCTTTCAGCCAAGGAAACAACCCAATGCTGATGGTAGATTCTAGAAGCCTAGGAATCGACACAATAACACAAACACAAATGAGTCACAGACAACACAAGAGAACTACTGCCATGCAAGGTGATATTAATGGGGCAAACTACATCAACATTATCTCAATCATTTTCTCTTTCAGCTGATCAGGGGTATGGGATCCAGCCATGGATTATGAGCCCATTTGGCAACCCAAGCACTGCAGCAGAGCTTGCCTACAATGAGCACATACGAGGACACACACCATAGTCGAGAGGACCTTTGGCATCCTGAAGTCGAGATTCAGGTGCCTCAACATCACTGCTGGCAGCCTCCTATACTCACCAGAAATCGTCTGCAAGATCATTTTAACCTGTGCCATCCTGCACAACATTTGTATATGAAGGGACATTTCCATCTTAGAACCAGAGCCACAAATGCCTGAAGAGGAGGAAGAGGAGGATGCTGGCCATCAACATGAGGGGGACCAACCAAACACAGCTGCAGGATTGCGTAGGCGCCAACATATTGTCAACAATTTCTTTTGAATCAACTCACCATCACCACTGTATTAACATATGTAAATAAACACCTATAATAATCACCATATCATGGTCTGGGTAATCATTTTTGCTCACCTTTATCTCTAACTATCAGAATAAGAGTGTAGCCTCATGGAGCATTGCTGGTATACCGATCAGGACACACAAATTTCCAAAGCAATTGTGATGCGTATTATTCAATAGTCACATTCACACACACTGTAACTGACATATTTCTTGCACATTTCACCGTTGAAGGGCAATAGCAGAGGACCACACCCATTTCACACATACATGTTGGCAACATGATTCTTTGCAGCATATAGCACACAACTAAGACACCATCAGTCAATGATGGAACAAAAAGCAACATACATGAGGCAGTGGATGTGCAATTGCAACAGTAACAATAATGTATGGCCACACCCTTGACAGCAGTACCTGTTACATCACCTATCTTTGCAAGGACCATGTGTGACTAGAATTCCATATAAGCAGAACATAGATAGCACAAGTGCCACACCTATGACAAGCATTGCGCACATGATATTCCATGTACATGTCAGCCCATGTCCTAAGTCCTGACACACCCATGTTCCCGGTCTTACCCCACCCATCTTAAGAGGTCCCTGGAATGGTAATATGCATACCCAGATATTCCCTCGTCTACACACACACAGACTAACAATATTAATCCAGTGTGCTTCACCCTTTAGAATGGTATGCCATAGTCATTGTACATCTGTCTGCATGGACGTCACGTTAAATAATGCACTGGCTTGTAGTCTCTCAGCCCTGTTATCACCTGTAGATTGCTTCCCATGTGAAAGGTACTGTTGGCAATATGAACTCAAATCTCACCTACAGGACCTGTGATGAACTGATGCACACCTATGAGCACCTCCATGCAGACCAGCCATTTGAACATGCACTGCCCTTGCAGATACTTGGAACAGCATAGAAGCTGCTATTTTATGGATTACACTGTTATGCATTGCCACAAAAAATCAGCTGTGTAACACAGCCCTTGGGATTATGTGTCACCTTACAAAACACAGGATAAACACAGTTTTCCATTTCAACTGCCTTGTTCTTCCTCCGACCAGTCTCAGTCAGACCACTGAGTATGTACCTTGTGAAATTGCTGGATCCTGATTGACCCTTTATCCTGTTAGCCTGACTGGCACCTGTCTGTGCGTTACCCTAAAGGTTCCTTGTGGCTACATATGTATCATAGTTGCTTTCCCAACCCTCACATTCCTCTGAGGGTATTTTGTCAGGTGGTTTTTCAATGCATACTCAAATACATTGTATAGCATAATCTGCTGATTTATCGTACCATAGTTGGGAACTTGTCTCCAAATACCCAAATCATGTCCTATCCCTTGTCTGGGTCTCATGTATGCATGAGCGACAAAGTGTGACAGTGTACCAGGGCCGTATGCAGGGATTGGGTATGGTGCCTCCAGCAGAACCAGCAACGTCTGATGATGTGCATGAAAAGTCCACACACTGATTCACATTGCACACAACATATTGATGGTCTGTGCGTGGTGAATTGCTGTGAGATTAATCAGCACAGAGGCTTTGATGTTCCCAGAGGCAGTGGGAACTCTCTAGGCTAACCTGTGTACAAATGTTGTAATGACACCTGCCGGTACAAGAATCCTGAGATATGATCTTACTCAGCACACCAAGGAATAGCCACCACAGACTCATGACTAGACCTGGACGTAACTGTGACAACATAGACCCCTAAAAATATACAGGATTAACATTGGCCCACACACATGAACCAGACACCTCTGTGCAATTGATCACTGGAAATATGTGGCCACGTGCTGCTTGGTCTGCTGTCCTCTACTGCCACAGGAGAGGTGTGGCTCTGTCATATGACCTCAACTGTGGCGTGACATTACAAATGTGGTTTATCTTTGTCTCTCGTGTCAAAAACACCGTACCCACTTAGTACGTACATGTGCCTGACTCATGGTGGGTTCACCAACAAGTGCCTAGGAAGCAGTATCCAAAATTCCAGGACATGTGATGACCAGGTTTTAGACCATTGACATGAACAACTGTCTGCTATCTATCCGGTGCATGCTTTGTCATTTGTGGCGTTTATGTTACCCAAAAACTAGAAAGTGCACACAGCAGTTGTTGCTACATGTATGACTAACACATGTCCTCTCTCATTTCCACACTGACTTGCATCTGAGGGTTGGACACATTGACTCCACATGCATACAAGCATTTTTGCAATAATGCATCTTGTGATGGTCACACAGTGGGAGAACAACAATATTAGTAGCCAATGCACACACATTTAGCCATAGGCATTGAGGTATTGTACTTATGTGCGTCACCTTGCTATCCTCTCCAGACGCTAAACATGCCCAATTTGTGCAATACCTATATGTAGGCCCCACGTTTGGCCAGCTATTGCATCAGTCAAGAGTGAAAATCCTGTACATGAAGTAGCGGATCATGGTCTGCAGTAGTATGATGTGTCACATGTTCCCATCCACCGTCATGCCCAAAGTGGGTGCAATCAGACTATCTCAGTATTGTCACAACTGTAATATTACATTAAAATGGTAAAATGACCCAAACCCAGTTAATGGCTGAAATTTTGCTGCATACCCGTAATAAAATGACGCACATGCGTATAAAAATGACGCTTATGGCTGAAAAACAACGCATAATGCCCTGAAAGAACGATTGGCCCTGAGCAGTATCTTCCACACTGTATCTCCGAAAATTGGTGAAGTTAAAACTATTTAGAAACATATGGCTGCGGGCTCAAATCTTCTCCTGTGCGTTGATGAAAATGACGCGCAGACTGTATGCGTCAAAATATTTTGACGCATGACAATAAAAACGCCTGCCATTTTAGGCAGGAAGTGATGTAATAGGATATCCTGTTTACAGAATAGGTACAGTGGGTGTACTTTCACTTTCACTTTGCAGTCTGTGATATTTCCTGAGTGTGTGGCTGTGTCTCAATTTGTCTCTGTGTATTTAGTGAATTTTTCTCCTGTGTGGTCTTTTTAATGTCTTTTTGTGATTAAAAACTTGTTGTAGTACCCTGTCTGAGTGTTTTTTGTGGTCATTTGTGTTGTAAACTATTGTCTTTGTTTGGTTGGGAGTCTGTTGTGGGTAGTGTTAGTTTGGGAATAGTTGGGCTGTGTTAGTAGTTTATTTGAATTTTTCCTGTCCTACTTTCCCCCTATTCTCCTTTGGTCCCCTTTATCCCCTATTTCTCTTTTTGTAAAAATATGTTGGGTAGGCCTCATCTTGGCAGGATGGGAGAGGAGGAGCTGGGTGGGTTCATTTGGCTGGTGTGCCATTTCCTACCCCTAATGATTGAGGCAGGTGGTCGTGTGATACAGTGGTATCACACTGAGGCACGGAGGCTCTGGTGGGCAAAGGTGTTGCATCATCTGCAAAGGATTTATAAGACACCCAGAAACGAGCACCACCTGAAGCACCGCTGGGCTGGCCTTGTCTCCAGGGAGCAAGATCTGCTGGACCACATGGGGATTGTGATTGGTGGCCCTGTTGGTGAGTACAAATCCTGTTAATGTGCACATTTAAATGCTCTGTAGTGACATCAGCTGATTTTTACATAATCTGCCAGCAATGTTGTTGAGTGTGTGGAATGTTACTGAAACATACAGGGTCATATTTCTACTTTGTTAAGGACCACAATTGCTAGCTGTTAGGAAGCAAGAGCTCCACAAACTTACTGAATACATTTGCATTATGTAAGTTAGTGCCGGTTTTGTGTCAAACAGCAAAAGAAATCAGGAGCCAATTATGTATAGATATAGGCCACGGCTGCCTGTGAGGTATAGAAATTTCCAACTCATTACCGTCATTTGCTGACACAACAGCTAGACTGACTTTCTAAACACGACATAAGGCTGAAAATTAGTGCAGGCTTCACGTCAATCGATGATAGCAATGTCGCGCTAACATATGTCTTATGTGTGTTTGGTGAGTGTGTAAGGAAACCGATCATGAAAATTCCTAAAATCTTAGGGATTATTGTGCCCCTCCTTAATTTCGGATACATGTCTGATCTGGATTTGGACACATAGGTAACAAGTTCTAGCTGCGCTCAGCTAACATCTTAGACTGGTATTTGGAGTTTGTAGTGCCACATTTTGATTAGGGATGGCTGGCCAAAGGTATGCACATGGGTTCATATCTCTATGGTTGGTGCAACTCATCATAGCTGTGCCACATCAAATGAAGAAACTGTAACAAAATGAGGGCTAACAACTGTCCCTGGCCCTCTGAACATTGTACCTGTGTGTCATAAATTTGTCATAGTCACAATGGCTGGTTGACTGGTAATGCAGTCCTCACGGAAAGTGGCTTTGGATGTCTCTCATGGATACACATGATGAGACGAATACACTCCCTGATTATGTCTGCTCACTAATGAAGGAGCATGTTTGCCACCACATGATAGTTAGGGCCACTGCGTGTGTGTAGATATGTGTGTATCACTTACTGGAGACCCTGGGTCTGTACATTTTAGCCGTGCTATGTAGGATGCAGTATCATCATGTCTGAGAGGCTTTACTTTCTGATGTAATCTTACACATAGTATTTGTCTTTGGAATTGTTGTTCAGTGCACAGACATTGAGCACATTTCTCCCTTCCATGCCTTACAGGTGGACCGGCACCCTACACTGTTGGCGAGGTGGCTCGATTCGAGGACCCAGACAACTCCAGTAAAAACTTTGCACTTGTATAGCACACTACTCACCCGTTAGGGTCTCAAGGAACTGTAAGCATACCGCTGTGGAACCCCTCCTGGCTTTTCCCTGTGAGGCACCCACTCCTGGACAGCCCCAGGGTGAAGCCAGGCATCGAAGCGCTGTTGTGGAGATTAAGCTAGCTATTGCCCATAGTTACAGAGTGGGACTCATTAATTAGATTAGGCACTGAGGCGAGAATTATCTGGTCCAAGGGAATTGAGCCCAAGACCCCATGCCCGAGGTGGGAATTGAACTCCGGTTCCAGGCCAGATCTCTGCATCAGGGTCTGCCACTCTAACCGTTGTGTCATACTTCTACACAGTAAGTGTTGATATGTCTGTTATGTGTTGTGTTTGCTGGTGATGTGTGATGGACTCCTGTGTGTTGAACACATAGTAAGTTATGATGTGCTGGCCAATCATTTGTTTTGTTCCATGAGTGGAATATCATTTTATCACCATCTTTGAGTTGGCCAATCCTTATCGTATTGTCATATTTTGGTATTCTAGGTCAGTCTTGTAGGCCCAGCAATGTGAATAGGGATGAGTCATGTGGATAAAACTTAATTCAGAAAAAGTCGCACTGGACCATATTAGTGAATTAGTCAGCCAGTCAGACCCAAATTCTCCCAGAATAGGGATGCCAAATGCTTACCCACAGCCTTCTGCTTCCCTATTCACTAATGCACTTATTGAACTGTGGCTCCACATGTAGTGCTACGAGTATGTGGCACTTGAGTGCAATAGCCTAGGTGTGCATGCAACTCATGGCCAGAGGTGTTCTTGCATCTCTGTGCTTGTTGTAAGTCATGGCTTACTGGTAGTAAATGATGTGGACAAGGGTCTACATTTCCAAACATGAGTGTCGATGGGATTGGTCAAGGGTTAGCTGTATCCTATTTGGAGATCCTCCTTATCTGTGGTGTGTGTGCTGGGCCAAACACATGCCCAACTTTCCTAAGCATCCTGGGTGTCCTTTTTGTTAGAAATTATTAGTTGATAGTCCACCCCTCCCCCAGACACAGGCTTAGGGTTGTGAATACTGTACCTAGGACTGATGATACAAGTTTGGTAAACAGACATGTGAATCAGTGAATCACTTGTCTGAGCCTAGTATACACACTCATGTTTAGCACATGCTTACTATACTGGCAAGTCCATTTACAACTCGCAGATCATGTGGCCCTAGATTTCCATCCCGTACAATGACATTTGTAGCCCTGGCAGTGGTGGGGGATGTGCAGCATGATTGTTAGCTGACAACTGGCAGAACTGTGATGCCAAAATCATGTCAGTTGTTACCCATCTTGTAGGGTTTGGATGTGCTATGTGTGATAGCTGGCTTGCCATGTACTTCCTCAGGGACAATCAATGATCTGTATGATGATATGAGCTGTTACAAGTACAATAGATGTATTGTCTGATTTACTTCTTGTGCCATTTCACACAATGCAGTACCTAATGATAGATTTTCTATTTGTCTTAACAGCTGCAAATATGACTCCCATCCAGGTCAGGGAGTTTCAACAGTGGGTAATGAGATGCCGCCACATCCTTGATGTCGAGTCTGGGTACCGAAAAATGGGCCGCAGATATCGCCATGAACGAGCCTCCGGAGCCTGGAGGGCATTTGCACAAGGCGGCCCTTCTTTACCTACCACAACCACCACCAGCACCACCACCACTACCACCCAGGTGGCACCACCAGCAGCTGGGACCGTTGCAGGACCATCGACAGCAACTGCTCCTGTACCAAGCACAGCACCACCTGCAGCGCAGCCTACAGCCATTGACACAACAAGTGCCCATACTTCCTTGGCTGGCACCCAGACCACCCCTGCTGCAGCCATTGACCCTGCTGCTTTTGCACAAATGCAACGGAAATTGGACCGTGTCCTTAGAAAGATGAGCAGGCTGCGGCAGGAGGTGCAACAGGTCAACCGGCGGGTGCGTTCCATCAAGAGGACCCTCCGGAGGGCCAACCTGTAGACAATGAGACGGACATGTTTCCCTCCCCTCCCTCATCTTTCCTGTTTCTTATACTTTGTGGGTTTAGGGGGGTTAGTGTTAGGTTAGTATAGGCTGTTAGTTTAGTTAGTGTTAGTGGGTGGGGGTTCCTGAATATTTCTACTGTTTATTTTTATGTGTGTGGGTGGGTGGGTGAGTGGGAGTCAATGTTGGGTATTCTTGTGTTTTTACAAAAAAAATATATATATATATATTTATTTGTTTAGTATAGGATAGTATGTGTTTAGGTTAGTTTCTTTTGTCTTCCATGTGTCCCGTCTCATAAAGGGGGTGGGAGGTTGATGTTTAGAATGTTTAATTAAATGTGATAAGTTTAGCTTAGGTTAGTTAGGGACAGTTGTGGGTAATGAGTAGTTAGAGTAGATTACGGTAGGTAAGGTCTTTCCCCGAGTTTTCACTTCTGTTTTTACTGTTTAATAAATATGTAGGTAACCCTTTACAGTATGTGTCACATGCTTGTAGATCAGGGCCTTGGCATGAGTGTAAGGTGTCTCTTTTGTATTACATTTTGTGTCCTATGCTGCAAACAAATCCCAACAGAGCTGTAACATTGGCAGCTACCCCAAAGCTACTTAGCTAAGATTCGGACATTCATTGCAACCACCCATCACAGTTACTATGGATCCCAAAGTGTTTTTTTTTCATGATGTATGTTTTCAATGTCACATACTGTGCTTCCAGATTTAGTACTGGGGACACTGTGTTATGTCTGACTGCAGTCTGATGTCCAAGGACGTCCTTATAAGGTGAGTGGTAGTAAGCTCTCTAGTATAGTGTACATAACTCACATAGATCATTTGTTACACTGTTCAGCATGATTAATTATTTGGATGTAAACTCATACACCTCCATTCATGCAGTTTGGTGTGTGTTAGCTTATTTTTGTGGGCAATGTTACATACGTTAGTTTTGCATTGAACCAACATTTTCAAGGCACTATTTTCTGGTTTTGACTTCCCTTGAGGAAGCGTTAATCTGTCCAACACAGCATTATGGTGTATAGTTTCTCTTTTCCTCAGAAATTACCCTCAGGAATGGAAGAGTATGGTAGAATCCAGGCCACTGTGCATAGTTATCAGCCCACATTATTTCAGGACAGTTGTATTGACAATCTATGATAATTGACAGGAGGCCAAATTCACTGATCTACTGCACGGTTGATGTATCACATCGTACAGAGACAAAGTGCTGATGTAAGTGCTATTTATTTAAAAGTGCTGTAGTGCTATCTGTACATTGTCCATGATTATGAGTCCATTATACTGACATCTTCCATTGTGATCCTACACAAGTGCAAAAGGACATGTCATTGGACATGCTGGGGTGAAGTGTCAGACAGTGCAGTGGGACAGGACTTGCCAAATGAGTTAGTGAGAGACAATCACTGGGCAGGCTGACAAGATAAACAGTGGTTTGAAGAAGAGTGCTTGAGTACAGTTGTTGCAAGACTGGCATGTTACAAAGCGCAGGACCTTGGTAATAGGTAGCCATGTGGCAGGGACTTGTGCTACCGGGTACTTTTACGTGTGAAGGTGATCTGTTCCTGGTATTCTTCTTCTGATGTGTGTGTTGCCTCCTCTGCCCTTGTTGGTGGTGGTTGTGAAGGGGCAACACACACCGCAGTGTGTGTAGACGTGGAGTCAGACATCCTGGTAGCTGCTACCGGTGGGGGTCTTAAGGGCAGTACTGCAAGGAGGATCTGCTGGTTCTTCAGAATAGCAGCCTCATTACGATGGTAGGCAGCCAGGTCGGCCCTGCGGGGTTCAATGTTGCATTCGTGCACGCATTGACAGATTTGCTGTTGTAGGTGTTGGGTCAACTGTATTACAGCTGTGCTGATTTCCTTCAGCCTTTTTTCTACTTCCTGCAAGATAGTTGTTCGCCCTTGCATAGCTGCTGCCTGTTCTTAAGTTGACATCATGCACGAACGCACCCCCTCTAGGCTGGCTGCCATAGTTTGCATCCCCACCCGCACATTCTTGGCCAGCTCCCGCTGTACTCCGACTACAGTTCTCTCAAAGCTGGTACCAGTGTCGTCAGAGTCCTCAGCTGTATTGGAGCTGGCAGGTCGTACAATTGGGGTGGTGGGTGGCTCCTCTGCAATGGCTGCTGTATCCGTGCTCCTCCTTGTGACTGAAGGTGGGGTCTGGAGGGTTCCAAGGACCTCTTGGAGGGTCTGGTGGCTGATGTTTGTCAGCTCGTCATCCATGTCATCAGGGTAGTTATGGACAGGCATATCCGCAGGAGATCCATCGTCCTCTGCAATGAAATACGGTACAATTAGTGTGTCAGTGTTGTGGGCTTTGTAATGTGACATGCCTGCCTTGTGATGATTTTCACATTGTGATCTTGGTTCCTACTCATTGCTCCAGTCTTTCAGATGGGCATTCTCCCAGGCCTATGCCCCACCTGCATGTCACATGTATTGTGGTCAGTTTGTGGACTTGTCAGCATCATCTCCTCCAGGTGTTTGTTCTGGCCAAATAGTGAATTGCCACCTTCTTGTCCTACTCAACCCTCCGTCTACTTCCATTCTCATGGTGAGGCCTTTCACTGGCTGTGGGTGCTCTGATGACACTAGCCACCACACTTAACAATCTAGACCTGCCCCAGTCTCTGATCTTTCACATCCACCTATATGTAGTTGAAATGTAGCGTATACTATGTATAGCATTGTTATGGCACAATATGGATGTCAGCATTGGTAATGTGTATCGCTGATGTTGGGGAATGTGTGGTACATTGGATTGCCCTGATAGTCGTAGCAGTGTACTATTTCCTCCTCTGACTGTGCAGGTGTATGTTCTCTGACCAGTTACATGTGTCCTCCCCCTCAATGCTGTTGTCTAAGCAGTATGACATTTGGGATGTTGCATTGTGACCCAGGCATAGGATGGACCCTGACATATGCAGCATGGGTGTGACATTACTGATGTGTACCTACTAATGTGGATGACATTGGCTGATGTTTGCGGTAACTATGGACATTCACATTTGTCTTGTTTCAGGGGATTGTCAACGTTGTCATCCTAAACCCTCTAATTTGGGTGTGTATGATCCATGGGGATGTTACTGCCATTGGCTACTTGACCAGCACACACAGCGGAGGTGGTAGTGGCAACTGTTGTCAATGTTACATTCCAGTTGTCGGTATGGCTAGAGGTTGTTAATTGGGCACTAGTTAATGTAGGGATTATAGTGGCTGACGTGTGATGGGATGCCAGTTTGACGTTGTGCCCTTCCCTCCTGGCGTGGCTTTACCTTTGCAACATCATTGGCATGGCAGCATACCCCCATGGAAAGGTTGTTGGTGTTGTGTAGTGGTGTGCCTCAGGTTTCCGCTGAACGGGGCATGTCCCCGTTCCGTGCCCCTTTACCCATGCCACTCCATGTATATGATGACTTACATGCATTGTGTAGTAGGTATTCCCCCTGCTGGCAGTTAACATTAGTGCATTTTAATTCCCCATGCGACTTACCCTACATGTGCGTTGTCTCCTGATAGTCTGAGCTGTCCTGTCCTTGGATCCCTGTGACGATCTCCTCAGGGATGACAGCTGCAACCAACTCCTCCATGTGGTCCAGGGTCTCCTGTGGTGCTGGACTTCCACCTCCAGTCTGCGGTGCTGCCTTCCTGTTCCTGGCCATCTTTTCCTTGGTCCTGCGCTTGCAGCAGTGGCGGCTTGACTCCACGTCTAGCAGTGGTGGATTTTAAAAGTGATGGGGCGGAAATTTTTATAACCGAGTAAAATGAGTGAGCCAGAATTGGAAAGGGAGGGTGCGGGGGTTCTCCACCCGCAAGAACATTTTGGAAAAAAAGGATTCAAATGGTGGATTTTACACCACATATTTACTGAAAATGGTTGAGAAAAATGAAATTACAGCATTTTAAAGCACAAATGGTAAGAAAACATTAGAAACGAGACAAAAATGTGCCCAATCCTCAAACTTGTCAGCTTGCAGAGTGACCTCCGAGCCAAGCACATTCAACCAGATTTTCAGACTGGAAAATATATACCAAAAACCACTCCTCCAGAGATAAGTATGCCTAATAGTTTATAAGACCAACATAATAAGATTTAATGTTATATAGCACTTCAACCACTTGTGCGTGGACGCCATACCACATTTGTATGCACTCCAAACAAATGCAAATATTATCTGGTACTATTACCCGATGTTCTGGTAATCGGTTTACCGACCCAGGAAGGATGAAAGACTGAACTCCAAGGGCCAGAGAGACCTGTGGCAGGAGCCCTTGAAGACACGGGTGTCCTCTGATTACAGGATGCTTTAAGAAGAGAGGTCTTCTGGAGAGGAAGGGGTTACAGCTGCAATGGTTAGTGAATTGTGACATACCCCATCCACCAGAATGCAAGATGGTACAGAGGGGAAGCGAGTAAGGGGGCTTCGAGACGTTCCGGAGCCCACCCTGAAATCTGAGTAGCGAACAGAGAACGGCCCCCTAAATGCAGAGTTTCATCACCCACCGCCCCCGGGGGTTTGAGTGGAAACTACCCAGGCTGTGTTCATATGTGTGTGATTATTACATAATGACACACACTGCATTACATAATGACATACATTGCAACAGGCAGTCTGTACAGTGCCAGACACAGATACAATGGAGAACACACTTAGCACGGGGTGCTGCCTCCGTCAAACTAAGGGAGCATTGAGCATGTGGCGATTCTGATTCCTCAAATGAAGGACGCTTTTCAAGTGTTTTCCACCGCAGTCCAAACATTAAGAAATGAGGCTTTTGTCTGCACACTGACTGTATACTGTGTTTTATTTACATTTGTATAGCACTTATTGGCCCTGACGAGGTGCGGTTTCTTTATTACTCGGTGACATGTTCATATCTATGTGTTTTTAGAACATTCATTGAAGAGTGTTATGGTACTGAATTCAGACTTGGAGTGGAGTGGACAGCAGAGTAAGGTGCACGAGTTCTGTCCCTTTCAAGTCAATGCACACAATTGCACGTGTGCATTTGAAATACGTTTTCGCTCCTTTCATTTTGGATAATTGTTGAAGGGAGCACCAATGAGTCAAAGGGTGGGGGAGTGAGGGCGACGCTCTGATAAGAGGTACAATATAGTGCCCTCATTTGCAGGACAGGGGCGCAAGTGTAGGGCTGCAGTTGCACCAAAGTGCACGCACATGCCTAGAAAAGTGCAAGGAACGCGCGAGCATCAGGAACGTGCAACATTCTACGTGTGCATTTTCTAACGGTGGCCGTCAATAAAGTAATAATAATGCATGCCACTGCGGTTACAACTAATAATGACGCTCTTGCTTCAATGCTACCATCACTACTACTCCTACTAATAATAATGAACTCCTGCTATAAATAATCATAATATCAAAGAACAAATATTCAATTGACTGCTGCTTCTACTATTAATTATGATAATAGTTGTATGTATAAGTAAGAAATATAACCGTTTACCGAACACGCTAAGAAGGTCCGACTCCCAACAGCAGCGCAGGAAGCAGACACCTCGAGTCTGTGCAGTTAGTAACAACAAACTGCGCATACTCGATTTTCAGCTTGCTGCATGCAGCCTCTACCCCGCCCACCGTTTCCCAACTTGTCACAGGGCTGCACCCACCCTCCGTGACGAATTGAGAAAGGGTGGGGTGACCATCCTCTCCACTTCCTGACTGACGTGAAGCCCCTAGCGCTACAGGGCTTCAGCCTGAAGCGCCCGGGGATAACTTTACCCACACGTCATTAGGGGGTGGAGACTGGTCCTCGAACCTATGTCTTTGCCGAGCTGATGACCTCACAGGCCTCAGGCTGTGAGCTTGTCAGCCCGGCAAATATCATAGACTCAGTCAGGGCCTGCCCAGAGGAAAATGGAATGCATCGTCATCCAGCCAGTGTGATGTGACAGTAGCCCCGGGCCAGGCCCCAGCCCCAAGCAAGAGGTGTGTGCATTTGTTTTTTACCGAGCTTGTTTTCACTTTTTGTTACGAGGGCGGAGCCCTGAAGCCCTCATGCAGAAACCGCCACTGGCTTGCAGTCATGCCAACCTTTCTTGCACTTGATGACTGTTCTGCGTACGTCTGCCACACTGTTAATCTTGTCAACAATTTGTTGCCATATTGCCTCTCTCCTACTGATTGGCAAATTTGAGGTAACAAACAGTTGGTGCTGGTGTTCCGTCACCTCATTCACCAGAATTTCCTGCTCCTCTGCACTGAAGCAACACTTTCTTTTCTTCTTCTCCATGTCCTGGGTTTTGTGAGGGTCCTCCTGGCTGGTTCCTGGTCTGTTGTCATCTTCCTGGGGTCTGTACAGGCATCTGGGATCCATTTTGGCTCTCCTCTGCACAAAGGGCTGTGTTTGCGGCGAGTTTTGATGCTATTGCATCAAAAAACGCTGCATATCCGGTTTGCGGTGTTGTAAATCAGCTCACAGTCATTTCTGCCACGTTAACGTCATTTTCCTTTACAACGTGGCGCTGTGGTGTGTGTCAAAGAAAATAACTCACACCTGAGGTGTGCGCCGCCGTGCGTCAAAGTATAAATTTGACGCCCGCACGGTGCACAGAAATGGCTTTAGTTGGCGGTAATATTTTTAACGCAAAACTGCATTGGCGCAGTTTTGCATCAAAAAGTATAAATATGGGCCTTATATATCACAGCCTAGTGTGTCACGCCTCCAGCACTTGGAATCCCCCTAGCATTCACGTTCCACACAGTTGTTCCAGCGTCCAGTGCCAGAGGTGTGAAACCTTCAATTAACTAAATTTCAACCTGGCTTCTCTGAGGAGGACGTCATACTCTTCCGAAAGGTCATGCCTATCATCCTCAGAAATGGAGATATCGAGCCTCTCTTCCCACCAACAACGCATTAGAGATCACCCTAAATGAGATATTAAATATATAAAGCTCATCAGAATTCTTCCTGAGTTCACCAGTGATGAAGCTGAAATGAAGGTTTTTCATTTATTAGTGCATAAACGTAGTGCTGCAATAATCAAGTGTGACTTTAATCGAACTAAATAAGATTGTACGGGGACAAATGTGCCCTCAGAGTAGTTTGCCAACATTTATAAGCGTGCTTCATATAACGTGATGTATTAGAATTGCACTAGTTTGACATAATCGTAAACGTGTGCCATGATTTGCTTGTTAGAAATGCTTTAGCTTAGCATAACTTTAGTGGAGGCTTTGGCCTAGTTGCCTTGTCTCACGATTTAGATGCTCGTATTTTTTCCAATGTGCTAATAAACGTGTATTCTTGCTTGAAGCAGTATTTTTCCAGTGAGATCGTTCACATGCTTATCTTAAGGTTTCGTGCCAGCCTGGCATTTTTCTTCTTCACTCCAAGGTCAATCTGCAGGTGCAGACAATGGACGCTCTGAAAGTGAGTTAATTGGTAAAATATGTTGCAACTTACGTTCCCGACTCCAAGGATAATGTATGCTTAAGTAAAAGCTTGAGAACTGTTGTTTTTGATTGGACAATTTGAAGCTAACCTATGAACCCTCCAATGGAAGACCCTACTGGATTTGAACTGTTGTCTATTTAAACCAGGTGCACAAGGAAGAAAACGGCCATTATCTATCGGACATTATTGCCTATCTTCTACGATGCCAATTGATGTTCGACGCCATTTTGAGAGACTTTGATGCTTTCTCTAAACGAGAGAAAGAGACTTTAAGTAATTCTCGCCCTAGAGACTTTAACTTTGATTTGCCCCTTTGCATGAAGTAATAGTTGTCCTTTTATCTTGCCGCTGTGAGGCAATTGCCCCATCCACCCTGCCCCTTTGCCCCCGTCCCATGCTGATCGAATCCGGTACCTGTGAGACGAAGACTTCATTGAATGCAGATTGAATTTGGTAAATATGAAAGGAAAATTGTACAATTGCATTGTGTTTTCTTTTTAGGTAACCAACTGCTGATTTTTGATAAGGGCCCTAGTTAGGAGTGTTCTAAATTAATGTTGCTAAATTGTTTTTGCATGAAGACCCACATGCTGATGCTAATCTGAGGTTAGATGAGGATTCATTTGATGCACGATGCAATTTGAGACCTTGTTATGCTGACTAAATGTATGCAATTAGCCCATTACAGATTGTAGTTTTAGTGGTTTGCGTTGCCATCATAGAAGGCATTGTTATTCAAATGCTGCATAGATTGCATCTGTTTCGCCGTTATGGACAGCTATTAATGTTCATTTACATATATCATTTGGTGTTGAGACACATCTACATTGTGCTAGCTTTGTTAATATAGGGAAATAAATTCATTAACTTTGCATAAACTGGTGTGGTTATTCATGACCGGAAGGTCATGGTTTCGCCGAAATGTATTCTGGATTAATTGTGAAGTGTTATGTTGATCAGGGTATTGCTTATGTTCGTTATTGATTATCGATTATTGATTTGATTGATTACTCCCGAGTAAGGAGAGTCCCACTTAGTCAAAAGATTCATCGACCCAAGAGCGTCCAACTATAAGTAAATTATTAGGCTGGAAAAGCTCTATCAGTAGATGGTAGCAGAGGACGGTTACGCCTTTTGGGACCCCTCACTCTTAAAGTACATGGTGTTGAATTAACGGATACGCTCTTTGAGACCCCACTCGAGAAGTTGAATTAGATTTTTCTTGGGTAAAACAGATTGAGAGAATGATGATGGGCTAAGTCCCCCGTGACTTTCCCGGGATCTCGGAGCTTGCGAATGGAAAGAATGGAGGTGTGGAATCAGCGTTGGTGGTACTAGTGACGGTATGAGTGAAGTTAGGATTTTTGCGCTTGCACAGCTTATTGCCGCAGATTGTGTGAAAAGGTTGCGAGGATTTTAGAGAATAGCGGAGGTGCGACTCTGAGTGTAGAAGTAGAGAAGTCGTCGAACTTCATAGAAATAGCGGAGGTGCGACTCCGAGTGTGAGAGTAGGGAAGTCGTCGAACTTCACGTGTATGTGGCGCTTTGTGCAGGAAAAGGTCCACGTGGTTGTTGTTGTTGAGACGGGCCCTGCGAGGTCAAGAGACTCCGGAGTATGTTGAAAAGTGTATGAGACACTTGTTTATGTTGTGGTCTGGTCGGTTTAGTAGGTTGATCGGGCGTGGTCAACAAGTCGGTACGTGTGTTAAGGGAGTGAAAGAAACTTCGACTTCGGGCTTTGACAAATTCTAAGTGCACTAGAATAGATCACTGACAAGTTGAGAGCAGAGTCTGCGGGTCAGATTTGCTTGCGAACGTGGGGACCGAGAAAGATGGAATAACTGCCGAGGCTAGTGAAAAATCCCTAAGGTCCTGAAGCGATTGTGTTACCCTTCCTGTAGTAAACCGACAGATCTGTTTTATATTTTTGGTTGCTCGCGATATATGCTAGAAGTTGTTACGAGAGGAGCTGAGTGAAGGAGGACAAGCCGCGAGGCTTTGTCAGCCGCAGTGTGTGTGGGTGTGACGTCACTAGGAGCCGCGCTGGGATAGGTTGGTTGCAGAGAAGGGTCGCGCACGGATTGGACGCAGTCCGTGGGACTCGATTGGAAGGAGAAAGGCAAGTGAAGAGTATTCCGGGAATTAAAGTCACTTTATTGATTACAAACTTTGCGAAATAAAAGACGAGAAAATGAAATTTTTTAAAGCATTAAAGAGTGCGATGAAGGGAGAGTCTTACATTAAAGCGAGCGTAGGAGAGGAGACGCCGCCCGAAGGTACACCAGCTTACATTGTAATGGAGGAAAAAGGGGTAGCTTCGTGTCTTTGGCTAAAGCAATGGCACAAGCTGACAGAGAAACATGGGAGCGTAGCGTTCCCGATCCATGGGACATTCAATATAAGGATCCTAGAGAATTTGAGATTTGCGATGTACGACATGAAGGTACCTCCAAGGCCAGCACAGTTTGAGGCTCTAGCAATTTGGGAACTAATGGCTAGACAGCAACAGCAAAAGAAGTTCGAGACCAGAACGAGAAAAGTAGAAAAGACACTAGCGGACGCTAGGTGGGATAATTCACAGAAGGTGTGGAGGTCAGATATATTGCAGGGGATAAAATAGTTTCCCGCAATTGCTAAGGACGAAGAGGCGACAGGCAAGAAAGCTACCTGTAAGACAAACGGGAGGTGTTCCAAAGATAGAGAAGATGAGTCAGATGATGAGGAGTTCATCATGCAATTGCTGAACGACCGTCCACAGCCTTATGCGGAGAGTGGACAAGGTCCAAGTACCAGTTCTGCCCCTCCGGCACCGGTACAGAGTAATGAAACTCCAGATTCAGAAACGCCATCGGGATATAAGGACCCGAATTTACTGTTCACCCCGCAGATACCGCAGGTTAGGAGAATATACCCAGACGTGCCTATGTTGAAACCAGCAGAAAACTATCAGCCGCAGGTCCCAAGGTACTACAGCAGTGACAACGGTATGGGAATGATTCTAGATCCAACCGTAATGGGAGTACAGAATGGTCACAACCCAACATTGGCACAGGCTGAATCAACCCAGTTTTTGATGCCTCAGAAGCAGATGCAGGGGGGCACAGCACATGCTCAGATGACGGGGAGTCAGACGGGCATGCCGGCAATGATGACCCATAGTGTGGGAATGAACATGTCTCAGAACATGGGGAATGGACAGAACCCAGATGCGATATCCCTACCCATTACTGTAGGTCCACCGGTACCTTTGTACACCCAGCCTAACTTAGGTATGAGCGGTCAGGGATCAATGCTGCAGAATGGGACGGAGAGGAGGTGCATAGAAAACACTCCAGAGACAACTCCGATAACGGCTCAGCCAACTGGATCTGGGTCCTTGATGGAGTTTAGTCCCATATGTGCCCAGTCAACAGTGGTGAGGTCGAGTCCCCCACTGATAATACCTCTATTATCGAACACTGAGAAGTTGCCGCAACCATCGATGTCAGTCGATGTGAATGCTACACTGATGGGGTTGAATGCGCAACAGCTAACACAGTGGTTCAACAGTCTGAATTCCACACAAAGCTCAACAAGTGGGAAGGGGGAAGACTACCTGAATAGGGTAAGGTTGAGCATGGAAGCAGAAGAGTTGGTGGAAGGGACTATGGGTGTGAATAGGCTAGAGTCCTACTCGGAAGAAGAGCTGAGGTATCTATGTCCCAGGATTACGAGAGAAGTGAATAAGGTACACAGAAGGTTGCAAGAAATAGCTGACAAAAACGGGATTGAGATAGACAAGACAAAACACTTGAGCAGGAGCTATAGATTGGATTTCGGGACCACAGACTTTGAACACATGAGGTCAGCAGGCATGAAGACGCACCTTAGAGAATTGCTGCAGAGTGCACAAGTGTGGAGGTGCTTAGACAAATGGGAAAGCAGGTGGGCAAAGAAAAAGGAAAAGAAGAAAGACAGTGTCCCAGAGCACAAGGAGAAAAGACAACAGAGTAGTGATGCAGTAACCATGTTACCAATGAGGGAGACAGCAGGGGGGAAATTGATACATGTACCGTGGCACAGAAGTGACATTCAGTCTTTTACGGATGATTTTCCCAAACTGAGAGAGAAACCGATTGAATGGTATCAACAGACTGATAGGTTTGTGAAGCTTGCAAAATGTCTTTGGGAAGACCTGAACACCCTCTTTGAGATTGTGGTTCCGGCAGATTTGTGGGAAGAATGCAAAAGGGCTGTAGGTTGGCCGACAAGTGAACCAGAGAGAGACAGGGATACGGGTGCACCATCACCTATGGTGATGAGCTTGTACCACAAGGTGATTGAGCATTTGAAGACGAAGGTTGCCGCGAAAAATGTGGATTGGCAGGAGATTGATCGAACCGCCCAAGAGGCTAAAGAGTCGATTCATGGTTACTATGAGAGGTTGTTGAAGGCGTTCAAGAACTACAGTGGTACGGAAACAATAGAGGCGAAGGACATGCTTCATTTTGTGTTTAGATTTGTGGAAGGACTGAGACCAGAGATAAGTCAGATGATAAAGACGCATTTGATTTGTTGGCAGTCGAAACCGATTGATGAGGTGTTGAATTATGCGAAATACTGTAGCGATGAAATTGAAGTGAAACAGAAAAGGTTGAAAGAGAAAGTGATGATGATGCAGCTTAAAGCAGCTCAGACAGGTTTGCAAGGGTTGCAAGGGTTCCAACAGCAGGTACCGCAACTGCAGCCGCAGCCGCAGGGAAATATGGTGTTTCAGCCACAGGTGAGAGGCAGAGGAGGTTTTGTGAATAATGGTCCGGATTTGAATACTGTTGTGACTTCGAATGGTATGCAGGCAATGAAAAGGGTGATGCCGTGTCACGCGTGCGGAATTGTCGGACATTGGAAACGCGAGTGCCCAATGATGGTGCAGGAAGGTGCAGGTGCAGGTGTTGGTCAGCAAAACAATGATGTCAATGCATTCCAGACAATGAGGGGACCGAAAATGAGAGGTCCAAACCCAAATTTTCAGACCATAAATCAGCTGCAAGGATTACAGCCTATGCAGCCGCAGCAGATGCAAATGCCTCGTATGCAGATGACGCAAATGCAGCCGATGCAGCAGCAGTTACCCATGGTACCTAATCAGCAAATGCAAATACCTTTGGCACCAATGAATCAGCAGCAAGTGATGGTTCCTCCACAGGTCTCGGGTCAGGTGATGAATACAAATGGCACAGTGCAACAGTTTCCATTACACAGTGCGAGTGGAATAAACAATGTATGGGAGAGTGAAAGTTCAGATGAGGAGGGAAATTGTGTGCTTGCAGCATCCTTGGAAGTTGATCAAAAGGGTCCATATGTAGAGGGAAAAGTTATGGGTCATCGTGTTTCATTCTTAGTTGACACAGGAGCCACACGTTCAACTGTTAGGAGCATTGAAGTCCCAAATTTGCCCCTTTCAGGGAGAACAGTTCAAGTGGTGGGAGTAGCAAACAGATACCTGACGAACCCAATCACAGATCCAGTACCAGTCAGCATTGGTAACTATCAAGGGTTACATAATTTTGTGGTATGTGACTCAAGCCCGATAGCACTGTTAGGGAGAGACCTATTGTGCAAATTGGGATGTTCGATTATGTGTTCGTACGATGGAATTAGAATTCAGACGAGCAATGATGGGGAAGAAGAGGACAGTGTAGAAGGGGACGAGATGGAAGTTGTCGATGAAAATTATCCTCTGATTACCCTTCTTCCGATGTTAACTGAAGAAGATATTCCAGCTGAGTTACGGGAAACAGTTGGAAAAGAAGTGTGGGATATGACAGGAAAGGAGGTGGGATTGGTGAAAGGAGTGGAACCAGTGAAAGTGACAGTAAAACCCAATGCAACCTTTCCCCAGACCCCACAATACCACATGGCACAAGACACCCTCATGAAAGTTGCCCAACTCATTGACGAGTTTGTAAAACAGGGAGTACTGAAAGAAGTGCTAAGCAGTCCATGTAATTCACCAATCATGGGACTGATAAAGCCGAGTGGAAAGGTTCGAATTGTGCAGGACTTGAGGAAAATAAATCACATCATAGTCAAATGCTGCCCTGTAGTACCGAATCCAGCTGTGATAATGTTTCAAATCCCTTGCGATGCCGAGTGGTTCTCAGTCATCGATTTGTCACAAGCTTTCTTTTCGGTGCCTCTTCATGAGGACAGCCAATTTCTCTTTTGTTTCAAATTTCTAGACAGAGTCTACAGTTGGTGTCGAATTCCTCAAGGGTTTTCTGAGTCACCGTCAATTTTCAATCAGATTCTAAAGAAAGACTTGGAAGCGTTAGAATTGCCATTCGAGTCAGTCCTAGTACAGTACATTGATGACTTACTGATTGCAGCTAAGACAGAAAGTGGCTGCACAGCTGATACCATTGCCCTATTGAACCATTTGGGAGGGAATGGACACAAGGTGTCTCCTTCAAAGTTGCAGTTCTGTCAGAAGAAAGTGAAATATTTGGGTCACCAAATAGAGAAAGGGTCACAGAGAATAATGAAGGAAAGAATAACAAGTGTACTTCAAATGAGTCCACCAAAGACAAGGAGGGAGGTGAGGAAGTTTTTGGGGATGGTGAGCTACTGTCGCCAGTGGATTCCCAACTTCTCGACTCTAGCAAAGCCTTTACTGAAACTGACCCAGAAGGATGCATTGGATGAAATTGAGCTGAAAGGAGATGAGATGGATGCTTTTATTGAATTGAAAGAATGCATGTGCAGGGCTCCAGCTTTAGGTATGCCTGATTACACAAAGCCTTTCACATTGTTTTGTCATGAACGTGATGCATGTTCTTTGTCTGTCTTGACCCAAGCCCATGGTGGCGTAAACAGACCAGTAGCATATTTTTCAGCTACTTTGGATCCGGTCGCAGCAGCACTTCCAGGGTGTTTGCGCGCCGTAGCAGCAGTTGGTATCAGCCTCACTCAGAGTGAAGGAATAGTGATGGGACATCCATTAACAGTAATGGTCCCTCACTCAGTTGAGATACTTTTGACCCGCTCCCGAACTCAACACATGACTGGAGCAAGACTCACGAGGTATGAAACAATAATTCTGGGCTCACCGAATGTGCAGCTGAAAAGGTGCACTACGTTGAATCCAGCAACCTTGCTTCCCGGAGAAAATGCTGAAATTGAGAACGCTGAAGACGTCGAGCATGACTGCCTTCAGGTGACTGAATTTTGCACAAAACCCCGACCTGACATTAAGGATACTAAGCTTGATGAAAATGACCAAATAATTTTTGTTGATGGGTCATGTTTAAGAGATGCAATGGGAATATTGAAAGCAGGATATGCTGTATGTACTGTAACAGGTGTCTTGGAAGCGTCCTGGCTTCAAGGAGTCTATTCTGCACAAGTAGCAGAGCTTGTAGTCCTTACAAGAGCATGCCAACTGTCCACATTGATGAAGGTTACCATTTACACTGATAGTCAGTACGGGTTTGGAATTGTGCACGACTTTGTGCAATTATGGTCACAGAGAGGTTTCCTGACTTCTTCAGGGTCCCCAGTGAAAAACGGGGAGAGAATAAGGGAATTGTTACACGCCATTCAAATGCCAGCCGAAATTGCAGTGGTAAAGTGTAGTGCTCATACAAAAGGACAGGACTATGTTTCCTTGGGAAATGCATATGCGGATCAAGTCGCAAGATTTTGTGCCTTGAACTGTATACTGCTCAGGGATGAATGGAATTCGATAAGTGAGCCAGAGCTTGAACCAGCTGAAGCATTTGCTTTAAAGGTCGTGGATACAATGGATGAACTAAAAGCATTACAGAATAGTGTCAGGGAGGATGAAAAGGCTTCCTGGATTAAATCACAATGTATACAGAGACCAGATGAGTTATGGGTTTCAAATGAGGGAAAATATGTTTTACCAAGTTGTCTTTTATCGCAGCTAGCGCGGTTCTATCATGGGCAGGCTCACCTAGGGAGAGATGCCATGATAAGATTGTTCAAAACTGATTGGTTTAACCCCAGATTTCGCCAAGCTGCAGAAGCAGTTTGCCATCGTTGTGTCATTTGCCAGCAGATGAACCCAGGAAAGGGAACAGTTGTGAACGCGAGCCACATTGGCAGGGCCAGTGGCCCGTTCAGCAGATGGACTTTATTGAGATGCCTGTGCATGGAGGTCTGAAGTATGTGTTGGTGATTGTGTGCATTTTTAGTCACTGGATTGAAGCATACCCACACGTAGAAATGACAGCCTTACAGTTGCAAAACTATTGTTGAGGGAGTTGATACCACGTTTCGGATTCCCGATCTCTTTAGAATCAGATAGGGGAAGTCACTTCAATAACGAGGTAATAAAGTTACTTTGCGCAGCGCTGAACATTGAGCAAAAACTGCATTGTAGCTATCGCCCTGAAGCCTCAGGACTGGTGGAGCAAATGAATGGTACACTGAAATCAAGAATGGCGAAAATATGTGCATTGACAAATTTTAAATGGCCTGACGCATTGCCCTTGGTGTTAATGTCAATGAGAAACACCCCTGACAGAAAGACTGGATTGTCTCCGCACAAAATACTCATGGGCAGGGCCATGAGACTTCCTGCAGTTCCCGCAAACGCGCTTTTGAATATTACAGATGATATGGTGTTAGACTACTGCAAAGGTCTGGCTGACGTGGTTCGCTCTTTCTCTCACCAGGTGGAAGCAACCACCTTGCCACCGATCCAAGGTCCAGGACACACACTGAAAGCAGGTGACTGGGTCGTGATAAAGAAGCACGTGAGGAAGTCGTGTCTGGAACCCCGTTGGAAAGGCCCTTTCCAAGTGATCCTGACGACAACTACCGCTGTGAAGTGTGCGGGGGTTCCCAACTGGATTCACGCCAGTCACACAAAGAAAGTGTTGTGTCCCACAGATGAGGAAGTTGAAGCGCTGAAACTACCAGTAGCTGATAATAAAGTGTTGAGCGCTGAGACCGAGCAAAACAGAACTGGAAGCGAACAGGCAGACATAGAGGAGAGAGAAATATTCTCTGAGGACGAAGCAACAGACTCACTTGGGGAAGACCAAGGAGAAACCTCAGACAGCGACGAAGAATCTGAGGGCGACAAAGAACCTGAAGCAGCTGAAGGTAACAAAGAGCCTGAAGCAGCCGAAGGTGACAAAGAGCCTGAAGCAGCTGAAAGTGACACAGAGCCTGAAGAAAGTAACGGTGACAAAGGGCTCGAAAGAGGTGAAAAAGCAGGAGAGCCTGATCAGAGGAGGGCTTTTCCAGAAGCAGACGGTACCGAAAAGGAAAAGGAAAACGTGATTGTCTCTCCAGAACAAGGGGACAAAGCAGAACAGAACGAAACTGTTCAAACTTCTTCAGAAGAGATCGCAGGTCCATCAAATGGACACGGTGCAAAGAAAAGACAAAGCAGATCGCCAGTAAAATTAGGAACTAGAGAAAAGTTGAATGACGAAGGGCCAAAAGTGAAAGAGAAAAGAAAGGAAGTGTCTGTCGTGACACCGACATCAAGTGAAGGAAAAGACTTGGCCAAAGAGGAAAGTACCAGTGAGGCAGAGTCAAAGAGAGATGCAAAATTGAAAAGGAAAAGGATACCAAACAGGAGATATTCCGGTCCAGAATGGGCATATGTAGTCCATGACGATTGGACTGACGAATTTGTATCTCTTAGCCTCGAGAACGAAGAAGAAGAGATACCAATAGAAAAGAAAAGTTTTATGGACACTGTTGATTGAAAAGCTGATAAATGACATTGCTTGCTATAATCTAACGTGATACAACCAGCTGAGACATTGCTAAACCGGATGAGACATTTGCTAACCTGATAAGACTTTTGAAAACCTGATTGACTCTTAAACACGATTTGAGACAACGTTGCCAACTGTGAAAAAAAAAAAAAAAAAAAAAAGAGAGTGAGTTATTGAACTTTGAAAAAAAAAAAAAAAAAAAAAACGAGTTATTGCCGAATTGAGACTGAGTCATTGACGAATTGAGACAAATGCTGCTAACCGGAAAGTGACTTGGCTTCTGAAGAAAACTGTGTGAACACTGCGCTCGTTCAGCTTTGTAACTGATTGCTAAATCGTTTCTTTTACAGGTGCTTCTAGCTCTCTGATTCTATACAGATCATGACGCAAAACGGTAGAAAGAAATATTGTAAATATGTGTGTATAGGCTTGGTAATTGCATGTGTACTAATAATAATGATAATGGTGCTTGCAATGCATGGTAAGAGTGAGAATGAGAAAATTGATGCTTCTACTTATGCTCCTGTTACTGTCACTGAACTAACCGCACTGAAAAGACTAGAATTAGATGAGAGACACTTGCATGATAAAAAGGAGCTTTCGTATAATGTTTTCTATCGCTTGCTAACAGAATATGTTGAGATTATGGATGCGAAAGATTGTTATGTGTGTACACAGATACCGACATCGGTAACCGAAGGGGTGACTTATCATCACATGCCTCTTACATATGGGATTACATGTAGTATAGTAACTTCTAGATTTTATGGTCAAACCAATATACAGTATTTTTACTCAAATTATGATGTTACCTTTGCATATTTTCCTATAATCACGCAGCTAAGCCAGATTGCTAAAGATTGGGATGCTAAAATAATGAGAGAATTTTTCGAGCCAATGCAACCTTTTGAAACAGCTCATGCTCATAGGGAGAATCTTACCTGCTCCCTCTCTGCAGTAGAAATAAGCTTTTTAGATCGCACAGATGATAGAAGGGCACAAATGAATGCGAAATTAGAAAAGGAGCTACATAAGAGGACTTCAGTAGATAATTATGCTTTTGCTGCAATAAAGACACAAGGGAGAATAGCTTTAGATGCTTGGCATGTAGGGAAATTTTGTATATATCGAGGTGAATCTTATTATGACAACATTTTTGTAGGAGCGAGTGAGTGTAAACACACGTTTATCTTTAAAGTGAAATGGACATTCATGCTGAACGGACTTGATCCTGTCATACCAGGTGTATATTACATTTGTGGGCATAATGCCTATTATCGTCTTCCAAAAGGATGGTGGGGGAGATGTTATTTGGGTATAGTGTTCCCAAAGGTTTATCAACTGGATGACCTATCGATGATTCCAAAGGCATCTGGATCCCATCGTATCCAGAAAAGAGAGACCGCAGCTGCTGTGGTAGGAGATATATTTGGAGCCATGATTCCTTCATTGGGAGTTGTGTTGAATTCCATCAAAATAAGAAAGTTGTCTACTATAGTGGATAACATGTTGACAAAGTTTTCAGGTGCTATAATCCTGATAGATGCTGAACTTGCAGCGGAAAGAGCTATGACTCTTCAAAACAGGCTTGCCTTAGACATTCTTTTAGCAAAGGATGGCGGCGTTTCCAAAATGCTTGGTGCACGACACTGTTGCACGTATATACCAGATAATAGTGTGAAGATTAAAACAATGCTTGCTAATCTAACAAAAGAGAGTGCAGATTTGAAGGAATTGAAAGAACCAGGAGTGTGGGAGAAGGTTGGAAAGGGACTTGCTTCAGTGGGAAATTGGCTTGGTGGCATTTGGAATGGAATCTTGCTAAAAATAATACAGGGAATATTAATAGTAGTGATTTGCATATTTGGAATTTGGGGAATAAAAAGGGGAATAATAATGATCATGGAAAGAATTAAAAGAAGGAAGGAAGAAAAAATGATGAAAAGAATGGCAGAAGAATACAAAGCAAGGACAAGGGGAACTAAAAGGCAAAGAGAACTGACAGAATTTTAATGGAATAAAATTTGTGGGAATAGTTTTGTGTGATGACAAGTAGTCATCAGAGGAGGGATTGATGAAGCTGAAATGAAGGTTTTTCATTTATTAGTGCATAAACGTAGTGCTGCAATAATCAAGTGTGACTTTAATCGAACTAAATAAGATTGTACGGGGACAAATGTGCCCTCAGAGTAGTTTGCCAACATTTATAAGCGTGCTTCATATAACGTGATGTATTAGAATTGCACTAGTTTGACATAATCGTAAACGTGTGCCATGATTTGCTTGTTAGAAATGCTTTAGCTTAGCATAACTTTAGTGGAGGCTTTGGCCTAGTTGCCTTGTCTCACGATTTAGATGCTCGTATTTTTTCCAATGTGCTAATAAACGTGTATTCTTGCTTGAAGCAGTATTTTTCCAGTGAGATCGTTCACATGCTTATCTTAAGGTTTCGTGCCAGCCTGGCATTTTTCTTCTTCACTCCAAGGTCAATCTGCAGGTGCAGACAATGGACGCTCTGAAAGTGAGTTAATTGGTAAAATATGTTGCAACTTACGTTCCCGACTCCAAGGATAATGTATGCTTAAGTAAAAGCTTGAGAACTGTTGTTTTTGATTGGACAATTTGAAGCTAACCTATGAACCCTCCAATGGAAGACCCTACTGGATTTGAACTGTTGTCTATTTAAACCAGGTGCACAAGGAAGAAAACGGCCATTATCTATCGGACATTATTGCCTATCTTCTACGATGCCAATTGATGTTCGACGCCATTTTGAGAGACTTTGATGCTTTCTCTAATCGAGAGAAAGAGACTTTAAGTAATTCTCGCCCTAGAGACTTTAACTTTGATTTGCCCCTTTGCATGAAGTAATAGTTGTCCTCTTATCTTGCCGCTGTGAGGCAATTGCCCCATCCACCCTGCCCCTTTGCCCCCGTCCCATGCTGATCGAATCCGGTACCTGTGAGACGAAGACTTCATTGAATGCTGATTGAATTTGGTAAATATGAAAGGAAAATTGTACAATTGCATTGTGTTTTCTTTTTAGGTAACCAACTGCTGATTTTTGATAAGGGCCCTAGTTAGGAGTGTTCTAAATTAATGTTGCTAAATTGTTTTTGCATGAAGACCCACATGCTGATGCTAATCTGAGGTTAGATGAGGATTCATTTGATGCACGATGCAATTTGAGACCTTGTTATGCTGACTAAATGTATGCAATTAGCCCATTACAGATTGTAGTTTTAGTGGTTTGCGTTGCCATCATAGAAGGCATTGTTATTCAAATGCTGCATAGATTGCATCTGTTTCGCCGTTATGGACAGCTATTAATGTTCATTTACATATATCATTTGGTGTTGAGACACATCTACATTGTGCAGGCTTTGTTAATATAGGGAAATAAATTCATTAACTTTGCATAAACTGGTGTGGTTATTCATGACCGGAAGGTCATGGTTTTGCCGAAATGTATTCTGGATTAATTGTGAAGTGTTATGTTGATCAGGGTATTGCTTATGTTCGTTATTGATTATCGATTATTGATTTGATTGATTACTCCCGAGTAAGGAGAGTCCCACTTAGTCAAAAGATTCATCGACCCAAGAGCGTCCAACTATAAGTAAATTATTAGGCTGGAAACGCTCTATCACCAGCTATCTATGCTCATAGATAATGACACTTGAAAGCTCCTTCGTTTTTACAATCTGGTAGTAGGATAGTGTGAAATCCCCATGCAACTTAGAATGTTTACCTGTAGTACATACTTGGCAAGTAAGCAGCTGTGCATAATGCCACAAGCCTAGTTAAACACATCAAAACATGTCGTCGGCATAACGGAATACTTGATCTATCCGGCATTCTTGTTGTTCAGTGCTCTGCTCAGTTACCCAACCCTGTATTCCAATGCACCCAGCTCCGCGTGTAATCAAAGGGAACAATGTTAAGTACAGGTATTAACAGTGACTTAATTGGGTCTCTATAAGCTAAAGATGCAAAGCAAGAACCAGTCAGGAATGCTCAAACACTTATTTTTACAGTGGCAAGCACGACATAGCAAAATGTGTTGTCTTTGTTTATGAACATAAGGAAAATGGCATAAGCACGAGTGGCTTCACTGCCCCTCACACCAGAGGCAGGATTTCTCAAGCTGCCCCAGACCAACCACTGATGACAACTTAGTTGCCCTGGGGATAGTAATCTACAATGAGACAGATGTACAAGGGGCACGCAGAGTAAATTAAGTTGATGTAAACTGAGCAAACAGCCTTAGTCATGCATATTTTACGCACAAGGCTGTTCTCATGCAGGGGGTGTAGTCAGGGGAAATGGGTCGTGACTCAAATTTTCACTGCTTTCTCGTGTTCAATATAGCCTTTCATTTGACTTTGTCCAAGAATGGACGTCTACATTTTAATTAGATGTTAGCACTTTTATTACAAAGCCAGAACGGCTGTAATTGTGCAAGGGGCTCACGGCTTTAAAATGAGCATGTTAGGTTGGTGGGTTTATAGCAGCAGTGTACCGAATATGAAATTGGATGTATGAACAGACTTGGCCTTCTTGATGAGGGAAGTAATATAATATACCGGAAGACAGTAGGGACGTAGGGCCTTGATTAGGCTTTACTCGGTTAATTGTCTGTTAGATTCCATAAGCAGATGTATGTAGATGCATAGGATTTGGTTATGTGAACCACCAAATAGTTCAAAGAGACATTTTATATTTAACAGAGTTACCCCTTGTTGCACACCTTCATGTTTCAAAATGTCGTTCGCTGATAAAACTGCTATGTGTTTAAAACAACACTGTTTGTCATTCAAAGATTGATGAATATTATCCAATAATACTTTCATATACGGGATAAAGTACCACATGTCTGTACCTTAATAGGATAGTGTAAGTCATGAAGGAGTTGAGTGACAATAAAGATGAACAAGGCTGAAGGCTGAGTTCCTTTTTAAGGTCAATAAATTCCAAGGTTACTTGCAAATCCTTATAATGTAAACCAGGGGTTATTTTATTCCTTATACAGCTTGCCCACACCATCATCCCACCCATACACCATTTAAATCCTTGGAGTTTCATTTACAAGGCCTTTGCACCACCATTGCATCATTTTCTTTACAATGGTGGCGCAAGCAGTGCTTTTCACTGCTCCACATTTTCAAACCGACGCATTCGGCCCAATGCGTCATTTGTAAATCCTTGCATCACATTATACTGTGGCAGGTATAATACGTGCATGGTAGGCATTCCCTCAAGAAAAGCCATGCAGAACTGACGCAGTGAAATTGACATTTCACTGCATCGTTCTGCAACTTCACTGCATCATAATGTTAATACCTGCTTAGAGCAGGTGTTAAACTGACTCAGGGCTTTTCTCTTTTTCTCTATGGGAGCCCTCCTCGCATTTTTGGAGTTGCGTCATTTTTTTGATGCTAGTCCAGCAATGCATCAGTTTAGGGCCACAGATGTGTCAGAATTTCTGACTCATCTGTGAAAAAGTGTTGCATTGGGCTCTGTATAGTAAATACAGTGCATCCATGGCGTTGTTAAGGGGTCTTAGGGCTGCACAAAAATCTGACGAATCAGAGCCGATGTGACAGATTCTTGTAAATGAGGCCCTTGGTTTTTTGCTCTTCCATGTTCACTGCAGACAAGATGAATGAAAACAGAATCTTAGGCCCATATTTGTGCAGTTTTGTGTCAAAAATGTTAACGCTGGCTAACGCCATTTCTTAGTTCCACTCTGGTGTCAAATTTATACTTTGACGCATGGCGGCACAAACCACTGGTGTGAGTCATTATATTTTTACTCAAACCAATGCATCACGTCATAAAGAAAAACAACGTTAATGCAGCGAAAATGACTTTGATCCGGTTTACAATGTCGCAAACCGGATAGGTGCCATTTTTTGATGCAATTGCATCAAAAAGCGGCACAAACACTGCAAAATGTGCAAAGGAGAGCCAAAATGGACCCCTGAAGCTTTGAGAGACCCCAGGAAGATGACAACTGACCAGGAACCAGCCTGGAGGACCCACACAAGACCCAGGAGAGGGAGAAGAAGAAATGGAAGTGTCAGTTTAGTGCAGAGGAGCAGGAAATACTGGTGAAAGAGGTGACTGAACACCAGCACCAACTTTTTGTCACCTCTAAATTGCCAATTGGGAGGAGAGAGGCAATTTGGCAACAAATTGTTGACAAGATAAACAGTGTGGCAGAAGTACGGAGAACAGTCATCGAGTGTAAGAAACACTGCCATGACTGCGAGCGCAGGACCAAGGAAAAAATGGCCAGGAACAGGAAGGCAGCACTGCAGACTGGAGGTGGGAGTCCAGGTGGGAGTCCAGCACCGCAGGAGGCCCTGGACCACATGAAGGAGATTGTGGCTGCCGTCATCCCTGAGGAGATCGTCACAGGGATTCAAGGACAGGACAGCGCAGACTACCAGGAGACAACACAGATGCAGGGTAAGTGGCATGGGAAACTAAAATGCCTATTTGTAAACTGTAAGCAGGGGGGGACACATACCTACTACACAATTCATGGAAGTTATGATATTCAGGGAGTGGAATGGGCAAAGGGGCACGGCACAGGGGCATGTTCAGAGGAAACCTGGGGCACGAGGTAGGTGGGGGAGTTCCCGCCTTTTTACCAGGATGATGGATGGACGACTAAGTATTTTTTACCCATGTTTCTAATTATGTATTGTATGTGCAGATGTGTGTGTATAGTCATGTGTGTGTGTGTGTGTATAAATATATATATATATGTGTATATGTTGTTTCTGTGCCTGGCATGTTTCTATGAATTTCTGCTCTCTTTTTATCACACTTATCTACTCATCGCTCTTATGTCATGTCTCTATCAAACTATCCTCCATTCTCACTCGGACTCATCCCAAATCCCTTCGACCACTTCCATCTCCTAAATATCTCTGCCTAAGCTCATCCCTCCACCCCCACATCTAACTCACCAAACCTCACTCTACCTCTGTGACCTCCCACACAACCCTGCTAAATTCTCCTGCATTCATCTCACCCTGCTACTATGCTCTCCCTAACCCTTCCACATCCTCTTTCCCCTCCGCCCCCCTTTTATTCATCTCAAGCCTTTGGATTGAGCAAATGAAGGATAAACTCCCAATTAACACTTCTGGATTTCTTTCCTCCTCCACCCCTCCATTACTCCAGTCAATCTAACTAACAAACTCTCATATCCGCAACTCAAAGTAACTCATAATAATACTAAAACTGTACTCCTTATTAAATTATACTAATCCATCACTAATTCTTGTTGGGTACCGGAGTAGCGTGCTACTCATCGAAAAGCGCTTCGACGCCTCGTCAGGGGTAGTAAGCGCTATATAAATACGATTACAATTACAATTACAATTACAATTACAGTACTACACCACACCAACAACATTTACATTGGGGTATGCTGCCATGCCACGGATGATGGAAAGGTAAAGCCAGTCCAGGAGGGTAGGGTACAGCGTAAAACGGGGCTGCTGTCACATGACAGCTGGTATTCTACCTACATGAACTAGGGCTCAATTAACAGTCCCAGGCCATATCCGCAAGTGGAATTTAACATTGACAACAGTTGCCACTACCACCTCTGCTGTGCGTGCAGGAGAAGGAGCTAATGGCATTTACGTGCCCATAGATCACACACACACAAATTAGAGGGTTCAGGATGACAACGTTATCAATCCCCTGTAATCAATAAAATAGTGCTAAACCAGTCAAACATGAATGTCCATAGTCGCAACAAACATCAGCCATTGTCATAAACATTATGAGGTACACAGCAGTAATGTCATACCCATGCTACATATGTCAGGATCCACCCTGTGCCTTGGTCACAATAGCTGCAATGACACTATGCAACATCCCAACTGTTGTACTGCTCAACAGCATTGAGGGGAAGGACATATATTACTGCCTAGTGAAATACACCCACACAGTCAGACGAGGAAATGGAACAATGCTAGGACCATCAGTGCAATCCAATGTAGCACACATTCCCCAACATCAACATTACACACTACCAATGCTGACATCTGTAGTGTGTCATGCCAATGCTATACATAGTATATGCTAGGTCTCAGCAACATATAGCTGGATGTGAAATATCAGAGACTGGGGCAGTTCCACATTGTTAAGTGTGGTGCAAGTGCCGTCAGAACACCCACAACCAGTGCAAGGCCACAACATGAGAATGGAAGTAGACAGAGGGTTGAGTAGGACAAGAAGGTGGCAACATGCAATTTGGGCAGAACCTACACCTAGAGGATGTGACAGAGACAATTCCCCAAACTGTCCACACTACATGTGACATGAAGGTGGGGCATTGACCTGGGAGAATGCTAATTTTAAAGACAGGAACAATGAACAGGAACCAATATCACAATGTACAACTAATAGGAAGTCAGGCACGTCACATTACAAATGCCACAACACAGACACACTAATTGTACTAAATCTCATTGCAGAGGACGATGGCTCTCCTGGGGATATGCCTGTCCTGGAATTCCCTGATGACATGGACGACGAGCTGATAAACATCAACCAGCAGACCCTCCAAAATGTCCTTGGAACACTCCAGACCCCACCTTCAGTTGCAAGGAGGAGCACAGATACAGCAGCCACCCACCACCCCAATTGTACGACCTACCAGCTCCAACCCAGCTGAGGACTCTGACGACACTGGCACCAGCTTTGAGAGGACTGTAGTTGGAGTACAGCGGGAGCTGACCAAGGAGGTGCGGGTGGGGATGCAAAATATGGCAGCCAGCCTAGAGGAGGTACGTTCGTGCATGATGTAACTGCAGAACAGGAAGCAGCCATGCAAGGGTGAACATCAATCTTGCAAGAACTTCAACAAAGTGTTAAGGAAATCAGCTTAGCAGTAAGAGAGTTGACAAAACACCTCCAACAACAAACCTTTCAAAGCGTGCACAAATGAAATATTGACCCCTTCAGGGCTGACCATCTGCCTACCACAGTGATGTAGCTGCTATTCTTAAGAACCAGCAGCTCCTCCTTGCTGCAGTACTGGCCTTAATAGCCCCACAGTTGGCAGCTGCCGGGATTTCTGACTCCACTTCTTCAAACACTGAAGTGTGTGTGGCCCCTTCAAACTCACCACCACCAAGAGCAGAGGAGACAACACACACATCAGAAGATGAAGAAGTGGAACAGATCACCTTCACCCGTAAGAGTACCCGGTATCACTAATCCCTGCCACATGGCCACTTATAACCAAGGTCCTGGGCTTTGTAACATGTCAGTCTTGCAACAGCTGCTCACAAGCACTGTTCTCCAGCCTACTGTTTACCTTGTCACTATGCCCTGTGATTGTCTCTCACTACCTCATTGGCAATTCATGTCCCTCTGCGCTGTATGACACTTCACCCCAGCATTTCCGATGACATGTCCTTTTGCACTTGTGTAGGATCACGATGGAAGGTGTCACACTAATGGACTCACAATCCTGGACTTTGTAAATATAGCACTACAGCACTTTAAAATAAATAGCACTTACACAACTACTTTGTCTTTGTGTAATGTGACATATCAAACGTGAGGGAGATTAGTGATGTTTGCCTCATGTCAATGCCCATAGAATGTCAATACAACTGCCCTGAAAGATTGTGGGCTGATAACTATGCACTGTGGTCTGAATTGTACAATCATCTGCCCTTCCTGAGGGTTAATTCTGAGATAAATAGAAACTATACAGTATAATGCTGTGTTGGACATAATAAGTCTTCTTCAAGGGATGTCTAAGCAGAAAATTATTGTCTTCAAATTATTCTTCCAGACAATCTTTACGTATGTGACATTTGACTCAAATCTTTCATCACACACACCATACAGCAGGAATGGATGTGTATGAGTGTACGTACAAATAAGTAACCTGGCTGTTCAATGTAAGAAATGATAGGTGTGAGATTTGTATACTATACTACATGAGATTATACCACCACTCACCTTATCAGGGTTCACATGAACATGCAGGCAGATGCAACACAGTGTCCTCAATATCAAATCTGGTCTCAAAGTATGTCTGATTGAAGACATACATCCAAACTTAACAACACACTGGGAACCATAGTAACCTTGAGTGGTGGGTGCAATGGATGGCAGATGCAAAGAGAAGTAGCTTTGGTGTAGCTGCCAATGTGACAGCTCAATTGGGATTTGGATGCAGGGTGGAACACAAATGCAAATACTAAATTGACACTGTTCACCCATGCCAAGGCCCTGATCCCCAAGCATATTACACATACTGTAATGGAGTAACTAAATATTTATTTAACAGTAAAAAAGGAAAATAAAACTAAGGCAACACCTTAACTAACCTCACCTATCCTAACTACACATTACCCACAACTGGCCCTAACTAGCCTAAGCTAGACTTACTTATCACATTTAATTAAACACTCTAAACATCAACTCCCCACCCCCCTTATACGACGGGACACATGGAGGACAACATATACTAACCTAAACACATACTATCTTATATTAAACAAATATATACTTTTTGGTTTTTTTTTCGTTTTTTTAATTTTTTGTATTTAATACACAAAAACCCCAACATCCTCCCCCACCTACCCACACACATAAAAACCATGTAAAAATATCATACCCTCTACCCTAACCCACTACTACTAACTAAACTAACAGCCTATTCTAACCTAACACTAAGCCCCCTAAACCCACTAATTTAAAAGAACCAGGAAAGAGGAGGGAGGAAAAGGAATCATGGGTGAGGGTATCAAATTCACAAGTTCGCCCTCCGCAGGGCCTTCTTAATAGCATGCACTCTCTAATTCATTTGCGACAACTCCTGCTGCAGCCTGTCCAGTCTGAGCAACATCCATTGCATGTCACGTTGCATAGCACGAAAATCACCAGTGTCAATGACTGCAGCAGGGGTGGTCTGAGTGCCAGTTGTTGAGGGTTGTCCAGTTGGTGGTGCCATGCTTGGAGGGGGAGGTGCAGGTGCTGCTGTCAGTGGTCCAGGAGGTGAGGAAGTAGATGGTCCTGCAGTGGTGGATGTCATCCTTGGTGCCACCAGGGTGGTAGTGGTGGTGCTGGTGGTGGCGGCTGTTGTGGACACAGAAGGGCCCCCTTGGGCAAATGCCCTCCACACCCTGAAGCTCTTTCATGGGGATAACGCTGTGCCATGTGGCAGAACCCAGACTCCACATCCAGAATGTGGTGGTAACGCATTGCCCTCCGCTGAAATTCACGGATCTGGCTGGCATCCATATTGACTGCTGTTAAAAAAGATAAAGCCAAACATTAGGTATATCATTGTGTGAGTCAGCTACTGATGAGAATCAGACAATACATTTAATGGAGCTGAAGCAGGCCATATCACCATTCAGATCTCAGATTCTCCCTGAGGAAGTACATGCCAACGCAGCCTACACATGTCCTATCTAACAGCACAGCAATGCTCAATAGATGTGTACCAACTTAAATGATCGAAGCATCATTATTCAACCATTAGTCCCATAAAAAATGCTGTAAGTCCTCCACATGTGACAGCCCAACTAACTATCTTCTGGATGACAATCAAGGGCCACAATGTGTGTGATTTGTAAATGGAATTGCCAAGATGGTATGCAGTTGCTGATGAAGAGTGGGTATCCTAGGTTGGGACAAATGAGTTACAGATTTACATGTCTGTGTACTACACTTGAATCATCACACCTAGGTACACATATTTCATAACCCTAAGCCTGTGCCTCGCGGGGGTGGACAAGCAACACATACTTTCAAACATCAAGGACACCCAGGAAGCTTTGGACAGCTGTACCTGGGTTTAGTCAGTCCACCACAGGTAAGGAGGGTGTCCAACTAGGATAGAAACAAACCTTGGACAATTCCATCCACATTTATGTTTGTAATTGCAGACAATTGTCAACATCATTTGATACCACCAATACCTGTCCTACAACAAGCAGATAGATGCAAGCACACATCTGGGCATGAGCTGCATGCACACCTATGACATTGTACTCAAGTGCCACATACACGTAGCACAACATGTGGAGCTAGATGCTGCTAGGAAGTCAAACATTCAGTGGAATATGTTCATTAGTGAACAGGGAGGCTCAAGTCTGTGGGTGATACTTTGGCATCTCTATTCTGTGAGATTCAGGGTATGACTTGCTGCCTAAATCATGAAAATGGCCCTCTGCTAAATTTTCTTTACAAGAAATTTAACAACAAATGTCACCCTCTTCACATGGCCATGCCTACAGGGCTGCACTACAATCCCAAAACATGACTCTACGCTACTGATTGTCCAACTCAAATATGGAAAAAAAAGTGAAACTCCAGTCAAGTTACATATCAGATCATGTGCCAGCACATCATAGCTTGCTATGTGTCCAACACACAGGAGTCAATCACACAACAGCTGCAAACACAACACAGAATAGAAATATCAACACTTACTGGATATGTCTGGGTCTGCAAATCGAGCCACTTTGCCAATTGTGTAAGGGGCAGGTCCACCTGTAAAGCATGGAAGGGTGAAATGTGCTTAATGTCTGTGCACTGAACAACACTTTCAAATAAAATTATTGTATGTGACATTATGGGGGTCATTACGACCTCGGCGGTCTTTTGAAAAGACCGCCGAGGCCGCGGGAGACAGAATACCGCCATTGCCGGCGGTATTCCTGTCTCTCTATTATGACATTTCCGCTGGGCCAGCGGATGGTAACAGTGTTCCCGTCCGCTGGCTCAGCGGAAATGTCACATCAACATTGCAGCCGGCTCGTAATAGAGCCGGCGGCAATGCTGATGTGCAGCGGGTGCAGTAGCACCCGTCGCGCATCTGCGACGGGGCTATGCCTGGGGGCCCCGCACTGCCCATGCCAAGTGCATGGGCAGTGCAGGAGCCCCCAGGGGGACCCCAAGTCCCCTTATCGCCGGCCTTTCAATGGCGGTGTTTACCACCACGGACAGGCTTGCGGTCGGGGACTCATAATCCCCAGGGCAGCGTTGCTTGCACCGCTGCCCTGGGGATTATGACCGTCAGGCGGAATCCTGGCGGGAAAATGGAGGTGCCGGCGGTATGGCCGTGGTAATTCCGCCACGGTCATAATTGCTGGCGGAACACCCCCAGCCTGTTGGTGGTGTTACCGCCAACATACCGCCGGCCGCCAGGGTCATAATGACCCCCTATATCTGAAAGTCCAGCCTCTCAGGCATGATGACACTCCAACATACATAGCACTGCAAACATGTATAGACCCTGTCACTCCAGTGAGTGATACACACACATCTGCACACATGCAGTGGCCCTAACTATCATGTGGTGACAAACATGATCCATCAAATGGTTGCAGACTAATTTATAGAGTGTACTCCTTCAATTGTTGTAATGAGAGACATGCAAAGCCACATTCCTGGATCACTGCAATACCAGTCACTCAGGTATTGTGGCTTGTGCATCAAGGGACAATCAGTTACTGTGTGATGCTCATGTGGGTTGATTAAAGCTCATGATTTATTATGCTTTCTATGGCCCCTTACATGGAGGGCCTGTGTTGTGTGTAGGTTACACATGCTACATTTACAGTGTACCCTGAGCCACATATGCCCCTTATGATACCCTAATGGCAGGCTGTGCGTTACCTGGTGACAATCTGAGGCAAAACATGGATTGGACATTTTTCAAATTTTAATACAAGAAAGAAATATATGCCGACAGTGTATATTGTGGTCATCCATGACAGAATGCATGAGCACAGGTGTGGTTAGTGCACCTGAAATGTGTCACTCATTGCCCTGGGTACCCATATTGTGTTTTGGAAATGAAAGTTAGCCACATTCATCATCTTACATTTGCCAAGTTGAGAGATAAGCGGGTATGCAGCAAACTGACACTGTCACATTATTGAAACATGGTTTAGCAAATGTACTACTGTGTCAATCATGATGATGTAGGTTTCAATTTGTATGGAACTTCGGAATGGCAGCAGTCACAGGAATGCTGGTCTTCTGATCTTAGCATACTCCCATGTCTGTGGTAGCCTCCATACTGGGAAGTTAGCTATTGCATATATGCTGCACTAGATCAGCAGGGGTGTACCAAAACGTAAACTAGCAAAGTATTAGGGAACTTTATATGTATGATGGAATTGGTCAGGGGTCTCTTGCACAACATCGTGCATGTAATACATTGTGACCATGCATTCCCCAATGTCAGGAATCCCATGATGACCCCATAATTTATGAGAAGTGCATGGCTATAGAGTAACACAGATGGGAAAAGCATCAGCTCCGTTCCAGCTATTGTGCCCAAGACCAATTTAAAACACACAGGTACAATGAACAGAGGGCCAGGGATAGTTGTTAGCCCTCAATTTGTATCATTTGCTTCATGTTATACGCTACAGCTATGGAAAGTAGCACAAAACATTTAGATATGAACCCGTGTGCATTACTTTGGCATCCGTTCCTAATTTAATTGAGGCACAACCAAGTCAAATTATCAGCCTAAGATATTACCGGAGGTTAGAAAGAAATTGGTACGTATGGGCCAGAATACAGTTCAGACATACATTCAAAATAATTGGGAAACACATTAATTCTTTGCTTTAGCTTGTGAAAAACATCTTTTTCCTGGTACACTCACAGACCATGGATAAAACATATGTTTGAGACGCATTAGCATCATCTATTGACGTGAAGGCAGCACTAAGTTACAAGATCCTGTTGTGTTTTGTAAGTTAGTGCAGCTGTTGCATCAACAAATGTGGTAATGTGTAGCAATTATTGCATAACTCAGGGTCACTGTATGTTTAACTTGCATTCCACATGTCCCAAAACATTGCCAGCAGAATATCAACAAATCTGCTACTGTCACTACAGAGCATTTAAATGTGCACATTACTCTGAATTGAACTCACCAACAGGGCCACCAATCACAATACCTAGGTGGTCCAGCAGGTCTAGCTCTCTGGCAACAAGGTCAGCCCAGCAGTGCTTCAGTTGGTGGTCGTTGCGCAGTGTGTTGAAGATGCGATGCAGATGGTACAACACCTTTGACCTCCAGAGCCTCCTCGCCTCTGTGTCACCCTGCCACCTGCTTCAATCATCAAGGGAAGGAAGTGGCACACCAGCCAAATGAATGCCCCCAGCTCCACCTCACCCATTCTCCCCAGTCGTGGCCTACCCAACATGACATAAATAATAGGAATAATAAAGGGTACAGAGGAAAAGAAAGGGAAAGGAAGGAGGAAAATTAAAGAAAAGTAACCCTCAAACAGCCCACCTACCCCAAACTAACAATAACCACAACAGACTCCCAATAGTACAAAGACAAAATTAGACACCAAATATGACAAATAAACACTTACAATGAACAACTGAGACAATTACACATAAAACAGATTACAAATAGGATGGCACACAGGAGACAAAAGCACAATTGGGACAGACAAAACTCCAAGCACAGCCACACAGTCTAGAAAAATCACAGACTGCAAAGTGAAAGTGCACCCACTGTACCAATTCTGTAAACAGGATATCCTATTACATCACTACCTGCCGCAAATGCGGTGCATTTTTATTACGATGCGTCAAACGTTTATGACGCTTACAGTCTGTGCGTCAATTATTTTTTAGCAAATGCTTAAAAATTACCACGCATCCATAGTTCAAAATATTTAGAATTGGTAACCAATTTCATGGGGTACAGTGTAGGAATTACCGCTCTGGGCCAATGGATTGATCAAGGCAGTGAGCGTCACTTCTCTACTTATATGCGGGGATTTATGACACATATATGGTGCCCGGCTGGTGCACAGAAATGGTGCAAGCTGGTGCTAAACGTTTTGGTGCAAAACTGAGTTAGTGCAGTTTTGCAGCAAAAAATATAAATAAGTGCCAATATTTTGTAATTTTGTGGCACTTTTGTGTCAAAAAATTACGTTAATGCGGCGCAAAAAAAGTATAAATCAGTGCCTTGGTGCTGGACGGATCTAGCACCAAAGTATAAATATAGAGTTAGATTTGCACCGAATTAGAGTAAAGAAAAATTACACTAATTCGGTTCAAACTGAGTATAAATATGCTGCAGAGTCTAAATATGCCCCTAAAAATGGCGTTAAGGCCATAGAGTCATTTTTTGCACGGGAACACCTACCGTGCATCTCATTAAGGCAAGGTAGGTCTCCACTTTAAAAAAATGACTTTAACGCCATAAATTTGGCGAAAAGTATAAATATGGAGTTATTTTTGCACCGAATTAGAGTAAAAGAAAATGACACTAATTCGGTCCTAACAGAGTATACATAAGCCCCTTTGTTTTTTAAAATAAGACAAACTTTCTACGGATAAAACTTCCTTTTATTCAAGGAAATGACATCAACAGACAATTTGCTGTACTAAAGTCACCATCTACCCAGCTTTCAAGAACATGCAGAGCTGAATCAAAAAACTAGGGGCATATTTATCATCCCCTAGCACCACTGGAGCGTCAATTTATCTGACGCTCCAGTGGTGCTAAACACTGTTCCATTTTTGGAAAGAGGCATAACACCACTTTTTGTGGCGCTAAACCTCCTTGTAAATATGGGCCCCTCCAACACAGTTTTCCGCGTCAGAGAGGCATTAGTGATTAGCGAGATTAGTGATTGTTTATGCACAGGAAGGGACACATTCCCGCACATAAACAATCACACCCCTCAACGCAGACATCCTTGCATGATGGTGCAAGGATGCCTGCTTTGCGCTGGCAGCTAAATTTAGCGCCAGCACAGGGGACAACACAGGAGTACGCCGAATTCAATTAAATAGGGTGCATCCCTGCATTGTGAAAAGGACGGAGCACGGAGCTGCCAATTTTGGTGCAGTGTCGCGCTCTGTCATTTTCCCAAAAATATGGGCCCTAATTTTTCCCCACAGTTTCGGCACTTTTCAGAGAGGTAGCCAAGTTTCCCTATTTTTTTGTGCTCAATCCAATTCCAGTTTGTGGTGGAAACCAATGAAAAGCCCATGACTGACCTGGAAAGCCATAGATCTGTGAAAAGTAGACTTAATTCCAAATTTTGCAAGGGGTCATAGGGATCAATCGATGTTTTCCCAAAGAAACGAGCCGTTGAAATATTTGTGTTAACATTTTCATCTATAACTTTTTGTCTTGATGGCTGAGGTACAAAAGCATACACTATTATGTTTGCTAGACCCTTTTGGGTTTAGGGTTTGTATGTTCTCCAGGAACCTCAGGTTTCTAGAGTCAGCAACGTAGCTGCCCTTACAATGTTTTTTCATTGTGTACTGAATATAGACTAATTCATATGGTGAAATATGTAGAGTGAAAAATGGTTATCAAGGAAACCTATGTATTTCTCAAATGGCCACAAGATATGGACTATAGGAGTATATGGACTATAGGAGTAGTGATCATTTGTACACATCTGAACTCGCAGGTACGTACACTACCATGTAATTCACTAAGGGGGTCATTCTGACCCTGGCGGTCCATGACCGCCAGGGCGGAGGGCAGCGGAAGCACCGCCAACAGGCTGGCGGTGCTTCCTGGGCGATTCTGACCGCCGCGGTCAGAAAAGGGGAACCGGCGGTTTCCCGCCGGTTTCCCGCTGGCCCAGGGAATCCGCCATGGCGGCGCTGCATGCAGCGCCGCCATGGGGATTCCGACCCCCTTCCCGCCATCCTGTTCCTGGTGGTTTTCACCGCCAGGAACTGGATGGCAGGAAGGGGTGTCGTGGGGCCCCTGGGGGCCCCTGCACTGCCCATGCCACTGGCATGGGCAGTGCAGGGGCCCCCTAACAGGGCCCCATAAAGATTTTCAGTGTCTGCTTTGCAGACACTGAAAATCGCGACGGGTGCCACTGCACCCGTCGCACCCCTTCAACTCCGCCGGCTCCATTCGGAGCCGGCTTCATTGTTGAAGGGGCTTTCCCGCTTGGCCGGTCGGCGGTCTTCTGGCGGTCGCCCGCAGGCCCAGCGGGAAAGCCGGAATGGCCGCCGCGGTCTTTCGGCGGGAACCGCTTGGCGGGCGGCGACCGCCGACCGCCGCGGTCAGAATGACCGCCTAAGTATTTTTCAAAATGTCTTCTTTCTTACACACTGGCTTCCATTTTACAGGCATAAATCTGGCAAAATGTAATTGGTATTAACAAACGTTCTACTATACTATGCTCCCATATCCCTTGTTATAAAAATGCTTGAGTACTCACTTATGTGGATAGGACTAATAGCCACAACATGATATGGGTTAAAACACAACATGGATGCATCACTATTTTCTACTGAAAACAGACTTTTTTTCTAATGTGGGTACCTGTGTATTTTGAGCCCTAGCTCAGGCACAACCTATGGAAAGTTAGGACCTGATTTAGAACTTGGCGAGTGGGGTCACTCCTTCACAAATGTGACGGATATCCCATCTGCCGTTTTATGATTCCATGATAACTTATGAACATCGTAATACGGCGGATGGGATGTCCGTCCCATTTGTGACAGACTAGCCCGCCAAACTCTAAATCTGGCCCTGGTAAATCTGAGCATAGGGGAATCCAGGGTGGGGTGATGTGTCTCTGTCACTGGATTTTATTTTTACCCAGAATCACTTGTAAACTTCAAACTTTGACTAAAGAAACACATTCCCTCATATTTACCTCACTTTTGTTGGTATACCTAATGCCCACAAGAGGAAATGGGTCCAAATGCAAGGTGGACACATCACATTTTTCCCCTGAAAAATAATCATTTTTTGCATTGCTGGTAGCTGTGGATTGTGGGCTCTTGCTCAGCTTGCACCTAGGAGAACCTAGCAAATCTGTACATTTCTGATAACTAGACACCTTGGAAATCCAGAGTGGGGTAACTTTCTTGGCTCTCACCTGGTAATTTTACTCAGAGGCCCTTTCAAACATCAAACTTCACTAAAAATACACATTTCCACAGATTCCTGTGAGGGATACTTTTGGAGTCTGCGGAGAGCCACTAATTTCCTACCACCCAGTATTTCTCCAAGTCTCACAATAAAAATGCTACCTCACTTGTGTGGGTATGCCCAGTGCCGATTAAAAGACATGGCCCAAAATGCAACATAGACACATCACATTTTTGCACAGAACATGGACTCTTTTTTGCAGTGTGGATAGCTGTGAATTTCGGACCCTAGCTCAGCCAGCACTTAAGGAAGCCTAGCAAACCTCTACATTTTTGTAACACTTGACAACTAGGGGAGTCCAATGGGTGTGTAACTTGAATACAATATAGTATCTTTACATCCTCTTAACCAGCCATCAACCAACCTTAAGTGTCCGCCTCTGTTGACATTCTGAACTTTACCTAACATGCCTAGTGAATCTTTACAAATTGCTTCCATGACAGCCACATGAGGGTCACAAACACTTCATGCACTTACTGTGCTGAATCTATTTCCTTCTAGTTTGTGGATGAAAGTTGGGGGTATTTGAGACTGCCATTCAAGGCCCACAGTTCTTGAACTAAATGAGTGTTGTAATCAATGAGGGATGCTCGTAGGTTATAAAAGAAGTAGGTTTATTAGCTTAGTTACAGATAAAGCCCCACCATGAGCAGCATCCTGCCGCTCAGCCCTTCTCACTCCAACTGTCCACTCATCCAAGCACAAACACTGTCAACATTCCAATCATACAATGACGTCACTCACTGACTGAGCAGCAGGGAACATTAAGGTAGTGGGGAGAATGCATAAGATAGAAAGAGGCCACAACAGTGAGCATATCTACTTTTGAAATTAAGGGAAACATGCTGAGAAAGACTGCCTAACTTTCCAGAAGAACACATCCTAAACTATGAAGAACTTTTTTTTTTTCATATATGGTAGTCAGTGAGAAAATGTCATATGTCCGATCCACCATTATGTACAGTGTAGTGACTGAAATGCACTTGTCATGCGACAAACTGAACATCTACTGTTTTCTGAAAGAGGTTGAACATGGCACAGTGGGCACATATGTCACCCATATGTGTAGCATTGAGTGAGGAGTTCTATGTAATGTGTTGTGTGTTTGTAAAGTGCAATATCACTAGGAAGGGTATCCTGTTTCCAACACAGGAGCAGTCAGAGTCGTTCCATGAGTTCATCTTGTTGAAAAGACAAGTGTTCTGCTTTGTGCAGTAAACAATAATGTTAGAGATGGTGCAAATCAGGAGAATTCAGTTCTTCCTGTTCTCGTCCTGTGTATGCATGGGATGTGTGTGAGTACAGGTTCCACAAGAAAAGGTGTCAGAGGTTTCTGAAATTTGAGGTGGTTTTTAGGTATGCTGGGCCAGTGCTGCATAACACTTTCAATGGTGATGTCAGGAGTGTGAAAAGAGCCTTGGATGGGAAGCCAATGTAGCTCTTTGAGATGAAAGATGTGTGCATGGTAGGAGGTTGAGGAAGGAGGTTGCCTGCTGCGTTCTGTATGGTTTTGAGTCATCTACTTAGTTGAGTGAGGGAGTAATTCAGTACTGCGTGAGTGCGATGCTGATGGGGTTGTGTCCAGTGGAGAAGATGAAGTGATGGCATGTGTATCTGTACTACCCTGACTTTCTGCCTTCTACCTATGCAATATACCTGTCAAAGCATATCTAGCCTAATCTTTTCCTACCTGTTCATGTCTCTGTCCCCTTCAAAGTCCTGACTAATCTATGCCAAAGGAACCTTTACTAATCTGTGCACTCACTGTTTATATATCCAACTCCTTACAGTTTATGGATGCAAGATGGGGTGTCCGAGACTGCCTTAAAAGGCACAAAGTACTCAAACTGAGTAAGAATATCTACCTTTGAAATGAAGGCAAATGTGCTGGGGAAGACTACCTAAGTTCCCTAAAGAGCACTTCAAAAGCTAGTTAAGGGCTCTCTGTGATAATGTGGCTTATGTGCCGTACACCATTATGTGCAATGTAGTGACTATAATGCATTTGTCAGAACATCTACAGATGTTCTGATGGTGGAAAAGGGTGTTGGGCAGGCTATTGGCAAGTCTATGTCCTCAAGTAGGTAAAATATGATTGTGGATGCTTGCCTATGGAAGTAGTGGCACATCAAAGGAACTTATCCATGCATAGCCATTGATAGGTATATGTTACAGCGTCTCCATCCCAGTCAGCTTCCCAATATTTCACTAGGACAACAGGACGCTGATATGGGCACTAAGGACAGTAATAATAACTCTGCAATGACAACCTGGCAAGTCTTTTTAGTTTTTGCACGAATGCGGTCAGAAAAGTGTTGATCCTGCAGCCTTGCCACTTTCCCCAGAGCATATGAAATGGAGGCATCTGCTTCTGTAGTAGTAAGAGTTTGAATGACTGTCATCTGAAAGTCAAGAAAAGACATGAGTCTTTCTGTGGTGGTCTGGCACTAAACAACATAAGCATTCTATATTGCCATCATGATCAGATGGGTTAACAGCTTCTTATGACAAGTGCAAGTTTTAGGATCCACATTGTATGTCTGAAGATCCTGGTCATTCTTATCCACTTCACCTGTGTGCTTGGTTTGATCAAGAATACAGATGGGCTTGTGAACTTTGGCTATCTAACTCCAAATTCTGAAGGGAAAGGTAATGTCATCATGAATTGAACTGATCATGTACACATAAAGCCTGTGATAAATTGGGCTGATGGTTGGCTGGTGTGTGTGCCCTGGTCAAGCAGCAACCACAGTTCATGTCAGGGTAAGGCACAAGCAAACCCCAAATTTACCTGTGCTCATCCTGTGGTAAGTTGGCACAGGGCAGTCCGGCTTAACTTGAAGGCAATGTGCGATGTATTGGTGCAACACTTCAAAGAGTAAAACGTTAAAAACAGCACACAAAAGGATCCCACACTAGTTCAGAAAAATAAAGCGTAATTTAGTAAAGAAAACATGACCGAAATGACAAAAAGCCAATAAGTAGAACTTGAGTTATGAAGATTTGGCCCTATTCACCGTAAAATGGAAATGTCTGTGGTGTTAGGGGCATTATCCTCAGATATATAAGAAACACCTATATTTGTCTGTAGGTTGCTCAAGCTTGGACCTTTAAAATGATACCCCACTATAGTACTTTCCTTCACTGAATTCCATACAAAGTGCAAATGCAATTATTATTCCTGTTACTTGCAGACAAGCACTTACAAAACATTTACTACAAAATGGGCTAGAAAGTGTGGTTGGTGATGTCACATTCGTGCTTGAGGCACATGCAGCAACCAGAATTGTTTTTTTTTACTCCTGGGTCACTTTTTCAGCAGTTGATGCTAATAATTTTATATTTCATACATTAATACCAGCAAATGTACCACGATAATACAAAGCACATCCAAAATTTAGAAATACCATTAACATATCAAGAACTCCTAAGTTGGTTTCAAGGCGCCCTACCACATTTCCTAGAACATGTTAGAATGGGTTCCCTCTGACAGGACCACATGACCAGTGTTAGGTGGCCATACATCATATCTTAATATACAAAACCTGTCAGCACTGACTTACGTCCCTTGTATACTAATTTAGATAATATATACAGGCACGTAACACAATTTGGAATGTGCATACTCACTACAGCACCAGTGAGGGATGTTCAAGCTGTACAACTAAAACTGGCTATGCCTGGCTTAAACCCAATAACAATAAATGCTACTATGGGTACAATACCCACCAAACTGGAGGAGATCCCATTTTGAATTGGACAAAAAACAGTTTGAAGCAGTGTTTCCCCATATGAGACCCCAAAATAAACATGGAATTCTCACAATGTGCTTGCCACTTGGAATGGTGCCATCAATAGACGACTGCACCACATGGGGTACAGTCTTCAATGCAAAATATTTAATAACTCATGGTACATCGTCACCTGCTTCCTTACCAGAAGTGCTCAAACAAATTAAAAATGAATATGGGGCTGCCCTGGGCCCGGATTTGGGGATGAAAAAAATTGTCAATTTTGCTACAGTATCCTCAATTATTTTAATCAACATTAAAGGGGAAGCAGCTGTGTTGGCAATACGCCAACAAGTCGAACAACTTACACTAGTAGATCAGAAACACAGGTTACCAAAAATTATTGCAGAAACTTATACTAGTATAGGTCAATATAATTTAGGTACCAGACCAAATAAGCCACAGCTTAGAGGTAGTTCTGAAAAGAACAATACCAAGCAAGCTCTGGATTCTTCAAAAAATTGCTGGGATAAACAAAAAACGAATAATAAAGTAAAAACAAAATCAAAGGCTGAGTCTCCAATGCCAGAGACCTTTGAAAGACTCCATGATACATTAAACCAATCTGACAGGTATCAGTATACTGATACATGACCTTCTTGTTCCTTTCAGGACTCATCTGACAAATGGAGTGAGAGAGGTGGACATTCAGAATGTCAACAGGAAGAGTATGTGAAACCCAAGAAGAACTTACAGTGTTCGTCTGAAGTAATAATTAAAAAGGAAAAGCCCCATTTCAAAAAGAAGAAGTTTGCTGGAATTTTGGCAAAATATGCCTCACATATTGAGAACATTGCTTCAGAATAGGACTTGGGCAGTGACTCTGATACACAACGTGGCAGAAGTCACAATAGTTCACCATAATCTTCAAGAGTTTCTGGATGTGACAGCAACTAATAACTACATAGAAGTAGAAACCCCAGATCAGCGAATCGCACCTCCAGATAGACTGTATAAATTGAATATACAAATTGAGGATGACATAAAATGCACAATTAAAGTAATTTTTTGGGAAACTTTAATACAAAGCTATCACCTTCTCTTGGGCTGAAGAGTATTGGCCACTGGAGTTTGTTAGAGCTCTCCCACAAGTGAAGAGTTAATTTTACAGTCTTGCTTCGTCCTAGTTCCAGGTCAAGTTAAAGAAGCATATGCCACAGACTAGGCTCTTGCACAGGTCCTAGCGTTGTACCTCAACCACGTAGGCTGGGATAAAGAAACACCTTGTCATGTAATACCTATAAGATCCAGCCCACAAGTGCAACCACATTACCTAATGAAACACAAAGCAAAATCTTCAGTGAGAAAAATCCTCTCACAGCTTGAGTACCAGGGAGGAATTGAACCCTGTGTATCTCCAATGAATAACCCTTATTCCCTGTAGCAAAGCCAGATCATTCCTAAATAATTGTCTTAGACTATAGACATTTAAATAATCACATATGCACATTTGCAATGCCAAATTCACACAGTATGGCTCTGATGAACAACATAGTCTGCCAAAAATACAAAATAACTGTGGATATTTCCAATGGGTTTTTCTGCCAAAATCAAGCACATGAAAGCAAAGATGTAAGCACTTTTTCCATGTTAGGCTCTCAGATTCACTTTGTTTGACTCCCTCAAAGGTATAAGAACAGTCCTTGACTGTTTTCTGGCCGAGTAACTTCAATATTGCACAATATTGACCATGAAGCATTGTCCTATGTTGACGATATATATCTAACCAATGATGACTTAAGCACACATTTAGTCAGCGTGCATTGCATTGTTTTGGGATTTGCCGAACATGGCTACAAATTAAACTTCAGGAAAATAAAAATTGCTTTCCTTAGTGTCTTATTTTTGAGTTATGAACTACCAAATTAGGGAAAGAGCCTGGCACCATGCTTCCTTGGTAAGTGTGCTCAATTACATCCATCAAACACAATGAAAAAATTGCAATCGCTATTAGGATTCTTTAATTGTGACAGAACGTACATTTGGACTATGCACAATGCAAAAAACCTTTGTACAATCAATTTGTCCAGCTTTTTCTAGTGAGCACGGGACTACAGAACATACACAAATACTCAGATCACTACAGACTGACATGCTTACAGCACAGCATCTACACACAAGTGTACACAAAGCTAATTTAGTCACCCACATAATTCCTGATGTAATTGGCTTTACCTATGTCATATTTAATTAAAGTCACACAGTGCTAATAGCATATAGATTGCATTTATATTCTACAGCAGAAATGCGTTTTCATCCACTCAAAAAAATACCTATTGCAGAACAGATGTCTGTCATAAAGGAAAGACCAATGGCTCAATGAAAATGCATAATTATTGTTACTTAAGTCCCAGCTTCAGAGGCTGTTACTAAAGGTAATATGCCAAATGCTAAAGCACCATATCTGCAATAGATAAAATGGGCCACTTCCTTGACTGCCGCTGATATAGATTATGTCTTTGGCTTTAACTACAAACTCAAGAATTTTTACAATATGAACTGGAGTACCCATGCCCACAAATATCTTGCCTCTTGAACAGTATAGATATGCAATACATACTGATGGGTCCGCCCAGCCTGATATAGGTACTAAATACCAATACTCCACGGCTTGGGCACCCATATATGGAGTAATGAGGAATGGCGAGTTCCACCTACAACAAACATACAAACAGTCTTGTGGGGACTGCACATTACAGCTTGCTGAACTAAAAGCACTAACTGTGGTTTAGGAACATGCCGATCCTAAATTCCACACTTTAATAGGGTATGAATTGTATTACTATGCCCAGTCTTTTAATGAAAATTTGCATTGATGGTGCCTAAATGGATTCAGAGACTCTAAAGGGAACACTATCAGGCATAGAATGCCATGGGGGAAGGTGGAAAAACTAAAAGCTCATCCATGCACTGAGCCACCAACGTGTTGGTGTACACATTGTAAGGAATTCACTGGCTGATGAAGCCGCATAAAGTACAGTCAAGACTGTCACATTAGCTGCAATCTCTCATTTCCGTATGAGGGTAGTGTCGGAGTAAGCCTCAGCAAGGCCTACTAGTGCAAGGGGTTCACCCTTCTCTGCACAAAGTCCTCAGACCATATAGGAAGAAGTTGGCACAGAAACTAAAATAAAAGACTATAGGGGTCATTCTGACCCTGGCGGTCATGGACCGCCAGGGCCAACGACCGCGGGAGCACCGCCAACAGGCTGGCGGTGCTCCCATGGGCATTCTGACCGCGGCGGTACAGCCGCGGTCAGATATGGGAAACCGGCGGTGTCCCACCGGTTTCCAGCTGCCCAAGGGAATCCTCCATGGCGGTTCTGCAAGCAGCGCCGCCATGGGGATTCCGACCCCCTTACCGCCAGCCTGGTTCTGGTGGTTTTGACCGCCAGAACCTGGCTGGCGGTAACGGGTGTCGTGGGGCCCCTGGGGGCCCTGGCAGTGCCCATGCCACTGGCATGGGCACTGCAGGGGCCCCCTAACAGGGCCCCACCAAGATTTTCAGTGTCTGCCAAGCAGACACTGAAAATCGCGACGGGTGCAACTGCACCCGTCGCACCCCTTCCACTCCGCCGGCTCCATTCAGAGCCGGCATCCTCATGGAAGGGGGTTTCCCGCTGGGCTGGCGGGCGGCCTTCTGGCGGTCGCCCGCCAGCCCAGCGGGAAACTCAGAATAACCGCGGCGGTCTTTTGACCGCGCAGCGGTATTCTGGCGGTTCCCGTTTGGCTGGCGGCGCCCGCCGCCAGCCAAACTCAGAATGACCCCCATAGGCCCTCATTATGACATTTGCGGTAAGTCCCGCTTACCGCCATGCCGACAGCCACCAACATACCGCGGCGGTATACCACTACCCATATTATGACCCACACATAGCAATCCATCACTATAAAGACACAAACACAATTCCGACAGCCCAAAGGTCAGTGATAAAATGGCGGTACCAAAACCCACACCGTTACGGCAACAGAACTATGCCCACAGCATTATGACCCACGAAGCACCGTGGTGGATATTCAACCACGGTAAACCATTTGCGTTACATACTGCCACACTCAAAATACACACACACATACAAAACAACACCACATTGGACAATTCAGACTACACATATCTAACACACATACATACACCACACCCACACCACTATGAACACACACCCACATTACCCACAACCCTTTACGACTCAAAGAAATTGACAACTGAGAGAGAGAGATACACCAAGAGCACCCACAGAACCAGAGCCACAGAACACCATCACCCATACACCATCCACGTACCTCACAGCATACACCCCAACACATCACCCCACACACCCTTACACACACCACACACATTACACCCATGGCACCACAAAGGCACCCCAGGTTTTCAGAGGGGGAGCTAAGGGTCATGGTGGAGGAAATCATCCGGGTAGAGCCACAGCTATTCGGATCACAGGTGCAGCAGACATGCATTGCAAGGAAGATGGAGCTATGGTGGAGAATCGTGGACAAGGTCAACGTCATGGGACAGCACCCCTGAACAAGGGATGCCATCAGGAAGAGGTGGAATGAACTATGGGGAAGGTGCGTTCTGTGGTTGCAAGACACCAGATAGCTGTACAGAGGACTGGCGGTGGACCCCCACAACTAACAACATGGGAGGAGCAAGTCTTGGCAATACTGCATCCTGAGGACCTGGCAGGAGTAGCAGGAGGACTGGACTGTAATAAGTTAATTCTCTATTACTATCACCCCCCTACCTGCATGCCATCACATGACCCTCACCCCATCATCCCACCACCTCAAATACACCCCACCATCACAACCCACCCATCCCAGTACCCAGCACTGCATGCACCACCAATGCATGGACATCACTCACAGCCCTGCATGGACACCCATCAGCACAGCATGCACACTAGAGAGAGCCACCTAGCCACAAAATAACTACTCACACAGGGCAAAGCTGACAGGGCACTCTGCTACATTGCCACTGTACACAGTGGAGATCCAGACATTTATTGAGATTTCAGGTTTCATAAAACAGCCACCCCAACAGTACAGTCTGCTCCTCTGCTCTCCTTCAACCCCCACTGTTGCCTGGTTGTAAGCATTCTCTGTGATGCACCCAAGAATCTCTTAGGTACATCACAGTTAAAGCTACACCACAGCACATTCACAACCATACAGGGCAACACACCCATGCACAAGATGTCACACGCAGAAACATTAACTCTGCATTTACATCCCCACAGGTCCCACACACAACAGTGTGGTGCCAGCAACAACCAGTCCCCCCCAGAAGAGGCCCACAGTGATGACAGCAGCTCTTCTCGCCTCGATCTAGATGACCAACCTGGCCCATCAGGGACCGTCGGTTACCCAGCCACAATCCCATACCACCACAGAGCCTCCCCCCTCAGAAAACACCACCACAGCATCCACCCAGCGGGCCCATACCTCTGTCCCCAGGACACGTCAATCAGCAGTGTGTCCACCACTACAGGGACCCCAGGCCACCCCACGAACACAGGACGATCAGGGACCTGGGGTCAGTGGGCACACAGTTCAGGGGACAGAGGCACAGGACAACAGGGAAGCTGGGAGGACTGTTGTGTGACGGGGGAGGACCTGTCCAGGGAATCGACTCAACACAAGGCACTCACCAACAACCTGGAAGCATACCACCATTCCCAGGAGACAATGGGCCAGATACTGGCCAAGTTGCAGGAGACCCAGCGTCTGCAGGAGGGGCAGTACATGGGGTCAGGGAGGACCTGAGGGACATCCCCACCACTCTGGTCACCATTGCAGGGGTGCTGGCAGACATGGCCAGCACCATGAGGAAGGCAGTGGCACACCAAATGGCCCCTGACACTAGCCACACCGATGAACAGCCCTACACCTCCGCTGACGCTAGTGGACAGGAGGCCCCACCACAGGACCAACAGGCCACCAGCACCCCTCCCCTTGCAGAAGGAGAACCACCACGCAAACGGTCCCTGCAATCCAGACAGAAGCCAGAGAACATTGCAGGAAATAAGACTCTCCTGTCACCCTTGTGTCCCAATCTGTCACCCTGTCCACCTTGAACTGGCATTGCTCCACTTCCTATGCCCCCTTGGACAATGCACCTGTGATACAAAGAGAATGGACTCTATCCTGGACTCTCCTCCACCATTACCCAAGCCCACTGCAGATCCCCATTCACTTTTCAGCAATTAAATAAAAACCCTTTGAAAGAATACAAGTATGTAGTATGTCAAATGATTTAAGAATGTATTTTTTAACAATGTGTAGACATTGCAATGAGGCTGCACAGTAATGTATACATAGGTATGACCTGTATTGTGCTGCAGTCAATACACCAGGAGCCACAGTAGGGCACAGATATCTGTGAATAGACATGTCAAAGGGTACAGTAAGTGGCCATAGTAGTGGTAACAGCAGCCTGCCAGTGTAAATTTACAACACAAAACTGCAATGGAAGGTAAAGTTACAGTGTCTTACCCGTGTGTCACTGGAAGTACTGTCAAATGATAAATGTTCTGTTGTCCACATCCTCTGCCTTCTCTTCGTCACTGTCCACAGGCTCCACTGCTGCCACACACCCATCTCCAGCCTCATCCTCCTGCAGAAAAGGCACCTGGCATTTCAAGGCAAGGTTGTACAACATGTAACATGCCACGATGACCTGGCACACCTTCTTGGGTGAGTAGCACAGGGAACCACCTGTTTGATGGAGGCACTGAAACCTTCAGGAGGTCAAAGGTTTGCTCTATAATCCTTCTTGTTCGCCCATGACCCTCATTGTAACATTCCTCTGCCCTTGTCCTGGAATTCCTCACTGGGGACAGTAGCCATGAGAGGTTGGGGTAACCAGAGTCACCTGCAAATATTGAGGGGTACCTGTTAGCCAGACACTCACCCTTAGGGCCAACCCATCACCCATATACCAATACACACTGGGTTGGGACCATGGACTCACCTATTAGCCACACCCGGTGCCTCTGCAGTTGAGCCATCACATATGAGATGCTGCTACTCCTCAGGATATATGCATCACGCACAGGCCCAGGGTACTTTGCATTCACATGGGAGATGTACTGGTCCGCGAGGCACACTCTCTGAACATTCATTGAGTGAAAGCTCTTTCGATTTTTGAACACCTGTTCATTTCTCTGGGGGGGACAAAGGCAATATGTGTACCATCAATTGCCCCAGCAATGTTGGGGATATGTCCCATTGCATAGAAGTCAGCTTTCACTGTGGCCAAATCCTTCACCTGGGGGAATACGATTTAGCTGCACATGTGTTTCATCAGGGCAGACAACATTCTGGTCAGCTCTTTTGAGAACATTGGCTGTGACATTCCTGCTGCCAAGGCCACTGTCACATGGAAGGAGCCACTTGCTAAGAAATGGAGCACAGATAGGACTTGCACAAGAGGGGGATCCCATTGGGCTGATGGATAGCTGAGACCAGGTCTGTCTCCAATTGGGCACACAGCTCTTGGATTGTGGCCCTATCAAGTCTGTAAGTGAGGATATTGTTCCTGTCCTCAATTGTTGCCAAGTCCACTAGGGGCCTGTATACGGGGGGATGTCTCCACCTCCTAATCATCCTCAGTGGTTGTAATCTAGGGGCTAAACAATGAGCATCTGGTCAGTTTTCAACATTTCCTCAATGTACAATGCATTGCATGTTGTGACTCAACCAGTATGTTGATGTTTAGTCCCAAAATGTGCTTATGTCTGCTGTGATGCAGTTAGGTGCCTTGGCCTACTCCCCCCAAAATGGCAGCCGCCTGTCCTGTGTGGAGGGACAGGTGGAAATGAGGTAATGCCGCTGATGTTTTACTCCATTGCGGGAGGCGGTCAAGAACCACCGTGCAACTCCTCATTGGTTATCATTGGGCCCTATGGGTTACAGTAGCCAATGGTGATGTACGGCGGCGGTGACGCTACGCACCTCCGTGGACGTGACCGTCATTTTCTATCTGTTCACTCACTTGCTACCTGACCTTCAACAGGAGCGGACCTACACTGCAAGTGCTGCTGTGACCTGTGTCTGGAACCGACCATGGCTCAAGTCACTGGGTAAAGGGCCCATGCCTTTACCGCTGTGGAGTTGGAGAGACTGGTGGATGGGATCCTACCCCAGTACCGATTGCTTTATGGGCCTCCAGACCAACAGATGAGCACACTGTGTGCACAATGCATGGAGCATGAATGCATGGAGTGCTGTGTGTGAAGGCTTCATGGAAGGGGGGATGGTTGAGGGGTCCTGGGCAGCGTGCTGCATGTATGGTGAGCAATGTAGGTGAGTAAGGGGATGGGAGGGATATGGTGGGCAATGACTGTAACAGGCCGGACGTTATGACTTATACCATTTTCTATTTTTATTTTTCTGCAGGTCAGCGCCCATCAGAAAAAGGGTATATGGGGTGCCATCGGCAAGGACGTGTGGACCCTGGGGTTCTATGGCAGGGGGAGCTCCCACTGTCACAAATGGTGGTAGGACCGGAGACGCTGGCCTTGAAAGACAGCAGAGGCCCAGCTGGGGATGGCTCCCCAATGAGGAAGGGGTGCCCATCGAACTGACCCCCCTGATGTTCTGCATACTGGTGGTGGCCTATCCGGAGCTGGATTAGCGCTTGAGCCCATTACAGCAACCACAAGGGGGTGAGAACAGTTCCTAATATACCACTTGCACATGGAGGGGTGGTGTGCCTGTGGGTGCCCCTAGGCCAGGCCAGACATTACAGGGTAGGTTCTATGGGCTGATGCACTCCACCCCCAAACATGCTAGTAGGCATCCACTACTGGGCAGGGATCTGGGGGTCTCAGGTATGCTGCAACTGGCATTAGGTATTACTGTCCATGGCCTGGCGACTAGCATTGTGACTGGTAGTGCATCACCTAGTGCGTAGGGCTGTCCCCTGTGTGTTGTGCACGCCAACTGTGGTGTTGTTGCTGGCATTGACCAAGTGTATCCTCTGTCTCTCTCCCCCCCTTTTTGTTTTGTCACCCTGTCCTTCTGTGCATTAGCATGATCTGGAGGGGGAGCAGAGGCACCAGCGACGGAGACAGCTGCATCCCACAGGGCCCATAAGGCCGAATCCACTGACAGTGAGGGCACCAGTGAGACAGAGGGCGAGGGAAGCACCACTGCAGAGACTGGAGGGGACAGTTCTGAAAGTGATACCTGCTCCGATGGAAACTCCCTGGTGGTGGCGGGCACCTCTGTGGCCACCCCAACTACAAGTACAGCAGCCACTCCCTGTACCAGCACCTCCCTCTCAGCAGTGAATTTGCCGTGCCCACTCACCCAGAAGGGTGGGCATCTCCTTCGCCCCAGGCACCTCAGGCCCTCCCCCAATTAGCCGTGCTGCCCTGAGTGAGGAGGCTATTGACCTCCTGCGATCCATCTTTGTTGGGCAGTCAACCATTGTGAATGCCATCCAGGGGCTGGCAGGGCATTTTCAACATGCAAATGCATTCCTGGAGGGCATTCACTCTGGCGTGGCAGCCCAACAGAGATCATTCCAGGCTCTGGCCTCCTCCCTGATGGCAGCCATTGTCCTGTCTCTAGCCTCCCCCTCCAACGTCCTCTACCCAGTCCCATTGCCCTGTACCCCAACCTATCCCAAACACACATTCAGACCAGCATGCACCCAGTACAACACACAGGAGTGGTTCAGGCAAACACAAGCACCACACATCATCCCACAGGCACTCACACAAACACCATCCAGAAGCAGACATACCAACATCCACTGTCTCCACTGTGTCCCCCTCCTCCTCTTCATCCACCTCCCTCCCAGTAGCGTCTACACTCACACCTGCATGCACTACATCCTCATCCACTACTACCATCATGAATATCAGCACATGCCTATCACTGGCAGTCACCACCCCCACATCCATGCACACGTCCCCTGTGTCCGCTCCCACTGTGTCTGTGCCACCTCCTCCCAAAGTGCCCAAATGCAAGCACTCAGACATCCAACAGCCATCCACCTCACAACCGCATCCAGCCTATGCACCTGCACCTGCACCCAATGTGTTGTCTCTGGAGAGTTAATTGGTTGAGGACTGTGCTCTGTTGTGTCCTAGGTTACTGAGCCAAAAGGCAAGGCACATCAACATGCATTAACTACCAAATTTACACTTACTCATCTTGTGTGTCCCACATGTCCCATCTCCAATTTAAAAGCAGCATTGCAGACTCTAACACCTCAACTTGGCAACGTACCAGGCAGGAATTTACATAGGATTCACCCCCTTTTAGCTGCTCTCCTCCCCTAAAACACCCATCAAGCTCAGGTAGGCCACTGCCGGAATGCGGGCCATTAGCAGGGTCAGGCTCTGACATGTACCCCGCCCACATTGGGAGGACAGCCCCAGCTAGACCTCTGTGATGTACCGGGCCCAGCGTCTCAGGTCATCCCATCTCTTCCGGCAGTGGAAGCTCCACCAGCTATGGACCCCCAGGGTCTGCAGCTTCCGGTCAATGGCTCTCCAAATCCCTTTCTTCTGATGGGCGTGGACCTATATGGAAGCAGAAGACAAATCAAAAGGTTGCAAATCTCTTTTTTTGGTTAAATGGTTGTGTTACAAACCTTTCTGAAACCCCAAGCCCACAAATGCTGTGCTTGTCAATACACCACAAATGTAAAGCGCACATGCTGATAACAGGGACGACTACACAATTTCGGAGTCATCTGCAGACTAACCCACTACCCTGCTCATGGCCTATACTGACTAAGCAAGCTTACTGATATCTAGCAGCACAGGCTCAAGCAAAATGTACTGTGATGTGAGCCACAGTGAAACACGGCCCACCATTGTGGCCTTCTGAAGGCTAAAATCCTTTGGCCTGACTGGGCAGACACATGTGCATCCAGCCACATTGACTAAATGCATACAGTCACTACAGGCAACTACTATAGTACAGACATTACCCTAAAACATAGGTGACAGTGAAAGGGCTGCCATGGGTGGCACAGAAAGCCTCTTCCCTGTGCATGGGTGGACATGACACCTACCCAATGTAAACTCATACCACTTCAGGGTGGGCTTCTGTGGTATGTACTTGTAGTACAGAACACAGCTTTTCCCATATGTGGCAATCCTACAGAGATGGCATCCAACATACTAGGGTATGCTTGTTCTGATTGTATGTACCCAACCTAATAAGTCACATGCCATGCCCTTCCCGGAATCAACCATCATCTGCACTGTTGGTTTGTCACTTGTGTAATACACCTGTACTGGACAAATATAACTAATGTAAAGGTGACAACAGAGCTACAGGAGTAAGGGGCCTATCATAAGTCAATGACACAGATTGCAAATGAGGCAAAATGCACATACTTTCTAGATCATGGAGTTACCTCAGTACCCATTTCTAATGTAGTCAACAGACAAAGGCCTTCAGGCAAAGTCTTGCCACTAGAGACTCATTTTGGCCACATGGCAGGATCTGCAGGTCTACAGGGTGTGGCCCGGTGCCACAGTTGCATAGCCACAGTAACTCTACCCCAGCCTGGCCTATGTCCCATACTGGGAGATTCATTTGCAGGCCCTGGTCCCTGCAGTCTGAGCATACAAAACCAACATGACACTCACATTTCCATCACTTCCATGCATGACAGTACATTATGTACCTATCCTCTATGTGGGTTGCGGCTTGTGTGGCACTCTGAAGGGCACAGGGAGTTGTAGATTGTTTTCATACAACAGTTTGGCAAGGCCATATATGGGCTGAGTAATCTGTGGCACTATACACATTGCTTACAAGATCGTCAAATGACCCAATCAGTATACATACACAGCTCATGCTGTGATGCACATGTATGTCATTTGACATATATAACCATCATATCCAAAGATATGTCATTGTATGGCTGTAAAGTCTCCCTGCCTAGATAATCGACTGCAAAACAAGGAGGATCTAGGTCTTATTGCATGTCACACAACACAATGTTAAAATGAAATACATAGAGTACTTTTATACACTACCTGCCCCATGTACATCCCATGTATGGCACTCAAAATATGACAACAGACACCCAAAAAGTATAACTGGCACTCAGAGGCACATTATAGCCCAAGAGGAAGGAAAGGATGGTGTTGAACAGAGTCAAATATGGCTATGAGGTTCTTACCTGCTCCTCTGGTGAGCCAGAGAGCTGGCCATACAGGGGAAGGACCTCCTCAACCAGCCTGCATAGCTCCTCAGGAAAGAATGCAGGGGCCCTTTCACCTGCTTAGGCTGACATGATTGCTCCCAGAGGCAGGAAACAGCAGTTGAAGTGGTGGAGGTGTTAAAGGCAGCAGTGCCAGGAGTCAAGTGAGTGAATTTGCAAAATGCAGTGTACACATACGCTGCATACAATGTCATTACCACCGACTGGTACACCCATTGGCCCATGACTTTCACAGGCAATAGCATTAGCCTATGGCTGTGTCTGCTGTAGTTGAAACTGCCCACTCCTTGGTCAACTTCCACCAGCTCCCACAAGCGGGTCTTACTGTCCAGTGAAGTAGGTTAGGCATCCACCATTTTGGTGGTTGGAAATACAGTATTGGGCCCTGATAAATGCATCACAGCACCTATATATGTAGGATCATCACAAACCTTCTAAAGCAGTCTTGCTGTGCAGGTTCTACTGACATTCACCACTGTAGTATGTTGCTGGGCACAGATGGCATATTATGGCGGTGCACTGTCCACCACTGCTGACAGTAAATTTGGTGGTCGGAATAGACTCTTAAATTTTGAGGGACATTTTAGGCAGATAGGCCTTCAAACAATGGAGGAACACAACATCGTCAAAAAGTACCGTCTGAATAGGAAAACAATTATGGATTTCTGTTGTCACTTTGAGCCAGATCTGATGCCTGAAAACAATATTCATATGCATACCACTCATTGTCATGGCAATATTACACTTCCTGGCCACAGCGTCCTTCCATTATACAGTAGCCATATCTGGTGGTACGTCCAAACCTATGTTCAGTGGTGTGTTAAGAGAAGTCCTATCAGCAACGATGAAATACAGTGACAGCTATATCAGGAAGTCAAGTGAACAAGTCTATTGTAACAAGAGGTGCTTCCATTCTACCAACATGCAAGATGTCTACTTGCAAGATCTCTACATCTCAAACGTCTGTGCCTAGTTCTGTCATTCAGCCCATGATTCTTTTGTAATGCGGAATAGCACCATATCTCAGCTGATGTCACATCTGCAAACAGAGAGGGCCTGGCTGGTTGGTAAAACACATATGTCCTGGTTTTGTATGTGCAATGTCAGGTGCTACATTCATGAAGTGAGTGACTTATTGTGGCACTTTTGTCTCATTCCTAAACAGGAGACTCATCATATCCAAACCATCCTTGATAATTGACACTGCCGAGGAATCCAAATATGCCACGGGAAGGCCACCTCAATGAGGCCCATGGAAGAACACATTAGGCAGCGGATCAGGTTTTTGAGCTCCTGTAGGCCAGACTTCACTGTCTGGATAGGACTGGGGGAGCCCTCCTCTACTCACCCGGGAAAGTGTGTCAGATCACTGTGGCATGCTGCATTCTACATAACATCTCCCTGCAGACGAATATCCCTTTCATCCCAGAGGAGTAGGAGCCTGCGGTGCCACCGGGTGGGAATCCTGAAATGCCACATGAAGATGAAAGTGGTGAAGAGGAAGGGGCTGACTTGTGACAAGAACGTATTGTCAGCTTCTTCTCATGAATTTAGGTATGTCATGAAATGTCATGACTTTGAGTGTACGATGAACTGTAGTTGTGATAATGTGTGGAGTTTATTATTGAAAATAAGATGCTAATGCTCAGACCAAATCTACCAAAGGGTGTATGATGAGGTAGCTTTTGACACATCCACATCTTAATGATGTTACTCTATTGGTATCAAATTGTTTACAATGTACTTTGTTCCACAGATGATTGCTATGTGACTTGTGTCATATGTATGGTTTCATATACCTTCACCATGACATCTTCATGTGGGCATTTCAGAGTTGTACAAAAACGAAGAGGGAGAAGGAGGATGCGGAGCAGGGTCTGTCTTCCTTGTAGCCTATATAACATTTCAAAAGAGGCCCAGCTAAAAGAACTACCACAGGATGGGTAGTAAAAAGGATTTTCCTGTTAGAAAAACCCTCACCCACCAGAGTTACCCCTTGGTGGCATGCTACATCATTGGGTTTCTTCCTGTTCCGCTACGGAGCGGGAAGTGCTAAGACCTACGGGATACATGGGAGCACTGATGTAGCCTCGTCAATGTGAATCACAGGAGGGCTAGGAGTGGTGGGGTCTTGGGTGAGTTAAAAATACCTGTCTCCTTGTAATTCCAATGATTTCATAGTTCTCTCGGAGGCGGTATGATTAAAAAGGGGATGCAGAAGTGGGGGATGTAATGTACCTGACTTCCTAGTCTACATGTTTCGGAGGCTTACCCCTAGGCTCCTCTTCAGGAGCAAGGTGGACTCCCTGGTGCCACTCCCGATTTTATTACCTCCAATGAAAGCATAAATAATACATGCTCTGTGATATGGTGCAATTCACCTTACTAATGTGGTGTCATAAGATGATACGTATCGTTTATGGTGTCCATCATTGATACCTGTGGAAATCCAAGAGAGGCATAGTTATCATAGCCCCATTTGTAATGGGCTGTTATATATGTTGTTTGTGGGTGTGGTACCTCCTATTTACAATCTGCACCCCACTCGTGGGAAACAGCACTTTTGAATATCAGGACTGAGAGACTAAAGTACTCTCACAATCAACAGTACATTACATACTATATTTAAAACTTTCAAACATGCAAACACGTGAAACACACCAAACAGCACACACGTGGTGCATGTGTAACCTACTCAGTAGTATATGGATTCTCATATGATAGCTCCTCCTCGAGGGGGGGTGTGCTTGTGGTCACACTTTCCTCAAAGCAAAACTCCCGCTCTCTACGTAATGTTCACCCCACCGAGGTCTCAATCTTGAATGCTTACATGGGCACTGAGTTTAAATGTGCAGCAGCTCTTGCATCTCGCCATGCTAAAGCGTGAAGCACTAGACCGCTAACTTCCCCAGGATGACGCCCTCTTGGATATCTAGGAGGCACAGGGCTGCTGGAGTTTTTTTGTGAGTAAATTTACTACACCAACACGTGAAGGACCTTCAGCACACATGGCAGAAATCACAGGGCTTACTTTCTCAGCTGAAGAAGTAGAGAGAATTTTTGCTTCAGTATCCTCATTTGGTGACACACCAGTATCAGAGAATGTGGGAGACAGTAAGGACTGGGACAAACCCAACACCATGAAAAGGAATCGAGTCAAAACCATGATCCATGGGATCATGATGACAGAGTACCTCAGAGCAAATGCAGCCCCACAAGGTCTCATAGTAAAAAAATGAACCTTTCATTTTCCAACATAACAAGACTTTTAAAAAAGACTGGTCATTTATACCTTGTCATTGTACCCTGGACTGGTTGATTCTCATCATTAAAACGGCAACAAGCCTGTCGGAGGAACTAAAGGGTGAGCTTCTCACCACAGAGATTCGCCTAAAATCATACCTACCACAGGGGCCCTTAAGAAACACCTTAAGGAATTAAATCAAACAATAAGTGAATATGAGGTATACTTTAAACAAACAAAACAAAACATCAAAAACTTAAGAAGGACGTAAGCAGGTTTTTGCATGAAAAAGTATACCCCTATATCAGAGAAGACTATGGCCCTCATTACAACATTGGCGGTAAATGCTGCTTTCTGCCGTGCAGAAGACCGCCAACACACCGCCGCGGCCATGGAATTCCACCACAGCTATTATGACTCTCAGCTCGGAATCCGCCAAAATCGAGACACCCACACAAGTCCGCCACACCAAAGGTCATTGATAAACTGGCGATAACAAAACCTCAACCATAATGCCAATAGAAATACGCCCACACTATCACAACCCACGAATCCACGCGGCGGTCTTTCAACCGCGGTATTCCGTTCGCGGTACACACTGCCGCGCTCAAAATACACACATATTTACAAAACACTACCACATTGGACAAATCGAAATACACACACCTGATATACATACACACACCACTGCCACACACCCAATACAATATAAATCACACACCCACATTACCCACAAACCCTTACGACCACAATTGCGACTGAAGGCCAGAGAGAGAGACACCACCATCTACAAACTAGCATCCACAGGCACTCAACACCATCACTCACACAACATCCATGCACAAAACACCACACACCCCTAAACATCACCCCACACATCACAACATACACCACTCCACACATCACCCACACCACCCCATGGCACCGCAAAGACACCCCAGGTTTTCTGAGGAGGAACTCAGGGTCATGGTGGAGGAAATCACCCGGGTAGAGCCACAGCTATTTGGAGCACAGGTGCAGCACACCACCATAGCTAGGAAGATGGAGCTATGGCACAGAATCGTGGACAGGGTCAATGCAGTGGGCCAGCACCCAAGAACACGGGATGACATCAGGAAGAGGTGGAACGACCTACGGGGGAAGGTACGTTCCGTGGTCTCCAGACAACCAGATTGCAGTTCAGAGGACTGGCAGCGGACCCCCACCTCCTCCCCCAGAACTAACAACATGGGAGGAGCAGGTCTTGGCTATAATGCATCCTGAGGGCTTCGCAGGAGTAGCTGGAGGAATGGACTCTGGTAAGTTAAATCTTTAACTACTTCATCCCCCACCCTACCTGCATGCTATCACATACCCCCACCCTCGCCCTCACCCCCATCACTCCAACTCCTCACATATGTCCCACTATCACAAACCACACATCCCAACACCAAGCCTGGCATGCAACAACAGAGCATGGACACCCATCATCAATGCATGGCCACTGCACATACCCACACATACCCCTAAACATTTAGCACACAAGAAGGAAACAAAGCAGATGTCACACAGTGGGACCCACATCTGTGAAATCGAAAGGGAAAGTGACAACTCAGGGTCCATACACTGGGTAAAAGTGACAGACAGATGAGAGGTAGAACAAGGGTATCAGATGTAGCAGGCAGTGATATCTTCTTACCTGTGTCTCACTGGAAGTATTGATGAATCACCGTGTCTCTGTTGTCGATATCCTATTCTTCTGCTCCCTCATCTTCACTGTCCACAGGCTCCACAGCTGCCACAACACCTCCATCTAGACCATCCTCCTGCAGAAAAGGCACCTGTTGTTGCAAAGCCAAGTTGTGAAGCATACAGCAGGCCACGATGATCTGGCACACCTTCTTTGGTGAGTAGAATAGGGAACCACCTGTCATATGGAGGCACCGGAACCTGGCCTTCAGGAGGCCGAAGGTCCTCTCTATAACCCTCCTAGTTTGCCCATGGGCCTCATTGTAGCGTTCCTCTGCCCTTGTCCTGGGATTCCTCACTGGGGTCAGTAGCCATGACAGGTTGGGGTAACCAGAGTCACCTGCAAATGTTGAGGGACAACTGTTAGACACACACTAACTCTTAGGGACATCCCCAGACCAAGACACCTAGTCACACTGTATAGGGTCCATGTCCTCACCTAATAGCCACACAAGGTGCCTCTGGAGTTGCCCCATCAGATAAGGGATGCTGCTATTCCTCAGAATGTAAGCGCCATGCACAGAGCCAGGAAACTTGGCATTCACATGGGAGATGTACTGGTCGGCCAAACACACCATCTGCACATTCATCAAATGGTAACTCTTATGGTTTCTGTACACCTGTTCACTCTTGCGGTGGGGGACCAAGGCCACATGTGTCCCATCAACGGCACCAATGATGTTGGGGATATGTGTCAGGTCATAGAAGTCACCTTTCACTGTAGGGAAATCCGCCACCTGAGGGAAAATGATGTAGCTGCGCATGTGTTTCAGCAGGGCAGACAACACTCTGGACAACACGTTGGAGAATATAGGCTGGGACATCCATGATGCTATGGCCACTGTAGCTTGAAAAGACCCAATTGCCAGGAAATGGAGTGCTGACAGGAACTAAACAAGAGGGGGGATTCCTGTGGGATGGCGGATAGCTGACATCGGGTCTGGCTCCAACTGGGCACACAGTTCATGGATTGTGGAATGGTACAGTCTGTATATGACAACTACATGTCGCTCCTCCATTGTTGACAGGTCCACCAGCGGTCTGTACACCGGAGGATGCCGCCAACTCCTCACCTGCCCCAGCGGATGTGCTCTATGGAGGAGAACAGCGAGCAGAGAGTCAGCCAACACTGAGGTACGAAAACACAACTTTATTCCACATTTATTTAAATCCGCTATGTGCCTGTATTAGTGTGTATGCAAGGCCTAGATATGTGTGACGTATTTAAAATTAATGAAATGGCGGCTGCCTGAAGTGTAATGTGGGACAAGGGGATATGAGATAACTGCGCTGGCATTGTACACCGTTGCGGTAGGCGGTCGAAGACTGCGGCGCAATCCTGCATTGGTTAACATGGGATCCTATGGGTCCCAGGAGCCAATGATGATGTACGCCAGCGGTGACGGTACGCACCGCCGTGGACGTGACCACCATTTTCTCTCTGTTCATTCACTTGATACCTGATCTTCGACAGGAGAGGACCTACACTGCAAGTGCTGCTGTGACGTCAGTCTGGAAGAGACAATGGCTCATGTGTCTAGGGAAAGGGCCCCTGCCTTCAGTATGGAGGAGTTGGAGAAACTAGTGGATGGGGTCCTCCCCTAGTACACGCTACTCTACGGTCCTCCAGACAAACAGGTAAGTACACTGGGAGCATGCTGAATGGGGAACGCTTGTGTGGAGTGGTGTAGATGGAAGATGGGGGGGAGAATGAGGCGTGCATGAAACGACGGTGAGTGGATGTGCGTCATGGCAAGGGTAGGGATGCGGGCCAATGACTGTGACAGTGCAGAGGGTTATATCTTCTCCTTTTCCCCTGTACTATTCCTGTAGGTCAGCGCCAACCAGAAGAAGGATATTTGGCGTGCCATCACCAAGGAAGTTCGGACCCTGGGGGTCCACCACAGACGGAGCACCCACTGCCGGAAAAGATGGGAGGACATTCGCCGCTGGAGCAAGAAGACGGCGGAGGCCCACCTGGGGATGGCCTCCCAACGTGGGAGGGGTGCCCGTCGCACCATGACCCCCCTGACGTTCCAGATCCTGGCGGTTGCGGATCCGGAGTTGGATGGGCATTTGAGGGCATCACAGCAGCCACAAGGGGATGAGTACACTCTCATTCAGCTGATTCTGCGTACATTGGAGGTGTCTGGGTGGGGGAGGTGGGCTGTAGGTTCCCCTAGGCCAGGACGAGTTTAATAGGCAAGGTCCCTTGGTAAGGCAGGCCATGTGGCACCCCACCTGTGTTCAGAGCCAACTACACCTAATCAGGCTCCTGTAACTTCCATGTGTGCAGCAATCAGGCATAGGCCTTGTACCCCATGTCCCTGTGATTAATTGGGAAACTCAAAGTGCACAGCGTAGTGCAGGGGGCTTCTGTGTCTGTAGTGTCCGCCAACGGTAGCGGTATTGCATGCACTCAAAATGTCCTTCTTCTGTCTTCCCCCCCTCTTTGTGGTCTCCCTGTTCTTGTGTGCATTAGCATCATTAGCCAGAGGAGCAGTGGCACCGGAGCAGGAGGGAGCTGCATCCCACATGGCCCTGGAGGGCGAGACAACGGAGTCTGAAGCCACCAGTGGGATGGAGGGCGAGGGGAGCTCCACGGCGGGGACAGGAGCTGAGACCATCGACACGGACTCCTCCTCTGATGGGAGCTCCCTTGCAGTGGCGGGCCCCTCTGTGCCCCCGCATCTAGAGGTATAGCCGCCAACACCCCTACCAGCACCGCCCTCCCAGCAGCCCCTCAGCGTGTGCCCCGTGGCCGCTCACCCAGGAGGGTGGGCATCTCCTTTGCCCCAGGCACTTCAGCCTCTGCCAGCCCTGCTGCCCTCAGTGAGGAGGCCATTGACCTCCTCAGGTCCCTCACTGTTGGGCAGCTTACCATTTTGAATGCCATCCAGGGTGTAGAGAGGCAGTTGCAACACACCAATGCATACCTGGAGGGCATTCATTCTGGTCAGGCAGCCCAACAGAGAGCTTTACAGACTCTGGCCTCAGCACTGATGGCAGCCATTGTCCCTGTGTCCAGCCCCCGTCCTCCAACTTCCTCCACCCAGACCCAAACACCTGTACCTCAGCCTATCCCAAGCACACCCTCAGACCAGCATGCACTCACCTCAACACACAAGGGAAGTTCTGGCAAACATAAGCACCACACATCCCACAGGCACTCACACAGGCATCATACCCATGCAGACATACCAACATCCACTGCCTCCACTGTGTCCCACTCCTCCTCGTCTCCCTCCTCCCTCCCTGTCTCGTCTCCACTCACACCTGCATGCACTACATCTTCAGCCACTACGTCCATCACCAGCACACCCATCACAACACCCCGCTCACAAGCACTCACCACCCCCACTACCATTCACACATCCCCTGTGTCCTCTCCCAGTGTGTCTGTGAGCCCACCTCCTAAGGTACACAAACGCAGCCACACATCCACCCAACAGCCATCCACCTCACGACAGCCTCCAGCCCATGCCCCTTCACCCAAAGTCAGCAGACAGACACCTCCTACAACCACTCCCTCTTCCTCCACTCCCAAACCTTCACCCTCTTCCTGCCCCAACGTCCCTAAGAAGCTTTTCCTCTTCACCCTTGACCTCTTCCCTAACCCTCCCCCCATCCTTCGGGAACCCAGGCCAGCACATCAGCAACCCAGTCCATGGCCACTGTAGTTTCGGCAGCTACTGCAGGTCTGAGAGGTTCCAAGGAGACACCCATCAGCACTGGCAGTGTGCCTGCACCAGCTGCCAAGGGGAAGGGCAAGGAGGCACCACTAGCTGCCAAGGGCAAGAAGGCACCACCAGCTGCCAAGGGCAAGAGAAAGGAGGCACCACCGGGTGCCAAGGGCAAAGGGCCTCCCCCTGCAGGCAGGAGGGACAGGAGGCCTGGTGCTGTGACAGGATCTGAGCCCCCACCACCATGGTGCTTCAGCTGTCCGAGGCTGCAGGGGACGGGCTGGAGCCTCCCCCACCACTGGCAGCACCGCCCCCAGCACCGCGACCTGCACCGCCACCAGCACCCCTGGCAGCAACAGCAGCCCCAGTGAGCAGCCATCCGAGGCTGCAGGGGAAGGGCTGGAGCCTCCCCCTACCACTGGCAGCACCGCCACCAGCACCACTGGCAGCAGCAGCAGCCACTGTGGGTAGCCGTCTGAGGCGGCAGGGGAAGGGCTGGGGCCTCCCCCCACCACTGGCAGCACCACCACCTGCACTGCCACCAGCACCACTGACAGCAGCAGCAGCCCCAGTCGGCAGCCGTCCAAGGCTGCAGGGGAAGGGCTGGAGCCTCCCCCCACCACTGGCAGCACCATCACTTCACACTGTGCAGCCGTCGCCACCGGCAGATGGACTGTAGTCCTGCCTCCATGGAGTGTTATGCATCCTGCCCACTGCAAATCTTGTGGGCATGACACCCAGGTGAGAGACTGTGACCTTGCACTCCCCAAGTGCTGCATCACAGGGCACAAAACCCCCTCCATAACCAGTGGAACAAGGCATCCACTCACCCCCTCCTTGCGGGGATGAAGCACACTGGGCACAAGGCCCCCTCCAGAACCAGTAGAAGAAGGCATCTACTAGAGATTGTGGCCTTGCACTCCCCAGGACCAAGCAGTGGGCAAACCACCCACTTGAGAGACTGTTGCCTTGCACTTCCAGGACCAAGCAGTGGGAAAACCACCCACTTGAGAGACTGTGGCTTTGCACTCCCTAGGACCAAGCAGTGGGCCAACCACCCACTTGAGAGACTGTGGCTTTGCACTCCCCAGGGCCAAGCAGTGGGCAAACCACCCACTTGAGAGACTGTGGCCTTGCACTCCCCAGGACCAAGCAGTGGACAAACCACCCACTTGAGAGACTGTGGCTTTGCACTCACCAGGACATCGCAGAGGGCATGTACCCCCCCTCCAGGACCAATGGTGCTGTACCATCTTCCAGCTGAGGTGCCCCCCCATTCCCCTTCCCCCTGAGGTGCCTGTGTATTTTTGACCTGATGCCCCAGCAGTGTTCTCTCAGTTTTGAGTCAGGAGTCAAGTGGGGCCTTGGCCAATGTGATATGGCACTGTGGCCCACGGACACTATGGACTGGGCAGTGTCTCTCCATTTGTATATATGTAAATACTGTTTTGATTTTTTAGGACGTATTTCTACAATTTTATCTTATTACACTCACTTTAATTTATTCCTTTTGTCCTTGCATTATTCCTGAGTGGTACGGGTGGATATGTAATGTTGTTGCATCTGGTTGTGTGTATGGTGTTGGGGGTAGGGTTGTTGCATGTTGCGTGTGTGTGTGTGTCACTCTCTTTTTCCCCCCCTTCCCTCTGTGCTAGGTGGCAGTACTCACTGTGGTCGTCATCGCCAGCGTTGGTATTCCTGGTGTAGGAGGAGGTAGACCAACATGGGGAAGATCTGCAGTTCGGGCTCCATGGCGTCGTGGTTCTTCCTTGAGTCTCCAGAGGTGAGTCCTTTGTCTTCTGTGTACTGTTTCTGCCATGCTTTTGATGTCATTGGTACCGTTCTGGAAAAGGTGGTGGATAGGCCAGGTGTAATACTGTGGGAGGTACATTGTCTTCTGCCTGGCTGTTGGCGGTTACCGCCGGGGTGCTTGTTGCTACCGCCATTGTGGTCAGTGTGTTAAAGTGGCTGTCATTGTGAGCGGTTTCCGCCATGGTCATAATTCCATTTTTTTTTACCGCCGGCTTGTTGGCGGTATTACCTCCGACCCACCGCCAGGGTTGTAATGAGGGCCATTGTGTCTTCTGCAATCAACATTCTACAAAATGACATGTCTTTTTTACAATATGGGAGTCAGTTGAGGTCTATTATGCAGTTGGGTGAATATTGCAAGTATTGAGGATAAATTGTGTTCCTTTGAAGCACTTCAACTGTACAAAGTTGTTTTTGTCCTTCAATTTGACACAGAAGCAGTTGGCAATGGCTAAGAAGGATGCCACATACATGATGATTAACATAGAGAAGTTAGATAAATTGCTTTTCACTGTAGCAGAGACAGCTTCAACAGTATGGCTAATACACAGAGTTATCTCATTGCCTATCTCCTAATTTTAATTCACTGAATGTTTGAAACATTTTCAGGTGGACAGTTATGAGGCTTTAGGGGAGAGCTTCATCCACGAGGTGTAGGAAATGTCTTTCAATTACAAATGCATAAGTAGGGAAAAGAAAGTTTTTTAAAGTAGAAGCAGATGTGAAGCTTCAGTAAGCCACTCTACAAATTGTAAACAGGAGACATTGCACATGTCTGTAATGCGTCAGTGGCCAATTTGGCTTCTTACTTGGAGGGATTATCAGTTTATTTTATTCACCCAGTGTTTCTCTGTTACTTTCAAATGAAAGTTACTTACTACTGAGTGATCAAGGCTGTTGTGGGGTGAGAGCAGGTATCACACATGTGGTTTATGTTTCTCAGATAGTGACCTGATGCAAAAAAGTACCTTTTCTTCCCATGCTAGATTAGAGTAGCCACCATTTAATGTTAACTTTTACAAGCTGAGCCGATTCAAAGCACTATTGTTTCAGAACAACATCATGCTTACATTTGCTCATGAGGCATTTGAATTGCAAGTTGCAAGGTCGTCTTCCGAGATACAGACACTCTTAAACACCAGTTTTCCAAAATATTTTGGTGAACTTGTGGGTTGCATTTTTAATGCATAAAACACCACAGGAATTATTTGCTTTTTTAAAGTGGTATGGTCTGACTTTGTCAGTACCTTCCAGACTGTTGTTGGAGTTATTTCCTGCAGCCATCCACTCTTTTTCCATAGGAACCACACCACTTAGGCAGTAGGCACCAAATGGGTAAAGTAAGAAAATGCTAACTTTCTAAAAGTGACATTTTCTGAATTACAATTTAAAATCCGACTTCACAATAAGTCAGGATTTAAAATTGTGAGTCCCGGAGACACCAAATTTGGGTGGGTTATGTCTTCTTATCTGGAAATTATGCTTATAATATCTAATGAGGTAACTGTAATGTTAACCTATTGCAGATATAGGCTGTGCCTTGGTGAAAAATGAATTTAAGAATTTTTCAACATTAGGCTACATTAAACTTAAACTTAAAAACACATGTCCAGCCTTTTTAAATACACTACACCCTGCCCTTGGGCAGTCTATAGTCTAACTTAGGGGTAACTTAAATATATTAACCCCTTCACTGCTAGGCCTCCCCCCGTGCTGAACCCTTTTTTTTGGCTATTTGGGGTAGTTTATGCTTGGGTCTCCATAACTTTTTTTTCTAGATAAGGTACCCATGCCAAATATGTGTCGTATTTTTGAGCATCCTGGAAAATCGAAAAATACCCAAGGTTCATGGATTCCCCTGGAGGGGACCAAGAAAATAATCAAAATATAGCAAAATTTTGAGTTTAAAAAAAAAGAAAATAGGGAAACGGTGCTCCAGATAGAAGCATCTGCTTTTTTCCTAAAAATGGAATCCACAAACAGTTTGCTGTACTAAAGTAACCAGCTTTCAGGAACATGCAGAGATGAATCAAAACACCTAATACTCTAAAAAGAGGTAGCCTATTATTCCCTTTTTTGGTGCATTCAACCTACTTCCAGTTTGTGATGGAAACTAGAAAAGCTATACATTTATGAAAACTAGACACAATTCTGAATTCAGCAAGTGGTCAAAGGTGTAGATTCCTCAAGGGTCTCTAAGGAAAATAACTGTTGATTTTTTTTTTTTTAAACAGTATTTGAGACATTTCCATCTGAAACCTTTTGTCACAATGGTAGATTGACAAAATCAATATACCATTATGTCCACTAGACCCCACTTGTTGAGGGGATATATTGGGTTTGTAGGTTCTCTAAGAAGCCAAGGTACCAAAAGCATACAACTGAGCTGCACCAATAAATGGGTTTTCATTGAGTACCAAGTATAGACCAATTCTTATAGCAAAATAGGCATAGTGAAAAATGGGTACCAAGAGAACTCTGGAATAGGCACAAGATGTAGAGTTTAGAAGCAGTGGCTATTTATACATTGCTGAATGTGTGGATACCTATACTAGTGTATGATTTGGAGGGTATTTTTCAAAATGTCATCTTTCTTATACACTGGTTTATATTTGAAAGGCACAAATGCTGTAAACTCCAATTGGTAATAATAAATGTTCTACTATTCTATGCTCCCCGAAGTCAACAGATAAAAATGGTACCTCCCCTGTGTGGGTATACCTAGTGCCTTTGACAGAAAGTGGCCCAAAACACAATATGGATGCAGCACCTTTGTCCACCCAAAACTCACCATCTTTTTCCAATGTGGGTAGCTCAATGTGGGTAGCTCTAGGTTTTGGACTCTAGCTCAGCTGGCACCTAAGGAAATCTAGCCAACCTGTACATTTTTTAAACTTAGATACCGAGAGATATCAATAGTGGGCTGATTTGTTTGGCTCTCACTATGTTTAGTTACCCAGAATCCCTTGCAAACCTCAAACTTTGACTAAAAAACACATTTTCCTCACATTTCTGTGACATAAAGTTCTAGATTCTGCAATAGGAAATGGCCCAAAAAGTAACATGGATGCAGCACATTTTTCCATCACCCAAAACTGACCCACTTTTCACAAAGTGGGTAGCTCTAGGTTTTGGACTGAGGCTCATCTGGCACCTAGGGAAACCTAAAACTAGAAATCTAGCGATGTCCAGGGTGGGCTGACTTGCGTGGCTCTTGCCACGTTTAGTGATCCTGAATCCCTTGCAAACCTCAAACTGTGGATAAAAAACACCTTTTCCTCCCATTTCTATGATGAAAAGTTCTAGAATCCCTGGGGAGACATAAACTACCTTCCTCCCAATAAAATTGGTACCTCACTTGTGTGGCTGGGCTTAGTGTCTGCACCGGAACTAATCAAACCATGACCAAGAAGGGTCCCTTTGCGGGGTCTCCTATTGATGTTAGTTTGTCCAGTTCCTGTTGTGGGCACTAGACCCAGACACACAAGTGGGGCAGTATTTTTATTGGGATAAGTGGGAAATGCTGAGTGGTAAGAATATTACAGTTTTATTCTGATTCTGGAAGAATATGGCACAGAAATGCAAGAAAAATGTGTGATATTATTCACATTTTGAGGTTTGTAGGGCATTGTGGGTAAGGGAACTTGTTAGGATCCTCAAGAAGCCCACCACCCTGCATTCCCCTGGTGTTCTAGTTTACGAAAATATCTAGAGTTGGTAGATTGTCCGTAGAGACAATGTATACCCTGGTAGAGAAAGACAAAAAATACAAATATTACTTCACAACTATCTATTCCTCAAGTACACTCACATACTTCTGTATTTACCACAAGGGTGAATGAAGGTTAAAAACATGACATTTTACTAACAAGAGATTTCACAAAACTGAAACACATTTTTAATAATTGAAAGATCAAAAAACAGAACTAATGACTCACAACTCATGAGGTGTAAGCCCTAGATAAGACACCAACCGCTTTACAGGCCATTCACACACATTTCATATGTGACACACACAAGACCATTGAAACGTCAGCCGCGGCCCAGCACATTACAAAAATCACATTGACAGTCAATGTAGAAACAATGTTCACCTTGGCAGAGAAAGACAGAAATTAAAAATATTACTTCACAGCCACCTATTCCTCATGTACACACACATATGGTTGGAGTTGGCACGTGGGTGAGTGACGGTTCAAAACATACACTTTTATTAATAAAAGATTTCACAAAAATGAAATGCACTGTTAATAATTCAATAGTAAAAAAACTGACCCATTGAATCACAGTTCGTGAGTTGTAAATCTGGGACAAGGCACTAACCGCTTTTCGGGCCATTCACACACCTTTCATATGTGACACATACAAGACCATTCACACCCCCAGCTGCGGGCCCAGAACATTAGAACACTCACATCATCATCATCATCATCATCATCAAACAGACTTTATTCGGCTTTCAACAGGCCATAAAAGTAACAAGTAATAGTACATTAATAAATATGTATAAGAAAAATTATAAATAAATAGGGAAGATAATAAAACACATCATAATTCATTCAAGGACAGGTATATAAAACTTGATAAATTTACATCAGTGCAAAATCGAGTTCAATTACAGTATTTTCTGGAGAGTGGGGAGTTTACCGGAAATTCCAAATTTCCAAATAAAATTAGTTCAGTACGCCCATAGACTTCCTTACAGAGAGTACTGTACATAAAAAGTTTGCTAAAATTCCACACATTTCAATAGAGGATAAAATCTGTAAGCTAAAATACGCGTCGCGGCACTGACGCAAATTAGTCGATCTTAAAAAAGGCAATAAAATACGTTTTCTTGGAATATCATAAAATTTACAAAAGAGGACCACATGCATTGTAGATTGGGGAGCTTTTGCATCACATGGACATACTCTTAAAACTGTACTCCAGTCGCACATAATCGGAAAGGTTACTAGCCGATGGAAGATATTTAAGCGGAATCTTGTAAGGACAAATCGATGTCGGAGATTTGCCAAGCTTACTAAGTAGGGCTGGACTGCATCCGTCGACAGAATTAGTTGGTTAGACATTACTGTAGATTTTTTTGATTCCACTTCCCATCTCTGTTCATCCAGGTGCTTCAAAGTCAGAGCCCTCAAATCTCTCCTGGTTATTTTTTCCAGTAATTGTGGGTTTTGGTAATATGCTTCGCAGCCCATATTTTAAAAAACGGTCATAATATATCTTAGCCAGGGAACTCTAAGCGAGTATGTTAGATTCATGCAGTCGGATAGTATGGCCTGGTTTAATCCGGTGTGCTCAGAGGTCCACACTTTATGCCATAATAATAGGGGCTGTATCTTAATTAGATCAGTTACAAAGTGGACCCCTAGTTCCGAATGGCTAATATATGATGACGTGCTATTTGGTGCCATTAGCAGGTATCTCAGGAAGTCATTTTCCACCAACTGAATCGCATGGCAGTTCGTATACCCCCAGATACATGCTCCATAAGTAGCCGCCGGGATACATTTGGCCTTGTAGATTTTTACCATGTTTGACGGGGAGATCCCCCCTAGTTTTTTGGAAAAAATCTTCAAGGCCGCTGTTGTTTTAATAATCTGGTCTTTTTTTGTTTTCACGCAGTGTGCCCAGGTGGCCTGTTTATCGAACATTATACCCAAATATGAGAAGGTGGGAGCTATCTTCACCTTGTCCTCGTGAATGGTGATTTTATAGGACTTGCTCAGTTTCCTGCCACAGTTCATTATGAACGTTTTCGAACGGTTGACTGTGAGGCCCAGGGCTGTCATGTAATTTATACAATTGGTTAGGAGTTTCTGGAGGGCTAGCTGTGTCCTGGCCATGAGTACTGCATCGTCTGCGTATAGGAGTGCAGGGACGGGGCAATTGCCTATTTGTGGAAGGTCTTTACAATTGCTTATCAATTCACTTTCTAGATTGTTTATGTATAATGAAAATAGAAGTGGTGCGAGAACACAGCCTTGACGCACCCCTCTGTATATGCCAAAAGACTTAGTGCATTCCCCTCTCATCCCGTACCTTACACTTGCTCTGCACCCAGTATACAGATCTCTTATGAAATGGACTATCATTAGTTCGACCCCCATGCTTATTAGAATATCCCATAACTTTTCATGCAAAACACAGTCAAATGCTGAGGACAAATCTATAAAGGCCAGGTGCAAATTGCCCTCTCTGGTCTTCGTATACTTCCCCACTAGGATAGTTAAGTTCAGAGCCTGTTCCACTGTACCTAATCCTGTGCGGAAGCCATACTGCACTGGGGATAGAATGTTATTTTCTTCCGACCATATTTGGAGTCTATTTAGGATTATTCTCCCCGCTAATTTGGCTGATGTATCGAGGAGAGAAATTGGCCTATAACAGGCTGGGTTAAGGCGATCCCCCTTTTTGTATATGGGTATGATGATAGAATGGCACCATGTTGATGGTGGGCCTTGTGTGCAAGTGGCCCTCAGTACCTGCGTCAATAGAGGGCCCCATAAATCGGTGTTGGTTTTATATAGGTCAATTGGAACACCATCGGGCCCTGGCGCTTTCCCGGCTTTGCTTGTGTTTATAGCTTCTACTACCTCCTCTAAGGTAAACTGAGGTAATACTGCTAAGTGTCGATCTTCCTCAGGGTCTGGGGCTTTTAGAAGGTCCAGAGGAACTCTGTCGTTGGGTTGACAGTATATCTTAGAAAAGTACGTGATCCAGTCCTCTTCCGAGATGGCAATTTCCATTCTAGGGGTATTATTGTCCCCTAGAACGGGAGTATTTATTATTTTCCAGAAGAGGGCATTGTCTTTCGTCAGACTAGCTCTGTGTAGATTGTCCCATAACTTCCCTCTCAAAGCGAGTTTCCTCTTTTTTGTGGCTGTCTTGTATGCCAATCTACAGGTACGTATTTCGGTCTGACATCTTATGGGGGCACTTAGGGCTTTTTTTAGTCTTGTGTGCGCTTTCGTACAATCGTGGTCAAACCAGCCGGTTTCCCTTTTCTTGCCCCCTTCCCCTCCTGTCCTAGACGTGAGGGCTTTTTTTACGGCGTAGGTTATCTGTTGGAAAGCACTTAGACATTGTCCTGGGGCCGTGTCATCACTAAGGCAATCAAGGAACACTTGGGTATGTTCACGTAATATATCTTTTAATAATGCCTGAGGGTCAGTCTGAGTCCATCTCAGTATATAACCATTGCCCGGGGCTAGTACAATATCATTTACCATCGTTGCCTCTCTGGCTTTGGCCTGTGTGGCAGGGATTAATGAGAGTTCCAGGCTTTGAGGGAAATGGTCGCTTATTGCGATGTCGTGGATTATGTAATTAGTAAAATAGTGAACAAAATGTGTTGACATTAAAATATAGTCAATAACTGTATTTGCGCCCCTTCCATTAAAAGTTGGTTTAAGCTGTAGTTCTTTGGGAAGTAATTCATTTACAAGAGACAAATTATATTTTTGGGCCACTGAATTCATTGCCTCTCCTTGAATGGTATGTGAAAAGTGCGGTCCTACGCCAATGTCTTCGGTATCCCAACCACACACCTTTCCTGTGGGTTCCTTGCAAAGATGTACATTAAAGTCGCCCCCCCATATAATAAGAGTCTCACGTCTGTTGCTCGCACATATTTCCTCTAGGTCCTCACCCATCTCTGTTAAAATTTTGGGGACTTCTCTATGCGTTGCATTATTATAGAAGTTGATGAGTACTAGGTGCGTGTTCTGATCCAAATTGCATTCAATCATTTGATAATAGGTTTTTGTGATTTGCATTTTTGGGTTACGTAGCCATGCCTTGTTTGAGATATATGTGCATAGGCCTCCCTTTGGCCTGCCGTGATTGGCCTGTACAGCTGGTGTATGGAATGTCTTGTACCCATTTATGTGGACTGGATTTAATGTCCAAGTCTCCTGAAGACAGATACAAGGAAAATCCCCAGTGAAATTCACCCAAAGATCGTTATTGATCTTGTTAGTTAGGCCTGCCACATTCCAGTAAAGTATAGTTGTTCCCATATATTGATAGGGTTGGGGGTGCGCCTCCTCTATAGATGGTAAGGGTGGTACATCATCTTGAGTATAGATTATTGGGGGGAGTTGGTTTCCCTGATTCAAAAGGATGTCTATGATGTTCCTATCAAGTACCTTCTCACGGAATACATCTCCCCTATTCTCGGTAGACCTTACTTTATTTACATCCAGAGCAGGATCATATGAAAAATCTATCCTGTTCCTGTTTAGTCAATCCAAATCTTCTAGCGTTGTAAGAGGTTGAAAACTATTACTAAGGGGATTGTGGACGAGGGTATTTGGTACTTGTTTATTTACAGGTTGTAGATTCCTACCATTGCGCCCCGGAGATCTTGGATAAAAGAAACCCAAGGGTAGCAGTGAAATTCCTTGGCAAGTGGCTTGTCTGGCACCTAATTTGTGGATGATATTATGCACCAAGACTGGGGTCTTGAATGAAAGAACCACACAGTCTCCTTCCACTACTTTTTCCCTATTTCCTATCCACTTGACTCTTCTTACCATTTTTATATAGTTAAATAGGACCCCCACCCCCCCAGGACCCAAACGTGTTCCTATCCAATTCAGGGCCTTATTCCTCAATGCCGGCCACGTTTCCCGGTGTTGGTCACCTATAGGGGGAACATTTGTCAGGACCACAACGTATGGAGTTGCCTCCGGAGGAAGATGTAAATGGTCACTAGGTATGTATGTAGGGTTCGAGGGTCTTGTTTCAATGAAATGAGACCTTCCTTTGTCTGTTTGGGGCATATTTGTCCTAGTTAGTGAGGGGGTATTGGTCAATGTGGGAACTTGTTTTAGATTAGTAGTTGGTACAGGTGGGAATGATTGTATACTGGTTAGAGGCTTGTGAGTAGAGTGTGTATGGCTAGTACTTGCTGATATGAATGATACCTGTGGTTTAATCAAGAGCTTTGGGAATGAGTGTGGGTCATTAAGCTTATCTAGGGGTATGGATTGAAAATTTCACTCGAAATTCGAGTTTGGCAATATTAGGCTTGGGTTTAGTTTTGGGTCGTGTAAGGCCTCTGGGTGTAAGGACTTTACAAATCCCATGCCTGCCTCGACCCTGCACTCCACTACTTTTAAGCGTTCCAACAGGGAATCCAATTTGGCCCCGAATGATGATTTCATGCTATTTATTAGGTCACAGAGGTTGGCTAGGAGAGATCTAGTCGTATCAGCTGGTTTAATTGGAAGTTTCTTCCGAGATGACTTCCTTAGGGGCTTTCTATCGAGTGTGGGTGCCGAATCATTCTTAAGAGATTTTTTAGGGGTGTTATCTGTCTTCTCTGGCGCCGGCTTCCTTTGGCGTTTAGCTACAGGTGAGAGGTCATCTAATGAGAGAATTGAGTCTGAGATATTTTGAATGCATCCATTTTTATCTGTTGCATCTCTGTTCAGTGCTTCATTATTGCACCTTGTAGAGTCATCAGTTATCACCACGTCCGTTGGAGATTGGGTGTTATGTTCTTTAGATGTCAGAATTTTCCCCTCTACATTGGCAATTTGTTCATCAATCATACCCATGGCCCCTGAAATGTATTTTAAAATAGAGGTACTGTCTTTTAAGCTTGGGGGGTGACTCAATTTTGAGTGCTTCCTTTTCCCCATATTTTATGTGATGTCACTCTAAATCCGGTATGAGGAAAATGGGGTATTTATATATAAGGTAAGTTACACTTAATTAATTGTGTGAACCAAAATAGCACCACCTCATCTAAGATAATTAAACGAATTGGCAGAAAGTAAATGTATAGAGAACACTTTGCCGACAAGTAGCAATCTGTTTGAGTATAAGTTAAAATTTAAAAAGAAAGAAAATAGAAAAAGATAAAAGGATAAATTGTCACTTGTTTGTCCCGCGTATGGTAGCTCCCGGGATATTCCTACACTTGGTGTCCCACCGGGGCTGAAGGCGAATCCCAAGGTTTCCCAAAGAAGCCACTGGCCGGGTCAAGATGGACGATAGTTCCTTTGTCTTCTCAATTCCGATTAGTATTTCTCTTTCCTTTATAAGCTAGGGCCCTCGGAAAGCAGATGAAAGAGGGGGGGCCCAGCCCAGCCTCTTCCTGGCAATGACGGGCAAGGACGGGCCCGCCCTTGGCCCGGGCTTTGCCCGGGCGGCGGGAGCGCGAAGGAAATTTAAAGGGCTCCTGCCCTTCCCAGAGTCACCCGGCTGCAAAGCGTTTCACATCAAAGACAGCGCCATTTAAGGGCTCATTACTTTCATACGACCACGTGACTGATACAGTAATCACACCGGCTGACAGCTGATGGAGTGTGTGAACTGGCATTTGACTAGCAATGTGTGTAGTGACCAGCAGCAAGTCACTACTCACACACCACCAGCCAAATCCCAGCTCACACACACCACCAGCCAAGCACCATCTCACTCACGCAACCTGCCAAGCACCAGTCCACACACACCACCAACCAAATGTCAGTCCACACACACTGCCCCCCAAGCACCAATCCACACCCATCACCAGTCAAGCACTAGTCCGCAAACACTGCCAGCCAAGCGCCAATCAGTGCACACCACCAGCCAATTGTCCATCAACACACACTACCATCACATTTTTTTAGCAAAAAATAAAAAACATACCAATTGGAAATAGATGAAAAACTATACCTACAAACACAGCAGCTCTAACTAAATACATCACACTAATGCCCACTCTGAAACCTGAACAAAAAATATAACACAATACAAACCAGTTGGTTTTGCTTTTACTCTCACGGTTTCTTCCCATATCTCTGTTATGTGTGGTACAACTCAAAACATGTGGGTACACACAGCCCAAGTTTAGAAGGACACTTGGGCAGTACATATGACTCTCTTTTCTCATACCTTTTCAGATGCAGACTCTACATCTTCCTCTGGGAAAGTCTGTTTTGGGTTAGGGAGGAATGTGGTCAGGAAAGTGGCAATCTTTCTATCTAGCCACATCCTCCACCACTCCAACTCTTGCCTGTTCCACTACAACATGGCTGCCTCTCATACACTGGTGAAACAGAACAAAATGACATTTTTGACTCTGGAGAACAATCTTCGAAAACAACAAAAGCATTGAAGGTTGCAAGATTAAAAAAATGGATAGCTAACTTCTCATACCAAATGTAAGTCTTATGAACAGCAGTGTAAGGTTCCAACCACTGATTTACTCTATCTACACCACCCATGTATTTATTGTAGTGTAAAATGCACATAGGTTTGCGCACTTCAGCAACTTGACCCCAAACAGTCACAGGCGAAGTACTTTCACCATGAATGGTAGTCAGCATGTAGACATCTCTCCTGTCTGCAAATTTCACAGCTAGATGCTCATCACTATACAAGGCACTGCACTGTCCCCTCTCAAGTTTTCTTTTTACAAACAAGCTCTTTTGGGTAGCCTTTATGGTTACAGTGGATTGTGCAACAAGCAACTGTGTCTATTTTGAACAATTTCCTGAACAATTGCACACCAGTGTAGAAGTGTAGAAGTTATCTACGTATAAAGGATGACCTTTGTTATAAAGTCCTCTTCCAAGTTCCCACACAATTTTCTCACTAAATTCGCAAGTGGACGGAAAACCAGGGGGGAAGGTCAATACTGGAATATCTACCAGTGTACTCCCTGAAACTAGACATATCCAGTCCTACTCTCAGACAGCATATACACCTTAATTCCACAACATGCCCTTTTGCTAAGAATGTCCTGCTTAAAAACCAAATGACCCTTGAACAGGACCAAAGACTCATCCACAGCTATTTCTTTCCCTGGAAGATAGATCTTTTGAAATCAATCTACAAAGTGACCAATGACAGCCCGAATCTTTAAAAGATGGTTACAATCAGGGTGATCTTGTGACAATGCTGAAGCATTATATACAAAATGCAGCATTTGAAGAAGCAGCAAATACCAATCACAACTCAGGGTTACAGGAAATACAGCCGTTGCCATCAAGGGACTAGTAGACCAATATGAAGAAAGCGACGGCTTCCTTACCAAGTCCATCAAAAAAGTTAAACCCAAACACTTCTTCAACTCATCCAGATTTGTGGGAGTCCACTGGCTATCTAAACAGTGGGGCTTATGCCTGGCACTGTTGTCTCTCAAATACTGTTCAGCACACAAATTAGTCTGGTCAACAATCTCAGCCAAAAGTACATCATCCATAAAGAACTGAAAGAAATTTATAGACAAAACATTTTCAGTATTCACTGTATGCCCTGCAATACCATTGAAGGCAGGCAATGTGAGCTCCACCATGTTTGGGTCACCCAGAGTTCAGCACTTCCAAATGGGAAGCCTTTCAGTTCCAGGGTGCAATCCAGATGCTTCTTGCTGTGCTATTGGCACAATAGTGTCCTCTCCTAAAACAGGCATTTCCTCCACACTGAGAGTGGCTTGATCTTGAGATGATTTCTCTCAGATGGAAAATTCACTGCCAGTATTTTGCACTTCCTCCTCTGCCTCAGATGCTGAGTCAGTCTCATAGTCATGGTCAGAGATAGGTTTAATGACCATGCCAACAACCTGCTGAATGGTAATCTGGCAGCTAGCCATAATCCTTATTAATAAAAGTAACTTGACAAATAAATCACCAATAACCAACATTGTGTAAAATAAGTAATAAACAAAGAGTGGCTTTATCACAGAGACCAACATACCCAAAAACAATACCACTCACTTGCCAGAGACAGCTAGACTCACCAGCACCTACCTTGCAGAGACACAGCAAGCACCAATGCTATCCCGCTAAAAATGAAAAACAAAATAACATGACACATAAGGTAACACAATACATATTGTGCACAAATCCAAAGCGAATTCCTCACACAATAAAATACAAGCTAAATATGCTACTATTTTAACACCATTTACAAAAACACATTTATGCAGGGAAATTATACCCATCCAGGGTAAAAAGTACAAAAACATTTTTCTTACCAAACATGTGCCACTACTCAAACTGCAGATCTACCATGCTGACACCGCAAGCAGGTTTTATAATTGGGTGCATTGTTACATAAGTAAAGGAACACACTGTATTGGAAGGTACTTTATAATTGCATGCAATTTGTAGCATGAGAACTCGTGTGTGGGGACACTGTGATGAGGTCGTACACCCTGTTGATGGTGTTTTCAAGTTCCATGTGGATGTCACAGTTGGCTTTGGTGGAAGTGCATGATATGGCTTTGAGACTATGGCCCTCATTACAGCATTGGTGGTAAATGCCGCTTACCGCCCTGCAGAAGACCGCAAACACACCGCTGCGGCAGCGGAATTCCGCTACAGCTATCAAGACCTACAGCTCGGAATCCGCCATAATACAGATACCCACACAAGTCCACCACACCAAAGGTCAGTGATAAACTGACGAAAACAAAACCTCCACCGCCACGCCAACAGGAATACCTACCACGACCCACTAATCTACGTGGCGGTCTTCCAACCGCGGTATTCCATTGGCAGTACACTCCGCCGCGCTCAGAATACACACACATTTACAAAACACAACCACATTGGACAAATCGAAATACACACACCTGATACACATACACACACCACTCCCACACACCCAATCCAATATAAAACACACAACCACATCACCCACAAACCCTTACTACCAAAAATTCCGAAAGAAGGCCAGAGAGAGACACCACCAGAAACAACACTAGCATCCACAGACACACAACATCATCACTCACACAACATCTACGCACCTCAAACAACACACAAAAACGCATTCCCTCACACATCACAACACACACCACCTCACACATCACCCACACCACATCATGGCACCACAACAACACCCCAGGTTCTCTGAGGAGAAGCTCAGGGTCATGGTGGAGGAAATCGTCCGGGTAGAGCCACAGCTACTTGGATCACAGGTGCAGCACACCTCCATTGCTAGGAAGATGGAGCTATGGCGCAGAATCGTCAACAGGGTCAATGCAGTGGGACAGCATCCAAGAACACCGGATGACATCAGGAAGAGGTAGTGGTGTTGCATGCACTGAACATGTCTTTCTTCGGTCTTCCCCCCACCCTTTTTGTGGTCTCCCTGTTCTAGTGTGCAATAGCATCATCAGGCAGAGGAGCAATGGCACCTGAGCAGGAGGGAGCTGCATCCCACTTGGCCCTGGAGGGCAAAATAATGGAGTCAGAAGCCACCAGTTGGACGGAAGGTGAGGGGAGCTCCACGGCGGGGACACGAGGTGACAGCAGTGAAAGCGACTCCTTCTCTGATGGTCGGTGGCGGGCCCCTCTGTGCCCCCTGCATCAACAGGTACAGCCGCCACCCCCCCTACCAGCAACGCCTTCCCAGCAGCCCCTCAGCGTGTGTCCCGTGCCCGCTCACCCAGGAGGGTGGACATCTCCTTCCCCCCAGGCACCTCAGGCCCTGCCCCAGTCAGCCCTGCTGCCCTTAGTGAGGAGGCTATTGACCTCCTGAGATTCCTCACTGTTCGACAGTTTACCATTCTGAATGCCATTGAGGGTGGCGAGAGGCATTTACAACAAACAAATGCATACCTGGAGGGCATTCATTCTGGCCAGGGGACCCAACAGAGAGCATTTCAGGATCTGGCCTCAGCCCTGATGGCAGCCATTGTCCCTGTGTCCAGCCTCCCCCTCCAACTTCCACCACCCAGACCCAATCCCCTGTACCTCAGCCTATCCGACGCACACCATCAGACCAGCATGCACACACCTCAATACTCAAAAGTGGCTCAGGCAAACATAAGCACCACGCATCCCACAGGCACTCACACAAGAATCATACCCATGCAGACATACCATCATCCACTGCCTCCACTGTGTCCCCCTCCTTCCTCCCAGTCTCGTCTCCACTCACACCTGCATGCACTACATCGTCAGGCACTACCTCCATCACCAGCACGCCCATCACCACACACCGCTCACGTGAACTCACCACCCCCACTACCATTCACACATCCCCTGTGTCCTCTGCCAGTGTGTCAGTGAGCCCTCCTCCCAAAGTACACAAACACAGGCACACACCCACCCAAAAGCCATCTACCTCACAACAACCTCCAGCCCATGCACCTTCACCCAAATTCCGCAGACGTTTACCTCCTACAACCACTACCTATTCCTCCACTCCCAAACCCCCTCCATCTACCTGTCCCAGTGTGTCTAAAAAATGTTTCCTGGCTAAAATTGACCTCTTCCCTACACCTCCCCCCCGTCCGTCCCCTAGGGCCAGGCTTTCCAGGTCCCAACCCAGCACCTCAGCCACCACATCCCCAGGCCCAGTGGTGCCAGAAACCGTGGGCTATTGGAATACGCCAAACATCAGGGCTGCCAGTGTGCCACGGAGCGAGGGCAAGGACATTCCGCCACCTGCCAAGCTAATAAAGTTGCCCAGATGCAGAAAGCACCTGCCACCAAGGGGTCAGGGAAAACGAAAGGGGATAGTGGCAAGACAGCTGCACCATCATCAAAGGTGGGGAAGGGCCAGAAACTTAAGGGCAGGTCAGGAGAGGGCATGGTGGCACAGACTGAGGGACCAGTGTCACACCTTCTTTCCACGTCGACACCAACCTGTACAGTGGAGAAGACCGCCACCTGCACCGCCGCCAGCACCGCTGCCACAGAGCCCGCCGCCAGCACCACTGCCACAGAGCCTGCAACCAGCACCGCCGCCGGCAGGAAGTTTGGGCCTGTTAGAGCCCACTTCCTGTTTACCGGCAGATCACTTCCGGTTAGGGCAGCGCTCTAGTTATTTCTGGCTGAGGGGATTTAATGCCAGTCATAACACGTCCGCGCAGCGGACGCGCTGCTGGCGTGCCAAAGGCAAGCCCGCCTGCGCCCGTCCGCGCCAGCACGGGCCAGAGGGCCAGGAACCATACATTTCCAACTAAAAAAGGCCTGCCTACCCTTTCAGATATCTGTAGTTGGGAAGGTAGTCCCTGTCCTCATAAGTTTATACCAGGGAATCCGGCCTCCTGGAAATGCGCACGCAATAATTGGTCCGTGCCGAGGCCACTAACAGTGAAGGAGCATAGTGCTCTGAGGGAAGCTGAGAATATGGCCAACCATGTGAAGGGTGGAGGTACAAGGGGCACTAGGGAAAGGGGGTCTTTTGCTCTTATTAATGCCAGATCCCTCCCCAAGCATAAGTCGGAAATTAGGGAACTCATCGCCTCCAATGATATTGATTGCCTTTTCATAACTGAAACATGGGCTAGACCTAACTCGGACCCAGACTTTATTGAGGCCTCTCCCATTGGCTATTTGTGTTATAGAGCTGATAGAACAACGGGTGGGTGGGGGATTGGCCATTATTTGTAGGTCTGATCTCACTTGCATCTGGACTGGGGGGGCACTCCCTCTGAGGTATGCGAACTGATGGTTTTTAAGCTCTTTTTTGGCTATTCATTAGTCTCAGAAGGGCTCTTAATATATCGCCCTCCTGGTCCCCTCTCTAAATTTCTTTTGGAGTGCACAGACTTGCTGGAACAGCTTGTTATGGCCCCGAAAGCAATTATATTGGGGGATTTCAACATCCATTTTGATGATAGTAGTAACCCGCTGGTTACGGAATTCCTCAATCTTATGGTCTCCTTAGACTGGATTTTAAAGGAAGGCTCGGCCACTCATGTAGCGGGCCATACCCTTGATAGAATTTTTACCCGTCCGGAGGAGGATATAAAGCTTACAACGCTCCCGTTAGAATGGACGGATCATTCTCTTCTGACTTTTCATTTTGTAAAAACACTGTCTTTTCCCACTTGTACACCCTCGAACAAACTTATTAGACAATGGAAAAGTATCAAAGCTAAACCCCTGGAAACAGCACTAAAAAGTAGCTGGAAGGATCCTAAGATGTCTGTATCATCGACACTGGCCCGCTTCAATCAGGGAATTACTGCAGCGATCAATTTCTTAGCCCCCCCAGAAGGTACATGTACCACACCTGGGGAAAAAACCCAGCCAACCTTGGTTCTCTAAGGACCTTAAAGCACTCCAGAGGAAATACAGACAACAGGAGCGTCGCTGGAGACTCAATCCGGATCCCAGTGAGAATCTCCATTAAAAAATTGCCTTAAACTGTTATAAGGAGGCCTGTTTTAAAGCTAAATCAGAATATCTTACGCTTAAAATTAGGAAAGCTGCCAATGCCTCTAGAGAGTTATTCAGAGTTATTAATGCCCTTAAAGTTGCAGATTTCTTTGAAAATAAAATTCTAAACATTCATTCAAGCTTTACCATATCTAAGACTCAGGGGCTCTCCTCCCTGACCACTACCCCGGCCGGGCCCTTCTCTGCTCCTCTTTCAGCCACACTCAATAACTGTAGGCTACTTTCCAAGTTCAATATGCCCTCCCAAAATATTATTTGTAAGCTGCTTCACGAATGCAAATCTGGGTCATCACTAGACCCCTGTCCTCCGGCTATTCTGCAACTGGTCCCGGAGTTGGCAGCATCTGCGCTGGTCCCCGTCTTCCAAGAAGTTCTCACTTCCAGCATCTATCCCTCTGCTTGGAAGGAAACTACTATTATTCCTCTAAAAAAGAAGGAAACGGGGAAATATGATGATTTAACCAATTTCCGTCCCATAACTCTGCTTCCTCTGTTGGCTAAAATGTTTGAAGAATTCATCAACAAAGAACTGGTCAATTTTCTATCTGCCTCAGAGGGTTTTGATATGTCTCAACATGGATTTCGGAAGTCCCATAGCACAGAATCTGCCCTCATCTCCTCATCAGATACTATTCAGAGGTTGGTTGATGAGGGACAGGGTGCTGTTTTGGTTCTATTAGACCTTTCTGCAGAGTTCTACACCATTGCCCCCCGCACTCTGTTAGAGCGTCTACATCATGTGGGTATTAGGGACCAGGCCCTGAAGCTTCTCGAGTCCTTTCTTACTGAAAGGTGGTCTACGGTAAGCTTCGGAGACTTCAGGTCCCCTGCCTACCTTCTGCCTTGTGGGGTCCTCAAGGTTCCTCACTTAGCCCCACTTTGTTTAATGTCTATGTGGCCCCTCTTGCAGAACTAATATGTTCTTTTGGCTTCACCCTTACCTCATAAGCAGATGATACGCAGATTATTATTCTTATCACTAATGATGTGGAGATAGTCGCGGCTCGGTTTAACGCCTGTATGTCGGCGGTAAGCAGTTGGATAAAGTTGAATTGGTTAAAATTGAACTGTGATAAGACATAAGTTCTCTGTTTTGGGATAGGTAGGGCACTGTGGTCCCCTAATTGGTGGCCTAAAGTGTGTGGCACTATGCCCCTACCGGGTTCCACGTCTAGGAATCTAGGATTTCTTTTCGACAACCACTTATCTTTCCAACCTGAGGTCAATTTGACCACAAAAACCTGCATGTGGACTCTGAGGAAACTGAAGAACATTTTCCCCTTTCTATCAAAAGAATGGAGAGTTACTGCCACTCTGGCTCTGGTCATGTCCAGACTGGACTATGGTAACGCCCTCTTGCTTAACTTGGACAAAAAATATCTTAAAAAACTGCAGCTGATACAAAACACAGCTGCTAGATTAATATTGAATCTGCCACGATCTGCCTCCGCTAAGGATAGCCTTAGAAATCTTCATTGGCTTCCCATAGGCCAACGGATATCCTTTAAGGCTCTATGTATCTCTCATAAAGCCACGCATTGGATTGGGCCCAAGTATCTGACTACAAAACTTCAATGGTACCGATCTACACAGCTGTTGCGATCTGTTAGTACCTTTCCCATCCAGCTTCCCCGCACAAAGAAGATGAAGTGGGGGGATAAAGCCTTCACTATAGCGGCCGCTAGGACTTGGAATTCTCTCCCGCTGGATCTTAGAAAAGAGCATAATTATCTTAGCTTTAGGAAACGGGTTAAGACCTGGCTGTTTCCTCTATAGTCTTCTCCTTCTCTTTCACGGACATTGCTGCCTCTCCTGAGTCAGCGCTTTGATGCCCTCGGGCCGGAATGCGCTCTATAAATACCTCCGTACCTACATACATACATACATACATACACTTTCAGTGGAGAAAGGCATCCACTACCTCATTCCTTGGCAGGATGAAGCACTCTGGGCACAAAGCCCCCTGCAGAACCACTGGAGAGATACATCCACTACCTCAGTCCATGGCAGGATGAAGCACTCTGGGCACAAAGCCCCCTCCAGAACCAGTGGAGTATCACATCCACTACCTCAGTCCTTGGCAGGATGAAGCACTCTGGGCACAAAGCCCCCTCCAGAACCAGTGGAGTATCACATCCACTACATCAGTCCTTGGCAGGATGAAGCACTCTGGGCACAAAGCCCCTTCCAGAGCCAGTGGAGAGATACATCCACTACCTCAGTCCTTGGCAAGATGAAGCACTCTGGGCACAAAGCCCCCTCCAGAACCTGTGGCGTATCACAACCACTACCTCAGTCCTTGGCAGGATGAAGCACTCTGGGCACAAAGCCCCCTGCAGAACCAGTGGAGAGATACATCCACTACCTCAGTCCTTGGCAGGATGAAGCACTCTGGGCACAAAGCCCCCTCCAGAACCAGTCGAGTACCACATCCACTACCTCAGTCCTTGGCAGGATGAAGTACTCTGGGCACAAAGCCCCCTCCAGAACCAGTGGAGTATCACATCCACTACCTCAGTCCTTGGCAGGATGAAGCACTCTGGGCACAAAGCCCCTTCCAGAGCCAGTGGAGAGATACATCCACTACCTCAGTCCTTGGCAGGATGAAGCACTCTGGGCACAAAGCCCCCTCCAGAACCTGTGGCGTATCACAACCACTACCTCAGTCCTTGGCAGGATGAAGCACTCTGGGCACAAAGCCTCCTCCAGAACCAGTGGGGAGATACATCCACTACTTCAGTCCTTGGCAGGATGAAGCACTTTGGGCACAAAGCCCCCTCCAGAACCAGTGGAGTATCACATCCACTACCTCAGTCCTTGGCAGGATGAAGCACTCTGGGCACAAAGCCCCCTCCAGAACCAGTGGAGAGATACATCCACTACCTCAGTCCTTGGCAGGATGAAGCACTCTGGGCACAAAGCCCCGTCCAGAACCTGTGGAGTATCACATCCACTACCTCAGTCCTTGGCAGGATAAAGCACGCTGGCCACAAAGCCCCTTCCAGAACCAGTGGAGTATCACATCCACTACCTCAGTCCTTGGCAGGATGAAGCACTCTGGGCACAAAGCCCCCTCCAGAACCAGTGGAGACTGTTATCCACTTGTGAGACTGTGGCTTTGCACTCCCCAGGATAAAGCAGTGGGCAAACCACCCACTGAAAGGACTTGTTAGACTGTGGCTTTGCACTCCCCAGGATGAAGCAGTGGGCAACCCACCCACAGAAAAGACTTGTGAGACTGTGGCTTTGCACTCCCCAGAATACATCAATGGGCATGGAGCCCCCTCGTGGAGCAGTGGTGTCGTGCGTTCATCAGGCTGAGGTGCCCCCCTCCCCCTCCCTCTGAGGTGCCTGTTTAATTTCAATCTGATGCCCCTGCAGTGTTCTCTCTGTTTCCAGTCAGGTATCTAGTGTGAGCCTCGCCCATGCATTTTGGGCCCAGTGGTCCATGGACAATGATTGGTGCACTATCCGGACTTGTGTAGTTGGTGTACATAATTGTATATACTGGATTTGGAGTTTTGACTACTGGATTTTTATTGATTACAATTGTTCAATTCATTTCCTTTTGTCCTTGCATTATTCAAGAGGGGTGGGGGGTGTAAATGTAATGTTGCAGCATGTATTTGTGGTTATGGTGTTGTGGGTGAGGGTGGGGTTGGGGTGTTGCGTGTTGCGTGTGTGTGTCACTCGCTTTTCCTTCCCCCCTCCCCTGTGTTGTAGGTGCAGTACTCACCGTGGTCGTCGTCTCCTAATAGAGGAGCAGGAAGTCCATCGCCGGAAGGATCTGCAATTCTGGCTCCATGGAGTCCTGGTTCCTCGTGGAGTGGGAGAGGTGAGTGATTTTCTCTTCTGTGTACTTTTTCTGCTGTGTTTTTATTCGCGTTGGTTCCGCCCTGGCAAAATGTGGCGGATTGCCGGGTTGTGATAGGGTGGGCAGTACATTGTCTTCCGCCTGTCTGTTGGCAGTTACCGCCGTGCTGTTTGTCTGTACCGCTGTGGTGGTCGAAGTGTGAAAGTGGCAGTCTATGTTGGTGGTTTCCGCCGTGGTTGTGATTCTAATTTTTTTCCTGCCGGCCTGTTGGCGGTATTACTGCCGCTTTAACACCGACTGCTAGGGTTATAATGAGGGCCAATATGTAGATGAAGAATGATTAAATTTCAGTAGCGCTGGATTTTATTTTGGTGTATTTGATTTTCTTAGGTGTGATTGGTGGACACAGGCATCCTAAGGAGACCTCTCAAATTATCTATGGTTTAGGCTCGGGATTCTAATGTAGGGCTAAGCCTAATATTGTGGGCAATCTCATATAGATTCCTGCAAGAAAACCAAGTGGGAAATGTACAGTGTATTATATGAACCTTTTGATTGTATTTGTGTGTATTTGCTCTTTTATATATTTTGAGAGCTCTTTGCCATCTGCATTATTTAATTCATTTTATCACACCTGCTTATTGTATTTAGTATGCATTATACAATATATGTTAATATAATTGCAGAATTGATGAGACCAGCATGTCTAAGGCCCTGAGTATGGCTTTGGAAGTCCATCGACTGTCCTGGAGCTAGCGGTGGTCTGACCACTGTTGGGTTGGCAGTGGGATCACCATATTAGGATGTATGCGGTTCCATAGAGCAAAGGCTACTGCTGTCCCGCAGGCACTGCCAGGCACTGCGGACCATCGCAACCACAAGACAGGCCTATGAGGCTGTCTGAACCACTGTTCTGCCGGACAGATTATGAGGTTGCCTTCCACTGACATGACTGTGGAAGTCCAACAACAACGTCCCAGCTGGTGGAAACAGAGGCATAAAAGGCAAGAACTCACCTGTGGGCAGCGTCACACATCCTGTGCTGCCATGGAACCGATCCTTCACATACTGCTGCTGCTGCTGCTGCTGCTGATAGATGGAGGCCAAAATCATTGCAACCGTGGATGCAACCGAAGGTAAGACAAAACGCCCACCCACATACCAAATTCAACAGAAAATCGACACGCTGCCATTGACCTGGTATGGGGGCCGTTCTCCATGAACCTAACATGATTTTGTGTGTCCTGGATTGGAGTTGAACACAACATATGCCCCAATCACAGCAATATGGCACCCCCTTTGGGAAGGTCACTGACACTGCACTGCCACATTCCACAAAACCACACATGTCTGCATATCATAGTTTCAAGGACGGTGAAGTGTACATTACATCATATCATATCCCACTATTTTAACTGACACCCTCACATTGCAAGCATGCCATTAATTGTCGACATATTGAAGACACATATGTAGGGAAGTGCCAATTAACCTAAACACCCCTTCCATGCAAAATCCCTGTTATCGACCCACACATATCACCCACATTGTAAGAGAGTGGAATGTAAATGGGATGAGCAATATTGTGGGAGAAAATTATTCAAAGTTCACAATCTAAACAATACCTGCAGAATAGGGATGGCAGCATCAGGGGGACCCCAGAAAGGATGCAGTCCTGGGGCACATATCACTTTGCACATGTCCATAAAACACCATTTGCACAGGAACTGGACCTTCATGTATCAGAGGGACAACCAATTGTAGAACCAAGTGATATGTCTATGTGCCAAATGTGTAAGTGCGAGTCAAGAAAACAAATACAACAGCAACAGCATGGGTCACACATCTAGATAAAGTAGCTTGGAACTACACACCTGAAAATGGACATGTGGTCAGTCAAATGTATAGGAAGGTAGCACAAATGTACACCTCCATGTGTGGACAATCCAAACTCTAGCTTGCACAGATGATTCAAATGTATAATCTACATCCGGGAGACTAATCTAATACAATACATGTTGACATAGGCCAAGCCAAGATGACAAACGTACAATATCAAATAAAACACAATGCAATGACACCCGAGTTGGATTGCCACCTACTTATCTAGCCAGTGAACATCTACTCTTGTCCTGGTTGACACCAGCACTGCCCCCAAAGTTAGATCTTAACAACTGCAGCAAATTAAATAGTAATCAGGCAGAATCATGCAAAACTGTAGGCTTACATCACAAATTACTCAAGAACAGCAAAAAGGTAGAAAAGTGATGGCAGAACAAATGTGTACCCAAAAACACCTTGGGTTTACTAACTCCAGAGTAATGAGAATGAAAGGCCATTGCCAGTCCATGAGAAAGTCTATGCATAGTGCTGTGCACTAGCTTGACTCTGATCACTGCCAAAGAACCTCCACAGGAATGGGCATCAAATGGGCATGCAGATAATTCAGGGATCATCCTTGGGTGGGGTGGGGGTCTGATTTGGAATATGTGGATTTGGATTTGGAAGGGGTGGGCTTCACTTTCGGAGGAGTGGACTTCTCTTTGGGAGGGGTGAGCTTAATTTTTGGACGAGTGGGCTTTTCGGGTGGGAGGGGTATGACTGGTTTCACAGGGTAGGTGTGACAGGGAAGGACTTGGATGTGGAAGGGATGGGTCAAGATATGGGTGGGGTCCTTTTGGTTTTGGGGAGGTGGGGATCACATGGGTAAGGGCAAGATCAAAGAGGAAACTTTCTTGGGGAAAACAGGTAGGGATTTCAGAAGGGATTAGGGGTTGGGAGGTTGAGGAAATGGTTGTGTCATCTGTGAATGTTGATGTTACTGGTGTGTGCATGCCTGAGGCATGCTTGGGTTTGGGTGGTGTCTATTGCTTGTGTGAGTGTGGGTGTTTACATTTATTGGGGGCTGTGAGGTGGAGGTGCTAGGTAATTTGTGTGTGGCAGCTGTGTTTGTGGCTGTTGGGCTGGAACGTAGGGGTATGGAGTGTGACATGACTGTGTCTGTGGGTGTTGGTGAGGTATCTGGTGGTATGGTGTCTGTGGTGTGTGGGTCTGTGGGTGTTGGGGTGGTGTCTGGGGGTATGGTGTCTGTAGTGTGAGAGTCTGTGGGTATTAGGGTGGTGTCTGGGGTATGGTGCGTGTAGTGACTGTGTTGGTGGGTATTGGGGTGGTGTCTGCAGGAATGGTGGGTGTTGTGGTGTGTAAGTGACTGTTGAATACATGCGTGCTGGTGTGTCTTATGGCACTTGTGTTTATGTGTGCTGCTTGTCTCTGTTGAGGTGGGTGTGTGCGGATGTGTCTGTGTAGGGGAAGAGGGAATTTGGATGGGGAAGAGGTAGGTGGTGATGGGGAGGATTGTAGGGGTTGGAAGGCTGCAATCAGTGAGGAGTTCAGAGCCTGAAAAGATCTCCGTAGGCCAGACATGGCACTATGAATGCCTTCCAGGTACGCAACCATCTGCTGGAGATGGCTGCCCTGCACCTAAATGGCATTCAGAATGACAGTCTGACTCACAGAGATACTCCTCAGGAGGTCAAAAGCCTTCTCACTCAGGGCAGCAGAGGTAACGGGGAAAGGTGGTGAGGTGCCTGGGGCGAAGAAGATGCTCACCCTCTTGGGTGAGCTGGCATGGCCAACTGGGTTGTGAACAAAAGGGAGGGTGGAGATGGAACTGGGGGGTGGCGGACAAGGATGGAATAACACTAGGGAATAATCACTGAAGGAAGAATCTGAAGATGATGATGGGGATCCTTTGTCCTCCGTGGCACTCTCCGCACCCTCCAGGCCACTGGGTCCCTCATTGTCTCCTCCGCTTGCCTGTGCTGATGCTGAAATTACAAAGACAAATAGGGTCACTACATATGCCTGATCAAACTTGAACAACAACTGTGATATGCAAGCATTACCATAACGTACAGTAGCCCCCAGCCACAAGCTCCAGCAAAGTGGATCTAACATTTGAACACCATATGCGTGCAGCTACATGAACTATGAACAGTTGACACAGGAAATTCAGAATACCAGACAACTCCTTGCATTGGTGAAGCTGTGCAATCACAATACCCATGGAACAAGTAGGAGACATTATCACCTTGAATGGTTTGCCTTATGTAGGATCCCTTAGTAACCCATGGTCATAAAATAAAGTGGCAATGTCAAGTTCAATCTGACAGACCCTACACAAAGGCATGCATCCTGCTGATTTGTTATACCCAATACCACATCATGATGGAATGATTGGCCAAACTATCCTTCCATGTGGCTGAAAGAAGTAAGGTAACCAGAATAAGGTTACATGGAAACAGCCATATCACATTAGAAAAAATTTCGCAATGGTCACTGCACTGTATGTACTTCGTCTAAACAGAATAATGGTGGTTGTACTAATGTTGCTCATACAGATTAACCATCTTCCACAGAAATGTACACTGGAGACAAATTGGGCAAAATGTTTGGGAGATTTGTCTACAAATATCCACACCACAATGAATCAGCTATCCCCAGGGAAATCACCTCTGTTGCTTGGTACTCCTGAGAATACCCTACTCAGATTGCATAAGTAAAAGCCAATAGTCCTTTGAATGTTGTAGAGACCCAGAGATACTCAAGTACCTGTAGATGGCCCTTAACATGTTGCTCAATGGAAAGGCACATCACTGTCCCGTTTTGTCATGCAAACAGATTCACTCGGATGAATTGCTGTACACAACCACATATGATTCCCACATTACTGCAAGTCATTCACTGATGCAGGACAACAGTTAGGCTATTAATCTTCACAATTTAACATGTGCTAAGCACTTTGCTAAATTATTCTATTTCAACGGCATGGAAATGGCCAATGGCAGTATAAACTGTTGTCCTACCTGTCATGCCCTTCATTGCTTCTGCAATTGTACAGGCCAAATTACATGAAATGACAGGTGAGGGTATGTCTGAGCTACCAGTCAATGGTGACACACTCCAGTCTGTGGCACCACATGAACTGTAGCCCCATCACATGTGTCCAATTAAAAACACATGTTGGCATGCAAATATATGTGAGATAATTCATGACGAAAGGTAGACCATGCATGAAACAACAGTGAAAATGATATGACAAAAGTGAAAGAAACACATGGTAACATGTAGGCACAAGGAATGATGGAAACAGTGATGTCACCAAAATCATGTCACTGGACATTCATTACTTACCAAGGGAAAGTATTAATCTGTGACTGCCACATATATGATGGCTTCCTTCACATGAAAGACAGTAGTGATGCACCAACACTCGTGACACACTTAAGACAAGTGGCCTGTGGGGGACAGATGCCAATATACTCACTTGAGCAGACACATGGCTGAGTGCAGTGATCTATTACTTCATGTTGTTTATGCTGACAGACTAAGGACAAGTAGACTGTTGGGTACAAATGGCACACACAACAACAACACAACATGACCTGATTGATCACTGTACTCAGTCATGTGTTGTCTCTGGAGAGTTAATTGGTTGAGGACTGTGCTCTGTTGTGTCCTAGGTTACTGGGCCAAAAGGCAAGGCACATCAACATGCATTAACTACCAAATTTACACTTACTCATCTTGTGTGTCCCACATGTCCCATCTCCAATTTAAAAGCAGCATTGCAGACTCTAACACCTCAACTTGGCAATGTACCAGGCAGGAATTTACACAGGATTCACCCCCTTTTAGCTGCTCTCCTCCCCTAAAAGACCCATCAAGCTCAGGTAGGCCACTGCCGGAATGCGGGCCATTAGCAGGGTCAGGCTCTGACATGTACCCCGCCCACATTGGGAGGACAGCCCCAGCTAGACCTCTGTGATGTACCGGGCCCAGCGTCTCAGGTCATCCCATCTCTTCCGGCAGTGGAAGCTCCACCAGCTATGGACCCCCAGGGTCTGCAGCTTCCGGTCAATGGCTCTCCAAATCCCTTTCTTCTGATGGGCGTGGACCTATATGGAAGCAGAAGACAAATCAAAAGGTTGCAAATCTCTTTTTTTGGTTAAATGGTTGTGTTACAAACCTTTCTGAAACCCCAAGCCCACAAATGTTGTGCTTGTCAACACACCACAAATGTAAAGCGCACATGCTGATAACAGGGACGACTACACAATTTCGGAGTCATCTGCAGACTAACCCACTACCCTGCTCATGGCCTATACTGACTAAGCAAGCTTACTGATATCTAGCAGCACAGGCTCAAGCAAAATGTACTGTGATGTGAGCCACAGTGAAACACGGCCCACCATTGTGGCCTTCTGAAGGCTAAAATCCTTTGGCCTGACTGGGCAGACACATGTGCATCCAGCCACATTGACTAAATGCATACAGTCACTACAGGCAACTACTATAGTACAGACATTACTCTAAAACATAGGTGACAGTGAAAGGGCTGCCATGGGTGGCACAGAAAGCCTCTTCCCTGTGCATGGGTGGACATGACACCTACCCAATGTAAACTCATACCACTTCAGGGTGGGCTTCTGTGGTATGTACTTGTAGTACAGAACACAGCTTTTCCCATATGTGGCAATCCTACAGAGATGGCATCCAACATACTAGGGTATGCTTGTTCTGATTGTATGTACCCAACCTAATAAGTCACATGCCATGCCCTTCCCGGAATCAACCATCATCTGCACTGTTGGTTTGTCACTTGTGTAATACACCTGTACTGGACAAATATAACTAATGTAAAGGTGACAACAGAGCTACAGGAGTAAGGGGCCTATCATAAGTCAATGACACAGATTGCAAATGAGGCAAAATGCACATACTTTCTAGATCATGGAGTTACCTCAGTACCCATTTCTAATGTAGTCAACAGACAAAGGCCTTCAGGCAAAGTCTTGCCACTAGAGACTCATTTTGGCCACATGGCAGGATCTGCAGGTCTACAGGGTGTGGCCCGGTGCTACAGTTGCATAGCCACAGTAACTCTACCCCAGCCTGGCCTATGTCCCATACTGGGAGATTCATTTGCAGGCCCTGGTCCCTGCAGTCTGAGCATACAAAACCAACATGACACTCACATTTCCATCACTTCCATGCATGACAGTACATTATGTACCTATCCTCTATGTGGGTTGCGGCTTGTGTGGCACTCTGAAGGGCACAGGGAGTTGTAGATTGTTTTCATACAACAGTTTGGCAAGGCCATATATGGGCTGAGTGATCTGTGGCACTATACACATTGCTTACAAGATCGTCAAATGACCCAATCAGTATACATACACAGCTCATGCTGTGATGCACATGTATGTCATTTGACATATATAACCATCATATCCAAAGATATGTCATTGTATGGCTGTAAAGTCTCCCTGCCTAGATAATCGACTGCAAAACAAGGAGGATCTAGGTCTTATTGCATGTCACACAACACAATGTTAAAATGAAATACATAGAGTACTTTTATACACTACCTGCCCCATGTACATCCCATGTATGGCACTCAAAATATGACAACAGACACCCAAAAAGTATAACTGGCACTCAGAGGCACATTATAGCCCAAGAGGAAGGAAAGGATGGTGTTGAACAGAGTCAAATATGGCTATGAGGTTCTTACCTGCTCCTCTGGTGAGCCAGAGAGCTGGCCATATAGGGGAAGGACCTCCTCAACCAGCCTGCATAGCTCCTCAGGAAAGAATGCAGGGGCCCTTTCACCTGCTTAGGCTGACATGATTGCTCCCAGAGGCAGGAAACAGCAGTTGAAGTGGTGGAGGTGTTAAAGGCAGCAGTGCCAGGAGTCAAGTGAGTGAATTTGCAAAATGCAGTGTACACATACGCTGCATACAATGTCATTACCACCGACTGGTACACCCATTGGCCCATGACTTTCACAGGCAATAGCATTAGCCTATGGCTGTGTCTGCTGTAGTTGAAACTGCCCACTCTGTGGTCAACTTCCACCAGCTCCCACAAGCGGGTCTTACTGTCCAGTGAAGTAGGTTAGGCATCCACCATTTTGGTGGTTGGAAATACAGTATTGGGCCCTGATAAATGCATCACAGCACCTATATATGTAGGATCATCACAAACCTTCTAAAGCAGTCTTGCTGTGTAGGTTCTACTGACATTCACCACTGTAGTATGTTGCTGGGCACAGATGGCATATTATGGCGGTGCACTGTCCACCACTGCTGACAGTAAATTTGGTGGTCGGAATAGACTCTTAAATTTTGAGGGACATTTTAGGAGCAGATAGGCCTTCAAACAATGGAGGAACACAACATCGTCAAAAAGTACCGTCTGAATAGGAAAACAATTATGGATTTCTGTTGTCACTTTGAGCCAGATCTGATGCCTGAAAACAATATTCATATGCATACCACTCATTGTCATGCCAATATTACACTTCCTGGCCACAGCGTCCTTCCATTATACAGTAGCCATATCTGGTGGTACGTCCAAACCTATGTTCAGTGGTGTGTTAAGAGAAGTCCTATCAGCAACGATGAAATACAGTGACAGCTATATCAGGAAGTCAAGTGAACAAGTCTATTGTAACAAGAGGTGCTTCCATTCTACCAACATGCAAGATGTCTACTTGCCAGATCTCTACATCTCAAACGTCTGTGCCTAGTTCTGTCATTCAGCCCATGATTCTTTTGTAATGCGGAATAGCACCATATCTCAGCTGATGTCACATCTGCAAACAGAGAGGGCCTGGCTGGTTGGTAAAACACATATGTCCTGGTTTTGTATGTGCAATGTCAGGTGCTACATTCATGAAGTGAGTGACTTATTGTGGCACTTTTGTCTCATTCCTAAACAGGAGACTCATCATATCCAAACCATCCTTGATAATTGACACTGCCGAGGAATCCAAATATGCCACGGGAAGGCCACCTCAATGAGGCCCATGGAAGAACACATTAGGCAGCGGATCAGGTTTTTGAGCTCCTGTAGGCCAGACTTCACTGTCTGGATAGGACTGGGGGAGCCCTCCTCTACTCACCCGGGAAAGTGTGTCAGATCACTGTGGCATGCTGCATTCTACATAACATCTCCCTGCAGACGAATATCCCTTTCATCCCAGAGGAGTAGGAGCCTGCGGTGCCACCGGGTGGGAATCCTGAAATGCCACATGAAGATGAAAGTGGTGAAGAGGAAGGGGCTGACTTGTGACAAGAACGTATTGTCAGCTTCTTCTCATGAATTTAGGTATGTCATGAAATGTCATGACTTTGAGTGTACGATGAACTGTAGTTGTGATAATGTGTGGAGTTTATTATTGAAAATAAGATGCTAATGCTCAGACCAAATCTACCAAAGGGTGTATGATGAGGTAGCTTTTGACACATCCACATCTTAATGATGTTACTCTATTGGTATCAAATTGTTTACAATGTACTTTGTTCCACAGATGATTGCTATGTGACTTGTGTCATATGTATGGTTTCATATACCTTCACCATGACATCTTCATGTGGGCATTTCAGAGTTGTACAAAAACGAAGAGGGAGAAGGAGGATGCGGAGCAGGGTCTGTCTTCCTTGTAGCCTATATAACATTTCAAAAGAGGCCCAGCTAAAAGAACTACCACAGGATGGGTAGTAAAAAGGATTTTCCTGTTAGAAAAACCCTCACCCACCAGAGTTACCCCTTGGTGGCATGCTACATCATTGGGTTTCTTCCTGTTCCGCTACGGAGCGGGAAGTGCTAAGACCTACGGGATACATGGGAGCACTGATGTAGCCTCGTCAATGTGAATCACAGGAGGGCTAGGAGTGGTGGGGTCTTGGGTGAGTTAAAAATACCTGTCTCCTTGTAATTCCAATGATTTCATAGTTCTCTCGGAGGCGGTATGATTAAAAAGGGGATGCAGAAGTGGGGGATGTAATGTACCTGACTTCCTAGTCTACATGTTTCGGAGCCTTACCCCTAGGCTCCTCTTCAGGAGCAAGGTGGACTCCCTGGTGCCACTCCCGATTTTATTACCTCCAATGAAAGCATAAATAATACATGCTCTGTGATATGGTGCAATTCACCTTACTAATGTGGTGTCATAAGATGATACGTATCGTTTATGGGGTCCATCATTGATACCTGTGGAAATCCAAGAGAGGCATAGTTATCATAGCCCCATTTGTAATGGGCTGTTATATATGTTGTTTGTGGGTGTGGTACCTCCTATTTACAATCTGCACCCCACTCGTGGGAAACAGCACTTTTGAATATCAGGACTGAGAGACTAAAGTACTCTCACAATCAACAGTACATTACATACTATATTTAAAACTTTCAAACATGCAAACACGTGAAACACACCAAACAGCACACACGTGGTGCATGTGTAACCTACTCAGTAGTATATGGATTCTCATATGATAGCTCCTCCTCGAGGGGGGGTGTGCTTGTGGTCACACTTTCCTCAAAGCAACACTCCCGCTCTCTACGTAATGTTCACCCCACCGAGGTCTCAATCTTGAATGCTTACATGGGCACTGAGTTTAAATGTGCAGCAGCTCTTGCATCTCGCCATGCTAAAGCGTGAAGCACTAGACCGCTAACTTCCCCAGGATGACGCCCTCTTGGATATCTAGGAGGCACAGGGCTGCTGGAGTTTTTTTGTGAGTAAATTTACTACACCAACACGTGAAGGACCTTCAGCACACATGGCAGAAATCACAGGGCTTACTTTCTCAGCTGAAGAAGTAGAGAGAATTTTTGCTTCAGTATCCTCATTTGGTGACACACCAGTATCAGAGAATGTGGGAGACAGTAAGGACTGGGACAAACCCAACACCATGAAAAGGAATCGAGTCAAAACCATGATCCATGGGATCATGATGACAGAGTACCTCAGAGCAAATGCAGCCCCACAAGGTCTCATAGTAAAAAAATGAACCTTTCATTTTCCAACATAACAAGACTTTTAAAAAAGACTGGTCATTTATACCTTGTCATTGTACCCTGGACTGGTTGATTCTCATCATTAAAACGGCAACAAGCCTGTCGGAGGAACTAAAGGGTGAGCTTCTCACCACAGAGATTCGCCTAAAATCATACCTATCCACAGGGGCCCTTAAGAAACACCTTAAGGAATTAAATCAAACAATAAGTGAATATGAGGTATACTTTAAACAAACAAAACAAAACATCAAAAACTTCAGAAGGACGTAAGCAGGTTTTTGCATGAAAAAGTATACCCCTATATCAGAGAAGACTATGGCCCTCATTACAACATTGGCGGTAAATGCTGCTTTCTGCCGTGCAGAAGACCGCCAACACACCGCCGCGGCCATGGAATTCCACCACAGCTATTACGACTCTCAGCTCGGAATCCGCCAAAATCGAGACACCCACACAAGTCCGCCACACCAAAGGTCATTGATAAACTGGCGATAACAAAACCTCAACCATAATGCCAATAGAAATACGCCCACACTATCACAACCCACGAATCCACGCGGCGGTCTTTCAATCGCGGTATTCCGTTCGCGGTACACACTGCCGCGCTCAAAATACACACATATTTACAAAACACTACCACATTGGACAAATCGAAATACACACACCTGATATACATACACACACCACTGCCACACACCCAATACAATATAAATCACACACCCACATTACCCACAAACCCTTACGACCACAATTGCGACTGAAGGCCAGAGAGAGAGACACCACCATCTACAAACTAGCATCCACAGGCACTCAACACCATCACTCACACAACATCCATGCACAAAACACCACACACCCCTAAACATCACCCCACACATCACAACATACACCACTCCACACATCACCCACACCACCCCATGGCACCGCAAAGACACCCCAGGTTTTCTGAGGAGGAGCTCAGGGTCATGGTGGAGGAAATCACCCGGGTAGAACCACAGCTATTTGGAGCACAGGTGCAGCACACCACCATAGCTAGGAAGATGGAGCTATGGCACAGAATCGTGGACAGGGTCAATGCAGTGGGCCAGCACCCAAGAACACGGGATGACATCAGTAAGAGGTGGAACGACCTACGGGGGAAGGTACGTTCCGTGGTCTCCAGACAACCAGATTGCAGTTCAGAGGACTGGCAGCGGACCCCCACCTCTTCCCCCAGAACTAACAACATGGGAGGAGCAGGTCTTGGCTATAATGCATCCTGAGGGCTTCGCAGGAGTAGCTGGAGGAATGGACTCTGGTAAGTTAAATCTTTAACTACTTCATCCCCCACCCTACCTGCATGCTATCACATACCCCCACCCTCGCCCTCACCCCCATCACTCCAACTCCTCACATATGTCCCACTATCACAAACCACACATCCCAACACCAAGCCTGGCATGCAACAACAGAGCATGGACACCCATCATCAATGCATGGCCACTGCACATACCCACACATACCCCTAAACATTTAGCACACAAGAAGGAAACAAAGCAGATGTCACACAGTGGGACCCACATCTGTGAAATCGAAAGGGAAAGTGACAACTCAGGGTCCATACACTGGGTAAAAGTGACAGACAGATGAGAGGTAGAACAAGGGTATCAGATGTAGCAGGCAGTGATATCTTCTTACCTGTGTCTCACTGGAAGTATTGATGAATCACCGTGTCTCTGTTGTCGATATCCTATTCTTCTGCTCCCTCATCTTCACTGTCCACAGGTTCCACAGCTGCCACAACACCTCCATCTGGACCATCCTCCTGCAGAAAAGGCACCTGTTGTTGCAAAGCCAAGTTGTGAAGCATACAGCAGGCCACGATGATCTGGCACACATTCTTTGGTGAGTAGAATAGGGAACCACCTGTCATATGGAGGCACCGGAACCTGGCCTTCAGGAGGCCGAAGGTCCTCTCTATAACCCTCCTAGTTTGCCCATGGGCCTCATTGTAGCGTTCCTCTGCCCTTGTCCTGGGATTCCTCACTGGGGTCAGTAGCCATGACAGGTTGGGGTAACCAGAGTCACCTGCAAATGTTGAGGGACAACTGTTAGACACACACTAACTCTTAGGGACATCCCCAGACCAAGACACCTAGTCACACTGTATAGGGTCCATGTCCTCACCTAATAGCCACACAAGGTGCCTCTGGAGTTGCCCCATCAGATAAGGGATGCTGCTATTCCTCAGAATGTAAGCGCCATGCACAGAGCCAGGAAACTTGGCATTCACATGGGAGATGTACTGGTCGGCCAAACACACCATCTGCACATTCATCGAATGGTAACTCTTATGGTTTCTGTACACCTGTTCACTCCTGCGGTGGGGGACCAAGGCCACATGTGTCCCATCAACGGCACCAATGATGTTGGGAATATGTGCCAGGTCATAGAAGTCACCTTTCACTGTAGGGAAATCCACCACCTGAGGGAAAATGATGTAGCTGCGCATGTGTTTCAGCAGTGCAGACAACACTCTGGACAACACGTTGGAGAACATAGGCTGGGACATCCATGATGCTATGGCCACTGTAGCTTGAAAAGACCCAATTGCCAGGAAATGGAGTGCTGACAGGAACTAAACAAGAGGGGGGATTCCTGTGGGATGGCGGATAGCTGACATCGGGTCTGGCTCCAACTGGGCACACAGTTCATGGATTGTGGAATGGTACGGTCTGTATATGACAACTACATGTCGCTCCTCCATTGTTGACAGGTCCACCAGCGGTCTGTACACCGGAGGATGCCGCCAACTCCTCACCTGCCCCAGCGGATGTGCTCTATGGAGGAGAACAGCGAGCAGAGAGTCAGCCAACACTGAGGTACGAAAACACAACTTTATTCCACATTTATTTAAATCCGCTATGTGCCTGTATTAGTGTGTATGCAAGGCCTAGATATGTGTGACGTATTTAAAATTAATGAAATGGCGGCTGCCTGAAGTGTAATGTGGGACAAGGGGATATGAGATAACTGCGCTGGCATTGTACACCGTTGCGGTAGGCGGTCGAAGACTGCGGCGCAATCCTGCATTGGTTAACATGGGATCCTATGGGTCCCAGGAGCCAATGATGATGTACGCCGGCGGTGACGGTACGCACCGCCGTGGACGTGACCACCATTTTCTCTCTGTTCACTCACTTGATACCTGATCTTCGACAGGAGAGGACCTACACTGCAAGTGCTGCTGTGACGTCAGTCTGGAAGAGACAATGGCTCATGTGTCTGGGGAAAGGGCCCCTGCCTTCAGTATGGAGGAGTTGGAGAAACTAGTGGATGGGGTCCTCCCCTAGAACACGCTACTCTACGGTCCTCCAGACAAACAGGTAAGTACACTGGGAGCATGCTGAATGGGGAACGCTTGTGTGGAGTGGTGTAGATGGAAGATGGGGGGGAGAATGAGGCGTGCATGAAACGACGGTGAGTGGATGTGCGTCATGGCAAGGGTAGGGATGCGGGCCAATGACTGTGACAGTGCAGAGGGTTATATCTTCTCCTTTTCCCCTGTACTATTCCTGTAGGTCAGCGCCAACCAGAAGAAGGATATTTGGCGTGCCATCACCAAGGAAGTTCGGACCCTGGGGGTCCACCACAGACGGAGCACCCACTGCCGGAAAAGATCGGAGGACATTTGCCGCTGGAGCAAGAAGACGGCGGAGGCCCACCTGGGGATGGCCTCCCAACGTGGGAGGGGTGCCCGTCGCACCATGACCCCCCTGACGTTCCAGATCCTGGCGGTTGCGGATCCGGAGTTGGATGGGCATTTGAGGGCATCACAGCAGCCACAAGGGGATGAGTACACTCTCATTCAGCTGATTCTGCGTACATTGGAGGTGTCTGGGTGGGGGAGGTGGGCTGTAGGTTCCCCTAGGCCAGGACGAGTTTAATAGGCAAGGTCCCTTGGTAAGGCAGGCCATGTGGCACCCCACCTGTGTTCAGAGCCAACTACACCTAATCAGGCTCCTGTAACTTCCATGTGTGCAGCAATCAGGCATAGGCCTTGTACCCCATGTCCCTGTGATTAATTGGGAAACTCAAAGTGCACAGCGTAGTGCAGGGGGCTTCTGTGTCTGTAGTGTCCGCCAACGGTAGCGGTATTGCATGCACTCAACATGTCCTTCTTCTGTCTTCCCCCCCTCTTTGTGGTCTCCCTGTTCTTGTGTGCATTAGCATCATCAGCCAGAGGAGCAGTGGCACCGGAGCAGGAGGGAGCTCCATCCCACATGGCCCTGGAGGGCGAGACAACGGAGTCTGAAGCCACCAGTGGGATGGAGGGCGAGGGGAGCTCCACGGCGGGGACAGGAGCTGAGACCATCGACACGGACTCCTCCTCTGATGGGAGCTCCCTTGCAGTGGCGGGCCCCTCTGTGCAGGTATAGCCGCCAACACCCCTACCAGCACCGCCCTCCCAGCAGCCCCTCAGCGTGTGCCCCGTGGCCGCTCACCCAGGAGGGTGGGCATCTCCTTTGCCCCAGGCACCTCAGCCCCTACCAGCCCTGCTGCCCTCAGTGAGGAGGCCATTGACCTCCTCAGGTCCCTCACTGTTGGGCAGCTTACCATTTTGAATGCCATCCAGGGTGTAGAGAGGCAGTTGCAACACACCAATGCATACCTGGAGGGCATTCATTCTGGTCAGGCAGCCCAACAGAGAGCTTTACAGACTCTGGCCTCAGCACTGATGGCAGCCATTGTCCCTGTGTCCAGCCCCCGTCCTCCAACTTCCTCCACCCAGACCCAAACACCTGTACCTCAGCCTATCCCAAGCACACCCTCAGACCAGCATGCACTCACCTCAACACACAAGGGAAGTTCTGGCAAACATAAGCACCACACATCCCACAGGCACTCACACAGGCATCATACCCATGCAGACATACCAACATCCACTGCCTCCACTGTGTCCCACTCCTCCTCGTCTCCCTCCTCCCTCCCTGTCTCGTCTCCACTCACACCTGCATGCACTACATCTTCAGCCACTACGTCCATCACCAGCACACCCATCACAACACCCCGCTCACAAGCACTCACCACCCCCACTACCATTCACACATCCCCTGTGTCCTCTCCCAGTGTGTCTGTGAGCCCACCTCCTAAGGTACACAAACGCAGCCACACACCCACCCAACAGCCATTCACCTCACGACAGCCTCCAGCCCATGCCCCTTCACCCAAAGTCAGCAAACGTACACCTCCTACAACCACTACCTCTTCCTCCACTCCCAAACGTCTGGCACCAAAGGCTCTCCCAGGAGTACAGTTGGGAGGGGGAAGACAGATGTGCCACCATCCAAGGGGCACAGAAAGAAAGGCAAGTCACCGCAAACCTGCAAGGTGGACAAGACCGCCACCAGCGCCTCTGCCAAGGACACCGCTGCCAAGGACACCGCCACCACCAGCACTGCTGCCAAGGACACCGCCGCCACCAGCACTGCTGCCAAGGACACCGCCGCCCCCAGCACTACTGCCAAGTACACTGCCGCCACCAGCACCGCTGCCACCAGCACTACTGCCAAGGACACCGCCGTCACCAGCACCACTTCACAGGACACCGCGGCCACAAGCACCGCTTCACAGGACTCCGCCACCACTAGCACCGATGCCTAGGACACCGCCGCCACAAACCCCACTTCACAGGACACCGCCGTCACCAGCATCGCTGCCAAGGACACCGCCGCCACAAGCAGCGCTGCCAAGGACACCGCCGCCACAAGCACCGCAGGCAAATGAGCGCCAAAAGCTCCGACGCTACTGAGGCCGCCATGAGCAGGATGAAGCACTCTGGGCACACAGCCCCCTCCAGACCCAATGGAGAAAGGCATCCACTAACTCAATCCTTGGCAGGATGAAGCACTCTGGGCACAAAGCCCCCTCCAGAACCATTGGAGATTTACATCCACTACCTCAGTCCTTGGCAGGATGAAGCACTCTGGGCACAAAGCCCCCTCCAGAACCAGTGGAGAAAGGCATAGGCTACCTCAGTCCTTGGCAGAATGAAGCACTCTGGGCACCAGGCCCCCTCCATAACCAGTGGAGAAAGGCATCCACTACCTCAGTCCTTGGCAGCATGAAGCACTCAGGGCACAAAGCCCCCTCCAGAACCAGTGGAGATTTACATCCACTACCTCAGTCCTTGGCAGGATGAAGCACTCTGGTCACACAGCCCCCTCCAGAACCAGTGGAGAAAGTCATCCACTACCTCAGCCCTTGGCAGGATGAAGCACTCTGGGCACAAAGCCCCCTCCAGAACCAGTGGAGAAAGGCATCCACTACCTCAGTCCTTGGCAGGATGAAGCACTCTGGTTACAAAGCCCCCTCCAGAACCAGTGGAGACTGTTATCCACTTGAGAGACTGTGGCTTTGCACTCCCCAGGATACAGCAGTGGGCAAACCACCGACTGAAAAGACTTGTGAGACTGTGGCTTTGCACTCCACCAGGAAAAAGCAGTGGCAAACCACCCACTTGAGAGACTTGTGAGACTGTGGCTTTGTACTCCCCAGGATACAGCAGTGGGAAAACCACCCACTGAAAAGACTTGTGAGACTGTGGCTTTGCACTCCCCAGGATATAGCAGTGGGCAAACCACCCACTTGAGAGACCTGTGAGACTGTGGCTTTGCACTCCCCAGGATACAGCAGTGGGCAAACCACCCACTGAAAAGACTTGTGAGACTGTGGCTTTGTACTCCCCAGGATAAAGCAGTGGGCAAACCACCCACTTGAGAGACTAGTGAGACTGTGGTTTTGCACTCCCCAGGATACAGCAGTGGGCAAACCACCCACTGAAAAGACTTGGGAGACTGTGGCTTTGCACTCCCCAGGATAAAGCAGTGGGCAAACCACCCACTTGAGAGACTTGTGAGACTGTGGCTTTGCACTCTCTAGGATACAGCAGTGGGCATGGAGCCCCCTCGTGGATCTGGCGTCGTGCACTCATCCGGCTGAGGTGCCCCCCCTTCCCTTCCCCCTGAGGTGCCTGTTGTGTTTGTATCTGATGCCCCTGCAGTGTTCTCTCTGTTTTGATCGGGTATCTTGTGTGGGCCTCGCACATGCATTTTGGGCCCAGTGGTCCACGGACTTTAATGGTGCAATACCTGGACTTGTATTCTTGGTGTATATATTTGTTTACAGTGTATATATATTTTTGAATGCTGGATTTTAATAGATTACTAACGTTCAAATAATTTCCTTTTGTCTTTGCATTCTTCCAGGGGAGTGGGGGTGTAACTGTAATGTATCAACATGTATTAGTGTGTGTGTGTGTTGTAGTGGGTGAGGGTGGGGGTGGGGGTTTTGCGTGTTGCGTGTGTGTGTCACTCTCTTTTCCGTCCCCCCTCCCCTGTGTTGTAGGTGCAGTATTAACTGTGGTCTTCGCCGCCAGTTTTCATGCTCCTGGTAGAGGAGCAGAAAGACAAAGGCAGGGATTATCTGGAGTTCCGGTTCCATGGCATCCTGGTTCCTCCTGGGGTGTGTAGAGGTGAGCGTTTTCCCTTTCAAGTCCTGTTTCCGCCGTGTTTTTGTTCGCAGTGAATCCGCCCCAGAAAAGGTGGCGGATTGGCCTCTCATGATACAGTGGGCGGTACATTGTCTTTCGCCTGTCTGTTGGCGGTTACCGCCGTGGTGTTAGTTTGTACTGCCGTGGCGGTTGGAGTGTTAAAGTGTATGTTGGCGGTTTCCGCCGTGGTCGTGATTCAATTTTTTTTACCGCCGGTTTGTTGGCGGTTTTACTGCAGCTTTAACACTGACCGCCAGGGTTGTAATGACCACCTATGGCCCCCATTATGTCATTGGCGGCCGCCAAAAGTCCATCGCCGCAGCTAACATCCGTCCACCACAATATGACCACAGCCGGATTTCAGCCACAAGAAGGTGTTAAGGTGGCGATACTACCACCAGCAGCGCCACACCATCCCGTCCCCTGCCGGAAGGCCCCCTGGAACCAGGTAAGTCGGGTTTCCGACAGGGGAGGGGGTTGGGGATGTTGTGTGTGTGTGTGGGGGGTGTGTGCATGAATGTGTGAGTGTGTGCATGTACGCGCATGAGTGTGTAGTGTTGATTGCGTGTGTGTGTGCATGTGTGAGAATGCGTGTTTGAATGCAAATGTGAATGAGTGAATGCGTGTAAGTTTGGATGTGTGTATGGACGTGTGCATGAATGAATGGATGCATGCATGCTTGAATGCGTGTATGCCTGTGTGAGTGACTGTGTGAATGTGTGAGTGAGTTTGTAAATGCGTGGTGTTTGCCTGTGAGTATGCGTTTATGGGGTGGATTGGAAGGGGGGAGAGTGAATGGAGAGGGGTGGGTGGGGATAGTATGGGAAGGGTTAGGGGGTGGACCTCCTACCAGTGACAGTGAAGGAATTCCCTGTCACTGGTAGGGCCTACCGCCATGGTTTTTGTGGTACCACCATGGTTTTCATTCGGAACGCCACGTAAACCATGGCAGTAGGAAGGATCATAATGCTGCCGGCAGGACAGTAGTGGGCGCCGGGTTGGAGATTGTTATCTCCATCCCGGTGACTGTTACCGCCATGGCGTTCGGTGTGGTATATTGGTGGGTTGGCTTCAGACCAACGGGCAAATCAAAGAGACAACCCCAGGGCCAATGGGCATCCGACCAAGATCCAGGGCATGGCGGCCCAGACCGGCATGTTCATAATGAGGGCCAATATCTGGTAAAATCATTCCTTCCATAGTCTGGAGGTCTGTACCTGTACATTTGATCATTTACCCAGTATGATTCAATCAAAAATTATTTGCTATGTTTCAGACACAATTACCAGACTATGCGCTGAACAATGGAATAGCATTTCTCATTTGACAAGACACTTGTATGTAGGTGTTTGTGTGGAATGGCTGTAATCCTGAGCTCAAAACTGTGCACATGCACCATATTCCTACGTGTACAAGAACCTTGGATCTTCATCGTACGGTTCACGTGGTTTGATATATCTACATGGCCAAATGTTAAATTTAGGACAGCAGACAATGAGATTGGGATGGGTGAATTGATTGCACTGGTTCTACATACACAAAATTTCAGACAGAAAGAAACAAAAATGTTAAGTGAAGGTGTCAGTCATGGTGAATGAAATCAGTGGAGTAGATGCCACACCATTGGAGGTCCAAAGTCCAGAGTACTCCTCCCATTGGAAATGGAATGTGGTTCAGGATCAATCTTTCCCCCCCCCTGTATTAGGGGTGGTTTGTCTATCTGCACTTTGCATGATGTTTAGGGATCCTAGGCCCTGAAGAATTCCCCCAGACCTTCCATGGCTCATAGTAGAGGGCAGAAACATGTCGGCTGTTTTTGAGATAGGCGACCCAGTAAGTCCTTACTCTCACGAGGTGTCCCGTCCTTGTTTTTAATACAACAGCAGACACCACTATTAAAAGTGAAGATCACACACAGGTAACTGCCCAGGTGTTTTTATATTCCCTTAGCTTAACTGGATCCCACTATCTCCAGATAAAAATATATTTACGCACTCCCTCCCGTTCTTTTAACGGTGAGGTCAAGTCTGCCCAGGTGGCACTGTCCTACCTGGGTGGGGCTAGGTAGTCAAATGATGAAGCATGACACTATATAGGGGGTCATTCCGACCCTGGCGGTCATGGACCGCCAGGGCCGGGGCCGCGGATGCACCGGCAACAGGCTGGCGGTGCATCCATGGGCATTCTGACCGCGGCGGTACAGCTGCGTTCAGAAACGGGAAACCGGCGGTGTCCCGCCGGTTTCCCGCTGCCCTGGGGAATCCTCCATGGCGGCGCTGCTTGCAGCGCCGCCATGGGGATTCCGACCCCCTTACCGCCATCCTGTTCCTGGCGGTTTTCGCCGCCAGGAACCAGATGGCGGTAACGGGTGTCGTGGGGCCCCTGGGGGCCCCTGCAGTGCCCATGCCAATGGCATGGGCACTGCAGGGGCCCCCTAACAGGGCCCCACCAAGATTTTCAGTGTCTGCCAAGCAGACACTGAAAATCGCAACGGGTGCAACTGCACCCGTCGCACCCCTTCCACTCCGCCGGCTCCATTCGGAGCCGGCATCCTCATGGAAGGGGGTTTCCGGCTGGGCTGGCGGGCGGCCTTCTGCCGGTCGCCCGCCAGCCCAGCGGGAAACTCAGAATTACCACGGCGGTCTTTTGACCGCGCAGCGGTATTCTGACGGCGGGACTTTGGCGGGCGGCCTCCGCCGCCCGCCAAACTCAGAATGACCCCCATAGTGTGTGAGACCACCTAGTCCGTAAAGGAAATACCCCCTCCCCTCACTCACCCCACACAGCACCCACACTGCCCATTTTCGACACCCAGCGAGGTCTAGGAGCCCACGGATAATTTCTCGTGACTGTAGCTCCATATCATTGGTGAACCCAATACTTTTCTGTGTTGACTGGTTCAGCATCAATCCACAGAGTGTATATGTGACACACAAAGGAAGGGCATTACGGAAGAGGTTTAATGCTGGCAGTGATGGGTGTCTTGCCATCCGTACCTTCTGGATTCTTGAATGGGCATCCCTGCTTGTGGGGGTCGGGGATCAGTTCCTACAGAGGCAGGGATGTCCATAGGTGGTTGTGCCTGAAAGATATATATCTATATATAAAAAAAATCTCTTATAGAGATGCCCACCTCTTAATATATATATAACTTTTTCAATGTATGTGTGGTTTTCCCTAGGCGGCGATCGCATCCCCCAGGAAACCACACAGGTGTAAAAACAAAGTGATAAATATTTACACATATATATATATATATATATACATATATATATATGTATATATATATATAGAAGGAGAGAGAGAGCGAGCGAGAGAGAGAGATAGGGAGAGAGAGAGAGAGAGAGAGATTCCTCTCTTACACTCTCTCTCTTTAAGGATTCCCGCAGGAGCTTGCTTGCAATAAGCTCCAGAAACCCCAAAGTACTGCGTTGCAATCCAGCGAACTGCTCCTAGTCAAGTTCTCTGACAGGCGTGATGTGTATGTGATTGCTGCAGTTCATCATGGGTGCACCTCCCCTATCACGGTTTGGGGTCAGATGGCCGACGTCCACAATCCCATCTGTGGGCTTGATTACAATAGGTAAATAGGTGGAGTGGACAAGAACAACCAGGTTCTTCAACCATACAATGCGAGTCGTAAAACTCGCACTTGGTACAAGAAACTGTGAACCCTCTTGTTCCACATGGCAACCTACAATGTGTATGTAGTTTATCGTTAGACAACCACAGGAAGACTCATGTCTTTCCTTGACTTTCACTTGGCTATGAAGCCTCTCTGCTCCTACAGAATCAGCAACCTCCTCTTCATATGATCTGCAGGATGTGACAAGGCTGCAGGTGCAACACTTTGCTAAGTTCATTCCTAAAACACCCAAAAAGGATCGAACATGTCGTCAATGTAAAGTGTGCTCGAAGCAGGGAAAGAAGCTGTAGAGTTGTGTTTACTGTCCCAAGTACCCATCTCAGCCAGGCCTTTGTTTTCCTAGTTGCTTTATTTTGTATCATACTAAAGCAAACTTTTGGTAAATTGACTGAGGTGGAGCCGCTGTTGGGTAAACTTTTTCTTGGCTGTGCATGGACACTTAACATCCATGGCCACTACTTTGTTAGGTAAGCAGCCACGGAATTTTAGTTAATCTACTTCAGAAAATCATGGACTTTCTCATGGCCTGCTCAACACCTATATTCACCGTCAGAACATGGTAGGTGGTCTGTTCGATGATTATCATGCATCATAATTACCTCACTGCAGGTACTAGTGGACAGAATATATGCCATGTTGACCCCGAGTACCCTGTGTGGTAAAATGTTAAAGGCAAGACTGAATTTTGAAGTGCTTGTTAGTGAACTTATGTATGCTACACAAGGACCACCTTGATGGCCAACGAGAACCAGAGTAAGTATAATAAGTCAAACAAATGCCCTGTGGGACATATTCACCAACATTTCTACTCCTGATAGTGTGCAAACTCAATTTGTAGCTTCACATTCAAAGCAAAAGTAGAAGTGTTAGTAAATGAGTCCCGCAGAATATTTGTTTGGCTTTTTACTTTAGAGACCTTAGGTAGTGTTCACCATCAAGTCCGAGTTAGTTTCATCTGTAGAAATGCTCTCTCAGTTTGAGGAATAGGCCTCGCAAGGCATACTCCGTCACCCCAACTTGCATCCACAAAATGGAAGGAGTCTAATTTAGCTCAGTAAGTGCACTGATGGTGTATGAAAGGCATTTTTTCTTGAGCTTCAAGTACGTAGGGACGGAAGGCCTTAGTATAGGTCTACCTGTCAATTATACAGGATTAGTCAGGACTCTGATGAGGACAGAGACATGAACTGGTAGGAAAAGCTTACGGTAGGTGTGCTTTCCCAGAGATATTGCATACGTAGAAGGTAGCTAGTAAAGGTAGTACAGATAACACATCATCTACACCTATGGATTCAAACCCATTGATGCAGCGCTTGCAATGAATTACTATGACATGTGTGGGTCAGTGTTGGACCTGCCTGCCAGGTTCATCCTCCATCAGAACTTAGTAGATGTTTAATTTGTTGTATGAGAAGTGCATTAAAGTAACAGCACTGCACATAACGGTGGCTGGAACATTTGCTACATTCTCGCAGACTATCCTGTGTGGCAAACACTACCCTTCTTCATAGTTTATGACGTCCTCTTTAGGGAACTTCATGAAAATCACTCAGCATGTCTGCTTTAGTTTCAAAGGAAGATATGGTCACTCCGTTTGAGGAGTAGGCCTCGCAGGCCATCTTCAGACACCCCCGGCTTGCATCTACAAAGTGGAAGGAGTTGGATTTAGCACAGTGAGTGCACTAAAGGCACATCAAATACATGTCTTCCTGAGCCTCATGTGGCTGTCATGGGAGCGATTAGTAAAGTTCCCTTATACATGCGTTCAGTTATGTTCAGGAAGAAGGAGACACTTATCTGGCTGTGGTGAGCTGATGTGAATGCACTGATCTGTTGGATTGGGCCCGTGTCCGGCGGAATGAAAGTGCTGTGTAGTGTGCGTGAATGGCATGTGAATGGACCATAAAGCTGTTGATGCCATGAGGAGACTTTATAGCTCACCTTCAGAAGGCTTGGTTTCAATATTCAAATACTTTGATAAATATTTATGCTTTGAAACCAGAATTTCTGGAGGTGCTAAATCCAACCAGTGTGAGTGGTGGGTTAACTTTAACATAATAGTACCAGGGGGTTCAAAGGGTGCAGGACTTGCATGGTTCTCACCGTTTTTCTTCACCCAGAATCTCATGCAAATCACAAATGGTGCTTAAAAATCACATTTTCCTTGCATTTCCATGAGGGAAAGTCCTGGCACAAATTTCCTATCACCCAGCATTCTCCTAAGTCTCTGGAGAAAAAAGCTGCCTCACTTGTGTGGGTGGGCAAGCTGCCATGACAGGGAAGGGCCCAAAATGTTTTGTAGAGACATCAAAATTATCTATCACAAAACAACCTGGTTTTGTAAGGTGGTCACCTGCATTTTAGATCCTCGGCTTGGCTGCCAAATAGGAAAATCTACCAGTCTCAGACATTTCTGAAAACTAGACCCCCAGGGGAGTCCACAGATGTGTGGCTTGTATGGATACCTCAAAAGTTCCTTACCCAGAATACATTGCAAAAGTGAAACATTGAATACAAACACTATTTTTCTTTGCATTTCTGTCACGTAAACCATAGGACTGTTCAGGGATGCACAAAATTCCTACCACCTAGAGTTTTCCCACTTAACCTGATAAAAACGCAACCACACTTGTGTGCCTGTGCTTAGTGCCTGTGTCAGGACTAGATCTCCCCAGGGTCAACAGTAGCCCTCATACAATGACTACTATTGATCCTTGTGTGATCCATTCCTGTCACAGGCACTGGACCAAGGCACACCAGTGGGGTAGCATTTTTATCAGGACAACTTGGGGAATGCTGGGTGGGAAGATGTTTGTGGATCCCTGCATATTCCTGTAGCTTACATCAGAGAAACTCAAGGACAATTGTGTTTTTATTCAACGTTTTATCGTTGCAGGGTATATCAGGTAAGAAAACTTTGGGGAATCCACACAAGTAATACCTCCTTCTACTCCCCTTGATGTCTACCTTTCAGAAATGTCTGTGTTTCAAAGGTTTCCATAAATGGTCGAAAACCCAGGACAAATTAGTACACTCACCCTAGTTATCATTATCACCACAATACATTTTGGGTCCTTCCCTGTCGCTAGCATTTGGCCTACCCACACAAGTACGGTACTATTTTTATTGGGGGACCTGGGAAAATGCCAAGCGAAAGGAATTTTGTGGCTTCTCTCAGATTCCATAACTGTGCTTCACCGAAATGTGAGGAAATTGCTTTTTTGACAAATGTTGACGCTTGCAAAGATTCAGGGTAAATAAATGTGGTGAGAGCCACACAGGTCACCCCATCCTGGATTTCCCTAGGTGTCTAGTTTTCAGAAATGTACAGGTTTGCTAAATTTTTCTAGGTGCTGGCTGAGCGAGAGCCCAAAATCCACAGCTAGGCACATTACAAATAAAAGTTCAATATTTAGTGGAAAAATGTGATGTGTCCATGTTGTGTTTTGGGGTGTTTCCTGTGACGAGCACTAGGCCTACCCACACAAGTGAGGCACCATTTTTATTGGGAGACTTGGGGGAATGCTGGGTGGAAGGAAGTTTGTGTCTCCCTTCAAGTTGCAGAACTTTGCGGCACCGAAATGTGAGGAATAGGTGTTCTTGTAGAGAAATGTTGAGGTTTGCAAAGGATTCTGGGTAACAGAACCTGATGAGAGCCCCAAGAGGCACCCCATCCTGAATTTTCCTAGGTGTTTATTTTTCAAAAAATGTACAAGTTTGCTAAGTTTCCCTGAGTGCCGGCTGAGCTATAACCCAAAATCCACAGCTAAATACTTTGCGAAAAACGCATCCATTTTCAGTGGAAACATGTGAAGTGTTCATGTTGCATTTTGGGGCATTTCCTGTTGTGGACACTAGACCTACCCACACACGTGAGGTACCAGTTTTAACAGGAGACTTGGGGGAATGCTGGGTAAATGCTGTGGCTCACCTAAGACTGCTGAACTTTGCTGTACCGAAATATGGGAAAATGTGTTTTTAGACAAATGTTGAGGTTTGCAAAGGATTTTGAGCAACAGAAGCTGGTGAGAGCCCCACAAGACAAGTCTTCCCAAACTGAATTCCCCTAGGTGGGTAGTTTTATTAAATGTACAGTTTTGCTACATTTCCCTAGGTGCCGGTTTAACTACAGCTCAAAATCCACAGCTAGACACTTTTTGAAAAACGCATCTGTTTTCAATGGAAACGTGATGTGTCTACTTTGAGTTTTGTGGCATTTCCTGTCACGGGCACTAGACCTATCCACACAAGTGAGGTACAATTTTTATTTGGAGACTTAGGGAAATGTTGGGTGTAAGGAAGTTTGTGGCTCCCATGGTATTGCAGGACTTTGCAGCACCGAAATATAAGAAAATTATATTTTAGACAATATCTGAGGTTTGCAAAGGATTCTGGGTACCAGAACCTGATGAGAGCCCCACTAGTCACCCTATCCTGGATTCCCCTAGATATCTAGTTTTAAAAAATGTACAGGTTTACTAGGTTTTCATAGGTGCCAGCTGAGCTAGAGCCCAAAATCCACAGCTAGGCACACTGCAAAAAGCACATCCGCTTTCAGTGGAAAAATGTGATAAATCCACTTTGTATATTGGGGCGTTTCCTGCCATGGACACTAGGCCTACCCTTATGAGTGAGGTACATTTTTATCATGAGATATGGAGGAATGCTGGGTGAAAGGTAGTCTGCGGCCCCCCTCAGATTATAGAGCTTTGCAGCACCGAAATGTGAGGGAAATGTGTTTTTTTAGACAATTGTTGAGGTTTGCAAAGGATGCTGGGTGACAGAACCTGGTGAGAGCCCCACAAGTTACCACATCCTGAATTCTCCTGGGTGTCTAGTTTAAAAAAATCTATAGGTTTGCTGGGAGTCCCCAGGTGCCGGCTGAGTTAGATCCCAAAATCCACAGCTAGGCACTATGCGAAAAACTCATTGTTTTTTCGGTGGAAAATGTGATGTGTCTATATACAAGTGAGTTACCATTTTCATCGTGAGACTTGGGGAAATGCTAAGTGGAAGGAAGTTAGTAGCTCCATTCACATTGCAGAACTTTGCATCAGCGAAATGTGAGGAAAATGTGTTTTGAGGTTTGCAAAGGATTCTGGGCATCAGAACCTCGTGAGAAACTCACAAGTCATCCTATCCTGGATTTCCCTAAGTGTCACCCTATCCTGGATTTCCCTAAGTGTCTCATTGTTAAAAAAGTACAGGTTTGCTAGGTTTCCCCAGGTGCAGGCTGAGCTACAGTCCCAAATTCACAGCTAGGGACTTTGTGAAAAATGCATCCGTTTTCAGTGGAAAAATGTCATGTTCCCACTCTGTGTTTTGAGGCGTTTCCTTTCGCGGGCACTAGGCCTACCCAGACAAGTAATGTGCCATTTTTATTGGGAGACTTGGGGGAACATAGACTAGCAGAACAAGTGTTATTACCAATTGTTTTTATCTGCATTTGCGCCTTCCAAATGTAAGACAGTGTATAAGAAAGAAGTCGTTTTGAAAAATGCCCTGTAATTCACATGCTAGTATGGGGACCTCCAAATTCTAAACTCTATGGGGGTCGTTACAACATTGGCGGGCAGCTTCTGCCGCCCGCCAAGCTGTAACCGCCATGTGGCCGCCAATGCGGCCGCACTCCCGCAGTATCCATTACAACATCCCCGGTGAGCCGGCGGGCGCAATCCTAGTTTACGCCCACCGGCCCAGCGGGGATGCGGCCGCAACATAGGAGCCGGCGGTATTGCAGCCGTGCGATGGGTGCAGTTGCACCCGTTGCGCTTTTTACTGTCTGCTATGCTAAATATTTTTAGTTAAATGTTAAACAATATGTGTAAACAAATCAATAAATATTATTTTATATACACACAAATAAACCATTAAAAAAATAACATTCAAAATTGATCAATAGATTTTGTAAAGAAATTATAAAAATGTAACACAAAAAATAAATATTTAAAAGAATATTTATCCATTCAAACATTTAACTTGTATTTAATAAATGTAATGAACTATAACATGAAAATAAATTAATATTAACCAATTAAAAAATCGGCCCACCCTTTTCCCCTAAAATCCCAACATCTGACTGCTATAATGTAAATACGTGTACAATATGAAACAAACATTATTAACATTTTAAATACAATAATAAAAAAATAAAAAAGAAATAGATATAAAATTTGACTAAACACATTAACACAAACCTAACATACAAATAAAACTCATTAAAAACATATTGAAATTAACTCATAAAAATGTACTTTTTGGTCAATGCTATAACACTTAAAACAATAGTCTTAATTGTGATAACAATGTTAGCAATATTTTTGTCAACACAATATTCTTGACACAATATTTATGTAACAAAATATTTTTTTTCAATATGTTGTTCAAACACCGGGACTGGGATGTGAGAGGTGGTCCCTATGATCACAGGTGCACCAACTGGGTTGGCCTAAGCTGCATAAATATACTCCGGGATGATCCAATGGGTATTGGATGTTGGATATTGAATACTGGACAGGATAGACGAGAATATGAAAGATGGTACATGTGTGAATGATACTCATAGTATCAAGGAGTACTAGAATGGGGCAAAGGTATTCTCAGTGCAGTGCTTCCATGATGGGAAATTGGAGCTAAAAAAGTTTGTGTTCAAAGGGCAGCATTTGTTTCAGCAGTATAAAAGTTCTCATTTGCCCTGTAGCCTACTGACCATAGCGTTTCAACAGAGTTATAAAGTCCATGGAACCGACATTCCTGGTGCGCTCGTGCTTAATTTTTGATCTCTTCTATCTACACTTTCCAGTCTTCAAATGTTGTTATGCTGCATTTTGCTATGCTCTTATGTTTGGTTATATAATGATATGTTAATATGATATGTTATGATTTGTGTGCTTATCTTATCTTACCTTATCATATCTGTAATTATAAACCACACTCATACAGATGTTTTAAGACAAAAATACTCCCAGTATACTTGAAACTAAGGAGAATCTAGGAATTAGGTAAAGGTTGTTCAAACAATAATGTTTTTAGCTGTTTATTGAAGGATGCAAGAGAGGTTGACAATTGCAATGTATTGGTTAAGGAATTCAGGGGCATATTTATACTCCGTTTGCGCCGAATTAGCGTCGTTTTTTTCGACGCAAATTCGGCGCAAAACTAACGCCATATTTATACTTTGGCGTTAGACGCGTCTAGCGCCAAAGTATGAGGAAAGAGCGTCATTTTTTTGCGTGAACGCCTTCCTTGCGTTAATGAGATGCAAGGTAGGCGTTCCCGTCTAAAAAAATGACTGCGCCGCAAATGCGTCGTATTTATACTCCCGGGCAAAAATGACGCCCGGGAGTGGGCGGGGCAAAAAAACCCGCATTTGCGCCGGATTTTAGCGCCTGGGTCAGGGCAGGCGTTAAGGGACCTGTGGGCTCAAAATGAGCCCACAGCTGCCCTCCCATGCCCCCAGGGACCCCCCCTGCCACCCTTGCCCACCCCAGGAGGACACCCAAGGATGGAGGGACCCACCCCAGGGACATTCAGGTAAGTTCAGGTAAGTATAATTTTATTTTTTTTTATATTTTTTTTTGGCATAGGGGGGCCTGATTTGTGCCCCCCTACATGCCTCAATGCCCAATGACCATGCCCAGGGGACATAAGTCCCCTGGGCATGGCCATTGGGCAAGGGGGCATGACTCCTGTCTTTACTAAGACAGGAGTCATGTAAATGGCGTCTGGGCGTCGTTAAAAATGGCGCAAATCGGGTGGAGGCGATTTTTTGCGTCAACCTGACTTGCACCATTTTTAAGACGCCCTAGCGCCATTTTTCCCAACGCCGGCGCTGCCTGGTGTACGTGGTTTTTTTCCACGCACACCAGGCAGCGCCGGTCTGCCAGCGCCGGCTAACGCCATTCAATAAATACGGCGCCCGCATGGCGCTTCAGAATGGCGTTAGCCGGCGCAAAAATTTTTGACGCTAAACTGCGTTAGCGCAGTTTAGCGTCAAAAAGTATAAATACGGGCCTCAATTTTTTTAGAGAATACTTTATTGTTTTTTTCATATGAGAACCAGACATGGCCGAAATGGCCTGCAGAAACAAGCAAATTGATGTTAAATACAACTAAACAACATAAATATAATATATCTGCCAAATCAATCTCCCTCCACCCTCTGCCAATACTCCTTCAGTCATGGAAAAGGAAATCCTGATTAACTCACTGAGCGAGTCAGTCAACTGTGTCCCCTTCATCCTTTTAATACTCCCTGATTTATTCATCTAGTAAGGTTTGTATGGGACAGATTGATTTTAAGTCTATACCTCAATAATCATTTCCACATCTTGGGTTGTTTTTAAACTCTCCCACATCAGCCTCCCAGACCACACAAAGGGCTTGAAACCCATCTGTTTGGTTAGATATGAATGTTTGGTCTATTGTTGCCACTTTGTGGTTCCCCAGGTCACCCACAATAAGTTTTCCCTCCAAGGGGTTAAAGTCTGGAAGATCTGTCAATGTTTTTATATAAGGGGTAAAAGCATGGCGAAGTTGGAGACATTTGGGGAATTGATTCCTGTGAAGCTCATATTCTTCCTGAAGTATCTGCCATGATTTCTGAACTGTGCCCTGCATTATATCTCCCAAAGTGGAGACCCCAATGAGATCTAAATTTCCGGAATCCAGGTAATGTCGCCACCTGTCAAAAGAATGTACCCCTGCCATAATGGTGTTTGCTTTTTCAATCTACCCCACCATTTTATACGCCTGAGTGTGGAGTGCCACAGCAATAACAGCACCTTCGTTGCTGGGGGAGTTCACTGCCCAGTCTCCCACCATAAAGATTCACTGGTAGTAGGGTATTTCCCATCTCCCAATTGTTGAGTGCATAGACCTGCAATTCCTGTGTGTCCTACCACCCTTTGTTTATGATCAAAATGTGGGCAGCTATATAGGAAAACTCAACATCTGCTGAGGCGATACCCCACATGATGTGGATTGGAAACATTTGCTGAGGGCCACACAAGGGTTAACCCCATTCCAAAGGAAAGAGGTAAGGACAGACTTTAAGTTACAGAACCACTGTCTCAGGATTTTGTGTGGGAAATTTTGTAGTTGATGGAGAAATTTGGGTAGGTACACCATTTTAAAAATCACTAAGCAGCCGATTAAAGACCGTAGGAGTGGCAACCAGACTTTTACAACATCCCTGAGGCAATCAAATACAGGTTCCAGATTGTTGAGCCAGGCTATCTTCACATCTGGTGATAAAAAGACTCCCAAGTATCTAAACCTATCCGTGGCAATTTGCAGTCCCTCACCCACTCAGAACCCGAAGAGTACGCACCCACCATGAATATCATGGATTTTAGTTTTTTCATGTATATGACTGATGTTTTCCCCGAATACATGCAAAATCTATAATAGCCTGTGCCCCGTTACATTGTGATCCATAAGAAAGAAAAGGACATCATCTGCATAGAGTGCTATCTTATCTGATAGTCCCTCTTCGCAATCAAAGCCCGTACCTGGATGTCCATCCTGACCCACATGGCCAGCGGCTCCATGGCCCGGGCGACCAGTAGAGGGGGCAGGAGACAGCCCTGTCACGTCCCTCTTTGGAATGTGAATTTGTCTGACTGCATCTTCGTCACTCTCACCGATGCCGTCAGGTCCATGTATAATAGCTGGATATGCATATTGATCCTGGGACCAAAGCTAAGGCACTGAAGAAGGAGGAAGAGATACTCCTAGCTCACAGACTTAAATGACTTGTCTATATCAGCTAGCAGGAGTGCTGCAGGTTTCTCTAGACTATCTACCAGTGATAAGGCATTATATACGCGACAAACATTATGACGCCTTGCCTGGCGGGGCATAAAACCGAATTGATCAGGATGGACTAGATCTGATACGTGTTTTATGAGCCTATTCGCCAGAGGTTTTGAAAAGAACTCCATATTCAAAAGGGAGATCGGGCGGTAGGAAGCAAGGCCACCAGGCGGACAGTCCACTTTTTCTGGCTGGCGCCAATCTGATGGCTTAACGGGTGCATCTGCCGTGGCCATATCCACCCTCAGGTGGTAGTCCTGAAGTTTGGCATGTAAACTTAAAAAAATTCACATGGAAACCAATTCGGTTCATGTGCTTTATCATTATTAGTAGCAGCTGCTGCCGAGGAAAGTTCTTCCCCCATTAGCTCAACGTCCGATGACTCACATGACGTCGCTAAAAACATCTGAAGTGGAAGAGACCATACAAACTCTTCTATTTGTGTCTTGAATATTACCTCTCTCCTGATGTAGACCCTCTCAAAGTCAGAGGTGAAACTTGGGGCAATTTCATTGGGGTCTGTAAGCAAAATACTGGAGTCGTAGGTAATCGGGGGATCGGAGGCGACCTGGGGATACTCTAACAAAGTTTATGGAGCAATCGGTTGGACTTGTCTCCCCTCTGATAAATATGAATCTTGGATGCCTTTCAGGACAGGTGTACGTTGCCCATTAGAGTTTGGTCCTATTGCAGCTGCACTAGGCGAAGCTGTTTACGCACTTGTGGGCATTGTTGCTGACATTCATGCACCTCCAGATCTTTTTGGCTTCCATGGCCCACAGCTCCTGCATCTTGCACTTTCATTCCCCGGAACAATAACTTATATCCACTCACCGAAGAATGGGTTTCAGCGCCTCCCACAATGTTTGAGGGGAAAACACTATAGCCATATTATGCGTAAAATAATTATCTAAGGCTCCTTCATGTGCTTATGGTGTAGTCTGGGCCTTGAAGGTACCACAGCGATAGAAGACAATGGAACGGTGATGCCCATGACCTACTCATAGACGCAGGGCGACTGGGGAGTGGTTGGACAGTCCCATAGGCAATAGTGCAATATCAACTACTCTGTGCAGGTAGTTATGTGGAACCAGAAAATAGTCTAACCTGGAGTATGACCCATGAATTACTGAGAAGAAAGTGTATCCCCCAAATGTTGTGTGGTGTGTATCCCCCAAATGTTGTGTGGTTGCTAGCCCCAGTACTGATATGAAGGAGGATGAGTATAGTGCCCCGGTCTAAGGTGGTGGTCCCTGTGGGCGCCATCTATCCAAAGCAGGATCTAATCATCCCCAACATGATGAGTCCATCTGGTAACTCCCCCAATAGTCCCGTCAGGAGTGTAGTAAAGGAGTGATTCAGATGATGTGTGGCATATATATATATATCCATGTAATAGATTCTCCATAAAGTGTGCCAGTAACAGCTATGTATCTGTCCTGTCTGTCCATCCATGTCTTAATGTGTTGAAAGGGCACAGTCTGCCTGATTAGTATACCTCTGCCCCTGGAGCTTTGAGTAAACCTTGAATGATAAACTTGTGTGTACCACCATCTGGCCAGATAGAGAACTTTAATCCCAGCCAGGTGAGTATCTTGCAGGAGTGGGATGTCTGCTTCCACCCTCTTAGCCAGTTACATGACTACCTCTCTTTTTACTTTGTCAAGTATCTCATTTACATTCCACAAGACTACTTTGAGATGATCATCAAGACTCATTTGCTTTGGGGTACTTATGTGTGAGTCATGGTATATTATCTCTCTGAAGGATGTGCAGAGGAGTGAGTATTGGATTGGCAGAATAACATGAGCTAACCATGAGAGAAAGCACAAAAAATATTATAACAAGTCTGGGAAAACAACAACAGTTATTTTGATGTATCCCTATCCCCCCCACACCGTATACTTTGAAACTTGGAAGTTTTTGTTTTGGGGCTGACCGTTTGTGAGCCCCAACTGGGGGCCCTTTCTGACCTGCTCCAATGGATCCCCATCTGCCAAAACAATAACCTATCTAGAAGGACAACTAACTCCTCGCTGACCCCTCCCCCCCATGACCACCCACCTAATTGATAGTGTCAAAGTCCTTGTTTGCTCCAAATAGGATACCAAATCCCCCATTGTCACCCTGGGGATCCCACCCTTGATAAGTGAGCGGCCACGGAGTCCCCTCTAGCAGCCTGAGCATCCACAGAATGCATGGAGCTCTTCCAGAATGAGCAGGACTTTTTGTTTTCTTAGTTTTATGTAACATGTCCCATTGAAAAGAATCTGGATTACAATCATGGAGGTGTGTGGGGTTTAACTTGGATTCTCTCATATGTCCATTCAAATACCTCCTCTGGGGATTCAAAGAAATGCGTTTATGATTGACATATCACTTTAAGATTTGCCAGGGTACAGAAGCATGTATCTGATGTTCAAATCAGTAAAGTGTTGTTTAGCGGCGTTGAAGGATTGACCCTGCTGTTGAGTCAGTGTGGTATAGTCTTGAAACACCATGACTGTGTGTGATTGGTATAATAGGTTTTAATGAGCTTTTGCATATTTGAGAATGGCATTTTGGTCCATATAATTCAGCAGCTTTTCAATGTTCGGTCTGGACCAGACACCCAGGGGGCCGGCATGTCAACAGCTGGCGGGCCTGCTTAGCTACAAAGTGCATGGAGAGAGTATTGGTGCAGCAAACCCCACAGCCATTAATCCAGAAACCACTCTAGTGATGCCCCCAAGCATCCTTCAGGAAAGCCAGCAAAGCACAAGTTATTGTGTTGTGCTCTCTCCTCCGCTTCTTCCACTTTTGCTGCCAGTTCTGTAGCTACGGAGATTAGTTTGGATACCTGCTGATGCAAGGAGGTGACTGAATCTTCCACAACAAGACCCAGGCCTCCATCTCTGTAATCCACTCAAATGTGTTTTGTAGGTCTTGGATGAGTAATGAAACCTCTGAGGTGACTGCCCCCACCTTGGCCTCAAAGGCATCCCGTGACTGCATAAATGCTGCCAAAGGGTTGGATTGACCATTGTCTGATCATCTTGAGTACCTGTTCCCGGTGGCGTAGATGTTACAACTGGCTGAGTATATTTACCCAATGTGCTTAGCTCGGCATTGGGTGGTAGCTTGTCTTTACCCATGGTGTGAAGTAGAGCAAGGTGCAGTCCATATGAGTATGTATCTTTGGTGCCCCCCACTGCCCCGCCTGTCTCTCTGTTTTGAGAGGCAGTACGATCAGTCAACAATTGGCAACAATTGGCATTGTGATGGACCATGTCCGCAAACTTGTGATGCGGCGATAACAGTTGAGAAGCCTGAATGAGATGAGTGACTACCTTGTCACAAACCACATCAAGACTTGGTTTGGCCATCTCCATGACTGGCACTCCCACCCTCTATGGCACTCCCAATAAGGTTTGTGTTCCACGTTTTGGGGGGCTGTGCTGGGGCAGCTGCCCAATCACCAGCAATATTGTGCTGCAGCTTCTGAGGCAAATCTTCATGGCTAATCCCCAGCAGGGGATCCAATTAGTTAGGGCCCAGTGAATTCCATTTTTAACAGTGACAGGGTACAGTATAAGAACACACAAGAAAATAAAAAGGTTCACGGTTTAGTACAAGTTGTAGAATGCCTTAGAATGTCTTCAGACATTCAGATTTGGTTGGAATTCAGAATATTGTTAAAGGAACCTTGTGATCACAAAACAGATGTCATTTAGAGGTGGCTGATATCCATGGAGCTGCACATCAATTTATCCTTCTTGTCCCTCTGTTGGTCTCAGTAAATTTCTGAAGTGAAAAAAACATCTGGTCCCCAAAAATAAGTATCTGTGGTCCCCACCAGCAACCACATGTTCAAATTAAGCACAGGGGAGTGGTGGATCAAAACGAGGGCGTTGACAGAGAAGAGGGAAGGAGGGAAAGAGAAAGATGAATGAATGAAAAGAGAGCGCTAGCATGAGGAGACAAAGGGAGCGTGGCTGGTTTGAGCATTTTTGCATGGCTATGGGGTTAAATGCCAATGGCTAAAACTATGGGGATTGCATGCGATGTTCACCAATACTCCTGTTAGCTCTTGAAACAGAACTTTGCTTGAAACCTCTAATGGGGCCCTATTTGGTAATATATATGCCAATAACCCCCTTACAGCATGTAATCGGACACTGAATAAGCAGTTTATTTCATATTGGTAGTTATTTAAGAACAAAAGTAAGTATTTTCTGGAATTCCCTTGCACTGGAATATATAATGTCCTCCAACTTAAAACAGTATTCTTTGCATGGAAAAAGGTAATCTCTCTATTTATAGGTCATTGGATTGAGTAAAAGTTTTGAATAACTGTGAGAGGGGAAGAAAGTAATTTAGGAAGGAATTTAAAATCTGGCACAAATGGCATTTGTCTCTTATTTAAATCACCCAGTGAACTTAAAATGCGCTCGTGCCTGGGTTTCTTGCATGCACAGATTCCTCCGGGTAATACCTTGAGGAATCTGTGCAGCAAAGTCAGTCAACAAAATGGAGTACTACATAATAATACTGGTCCCAAAGACTGTTACGATATTTCATACTTCATGGTCTGTTTGAAGACTCTGGATCAAATAAAAAATAACTCACTCATTATGTAGTAATGGTATTTGTCTTAGGAAGTAAACAACAGAGCTGCAAAACAGAGGAGGCAGGTGGATGAGAGAGTACCTTGTGTAATGACCTTGGGTTTTTACATAGATGCCCCCTATGCATAGTCTTTCATGCATATCCCAGGTAGGGAAAAAGAATGACAGTCTCCATGTCATATATATGGTGGACTGACCATTGGTAAATTGGCCATCATGTCAGAGGGTTTCGATGGAAGAGGTAAGTTTTGCTTGCTTTCGGAAACCCAAAGTCTCCCCAGCTCTAAAGAGAGAGGGGAGAACTGTGAGTTTTGTGGAGAGGGAGTTCTGCCTAATTAATATAGTGTCCCGGTTCTTCCAAACTCGAAATGAGTCCTTTTTTATTTTCATGAATATAGTCTATAATACATTCCTCACTGATATTGGCTATGAGTAGACAGACCCAGATGAAAGAAACTACAAAGGAAAAGGGACGCTAGGTATGGAAAATGGGAAAGACAAATCACCAAATGTTTCTCCTGTTAAAATAGTTGCAACATGGAATTGAATGTGGCTTATTGGGACAGTGGTTTGCATTATAGTGAATTCAAGCAGGCCCTGCCTTAGGTTGTCCAGAAGTTGTTGATGCCTCAGTGCCAAACTAGGGGCCTGATTTATATCTTGGTGATAATGGTCCTGCTGTCCACATTGTGACCGAAAACACGTTGCAATGGTCCACCAGCCATATTAAGATGATGGCAGTTCTATAGATGAAAGCCTCCATTCAAACTGCTGTCTCCACCAAGAAAGACCACTCCCATCAATGGTGCAATAGGGAAAAGTTGCATGCAGATTTGGATATGCCTTACCTCCACAAAAGGTGGCGGTCCTACCTTCATGTTTGAGTTGGGGGGTTGGGAGTAAGAGGGGTGAAAACTCACCTTTTTTCCACATTCCTCCCCCATCTTCTACTTGACAACACCTGCCATAGCTGCTGCCACTGAGTCCTGGAGAAAAGACGACCCCCCGTCAACAGACTAGAAGGTATGGACTCTGCATTACCAGGGTACGATGAGTGGGCACTGAACGTGAGGTCGGGGCCACTCCAGGCATATACATGTCACAGTATTTTTTTTAATCACTGTGACATGCATATGTTGCGGACACAAGTGGGTCAGACAAGGATGTGGACACACTGGTACACAACACATATCTCACACATAAACAACTGTCATTATGGTGCCAGTATTTATTGGTAATTGAATGACAGTACATTCACACCTGTCAATTGTGTCCATGTGTGCGCATAGACAAGGGACCTGTACCTGTGACGTTGTGCTGCGAGTTGTGTGTTTAAGTCAGTACGTGTTTGTATGTGTGTGTAATGCAATAGACTGGTTGAGGTGGAGGAAACTGGGGTGGGTGATGTGATCAAGTCTGTATGTGTGTCACCTGCATGTGATAACCATGTTGTTGTGTATGTTGTGCTGCCGTGTGACATATTCAGGTGAATGTGGTTGTGTGGCAGACGTTGTGATGTGTGAAGCTCTGCATGTGAGTGAATGTGTGTTGTGTAGATGAGTTTGTAGCTGTGTTGGCTGTCATGGCTGTGTTATATGTGGGTGCATAGTTAATGGTGTGTGCATGTTGTGTCATGGATGTATGTCAATGTGTGTTTTCGGCATGTACAGGTTGTGTTGTGTTAGAATGGCAATGTGCATTTGTGTGTATGTGGTGCATTGTGTAGCGTGAGTGCCAAGCTACACATGTGGTCAGAGACAGTGTGTGTGTGTGTCACTTACTTTTCAGAAGTGTAACATCTAAATACGGTGGGTGGAACACAGCTGCCTCGAAGGTCTATTCGGGTCCACCATTGATGTGGATGGGCGTTGCAATTGACAAGATCCAAATAAGGCCTAAGTTTTTTTTTACTACAGTTAGTTCACAAGAATCTCTTGTCTGGACACAAGGAAACAAATATTAACAGGTATAGTCACAACTCTTTGGTCTAAGTAAATATTAACAGTAGTTAAACAATCAGAACAGTTTCTTATATTGCCTGTAGTCAACATTTGGGTTTGAAGACGGGCAGATGGTGATTATCAGTACACCTAAACCTCTGTGTGTAGGTTTAGCTTGAAGGTCATATCCTTAGCCAGTAGATACCCAGAGGCAGAGCCTCTTGGACTCACAGCTGTCAAACTGGAAGCTAGGACTTGATTGTTCCATTTCATCTCTAAAGAAATTGTCATAGGAATACATCTTATGTCTGCATACATAAATACCACATGAGGATTGAGTTTGGTTTGTTTTACATGTTTTCAACATTTCTCATTTTGAGATAACAGAGTTGATGCTTGCCCTGTGTAGCATGTATGGTGCACTGCAGCAACTCTGGTCTACCCTCCAGGCCATCACCAAAATGATGCCGATGGCATCTGTGCCATGCACAGTTCTGCAGCAAGGTGATCCTGCATGGTCCCAGTCTGCTGCAATAGTGACCTACTGGAGCCTGTTGATGAACCAGTGCTTTAGCATCCTCAACATCACTTTGTGACTAGCAGTGTATAGTTATTATCACAGACACACATTTACAATCCAGGGGGCTTTAGCTAAGCTCTTTTGCTAGCAGTTTGGCTTAGTAACTTGAACAGCTGCCTCTAAAATAGACAGCGATCAATGCTCAGGTAGCATGCTTGATTCCTGACATGGCTGACTCAGCCATCCATCCTACCAAGATTGGTAAATTGATTGCCCTTAAATTCAATAATAGGAAGTTTGGGTATTTATAGCACTTATAAGAGAATGGTGCTTGTACTCCTGTTCCCAATTCAATGCAAGCTTTTGTAATCCTGTTCCCATTTCAATGTACGCTTTCAATGGAATTGCTTTATGAAGTGACTTTATATTCCAGTGCATGGTTTGAGCTGGGAATTTCCTGTGCTAAGCAAGGGCACATAATTGTCAACACCTGCACTTGTGACAGTCAGCCACAATGTGGTGCACTTTAGCATATGGAGATGACCACAACAACAGTACTTATTAATTCAGTATGCATTAAAATAGTTATAACCTTCCACCCAGGCTTTTCTTATAACTTTGGGGCCTGGAATAGTCCGAATTGTCAAACCTGTAGGAGTGTGATGCTTAGTAGTTGTGCTGCTACTATCATTGGCAGCATGGCAGGGGCAAAGCATGGTGCAAACTGTAGTGGCTTCTGACAAGAGCCCTGGACTTTGTTTTTTGTTTTTACAAACTAAGCACTAATCCCAGATCCACATTCTGTTGCACATTTGAACTGCCCAGGTGTGGCAGCTAAGTTCCATGTTACTTTATTTAAAGTATTTTAGGTTTCTGTGTATGGCAGCTATACCGCAGATACCTTGATACCTATGTACATCCTGCATTGCATTCTTCCAATACGGTACGCATCTCTTTTCCTTTGGAGCATAGCTAATGTCTGAAGCTGTGTTCCCAAGATTCCTTCTCATAAATCCTCTGCTGAACTACCTAATGGAAGAAGTGGGAACCACAAGCAGTACAAGTGAATAGTGGCCAATTAATAAAATCATGGGTTGCTGACATTTAATTTTCAGCTGATTAAGTATGACTGCCCGCCTTATGAAGCATTGACTCAGTGGGTAAGCTCCAGTAGTGCTTTATGGGAGATCTGTCATCTCTGCATATCATTGGAAGTACACTGCTCTCTGCCAGCACACAAACTAGACATAAATCTCTTGCTGAGCGAGGGGGCACCAGATGCCCTCTTTTTGACAGAAACGTGGCTTCATGAGGGTTCAGGGCCGGATTTAGCTCTTGCAGTACCCAAAGGGTATGTGATAGCAAGAACCGATAGAGATAAAGGGAAAGGAGGGGGAATAGCAATTATTTTTAAACAAGATTTTCTTTTTAACTATAGTCCCCTTGATCTCGCAGGGTGTGAGGGAATGATCTTTTCCATTACCTTCAATCCTACATTTACATTTACAGGAGTACTACTCTACCGCCCCCGGGGACTTATGATGAATTCCTGAACCTATTACCAGAGCGGATGGCAAGTCTCATTTGCAATATGCCGAATTTTACTTTATTAGGAGATTTTAATATCCAAGTTGATAATTTAGAACTGATGGCAACTAAGCGGTTAGTGAATGATCTGGAAGCACTGGGATTACACCAATTAATCAGAGGCCCCACACAGGAGAAAGGGCATACTTTAGACCTGGTGTTTAGTAATCTTTCGTCGTTGGTCGCACTACCCCCTACCCCTGTAGCATGGTCCGATCATTTTTTTATCACCTTAAAGGCTAATATAACTAATAGGTTTGGACACCACCACCACTCCAACAGTAAGATTAGGAAGAGGAATAAACTAAAGACAACAGAATGGGTCAATTCACTGAATAGAAATAAAAAATATTTTATGACGGACCGGCAGATAGACCCTACCTCTTTTAATGAGTGGATCTCTGATAGTCTGGACAGAGTGCTGCCCTATACACCCCTCTCTGGGCAAAAGAAGGGAGGAAAGGCTCCCTGGTTCAATAACCACTTAATGACATTAAAGAGGAACTGTAGGAAGATTGAAAGGAAATGGAGGAAATCACTAAAGGAGGAGGACAGAGTAGAGTACAGAGGTTCAATTAGGTTGTACCAGAAGGAGATCAGATTAGCCCAAGCGACCTTTTATGGAGATAAAATTGAAAAGGCGGCAGGATCTCCTAAAGACATTTTTGGTGTGCTCAAGGAGCTATTGTATATTCCTGCATGCCCGGAAGCAATGGAAGCTTCAGAAGAACATAGTAACAATTTTGCCTCCTTCTTCTTAAAGAAGATTGAGGACATCTATGAAAACTTCTCAGGGGAAGTAGGGGGAGTCGGAGGGCATGCGATGGAGAAGAAGGAAGGTGACAATGTTTTACAGAGTTTTCTTCCCATCTCTGAGGAAGGAATTTTGGGGCTCCTCAGTAAATTAAAATCAGGCTCTCCACTTGATCCCGCACCTCCCCATATTATTATGCAGGGAAGAGTAGCGCTAAATCCGGTAATAACTGAGCTGTTAAACATCTCGCTACAAAGTGGGATGGTGCCGGACTCCTGGAAACATGCAGTGGTCAAGCCCCTTCTAAAGAAGCCTAATCTAAATGGAGCTGTCTTTAAAAACTACAGGCCTATCTCGCTCCTTCCCATGATGGCAAAAGTTATTGATAAGTATGTAAATATACAACTATCGCGCTTTCTGGAAGAACATAAGATTTTGCGTATAACTCAAATGGGCTTTAGACCGGGCCACAACACTGAATCTGCCATGATTGCGGTTACGGAAGAAGCGAGAAAACAAATGGACCAAGGTCAGGCAACTGTAATAATAATGCTAGATTTGAGCTCAGCATTTGATACGGTCAATCATGATCTGCTCATTCAAAGAATGGGAAATAGTGGGATTAAAGGAAGGGCGCTTAAATGATTAAGCTCGTTCTTACAAAATAGAACCTTTCAAGTTCTGGATCGTTCTTTTTTTCTCAGCCCAGTTGAAACTTTTATGCGGAGTTCCGCAGGGCTCATCTTTGAGTCCCACTCCGTTCAACATTTACATGTCCCCCCTAGCAGAAGTCATAGAACCCTTTGGGGTATCCCTGGTGTCATATGCGGACGACACACAGCTGGTGGTTTCCTTCTCCCCCAATAAGGAGGCGGACAACTCGGCCTTGCCTGCCTGTCTCCAAGAGATTGCTGCCTGGATGACAGAAAGCAGGCTGCAACTCAACGAAGAAAAGACAGAAATTATGTTTTTAGGAAAACTGGCCACCCCTGCTAAAAATATAGGACCAGTAATACATTTAGATTACTTACCCCCCCCCCCCCCCAAGCTCAGATTAAAGCCTTTGGGATTTGGTTGGATCCCAAACTCACCATGGAACATCAAGCCAAGAGAACGTCAGCCACCTGTTTTGGATTCTTAAGCTACTAAGGAAGATTATTGGTCTGCTTCCGCCATTGGCCAAAAGATAGGCCGTACAAGCCCTGATTTTATCCAGATTAGATTTTGGAAACAGCCTCTTTTTGGGATCTCCAGGTTATGTGGTTAACAAACTACAGGTGGTACAAAATGCTGCAGCACGTCTGCTCTTTAATCTGCCTAGGACCACATCAGCTAAAAAGGCTCTGATTGAACTGCATTGGCTTCCAGTGGCAAAAAGGATAAAGTTTAAGGCTCTTTGCTTCTTCCACAGAGCTCTATATAAAAAGGATCCTCATTATCTAAAATCATTAATTTCACTATATACACCCACAAGAGTTTTGAGATCGGCCTCTAAAGCCCTGGTAGTGGTACCCAAAGTAAAGAGAAAATCATGTGGAGGAAGATCCCTGAAGTACTAGGGAGCCAGACTTTGGAACTCCCTACCCACGAATATTCGCATGATGAATCAGGAGACAGAATTTAGGAAGGCCATTAAAACCTGGCTATTCTAGATTCTTCTAAGTTCCCCCCTCTCCAGGGAAGTTTGAGATTCCTCCAGTATGTTCTAAACTTTTCAAACTGATCAGCGCTACGAGGTCTCCGGGTAGCTGGCGCTATATAAGTCTCAATAACATAACATAACATAACATAACATTATGACCTTGGGCAATAGGATGAGCCTCTAATTGTGTTGTGTGACATAGCCATCTTCTCCCCAATGTTTAAACAATTAAAGAGCGAGACAGAAGTGCTTTATAGCAACCCTGTCTAATTTTCAGGCCACTAGTGAACAGAGAGAGAGAGAGAGCAGTTTTTCAAGATGCACTCATCATAGCACAAGCCAAATGATCAGGAGTTCTAGCAGAGCTATCTGACAACATGGCCTCCTCTGCATTACTTGTCACATATGCCGATTCTTCCCAGTAGCATAACAAAATTTGCGGGGGTCACACAGCAAAGTAGATGGAGGGGCCTCCCTCCCTGGCCCACACCTTCCAATTTTGCTGAGGGGGCCCCCTGGAGCTTAGGGCTCCCCTGCACTGCAGGGATTGCGGGGGCTGTGGGTGCTTATGTTACACCACCACTGCAACAACATTAAGGTAATTTTGTTTTTCCTCTCCTTGGAATAGCCCCTAACTTTTCCACCTTGAAAAGTTGATAGCAATTTCACCTACAGCTCTTATAATTTCTGAAATCTATATTAAGCAAAATGATGAGCTTGACAACAGTGCCTGACTTAAACTGGCTTGCCTGCCAAACAGCCCCAAACAGCTTAGTATGGATGCACATTTTCCTGACTTTGCAATGCACATGCCTGTAACTATGTATTGTTCCCCTCCCTCCAGTGCGAGAAGGGACATGCATGTAAAGATGTTCTCTTTTCTGACTAGCTTGGGATTTGACATTTGAAGTTGTCCTTCCTATTGTTTGGTCCTGGCTTCCTAACACTGCCCATAGTTTTAAGTAAGTACTTCCTCTCTGGAGACAGTAAATTGTATTTTCCTTGATGTGGTTATGAAGCTCTGTGCTGTTGTTGAACCAGGATGATGCTCTGGAACCAGGATACATTATGTTGCTGTTGGCTCTAAATATGTGAAGAGTTTAGAAGATCCATGGAATTCTCTATTGCTGTGCTTTGGCTGCAGGATGAGATAAAGTGCTGTGGAAAGATAGGAGCTGGCCTTACTGAACCTAATACTGACCTAGACCTCTAGGAATAACATCTCAAGGGGCATGCCTGCACGCAGAGCATTGAGAATCTGAAGCCTAGGAAACCTTGATTGAGCACGATAAACAAAGAATACATCAGGATCGTGAGATGGCTGATAGAGAGTTTTCATGATTTGTAATCTGCATTTCACACAATGGCCTTGCCAGTCTGGTTAAGTGCCAGGGACACTAATGTATTAATCCTTCTGTTGAGTAAGGCTCTGACCCTTACACTAGTCTTAGAGGTGGACTGAAGGTGTGTCCTAAAGACTGTTGTAGAACCCATTCACAGTTTTGTGAGACTGCTTTGTCGCATAGGCTCTCACTATTCTAATGAGACTACTGGATTTGACCAGCAGAATCACCTGCAGTGTGGGAGGTTCAGGTTCCCCTTGGAAGACATCATCCCCCATACCTGAGCAAAGGCCTAAAGTCTACATGAGCAACTGTGGTGAAGCGTTTGGCAATCAACATACAGTTGTGGTCATCTGGCTGGAATCTCCCGATAACGTATATGGGACAGGGAAGTGTTTTTATAACAAAACAACTGATGTTCTGAAAAAATGTCCCTATGTAAGGAAGTGTGTGTTTCTATGAATACAAGAGACAAAACGTTTAACACTTTTACCGACAACCTATCTTACTGTAGTCTTCAGAGAAGCACAGAGTGAAAGAAATGTTTTGTTTAAGAACACAGTGCTGGCCTAGGCAAAGAACAGCTAGATAGAGAGACATAAATTAAAACCGCAAATGTGGCTATTGTTAAAATAATAAACAAAGCTGAATAAAATATATCTAGGTTAGAGAGCACAGCAGCAGGCCTACTGTGCTAAAATAACGTGCATGGAGCTATAACTAAAATGACTACACAACAGCGTCACCAATTTCCAAGCCTGAAAGCAACTTCGAAGTTTTCCCATTTCACTACATAACCCCATAGAGTGTTAGCTATGGTGCATCGCTATTACCTTGCGACTAGTGTCATCTTTATTCTAGTATCACCATTATCCTATCAGCTAAGGTTCCTAGGTTATCATTATATGATGCTCTGAGGACTACTGAACACTTTATGAAAAGCAGAGAATTTGAATAAGGTATACAGTATTCTTCGTTACTTATTACTACTTATTTAAGAAATGTATTTGTAGATGAAACAATCTTGCTTTGTAACATACACAATGTATTTCTACAATGGATGTAGTTCCAATGTTAGCAGCAAATTTGCAGCCAACACATGGTTCACACAATAAGATGCATTGTGTTGACTGTTTTCTGAAGGCTGGGTGGTTTTTCATTATAGCAGTTTTCATGATTAGTTCAAAATAGTACATTCATTTATAAAACAGATTGTGTCAGACTGGTTCTGTTTTGTACAGTGAAGTTCTTTAGAGGGTCTTCTGCCGACTGCAGTCGAACAACTTTGAAGTAACTAATGGGACTAAGGATTAGGTCTGGTTAGGTTAGAGGCTTAACCCATCCGAAAAGTCTAGAAAAAAAAAGAAGTACAGAAAATGAGGCTTTGGTTCTACCCCCTAGTTGATCAGTCTGTTGATAGCAATTCGTCATTTCCTTTTGCAGCAGTTCTGTGACTCCACCAAAAGAGTGCTTCAACTATGTGGCATCAACAATGAATTTCCCATTTACAATAATGCAGCCATGTTGTTAAATTATTAGTTTCAAACTGTGAGAAACTGGGTTGCTGGGGTGTGAGCCCTGGTCAAGCAACAGCCACAATCACTTGCAGCGTGAACCACAAAAGATCACTAAATTAACCTGTGCTTAACCCTCGGTAGCTTGGCACAAAAAGCAGTCAGGCTTAACTTAGAGCAGAGGTCTTCAAACTTTTTGATACCGGGACCCCCTTTCATGAATTTATAGGCATAATGACCCCCTCCCAAAATAAGTTCTAGAACCAGGTACTCCTCATCATTGACAATCATAAATGTCCCAATTCACACAGCAAATCATTTTTATGGTGAAGAAATAATATAAAACAGTGTTTAGCAAACCAAAGGTCAGTGAGTGTGGTGGAGTGGTCAAAGGTGTGGCTAAAAACAAAGGTCCTCATTTATGAAGAATTTGCGTTAGTCAGTGCTGCAACTCTTCTTACTACACTGCCCTACGTCAATTTAAAAGGACAGGAATGGACCGTATTTATGAAATACAGTGCATTCCTGTCCTTTCCCCCTGCGCTGGCTCACAAATAGCTGCCCAGCCCCAATTTAGGTAGGATTGGTTTTGAGCAGGAAGGGGCACCTTTTTGCCCAAAAACAATCCAAAGAGGCATTTTCCTCTTTCTATGTGTTCTGCAGAATGCAACACACATAGAAAGAGGAGAAATGAAAAGATTACTCCTCATTACGTCTACTCTAGGGAGGCGTAAAGTTTTGGCACTGCTCCAGTTTATGTGATTTTGAAAACCTGGGACAGCATCAAAATTCATGGGTGTTGCAAGAGAACAGCCACCTTAACACTCATGAAATGCCTTCTTGGTACAGAGTAAGGCAATGCTTTTCCTTACTCCATATATATGAGGACATGCAAAGCCACACAGGGTGGCTTTTTGTTGCCTCATAGGTATGATTGAGAGGCTTGTGCTCCGGGGGCATCAAAAAAAGTGGTGCTCCAGCAACGCAAGCCTCTCGTAAATAGGCCCCAAAATATTCTGTACGTTTTTTTTAGGTCTTTCACCGTCAGGTACCTACATATAAAATAACAGCCAGCTTAAATGAAAAATAAATAAAAGAAGATTGTTACTCAGTGGGAAATGCACTGTAGTGCATTATGAAACCTCAATTAGTTAATGCATTGCAGAGGTCTGTATGTAACCGGAAAGGACAGAAAGCACTGCAAATATAAATGTCATTATTTTATATTTGCATTACACACAGTATAAAATAGACTACTACAAAACATTCAAAATGTGTTACCATAAAATAGTGGTTCCAAAATATGGATTTTAGTAATAGGCAGACCAGAGATAGTACAATTTCTTTTGCACAACTGTCCCTGCAACACCTTAGGGGTAGTAAACTCTATGTAAATAAAACTACAATTAAAAGCACACACTTCTCAGTTCAGTTGTTAACTCTTTTTACTACCACTCAAAAAGAATAAATCTTGTCATCACAAAGCTTCCATTGATTCGATCATTACCGGCTTCCAAGAATCCTTTACATTTGCAGATTACAGTTTATATTTGCAGATTAACTGGTAGTGCATATTTACATTTCCTTCAGACAAGCAGGCACCCTAGCAAGAACACTTCTTTAGATATCTGCCCCTCCCTCGGATTCACTTAACAGGAGACTCAATGAATGATAATTCAGCTGAAGCTTTTTTAAATATCTAACTTAACCGTCCCAGTACCGTTGTCGTTTTCCAAAACGAAGGTGTTTTGTATTCGAGGCAGAAGTGACTGAGAGTGCCCGCACTCCTTCTGAAGACTCCAGGGCCCACCTGGGACTTAGCGTAAAGTGTAAAGTATTTATGTAGTACACGCACAGTAATAAAGTGAGCACAACACAAGAAAAATCCCATTTAGAAAACTAGAGTAAATGTTAATAAATCATTTGACACCAAAATGAAAGAAATCCAATCAGTAGAAAGAAATAAAGTTGTGAATCATTAAAGTTTGAGGTTCAAAATAGAGCCTGAAAGATAAATGTGACAACCGCGGACATCTAGTCAGGTTTAGCACCACAACCAAAGGCCCAGGAGTATATGGAAACCTCTTTGGGGTTCAAGGCTCACTCAGGCTGGGTACAGGTGTAGGTTCAAGATGGTGGGAGCCTGCTGTGCCCCTGTGTCTCTGAACAGGAGGCCAGATACTAGCCCTTAGAGTCCCATCTGGAAGTCCAGGGTGTAGATGTAGATGCAGGATTCAGTAGCAGGGCTGGCCTCTGAGGGTTCAAGGCAGGCTCCAGACAGCAAAGCAGTACTCCCAGGTACAGCAGCATTCAGTCGGAGTGCACAGCAGATGACAGCAGCAAGCAGTCCTCTGAGAGTCCTTCCACAGGTCCAGTAGTGAACTGAAGAGAGGGTGTAAGAGTCATATTTTTAGACCCTGGTGCCCTGGTCCTAGAAGGTGGGAGACGTTTTTGGAAAAGTTATTTGAAGTTCTGGGAGTTTTCGGCCTCCACTGCATGGCTTCAAGCTGGCTGATGGACAATACAGGGTTGTTAGGGATATTGTGAGGAGACAGGGCATAGCCTATTCAGGTGCAAGTAGGGCTGTGTACACCTCTGTCATCCCCCTACCCCACCACATCCCCCACTAAATCATTACATGGACCTTCAGGCTCTGGTAATCCCACTATTGTGCTACTGTCTGGGTGGTATTTGCAAAGTCTGAACTGTCAGTTACACCCAGTCATGTGACCCAAGACAAGCTGCAGTCACAAAGGGCTAAATGCAAAAAGTGGCATTTTCAAAGTTGTAATGATATTTCCGACTCTGCCATTAAACAGGGTTTATCATTACTACTTCTAGGTACCAATCATGACATATCCACCTCCCCTCATTTAGGAATTACAGCTTAGTTAATGCAATAGGAAATTCCTAATGTTATCCTAGGGGACAGGTCGGGTTCACAGTAGTGAAAAACAAATTTGTGAGTTTTTCACTTCCAGGGCATGTAAAACTTAAAGGTTCATGTCCAACCTTTTACGTACACAGCACACTGCCCTGTGGGCTACCTAGGGCCTACCTTAGGGGTGATTTACATGTAATGAAAGGGGAGTTAAAGTCTTGGCAAGGGAGTTTAAATGCCAAAATGACATGGCAGTGTGATACTCCATCAGGCCAAGTGATACCTAGGTAGGTGGTACAATAAGGGCTACAGGTCCACTGGTAGGATTTAATTTACAGGCCCTGGGTATATGGTATACCAGACTACAAGGGACTTACAAGTACATTAAATATGCCAATTGGGTATAAAAAATTAAACCATGTTTCGGTGGGAGCACAATCACTTTAGCACTGGTTAACAGTGGTAAAGTGCACAAAGTCCTGAGGCCAGCAAGAGCAAACATCAGCACAAATAGGAGGAGCAAGGTTTGGGATGACCCTATAGAGAGGGCAAGTTCCAAATGACATTCTCTGCCCTAGAAGTAATTACCCCTGCTGGTACCCAGACCTTTGTGTCATGGCACTACAACCTCGGTGTGTGTCAACTGCTGCAGGGCCTGTATACTGGCCACCTCTATGGAAATGGTGGGCTGGAAATGCTCTGCGACCAGGAGTAGGTGATCAGCACAATGGCTAAACTGTCACAAGCACCATGGAGGCTGAACAATAATTTCCTTTAAAGGAAAGGATTCACTACGACTAAAATGGCTACTATCAGCAAAGGTAGTGAGGTGGCGATGTCATATTTCACTTAAAGATCTAAAAGAAATACTGGACAACACAAAAAATATTCTGCTATTATATTGAAAGCTCAAGTGTCCCTGCCTCTGTGACGAATACTGCATGTTTAAGTGATGCACACTGTGCATTCCCTGGAGATACTACTCAAAAGCCTATGATGGCGACTGAGCCATGTTAAACCGTTTGCCTGAATTGTTATTTTTACATCCAACAGTAAGTGTGTTGATTCAGATTAGCCTTCTCGGCCGTGGTCAAACTGTAGGAAGTTATTGATGACAGGTAAATAAGCACAATATTCGTAAACAGTAATTTTCTATTGTATAATGTGATAGCGAATAACAAAATACAAAATCGATACAGAAAGTGTTAAATCTTTTGCATAGTCGTTACAAAAAACTTTACTGGCCAGATAACGTGATCGCAGAATTGTACAAGATGATTTTCGTTATCATTACTGTCTGTCTAAAAAGTTAACATTCCTTGTGGCAACCGTCAGTTCAGAAAAATATTGCACGTATAAAATATATTTTCTGTGAGGTGAATTTGTCAAACATTTGATAAGACAATAGCATCTTGAAATAGAACTGTTCTCGGAATCATTTGGGGATTTCAGTTATTCAAACTTACCTCTACTGCACTTTTCACCGTGCACATCCATGGTGCTAAAAATTCCCCTGAAAAGCATACATCGTTCTCTCATAATCTATTTAAATTCATGTGTTGGCAGTGGCAGTAATCGAAGTCAAGCGACGTTGTGTTGAAAGCTCAGTTTTGAGGGAACTATCATATATCCATAAGGTTGAATGCTGCCGTAGCTTTAGGCTATATTATGCGAGCATGATATCATCTGAGACTGATTAATGTCCCGATTATTGCAATGGGTACCGAGATTGTCCTTTACTATCTGTTTAAGCGATCCGTGTTTGATCTCATCATTTGAAAATTCTTAACATATCGATATAGTCGATTAGGTAATCAGACTAGAGATCAGATACCTTCTGAATGCAGGAATGAACAACAGAGTTTCAAATTATTCCTTTTACCGAGCTACTATGGGACAATTTGGCTCTAAAACACATTTTAAGTGAATTAACATCATCTAAATCAAAACCTTGCCCAGTCCGACATTGTTTTGTGGAGAATTGATATACAAACACAGACAAAGACGAGGAGCAACAGGCAAGGTCTAACAATTTACAAAAATACCTGGACATGCCTTATATGTCATATGAGAGCAGAAATTAATTAAGCCTCTTGTACTTTAAGTGTACGTTGAAATAAATCACTTGGTAATTGAGAGTATATTCTGTGTAAAGCAAATGAGAGACCTGTAGCTCTGTTTTAACTTTTTAATAATAACACCGTGGACCTCAGCCTTTTATACCACGTCAAGTTACAGATAATTTGATACTCTACTGGGCTATTGTTAAACTGCCAATTACGTTTTTACTTTCTTCTTACTAAATACCTTGGCTTTACCAACATCTACTTTCGTTTTTTTTTTATCTTTATAAAATCTAGCCAGAGAGCCTCTGGCACTTTGCAACCTCATGACAATGAGGTCAAAAAGTGTCATATGCATATCTGAAGAAATTGAATGAGCCTATTGGTCAGTTAGGGAAGATGTATAGGTGTTGAAGTTAAATAGAAATAAAGGAGGTGGTGTTAAGACTAAGTGGCAGGTTGGGTAGGGCACATCACTTCTACAGGCCTGTGTCTTTATATATCTCTGAAAAGCACCCGATTTGACCTGGAGTCAGGTGTTTTAGTAAAAGGACATTACAGCTCTCAACAACAATACTACTACGTTTCCATGCACTGAAAAATATGCCTCTAACTGCTGCACTGAATTTCTCCTGCAGGTTCTCCAAAATCTAGCCTGGTTAGTCTTGGACCACCTGCAGAGTCAATTTCATTTGCCTTAACGTGACCAGCAAGATCCAGCACTTGTAACTCCTAATTATTGAAATCAGATCTGGTTCTACCTTCTGATCAAGAAGCCAGATCTACTCATGTTTTCCTCCTAGCCCCGCATGTTACTGAATGGTGTTCATTCTCATCCAAACTGATCCTCCATATGTACAAGAACAAGGCCCACACCTTATCGATGAGAAACATTTCTGAAAACGTCGGCCCTCTAAAGATCATAATGACACAGTTCCCCCACATATTATCTAATTTTCAGTCTTAATCTGACCCAGATAGCCATTACCACCTCATGCATCCGAAGCTGGTAACTATCCCATGAAAAACCATGAATCATGCCCAAACAGAACTCTCTCTTACTTATCGAAATAAGACCTAATAATCTTTAATTTAAATACTCAACTCACATTTCATTACTCGTGGAACACCCAAAGAGGAGCCACCTTGTATCAGAGACATCAAATGCCTCCATAACTTTAATGGCCGGCTCTAAGTAAAATCACCTCTATCTGTTGTTTGGTGGTGTTTTACTTATAGTTAAAGTGCAGACAAGGAGTTTGAAGCACACAAGTGTGTGTATGTGTCTACATGAACAGCATATTAGGGCCTGGCTTCCCAAATGCCAGGTATGGCCCTCATAACAACTTTATAGCCCACATGCTTCTAGGTTTCAAACTCTGTAAAATGCCCTTCCTCCGCATACTGTGCCCTCTCCTTTTTACAAATTGGACTTTTATCTGGTATTAAAAGTGGGAGACTAATGATGGTACACAGAACCTTAATTGAACCAAATGTCTGCTAAACATCACTCTGAACTGTATGCCCGAACTACTCTTATCATGATGAAAACACGCTTTATTGGTACAGTCACTCAAAGGCCACTTTGTGAATGTCTCAGTTATGCATGCATATAATACCCGACCGCTGTGGACCAGTGAAGGCTGATCAAGTGGATTTCATCCGCGCCCTTCAAAGCTGATCTCGTCTGTGCTTTGTAGCAATTTGTCAAGAAGAAACCGCTGTTCAATAATGCTGTCCATTTGTATTTGCTTGATTTCAAAGCTGCCTTCAATCCCGTTGATTTAGAAAGCCTCGGAAGAATACTGTATGTAATTGGCATGCCCGAAATGTTCGTCAAACCCATGCTCGGTAAGGATAAAGGACACCTCATTGAACAGAAAGCAGGCTCTGCGGACTCAAACGTGATATGAAGGTATTAGCCATTGATCTAAGTTGACAGAGATAAATAAGCAATACAGAGCTTTGTGCGCCACCGTCTTACCACGTCAACATTCTGCTTAATGTTCACTAACTCTGACTTCGTTTCGTTCCCAATGACAGGCAAGCGAAAGTACACTGATTTCTAAACAGAAACAATAAATATACATGCATAGCATCATTAAGCTTCAATAAGGCAACAGACAGAACATATCAGTTGAAAAGCTTGACCATTAGTAGAAGAGTCAGCAGGGATCCTGAAGTATCAAGGGCCTCATTTTTATTTCTGTGGTCATTGAAAAGCCAAAATGCCTGCTTTGGTTTGCTAATAATGATGAATGACGAACCTTCAGAAAACTTTCCAAAAAAGTGCTCTTTAAGCTGGGGCCCAGAAAGAGAAGGTGACTGTTTTGGAACACATTACGCAAAAACTGCTGAACAGAATTACACTGAATTTTAGCAGAAAGCTAGATCTTGTCCAGAAAGTATGCTTTTTGTGGTTTTGTGTAAATCTGCTTAGTAGTTTTGAGAAACATAAGGTACAAAAATATTTTTGTATAAGAATGTTAGGGTTCGATGGACTCTTGTGAGGGGGCTTTTTTTCCCTTGGGCCATCTCATTGGGAGTGAGGGCCCAGCGGAAGTGAGCTTTCAGGGTGGCTGGCTGCAACATGAAAGGAAATGTTGTGCTGGCCTTCACAGGACTCCGGGGTCTTAGTCTCCTGTCCTGAAAATGTATACAAAAATAATAGAAAGCAGCAGTTTAGGGAAGAATAACCTGCCCCTCTGCGCTAGTGGGGGATGCCAGGTGCTCCTGCAGGATGCCAGCAAAAAAAAGAAAAATACAAAATAGTGGCTGTCATGTTTTTAACATTAATATGACCCATGGGTGGGCCAGGGCCTAGAGGTTCATAAACACAATTGCTTGGGGGGGCATGCATCGGGCTCCCCTCACCAAGCAGATTATGATGCAGAGGGCTCCATGTCCTGGGGCCCACACACTTTTGCAAAGGGGTTAGTGGTGCACCGCTCCCCTCCCCAAAATTATTACTGCCCTGGGGACCCCATCTCCCAGGGCCTGCATCAAATAAAAGGGGAAGGGGAACATGCCTCATAAAGCCTTGGGGACCCCTTTCCCAGGGCTGAATTAAAATAAAATGGGAGAGGGCATGCATCCCCCTTCCAGAGCTTTCTAAAGCCCCGAGGACCCCATCCCCGAGTGCCTAATTTTTTTAAAAGGGGAGGAGACAGCTTTCCCCAATCCTCAAGCTGGTGTTGGATCCGAGGTCTCATTCCCTAGGACCCAGTACTTTACAGTGACCAAGGGGCCCACTCTGGGACACTGTGGTTCCCTACTCGGCAGAGTGCAGGCATAGCTTCAAGCCTTTTTAAGCTCCTCAAGCCTCTCAGTATGCACATTTTACATCATGAGTTAGGGGTAGTTTAAAAAAAGAGCAAAAACTGTTCCCACTGTTGAGAAGTGCCACTCAGGGCAGTAGGGCAATTGGCACTGGTCAGCAATGGTAAGCTGTCTCCAGCTAGAGCCCACTCCTACCCTGAGCAAAGTTCACCATGTTGTGGCATTCCTTTAAACTCAAAACATTATTGGTCACCTGGCAACATCTTGTATTATGGACTGCACCAGCAGCATGTATGGCACATGATAACAGTCCCTGCACTGTTCACCGCTGTTACCCTCTCCGGCACTCACGGTTGATTTGGGGGTGGTGCAACCTGCTCATCCATCATTTCCTATTCCAGAATACCCTACCCAGGGACGTCCTAGGCAGAATAGCCAAGGCATTGGTGCTAGCTTGTTTAGCATGCTTCATGCAGTTGTAAAACTGGACATTTTTAGGCCTACTTCCCAAAGTCCAGAATTTCCAGATCTTACATAGGTGTAATAAAATGCACCCATCCCTGTTTTTCTTCTCAATACTAATTATACTGTGGGAAATTTATACTGTGAATTGCCTTCTGGATGTAAAACCTCTCTTTCATAAATTGGCTTATTTCTGCTACCACCAAATTCTAAATCAGTCCCATTTCTCCCATTAGCAAGTATGGTAGGTCATAGAAACCTCTAACTTGCCTCTGTCATCACATCACTTTGTTCTAGTTTTGCAGAGTTAGTTATGACTCTGGTGAAAAACATCAACTAATTCAGAGATGCACTTGTTTTTCACTTCACAGGGTGTCAGAGACACACAGAGGTTTAAGAGTGCTTTAACTTTCCCATGCTTTGTAAAGCGTATGGGATATGTTGGTTTGCGTGTTTTCTGTGTTATATCTGTATGACTATTTCCTATTGCACTAGAGGTAGCAGTTTTCTTTGCCCACGAGACTGGCTAATATTTTTTGTCATTTAATAGTAGATTCTTGAAGCTGCTCAGTGGAACTACATTTTGTTGCTCTTGGATCAGAGAGGGATTTGTTTTCAAGGGTTCAATTTTGTGGTTTGTGGTTACATGCCACTATTTGTAGGGTTGCAAGGTGGGGGGGGTCTCTGCAGAATGGGCATTGACACACCAGCTATTTTGCATGGAATATAGGTTTGTGACCAAGGTCCTGATTAGGCGTTTGGCTGGAGGAAAAGCCCGCCCACCAGACTCCCACCGTCGGGTTACAGGAAACAGGATTTCTGCCCTCTGGGCCAGCGGTAAACAGCCCACAACATTGACACCGGCTCGTAATCGAGCCGGCTGCATTGTTGCAGTGCATGGGTGCAATAGCACCTGTTGCGCTTTTCCGACAGTGAAAAGCGCAATGGGGCTGTCTATGGGGGCCCATGCCAAGTGCATGGGCAGTGCAGGGTCCCCCACTGTCCCCCAGGACCCCATCTTCGCCAGCTCTTACATGGCGGTGAAACTACCCAGGGGAGAGGGGACTCATAATCCCAAGGGCAGCGCTTCTTGCAGCGCTGCCTGGTGGATTAAGACCACCGGCACAGCCAGGCCATCAGCCGGCAAAATAGTGGCAGTGCCAGCGGTCTGACCAATGCGCGTTCACCACAGTCATAATGTGGAGGCCCCCACCATGAGTCTGGCGATCCTAGGGCCCAAATATTGTATGTACCGCTCTGGCACAAACTTCATGATCACCTAGCATAATTGGTGTTTGTTTGGCATGTGTCTAGGGATCGACCATTGATCTCTATAGCTAGTTATTTGGCCACCCAAATTGTCTTCCCAATATTTTGAAGTTAGACTTGCTGGATGACTATGGATCTCTGTGCGTTGAATACTTTGGGTGTCACTGAAAAATCTATGGATGGTATACCCATAAAATATTATGTAAAACAATATTGTGCCGACAATATTATGATTTCAAAAAGATATTGATACCCTCTGAAATTAAATCTCATCACAATAGCAACAATTTGAACACATGTTTTGGTCAAGGCCCTGACGTCATGATTGTTTGCCATCTTGTAGCTGGCAGTGTGGCACAGTGAAGAAAACGGGGCATGTCTTGTAACCTTGAGTAGGAGTGGGCAAATTCTGATTGCCCATCTCATGAGATTTGGAATCTGAGCGGTCAATTTCTGATTGTTTCCAATTCAACATTACCCATTATCATGAATTAATATGCTTATTTTTCTTTGCGTCAGGGAATCACAGATTAAAAATAAAAAAATGCTTTGAGTGGGACATATTGCAGAAATACAGAGTCTTGTACAGCGGAAAAGCACCTCTCATAGTAGTTCAAATTCCTTGCAGCGAAAGCAGGTACTTCATGGATGATGGTGGAAAACTGGACATCAATCTTCAGCAAATATAAAATGTTTCATCAGCTACACATTATGGTCATGTTTGCAATGATTTTGTTGCACATGTATAAGTAAATATGATAAAAACTGCCTTTGGGGATGAAAAAATACCTATCAGAAATTGATTTTAGGGGCCAGATGTACGACCATTTTGTTTTGCGAGTCATGATTTGCGATTTTTTGCGAATCACAATTTGTGAGTTGCAAAACAAAATGTACAACAGTGTCAAGCACACTGTTTGCGATTCGCAAATGGGTCACAAAGGACCTGCCTCATCAATATTCATGAGAGTGGGGAAGTCGGGAATTTGGATGACCGAGAGAACAATGGGGACATCCCAGGTGAAATAATAATGAGGTTCAGAAGGACATCTGAGGCAGATGCACTTCATGAGCAGCAAACAAGAGAGAGATAACCTATGATGGTAGAGCTGTAGATGTTAAGGGTTCCAGAAGAAAAGAGACATTTGGTTAAGAGGGTGAAAAGGAATTTGGGAGGGAGTAGATGAAGGAAGGCAATCCAAATTGCATCCAAAACACCAAAAAGGTCAGACCTTCCAGGCAGAATTGTTGGTTCATTGAGTACCTGAGACACATAACTCATTGATAAGGTCTGTAGAGTTCTCCACAAGCTCTGGCCATCTCACAGTTCCCTGGAGATTTTCCACACTGGAAGGCAAATTTGACCCTGCACCATGAAGTGACATGGATGAACTTTTGCGTCCATGAGAAGCGAGTCAAAGCTAGAAAGGAAACATGCAAGGTCTTTGGGTAGAACCAGCAGAGGCCCAATGGGGTGACTATGGCCATCTGTTAAAGAGGAGGACCCTGAGAAGAAATGTATATTGTAGAAATACATAATACCGAAAGAAGAACCATTCCTGAAGGAGGATGCCCATCACTTAAACTTCCAGTTCCAGGTGCCAAGTCCCAAAAATCAGAAGTTGACAGTTCAGATGGGAAGTGAAGAGGTCTAGATCCAAAGAACACATGAGACGAGGGTGAGACAGACAGTGAAACATACTTAGGTTTACAATTATATTGCCAGAGTCCTGAAGATGTCTTTAAAACCAGTCTGCAGTGGAGTTGGAGAGTCCCAGACAGTACTCTGCTACCACCATAAGATTGTTGTGAAGACAATATTCCCAGAATTCCTTGAAGATATCCACAAAACGTTTAGACCTTACATCTACAAGCTTGTGGGTGTACTTCACTGCTGATAGACTGTACATCATCAGGAAAATTAGTTTGGTGAAATCTTTGAAGGTAAAGATAGTGTTGAGGAGCTCCAAGGCATTGATATGTAGCCTTTTCTAGGAAGGTGACCATAGGTCTCCATTAAATAGAGTTCCCAAATTGGCAGGTCAGCCAATCTGCTGGCACCTGAATTGAACAGTGGGAGCATATTTATGAGAGGGTGCATCACTTTTGCACCACGCAATGTAGAACATGCGTGACACAAATTTCTACGCCAGAATGGTTTCAAAAATATGGAGGAACGCAATGCAGCGCAAATCACTGCGTAGTGTTATTCTGCCCTGGGAAGGAATTCCATGGCATTGCTTGGGTGTTCCCACACCACTGCCACGGTTTTTGATGCATTCCAAGATTGACCAAATCCTGGAAATATGGTATTGCGCCAAAAGGATGTTTTGAGGAGAGTTGTAACAAGGAGAAATATCTTTATTTTTCCTTGTTACTTCCACTTTTTATGTGGAGGAATATGCCTCCTGCATGATACAAGTGTGCCTGCTTTTGTGCTAGTCAGCCCATTGTACACCAGCACAGGAAAGTGTTGAATGTCTTAAATACAGCACATTCCTGCCCTTTCCTTGTCACGCAGTGCAGCGCAACAAGGTGACTTGCTGGACTGCACTGCATGACTTGGCCATAAGCATCGCCCTAAATGTGGGGAAGAATCAAAGATAGCCTCGCAATTCCACTCTTCCATGCTAAGAATCCAACAACGAAGTTCTGAGCTGGGATGCAATGTGATCTGTATATGTAAGGCCTTGCTGAAGGAGGTGTTTTTCCAGAACTAAAGAGGCTGGTTGTGGAGAAGGGCTAGAAAAATGCCCAGCGCTGTAGCAGCCAAGGAAGACTGAACATAGAAAACTGCCTTTGGCTGCTGCAGGAATGACTGCACACTTCTCAACCATTTCTGCTGTTTCTTGATCCACCAAAGCTGGTTCTTCTGAAGAGAAGAGAATAGGCGGGGGATTGCAGAATAGGAGGTGATGAGCCGAGAAGTCTATGTAGTAGCTGAAGACAGTTTCAAGGACTAAAGAGACCAAGTGTTTAACCTGTCAGCCTTAGGGCGCTCTTTCCCCAGATGTTTTGCCTTACTACTCAATATCTTTCTGATTTGTTTTGTTGGCCTTAGGACTGTGCACGTTATCACTGCTGATCAGTGTTACAGTGTATGTATGCTCACAACTTAAAACAAGAGCGACTTTGGCTTGTCACCTATTGACATATTTAATTTACCTATAAGTGGTACTACATGTACCTATGGATTGTAACCTATATGCTACTTGTGGGCCTGCAGCACTTATAGCCCTTTAAACATGTCTTAATTCTGCCATTGCAGCCTGTGTGTGCAGTTTTTTACTGACATTTCGACATGGCAAAATAAATCTTTTTCTAAGCCCACCCCTAGATAAGGCCTTAAAAAGGCCACAGGGCAGAGTGTAATGTATTTAAAAAGAACTTGCACTTTTAAGTTTTAAATGTCCTTACAGTGAAAAACTCTTAAATTTATTTTTCACTATTGCAAGCCCTACCTCTCTCATAGAATAACACTACATTGGATTTACCTTATTACATTTAATAAGTTGTAACTTCCAAATGGGAACAGATGAACAGTTTATGTTTGATGTCTTTGGAACTGTAGCAAAAAATCCTCTTTTATAGTGAAGTCAGATTTTCAATTACAATTTTGAAAATCCCACTTTTAGGAAGTTGACATTTTCCTGGCGTAGCCACTTAGTGCTTGCAGCCTGTCTCTGGGTCACATGACTGGGTGTAGTTAGCAGTTGGGCTTTGTGTATGCCTCCTGGATAGCCACACACAATAGAGAGCTTAGGTATGCCTAGATGGACCAACACCAGCAGAATGGGAGGGTGGGACTGGGTACAGCCATGTTTGCACTTGAATAGGCTGTGCCCTGTTTTTATGCAAACAATTGCCTACCCCCTGTAGTTAGTCTAGAGCAAGAGGAGACAGGAAACCTGTACACTTCATAGGAAAACTTCAAGAAGCTTCTCCAATTTCAAAGGAGGCCCAGGCATAAATATTGGACTGCAGGCACCAACTCGTCAGTACACGTCTGGACCTGTGGAAGACTCTGCCGGGAAGAAGGACTGCTGTGCTGCAGAAAGGACTGTCACTAAGGACTGCTGCTAGCTGCACTGCCTTGCTGTCTACTTACCTCTTTCAAGGGGGAAAAGGACTGTACCCGCAACTTGTAGGGCTTTGTGACACTATTTTCACTTAAATCTTTAAATCTGCATATGTCAGTTTCTACTGACTGGATTTTTTGTTTTTTTCTTTAATTAAAATGTACTTTATTTTTCTCATCGGGTATGGGATCAGGTTTGTGGTGTGTTTTCTCAGTGTTACTATTTGCATTGTTGCACAAATACTTTAAACATTGCCTCTGAGTTAAGCCAGACTGCTCTGAGCGAAGCTATCCGGGGGTTAAGCACAGATTAATTTAGGGTTTGCTTATGACTTCACCCTGACAAGAACTGTGGTACCTGCTTGAGTAGGACATTATCCCTCCCCCCCCCCCTCAACCAGCAACCCAAGTTCTTACACCAAGGAATATTTTAACCAGTTTGGGCAGAATTGGGCAATTCACCCCACAAAAGGAAAAAGGGTAAAGGAATAACAGAGAGTGTATGGTTTAGAGGAGGGATTCTTGCTTGCTTGAGTCCATGGCTGGAAACCCCATATGAGACATCCTTCTTGTAGTTAGAAGTTAGTCAGGCATGGTAAAGATGGATACATATTTAGAGGTGGGCTTGCCACACATATCTCCAAAGAGGAGGCTATCAGTGGGATCTGGGATGCGTTTGTATGCCAGTTCTGCCAATTTAGGTTCCAGGAGAAGCAGGATTACTTTCCTCTTATTGAATAGATGGAAGCATGAGCATCCTTCAAGAAAACCAGGGCTCATTGGCCGAAGCCTCTAGCTTTATTCTGCAGCACACAAAGAAAGGAAGAAGGCCTCTGATGATTGTTTTTGTGCAGGCATGTGTTTCTTACTACAAAAAAATCCTGCAGGCACTGCAGGCACCCTTGCATCATGGTGCTTGCATTGGTCCTAGGCTGCTAAAATGGTGCAAGCACTGGGGGAAAGGATAGGAATGTGCCATATGCTTTAAATATGGCACATTTCTGCCCTTTCCATGTGACACAGAGCAGGGCAGGTAGGTAATTTGCAGTGCTGCCCTGCGGCACAAAGCCCATAAGTATGGGCCCAAGAGTTGAAGGGGTATTATCTATGAGAGCCTTGTAATATGATTGCACCCCACAAAGATGTACATGTGTGACGCAAGATTCTGAGCCCAATTTATGAACCAACTCAAAGCCACTGTGCATGGCTTTGAGTGGCCTCATAAATCTTGTGTAAGGCAATTGGATAGGTGCAGTTCATTCCTTTCCTGTGCCAAAATCCCATAAATGAGGGCCTCACTGTTTACGTGTGTTAGTAGTAGCTAAAAGTTTAGATTTAACTGCTGTATGACGATAATCCCATCAAGGTTTTCTGCAATGAAAAATCCCAAATATATGTAAGCATTTACTTGGTCTAGGGGAACATGTTGTAGACATCACGCAAAATGTTTTTGAAGTTTGGAAAAGATCAACATCTTAGTTTTATTAACATTAATTAACATTGATTATTAAACAGGTAATTTTCTAATACTCGTTAAGTGCAGTAATCCTTCTTTGCAGCTTTTTTGGAAAATCATCGGTGATTACCGGGTTGCCAGTTGATATTAGAAAAGTAACATAAATGTCACTTTTTTTGGAGAGTACAAATGGATCTATTAAACAAATCTGAAAATCAGGTAAAAAGAGAACTGACTAAAATTGGTATTAGAACAGACCCTTTTCTCATGCGATTCTCTACAACGATCTTAAGTATTTAAGTATCACTGCCAATAAAGTCCACCTAGGCCCAATTATGGGATTCCAACAACTGTAATATTGTTAAGAGGCCCAGTTGAATTTTATACAATGAAAAGTCTAATCCAGAGCAAATTCCAGCCAAACCAACTCAAAAGCTGTCTAGAGGTCCACAAAGCAACAGCACAGTTTTCCAGCTATTTCACTGGATCTCCTAGCTAATGCTCAAAGGACTACGCAATGATCTATTGTGGGGTGATTCTCCCTGAAGCCTTCTTGTTCTCTAGGAATGATATCTATTGCACCAGACCAAGGAATATATCTACAAGAAAGTGGCATATATAGATGATGTGCCACTTTTGCCCATTGCGCACCCCTAACAATACCATGTGTGCGATGTATTTACAATACAGTGCACCATAGCGCATGTTATGCCAATAGTGTAAAAAATGTTGACGCTGTTAGGGCGCTTTGGTGGATTTTCTGGGTCTCCTAATGGGGTAACACTCCCCCTTTACACACATTATGGCTGTTGCAGGCATAATGTGGCGCAAGGGGATACAAAGTGGCACAATGCTTGCGCCACATTGTACATATGCCGCAGGGGAAAGGCATTCTTAACACCAGAGTAGCATAAAAAAAATGACGCGAAGGTGGCGAAAGGAGGTGCAAGGGGCTTGTAAATATGCCCCAACTTTCTAAGCATTTTAGAGGTGTTTTTACTTAAAAGTTCTCTCTAACAACTTACTCTTTCATGAATAGTTTCATGAATGGCTGCTCACCAGAGTCAGGGATCAAAGCCTTAGATACCACTCAGTGGATAAAAGAGGACAAAACAAGGAGAACCATCACAAAGCATTAGTGCAAATAATTGAACCCAGAAGGTTATTAGGGTCTCTAGTCTGCGAGGATTTCGTGCACACAAAACATTGTGGCAGAAATGTTATCTGGGCCCCTAGGCACAATGCTTTCTTTTCGTTTTCTTTTTTTTTTTTTGCTACTAACACGTATATGTAGAATAAGCCCCATCCTTGCAAGAAGGATTTGGAGGATTCATAGAATGCATATTCCTAGGAGATGCCATGTTTTTTCTTTTTTATGGTACATTTCTAAAGAATTGGGGTAATCGCTATTGGGCACCCATGGAAATGAAGGAGACCCAAGAGCTTGGTGTTGAGTGGGAAACACATGGATGCAACTTTGCCCCAGTGAAACAAAATAAACACTTTTCATGAGTTATGTTAATTACTACGACAATTGGCAAATACAATGACTTTTGCATCCCCTCTCATAAGTGCAGAGATCTGGTGGCGCCACGCGAGCGGAGGAAGGACGGTCCGCCTGTGGGAATAAACATGGGAAGGCCACATAAGAGGTGTTGAAGAAAGATAATGGGGCAAACTGAAAATAAAGAGGAGGTTCAATATAAGAAGTATATAAAAATATAACCAAGTGGTTTTCATCAGTGTCATTCATTATCATATAATGATTAATCACCACAAATTACAGTTCTCAATTAATGTATAGAATCAATAAAATATTATAATTCCTTTCGTGAAACGTTATTGAAAGTTCTAAATGTAATTTGATGACAACACAAAAAAAACTTAAAGTGGAAGCAGGCGTGCAACGGCAATTGGGGTAAGAGAGTTGCAGCCTCGAACTCCTACGCAGCTCCTGCGAGCCGAGTTGACTCAGCTGAGGCTGACGGCCTGGACGTCTGCAACAACTGTAGCACTCCACTTGGTTCAAGAAGGTCTGTCTACTTATTCTTCCTTCTCGGAGCCCACACATATGGCTCTGTCTGTCCGTGTTTTTTCACTTACAAAATGACCACGAGCATGATGTGCTATTTAACATGTCCAACAGAAGAATAGGCAGGAATTAACTCTTAACCACCTCACCCACAAATACACAGCAGGAAAGCCTGGTGAGGTTTTAACTACAACAAAAAAACACTGTACAAACTGTAATCAGAATATGAATACAGGAGGGAGACAGAAAAAGACAGACATTCTGAGAACCATTTTTCATTTGAAAGTATAAAGTAGTACAGTGTATAAAATGTTTTAGGGTGTTTTTCAATTGCACTTCTACATGTAACACAGAGCAAAACGCATTACATATAGTACTGTGACTTAAAAGTGGAAAGAGAGAGGCAGACCAAGACACCAAAGTCTTATTTCACTATACTCACATATATAAATACATGCATACTTATTTCACATGGGCACCTTCACTGGAAACAAATCTTATTTTCCGTTAAGTATTAAACTAACATACAAGGACCCTAATCTTTAACCTTCAAATTGTTTAGGTTCAGCCTGCGAGTGCATGTGCTAACCCATGCGTTGCGCTTGTCAGGCTCTGCTCTGTAAAGTAAAGGGCTTGGAGCCCACCTGTCACTTACAATTTGTTGGCTTGCATGGCACCCTTCTTTACAACCTTGCAATTTGTCACTGCATAGCAAACATCATTTTCATTCTCCAATGTTGAGCAGGGACCAAGCACTGATTGATTCAACTTATTCAGTGCCCGTCTGATGCTCCTGATATGACTGAGGTATATATTTTCATGTTTTTAACTTCTGGTGCCCTGCAAACAGAAGGCTTGTGACTGTCAAAAACATTCCCAGTAGGACAAACAACATTGCAAAATTTAATTTTTTATAGCTAACTTACTTTTATTTTGCCAATTCGTCTTTTCTCACTTTCCATTCTTGTGTTCTTTTGTTTTTGCTCGTGGGTGCTCTTTTCAAAAGATGACAATTATCTTGTTTGAAATATTGCAAATAATTATGTGTAATTTCTGAAATGAAGCTTTAACACATAATTGTGCAGTAATCCCCAATCTGCCCCACTACAATCCACCCTAATCCACACCACTTTACCCCACACTAATCCACCCCTCTCCAACCCAAACCACTCACCCCAATTCAATCTACCCCAACCCACCCCACTCCAATTAACACTACCCACCCCACTCTAATCCCATCCACTCCAATTTGCCCCATTCTAATCCAAAATAATATTCTCCACTCCAAAATAATCTGCCAGACTCTAATCCACCTCAACCTGCCCCACTCCAGTTCAAAATAATATGCTCCACTCCAATCTTAATCCATATGCCCCTCTCCCAAGTACTCCGATCCAATCTGCCCTACTCCAATCTAAACAATCTGCTCTATCTCAATTCAAAACAATCTATCCCATGCAAATCAATCTCACTACAACCCAAAACAATCTGCCCCACTCCAATTTGCCCCACTCAAATCCAAAACAATGCATCCCACTCCAATTCAATCCACCTCACCTCACCCCAATCCAATCCACCCCATCCCATCCCAATTCATCCCACTCCAATCCAATCCACCTCACTCCAATATGCCCCCAGCAATCCAAAACAATTTGCCCCACTCCAGTCTGCCCCACTCCAATCCAAAACAATCTCTCCCAATCCTCCACCCCACTCCAATCTGCTCCATTCCATTTCAATCCACCACACTCCAATTCACCCACTCCAATCCACCCTAATACAACCTGCCGCAATCCAATAAGCCTCACTCCAATCTACCTCACTTAAATCTACCTCACTCCATTCCAAATCAATCTGCCCATTCCCATTTGCTCCACTCTAATCCAAAATATTCTGTCTCATGTCTCCACCCCACTCCAATCTGCCCCATTCCAATTCAAAACAATCTGCATCACTCCAATATGCCCAATTCCAAACCAAAGCAATCTGCCCCATTCCAATCCAAAACAACCTGCCCCATTCTAATCCAATTCACTTTACCCCAATTCAATCCCCCCCACTCCATCCAAATTCACCATACTCCAGTCCACCACAATCCACCCCAGTACAATCCAGTCCAACCCACCCCAATTCAATCCACCCCTCTCCAATCCAATACACATCACCACAGTACAATCCACCCTACCCAAAGCCACTTGAGTCAATCCTCCCACCTCAAGTTTGACACACCCCACTCCAATCCAGTCCCCACACCACCCAAGTCCATCCCACTCCAATACATTCCTCCCACTCCATCCAATCCAGTCCACATTAATCCACCCTACTCAGTCCAATCCATCCCACTCCAAACCACCTTAGCCTATCCCACTTTAATCCAGTCCACCCATCTTCAATCAATCCACCACACTGTAATCCAATCCACCCCACTCTAATCCAAGCAACCCCACTCTAATCCAATTCACTCCACTCTAACCCAGTCCATCCCACTCTAAACCAATCCACCCCATCCCACTCCAATCTAATCCAATCCACTCCAATCCAATCCAAACAGACTTCAATCCACCATGCCCCACTCAATCCACCCCACCCCACTCAGTCCACCCCACTTGAGTCCACCCAGCTCCAATCCAATCCACCCCACACCAATCCACTTCATCTCAATGCAACCCACCCCATTCCAATTTACCCCACTCCAATTCACCCCATCCAACCTACCCCCCACTCCAATCCAGTCCACCTCACTCCACTCCAATCCATCCCACTCTACTCCAATCCACCCCACCCATCCCAGTTCAGTCCACCCCTCTCCAATCCAATGCATCCATCCCACCTCACTCCAATCCACCTTACCTCTAGGCAGTCCATCCCACGCCAATCAACCTCACTCCAATGCACTCCAATTCAATGCAACACACCCCACCACAAACCAATCCACCCCACTCCAATCCAATACATCCTTCTGCAGCCCCCAACACCAAAAGCAATCCATCCAACCCCTTTTCAATTCACCCCACTCCAATCCAATCCACCCCACTCCAATCCACCCCACCCCACACCACTGCAATTCACCCCACCCCATTTCAATCCACCCAGCTCCACTCCAATCCACCCCACTCACTCCCATCTACCCACTCTATTATAATTCAATACACCCACTCTATTCCAATCAGATTTACTCCACTCTGTCCCAAACCAATCCACCCCACTCCAATCCTAACTACCCCACTCCAATCCAATATAATCCAGTGACTCCAATCACCCCACTCCAGTCAAATCTAATCCACCCCACTCCACTAAACCCATGCCATCTCTATCACTTCAATCCATTCCACCCACCCCAATCCAATCTAATCCATCCCAATCCTACTCACTTCAACCCATTTCTATCCATCCCACTCCAATCCAATCCAATCCAGCCCACTGACGCAATCCCCTCCAAACCATTCCACCCTATCCCAACCCACTCCACAACACTCTCTGCTACTACACCACTGAACTCTACTCACCTTAAGTCTACTGCTCCTACTTCACTCTACAATATTCCAACAAAACCACTTTCCAACACTCTACTCCACTCCGGTCTGACACCCAACGCCACCAACCTTTAGCCATGCTGGAGAGCAGCCACACTGGTGTACAACATGGGAAAACATATTACCAAAGCCAGTAGCTCTTGTATAGGTGAGACTTATTGGCTTTGCCTTAGCTTGTTTGCTTGTTTTAGACAAGGCATATAAGTACATAGGAGAGCACTGGCCATTATCGAAAGAGGAGCAGGGCTCCTAATTCTAGTTTCTGGGTTTATTTTGCACTGTGGTAAGATACTGAAAAAAATCCACTTTTAGAGAAAATTCTTTCCATCACTCCATCTGTAATGCTAGTTTTGTTAGGCCTGTCTGCACTAGTGTATTTTCCTATTCCTGCCACTGGGTAAATCAGTCTGTGATCATGATTGCTCAGAGTAGCAGCGAGTGGTGGTTATGCAGGGTTAATTGACTGGAATACTCAAGGAAATATTTAGTTGATTTTTTGTATAGTCCATATGGAACCTGAATCACCTCTAGATACTATAACTTTTGTTGACACTAATAGGACATGGGTAACAAGGAGTTAAATTAATTTACCAAGGGTCAAACATTTTTGGCACTTAGGAATGTCATGATTTAAGCCCTCCTCATTTATGAGCTTTCAAACAAAACTACCACCCTATTGTCTTGATATACACAATTTGAGTGGTCAACCCCATGACACTGTGATGTGGAATTAACTCCACACTCTCACCTAGAAGGTCTTAAGTCGCTCAATATAGCACCGCCTATTAAATGCAACAGTGGGGCATTTTCAACAAATAATATTTTTTTCTACTAAATACATTATTTTGCACATAGAAAACAGAATCACAGGTGTCAGTGAGTAGCTTAACATGGTTCATTTCAATAAAATGAAGGAAGAGCGATTAGTCATAAAAAAAGTAATTATAAGCGATTGTGTCTTGGGATGATAGGTCACAGCAGCCTTCACTGACACTCATTCAAGCATGTTCTAGAGAAGCAGTGAGTCTACAGAAAACAGACAGAAAAACATAAATACATTTTCCTAGACTCCCTTTTCACCCTTCTAAGATGCAACCCCTAACTTTTTGACAGGGCACAGGGAAGACATTGAAGCACCCTCAATTAACCCGGAAGTAGTTTGAGCTATAGCAACAACATTTTTTACGCTATTGTGGCACTTTGCTACACTAGCATCAAAAATGTTGATGCTAGAGTAGCAAAGTGCAAGGAGGTCCATTGATTTAAATGGGTGTGTCATTTTAATGCCTGTTCTGAGCAGGCGTTAAAAATGAAAGAAAAAATGGTGCAGTGAAATCTTTTAAATTTCACTGTGTCAATTTTTTGGGTTCCCTAGCTCCAGAACGCCCCCCCTTGCATACATGATGCCTGGCACAGGCATAATGTGGCGCAAGGGTTTACAAAGTGGTGCACTGCCTGCATTGCGCTACTTTGTAAATGTGGGGCGGCATTTTTGCCAACCTAATGCCATATTAGCATCAAAAAAATTATGCTAATGTGGCCAAGGTGGTGCTAGGGCCTTCTTAAATCTGGCCCTATGTTTCTTAGAAATGTCTTTGCATATTCAACCTGTGAAAAGATAAAACACTTTTCCCAATGTTCGATACCTAGGCAGACAGTGATGCCACTTGATGCTGTACACACTCCTGATATCATGTCTCATATAATAAGTCCCTCTTCCTGGTGAGTGTAGTAGGATTCAAGTCCTTGAATAGAAGCAAAATGCTTTCCAGTAGCAGAATGGTTTGTTTCAGGATTGCCTCACACAAACTCCTATCTATCAACCATTAGATTCCTACTACTAATATATCTTCTCCTCTACCCATTTCTGATTTTCTTGGTTTGGGGAAATGTATTTTTGCCTTCCAAATAATTTCATGAATCTCAGTAGGTGACAGGTTCAATACATTTAGTATTATCTGCATTGTTCCAGAGAGGGATTTTGCTAAAGGTTCAGCAGGATTCCGAGCACTTCTAAAATGATGCCCCAAAGTAGATTGTTGAGACCCTCCACTTTCTCCAATCTTACTGAGATTTCTCACAGTCCTGGTTCTGCCTAATGTATTTCCATGTTGTCAATTTTCTTTCTGTCTTCTTCTCTACCTTCTGTTCCACAGAGAGCAAGTCAGGCCTTCTATTTTCTCCTCAATACCCTCACAACAGCTGTAATCAACCTAGTTTTATCTTGCAGCTCAAAGTGCAGGACTTTGATAGACTTAATTAAGCTAAGCACAGTCAGTGATCGTCCTTTAAAAGTATTCATGGGGCTCTCCAGACATTCTCTGGTGTAAGTAGTCCTCCTTACCCTCTTCCTTACAATCATCCCACAATGAGGTGACAGGAAAGAAGATGATAAAATCACCAAATTTCAGTCACACTCCACAAGGTGATCAATGTCTTTGTTCACTGTACCGAGACATATTCCAGAGTCAAAGACAAGCCAAATCTCGGTGTTGCAGATGGCACTAGAAGCAATCAATGATGCTGATTGCCATTGTCCCAGAGAGTATGGGGCCATGGCCATGAACCTCAGGGAAACTGTGCCAGTTCTCATTTAAACTCCTCCCAGCATACCCATGTGGGGCACCTCAGGGCTAGGCCACACTCACATTGAAACCTTGACCCTAGTATAATCTACACTCTCTTCAGCCCTCTTCAGCTATGAGCGATCGTGATACTTCTCCAACTTCTCCAACTTACTCTGTTGCTTAGGGACTGCCAACATTGACTCTGGATAAATCTGCACATATGCACAGGTTCGTTTGCAAAGCTGCAAGATAAAGGTGTGCACAGTGGATGATACTGCTATGGGAGTGCCAAATAGCCTCCTTTAAGGAAGTACCTCCAATGTCCAGACACACATGCCCTCCACACAACTACAAACTGTATGAAGACATTCACCATCAAGAAAACAGAGAGCCAGTTTGGAGGGACAACTGAAAGTGACTATCCTGGTCTCCTGGCAGACCCCCATCCCTAACCGCCTCTACTCGTCACTTAATTTTCTTTTTTAATAGGCAATTTTGTAGTTATGCCTGGCAATAGCAGTGGAGTATTATAATATGCTTGTCACTTTTCAATGGATGGACATTATGTTCTGCTCAAGATATGTGTGACAGTAACAGCTATATATGTACTTGTGGCTCAATAAGCTAGTGCATTCGCTCCTGAGATTAGCATTTGATCCCCATGGTCACCAGTTGGATTGATGGCATGTCCGTCAGACTTACATCCTCCAGAGGGTGATAAAATGAGTTGCATTGAGATGGGTAAGAATTAACATCCAGTATCTCTCAAAAGCACACAGTGACATACTTTATGTGATCTTGCACTTTTTTTTGTAACACTTTTTGTAGAACAAAATAGATAGTCTCAGAAGTGCTGAAATACAGGCTTCCCACACAAAAAGCAGCACAACCATCCATGCTACATTCCTGAATACAGAAGGAGCAAACCCATCGAAGGGCACCACACAGAAACAGCACTGCTGTAGAGGTACACAGTACACTGGAAGGCACCACAGGACTAGAGCCATTATTACTGAACGATACAGCTCTAAACTGACTACAGACAGAAACTCCACTGTCTCTGAGACTGCAGAGAAACATTAACTCTGACCTGTTTTCTACCGGAGGCTTGGTGACAACTGACTCCCGATAACCTTCTCATTTAAATTGGCCACATTTCTGACACTGCACATTGTGTCAGATGCAAAAACCAAATGCAGTCCACTTGAAAGATGTATATGAAAAAGGAAGGGCAATATGGGTGCAGGAAGCAGGATAGTGAAGAAAATTTGAGTGATGTATGACAAGGGAATAATGGATAGTATGACTGAGAGGTTGGGGAGAGAAAAATGGGTCAATGAGGGGATAGAAGATAAGTGAATCTCTTTAAATGAACTAGATGTTCATTTTGCTGCTGTGCACAGACCACCAGGGGGCAGACAAGAGCCCAGGATAGGGCCCAGAGAGAGAGAGCAGGAGAAAGATTTATTTGCACCATTTTTAGCAGCATTTTTAATACCTGCACAGAGCAGCCATTAAAATGAGGCACACCATTATTCATAATGGGACTCAATGTGCTTTGCTAGATTACCGTAAACATTTGTGACGCTAATTCTGCAAAGCGCCAACCTAGTGTCAAAGATTTTGATGCTAGTTCCCTAACTACTCCCATGGTGCACCATATCTTAAATACAGCGCACACATGGTGGCGTTAGGGGGGCACTAAGGGGCACAAGAAAAGTGGCACTGCATTGGATGCAGCATCACTTTTCTTAACTCTGCCCCTATGTTTCTTATTTTATATAGATCTTTAAACAACCATAAGGTAGCCTCAACAGAGAGGATAGGCATAGGGAGCAGGAGAATTAGAAAAGAACAACCAAGAGAGAGGGGAAGAAACACTAAAATGGAATGAGAAAGGTGCCTTGCTAATGGAGTGATCTTCCACACACCAGAAGGAATGGTGCTTCATGAGTAGCTAGCCAAAAAAGTCTGACCAACAAAGATATGGGGAAGGAAATGGGAGGACACTGGTAAGTAGGAGTGTGTACGAAGGACAGTAGAGGGAAAGGAGAATATGTGTGGGATACCTGAATATAATCTGATAATTATTAGATTTAGCAGTTGGTGCAATGTTGAAGACGTACTAAGGCAGGCAGAGAGAGACATTGAGAGTCATGAAACTGTTTCCCTGCTCCAATATGTCATTAGTGAGAGCTCTCATGACCCTCCCTATGACCTACATTATGCTGTGTGCCCAAGTGCTGAAGAGAGATATGTGAAAAGGGAGATTGGGAGTGATAGCGAGCTGGGCTGCTAGAGGCCATCAGGACTGGAAATGTCACCTCTTTAATTAGGTTTAAGAGGACTACTGAAAGAACGTAAGGTAAGCAAAAGGGCAATGCTCCAAATAGAAAATACTATGTGCACTTGTTTACTGCCTTCGAGTACTTGCTCCCCGCTCAGGAAAGCCATTAATCTACCTCTGAAAATCAGATGAGAGTGAATTTAGGATTGTTGTGCCTGTTTCTAGTGCCCATTTTGAATAGCACAGCATGGAAGACCCTAGTATTTCTGCCGCCCTCTTATCCTTTCATGGATTAATTTAGTAGATCCGAAACCCTTTTCATTTATGTTCTTTTATGAAGCCCTACCACTCCTTTTAGATCCCAATTGTATGTGTTTCTCATTTATTCCTCCAATAAACTTGTTACTTCATTAGAGAACATTTACATACGAAGTTTTATTTCATAATACCTCCACCCAATACAAAATCATACTAAAATACCTGTACTGTGTCATCAGTAAAAACATTTATAAATAACCCAAGGACCAGCTCAAGCATTCTTCATGCACTGCTGGCTGACTTTTTTTCACCAATGTTGTTATATTCTGCGGCTACCAATGTCTATTGGTATGTACGAGTTTAGGTAGCTGGTGATTGCTGTGGCAGCACGACGGATATACACACTTGATCATCAGTTTTGGTGCTTTGAGTTGCTATGCAACCAACTTCATGACAAATGAGAGTTGCATCTCAGGCACACCAGTTCCATGAATATTTGATGGGGGCTGAATTTCTGGACTGGACTGCTCTATATTATGAAGTAGCGCAGATTCAACAGTCTTTGTGATACTAAGCATAGGCATGAGGTATCTTGTCCATAGCACGAGATCCTATCATGCAAATGTTGCATAGGAATTGTGTTTGTAAACACAGTACGAACAGAACTCTAACTAAATGTGCTTAAACCACACCATTATCCACCAATTTTCAAATGCAGCACAAGTGGTGGAGCGATTAGCTAAATCGCTTACAAAATATTTTAGTCTTTTTATGCTGCAATCAATTCACAAGGACCAAGTTCATTTACTGATTGCGCTAGAAACTACAACACAAACATGAATTTCCACTTACCTTGAGGTTTACTACCACAATATGCATTAAAATGCAACGTCTAACCATGTTAAACTCCTCATCGGAATGCCCAGAAGTAATTTTGACTCAGGCTCTAAAGCTGGCTCTACCCCCACTGTTCACCGGGTCTATGTGCGCCCCCGAGCGCAATGTGCCCCAGGTGAGCAAAACTACAAAACAACAGTATCCAAAATGGAGTGTTTCAACAACAAACAACCCTAGATATTTAAAGTCCATGGACCTTCGTGCCTTCCCTGTTGCCCAATCAGACTATTTTTAAGTATGTTTGGAATGACAGATAATGCAACCTCCGTGGATCAGTAATGAACATAATTGTCCCTCTCTGAAGTACTAGCTTATGCAGTCTTTGTGCCACCAGGGGTCATTATCCTGAGTGACAACTTTTTTTATTTTAACTGCAAAAAAACACAGCCTCGTTTTATTTGGAGATCAGTAAATATTAGTTCATTACTGACCCACGGATGTATGTGTGTGTGTGTGTATGTGTGTGTCAGTGTAATCGGGGTTTTACCTATGTTTACTTACCTCCGAAAAATAAGGAACATATTGGGAAATATTACATACAAAAATGTGATTGTGTAATTAATTGATTGCCGTCCTGCTCAACATAAATTGGCGACTTATACCCAGTGTATCCACACATTGAATTTTGATGATCGATATAGTAGAAAATATCTTTGATGCACCTTCATTGTCACAGTGGTTGAATAAAAGGGTCACTTCCTTTATAGATCGTTTACGGTGTGAAAATAGACTGAGTCTCAGCAGTTAATTTCCTTCTTGTGGGAGGATGTATGACAAATCAATGAGGGTGTATGAGTCAATAAGGATAAAGAAAGGCATTAGCTTCCAATGGGTTGAATCGCTTTTCGTTGACAAATGGTAATTGCTTTTTTGTGGGATGAGTTGTTACTGTCTTACTGTGTGTGTTAATTGTGATTATGAAATTAATTTACTTTTTTTGCTGAACAGGAGGGATTGAGAGGGAAGGGGAGGGAAAAGCAGAGGAGAGGATTAGGTAAATCATCATTTACTCAGTCCTACTTCCAAACCATCTGCTATTTCCCTGTTCAATTGGCAGTAGGAATTCCTGAACACTTAGAAGTACAAAATAATTGGTCTATGGTGTTTTTCATAGAAAATAAGAATAATCGGGCAGCTTGTAGAATCTTTCATGAGATTGAGGGGCAGAAGTTCAAAAGGGCTGGAACTATTGAATATCGAGGCTATTCAGGCGAGGATTATCGAAACAGTCAAATATAGAAGACAGATTATAGAGGGGCAAAATATTGAAAGATCAGTGCATATAGAGGCAGTATAGAGAAAGTATAGATTTACTATTCTTAACTTTGCATCTATCCACCTCAAAGATATATATAGGTAAGGTACATCTATGGGGAGTTTAGTGGAAGAAAAATCCATACATTTCAGATTCAAGATTTGCAGCTGTGCATCACGAACAAAAAAGATGCGGCTGGCCCCATTCTTTCCTCTTGTTTTTCCCCAACAGACACATTTTACTGCTGGACATTTCCTGCCTAGTAACCATGTAAAATCACCTACTCTCTCTGTTAGAAATTCAGTGTCAAGTTGGCAGAGATATGCACCCTGTCAAAGTGGGGACCACAATCCTAGGCAGGATAAGTCAGATACACTACAAAAGTAACCTGTGCTCACCCTTTGGTAGCTTAACACAGAGTAGTAAACTTTAGAGGTAATGTTTAAAATGTTTGTGCAACACTTAGTAATAGTAACACAGTGAAAAACACCACAAAAAGACTCCACAATTAAAAACAATTGAGAATATTTATCTGAGTAAAACAAGATCAAAATGACAAAGATCAAATCAGTAGAAGTTGAGATATGAATTTTTGAATATTCAATGTGAAAATAGTTCTTAGAAGTCATTAGAGGTCAAAAGGTTACTTGAGGTCGCAAAGGACCGATGCAAATCCAAAATCCAGGCCGACTGTGATTGAGGGTAGGCCAACTGCATGACCCAGACAGGTCATGCTGAAACAGCACCTTTGATTGAGCCTTTGTCAATGTTGAGAATCCGCTGCGTCGTTGTTGAACCGCACAAAGGGGGTCACACATTGTCGTCAAACTCCGTTGAAGTGAATGGGAATGCATAGACATTGAGCTGTGCCGAGCTTCGAACCACATAGATCGCGGATCCGTTGTCCATTGACATTAAACTGCGCTGGGTGTCGAGGCGATGCAGTCGGGCAGCCACTCCTTTGAGGTCAAAGGGGAGATGCAGCGGTTCTGATCGGTGCAAAATGTCCCTGATGCATCGAGAGAAAAAGCTGCAGAAACCCACTTCTGAGGCCCAGGACTGGAGAGGGCATCTCAGGTAAGAGTAGGGCTCACAGATGGCAGAATCCAGCAGCACTAGGAGAGTTTCAGGCAGACTTTGATGTCCCTGAGACTGCAAGAGAACAGGGGGGCAAACCAACGAGCCCTAGAAGAATGTTGGATTCAAGGATGTATAAAACAAGTAAAGTCCTTCACACTGCGGGCTTCAGGCCAACACAGCAAGGCAAGTAGCAAAGTGGCAGTCCCTCCTACAGTGCACCACAAAGTATGCAGTAGGTTAACACAGCAATACAGTTGCATGGTGGCAGTCCCTCCTGGCAGCAAAGCAGTCCTTCTTCCTGGCAGCGTGTCCTTGCTTCCCGTAGAGATCTGATTTGGTGGGGTCTGAGGTCCAGTATTCATACCCAAATGTGCCTTTAAAGTGGGGAAGACATTAAAGAGGCCTTTGAAGATCACAAAGGCCCCTGCCCTTCCTTCCCCGGCGCCAGACACTCTACAAGGGGGTATGCAGTCCTTTGTGTGAGGACAGGCACAGGCCTATGAAGGTGTAAGTGTCAGTTCCTCCCACCCATCTAGTCCAGGAAACCCATAGACCTGGTGGTGGGCCACCAGGATGTAAATGTCACACTCAAGCTCCCTTTGTGTTTGACTTTTTGTGTGTGACTGCTTAGAGGGAATGCACAAAGCCCAGCATTTCATCCACCCCAGACGTGTATTCAGAGACAAACAGAGGCACAAATTGGTTAAAGTAAGAAAATGCCAACTTTCTAAATGTGGCATTTTCTGACTTGCAGTTTAAAATCCTCCTTAAACATAAGTTGTGATTTTAAATTGTGAGTTCAAAGTCACTAAATTCCATATTTCTATCTTTTCCCAATTAAAAGTTACATTTAAATGATGCTTCAAGGTAACCCAATGTTAATCTATGGGAGAGATAGGCCGGGCAGTAGTGGAAAACAAATTTAGCAGCTTTTCACTACCTGGACATGTTAAACATAAAAGTACATGCCCAACATTTTAAATGCACTGCACCCTGCTCTTGGGCTAACTAGGGCCTACCTTAGGGGTGACTTCCATATAATAACAAGGACGGTTATGCCTGGCAAGTGGGTGCCCTTTCCAGGTCGAAATGGCAGTTTGAAACTGCACACAGAGGCTCTGCAGTGGCAGGCCTAAGACATGTTTGAAAGGCTACTGTAACAGGTGGCACAATCAGTGCTGCAGACCCACTAGTAGAATGTGATTTAAAGGCACTGGGTGCATATAGTGCACTTTACTAGGGACTTACAATTAATTAAATATGCCAGTTGAGGAGAAGCCAATGTTACCATGTTTTAGAACACAGAGCACCTGCAATTTAGCATTGGGCAACAGTGGTCGAGTGCATAGAATCCTAAAAGCCAGCAAACATAGTCAGAAAAACAGGACATCATAGGGCAACAATTTAGGGGAAAACACACCAAGGATGGCAGGTCTAACAGTTTCACACACTGAAAATACTGAAGGGCTAAAGCTTGAAGAAAGTCAGGTAACCTCTAGACTTATTGCAGGAACACTGGTGTGAAGCACCTCTCTCCAACCTATGGATATTTCTTTCACTTTTATTTTGAGTGGCTCGCCGTGCTGCCCTCTTGTGGCATTGCAATGTACCTGGAACGAAAGACAAAAGTCAGTAAATTGGGATTCCTGAGATTAATCCAGATACTGAGTAGAGAATCATATAGGGATTACTATTTTAAGCAATATTCACACTCTATGAATTATTTCTTTAATTATTTCTTAAAATGAGCCCTCATTTTAAAGTTAATGCTAACAAGTTGAATGCTAATGTTGCTGATCACTTTTGTTATAACTCTCCACAACCAATCTGCAGACAGTTCCAAGTTCTCCTGAATATTCAGCCTGTATTCTTTCCAAGGTCTACACCTATGTCAGGAGAATGAATGGCCTCCAGAACTGCGGAAAAACACTTTACTATTGCTGTCAGATTCCAGTCACCTCTAACCTGGAGATCTGAATGTTGCATCAGAAACAAGGTGAAACCCATCAGTTTCCTTCTCCATTGACAGTGCTCAACACTTCCAACAATATGCTTGGTGCTGATGGCAGAGGAAGGGAAGGTCTACAGGCATATGAAAGAAGGCACGTGAGAGACGGTGGCTTCTAGTCACACAGCTCGCCTCAACAGATGGACGTTTGCTCAGGCTTACTACAGTTTCTGACAAGTGACAGCTTTTTTATTTTAAACAGACACAATATGACTGTTACACCCTGCCGTTACATCAACTTAAAATACACACAGTGTTTTCATTTACCTGGATTTCTCCTCAATGGTATTAATATATGGGAAATGAGACATACAAAACATTAACTCTATCAACTGATGAAATATTTTAAACTTGCAACATATCAATGGCACAGCATCTTTATCGTGCTAGAGCCAAAAAAGTATCATAAGACTGATCTTCTTTAGGGGGTGTGCAAAATTTGCACAATTTGCTTTGGCATCATTATTCTACATTTTGTTGAAATAGCACAAATTTGCACATAATTATGTGAAATGCAAATTGTTTCTTTAGCTTTATGTTTTGGAATGAAATGTTTCCTTGCATCAAATTTTGAGCGAAAGCACATTTTTAACCAAGAAGTAGTAGCAAACAATAAAAGCACTGCAAATCACAGCGACTCACTTTCTGTTGTTCTTGTGTGTTTGCTTGAAATGTTTTCTGCGAACTGCCCATTCATGGAAAATATTTACCCCTGTACCTAATAACGCAAAGTTGTGCAATCCTGTAATTTCAAGAATTTTATGAAACACACGTATTAGACCTGACAGTCTTTGGTCTGTTTTTTTCCCCAAACATTTTGCCTTATTACCTTCTGTTTGCAGAAATTAATTTTTGTTGGCTTCCCGATTCTGTGCCCTTTTTGTGCTGCATTCCAATGCAGATCACTAACCACGAGCCAGAGTCAGTGTTTGCACTCACTCCTTCAAACATGATAACATTGGCTTACACACAATGGGCACATTTTATTTACTAATAAGTCCCTCATAAAGAGGTACTCCATGCACTCAGATCCTGTAAATTAAATGTTACTAGTGGGTACACATCACTTATTTTGACACCCATTAAGTAGCCCTTTAGCCCTTTAAAACACGTCCAGACATGCCATTGCAGGCTGTGTTTTAAGCTGCCACTTCAACTTTGCAAAATAAAAATTTTGCCACACCTAAACCTTCCATTATTATATTATAAATATATATATATGTCACCCCTAACGTAGGCCCTAAACCCCATAGGGCAGGGTGCAGTGTGTTTAAACAGTTGAACATGCACTTATAAGTTTTACATGTCCTGATAGTAATAAACTCTTAAATTCATTTTTTACTATTGCCAGACCTACCACTCCAACAGGATAACACTGGGTTACCATGTTACATTTATTAAGTACTACCTTTTGATTAGGAACAGGTGGAAATGTCATGCTTGGTCTCACAAGAATTGTAATTTAAAATCCCCTTTAATGGTAAAGTCAGATTTTCATTCAACATTCTGAAAATGCCACTTATAAAAGTTAGCATGTTCTTATCCTTACTTTTTAATGTTTGCTACCTTTGTCCTAGGTCAAATGTCTGTGATTAAAATGGCACTTGGTCTTTGCATATTTTTGAGGACCATGGACACTTGTGGGGCTTTTGGCACACAAACGCATGCTTGTGCTTGAGATAGGAGTCCTTTTCCCTTGTAGGTGACAAAAGTGGCAACCATGCTTATGCCTGATGCAGCCTACTGTTTGTAAGATTGTTTTCAATATTTAATATCACAGATTTTGGACCTGATTATGACCTTGGCTGAGGAATACTCCATCACAAATATGATGGATATCTTGCCAGCTGTTTTACAAGTTCCATAGGATGTAATGGAACTTGTAGTACTGCAGATGGGATTTTTGTCACGTTTGTGATGGGGTATCCTTTCCCTTAAGGTCATAATCAGGCACTTTATGTCAAAATATCATCATTTGGGTGCTACGTACAACTTCATATTTTGTCTGGGGTAGTACTTCCTTATCTATATGTTGGATTGGAAGAAGACCCCCTTTTGTTATGACTGTTGTGTGTTTCCTTGCCACGAGTAATGGTAACACTGATACTCCCTCATACTGGCAGTAACACTGGCTCGGCGTTTTTTCCAACCTTTGATTGCAAACCTCAAGAGACACTTCTTTACTTGAGATGCAGTGAGTGCTCCAGGATTAGGACTACATTTCCTATCATCCTTCTGTCACACCTGAGTGACGTCTTTGGCCCCCTGTTACAACCTGCATTTAGATGGGCATTTCTCAGTCTTCTGCACTCCTCGAGCTATATAGACTGTCTTTGCCGGAAGCAGACTTTTGGAATGCATGTTTTCCCTGCACAGCTATATTCACAGTTTGTAATGCCATCATGGCACTTTCTCACACTTTACCAGTGTATTTCTACAGCTCTTTTGAGTATGTATGCTATTTGTGTTTAAAGGCTCAAAACATTGGGTCTCCATTCTGCATTCTGAGTTTATAATCTTACAACCTACAACTTATATATTGCAATTGAGACAGTTTTGTGAAAAGGCTACAGGCATCTGCCCAGTACACTCCAAAAGTAGGGGGTGTGTTACATGCATGACATGGCTAGATTGGATATTGTGTTTCTTATTTGGGGATCTTATTACATCTCTTAATCTTTTACGTGTGTTTGACAAGACCATTTCTATTCTGAATTGAACATTTTAACATTATTTGCAGCCTTGCCCTGGTTTGTCAATGTTTGGTGAGTTGAGGATCAACTGTTACACCACAGTTGGGTGTCCTCCATATGTCCTCTCATAGCATGTATTTCAATTTTGTCCATCATGTTGGGGCTTGTGGTGGCACTCTGAGTTTGACTGTGCAGTCTTGATACTTCAGAGATATGAACGAATGTATAAGCATGTATCAATTTGTCCAGCCTCCATATTAATGTTTTATGTACTTTTGAGGTCTCTCACAATGATTGTGGACCAGTGTTTGCACCAGAGAATTTATGTGCCCTATTTTCTTTGTTTATTTCACACATACTTTACTTACTGAGTAGTAAAGTGTAGATATTAGATCCTGAAGAATGACATACACCTCCTTGTAGGGTCATAAGGATTGACAGAAACATGTTAATCCCATTGTCACATATGGGGTGAAGTCCCATCCCCTCTCATGTATTTATTGTGCTCCCAAGTACATCTATCAAAACTTGGGGTAGGTTTATCCTGAGGCAAGATTTTTTATTTCCCTGCAGATTCATCTTATTTACACTCTGATCACCCTCACCAGCACCATACAGTTCATATTGGTGTACGCTCTGGCACACCATCTTCAAGTGCTCCTCTTTATTTCTAATAGAGTTGTAGCCCAGACCACTACCATTCATGTTAGTGGCGTGAGGAGGAACCAAATAATAAAGCATGCCACCCAGGGGTGGCTGAGTCTTTCTGTCCTAAAAAACATTTTTTTTTCCTAATCTTCCTGTTCTACTAAAGAGACTATCACTGTGGAAGAAAGACTCGTTAGTCTATAACTTCATGTAGATCCCCTATACAAATTTGATGTTTCATGCTTATGGGCCTACCAGAGCTCATGAGGCAGACGTAGGCAGAAGTGGGATGTCCACTCTTTCAGCTTTGGGGACACACGTTAGACCTGACAGACTTTAGTGTGGTCTTCCTCTAAAACGTTTGTCTTATTATCTCCTGTTTGCTGAATTTCTGTTTTGCTGGCCTTAGGACTCTGTACACTTTACCACTGCAACCAGTGCTGAAGTGCTCATGCTCACTCTTTTAAACATGGTAATATTAGCTTGCACCTAATTATGGTTTGCTTATAAGTCCCTAGTAAAGTGGTACTGCATGTCCCAAGGACTGTAAAATAAATGACACAAGTCGGCCTGCAGCAATTATTTTGCCAGGCGCTTAAGTAGCCCTTTAAAACATGTGTAGACCTGTCATTGCACCCCGTCTGCAGTTCTAATTTGACTTTACAAAATAAAGCATTTGTCAAGCCTAAACCTTCTTTTTAGAACATAAAAGTCATCACTAAGGGAGGTCCTAAAAGTCCACAGGACAGGGAGAAGTATATTTGAAATGTTAGAGATATGTTTTTTTGAGTTTTACAATTTTTTCACTACAGCAAAGCCTAACTCTCCCGTGGAATAACATTGGGTTACCTTATTGCATTTATTAAGTGCTAACGTTTGATTGGGAGCAGGTAGAAATGTCATATTTGGTCTCAAAAGAACTGTATTTTCAAATTGCTTTTAATGGTAAAGTCGGGTTTTAAGTCACATTTCCTTAAATGCCACTGTTAGAAAGTTGGCTTTTTCTTGTACTAATCATTTGGTTACCAGAGGGTGAATCACAGATTAATTCAGTGACTTTTGTGGTTTACCCTAACAGGGATTATTGATGTTGCTTTGGAAGGGTTCTTCACCCCTACCACTGTCAAAAACCCAATTTCCATCAAAACGTAACACTAAATTCTTGAAATTACACAAATTACACCGGTGTATTTTAAAGTGTATTTTACATTTTGCTCACACCTAGCCTTGTTCCCATGTCCTATAGCAGTTATTATTGTGCCACAACTTGAGACATTGATCAGAAACACAGGTCTACACAGGATCTGCATATAATGCTGCAGAGGCCCAAGAGGGATTACTGACATAATATTGAGGTAAATAATATATCTTTTGACACGAATATTGTGCCAAAAATGTAATTTTCCAATATATTGTGTCCTTATAATTATAATGGAAGGAAAAAAATATTGAAAATGGAATATCGTTTATCACTAATAATGTCCAAAACATATGAAAATATTGAATATTGTTTTAGTTTTTCTAATATATATAGGACATGAGTTATAGCAATGTGAAATAATTCTAACTAGTACAGCTGAATTTCTAAGGTTTTGTGCGTGTAAATTCAGAACCTAACTATGGCATCCCTCTAACTTTTTGTTTTTTTCATTACACTTCTAAGGTTTAAAAAAAAATGCTAATTCCTAATTATTGCGTCCCTGTAAACTTTGGTTGTTTCAGTGAATTACTATGGTTTTATAACGGAGCAGAGGGGTTGGCATCCCCCGTAGGCATCCAACCTGGTCCCATGCATTGCCTTTTGGTTTGCAGCCAAGCCCTGTAGCCAACCCCTCTTTGGCACCCTGGGTTGATGGGGGGTTGAATTTATATTTCTGTAAAATGAGCACTGGTGCTAGAATGTATCCTGACCTGCTATTTATCCAAGAAGAGGTCACAGTTTTGCACAAAATGTGTATACATCTAGAGTACTTTCTATTGCCTAATTAGTAAGAGCTACCTCATTGGCCTAATGTATAGTGCAAATTCCACACTACAGCTGTGTAAATTATCATAAGGTAATGTATCCAGTGACCTTGTGTGTCTGTAATATTGATATTGTGATTGTTCCTCAAGTGTCTTCATAAAGAAATATGCAATAACATGAATCCTCATGTAGATAAGACAATGAGACTGCAAAGAGTTAACTCTCTACCAAACAAGGGTACTTCCTCCTAACTATATGTAATAAGTGCTTCTTTGTTTGGTGGAGATGTGCTCATATTTCCTTGCATCAAGATGCCTCTCCAAAATAGGCTGGAAACACACTCAGGGGGCTTTTCAGTAAGCTCTCAATCATCCTAGAAAAAGGTGTGAATTCATTGCACACTATTAGGTATATGTGGTGGGGCCAAATGAGCAGGGCTTCTATGTTATTTTACATACTTGTAGTGGTTAAAAGCGAGAACGACCATCTCTGGGTTTAATAGCAGATAACAAGAAAGAACCTACTTGCAGTCACTACATAAGACATTGTGCTTGAAAGAGCAATGATGCAAACACCACCATCAGGAATTTTAGATGGAGACCATGTGGGGAGCGTCAAGGCCCAAGCAGTAACCGCCAGCTCCTCGCTTCCAGCTGGCATTGCTCCTGCAGACAGAGAACAACTAAAAATGCTGCTCCCTATGTGCAGAAACAAACCTTTCATATGTTTTCATAACATATGAAAAGCCTCCTCCCAGTGAGTGAGAGCAGTTTTCCTGCTCCTGGCCACTGGCAGGGGACTTACAGTATGGCCTTGCTTGGAGGGAGCTGTCAAAGCTCCCACCAAGCAAAAGCAAATCACTATCTCCCTAAGGTGGGCACCGCAGGAGATAAGGAGCCAGCCCTGGGGGTTGGAGGTCCCCAGGGCCATTAATAGTTCCGGGAGGGGGACTCCCCCTCATTTGCTCTTTAGGGCCAGCCCCAGAGGGGGTCCATGCAGCCCCCTCCAGTTCACTTTTAAAGCGCCAGGGATGTGGTGGTCCCTGGGTCTCTTTGGAGCCCTTGGAGGGGGACCACATGGCCTCCTCTCCTATTAAGTATTAAAGCCCTGGGTAGGTGGTGATACTCAGAGCTCCTACCAGTCTCAGGAGGGAGGTCCATGCATCCCCCCTCCAGCATATAAATTAAGCACTGTGGAGGTGGTGGTCCCTGGGACTCTTAGGAGCCAACAGGAGGTTGCCCCCCACCCCAGCACCAGGACCCCAGCACCAGGGCTAGGAGGTCTGGGTATTCCTACACTGCCTCCATTTCTTTTTTTTACTTTCTTTTTTGGAATCAGCTGAGTCCAAGTCCCAACATGGCTGCCAATGCTTCATGGTTGAAGTGTCAGCAGCCACTCAGATCTCAGCATGGGATTTCTTGAAACCACAGAGGTTATGTGTCCCTAGATATACAATTTAGTTTTTTCTTTAATTAGATTAAAACTACTGAATCAATTTACACCAAATAAGAAAAATGGCTCTTTCTGGACCAAGACCTACCTGTCTGCCAACTTTGGTGTGATTCTGGGCAGCAGTTCGACCTGTAGTGATGTTTAAAAATCCCTATGCAAATTGCATGGGGAAACAATGTTTTGAGGCCTCCTTTTTCTCAGTCCCCGCTTGATGAATCATCCCAAAACTTTCAACAGAGCAGCTGAACTGACTGCTGTACTAATTTCAAAAACTTTGTGAAGATTTGCCAAATGGCGTCAACGTTATTGGCATTGCTTTTCTTATGCAAACTAGGTTGTAACTAGGTTGTAAATATAACTACCTACTGTGTTGAAATATATAATGGACATTCTTTGCAGGAGACTATGGTTTAATTATATGGAATAAAGCTGATGAAATTCACCTTTGAACATTGATTCGTCCTTGTCCTCATGAGTCGGTGAAGGAATTTGTGCAGCCGTTTGGCGGGTATTGTCCCACCAGTTGTGGATTAATATATATATATATATATATATATATATATATATATATATTAAAACAAAGGCTACAGAGACATTATTCAGGACATATTTAACTCATACAAAACCAGTGAAATTCACCAGCTATAGTTACCTGAGCTAACTATAGCTTGCGCCCCCGTAATGCCCTGCTTATGACTTCACTTATTAAATCACTCATGTCAGGGACACCCAAATAGAGTTCTTTGAATCTCCTCGGGTAAATGTTCAGTACGTATTGAACCACACAGCTGTGTAGCAGACTGTGATTAAATATCTCCACGAACCTTATATGTGTTTAGGAATCTGATTGCGACACATGGGTCTTTTTCCCAAATTCTGTGATAACATGAAATTTGTGTGTATAACTAAGTGAATGTAAAATAAAAGAACAGGCAGTGTCTTGAGATCCATGGGCACGTTAGGAGGTGCTGAAAGGTCTATTCATTTATAATTGTGGGATAGTTGCAGAAAATGACACTCTCGTCAGGATAGTTATTTTAGGTGTGTTGATAAAATTAACACAACCTCTTAGAGAAGGTACAAGTGTTTCCCATGGACAGGCTAGGGGAGTGACTAAAGGCTTGGCTTTGACTAGTGTTGAAAAGGGCCGAACGAGATTACAACTGTAATGTTTCCTATTTTTATGCATTTTAATAATTCTTAGCAAATTCTCTTGACACATGGGTCAGGTTCCACAAACTATTTGCGAAACTTGCATTGTTTTTTGCGTCGTTATAAAATCATATATACACAATTTTAAAATTGTTTTTATGGTGGGAGCTTTGTTACTGTAAAATGTTTAGACATATACTTATAAGAAATGTAACTTTATTAATGAGTTTTAATACCGATTTTGCTTTTAGCAGTGATGTCGCGATTACGTTGCAACGTAACCACGAATATCATGTGACACAAGAATAAAAAGATGTGATTGGATAAAACAGTCCGGATGTGTGGAAAGGAAGTCAATACCAAGTTTTCTACCCATTTATCTCTAGGTACCTGTTTGGAAAGTCTCTTTGGGCCTAGCTGCCAAACCTTTTTGGTTTGGGTGTTTTTTTTTTTAAATATGGCTGCCTCTACATTTTCACAGGCACCAGATCATGAGAAAGATTCTTTCTCATCGTGGTCATCTGAAGATGAGCATCTGAAAAAGAAAGAAAGTATTGCTTGGCAGTTTTTCTCCATTCTTAGTGGTGAGAAAAAGCTAGTTGCACAGCAGGTGCAATGTAAATTGTGCATGAAAATCTTCTCTAGAGGAACATCAAATAAATACAGCCATAGGACCATGTCCATGTTGAAGCACCTTCAGGTGTGCCATCCAAGGCACTTGTATTGTGCTGAAAAGGACAGAGAAGCAGATTGTCTGCAAAAACCTGGAGAGTTGCAGGTGGGAGACATTTTCCAAGGTCCAAGCACTGAAGTTTCCCCTGCCATGATTCCTGATTTAAAAGACATGAACACATTCTGTCAGAATCTCAACAAAGTTATTTCAGTTGGAGAACAGTCATTTTCCACCATTCTTGCAGCAAAACATCGCCATAAGTGCTATTTCATTATCTTTTACAATGTGTGTTAGTTCTGTGCACAAATGTTTTGTGTTTTTTCAAAAGAGTTCCTCCAGTTAAAAAAATAACCCCCCCCCAAAGAAAAATCAAAATAATTAGAAAATCATTAAAAAAAGTTCTACAAAATGAAAAAGGTTCTTTTTAGAACCTATGTATCTGGTTAAAAAAAAGATAAACTATATGTTTTTTGTTTGCATGTTATTGCTTCTACCTGTTAGTATGTGTGTTGATAATAATACATGTATGCCTGGGTGTATCAGCATATACATCAGAGTGTGCCTGGGTGTGTCTGTGTATGCATCAATGTGCACGTGGGTGTGTTAGTGTATGCATCAATGTGCATCAGGCGTGTCATTGTATGCATCAGTGTGTGCCTGGGTATGTTAGATTATGGATCAGTGTATGCCTGGTGTGTCAGTGTATGCATGAGTATGCCCCAGTGAGTGGCTGAGTGAGTGGCTGTGTGGGTGTGCAAATGGGTATGTGAGCAGTTGTATGGGTGTGTCAGTGAGTGTGTGATTGGTTTGTGGGTGTGTGAGTAGGTGTATGGGCCTGTGAGTGGCTGTGTGAGTAGTTGTATGGGTGTCTATATGGGTCCATCAGTGGGTGCATAAGTGGTTGAGTGAGTCTGTGAGTAGGTGTCAGATTGTCTGACTGCATTGGTGCTTGAGTGTATGGGTGGGTCTGAGTGAGTGCATGCATGGCTGAGTGGGTCTGTGAATGAGAGTCTGAGAGTATGTGAGTGGGTGCACTGGGGTGAGTGATTGAAAAGTTTCAGCACTCTGTCCATCATCAGACATGGGCCCCTTGATCACTGTGCACTGGATTCAAGCTAGCCTGGCTGATGAAGGGTGATACCCTGAAACTGGTCCCAGGATGCTTGTTTCTCGGCCAGGGAGGACCTGGCTTGGCAGTTCGGGCTGGACTGTTCCCATGGGGAATAGGGTCAAGTATGATTTGCATATGGCTGGGTCCAACCTGTGGTGGCATGGTGAGCAAAAAAACGATGGATTAAACCCAGATCTGTGACTGGGGGTGAGTGGTTGAAAAGTATCTGCACTCCTTCCATCATCGTTTTATGTTGCTAAAGTTTCCCTAAGTGGGATGGTGTATGCCAAAGACGTGGGTCCCTTGCTCACTGTGCCATTGGATTCAAACTAGCCTGGCTGATGAAGGGTGATACCCTGAAACTGGTCCCAGAATGCTTTTTTTCTGGTCCAGGGAGGACCTGGCTTGGCAGTTCGGGCTGGAATGTTCCCATGAGGGACATCGTCAAGACTGATTTAATTACGGCTGGGTCCAACCCTGGGGGGCATGGTGAGCAAAAGAACACTGGATTAAACCAAGATCTGTGACTGGGGTGAGTGGTTGAAAAGCTTCAGCACTCCGTCCACAATCATTTTGGGTTGCTAAAGTTGCCCTAAGTAGGAAGGGTATGCCCAGATGTTGGTCCCTTCGTCACTGTGCCACTGGATTCAAGCTAGCCTGGCTGATGTAGGTGTATACCCTGAAACAGGTCCCAGGATGCTTGTTTCCGGTCCAGGGAGGACCTAGCTTGGCAGTTTGGGCTGAACTGTTCCCATGGGGAACAGGGTCAAGACTGATTTGCATACGGCTGGGTCCAAACAGGGGTGGCATGGTGAGCAAAAGAACGATGAATTAAACCCAGATCTGTGACTGGGGGTGAGTGGTTGAAAAGTTTCAGCACTCCGTCCATCATTCTTTTGTGTTGCTAAAGTTGCCCTAAGTGGGAAGGGTATGCCCAGACTTGGGATCTTTGCTCACTGTGCCACTGGATTCAAGCTAGCCTGGCTGATGATGGGTGATACCCTGAAACTGGTCCCAGAATGCTTGTTTCTGGTCCAGGGAGGACCTGGCTTGGCAGTTTGGACTAGACTGTTCCCATAGGGAAGAGGGTCAAAACTGATTTGCATATGGCAGGGTCCAAACTGGGGCGGCATGGTGAGCAAAAGAACAATTAATTAAACCCAGATCTGTGACTTGGGGTGAGTGGTTGAAAAGTTTCAGCACTCCGTCCATCATCCTTTTGTGTTGCTAAAGTTGCCCTAAGTGGGAAGGGTATGCCCAAACGTGGGTCTCTCGCTCACTGTGCCACTGGATTCAAGCTAGCCTGGCTGACGATGGGTAATACTCTAAGCTGGTCCCAGGATGGCTGTTTACGGTCCAGGGAGGACCTGGTTTGGCAGTCAAGCTGGACTTTTCCCATGGGCAACAGGGTCAAGACTGATTTGCATATGGCTGGGTCCAAACTGGGGCGGCATGGTGAGCAAAAGAACGATGAATGAAACCCAGATCTGTGACTGGGGGTGAGTGGTTGAAAAGTTTCAGCACTCCGTCCATCATTCTTTTCTGTTGCTAAAGTTGCCCTAATTGGGACGGGTATGCCAAAGACGTGGGTCCCTTGCTCACTGTGCCACTGGATTTAAACTAGCCTGGCTGATGAAGGGTGATACCCTGAAACTGGTCCCAGAATGCTTTTTTCTGGTCCAGGGAGGACCTGGCTTGGCAGTTCGGGCTGGAATGTTCCCATGGAGAACATCGTCAAGACTGATTTGATTACGGCTGGGTCCAAACCTAGGTGGCATGGTGAGCAAAAGAACAATGGATTGAACCCAGATCTGTGACTGGGGGTGAGTGGTTGAAAAGTTTCAACACTCCGTCCATCATCCTTTTGTGTTGCTAAGGTTGCCCTAAGTGGGAAGGGTATGCCCAGACGTGGGTCTCGCGCTCACTGTGCCACTGGATTTAAGATAGCCTGGTTGATGATGGGTAATACTCTAAGCTGGTCCCTAAGTGGGAAGGGTATGCCCAGACGTGGGTCTCTCGCTCACTGTGCCACTGGATTCAAGCTTGCCTGGCTGATGATGGGTGATACCCTGAAACTGGTCCCAGGATGCTTGTTTCTGGTCCAGGGAGGACCTGGCTTGGCAGTTCGGGCTGAACTGTTCCCATGGGGAACAGGGTCAAGACTGATTTGCATACGGCTTTGTCCAAACAGGGGTGGCATGGTGAGCAAAAGGACGATGGAGTAAACCCAGATCTGTGACTGGGGGTGAGTGGTTGAAAAGTTTCAACACTCTGTCCATCATCCTTTTGAGTTACTAAAGGTGCCCTAAGTGGGAAGGGTATGCCCAAATGTGGGTCTCTCGCTCACTGTGCCACTGGATTCAAGCTAGCCTGGCTGACGATGGGTAATACTCTAAGCTGGTCCCAGGATGCCTGTTTATGGTCCAGGGAGGACCTGGCTTAGCAGTTCGGGCTGGACTGTTCCCATGGAGAACAGGGTCAAGACTGATTTGCATACGGCTGAGTCCAAACTGGGGTGGCATGGTGAGCAAAAGAACGATGAATTAAACCCAGATCTGTGACTGGGGGTGAGTGGTTGAAAAGTTTCAGCACTCCGTCCATCATTCTTTTGTGTTGCTAAAGTTGCCCTAAGTGGGAAGGGTATGCCAAAGACGTGGGTCCCTTGCTTACTGTGCCACTGGATTCAAACTAGCCTGGCTGATAAAGGGTGATACCCTGAAACTGGTCCCAGAATGCTTTTTCTGGTCCAGGGAGGACCTGGCTTGGCAGTTCGGGCTGAACTGTTCCCATGGGGAACAGGGTCAAGACTGATTTGCATACGGCTGTGTCCAAACAGGGGTGGCATGGTGAGCAAAAGGACGATGGATTAAACCCAGATCTGTGACTGGGGGTGATTGGTTGAAAAGTTTCAACACTCTGTCCATCATCCTTTTGAGTTACTAAAGGTGCCCTAAGTGGGAAGGGTATGCCCAAATGTGGGTCTCTCGCTCACTGTGCCACTGGATTCAAGCTAGCCTGGCTGATGATGGGTAATACTCTAAGCTGGTCCCAGGATGCCTGTTTACGGTCCAGGGAGGACCTGGCTTAGCAGTTCGGGCTGGACTGTTCCCATGGAGAACAGGGTCAAGACTGATTTGCATATGGCTGAGTCCAAACTGGGGCGGCATAGTGAGCAAAAGAACGATGAATTAAACCCAGATCTGTGACTGGGGATGAGTGGTTGAAAAGTTTCAGCACTCCATCCCTCATTCTTTTGTGTTGCTAAAGTTGCCTTAAGTGGGAAGGGTATGCCAAAGACGTGGGTCCCTTGCTCACTCTGCCACTGGAGTCGAGCTAGCCTGGCTGATGAAGGGTGATACCCTGAAACTGGTCCCAGGATGCTTGTTTCTGGTCCAGGGAGGGCCTGGCTTGGCAGTTTGGACTGGACAGTTCCCATGGGGAATAGGGTCAAGAATGATTTGCATATGGCTGGGCTCAACCTGTGGTGGCGTGGTGAGCAGAAGAACGATGGATTAAAACCAGATCTGTGACTGGGGGGTGAGTGGTTGAAACGTTTCTGCACTCCTTCCATCATTGTTTTGTGTTGCTAAAGTTGCCCTAAGGGGGAAGGGTATGCCCAGACGTGGGTCTCTTGCCCACTGTGCCCCTGGATTCAAGCTAGCCTTGCTGATGAAGAGCCATAGTTTGAAACTGGTCCCAGGATGCTTGTTTCTGGTCCAGGGAGGACATGGCTTGGCAGTTTGAGCTGGATTGTTCCCATGGGGAACAAGGCCAAGACTGATTTGCATACGGCTGGGTCCAAACTGGGGTGGCATGCTGAGCAAAAGAACGATGGATTAAACCCAGATCTGTGATTGGGGGTGAATGGTTGAAAAGTTTCAGCACTCCGTCCATCATCCTTTTGTGTTGCTAAAGTTGCCCTAAGTGGATGCATGAGTGTCTGATTGGATTTGTGAGTGGGATATGAGATTCTCATTTGGTCTATGAGTAGGTGTGTGAGTGAGTCTGTGAGTGGGTGTGTAAGTGGATGAGTGGGTCTGTGAGAGTGGCTGACTGGATCTGTGATTTGGTGTCTGAGTGGGTCTGTGAGTGGATATGTGAGAGTCTGAGTGGGTTTGTGACCGAGTGCATGAATGTCTGACTAGGTCTGTGACTGAGCACATGAATGTCTGAGTGGGTTTGTGAGAGTATGAGTGGGCCTATGAGTTGGTGCATGAGTGGCTGAGGTGATTTGTGAGTGGGTGTAAGAGTGTCTAAGTAGATCTGTGATCTGTGATTGGGTGCCTGACTGTCTTAGTGGGTCTGTGAGGGGGTGAGTGAGAGTCTGAGTGGGTCTGTGACTGTGTGTATGAATATTTGAATGCCTCTGTATGTGCATGACTGTTTGAGGGATTCTTTGAGTGTGGCAATATTAATTTTGTGTGTTCCTTCTGAAATTTGTGATTTTGCCACCACGCTACACAGGGGCCTGCTCTGGGGATCATGGTGAATTCTTGAATATCCACGTCGTGAAAAGAAAACCTTCCAGTTTTTAAAACATGGGGTCAGAGTATCTCCACCCTGACCCCTAATTCCACCATCTCCATTTTTTTCATCTCATTTCAGCCCCAGAGACCATACCCTATTTTAGAAAATGGTGGCCACAACTTTCAGATCAGGTTGCAGCCAGTCAATGAGAGCATCCCTGTAGCTAGAAAAAACGCTGCAGTATGTTTGTGAAGTATTTGCGCCTCCAAATATCTATATTTAGTTTCTTTTAATATCTAAAAAATTACTGAAAGGATTTACACCAAACAACAAAAAGGCTTGTGGTGTTTATACTGTGTTAATGCATGATTTATTGCACAACTAATTTACACATTGCCTTCTAAGTTAAGCCTGACTGCTCAGTGCCAAGCTACGAGGGTGGGCACAGGATAATTTGGATTGTGTGTGACTTACCCTGACTAGAGTGAAGGTCTTTGCTTGGACAGTGGGTAACCTGACCTCCAACCAAAGACCCCATTTATAACAATGTGTGAATGTCTGAGTGGGTCTGCGAATGGGTGCACGAGGGTCTGAGTGCAGCTGTGAGTGGGTGCACAAAGGTTTGAGCGGGTCTGTGAGTGGGTGCGTGAGTGTCTGAATGGGTCTGTGAGTGGGTGCATTAAGGTCTGAGTGGGTGTGTTAGTGGGAGAGAGATTGAAAGAGAATGAGAGTGAGAAAGAGAGTGAGAGGGAGAGAGATACAGAGTTTTTTAGGCTTTGATTAATGATATACTTAGATTCAGATATTTCTGGACAAATTGAAAAGAAAAAAAAAGTTTGCAAAATAAAAATAGTGAGATCACCTTTCACTATGAACTTTAAACTTTTGAAGTTTAAAAGAAATGAAAGAAGGATGACCACAGACACACCTGGAGTAGAGCTCCCAACTTTTAGGGTGAGGGTCAGTGACATTAACCTTTAGGCCAAAAGGTGACTCCTTACTGTGATGCTACCTATGACAGTCAACCCATGCATGTGATTGGAAAGCAACATGAATGTTCCATCACTAGAAAGGTTTAACAGTCAAAACACTAGTAAATAAATAAACCACTGCCAAGCAATACCAGGATTTGAACCATCAGCCTACTGAGTGACAGCACAAGACCTTGACCATTAGGCCAGAAGTGACTATGTTCTGCTCTGCATCCAAACGTAACTATTATCTTTGTACCAAACAGCTTGCTAGTCTGAGTCTGTAAAGTCATTGTATGGAGAGGCCATTGCAATGACAATCTCTCTGTCTTTCTCTCTTCCATCTCAACATGGGATGGAAGAGAGAGAGAGAGAAAGAGTGACAGCATCACAGGGGGAGCCCGAAGGCCCCCGTGGTCCTAGCCGGCTCCCCACGTGTTTGCTATGTTTCCTGTGCTGTGTTAGGCAGAGTGTTTGCTATGTCTTGGCTGCAGTGCTGCTGTCAAGCCACAAAAAACAGTTATGTTCCGGGTGTGGGTGCCGCAGGACATAGCAGGAGCAGGCTCTGGGGAGTGGCCAGGGCCATCATTCACTCCTCAATGGGGGCCAGGCGGCCCCCTCCAATATTTACAGAGCCTCTGAGGGTGGTGGTCCCCAGGGCAGCGGGGGGGCCACGGTGTCTCCAACATGTACAATGCATTTTGCCCTGGGGGTGGCAGCCCCCAGGCACGAGGGGGCCACAGGCCCCCTGCATAATATTAACTCTACACCCTCGGGAGGTGGTGGTCCCTAGGGCAGTTAGAGGGGGCTAGGCAGCCCCATGCATTTTACATGAAAGTCAAGGGGAGGTGGTCGGTCCCCAGGGCAACAGGGGGGCCACAGGCCCCCCACATACATAAAAAATAAGCCTTGGGGAGGTGCCGCTTTTTAAGAAAAAGAAAAAATGTGATGTGGCCCTCCCAAGGGCATGAGAGTAAAAAAAGTGCAGGAGGCCACGTTTATTTTTTTAATTTTAGGAGCAGAGTCACAGACATACCGCGTCTCCACAACTACTTTTTAGCCCTTTTGGAGGGGGGGCATTTAGGACCCCAGCACCAAAGCTAACGGGTCATGATATTTGTACCCTGGCCCATTTTTTTTTTTAAACTTTTTTTTTGGGACTCAGCTTCAGCCGAGTCCCAGGATGATTTACAATTCTTTAACGACTTCTGTTTTTGAAGTGTTATCAGCCTAATCAGATCTCTGCACGAGATTGGCAGGGTTCGCAAATCCTTCGCTTCCCTAGATATGCACATTTATTTACCCATAATTTCTCAAAAACTACCTAATGGAATTACACCAAAACAAAAAAAGCGCACTTTCTGGACCAGGACCTACCATCATGCCAAATTTGATGTAATTCTGTCCAGTTGTTCTTGCTCTATTGCTGTTCAAAATCCCTATGGACAAATTAATGGGGAAAATGTGTTTTGGGACCCCCCTTTTTTCTCAGCCCTCCCTGGATGGATCACCCCGAAACATTCCAAGCCGCAGCTGATGAGACTGGCAATTTTTGGCAGAAAGTTTTAGGAAGATTTGTCAAGCGGCGCCAAAGATATAGGCAAGTAAACAAAACCGTTTTATATAGAAACCAGGTCCTAACTATAACTACCTTGTGGCAACTGCCAGTAGGAAATATGTATATGTGTGTGTGTGTGTATGTATGTATTTGCCATTATTTACATTTATAATATGTTTATTATATATTTATGTATTTAATATATTCATTATATATAGTTTTACCTATACATATATGTATAGTTTAAAGTGGTAAATCTTAAATATTTTAGTATATAACATTAATATAGGGTAAATGATATAAATGTAATTACTACTGTACATAAGTGTATACTTATATAAACACACACACACATATATCTCACAGATAGATGTATGCATGTGTGTTTACATGTATATATATATGTTAACCATATATTTTCCATTATATTGAATTTATTTTTGTATTTTTTAAATGTTCTACTATGAAAAGTATATTTATGATACTCGTAACACCGGAGGGCGCACCGGGGAAGCTGTTGGCTCCTGCCTAATGGGCCTGGCAGACCAATACATGTTCAAATGGACATGGCGTAGTTTGTCGAGCCTGGAGGAATGGCGAAGAGAATAGGACTATAATTACAAATTAAAGTCGCTTGGGATAGCAAAGCAGAATCTAATGATTTAGGATTATCTGCATGAGACTGTCAAGTTTACTATAATCACTTGTGAGCAAGAGTTCAGAAAATGAGAAAAAGCTTTATGGATTTGATTCTATATGGTTCAAGATTATTGTATAGATATAAAAACATAGAAGACTTGGAAGTAGAAAATAATAGAAAAATAAATAATTTTCTAGTGAACATCTAGTGATATTATTACTGACTTGCAACTTGAACCCAAGAGGCAAACTGAGTATGGAGGGCAGACAAAAAATGGAAATGGGCTGCTGAACGCACATTTTGCGAAACAATAAAGACTGGCATGGAAGGGGAAACTCATGGACAGATAAATAGGACACCGGGACAGATGGTTAAGAAAATAGAAAAAGTACAGAAAGCAGAATCAAAACAGTGGTGGGAGATGACATCACACCTGAAATATATGGACTGTTCGAAAATATCACGAAGCTTACATAACATGATGTTGCCCACTTATGAGGACATGGATGAGGATCTAGTTAAGCAATGGTGTGCGAACACTGACAATTGCTCCATGAAATTAATGAATACACTCATCAAACTTGCAAAACGCAAAATGGAACAATATGCAGCAAGAGTAGATAGCTTAATGAAGTCATTAGAGAAAGTTAGAGATAACGAGGAGATCAAGGCATTATTGACCAAAATGGAGAAAACACTACAAACATTTGAGGAAGAAATTATTGAGAGGGAATCTAGGAAATTCACTCAAGATAAGCTTGATTTTCAATATTGAAGCATCCACACCTTGGCAAAGAGGTTCAATAATTTAGGGATGAAAGGTAAGATAAGAAACCTGTGATAGGCGCAGAAAGTGAAACATATTTTAGTTCAGAGGGTGGATCTAGCACAGATGAAGGCCCCTCAATGAGGAGGATTTTTTCATGGAATTACACCTCTTGTGCTCGACAACGCAACAAAGAAGAAGAGTCGAACAAACAAATCATGACAAAGAAAATGTAGAGCAAGCAGGGGCAAAAGAAACAGGTAAGAGCAGAATGAGAAGATAACAACCTGGATAGAGAAGGATAATGATCCATAAGTAAAGCCACTAGTGATCAACATATCCCCTACCAGATTGACTTCAAACCAAGAGAGAATATTAAATCTGGGATTGACAGTCTTCCCCCTATCAGCACCAGATGTTTCAAATACTCAACTTGAAATATATAAGTTTACTAGAAAGTTGAAGCTGTATAAGTGTTATGAAACAAGCCCAAATAAGCAAAGTGACAAACCTGATATGATGTCCACCCTTACAGTCGGGATTTCCTTGGATTATCATATATTATCCATCTAGCTGTGGAAAACTCATCTGTATCAAAAGGGAGAGAAACATGGATCACAAATTTAAGAAATATGGGTTTGGACACACACATGGCAATATCGAGTGGGTGTAGACCAAAATGCAAATTTTGGCATCAATTTCCAGCGGTCAAAAAGATCAACCTCTTCCAGGAATTGGTGGAAGATTTGATCTGTTTTAAGTGCAAAAAAGAAATGGAAGAACATAGGTAATTTCAAGCCCACAAATTAGAGGGATGTGGCTGAACTATAAAGAAATAAAGCTCTAATATTAAAATAATCTGGTAAGAGAGGTAATATTGTAATAATGGATAAGAAGATGTATTTGACTGAAGCACATTGACAATTGAATAATGAAACACATTATCAACACTTATCAAGGAACCCAATGAAACAGATGGAGACTGCATACAATGCTGAATGAGTGGCATGACAAGGATATCTTGGAATGTGAGGAGGACCAGTATCTACATACAGAACATGATACAAAAGCCACTATTTTTTCCTCCCAAGGATACATAAGAATGCCCAAATACCAAATGAGAGACCTAGAGTGAACGCCATACGATTCCTTTTGGAAAAGACTGCACAGGCTTCTTTCATTTTTTTTAAACTTTTTTTTAATTTTCCATGAAGCAATATCAAACAATAATATATTGCTTATAGTTATAAAAGAAGGCATCAATGCATATTATACATCCACAGTCAGTTGAATGGGGGGAGGGGAGTTTATCATACTCTTCGATAAGGCAGAATCTATGGAGTAGTGTCTACTGCCCCAATGGAGTGCTAGGCCTAACTTAGCAAGTATTAATGCAATGGCTGTAAATCTACAGACGCCCTTCGGGAAATCTTGAATGTAACTCAAGAGTGCCATAAGCCAAGTGAGTTCGATCATGAATCCTACCATGGCAGAGATTAGACAGAATATTTGGGTCCAGTAGCTGCAGATAAATGTGGCCATTTTCAGGTTAGATGTGCAAAGTCTGTGTTAATGGCATGTGATTTAGGGCGATGGATGAGCATGTGGGGTCAATATGCGCAAAAAACTTTGGGTGTAGTATAGGCCCGATGTAAGATGTTGAAATGTAAGTTTGTGTTTATGGTTGATAGAAATCAGCTTTGTCTGAATGTAGCAATAATACAAAATTTTGACTGATAGCAGATGTCCCAAGCTGCCCTCTCATGCCTTCCTAGCCCGCCTGGGAGGTTTGTGGCTCATGGCTATGCAGGTTTTGTATAACCTAGAAATCAGCGTTCCCCCATTAAGGTTGGAGATAATGAGTGTGAGTGGCAGAAAGTCATCTGTGCTACAAGATCAGTGAAAGCAAACAATGTTGGCATGTGTGAGTGTATGGCTGTCTAGGAAGAGGTTACCAATTGTGTGCAAGTTGTGGTGTTGTAAGGTGCACTGTACTAGCTTCTTATGATTAAGGGGGAGCCAGGGGTTATTGATCAGGGTTATTTCTGGTGGATATAGAATGCTGCCTCCCAGCGCACAATGGAGCTTTTGCCATGCCCAACTAGTAGTCAAGAGAGTTTACATGTTTGATGGATCCCCGGGAATACCCTTTGGCAGTATGGAGTACAGCGGGTAGATCCCCAGCTGATCTTTCTCCAGCTTCAGATAGAGATCTCAGGCATCTGAATGGTACCAATGGTATGCAAGTTGGCACTTGGAGGCAACCCTGAATCCAACTCGTACATAGGTAAAGATCAAGGTGTTCCATCGGATGCAAGGTTTGCACCCAGCCCACTTAAGCCGCAGAAGGTGGCTGCGCAGGGTGTTAAAGAAATGTTGTATCAGCAGAATGGGCATATTGAAAAAGAGGTATAGGAAACAGAGGAGGGCAATCATTTTTATAATTGTCACCCAACCTACCATTTAGAGGGGGAGTTTAGTCCAATGATCAAATTGTGTAGATAGATTATCGATAGTGGAGCCATAATTGAGTCTGAGAATCTGGTCTTTCTCCCAATGTAAGTGTATCCCAAGTATTTAGTGGAGTTGGTGTTCCACGTTTAGGGGTATTCTATAGCAATATATTGTGTGCAGTCAGTGAGCGGAAAGAGTTACGATTTAGCCCACTTTATATATAGACCAGAGAAGACTCAAATCATACAATTTTCTGGATTAAAGGTAGGTGATTTTCAAAGGGGTGGGGAATAAAAAGTAGTATGTCATCAACATACATGGATTAAAAAAAGGGGGCTATGTATAAGTAGGATGCCAGATTGCATATGTTTTTCTTGGAGGTGTCAAACCACAGCGTCCATTGTGATAATAAAGAGGAGCAAGAATAGATGGCAACCCTGCCTAGTCCCCTTAGCCAAAGTGAAAGGGCCCATGAGTGAGCTATTTGCTCATAGACAGGCCACAGGGTTGAGTAGAGGAGCATGGTCAGTGAGATGAAACCACGTGGACAGCCTAGTTTGGCCAATATTGCCCACAGGGAATCAGCATCTATTAGAGCAACCACAGTGAGGGTCTCAGGAGTGATCCAATTTAGCACAGCAAATATCGTGCACACGTTTAATGAGGTGGATCTTTGGGGAACAAAGCCTGTCTGAATGGGAGATCTAATTTGCTTCATTAGGAGGAACAGTCTAGTAGCAACAATCTTGGCTAAATGTTACTGTCCAGATTGAGAAGGGAGAGAAGGTGATAGGAAGGGCAGTGTGGGGGGTCCTTCCCAGGTTTCAGTGGGAGCATGAAGATGGCCTCTCACAATGCAGGTGGCATGGCGCCCGTTTCAAGGGATTTCATGTACATGTGGAAAAGATGTGGAGCTGATAGGTATTTATATGCTTTATAGATGGTGTTCGTTATGCCATCCAGGCCAGGCTTCATAACTATCATGGGTATCTATGACCTGGATGATTTCTTCACAGGAGATGAGTTCACCTAATAAGCGCTATTGGCCATCATTTATCCACAACTTTGCAATTTCCAGGAGATAATCTGCAATCTCAACCAAATCACCCAATGTGCAGGAAGAGTATAACTGTTCATAACAGCATTGTAATTCCACCATTATTCTTAACCAATACTAGTTTACCTGTATGGAACTGTAGCATAGTGATGTAGCTACTAAGAAGGTTGGGGAGGAATAGCCTTGCCAGAGTACAACCAGGGAGTTTGCCTTCTTTATATCTGGCAGTGGTGTGTTTTCCTAAGTATTTTATTTCCATATCAGGTAAGTCCCGGAATTCAGACATTAAGACTGAGCATTTGTGCAATTGCAGATGGCAATGGGGACAGAATCTTCACGATCGATGTTGTGTAGCTTGGTCTCAATTTAAGCCGGTGGGAGCTAATGTGCCGCAGTATGCATGCATGTTTGGAGATGCACATTCCACGTACAGAGGCCTTCAAAGCCCCCACAGGATAGCTTGTGTCAAGATCCAACTGGTATTGAGGATAAAGTACTCGACTATTGAGTTGTGTAGCTCGTATTGGAAGATTCTGTCATGTAGAGCTTCATTCAAGAATGCACCAGTAGTGTTCCAGACCACCTCCATGTAGTACTTACAGCACCAAATGGACTGAACAGTGATCCGATAATGTACGCTGCAAGTACGGCATATCAGCTGTCCACTGTACAGCATTCTCAGAGAGGAACCAATAATCAAGCCTCATCCGTTCTCCGTGGGGAGTTAAGGGTATAGTCAGATGTGGAGGGTTGATACCTTCACCAGATGTCATAAAGAGCGTAGGTGTCAGTGAGGTCTCAAAAGGTCCCAAGCGCTCATGGTTTGCTGTTCACCGGTACTAGAGGAATCTACTGAAGTGATCTGTACTATTTTTAGGTCCCCACCCATGAGGATTAGATCAGCCTCCAGGCGTCCCATTTGTGCTTAAACATCTTGGTAAAATTCAGAGGCATCTGTGTGTCAGCTAGGATATTGTTCAATAAATTATAGAGGCCTTCAGGATCAGAGAAGCTGATTGTGAGTGAGAAAGGGATACTTAAATTTTTGAAAATGCAACCCCCCTCAAGAAGGAACTTTACCAGGAGAAGTAGCAATGTGTCCCCCAGGAGGACCCGAATGTGTGGGAGTCATGAGGCAAGAAGTAAGTCTTTGGGAAGAAGGCTATTTTGTCCCCATGCCGGGAGAGGTAGGAAAGCAGCTGTTTTCTTTTACGCAGATTGTTCAGGCCACGTATATTCCAAGTGAGAAGGGTGAATTCCCCCATTCTCTCCCAGCTATCACATGATGCCGTCAGAAATGTCAGTGTGGGAATGGATGTGCAAAATCCATGGGAAATACAATATGTGTAGGGCGGTAAACATAAAACAAACCAAACAGCAACATATCAACTCAATGATCCCTCCCCGCACCCACACTAGACAACAACACGTCCAGTGAATGCCAGAAAAAAATCAAAAGAAAGACAAAAAACTCTTCAAGAAACATGATGGTATACACCTTGGGGGACAGGCAATACTTTGGCCAGCATGGTCCATATGATGTATGATAACTGAGGAGAAGTTGTATGTTCACAGGTCATAGTTCGGTGAATAGGGTTCTTGGACGTAATTAAGAAAAAGACGGGGGAGTATAGGAATGTCTCCAGTAGGACAGCAATCCGTGGCAAAACTATAAGAAGTGACCACAGACAACAGGAGAGGTATCTTACAGTTAGGGTGCGCCTGTGCAGTAGCCGCAGCAATCATGTCTGATGATGGAAAGAGCTCTGGAGCATCCGTATGGATGTGGACTTGTTTGCAATACGCTGCTTACCAAGGTCCGCGACTTCTGCTAGTGTATCAGAAAAATGGGATTTCCTATTTGCTTCCATTCGCAACCCTGCAGGGTACAACATGGCGTACTTGAAGCCCAAGCTGTGTAGAAATTTTTTGATATCTGAATATTTACATCATGCCTCTTGGACGGTAGTGGTGAAATCAGGGAATATAGAAATGATGGAGCCCTGTTATTACAAAGGACAACGTTCGCAGGCCAGTTGGAATGCAGTATCTCTGTCTCTTTAGTTATGAAGGCTTCTGATGATGGGACATGGAGTGGCACCTGGCGGTGGTTTCTGGCCTAGTGACCTGTGGACACACTACACTATGAAGGTAAATGTAAAACTGTCATGATCAAAAAGTTCTGTGTAGAGCCATTCAACTGGCGTATCCTGGTGCCCTTGATCTGTAGTTTCCACATACCTTTAATGCGGATGTTGTTTCTATGGTAGCGTGCCACTAGGTCTTAGTTTTTGATTCCCAACATTTTGGGAATGTGTTCCAAATTTTCCAGGTATTTCACTGTGTTTATGGTGCCATCTTCCAGCCCAAAGCATGTATCAATAAAACAAAACCTGGCTTGAAGTTCAACCATGAGGGTGGCAGTGCCATTTGTAGGTTCAGAGCCTGTATCCCGATCTGGGGCTTTGTCTATACCTGAATGAAGGCCTTGGTTCAGGCAGGCTTGCATTGCTCAAAGAGCAATTAACATTGTTTTGGGTCTCCGCACCCATCATGGAAGTCAACAATCAGGCATGAGTGTATGGCTGGCACAGCAGAGGCTAGGGGTGGGGATGTGTAGTATTGTGATGTTAAGCATTATAGTGTAGTGTTGTAATGTTGTGTAGTATTATTACTACATCTTGTAATGTTTATCAATTGTCCTTTAGTTTATGCTGTATATGTCACATGGTAAGTTCCAGTAATACCTCTGTCCTGTGTTTAGTCTTCCTGAGAGAATGCTCATGAAGATCCCATTGAGCGACAGTTGTTCTGAGCAGCTTGGGCGCACAGTGGTGTTGGGGTTCTCTTTTGTGTTGCTACTTAACTGTCTTCAGCAAAGAATCATCCTTGGTGTATTGTTTACATATTAATCACTTGATGCTGGAGACAATGCTTCACTTGGCGACGAGCGATCCTTGAACTCCCGCGATGTACCCTCAAAACTAAACTCGAGACCTTAGTTGTGCAACTTTAAAATTAAGCTGGGGAACTCCAACACCGATTACTTTAAGGTACTGTTTCCTACATAATTGCGGTATTTTTATTTTTCGGAGACTATATTTCTACACAACGCTGTTACATAGCAACGCTCCCCGGCGAATTTGTGCTCATTCACTTCAACACTTCGCCGCTACTACATTTTCTGTTTACGTGCCGCCTAGCAACAGACTTGCGTCTCTGCTGAGACTGAGAGCGGCTTACCATAACAACAGTCTGTCAGCACTGCCTGTTTCCACTACTATCTTCATGAATTTCTACCGGCTCAGCTGAGTTTCACTTAGTTTTCAAGACATGGTGTACACATTACTACACATTCAATTATCGCGCAACAGTAATTTGATATTTTGGATTTCATCTTATTATATTTAAACTAAGTACTAATCTATGCAGAACTTTGCTCCTCCACCTTTTTTCCTACCAGTTTCAAGTGAACCTCTTCTTCCATGGATTAAGTGGAAAAAAGTTTTTTTAACGTATTTAAAAGTTTGTGGCAACAACTTTTCAACAGAAAAGAAAAGTTCGGTTTTACAGCATTATTTAGGTGCCGAAGGCCAGGAAATTTTGGAAACCTTGCCAGTAAATCCTATTGCTGAAGGTGCAGAAGGTGACGCACTATTGAATGAATTTGAACAAACTTTAATCAGACTTGACAAACACTATTTACCGAAGATCTCCATTATTCTTCAAAGATTTTATTTTGGAAATTGCAAACAAAATGAAGAGGAATCAATAGAAGATTTTGTGACCAACCTACGGAAAATCTCTTCTCTTTGCAACTTTGGAAACAACATTGATGAGCAAATACATGATCAATTCATGCTGCAATGCAAGAATGACAAAATAAGAGATGCCCTATGGTCAAAAAGTGATCCAACATTAGACAAAGTTCTGCAAATTGCGAAACAAATTGAACATTCTCAATCTTGCATTGAACACTTGAAGAAATCAAAATGCTCCACCTCTGTTCAAAAGGTTGATTCAAAATCCAAAACTAATTTGAATTGCAAAGCTAAAACTAAACTGTTATGTTTCAGGTGTGGCTCACCTACACATTTGGCAAATAGTAAAGAAAGTCCTGCCTTGTCTGTCGTTTGCAAGAAGTGTAACAAAAGAGGTCACTTTGCAAAATGCTGTAAATCTTCAAAAAAGAGTAACATCAGTTTGAATGAAGTAATTTGTGAAGATGAGGAGCAGGATTTCATTTTACAAGTTGATGATGACACCAATAGTATATCTAATTCTAATTGTAAATATCCTAAAGACAGTGTTCAGATTAACGGTGTTTCCATTATTATGATGATGGACTCAGGTGCTAAGTTAACTTTGATATCTGAAAGAGACTATAAGAAATACTTTGATAGTACGGTCACACTTCAAGAACCCGATGTAACACCATACTCATATGGTGGTAAGCCAATACAGTTAAAAGTGTATTTTGATGCGCACATTCAATTCAAGGGAAATGAAATCTCTGGCAAAGTTTATGTTCCAGTAGTTGGAGATACCATTTTAAGTTGGCCACATCAGAAAGAACTGAAAATTATTTTAAATCCTAATGCGGTTCCTCAAGTACATATACAGAAGGTATTTGATATTGAACATTCGTTGTGTGTTGAATTTTCTGATGGTTTCACTTCTAAAGTTTGTTCCATCTGTGGTTATAAACACAGTATTGTTTTGAAATGTGATTCACAATCAGTTGTTTCTAAATCCAGATTTATTCCAGTTAGTTTACATGATAAAGTAAAAATAGAGCTGCTGAGGCTGAAAGAAAATGGTATAATCGTAGAAGTTTAAGCTACGCAATGGATTGCTCCCATCGTGGTGGTTACCAAGCGATCCGGTGAGGTGAGACTGTGTGTGCACTTACGCAGACTTAATAAAGAAGTTGTGGAAGACAAGTTTCCGTTGCCAAATTTTTCTGAAATGATAACTTCTTTAGGTAATGCGAAATTCTTCACAACTCTTGACCTCACTTCCACGTATCATCAAGTGCAGTTGACAGAAGAATCAAAGTTACTAACATCTTTCATAACACCATTTGGCGTCTACAAGTTTAACAGAATGCCTTTTGGTCTGTGTTCAGCAGCTGCAGTTTTCCAACGATTAATGTCTAAAATGTTGGGTGATATGGAAGGGGTCTGTTTCTTTCAGGATGATGTCCTTATCTTCACTGAAACACGTGAACAACATGTAAAGAAAATAAGAGATGTACTTAATATCTTTAGATCTAAAGGTGTAACCTTGAAAAAGGAAAAATGCTTAATGTTTAAAATCTGAAATTACATATTTAGGTCACACTATTTCTAAGAGTGATGTGAGGCCGAAAAGTGAATTATTACAATCTATTGTAAACTTATCAACTCCAGATAAGAAAAATGATGTTCAAGTTTTCTTAGGAATGGCTGAGTTTTATGCTAAATACATTCCTAATTTTGCCAAAAGGTCCAGTTCAATTAGAAGTCTTCTTAAGAAGAACTCTGTCTTTCAGTGGACTAATGAAGGTGAGTCAGAGTTTCAAGATTTGAAGAGTGCTTTATCGTCTGCTCAATCTCTTTGTGGTTATCAACCAGATTTACCCTTTTATCTTACTACAGATGCATCGGACAAGGGCTTAGGCTGTGTTTTGAAACAAGTTAAGGAAGGTCAGATAGTAACTATAGCATTTGCTTCACGCACTTTACGGGGGCTGAATTCAAGTATTCAACAACAGAGAAAGAAGCATTGGCCATTTTCTGGGCAATTAAAAAATTTAAACATTTCTTTGGGGCATACATTTTGAGGTACTGTCTGACCATAAGCCTTTGCAAGAAATGTTCGAGAAAAAAGGGGCTTGACAATGTTTCGTCAAGGATTTGCAAGTGGGTCATAGCACTACAAGACTTTCAATTTTGTGTCAAATATGTCCCAGGATGTGATAACAAAACCGCAGATTGCTTGTCCAGATTGAGTTCTGACGCTGTAGATGAAGATATCAATAGCATGTTGTGGTGGGTGGATGATGAACTGAAGGTATGCAGTGTAACTGATGGGTGTATCTCGGAACAAGAGTGGTTAGAGGCGATAAGCAAAGATGAGGAACTGTTGATGGTTCGAGACTTGATCCAATCTGGCAAGTTAAGACATAGCTGTGTTGAGGCAGTAATACCTTTCAGAAAAGTTTAGTCAGATCTCACGGTGTCCAATGGTTTGTTACTTAGAGGAAGTAAATTAGTACCCCCTGCTTGCCTGCGTGAGCGTCTATCTAGTCTTGCTCATTCTAGTCACCTTGGGATTTTGTAAAACTAAGGAGAGAATGAGGAGTAAATATTGATGGCCTGGCATGGACATAGCTTTAGAGAGGAGGGTAAGAGATCGTATTGAATGCAGATTGGCTGATAAGTCGTTGAAAGTCAGGACTCAACCATTAGTGCTCAAGGACATTCCCAAAGATGTTATGGTTCAGTTTCCAAGTACATAGTGGTACTTATGGATATGTTGTCTCATTGGCCTGAGGTGATGATCACGAATCAGGTTACTTCCAAGTCAGTAGTAGATTTTCTTACTAAGGTTTTCAGCAGAGAAGGAAACCCTAAGTCCATTTTATCAGATATTGGTGTCCAATTTTCATTGAAACTTATGCGTGATTTTCTATCATCTAGGGGAATAATTCACAAGAAGTGTGCCTTGTACCATCCAGAGACAAATGGAATAGTAGAACGTTTCAACAGAACATCGAAGGAGACAATTCAGGTTGCTAAGTTAAATGGAGTTAGTTAGGAAGATTCAGTTAGAACCAAAGTTGAAGAATACAGGTACACTCCTCATTCATGTACAAATCAATCTCTGTTTCTTTTGTTCAGGAAACTATGCCACACACTAAAATGAATCCACCATGGGTCAAAAAGGTATTGAAACCAATGTTGATCAGGAAAAAAATAAGAATGAAGCCATCAGTAAAGACAGATATTGTCAGAGTTTGAGGAAAGAGGTGTATGATAATAGAAAGGCACTAAAAGAAAAGAAGGTGCAAGTAGTTGATATGGTGAAAATCAAAATGCCAATGAAAACCAAGTTTGGTACCTCACAATTTAGTGCTACTTGCAAAGTTGTAAAAGTGTTTAATGGGGCTGTTAAACTTGACGACGGTCGCATCTGGAATCTTAATAGGATAATAATTGTGTAATTAACTATTTGCTTTTGGGGAGGGGAGTAGTGTAATATTGTGATGTTAAGCATTATAGTGTAGTATTGTAATGTTGTGTAGTATTATTACTACATTTTGTAATGTTTATCAATTGTCCTTTAGTTTATGCTGTATATGTCACATGGTATGTTCCAGTAATACCCCTGTCCTGTGTTCAGTCTTCCTGAGTGAATCCTCATGAAGATTCCACAGAGCGACAGTTGTTGTGAGCAGCCTGAGCGCAGAGTGGTGTTGGGGTTCTCCTTTGTGTTGCTACTTAACTGGAATAAATCTTCAGCAAAGAATCAACCTCGGTGTATTGTTTAAATATCAATCACTCGATGCTGGAGACAATGCTTCAGGATGACTGGGTATGGGAATGACTGTTCTGTATACTTGGATCAAGATATGTCTGTTGATGGTAGATGTGTGACTGCCCCATCCCATTGGGGTAGGCAATGGCCCACACAAGTGCTATGCTGCAGGAAGGTGGGTGGGCGCCACCCAGTACCCCCAAGATCATCTCAGCACAGTCAATATGGCAGGGTGGCTGGTAATGTCTGGGGCCTGGTATGGTGGAGTGCATCCCCCAGCTGAAAGCACTGTGTTGGGCACCGCCGATCGACTGGACCAAGCCTTGGAGCCAGTTGGCACATGCAGGCGCAGACAGAGATCTATCTAAATGCTGGAGCCCATCATAGCAGCACGAGGGAAAAGAAGGATCTTCCAGTGGTTTTAGGCCATCCAGGCCTCTGCTCAGTGTTCCCGTGGCTGCCGGAGGAGCTGTAGTGCCAGGGCCAGAAGGTGATGGCCTTAGAGGGAGTTGAGGCTGCTTTGTGTAGGTGGTCAAGAGGCACAGTCCTGCACAGTGAGGATGGGCTACTGACACAACCATACTCTGTGATTTATTGGCCTTAGCTCTCCCCCTGGTGTGGCAGCGATCCACTCACCAAGGCCACTGCAGTTAGAGGCAGCTCCTGGCAACAGCAGGGCCACACTGTTAGGAGGGTCCTTTAGGGGCCAGAGCAACAGGGTGTGCCGTGCACAAAGGAACTCCCGTCGTACTGAGGGTCAAGAGGAGGACCCTCAGCACCAGCGAGAATCAACAGTCTCAGCCTCAGATTTGCACACAGACCCTGTCACCGCAGGGCCTCTGAGGTGATGCTCGGCCTGGCCCACTAGGAGTCAGTGGGTGGCCTCACTGGGATCCAAGGCCGCGATCCACTTTGTCCTATCATCAGGAGTGTGTTTTCACCATGCAGATGGAATTAGTTGTGGGGAAACTCGCAATCCATGTGATTAAGGGGCCATAGTCCCCCGAGGTACACAACCAGGTGGCCATCTTGGTCGCTGGTGTGGCCATGCCCCTTCCTCCACAGACTTCTCAAAAATGTTGGATGGTATATCATGGAGATCTGAACACATCATGGTCATGGATGTAGTATTGCTGTATACATCTATGAGAATGGGTTGTATGCATGTTGTTATTTTTTAAGGGACAGACCAATTGAGTATCTGGGGCACAAATGGATGATAATGGAAATGGTGCAATTCTGTCTCAAACATAGCATCTTCATTTTTAACAGCATAATTTATCAACAGCAGCAGTGGGACCTGCTTTACCCTCACCTTCATGAACTTGTTTCTGAGGTGGTAGGAGAAGGAGGTAGCCTGATTGGAGAAGAATGAGGCATATAAGATGAATGTGGTACTCTGGACTTAATTTATCAATGTGCTCTTTATCCTGTGGGAAGGTGAGGAAACAAAGCTGAAGGAGTTCACAAAATTGAATGCCAATAACTTGAACATCTGGTTTACTGAACACATAATAAACATTACAGGGAGTTTGTGTATATTGAACTAAAAGTGAATGACAACTATTTGAAGACAACCATCCACGGCAAATTATTTACTGGGTGCCAATAGTGGCCATCTGAAAGGGTTAAAATGGAGCATACCATATAAACAAATGTTGAGAGCATGAAGAATGTGTTCTACTGAAGAGGAGTATTGTTAGACCTCACAGCCTTATGGTGGTCACCCCTAACTTTTTGCCTGCCTGCCTCCCTCTACTTTTAGGACACTTTTTTTGCTGTTTTTAGGACTCTGCGCACTTTGCCACTGCTAACCAGTACTAAAGTGCATATGCTCTCTCCCTTAAAACATGGTGACATACCCAATTGGCTTATTTAATCTACTTGTAAGTCCCCAGTAAAGCGCACTACATGTGCCCAGGGCCTGTAGATTAAATGCTACTAGTAGGCCTGAAGCACTGATTGTGCCACCCACATAAGTAGCCCCTTAACCATGCCTCAGGCCTGCCATTGCAAGGCTTGTGTGCAGTTTCACTGCCACTTCGACTTGGCATTTAAATGTACTTGCCAAGTGTAAACTCCCCTTTTTCTACATATAAGTCACCCCTAAGGTAGGCCCTAGGTAACCCATAGGGCAGGGTGCTATGTAGGTAAAAGGCAGGACACGTACCTGTGTAGTTTATATGTCCTGGTAGTGTAGAACTCCTAAATTTGTTTTACACTGCTCTGAGGCCTGCTTCTTTCATAATCTAACATTAGGGCTACCCTTATATATTGTCTGAGTGGTAGATTCTGATCTGAAAGGAGTAACAAGGTCATATTTAGTATGGCCAGAATGGTAATTTAAAATCCTGCTGACTGGTGAAGTTGGATTAATATTACTATTTTAAAAATGGCACTTTTAGAAAGTGAGCATTTCTCTGCACTTAAATCCTCCTGTGCCTTACAATCCACATCTGGCTAGGTCAGTTGACAGTTCCCAGGTGCATTTCACTCAGACAACCCCAAACACAGGATGCTCAGTCACACCTGCACACATCTGCATACTGAATGGGTCTTCCTGGGCTGGGAGGGTGGAGAGCCTGACACTTACATTTGAATGGACAGTGGCCTGCCCTCACACAATGGACTGCCAAACACCCTATTGGGACCCTGGCAAACAGGATGGAACTGAAAGGGGACCTCGTGCACTTCTAAGCCACTCTTTGAAATCTCCCCCCCCCCTTCAAAGGCACATTTGGGTATTTAAACAGGGCCTCTGACCCTACCAACTCAGACACCTCTGGACAAGATACCACTGGTGAAGAAAAAAACTGAACCAGATCCTGTGAACCTGCGAAGAGGAACTGCCTGGCTGCCCAAAGGACTCACCTGACTGCTTGTCTGCAAAGGACTGCTGCCCTGCTGTTGCCCTGCTGCCTTGCTGCTATCTGGCTCTACGGAGGTGTGCTCTCCAGCGGCTTTGATAGAGCTTGCCTCCTGTTCTTTGAAGTCTCAGGACCAAAAAGACTTCCTCCTTCAAAGAACTCCTTGTGCAGCGAAAACTTGATGCACCGCCTGCCAGAAACGACACACAGTCTGCATCGTGGTGAGAAAATCACTGCACGCCAAACCGGAACGATGCAGCCCGGCTCCCCGAGAGGAGATTGACGCAGCACCAGCATTGCGACCAGAACTCTGGTGCATGGCCCACTGGATTGGCGCATAGCCAAGCCGGAACGACGCAGCCCAACTCCCTGTGAAAAGAATCGAAACAGCGCCTGCCGTGCGACAAAAATTTCCCCGTATCGCCCACCGGATCAACGTAGCACCTGTGACTTCATCCTGCACACCCAGGATTTCCCCACATCGCCCCCGGGGCATCCGAAAACCCCACAACCCAAAGAGGATCCAAGTCCTCGCACCGGAAATCGATGCAAAGCCTGCCATGCATAGAAAATTATTGATGCATCATCTGTATGCACCCGGAGAAACTGACGCACACCTCCCCGTTTTCCACACATCTTCTCCTCTGCGGTCTTTGCGGAGAATTTGAACGCAAACCAGGAGCTTTGTGCTTGCAAGAGACAATTGTTGCTTTTTAAAGACTAAAGACTCCTTTTATCATTCTCTAAAGTGATATTTTAACGTGTACTTATCAAATCTTGATTGTTTTGACCTGCATTCAACCAGCTAAATATGATATATTTTTCTAATCACTGTGTGGTGTATTTTGTGGTGTTATACTGTGTTATTGCATGATTTATTGCACAAATACTTCACACATTGCCTTCTAAGTTAAGCCTGATGGATCAGTGCCAAGCTACCAGAGGGTGGGCACAGGATAATTTGGATTGTGTGTTACTTACCCTGACTAGAGTTAGGGTCCTGGCTTGGACAGGGGGTAACCTGACTGCCAACCAAAGACCCCATTCCTAACAAGTATGAATTGTAAGTGTCAAAAATGATGATGAGATTTCTAACCATGGCTATCCCAGGAGTATCCTGAATAATTCCCTAAAGAGAGCTCAAGAGAAACAAAGGGGGTTTCTATATATGTAATCAGCCTAAGAGCATTAAAACAAAAACTGGATCTGTTGAGCGTGATAATACCTCTACGTTGTTTTTGGAATTTTGTCAAGCACATACAGATACTATGAGGGTTTTTATAAAAGAATTGGCACAGTTTGGAACATGATCAACATCTGAAGATATATGTCTGCCCAAATCCAAAAATTACCTATCGAAAAACCAAATCACTTGGGGATATTTTCAAAAAGTTTCTTTGACCCAAAAAAGGGAAGTGATTGGCCGACAGGAGGTAGAAAAGGATTTACCAAATGTGCTTCTTGCAAAGCCTGTCAATATGATCAGAATCCAAAGGATTACAGGACTTTTGAGGGACAAATATTCACCATATGGGACAAGATAACTTGTAACACAGAATATGTTATATATGTACTTTAGTGTAAATGTGGAAACCTGTATGTTGGAAGCCTAATTAAAAAATTGAAAATACCAATCCTGCAGTACGTAAGAGAGATTAAGAATGCTGATAAAGGATATTCTATGGCCAATCATTTTATGCAGTATCATCAAGGCTCATTAGATGGCTTTCTATTCTATGGAATCAGACACATAAAACCACATGTCCTTGGAGGAGACAGGGAGAAGGAACTGAGAAAAAAAAAAACAAGCTAATTCTCACCTTGGGAACTGAGATAACTTGGGGCAACAATACAGATGCAGAACTATATGTACATTTGTAAATCATGAGCTGGAATAAGGGGATGGTTGATATGCTAAGAAACTGGCTATTACCTAATTCTGATGGACAATTTGTCATTTCTCTGATGTTGTGAATATGTAAAGTGGATATGGAGTACTGTCCTAATTAGACTAAGTAAGAATGATGAGATGTGGGTTTTGTGTTGGGCAGCTAAAACCTGCAGATGGTTTGAATTAATATGATAGAAATTGTAGGTCTCCCATAGAAAGAGAAATAATTCTGTGTAATGTACCAAACTGTGGATCCCTGTTACATTATCCTAAAGATATAATAATGTCCCATAAATAGTTCAATTAGCATCACTGAAAAAGTTCTTCTCTCTGTTAGGTGCACTATGCATTTTATTTGTTAGAATTACCTTATTTGTCCTCCCTGGAGTATTTTGCATTCCAACAAACTATTCTAGTTGGCTTAAATTAGTTTGATGAAAGCAGTGACTCCTCCTCTGAATGGTTCTCTTTTTCTAGGAAGTACAATGCATTTTACTGGATAGAGAACTTTATTTGCGCTCCCTAGAGTATTTTGCACTTTATAAAATTATTGATCTGTGTTTATAGATGGCCAACATTAGCAGGATAGTATTTCCTGCTTTTGAAAAAACACTGGGCCTCATTATGAGTTTAGTTGTTTAACTGACAGACCACTAGTGTGGCGGCTACCAAAAGACCGCCATATAGACTGCCATATTACAAGTTGCACAGCCAGGACTGCCAAAAGACAGCCGATATCCCAACACCACCAGGACTCTGGAAGGCAGTAAAGAGGTGGTCCAACCACTGACATTGCCAGCCCATCAACCAACCACCAAACCTATTACAAGTCAAAAATCGCCAGGGCCATCTTGCCATGGCGGCCTTCCAATGGCAGTGCGAACCAAAGCAATCGGCGGTCCCCACTGTAATACACAGCACCACATTGGATAGATTTGAAAACAACACAGCTGACACAAATACATACACTCGAAACACCAACCAACCACACTATAAAAAACACCCCTCAACACACTATAATCCTTTGCATCTACAATGGTAAAAACACAGAAGCCAGAGCAACATTGGAGCAAAACAAACCTTAGATCAGGCAGCTCACCATCCCTCACAGCGCACATATCACACACCCTTACATCACCCCAGCACACATATTTGCACCCTATCACAATATTACTCCCCGTCACCACCTCATCACCCAGCACCTACAAATTATTTTCATCACTTCTTTATCACAACCATGTTACAATAAAAACATTAGAGTAGAGCAGCATCTAATTGGAGCCCAAGTCCCGCAGACCACTATCGCTAGGAAAATGGAAATGTGGCAAAGGATAGTTGACAGAGTGAATTCAGTAGGCAGCTACCCACGCACAAGGGATGACATCAGGAAGAGGTGGAACGACCTCAAGGGCTACATACATTTAATTGCATTCAGTCACTAGCTGGCGGTCCATAAGACTAGCGGTGGTCCACCACCTCCTCCTCCACGATTCACATCGTGGGAGCAGAAGGTCTTGGCCATTCTGCATCCTGAGGGCTTGATGGGAATACCTGGAGGAGTTGAGTAGGGTAAGTCACATGAATAAATATTGCTCGCCTAAATGTATTGGGATGCATGTTCAATTATCACCTTTCCTCATCGACATCGGTTTTGTTAGTTTATTTGCCTCGTATTACGAAAACACTCTTTTCCAAGATGGCGCCCGTTTTGGTTCAGTCCGTTTTCTATGTCTTCAATTTACTACGTGAATACATTTAAATGCGTCTGTTGCAGAGGCTCGTCTTTCGTAAATGGCTCTCGGTTACTTAAAACGCTGTGGAATTATCTGACCACGGTTTGTTTGTCTGTTTTAGATATTGACACGGGTAAATAAAGGTGAGTGACCCCTTAGGGGGGTTTTCTAGTATTAGTCGTACTCTGGGTTAGCATTGAGAAGCGTTTCTTAATATGGGTTTTCTTCTAGTTTTGCCGGATTATCATTCAGTATACGATGACTTGTTTCTCTGCATTTTACTTTCAGATAGCGACAGAGGATTTCTTCATTTGTTGATTTGTACTGAGTTTTCCTTGCACCTTAATGAGGTCAGTTCTAAGACCTAGGATTATTCCTTTATGTTTTACATTGCGGGAATGGGTGTTTTCGGGCTTCATATGATTACTAGTTTTTACTAAGGTGTATTTACGATTGTTTCCGCAGATTAGACAAGTCTCTGGATAAGATTATTGCTTACATATTACGTACCTAAATCAAGGTATGTCCCGTTTCTGATGGGAGCTCTAGTGTTGATTTTATCTATAGGTTTCTCATTTAATACTTGGGTGTTGGGACGAAGCAGATATTGGCTGTTTTCAATTATTCTCGTTTTCCCGGGTTCTTTTCTAAGACTTTGGTTATGGGACTACGTTTCTCTTTTTTACTCTTTTGATTGTTTCTCTTTTCATAATGGTGGCGTGCATACTTATTTTATGTTTTCCCTCACGCAAGGGGATATCACATTGTGGTGATTTCTTATCGATTTACTCTCTAATAATAGTGTGGGTAATATTTAGGATGGCACTCTCTATTCAATAAAATGACATCAGAACATGTTCTATTCTTATGTGCACACTTAGTCACATATGGCATGTCTTGACTTGCACCAACATCACGATATGTTCTGCTCTTAACAGTCCTTTTGGATATTGATCTCAGATATAGTTGTGTTCTCGTTTTTTGCAGCCCTGATGAAGTCCGTGAAAGGGTTCTCTCATAGGACGAAACACGTGTTGGCTGTGGTGGCTATATGATTATGAAATTCAAGGACGATTTTCAATTATTATGATGAACTGTGTGCTTCAAGAAATAAATCTATTCTGAACTATGGATGGTGTGATTGCCTTTCTATGCTGAGCCCTCTGTCAAAATGCCCAGCATGGATCTGATATGACTGTGTATAGTGTTCACATATCCTGGTTTGACAGAGCTGGTGATTGTTTGATTTCCACCAACAGATCACTCCTGACAAATGTTCCAGTCCAAAGGCAAGTAGGATGTGGGTCATTGTCCTCTGTCATGTGTCTGGGGATATGTGTAGTTTGACATTTGCTAACCAGGTGAAATGTTCCTCCATTTTATATTGGGTGCTGGTGTCTCACAGCAGTCTGTGATGCATGGGTGTCCATCATACATGTGACATGACTACTGGGTTAAATCTTGGCAGCTGTATCATACTACTTTCCCTTGTTAAGTGGGCAATGTGCATTGTCTTGGGTGATGTGTAATCAGTGTAGTAAACATACCTTGTGCCAATGTGTCTGCATGTGCTCCATTCCCACTAGGAAACATACATGTGCAGACAATGTATGTCATGTGCTATCCGTGCACATTGGATGATCTTGAAAAAAAGTCTTAAATATATGTTCATGGGGTCCTGTTTTAATTATGATACAATTGCAATGGTTGTCTACTTACTGTGATGCCCCAGGCAGGACTGTGTCACCATCACACGTGGTCAGACAGAAACATTCAAGCCTTGTAGTATGTCTTAAGTCATGTGCACCTGCAGTAGCCATGATGGATATGAGAATTAGGGGAAGGGTGTAGATCCACTTGATTATGATTTGTACCCTTGATGTGATATGATGGTTTTAGATCCACCACACCTGTCTGATGTTTGGTAATTCTGCCATGACTATATGGATGCATTGTGGATTGACTCACAGTGATGTTTGCATGACATGTGTTAGGGGTCAGGGATTCATCCACAGACAAATGCCATGCCTGTCATGTCTGATATGTGGGTAGTGATAATGATTCTCATTGTACAATGATTTGCTAATGTCCTGATAGTGATTGCTAAGTCTGTGCCGCTCCATCCTGCACAGTACAGTTGTCCTGAACAACCACACTCAGAAGTGTAAATGGAGATGGGTATGAGACATTGTTGGGGGACATCCAGGGCCTAACAGGGCCGTTCATATGTGTATTCTGGAGACATCTCTCCCTGAGGTTTGGGACCTGACTTCATTGTTGTTCCATATAAAACCACATGTGCTCACATCTGGGTGACATTGCTACTACCTCCTTGACTTATTTTGGAAAGGTGTGACTTGTGGAGCTGTACATTGTTGTGAGGTGTCCATTGTGACATGGATGTTTCCATGTCACCTAATCCAGGTATGGCATGTTTGAACCAGTATTGTCTGTCTTTCCTTACCAACATCACTTATTGTAGAGGCATCATGTTGGTGCAAGTTAGATGTGTTCGTAGGCTTGTGTGAGTGTAAATGGTAGGTTACCTTACAATGGTACCCAGTTGTTGGCTACTAGTTCCATGTACTAGTTCCATAGCACAAGTTTGCTGTGAAATGGTCAGCTAGTTGGGTTATGGTTAGTGTGGTAGCTTGACTTCATCCTTGATATTGTAGTTATCTGAGACCAAGATTTGCTCATGTGTTTCCTTATTGATTCAATATGGCATGCATGGTTTTGTACTGGCACATGATGCTGGTACTTTACTGTCGCTCTATGCGGTGGGCCACTTGACTTGATGATATGTTTTGTCACTCATATTTGGGATTGATGTGTCATATGTACATATTTTGACCTTAATTTACTTTCTCATTACCATCATAAGCACCAGCAGGGGAAGGAGACCACCTACAGCGAGGTACTCAGTGGCCCGGAGGACGAGGGGATTGCCATGGGGAGACTGGATCTGGCTCAACATTATTGCATTCCTCCTCCAGTGGACACTCTGTAGTGGTGGCGAACCCATAGGGGACCACCCCAGTACCATCTTTCTCCACCACCCCCATTCTATCACCTCCATCCCTGTTGCTCCCCACCCAGTTGGCTATGCCCGCTCACCGAAGAGGGTGGGTGTCTTCTTTGCCACAGGCACCTCTACCCTGTTACACCTGCTGCCCTCAGTTAGGAGGCTATTGACCTCCTGAGGTCGATCTCTATAGCCATCGAGAATGCCATCCAGGGGATGACATGACAGATCCAGCAAAGCAAAGTGTTACTGGAGGGCATTCACAGTGCAATCTCTGGCCTACACAGATCTTTTCAGGCTCTGACCTCCACACTTACGAAAGCCGGTCACCCCTTGTCTTCTGTCCCTCCTCCACTTTTCTTTTCCTATTCCAAATCCCTCCTCCCCGACCCACCCAAAGCACACAGACAGACTCGCATGCATCCACCTTAACAGACAAGGCTAGCGCACACAAACATAAGCACCACAAGACACACCACCAGCATGCACACAAACAACATCCACCTGCAGACACAGCAACAGTTATGATTTTCCCTGACCCCCCTCCCAGCATCACACACAAGACTTCTGGCACACCTACAGACACCTACAGACACTGCATCACCAGTCACTGATCCAGCCACCACACCTATCATGTCCACAGACAGCACCCCAACAGAACCTCAGACATCCACCCCAGTCACCACACTCACAGACACCACAACCACAGACACACCTAAATGCAGCACATCCACCATATCTGTAGTCACCACCCCTACAGACACTCACACGCCATGGCATCCCCCCACACATCCACCCCCTCAGTCTCAGACACATATACGCCCTCATTCACCCATCAATAGACACCCAACACACACAAGCATACCTCCCACAAACATGCACCCAAAATATCCATACCAACACGTCAGACAACTACTCCCTCAATGTCCAAATCTCGACCCCCTTCTGATGACCATCCCTGCGTGTCTACGAAAGTTTTCTTCTGTGGTCTTGATCTTACCCCTGTTCTTCCACCCACCACCCCTAAAAGGTCAGTTTTCCTCCTCAAGGCCATCCCTTCCAACTCCAAGCCTCCCATGCCCCTCCTGCAAGCACCCATGCGCCTCCCCCACCAAGAATAATCTGACCCCTCCCAAGAAGGTTCCCCCCTCACAAAACCACACCCTCCTCCCAAGCCCAGACCCCTATCCCTACTCCCTCCTCCGCCCTGATCCCAGAGGTGCCTGCCTGCCCTCTTGATGCCCCTGCCTGTGGAGGTTGCATGGCAGTCAGGAGTCAAGTAGGGGCCCAAAACAGTGCCTTTTGGGGAAACAAGTTTGTACCGGCCTGTGGCCTTGGACTGAATATAATTTTATTTAATAAACCCAACTAGTTGTTGGAGTTTTGGATACACCTTTGTCCTGCATTTCTGTTGTTCACTGCTGACATTGGTTATTTGTCTGTAGTGGTGTGTGTTTGGCCTGCTTGCTGCTCCATGTGATGGTTTTTTAAGTATGCTACTTTGTGTGCATTGCTGTTGTCCTCCAAGGTGAGAGTTTGTGTTGTGTGATGAGTATGTACATGTTACCGCAATGTTGGTGTTATCGCTTTGTGCTGTGTTTGTTGTGGTATGTGTATTTTTTGTGTTGTGCGATGTGGGCATGCATGATATATGACTTGTCCCATGATATGGCTATTGTTTACTTGTGGTGTGTGTTTTTGAGTTTTTCCAGTGCAGACCTGGAGTGTGTTAAGTTGTGGACGTTTGCTTTGCATTTGAGTGCACATATGTCCATTTAGGCATGGATCCCTTGCATTTGGGTATCGTAGGGGTATGTCCAATGGAGTGCGAGTAGTATGTGCTTTGTTGCCTGACCCGTCCCCCATTGTGTCACTATGCATGACAATAGGTATTGGTATTGCTTGTCCCTGAAATTCCTTTGTGTGCAACTGCTGTGTGCATGTTGTTTGGTGCCTTGTTCAACAAGATATGTGTTCCAATGCTGACTCCTTCCAAGTATTGTCCTGCTACCCCCATCGCAGCTGTACAGGTGTTGTTGTGATGGTGTGCTTTGTGTATTTTGTCAAATTATCTTTGTGTGCATTGTGCATGGTATTGTTTATTTATTGTGCTATGAGTGTGTGTGAGGTGTGTGCCAATAGCAGTGTTGTTTGCTGGTGGTGTTTGTGTGTACCATGACAGATGAATGTTTATGTGCGTTGTATGTGTGGCCAGTCCATGTCCAGTGTTGGTACTGGGTTTGTCGACTGTGTCTGTATATGTGCGGTAGTTATGTAGTTTTTACGGTATATGTGTATGTTTTGTGGCCTTCTGTGTCCCTGAGCCTGTGTTGTGTAGACGTGTGTATGTATGATGTATGTGCTACTGCCATGCAATGAATGTGTGTGTGCTGGCTGAAGTGTGCTACTTGTTTATGTGTGGGTGTCTGTGTTGCATCATGTGAGTGTGTGTGTCTGGAATAATAGCTGTAGCTGCTGGCTTTGGCATTTCTCTCCTATAATGTTTTAGATACTGGTACAAATTTGTTGTGCATGTTGATGATATAGGTAGATATATGTGCTTGCGGTTGATGTCTTCCCCGTCGGCATAGTATCCTTTGTCTTTCAGCGAACAGGAGCCGCAGCATGACGTTTAGTAATGGCTCCATGGTGGCTCCAGACGTGTACTGCTGTGTGCAGGTGAGTGTCACCCTTTAGAGTGCTATTTTATGCCTGCTGATCCGTGGTGGTTGCACCGCGGCAATCACATTGGCTGTGTGCAACCTCCTTATAGGTCCAGCGGGAACATGGACTCTGCCGGCCTGTTTGTGCCTCCAGAAGACCGCGGCGGTCTGTGCAGCCTGGCGGTGGTGGTGGAGCACTGGCGGTCTTCAATTTGCTCGACCGTCAAACTCATAATGAGGCTGTCCGCTTTGCCAGACTGTTGGTGGTTGGACTATCACTATCAGCCCCATTGTGTACTTTACTAGAGTATTGATCTGTATCACACCATCTTATGGGTAGGATTAATGCCCACAATACTAAACGAGTACCATAAAAATAATGTACTCTCCTATGTGGAGCATTGTGCACTTTATTAGACAGAGCACCTTATCAGTCTTCCGCAAGGTATTGCGCACTTAGTTAGACTGGTGATTTGCATCACATCACTCAATAGGCAAGATAGATATCCGACAGATGGTCCAAATTAGGGCATGTGAACATTTTGGTGATTCTTTGGAGCTCTGGCCATTGTGTAATATCCCATGGACATGCTGTGGAAATATAATTTTTCACACCTTTTTTAAGAAACCTAATGCACTTTATTAGATAGTGCCCTCTATTGTAAGGGGCATCATGCACTTTACTAGACAGAGCGCCAATCTCCTTCTATTATGCCATTTGATAGGAATTGCCAGTGGTTGCCTTGGATTTGAACAATAGTTACAAGATTGTGAGATAATGCACTTTCAAAGAAAATGTATACACTTTATAAGTTTCCTGAGTAGAGTAAAGGGTGGTTGTAATCTTCTTTTCCTTTTGGTAAGAAGCATACATCTCAGGAATGTTAAAGGGGATGCACACATTATCATCGTAGGATAACAGGATGCATTTTTGGCCAGTAAATAGGGCAATGTGAGTATAAAATGTATGCTTCTCCTTCTCTTTTTATTGAAACAAAGCTTACATTTGCACCTTATAGAAATGAGCTATTTACTGTCCTTGATGGGTAGGGGATTATTGAACAGTGATTGGGAAAATTCCAGCATTTTCCCCTTTTCCCATTTACTCCTTTCCCGCCATCTCTAAGACAAAGTTAAAGATTATTCATTTGTTAATTCAGTGACAATACTCATTAAACTATGAAGGGAGGACTATGCTAGATGGAACTGTAGGATTGTATGGTGCTTCTCTAACGGATGAATGTAGTTGGATTCTTTCTTATTTAAAAATATGATGCATGCTATTTCTATTGTAAGTGCATGTTACCTTGAAGTAATGCACAAATATTGTTCACATTGGGTTTTCATATTATGACATATTGTTTCTTGAGAGGAAGATCTTTGGATTACATATTCGGGGTTCAAATGAATCAATAGCAAATATATATGAGAACATTGGAATTTGCCAAAAGACAAATGGTTAAATTGATCTATGAATATTTGACTTTGTACAATATATAGCGTAAAATTTGTAGGAATATAGATGTATGGTCTAGAGGCATGAATATACAGTAAATATTCTGGACTTAATGTTTTTCAAATTATGGCCCTCATTACAACCCTGGCGGTCGGTGATAAAACGGCGATAATACCTCCAACAGGCTGGCGGTAAAAAAATTGAATTATGACCACGGCGGAAACCACTCAGACAGCCAGCCATTTTAACACACCGACTGCCACAGCGGTATCAACAAGCACCACAGCGTTAACCGCCAACAGCCAGGTGGAAGACAAGGTACCGCCCACACTATTACGACAGGCATATCTGCCACCTTTTCCTGGGTGGTACAATGACATCAAAAGCATGGTGGAAACAGAACACAGAAGTCAAAGGACTCACCTCTGGAGACTCACGGAACAACCATGACGCCATGGAGCCCGAGCTGCACATATTTCCAATGCTCGTCTACCTTTTCCTGCATTATGAACAACAACGCCGGCGAAGACTACCACGGGGAGTACTGCTGCCTAGCACACAACGGAGTGTGGAGGAAAAAGAGAGTGACACGCAACACCCCCACCCCCAACACCATACACACAATCAGATGCACAAACATTACTTATCCACCCCGTACCCCTCAGGAATAATGCAATGACAAAAGAAATTGATTAAAGTTAGTGTAATACAATAAAATAACATAAATAAGTGCATCAAAATACAAACGTATATACATATTTACAAATGTAGGGACACTGCCTAGTCCTCAATGTCCGTGGGCCACAGGGCCACTTCACATAGGCTAAGCCCACCCCCTGCTGCAACAACACGGTAAGAACACTGCAGGGGCATCAGGTCGAAAATACACAGGCACCTCAGGGGGACGGGGGATGGGGGGCACCTAAGCCGGAAGATGGTACCACACCACTGATCCTGGAGGGGGCTACATGCCCTGTGCGATGTCCTGGGGAGTGCATGGCCACAGTCTCTCTAGTGGGTGGCTTCTCCACTGGTTCTGGAGGTGGCCTTGTGCCCAGTGTGCTTCATCCTGGGAAGGATGGGGTGAGTGGATGGCTTCTTCCACTGGTTCTGAAGGGGGCCTTGCGCCCAGTGTGCTTCATCCTGGGAAGGATTCTGGAGGAGGCCTTGTGCCCAGTGTGCTTCATCCTGAGAAGGATGGGGTGAGTGGATGGCTTCTTCCAGTGGTTCTGGAGAGGGCCTTGTGTCCAGTGTGCTTCATCCTGGGAAGGATGAGGTGAGTGGATAGCTTCTTCCACTGGTTCTGGAGGGGGCCTTGTGCCCAGTGTGCTTCATCCTGGGAAGGATGGGTTGAGTGGATGGCATCTCCACTGGTTCTGCAGGGGGCCTTGTGCTCAGTGTGCTTCATTCTGGGAATGATGGGGTAAGTGCATGTCTTCTTCCACTGGTTCTGGAGGACGCCTTGTGCCCAGTGTGCTTCATCCTGGGAAGGATGGGGTGAGTGGATGGCATCTCCACTGGTTCTGAAGGGGGCATTGTGCCCTGTGTTGCAGATCTTGGGGAGTGCAAAGTCACAGTCTCTCACCTGGGTGTCAGACTCACAGGATTTGCAGGGACCAGGGCGCACAACAGCCCATGGAGGCTCAGTGGTGGCAGTGGCAGGGCTGGTGGCAGTGCTGGCACGGGTGGGGGGAGGATCCAGCCCATCCCCTGCAGCCCCGGATGGCTGCCCACTGGGGCTGCTGTTGCTGGCAGTGGTGCTGGTGGTGGTGCTGTGTGAGAAAACGGGGCTGATTGCAGAGGCCCCCTAACTTTTTGCCCCCATTTTCCACTTTTTGCTGGTGTTTTCCTGACTCTGATGGTGCCTTGGGTACGGCTAACCAGTCCCAGGGCCTGTGCTCTGTGTAAAATGGATATGCAAATTAGGCTTATTATAATTGGCTAAGTTATCCTACCTATAAATCCCTAGTATATGGTAGGGCATGTAGGTTTAGGGACCACAGCATAGGTGGTGCACCCATAGGTGCACTGCTGAGGTGCCCAGTGTCATTTTAAAGGCAGGCCTGCCTTGCTGGCTGCTTTTAAATTAAAGTTATATGCAAATTCGACTTTGGAATTAAAAGTAGTTCCAAAGTCTTAAACTACCTTATTTGTACATATAAGTCACCTCTAAGGTGTGCCCTATGTGCCCCTAGGGCTGGGTGCCATGTAACTATAAGCAGGGACCTTATAAAAATAGTTTTATAAGCCCTGGTGAGGTAAAAACAGCCAAATTCGTTTTTCCCTCATTGTAGTAAATGGCCTTCAGAGGCTAGAATGGGGAGACTTTATTTTAATTTTTTAAGTCTCCATAAATGATGCATACCAAGAGTTTGGTATCAAATTAATTGTTGTAATAAATCCCACAACTTCCAGTTGTTGGATTTAATATAACTTGTTCAGGTAAAGAGTTTTAAACTTTACCTGAAAAGTTGCCAATTTCAGCCCTGCATTGTTTTTGCTGCTGTGCTCTGATTGGCCAGCCTGAGCAGCTTGGCCAAGCTGCCTTGATTAGGTGTGAAGTGGCCTGGCTTCACACAAAGAAATGTGTCTGTGGGAAGGAATCTCCCCTCAGCAGATGGAGAGGCAGGAAGGGGGAGGGCTGCCAAACTGGTCTTCAAAGGCAGAGAAGGACATTTGGAGCAACCAGCAACACCCTCACATCCTGCAACCCCAGACAACTAGGTGCCCCCTTGATTAGATTAGGCGAGGGCAGGAGAGGGGTGTGTTTATGATTTTTAGCCACACCAGTGGGTGGGCTCAGCCAGATGTAACCTCCAAAAATCAGATTCAGCCATGATGGATTTTTAGAGAATGTTGCCTCCTGGGACTGATTTTTGCCACACTTCCCAGGAAGTGGTCATCACAGGGGGAATGACCCTGCACCTGATTGGAGAACCAGGGCCCCCCTGCTTTTCACCCAGGAGCAAGGATAAAACTGGCAGACCTGCACCCACACCTCAGTTCCCTACCACATCCAACAAGGAAGAACAACAGAAGAAGAAGGACTGCCCTGCTGGACCCCTGGCCTGCACCTGGAACCTGCACTCAGAAGGACTGCACCAGCTGCATACTTGGGCTTCACCACAAGAAGGACTCTGCCTGGCTTCAACTGGTTCAAGGAGGGACTCCCTGTTTGCTACAGGTGACAAATTGCTAACCAGAGTCCCCTGCACCAACTCCTGAAGAAAGCGACCAGCTGACCAAAAAGGAGTCTGCGCCAGGTGCATTCTGGGAGTTGTAGTCCGCACCCCCCAAGGACCATCTCAGAACTTCTGAACCTATGGGGTGAGCTGTGGACCCCAAAAGAACCTTAAGAGGACATCTGGGAGAAGCCCAAGAAGTTTGGAGAAGTTTGGACAACTTTTGTAAAAAAGCTCCATAGAGGGACCGACCCGCCGCGGCAACTCTAGCCGGCTTGCCTCAACCGCGACCCGGCCTGATTTGCTGGTTTGTCCCGGTAAAGAAAATCTTCGAAAAAGAGACTAAGTCCGAAGGTAAAAAGTTGACCGGGACCTCCCAGCCAGCGTATCCGAGGAGGGCTCGATGGACGTCGGATCAAGATCTAGGTTTACCCCGGTCGAAGGATTTTCACCTCGAAAAAACGACTAAGTCAGAAGGTAAAAATCTCCACCGAGGATTCCAGCATCGCGTATCCAGAGAAGGGCTCCAGGAGGTCGGATTGGAGTGGCAGGTTCGTCCCACTGAAGAAAATCTTCGAAAAAAAGACTAAGGGCCTGATTCCGACCCCGATGGTCATAGACCGCCAGGGCCGGGGACCATGGATGGCGGTGCATCCAGGCCAATTCTGACCGCGGCGGATTTCCCCTGGCCTGAAGAATCCTCCATGGCGGCGCTGCAGGCAGCGCCGCCCTGGGGATTCCGACCCCCTTCCCGCCAGCCTGGTTCTGGCGGTTTTGACCGCCAGAACCTGGCTGGCGGGAACGGGTGTCGTGGGGCCCCTGGGAGCCCCACAAAGATTTTCAGTGTCTGCATAGCAGACGGGTGCAACTGCACCCGTCGCACCCTTTCCACTCCGCCGGCTCCATTCAGAGCCGGCATCCTCGTGGAAGGGGGTTTCCCGCTGGGCGGGCGGGCGGCCTTCTGGCGGTCGCCCGCCAGCCCAGCGGGAAACTCAGAATGACAGCTGCGGTCTTTTGACCGCGGTACGGTCTTCTGGCGGTTCCCGCTTGGCGGGCGGCTCCTGCCGCCCGCCAAGATTAGAATCACCCCCTAAGTGTGAAGGTAAACTTCTAACCGAGGCCTCCCGCAGCCTGTAGCCGAGCAGGGCTCCATCGCGGTCGGCCTTAAACTTTGACTTTGCCCCAGTCGAGGTGCAACCAGATGACCCGATTGGCGCTTTTTGTTTCTAGGCGCTAAAAAAATAATAATTCTTTAAAAATTCATATCTCCGGTTCCCCTTATCTGATTTTATTCGTCTTAGTGTCATTTTAAAGATAAAAATATAATCTATTTTTATAAATTGGTTTTGGATTTTTAAACTGTTTCCTGTTAATTACTGTTTTGTGATATTTGAATGCTTTACACTCTGTCTCCTAAGTTAAGCCTTGACGCTCATTGCCAAGCTACCAAGGGTTGAGCTGGGGTTAATTTACTGATACCTAACTGGACCTTAGTGGAGTTAGTGGCCTATTGCTAAGTGTAGGTACCTACCTGCCCTTACCAATAACCCATTTTTCAACATGCTGGCAGTGGGGTTGGGGGAGGCTCCAGCCCATCCCCTGCAGCCTTGGACGGCTGCCCACTGGGGCTGCTGCTGTTGGCAGTGAGACTGCTGGTGGTACTAGTGGTGGTGCTGGCTGTGGTGGGGGGAGGCTCCAGCTTATCTCCTGCACCCGCGGATGCATGCCCACTGGGGCTAGTGCTGCTGGCAGTGGTGCTGGCAGTGGTGCTGGCAGTGGTGGGGGGAGGCTCCAGCCCATCCCCTGCAGCCGCAGACGGCTGCAGAATGGTGCTTCTGGCAGTGGTGCTGGTGGCAGAGCTGGCAGTGGTGGAGGGATGCTCCAGCTCATCCCCTGTAGCCTTGGACTGCTGCCCGCTGCAGCTGCTGCTGCTGGCAGTGGTGCTGGTGGTGGTTCTGGTGGCTGTGCTGGTGGTTGGGCTGGTGGCAGTGCTGGCAGTGGTGGGGGGAGGCTCCAGCCCTTCCCCTGCAGCCTCAGATGGCTGAACCACCATGGTTAGTGGTGAGTGGTCCGAATGATTCCCGGCACCAGGCCTCCTGTCCTTCCTGCTTGCTGGTGCAGACCTCTTGCCCTTCCTGTCAGCAGCTGGGGATTGCCCCTTGCCTTTCCCTCCTGCAGCTGGTGGTGCCTCCTTGCCCTTCCTAGATGCTGCTGGTGGTGCCTCATTGCCCTTCCCTGTTGCAGCTGGTGGTGCCTCCTTGTCCTTCCTTGATGCACCTGGTGCAGGCACCCTGTCAGTGTTGCTGCCTGTGCCCAGGATCCTCTCCCACCTGCAGTAGCTGTCGACACTACTGTGGCTGTGGACTGGGTGGCTGAGGTGCTCGCCTGGGTTCTGACCACCCTGGCTGGACGTGAAGGACGGGGGGAGTGGTAGGGAGGAGGTCAATGGTGAAGAGGAAAAGTTTCTTAGGGACATTGGGGTGGGAGGAAGGTGAAGGTTTGGGAGTGGAGGAAGAGGAAGTTATTGTGGGAGGTGTCTGTCTGCTGTGCTTGGGTGCAAGTGCATGGGTTGGATGCTGTTGTGAGGTGAATGGCTGTTGGGTGTCTGAGTGCTAACGTTTGTGTACTTTGGGAGGAGGGGGCAGAACCACAGTGGGAGAGGACACAAGGGACGTATGCATGGATGGGGGGTGGTGACTGCCAGTTAGGGGTGTGTAGTGATAGGCGCGATGGTGGTAGTGGATGAGGATGTAGTACATGCAGGTGTGAATGTAGATGCTATTAGGAGGGAGGTGGACGAGGAGGCGGAGGGGGACACAGTGGAGGCAGTGGATGTTGGGATGACTGCATCTGGATGGTGTTTGTGTGAGTGCCTGTGGGATGATGTGTGGTGCTTGTGTTTGCCTGAACCACTCCTGTGTGTTTTCCTGGGTGCCTGCTGGTCTGCCTGTGTGCTTGGGATAGGTTGGGGTTAAGGGGAATGGGATTGGGCAGAGGAAGTTGGAGGGGGAGGCTAGAAACAGGGACAATGGCTGCCATCAGGGAGGAGGCCAGAGCCTGGATTGATCTCTGTTGGGCCGCCATGCCAGAGTATATGACCTCCAGGAATGCATTTGTTTGTTGCAAATGGGCTGCCAGCCCGTGGATGGCATTCACAATGGTTGACTGCCCAACAGAGGTGGATCGCAGGAGGTCAATAGCCTCCTCACTCAGGGCAGCAGGGCTAACTGGGGCAGGGCCTGAGGTGTCTGGGGCAAGGAGATGCCCACCCGCCTGCGGGCACAGGAAACACACTGAGGGGCTTCTGGGAGGGCGGTGCTGGTGGGGGGGTTGTGGCTGTACGTGTAGTTGGGGTTGGCACAGAGGTGTCCACCACTACCAGGGAGCTTCCATCGGAGGAGGTATCACTGTCAGAATTGTCCCCTCCAGTCTCCGCTGTGGTGCTCTCATCGCCCTCCGTCTCACTGGTGCCCTCACCGTCGGTGGATTCGGCCTCCTGGGCCCTGTACATGCAGCTCTCCCCATCGCCGGTGCCTCTGCTCCTCTGCCAGATGATACCCTTGGTCAATGGCGGCAACAACACCACTGTTGGCGTACACGACACACACACACAGAGAACAGCCCTAAGCACTAGGCAATGCACTAACAGTCACAATGCTAGTCACCAGCCCATGGGCAGGGATACCTAACGTCAATTGCAGTATACATGAGACCCACAGACACCTGCCCAGTAGTGGATGCCTACTAGCTTGGTTTGAGGAGGTTTACATCAGACCCTGCCCAACAAGGACCCTACCCTCCAATGTCCAGTCTGGCCTAGGGGCACCCACAGGCCCACATCCTCCACCCGGATGCCACCCCACCACGCACAAGTAGTATATTGGGGAACTGTACTCACCCCCTTGTGGCTGGTGTGATGCCCCCAAGTGCCCATCCAGCTCTGGATAGGCCACTGCCAGTATGCCGGCCATTAGGGAGGTCAGGGTTCGAGGGGCAGTCCCTCCACGTTGGGGAGCCATCCCCAGCTGGGCTTCCGCCATCTTCCGTGCCCAGAATCTTAGGTCCTCCCACCGTTTCCGACAGTGGGTGCTCCGCCTGCCGTAGACACCTAGGGTCCTCACGTCCTTGGCAATGGCACACCATATACCCTTTTTTGATGGGTGCTGACCAACAGAGAAATACACATGGGAAAAGGTATCAATCAGACCGTCCTGCCTGTTACACTCATGGCTCACCATAGCCCTCACATCCCCTTACGCACAGACATTGCCCACCATACATGGAGCACTCTGCCCAGGGTCCTTCCACCAACCTCCCTACACAAGGCCCTCATACACAGTACTCCATGCATTCATGCCCCATGCATCGTGCTCACAGTGTACTCACCTGTTGGTCTGGAGGCCCACACAGCATTCGGTACTGGGGTAGGACCCCATCCACCAGTCTCTCCAACTCCACAGCGGTGAAGGCAGGTGCTCATTCCCCAGTGACACGAGCCAGGGTCGGTTCCAGACACAGGTCACAGCAGCACTTGCAGTGTAGGTCCTCTCTTGTTGAAGGTCAGGTAGCAACAGATAGAAAATGGTGGTCACGTCCTTGGCGTGCGTACCATCACCGCCTGCGTACATCCCCACTGGCCACTGTAACCCATAGGGCACAATGGTATCCAATGAGGAGTTGCACGGCGGTTCTGAACCGCCTCACGCAACGGCGCACAACGTCAGCGGAATTACCTCATTTCCACATGTCCCTCATACAGGACAGGTGGACGCCATTTCGTGGGGGGGCAGGCCATGACACCTAACTGCGTCACAGTACACATAGGCACCATTTGGGCCTATCAAACAATATATTGTTTCAATCACAACATGCAATGCAGTGTAGTTTTTGGAAGTATGGAATACTGACCAGCTGCTCACAGTTAGCCCCCTAGATTGCAATCTCTGTGGATGAACAGGAGATGGAGACATTCCCCCGAGTCCAGGCCGCTGGTGGACTTGGCAACAATGGAGGACAGGCACATTATCCTCTCCTATAGACTGGACAGGGCCACAATCACAGAGCTGTGTGCTTAATTGGAACCTGCGCAAAACAGCAATGAAAATGACTCTCCTATCTAATATGCAAAAAAAAAAAATATATATATATATATATATATATATATATATATATATTATTTATTACGAAATACAATTCAAACAAAAAACAACTACTTATAATAATATCAAAAAAGAGCTAACAGCCTCATATAAAATTACAAAGTGACAACGTACAACAGAGATAACCAATAATATAACAGCACAACACAGACTCACACTAACAATACACCAATCAACAAAGAATGTGGTATATAAATAAAAAATAATAATAATTACTGCAAGATAATGCCATGTATACACATAAACAACTGAATATAATAAACAGTGTATTCAGATAAATCACGTAGAAGGTTTTGTTTTATATATATATTCCTCTATTATGTATAACGATTTTGCCGAGTCTTTAACAATAAGAAAAAATTCTGTTTAGATAGTTTGTGAAGACAGCACATCATCCCGGTGCTGTCTGTACTTTAACTAATCTGAGTATAATTGTCCATCCTTGGATCTATCAAACATCAATTCTCCATTGCCAGCTTTAGTACTCCATTACCAACGCACGTTTCGGTGGGTTTAAACTTTCCAATATGTTTGTAATCGCACAGCCAACTTCCTCAGGGCACGTATGAAAAAGCACCAAACACAAATTGATTTATCTATATCGAAAGAATAAAGGGAATGTATCATTCAAAATATGAATGTTTGTATAACAGCCGTGTTGTAAATTGCGATGGATAAATAATTCAAACTCTTTTAATAATCATCCAAATGCAAAAAGAATAAATGTGGGTATTCATACCTTGACATCTTTAGAATAACAAAACAAATACAAGAAATAGAATGAAAAATAAAAAAACAAAAACAAAATTAAACTAATAAACCAAACACCATATAGTGAATACCAACGAAAAAAAAGGAAGTGTTAACACCAAAATAAACATGTTGATCACCTCAAAAAAACACAAAGATATCACCAAAAAGTGAAGCCATCAGCCCCCTAAAGAAACATAATTCCATACCTGACAGGGATTCACCTTTCAAAATTCTATCAAGATATCCTTGTCTGTCACTCTGCAACAATATTGATAAATATCATCCACAACAAGGCCAAATAAAGATAAATAAACACTCAAACAGAAAAAATTATATATATACTCATCGTCAGTATTTCCATTGGGTTAATTGCCTAAAACAAATACAATGACTCAAAAATATTGCATCGAAATCATAAGTATTTGCGATAAAGATAACAAGTCACTGACAATAAATAACATATAGATATTTACAAAAATGCCCCGTCAAAAAACTCTTAGTTATCTGTTAATCAAATAGAATGAATGAGCCAGCTCCATGATGCAAAATGCGACGCTAAGAAATCAAAAGGACGCAAATAAACACACCGGTAGTAAATTGCGCTGTTCACAATAGGCGCAGCATGTCTTTCGGGACCCGAATTCAAAAAAGAAAGAACTCTCCACACCACCTTTCCAGATCCAAGAACTAATCAGGAACTGTGAATCAAATTAATATTGTTCGTTCGTTAAACTTTATTTCGGCAAATATTGCCATAAAAGTCAAGACAAGAGATAAATACAACATACAGATATACATTTCACAATTAAATATAAAATACAATACAAACAGTTGGCAGGAAATATATGGATGTCTCCATGATTCAGCAGTACCGCGTATAAAAATATAAATAACTATTTATAAATTAATTAAAAGCCAGAACTAAAAAATTAATTAACTTGGATCGAAGAAACAGTGCATCGTATACCTTTACAAGGAAGGGGAAGAGCGGGCCACCTAACAAAATATTACAGTTTGTGACCAAGTCGTTTTCTGACAAGGTACACATTAAATAAAAATCTACTCGTGCCAAACACCACTAATTGTGAAGTATTAGACTGAAATATGCGCTCTGCTTCTTTGTAGGATCTAACCCCCACATATTTACAAACGGGTTTGATCCAACAATCCCTTGGTTTCTTGTATACTGGGCAAAAGAAGAGTAGATGAACAACATCTTCTTTGGCCCCTAAAGTACAGAGAGTGCACAGTTCACAACCTTTTACCCCCCCCAATTGCACGTGTAAGCATTAATCTGTAAGACCCCATACCTAAACTGTAGATATAGTGTTTTTGCCAGTGGAGGACCGACCTCGTCCAAAAATTGTTCGAATTTAGGTGTATCTTTTATGTTCAAAAAATTCAAAGTCAGAATACCAATCGATGAACTATGCAATAGCTCTCCGTTGACATAAGACCAAAAAGTGTCCTTTACATATTTCCTGGTACATGTTGTCATATTCTGAGGAACTTCCCATAGGTGTGATAAACCTAATCTCTCATACCACTTAGATACATATTTTAACCAAGGGGTATTCATATGACCATCTATCTGAGTTAATTCAGTCAATCCACTCTTGTAATCACTCAACTCCGGGGTTACCCATAACCTGACCCAATACAGCAGTGGTCTTAATAATGCTTGATAGTCTGCTCTTTTAAGATTAATATCAAGGAAAACAGGGACTAGAGGAGTTCTTGTCAGTATTTTAAGTAGCCTTCGTACAAAGTGGTTTTCCGTTTTTCCAAAGTTGTCATTGCAATAGTAGCCCCAGAGTTCAGCACCATAAAGGGCGGCCGATTGGGCCTTCGCTTTATATACTTCAAGTGCCTGTGAGATTGCTTTAGAATAACTAGCTCCGTGTACTTTTAAAATAGGCATTGAGTTTTGTTTAAGGGATAAGATGCTTTTATCCATCTGTCCTTTCCAGGACAGGTTACTATCCAGCATTTACCCCCAAATAATTTAAACTCCCTACCTGTTCCAGTTTTTGGTTCTCCAAGGACAGATTATTCCTGAGGGATTTCTTGGGGTTTATGGACATATACTTAGTTTTGGTAGGATTTATTTCTAGCCCCTTCCCCACACAATACTTCTGGAAAGAATCCACAAAATTTTGCAAACCTCTCGGAGTTTGAGAAATAAGGATGGTATCATCGGCAAATAATAATGCCGTAACCGGCTCACCACCTAGCTTCGGGGAGTCATGTACACAATTCCTTAAATAGCTCGGAATATCATTAACATATAATGAGAAGAGTGTGGGTGCTAACACGCAACCTTGGGGCACACCACGGTCTACAGGTATGGCCCTTGAGGTTTCACCTTCTTTTCCCCATCTAATTTTTGCATAGTTCCCTGTGTGAAGCTTGATAAGTTCTTTAAGTAGTTCCCCAGGGACCGCCATGTTCCTTAATGTAATCCACAACAAATTGCGCGGAACAAGATCAAAGGCGGCCCTTAGATCCACGAATGCCACATAGAGACTACCCTTCCTTATGTTTATATACTTCCAACAGATGCACATAAACCTAAACACCTGGTCAACCGTACTGATTTTTATTCTAAAACCAGCCTGATATTTGGTTAATATTTTGGTCTCTTCAATCCAATCTAAAAGCCTATTTAAAATGTGTCTGGCATATATCTTTTGAAAAATGTCTATTAAACTTATTGGGCGGTAATTACTTGGATCATAGCGATCACCTTTTTTAAAAATTGTTATGATTTCTGCCCCTTTCCATGTATCGGGGATCGGTGTGCCTGCCACAATGGAATTACTCAGGTAATTTATATAAGGCCCCCACACATCCACATCATATTTTAGTAGATCGCCGGGAATTTTATCAGGGCCTGGGGCTTTGCCCATTTTCACAGCTAATAAAGCCTTATTAGTTTCCTCTAAACTAAAAGTTAATGGAGCAATACTCATTTCTAAGTTTGTCTCATAGTCCCCGAAGGGCAAACTCTCCTTTTTGTTAGTATAGAGCTTAGTGAAGTGATCACACCAAGTATTTTCATCTAGGAAAATATCATTTGTTGATCTACCCTGCTTATTTCCCTTAGCGATTAAATTCCAGAACATGCTCTGATCCCGTAACTTAGCTGCATTCAAGAGATCCTCCCAAAAATTTTCATCCCATGCTTTTTTAGCTTGGGCCATAGTGTTTTTGTAGGCTAGTCTACCGCTTTTTATATCCAAACAATTCCCGGATTTTACTGCCTGGATCGGTCTTGATTTTGCTATTCGACAATCTTTATTATACCATGGGTTCGCTGTCTCAAGATGGTTCCTTATCCTATTACCATCTTTTTTATAGATTTTACTCAATAGTGGAGTTAGTGCATCTACCAGTTTAAGATGTAAATCAAGAACACCTTGTGTTCCCACTAATGCTGACTGTAAGTCTCCTACCGTTTCGGTAAATACATTGTAAATATTTATCAGCGTCTTTTCTGTTCCCAAGATATATGGCCATCTTAGAGCACGCCTGTTGTTGGTTACCTCTAGCTCCGCGACTGTGGTATTTAATAGGGTCTTTTCTTCGGATCTAACATTAAATGATTGAGAGTCTAGCCATAGTTGGAGGGGGAAATGATCACTCTCCGTCCTATGGTCTATATTGAAATCGGTTATTTGGTCCCATATATTCCGGGTAGCCATTACAAAATCTATATGTGACCTGGAATTTCCCTTAAAATAGGTTGGAGCTGCTGGTCTATCTGATCGGAATCTACCATTACAAGCCCTTAGATCATGTACCACAGTCAACTGTAAAATCTGTAAGGCGGCTTTTGTGCTTTTAGCTGAACTTGCAGATTCTAAGGGCAAGATATCATTAGCAGCATCTTGTTCATCAAGTAATTTTTCCAACCCTAAGACAGGCTCATATTTACAGTTAAAATCCCCACCAACTAACACCTTTGCATTATTTCCTAATGAATCTAAAAAGGAATCCAAGAGTTCTACCACCTCTGACTCCTTGTTAGATGGGGACGGTCTATTATATATATTTATTAAATGTATAGTTTCTTTCCCTCTTGTATCAATTTTAAGGCCTAGTAGGTCCGGAGAGGGGATGGATAACTGGGTGACATCTATTTCTAGAGTCACTTTAACCCAGATAACCAGTCCCCCTGAGGCTCTACCTCTAGTTGATGGAATAGCAAAGGAACAGTATGTTTTATACCCCAACCTATGGGGGGTTTCTACCATCCAAGTTTCCTGTAGGAATATGATATCGTAATTCTCAATATAGGAACACCATACCACATCCTCAAGGTTCCTGGCTAAGCCAGCTATATTCCAAGATATCAGTCTAATATTTGTTTTCCCTTTTACACAGGGTGAATCTAATACTATAGGTAAGTTGTCTTTTTCTGTAACATCCTCTGGTTCAACTAAAGGATTTAACTCTTTGTCTTGATTATAGTCTTTACTAACGTCATTACCCTCCATAGTCACTGTGAGGCACTTATCAGGTACGCCCAAACTGATTACCTCACTCAAAATAGAATAAGGGGATTTAGCGCTGTTTACCAATTTAACTGTCCATGAATTTCTGGGGCTCGAAGGTACTATGGGGCATATTTATACTCCGTTTGCGCCGAATTTGCGTCGTTTTTTTCGACGCAAATTAGACGCAAAACTAACTCCATATTTATACTTTGGCGTTAGACGCGTCTAGCGCCAAAGTTCATGGAGTTAGCGTCATTTTTTTGCGTGAACACCTTCCTTGCGTTAATGAGATGCAAGGTAGGCGTTCCCGTCTTAAAAAATGACTCCCAGGCATGTGCGTGGTATTTATACTCCCGGGCAAAAATCACGCCCGGGAGTGGGCGGGCCAAAAAAAACCTCGCATTTGCGCCTCTTTTTAACGCCTGGGTCAGGGCAGGCGTTAAGGGACCTGTGGGCTCAGAATGAGCCCAGAGGTGCCCTCCCCTGCCCCCAGGGACACCCCCTGCCACCCTTGCCCACCCCAGGAGGACACCCAAGGATGGAGGGACCCATCCCAGGGAAGAAAAGGTAAGTTGTGGTAAGTATTTTTTTAATTTTTTTTTGTGGCATAGGGGGGCCTGATTTGTGCCCCCCTACATGCCACTATGCCCAATGACCATGCCCAGGGGACAGAAGTCCCCTGGGCATGGCCATTGGGCAAGGGGTCATGACTCCTGTCTTTGCTAAGACAGGAGTCATGTTAATGGCGTCTGGGCGCCCAAAAAAAATGGCGCAAATCGGGTTAAGACAATTTTTTTGCCTCAGCCTGACTTGCCCCATTTTGGGACGCCCAAACGCCATTTTTCCCTACGCCGGCGCTGCCTGGTGTACGTCGTTTTTTTTCACGCACACCTGGCAGCGTCGGTCGGCTAACGCCGGCTAACGCCATTCAATAAATACGGCGCCCGCATGGCGCTTCAGAATGGCGTTAGCCGGCGCTAATTTATTTGGCGCAAAACTGCATTAGCGCAGTTTTGCGTCAAAAAGTATAAATATGGGCCTATAAGTTTCGGTTCTAAATATTCTATACTCTGTTTTTGTTCCCACGTCTGGGTATATACTAACATTTCTGTGATAGATTCCCCTGCTCGTGGGAGTCAATCGTTCTCATCCAAAGTACTCAGTACTTTTAATATTGATGAAGGAGCGAGTTTCTTATTCCAAAGTATGGCACTAAGAAAACCAAAGAACCCAAAATAACACGCCAGTAATACCTCGCGCTATACCCTTAAGGCACCGCGTGTCTTTTGGTGCTCAAATTTTAGCAAGAAAAACTCACCAAACTCACTTTCACGTTAACAGTACTCACCTTAAGATCCAAAGGTGAGCAGGACTATAGCCGGATGCAATATATGATAAGCAACTTTGAGTGTTCATACTCACGATGCTCCTATGGCAGCCCAAAACGCTTCTGGAGATGGTAAAACAACTTGACCTGATGTCTGCTATCCGTCAACCCACTGGGATCCCCCGCTTGTGCAAGTGCTATCAGTGCTCCATTTCCTGGCGAATGGCTTCTTCCAAGGAGCAGGAATGTCTCAGCCAATGTTCTCGATAGACCAGAGTGTTGTCTGCCCTGATTAAACACATGTGCAGCTACATATTTCTCCCCCAGGCGGAGGATTTGGCCACAGTGAAAGCTGATTTCACACAGTGTACTAACCTGTTGTTCTGGAGGCCCATAAAGCAATAGGTACTGAGGTAGGATCCCATCCACCAGTCTCTCCAACTCCACAGGGGTAAAGGCAGGTGCCCTTTCCTCAGTTTCTCGAGCCATGGTCACTTCCCGACACAGGTCACAGCAGCACTTGCAGTGTAGGTCCCCTCCTGTTGAAGGTCAGGTAGCAAGTGAGTGAACAGATAGAAAATGGTGGTCCCGTCTGTGGCGGTATGTACGTCACTGCCGGCGTACATCACCATTGGCTACTGTAATCCTTAGGGCCCAGTGAGAACCAATGAGGAGTTGCACGGTGGTCCTTGACTGCCTCCCGCAATGGAGTAAAACATCAGTGGCATTGTCTAATTTCCACCTGTCCCTCCACACAGGTGGGGGGTAGGCCAAGCCACCTAACTGCGTCACAGCAGACATAGGCACATTTTGGGACTAAACATCAACATACTGGTCCAGTCACAACATGCAATGCATTGTACATTGAGGAAATGTTGAAAACTGGCCAGATGCTCATCGTTTTGCCCCCTAGATTACAACCGCTGAGGATGATTAGGAGATGGAGACATCCCCCGTGTACAGGCCCCTGGTGGACTTGGCAACAATGGAGGACAGGCACATTTTCCTCACCTACAGACTTGATAGGGCCACAATCCAAGAGCTGTGTGCCCAATTGGAGCCAGGCCTGATCTCAGCTATCCGTCAGCCCACTGGGATCCCCCTCTCGTGCAAGTCCTATCTGTGCTCCATTTCTTAGCAAGTGGCTTCTTCCAAGTGACAGTGGCCTTGGCAGCAGGAATGTCACAGCCAATGTTCTCAAACGTGCTGACCAGACTGTTGTCTGCCCTGATTAAACATATGTGCAGCTACATAGTTTTCCCCCAGGTGGAGGACTTGGCCACAGCGAAAGCTGATTCCTATGCAATAGGACATATCACCAACATTATTGGGGAAATAGATGGTAAACATATTCCATTTGTCCACCCCTGGAGAAATGGATAGGTGTTCATAAATCGAAAGAGCTTTCACTCCATGACTGTGCGGATAGTGTGCCTGGCGGAGCAGTACATCTCCCATGTCAATGCAAAGTATCCTGGGTCTGTGCATGATGCCTTTATCCTGAGGAATAGCAGCATCCCATATGTGATGGCTCACCTCCAGAGGCACCGGGTGTGGCTAATAGGTAAGCCCTGGTTTCCACCCAGTAGGTGTTGGTGTATGGGTATGGTGTGGGCCCTAAGGGTTAGTGTGTGGCTAACAGTTGTCCCTCGATGTTTGAAGGTGACTCTGGTTATCTGGTTACACCAACCTCTCATGGCTACTGACCCCTTTGAGAAATCCCAGGACAAGGGCAGAGGAACGTTACAATGAGGCACATGGGCTAACAAGAAGAATGATAGAAAGGACATTTAGCCTCCTGAAGGCCAGGTTTTGTTGCCTCCATCTAACACGTGGATCCCTGTACTACTCACCCAAGAAGGTGTGCCAGATCATCGTGGCATGCTGTATGTTGCACACCCTTGCCTTACATCGCCAGGTGCCTTTTCGGCAGGGAGATGAGGTTGGAGATGGGCGTGTGGTAGCAGTGGACCATGTGGACAGTGAAGATGAGGAGGCAGAGGATGAGGACAACAGAAGTGCAATAATACGACATTACTTCCAATGACATACAGGTAAGACACTGTAAATTCACTTTACATTGACAGTTTTGTGTTTGACATTGTCACTGGCAGGCTAATTTTCCCACTTCTATGGCCACTTACTGTACCCTTTGGCATCTCTATTTTCAGATATTTGTGCCCCACCTTCGCTCCTGGTGTTTTGACTGCAGCCAACTACAGGTCATTCCTATGTATACATTACTGTACAGTTGTATTGCAGTGTTTAAAGCTTGTTAAACAAATACATAATTCAATCATTTGACAGACTCCATACTTGTATTTTTTCAAATTGTGTTTATTGAAGTGCTAATAAGTAGAGGGGGGTGTGCAATGGGCTGGGGTGATGGTGGAGGAATATCCAGGATAGAGTCCAGTCTATGTAGTTCACAGGTGCATTGTCCAAGGGGGCATAGGAAGTGGAGCAAAGGCAGTTCAAGATGGACAGGGTGACAGAGTGGGACACAAGGGTGACAATCAGGAGAGTCTTATTTCCTGGCGGGGTATGGGCAATAGTCTCTGGCTTCTGCCTGGATCGCAGGGTGGTTCTCCTTCTGCAGGGGGTGAGGTGTTGGTGGCCTGTTGCGGGGCCTCCTGTCCACTAGCGGCAGCGGAGGGCTGTTCATCGGTTTGTCTAGTGTCAGGGGCCCGCTGATGTGCCACTGCCTCCCTCATGGTGTTGGCCATGTCTGCCAGCACCACTGCAATGGTGACCAGGGTGGTGCTGATGTCCTTCAAGTCCTCCCTGATCCCCAGTTACTGTCCCTCCTGCAGCCGCTGGGTCTCCTACAACTTGTCCAGTATCTGTCCCATTGTCTCCTGGGAATGGTGGTATGCTCCCAGGATGTTGTTAGTGCCTCCTGGAGAGTCAGTTCCCTGGGCCTGTACTCCCCCTGTCGCACAGCAGTCCTCCCAGCTTCCCTGTTGTCCTGTGCCTCTGTCTCCTGAACCGTGTGTCCATTGCCACTGACCCCAGGTCCCTGATTGTCCTGTGTTTGTGGTGTGGCCTCGGGTCCCTGTATTGGTGGAAACACTATTGATTGACGTGTCCTGGGGACAGAGGTATGGGCCCGCTGGGTGGGTACTGTGCTGGTGTTTCCTGAGGGGGGAGGCTCTGTGGTGGTATGGAACTGTGCCTAGGTTACTGACTGTCCAGAGATCCCTGTTGGGCCAGGTTGGTCATCCAGATCCAGGTGTCCAGACCTGCTGTCATCACTGTGAGCCTCTTCTGGGGGTGGACTGGATGTTGCTGCCACCTCCTCTCCAGTGACGTTGGGTGGGGGACCTGTGGGGATGTAAATGCAGAGGTATTGTTTTTGTGTGTGTCATCTTGTGCATGGGTGTGTTGCCCTCTATGGTTGTTATTGCCCTGCCAGCTTTGCCTTGTGTGAGTACTTATTTTGTGGGCTAGGTGATTCTCTCTAGTGTGCATGCTTTAGTGATTGGTGTCCATGCAGGTCTGTGATGGGGGTCCGTGCATTGGTGTTACATGCAGGGCTTGGTATTGGGAGGGGTGGGTTGTGATGGTGGGGTGTGTGTGAGGTGGTGGAGTGATGGGAGTGAGGGTAAGGATGGGAATTTGTGATGGCATGCAAGTAGGGGAGGTGATAGTAATAGAGATTTGACTTACCAGAGTCCAGTCCTCCTCCTACTCCTGCCAGGCCCTCAGGATGCAAGATTGCCAAGACTTGCTCCTCCCATGTTGTTACTTGTGGGGGAGGAGGTGGGGGTCCACCACCAGTCCTCTTAATATCTATTTGGTGTCTTGCTGCTGTGGAATGCACCTTCCCCCATAGGTCGTTCCACCTCTTCCTGATGTCATTCCTTGTTCTGGGGTGCTGTCCCACGGCATTGACCCTGTCCAAGATTCTCCACCATAGCTCCATCTTCCTTGCAATGGATGTCTACTGCACCTGTGATCCGAATAGGCGTGGCTCTACCCAGATGATTTCCTCCACCATGACCCTTAGCTCCTCCTCTGAGTACCTGGGGTGTTGTTGTGGTGCCATGGGTGTAGTGTGAGTGGTGGGGGTGAGGGGGTGTGGTGCAATGTGTTGGGGTGTGTGATGTAAGGTGTGTGGATGGTGTATAGGTGATGGTGGTGTGTGGCTGTGGTCTTGTCTGTGGTCTTGCTATCTCTCTTGTGGCACTTGTTTGTAGTCGTAAAGGCTTGTGGGTAATGTGGGTATGTGTTTTATAGTGGTGTGGGTGTGTGGGTGTGGTGTGTGTATGTGTGTCAGGTGTGTATTATTCAAATTGTCCAATGTGGTGTTGTTTTGTTAGGTTGTGTGTATTTTGAGCGCTGAGGTATGTACCGCCAATGGTTTAGTGCCATTGAACGTCCGCTGCGGTGATTTGTGGGTCATAATGCTGTGGACGTAGTTCTGTTGGCGTAACGGTGTGGGTTTTGAGAATGACAAGGTAACAACAATATACTTCCTTTCAAAAATCCACAAAGACTTGGGAGCACCCCTAGGAAGGCTAATTGTTAGTTCAGTGGACTCTCAACTGGAGAACTACTCAAGATATTTATATATTTTCTTGCAGACCTTTGTAACTAGTCTACCTTCTTATTTAAGGGACTCCACTGATATTTTGACATTGCGGAATGGTATATTATGGAGGAAAGAATAGGTAATGATGCTGGATGTGGTGTCTTTGTGTACCTCGATAAATCACAAGGATGGCATCCAGGCTTGTGAATACTTCCTAAGGGATGACACCAAGAATATCTTGAACATCCCCAATTTTTGATTGAGATGTTGAGATTTTGTCTCATGAATAATGTTTTCATATTTAACAACGAATATTATTTGCAAGAACAGGGCACAGCTATTGGAACCTCCTTTGCCCCCACCTACCCAAACTTTTTTCTAGGGTGGTGGGAGAAAGAGGTGACTTGGGCAGAAGAGAACAATGTATACATCGCTAATGTTGTGCTGTGGACCATATTCATCAATGATTTGTTTATCCTCTAGGAACGAGAATTATCACATTTGGAGGCCTTCATTACAAAGTTGAATTCCAATGAAGTAAACATCCAGCTAACCAGCACAATCAGTCAAGACCGCTGTGACTTCTTGGATGTGGAACTGAAAGTTGACAATGGAGAATTGAGGGCAAGAATACATAGAAAAGCAACAGCCACAAATTCAATTATCCATGCTAACAGCGGCCATCCTGCAGTATTGAAGTGGAACATACCATATGGTCAAATGTTGAGAGCGAAGAGAATCTGCTCAACAACAGAGGAGTATGAAAAAGAGACAACGAAAATGATTGAAAGATTTATTCAGTGGGATATTCTCTCAAAGTGATGAAAGAAGTCAAAGAAAGAGTTGATAATAAGATAAGAGAACAAGTACTATATCAGCAAAAAATTAACTCCAGTGAAACAAATGATCAAGTGAAGAGAATATTTCAGGAGTTTGGCCCGGCATAAACCTGTTTTAAAAACGTTATGTGTAAAAATTGTCACATACTAGAGGAGGATGAATATGCCAAGGGGATTATCGGTATAGGCCCAAGAATAACATTTAAAAACACAAAATATTTGGAGGATATCCTCACAAGCAGTCATGTTGGCCCTAATAAAGGAAAGAACTGGTTAGCCAATAAAATAAATGGATACATAAAATGTGGCTCCTGTAAAGCCTGTCAGCATGGACTGCATCAAAGAACCTATCAGACATATGAAAGCCACACAGTTATGATCCATGACCATATAACGTGTGACACTGATCATTGGGTGTACTTTTTAAAGTAAGATTGTAACAAACTGTATATTGGCATGGCGATTAACAGACTAAGGATATGAATACTGCAACTCATGTGAGCTATAAAAAATGGAGACAGGAGCTATCCGATTACTTGCCATTTGGAGAAATATCAGAATCGATCACTAACAGGGTTCGAATTCTATGTCATAAAGCACGTAAGAAAGAACAACCAAGGGGGGGGTTGGGAAAAAGATTTGAGGTGAAAGGAGTCTAGGTTGATTGTGACACTTGGCACAGGATTCCCCTAGGGTCACAATACTGTAGCAGAGCTTCATGTGCATCTGTGAACTACCTTAGAGTTGTAGGTGGAGTAATACCATCTCCCATGAGGTGGTCGATGAATTATTGAAGTGTGCAGGGATGCATTAATGAATGAATTGTCTTTTACTTATTTCATTTATATCCTCTTTCTAGCACATAACAATTTAACATACATGGACAGTGTTGCCTGAAGCCATGGATCTTGTACATGAATGGCAGGAAATTAAATTATTTTTGATCTTTTGATCTCCTCCATATGTAACATTGAATAATGATCTATTATGAGTGACATGCATACTAGGTATGTTACCCCAATCTCAGAATATGACATGACCTCACCATTTTAATGTACATACAATTATTTATCAATTTACAATTTTTGGGAATATAGTCTTTAGCTATAATTGGCCATGGATGATATGATATATATATAACAATTCACCACAATAGGAAAGTGTGCAGAATTTGTGTTGTTTATAATCCAAATAAGACCCCAACATGCCTAATTGAGAATTATACTACTGCTGTAATAATGCACTTTAAATGGAGGATATGTCTCACTTTATGATTGGACTTGGCATAAGTAGTGTTGATGGATTTCATAGGGTCATTGACATTATCGTTGTAGAAAGCAAGTGCCACTTTACTGAGATTATAACATGCCTAATTGAGAGAAGTAATGCTGCATTAATAATGTACTTTAAGAGGAAGAAATATTTAAGCTTAGGACCGAATTGGCACGATTATGGTTGTTGGGTTTGACAGGATCATTGACATTATTATTGCACATATTACATGTGGTACTTTATTTCAATTGTAGGGTTCTTCTAAGCATAGATTATTGTTTACTGATATACATATGAATTACATGTTAAATCAGTTTGAGTATTTGGCTCCGTAAACTAGGAGATATGACATTTTTGGGACCTTTGGATGTTCTTTGGTAATTTAAAGGAGCATGTGATACTATACCTTCATTCTGAGGCTATTTTGAACATGATGCCCCCACATATATTTGTAGCACGGTACATTGTTTTTATATAGGTGGTGTCACACTAATAAATGATATGCTCCTGTGCCTTAGAAGTGAGCCTCAGTATTTGTGACAATGCTGAAGAAAATGGGAGAATTTCCTTCTCTATTTGTGATGATAACGAACAAATAATACCTTTGGGAGTAATACATATGGAACACAGCACTTGTCACTTTAAAGGATACAACATAGAAATGCAGCACATTTACTATCATGAAGGGGGTTGTTTGTGACATATAATTAAATATGGGACAGTGCAATATGTATCATTTATTAAATAGAATGGCTATACTTTGGCACCACATCATGATTATTGTGATGGAAATATAATATATTTTTGATAGGATGCAGTTAGATCATGTGAATAATGGAGAAATGCTGAATTATGAAATGTGCTGCATTTGGGGTTGAGGTAATGTTTACATAATCATTATATTTGTGGAATGCATGTTGTTTGTTAAGTATACATGAAATTGATGTGATAACGGTGTAATAAAAATGGCATGTGAACCAAGTCGCACAGACTCATGAAGTTTGACGTTCTAGTGTTCACATGGAGCAGTACAGTGAAGGAATGACTATATAGTTTCATCAGTACCGCAATGAGGGTTTGACAGGTCCAGTAGAAGGAATCACACTGGAACGCATCGGCCACAAAAAGTATTTTTAATTTGTATACCCTTGCATTGTACTGCACAGTTTGGAGATATTTTATGTGACTCAAGACAGATTTTCAATAAAGCACGTTAGCACCTGCAGTGGAGTCTTGTGGAGTTTGGTGCCACTGTGTTACACATTAATGGAATGGAAATGTGAGGAACTATATATATATATATATATATATATATATATTTGTATATATATATATATATATACATATATATATATATATATATTTATATTTATATAAATTTAAGTACAAAATATTTACTACAATATTAAATAAATAAAATATAAAAAATAAAAGTAGATCAAATAGAAAATAAAAAAATACATGTAACCAATAGTAGGAAAAATATGGTAACATTAGATTTACTATTCCTACTACAGTTTATGCAGCAGTAAGGAAAATGTAGGACTTCAGAGGGGTTGAATTTACTATTCCCACTACTAACAGTGAAACAGTAGGTAAAGTGTTGAACTTTGGAGGGGTTAGATTAACTATTCCCTCTCCAGACAAGGCAACAGTAGGGGAAGTGTTAGATTTCCGAGAGGTTAAATTTACCATTCCTACTCCATTCAATGTAACAGTAGGGAAAATGTACGACTTTGTAGGGTTAGATTAACTATTCATATTTTAGTATGTTCCTCAGAAGGAAATGGGTTGGACCTCGGAGGGGTTAACTTTATTATTCCCACTCCAGTCTAAGCTACAGTAAGGAAAGGTTTAAGCTATGGAGGGGTTACATTTACTATTTCCATTCCAGTCACTGCAAAGGAAAGATAGGGAATGTGTTAGATTTCAGAGGGGTTAAATTTACTAATCCCACTCAAAACAGAGCATCAGTAGGGTAAGTGTTGGATTTCAAAGAGGTCAGATTTACTATTTCTATTATTTTCAGTGCAACAGTGGAGAACGAGTTGGACTTTGAGGGGTTACATTTCCAGCTAAGTATGGGGAGAACCTCCTGCAAAAAAGAGTAAGGAACTGGTGTAGAGAACACTAGAGGAGAGGGGAAACCTTGCGAGGTGAGGGTAACAAAACTCAGGGATCTGAGCCACATGGGAGTCCCATTCTTCAGGATATCCTGCAGGTGATCACGACCTCCCGCAAGGTACTTCAGGCTAAAATTGACACCTTGGCAAGTGATATGAATATACTACGTGACGGTCCCCATTGTTTGGCAGAGCGAGTCACCACTGCAGAAAGGGACTTGACTGATAGATCCGCGAAGCTCTCTGAGATTACTTCACAATTGTCCAATACGACAATGAAAATCAAAACACTGGAACAAAGAGCAGAAGATGCAGGAAACAGATTATGTAGAATGAATATACGAGTAGTGGGCATCCCTGAACAGATTGAGGGCAATTATATAGTAGACTACTTAGAACAATGGCATTGAGAATCGGCTGCTCCAGAGGGCCTTCCTCCTTCTTTGCCCTCGAGAGGGCGCGCAGAATCCCGGCACTCCCACTACTGTTGGGAGGCCCCAGTGCCCAGTGTTGGCCAGGCTGCTCTATTAGAAAGACCGCAATCATATCCTTAGTCAAGCTGAGAAAATAGGTGAGCTAAAAATAGACAATAGTACAATCCGAATCTTCCCAGACTTCTCACAGAAACAGTGCTCTACTCTCCAGGACGACAAAAAGAAAACTTCACCAGATGGGGATACCCTATGCATTGTTATACCTTGCTAAATAAAAAGTGACATCACAGGAAGGTGAACAGTTTTTCCAGACCCCAGCGGAGGACTGGACCTGGAATGATCATCAGCACGACCAAACACCAGATCAGCTATCCCACAAAGACTGTACGCACAGAACTGGATCCCGACGACAGTCTAAATTCTCCTCTACTAGGGCAGCTCCAATGGATGGAGAAGCATATAAAGAATGCTTTAGTGCCATGAATCAGCAAAAGTGGAACCAGACACTGCCCGCCCCTGGATGACGAAATGGAGTCCACTCCATACTTGGGCCGCAGGTCATACTCCTCTGCAGAATCGAGCATAGATCTCCCTGTGGTGACCCCTGGAACATCTGAAGAAAAAATCTAACCCCTGTTATACCTCTATCCATGCTGAAATCATTGGCACATGTTTGAATTAAGAGTCACAAGAGTGAGCACATCTTGATGTGAGCTTTACCCCCTGGGTTTCACAAATTACCCTATAGGGTACTATTGGGTTGGGGTGACTTGGCGGGGAGCACAAGATTACTACTGTCACCCTGCATTAAAGTTATACATGGGGTCTCCAGCAAGTGATTGTTGAACTTTTGCTGGTTTGGATGGGGGGGTTGATGCCTGCTTGTCCTGGGGACTGGGAGTTGGAATGTGTGTATTGTTTGATTAGTTAATGGGGGGAAAATGAGTCAACAGCTACTTTTTCTCTCATTCATACACCACACTGGACTGAGCCTCATGCATACCCTCACTCTGCCGCACCGGGGTAGGTCTCCTGACACCACTGCCAGAAACCATGTCTACATCTATGACTCATAAACTACTCACATGGAATATAAGGGGATGCACACCATGACCAAATGCTATAAATAATTTCTATATCACATATTCGGCCTACGCCGGAGGCACACTGATCTGGATCAGACTGGGGGTCCCATTCCAGCCCATGGGTAACCTGATTGACCCAGAGGGAGATATGCATTGGTGACAGGCTAACTGGTGCGGCGAGATATAGCATTAGTTATTATATACACCCCAAATGTGGATCAAGGAACATTTCTGTCAGCCTTGTCGACTGCATGCACCCCATACTTGAACCAATTAGTTATCATTGTTGGGGACTTTAATTGTATAGCAGACCCCTAAGCTGACCAATCCAACCCCGTTGAGAGACTCCCTGGTGTTCCGAATGGCAAAATGTTTGCGAATTGGCAATCCGAGTGGGGACTATATCTGCTGGCGAGGGACTATTCCTTCTTTTCCTTATTACACGACCTTCCTGTATACATCTTGATACATTCCTTAGTACCCTTGGCATGCATGGTCTAGTCCATGGTGTAGAACATTTAGCCCAAAAAGTGTCAGACCTTAACCTCATGTTAATGCAATTGGATTGGGAACAACCAAGTCCTAGCATCCCCATCTGGTGACTCAAGCTAGAAACATTAGAAGACCAACTGTTCTGAGAAGAAATATGAGAATACATCTGACAGTATTTTATGGATAATAGTGAATTTGTCTGCTCTCCTCTAGTAGAGTGGGATGCCTTCAAGACAGTGATTAGGAAGAGGTGCATATTAGAATCAATAGACATCATGAGAACCATATTACGAGAGATAGCAGAGGTGGAATGAGAATAGAGAGAGATCAAAAAACCCAGATTGGGACACCCTGAACTAAAACAAACATTACAAGAGGCCAAAGAAAAGGTTGCATGTCACAGAGAATGTTACTTTGATTACAAACAATTTTATGATACCAGCACATATGGAACAAGATAAATCAGGCTGGCCTTGCTGGCAAATCCAACTAAGAGAGTTTCTCCCTTCGTAGAACTCTCCACAGACGAAGGCGCTTAGGTTTACAGTAAGGGTACATTAATAACTGTTTTATGAGATTCTATTCTAACCTTTACATGAGCGTTTCACACCAAGGTGCTGAAGCACTATGCAACTTTCTCACGCCACTGCCCCTCCGAGTCCTTATACCAGAGGAAGCAGAGGGATTGGCAGTGATATTACCGTTCAAGAGGTTAGGGCATCAATAAAGAGATTCACCCACTGGAAGACATCGGGAGCAGACAGGCTTCAAATAGAGTTTTATGCAACATTTGCCATGGAATTGCCCCCCAAGCTAGCAGAACTTTATAAAGGGGCTAGAACAGCAGGACAAATGGCAACCTCCACCTGATAGGTGCTAATTGTACTTGTTCAAAAGCCTGGGGAACCAACAGGCAAATACAAATCCTACAGACCCTTACCTATGTTAAACCTAGACTACAAGATCCTTAGTAGGATCTTGGCCTCCACACTACTCCCCCTCATGACCAAACTCATACACCCGGACCAAGCTGGGTTTATATCTTGCAGGAACATTGCTATCAATGTCCGAAGGCTTTTGGCAGTGATGGAGACTACACCCCTCATCTGGGAAGAATCAGCTATATTCACAGTTGATAAAGAAGAGGCTTTTGATAGCCTTGAATGGGAATGTCTATATGGGGTCATGTCCTGAATGGCCTTGTGCCTTGGGTTTCTGGCATGGACCCGTTTACTTTATTCCGACTCTGTGGTCAGAGTCTGAATGGGGCACACCATTTCAGAAAGCTATAAGGTGGGCCGAGGGCCGAGGCAGGGGTGCCAGTTATTGCCCCTGTTGTTCGCCCTGGTGATGAAACCATTGGCCAGTTGGGCTCAGGAGGGCAGGGACTACAAAGTATCCAAATCAAGAAGCATCATCATCATATTTCCCTATATGCCGACAATCTTATAATATTCATCAGAGACGCAGGTAAGGATTTTCTAGGGGCAAGAGGCATGCTACTACAATTTGGGTCATTTTCAGGCCTACCGGTGAATTGGGAGAAATCCAATTTGTTTCCTATTTGTGAAAATGGCTGCCCGTCAGCAAGTTTGGGTGGCTGAAGTGGGACCTTAAGTGCTTTACCTACCTAGGAATTAAAGTGTACTATAACCGGCAGGACATTCTAGATGGAAACGTCAACTCAACTATTAGATCTCTAAGGGCAAACATAGAATTCTGGCAAACACTACCATTGTGAGTAGCAGGAAGGGTTGCACTACTGAAAATGATCACTCTCTCCCACCTACCATACTTTTTGTGGTGGTACCAGTGTGGATCCCTAGGATATTGTTTTGCAACCTGGAGTCCCTAATGACGGGATTCCTATGGGACTCAGGCCGTAGACGAGTGGCTCGCTCCAAATTACAACGACTGGCAAATGATGGGGGACTGGCAGTTCTTACTTAGCAGCCCAGCTCCAGAGACTTGCACAATGGCTATAGAGTAGGCAAACCACAGACTGAGAAGTGGGACACTTTGTCCCCAAACTCTCCAATGAATCCAGTTGCTCCTGAGGAGTGATTGCCCCTCAGACACTGATACACTAGAACTCAAAGTACTGTCATGCTGCTGGCATTGTTGTTTGGAAAAAACATGTACATAGGTTCCATATTACCTTGATTTGCCCATTCATTTGCTCAAGGCGTTACCTCTTGGTGGACACTAGGAATAACTTTTGGAGTGCCTGAATGCCAGAGCAGCAAATATAGGGGATCTCTTCCAATCTGACGAGCTCCTTCCGTTCAAGGAATTTCAAGCAAAGTTTGATCTTCCACAGGGGCACTTCATGTTGCACAGAGCTGTAACAACAGCTTTACGTGCCCATTGGAAAACAGGTACGACAACCCCAGTGCCTCATAACACCTGTAAATAGCTAGCCACATCAGCAGGTACTATTAAAGCAATCACTTGTCTTCACAGGGCAATTTAAGGAGACATGAGCCAACCCTTGGAGAACCTAAAGGCAACATCGGAGGATGATCTGGGGACCCCATACCAGAAAATAGTCTGTCCACCATATTGGAACAGGCCCCAAAATTATCTACAAATGCCTGATTTAAACTGGTCCACTACTACATCCTCCACAGAGCGTTCCTCACCCCGGGATGCCTCAAAAAATGCTTTCATATGATGGAGGCAGCATGTCCGAATTCTGGAGCACTTGGGGCTGAACTCAAACACATGGAATGGGATTGCCCTCTACTAAGAGATTTTTGGGACGAGATCACAGCAATAGTGGCAGACACAATATCCAAGGACATTCTCTGATCCATAGGCCCCTATATTCTGCACTGGTTCCCACACAATGCAAAAACTAAGGTCACTAACAGGTTCCAGGATTGAGCCTTTATCTTAGCAAAGAGGGAAATCACACAACATTGGAAGGCCCCAGGAAGACCTCATATCACCACATGGCCTAGGGAATTAGAGAGAGAGGCAAGATGCAAGGGTGCAATTCTCCTTTGTGATTCTGAAGGGGAGGCCTTAGTAGACAGCCTGAAAGACACTGTCACAAGCTCTAGCGTGTCATCACCGGAGGATTCACCACTGCCCCCGCACAACCTTAAAGCTGTAGGGATAACCCACGGGCAACACCATCCTTATAATTTAGAACCCCCACGACCAACTGACCCGACACACAATGTCCAGCTGTAGTACATAGAGCAGATTGAACATCAAACCAGTCTCACCTATAATTGTCAAAATCCCAGGAAAGCAACTCATTGGGGGGTGAGGAGGTAGTTGAGGGAAGTTGTTAATGTCAGGTGTGATACAACAGAAATTGCTTTACCACAGCATCCCTCCCCGCTTTGACCAGGGCTTATGTTTATTCACATACGAGCATGTGATGATTGTAACCACATTTGTTGAAGCAAATGGAAAATAATGAAAATTTAATAAAATCTGTTAAAAAAAATCTTAGCCTGTTCAAAACTGATTGGAATTTTGTGTAGGGAATAGTTGTTAGAGTTTATTTTGATGGAATGTAATAGTTCATAGCAAATACTACCTTGTTTGTTAGGCAGCTTTGAAGAAATGAAGGGTATGTTGGGGCCTCAATATGAGTTTGCCAGTCCCACCGTGGACCACCAAACTTGTGGGGAGGACGCCACTGCCGTGGCGGTGACATCCCACCCCCCCCAAGCATATTACAATGTTCCCCCCAGTCTGACTGGCAGAAACATTGTAGGGAAGAGTTCTTCAATATTGGTCTCGGCTCCCGTAAGGAAGCTGAGGCCAATCTAGTCGCACTTCAGCAACCTGGGAATGCACACTGTCTGCAAAGCAGACAGTGCGCATTCTGAGGGTGATGGGCGGGGGGCCCTGCACTGCACATGCCATGGGAATGGGCAGTGCATGGGGCCCTCTGTGGCCCCTATCATTGTCTTACCACCAGCCTTTCTGTGGCAGTGCAAATGACATAGAAAAGCTGATGGTAAGTGGAGTTGTAATTAGCCAGGCGATGCTGAGTTCAGCACTGCCCTGGCTGAGTACAACCCCGACTGCTGTCACCATGTTGGGAACCATGTTCCTGGTGGAGACAGAGGTCTATAGACGGGTCAACCCACCAGGCTTGTAATGTGGCTGTCGGACCACCTGAAGTGCAGCGGTCCAACTTTCACTGTGAGTTTGGCGGTCTTTGGACCACAACACTTGTAATGAGGGCATTAGTGTTTGATATTTATCATGTGTGGTACATGTCTATGTAAATGCGCTAGGGCACATTTTGAAAAGATCCGTCCCTCACCTATGTTTGACATTGGACTAGTTTTAATAGATTATTTTCAGTAGCAAAGATAATTATTTTTTTGTCATGATTGTGGTGGAAGGGTTCATTGTTATGTGTAGTTGTTAGGACTTTCAATGTCTTGGAATCTTCTAGAAGAAGGAGGAGTTTCACTGGTAGCTTTGCTAATACATACTATTAGGCATTTTAAAGTAGATATTGCCAGTAGCTGACCTGTGATATGTTCAGGTGCTTTAGGTACTCTGGGGGTTATTCTAACTTTGGAGGAGGTGTTAATCCGTCCCAAAAGTGACGGAAAAGTGACGGATTTACCACCAGCCGTATTACGAGTCCATTATATCCTATGGAACTCGTAATACGGCTGGTGGTATATCCGTCACTTTACCGTCACTTTTGGGACGGATTAACACTCCTCCAAAGTTAGAATAACCCCCTCTGTCTTTTAGTATTTTAGTAGAGGGCTATTGAGATATAGTGCTTGCCATTTTGCAGTCTTGAAGCACATGCCCTACTTCTATTGCAGTTATATTTGAGGGGTGGCTGTGTTCCCTCACATTAATACCAACATTGTCTTTGGTTGTAGCCTTCCCTCAACAGGTGTTAGAATATTATTTCAAAATTTCTAATTTATATTCTAGGTACTTATGCTTTCCCAGCTGTATGTGGATGTATCCCTGGTGTGAGAGCAATTGTTTGCTTTGCTCTGGTATTATATATCTTGCTTTTTCTGCCATGCTGTGTCAAAATAGTTTAAGAATATGATAAACGTATTGTTTTATAATTGTAACTTTACTTTGCTAATGTAGCGAAGCTCATTTCAAGTGTATATTTCATACTTAAAATGTTGAAGATTGAAGATTGCAATTGCAGTTTTTTTTTCCAGATTTAAGGTGAAGATGGTGAGATATGGGTAAGGTGTCTTGATTTCTGTTGGGGTAGAAAGAGTTGTAACATTTTGAATGTTTAAGTTTGGATTGTTTATAGGAGTAGTGGGGTTTTGGTTTTCTTTTTTTGTGTATTAGGGTTACTTGATGTTTATATAATTCTTATTTTACTTTAATGTGCTTTTGCTCAGGTGTTCAAATGTGAAGCCTAATTAATCATTATCTTTTTGCAGTGCTCTAATTTTGCTGCAGTTGTAGATTAGCATCTAAATATTGAAAGAGAAATAAAAACAAAAACTTTGTTTAATTATTTGTAAATTAACATTTTTAAATTCAGTTGTTACTTTGAGTCAGTTAATTTTTTGTACCATACTTGTTAAGGTAGTTTGTTACTGTCTTGCAGTTTTCCTCTTTGATACTGCACTGACAATCTAGCAGTGTCATTGCCCAGAGGGTTTTGTATTTCGTCTGTGAGAATGACCTTTTCTATTTTTTTAAATTGTTTTGTTAATTAACTTAATATTTTTTATTGGTTAGTTTGCTTTGTGGTACGTTTTATTGGTTAGTTTGTGCTTTGTTGGATTTTTTTAGTTCTTACCAGTATTGGTGGATGCTGATTAGTATTTCTGTTTTAATGTGAAATGTACATTTTTGTGATTTTGTGTTATTATTAATATATTTATAATGTTTAATGTCATATTTTAAAGTTTACATTTTATACTATTTATTATATTTTTACATGATTATTTAAAGGCAAATTATTTTTTAATATGTGTTTGAGGTTATTTTTAATGTATTCATTTTATAATAATAATAATTTTTGTTGATATGGGTATTTATTTTACTTTTCTTTATATTTGTTCTGCCTTATTTATAATATATCTGTGTGAGTTTTGCAAAAAGAACAGATGATGGATATAATGTTGAACAATGTCAAACATTCACCCCCCATCACTATCATCTTGTTTTTTTTGCATTTGCAGCCGTAAGTATGCTGGATATTCCCAGACGTGAGTCCAGGGCTCACTGTGCCACTGGATTCAACTTAGCCTGGCTAATGAAGGGTGATATCCCCAAACCGTTCCTAGGATGCATGTTTCTATCCCAGGGAGGACCTGGCCTGGCAGTTCCGGCTGGACTGTTCCCATGGGGAGCAGGGTCAGACTGATTTGTATATGGCTGGGCCAAACCGGGGTGTCATAGTGGGCAACAAAACAATGGATTAGGATGCGACCCGAGCAATTGCAGCTGACTGAGATTAATTCAAGCATTCCATCCATCACCTTCTGTTTTTGCATTTGCTGCCCTAAGTGTGCCGGGTGTCCCATATGTGGATCCCGGACTCACTGTTCCCCTGGGTTCAAGCTACTCTGGCTGATGAGGGGTGAAAAGCTTTCCTAGGATGCTTGTTTCTAGTCCAGAAAGAAGCTGTCCTGGCAATTTGGGCTTGACTATTCCCATGGAGAGCTGGGTCAAGACTGATTTGTATATGGCTGGGTCCAAATTGGAGTGGCATGGTGGGCAAAAAAAGTTATGCATTTGGATCGGCCAGAGCGATTACCAGTAGATAAAATTAAATCAAGTATTCCTTCCATCACCATCTTGTTTTTGCATTTACCACCCCAAGTGCACCCGGTATGCCCAGATATAGCTCCTGGGCTCACTGTGCCACTGGATTCAAGCTAGGCTGGCTGATGAGAGGATGATACCCCAAAACAGGTCCCAGGATGCTTCTTTCCAGTTCTGGGTGGACCTGGCCTGGCAGTTCGGGCTTGGCTGTTCCAGTGGGGAGCAGGGTCAAGACTGATTTGCATATCCATGGGTCCAAGCTGGGGTGGCAATGTGTGCAATAAAAACAATGGATTAGGATGTGGCCCTAACAATTGCCAGTGACTGAGATTAATTCAGGTACTCCATCCATCACCTGGTTGTTTCAATATTGTTTTTCACCATATTATGTCATGGATCCCATGAATTATATATGTATTTCGAATGAAGATGTAAATAAATCTAGTAACTTATAAATCACAGAATCAGAAAGCAAGCAATGTCTTTGCATCCCAGCTAGATAATTAGTTATATTGAATCAGATATGTATGATGCATAAAGTTCAACCACTCTGTCTATAACAACCACAAACACCTCACTGAAATGTTTACCAGTTTGTGTTTAACTTTGTAGACAATATTATTTTAATTGCCTCTGCACTTTGTAGCCCATGCAGCCCATCTGCTACCTTTATTGGGGTTCTCATGATGATTTATCTGATCTCACATCCTCTGTTTGGTGATTTTGTGATTGGTATTTCATGTTTCACCATGGTGTGTAATTGGATAAACTCTATCTTTCTTGGCAGCTCATAAATGCCAGTTAATTAGAGGATTTCCTTCTATCTGTTTGAACTGAAAGAAGTCCTTTGTTCAGCAAAAATAGTTGCTAAGTAAAATGAAGTGATCTGTGGTCCATCAGCCTTTTCAGCAGTCTGCAAGCAAATCACATTTACAAATGATGATTATATGATCTGAAATGCAAATTAACTGATTGGCAAGCCCTGCTTATATTGGTCAGTGCTATAGTCTAAAAAGATACCTATTCTAGAATAAGTGCAATGGAAAAGGTAAGCAAAGAATAAGTGGTTTTGAGGGTTTTCAGATCTTCAGAAATCCTTCAACAAAAGCAAAGATTTCCATGATTTAATCATATTGCCAGCATCTCTTTGAGAACTGATGGAGAGAGTCGTCCAATACACTATTAACATTTATCATCTGTACACTGATGGACTAAAATTGCTTTGAGCTTTACACAAGTCAAACCACCAACACTCCCTAGCCAGTCCAAAGTCATTGCATTGTAGTCACAGCCTTAGAAAGTTGTTTGGTTGCAAAAGTGTTTTGTTAATATTATAACCATTCCTTGAGTTCAAGAAGGCCGAGTAGGAGAGAAATGTTATGCTGGCCCTTTGTTCCTACATTTTGAGTCAGGCTAGATTTTGTGTTGGGCTAAAGCATTGTATACCTTTTGAGTATAGTTCATCAGTTTATTTTAATTGTGAAATCACACAGACTAAGAAATGCATTGACAATCGTTATTGTCTAATGTATCTCACCAAAATGTTTGTAAAATTTGCTCAAACAAATCAGAGCTAAGTCCATTGATTTTTGACCAACAGATAAGTACAAAGGTCTTTGAAGCTAAATAGAAATGGAATTAACTGAGTTCTCTAATAAAACTGACATTCTCATTTTATCTATACAAATGTCATACAGACAGAATTACACAACAAATGGACCTCTTGGAATGGCAAGTTAATTGCATTTGGATTAGAACAGTGATATTCATGTCATCCTATATGGTTTAAATTTTGAAATGTATAGGGGATGTTGAAAAAGAGATAGGCACAATTAGTTAAGTTGTAAATATTTGGGAGAAATTAAGGCCCGTATTTATACTCCGTTTGCGCCGAATTAGCGTCGTTTTTTTCGACGCAAATTCGGCGCAAAACTAACGCCATATTTATACTTTGGCGTTAGACGCGTCTAGCGCCAAAGTATGGGCAAATAGCGTCATTTTTTGGCGTGAACGCCTTCCTTGCGTTAATGAGATGCAAGGAAGGCGTTCCCGTCTAAAAAAATGACGGCGACGCAAATGCGTCGTATTTATACTCCCGGGCAAAAATCACGCCCGGGAGGTGGCGGGTCAAAAAACCCCGCATTAGCGCCACTATTTAACGCCTGGGTCAGGGTAGGCGTTAAGGGGCCTGTGGGCTCAAAATGAGCCCACAGGTGCCCTCCCCTGCCCCCAGGGACCCCCCCTGCCACCCCTGCCCACCCCAGGAGGACACCCAAGGATGGAGGGACCCACCCCAGGGACATTCAGGTAAGTTCAGGTAAGTATAATTTTTTTAATTTTTTATTTTTTTTTGGGTGGCATAGGGGGGCCTTATTTGTGCCCCCCTACATGCCACTATGCCCAATGACCATGCCCAGGGGACATAAGTCCCCTGGGCATGGCCATTGGGCAAGGGGGCATGACTCCTGTCTTTACTAAGACAGGAGTCATTTAAATGGCGTCTGGGCGTCGAAAATAATGGCGCAAATCGGGTTGAGGCGATTTTTTTGCCTCAACCTGACTTGCCCCATTTTAAGACGCCCTAACGCCATTTTCCCCCTACGCCGGCGCTGCCTGGTCTACGTGGTTTTTTTCCACGCACACCAGGCAGCGCCGGTCTGCTAGCGCCGGCTAACGCCATTCCATAAATACGGCGCCCGCATGGCGCTTCAGAATGGCGTTAGACGGCGCTAAATTTTTTGACGCTAAACTGCGTTAGCGCAGTTTAGCGTCAAAAAGTATAAATATGGGCCTAAGTTGTTTGTTGAATGGGGTGGTGATCCCAGTTTGAGTGACAGTCACATCTCCTGTCAAGGTGAACCACAAAAGTCACCAAACTAACCTGTGCTTAATCCTCCGGTAGCTTGGCACAAAAGCAGTCAGACTTAACTTAAAGGCAATGTGTAAAGTATGTATGCAGCACACAAACAGCAATAAATAGAATGCATAACTCAAGAAAGGCCCCACACCAATGTAAAAAATAGAGTACATTTTAATAAATTATTTGACACCAAAACAATAAAAAGCTTATCCATAGAACCAGGGTTAGGAATTTTTAGAAAGTAAGTAAAAGTCTAGCACCTAAAAGATGAAAGCACCAACCACAAACATCTTGTCGCACAAGACCAGGTCGGATATTAGAAGTGGATTGAGCTTGGTCCACACTTACTTTCAGACTTTGAAGACATTTTGAAGAACTTTTTCTGAGAAGCCAAAGCTCAGTGGCGCAAGGCTGGAGGCAGTGTCTGAGGAGGAAGGCATAGTTAGAGAGCCCCTGGACTAAATAGCGGTGAAGATTTCTAAGTTCTGACTTAGGGGGTCATTATGACCCTGGCGGCCGGCGGAACACCGGCGGTAACACCGCCAACAGGCTGTCGGTGTTACGTCAGTGTATTATGACCGTGACACATTAGCCACAGCCATACTGCCGGCCCCTCCAATATACCGCCAGGCTTCCGCCACGCGGTCATAAGCCCGAGGGCAGCGCTGCAAGCAGCGCTGCCCTCGGGATTTTGAGGCCCCAACCGCCAGCCTGTCCATGGTGGTGTGGCAGGCGCCAATGGGGACTCGGGGTAGCCGTGGGGGCCCCTGCACTACCCATGCACTTGCCATGGGCAGTGCAGGGGCCCCCAGGCACAGCCCCATTTCGCACTTCAAGGCCCGAATTTCGGGCAGTGAAATGCACGACGGGTGTTGCTGAACCCGCTGCACATCAACATTGCCGCCAGCTCTATTATGAGCCGGCTTCAATGTTGATGTGACTTTTCACTGGGACAGCAGACGGAAATGCTGTTTCCATCCGCTGGCCCAGTGGAAATGTCAAAATAGGGTGCCACCAATACCACCAGCACTGCAGTATTGTGGTGCCCGTGGCTTCGGCGGTCTTTTTGCAAGACCGCTGAAGTCATAATGAGGGCATTGGTCTGTTTTCTGGATCTCCAGCAGGATGAAGCTGAAGCCTGTAGCCACTGAGGGGGTTATATGTCGAAACAGCGAGTGCTTCAACCACCCATGCCTGAACAACGAGGTCGGAACAACAACCTCGCTGTTATCACTAATGCCTTTACCACGAATGCCTTAACGATGATTTTTCGTTGTAAAGGCATTCCTGGTAAAGGCATTAGTGATCAGCATGCATCATTCCAGCACGCGTCCCCCCTGGCCCCCCACCTAAAAATTACCGTGACCCCCACCCCCACAACCACCCCAACCCCCACCCCCAAAATTACCACAACCCCAACCTCCTCCCCTAAAACCTAAAGTACCCCAACCCCCTATCCCACCCCTAAAACCTAAACCCTGACCCCCCTCCTCCACCCCTAAACCCTAATCACCCCTAGTCCCCCACCCCACCCCCAAAAACTAAAAATACCCTGACTCCCCAACCCTGCACCTAAAACCTAAAGCACCCCAACCTGCCACCCCACCCCTAAAACCTAAACCCTGACCCCCCTCCCCGCCCCTAAACCTTACTCACCCCAAGCCCCCCACCCCACCCCCAAACAAACAGCCCCAGTCCCAGCAAAACTTACCTCCTCCTTGATCGCGTTGACTCCCTTCTTCTGTGCCTTAACCACGCATGTATGTGGTTCACACATGCATGGTTAATGCCCTAAAACAAGGAAGTAGTGGAAAACGAAAGTGTTGTTTCGCTTTCGTTTTCCACGACTTTGTGGTTCACGACTCGTTGTTTGGGATGCTTCCCAATGAGGGTTAGGGAGGCCAGGTATCCCTTTTCCGAGGGACCACCAAATTTGCCCGTATTTGCTGCTGCAGAGAAGAACGTAGCGGGAGCTGCCACAAAGTCAGGTCTACTGGCGATGCACCTTGGGTGGATAGATGAGCAAGTTGGACCCATTCTTCTTTCGGTTCTCAGAGCAGTTTTTAGCCGCACATTTTTGAAGTACCAAGTTTTGGATTTTAGCTATTTGAGCACTTCTGGCATCACCACCGGAGGCCCAGGACTGGAGGGGAACCACTTAGGGGGTTAGGATTCACTTGGGCTGGGTCCAGGTGCAGGTTCAAGATGGTTGGAGCCCTTTCTGACCTTGATGCTCCAATTAGGAGGCCAGACAAATTGCCCTTGAGGTCATTGTGGTAGTCCTGGGTTCCAGTGTTAAAACGGGGCTCAAGCAGCAAGAAAGGCCTCTGAGAGTTCAAGGCAGTCTTCGAGCAGCAAAGCAGACCTTCCAGGTGCAGTAAGGCAGCCTTCTAAAGTACACATCAGGCTAAAAGCAGCAGGCATGCCTCTAAGAGTCCTTCCGCAGATCCAGAAAGTGAACTGAAGAGTGGGTCTGAGTGTCCTATATTTATACCTGGTGCATAAAGAAAATTAATTTAGGAGTGTTTCATTACCAGGACATGTACAACTTAAAGTACATATCCAATTGTTTAATTGTAATGCACCTTGCCCTATGGGCTACCTAGGGCCTACATTGTGGTGACTTAAATGTATTAAAAGGGAAGATTAAGGCTTAGTAAGAGAGGTATGAGGGGCTATGTAAGACAGGGGCATAATGAGTGCTGCAGGCCCACTAGTAGCATTTAATTTACAGGCCATGATTATATGGTATACCACTTGAAAAGGGATGTATATGTAAATTGAACGTCCTAATCTGGTGTAAGTCAATTTTACCATACTTTAGGGAGTGAGCACAAGCACTTTAGCACTAGTTAGCAGTCGTAAATGTTGTAGAATTCTACATCCAGCAAAAACAAATGCCAGCAAAAAGTGTAGGGCAAAGGCAAAATGTCTGGGGGAAGACCAACCTTAGGCTGACAGGCTAACAATGCTTTAAATATCTGTAGGGAAGTTCAGAGTATAAGATGCTTTAGGAATATTTCCTTTATAGTGGAACAAAATGATTTAACTAATATGAGGTGACTACTGATGATGAATTCCAATGAGATGACTCTTTTCCTGATGTTCATGAAATGTGTTACTTTTTTAAAACAAATTTGAAATCCTATGGAATCGTATATATGTGCCTGCTTCTTGAAATCAAACACATGAAAATTACTTCATAAGCACAGAAAAAATATTCTAGGACGAAAGAGAGAGAGTGGTTTTCTAGGTTGACATGAATGATTTGACAGCTCTCCACCTTCTCATAGCTCCTTCAAGGTGATGGTAGCTAAGTTCGATCTAACCACCACAGATACATGGATTGTTCCGTATGTACTCACTGCCGGGCCAAAATGCACTGTTTGTAAAGGTATATTTAGAGTTCATCATTTCCCCACTTGGCTAATAACAGCATATTGATGTTTTGGAAGATTTCAACCAATCAACTGATGACAATGACAACCATGATCACCTAGAAGGTCTGTGGGTTAAGGATTGGTTGCTTTGCCATCGTATCAGAAAGGCTACAGGCTTGATTGTATACTTACTGCACTGAATTAAACTCCAACAGAACTTTAGATCCCTGTACTCCAATGGACTGAGGGAGGCCCATTGCTCTTGTTTTTTTTTCAGTTATAAGAGTGTAGTGTATGGTTTATGTCATCAGTGAAGCTGTCAGTGATCATCACACGTGACAGGAGAAAGTGGTCATATGAAGCAAAAATGTCCAAATTTCCATCTGGGAGTGGGTAGATCGGTATAATAACATCTTGAAATGGGTGTGCTATTCTTTATTTTCACATGAGGAGGTTCTGATGAATGAGGAAGCTGGTACCCCCCAGTGGTGGCACACATCGGAGTTGAACTTAGTCAATACTTAACATAAATCTGCTACTTTGAAACATCATTGTTCTGTGCTGAGACAAACATGGAAGTCATCACCACTTTCCATTAGTCTTATAGGAGTCTAAATCACTATACTACTATATGAGGATTGCAGAAGTAGAAATTATACTTGAGAACATTTTGAGATCTTGAGAGTGATGTCTAGTGACCATTCACCTTTTGAGCCATCTGGTTGGTCACAGGACACAATCTCTGTTCTGAGAATGCAAGATTGTTTCAAGACTAGTTATTTCTCATTGTGCTTAGAGAGGTCATTTCCAGTGCTAGGAAGTGTGTCTTAATGAAGAGATTTGGATCATTTTCAACTACATATTCCACCTATGGACACCTCAAGTGGCCCTGTAAAGGTCACCACATCTGAAATTAAGAATATTAATAAAGAGATGACTAAAACTCCAGGATACCCCTTTCCCTTAATTCTATTAATGGAGCTCACTCCAGTAGTGATTCCTGTCATACCTAAGATCCTAAACTGCTTCATAATGAATGGCTGAGTCTGAAGCAGCCCTAGGCATAAAGCAGCTCAGGATTCCTCTTGTGTTCAAAGACCTACCTGTAAATCTTCAATTTGGGACCTTAACATAGCAGCATAGCATTGCAGATGTTTTCAGTAGTTTCTGATAGCTTCATTAAGTCATTTGATGACTTTATGTGGCATAGAAAAGTTCTGGTAATTAGGGATGGAGTTAGTACACCAGTTTGCTGACATCTACTGTAGATGTTACATAACTGGCCACTATCCACATCAGTGCATGATATTTTGTAGGTTTGAAAGCAGTGATCCATGATAACACAGGTAATACTTTGCAGGTGCTTCCATTGACGGGTGATTGCAACTATAACTTTTCCTGCCTACCAGTGGAGAGTTAGGCCTGGATGCAAGGGGTTTGTCTTACTATGAAAGCAGGAAAAACTCCATTGCTGATTTTGGTTTTATGGCTCTTGTAAACAAGCTAGGTTCTTCCCACAAGGTAAGGAAGCTTGCACATCATGGTTGGCAGCTCTCATCATGGAAGGATAAGTGAATGACTCAGTGAGACCCTATGGTTACTTCATTCCATTACTAGTTAAATAAACTCTTTTTGTCTGTGAATAACAAAGCCACCATTTTTAGAGTGAATGATGGCTCTTTATTGGCTGTGGGACCTCTCAAAGATAATGAGACATCTGAAAAAAACACTTCACTTAATTGTCTAGTCCAGGGGATAGCTGTCCTGAGTCATCTGGAAAACATTAATGCAACTGCCCAAAGACTTAAATGGACACTTCTGTGACACATCTAACATTTTGAACCTTACCAATGATCCACAAAACTGTATTTCAAACATACATGAATCACTAGTGGCTCGAAGATAGGAACTGACAATCTAATAAAAACCCATGCGCCAAACACAACGAACAAAATACATCTGATCATTTATATTGAATGAATAAACTCATAAGAAAGTCCTCCACATTCAATTCCCATGTCCACATGTAATCCCCTTCATCAATCTTTTAATAAAAAAAAAAGTCCTCAGAAGAGTCTCCACTTTTATTTATGGAAATTATTTATTTTGCATTCCCCGAATCCCTCCAATGAATAGCCAATGCGCTTCGTCCTCTTCAAGGACTTCTTCAGGGTTACAGAAAAACACATATATACAAATCACATTACAGATCCCAAAACTTGGAAAAAGAAATATCAAATCTCTCATATAAAAATCAACTTTTAAAATAATGATTAAGTACACATTCCATATGTCCAACCTAATGAGACACAATAAAAAGAAATTGTAACATCATAAAATTAATTTAACAACAGTCTATTTTAAGAGCATTTCTTAACCAATTCATTCAATCAAATGGCCATTTTATCATACATAATTATACATTAGTATCATAAACCAAACAAAGCCCTCTGAGAACTAAATTTAGTGAATAAATCATATTTCATTGTACAATATATATATATATATATATATATATATATATATACATATATATATATATATATATACCACCAATATCGTTGTCTCGTAAATCCGAGAAATCTCGGAGGAACAAAAACCGACGAGCTGTAACTCCTTGTGTGCACAGGCCCTTTTAATATTCATATGGCAACACAGAGACAAAAGAAAAGAAACCTGACATTTCGGAGCAGAGGGCTCCTTGATCACAGGTTACCACAGTTGCGTCTCACATAGAAATTTAAATAGCAACTCGCACTATCTTCTTCCATGATAAACATAGACAAAGGACTTTCAGAACATTACTCTACTGCTGAAAAACTCTCATCCATCTTACAATATCACACAAATATTTGTATCTTTTAAGCACAAAGTACTTGGGATGTGTCGAAAACAAAGGCGATGTGGGCTGCAGGGGAGTTGAGGCAGCGCAAAGCAATGCGTTGGTTCCTTACTACTCAGAGGAGGTGATGCGTCAATACTTTCCTCACAGGAGAGGTGATGCATTGCTTCCTTACTGCCAGGGGAGCTGATGCAACAATTCTCCTCGCAGGAAAGGCGATGCATTGATTTCTAGACATGCAGACTCGGTTCCTTACTGCAATGCGGGATCAATGACAAATTGCTGCCCCAGGAACAATGTGTGGAAAATCCAGATGCACTGTGTTGGAGCCGTGCTGAAACAGGTGCCTCGTTCATTCTGCAGCTGCGAGACAGGTGCTGCATTGATTTTTCTGCTGTTGCACATCAATACATGGATTTTCTCCTTTAGGTCACAAGATTACTCTTCCAAGGGCCTTGGGACTGGAGTTGGCACCACTTAGCAAGTCAGGACTCTTTGATGTCCCTAAGACTTCTTAACAGGAGGCAAACACAGTCCAAACCCCTGGAGAACTTTGGAAAGCAGGATGTAGAAAGCAAAGTCTATTCCTTTCACTCCCAGGACAGAAGCAGCGAGCAGCAGGCCAGCACAACAAAGTCACAGGCACAGTTGCAGTTCCTCCTATAGGATCCAGCTTTTCTTCCTGCCAGAATGTTCTCAGTCCAGAAGTGTTCTAACTTTGTGGTGTCAGAGGTCCAGTACTTTTACCCATTTCTGTTTCTGAAGTAGGCAAACTTCAAAGAGAAGTCTTTGTAGTGCAGAAGTCCCTGCCTTTCCCTGCCCTTGCCCCAGACTCACTCAAGGTTGGTAGAGACTGCTTTGTGTAAGGACATGCATAGCTTCATTCAGGTGCAAGTGTCAGCTTCTCCCACCACTCTAGCTCAGGAAGACCCATCAGTCTGCTGATGGGTCATCAGGATATGAGGACACACCTCAGCTCCCTTTGTGTGACTTTCTAGAGTGAATTAACAAACAGCCCAACTGTCATACTTCCCCAGACGTGTATTCAGCAGATAGGCATGGGCACAGAACAGTTAAGCAAGAAAATGCCCACATTCTAGAAGTGGCGTTTTCAAACTCACAGTTCAAAAAACCACTTAAAAAAAAGATGTATTTTTAAACTGTGAGTTCAGAGAAACCAAACTCCAACTATCTATCTGCTCCCAATGGGAAATTACACTTAAAAGATATTTCAATGCAATCCCCATGTTGCCCTATGGGAGAAATAAGCCTTGCAGTAGTGAAAAACAAATTTAACAGTATTTCACTATCAGGACATGTAAAACACACCAGTACATGTCCTACCTTTGAAATACACTGCATCCTGCCCATTTGGCTGCCTTAGGCCTACCTTAGGAGTGACTTATTGGTGATAAAAGGGAAGGTTCGGATCTGGCAAGTGGGTGCACTTGCCAGGTCTAAATGGCAGTTTTAAATTGCACACACAAGCACTGCAATGGCAGGCCTGAGACATGTTTGCAGGGCTACTCATGTGGCTGGCACAACCAGGGCTGCATGCCCACTAGTAGAATTTGATTTATTGTCCTTGGGCACATACTGTTCACTGTACTAGGGAGCTGCGAGTAAATCAAATATACCAGTAATGGAGAAACCAATCACCAGTACACTTTAGACAGAGAGCATATGCACTTTAGCACTGGTTAGCGGTGATAAAGTGCCCAGAGTCCTAAAGCCAACAAAAACAAGTCGAAAGACATAGGAGGAAAAATGCAAAAAGTTTATGGATACCCCTGCAAAAAGGGCTAGGTCTAACAGTTACCGTACTGCATACTATCACCCCGTAGAGGCTGTAAAGTGAGCAGTGATGCTATACAAACCTAGGAACTGATATAGAGTTTGGAGAATGGGTTACTCTGTCCCAAACATAATGGATATCTTGTCTGCCCTTTTAAAGAGCATTGCTATGGCACTTTTCATAGGTCAGACAGGATATCTATGATGTGTGTGATGAGTACCTGTCCGCCAAACTCTATCTGAAGTCCTAAGTAGTTGAAATACACAAACTTTCACTGTCTTCATTTATGAGTGTGTCATTGATATCCAAAACATATGTCTTAAATAGTGTCATTTACACTCTTTGAAAATCCACTCCATCCAAAAAAAAACATTTTTTCATGGCATTTGAATCAAACATAGTATAAGTTAAGCAACACCATTACCCCATTTCGCTTTAGTGGGTTAGTATAACCCTTTCTGAGTGAACTCTCTATTAATACTAATTTAATTCAAGATTATTTCCACTGGTTTTATTTTAACTTCCTACCGCCATTATTTTCTATGGGAAGGCGTTGAACTACCAGTGGTTGACCATGTGTAGTGCTGGATTAGCTACTGTGTTTTTTTAAGTAACTTGCACACAAATTCTGTGAATACTGGAAAGTGTAAACTTACTTAAAAGTGTAAGTTACCTTTGTGAATCAGCCTGGCAGTTTTTTTTATGGGAGCAAAGTGTCCAGTATACAATAGATTTTCAGGTTTTATATATCTAAAGGTTGAAATGTTATCTGATGAACTTCATAAAACACAAAAGGAGAGTGCTGGGAGTGCTACTATCCCACACCACCTCCCAAGAAAAATCTATATAACCACTAAAAGTGTGGGATAGTTGGGGTTGAGGGTGGAGTCAGACCAGTGTTCCCTCAATTGTCAGTACCGATTAGGTCGCGTTTTGTGAGAACAAAGAAGAGGAGCATATGTGGAGAGCGTCTCTGGAATGGAAGGCTGTGTTGAGTAAGGGGGAGGGGGAGTCCCCTTACGGACTAGGTGGTCTCACACACTTAAGAGTGTCTTGCTTCATCATTTGATCACCTAGCCCCACCCAAGTAAGATGGTACTACTTGGGCGGACTCAACCTCTTAGTTAAAAGAACAAGAGGGAGTGCTGAAATTAAACTGGCTGGATAAATCACAGGGATCCAGATAGGGTGAAAATAAAATTACCATACATGTCACCTACATCAATTAGTTAAACTTTAATGGAGGTGCATGTTGGTAAGGTTAAGATCAGGGAAGGAGGCTCACTAGATAATATTGTCGCTTGGAGTCTTAAAAGGGTTTATGTATGACCAACATGTTTCTGCCCTCTCGAAGTGCTGGTAGGTCAGGGGCATTCGTCAGGGTTTAGGATCCCGGAGCACTATTATTAAGTGAAGTGCTCAGAAGTGTTCATAAAGTGAATACTAAAAGCCTATCTGAACAGGTGGTTCATGGTATGGTAGGTCTGTAATGTATAAGAAATAAACTGCAGATTATAAAGGGTGAGGAGTGGCACACCACTGCACACAACACAGCAACATATGGTGGTAATATACAATAAAAAGTGAAAAAACACTCAAACATACATGCAGTGTTGACTTACCCTGGAAATAGGGGCGAATGGCCTCTGGTCTGGGTAAAGCCGGGGGTGGGGTTTTCCCTTGTAGTCACACTCTTGAAAGTGGGGAAGAAAAGGAGATTAAAAAGGGGCGGGAAGGGGCGAGATGCCAAGGAAGGTAAAATCCAGGTGGGGGGAAAAAGGGAATAAGGGAAAAAGGCAGGGCAGAACAATAGAGAAGAATTGGAAAGGAAAGCTGGTATCTGTTGGGGTTGCCATAGGACCATGGAAAATGAGAGACCCAAAATGCAGGAAAAAGAACACAAGATCCAAACTTACCACTCCAAAGGGAATACCCGGGGAGAGTACCTACATGCCGGTGCCAGACCGCTCTGAGGCCGAGTGGAGGGTGAGTCCGGTATTTAAGGTAGTAATGGAGGAGAATGAGCCAATGCCCGCTGAGCCGGCAGGTTCCGGCGTTCATCATACGTCTTGATTGCAATCCCGGAAGTCGGGGTATGTAAAAAAAGCGTCATAAAGGTAGTGCGCTCGGTGTACAATGTGCGGCTGAGAAGCCGGTGTAATCCAGGTCTAGACGCTCCGATCGCATCCCACACCCGGGACGCGATCGGGCGCCTACGGATGACGTGCCGCAGGGTACGTAGCGCGCATCCCTGGCTCCATGGGATTCTGGGAAACTGAGTCCCGTGGCACACATCCACCGCGTCCGGAGGCTAGGACGCAGTGATGTGCTTTTGAAGTTGCGCGCCACGAGATGCGCGGCGCGCACTAATGTTCCCCGGGAAGGAAGATCCCGTGGGAGCCAACACTGAAAAATAAAAAAAAAGATTTGAAGGGAAGGGGGGGAAGGGGTGGAGGGGAAAAAGAGGAAAGAAAGATAAAGAGGAAACTGAAGGAGGGGAGGTGGGGAAAGAAAAGAAAGAAAGACATGGAAAGGAACAGGGCACAAAAGGGGAAGAATGGAAAGGGCAGGGGAGACATAGACCTCCATTCGGCCTCAGAGCAGTCTGGCACCGGCATGTAGGTACTCTCCCCGGGTATTGCCTTTGGAGTGGTAAGTTTGGATCTTGTGTTCTTTTTCCTGCATTTTGGGTCTCTCATTTACCATGGTCCTATGGCAACCCCAACAGATACCAGCTTTCCTTTCCAATTCTTCTCTGTTGTTCTGCCCTGCCTTTTTCCCTTATTCCCTTTTTTTCCCCCCACCTGGACTTTACCTTCCTTGGCATCTCACCCCTTCCCGCCCCTTTTTAATCTCCTTTTCTTCCCCACTTTCAAGAGTGTGACTACAAGGGAAAACCCCACCCTCACCTTTACCCAGACCAGAGGCCATTCGCCCCTATTTCCGGGGTAAGTCAACACTGCATGTGTGTTTGAGTGTTTTTTCACTTTTTATTGTATAGTACCACCATATGTTGTGTGTTGTGTGCAGTGGTGTGCCACTCCTCACCCTTTATAATCTGCAGTTTATTTCTTATACATTACAGTCCTACCATACCATGAACCACCTGTTCAGGTAGGCTTTTAGTATTCACTTTATGAACACTTCTGAGCACTTCACTTAATAATAGTGCTCCGGGATCCTAGGCCCTGACGAATGCCCCTGACCTACCAGCACTTCAAGAGGGCAGAAACATGTTGGTCATACATAAACCCTTTTAAGACGCCAAGAGACATTATTCTCTAGTGAGCCTCCTTCCCCGATCTTAACCTTACCAACATGCACCTCCATTAAAGTTTAACTAATTGATATAGGTGACATGTATGGTAATTTTATTTTCACCCTATCTGGATCCCTGTGATTTATCCAGCCAGTTTAATTTCAGCACTCCCTCTTGTTCTTTTAACTAAGAGGTTTTGTCCGCCCAAGTAGTACCATCTTACTTGGGGGGGGGCTAGGTGGTCAAATGATGAAGCAAAACACTATTAAGTGTGTGAGACCACCTAGTCCGTAAGGGGACTCCCCCTCCCCCCTTACTCAATACAGCCTTCCGTTCCAGAGACACTCTCCACATATGCTCCTCTTCTTTGTTCTCACGAAACGCGACCTAACCGGTACTGACAATTGAGGGAAGACTGGTCCGACTCCACCCTCAACCCCAACTATCCCACACTTTTAGTGGTTTATATAGATTTTTCTTGGGAGGTGGTGTGGGATAGTAGCACTCTCCTTTTGTGTTTTATGATTCAGCGCAGCGGCCAGCTGTGAGAGTTTATGCGATTTACTTACTTGAGCCGATTACCCTGTAACAGTTTTTCAGGAGTACTACGAGCCTTATTTACCCTACCATGGCCGAAGGACTAGCTTTCAGTGAGGAAGAGCTCCAGGCCATCCTCGCAGCACCCTCACTATTAGAGGATTCTTCTCTCTCTAAGACAATAGCCCTATTAGGAGACTGGGACACACTTATTGAACTAAAAAGGACTCAAATAAAAACAATATTACACGGGCCGTCCTAAAAGAGTACCTTAGAAAAAACGCAGCACCCAATGGCCTTATTGTTACCACTGAACCACGTATCTTCCTAGAAGATAAAGAATTCAGGAGGGACTGGTCACTGATAGCCTGGAAGTGTACACAAGATTGGTTGATCTTAATCATCAAAACTGCCTCCAGACTTTCAGAGACCCTGATGATAGAAATCAAAGCAGCTGAGAGCAACTTAAAGACCGGACTTACAACCGCTGCTTTCAAAAAGAAACTATAGGAAACAAATAAAACAATCAGTGAATTTAAAGATTACTTGACTCAACCCAAAATCGCGAAATTCCAAAAAGACCTGGAAAGGTTCTCCCTAGAAAAAGTACACCCCTACTCAAAGGAAGACTTTACAGCCCAACCCTCTCTACCCTCTGACACATCTTCAGGGGGCTACTCTAGCTCTGAATCCGATAATGGTCGGATGCAATCCTCACGCCTGAGACGTGGCCGGAGGTGGAACCCATGGAATAATTGGCCTGCTCCATATACAGGCCCTCCGCCCCCCCTACTCAACATACCCCCCTGGACCTGGCCCTCTCCCTATGGGCCACCTAACCAATTCCAAGCCCCGATCTACCCCCAACCACCGACGACCTGGACCTACCCAAATGTCTCTTTTTTTGGGAGAGGCCCCGGACGAGGAAGGGGAAGGAAAAAGGGAGTAAGTTGGAACCTAAAGGAGGGACCAACAAACGACGAGACCCCCAGCACAAGCAGAGCATAAATAAGAGATCAACCACCGTTGTTAACCTAAGCATGAAAGTATTGAATGAAAGTGAGCTTCAAGCATTAGAGAAAGGCTTGGGCTTCGTTCCCACTCCCAAACTTGACATTTTCAAACAAAGGATCGAACTGGCCGATTTCTTCCGCAAAATCAGGCTAAGGACCTTCTTCCTTCAGAACCCTGAACCCTATGTTGGACAGGAAAAGAATACAGGGCTGCGTCCAAAATCCAAGTTTACCCCTACTTTCCAACAAATGCCACCCGAAGTTCTGGCTTTCGAAAAATCGGTATGCAGGAAAATCGATGACTTACAAAATAATCAGAGGGAGGTCTTCCATAACATCAGCACCCAAGAACTGAAAGCCCTCAATGACTTAAGTAATGACCCCTCTATCACTATAAAACCAGCTGACAAAGGTGGGGCAATAGTGATAATGCCCAAGACTATGCATAATGAAGAATGCTTACGCTTATTAGGCAATAACCATCACTATAGGAAACTGTCTAAGGATCCTACAGCAGACATCAAGGAGGAAATAACCTTTCTAGTTAGCAAGGGTGTTGACAATGGCTGGATCACAAAACATGAGGCAACTTTCCTCAACCAAACCAACCCTAAAACACCATACTTCTACATTCTACCTAAGATCCACAAGAATAAACATCCACCCCCAGGGAGACCAATAGTATCCGGGATTGGCTCCATTCTGGAACCCCTGTCTCAATTTTGCGTCTGGTTTCTCCAACCATTTGTGAAACGGATTCCCACATATCTAAAAGATACTACAGATGTCCTGGCACTACTAAGCAATCTCGAATTCAACAGGGATGAGGAACAACTGATGACCCTGGATGTGGAGTCACTGTATACCAACATTCCACAGGAGGCAACTCTAGAAGTGATCAGCGATCTTCTGAACAATAGTGACTGGAATTACATTACTCCACCAGAATTTGTCCTAGATCTAGCCCATCTGGCCCTGACTAGAAATTTCTTTGAAGTTGATAGAAATTTCTTCCTACAGATCCAGGGTACCTCAATGGGGAGTACTTTTGCACCGAGTTTGGCTGCTTATATGTGGACCATTTCGAAAAAGAAATGGTGCTCACAGAAGAGAATCCTTACCTCAACAATATAAAAGTATGGAAAAGATATATAGATGATATCCTCATTATCTGGAAAGGCACAAAGGAAGAAGCGACTACCTTTGTCATATGGTTAAATGCCTTGAACCCTTTTCTAAGATTCACAGCTACGTTGGGAGACCCGGCCATTTTTTTTACTTGATCTTTTTATTACTATAAGGAATGGCTCCGTCGTAACGGAGGTTTATTACAAACCAACTGACAGAAATAACCTTCTGCAGTTTCAAAGTTTCCGCCCACGCTCCCTTAGAGAGAACCTATCAGTGGGCCAGTTCCTCCGCTTCCGGCGGAACTGTACCGAACTAACGGACTACAAAAGACATGCTCAGCAACTCACTAACAAACTCCGAGCAAGAGGGTATCCGGATTACCTCTTGAGGAGAGCGGATAAACGTGCTCGCGTCAGCCCTAGAGAAACATTACTCCAACCCACCACCAGAACCAACAAGGGAGACACACTAATCAGTGTGACCACTTTTAATCCAGCGTCCAATACTATCAAAAAGATAATAAACGATGACTGGAAAATTCTTACCTCTGGGGGCCTTCCCTTTCAGTTACCTATGAATGCCTACAGAAAGGCCAAGAGCATCCGACACATGATCGTGCACACTCGCCCGCGGGCTGTTCCTGCTGGGAACAGGCAAGGAACACTGTGGGATCTACCACCCCCGAAAGGACACTTCCCATGTGGCAAGTGTAGTGTGTGCATTTACCAAAAAAAAACTTACAGTGGATTTGGGCCTACAAACACCGTGGGAACTAAGACAGATGACCAATTGCAACAGCAAGAACGTCATCTATATGATCACCTGTCCCTGCAGTTTAAAATATATTGGGATGACGACAAGTAGAGTGGGCACACGCATCTGTGAACACAGAAGCACCATTCGCTGTAAAAGAGATGCCACGAGACTAACAGAGCACTATGTCACCAACAATCACCATCCTGACCACATGCAATGGGTGGTGCTAGACCAACTTAAGACTACAGTGACTAATATTAAACAGCGGCTCTTATTATACGAACAGAGATGGGTATGGAGACTGCGTACCGATACCGTTGGACTTAATGACAATATCCAGTGGTCAGCCTTAGGCTAATGGCCATACCACAATGAAATATATTCATATCGATATATACCATGAACAGATTCGACTACAGTTCAGCATGATTACCATCCTTTCTGCTGGGATAATCCTCCCTATGTCATTCCGTCTGCTGTGCAGGCGACCGCCCACTGTCCCTGGTTTTGAAAAAAACCCTCCTTGTGAGACATCTATCTATTGCCACTCTCTTTCCTCTTTCTTTTCTCTCGCCTTCCCTTCTCGTTTTCTCTCTTTCTCTACATTTTCTCCATCTATGTCTCCCCTGCCCTTTCCCTTCTTCCCCTTTTTTTGCCCTGTTCCTTTCCCTGTCTTTCTTTCTTTTCTTTCCCCACCCTCTTTCCCTTCCCCTCCTTCAGTTTCCTCTTTCTCTTTCTTTCCTTTTTTTCCCCTCCCCCCTCCCCCCCCCTTCTCCCCCTCCCTTCAAATCTTTTATTTTATTTTTCAGTGTTGGCTCCCACGGGATCTTCCTTCCCGGGGAACCTTAGTGCACGCCGTGCATCTCGCGGCGCACAACTTCTACAGCACATCACCGCGTCCTAGCATCAGGATGCGGTGGATGTGTGCCACAGGACTCAGTTTCCCAGAGTCCCGTGGAGCCAGGGATGCGCGCCGCATACCCCGCGGCATGTCATCCATAGGCGCCCGATCGTGTCCCGGGTGTGGGACGCGATTGGAGCGTCTAGACCTGGATTACACCGGCTTCTCAGCCGCGCATTGCACACCGAGCACACTAGCTTTATGACGCTTTTTTTGCATACCACGACTTCCGGGATTGCAATCAAGACGTATGATGAACGCCGGAACCTGCTGGCTCAGTGGGCATTGGCTCATTCTCCTCCAATACTACCTTAAATACCGGACCCACCCTCCACTCCGCCTCAGAGCGGTCTGGCACCGGCATGTAGGTACTCTCCCAGGGTATTCCCTTTGGAGTGGTAAGTTTGGATCTTGTGTTCTTTTTCCTGCATTTTGGGTCTCTCATTTACCATGGTCCTATGGCAACCCCAACAGATACCAGCTTTCCTTTCCAATTCTTCTCTATTGTTCTGCCCTGCCTTTTTCCCTTATTCCCTTTTTTTCCCCCCACCTGGACTTTACCTTCCTTGGCATCTTGCCCCTTCCCGCCCCTTTTTAATCTCCTTTTCTTCCCCACTTTCAAGAGTGTGACTACAAGGGAAAACCCCTCCCCCGGCTTTACCCAGACCAGAGGCCATTCGCCCCTATTTCTGGGGTAAGTCAACACTGCATGTGTGTTTGAGTGTTTTTTCACTTTTTATTGTATATTACCACCAGATGATGCTGTGTTGTGTGCAGTGGTGTGCCACTCCTCACCCTTTATAATCTGCAGTTTATTTCTTGTACATTACAGACCTACCATACCATGAACCACCTGTTCAGGTAGGCTTTTAGTATTCACTTTATGAACACTTCTGAGCACTTCACTTAATAATACTGCTCTGGGATCCTAGACCCTGACCAATTCCCCTGACCTTCCAGCACTTTGAGAGGGCAGAAACATGTTGGTCATACATAAACCCTTTTAAGACTCCTAGAGACATTATTCTCCAGTGAGCCTCCTTCCCCGATCTTAACCTTACCAACATGCACCTCCATTAAAGTTTAACTAATTGATATAGGTGACATGTATGGTAATTTTATTTTCACCCTATTTGGATCCCTGTGATTTATCCAGCCAGTTTAATTTCAGCACTCCCTCTTGTTCTTTTAACTAAGAGGTTGAGTCCTCCCAAGTAGTACCATCTTACTTGGGTGGGGCTAGGTGGTCAAATGATGAAGCAAGACACTATTAAGTGTGTGAGACCACCTAGTCCGTAAGGGGACTCCCCCTCCCCCTTACTCAACACAGCCTTCCGTTCCAGAGACACTCTCCACATATGCTCCTCTTCTTTGTTCTCACGAAACGCGACCTAACCGGTACTGACAACTGAGGGAACACATATCTGATGAAGTTCACACATGATTACCATGCTCCCTTCCCGCCCCTTGACCTTAATCTTTATACATCCTTGATGCTGCACATGTCCGTATAAGAAACACTAGGGGTCTGATTACGACCTTAGTGGAGGGGATTACTCCGCCCCAAATGTGACGGTTGTCCTGCCCACCGTATTACAAGTTCCAATATATCCTATGGAACTTGTAACATGGCGAATGGAATATCCGCCACATTTGGGACGGAGTAATCCCCTCTGCCAAGGTCATAATCAGGCCCAAGGTGCATAATAGTGTTCCACTGAGAAACGTTTGAGGAATTTGACCAGGCATATTGTGGAGCAACAATCCTAGACAGCCCTAAAAAATCCTTCTCAGCCTGGGATTGCTGTGACAAATACGCTCAGCATGGAACTGCTATGGCACCTCGTGTGCTATGTACTGTTTCACTGTTTAATAGGTACATACACAACATCACTGTTGTATGACATAGGGCACCTCTGGTCACAGCCATATGTTTTCTGTGGAACAAACCGTTTACTGCATTATAGTTGTCTTGTTTGTGAGCAAGTAAAGATGTGTCCCTATGTAAAGATGAACAAGAAAGTCTCTGGAAATTCTCCATTGCCCAGAAAGAAGGTATTAGAAAACAAGTTATCCCTCTTCAAACATTTTCTGACATTGGCAATGCATTGTTGATTCATTTAGTTCTCTTATACTCACCTCTCACCTCTAATCTCACTAACATGACTACCTGCACGAGATGCATGGACAATGACAAACACTTAACTCTCAGACTACTGTTGAAAAATACCAAAACACAAGGCTGAATTTCAGATCAACTGTGGATCAATCTTAGATCCATCTTGCATCACAGAAGCCAAAAACCTACTAGGTGTATTTTTTCTGGTTTCCAGTAGTATCAGTGAACTACATACACAGTACACAGCATCAGATATGAATTAATCTGTGTTCTCATATTTGTAGCCTTCTCAGTGGCTTTTATTATCATAAACTGTATTACACAGCTTGAACTGCTGAAATAATTCACCAGGGGCCAGATGTAGGAAAAAGGGAAATTGCGACTTGCAATTTGCGAGTCCGTGCGACTCGCAAATTGCAACTCGCAATTTGCCATGCAGAAAGGTGTCTCAGACACCTTCTGCGACTTGCAATGGGGTTGCCAAGACCCACCTCATTAATATTAATGAGGTGGGTCGCAGTTTGCGACCCCATTGCGAGTCTGGGCACTCACAGGGATGGTGGCCTGCTGGAGACAGCAGACCACCATGTCCGTGGCTGCTTTTTGATGAAGCAGTTTTTTTTTTCTATCTGCAGCCCGTTTTCCTTAACCTCTTCTGTGCCTTGGACGAGATGATCTCGTCCAAGGCTACAGTTCCCCTGTGCCTTGGACGAGATCATCTCGTCCTAGGCACAGGGGAACTTGGGGGCGCGCTAGCGCGCCCCCGTGCACCCCCCCTCCCCCCCCAGGCGGGGATGGAAGGGGAAGACCTTCCCGTTCCACCCCCGCCCCCCCCCCACCCCCCCCTGTGACGTCAGCGCGCGCGCGCGCTGATGTGTCACAGGGGCCTCCCTCGTCCAGCGCGATTGAAAAAGAAATGCAAAAGCATTTCTTTTTCAATCACTTGGGAGGCCCGGAGGGGCTTCAAAGGGAAGGAAAAGTATTTCCTTCCCTTTGAAGTCCCTCCGAGGGTTTCAAAAGCCGGATTGCTTGCAATCCGGCTTTTGAAACCCCACTAGACACCAGGGATTTTTTTTTTTTTAATTGAAATTGACAAAAGGGAGCGACCCCTTGGGCAAGGGTCGCTCCCAGGGGGGGCATTTTTTTGAAATGTGGCAGAAAGTTCTAGAATCTGAGAGGAGCCACAAATTTCCTTCCACCCAGCGTTCCCCCACGTCTCCCGATAAAAATGATACCTCACTTGTGTGGGTAGGCCTAGCGCCCGCGACAGGATATGCCCCAAAACACAACGTGGACATATCACAGAAAACAGAGCTGTTTTTAGCAAAGTGCCTACCTGTAGATTTTGGCCTCTAGCTCAACCGGCACCTAGGGAATCCTACCAAAGCTGTGCTTTTTTGAAAACTAGTCACCTAGGTGAATCCAAGATGGGGTGACTTGTGGGGCTCTCACCAGGTTCTGTTACCTAGAATCCTTTGCAAACCTCAAAATGTGGCCAAAAAAACACTTTTTCCTCACATTTCGGTGACAGAAAGTTCTGGAATCTGAGAGGAGCCACAAATTTCCTTCCACCCAGCGTTCCCCCAAGTCTCCCGATAAAAATGGTACCTCACTTGTGTGGGTAGGTATAGCGCCCGCGACAGGTTATGCCCCCTAAACACAACGTTGGCACATCACATTTTCCCAAAGAAAACAGACCTGTTTTTTGCAAAGTGCCTAGCTGTGGATTTTGGCCTCTAGCTCAGCCGACATGTAGGGAAACCTAGCAAACCTTGGCACTTTTAAAAACTAGACACCTAGGGGAATCCAAGATGGGGTGACTTGTGGGGCTCTGACCAGGTTCTGTTACCCAGAATCCTTTGCAAACCTCAAAATTTGGCTAAAGAAACACATTTTCCTCTCATTTCGGTGACAGAAAGTTCTGGAATCTGAGAGGAGCCATACATTTCCTTCCACCCAGTGTTCCCCCAAGTCTCTCAATAAAAATGGTACCTCACTTGTGTGGTTAGGCCTGGTTCCCGCGACAGGAATAGATCACACAACGGTCAATGTTGGTCCTTACAAGAGGCAGCTGTTGACTCTGAGGTGATCCATTCCTGACGCAGGCACTAGGTATATGCACTCAAGTGGGGTAGTGTTTTTATCAGGACAGGTGAGGAATCACTGGGTGGAAGGAATTTTGTGGATCCCACCATATTCCTGTAGTTTGTGTGACAGAAATGCGAGAAAAATAGAGTTTTTATTCAACATTTCAGCTATGCAGGGTATTTTGGGTAAGAAAACTTTGGGGAATCCACACAAGTCACACCTCTGTGGACTCCCCCGAATGTCTAGTTTCCAGAAATGTTTGGGTTTAATATGTTTCTCTATATGGCCGCCGAACCCAGGACCAAAAACACAGGTGCCTGCCTAATAAAACCTGTTTGTTTTGTGATAGATAATTTTGATGTCTCCACAATACGATGTGGGCGGTGGAATTTGGGGCTGAACTAAATTGGGGAGCTCCCAAGAGAGCACTCTCTCTCCTTGCCGCCGCATTCACCTGCTCTCTGGGTTGGGCTAACCCACTATTACCCCATTGCACAGACTGTGCTTGCGAAGGTACAGCAGGACTGTCCTCGTCACTTCCCTCATAATTTACTGGAAGAGGAGTAATCAAATGGGACTCCTCCGACTGAAAAATCACTCCCAAAGTCTGCGCCATTGTCCTATCCCTCAGATTCTGTCTCAGTATCTGATGTCTCAGTCTCTGATCCTTTGTCAGAGCTGTCCTCTATAATCCGAGTGATGGCAGCAGTCATCCATCAAGATGCCATCTCTGCTATTGGCTAAACTGTTGCTCTAAAACACTAACCTACGTGGACAGTCACAAAATCGATGATGTGTGTGAGATACGTGTAGAGGCCACCTTACCTGCGCTTCTTTCCTCAATCAGCACGTTCTTTCAAGACACTCAAAAAACACCTTGACACATACCATTTGTCACAGTCTTTAGCACCTCCTGCACCCAGTCCAACAATCATTATTGGTACTCCCACTCCCTCCTCCTCGGATTCCCTCATTACCACCCAGCAAAAGTGCCCTTCATCTCTCCATAGCCACCCCCCACCCTGCACATACATTTCATTTGTATTATAGTGCAGGTAGTGGCTTACTAATGTACTCAGCTATTGACATAAAATACAGATTTTCTCTTTGCAGTAGGCATATAAACCTTCTGCGCTTCTTTATAGTACTAAAACTGCCACTAGGCAAAAGTCTGATCCTTTTGTAGCAGAAACATAATCACAATACTTACTTGACTTTTTTATTGCTGCCTAAAAGCTACAGGTGAAATGCGTCAGTTGAAGTATGTGCATTGCTGTGAAGACGCAAGCTGCAACTGCAAGACAACTGGTGGCAAATATATATATATATATATGAATCTATCTATAGATAGATCTAGAGATATATATATACATATATATATATATATATATATATATATAGATCTATCCATAGATATATCCATGTAGATATATCTACATAGATATATCTATATACAGTATATAGATCTATAAATATATATATATATATATATATATATATATATATATATATATAGATCTATAATTTGTTTAGTAGTTGTATGGTTTCCTTGGGGGCCAAAATGGCCCCCAGGGAAACCCTACAACTACTAAAAAACAATATTGCCCCCACAGGGGGTGGCACTGCCCACGGGCGACCCCCTGTCGATTTTTTTTAAATAATTTTATTGATTTTTTTTTTTTTTTAAATGAAATTTAGCCCCTGGGGGGCGCGATCGAAAGTGATCGCGCCCCCCCCCCCAGGGGGCACCTACCTTTTTTAAAAAAAATGTGCCCCCGGAGGGTCCGGCCCGTTTTCCGAGGGGGCCGACCCCCCCAAGTGAAATCCCTGGTGTCTAGTGGTGTTTCCTGGCCCCCGATCGCAGCTGTGCTGCGATCGGGGCCAGGAAACACTTTTAGGAAGGCCTCGTAAGAAAGGGGAGAGTCTCCCCTTTCTTACAAAGCCTTCCCGAACGTGGGGAAGGCCGTTTGGGGCCGTTTTCCTCATCGGAGCAAGAAGCGGCCTTACGGCCGCTTCCTGCTCCAATGGGGAAATCAACATGGTGACGTCAGTGCGCCTCGCGGTGCGCTGACGTCACAAAGGGGCGGGTGGGGGGTGGGGGGAGACACGGAAAAGCTTCCGTGTCTCCTGGGGACAGAAAGAAAAAAAATAAATCCTCGGGTGCGACGCACCCGAGCATTTATTAACCCTCTCCCTGGTGTCGGCCACTGGTCGTGACCCGCACGAGAGAGGTAGTGCGGGTGTCGGCCAGTGGGTTAAAAGAAAAAAGTCCCCCCGACGCTCTTCCTCCACCCCCTCCTTAGGCTTCTGCCCATTACCAGGGACAATAAATAAGGAGCTGAAGAGCACCATGCCCTGAACGGCAGTAATGGGGATCGAGGTTGTGACAATGAGAAGGGAGGGAGGCGCATAAATAAAACAATGAAGAGAGTAGTCTGAACAGTGAAGATAAGTAATAATAATCTGTGCATTACCTACTAAACCCTACATCATCTTAGTCGTTACCACATGAGGATCTCCAAAAGTTGGAACCCCAAAACCTGATCAAAGATCAAGGATTTGAAACACTAAAGCAAAGGAAAACATTCTCAGAAGCAAGAGTACATCATCAGAGGAGGAAATGTTGTCAGGCAGAAGAGCTACAGGCAAAGGGAATAAATGTCAAAGACCATCGAGCACCCACAGCAAAACCAAGAAGCAACGACAACCGGGCAACAGTCAAAGAAACACAAGGGCCCTCTCAGCCTTTAGGACAGACATCCAACCAGCTCAACGTATGCCTGGCAAATCACAGAAAACCATAACAAAAGGAACCAAGCATACCCAGCAGGTCCAGCTAGCCCAGAAGACACAGGCATAAGAATAGCAAAGGACCACCATAGAAAAATAGGTAAAAAACAAGAATATTGTGCAAAAGAAGGCTGTAATAAAGAACAGCACAGGAGCCAGCATCCAGGGGCCACTCCCAACGAAGGCACCTAAAACTCCATGAGACGAGCATCGAGACTACATGACACAATACCAACCAAAAAGGAGGACAGCAAAAAAAACACCAAGATCAGTACTCCAAAGGCTCACCACAGTGGACAGAGAAACCCAAGGGCCAAGACAGAAAAACAGTTGGCCTTGCAAGGAAACAAAAAAATAGACGAACCCAAGAAGAGGACCCCAGGTTGCCAGAAATGCACCTCAGACACACTGACAAAGAGAACCCAGGTCTGAAAAGAGGAAGCAGCCTCAAACAAGCAGCAAAGCATTGCCAAAAGACCCCACAGCAAGAACTCAGAGCAAAAGCCTCTATCAGAAAGGAAGCTGGCAGTCACAATAGTTTTTATGCCATAGCACTTTTATAGTATACACACAATTATTGACATAATCCTTTCATTAATGTACACGTTTTTTCATGTGGTCCCATAGCTAATTATCTTATAACAATTTTAAATAGATTGTGCCTGGAAACTTAGCGGTTTGGCTTCTACTACATTCACAATCACAGATTAACCACAGTCTCTACTTAGGTCCAAACCACAAGTTACAGAATCATTGGCTTTAACTGTAAATACCATTATCTGTATAAAAAAAATGAGCCCAGATTTAGGGCCTGATTACGTCCTTGGCAGATGGGATACTCAGTCACAAATGTGACGGATATCCATTCCGCCATATTACAAGTTCCATTCTACCTATGGAACTTGTAAAAAGGGGGGTGGAATATCAGTCCCGTTTGTGACAGAGTATCCCATCCGCCAAGGTCGGAGTCAGGTCCTTTGTGTGTTTCTTTGGACCAGGTACCACCTGTCTGGCAAACTGTTAGCCACTCTCTTGTGCGGGTAATCAGATTTTTGTTTTTCAGTAACAAACTCCCAATTTGTTTTTGAAAAATAAAAAAATTGTAAAAGTTTGCTGAATGGCTGTGAAACCATGGTGGCTGTCCACCAACCTTTTTGTACTTTGACAAGAACCACTGTGACGTAATAAAGGTATAGAGATCACCAATGGGCCAGCGGGGAGCTCTAAATTAGGGCAACGATAGTCTGTCAGGGTGGTAGATTAAGGGGCATATTTATACTCCGTTTGCGCCGAATTTGCGTCGTTTTTTTCGACGCAAATTCGACGCAAAACTAACTCCATATTTATACTTTGGCGTTAGACGCGTCTAGTGCCAAAGTTCATGGAGTTAGCGTCATTTTTTTGCGTGAACACCTTCCTTGCATTAATGATATGCAAGGTAGGCGTTCCCGTCTTAAAAAATGACTGCGATGCATATGCGTCGTATTTATACTCCCGGGCAAAAATGACGCCCGGGAGTGGGCGGGACTAAAAAACCCGCATTTGCGCCAGATTTTAGCGCCTGGGTCAGGGCAGGCGTTAAGGGACCTGTGGGCTCAGAATGAGCCCAGAGGTGCACTCCCAAGCCCCCAGGGACACCCCCTGCCACCCTTGCCCACCCCAGGAGGACACCCAAGGCTGGAGGGACCCATCCCAGGGAAGAAAAGGTAAGTTGTGGTAAGTATTTTTTTTATTTATTTTTTGTGGCATAGGGGGGCCTGATTTGTGCCCCCCTACATGCCACTATGCCCAATGACCATGCCCAGGGGACAGAAGTCCCCTGGGCATGGCCATTGGGCAAGGGGGCATGACTCCTGTCTTTGCTAAGACAGGAGTCATGTTAATGGCGTCTGTGCGCCAAAAAAAAATGGCGCAAATCGGGTTAAGACGATTTTTTTGCCTCGGCCTGACTTGCCCCATTTTTGGACGCCCAAACGCCATTTTTCCCTACGCCGGCGCTGCCTGGTGTACGTGTTTTTTTTTCACGCACACCAGGCAGCGCCGGTCGGCTAACGCCGGCTAACGCCATTCAATAAATACGGCGCCCGCATGGCGCTTCAGAATGGCGTTAGCCGGCGCTAATTTTTTTGGCGCAAAACTGCGTTAGCGCAGTTTTGCGTCAAAAAGTATAAATATGGCCCTAAATGTCCTCCGCCACCCTGATGGATGCAACAACCTTCACCCAACTTTAAATCTATCCAGAAGTATAAGACATTGAAGGATTTAATATTTTCAGTGGCTAGTAACAGATATTTAAATGCAATTGTTATACTCTGTGGAGCACTGAACTAATGAAGTCGATGCTGTGCAAAACTCTTCCCCTGCATTTTCAGGCGCATACCCCTTACAAAAAATCGCTGCTGAATTCTGTTTTGTGCCGAGTTGTATCTGCTAAAGGCGCCCTAAGAAAAGCTTTCTTAGTGGCGAACCGTGGCAGCAGCTTCTCTCATTTGCAGCTTCCAAAGTTACCGGTGCAGTAATGAACTGTGGGATATTTCACAGAAGCAGTATAAAGAGTACCAAACACTAAAATATCCAAGTGAGACTAGTCTATAATCTAGGGCCCACCTCCTGCTCAAACATAGCACTCCTCAAATGCTTGACAGGCACTTTAAAAGTGCCACAGACATTGATTCTGCCTTGAAAAGACGCTGTTTTATTTATTTTGTTAAGGTCACTTACAGGTCCCTGGAAAGAATAGAACTTCTGAAAGCACATCCTGCTATTCCTGTCAGGGTGAGAACTTGAATGACATGACAGGATGGAAAGAGGCAGATAGAACAATAGTTTCAGATGTCGTATAGATCTTGCTGGAAACTGCAAAATGTATTTCCAATTACTATCTGAGAAGCCATAATAGGTCAAAGTACAAGTCAGATAGTTCATTGTCACCCGTTGTTATTTATCTTTAAAGTGCACTTTGCTCGGTCACAGCAAGAATGTACTTGCTCACATAACTAACCATCGTATGTAGTTATTGGAGACAAGGGTTCAAAGGAGCTATAATATTTAATTAAATTACATATATTAATGTTGAACTATCCCAGTTTTACTTCACTTTCTGACATGTCATTGTTTCAATACAGGGATGTTTTTGAACAATAATGAAGCTTGTAAACATTCTCTGCTCTTTTTTAAATAACAATTACATCTTTATGCGTAGATGATGTTATCCTTACACTTCTTGTAATAACTCTAGTTTAAAAAATAACTTTCAAATGCATTAGGTCTGGCGTTGACCACATATTTAGCTTTGTCAATACTTGTTTTGTGTTGTCCAGTTTTTGCAAAACTTTATTGTTGGGGAAGCCAAATGGCCTAAAGAAAAAAAAATGGTCTCAAAAAGCACGCATCACCACAGTAGTTGTTAGCACTTAAGGGAAATACTTTGTGTGTAGCTGAGCTCCTTGTGAAAAGGCAGAATGCATTTACACAAAGTGAAATTAGCCAATGGCTGAAGAGGGCTGATGAACTGCGAAAGCCGTATGATTTAATGGGCAGAAAAAAAAGTGAACATGGCCTGGAAAATGGGCTGGTTATGCCCCACTCCCAGAGTAACCTTTTATGGAGGCACTAGTGATTTCACGGAGGAGGGCAGTCCATCCAGATTGAACCTGAGACTCCACTAAGAAATGAAGATTTACAAGGGTTTTTTTTTAATTCATGATTCACTCTCCTAGAAGTTCCCCATTTTCTCCCGGATTTTCACCTGGAGATTTAGGCTGCATTTAGATGCCAATTTCGCCAAGTGAAAGCAAGAAGATTTTATTCCTATGTATACCATAAATTCGATGATGCTGTTTTAATATATGAAAGAATCACCACAGTCAAATACCCAGATAGTAAATCCCACTTTTTTAAATATAAAACTGTAACAATGGTTGTCATCTCCGAAATGCGCAACTCCATGGCCCCTGTCAAAATACTCCTCTGCCTCTGCAGTATTCTGAGATAGGCTGAATGACTTTAGATCTGGTTTTAAAGGGCCATTCAGAAAATGTCCCAATGATGCATGGACAGTTCTTTAGGGTAATCAACATATTACTATTTAAGTGAGAATCATCAGATGAAGGAAGAGCTGCGCATGCTCAGAGCTGGCCTTGTTGTTCCTGCATGCTCCAACAGACACCACAGAGCTGCTGAGCTCATATATATTGGGCCAGTTTGTGTTAATTTTCCGTTTCTGATTTTATTAGTTTTCAGCTAAGTAAGAGCATGAGACACGAAACAGTGCTTACATATAAACAGTGGTCTAATTCATAAGAACATCGTAAGGAAAACAGACAGCTAGTGAAGAGTAGGAAAGGCGATCTGGGAAAATAAAACATACATTCAATTAAGGACAGCAAGTATGCAGCAAAGCCAACTTGATATATGAGAAAGAGATATAACGAGACACACGGTGGTCTTTTTCTAGACTTACACTGCAGGAACATGGGCTCCACCAGGTTGTTAAAATCCTAGAGCCGGATCCTGGCACAGAATAATTGATCTTTGTATTGACATAAACTATTAGATCCAGGCCCTTGCACCCAAAACAGATACCTGGCCCTCACCTGCACAGTCCAGTTCTCTAGGTGTTGGGAGCACCAAATTCTCAGGAATGGCCCTTTATCTATCATCACCTACAGTCTAGCTAGAGGATATTAGTGTCCTCTCATGGCAGAGATTTTTCAATATACTGGGATGCCCCCTTTGTTTAATACTGATAACTAGTCAGAATGATGTTTTGTGCCCATTGCACTTGTAGTGTGGTATATCCATCACATTTTGACTGAGTATTGCACCCACCAAGTTCTAAATACGGCCACCGATTTGGTTACACAAATCAAGACTGCTTCTGTGATTTTCATTTTGTCAAGTAAGCATTACCAAGCAGGTGGTAAAGGGTGAGACACTTATTACCAGGGCCGGCTTTAGCGCTGGTGGCACCCTGTGCCACAGTCTTTTTTGTGGCTCCCCTCCACTCCATGACCACCTCCTCAAATTCCCTCACTTCCACCAGGCAAATGTCCCCCTCATCTCTCTATAGTCCCCTTTCACCTACCTTCATTTGTTTTAAAGCGCTTGTAAAGGTTGGCTTTATTAATCCACTCAGCTATCCACATTAAATATAATTCTGTTCTTTGTAGCAGGCTTATCAACCCTCTAAGCTACTTGATGGCTAATCAAAGTTGCTGCGAGACAAACCTCAGATCTCTCTCTAGCAAGAACATTAATCACAAGAGGTACATTGACATTTTAATTGTTTCCTGAAGGCTGGAGCACGAGAAACTTTTCAGCAGGTGCCTGTAATTTACTGTTAAAGACAGTGCCCCCCTGTGGTCAGCACCCGCATCACTCGCACCGCCCTAAAGCCGGCCCTGCTTATTATACACCGAGGGCCTTATTTATACTTTTTGGTGCAAACCTGCACTAAGGCAGTTTTGCCCCAAAATGTTTTGCACCGGCTTGCACCATTTTTTAGCACCACCTGGGCACCATATTTATGGAATGGTGCAAGCCTGTGCAAAGGGTAGGCTAGCTTAAAAAAAAATTACGTTAGGCAGTTTTGGTTCAAAATAAATGATTCTGACCAGATTAGCATCATTTTTTGACGCTAAGGGGCATATTTATACTCTGTTTACACTGAATTAGCGTCATTTTTTTTTTACTCTAATTCAGTGCAAAACTAACTCCATATTTATACTTTGGTGCTAGACCCGTCTAGCACCAAATTTATGGAGTTAAAGTCATTTTTTGGAAGTGGAAACCTACTTTGCCTTAATGAGATGCAAGGTAGGCGTTCCCGTGCAAAAAAATGACTCTATGGCCTTAACACCATATTTATACTCCCATGTAAAAATGGTGCAAGGGAGGGAGGAGGGGTCAAAAAATGGGGCAAAGCTTGCTTTGCCCCATTTTTTAAGACCTGGGTCAGGGCAGGTGTTAGGGGACCTGTGGCCCTATTTCCATGGTGGAACACCATGGAATAAGCCCAGAGGTGCCCTCCATAGGCCCTAGGGGCACCCCCACCCACACTAGAGGGACTGCGAGGATGGGGGACCCTATCCCAGGTAAGTGCATTTTATTTTTGAAAGTGCCATAGGGGGCCCTGAAATGGGCACCCATACATGGCACCGGGTGCAATGGCCGTGCCCAGGGGACCCCTGTCCTCTGTGCTGGCCACTGGGGTGGTGGGCATGACTCCTGCCTTTTCTAAGGCAGGAGTCATGTGGCATGGTAGGTTTAGCACCATAAAATGACGCTAATCTGGTTAGAGTCATTTTTATTTTACTCTAACCTGCCTAAAGCCATTTTTTGGTGCTAAACCCTCTTCTTCTATACTGCCAGCCCCACCCGACTAAACTCAATTTTTTAAAACTCTAGCCTACCCTTTGCACCGGCTTGCACCATTCCATAAATATGGTGCCCAGCTGGTGCACAGAAATGGTGCAAGCCGGTGCTAAACTTTTTGGTGCAAAACTGAGTTAGTGCAGTTTTGCAGCAAAAAGTATAAATAAGGGCCAATATTTTGTACGTTTGCGCCACTTTTGTGTCATAAAATGACGTTAATGCGGTGCAAAAAAAGTTTAAATCGGGGCATTGGTGCTAGATGGGTCTAGCACGAAAGTATAAATATGGAGTTAGTTTTGCACCAAATTAGAGTAAAAAAAAAATTACACTAATTCGGTGCAAACTGAGTATAAATATGCCGCAGAGTATAAATATGCCCCTAAATATGGCGTTAAGGCCATAGGGTCATTATTTGCACGGGAACGCCTACCTTGCATCTCATTAAGGCAAAGTAGGTCTCCACTTTCAAAAAATGACTTTAACTCCATAAATTTGGTGCTAGAGGGGTCTAGCACCAAAGTATAAATATGGAGTTAGTTTTGCACCGAATTAGAGTAAAAAAAATGACACTAATTCGGTGCAAACAGAGTATAAATATGCCCCCGAATACCTTGGAGTGTGGTACATTTTTCACGTTCCATGATTCGTTTGTAAAACGAGGAAATGTCATCAGAATCGATGTTTTGGACACTGAATTACTGTATTTCTCCCAATCTAAATAACAGCATGACCGGCCTGCAGAAATTTGGCAGGTAACAGTTGTGCACTACTTGCAATTCCAAACCATGTGCAAACACCTGTTTAGTCAAGGTTCGAAATGTACCCCATCTTGTAACCAGAGTCGAAGAGCCAACTGAAGACTTATCACAGTGTTTTATAATTGTAACACAAAATAGACAATAAAAAAGTAACAGCAATGAAATTGGTATTAAGCTAGGTTACAATGGTGTGCTCTTCAATGGATGACATTTTTGCACGCACGTAGAATCTTCAAATATCACCCTCTGTGCAACACAGCCCCTACTGTGAGACATCAAAACCTATTTATCATAAAGGTGGACTAGTTCTCCTGTGGAACATCTTAACATTTTGTACAGCTTAGATCTCTTACGGCTTGTACCTCATAGCTACACGGATTCAAGGGGACGTCATTCGTCAGCCAATTACTGGAGGTTATTCAAAGGTTGCGCTTCAAATGCTCATTTGGGGTACAGTGACAGTATTTAATTCCTTGATAATGATTGCACAGCCACAGATGTAAAATCCTGAAAGAGTCATCAAATAATCTTAAAAGTTCTGTTCTACGGGGAGATCTTCCGAAAATTCAAAGTGTGACCTTGGCAGATATTGAATTCTGTTGCACAAGCATAACTGCAAGGTATGGAGACCATGTTTGCATAATTAATTTACTGGGCTTTTTATGTGACTGACGTGTTGACAGTGATTAATTATCTTAATATTTGCTTGGTGCTCGGAGACTGCTGTAAGTGATTAAATGGTACTTTTGGAAATTGTGACTTTGTTTGCTCTTCATCCTCTAATTATTTGCAAAATAATTCAACATAATTGTATGTTAAACTTCTAAATCCCCTGAGAAATATTTGCGTAGTGTGGATTATCTCAAAATCAAAGTAAAGCAAGAATTCTAGAGGACAGCGTCATCAAAATGATAGTGGATCCCGTTTGTTATACTTTAGAGAGAGAACGCAATCAGTTTATTATTAGGTTCATGCTCTATCGATAGGAATTTAATATTTTTATTCATTTGAGTTTTTTATGCCACCCACAAAGCATGTTTACAACATCCAAGAAAAAAAGTAAGTACAAACATAAGAAGGGCTTCGAAGTAAGAGTAAGCATCGGGCTTATATATCTATAGTATGTATGGATTATAACATAATAAAAAGACCTCACAAACCAATTTGAGTTGAACACTCGTTTTATTCAGGTAACTTTCGTTCAAACGTATGCGAGTTATAAATGCCTGTTATTTATTAAGCCCCCACTGTGGACCACACCCTTTCCAATGCAGCTGGTCTATAAATGTGAATCTGTTGCGTGAGCTGACATACAAGTAGTGCTTAATTTGTAAAAAGAAAATATATGTGCCAGGCCCAAATATGTTTTTAGGATGCTGTTGTCAAGTTCTATTGCTATGGTGGCCCACTATTACACAGGCTCCACCGACTTACACAGTGAGCTCTGCCTATTTTTTTATGTAGCATTCAAGCTGCAGTGGCTGGTGAGCTTTACATTGGTAGGGCGTAAATGCCTCTCACAATGGAAATATTTAGCACAAATCCTACTTTACCAATGAATTGGATTTATGATACATACTTTTAAAAAGTGAAAGAACAAGCTTTTCATCAGGTACCTAAGCAGAGTTAACATTGTTTAACTCTAATGTTATCTTCTAGAATTTTCCTATGGAGTAGCTAACCCTGCTACAGTGAAAGTAGCTTTCAGGGCCTTGCCACTTTAGGTCATGATTTACATTAAACTTGACATGTCCTTCTTTTAACCACCACACACCACTCTCTACTGGACAGTTAGGCCTACTTAGGGGTGACATTATTATTGAAGAGGACGCCTATCAAAATTAGTTGTTTTGACAGGTGAGTATGCAGTTTAAACCAGCACAACCAGGTTACTGGTGGCAGTCCTACAGCTTTGCTCCCCATCAAGAAACGCTGCCATTTCAAATTCCTTATCCACATGCTCAAGGCCCTCCAGAACATTAGACCTGCCCGCCTGAACCACTACCTACACTTCTACCAACATATCACACAACAGTGATCTACGTCTTTTTCTTTTGCACATATCCAGCAAATCCACAGATGCAGAGCAGGAAGTTGTGCTTTTTTCTACATCACCACCAAGACCTGGAACAACCTCCCACAACACAGGAGAACCTCTTCTGCACTACTCGACTTCCACAAGAAGCTGAAGACCTACCTGTTCAACTAACCCCACGGATCTTCTCCGGATGAATAACTCCTACTCTCACTCAACCTACACACCTACTCAAGTGCCTGGATACCCTCATGGGTTACAAGCGCACTCAACAATTCTACATACCATAACAAAACAAAACATTCCAAAACATAGCATAACAAAACGTAACATAACATAATGTGTTATGAATTGTCACGTTATGGTGGCACAAAAGGTAATGCAGTCCACTAGTGACTTTAACTTAGAGGTCCTGTGTACATTTTGTACCATAAATTAGGGTATTTTAGGTAAGATAAGTATGTCAATAAGGGGCATAGCCAAATTCAACATGTTTTAGAGGTCAGAATATATGCACTGGGGTTTGGTTAGTACCGTCCCAGTGCACAGAGTCAGCATCAGTCCAACAAAGAGGGGGTGAGCATGCTAAAAGAGCCATGTTCCTTCGGGGTCTATCATGAAGAGAGTGTGCCTACGCAAAATTTGGATTGTACATGTGTTTATACTTCTATTTGGATATGTGGCCCATGCTTCTCTGCTTTTTTATGCCTAATCATCAGTTTACACACATGCCATCTGTATAATAAAGGCGGATGCACATAATACATTTGTATGTTATAATGTTTTTAAGTGGGAATATGACATACATTTCTATTGCACTAATTTAAAGCATTACTTGTTGCTAATGTAAAAACTTGAATGGAAAATATGTCCGCACAGGTGCAGGTCATGATTCTGTCCACGGTGTCCTAAGGTCAGAGGGTCCTTATGCAGCCTCAATCTGAGGGTGAGACCAAGGAGTTCGCACACTTTCTGAGCATTCTATCTTTCGATTCTGTCGCGTTCCCACTGTTCATTGAAAGGCGTGGGCCGCACAATAAGGAGAAAGAATGCATGATAAGGATCGGTGACACGAGGACTGTATTTTTACAACGTCAGCAACGTTTCCCTGCTGGAAATCTTATACTGAAGGTATGGTACATTTCAACTTGGCATATCTGGTGTCACAGTATCCCACCGACTTCCTTTAACAGACAACGTGTTATTTCCTGCTGTGTTTCATGTTAGTCTTGACAGATGCTACAGCTCTAATGGCGCAGGCCTGTTTTTAGGGTCGAGCCTGCATAGCATGCGCTATCGCATGCGTATCACTTGTGAGACACTATAGTACATGGGTACTCGCAAACATTTTCCCAGGGGCCAAAAAGTTTGATGTGTGATGTGCCCGGGGGCTACATTAATGCAGGGCAGTGGCAGTCAGGTGGGGTGGCTGGGGGGATTGGTGGCAAGATAGGTGTAGGAGAAGCGAAGGATATACATCTAGTGGCTGAAATAAACAATGGGAAACCAGAAAACCTGGAATTAATCCTGGCTTCTCCACTTTTCTAAATTGTGTAAGCCTAGGCAATTGTTTCATATCACTTCCCCTTCTTTTGTTGCATTATCACATATGAGAGGACCTCGAATTACATGATTTCATGGTATGCGCTGCTTCTAACCTGCTTCTATGTTTCATTTGCTGCTTCTAACCTGCTTCTATGTTTCATTTAATAAACTATAATGTTGTTCATGTATGATAGGAACCCAGCCCACCCATAAAGTGCACATGCCAAGTGACTTGTCTCTTTAATTTACTACAGGTGCTGTTATCAGGGTAAGGGGAAGAATTAATGTTTCCAAATTTGTGTTTGAAAACTATCACTTTTAAATTAATACATCTCAATGCACTGATAAAATAAATTGTTGTAAGGTGAAAAGGTTCTGCATGTTAACTCAATACAATTTTTTAATTTTGAAGAGACTGTCTTAGTTTATGACACTTATGCTGCAAGATGTCTTTAAAAATGAAAGTGTTTCTAAAGTTAAGTACAGGAGTCCCTAGTTATTTCCTTTCTTTTAAGTTTGAAATAAATTATTGTGTGTCTATTTAATATTTTTATTGTTAGTGTGGAGTCGAGCAAACAGCTGCTCAGTGCTCCTGTTGGCCAGGGAGCCGCATGTAAAGGTCAGAGGGGCCACATGAGGCCTGAGTGCCATACTTTGAGTATCCATGCAATAGTAGTTAGAAAAAGGCTCGGAGCCCCGCCCATTCCACGTCAGTGTCTTTCATTGGTTCGTGGGCTTGCCTTTTAAAATCTGCTTGCTTTTTACAGTGGTTAGCTCTCCTGGAGCGCAGCGACCAAGTACTGAAAACATACGAGGCTTGCTGTTTTCTGTCTGATTTGTTGACTACTTTTTCTCTTTTTTCGCAGCGCGATCTCGCTTAGCAGAAGTCGAGCGCTTTGCATGACATTGACCCTGAGACCGTTTCTATTTCCATTTCCATTTTTTAACAGCGCGATTGCGCTAGTTTTTTTTCCATTTAATGAGACAAGAAAAGTCCGGTTAGGAATATACAACTGCTAATAGCCCTAACTCAGAGAAATGCGAGACCCGTCGCATTGCAAGTGCTTGTTTAACTTTGTTTTCATTATGGGTTTTATAAAGAAATCAAGCTTTTCTTCCTCTGCGAATGACAGAAAGAGTACATCCAAGTTTAGTTGACTACTAAGCAGGTATTTTGGAAGCCATGGCCTTCCAAAATAGAGTCGTTCACTTTGTTTACTGATTCAGGTTTTAAGGATGCCAACACTCTTCGGAGAGGGTTTGTATGCCTTGCTTGTTCACACAATTATTGAAATACAAATGAAGATTAGTTTGCAAGGCAGCTGTTTAAGAAGTGCATTTACTGCGCCTTAGTTCATCCCACATACGTCACCCATCCAGGTATGGTGGGCGATGACGCAGGGGCGTAACAAGTGCCTTGCATCCCCACTGTGCGGCGGAGTGAGACACACATTAAATATTACATTTCAGAGGGAGCCCCATGGACCATACTGGCTGGCTGTAAAACCAAAAAATTGAAAAAGCAGTTTAAAAATGGCAGCGTGCATGCCTGCCAAGATTCAGGACGACAGCAGACTTGCTCAGACACGGAGTGCACATCTGCCATTCTGTCTGGGTCAGAGGTGGCTGCAGGAGTCCACTCTATTGAGTTTAGGCAGAATATGGTGCCGTGAAGAGCAGGATGCAATCCATTCTCTTCACGGAAGCTCCCGGGCCGGAGGCAGACGGCCACGTAAGGGATAGGCTGGGGAGTGGGCGTGGGAGGGTTCTCTGGGGAGGGTATAAAAGAGGATCGGCCTCTTCGATGCCAGCTAGTCACGCTGCACAGAGGTTGGGCTGATCCAGGTAGGAGTTAGGGAAGGGTTTTTTGCACCTAAAAAAAGAACAAAACAAAAGGGAAAACATGGCCATGGGCCATGATATTATCGGGATTCGGGCCGCACTTCACTTGCCAGACGAAGCCAGCTGCGGAGACCTACTCAGGCCTGGCGTCCTCGACCAGGGCTGGGTAGGCATGAAGTGCGCGCCATCACAGGGGGTGGCAGCGGCAACTGCCGTTTGCCGTTCCCCATTTAAGTCAAAAAGGGGACGGGGCGCAGGGGGTCCACCCCCCCACTAACATTGAAGCGGGGCCACAGGGGGAGCCTAAGAGGGATACAGGGCTGGGTGGGGAGGAACTGGGGAGGGGGTCATCTGGGGACACGGCAGGCCCTCTGGGACTGGGCCTGGATCAGGTGGGGCCTGCTCAGCAGGCAGGGGAAGAGCTCATTGAGCCATTGGGGGCTGGAGCAGCCCCTAGATCTCATCTTGACTGGGGCCCCAGTCAGATGTCACAGACTAGGCAAAGGGCAGGGGCACCAAGGGGAAAGGAAAAAAAGGTATTGCTGCTGTAGGGGGCTTGGGGGTGCACTGACTTGTAACAAGGGTGAGGTAGCTGGCAGGGGGGATGGAGGGCAGTTGGATGAGGGCAGCCGAGCGCAGGAGGTGTTTGAGGCACAACACCCCCTTTCCACTGACTGGTCGGCAGTGGACATTGAGGCCAGGATTCAGGAACAGAGGAAACTGGTGGCGGAGACTGAGATCAGGTGGGCCAATCTATGCAAGGAGAGGGGGGAGGCGGGGAGGTCCAGGAAGGCAAAGAGGAAGTCAGTGGGGGTTAGTGGGGGCCAGGAAGAAGGGCACAGGTTAGAGAAGGGCAGTTGGGTGTGGATTCCATATGAGGAGCAGGGAACAGCTCAGGAGGCCAGTGCGGTTGGTGGGACAGGCAGCGTGATGGCAGCGCCTGGCGCACATGGCCAGGTGTGGCAAGGAGAGTCAATGCCAGCATCAGAGGCTGACAGGAAGGTGGTGAAGCCAATGGGGCGCAACACGGCCCCAGGACGTTGATCAGAAGCGATCAAGGGGTCATCGGCGGCCTTCTCTACACCATGGGAATGCAAAAAGCACACCCCTGGCTTACGCCAGTGGGGCTTCAGGGTGGATGATAAATTCGACATGGTGGATGCAGCTGGCGCTGATGAAGGAATGGGTGCGGATGAAGAGGAGGTGATTAAATTGGATTATGAGGAGGATCTGGACGACTGGGAAGAGGGGGAGCTTAAAGAAAAAGAGGTGAGCGGGGTGCAAGGGAAGGGGCGGGGGCCACAGGAGCGGTACAACACCTTCTTCTGTTACTGTTTTTCAGGCTTCAACGTCTACCACACATGGGCACGAGGACTCCCGCAAGGATGGAGGCAGGCGCAATTCAGTGCTGGATGCTGGAATGACTGGTCGTGGGGTCAAAGGTAAAGGAGACTGGTAGGCACCATGGGGTGACCGGAGGGACAAGGCCGGCGCGGCACAATACAAATCTATTGGGGTGGGGGATGATTCGATACACATGCAGCCTGATACAGGTGCGGTAGTTGCAGGCAGTAAGGATCAAGGGGGAGACATGGTGCTGCTGACGCAAGGCGGAGACGGAGACACAGTGGAAAGCGGGGAGAAGGAGGATGAGGACAAGTAGGGGTGAGACACAAGAAGAGACTCCCATACATGGGATTCGCTATACCTTTGGGGTCACGTGTAGCAGACAAGACAAAAGCGAGGATATGTAGGCATGAGTACGTTGATGTTTTCAAACTTTTTCACAGGGATATTCAGGCGAAGGAAGGTTCTAAGAAAGAGGAGTGGGAATTGGCATGGAGGCCTCAGGTTCCAATAACTATGGACAATTGGACCTCTGCCTTTTTGATTTACGCCAGTATCTACTGTGAGAAATACCTAGACTGGGCCATTGCCATGTTTAAGTACATGGACATTATTCGGAAAGCCCAAATGCAGTTTGGGAGTTTTGCATGGCTGAACTATGATGAGGAGTTCAGAGCCAGAGTTAGCATTAATGCCGAAAAGCAGTGGGGGGAATGTGGATGCGGAATTATGGATGCAATGGATGGCATCTTCGCATTCAGCAGCATCCACCCACACAGCTAGTGGTCTCCCTGTAGTTTACAAGCCTTTTCAGCAGTGTCCCTTCTTTTTCCTGCCATGTTCCTTTCTTCTGAGTACAGTATTTATTTGGAGCCCTATGGTGATTTGCCCATCATCACCATTATTGTTTTTGTTTAAGGATATCTCTTCCAGCCTTATTTTGATCACTTTAACAGTGTTTTTGTAAGAGAAAAAAAAACAAGAAAGTTGTGACCATGACAAATCAAGCTCCCCGTTATGCTGTGTGCAGTCACTGTCTTCACTCTGTCATATTTGACCAACCAATGAGTGTGAAAGATACTCCACTACTTGTGTGACAATTGCCACCCCACAACAAATCCGTTCAAGCGCCGTCAGAGTCGATAGGTCTTACAATTTCAGGCTTTGATTGTTTAGGGTGTCTCTTGGACTTTTATTGGCTCACCTTGCAGCCATTTGGCTATATTTTGTAGTGTGTAGATTGACCAGGGCTTCAAAACCCAGAAAGCATTAGATTGTCAAATGAAAGGTGAAGGTTAGAAATACCGCACACTGACGATGTAGATCGAGGTGACAACCCCTGTGTCAATCTAAGTGCATCTTTTCATCCATAAATAATTCATGGCCAACTTTGATTGGACCACCCACTACAGTTACATTTCCTTCACTGCCAATAAGAAAAACAAACCCATAAGAACCAGGATGCAGCATAACATTAAAAGATTCTATTTAATCACTTACATTGGCATAGAAGTCAACTGAGCTTAGACTATATGGAAAACGGACTGAAAGTCGTGACAACCGGCGAAAGGAACCCAGCATCCTGCAACCTAGATGTCTATATTTTTAAATAAAAAGTAAAAAAAAAAACATGAAACTACATGTCCCAGCAACCCTGAAGCTGTAGACTGAAAAACCCTTGACAAAAAAAATAGTCATCTAAAGCAAAAATCTCCTCTTATTGTCATTAATCACAAAATAGCTTTTCTACTTGATTCCCGGCCAATCGGACATAATATTGCAGTTCACAATTTCCTTAAAGGAACCTGGTAATGCAGAACAATCCCAGGAAAAGTTTTCAAAAGTTATTGGATGCTAATCATGATGTATGAGACCCAGTGGATGAGACCTGCTCCATCATAAACAACATCCACTCCAGATCTCCTACTGAACCCTGTCCTCACCACATTTTTAAAAACACTTCCATCGCACCCGAACTTCGCCACACTCGGTTCCATGGAGACGGCTACCTTCCCCGAGGACTGGAAGCATGCTGAGATCTGAGAAGTGATGAAACCTACGGCCTACCCCCTGGACCTCAGGAACTATCACCCCATCTCTTTGCTGCCTTTCCCAGACAAGGTCTTTGAAAAGGCCATCAATATACAGCTCTGCAAACACATCAAAGACAACATATTCTTGAACATCTCTGAATCAGGTTTCAGGAGCAACCACAGCATGAAGACTGCCCTCCTCTCTGCCACAGATTAAATCCGCTTGCTCCTCGATCACGGCCAAACAGCAGCCCTCATCCTACTTCGACATGGTCTCGCATCACATCCTTTGCTCCAGTCTCCGCTAAGCTCGCTTCCACAGAAATGCCTTGCAAAAGATACGCTCCTTCCTGACCAGCAGAACACAGAGAGTCAGACTCCCATTTTACCTGTCAGAACCTACAGAGATTAGCTGCCGAATTCCACAGTGCTCCTCTGTGAGCCCCACACTCTTCAACATTTACATGGCCCGCTCGTATCCTTCTTCAGGAACCACGGACTGAACATCGTCTCCTATGCCAACAACACCCAGCTGATCATATCACTAACCGAAAACCCCGCAACTGCCAAGAAGAATTTCTACAACGGGATGGAAACCGTCCCCGCCTGGATGAAGGAGAGCTGCCTCAAGGACATCTCTGACAAGACCGAGATCCTCATTCTGGAACCTGCCGCATCAGCCTAGGTTGACTCCTCGTGGCCTACTACCATCAGCACCCCCACAACAAACCACGCACGCAACCTCAGCTTCATCCTGGACTCATCACTCACCATGACCCATCAAGTTAACTCAGTTGCATCCTCCTGTTTTCACACACTCCGACTTCTCTGGAATATCTTCAAATGGATCACAAATTACTGCCACAGAATCCTGACCCACGCTCTAGTCACCAGCAGACTCGACAATGGCAACATCCTGCAGGCCAGCACCACCCAGAGAAACCTGAAGAAACTACTGCACATCCAAAATGCCTCCTCCAGACTCATCCTGAATGTACCCTACCGTGAACACATCACCAGACACCTAGGAGAACTCCACTGGCTTCCCTTCAAGAAAAGGATCAACTTCAAACTCCTTGCCCATGCGTACAAGGCTCTGCATGACCTAGAACCCACCTACCTCAACTCCCCCACCAGACCTCTCCACTCAGCTCAGCAGGCACTAGCCACCATACCCTGCATATGGAAGGTCTCAGCCAGAGGAAGATCCTTCACCTACCTTGCGGCAGTCACCATTGTTAGCCTCAATTCAGGAAGGACCTTAAGACCTGGCTCTTTGACTGAAGCACAGAGGACCGACCACCTCAGTGCTTTGAGACCCTTACGGGTGAGCAGTTGCACTCTATAAATTATGATTGATTGATGCACTTGACATATTTAGAATGTGATGAAGTACCTGTTTCAATAGCAGCAGATAAACAAGGCCAAGCCCATCAAGGCTTCCCCTTCTCACCAAGATGTGCTTGAGCAGTGGTCGAAACCTCAGTGGAACTGCTATGGGCATGTAGGAACATACAATGATGGAAGATTGCTGCTTGTCGAAACTCATGACTGAGTTACCAGTTATACATGGGGAATAATTGAGAAGTATTGTTAGCAGACAAGTTAACAAACTATATAGTTGAATACACCCATCACTTCAAACCATGAAAATCTGTCATGTTTTCAAAATGTCTATCCACATCAAATTGTATATTCCCCAAGGAAAGAGTGTCAGAATAGAACTTCCTGTTAGCTACAGAGCATGGGCAAAGACAAAAGACCACATACATAGGGGCCTATTTACAAGAATGTCACTCCATGCAGGGCAGCAAGCCACCTTGCTGTGCTGCACGGCATGACAGAGAAAGGTGATAAATGTGCTGCATTGAATGCAATATGATGCATTCCTACTTTTTACCCTGTGCTGAAGCCTTTTGACAGTCTAGCGCCAACACAGGCACCCTTGCATCATGGTGGAAGGGAGCTTGCACTGCATGCAGGATTGTTTTTGTGCAGGAAAGAACACCTTCCTGCACGAAAACAATCCTGAAAGACATATTCCTCTGTCTATGCTGCACACATAGAAAGAGGAAGTAGCAAGGAGAAATAAAAATATTTCTCCTCGTTACGCCTCACCTGAGAAGGCATATCTTTTTGGCGCATTCCTAGGCCTATCAGTTCTGGTAAATCTGAAAATGCATCAAAAAAACATTGAAGCTATGTGGGAACACCCATGCAGTGCCCATGGAACTCCTTCCCAGGGCAAAGTATGAAATTGCAGTAATTTGCACTGAGTTGCCTTACTCCAGATGTATGGAACCACTAAGGGATACACTCATTGGCCTTGTGTGGCTCCATAAACCACATGTGAAGTTTGCGTCACACTTGCACCACGTTACGAGGAGCAAAAGCGAAGCAAACCGGCTCATAAACAGCCCCCTCAGTTCTGGCAAGCAGGACACAGAAGACAATCATGGCTCCAGAATACCTGCTGTGCCACCAAGGAAAGCAATCAGAACCTTGTGTTAGCTAGACAACTTGGGTAAGAAAGAAGACCACACAGATAGTTGGATAAGCAGAAGATAAAAACCCACTATGGCTCTAACACACATGTTGAGATGCCAAAATAAGAGCTCAAAACTTTGTGCTAGCTATGTGATCTGGGCAAAAAAAGAAGACAATATAGCTAAGTCTGAAAAGCAGGAGACAGAAGCCAACAATGGCTTCAAATCATCTGATGAGCTTCCAAAGAAGGAAATCAAAACTCTGTGCTACTCAGAGGACCTAGAGAACTTAGGCAAAGATAGAAGACCACTCAAATATGTCTAAAAAGCAAGAGACAGCAGCCCATTATGGCACCAGCTGAGCCACCAAAGGAAGGCCATTTTTATAGATTAGGCAGTACTCTGATTATTAGGAGTCATGTGTACAATATATGAAGCAACATTCAGATTTTTGTTTAAAAAAATCATTTTTATTACTGTTTTCAAAAACCAAACATATATGACTATTCTGTCTGAAGAAGCAGATTTTATAAAATTATGAAAATAATGCATTCACCATTAATTACGTGCAGAATTAATATGTAGGTCTCATAACAAAAAAGAATGCTTGAAGCTTCAGAAGAAGAAAAATCATGTACAAAACAGTCATAGGTACATGTATTTAGCTTGAATGGCTGAAGCTGCATTTTACTGACAAACTGACCTAATTCAAGAATGTGAAATGTAATGTTTCCCGATCATCTCACATGTTTCATAAAATGTATTAATTTGAAAAAAACTGCTGACAAATAACCTTGCAATTGTTTCTAATTAAGCAACAAGTGTTGTAGAATAATGAATAAGAACATTGTATATTTGTGGGGTAGTGTAGAAGTTAAATATGAAAATGCAATTTCTTGAGACAAATGAATGGTGAGAGCTAGTCATTAAGTTAAACAGTATAGTAAAAAGAATCTGTATTTTCCTAAGCGACAAAGACTATAGCTGATAAAAAAATATGAGTAGTTATTTAGAATATGTAGGAAAGTCCTCCTTTTTTGCCTGATCACCCCCACTCTTTTTGGATAGGTACTGGTGGTTACTGACTCTTGGCTGTGCCCTGGGTACTGCTAACCAGTCCCAGGGCCTGTGCTCTGTGTAAAATGGATATGCAAATTAGGCTAATTATAATTGGCTAAGTTAACCTACCTATAAGTCCCTAGTATATGGTAGGGCATGTAGGTTTAGGGACCACAGCATAGGTGGTGCACACCTAGGTGCACTGCTGAGGTGCCCAGTGTCATTTTAAAAGCAAGCCTGCCTTGCTGGCTGCTTTTAAATTAAAGTTATATGCAAATTCGACTTTGGAATTAAAGGTACTTCCAAAGTCTTAAACTACCTTATTTTTACATATAAGTCACCCCTAAGGTGTGCCCTATGTGCCCTTAGGGCTGGGTGCCATGTAACTATAAGCAGGGACTTTATAAAAATAGATTTATAAGCCCTGGTGAGGTAAAAACAGCCAAATTCATTTTTCCCTCATTGAAGTAAATGGCCTTCATAGGCTAGAATGGGCAGACTTTATTTTAAATTTTAAAGTCTCCTTAAATGTTACATACCAAGAATTTGGTATCAAATTAATTGTTGTAATAAATCCCACAACTTCCAGTTGTTGGATTTAATATAACTTGTTCAGGTAAAAAGTTTAGACTTTACCTAAAAAGTTACCAATTTCAGCTCTGCATTGTTTTTGCTGCTGTGCTCTGATTGGCCAGCCTGCAGCAGCTTCTGCCAGGCTACTTTGATGAGGTGTGAAGTGGCCTGGCTTCACACAAAGGAATGTGCTTGGGGGAGAGAATCTCCCCTCAGCAGATGGTGAGGCAGGAAGGGGGAGGGCTGCCAAACTGGTCTTCAAAGGCAGAGAAGGACATCTGGAGCACCCAGCAACACCCCCACATCCTGCAACCCCAGACAGCTAGGTGCCCCCTTGATTAGATTAGGAGAGGGCAGGAGAGGGGTGTGTTTATGATTTTTAGCCACACCAGTGGGTGGGCTCAGCCAGATGTAACCTCCAAAAATCAGATTCAGCCATGTTGGATTTTTAGAGACTGTTGCCTTTTGGGATGGATTTTTGCCACACTTCCCAGGAAGTGGTCATCACAGGGGGACGACCCTGTACCTGATTGGAGAACCAGGGCCCCCCTGCTTTTCACCCAGGAGCAAAAACTGGCAGACCTGCCCCCACACCTGAGATCCCCACCAACTTTCAAGAAGAAGGAACTTAAGGAGAAGAAGGACTGCCCTGCTGGACCCCTGGCCTGCACCTGGACCCTGCACTCAGAAGGACTGCACCAGCTGCACACTTGGGCTTCACCACAAGAAGGACTTTGCCTGGCTTCAACTGGTTCAAAGAGGGGCTCCCTGTTTGCTACAGGTGAAAAATTGCTATCCAGAGTCCCCAATGGCATGGGCACGGCAGGGGCCCCCGTAAGAGGGAAAATGTATTTCACTGTCTGCCTTGCAGACAGTGAAATACGCGACGGGTGCAGTAGCACCCGTCGCACCTTCCCACTCCGCCGGCTCGATTACGAGCCGGCATCCTCGTGGGAAGGTCGTTTTCCCCTGGGCTGGCGGGCGGTTTAACTGGAACCGCCCGCCAGCCCAGGGGAAAACTCGTAATACCCGCCGCGGTCTTTTGACCGCGGCGCGGTAATTTGGAGGGCGGGATCCTGGCGGGCTGCCTCCGCCGCCCGCCAGGGTCATAATAAGGCCCTAAGTCAGAAGGTAACTTTTCAACCGAGGCCTCCCGCGACTTTTAGCCGAGCAGGGCTCCATCGCGGTCGGCCTGAAACTTTGACTTTGTCCCGGTCCTGGTGCAACCAGATGACCCGATTGGCGCTTTTTGTTTCTAAGCGCTAGAAAAATAATAATACTTTAAAAATTCATATCCCCTGAACCGATTTTAATCGTTTTTGTGTCATTTTAAAGATAAAAATATAAACTATTTTTATGAATTGATTTTGGATTTTTAAACTGTTTCCTGTGTTTTATTTAATTACTGTTTTGTGATATTTGAATGCTTTACACACTGTCTCCTAAGTTAAGCCTTGACGCTCGTTGCCAAGCTACCAAGGGTTGAGCTGGGATTAATTTACTGAGACCTAACTGTACCTAGGTGGAGGTTAGTGGCTTGTTGCTAGGTGTAGGTACCTACCTGCCCTTACCAATAACCCATTTTCCAACATTTTTGGTGGCAGCGGTGGGATCCTGTACTTGTGTTCAGTATCACGTTACAGTTTAAGTAAAACAAATTAAAAATCCTTTAAATTGTCTTAGTGCAAAAAATTTTTTTTTTTAATTTTTAATTTTTATTTTTTTATTTTTTTATTAATTATTAATTTGGATTAATTTCAATTATTGAATTTTTGAAATTTTTCGAAATTCTTGTTTCCAATTTTTGCAAAAAGTTTTTGTTGACACAAAACTAGGGAACCATGGAGCTTGATCTGGCTAGCCTACCCACACTGACAGTAGTCCAGCTTAGGGGGTTGTGTATTGAGAGAGGGTTGCCTGCAACCACTGATCTCAGGAAGCAAATCCTGATTAAATCCCTGACAGCATGGGCTGAGGCCCAAGAGGTAGAGACAGAGGAAGCTCCAGAGGAGGAAGAAAAAGGGGAAGATGCTAACTCTAACCACTCAGGGGAGGGAAGGCATCCGAGCCTAAGTGAGGAAGAGGAAGAACGGTCCTCAGTAGATACAGTCACTAGGGGCAGGCCCAAAGCTAGTGGTAGGAAGGGGGTCCCTTCAGGAGGAGAGAACCCATCCATCAGAGAAAGAGAGCTGGAGGCCCAGCTAGCATACATAGCTTTGGAAGCAGAGAAGCTGGCCCTAGAAAAGAAAAAGTGGGCAAGCAAAGAGAAAAGAGATGGTGGCAGCGATAAAGATGCTGAGGTGTCCCTGGGTGGGGGTTTTGCCCCCAGATTACCCAAAGGGGTGGTTCCTGCCTATGTAGAAGGGGATGACATAGATATGTGGCTGGGGGCCTTTGAGAGGGCCCTCCAGATGAGGAAAGTCAAGCCTCAGTACTGGGGTTCACTTCTTTGGGAGTTAGTTCCCAACTCTGGGAGGGATAGGCTCCTAACCATGAGTGGGGAGGATGCAGACTCATACCCCAGTCTGAAGAGTTGCTTGACTAAAAAGTTTGGTCTGACCCCAGAGCAGTATAGGCTCAAGTTTAGGGACACCCAAAAGACAAGCACCCAGTCCTGGGTGGACTTTGTGGACATTTCAGTAAAGGCACTGGAGGGCTGGATACAGGGCAACAGGGTAAGTACCTTTGAGGGGCTGTACAATTTGATTATGAGGGAGCACCTTCTAACTAATTGTGTCCAAGAGAGGCTCCGCCAGTATCTAGTAGACTCTAGGTTGACCAACCCCAGAGAGCTGGGGGAGGCAGCAGATGACTGGTTAAGAACTAGGGTTAACCAGAAACCCCCAGGGGGTGATCAGAAAAAGGGAGGACATGGTTCTTCTCAGGGGAAGAACCAGGGGAAAGATGATAAAAAACCCAAAGAGTCCTCACAAGAGTCCCCAAAAACTTCTCAGGGAGGGGGAGCCCCGAGCCAATTCACTTTTAAAGGGAAAGGGTATCAGGGAAAGAATTTTGATCCTGCTAAAGCAGGAAGGTTTCAGGAGCTTGCTAAGGCCGGCAAGTGTTTTGATTGTCATCAACCTGGACATAAAAGAGGAGATGCTATCTGCTCCAAGAAGCCCCCCACTGGTGGGCAATCCCAGGGGATTGCTAGTGTAGGGTTGGGGGTGGAAGTTGGCCCAGGGGTGGAATCAGGGTACACTGAAGTCACCTTAGTATCCGTGGGTGGGGTGGACATTGCAACTATGGCCACCTTACCTCCCATCATGGAGAGGTATAGGCAGAGGCCTAAAGTCAATGGGACTGAAGTGGAAGCTCTGAGAGATACAGGAGCCAGTGTGACAATGGTCACAGAAAAGCTGTTTTCTCCAGAGCAGGTCTTACCTGGTGTCTTCCACCAGGTGACTTATGCAGATACCAGAACCAAACTCCATCCCATGGCTATGGTGAGTCTGGAATGGGGAGGTGTGACTGGCCCTAAAAAGGTAGCTGTAGCTCCTGCCCTCCCAGTAGAGTGTCTGCTGGGAAATGATCTTGAAGCATCTGAATGGTCAGAAGTGGAGAGAAGGGTCCATGCACAGATGCTGGACCTCCCTGAATGGGTGTGTGCTGTGACCAGGTCACAGGTAGCACAACAGGGAAATGCTGGACACTTGGACCCTGGAACAATGGGCCAAGCCTCCAAGAAAAAGAGAAAGGGCACTGGGTCTGGATTGCCAGCCCCAACAAGTACAGAGGGTCAGGAAGAATCCAACCCTGAGGGGGAGGATCTGAACTCTGAGGGAGGGACACTTTCCCTGCAAACTATGCCTGATTTGGCAGAACTGCAAGGGGCAGGTGGGCCCACCAGAGAAGATTTGTGCCAGGGACAAAGAGAGTGTCCCACTCTTGAGGGCCTGAGGCAGACTGCTGCCAGGCAAGAACAAGGGGATACCAGTGGGTCCCACAAGGTTTACTGGGAGGATGGAGTTCTCTACACTGAGGCAAGGGCCCTCAAACCAGGGGCTACTCGGAGAGTAGTGGTCCCCCAAAAGTATAGAGAATTCCTCCTTACCTTAAGCCATGATATCCCCTTAGCTGGTCATTTGGGACAGACCAAGACCTGGAACAGGCTGGTCAACCATTTTTATTGGCCCCAAATGTCAGAAAAAGTCAGGGAGTTTTGCAGCTCCTGTGTCACCTGTCAAGCCAGTGGCAAGACAGGAGGCAAACCAAAGGCTCCCCTGATACCACTGCCAGTGGTTGGGACTCCCTTTGAGCGGGTGGGGATTGACATTGTTGGTCCCCTAGACCCACCAACTGCTTCAGGTAACAGGTACATTGTGGTGGTAGTGGACCATGCCACCAGGTACCCTGAGGCAATACCCCTCCGGACAGTCACTGCTCCCACAGTGGCTAGGGCCCTACTTGGTGTGTTCACCAGAGTGGGATTCCCAAAGGAGGTGGTCTCAGATAGGGGCACAAACTTTATGTCAGCCTATCTGAAAGCCATGTGGGATGAGTGTGGTGTTACTTATAAGTTCACTACCCCCTACCACCCACAGACCAATGGTCTCGTGGAAAGATTTAATAAGACCCTGAAGGGCATGATCATGGGTTTGTCTGACAAACTCAGGAGGAGATGGGATGTCCTCCTCCCATGCCTGCTGTTTGCCTACAGAGAGGTGCCACAGAAGGGGGTTGGATTCAGCCCCTTTGAGTTACTGTTTGGGCACCCTGTAAGAGGCCCATTGTGCTTGGTGAGAGAGTCTTGGGAAAAGCCTCTCAAAGAATCCAAGGAGAATGTGCTAGATTATGTACTGGGCCTGCGGTCACGCATGGCTGAGTATATGAAGAAGGCAAGCAGAAACCTGGAGGCCAGCCAGGAGCTCATGAAGCTCTGGCATGATCAAAAGGCTACCCTGCCTGAGTATCACCCAGGACAGCTGGTGTGGGTTTTGGAGCCCATGGCTCCTAGGGCACTACAGGCCAAGTGGACTGGGCCCTATCCAATTCTGGAGAAAAAAGGTGAGGTCACATACTTGGTGGACCTTGGCACCCCCAGGAATCCTCACAGGATCCTGCATGTTAACAGGATGAAACCCGACCAGGACAGGGCAGACATGACCATGCTAATGGTCACTGATGAAGGGAAGGAGGAGGAGGGTGAACCTCTGCCAGACCTCCTGTCCTCAAAGGCAAAAGATGGGTCAGTGGAGGGAGTGGTACTCTCTCCCAAATTGACAGACCAGCAACAAAAAGACTGTTAGCAAGTTTTGGGACAGTTTGCTAGTCTGTTCTCCCTGACCCCAGGACTCACCAATTGGTGTGTCCATGATGTTGACACTGGTGACAGCTTGCCTTTCAAGAACAAGCTGTACAGGCTGTCTGACCAGGTCAAGGCCAACATCAAAGCTGAAGTGGCTAAGATGTTGGACCTCAAGGTAATTGAGCCCTCTGATAGTCCTTGGTCCAGTCCAGTGGTACTGGTGCCCAAAGCTAATCCCCAAGGTGGGAAGAAAGAATTGAGATTCTGTGTGGACTACAGAGGTCTAAACGCAGTCACTAGGACTGATGCTCACCCCATACCTAGAGCTGATGAGCTCATTGACAGGCTGGGGGCTGCCAAATTCCTGAGCACATTTGATCTGACCTCAGGATATTGGCAGATTGCCTTAAGTCCAAGAGCTAAGGAGAGGTCAGCATTTTCCACACCAGAGGGCCACTTTCAGTTCAAGGTGATGCCCTTTGGCATGAAAAATGCTCCTGCCACCTTCCAACGGTTGGTGAACAGAGTCCTATCTGGGTTGGAATCTTTCAGTGCAGCTTATCTGGATGATATAGCTGTATTTAGTTCCACCTGGAAGGACCACCTGGTCCACCTGAAGGAAGTGCTTCAGGCCCTGCTTCAAGCAGGCCTGACTATCAAGGCAAGCAAGTGCCAGATAGGGCAAAGCTCTGTTGTGTACCTGGGCCACCTTGTTGGTGGAGGCCATGTACAACCTCTCCAGCCCAAGATCCAGACTATCCTGGATTGGGAGGCTCCAAAAACCCAGACTCAGGTCAGGGCCTTTCTTGGCCTGACTGGGTACTACAGGAGGTTTGTTCAGAATTTTGGGACCATAGTGGCCCCTCTGACTGAGCTTACCTCCAAGAAACAGCCCAAGAAGGTCATTTGGACCCCAGAGTGTCAGAAAGCTTTTGACACCCTAAAGCAGGCTATGTGTTCAGCACCAGTGTTACTGGCCCCTGACTATAGCAAGGAGTTTGTAGTACAAACAGATGCTTCAGAGGAAGGGATTGGGGCAGTGTTAGCACAAGTTAATGAAGAGGGCCATGATCACTCAGTTGCCTTCATCAGCAGGCGACTACTCCCCAGAGAGAAAAAATGGAGTGCCATTGAGAGGGAGGCCTTTGCTGTTGTCTGGTCCCTGAAGAAGTTGAGGCCTTACTTGTTTGGCACTCACTTCCGTGTACAAACTGACCACAGAACTCTCAGATGGTTGATGCAGATTAGGGGGGAAAACCCAAAACTGTTAAGGTGGTCCATTTCCCTACAGGGGATGGACTTCACAGTGGAGCACAGACCTGGGACTGCCCATGCCAATGCAGATGGCCTTTCCAGGTTTTTCCACTTAGCTGACGAGGACTACCAGGGTGTAGGTTAGTACCCATCACCTTTCATCTGGGGGGGGGGCAGTGTAGGAAAGTCCTCCTTTTTTGCCTGATCACCCCCACTCTTTTTGGATAGGTACTGGTGGTTACTGACTCTTGGCTGTGCCCTGGGTACTGCTAACCAGTCCCAGGGCCTGTGCTCTGTGTAAAATGGATATGCAAATTAGGCTAATTATAATTGGCTAAGTTAACCTACCTATAAGTCCCTAGTATATGGTAGGGCATGTAGGTTTAGGGACCACAGTATAGGTGGTGCACACCTAGGTGCACTGCTGAGGTGCCCAGTGTCATTTTAAAAGCAAGCCTGCCTTGCTGGCTGCTTTTAAATTAAAGTTATATGCAAATTCGACTTTGGAATTAAAGGTACTTCCAAAGTCTTAAACTACCTTATTTTTACATATAAGTCACCCCTAAGGTGTGCCCTATGTGCCCCTAGGGCTGGGTGCCATGTAACTATAAGCAGGGACTTTATAAAAATAGATTTATAAGCCCTGGTGAGGTAAAAACAGCCAAATTCGTTTTTCCCTCATTGAAGTAAATGGCCTTCATAGGCTAGAATGGGCAGACTTTATTTTAAATTTTAAAGTCTCCTTAAATGTTACATACCAAGAATTTGGTATAAAATTAATTGTTGTAATAAATCCCACAACTTCCAGTTGTTGGATTTAATATAACTTGTTCAGGTAAAAAGTTTAGACTTTATCTAAAAAGTTGCCAATTTCAGCTCTGCATTGTTTTTGCTGCTGTGCTCTGATTGGCCAGCCTGCAGCAGCTTCTGCCAGGCTACTTTGATGAGGTGTGAAGTGGCCTGGCTTCACACAAAGGAATGTGCTTGGGGGAGAGAATCTCCCCTCAGCAGATGGTGAGGCAGGAAGGGGGAGGGCTGCCAAACTGGTCTTCAAAGGCAGAGAAGGACATCTGGAGTACCCAGCAACACCCCCACATCCTGCAACCCCAGACAGCTAGGTGCCCCCTTGATTAGATTAGGAGAGGGCAGGAGAGGGGTGTGTTTATGATTTTTAGCCACACCAGTGGGTGGGCTCAGCCAGATGTAACCTCCAAAAATCAGATTCAGCCATGTTGGATTTTTAGAGACTGTTGCCTTTTGGGATGGATTTTTGCCACACTTCCCAGGAAGTGGTCATCACAGGGGGACGACCCTGTACCTGATTGGAGAACCAGGGCCCCCCTGCTTTTCACCCAGGAGCAAGAATAAAACTGGCAGACCTGCCCCCACACCTGAGATCCCCACCAACTTTCAAGAAGAAGGAACTTAAGGAGAAGAAGGACTGCCCTGCTGGACCCCTGGCCTGCACCTGGACCCTGCACTCAGAAGGACTGCACCAGCTGCACACTTGGGCTTCACCACAAGAAGGACTTTGCCTGGCTTCAACTGGTTCAAAGAGGGGCTCCCTGTTTGCTACAGGTGAAAAATTGCTATCCAGAGTCCCCTGCACCAACTCCTAAAAAAGAGACCAGTTGACCACTGCCCAGTGGCCAAAAAGGAGTTTGCGCCAGGTGCATTCTGGGAGTTGAAGTCCGCACCCCCCAAGGACCATCACAGAACTTCTGGACCCTTGGGGTGAGCTGTGGACCCCAAAAGAACCTTAAAAGAACATCTGGGTGAAGCCCCAGAAGTTTGGAGAAGATTTGACAAATTTTGTAAAAAAGCTCCAGAGAGGGACCGACCCGCCGCGGAAATTCTAGCCGGCTTGCCTCAACCGCGACCCGGCCTGACTTCGTGGTTCGTCCCGGTAAAGAAAAACATCAGAAACCGAGACTAAGGGGGTCATTCTGACCCTGGCGGTCGGTGATAAAGCGGCGGCCAACCCGCCAACAGGCCGGCGGTCAAAAAAATGCAATTCTGACCCTGGTGGGAACCGCCAACACAGCCCGCCGCATTAACACTCCGACCGCCACGGTGGAACAAACAAACAGCGCGGCGGTCACCGCCAACAGCCAGGCGGCAGACAATGTACCGCCCACCCTATCACGACCCACCAATCCGCCACCTTTTCCGGGGCGGGAGCCCCGCCGATAAAAACACGGCAGAAACAGACAATTTCAATGGAAAACGCTCACCTCGAGACACTCCACGCGGAATCCGGACAGCATGGAACCCGAATTGAACATCATACCTGCTCTCGTCTACCTGCTCATCTACCACGAGTACGAACTCCGGCGCAGACGTCAACGGTGAGTACTGCACCTACGACACACGGGAGGGGGGAGGAAGAAAGGTTACGGGCATACACATATGCGACCCCCCCCACCCCCCCAATATGTACACACCAATGCAGAGCAGGAAGTCACAGTGACACCACACAAACACCCTTTAAAAATACAATGACACAACCAAATTTGGAATAAATTTTCATGTACAAAAAAAGCACCTGGAAATAATTGAGCAACCGTGAAAAATATTTACAAAAAACAAAAATATATACACATCAGTGTATCACTGAAGTAACAAGTCCTGCACATCCTACGAATCTAACATGTCCGTGGGCCAAGGTTCTGCAAAACAAGGGCAAAGCCCACACACGAGACCTGAGTCCTTTGGAGAGAACACTGCAGGGGCATCTGATGTCAAAACTACAGGCACCTCAGGGGGAAGGGAAGGGGGGCCACCACAGCCACATGAGTCCACGACGCCAGATCCACGAGGAGCCACCATGCCCACTGTACCATCCTGGGGAGTGCAAAGCCACAGTCTCTCAAGTCTCTGCAGTGGGTGGGTTGCCCACTGTACCATCCTGGGGAGTGCAAAGCCACAGTCTCTCAATGTCTCCACAGTGGGTGGGTTGCCCACTGTACCATCCTGGGGAGTGCAAAGCCACAGTCTCTCAAGTCTCTACAGTGGGTGGATTGCCCACTGTGCCATCCTGGGGAGTGCAAAGCCACAGTCTCTCAGGTGGATTACAGAGTCCACTGGTCAAGGAGGAGGCATGGTGGGCACAGAGAACCATAAACAGTGCCTGAGACGGCGGGACCCAGCGCAGCGGTGCATGACATGGCGATGTCCAGCGGAGCGGTGCTTGAGAGGAAGGGCCCAGCGGAGCGGTGCTTGACAGGAAGGGCCCAGCGGAGCGGTGCTTGACAGGAAGGGCCCAGCGGAGCGGTACTTGACAGGAAGGGCCCAGCGGAGCGGTGCTTGAGACGGTGGGGCCCTGTTCAGCGGCACCTGTCTTCACGGCGGGGCCCTGTTCAGCGGTACCTGTCTTCACGGCGGGGCCCTGTTCAGCGGTACCTGTCTTCACGGCGGGGCCCTGTTCAGCGGTACCTGTCTTCCCGGCGGGGCCCTGTTCAGCGGTGCTCTTCTGCACGGCGGGGCCCTGTTCAGCGGTACCTGTCTTCACGGCGGGGCCCTGTTCAGCGGTGCTCTTCTGCACGGCGGGGCCCTGTTCAGCGGTACCTGTCTTCACGGCGGGGCCCTGTTCAGCGGTACCTGTCTTCACGGCGGGGCCCTGTTCAGCGGTGCTCTTCTGCACGGCGGGGCCCTGTTCAGCGGTACCTGTCTTCACGGCGGGGCCCTGTTCAGCGGTGCTCTTCTGCACGGCGGGGCCCTGTTCAGCGGTACCTGTCTTCACGGCGGGGCCCTGTTCAGCGGTACCTGTCTTCACGGCGGGGCCCTGTTCAGCGGTGCTCTTCTGCACGGCGGGGCCCTGTTCAGCGGTACCTGTCTTCACGGCGGGGCCCTGTTCAGCGGTGCTCTTCTGCACGGCGGGGCCCTGTTCAGCGGTACCTGTCTTCACGGCGGGGCCCTGTTCAGCTGTACCTGTCTTCTCGGCGGGGCCCTGTTCAGCGGTGCTCTCCTGCACGGCGGGGCCCTGTTCAGCGGTACCTGTCTTCACGGCGGGGCCCTGTTCAGCGGTACCTGTCTTCACGGCAGGGCCCTGTTCAGCGGTGCTCTTCTGCACGGCGGGGCCCTGTTCAGCGGTACCTGTCTTCACGGCGGGGCCTGTTCAGCGGTACCTGTCTTCACGGCGGGGCCCTGTTCAGCGGTACCTGTCTTCACGGCGGGGCCCTGTTCAGCGGTGCTCTTCTGCACGGCGGGGCCCTGTTCAGCGGTGCTCTTGCAGTATGTCAAGGGAGTCATACCTGGCCTGGACACCCTGCTTACTCGCCCTCCGACCGTGCTGTGTCAGGCCCCTTCAGGGAGTGAGTCCTGGGCCCTTTGGTGTCATCCCTTGCAGCCGGGATGGGGCTTGTGGGGCCCTCCTGCTCTGCGCTCCTGGTGGTTGTCCTCTCCGCCCTGCTGTCCTTCCGCTCCTTAGATGGGGCTCTCGGGCCCTTGCCTCCCCTGGCTGCTGTGGCCGGTGAAGTGGCCGGAGTCACCTCCTTGGGGGCAGCCGTCTCTGTCCGCTCACGGCGGCCCTTCAATTTCCGGGTCCTCTTGCCTGGGGGGGGGCTGGCTGTCCCCTTGCTGCTCACCGAAGTGTTACTGCCGCCAAAGGGTGGACTCCACATGCCATGCACCACCTGCACTGTAGAAGTTGGGCTGGTGGTGGCTGAGGTGCCCTTGGGACTTTTCCCAGTTGGAGGGGGTGGGTCGGGGGAGGAAAAGAGGTCAAAACTTGAGAGGTAATTTTTCTTGGGACCAAGGTAAGGGGTAGGAGTAGTGGTGAGAGAAGTGGAGGAAGAGGATGTGGTTGTATGAGAGCCAGGTGTGCTGTCCTTGGGTGCAGGTGACTGGGACGTAGGCTGTGGTGAGGTGGTTGGCTGTTGTTTGGGTGTCTGCCTGCGTTTATGTGTCTTGGAAGAGGGGGTGACTGACACAGTGGGAGAGGACACAGGGGACGTGTAAATGCCAGTGGGGGTGGTGACTGCAGGTGTGCGGACTGTAGTGGAGGGTTTGCTGGTGGTGGAAGAACTGGCTGATGTTGGGGTGCATGCAGGTGTGAGTGTAGACGTCACAGGGAGGGAGGAGGGAGACGAGGAGGACGGGGACACAGAGGTGGTAGTGACTGTTGATATGTCTGCATCTGTGTGTTGCTTGGGTGAGTGCTTGTGTTTTCTGTGGTGCTTATGTTTGGATGAGCTGGCCTTGGGTGTTGAGGTGTGTGCAGGCTGGTCTGATGGTGTGGATGGGATAGGTTGAGGTACAGGAGACAGAGAAAGGGTGGAGGCAGATAGAAGAGGGAGACTGGAGACAGGGACAATGGCTGCCGTCAGTGCTGAGGCCAGAGCAGTGAACGTTCGTTGATGGGCAGCCTGACCCGAATGAATGCCCTCCAGGTAGGCATTGCTCCGATGCACCTCCCTTTCCACCCCCTGGATGGCATTCAGAAGGGTAGTCTGCCCAACAATGACCGTCCTCACCAGGTCAATGAGCTCCGCACTGAGGGCAGCAGGGGTAACAGAGGCAGGGGCTGAGGTGCCTGGGGCGAAGGAGACGCGCGCCTTCCTGGCCGAGTGGCCACGGAGCGAAGACTGAGGGGCTGCTGGGAGGGCGGTGCTGGTGCGCTGGGTGGCGGCTGTACCTGTTGTTGCGGGGGGCACAGATGGTGCCGCCACCGCTCGGGCGCTCCCAAACAAGGACGTGTCCGTGTCGCTGGTGTCTCCACCGGCCCCCGTTGTGGTGCTCCCCTCACCCTCCGGATCACTGGTGCCCTCGGTGTCTGTGTCAGTGCCCACCGGGGCCTGGTGACCTGCAGCTCCCTCCTGCTCCGACGCCAAATCTCCTCCGCCTGATGAAGCTAAAACACAAGAAGACAAAGATTTAGGGTGGGGGGAGAAATTAAACAAAGTTGAGTGCATGCCTTAGCAATACCCTTTGCGGAGAGGACAGACACAGGTGGCTTGTGCACTAAGTCGCGAACTTGGGGTACACTACTCAGTACTTCTGACTAGGCAAACAGGTCTAGGGACAACAGACGTGCACATGTGTGATGCTGGAGCATGGGTAGCTGCACTTGGCACCCTACAGAGGTGGGGGGCGGGGGCACAGGGCCATGCCTAAGGGAGAGGACTACACTACAGAGAGCGCCCTGGCCTAATGTCACCCACAGCCCTCCTCCCCCACCCAGACGCCTCCACTGCGCATACAGATAGGAGAATGTGCAGATACTCACCCCCTTGTGTCTGCTGTGCTGTCCTCAAGCGCCCATCCAAATTAGGGTAGGCCACCGCCAGGATCCGGGACATCAGGGGGGTCATGGTGCGACTGGCACCCCTCCTAGGTCGGGAGGCCATCCCCAGCAGTGTTTCAGCGGTCTTCCTCGTTCCGCGGCGGATGTCCTCCCACCTCTTGTGGCAGTGGGTGCCCCGTCTGTTGTAGACCCCCAAGTTCCGGACTTCCTTGGCGATGGCACGCCAAATATCGATTTTCTGGTGGGCGCTCACCTGTTTGACATGTACAGGGTGGGAAAGAGAAACCGTCACATATCTGCATGTTTGGAGTACATGCCCCCCCCTCCCCAACCTTGTCATGGTTCCCATTCTCTCATCTGTCGTGCGTTGCACTCCTCATTCCCTCCACACCCCACCAACTTACATCCCCCCCCCCTCCACACAGGCATAACCCATTCAATGTGCACTGAGTGTACTCACCTGTTGGTCTGGAGGACCGTAGAGTAGCGCATACTGGGGGAGGACCCCGTCCACGAGCTTCTCCAACTCTTCTGAACTGAAGGCGGGGGCCCTTTCACCAGTAGCAGCAGCCATTGTCACTTCCAGACCGAGTTCACAGCAGCACTTGCAGTATAGGTCCTCTCCTGTGGATGATCAGGTCTCGAATTATTGAGCAGATAGAAAATGAACTGTGTGCCCAGCTGGAGCCAGCCCTGATGTCCCCCATCCGCCAACCCACAGGAATTCCCCCTCTAGTGCAGGTTCTGTCTGTCCTCCATTTCTTTGCAACTGGCTCATTCCAGACAACAGTGGCCATGTCATCTGGGATGTCTCAGCCTATGTTTTCCAAGATCTTATCCAGAGTGTTGTCTGCCCTGATGAAACTCATGCGGAGCTACATCATTTTCCCAGAGGAGGGTGATTTGCCTACAGTGAAAGCTGATTTCTATGCCCTTGGACACATCCCCAACATCATTGGTGCAATTGATGGGACCCATGTGGCTTTAGTCCCCCCAAATGACGATGAACAGGTGTACAGGAACAGGAAGAATTACCATTCAATGAATATCCAGGTGGTCTGTTTGGCTGACCAGTACATCTCCCATGTAAATGCCAAGTTCCCCGGGTCAGTGCATGACGCGTATGTTATGCGAAATAGCAGCATCCCCTATGTGATGGACCAGCTACAGAGACAGCATGTGTGGCTAATAGGTGACTCTGGTTACCCCAACCTGCCGTGGCTATTGACCCCAGTGAGGAATCCCAGGACCAGGGCAGAGGAACGGTACAATGAGGCCCATGGGCGTACTAGGAGGGTGATTGAGCGAACCTTTGGGCTCCTGAAGGCCAGGTTTAGGTGCCTGCATATGACAGGTGGATCCCTAATGTACTCACCAAAGAAGGTGTGCCATATCATTGTGGCGTGCTGTATGCTCCACAACCTGGCTTTGCGACGCCAGGTGCCTTTCCTGCAGGAGGATGGTCCAGATGGTGGTGTTGTAGAAGCCGTGGAGCCTGTGGAGAGTGAAGAGGAGGAAGACTCTGAGGACGACACAGACAATAGGGACAGAGTGATACAACAGTATTTCCAGTAACACACAGGTAAGAATCACCCACGCCATTTCACAATTGCTTATAGCCTCCTGCATCTGTACTTTCTGTAGTTCCCCACAGATGTTTTCCATTAATTTTTGCCTTTCCCTTCCCTTCTCAGTGCTGTCTGACTCAGTACCTGACTTCTGCTTGGTTCGCCCATGAAATACAGCGTATTGACATTGGTATGTTGTCATGACTAATTGACAGAACAGAAATTGAACAGTAATATGTAATACATTTGTTAATAATACAGCATGACTCAAAACAGATTTGTGTGCAAAATGTGATTTATTTACAGTGCTAGATATCGGTACATGTGATTCTAAGGGTGATGGGTGGGGGTGGAGGAATATCCATGGCAGAGTCCAGTTCTCAGTCTCACAGGTGCATTGTCCTTTTGCCTGTGGAAGGATGGAGCATAGGCAGTTCATGGTTGGACAGGGTGGCAATGTGGGACAGTGGGAAGACCTGAGGGGGTATGTCCTGCTGGCGGGGGTCTTGACATCCTACTCTGTCTTTTTTTTTGGTCTCAGGCTCCTCTTACGGGGTGGTTGTTCTTCAGCAGGAGGTGGGGTTCTGGGGGGCTGTCGAGGTGTTGGGACCTCCTGTCCACTAGCGCCGGCGGAGGTGGTAGGCTGTTCCTGGTCCGGGCTAGTGACAGGGGCCCTGTGTGGTGGACCATGGTCCTGCAACGCGTCCTCTATCCTGTTGAGGGCCAGGACAATGGTCCCCATTGCGGTCCCGATGATTCTCAGCTCCTCCCTGAACCCCATGTAGCGTTCCTCCTGCTGTGCCTGGATCTCAGTGAACCTGGCCAGTACCGTCGCCATCGTTTCTTGGGAGTGGTGGTATGCCCCCATGAGGGTGGTGAGGGCCTCTTGGAGAGTGGGTTCCCTGGGCCTCTCCTCCCCCCCCTGTCGCACAGTAGCCCTCCGAGCTGCCCGGTTTCCCCCGGCCTCTGTCCCCTGGACGGTGTGCCCGCTACCACTGCCCCCAGGTCCCTGTTGTTGTTGGGGTGTTGGGTTAGCCTGGGTGCCCTGTAGTGGCAGACACACCGCTGATTGAGCTGTCCTAGAGACAGAGGCATGGGCCCGCTGGGTGGGAGCTGTGCTGGTGTTGGCAGAGGGGGTCGGTCTGGTGTGGCCTGTGGCTGCCTGATGGGAACCGACTGCCCAGAGGTCCCCGATGGTCCGGGCTGGTCATCAGGTTCACTGTCGACAGAGCTGCTATCCTCAGTGTGGGCCTGTTCCGGTGGTGAGATGGACACTTCTGGACCCTCCTGGCTGGTGTGTTGTCGTTCGGGTCCTGCATGGGGTAAGAGAGTTTGGTTATTGTTTCTGTGTGTGCAATAGCGTGCGTGTTATGGGTGCCCTTGTCCCCCAGTGCAGGCATTCCCTTGAGGGAGGTGTTGTGAGGGTAGTTAGTGGGGGGGGGGGTTAGTGCAGTGGTCATGCTTAGGTGATGGGTGCCCATGATTTGTGTTGGCATGCAGGAGTTGGTGTTGGGATGGGTGGGTTGTGCTGGTGAGACATTGTCAGGGAGGATGTGTGCTGGGGGTTGGGGGTGAGGGTGGGGGTGTGGGTTGGCATGCTGGTGGGGTGGGGGGGATATAGTAGTTGAGATTGGACTTACCAGAGTCCATTCCTCCGGCTACTCCTGCGAGGCCCTGAGGATGCAGGATGTTCAAGACGTCTTGCTCCCACGATGTGAATTCGGGAGGGGTGGGTGGGGGTCCGCCGCCAGTCTTCTGGACCGCGACGTTGTGCCTGGAGACCATCGATAGGACCTTCCCCCGTAGGTCGTTCCATCTTTTGCGGATGTCCTCCCTATTCCTGGGATGCTGTCCCACCGCGTTGACCCTGTCCACGATCCGCTGCCATAGCTCCGCCTTCCTGGCTATACTGGTGTGCTGCACCTGCGAGCCGAAGAGCTGGGGTTCCACTCTTAGGATTTCCTCCACCATGACCCGGAGTTCTTGGTCCGAAAAGCGTGGGTGCCTTTGGGGTGCCATGGGGTGCTGTGGGTGAGGTGTGGGGTGGTGTATGTGATGATAAGTATGTTGGTGAGTGGTGCTTTGTGCTACTATGTGGTGTGTGTGATGGTGTAGTGTGCCTCAGTGTGTCTTGCTATGGATTGTCTGCTGTGTCTCTCTCTCCTTCTCTCAGTAATTATGGTCGCAGGGGTTTGTGGGTGATGTGGGTGTGTGTTTTATAGTTGGTTGATTGTGTGGGAGAGGTGTGTTTATGTGTATCAGGTGTGTGTATTTCAAATTGTCCAATGTGGCTGTGTTTTGGTGCTGTGTGTGTATTCTGACCGCGGCGGTGTGTAGCGCCAATGGAATACCGCGTTTGAATGACCGCCGTGTGGATTCGTGGGTCGTAATGGCATGGGCGTATTTCTGTTGGCGTGACGTTGGAGGTTTGGTCATCTCCAGTTTCTCGCTGCCCGCTGATGTGGCGGGCTGCAGTGGAGGACGGATTTTTGGAGGTTTGGCCGTTATGGGTCAGAATTTCCGTGGTGGTTAACCGCGGCCGCGGCGGTGTTATGGCGGTCTTCTGACCGGCGGTAAGGGCCTTTTACCGCCGAGGTCAGAATGACCCCCTAAGTCCGAACGTAAAAAGTTGACCGGGACCTCCCAGCCATCGTATCCGAGAAGGGCTCCACGGACGTCGGATCAAGATCCAGGTTTACCCCGGTCAAAGGATTTTCATCTCGAAAAAACGACTAAGTCCGAAGGTAGAAATCACCACCGAGGAAACCCACATCGCGTATCCGGACAAGGGCTCCAGGAGGTCGGATTCAACTGGCAGGTTCGTCCCGGTGAAGAAAAACTTCAAAATAAAGACTAAGTCAGAAGGTAACTTTTCAACCGAGGCCTCCCGCGACTTGTAGCCGAGCAGGGCTCCATCGCGGTCGGCCTGAAACTTTGACTTTGTCCTGGTCCTGGTGCAACCAGATGACCCGATTGGCGCTTTTTGTTTCTAAGCGCTAGAAAAATAATAATACTTTAAAAATTCATATCTCCGGTTCCCCTGAACCGATTTTAATCGTTTTTGTGTCATTTTAAAGATAAAAATATAAACTATTTTTATAAATTGGTTTTGGATTTTTAAACTGTTTCCTGTGTTTTATTTAATTACTGTTTTGTGATATTTGAATGCTTTACACACTGTCTCCTAAGTTAAGCCTTGACGCTCGTTGCCAAGCTACCAAGGGTTGAGCTGGGATTAATTTACTGAGACCTAACTGTACCTAGGTGGAGGTTAGTGGCTTGTTGCTAGGTGTAGGTACCTACCTGCCCTTACCAATAACCCATTTTCCAACAGAATATTAGACGTGAGTGTTCCCATGGGAAAAATTTATTTTTCTGCCTAAAAGTTTAAAATATACAACTTGAAAAATAAGAACACTTAGGCCTCATTATGACTTCAGCGGTCTTTTCCAATGACTGCTGAAACAGCTGCAGCCAGCAACCACCAGTGCTAGAAGTCTGTTGACCGCCATATTTGGAGTTGGTGGAGGATTGAGTTGAAGAGACGGGTGCATCGCCAGCGCCGCCACGGCAGCAAGACTCTGCCAGCCATATTACGAGCTGTAATGCGGCTTGGGGGAGTCTTGCTGGCGTGGTGGTGGTGACGGTGCAAAACCACCAGGACCCATCCCCTTTCGGACAACCAGCTCACCAGAAAAGGTAAGGTAATCATCCAAAACAGGGGGGAGTGTTGGGTGCATGTGGTGTGTGTGTATGTGTGTACATGGGCATGTATGAGTGCATGTATGTGTGCGCATGGGGGTGTATGAGTGCGTGTTTCTGAGCAAGTGAGTGGGGGTATCTGTGTGCAAGTGTGCAGATGAGGGGTTGTATATGTGTGGGTGCGGGTGTGTGAATGGATGTGTACGGTTGGGGGGTGTTTGTGGGTGCGTGTATGCGGTGCAGGAGTGGTGTCTATGTGTGCGTGTCTGCATATGTGAGGATGTGACTATGAGTATGCAGAGGTTGTGGGGGTGTAGTATGAGAGCAAGTTGCGGAGGGAGGAGGGTGTAGTTTGAGTGCAAATATGGGGAGGGGGTTGTGAATGCATGCGTATATGTGATTGAATGTGAATGGTGGTGTTTGTGTGCACGTTTCCATGGGTGTGCCTGAGTGCGTGTGAGTGTGTGAATGCATGTTTTAGTGTGCATGTTTGAGTGTGTGTCTCCGAGTGAATGGGGGTGTATGTAGTGAGTGCATGGGTGACTGGGGTGCATGTTTGTAAGAGTGTTGACGTGTGTGGGTACATGTGTGCATGTGTGTGGGCATGTGGGGGTGCGTGTGCCAATGATGAGAATTGAAATTTCTGTCGCCTGGTGCATTTTCAGCAGGGTTTTCATGGCGGGGTGACCGCCACGGAAAGCCTGGTGGTCTGCAGCCCTGTAATCTGGCTGGCAGACTGAGGCCTGCCGCCAGGTTGGAGGTGCTCACTGCTGGCCATGAGCGCACCGGAGGGCCAGGCGGCATTGTGGAGGTTTGGCTTCTGTAACGCGGCGGTGGTCTGATGACCGCCAGCCTCGTAATGAGGGCCCAAGTGATATGAAATGACTGTGATTACTTATTGCCACCATCTGCAATATTGTGTCCCAGAGAAGAGAAGGAGGAGTGCTCTTATCATGAAGACATTGAAAGTTGATTGGTTCACTAAAGAATGAAGAAGAAACATGTTGCAAAAGCTTACGTTTGTGCTGTCTATACTAATGTGTGGTCCTAGAGCAGATAACAACCTTACACTCTAACTGTCGCACTGTAATTCATTATTCTCTGAGACTCATTTTACCACTTTCTCTGACCAAGTCTATGCAGCTCAGACTGAAACTATGTTGACGAAGTTCTGCTTTGATTTATCCTGATATTTGAATTTGACGCTGAATGCTTTAATCTCTTCATCTCTCTGCCACTGCTCGAGCACATCTTTATGGTTTCTATCTGACACTTGTACTTTGTTAGTGCTCCATTCCCTTTTAACTATCCTCATTTTTAGAACAGGGATTCTTTCCTTTACGCATTGATTATGAATTAGTGATTGCTTACTCTACTCATTGATTAACTGATTAATTATACTGATAAAATTAATACTGACTTAATAAAGAAAAGGTTTTAAAAGATTGATTAATACACTTTTAAGCTCATACCAAGCTCTCAATGTTGGCTAAGAATAAGACTGAATACTGTGATGATTATTTAATGTATATACAGATCCTGGTTAATCTCATCTAATGTCAAATATCCAGTTGGCTAGTAGCTGAGATGTTACCTTGATGAGTTGGTAAGACCTTCTTATAAACTGGTATTTGTGAACTGATGTCTCCCATACTCCAGCAAGCCCCCTATTTCCTCTAGGAAAACTGTACAATGACTGTTTTTCTCAGAAACACTAGCTGGGATCAGAATTGTGGCCCCTGCTGCAGCACAAAAAATGCCAGACACTGTGCTCAACTGCATTATGAAGGAAGTAAATGCTATTTGAGGGAAGATTGACATTGATTCTTTTAACAAACGCCTGGAGTCCATGGAGAAGTGACATGGAGCCAGATGTATGACTATTGGTCCCAAAAATAGGGCTGCAAATTACGACCAAAACCTTTTTGACAGTTAAAAGCTTTTAAAAATCCTAAGCCTAATGAGTCACAATCTGATCTCCTCATGAATGTTAATTAAGTAGTCAAACATTGTGACTGACTGTGATTGGTGGCCATCTTGGAATTGGTTACCTGATGGGGCCAGCTGGCAATTATTTCTGTGCTGGTCCTTCAATAAGGTCTTTTTTAATGTGGCCTGTTTTCGTTAAAGGAAACAGGACTTTTTGCTTGTTTTAGAATTGACAGTTGTCCTTTACCTACTCTTCAACAATTTTTTTTTTTTTTTACATTCACAAAGTGCAATGATTCCCAAGCAAATGCACTGCTTTATCCCTTGAGGTGTTGGTGAATGTTTTTCAACCTGATTTAGATTGTAAAACTTTGTTACTTTGGGTACAGATTCAGTTTTTGAAAGATATGCCTACAACACGCCCCTTTTTTTGGTACCAAATCTGTATCAAGTCTCTATCCCATTTCGAAGAATCCTAAAAAGGATTTGTTACATAAGCAAAAGCATTGTAAATGTTGAAAATGTCGAACTGGATCATTTGCGACCATTAAAATGCTTTGTAAATCAGATCCCATGATTCTGTAGAAGAGATGTTGGAGATCAGCCAAGACTGGTGTTTAGAACCTTGGCTCTGTAAAAGCAAAATCACAGATCTGTGGGACAGCTCCCACTAACATACTATTGGTTTCCTGGTACACCCGAATAGGCTGAGGAGGATATCATGTTGTGCTTCATGAGTGAGCTCATTCCTCGGATGGCCAGTAACTAATTCCATGAGTCTGTAGAATTCCAGAGACCACATCAGATCTGACACCAGAACTTATCTGCATTGAATATTCCCTGCACTATCACTAATATCTATGTTGTGAAGTTTCAAAATAAAAACAACTGATGATCCTGCTGATAGGTGGGATGTATTGTAAACAAGCATTGGTTAAGCCAACAGGCCTTTCTAATGCTAGAGCTATTGGCTTTGCCGATGTGCTTTAGGCATGCTGTACACCAGCGTGGCTGCTGTTCAACATGGCTAAAGGTCAGTATCATGGAGTGGAATGGCTTGGAGTGGATTAGAGTAGAGTAGAGTGGAGTGTCGTAGAATGGAGTAAAGTGGCTAAGAGTGTAGTGTGTAGAGTGGTATAGAGTGGAGTGTTGTAGATTGGAATGGTGTAGAGGGGAGCTGCGTAGAGTGTCATAGAGTGGGGTGAAGTAGAGTGTCAGAGTGAAGTATCATTGAGTGGAGTAGCATAGAATGGAATGGAGTGGAATGGAGTGTTGTAAAGTTGAGTATCCTAGAGTGGAGTAGAGTGTCATAGGGTGGGGTGGCATAGAGTGGGGTAGAGTGCTATAGAGCAGAGTGTCATAGAGTGGAGTGGCGTAGAGTAGATTAGAGTGTCATAAACTTGAATGGAGTAGAGGGTCGTAGAGTGGAGTGGCACACAGTTGATTATAGTGGCGTAGAGTGGAGTGGCATAGAGTTTTGTAGAGTGAAGTGTCATATAGTGTTGTAGAGTGGAGCAGCGTAAAGTAGAGTGGTGTAAAGAGGAGTAGAGTGGAGTGGTGTAGAGTGGAGTGACAGAGTGGTGTAGAGTGCAGTACAGTGGAGAAAAGTGGAATGGCATAAAGTGTCGTAGAGTGGAGTAGAGTAGAGTGGCGGAGAGTCTTGTAAAGTGCAATAGCATGTCGCATAGAGGAGTGAGGTAGAGTGGAGTGGTGAGGAGCAGATTTTAGTGTCATAGAGAGGAGTGGCATAGAGAAACCATAGAGAGGCACAGTCAAGTAGAATGGAGAAGAGTGTAATAGAGTGGCCTGTCGAGTGGAGTGGAGTGTTGTAGAGTGGATAGTTGTAAAGTGGGGTAGAGTGTCGTAGGGTGATATAAAGTGGAGTGGCATAGAGTGGACTGGCATACAGTATAGTAAAGTTACATAGAGTGGAATGGAGTGGCATAAAGTGGAGTAGAGTGTCGTAGGGTGGAGAGACAAAAAGTAGAGTGGCGTAGTGTGGAGTGGCGTAGACCATTGCAGATTGGAGTGGTGGAGAGTGTCACAAAGTGGAGTACTGTAGAGTGTCATAGAGTGGAATGGCATAGAGTGGAGTATTGTAGAATGGAGTGTCATAGCGTGGAGAGCTGTTGAATGGAGTGGCATACAGTAGAGTGGTATAGAGTGTCATAGGGTAGTGTAGAGTAGAATGGCATAGAGTGGAGTAGAGTGGTGTAGAGTGAGTTAAGTGGCATGGAGTGGTGTAGAGTGGAGTAGCATAAAGTGGAGTAGAATGTTGTAGAGACCAGTGTCAAAGTAGAGTGACGTACAAAGGAGTGAAATGTAGAGTGGAGTAGTGTAGAGTGGAGTGGTGTAGATTGGTGCAGGGTGGAGTAGAGTGCAGTGGAGTGTCATGGAGTAGAGTGGTGTAGAGTGGAGTAGCTTAGAGTGGTGGAGACTAGAGTGGCATAAAGTGGGGTGAAGTGGCATAGAGTGGAATGGCATAGAGGGGAGTAGAGTGGCGTAGAGCTGAGCAGAATAGAGTGAAGTGGTGTAGATTGGAGTGGTGTACAGTGCAGTGGTGTAGAGTGGTGTAAAGTGTTGTGGAGTGGCATACAATGGAGTGAAGTGTTGTAGAGTGGAGTAGTTTAGAGTGGATTAGCATAGAGTGGTGTAGAGTGGAATGGTAGGGAATAGAGTGGTATTGAATGGTATATTGTGGTGTAGAGTGGAGTAAAGTGGAGTGACAAAGAATGAACTAGAGTGTGAGGAGTGTAGTGTCATAGATTGGAGTGGAGTAGAGTAGGGTGGCAATGGAGTAAAGTGGTGTGGAGTGGCGTACAATGGAGCAGAGTGTCACGGAGCTGAGTACTGTAGAATGTACTGGTATAGAGTGGAGTTGTGTAGAGTAAAGTGGCACACAGTGGAGTGGTACAGAGTGTCATAGAGTATCATAGAGTGCAGTGGCATAGAGTGAAGTAGAGTGGCTTGGAGAGGAGTAGAGTGGAGTGGAGAAAAGTGCTGTAGAGTGTTGTAATATGAAGTGGCATAGAGTGGAGTGATGTAGAGTGGGTAGAGTGTTATAGATTGTAGTGTTGTAGAGTGAGTGGTCAGAGTGGTGTAGAGTGGAATGGTAGGGAATAGAGTGGTATTGAGTGGTATATTGTGGTGTGGAGTGGAGTAAAGTGGAGTGACAAAGAGTGAACTATAGTGTGAGGAGTGTAGTGTCATAGATTGGAGTGGAGTAGAGTAGGGTGGCAATGGAGTAAAGCGGTGTGGAGTGGTGTAGATTGGAGTGTCATTGAGTGGAGTGACGTGGAGTAGAGTGGAGTGAAATAGAGTGGAGTGACATAGGTTGGTGTAGCATGGAGTGGCATGGAATAACTCAGAGTGGAGCAGAGTGTCAAAGATTGAAGGGATGTGGAGGGGAGTAGAATGTCATAGGGTGGAGTGGCATACAGTGGTGTAGAGTGGCATAGATTAGCATCGAGTATTATAGAGTGGAGTGGCACAGAGTGAAATAGAGTTGCTTATATTGAGTGACGTAGAGTGGAGTAGTGTCTTAGAGCAGAGGGAAGTTTCATTGATTAGAGTGGTGTAGAACAGACTGGCATAGAGGGGTAGAGAGTGGAGTAATGTAGAGCAGAATAGAGTGTTGTAGAATGGAATGAAGCAGAGTGATAGAGGGTGGAATTGTGCATTGTCATAGAATGAAGTGTCTTATAGTGTCATACTGTGCAGTAAGGTGGATTGGATTAGAATTGAGTAAAGTGGAGTGTGGTAGAGTGGAGTGGCTTAGAGTGGAGTAGTTTAGATTAGCATAGAATGTAAAGTGGTGTAGAGTGGAGTAGAGTGTTGTAGTGTAGAGTGATGCAGAGTGGGGCATAGGGTGGAGTGGGTCAGTGTGTTGAAAAGTGGAGTGGCAAAGAGTGGTTGTAGAGTGGAGTGTCATACGGTAGACTAGTATAGAATGGAGTTGAGAGGAATGTCTTAGTTTGCCTTTGTCTACGCCTGTCAGCGCATATGTGCACAGCTCCTTCATGGTGCTTTTTAGGCACTCCTGGTACGGGAGAAAACCCTGGCATTGGACCAGCGGAATGTTCAATAATGTCATGCTAAAGTAATGATTCAAGTTAGTTTTCAACAGCTTTTATTAAACTAAAAACGACAGACAACCTCATTAATATACAGTTTTACTTTCATAGTCAATGAAACAATGAAGGGAATTGACTTACTATCTCCCGATGAGCATGCATGTTGTAATTCACAAAAATCAGTCCCATGTGAACAGCTGTGATGAAACTGAGCAAGCAGGCACTTGCCACTATACCTTGAAGCACATGGATCAGTCCTTTACTTTTCATGTGTACTGATGCAGCTCAAGTATACACCTTGGTCTTTGAGGGTGTAAGTTGCGGTAATGAAGAAGGTTCATTGTACTTTTCTTCAGGCATTATAATAATTGAAGCACCATTATTGATAATGAAAGGTATTGAACACCCATTTATTTTAAATGTAATCTTTGGACAGGGTTTGTATGATTTTATTACTTTAATATGACAACTTTTCTTTGACTGACTTTTCTCCTCACAGGCAACCAGTTTGACATGTGCATATTTTTCAGAGGCAAGCAATGACATGGCAGAATCACTTTCTTCACTTTTACGTATTATTGAGCATGAGGAACTGTTTAACGATGATTTAGATGACCATTAACTTCGCTTAGTATTTATTTCCCTCTACTGATGTCCCTGATTGGCCTTGTGGGTGTGCATCAAAGGTTGCTTCTGGAACACTGTGGCGGCTATTTTGTCTTCGTGTCACCTTTTCCTTCACTCTGCAAATCATCACAAAATGGTTCTTTTTATGAAAGCCTTTGCATATCTGACAAATGGCGTGACACTTTCCTTTATGTGCAAATACAAACTTACACCTGAAATACAACTTCTTTTGCATGTAGACTCCACTTTATGTCAGTTAGCCTTTGTTTCAAATTACTTTTTGTGCTCATGACTGGGAACCTCTGGCCTCCATGTTGGCAGCTTGGCTCTCAGCACGTTCCTCAGATCTGGCAGCCATCATCACTCACTCCAGACTAAGAGTTTCTCTCAGCATTCGTCATCTGAATGCTTCAGAGAATATCTATCAATCACTCTAACAATCATGGCTTTTCCATCATTAAATTCATTGAACGGAGTGTCGAGTCTTCCCACAAATGTACAGATTGTTTCACCAATCATTTAATGTTCTTGAATGAAAACATATTGTTTATAATCGATCTTTGGTACTGATTAAACTTGAGATTCAATGTCTTCTTAATCTGATGTTTTGAAACTTCTTTGCTAATTCTAGGCATTTTCTTTATGACCACCATCAACAGAAATAATTTTGAGATTTTTGATAATCTTCCTGATATCAGTCTTTTCAAGTGTATCTTTGAAGTCTTCAAATGTCTCTGTCTATGCAGTCCATCTATCACCAATGTTTTTCTTTTTGGCAGTGTCAAATAGTGGTGGTGGTTTGAGAAAGGCAGAAGCATTATACTGTTCATGGAAGTGGCTGATGTTGAGGATGGAGTTCTGTCAAATGCTGTCAACTGTCCCTGGGAATCTGCATCATCACTGAAGCCCAACAATGTTTCAGCCTCTGGGTCATCCAGGACAGCACTTGAAGTTGTGACCTTCATCTTGGTCTGTATCGGAACCTTTTCACTCATGAAGACTCCCAAATGTGTTCTGAGTCATCAACCGGCAGCTTTGATGGTATGCCACTTCAGGTATTGGACAGCTCAGTAAGCACAACACCAGTGCTTCTTCTTGGCTCTTCCCTCCTAGTGCTGATGTTGTAATGCTCCATTTGCTATATTGTAACTGTTTTCAACTGTGCTTTGTAAACCTGGTTGAATCAGCCGTCAGAATTAACTCTCTGTATACTGTATAAAGTTATTTTCCATAGCCAACGATGTGTAGAATTTTCAGTAAAGCTCTCTTTCCATTCACTTGCTTCACATGGGCTGGAGTTGCACTTTGACTCCACATATGAAAACCGTTGACTCAGCAGTTCAACGAAGGCACACATGGCATGCACAAGCAGTGTGCTTGAACCAAGGAAAACTCTTCAGGAGAGCACCTGCTAATTAGGGTTTAATATTCCCTATCACATCTCCAGTTGTAGTGTCTTCCCCAAGCCTGGTACCCACTTAATAAATAGGCCACAAACTGAACTGTAAATTACACATCTTTATTCCTCTGTGGTATCTGTGAACTCCAAATCAAGGTTTCATACATTCTATTCTAGCAATTACATCACACTGATATGGAGTCCTCAGGGAGACAGAAAGGTTTTGTTCTAAATCATTCAAGATACTGCACACTTCACCTTTTTTTCTCATTGACTCCATTCACAAGACTTGGACAAACCGTCCACTTCTATAGTCTTGGTTACAGGAATACTTTCATCAAATGTATGCTGTTGCAACTAATTAACCGCCTCCTTATCCTACTAGATACTACCTCTAAGACTTTTTTAAAATATATATTTGCTTGAACAGTTCATCAACATTGCAAACTAGAAATATTGTGCACCACATAAAATTCCTGAAAATGCCCACATCCCAAAGTACGGTTAAAGTCTTTTCTTGATTGCAGAAAAGTTTAATTCCGAAACATGCAGGGATCAAGATGAAAATACATTTGGTTTTTTTCACTTGTTTCTCCTGTCTGCAACATCACAGCTCATATTTAATTTCAGCTAACATTCATCACCATGTCATCTCTCATGCAGGCAAAACACTCCTAACCTTTGTACCTCAATGAAACAGTATTTCTCATCAAAACTCTTTCTTACACAACTCTTTCCATGCAAACACATTAATGTTTTCCACATTCTCCTCATGTTAAATTTCCCCGTAGCATTATCTTCAATAAACCTGCTTTAAAATTCATTCATTCCCTTGAAAGAGCATAGTTCCTCCTTGTTTTGTAGAGCTCTCAGTATTACAGTGACGTAAACAAGTTATTGTTGTTTAACCCATTTGGGCACAACCAGATGCTCCAGGTAATTAATCCCCTCAAAACCAAACCAACACTTTTCATGTTTCACTGGCAAACCATAATCTATAAATCTTCTCAAACCCTCCTTAATTCCTCGCCATGTTCTTCACTGGACTTCTGAAATAGCAGTACATCATCCTTGTAATGTAACACTCCTACTATGTACTTCAACATTGATGACATGTAGGGATGGGCGGTGAACTCCACTCCGCTCGTAGGATTTTTCCCACTCCGCGCTCCGCTTAGAGCTAGACATTCACAAAAACTGCATAGCGGAGCAAAGCAGAGTTTCTTCCTCGTTCGCACTCGCCAACTTACCTTTACTTACTCCAGACCACCTCCCAGTGAGATTTCTCAATTTTGGGCGGGTGCGGATGGTCAATACCGCTTGCATTGAGAAACCTTCGGTTTGCGTTGTGGAAGCTGTCGCACAAGTGAAAAATCTACTTGAGTAGCACAAAAGAAGCAGCACCCTCTTGCTCTCTGAGTGGTGCAGTTTGTGCTGAATATTCAGCGTGGGACAAACACCCAGTGCTAAAAGTCAGCATGACCTAACGCACTCCACTGTTTGTGGAACTCTGTGTAGCGCGATACTTCGGAACTCCGCAAACTTCACCCAGGCCTAATGACTTGGCTCTTGGAATCACAGAAGCGGCAGGGACGAGCCCAAAAGACATTCTCTTAAACGTAAAAACTCCATTGGTGATATGAAGAAGGTGATTGTCTAAAATATCAAAGATAACATTTTGTTTAGCCAAAAAAAAATGGTAATAATATCAAGTACAAGAACTGCGTGAACAAACGTTTCTATGGGAAAGCAACATTTTCCTGTGCTTACTTCCACTGTAACTTGACATTATATATACATCTTCAAGGTGTGTAGATGTGGAGTTAAGAATAGCAAATCTATACTCCCCTATTTGCACTTAAATTCTCAATGTTCTTGTCATCGATATTTTGCCACAATATTTTGACTATGAAATATTTTTGTCTTCGATACTGTAATAGACAACCACAAATTAAGTAAGCTGTTGTGACTCCTGGTGCAACCAGATCTAATGGTACACAGATGCCAAATCCTATTTCGTAAACATTTGCCAGCGACTAGCACCACCATTATCTCAGCATTATTCGGTAGTGCAGGCGCATTTTCATCCTTCACAGGAAGCAAACGTTTCACCGAGGTTGACAGACGTTTTGACCTAGAAAGAAGTGTGGTGAACCATACACAAATTTATCAACACCACCCCAACACATTACTGTTGGAAATGGCCCTTTTTGCAGGGTCATCCTCAGTCTTTTTGCCTCCTTTCTCCTATTTTGTCTGACCTGTTTTTGTTGGCTTTAGGACTCTGGGCACTTTACCACTGCTAACCAATGTTAAAGTGTATATGCTCTCTGTGTAAAGTGTACTGTTGATTGGTTTATCCATGATTGGCATATTTGATTTACAAGTAAGTCCCTAGTAAAGTGCACTAGAGATGCCAGGGCCTGTAAATCAAATGCTACTAGTGGGCCTGCAGCATTGGCTGTGCCATTCACATAAGTAGCTCTGTAATCATGCCTCAGACCTGCCACTGCAGTGTCTGTGTGTGCAGTTTTAACTGTAAATTCGACTTGGCAAGTGCATCCACTTGCTAGGCCTAAACCTTCCCTTTTCTTACATGTAAGACACCCCTAAGGTAGGCCCTAGGTAGCCCCAAGGGCAGGGTGCAATGTATGGTTAAGATAGGACATATAATAATGTGTTTTATATGTCCCTACAGTGAAATATTGCTAAATTTGTTTTTCACTGTTGCAAGGCCTGTCCCTCTCATAGGTTAACATGGGGGCTACCTTTAAATCTGATTAAAGTGTGGATTCCCTTTGGGAGCGGATGGACATGTGGAGTTTGAGGTCTCTGAGCTCACAATTTAAAAATACATCTTTTAGTAAAGTTGATTTTAAGATTGTGTGTTTGAAAATGCTACTTTTAGAAAGTGAGCATTTTCTTGCTTATACCATTTCTGTGACTCAGCCTGTTTGTGGATTCCCTGTCTGGGTCAGTTTGAGAGTTGGGCTGGTTGCACCTCACACTAGACAGTGACACAAAGGGAGCTGGGGTGTAGCCTGCATTTTGTGATGAGCCATCTGTGCTAGGAGAGAGGGGAAGAGTGGTCACTTACACCTGAAAGGGCTGTGCGTGCCCTCACACAATGTAGTCTTCATCCCCCTGGTGAGTGCCTGGGGCCTGGCCAGGGCAAGGCAGGATTTCACATTCAAAAGACACTTTACTTTGAAGTAGGTCTACTTCAAAGGAGAAATTGGGTATAAGAAGGGTACCCAAAACCACAGACTTTAGAACATTTCTGGAAACAAGAGGAACCTCTGCCTGGAGAAGAGCTGAAGAGCTGAGGAAGAAAATCTGCCCTGCCTGTGATTGTGCTTTGTGGAGCTATCCTGCAGTTGCTGCTTCTGCCAAAGTAAGAGGGCAAAGACTGGACTTTGTGTGCCTTCCATCTTGTGAAGAAATCTCCAAGGGCTTGATTTAGAGCTTGCCTCCTGTTGTTTGAAGTCTCAGGGACAGCAAAGACTTCTCTCTGCCAGCACCTGAAGTCTCTGGAGAGACTCCGACTCTGACAAGTGGTTCCCTATCTAGTCCCTGGGCCCCTGAAAGAAAAATCTGGTGAAAATCCAAGGAAATTGACTTTGGTCGACTCCGGACCGACGCCGCTACTGAATCCGGTGACGCCGCCTGCAACCGACTCTGTGATCTTTGTGGGAACGAGACGACCTTCACAGGCCCAACATTGTGGCAGCACTGCCGAAGTCCGTGGAGGTCGCTGCGCCACGTAGTGACTGACGCCGCTCGAAGTGCGAGGATTCAACATTTCGCACAGACGCCGCGCTCCCTGACTTTGCGCATCGGCTCGTTTTCACTCTTCACCAAAGGTACTGCACCTGGGGGTCTACGCGACTCCATGTCCAGCGCCGCTGGTGTCGGATTGTTGAGAACGACTCCGTCATGACCCGTGTTAATACCTCATCGAAGCATTTTGGGTTTCTAAGCGCTATTTATGAGTTTAGTCTGTAAAAATTCATAACTTGACTTGTGTATGTCGGATTTTTGTCGTTTTGGTCTTGTTTTGTTTAGATAAATATTTCCTATTTTCTAAACTGGTGTTGTGTTGTTTTGTAGTGTTTTCATAGAGTTACTGTGTGTGTTGGTACAAATACTTTCCACCTAGCACTCTGAAGTTAAGCCTACTGCTCTGCCAAGCTACCAAGGGGGTAAGCAGGGGTTAGCTGAGGGTGATTCTCTTTTACCCTGACTAGAGTGAGGGTCCTTGCTTGAACAGGGGTAACCTGACTGTAACCAAAGACCCCATTTCTAATAATTAGACATCATGACCAATATGGCCAAGGAAGGAAAACTCAAATCAGGAATAAAGTTCAAAGCTTTATTTTACAACCAAAAAGTTAATGTCATAAAGACAGTGCATTAAATCGATTTATAAAGGTATAACCACTGTACGCCGCTCAAAGAGGTGAAAAAAAGTTCAAACAATTGGCATTAATACAGTTAGGCATTCAAGAAGAATCATGGATATCATTTATGAAATTACCTTCTCATGATGAGCTAAACGACCATTGGTCAGGAACACAGTATTCGTATGGGTCAAAAGGACTTCGACTGAGTGGGGCACAAAAACATTCATGGATGGCCCAAAACAATGCCTTTGCACTGTCCTATACTGATGCTTTTAAGCACCTGAGCAGCGCAGCAGCTACAGGCTACTAGCTGAAAAATATGCAACTAGCTTGTTTGCATTTCCATGCATCGGTGTCAAAACAGAAAAAGCACAACCATCTCTTTTGCAGCAAAACAAAGAAAAACATTTGAGGCCTGATTAATAATTTTGTTAGGGCCGCATTTGCAAAAAATTTTGACGCGACAGCAGCACAAACTTATAAAATATGATTGATTTTTGTACGTTTGCACCACTTTTGCGTCAAAAAGTGACACAAATGCGGCACTAAAAAGAATAAATCAGGCCTCTTGTCATCTGGCTTTCCCAGAGCTGGGGATCGGCACAGGCTTCCTCTCAGCTCAGAGAAGGCATGCATCCATTCATCATCAAATGGTACCGGATCAGACACATCCTTGTGTGTTAGCCTCTGTAAAGGCTTGGGCAAAAGGGGAAAACTCATAATCTACTGGCGGCAGTAGCCAACCATTCCCAAAAACATTCTGACATCGTTCCGTGTTACTGGTGGGTTCATTTGCATTATTGCTGAAATTCTCTCTTGCAACACCTTTCTTGCACCTTTCTCTATGTGGTGACCCAAATATTTTACTTCTTTTCCTCAATACTGCAAATTTGCTGGGGAAAATGTATGTCCATTTTCTCCTAAATGATTTAGCAGGGCAATTGTATAAGTTCTAAAGGCTTCACATGTATTTGATGCAGCCATCAAATCATCAATGTATTGCACCAAAAACCGAATGGAAAAGCATTTTAAGGTATTTCAAATTCTTTTTCAAAATCTGATTAAAAATTGATGGAGACTCCGTATACCCTTGAGGTGTACGACACCACATGATAACACGGCTTCCAAATTTAAAAGCGAAGACAAACTGGCTCTCCTCATGCAGGGGAATAGAAATGACTGCCTGGCACAAATCAGTAACAGCGAACCATTTGGCTTCACGTGGGATCTGAAACAAAATCACTGCCGGATTCAGTACCACTGGATAACATTGGAGAACAGTTTTGTTCACTATTCACAGATTCTAAACTATGCTGTAGTTTCCGTTGGGCTTTTGCAGTCCTAAAATAGAGGACTTACATGGGCTTCCCAAGATTTCATTTAGAACACCTTGCTGGATGAAGTTATCAGTTACGGGAGTTATTCCTGAAATTACTTCTAGGGTCATGCTATAAGTTGGTACACTGGGATACACTGCATTTGGTTTCACTGTTATTTTCACTGACTCCTCTCCTTTTATGACTCCTATCTCTTTTCCTGAAATATCCCAAACTCCTGGTAAAACAGTTCCTCGCAACTCATCAGGCAAATATTTAGCTGTCATCACTGGAAACAGTGTGACAAGCAGGTACTGTTCTATTATTCTGCAGGACACATCTTCTTCATCATTTGTTTGAACTTCTATTCCTTTGGGTGTGCAGCTAATGGAACAATTTAGCTTACACAATAGATCATGACCTAACAGACTAACACAACTTGAATCGCAAACCGCAAATTGGTGCCGGTCCTCAAATGAACCTTTTTTTAATGTGACATGTTGTGTAAGAGGATTTGTCGATTGCTTATTTGCTACTCCTACCATCTGAATTCGTTTTCCTGACAAGGGCAAATTTGGTGCTTCTATGGTTCTGACAGTAGAACGTGTAGCTCCAGTATCAACCAGGAATGAAACATTGTGTCCCATAACGCTGGCATTTACATAGGGACCACATTATTCTACCACTAAGGATTCTTCTAACACACAATCCTCATCATCAGAACTGTCACTGTTAAATGTTTATGAAAACTCTGCATCACTGAGATTAATTAAGGGAAACAGTGATAACAAATGATTTACATTTGCATTTGCTCTCTGATTCTCTGATTCATGAGGAACAATCACCTGTGGCTGTGTCATCAGGGCTTTTAGAACTGTATTTGTTGTGCACCTGTTGAAGCAATCACATTATGGACTCTGGATCTTTGAATTCTCTGAATTTGAACATGATCATTGCCAATAGTCTGAGCAACACCACTATTCTGTACCAAATTATTTACATTATTTTAAGGGCATTCTCATGTCCAATGTCCATAATTTCCATAAGCGTTAGACTTGGCATCCTTGGCGTGGTCTGTTTCCCAGGTTGTTGATGTGTGCTGAACTCTGTTTTTACTGTTTTTGATAATCCGGGCACTTTGCCACTGCTATACAGTGCTAAAGTGCAAATGTTCCTATGTAAAATGTACGTATAATTGGCATTCTATGATTGGCATATTTGATTTACTAGTAAGTCCCTAGTACAGTGCACTAGAAGTGCCCAGGGCTTGTAAATCAAATGCTACTAGTGGGCCTGCAGCACTGGTTGTGCCACCCACATGAGTAGCCCTGTAAACAGGGCTAAGACCTACCACTACAGTGTCTGTGTGTGCTGTTTTAAACTGCCAATTCGACTTGGAAAGTGTGCCCACTTGCCAAGCTTAAACCTTCCCTTTTCTTACATGTGAGGCACCCCTAAGGTAAGCCCTAGGTAGCCCCTTGGGCAGGGTGCAGTATATGCTTAAGGTAGGACATATACTAAGGTGTTTTGTATGTCCTGACAGTGAAATACAGCAAAATTCAGTTTTCACTGTTCAATGCCTATCTCGCTCATATGTTAACATTGGGGCTGCCTTTAAATATTATTAAAGTGCAGAGTCCCTTTGGAAAAAAGATAGAAATTATGAGTTTGGGGTCTCTGAGCTTTTAGTAAAGATTGTTTTTAGATTGTGTGTTTGAAAATTCCACTTTTAGAATGTTGGTGTTTTCTTGCTTAACTGGTTCTGTGCTGGGGACGTTATGGTTACGTCCAATGGCACAGTGCTCCTTTGCCGAGGATGTAACCATTACGCTTCTCCCCCCATTGCAGGGCTGGAAGGAGAGCCGCTTCCCCTTCCACCCTAAACACCCCCCCCCAACCCTCCCAGGAGAATTGTGGCACAATGGTTAGAGTAGCAGACCTCTGATGAAGAGATCTGGCCTGGGACCAGCGTTCAATTCCCACCTCAGCGGGTCTTGGGCTCAATTCCCTTGGACCAGATAATTCTCGCCTCGGTGCCTAATCTAATTAATGGGTCCCACACTGTAACTCCGGGAAATAGCTTGCCTAATCTCCACAACAGCCCTCACAGTGCTTGGATACCTGGCTTCACCTTGGGGCTGTCCAGGAGTGGGTGCCTCACAGGGAAAAGCCAGGAGGGGTTCTACAGTGGTATGTGACAGCACCTTGAGACCCTAACGGGTGAGTAGTGTGCTATACAAGTGCAAAGTTTACAGTTTTTCCCGATGACGTCAGCTTGCGATCGCCGCCTCCCATCAATGCTGGAAGCTGAGCTTTTGCATTTCTCTTCCGATCATGTGATATGGGCCTGAGAGGCTTCAAAAGGAAGGAAAGGAATGTCCTTCTCTTTGAAGTCTCTCACAGCATTTCAGCAGCCGGATAGTGAAGCGATCTGGCCGCTGAAATACCCACTAGACACCAGGGATACTTTTTCTTTGTAAAAGTGGCATAGGGGACGACCCCTTGGGCAAGGGTCGCTCCCCAGGAGGTCAATTATTTTGAAGGCCTTTTCTGCCCCCCTGGGGGCAGGTCAGCCTATTCTTATTAGGTCGATCTAAACCTCTAGGTGCCAGGGATCTTTTTTTTTTTGTTTAGATTTTTTTTGTTTGTTTTTCAGATGAGGGGAGTGACCCTTTAGGCAGGGTTCGCTCCCATGGGGAGCAAATTATGTTTAGGCCTTTTCTGCCTATTTTTATTAGGCCAATCTGCCCCCAAGGGGGACAGAAACCACTAGACACCAGGGATTTTTTTTAAGGTCAATTTCACACATGGGGAGTGACCCCTTAGGCAAGGGTCGCTCCCCTGGGGGGGGGATTTGTTGAAGGCTATTTCTGCCCCCTTGGGGGCAGATTGGCCTATTGTAGTTAGGCTGACCTGCCCCCAGGGTTTTCTTTTTCTTAATTTATTTTATAGATATGTGGGGCGCGACCCCTTAGGCAAGGGTCGCTTCCCTGGGGGGCAAATTGTCTTTAGGCCATTCGGCCTATTTTTTTATTAATCCACAAGACCTAGACACATTTGAAAACTAAACATATGGGTGATTCCAGTGTGGTGTGCTTCACATGCACCCTGCACCATTTTCTTACCCACAATGCCCTGCAAACCTCCAACTTTGCTGGAAATCAAACATTTTTCCCACATTTTTGTGATGGAACCTTCTGGAATCTGCAGGAATCAACAAAATTCCTACCACCCAACATTGTCTCATCTATACCGATCAAAAGTCTGCCGCACGTGTCAGCCCAAAAATGTTCTTTTTCAAACTGCCCTTTTGGACCCGCTTTGGTTCACCCTCAATTTCAACATGTTTTTCGCTCTTTATTGTCAAAGGGACTTGGCTCACCTACACAAGTGAGGTATCATTTTTACTGGGAGCATGAGGGGAACGTTGGGCGGTAGGAGATGTGTGCCAGTGCAGTGATCCCACACAGAAATGTGGAAAAATTTGATTTTTTAGCTAAATTTAAGTTTTGCTGAGGATTCTGGGTAAGAAAACATTGGGGGATCCACGCAGGTCACACCTCCCTGGATTCCCTTGGGTGTCTAGTTTTCAGAAATGTTTGGGTTTGGTAAGTTTCCCTATCTGGCTGCTGAGCCCAAGACCACAAACGCAGATCCCCACCGAAGCAAAAACAAAAACAGGTAGTTTAGTATTTGATAATTTTGATGTGTCCAGACAGTGTTTTGTGGCATTTCCTTTCGCGGGCACTAGGCCTACCCACACAAGTGAGGTACCATTTTTATCTGGAGACTTGGGGGAACGCCGGGTAGAAGGAAATTTGTGGTTTCTCTCAGATTCTACAACTTTCTGTCACCGAAATGTGAGGAATAAGTGTTTTTTGGCCAAATTGTGAGGTTTGCAAAGGATTCTGGGTAACAGAACCTGGTGAGAGCCCCACAAGTCACCCCATCCTGGATTCCCCTAGGTGTCTAGTTTTAAAAAATGCACAGATTTGGTAGGTTTTCTTATGTGCCAGCTGAGCTAGAGACCAAAATCCACAGCTTGGCACTTTGCAAAAAACAGCGCTGTTTTCTTTGGAAAAACGCGATATGTCCAATTAGTGTTTTGGGGCATTTCCTTTCGTGGGAACTAGGCCTACCAAAACAAGTCAGGTACCTTTTTTGTCTGGAGACTTGGGGGAACGTTGAGTGGAAGGAAATTTGTGGCTCCTCTCAGATTCCAGAACTTTCTGTCACCGAAATGTGAGGAAAAAGTGTTTCTTTTGGTAAAATTTTGAGGTTTGCAAAGGATTCTGGGTAACAGTACCTGGTGAGAGCCCCACAAGTCACCCCATCCTGGATTCTCCTAGGTGTCTAGTTTTAAAAAATGCATAGGTTTGGTAGGTTTTCCTAGGTGCCAGCTGAGCTAGAGGCCAAAATCCACAGCTTGGCACTTTGCAAAAAACAGCTCTGTTTTCTTTAGGAAAATGTGATGTGTCCAAGTTGTATTTTGGGGCATTTCCTGTCACGAGCACTAGGCCTACCCACACAAGTGAGGTACCATTTTTATCTGGAGATTTGGGGGAACGCTGGGTAGAAGGAAATTTGTGGCTCCTCTCAGAGTCCAGGACGTTCTGTCACCGAAATGTGAGGAACAAGTGTTTTTTTGGCCCAATTTTGAGGATTGCAAAGGATTCTGGGTAACAGAACCTGGTGAGAGTCCCACAAATCACTCAATCTTGGATTCCTCTAGGTTTAAAAAATGTGCAGGTTTGGTAGTTTTCCCTAGATGCCGGCTGAGCTAGAGGTCAAAATCCACAGCTAGGCACTTTGCAAAAAACAGGTCTGTTTTCTTTTTGGAGAATGTGATGTGTCCATGTTGTGTTTTGGGGCATTTCCTGTCACGGGCGCTAGGCCTACCCACACAACTGAGGTACCATTCTTATCGGGAGACTTGGGGGAACGCTGGGTAGAAGAAAATTGGTGGCTCCTCTCAGATTCCAGAACTTTCTGTCACCGAAATATGAGGATAAAGTGTTTTTGGTCCAAATTTTGAGGTTTGCAAAGGATTCTGGGTAACAGAACCTGGTGAGAGCCCCTCATTTCACTCTATTTTTGATTCCCCTAGGTGTCTAGTTTTGAAAAATGCACAGGTTGTGTAGGTTTTCCTAGGTGCCGCCTGAGCTAGAGTCCAAAATCCACAGCTAGGCATTTTCCACAAAGCACGTCAGTTTTATTTGGGAAAATGTGATGTGTCCATGTTGCATTTCCTGTTGCAGGCATTAGGCCTATCCACGGTACCATTTTTATTGGGAGACTTGGGGAAACACAGAATAGCAGAACAAGTGTTATTGCTCCTTGTCTTTCTCTACATTTTTTCCTTCCAAATGTAAGACAGTGTGTAAAAAAGGCAACTATTTGGGAAATGCCCTGTAATTCACATGCTAGTATGGGCACCCCGGAATTCAGAGATGTGCAAACAGCCGCTGCTTCTCAACACCTTTTCTTGTGCCCATTTTGGAAATACAAAGGAGCATATTTATACTCTGTTTGTGTCGAAAGTACGTCAAATATGATGGTGCACATTCGGCGCAAACCATGCACCATATTTATACAATGACGTCCGAGCCTGAGAATGCCAAATGTACCCCATGTGCGTCATTTTCTGGATGCGGGAAACTGCCTTGCAATAATGACATGCAAGGTAGGCGTTCCCGTCCAAAAAATTACTTAAACACCCGTGCCCCATATTTATGCTACCGTGCCAAAATCTGCATGGCCGGGAGGCGGAGTCGTAAAATGGCGCACAGCCCGATTTGCGTCAAAAAATAATGCCTGGGTCAGGGCAGGCGTTAAAATGGAGCAAACACACCACTACTTAAGGAAAACACACAGAAGCAACAACATAGCTCCAAAAGGAAGACATGGAGGTGCTTTTCATCCAGCATGCACGCCGACGCAGAGCACAAGACCAACAACAGCAGCTTCTACAACACCAGAAGGGACCCCAAAGGCAACGCAGAAGGCAGGAGAGGATATTCCACACCAGGACAACCCTTCTGGGACTCTGGCAACAAGACATCATCCAGCGGTACAGACTCAACTGGCAAGCCATTCAGCAGCTGCTGCGCAACATAGAGCCACAGTTGGCACCCAGCTTGCAGACACCCCACACCATTCCACTAGAAACCAAGCTGCTAGCTGTACTCCACATGTTGGCAAATGGCTCCTTTCAAACCACTGGTGCCCTGGTTGCCGGGATCTCACAGCCCTCATTCTCTGCCTTCCTACCCAAGGTGTTGGATGCCATCATCTCCCTCACACCCCACCACATCAGCTTCCCCAACGCACAGCTGAAGCAGCAGGAGACCAAACAGGGCTTCTACCAAATCAACGGCTACCCACACATGCTTGGTTCCATTGACTGCACACATGTACGCATTGTGCCACCTGCTGCAACCGAACATCTATACCGCGAAAGGAAGCACACACACTCCATCAATGTGCAGGCCATTGTCGATCACCGGGGATTGATCACCAACATCGTGGCAAAGTATCCTGGGAGTGTACATGATTCATTCATCTTCCGTCACTGCACCATCAATAAACACTTCCAGGATGGATGATATTGCAATGGCCTACATGTTGGTAAGTACAGAAACATACTTATATACACACTACACAATAACCCTGTAGGGCACACAACACATACACCACTACATTCATACGTGGCCAGGAAGACACTGAGGTTGTGACACAGCTAGGCATGTGTGATATCCTCACCCAATGGGATACACACCTATGGACAAATGACAGATCCAAATAACAACAGATGCCACTCCACAGACACAAGGAAACAATTTAAAACAACACAATGACAATGACAGGGCCTTAACTGCCAGTACAACTTGGAAGATTAATCTTTCAATATCACATCAATAACACTCAATCAAACACCCTTCCAAGCAATAAGTACTGTGTAAGGAGTGTGTAATGTGTTTTGTTGCATGCATAAGACCATGACACACATTGCATGATGATGATGACTCTAATGAAAGGGTTATGGAATCATTGAGGCACTACCAATATCTCACATCACTCCTGTTCTGACATTGCCCACTACCAATAAGCAAGTGGACTGTGCTAAGAACACATATTGATATGACAATATTGAAAGTGCACATTCCTACACATACGGTTTGAGACAATTACACATATACACAACAGATGTACATGCATATGGACCTTCTGACACTGTAAATGACAACCTCACTACCAAGTTAGCCAGCTGAACTGGAACAGGTTCAGTGGTATAGATACACTTTTGAACCGGAGTCAACTCGGCAAGGGCAGAGAAATAGGTCTGCAGAGAACTTGTCACACATGGGATATTTGTGCATAGTCAATTGTCAACACGTCAGTGCTGACAACTAATGGAGATGTGTTGTACATTTTCACCTTGCCAAACCTAAGGGCCTCATTGATGTATAACTAATTCTATTGGATATGTTAAATTGGATGGGATGTCCAGGCCATATAGATGCAACCTTGTTACCACCACTGTGGAATTGATTCTGTGTATGGACGTGTCATGTCACCCCCAGTTAATACACATGGACACCTCTTTCACATGACATAATGCAAGGGAGTACACAATGTACTGCAACTTTACAAAAATACAGCTGACATCCGGTCAATCAGCCAAACACCAGTTCAGATAATGAAACAACCCACTGGTGATGGTACATCCTAGAAGCCTAGGATTCAACACAATAACACAAACACTGATGAGTCACAGACAACCAAAGAGAACAACTGCCATGTAAAGTGATAATCATGGTGCAAGCAAAATCAACATTTTCTCCCTCATTTTCTCTTTCAGCTGATCAGGGGTATTGGATCCAGCCATGGATCATGGCCCCATTTGCAAGCCCAAGGACAGCATCAGAGTGTGCCTATAATGAGGCACATCGGAGGACACGCACCATAGTCGAGAGGACCTTTGGCATCCTGAAGTCAAGATTCAGGTGCCTCGACATCACCGGAGGCAGCCTCCTATACTCACCTGAAATGGTGGGCAAGATAATTTTGACCTGTGCCATCCTGCACAACATATGTATAAGGAGAAACATTCCCCTATATGAACCTGACCCACAAATGCTTGAAGAGGATGGAAGAGGAGGACGTTGTCCATCAACATGAGGGGGACCATCCAAACACAGCTGCAGGATTGTGTCGGAGAAAACACTTTGTCCAAAATTTCTTTTAACTCTACTCACCATCACCACTGTCCTACCTTATGTCAATAAACACCTATTCTAATCACTATATCCTGGTCTGGGTAATTATTTGTGCATCACATTGTCCCTAAGAATAATAATCAGAGTGTAGCCTCATGGAGCATTGCAGAAATACATATTAGGATACTGAAAATTCACACACACTGTAAATGACATATATCATGTCCATTTCACATTTGAAGGGCAATAGCAGAGGACCACAGCTATTTCACACATACATGTTGGCAACGTTGTTCAATGCAGAATATGGCACACAACTAAGACACCATCATTCACTAAGGAAAAAAATGCCTCATGTATGAGGCAGTGGATGTGCTATAGCATTGGTAACAAGAAGGTATGACCAGACCCTTGACAGCAGTAAGTGTGACATCAGCTATCTTTGCAAGGAGTATGTGTGACAAGAAATCCATGTAAGCAGCAAATGGATAGCACGAGTGCCCCAGGTATGACTAGCATTGCTCACAAGACATCCCCTGCACATGCCATCCCAGGTAAAGAGTCCTGTCACTGACTTGTTCTCAGTCTCACCCCACCCTTCTTCAGGGGGGCCTGGAAATGAAATATTTGTACCCAGATAATCCTTCATCTACACACACCTAGACTAGCATTCTGACTCCAGTGAGCTTCCCTCTTTAGTATGGTATGCCATAGTCATTGTTCTTCTGTCTGCATGACTTCTGGTTGAATAATGCACTGCCTTGTAGTATGTAGGACCTGTAATCACCTGTCCACTGCTTCCCTTGTGAAAGATACTGTTGGCCCTTTGAACTTGATTCTCACCTACAGGACTTGTGAGAGACTGAAGCTGCACACACCTGTGTGCACCTCCATGCAGACCAGCCATTTGAACATGCACTGCCCTTGCAGCTGCCTGGAATGGCATAGAAACTGCTATTATATGTACAACACTGTTATGCATTGCTGTATAAATCACCTAGGTAACACAGGCCTTGGGTTATTGTGATACGTTTAAACACACAGGACAAATACAGTTTTTATTTTCCACAGTGTTGTTCCAGCTTTGACCAGTCTCAGTCTGCTCACTGTGTATTTGCCTTGTTCATTTTTGTTCCTGATTGACCCTGCATCCCGTTAGCCTGACTGGTTCCTGTTTTTGTGTCACCATAAGGGTTCCCTGTAGCTACATTTGTCTCATAGTTGCTTTTCATGCCCTCACTCTCCTCCTGGGGTATTGTGTCATGTAGGTCTACAATGAATCCTCAAATACATTGTATAGCGTAATCAGTTTACTTATCGTATCATGGGGTGGAACCTTGGCTTCAAATAGCCTAATCATGTCCCATCCCTTATCTGGGTTTCATGTATGCATGAGTGACAAATAGTGACAGTGTACCATGGCTGTATGCATGGATTGGGTATGGTGCCTCCAGCACAACAAACAACTTTAGATAATGTGCATGAAATGTCAACACATGTTTGTACCCTGACAGTACACACACTTATTCACATTGCCCCCAACATATTGATGAGGCTTGTGTGGTGAATATCTGTGAGATTAATCAGCACAGAGGCACTGGTGTTGCTGGCTGCAGTGGGAATTTTAGAGGCAACCCTGTATACAAACGTTGTGATGAAACCTGCCGGTTTAAAATTCCTGATCCATTAACTTTGTGAGCACACCAAGGTTGCCCTGTTGTCAGTCTCATAAAATGTCTGCAGTGCCATAGCTGGACTATCCCTATGTGTGTTCTCAATTCCTCATTGGCTTTCCTTCAATTCAGCTGTGAAGGATACTTTGTAAATGCAGGAAATGGCTCCACAGACTCTTGACTAGACCTGCACGTAACTGTGACAACATGGACCCCAATAATGACACAGGCTACACATAGCCCCACACACTTGAACTGGACACCTTTGTGCAATTAACCACTGGAAATATGTGCACACGTGCTGCTTGGTCTGCTGGTCCTCCACTGCCACAGGAGAAACATAGGTCATTTATATGACTCAAACGGTGGCATGACATTGCATTTATGGATTGGTTTTGGGACTGGGTGTCACAAACACCGTACCCACATAGCATTTTCCAATGCCTGACTCATGGGTAGTATACAAACAAGTGCCCAGGAAGTGGTATCCAACATTCCAGGACATGTGATGGCCTAGTCTTGGAACTTTGCCATGATCAACCGTCTTCTATCTATCCTGTGTATGGTTTGTCATTGGAGATGCTTAGGTCCCAAAAAACTGGGAAGTTCACACAGTATTTGTTGTTACGTGTATGACAAACACATTTCCTTTTTCATTTCCACACTGAATAGCATCTGATGGTTGGCCACATTGAGACCACATGCATACAAGCACATTTAAGAAAATGTGTCTTGTGATGTTCACACAGTGGGACAACTACATTAGTAAGAGCCAATTCACACAAATTGACACACAGGCAATGAGTTACTGTCTTGAGTTGCATAGCCTTGCTATCCTCTATTGACGCACAACATGCCGAAACTGGGTAATACCAATTTGTATTCCACACATTTGGCCATCCATTGCGTCAGTGAAGAGTGCAAATCCGGTACAACAACTAGAGGATCATGGTCCGCAGTAGTATGATCTGTCACAATGTGTCCATTCACCGGAATGCACAATGTAGGTGCAAACAGCGTATCTCTGTGTAGTAACACCTGTCATGTATTATTAAAATTGAGAAATGACCCAAACCCAGTAAAAGACAGAAATTTTGATGCATACGTGTCAAAAAAGACACACATGCGTCAAAAAATGCTGCATATGCGTCGAAAATTGCCGCTCACTGTCATGATACATCCATTGGCCCTGAGCGGTAATTTCCACAGTGAACCCCATGAAATTGGTTAAGTATGAAAATCAATTGACAATATGGATGCAGGGTAATTTCTAAGTATGTGTGTAAAAAAAAATAACGCACAGACTGTAAGCGTTATAATATTTTGACGCATATGAATAAAAACGCACCGCATTTGAGGCAGGAAGTGATGTAAAAGGATATCCTGATTTTGGTACAGTGGGTGTACTTTCACTTTCACTTTGCAGTCTGTGATTTTTCTAGACTGTGTGGCTGTGTTTGGACTTGTCTCTCTGTGCATATTGTGAATTTGTCTCCTATGTGGTCCTAATATTGTCTTTTGGTGTTTCCTAAGTGTCTGTGTTATCCTGTGTAAGTGTATTTTTGTCATTTCTGGTGTCTAATTTTGTCTTCGTTCTGTTGGGAGTCTGTTGTGGGTAGTGTTAGTTTGGTGATAGTTGGGCTATTTTACTGTTCATTAGTTTTCATTTCCCTCTCCTACTTTCCCTTCATTATCCTCTGTACCCCTTTATTACGTCTTTGTTTTTCAAGCATGTTGGGTAGGCCACCTCTTAGTAGGATGGGAGAGGAGGAGCTGGGTTTTTTTTTGGGCTGGTGTGCAACTTCCTACCTTTAATGATTGAAGCAGGTGGCCGTGTGATACAGGGGTATCACAAAGAGGCAAGGAGGCTCTGGTTGGCAAAGGTCCTGTTGGCAATACACCGCGCAACGACCACCAGCTGAAACACCGTTGGGCTGACCTGGTTGCCAGGGAGCAAGACCTGCTGGATCACCTGGGGATTGTGATTGGTGACCCTGTTGGTGAATTCAGAGTAATGTGCACATTTAAATGCTCTGTAGTGACAGTAGCAGATTTGTTCATATGCTGCAGGCAATGTTTCTGGACATGTGGAATGCAAGTTAAACATACAGTTACCGTCATTTGTTGACGCTACAGCTGCACTAAGTTGCAAAACACAACAGGAGCCTGTAAATTAGTGCTGCCTTCACGTCAATAGATGATGCAAATGTGGCTCTAACATATGTTTTATGCATGGTCCGTGAGTGTACCAAGAAAGACATGTTTTTAATCCATATATTTTCAAGAAATAATGTGTCCCACAATTATTTCTGATACATGTCTGAACTGGATTCTGACACATACGTAACAAGTTATATCTGACCTCAGGTAACATCTTAGACTGATAGTTGGACTTGGTTGTGCCACTATTAAATTAGGGATGGATGCCAAAAGTAATGCACACGCGTTCATATCAAAATGTTTGGTGCAACTTACCATTGCAGTGGCACATAAAATGAAGCAAATGATACAAACTGAGGGATAACAACTATCCACGGCCTTCTGTACATTGTAACTGTGTGTTTTACATTGGTCTTAGTCACAATAGCTGGTCCCGAGCTAATGCATTTGCTATCTGTGTTACTCTATTGCCATGTACTTCTCATAAGTTATGGGATCATCATGGGATACGTGACGTTGGGGAATGCATGATCACAATGGATTAAGTGCATGATGTCATTCAAGGGACCACTGACCAATTTCATCATACATATAAAGTTGACTAATACTTAGCTAGTTTAGTTTTGCACACCCATGCTGATCAAGTGCAGCATATGTTTATTAACTAACCTCCCAGTACGGAGGCTATCACTGACATGGGTGTATGCTAAGATCAGTAGACCAGCACTCATGTGACTGCTCTCATTCCGAAGGTAAATACAAATTGAAAACTACATCAGCATGATTGACACACTAATACATTTGCTAAACCATGTATTACTAATATCACGGTGTCAGTTTGCTATATATCCGCTGATCAACCAAATTGGCAAATGTAAGATGATGAATGTGGCTCATCTGTGATTTCCGAAACCTATATTGGGTACACAGGGCAATGAGAGACACATTTCTGGTACAATGACCACACCTGTGCCCATGCAGTCTGTCATGAATGAATACAATTTACACTGTCAACATATATCTCCTTGTTGTATCCAAATATGCAAACTGTTCAATCCATGGCTAGCCTCAAACTGTCACCAAATAATGCACAGGATCCCTGCCATTATGGTGTCATAGGGGGCATATGTGGCTCAGGGTACCCTTTTTTATGTAGCATATGTAACCTAGACACAACACAGGCCCTACATGTAAGGGACCATAGAAAGCATGATAAATCATGCCCTTAATTCAACCCACAGGTGCGTCACACAGTAAAGGATTGTCCTTTGATGCCCAAGCCACAATACCTGAGTGACTGGTATTGCAGTCCTCCAGGAAAGTGGCTTTGCATGTCTCTCATTGATACACATGATGAGAGGAATACACTCCATAAATGAGTCTGCAAACAAATGATGGAGCTTGTTTGCCACCACATGATAGTTAGGGCCACTACATATGTGCAGATACGTGTGTATCATTCACTGGAGTGCCCGGGCCTGTACATGTTTGCAGTGGTATGGCGGTTGCAGTATCATTATGCCTGAGAGGCTTGACTTTCTGATTTAATCTTACACACAGTAATTGTATTTGGAAGTGTTGTACAATGCACAGACATTGAGCACATTTCTCCCTTCCATGCTTTACAGGTGGACCTGCTTCCTACACTATCGGAGAGGTGGCTTGAATTGCGGACCCAGACATCTCCAGTAAGTGTTGATATTTCTGTTCTGTGTTGTGTTTGCTGCTGTTGTGTGATTGACTCCTGTGTGTTGGACACATAGCAAGGTATGATGCGCTGGTAAATGATCGGAAATGAGTGGAGTGGAGTGGAGTATCATTTTTTTTCCATCTTTGAGTTGAGCAATCATTAGCGTATAGTCATATTTTGGTATTGTTGTGCAGCACTGTAGGCATGGCCATGTGAATAGGGTTACTTTTGTGGATAAAACTTGTATCAAGAAAATTTAGCAGAGGACCATATTTATGATTTAGTCAGCAAGTCAGACCCTGAATCTCACAGAATAGGGATGCTAAAGTCTTACCCACAGACTTGAGCGTTCCTATTCACTAATGAACATGTTTGACTGTATGTTTGACTTCCTAGCAGCAGATAGCTCCACAGGTTGTGCTACGTGTATGAGGCACTTGAGTACAATGGCCTAAGTGTGCATGCAGCTCATGGCCAGATGTGTGCTTGCATCTATCTTCTTGTTGTAAGTCATGTGTTACGGTATGAAATGATGATGAAAATTGTCTGCATTTCAAAACATAAATGTGGATGGGATTATCCAAGGGTTGGGTGTATCCTAGTTGGACATCCTCTTTACCTGTGGTGGAATGCCCAAACCCATATACAGCTGTCCAAAGCTTCCTGGGTGTCCTTGATGTTTGAAAGTATTTGTTGCATGTCCATCCCCCCCTCAGACACAGGCGTAGGGTTATGAAATGTGTACCTAAGACTGATGATCCAAGTTTAGTACACAGACATGTAAATCTGTAAATCACTTCTCCAAAACTAGGATACCCACTCATGATTAGCAACTGCATTCTATCCTGGCAATTCCATTGACAGCTCACAGATCTTTTGGCCATTGATTGTCATCCAGAAGTTAGTCATTAGTTGGCCTGTCACATGTGGAGGACTTGCAGCATTTTTTACATGACAAATGGCTGAACAATGATGCATTGGTAATTTATGTTGTTACACATTTTTTAGAGCTTTGCTATGCTGTTTGATAGGACATGTGTAGGCTGCGTTGGCATGTACTTCCTCAGGGACAATCAGTGATCTGTATGATGATATGGCCTGTTTCTGGTACATTAGATATATTGTCTGATTTACTTCTGGAGCCATATCACACAATGAAGTACCTAATGTTTGGTTTTATATTTGTTTTAACAGCTGCCAATAAGAATCCCATCCAGATTTGGGAGTTCCAGCGCCGGGCGATGCGTTACCGCCACATTCTGGATGTGGAGTCTGGGTTCCGCAACATGGCAAGGCGTTATCGCCATGAAAGAGCCTCTGGAGTGTGGAGGGCATTTGCCCAAGGGGGCCCTTCTGTGTCCACCACAGCCACCAGCACCACCACTATCACCCAGGTGCCACCAACCATAGCAGGCACCTTTACTGGACCGTCAACCTCCACTGCTCCAGGACCTATCACAGCACCACCTGCACCTCCTCCTACACGCATGGCACCGACAAGGGGACATACATCTTCAACTGGCACCCCGACCACCCCTGCTGCAGTCATTGACCCAGTAGATTTTCAGCAGATGCAACGTGACATTGAACGTATGTTGAGGAAAATGGCCAGGCTGCGGTAAGAGGTGGCACAAGTGAATAGGAGGGTGCTTGCCATAAAGAAGACCCTTCGGAGGGCAAACTTGTAAACATTTTACCCTCAGCCATGATTCCCTCTCCTCCCTCCTCTTTCCTGGTTCTTTTCATTAGTGGGTTTAGAGGGCTTAGTGTTAGGTTAGAATAGGCTGTTAGTTTAGTTAGTAGTAGTGGGTGGGTCGGTGGGTTGTATGATACTTTTAATATCTGTTTTTTATTATGTGTGTGGGTAGGTGGGTGGGGGATGATGTTGGTGTTTTGGTGTTAAAAAAATAGAAAACAATATAAAAATAAATCTAAAAAAATATATATCTGTTTAGTATAAGATAGAATGTGTTTAGGTTAGTATATGTTGGCTTCCATGTGTCCCGTCTTATAAGGGGGACGGGGGTTGATGTTTAGATCATTTCGTTAAATGTGATAAGTAAGTTTAGCTTAGGTTAGTTAGGGCCAGTTGTAGGTAATGTGTAGTTAGGATAGGTTAGGTTAGGTAAGGTGTTTCCCCAGGTTTTAACTTCCTTTTTTACTGTTAAGTAAATATTTAGGTAATCCTTTACAGTATGTGTCACATGCTTGGGGATCAGGGCCTTGGCATGGGTGAACAATGTCTCTTTAGTATTTGCATTTGTGTCCCATCCTGCAACCAAATCCCAATTGAGCTGTTACATTGGCAGCTACACCAAAGCTACTTTGCTCAGAATCTGCCATCCATTGCACCCATCACTCAAGGTTACTATGGATCCCAAAGTGTTGTTAATTTTTGATGTATGTTTTCTATCTCACATACTTTGGGGCCAGATTTGGTATTGAGGACACGGTGTTAAGTCTGCCTGCAGCCTGATGTTCAAGTGAAGTCTTATAAGGTGAGTGGTAGTATGATCTCATGTAGTATGGTATACATAACTCACACCTATCACTTGTTACATTGTTCAAACAGGTTACATATTTGTGCGTACACTCATGCACATCCATTCATGCTGTATGGTGTGTGTTAGGAAACATTTGGGTCAAATATCACATATGTAAATATTGGCTTGAAGAAAAAGTTGAAGGCAATAATTTTTGACTTAAACATCCCTTGAGGAAGCGGTATTCTATGCAACACAGCATTATACTGTATAGTTTCTATTTCCCTCATAATTACCCCTCAGGAAGGGCAGATGATGGTACAATCCAGACTACAGTGCATAGTTATCAGGCAACATTCTTTCAGGGCAGTTGTATTGACATTCCATAATCATTGACCTGAGGTAAACATCACTGATCTCCATCACGGGTGATGTGTCACATTACACAGAGACAAAGTTGTTGTGTAAGTGCTATTTATTTTAAAGTGCTGTAGTGCTATACGTACATTGTCCATGATTGTGAGTCCATTAGTGTGACACCTTCCACTGTGATCCTACACAAATGTAAAAGGGCATGTCATTGGACATGCTGGAGTGAAGTGTCAGACATGCAGAGGGACAGGATTTGCTAATGAGTTAGTGAGAGACAATCACAGGGCATGGTGACAAGATAAACAGTAGGCTGGAGAACAGTGCTTGTGAGCAGCTGTTGCAAGACTGGCATGTTACAAAGCACAGGACCTTGGTTATAGGTGGCCATGTGGCAGGGACTAGTTCTACTAGGTACTCTTACGGGTGAAGGTGATCTGTTCCACATCTTCATCTTCTGATATGTGTGTTGTCTCCTCTGCTCTTGGTGGTGGTGGTTGTGAAGGGGCAACACACACCTCAGTGTTTGAAGACGTGGAGTCAGACATCCTGGTAGCTCCCAATTGTGGGGCTATTAAGGGCAGTACTGCAGCAAGGAGGAGCTGCTGGTTCTTAAGTATAGCAGCAACATCACTGTGATAGGCAGCCAGGTCAGCCCTGAGGGGGTCAATATTGCATTCATGCATGCATTGACAGGATTGTTGTTGGAGGTGTTGTGTCAACTCTCTTACAGCTGTGCTGATTTCCTTCACACTTTTTTCAAGTTCATGCAAGATTGATGTTCGCCCTTGTATGGCTGCTGCCTGTTCTGCAGTTGATATCATGCACGAACGCACCCCCTCTAGGCATATTTTCCATCCCCACCCACATCTCCTCGGCCAGCTCCCGGTGACCTACAACTACAGTTCTCTCAAAACTGGTGCCAGTGTTGACAGAGTCCTCAGCTGGGTTGGAGCTGGCAGGTCATACAATTGGGGTGTTTGGTGGGTCCTCTGTGATGGCTGCTACTTCTGTGCTCCTCCTTGCGACTGAAGGTGGGGTTTGGAGGGTCCCAAGGACATCTTGGAGGGTCTGCTGGCTGATATTTGTCAGCTCGTCATCTATGTCATCAGGGAAGTCCAGGACAGGCATATCCCCAGGAGAGCCATCGTCCTCTGCAATGAGATATGGCACAATTAGTGTGTCTGTGTTGTGGGTTTTGAGATGTGACGTGCCTGCCTTCCAATTTGTTGCACATTGTGATCTTGGTTCTGGTTCATTACTCCTATCTTTCATATTAGCATTCCCCCAGGTCTATGCCCCACCTGCATGTCACATGTATTGTGGTCAGTTTGGGGACTTGTCAGCATCATATCCTCTAGGTGTTGGTTCTGGACAAATTGTGACTTTCCACCTTCTAGTCCTACCCAATCCTCTGTCTACGTCCATTCTCATGGTGAGGCCTTACACTGGCTGTGGTTGTTCTGATGGCACTAGCACCACACTTCACAATCTGGAACTGCCCCAGTCTCTGATATTCCACATCCAGCTATATGTTGCTGAGACCTAGCATATACTATATATAGTATTGGCATGGCACACTACATATGTCAGCATTGGTAGTGTGTAATGTTGATGTTGGGGAATGTGTGCTACATTGGATTGCATTGATGGTCCTAGCAGTGTTCCATTTCCTCTTCTAACTGTGAGGGTGAATTTCACTAGCCGGTGGCATATGCCCCCCCCCCCAATGCTGTTGTCTGAGCAGTATGACATTTGGGATTTTGCATGGTGTCATTGGAGCTATTGTGACCCAGCACAGGATGGACCCTGACATATGCAGCATGGGTATGACATTAGTGCTGTGTACCTCATAATATTTATAACAATGGCTAATGTTTGTTGCAAGTATGGACAATCACATTTGACAGGATTAGAACATGTGTATTGATTACAGGGGATTGATAAAGTTGTCATCCTGAACCCTCTAATTTGGGTGTGTTTGATCCATGGGGACGTTACTGCCATTAGCTACTTGACCTGCACACACACAGCAGAGGTGGTAGTGGCAACTGTTGTCATTGTTAAATTCCACTTCCAGATATGGCCTGAGACTGTTAATTGAGCCCTAGTTCATGTAGGGAGAATACCAGCTGTCGTTTGACAGCAGGCGAGTTTTACGTTGTACCCTACCCTCCTGGACTGGCTTTACCTTTCCAACATCCTGTGCATGACAGCATACCCCCATGCAAAGGTTGTTGGTGCAGTGTAGTACCGTGCCCCAGGTTTCCCCTGAACGGGCCATGCCCCGGTGCCGTGCCCCTTTACCCATTCCACTCCCTGAATATCATGACTTCCATGCATTGTGTAGTAGGTATGTCCCCCCCACTTGCAGTTAACATTTGTGCATTTTAATTCCCCATGCGACTTACCCTGCATCTGTGTTGTCTCCTGGTAGTCTGCGCTGTCCTGTCCTTGAATCCCTGTGACGATCTCCTCAGGTATGATGCTGCCACCATCTCCTCCATGTGGTACAGGGCCTCTTGTGGTGCTGGACTCCCACCTCCAGTCTGCAGTGCTGCCTTCCTTTTCCTGGCCATCTTTTCCTTGGTCCTGCTCTTGCAGTCATGCCAGTGTTTATTGCACTCAATGACTGTTCTCCGTACTTCTGCCACATTTTGAAAGTTTCACAAACCTCTCTGTCTGCTTGGACCTCTCTACTGGTTTTTCTCTCAATCTTGGATGATCTCATGTTTGCTATGTCTTTGTTACTGAATTTTAATCTGTAACTTCTCTTTAAAGATTTAGATTTTTTAAATCTACTTTATATTTCTTGGCCAATTTTGCTAACTTTTCATAAGCCAGACTTGCATGTTCAGTAACGTCTCTGCCCAAGAATCGCAGTTCATTTTCTGTGCATGTTTCTAATTGCTCCATCTGTACCTTTCCCATAGTCAATATATCTAATTCTAATTTCAATCTGGGCACATAAACTGTTCCGGCTCTCTCCGGTGTCTCTTCTGTTCTGACATTGCTATTTGTCGCACTTGCCACTCCTTGTGGACTCAGATTGTTTAACCAATCAGTTAACTGCTGTGCGGCAAGACCTTGCAAACTAATATTATTGCCCTGGGGCACATCTTGTGGGGTACTGCACTGTAAATTTGTGATTCGATCGGATGTGGGCATGTAAGGAAGTGAGGTTCCCAGTGGAAACCTTGCATCAAGAACTGGTCCTGTCTGATTTAACACATGGTTAGGATCTGCAATCCTTGTAGGAATTAAAGGTTGAATATGAGAAACTGTCCTCCCAATGTCTGAATTATTGGAAAATATCGATCTCTGCATACCAACAGGTGATATTCCTGCAGATGTAACTGGAATTTCTGAAACAGTTGGGTATTTACTGAATAACCATTGCTTACAGGACTTCCTGAAGCATACAACAGAACAATTGGACCTATAGTTACAGGAATTGTTAACACATCAGGTCCTATCAAAGTTGTCTGATTCTACGGAATTGTAATTCCATCACTTTGGCCTGTTAAAACAGTATCATAATGTTTTCCTGTTTGTCTCTGAACAACATTTGAGGTTGACTGAACTGGAGTGAATATGGGCATTGACTGGGAATGGGCACCATTTTGAACAGGCTGATTCGCAGAAGGTGTGGACACTGTTTAATTTACAACAGGACTTGACATAACCTGGTTCGTAACTGGGCTCAACACTACTTGGTTTGCAACTGTACTGAACTGGAGCAGTTGGCACACTTGGGGTTATACTTTGAGCTGCTTCATTTCTTGTTCCTATCTCAATTGCATGATAGGTTGGGGTTGATTCATCAATAACTGATTTACGAATTCATCATCTGAATCACTCTTGTATGTAACTGTCTTTTTATTCTTATCTTCTGCTGTCTGCTCTGTCTTCGTTGTATGTCTCTTTCTTGTCTTAGGCTTAGTACTGGCTTTTTCTTCTTCACCTGAAATCACTGGAAACATTCTCACTCCATCTAATATGTCTGCTCTCCATATTTTGTGCTCTGCATCCCAGCTAGCTTCTGAAAGTGTTTTAATTACTTTCTGCATTCTGTTCTCATATTTAGTGGAGATCTTGTCACAAGCAATCAACTCCAAAACACAAACAGCTTCAAATTGTGCAGGCCTTGGAGGCAGTTTCAACACATACATTATTCACCTCAAGGTATCTAAAATTCAAAAATGTAAAGTTCCATATTGGGTAAAGGGTAAAGCACCCTCTTTATCTGTAATTCTGCATCAATGTTCTAACCAAATTCAATACTGACATCCTTTAAGAGTTGTCACACTATAACCTGGAGTTCCTTCTGATGGGGCTTCAATACCCTCTCTGACTTGAATAAAGACATCACCTCTTAATGCACTCTCTAATGTTCGAAAAATGTAATTCTTACTCAATTTCAATAAAAATTTCAATTTGCGATCGAATCAGGAAGTCATTTCAATCCCACAATCCTTTGATCTCATGGTCCTCAACCAATAGCAACGCAGTACTGTCCACCGATACCAGCCCAGCTCAGCTTCACACTAACTGACCTATACCAGTGCGGCACACAATGTCATCACACTCACTTCACTCAGCAGCTGCAGTCACTTTGCAATTGTCTATTTACACATACATTAAATGCAAAATAGTGTGAGCAAAAACCAGAACCCAAAATTCGGTCTGCATCCTGCGGGTAGGGCTCAAACGTTTTGAAAGCTCTACGGGCTACAATTCCGACTGTGGCTTTCACTATTACACAAGTAAGACTTGACCAGCAATTCTCACCCTGGTTGATAGGGATCCTCCACGTGCACTCAGGATTCACCTAATACCAACCAACAATTTACTCACTCTCAAGAAAAGCGAAAAGCATTGTCAATGGCAACTCATAACACATACCTCACACCAGACAATAAAGTAACAAAGTGTATTCTACACTTATGCGTTATCCCAGGATCTTAGGCCTCGATGGACCCAACAGCAACAACAACCACGGGCATTTTTGAGCACAAAGCCACACAGCCACTTTGGGTATGATGACTCTGCAAAACACTTCACAACACTACACTTTAGCGCGGCCTTCAATCAAAAATCATCCCAAGTGCAAAATCCTATTTATACTCATGCAGCATGTCACATGTAGGCACAATGCTGGAACTTAATCAATCTCTAAAATGGACCATGGGACGAAATATGGGGTGGGCATTTTTTGGATTGAGCAATGACAGGTGAACTCCCTCACGCTAAACAAAATATGGTTCCCCCTCTCATGGGACAAAACTGTCAATCTGCTACCAAAACTGCAGGTGCATTTTCATCTTTTGCAGGAATCAAACACTTCACCGAGGTTAACAGACCTTTCGACCCAGAAAGAGTTGTGGTGAACCATATGCAAATTGACATGAACACCACCCCAACACTTTAAACACCATGACCAATATGGCCACGGAAGAAAAACTCCAATCAGGAATGAAGTTCAAAAGTTTATTTTACAACCACAAAGTTAGTGTCTTAAAGACTGTGCATAAAATCAATTATAAAGGTATATAAGCACCATAGGCTCCCCAAAGTGATGAAACAATTTCAGACGAATTAGCATTAACACAATTAGGCATTCAAGATGAATCATGCATATCATTAATGAAATTATCTGAGATGCAGAAATATATTTTAGGTCAGATTTTATCAACACTCATCAGATTCAATTAAGCAGAGTATGAAATTTTGGGCTGGACGCAGGTTGTTCCTGCAGCTAACCAAATTCGGAAATGCACTCATGGGGATAGACATATGCGGGCAAAAAAAAACAAAAGGAGACCAAAATAATTTGGAAAAAATGATATCTCGGACTTCACAATACCAGCTAGAAAAATAAAAAAGTATGTCAGCATGATAGATTCTATTGTAGAAAAAGGGACATTTCAAGAGGTAACTGCTATCAGCTGAGAAGGCTATACCTCTTCAAGGGAGCAGCATTCAGAGAGTCTTCATCTGAAAAGTGTGTGGATCAGCAGCAAAATTCTGTCAGGGAGGATGCAAAGAGAGTGAATAAGAGGGTCTGAAGGTCTGGTGAGGGTCTGATCTAAACTTCTAAAGTCCATCCCTAATATAAAACACATAAATCATGTTGATTCACTGGATTGATGGTGTCAGGTCAGCAAAAGGGGAATAATCCAATCATCAGCAACAGGTGGCCTTGAAGCTGCAACAGTCCATCAAATTCTCAAACTTTCCCTGAGAACTATCTTTCATCTGTGTGACTCTATACAGTGATGGCAACATTTTATTTCATGTTAAGTCTACAGGCCAGGGTGTTCCTTCCAAGGCCACTAGAAAGTCTTTATGCAGTTAAACAATGAACCTATTGCTACTTTCAAAGCTTCTCAGAAGGAACAGAACCTACAGAAAAACTCACTTTAGAAAGAACAATGATTTATTACTTTTACATGACTGCAAAATACCAGCTCTGCAGGCCTCATTTCGGCTAACATAAGAAAATCAGTTGCATTACAGTTAATCATTGCAAGTTAATAAAAAATGTAAAAATATAAACTTATAAACTCATCAATATTAATGCTTCATTAGTATGAGCAATACATTTTACTTTTAATGATAACTTTGTCAGTGCATTTCAGTAAATGAGGCAGAGAGGTGGAATTATTTTATTTCTGCACTAATCTTTAAACTTTAAACTCATAAATCACACATTAAACATTAGGAAACTAAATTTGTTTCAAGACACATAATTAGTCTACAAAATTATACTTTAACATCAATTTTATTTCACTAACACGTTATTTAATAAGGAAGGCATAATCGTGACCATCAGAAAATAAAAGCATTAGCACATTTAGGGCCAGATTTATACTTTTTGCTGAAAACCTGCATTAGCGCAGGTTTGCGGCAAAAAGTATAGCGCTGGCTAGCGCCATTCCTAGATGCCGGCCAGGCGCCCTATTTAAGGAATGACGCTAGCTGGCACAAAGGCCCTGTTAGCGTCCTTTGAAAGGACGCAAACAGGGCCTTGGAGGCATAGGGGGAAATGGGGCTTGAGCGTCAAATTATGGCGCTACACTGTTTAGAGGCAAACAATTGCCTCTAAGCAGTGTAGCGCCATTTTCTGGCGCACAAGCCCCATGGACATGGCTCCTGTCTCCATAAAGACAGGAGCCATGCCCACCATCCCAATGGTCATGCCCAGGGGATGAATGTCCCCTGGGAATGGCCATTGGGGCCAGCACCATGCAGGGAGCCCCAAGTCAGGGACCCCGAGCAGTGTTGGACCACAAAAAAAATACTCAGCCGGACTTACCGGCGGATGGGTCCCCGATCTGTGGGTGACCTCCTGGTGTGGGTGGGGGTGTCTCTGAGGACAGGTAAGGGCACCTGTGGGCAATTTCTATGGTCTTCTAAGGTCCCCTAATGCCTGCCCAGGCGTTAAATAATGGCGCTAAGCAGGTTAGCAACATTATTTAAGGCCCTCCTCCTCCCGTGTGTGATTTTTGCATGGGAAAATAAATAAGGCACTAGGGCCTTAGAGGCATTTTTTGCCCGGGAACACCTACCTTGCATCTCATTGATGCAACATAGGTTACTGCAGGCAAAAAATGTTGTTAACTCCAATTTTGGTACTAGACATATCTATCGCCAAAATATAAATATGGAGTTAAGTTTGAGCCTATTGACGCAAATCCGGCGCAAACAGAGTATAAATATGGCCATTAATATGCATGTCAGTGCAGCTTTCTACGTTAGGCTGTCAAACAAGAAACTTAATTTGTCACTGTTAGAAATGGGGTCTTTGGTTGGCAGTCTGGTTACTCCCTGTCCAAGCAAGGACCCTCACTCTAGTCGTGGTAAGTCACACACAATCCAAATTATCCTGTCCCCACCCTCTGGTAGTTTGGCACTGAGCACTCAGGCTTAACTTAGAAGGCAATGTGTAAAGTATTTGTGCAATAAATCATAGAATAACACAATATAGCACTACAAAAATACACCACACAGTGTTTAGAAAAATATATAATACTTATCTGGATATTTGCAGGTCAAAACGGTCAAAGATGCAATAAATAAATGTAACGATATCACTGAAAAGTGATATAATGTGTCTTAAGTCCTTTTAAAGCAAACAAAGGGGGTCATTTTGACCTCGGCGGTCTTTTGAGAAGACCGCCAAGGGACCGCCATGCTGAAGACCGCCAGTGGTGGCGGTTTTCCGCTCGGTGTATTATGACTGCTGGTAGCCCTCAGTCCTTTTTCGGACAGAGAGCCGCCAGCAGCCATACTGGCAGGCGGCGGGGAAGTGGAGGTTGCTCCACCTCCACTGCCACGTCAACGGAACACCGCCCACCGAATCACGTCCTGTGATTCGGCGTGGCGGTGTTCTGTTGATGGTGTGGTGGCGGCGGAGCAGTCCCCATGGATCCCGTCCCCTCCCGGAGGATCAACGGACCAGGTAAGTTGATCGTCTGTTAGGGGAGGGGGGTGGGGAGGTGTTGTGTGCATGCATGGGGGTGTGCGCCTGTGTATGTAGAGGGTTGTGTGAGTGTGTGTATGCTTGCGGGGGTGTTGTGTGTTTGGAAATGAGTGCGTGCATGACTGTAAGTATGTCTGTATGGATGTGTGCGTGTATGTCTGAATGTGGGAGTGCGTGTATGACTGTGTGTGTGGCTGTTGGCATGTATGTTGAGGTGTGCACATGTATATGTGTTGGTGGTGCCTGAGTGCGTGTCGGGTGTGTATGTGTGATTGGATGTTGGGGGTAGGGGTGGGGAGGGGGGTCCTGCCACCTTTGGGGGGTGCCAGGGGTGGTGGGGGTGTAGGGGAAGGATTCGGGTGGGGTGGGTGGTGGGGGAGACCCCTAGCAGTGCCAGGGAAGGAATTCCCTGGCACTGATAGTGCTTACCGCCATGGATTTCATGGCGGTTCCAAACCCCATGAAATCCATGGCGGTCAGCCGGGTCATAATACCGCCGGCGGTATTGTGACGACCGCTGGGCTGGAGACCCAGGTCTCCAGCCCAGCGGGCAGAACAGAGAAGTGGCAGATGACAATGGTGGTAACCACCATGGTCATAATTGCAGAAAATTTACCGCTGCTTCTCCGCCGTCCACCAGGGTCGTAATGACCCCCAAAGTCTCTTTCAAGCACAAAGTACCTGGTTTTCGTGAAAAATCTCCGCAAAGGGCTGCAGAGGAGGAGAAGCGTGAAAACAAAAAGATGTGCCTTGATTTCTTGGGCCACACACGGCGATGCGCTGTTTAGTTTTGATGCTGGGACGGCTGTGCGTCAATTTCCGGCGCTTGGTCGTGGATCCTTTTCAGGTTGTGGGGTTGTCAGATGCCCCGGGGTCTGTGCGTGGAATCTTGGGCTTGTGGAGGGAACATTCCGGTGGACTTTGCGTGGAAGTTTCTTCTGCATGGCAGGTGCTGCGTCGATTTCCCCTCTGGAAGTTGGGCTGCGTTATTCCAGGTATGCTATGCGTCAACCCGGTGGGCCGTGCGTCGAAGTTCCGGTCGCAACGCATGCGTTGCGTCGATCTTCTCCTTGCGAATTCACGCTGCATTGTTCCGGTTCGCGTGCAGTGAATTTCTCACCATGGGGCAGGCTGTGCATCGGTTTTATCAAGCTGTGCGTCAAATTTTCACCGCAAAAGTAGTCCAGTTCCCAGAGAGAAGTCTTTTTGGTTCTGAGACTTCAGGGAACAGGAGGCAAGCTCTATCGAAGCCCTTGGAGAGCACTTCTTCACCACAGCCAGAGAGCAGCAAGGCAGCAGGCCAACAGCAAGGCAGCAGTCCTTCACAGAAAGCAGTGAAGTGAGTCTTTTGGGCAGCCAGGCAGTTCTTCTTGGCAGGAGGCAGGTTCTGGTTCCAGTTATCTTCTCCAGGAAGTTGGAAGGGGCAAAGGCCCTGTTTTATACCCAAATGTGCCTTTGAAGTGGGGGAGACTTCAAAGAGTGGCTTAGAAGTGCACCAGGTCCCCTTTCAGTTCAATCCTGTCTGCCAGGGTCCTAGTAGGGGGTGTGGCAGTCCTTTGTGTGAGAGCAGGCACTCCACCGTCCCAACCCAGTAAGACTCATCCAAAATGGAGATGTATGCAAGTGAGGTTGAGTATCCTGTGTTTGGGGTGTGTCTGAGTGAATGCACAAAGAGCTGTCAAACTAAACCCAGCCAGACGTGGATTGTAAGGCACAGAAAGATTTAAGTGCAGAGAAATGCTCACTTTCTAAAAGTGGCATTTCTAAAATAGTAAAGGCAAATCCAAGGCACTGATGCAAGTAATAAAGATGTTAGTGTCTTAAATTATATAACATATAGTCCAAAAAACTCAGTAGCCCTCGCGTACATGCCGGTAAAGGGAGTGAAAGTCAAAACTCCAGTCATGAAGTTCTCCGTCTTTTCTTATTTAACGATGATCGTAAAGGGATCTCTGTGTAGAGCTCGGTTCAGAATTTTTTCCCAGCTGTTGGGACCACCATCATTTTGGAAATTAATGTTTAAGATGACCGTGAAAGCATTTCTACGAGGAGTTTGATCATACTCTACGTCTTTTATGATGGGATCATTAAAATTTAGAAAATACGTTTCCAAGCCCTGAGGAAGTCAGTGCGAATACCCTTCGCATGACGAAACACGTGTTGGCTGTTGGCTGTTTGTTTTTTGACCACTGATAAGGAGGACAATCCCAAATAGTTAACAGAAGAATGGATTCAAGCTGCTGACTACTGACTACATTTGTATTGAGTGAATTCAGATTACAAGAAGAACATGTTATATCATTTAAACCACGGACACTAATGTCTTTATTACTTGCATGGGTGCCTTGGATTTGCCTTTGTATTTTGTCTGTTTCTCTTTGAGAAATTTTGGAGGAGTTGGGAGGACCCTCCTTCCAGGAGCACCGTGATATTAGTATTTGGTTCATAAATATTATTTGGTGAATATGTGTGAGCGCCTAGTCCTATAGGAAAATCCCCCCCCTTTTTTAGTATTTCTAAAATAGTAATATTACATCCAAATTCACCAGTTAGCAGGATTTCATATCACCATTCTGGCCATACTAAATATGACCTTCCTACTCCTTTGTGATCAGCAGCTACCATTCAAACAATGTATGAGGGCAGCCCCAATGAAGGGAGCAGGCCTCACAGCAGTGTAAAAACAAATTTGAGAGTTTTACACTAGCAGGACATGTAAACTACATAGGTATATGTCCTGTCTTTTGCCTACACAGCACCCTGCCCTATGGGTTACCTAGGGCATACCTTACGGGTGTCTTATATGTAGACAAAAGGGGAGTTTTAGGCTTGGAAAGTACTTTTAAATTTGCAGTGAAACTGTACACATAGGCCCTGCAATGGCAGGCCTGAGACAAGGTTAAGGGGCTACTTAAGTGGGTGGCACAACCAGTGCTGCAGGCCCACTAGTAGCATTTAATCGACAGGCCCTGGGCACATACAGTGCACACTACTAGGGACTTTTAAGTAAATTAAATAGTCCATTTGGGTATGATTCAATGTTACCATGTTTAAGGGGAGAGAGCATATACACTTTAGCACTGTTTAGCAGTGGTAAAGTGCGCAGAGTCTAAAAACCAGCAAAAACAGTGTCCAAAGAGTGAAGGAAGGCAGGCAAAAAGTTAGGGGTGACCACCCTAAGGCTGTCAGGTCTAACAGTCACCTTCTGCTGATGTCTGGGACACTAAATGCATTACTAAAGATTACCCTCCAGCAGTAGTGAAAACCTATCTACCACTTTTGCTTAGTTAAGAGCTCAAAGATTTATACACAAATGTATACTCCCATTGGCCTTACAGGCCACACTGATAAACACTAGCCAATTTGTCACCTCCACTGACTCTATCCCACCAATCACACATAATTTACTCAATTCCCTCTTTACTCGTTCATGCACACTCAGCAGCAATTTTCTTATATGTCAAACCACAGGACCAGAACATTCTTTGAACCAGATCTTGTACGTATATGTTTGCAAACACAATAGTAATTCTCAGAAAACGTTCTCACTCAGATTGCCAAATTTGCAACTTGTGGCCAATTTTCTAAGGACATGACATACCCCTCTATCGCATCCCTCTCTGTGTTCTCTTTCTGAAATGACAAAGGGCCTCATTACGACTTCGGCGGTCTTTTTATCAGACCATCGAAGCCGCAGCAGTCAACAGACAGCCAGTGCTGGTGGTCTGTTGACTGCCATATTAGGAGTCGTGTTTGGGCTTCCACCCATTTATGGGCGGAAGTCCGATTCCGTCTGCCTGGCCGACAGAGTTAAAGAGGTGGTTCCACCACTAGCACTGTCACGGCAAAAAGACACTGCCCGCTGTATTACGATACGTAATATGGCGTGGCAGAGTCCTGTCGGCAGTGCTATGCTGGTGGTGGAATACGCCAGGACCCATCCTCTCCTGGACGACCACCTCCCTGGAAAAGATAAGATGATTGTCCGAAAGAGAGGTGAGGGGGGTGTTGGGTGCATGTGTGTTGTGTGTGCGTGTATGTGTGTCTGATTGGGAGTGCATGTGTGTATGTGTGAGTAGAGTGCATGTGTGTACGTTTATGAGTGAGTGGGGGTGTCTGTGTGCAGGTGTGCAAGTGAGTGGGTGTGTCTGTGCGCAAGTGTGTAGATAAGGGTGTGTAAGTGTGTGGTTGAGGGGGGTGTTTGCAAGTGTGTGGATGAGGGGAGGTGTTTGTAAATGTGCGGATGAAGGGGTGTGTTTGCACATGTGTGGATGGGTAGGTGGGTGCATGAAGGTGTGGGGACAAGTGTGCATGGGTTATATGTCGGAACCACGGCCGTGGATCAACAACGAGGTCGGAAACAACGACCTTGTTCTAACCACTAATGCCTTTACCACAAATGCGTTTACAACAATTTTACCGTTGTAAACGCATTCCTTGTAAAGGCATTAGCAATCAGCATGCACAGTTCCAGCATGCTTCCCCCCTAGCCCCCAGCCCCCAAAAAGTACCACGACCCCCCATCCCCAAAACTACCCCAACCCCCACCCCCAAAATGACCAGAACTCCAACCCCCTCCCCCAAAACCTAAACCACCCCAACCCCCACCCCACCCCTTAAACCTAAACCCTGTCCCCTCCCCTCTCACCAAGCCCTAATCACGTCCAGCCCCCCACCCCACCCCACCCCACCCCAAAAACTAAAAATACCCTGAGTCCCCACCCCCCTAAAACTTAAACACTCCAACCCCCAACCCACCCCTTAAACCTAAACCCTGATCCCCTCCCCCTAAACCCTAATCACCCCCAGCCCCACACCACACCCCACCCCAAAAACTAAAAATACCCTGAGTCCCCACCCCACCCCTAAAACCTAAACACCCCAACCCACCCCTTAAACCTAAACCCTGATCCCCCTCCCTCTAAACCCTAATCACCCCGAGCATCTCACCCCCCAAAAAAAGCCCCAGTCCAAGCCGAACTTACCTCATCCTTCACTGCGTCGACTCCGACTCCCTTCTTCTGTTCCTTAACCACGCATGTACGTGGTTCAGACATGCGTGGTTAAAGTACCAAAACAGGAAGTCGTTGAAAACGAAAGCGTTGTTTCGCTTTTGTTTTTCACAACTTCGTGGTTTCGTAGTCGTTGTTCCGGGTGTTTCCCGTGTGCATGTGTGTGCCGTGACAGGAATTTGGATTCCTGTAGCTGGGTGCGTGACCACCAGAGTTTTCATGGCTGGTTGCCCGCCACTGAAAGCCTGGCGGTCTGTTGCCTCGTAATGCAGCCAGCATTAAACTATTAACTATTCCTTTAAGCATGCTGTGCCAGGTACCATTCTCCACTGCTTTACATTTGTAACAAAAGAGTTAATGATGTCAGCTCTTTAGGAGGTGAGAGAATTCATACCACCGTAGGTATAAATATGTTCAGTTGTGAACTGACTCGTTTTTATTTCCTCTCTTGTCACAGATACAAAGCTGCATTGACTCTGGCATTCTGCTCATCTTGGTGACCCAGCCCTTCTCTGGTCAGTACGCTCATTGCTTTGCAATTCCTTTTTTCATTTTCATACAAGACCGACGTTCGAAAGACACCTTTTAAATATGAAATCACACCTTAGGTTCTTGAGCACATGCTAGTAACTGAGTGCTCTGGCTTTATTACCTCCTGTGTCCTGTGCCGGGTCTCCTGAACCCTTTCTTTTTTGCCTGGCATGCAGAGCGTAGCTTGGACAGAAACACGAGGGAGGGGAGGTGAACTCCAGATTTCCCAATAATCACACTGGTGCATAATGGTAAAATACATTATACGACAAGCACGGTGCGTGACAGGGGCTTAAGAGGCAGTGGAAAAGGCGAGTAATCCGATTGGTAGGGGCAGTAGGGGGCATACTGAAGATCCCCTAGCCCCATTCTAATGCCACATTAGCATCAATGTTTTACACTGATGTGGCATTAGAAGGCCAAAAACACTGCGCCATTTTACAAAGTGGATGCGCCACTTTGTAACCCTTTGTGTTACATTATGCCTGTGCCAGGCATAATGTATGCAAAGGGGACATTTCCCCATTAGGGGAACCGAAAAAATGGCGCAAGAAAATCTAAGCGATTTCCTTGCTTCATTTTGTACATCACTTTTAATGCCTACTCAGAGCAGGCATTAAAGTGGGCTTCCATTATTTATAATGGGCCGCTAGGTACTCTGCAGCTCTAGCACCAATATTTTGGCGCCACACCTGCAGAGTATATCAATAACGTTATGAGAAATGACGCTCTTGCCCCCTACACTCCGCCTTGGTGCGATGTATTTTAAATATGGCACACACATGGAGGCGGTAGGGGGTGCTAAGGGGCGCATGGGTAGTGGCGCTGCACTCAGTTCAGCGTCACATTCCATAAATCTGCCCCTAAATTGTTTATCCGGGGAGAACTTGTCCAAGACTTAAAATATTTAGACTTCACATGTACACTACATTCAGAGATCTGCAACTCCCACACTAAGGCAATGATAACGAGTTGAACTTTACTAGCACAGTACAAACTCTTCACCCATAATTACCAGTACAGTGTGGTGATGCCCTGCTAGGACCTTGCAATAGCAAGTTAGACTGCTTGAAATTACCTTGCAGAATTCTGTATGGCATTCCCTATGCCAAGGGATTTAATGCTTCTGTTTAACACCTTTGAGTGGTAAATGAGAGCAGGTGCTTCTCTGCAGGGCTTGGGATGGAGGACGGGGGATTGGGATGGTAGGGTAGGTGTAGGAAATTGAGCTATTAGGTGGGTGGGCTGCACAAGTAATAGTTGCACAATTGTCCTTACTGGGAACCAAGGACCCCATTGTAGCAATTCACCCTCTCTGGGTAGTGAGGCAGAGCAGTCTAAGACTTACTCAGAGGAGGTGGTATAGGCTAGTAATCACCATTTACTGGCACGCAATAATAGCACTCAAAAAATGATTGTCCAATCAGTACTTTTTCTTTAGAAAAGGAAAAGTACATTTATTACACACAGACACAACACTAACTATTATGCAATAATGTACAAATATGTACATTTTCAGAAGGAAAATACCATATATAACATTGTGTAATCGCCTGTGACCCCCTAAAGGGGTCACACAAACCCTTCAAGTGAGTTTATTAGTTTTGTCAAGGTTTAAGAGCAACAAACCACATATGAAAATCAAAGGTGTGTACTTAAATGCAATTATCAAAAAATAATGCTCCCACATGAATACACAAATCCTGATGAAACATATATACTGAGAACAGAAAACCTTCTATGTACACTTTTTATACATTTTTCACCATCAAAGTGCGCTTATAAACCAGCCCCTAGAGGGCGTCACATTGTACTGCTACTGCATTACAACCTTACTCTTGGGTTTTAGAGAGCACTTCACTGCATGTACTTCATTTAATCACCTTTAGGCCTTTCAGGGCATAACGAATGCAACCATAAAAATAGCCCCTAGACAGCCCAGCACTTCCAACTATAGAATGAATGCTCCAGCCTTAGGAATGCTTAAAAATGCTTAGGAGACTTGATTGGACCTTTTAGTGATTGTGGAATATTTCTAGCTGAGGGTGGATACCCCTATCTACTAATAACCCACTTTTCTATACCCCCCTTGTCATAGAAATAGGTTGGGTGGAAAAGGGGCCAGAGGCCTGACTGCTATTGCATTTAAAGCCTCAAGCAATCTTACTGGCTGGAATATCTGGTTGGTAGTATTGGGTTCATTGTTGTGGGCACCTTAGAAAACTGGTTTTAGGAGCACTGGCCTATTTGTGATCAGGCAAAGCATAATTTTTCACAAATTCCACTCAGCCTAGCTTAGAATCAGGGCCTTAAGCATGTATTAGACACGTATTATTGGACAAACCTACTATCACAGTTGACTTGCTTCCTCTATGAGGCATTCATAGTTTCACTTGGACCAACCTCAAATGGGAACTGCTCCAGCTGAGGACTAGCCCCAATATTCATGTTCAAATCCCTTTCCAACAAACAAATTCATTAGTGAACTAATGTTAACCCCCTAGAAATTGGTGTCCTGGAAGCCTCAGGGTATATTTATCAGGGGCTTGTGTCATCCTAGCGTCACGCAATGTGACTCAAGGGCAACACAAGCAGTAAGTCAAGTTTATCAAACAATGCTGAAGCCCAAATGCATCGTTTTCTGGCAATTGTGTGGTGCAACCGCAGTGCTGAATCTGGATGTGTCACACAGGAAATATTATCTGCAGTGTAGGCATTGCCGTGTAAAATCCAACACAAACATATATCAGTTGAACTTATCATTACATCACTGCATCATGCTTCATGGCGCAATGTAATACAACAATAGAAATTCATCAAATTGCTGCACATCAGCAACACAGGTGAATGAAATTATGTGGTGATTGTAGTAAGAAAAACTCACCATCACAGTACACTTTGGCAACTCAACTATGCCATGGAGATCATTCTACTACATCTGGGAGAAGCTAGGTGTTGGAAAGTGGATTATTGTTCAGGGCAGGTAAGTACCTACACATCGCAATAGGTCATAAAGCCCCACTAGGTCCAGTCAGGTCTCAATAAACTAATCCCAGCTCAACCCCTGGTAGCTTGGCAGCGAGCAGTTAGGCTTAACTTAAGCGACAGGTGTGTTACGCATTTAAAAATCACAAGATAGTAAATAAATAAAACACAAAACACAATAAAATCCATCTCCAGTCTATAAAAATAGATTATGGCTCTCAGTATGAACTCAGTGGCAATCACCTCTGACTGCTGTAGCAACGGTGAACAGAAGAGCACCAGTGGCAGAAGACTGGACACCGCTGAATTATTAAGCCAAAAAGTCAAACCTCCAAAAATCCTGCAACCTCCACCGACCGCCACGGCCTATGACAGCAGAAAGGCAGAACAACCCACCCCACCTCCGCCATGCAGACAAATCCTCCGCCCACCAAATAATTAAGCACAAATCAGCGTGGCGGATAGTGAATACCGAACGACCATTGGCGGTACGGACCGCTACGACAAGCAATGGGACCCACAATCAATAAATGCACACATTGGCAAGTTTGAAACCCTCACGGTGTGACACACATCCACAACACTATAAAACACACACATACACACCCCACAATCCTTTGCATCACCAATAGCACAACCGAGACTGACAACACAACACGCATACACTGAACACAACAGAACACAAGTCACACGCACAAATACACCACCAAAACACGTACAAACTCCAAACACCCTTATAAGCCACACACATAACCACAAGACAGCACCCTCACCAATACACCCAGAACACACCACGCAGAACACACACCATGGCACCCCCTAAGAACCCCTACTTCACAGATAGGGAGCTAAGGACTATGGTGGATAAAATACTCAGGGTCGAACCACAACTATTCGGGGCACAGGTGCATCAGACTCCCGTGGTCAGGAAGATGGAGCTATGGCAGATGATTGTCAACAAGGTCAATGCAGTGAGAAACCATCCACGCACAAGGGACAACATCCGGAAGAGATGGAACGACCTGCATGGAAATGTTTGGTCAATGGCATCCAGGCACAACATTGCTGTACAAAAGACTGGTGGATGGCCCCCACTTATACCCCCCGATTACACTGACTGGGAGGAGAAGGTCCTGGCTGTCCTGCACCCGGAGGACCTCACTGGACTCACTGGAGGACTGGACTCGGGTAAGTGAACTACAATACCTTAACAGTCACCACAACTATAATGCATGCATCACCCAACCCCACTCACTACCACCAGGACCCCATCCCCACCTAGTGCACAATACCCACATCCAACTACCCTGCATGCCCACAATCTCACAAACAGACCTCCATCCTGCCCCCTGTGCACAGTCACCTACCCCTGCATGGATTCCTAGTGGCATTACAGCATCCACAATGCACCTCCACCCCCCACATAAAATGCAAAGATATGTACACGAAGTGACTCTGCATGCCACAACAGGGGAATAAAAGTATAAAATAGGGCAGAATTGGGCATCAATTGCCAATAAAGTACATGACACCCACATGGTCATTCCCCCCCACAGGTACCACCACCCATGCCGCCTGGACGGAAAGTCCAAGGAGTGCCAGCGCCCCACATGGAGACAGAGGCCCCATTCGGGAGACTGGAGAGAGATGTATAGAAATTGAGGAATACCCTGGCCCATCACACAGTCCTGTGCTGTCACTCTCCAGCAGCCCTACCCAGGATACCACTGACAGCCCTACCAGCAAGCCACCAACATCAGCTCTGGCCAAACGACCCCACACCAGTGTCTCCCGGCTACAAACTGGCCGGCCACATTCACAGAGGCCACAGTCTCCACCCACCAACAGGCAGGATGATGAAGGGCCCAGTGCAAGCGGGACTGCCAGACCTGTGCAGGTGACACAGGCACAGGGGGTGAGGGTCAGTGGAAGGACATCCGTGGCCCAGGGGAGTAGCCAAAGGATGGATTCAGCAGCCCAGGGGGTGATAGCTAAGGTCCTGGGAGCATACCACCATACCCTGGACAGGAGAGGCTAGATCCTGGCCACCTTGGAGCAACGTCAGAGGCTGCAGTTAGCACACTATCAGGAGGCCATGGAGCAATGGAAACAGATCAATGCCACCATGGCCACCATTGCAGGGGTGCTGCAGCACCAGTACCACAGCCAGTCTGAGACCTCCACCCACCTGCAAGCCCCTACCAGTAGCCAGGACACTGCCCTGCCATCTACATCTGCAGCAGCTACTGGACTGGTGGCACTGACAGAGGACACCCAGGAAACCAGCACCCCTACCCCTGCAGCCCAGCCCCAGTCACACAAACATGCCCTTAGACCCAGACATGCCACTGGAACACCAGCCAAGACCAATGCCAACGCAAGGAAGTGACTCTGCCCTGAACTGTCTCCCTTGTGTGCCACTGTGCTACCTTGTTGACTTGCTACTGCCATTACACCATTTACCCATGGCCACATGGAACAAATCCCAGTGCCACCAACAGCTGAGCATATGTACCTGAGTATGGATTTGCACCATGTGCCCACTCCCTATCACTGTTCCATGAAATATGTATATTTGGTCACTCAATAAAAACACCTATGCACTTAAATTGTATGTCCCTCGTCAATATGAGCGATCTATTGTGAATGTGTATGCATTAGCCAGTCAATTTCACATTCATACCTTTGTTGCAGGAAGGGGTCCAACGCACTGTAGTGTCTGAAGTATGTCACACTGTACACAATATTGGGTTCCCTGGCACATGCCACTTCAGTCATCAGTTAACAGTGTCAATGACCATAGACGCCACATTACAATTAAACGAGTCAGACTGAAACTATGCATTGAAGACATCAGCATCAGTGAACAGTACCTCATGGTCACTGGAAGTATAGGTGGATCAGCTAGTTCCTGGAGTTGAGATCCTCCACCTCTTCTCCTCACCATCACCCTCATCCCCTCTCTGACATTGCAGGGCTGGTTGGACAGCACCCATCTCTTCCAGAAGTGGGATAGCTTTCCTCACAGCCAAGTTGTGCATCATGCAGCAGGCCACCACTATCTTACACACCTTGTCAGGGACATAGCACAGGGATCCCCCAAAGTGATGGAGCAATGAAATCTAGCCTTCAGGAGAACTATAGTGCGCTCAGTCACCCTCCTAGTACGTCCATGGGCCTCATTATATTTCCTCTCTGCATCTGTCCTAGGATTCCTCACAGGTGTTAGTAGCCATTGCAAATTGGGGTATCCAGAATCACCTGCAAAAGTGGGCAAAACAGGACCTAAATAAACTGACTTGACATGCATATTGGCTGGCTGGCAGCTATGTACAGATCCAGTGTCATACACACTCACCTATGAGCCACCCTCTGTCCCCTGTAGTTCTCCCATCAAGTGTGGTACACTGCTGTTTCTCAGGACAAAGGAATCATGGACTGAGCCTGGGAACCTGCCATTGACATGTGATATGTACTGGTCAGCAGTGCACACTAATTGTATATTCATGGAGTGATAGTTCTTTTGATTCGTGTACACCTGTTCATCACTCTTGGGGGTGTGAGAGCTATGTGGGTTCCATCAATGGCACCAATCACAAGTGAGATGTTGGCAAAGGCATAATATCTAGATTTGATGGCAGGATGTTCAGCTCTTTGGGGGAACTGGACATATGTTTGCAGGTGTTGTATGAATGCATCCAGGAATTTTGACAGGATGAGGCTAACCATTGGCTGTGAAACCCCTGCACCCATGCCCAGTGTCAACTGAAATGTGCCTGTAGACAAAAAATGGAGTACAGATATCACTTGCACTGTTGACGGGATGGCATGCTGATTCCGATTAGCCGGTTTCAGTACAGGATCCATTAAAGCACAGAGGGCATGGACAGTAGCTCTATTGAGTCTGTAGGTGACAATGATGCGACGTTCCTCCATAGTTTCCAAATCAACCAGAGGTCTGTAAACAGATGGGGCCCTCCCTTGCCACTTGGATCTGTACCTATGGTGGGGGAAAGAACACATATTGAGGGTAAACATACACCTGCATCACATGTTGTCACTGTATCAATGTAAGTGTGACACGCAATGTTTCAAGTACACCATCAGGCATATGCGTGCTGACTCAACTCTGTAATAATGGCATCCCAGTGTGGACACAGTTCCAAAGATGGGTGCATGTGAGGATCCTAAACTTATGTCAGCAAGCGACTAAGGTCGGGGAATTTGAGGGCCTGGATGAGGCTCCTTTCCAGGCTATGGTGACGTGGTGGTAGCAAAATGACAGCCTCCTGATATCCAGGTATGAGGGAGTGGAAGTGACTGTATTCTGCTAGCGTTATTCGTCATGGGAGAAGGCGGTGTTCACCGCGTGCACCCGATCATTGAATTACATGGTTGTCAATGGGGAACCTGGGCCAATCATGATCGCCACTGGCGGTAATGAAGCACACTGCTGCATAACCTACACCATTTCGTCGGACCCTTGACACTTGACTCCTGATTCCCGTGCAGGGTAGTACTCCACTGCTTGTGCTGCTGTGTCCTGACTCTGGTACCTGAGATGATGCGGGTCACAGGGGAACGGGCCCGGGCCTCCACAGCGGAGGGTCCTACCTCTGTATGCCAAGTTGCATGGGTGACCGGAGGAGCAGGTGAGTTGGTGTCTGTCATCCTGAGATGTGTGTGATTGTGGCGGATGCCTGTATGCATGTGGGTTCGATTTATGACTGCCCGGCCGTAGACTATCTGAAATGTACTGTATGTGAGTTGATAACATGGCTTTCAACAATGGCTGTTCCATAGGGAATGACATGTCATCTGTATTCGGTGCACACATACTGACGTCTTTTTTTTTGCTCTGTGTGTCCCATGCAGGTCAGCGCCCATCAAAAGAAATGCTAGTGGCAAGCCATCGCCAAGGAAGCACGGACCCTGGGGGTCTACAACCGGCATAGCACCCACTGCAGGAAGCGGTGGGAGGACCTGAGGCGCTGGGCCAGGAAGACCGAGAGGCCCGGCTTGGGAAGGCCTCCCAACGAGGAAGGGGTGCCTGTCGGACCCTGACCCCCCTAATGGCCCGCATTCTAGCGGTGGCCTATCTGGATTTGGATGGACGCTTGAAAGCAGCACAGCAGCTACAAGGGGGTGAGTACCAACACTGTTGTCATACTGCTTTGATGGATGGATATTGGTGCTGTGGTATGTATGCTTTCTAGTGCCAGGCACTTGGACAGGTGTGTTCCTGCAGTCCTGCCCCCTTAAAGTCCCTGGGATGGTGTGAGTGCAAGTTTGGGCGGTCCCAATAGGCCCATGAGGGGTCCCCTTTCTGTCATCTGGTATGCTTTGTGGCCTCATTGACTGGTAACTGCATTGGCTGGCCATGGTCTCCTATGGGTGTACTCCACACAGTTTATCAGATCCGTGTTTCCTGTGGGTAATGCTGTGTATTCTGGGGTAATGGCCACTAGTCAGGAGCACAGTCATGACGTATGTTGTAGGTGCTGCTTGTAGGTGTGTGACCTGTATTTACAATGTTCTCCCATGTTTTGTCTCTCCATCCTTGTGCTCTTGTGTCCTTTGTGTACATCAGCATCATCTGGTGAGGGAGCAGTGGCACCGGTGAGTGTTGATGCAGCAGCCCCGGTTCCAAGGAGGCAGAGTCGGCAGACACCAAGGGAACTAGTGGGTTGGAGTGCGAAGGGAGTACCACGGGGGAGACAACTAACACTGGCGCTAGTGACTCTGATACTTCCTCCGATTGAGCTCCCTGGTGGTGGCGGACCCTACTGGGCACACCCATTCTATGTCATCTTCTGCCACCCCCCATGCCAACACCGCCCTCCTAGTTGCGCCACACCCAGTTGCCCGTGCCTGCTCAACTAAGAGGGTGGGGGTCTTCTTCACCCCAGGCACCTCAACCCCTGCCCAGTCAACCCTGCTGCCCTCACAGAGGAGGCTATTGACCTCCTGAGAACCACCTCTGTAGGGCAGACAACCATCTTGAAGGCCATCCAGGGGCTAGCATCCCAGATGAAGCAATGCAATGCATACCTGGAGGGTATTCACGGTGCCATGTCTGGCCTACAGAGATCTTTTCAGGCTCTGGCCTCCTCTTTGACGGTAGCCAGTGTCCCTGGTCTTTCTGTCCCCCTCCCACCACCTCTACCCCATCCAGCACCCCACTCCCTTCACCCATCCCAAGCACACCTACAGACAGCCATGCACACACATCAACACACAAGAAGCACACAGACAAACACAAGCACCACACTTCCCACCACAGGCACACCCAACATACAAAAGCAGACATAACAGCATCCACTTCCCCCAGTGTGTCATCCTCCCCACCACCCTCTCTGGCACCTCACCGTGCACACTCACACGCACTGCACCCTCAGTCACTGCTGCTACCCCCATTCATGCAGTCCCCACAACATCTGACATCCAGACATGTACCCCAGACAACACACCTGCACTCACCACAACTACATTGACAGACACTTGCAGCACACTCACCAGACCTGCAGACACCCAGTCAACATCCATGTACACTGGCAGCCTGTCTTGTCCCACTGTGTCCACCCCCCTTCTCCCAAAACACTCAAACATTCGCAGATATCCACACAACACAAATCCCCTACACATCAGTATACTTTACATGCACCTGCATCCACGTCCATCACATCTATACCTGGTACACACACTCCCTCAACCTCCATTCCCAGACCTGCCTCCAAATCCCTCCAACTGCCTCTAAGAAGCTCTTCCTTTCCCGTATTGACCTGTACTAACCCACTGGCCCACCCCATCTCATCCCTAAACGTGCCCATCTCCTTGACCAGTCCAGTCCTTCCACGTCCAAGTCCTCCCTAGTCCACCCTTCCCATTCCTGTGCCCCTTCCCCTGGGAGGAAGAAGCCCCGTTTTGGCCCAGGTCCCTCTGCCACCCCCGGTGCAAGCCCACTCCCCCTCCTTCCGAGGGCAAACTCCCTCCACCTCCCAAACTTAAGCTCAAGACCCCCCTTCCAGATGTAAGTCCCCACCCTCACCCCTGCCACCCTCTGCGCCTGTTCCCTGAGGTGCCTGGCTGCCCCAATGATGCCCCTTTCAAGTGGAGTACCCTTTGCACATGTGGGAGTCAAGTTAGGCCTAGATTGGGCCTTCAAGGATTTTAAAATGGACTGTCTAATGGCCTTATTTGGACATTACTGGTTTTTAGTGAAAATGAAATTTCTGTGCCCAGCAGTGCTGTTAGCAATCTAGTGATGTTGTTCAGTGTTTTACTGTGGGGGTGTGGTGTGCAAATGTGTGTACTTTGGTGCAGGTCTTTGTTGCCTTGTGTCTGGTAAGTACATCTTGTTATGGTATGTATGGCTTGGGATGGTGGGAGGGGTTGGAAGTGCGTTGCAGGGTGGGTGGGGTGGGTGTGAACTGTGCCCTTTCTTCCCATGTGTACTAGGTTGTGATACTTACCGTCGTCATCTTCATTGGCGGTCACGGTCATGGAGGTATATGGCAAGGAGTAGCACTGGCATTATTTCTAGCTCTCACTCCATATTTGCGTCGGCGTGTTGTGTGTGCCTCAGGTGAGTGTTTCCTTTTATATTGTTCATTTCCGCCACACTTTGCCTGGGGTGGTTCCCGCCCTGGAACTGCCGGCAGTCTTGTGTTTCATGATTTGGTGGGCCGGTAGGTCCTTTCCGCCGGCCTGTGGGTGTCCTCCTCCTTCCTCTAGAATACAAAGATGGCGGTGTGTGGATGGACTGCTAATTATTTATCATGTGCTTCATTATTTGGTGGTCCGGACCACCAGCATGTTGGCAGTAGTTACTGCCACGCGCCGGCAGGGCAGTGTTTCATACCATGTTCATAATGACCACCTATATTTTTATCTTTAACACAACACTAAAATGACATAAATTCCATAAAGGGAACCAGAGATATGTCTTTTTAAAGAATACATGTTTTTTAGCGCATAGAAACTAAAAGCACGAATCTGGACATCTGGTCACACTTGACAGGGACAAAGTCCTGCTCGACCACAGTGAGCGGGAAGCCTTGAACAAAGTTTTATCCTCTGATGTAGTTTTTTTTTCATGATGAGTTTCTTCACTGGGACAAAGCTGCAAGTCAGATCCAACCTCCTTGGAGCCCTCTGCGGATAAGCATCGCAGGAGACCTCGGTGAAGAATTCTACCTTCAGACGTAGACAATTTTTTGTGATGCAGATCTTTGTCCTGAACAAACGTGAAATTAAACCCAACCCCCCTGGAGCCCTCTTCGGATACGATGCACAGGTAGTCTCTTTTTTTAAAATTCTGACTTAGAAACTTTTGGGGATTTTTTTTCTATTTGACGTTGGACAACCCTCCACAGCAAGCTAATCTCAAGTTGACATCATTGGATTGCCTTTCCATAAGCCTCCGGTGGATTTCTGAAAGTCTGCCGCTCCGGAGCTTTCAGCAGGAAGAACCTACAAGTGAGGCCAGGTCTCGGTAGATGTAAGCTGGCTTGACTCATGATATCGGGTCAGTCCACTTATGGAGCTTTTTTCCAAAAGTGCTTCGATCTGCTCCAAATTTATGGTTCTTCTTCCAGAAGGTCTTTGAAGGTCCTTTAGGAGTCCACAACTCACCCCAAGGTTCCAGAAGCTCTAAGTTGCTAGTTGATGGTTGGGAATCCAACTTCCAGAATGCACTTGGCTCAAATCTAAAAATGCCCACTGGTCACAGGTCAGTTTCTTCAGGGTTTGATGCAGGGGACTCTGTGGAAAACAGGGAGTCCCTTCTTAAAGCAGTGGAAGACAAGCAAAGGATTTCAGTGGTGAAGCCCAAGTGTGCACTACCTATGCTGGGGACCCTAAACCTACATGCCCTACCATATACTAGGGACTTATAGGTAATTTGACACAGCCAAATATAGTTAGCATAATTTGCATATTCATTTTCATCACAGCCCAGGCCCTGGGACTGGTTAGCAGTGCCCAGAGCACCATCAGAGTCTGATAAACAACAACATAAGTGAAAAATGGGGCCAAAAAGGTAGGGGGCTTCTGCAATCAGCCCAGTTTTCCATCAATAGGAGACAACCATGTAGACAACAAAGGACGAAGGAAGGAGCTTTTTCTGTCAGCACATATTCTTCATTGACCTCATGGAGGAGGATGTCATACTGCTTGGCAGACCGAAGAGGGTGTCCATTGATGAATTGTTGGAGATGAGAATGCCAAGTCTCCAGCCTGTAACCCCAAGGAACAATGCCATCCCAGCACACCTAAAATGTATGTCTATGCAACACATGTTGGCCTCAGGACCCTTCCAAATTATATTAGCCAGATTGGCTGGCATTTCAAAGGGAGCATTTTCTGCCTATTTCCCATCTGTATTGAATGCTATCATAAAACTGATACCCGAGTACTTTCTCTTCCCAAAAACTACCCAACAACAAATGGATACCAAGCAAGGATCCTACAACATTTCTGGATTCTTTCATGTGCTTGGTGCCATTGGTCTCACAGATATGCAATGTGTGTCCCCTGCAGCCACATGACACCCAACTGTGCAGAAACCACAAGCACAATTAGTTGTTAAATGTCCAGGCAATAGTGGACCATCATGGAATGATCACTAATTTCCCTGTAAACTTTCCATGAAGTGCACATGATACATACATCTTTTTCCACAGTACCATCAATGAGCGGTTTGAGAATGGCAGATACTCTAACACATACCCGATGATGTCCCCATTGTGTGATTTCCTCACTGGTGCTGCAATGGAAGTAGGAAAAATTCCACAGTGAGAAGTATTGTATCATCCCACACTGTGTGAGCAGACAGAACCAACATTTCTGCAATGACCTGACAAATTATGTGGTCCATGATTCTTTTTCCATCTAGAATCAAAAGATAAATCTTATAAAAGTCTGAGGTGTGTATGTGCGGTCATGCAGCAAGTCTGGATTAGTTGTACATTTTCCACTAAAATAGCTGCTGGTGAATAAATCTTGCCATCCTAAGCATATGTGTCACACATGGCAGTATGTCCGTAGGCTGATCAAAGAATCAGGAGCACAAATTGAAAAATAACATCAACATTCTAAGTATGTCAAACACTGAAAGTGTAGTATCAAATCTTATTAAACTTGTACTCTATGTACATATTTGATTATACTCAAGGTTCAAATATACACAGAGATAATAAGCCACAGTGACATACTTCACTAATGAGATAGATTCATATTTCAATGCCTTAGGTTGGCTACATTTCCTGCATCTCAGTCCATAAATGTAATGCTGACACAATGAATTCATAGGTTTTGAAATGTGTTAGACACTAGGAAATAACTTAAGTGAAAATGTAACCAAGGCAAGCTATCACATTGTACTTACAATAAAAAAATTGAAATCTAGGACTATAAGCACAGATTCACAAAGACGGAAAAATCACATACATATATGTTAATACAAAAAGTGTTGTGTACAGGCCTGTAGTACAAAAACACTTTCAACATCATTATGTCTCATACGGAAAAGGGCTACATTGCAAAACCTATGTGTCATTCTAAGTTCAGCAATACAACATGCCATGCAAAAAGCATTTGATGATGCATGAATACACCGAATTTAAATATCCATGTTAGATGATGAATAATGTTTTTTACTAAGCAACTAGCCATGCACACTTATGTAAACTAATCTAAGGCAGTGCAACTGTTATGTAGCCAAGCATGGACATCATGTGAAAATAGAACAAATGTTTGTGTGAGTGTCAAAATTGTTGCCACTGTCACCATCTTTATAGCTCAAAATGTATGCAGAATATTGTGATTCTACATTGGATACTATGCATACATATTGTGGGCAATTCTCATATAGATGATAAAAAATATTCTGCCTTACTTATTATAGTCATCCTCTTGCTAAACAAGAAAGTTAGCATGTTGATGTGTTGTATGTCTTACACTTTGTACAATATGTGCAGTGACCCATATATGTAAAGCAGTGGTTAAAAGTATCTAAGACATATTAGTTAAAAGTAAAAGAAATGTCTTTAATTTTGTCTGCATACATAATACACATCATTAGTTATGTTTAAGTAACAATGACCCTATTAATTGAACATTGTTTTTTCCTCTTTTCAGGGGACCAAAGATGTGGCTTGCAGTCATGGATCATGCCCAATCACCATATAATTTGTCTCTGAGCAAAACTCAAAATGTTGTGGAGCGAATGTTTAGGGTACTAAGGAGCTAATTTATGGAAAGTGGTGCTGCACCGCTATGTCCTTAGCACCCGAATCACAAAGCCCTTCCAAAGTGGGAACTGTGTGTGGATTGTTAAATATTGCACATATGTACACATTGTCAGAATAGCATTTGTAACACCAGAAACACTTGAAAACCATGAAATGGTCAGCTACATGAATACCTATGAATGATAGATACACGTGTGCACAAAGGATGGAAATACTTTCAGTCAAAAGTGTTGTGTTGCAGTTGATCCACACCAGGGGACACTACGACATTCACAAAACTAAATTAGGTTTGTCAAGCTATGTCAAGGCACCTTTGTGCCCCTGAGTAGCTTGAAGAAATGAAAGGATCCCAAGTCTGCACAAAAAGCCGACTTGTGTTACTCAGCAGCAGAGAGGTATGTCAAAGGTGTAGTGTGGCAGTTGCCATGCATCCACCCACGGATTCGGACCCATCACCAGATTAACAAATATTTCAAGAGCATGGAATGCGTCCTAGTTGTACAAGTCCTCACCAGAGACGCATTCAGGTAACATATTCAATTCTCTTCACCTTATTTGCACTAAGTGTGCCGGATTTAGTAGCACACTTGCAAATGGGAACATGCCTCAGAGAGTTGTGTATGTGCTGAAAACGGTACATTCTTGCTCCAATAAAAAACTACCAACTAGGCAGGCACCCTTGCAACATGATGGAAGGGCGGCTGTATTGGTGCAAGGTAACCACAGCTGTACCAGCCCTAGGAAAGGATATGAATGCTACATATAAAGAGGATTATGAAGCATTTCAGCCCTTTCACACACCGCAAGTTTGCAATGTGCCTTTCTATATTGTGTTGCATGTATGTATCAAACATATGGCTCTTTGTCTGCATTACTGTACAGAATCACATGTACATCTCCAATATGTATCCATAGCCATAGATGTCACAATTGTTTCCAATTTTCCTAAACAATATTGCTGAACAACATCATGCATATTAATGGATCCTTCCATGTGATGATAAATCAGACATCATTAACATATGAGTTGCATTGCCCTTTGCTTTGCTGTAGTCAGACCACTGTGTGGCCCCTTGCAATGATGTAGTAAGGCCACTCTGGCTATGTGCATTGTGATATATAGGCCACTGCATAGGAAACATATGAGTTGCATGGCTATTTGTGCACTACTGTATAGGCCTCAGGGTAGGTATATAGGTACATCGTTGAGCTTCCATTGTTTGGGACGGAGTAGTACATCACACAATTTACATTTGTGTCACAGTCCATCAGACAAATCACACAAAGTATGACAACATTCTTGTCACACCCAGGAAATGATGCAATGGGTTTGGCTGCATTCTAGGAAGAACAACTGTTACTTTCACTTTCTGCTAGTGTCTGTTGGTTGATGCTGGTGGTGTTAGGAGTTCTGAGAGTGTTTGGTGGGCTATTTGCTATTTCTCATGGAGTCTGTGTCTGTTCTGTCCAAGAAAAGTATTGTTTGTGTAGTGTTTGTGCCTAAGTGTTGTGTTTTTGTTATCGTCTCAGTATTGTTGAGTGTTTGTCTGTTTTGGGGTAGTATTCACTTTGGAATAGTTAGGGGCTTAAGGGGTATTGTTTTGTAGGGATAATTATTGATAGGACTTCTGCCATTGTGGCCATTGTCCAGGGAGGAGACATAAATTAGGGGAAGTGGGTGCACTGATTTGGCTGATCATCCACTATTTGCCAAGGATGCTTGCTGCTGGAGCAAGGGTCAGCCAAGGCTGCCAAACTAGGGATCGGAAGGACCGATGGAGCCTGTGCGATGGCACATATAGAAGGTAGCTCATGAAGAGCGCTCAATGTCACAGCTAAAACATAGAGGGGTGAACATTATCTCACGCAAGGCTGATGTGCTAGACCTGCTGGGTTTGGAGTTTGGAGGCCATGTAAGTATGTATTATTTGTAGTTGTGATATGTGGATGCCTTGTGACACACAGGGCAAGACAGAGTGACACCAGGTACCAGGTGTATCAAACTGTCACCCAAAGCAGCACACCTTGCATAAATGCTGTATTGCATTACAGGAAGCAATGTAAAGCAGACCTTGCCCAAAGCAGGGTTACTATTTAGCAATCTGCACCACTGAAGATGCTTTAGACTTGAAAGGAAAATCTGAATTTTTTATTTTGTGCTGCTTTCCCTCACTTTTTTGACACAAACACTGCACAAAAAGTAGCTAAATCTGCCTCTATGGCTAGATTCACAATATATACCATTATCCAAGCTGCACAAGGTATAGGGTTTGTCTCTGTGACAAGGTGAGTATTTATGTACCAAGAATTTACCTGTTTGTCCTTGCATAGCACTGGTGCATGACACATATTTTACATATACTACACACTGTACATCCAAAAACTAGTTCATATTCCTGTTTATGTAAATATGTGTGCATAGCTAGGCAATTATGGACAGATAGGGGCGGATTTCTCAATGCTTCATGCAGCACAATGCAGTAAACCACATTGGATTACTGCATCTTGCAGAGCTGCGCTGCATGAAAGGGAAAGGTCAGGAATGCACGTATCTGACATGCTACAGTGCATTCCTGTCCTCCGATGGTGCACTTTCGATTTTCTAGTGCCAATGCTAGCACCCTTGTGTCATGTTGCAAGGGGGTCTGTGATGAAGCTGGGCAGCAGTTCCTACAACAGCACATGCACGGGCATGATTTTGGCATATGGGTTTAGACATTTCTGGCCTTTCACCTCAGGCAGATCTGACCTGCAAGGTGATTAGTTGTGTTCCATGGTCTGAAATGTATACATATGTGCCTAAGGGGTCTAGGTCTAAATGTGCCATTACATTAGCATGTGATAGCGCTTAGTTTAGATTTAGAATCTGATTTAGAACCATATGTGGTTGCTCTATTCTTATTGCAATTTTACCATCCTTGTTTTGCATGTGGACTTTGCCCTTTTTCATGAGGTGAAATTGATGACTTTAAGTATATTGATGCAGAGAGTAAGTGTCATGACAAAATGGTTGTAGCTCTGTAACTAGTGTGTGTGATCCATTATAGTAGTAACAGTGTAATGTGTTTGGCGAGATATTCCTCACCTGGCAACAAATCACTCAGAGTTATGGAGCAAACACAACATCACGTTTTACCATATTCTCAAACAAACAAGCAGCTGTGTAAATGTGAATGAAGTGTCAATATTGGTGATGATAAGAATTTTTCTGTACCCCATTTGAAATGTGAGGATCATATACCTGTAACAGTACCTGTGTGTCATACCTATCTAACTTTGCATAGACATTCATAACAGTGTCACCAAGTTAGGCAATCACATTGCAGTCCTTGTGCAACAGATAGATGCTATAATTGCAACTGTAACATCCCAACTTTAGGTACATCTTGATTTCAACCTATAAAAAGTACAATTGACATCTCACCATGTGTTGCCGCATGAGTGTGAGACATTTCTATGTCAGTAAACATTCCCTCACTATTACCCCTTCCCTGAGATATATCTGTTGTTTTCTTGTCTCAGGTGTGTCTAACCCTTATTCAGAGGTGTTCATGTTAGACCTATGCAGATTGGAGTGACAGTGCCCCCATTACACTGATTCCCCAGAGGCTGTGTGGATGTAGAGCAGCTAATGTGTTGATACTAAGGGGCATGTTTATACTCTGTTTGCACCAAATTAGCGTCATTTTCTTTTACTCTAATTCAGTGCAAAACTAACTCCATATTTATACTTTGGTGCTAGACCCATATAGCGCCAAATTTATGGAGTTAAAGTCTTTTTTTTTTTAAAGTGGAAACCTACCTTGCCTTAATGAGATGCAAGTTAGGCATTCCCGTGCAAAAAATGACTCCATGGGCTTAACGCCATACTTATACTCCCGTCCAAAAATGGTGCATGGGAGGGAGGAGGCGTCACAAAATGGTGCAATGCTTACTGTAGCGCCCTGAGTAAAAAGGGAGAGGGCAGGTAAGTGCTGGATTTGTTATGATACTACAAATTGTTGCTCCGTGCATGCACTGGGACACATGCTGCTACCTAGCTCTAATGCAGACACCCTTCCACTGTAGTGCAAGGTTGCATGTGTTGTTGGCTGGATTATTTTTGCAGAGGAAGTCATACCTTCCTGGACAAAATCAATCCTCATTGTCATTTACTTCTTGCTAAGTGTGCCACATCATGCAGCTCACTTTGAAAGAGCAGAAAACAAGACCTATACACCAATTATCTCCTAGTTTCCCTCCCAGAAAAGGTGTATTATTGTTCCAGGTTCCATGGTCTGCTACCTAAGCAAACATTGTGAGTGCAAATGATTTAGCCCCTGACTTTAGAAAAGTGGCACTGCACCCAGTGCTGCATCACTTTTCTTGCACCCCTTAGTGCCCCCCTAATGCCACCATGTGTCTGCCATATCTAAGATACGACACCCATGGCGGTCGTTAGAGGAACAAGCGTCAACATTTTTTACGTTAGTTCGGAGCTTTGCAGGATTAGTGTAAAAAATGTTGACGCTAATCCTGAAAGCCCATTGAGGCCCATTGAAAACAATGGCAGGCCTCCTTTCAACGCCTGCGCTGAGCAGGCGTTAAAAGTGCCAAAATAAATGATGCAAAGAAATCTTTTAGATCGGCCCCCCTAATGGGGGAACACCCTCTTTGCCTACAATATGCCTGGTGCAAAGGGTTACAAGAAGTGGCACAACGCATGCATTGCGCCACTTTGTAAATTTGGGCCCATATTTATACTCTGTCTGTGCCGAATTTGCGTAAAAAATGTTGACGTAAATTTGACGCAAACCTAACACCATATTTATACTTTGATGCCTGAGCCCATGAACGCCAAAATTACACTATGTGCATCATTTTCTGGATGCGTGAAACCGCCTTGCGTTAATGACATGAAAGGTAGGTGTTCCCGTCCAAAAATGACTTAATCACCTGTGCGCCATATTTATCCTACGGTGCAAAAATCCTGGACGGCTGAGAGGCGGAGTAGGAAAATGACACACAGCCCAATTTGCGTCAAAAAATAATGCCTGGGTCAGGGCAGGCGTTAAAATGGGGCAAACACACCACTACTTAAGGAAAACACACAGAAGCAACATCAGAGCTTCAAAAGGAAGACATGGAGGTTCTATTCATCCAGCATGCACGAAGACGCAGAGCACAGGACCAACACCAGCAGCTTCCACCACACCAGCAGGGACCCCAAAGGCAACACAGAAGGCAGGAGAGGATATTCCGGACCAGGACAACCCTTCTGGGACTCAGGGAACATGACATCATCCAGAGGTACAGACTGAACTAGCAAGCCATTCAGCAGTTGCTGCACCACATTGAGCCACAGTTGCCACCCAGCTTGCAGACACCCCACATCATTCCACTAGAGACCAAGCTGCTAGCTGTCCTCCACATGTTGGCAAGTGGCTCTTTTCAAACCACTGGTGACCTGGTTGCCAGGATCTCCTAGCCCTCATTCTCTGCCTTCCTATCCAAGGTATTGGATGTCATCATCTCCCTCACACCCCGCCACATCATCTTCCCCAACAAACAGCAGAGCAGCAGGAGACGAAACAGGGATTCTACCAAATCAATGGTTTCCCACATGTGCTTGATGCCATTGACTGCACACATGTATGGATTGTGCCACCTGCTGCAACCGAGAATGTATACCACAACAGGAAGCACACACACTTTTTCAATGTGCAGGCCATTGTGGATCACCGGGTATTGATCACCAACAACGTGGCAAAGTATCCTGGGAGTGTACATGAGTCATTCATCTTCCGCCACTGCACCATCAATCAGCACCTCAAGGATGTACGATATGGCAATGGCCTACTTGTTGGTAAGTACATAAACCCAGGTATATACACTCAGCACAGCAACCCTATAGGACATGAAACACATACATCATTACATTGACACGTGGCCAGGAAGGCACTGAAGTTGTGACACTGCTAGTCATGTTTGATATCCTGACCTAATGGGATGTACACCTATGAACAAATGACAGATACAAATAACAACAGATGCCAGTCCACAGACACAAGGGACCAATTTAAAACCACAAAGTGACAATGACATGGCCTTAACTGCCAGTACAACTTGGAAGATGAATCTTACAATATCACATCAATAACACTCAATCACACACCCTTCCAAACAATATGTACTGGGTAAGGGGTATGCAATGTGTTTCGCTGCAGGTCTAACACCATGACACATGTAGCATGATGATGATGACTCCAATCAATGGGACATGGAATCATTGAGGCTGTACCAACATCTCACATCACTCCTGGTCTGACATTGCCCACTACCAATAAGCAAGTGGACTGTGCTAAGAACACATATTAATGTGACAATATTGAAAAGTGCACATTGCTACACATACGGATTGAGACAATTACACATGTACACAACAGATGTACAGGCAGATGGACCTTCTGACACCTAAACCTTCAACCCCACAACCAAGTTAGCCAGCTTACCTGGACCAGGTTCAGTAGTGTAGGTACACGTTTGAACATGAGCCAACTCGGAGAGGGCAGATAAAAAGGTCTGCATAGCACTTGTCACACATGGGATATTTGTGCATTGTCAATTGTCAACACTTCAGTGCTGCTAACTTATGGAGATGTGTTGTACATTGTCACCTAGCCAAATCAAAGGGCCTCACTAATGTTGAACAAATTCTATTGCATATGTTAGATTGGTTGGGATGTCCAGGCCATATAGATGCAATCATGTTACCACCACTGTGGAATTGATTCTGTGTATGGAAGTATCATGTCACCCCCAGTTAAGACCTGAAAATAAAAAGAGTGGACACCTTTGTTCAATTAACCACTGGAAATATGTGAACACATGCAGCTTGGTCTGCTGGTCCTCCACTGACACAAGAGAAACATAGGTCATTTATATGACTCAAACTGTGGAGTGACATTACATTTTTGGATTGGTTTTAGGACTCTGTGTCACAAACACCGTACCCACATAGCATTTTCAAATGTCTGACTCATGGGTAGTATACAAACAAGTGACCAGGAAGGGGTATCCAACAGGCCAGTACATGTGATGGCTTACTCTTGTAGCATTGCCAATATCAACTGTCCTCTATCTATCCTGTGCATAGTTTGTCATGGGAGATATTTTGTCCCAAAAGTCAGGGACTTCACACAGCATTAGTTACTACGTGTGTGATAAACACACATCCTGACTCATTTCCACACTGAATAGCATCTGATGGTTATCCACATTTACAGCACATGCATACAAGCACATTATTGAAAGCATGTCTTGTGATGTTCATCCAGAGGCCCAACTAAAATTGAAATAGCCAATTCACAGAAATTGACACACAGGCAGTATTAAGTTGCGTAGCCTTGTTATCCTCTTTTGACGCACAACCTGCTCAAACTGGGTAATACTAATTTGTATTCCGAAAGTTTGGGTACCTATTGGGTCAGTGAAGAGTGCTCATCCCGTACAACAACTGGAGTATCATGGTCTGCAGTAGTGTGATCTGCCACATGTGCCCAAACACTAGAATGCACAATGCCGGTGCAAACAGCCTATCTCTGCACAGTTACAGCAGTCATTTACTATAAAAATGTGAGAAATTACACAAAACCAGTAAAAGACATAAATTTTGACGCAAACGTGTCAAAAAAGATGCATATGCGTCAAAAATCACTGCATATGCGTCGAAAAATGACAATCACAGCCATGCTACATCCATTGGCCCCGAGCGGTAATTCCTACACTGTACCCCATGAAATTGGTTACCATTGCTAAATATTTTGAACTATGGATGCAGGGTAATTTTTAAGCATTTGCGTCAAAAACATTGACGCACAGACTGTAAGCGTCATAAAATTCTGATACATCATATTGAAAACGCACCGAATTTGAGGCAGGAAGTGATGTAATAGGATATCCTGTCTACAGCATTGGTACAGTGGGTGTACTTTCACTTTCACTTTGTAGTCTGTGATTTTTCTAGACTGTGTGGCTGTGCTTAGAGTTTTGTCTCTCCCAATTTACTTTTGTCTCCTGTGTTCCATCCTCATTGTCATCTTTTTTATTTGTAATTGTCTCCGTTGTTCATTGTAAGTGTTTATTTGTCATATTTGGTGTCTAATTTTGTCTTTGTACTGTTGGGAGTCTGTTGTGGGTATTGTTAGATTGAGGATAGTTGGGCTGTTTTAGGGTTAGTTTTCTTTCATTTTCCTCCCTCCTTTCCCTTTATTTTCCTCTGTACCCTTTATTTTTCCTATTATTTCTGTCATATTGGGTAGGCCACGTCTGGGGAGAATGGGTGAGGAGGAGCTGATGGCATTCATTTGGCTGGTGTGCCACTTCCTCCCTTTGATGATAGAAGCAGGTGGCAGGGTGATACGGGGTATCACATAGAGGCCAGGAAGCTCCGGTGGTCAAAGGTGTTGTACCATCTGCGTCACATCTTCAACACACCGCACAACGACCACCAACTGAATCACCGCTGGGCTGACCTTGTTGCCAGAGAGCAAGACCTGCTGGACCACCTGGGTATTGTGATTGGTGGCCCTGTTGGTGAGTACAATTCATAGTTATGTGCACATTTAAATGCTCTGTAGTGACAATAGCAGATTTGTTGATATGCTGCAGGCAATGTTTTTTGGACATGTGGAATGCAAGTTAAACATACAGTGACCCTGAGTTATACAATATTTGCTACAAATTACCATCATTTGTTGACGCAACAGCTGCACTAACAAAACACAACTGGATCTTGTAAATTAGTGCTGCCTTCACGTCAATAGATGATGCCATTGCGGCTCAAACATATGTTTTATCCAATGACTGTGAGTGTACCAGGAAAGAGATGTTTTTCACAAGCTAAAGTAAAGAATTAATGTGTTCCCCAATTATTTTGAATACGTGTTTGAACTGTATTCTGGCCCGTACGTACCAATTTCTTTCTAACCTCCGGTAATATCTTAGGCTGATAGTTTGACTTGGTTGTGCCACAATTAAATTAGGAATGGATACCAAAGTAATGCACACGGGTTCATATCTAAATGTTTGGTGCTACTTTCCATAGCTGCAGCGTATACCATGAAGCAAATTATTCAAATTGAGGGATAACAATTATCCCTGGCCCTCTGTTCATTGTACCTGTGAGTTTTAAATTGGTCTTGGGCACAATAGCTGGAACAGAGCTTATGCATTTCCCATCTGTGTTACTCTATAGCCATGCACTTCTCATAAGTTATGGGGTCATCATGGGATACCGGACGTTGGGGAATGCATGGTCACAATGGACCCTTGACCAATTCCATCATACATATAAAGTTCCCTAATACTTTGCTAGTTTACGTTTGGTACACCCCTGATGATCTAGTGCAGCATATGTACAATAGCTAACTGCCCAGTATGGACGCTATCACAGACATGGGTGTATGCTAAGATCAGAAGACCAGCATTCCTGTGACTGCTGCCATTCCGAAAGTACACACAAATTGAAACCTACATCATCATGATTGACATAGTAGTACATTTGCTAAACCATGTTTCACTAATGTGACAGAGTCAGTTTGCTGTATACCTGCTGATCTCCCAACTTGGCAAATGTAAGATGATGAATGTGGCTAACTGTGATTTCCAAAACACAATATGGGTACACAGGGCAATGAGTGACATATTTCAGGTGCAATGACTACACCTGTGCCCATGCATTCTGTCATGGATGACCACAATATACACTGTCAGCATATATTTATTTGCTGTATCAAAATTTGAAAAATGGCCAATCCATGTTTTGCCTCAGATTGTCACCAAGTAACGCACAGGATCCCTGCCATTATGGTGTTATGGGGGGAATATGTGGCTCAGGGTACACTGTAAATGTAGCATATGGAACAACACAGGCCCTACATATAAGGGACCATAGAAAGCATAATAAATCATGACCTTCAATCAACCCACATGAGCATCACGCCGTAACTGACTGTCCCTTGATGCACAAGCCGCAATACCTGAGTGACTGGTATTGCAGTGCTCCAGGAATGTGGCTTTGCATGTCTCTCATTACTACAAACGATGAAAGGAGTACACTTCATAAATGAGTCTGCAACCAATTGATGGATCATGTTTGTCACCACATGATAGTTAGGGCCACTGCATGTGTGCAGATGTGTGTGTATCATTCACTGGACGGACAGGGTCTATACATGTTTGTAGTGCTATGTATATTAGAGTATCATCATGCCTGAGATGCTGGACTTTCAGATATAGGGCCTGATTACAACTTTGGAGGACGGTGTTAATCCGTCCCAAATGTGACGGATATACCACATACCGTATTACGAGTTCCATACGATATAATGGACTCGTAATACTGTAGGTGGTATATCCGTCACATTTGGGACGGATTAACACCGTCCTCCAAAGTTGTAATCAGGCCCATAATGTCACACACAGTAATTTTATTTGAAAGTGTTGTACAGTGCACAGACCTTAAGCACATTTCACACTTCCATGTTTTACAGGTGGACCTGCCCCTTACACAATTGGCGAAGTGGCTCAATTTGCAGACCCAGACATCTCCAGTAAGTGTTGATTTTTCTGTTTTGTGTTGTGTTTGCAGCTGTTGTGTGATTGACTCCTGTGTGTTGGACACATAGCAAGTTATGATGTGCTGGCACATGAACTGATATGTAACTTGACTGAAATTTCACTTTTTTTCCATATTTGAGTTGGACAATCAGTAGCATATAGTTATATTTTGGGATTGTAGTGCAGCCCTGTAGGCATGGCCATGTGAATAGGGTGACATTTGTTGTTAAATTTCTCGTAAATAAAATTTAGCAGAGGGCCATTTTCATGATTTAGTCAGCAAGTCATACCCTGAATCTCACAGAATAGGGATGCCAAAGTATTACCCACAGACTTGAGCCTCCCTGTTCACTAATGAACATGTTCCACTGTATGTTTCACTTCCTAGCAGCGTCCAGCTCCACATGTTGTACTAAGTGTATGTGGCACTTGAGTATAATGTCATAGGTGTGCATGCAGCTCATGCCCAGATGTGTGCTTGCATCTATCTGCTTGTTGTAGGACAGGTATTGGTGGTATCAATGATGTTGACAATTGTCTGCAATTACAAACATAAATGTTGACGGGATTGTCCAAGGTTTGTGTCTATCCTAGTTGGACACCCTCCTTACCTGTGGTGGACTGACTAATCCCATGTACAGCTGTCCAAAGCTTCCTTGGTGTCCTTGATGTTTGAAAGTATGTGTTGCTTGTCCACCGCCCTGAGACACAGGCTTAGGGTTATGAAATGCGTACCTAGGTGTGATGATCCAAGTGTAGTACACAGACATGTAAATCTGCAAATCATTTGTCCCAACCTACGATTCCCACTCTTGATTAGCAACTGCATACCATCCTGGCAATTCCATTTACAAATCACAAATCTTGTGGCCCTTGATTGTCATCCAGAAGATAGTCATTAGTTGGTCTGTCACATGTGGAGGACTTGCAGCATTTGTTACGTGACTAATGGCGGAACAATGATGCTTAGATCCTTTAAGTTGGTACACAATCTTTTAGAGCATTGCTGTGCTGTTAGATAGGACATGTGTAGGATGTGATGGCATGTACTTCCCTTAGGGAGAATCTGTGATCTGTATGGTGATATGGCCTGTTTCAGCTACATTAGATGTGTTGTCTGATTCTCATCAGTAGCTGTATCACACAATGATGTACCTAATGTTTGGCTTTATCTTTTTTAACAGCAGCCAATATGGATGCCAGCCAGATCCATGAATTTCAGCGGAGGGCGATGCGTTACCGCAACATTCTAGATGTGGAGTCTGGGTTCCGCCATATGGCACAGCGTTATCGCCATAAAAGAGCCTCAGGGGTGTGGAGGGCATTTTCCCAAGGGGGTCCTTCTGTGTCCACAACAGCCGCCACCACCCGCGCCACAACTATGACCCAGGTGGCACCATAGATGCCAGCCACCACTGAAGGACCATCAACTTCCTCAGCTCCTAGACCACTGACAGAAGCACCTGCACCTCCCCCTCCAAGCATGACACCACTAACTGGACAACCCTCGACAACTGGCACTCAGACCATGTGAGAAAACAGGGCTGATTGCAGAGGCCCCCTAACTTTTTGCCCTCATTTTCCACTTTTTGCTGGTGTTTTCCTGACTCTGACGGTGCCCTGGGTACTGCTAACCAGTCCTAGGGCCTGTCCTCTGTGTAAAATGGATATGCAAATTAGGCTAATTATAATTGGCTAAGTTAACCTACTAGTATATTGTAGCCTAGTCCCTAGTATATGGAAGGGCATGTAGGTCTAGGGACCACAGCATAGGTAGTGCACCCATAGGTGCACTGCTGATGTGCCCAGTGTCATTTTAAAGGCAATCCTGCCTTGCTGGCTGCTGTTAAATTAAAGTTATATGCAAATTCGACTTTGGAATTAAAAGTAGTTCCAAAGTGTTAAACTACCGTATTTTTACATATAAGTCACCCCTAAGGTGTGCCATATGTGCCCCTAGGGCTGGGTGCCATGTAACTATAAGCAGGGACTTTATAAAAATAGCTTTATAAGCCCTGGTGAGGTAAAAACAGCCAAATTTGTTTTTCACTCATTGTAGCAAATGGCCTTCATAGGCTAGAATGGGGAGACTTTATTTTAATTTTTAAAGTCTCCTTAAATGATGCATACCAAGAATTTGGTATCAAATTAATTGTTGTAATAAATCCCACAACTTCCAGTTGTTGGATTTAATATAACTTGTTCAGTTAAAGAGTTTTAAACTTTACCTGAAAAGTTGCCAATTTCAGCCCTGCATTGTATTTGCTGCTGTGCTCTGATTGGCCAGCCTCTAGCAGTCTGGCCAGGCTATCTTGATGAGGTGTGAAGTGGCCTGGCTTCACACAAAGGAATGTGCCTGTGGGAGGGAATCTCCCCTCAGCAGATGGTGATGCAGGAAGGGGGAGGGCTGCCAAACTGGTCTTCAAAGGCAGAGAAGGACATTTGGAGCAACCAGCAACACTTCCACATCCTGCAACACCAGACAACTAGGTGCCCCCTTGATTAGATTAGTAGAGGAGTGTGTTTATGATTTTTAGCCACTCCAGTGGGTGGGCTCAGCCAGATGTAACCTCCAGAAATCAGATTCAGCCATGATGGATTTTTAGAGAATGTTGCCTCCTGGGATTGATTTTTGCCACACTCCCCAGGAAGTGGTAATCACAGGGGGAAGGACCCTGCACCTGATTGGAGAACCAGGACCCCCCTGCTTTTCACCCAGGAGCAAGGATAAAACTGGCAGCCTGCACCCACACCTCAGTTCCCTACCACATCCAACAAGGAAGAACAACAGAAGAAGAAGGACTGCCCTGCTGGACCCCTGGCCTGCACCTGGAACCTGCACTCAGAAGGACTGCACCAGCTGCACACTTGGGCTTCACCACAAGAAGGACTTTGCCTGGCTTCAACGGGTTCAAGGAGGGACTCCCTGTTTGCTACAGGTGAAAAATTGCTAACCAGAGTCCCCTGCACCAACTCCTGAAGAAAGCGACCAGCTGACCACTGTCCAGTGGCCAAAAAGGAGTTTGCACCAGGTGCATTCTGGGAGTTGTAGTACGCACCCCCCAAGGGCCATTTCTGAACTTCTGTACCCTTGGGGTGAGCTGTGGACCTCAAAAGAACCTTAAAAGGACATCTGGGAGAAGCCCCAGAAGGTTGGAGAAGTTTGGACAACTTTTGAAAAAAGCTCCATAGAGGGACCGACCCGCCGCGGCAACTCTAGCCGGCTTCCCTCAACCGCAACCCAGCCTGATTTGCTGGTTCGTCCCGGTAAAGAAAAATCTCAGAAAAAGAGACTAATGGGGTCATTCCGACCCTGGCGGTTGCCTACCGCCAGGGCCGGGGACCGCGGATGCACCGCCAACAGGCTGGCGGTGCATCCATGGGCATTCTGACCGGGGCGGTACAGCCGCGGTCAGAAACGGGAAACCGGCGGTGTCCCGCCGGTTTCCCGCTGCCCAAGGGAATCCTCCATGGCGGCGCTGCAGGCAGTGCCGTCATGGGGATTCCGACCCCCTTACCGCCAGCCTGGTTCTGGCGGTTTTGACCGCCAGAACCTGGCTGGCGGTAATGGGTGTCGTGGGGCCCCCTAACAGGGCCCCACCAAGATTTTCAGTGTCTGCCAAGCAGACACTGAAAATCGCGACGGGTGCAACTGCACCCGTCGCACCCCTTCCACTGCGCCGGCTCCATTCGGAGCCGGCATCCTCATGGAAGGGGGTTTCCCGCTGGGCTGGCGGGCGGCCTTCTGGCGGTCGCCCGCCAGCCCAGCGGGAAACTCAGAATTACCGCGGCGGTCTTCTGACCGCGCAGTGGTATTCTGACGGCGGGACTTTGGCGGGCGGCCTCCGCCGCCCGCCAAAGTCAGAATGACCGCCTAAGTCCGAAGGTAAAAAGTTGACCGGGACCTTCCAGCCAGCGTATGCGAGGAGGGCTCCAGGGATGTCGGATCAAGATCCAGGTTTACCCCGGTCGAAGGATTTTCACCTCGAAAAAGAGACTAAGTCCGAAGGTAAAAATCTCCACCGAGGATTCCTGCATCGCGTATCCGGAGAAGGGATCCAGGAGGTCGGATTGGACTGGCAGGTTCATCCCGCTGAAGAAAATCTTCGAAAAAAAGACTAAGGCGGTCATTCCAAACGCGGCGGGAACCGCCGAATGACCGCACCGCGGTCAAGAGACCGCGGCGGCCATTCTGGCTTTCCCGCTGGGCCGGCGGGCGACCGCCAAAAGGCCGCCCGCCGGCCCAGCGGGAAAGACCCAGCAACGATGAAGCCGGCTCCGAATGGAGCCGGCGGAGTTGCGGGGTGCGACGGGTGTAGTGGCACCCGTCGCGATTTTCAGTGTCTGCAAAGCATTATCATTATGGGGCCCTGTTAGGGGGCCCCTGCACTGCCCATGCCAGTGGCATGGGCAGTGCTGGGGCCCCCAGGGGCCCCATGACACCCGTTCCCGCCATCCTGTTCCTGGCGGTAAGAACCGCCAGAAACAGGGTGGCGGGAAGGGGGTCGGAATCCCCATGGCGGCGCTGCAAGCAGCGCCGCCGTGGAGGATTTCCTGGGCCAGGGGAAACCGGAGGGAAACCGCCGGTTGCCCTTTTCTGACCGCGGCTTTACCGCCACGGTCAGAATGGCCCAGGAAGCACCGCCAGCCTGTTGGCGGTGCTTCCGCAGTCGTTGGCCCTGGCGGTCGGTGACCGCCAGGGTCAGAATGACTCCCTAAGTGTGAAGGTAAACTTTTAACCGAGGCCTCCCGCGGCCTGTAGCCGAGCAGGGCTCCATTGCGTTCGGCCTTAAACTTTGACTTTGCCCCGGTCGAGGTGCAACCAGATGACCCGATTGGCGCTTTTTGTTTCTAGACGCAAAATAAAATTATAATTCTTTAAAAATTCATATCTCCGGTTCCCCTTATCCGATTTTATTCGTTTTGGTGTCATGTTAAAGAAACAAATATAGTCTATTTTTATAAATTGGTTGTGGATTTTTAAACTGTTTCCTGTGTTTTATTTAAATACTGTTTTGTGATATTTGAATGCTTTACACTCTGGGCCTCATTCTGAGGCTGGCGGGCGGCGGTAGCCGCCCGCCTGGCGGGAACCGCCAAAAGGCTGCTCCGCGGTCGGAAGACCGCGGAGGCCATTCTGGTTTTCCCGCTGGGCTGGCGGGCGACCGCCAGAAGGCCGCCCGCCAGCCCAGCGGGAAACCCCTTCCCACGAGGAAGCCGGCTCCGAATGGAGCCGGCGGAGTGGGAAGGTGCGACGGGTGCAGTTGCACCCGTCGCGGATTTCAGTGTCTGCACAGCAGACACTGAAATCCTTTGTGGGGCCCTCTTACGGGGGCCCCTGCAGTGCCCATGCCATTGGCATGGGCACTGCAGGGGCCCCCAGGGGCCCCACGACACCCCATACCGCCATCCTGTTCCTGGCGGGCGAACCGCCAGGAACAGGATGGCGGTATGGGGTGTCGGAATCCCCATGGCGGCGCAGCAAGCTGCGCCGACATGGAGGATTCCGTCGGGCAGCGGAAAACTGGCGGGAGACCGCCGGTTTTACTCTTCTGACCGCGGCCAAACCGCCGCGGTCAGAATGCCCTGCGGGGCACCGCCAGCCTGTTGGCGGTGCTCCCGCATCCCCGGCGGTCCTTGACCGCTGGGGTCGGAATGAGCCCCTCTGTCTCCTAAGTTAAGCCTTGACGCTCATTGCCAAGCTACCAAGGGTTGAGCTGGGTTTAATTTACTGAGACCTAACTGGACCTTAGTGGAGGTTAGTGGCCTATTGCTAAGTGTAGGTACCTACCTGCCCTTACCAATAACCCATTTTCCAACATTTTTGGTGAGCAGTGGTGGGATCCTGTACTTGTGTTGAGTATCACGTTACAGTTTTAAGTAAAACAAATTAAAAATCCTTTAAATTGTCCTAGTTCAAAAAAAATTTTACATTTTTAATTTGGATTAATTTCAATTATTGAATTTTTGTGATTTTTCTAAATTCTTGTTTCCAATTTTTGCAAAACGTTTTTGTTGACACAAAACTAGGGAACCATGGAGCTTGATCTGGTTAGCCTACCCACACTGACAGTAGTCCAGCTTAGGGGGTTGTGTACTGAAAGAAGGTTGCCTGCAACCACTGACCTCAGGAAGCATGTCCTGATCAAATCCCTGACAGCATGGGCTGTGGCCCAAGAGGTAGACCCAGAGGAAGCTCCAGAGGAGGGAGAAGTAGGGGAGGATGCTAGCTCTAACCACTCAGGGGAGGGAGGGCATCTGAGCCTAAGTGAGGATGAGGAAGACTGGTCGTCATTACATACAGTCACTAGGGGCACTCCCAAAGCTAGTTGGGGGAAGGGGGTCCCTTCAGGAGGAGAGAACCTGTCCCTCAGAGATAGAGAGCTGGAGGCCCAGCTAGCATTTATAGCTTTGGAAGCACGGAAGCTGGCCCTAGAAAAGAAGAAGTGGGCAAAGAAAGAGAAAAGAGATGGTGGCAGCGACAGAGAAGTTGAGTGTCCATGGGTGGGGGGGTTTGCCCCAGATTACCCAAGGGGGTGGTTCCTGCTATGTAGAGGGGGATGATATAGACAAGTGGTTGAAGGCCTTTGAGAGGGCACTCCAAATGAGAAGGGTTAGGCCTCAATACCGGGGTTCCATTTTGTGGGAGTTGGTCCCCAACTCAGGGAGGGATAGGCTTCTGAACTTAAGGGGGGAGGAGGCAGATTCATACCCTAGTATGAAGAGGTGCTTAACCAAGAAGTTTGGTCTGACCCCAGAGCATTATAGAATGAAGTTCAGGGACACCCAGAAGGTCAGCACCCAGTCTTGGGTTGACTTTGAAGACACCGCACTTAAGGCACTAGAGGGCTGGATTATTGGTAACAGAGTAAATACTTATGAGGGGTTATACAATCTGATCATGAGAGAGCACATCTTGACCAATTGTACCCAACAAAGGTTACGCCAGCATCTAGTGGATTCTAAGCTGGCCAACCCTAGAGAGCTAGGGGAGGCAGCTGATGAGTGGTTGAGAACCAGGGTGGTTGTCAAGTCCCAGGGGGGAGACTCCAAGAAGGGGGGGTCAGGTCCCCAAAAACCTAAGGAGGGAGGTTGTAAGCCCACCACAGAGACTCCCTCTGTACCCCAGAACCCTAAGAAGGAGGAGAGTAAATCCCACTCCCACTCTGACAAGCAGAGACAGGGAGACCCAGGGTTAAAAAAAGCTCTTGGACAGTAAGGCTTGCTTTGACTGTCAGCAGACAGGTCATTTCAGAGGAGATGCAGCCTGTCCAAAGAAGGTGGTTAGCACTGGGCTGTCCAGTGTAGCCATGGAGGAAGACTCCTCAGATGATGAAGTCCTCCTAGCCTTGAGCTGGGAGACAGGACCAGATGGTAAGCTGGTGATCCCTGAGGGTGGGAGTAAGCATCAGGTGAATGGGATCCCTACCACTGGTCTGAGAGACACCTGTGCCAGTCACACTATAGTGAGTGACTGGTTAGTGACCCCAGACATGTATGTCCCAGGAGAGACCAGGAAAGTCAGGATAGCCACAGGGGAGGTCACCTCCAAACCTGTAGCCATAGTGCCCCTAGAGAGGGAGGGTATCCTTGACTGGTTTAGGGTGGTAGTCAGTGCTGACCTCCCCCTAGATTGTATCCTGGGCAATGACCTCCCAGAGGTGAGTCTGGTCCCAGATGGGGCAGTCACCCAGGGCGCCCCCCCAACCCAAAGTCCTGGGGAGTCAGTCACTACAGTTAGGAGACAGGGGTCCCCAAGAAAAGGAAAGAAGAAAAGGAAGGGTAGGCCACTCTTAAAGAGAGTTCCAGGGAGCCAAAGACCTTCTGCCCCAGTAGGGGGGAGCCCAGAGTTGGCACTGGTGAGGCCTCACCTGACCCCAAGGAAGTCCTGAGTAGTCAGGCAGCTGTCTAGATGCAGGGTGTTGCCCATGCACTGACAGAAGGGAGAGTGGAAGGAGGGTGTCTGCCACAGGAGGTGGTAGCCCCCACTCTAGACAGCAAGAGGGGTGCCAGGACCCCACAGTTGCCCCTAAAGCAGCTCAGCCACCTGTCACTGGAGAGCTTAGGGTGTGGTTCTGGGCACTGACAGCTGTCAGTAGCCTCTGCTGGGTGCTAGCATTCCTGGCAGCACTGCACTTGGCCTGGGAGGCAGACCCCAGGGCCAAAATCAAAGTAGGCCCCCTGAACCTGTTGGTCATGGTGGGGTTGCTCAAGTGTTGGGTGACCTCTTTGGGTAACCTAGGTGTTGCCCTAGCAAAGTTAGGAGTAGGGGAGGTGGGCACCTCACTACCCAAGTTGGCAGAGAGAGAGGAGGAAGACCCCCTAGAGGGAAGTTTCAGTTTGAGATGGGTCCTTTCACTGCTGGGATGGCTTTACTACCCAGAGGGAGTGGCCATGGCAGAAGGATGTAAGGCAGAGTAGGCCCTGCAAAGGGACAGACAGTTTTTTTCACTGTCTTCCTCATCTAACAAGCCAGGAAGACTCTCCCAGGGTTGGGCTGAGTCTCCTGGGCGTGTGGGCTAGGGGGGGCTTGTGTGAGAAAACAGGGCTGATTGCAGAGGCCCCCTAACTTTTTGCCCCCATTTTCCACTTTTTGCTGATGTTTTCCTGACTCTGATGGTGCCCTGGGTACTGCTAACCAGTTCCAGGGCCTGTGCTCTGTGTAAAATCGATATGCAAATTAGGCTAATTATAATTGGCTAAGTTAACCTACTAGTATATGGTAACCTAGTCCCTAGTATATGGTAGGGCATGTAGGTCTAGGGACCACAGCATAGGTAGTGCACCCATAGGTGCACTGCTGAGGTGCCCAGTGTCATTTTAAAGGCAGGCCTGCCTTGCTGGCTGCTTTTAAATTAAAGTTATATGCAAATTTGACTTTGGAATTAAAAGTAGTTCCAAAGTGTTAAACTACCTTATTTTTACATATAAGTCACCCCTAAGGTGTGCCCTATATGCCCCTAGGGCTGGGTGCCATATAACTATAAGCAGTAACTTTATAAAAATAGCTTTATAAGCCCTGGTGAGGTAAAAACAGCCAAATTTGTTTTTCCCTCATTGTAGTAAATGGCCTACATAGGCTAGAATGGGGAGACTTTATTTTAATTATTAAAGTCTCCTTAAATGATGCATACCAAGAATTTGCTATCGAATTAATTGTTGTAATAAATCCCACAACTTCCAGTTGTGGGATTTAATATAACTTGTTCAGGTAAAGAGTTTTAAACTTTACCTGAAAAGTTGCCAATTTCAGCCCTGCATTGTTTTTGCTGCTGTGCTCTGATTGGCCAGCCTCTAGCAGTCTGGCCAGGCTATCTTGATGAGGTGTGAAGTGGCCTGGCTTCACACAAAGGAATGTGCCTGTGGGAGGGTATCTCCCCTCAGCAGATGGTGAGGCAGGAAGGGGGAGGGCTGCCAAACTGGTCTTCAAAGGCAGAGAAGGACCTTTGGAGCAACCAGCAACACCCCCACATCCTGCAACCCCAGGCAACTAGGTGCCCCCTTGATTAGATTAGGAGAGGGCAGGAGAGGGGTGTGTTTATGATTTTTAGCCACACCAGTGGGTGGGCTCAGCCAGATGTAACCTCCAAAAATCAGATTCCGCCATGATGGATTTTTAGAGAATGTTGCCTCCTGGGATTGATTTTTGCCACACTTCCCAGGAAGTAGTCATCACAGGGGGAAGGACCCTGCACCTGATTGGAGAACCAGGACCCCCCTGCTTTTCACCCAGGAGCAAGGATAAAACTGGCAGACCTGCGCTCACACCTCAGTTCCCTACCACATCCAACAAGGAAGAGCAACAGAAAAAGAAGGACTGCCCTACTGGACCTCTGGCCTGCACCTGGAACCTGCACTCAGAAGGACTGCACCAGCTGCACACTTGGGCTTCACCACAAGAAGGACTTTGCCTGGCTTCAACTGGTTCAAGGAGGGACTCCCTGTTTGCTACAGGTGAACAATTGTTAACCAGAGTCCCCCTGCACCAACTTCTGAAGAAAGCGACCAGCTGACCACTGTCCAGTGGCCAAAAAGGAGTTTGTGCCAGGTGCATTCTGGGAGTTGTAGTCCGCACCCCCCAAGGACCATCTCAGAACTTCTGTACCCTTGGGGTGAGCTGTGGACCTCAAAAGAACCTTAAAAGGACATCTGGGAGAAGCCCCAGAAGTTTGGAGAAGTTTGGACAACTTTTGAAAAAAAGCTCCTTAGAGGGACCGACCCGCCGCGGCAACTCTAGCCGGCTTGCCTCAATCGCGACCCGGCCTGATTTGCTGGTTCGTCCCGGTAAAGAAAAATCTCTGAAAAAGAGACTAAGGCCCTCATTCTGACCCTGGCGGTCGGTGATAAAGCGGCGGCCAAGCCGCCAACAGGCCGGCGGTCTAAAATATGCAATTCTGACCCTGGCGGGAACCGCCAACACAGCCCGCCGTATTAACACTCCGCCCGCCACGGCGGTACAAACAAACAGCGCGGCGGTTCCCGCCAACAGCCAGGCGGCAGACAATGTACCGCCCACCCTATCACGACCCACCAATCCGCCACCTTTTCCGGGGCGGGAGCACCGCCGATAAGAACACGGCGGAAACAGACTACGAACCGGAAAACGCTCACCTCTACGCACTCCACGCGAGATTCCGGCAGTATGGAACCAGAGTTGCAGGTCATCCCCGCACTCCTATACCTGCTCATATACCAGGAGCACGCCCGGCGGCGCGGAAGACATCGGTGAGTACTGCACCTACGACACAGGGGAGGGAAAAGATTACCGGCACACACCCACCCACCCACACCCACTACAACACACACATCAATGCATTCCCACAGATCACTGTCACAACCCACAAACCACCCCCCTCCGAAATAATGCAAAGACCAAAAGAAGAGATCATAAACGGGCAGATATATTGAAATATGTACACCAGTAATCCCAATAAATAAATAAACTATGTACAAAATATACACAGCTACTAAATGTAGTCCAACCACTGTCCGTGGATCACAGGGGTCCTGTGCAAAGGGGCAAGGCCCAGTCCCACGACAAGAACTCCACGGAGAGAACACTGCAGGGGCATCAGAAAGAAAATAGGACAGGCACCTCAGGGGGAAGGGAAGGGGGGGCACCTCAGCCACTTGAGTACACGACGCCAGATCCACGAGGGGACTACAGTGGGTGGCCTGCCCACTGGGCCATCCTGGGGAGAGCAAAGCCACAGTCCAAACAGTCCATACAGTGGGTGGCCTGCCCACTGGGCCATCCTGGGGAGAGCAAAGCCACAGTCCATACAGTCCATACAGTGGGTGGCCTGCCCACTGGGCCATCCTGGGGAGAGCAAAGCCACAGTCCAAACAGTCCATACAGTGGGTGGCCTGCCCACTGGGCCATCCTGGGGAGAGCAAAGCCACAGTCCAAACAGTCCATACAGTGGGTGGCCTGCCCACTGGGCCATGCTGGGGAGTGCAAAGCCACAGTCCAAACAGTCCATACAGTGGGTGGCCTGCCCACTGGGCCATCCTGGGGAGAGCAAAGCCACAGTCCAAACAGTCCATACAGTGGGTGGCCTGCCCACTGGGCCATCCTGGGGAGAGCAAAGCCACAGTCCATACAGTCCATACAGTGGGTGGCCTGCCCACTGGGCCATCCTGGGGAGAGCAAAGCCACAGTCCAAACAGTCCATACAGTGGGTGGCCTGCCCACTGGGCCATCCTGGGGAGTGCAAAGCCACGGTCCATACAGTCCATAACAGACCCCACTGCCACTGGAGGAGGCAAGTTGGCCAGAGGACATCCTGCAGCCCTGCCCGAGATAGATCCTGCCCTGCCACGTCTGCCAAAGGGCCAGCGGTTCTTGCCTTGAAGGGCCCAGTTCAGCGCTCCTTGCCTTGAAGGGCCCAGTTCAGCGGTTCTTGAGACGGCGGGGCCCAGCGGAGCGGTTCTTGAGACGGCGGGGCCCAGTTCAGCGGTTCTGGAGACGGCGGGGCCCAGTTCAGCGCTCCTTGCCTTGAAGGGCCCAGTTCAGCGGTTCTTGAGACGGCGGGGCCCAGCGGAGCGGTTCTTGAGACGGCGGGGCCCAGTTCAGCGGTTCTTGAGACGGCGGGGCCCAGCGGAGCGGTTCATGAGACGGCGGGGCCCAGTTCAGCGGTTCTTGAGACGGCGGGGCCCAGTTCAGCGCTCCTTGCCTTGAAGGGCCCAGTTCAGCGGTTCTTGAGACGGCGGGGCCCAGTTCAGCGCTCCTTGCCTTGAAGGGCCCAGCGGAGCGGTTCATGAGACGGCGGGGCCCAGCGGAGCGGTTCATGAGACGGCGGGGCCCAGTTCAGCGGTTCTTGAGACGGCGGGGCCCAGTTCAGCGCTCCTTGCCTTGAAGGGCCCAGTTCAGCGGTTCTTGAGACGGCGGGGCCCAGCAGAGCGGTTCTTGAGACGGCGGGGCCCAGTTCCGCGGTTCTTGAGACGGCGGGGCCCAGCGGAGCGGTTCATGAGACGGCGGGGCCCAGTTCAGCGGTTCTTGAGACGGCGGGGCCCAGTTCAGCGCTCCTTGCCTTGAAGGGCCCAGTTCAGCGGTTCTTGAGACGGCGGGGCCCAGCGGAGCGGTTCTTGAGACGGCGGGGCCCAGTTCAGCGGTTCTTCAGACGGCGGGGCCCAGCGGAGCGGTTCATGAGACGGCGGGGCCCAGTTCAGCGGTTCTTGAGACGGCGGGGCCCAGTTCAGCGCTCCTTGCCTTGAAGGGCCCAGTTCAGCGGTTCTTGAGACGGCGGGGCCCAGCGGAGCGGTTCATGAGACGGCGGGGCCCAGTTCAGCGGTTCTTGAGACGGCGGGGCCCAGTTCAGCGCTCCTTGCCTTGAAGGGCCCAGTTCAGCGGTTCTTGAGACGGCGGGGCCCAGTTCAGCGCTCCTTGCCTTGAAGGGCCCAGTTCAGCGGTTCTTGAGACGGCGGGGCCCAGTTCAGCGGTTCTGGAGACGGCGGCCGGTCTATGGCCAACTGCTCATTGCCTGGTGGTGCCCTCCTGGGCAGCGGGGATGGTGCTCCTTCAATGCCCACCTGGGCTGTGGGTGGTGGGGCCCTCCTGGCCAGCTGGGCTGGGTCCTCCCTGGGCAGCGGCTATGGGGGTGGTGGGCTCTCCCGGGGCAGCTGTGCCGGTTCCTCCCGGGGCAGCGGCTATGGGGGTTGTGGGCTCCTCCTGGGCAGCAGGCCTGCTGCCTGACCTCTCCGACTTGCTGCCCTTGCCCTCCTTAGTCGTGGGCCTGTGGCCCTTTCCTCCCTTTGGAGCTGTGGCTGGTGACTGTCTCTGGGTGGTGTCCGGGGGGGATGTAGAAGGCGGGCTCCTGCGGCGCCCCTTCCGCCTTCTGCTCCTCTTCCCAGGGGGTGGGCTGGCTGTCCCCTTGCTGCTGGGCGAAGATCCAGACATGCGGGCTGGCGGGCTCCAATACCCCTGCACCCTTGTCAAGGGGGCTGCAGGGCTGGTGGTGGCTGAGGTGCTCTTCTTACCCCGACGAGAAGGAGGGGGGGGCTCAGGGTCAGGAAAGAAGTTAGTAGTGGCGAGGAAGAGCTTCTTGGGACAATGGAGAGTGGTAGGTACAGTGGGAATGGGAGTGGAGGGAGAGGATGTGGTTGTAGGTGAGTCACGTTTGCTGTCTTTGGGTGCAGGTGCAGGAGGGATAGGCTGTCGTGAGGTGGATGGCTGTTGGGTGGGTGGGTGGCTGCGTTTGTGTGGTGTGGAAGAGGGGGTGACAGACACAGTGGGAGAGGACACAGGGGACGTGTAAATGGCAGTGGGGGTGGTGACTGCACGTGTGCGGACTGGAGTGGAGGGTGTGCTGGTGATGGAAACACTGGCTGATGGTGAGGTGAATGGAGGTGTGAGTGTAGACGTCACAGGGAGGGAGGAGGGAGACGAGGAGGTGGGGGTCACAGAGGTGGTAGTGACTGTTGGCATGTCTGCATCGGAATGTTGCGTGTGTGAATGTCTGCGTGATCTGTGGTGCTTATGTTTGGATGAGCTTCTCTTGGGTGTTGAGGTGTGTGCAGGCTGGTCTGATGGTGTGGGTGGGACAGGCAGAGGAACAGGAGACTGGGAGGAGGGAGTTAGTAGAGGCAGGCAGGAGACAGGGACAATGGCTGCCGTCAGTGCTGAGGCCAGAGCCTGGAACGATCGCTGATGGGCAGCCTGACCCGAATGAATGCCCTCCAGGTACGCATTGCTGCGATGAACCTCCCTCTCCACCCCCTGGATGGCATTCAAAAGGGTAGTCTGCCCAACAATGAGCGTTCGGAGGAGGTCAATGACCTCCTCACTGAGGGCAGCGGGGGTAACAGGGGCAGGGCCTGAGGTGCCTGGGGCGAAGGAGATGCCCGGCTTCCTGGCAGAGCGGGCACGGGGCGAACGCTGAGGGGCTGCTGGGAGGGCGGAGATGGTGCGCTGGGTGGCGGCTGTACCTGTAATGGTGGGGGGCACGGATGGTGCCACCCCCGCAAGGGAGCCCCCTTCCGAGGACGTGTCCGTGTCGCTGCAGGGTCCAGTCGTCCCCGTCTCCGGTACAGTTAGCGGACATGACAGACACAGATGCCCCCTGCACTAAGTTGCGCACTTGGGGTCCGCTACGCATTCCGTGGAACATGCCCTACACGCCTAGAGTTGACAACTGCACCCATGGATGACACGGCCCAGGGATGGCTGTACTGACAAACTACTGAGGGTGGTGGCTGGGGACACAGGGGCTTACGGGGGTGCCCAGCCTACAGATATCGCCCTGGCCTAGGGGGACCCCCAGCCCTCCTCCCCCACCCAGACACCTCCACTGCGCGACAACAGAGTAGATAATGCTTGTACTCACCCCCTTGTGTCTGCTGTGCTGCCCTCACGCGCCCATCCAAATCAGGGTAGGCCACCGCCAGGATCCGGAACATCAGGGGGCTCAGTTGACGGCAGGCACCCCGCCTACGTTGGGAGGCCATCCCCAGCAGAGACTCGGCGGTCTTCTTGGTCCCGCGGCGGATGTCCTCCCACCTCTTGCGGCAGTGGGTGCCCCGTCGATGGTGGACCCCCAGGGTCCGGACTTCCTTGGCGATGGCACGCCAAATCCCAATCTTCTCATGGGCGCGGACCTATGTGACACGTACAGGGAGGGAGAAATACCACGTTCAAGTTTGTCAGCATTTACCTTGCCAGTGGCCCAACGCCCCCCATCCCCGCCAGGCCCCCCGCCATGCCCCCCGCCAGGCCCAACATGACCCCCATCCCCGCCAGGCCCCCCGCCATGCCCCCCGCCAGGCCCAACATGCCCCCCATCCCCGCCATGCCCCCCGCCATGCCCCCCGCCAGGCCCAACATGCCCCCCATCCCCGCCAGGCCCCCCGCCATGCCCCCCGCCAGGCCCAACATGCCCCCCATCCCCGCCAGGCCCCCCGCCATGCCCCCCGCCAGGCCCAACATGCCCCCCATCCCCGCCAGGCCCCCCGCCATGCCCCCCGCCAGGCCCAACATGCCCCCCATCCCCGCCAGGCCCAACATGCCCCCCATCCCCGCCAGGCCCCCCGCCAGGCCCCCAAGCCAGCCAGTGGCCCCAAATCCAGATTGAATTAAACTCACTTGTTGGTCTGGAGGACCGTAGAGTAGCGCATACTGGGGGAGGACCCCATCCACAAGTTTCTCCAACTCCTCTCCAGTGAAGGCAGGGGCCCTTTCCCCAGGCGCAGCAGCCATTGTCCCTTCCAGACCGAGGTCACAGCAACACTTGCAGTATAGGTCCTCTCCTGTGAAAGTTCAAGTCGCAAGTGGATAAGTAGATAGAAAATGGCGGTCACGTCCGCGGCGGTGCGTACCGCGGCGGTGCGTCCCGCCACCGCCGGCGCCCTTCGCCATTGGCTCCTGAAACCCATAGGCTTCAATGTTAACCAATGCGGCTTCGCGCCGCGGTCTTCGCCCGCCGCCCGCCGCGGTGTGCCACGCCAGCGCATTGACCTCACATCCCATTGTCACACTTCACAGGTCAGGCAGCCGCCATTTCCAGGGCCCACATGGCTCAATTTCAACTGCGTCACACAGGCCTAGGCCTTGCATAGCCACTCAGACACGCCATTCACTGCATAGAGAATCGTTTACTGTGCTAGCTGTGAGTACGTACCTGTGGGTTGCTTGACTGTGTGCTCCATGTTGTCCTTCCTAGGCACCGTCCGCTGGGTTGGGCGAGGAGACGGATGAATCCTCCCGTGTACCGACCGCTGGTGGACCTGTCGACAATGGAAGAACGCCACATTATCCTGACCTACCGTCTTAACCGTGCCACTATCCATGAACTGTGTGTCCAGCTGGAGCCCGACCTGATGTCCCCCATCCGCCAACCCACAGGGATTCCCCCTCTGGTGCAGGTCATGTCAGTACTCCATTTCTTGGCAAGTGGGTCATTTCAGACAACAGTGGGAATTGCTTCTGGGATGTCTCAGCCCATGTTTTCGAAGGTGTTATCCAGAGTGTTGTCTGCCCTGATGAAATCCGTGAGGAGCTACATCATTTTCCCTGAGGTGGGCGAATTGGCTACAGTGAAGGGTGATTTCTACGCCCTTGGACATATTCCCAACGTAATTGGTGCCATTGATGGGACCCATGTGGCTTTGGTTCCCCCAAGAGACAGGGAGCAGGTGTACAGGAACAGAAAAAATTACCATTCAATGAACATCCAGGTGGTGTGTTTGGCTGACCAGTACATCTCGCATGTAAATGCCAAATTCCCAGGGTCAGTGCATGACGCCTACATCCTCAGGAATAGCAGCATCCCTTACGTGATGGAACAGCTACAGAGACACCGTGTATGGCTAGTGGGGGACTCTGGGTACCCCAACCTGTCGTGGCTACTGACCCCAGTAAGGAATCCTCGGACCAGGGCAGAGGAACGGTACAATGAGGCCCATGGGCGTACTAGGAGGGTGATCGAACGCACCTTTGGCCTCCTAAAGGCCAGGTTTAGGTGCCTGCATATGACAGGTGGATCCCTAATGTACTCACCTAAGAAGGTGTGTCACATCATCGTGGCCTGCTGCATGCTTCACAACCTGGCTTTGCGCCGCCAGGTGCCTTTCCTGCAGGAGGATGGTCGAGACGGTGGTGTTGTGGCAGCGGTGGAACCTGAGGAGAGTGACGAGGAGGAAGACGACGGGGCTGAAACAGACAACAGGGACAGAATCATTGAACAGTACTTCCAATAGGACACAGGTAACATTTCAAAGATAATTTAGTAAATGTTAACTACTCTCCTGCATCTCTGCTGCCTGTCTATTTGCCCCAGTGTATGATGACTGAGTTTTGGCTTTTCCCTCCCTATTTCAGATCTGGGGTCCCCACTACGAGTCCTGTGCTTCGTTTCCCCATGGACTACAGCTTTGTGGCAGCTGTTTGTTGACTTCACCATGTACAAGGACATATTTGCACTGTCATGTCAATTACAATATATTGAAATCACAGCCAGACTCCAGATATTTTGGTGCAAAATAGGTGTTTATTGAAGTGCTCAAAATGGGATGGGTGGTTTCAAGTGGGTGGGGGCTATGGTGAAGGAATGTCCATGGCAGAGTCCAGAGTAACAGTCACACAGGTGCATTGTCCAGAGGCCTGTGGAGAGATGGAGCATGGGCAGTTCAAGGATGGACAGGGTGACAATGTGGGACAGTGGGATGACATCAGGTGGTATCCATTGCTGGCGGGGGTCTTGACATCCTACTCTGTCTTCTTGCGAGATCTCAGGGCCCTCTTGCGGGGTGGTTCTTCTCCTGCAGGAGGTGGGGGTCTGGTGGGCTGCTGCTGTGCGGGGGCCTCCTGTCCACTAGCGCCGGCGGAGGTGGTTGGCTGTTCTTGGTCCAGGCTAGTGGCAGGGGCCCTTGGGTGTTGTTGAGTGTCCGCCCTGGTGTTGACGAGGTCCTGCAGCAGCCCTACCATGGTAACCAGGGTGGTGTTGATGGCTCTGATGTCCTCCCTGTACCCCCGATAGTGTTCCTCCTGCAGTACCTGGATCTCCTGGAACCGGGCCAGTACCGTCGCCATCGTCTCCTGGGAGCGGTTGTATGCTCCCATGATGGTGGTGAGGACCTCGTGGAGAGTGGGTTCCCTGGGCCTCTCCTCCCCCCCCTGTCGCACAGCTGCCCTCCGAGTTGCCCTGTTTCCCTGGGCCTCTGCCCCCTGGCCGGTGTGCCCACTACCACTGCCCCCAGGTCCCTATTGTTGTTGGGGTGGTGGGTTATCCTGGGTGCCCTGTAGTGGTAGACACACCGCAGATTGACGCGCCCTGGAGACAGAGGCATGGGCCCGCTGGGTGGGAGCTGTGCTGGTGTTCCCAGAGGGGTTTGGGTCTGTAGTGGCCTGGGCCTGTGTGAGGGGAACCGACTGTCCAGAGGTCCCCGATGGTCCGGGCTGGTCATCGGTGTCCAGGTCGACAGAGCTGCTGTCATCGCTGACGGCCTCTTGGGTGGGGGGTGTGGAGAATTCTGGCCCCTCCGCCGCGGTGTGTTGACGGTCGGGTCCTGCAGGGGTATAGAGGTATGGTTATAGTTTCAATGTGTGGCATATGGGTGTATCTATGGGTTCACGTGTCCCCAAGTGCTGGCATTCGTGTGTGGGGGCTTTGGTGAGGGTGGCTTGTGGGGGGGATGTGTATATGCATTGGGCATGCTTTGGTGATGGGTGTCCATGCTTAGTGGACGCATGCAGGCCTAGGTTTTGGGATGTGTGGGTTGTGATGGTGAGACATTGGCGGGGAATAGGTGTGCTGGGGGTGGGGGTGAGGATGGTGGTGGGGGTGAGGATGGTGGTGGGGGTGAGGGTGGGGGTGAGGATGGGGGTGGGGGTGAGGGTGGGGTTCGAGGATGGGGGTTACGGTTGGGGTATGATTTGGCATGCAGGTGGGAGGGAAGCAGTATTGAAGCTTCAACTTACCAGTATCCATTCCTCCGCCGACTCCTGCGAGGCCGTCAGGATGCAGGATGTTCAAGACTTCCTCCTCCCATGATGTGAATTGTGGGGGTTGAGGTGGGGGTCCTCCGCCAGTCTTCTGCACGGCGATGTTGTGCCTGGATACCATGGAACGCACCTTCCCCCGTAGGTCGTTCCATCGCTTCCTGATGTCTTCCCGATTTCTGGGGTGCTGTCCCACTGCGTTGACCCTGTCGACAATCCTCTGCCATAGCTCCGTCCTCCGGGCAATGCTGGTGTATTGTATCTGTGTGCCGAACAGCTGGGGCTCTACTCGAACGATTTCCTCCACCATGACCCTGAGTTCTTCGTCTGTGAAGCGGGGTTGTCTTTGGGGTGCCATGGGGTGGTGTGTATGATGTGTGGGGTGGAGTATGTGTATTTAAGTGTGTTGAGTGTGGTGGTGTGTGTTGTTTTGTGTGTGGATAGTGTGTGGGTGATGGTGTTGAGTGGCTGTGGCTGTTAGTTTGTGGATGCTGGTGTCTCGCTCTGGCCTTCTTTCAGAATTTTTTTGCGTAGGGGTTTGTGGGTGATGTGGGTGGGTGTTTTATATTGTATTGTGTGTGTGGGAGTGGTGTGTGTATGTGTATCAGGTGTGTGGGATTCAAATCGTCCAATGTGGCTGAGTTTTGTTCGTTTGTGTGTATTCTGACCGCGGCGGTGTGTCCCGCCAATGGAATACCGCGTTTGAATGACCGCCGCGTGGATTCGTGGGTCGTAATGGCATGGGCGTATTCCTGTTGGCGTGGCGGTGGAGGTTTGGTCACCTCCACCTTTCCGCCGACCGCTGGTCTGGCGGTCGGTTGTGGCTGTCGGATTTTCGGAGGTTTGCCTTCTGCGGGTCAGAATGACCGTGGCGGGTTTCCGCGGCCGCGGCGGTGTTATGGCGGTCTTCTGACCGGCGGTAAGTGCATTTTACCGCCGGGGTCAGAATGACCACCTAAGTCCGGAGGTAAAAAGTTGACGGGACCTTCCAGCCAGCGTATCCGAGGAGGGCTCCAAGGACGTCGGATCAAGATCCAGGTTTACCCCGGTCGAAGGATTTTCACCTCAAAAAAGAGACTAAGTCCAAAGGTAAAAATCTCCACCGAGGATTCCTGCATCGCGTATCCGGAGATGGGCTCCAGAAGGTCAGATTGGACTGGCGGATTCGTCCCGCTGAAGAAAATCTTCGAAAAAAAGACTAAGGGGCATATTTGTACTCTGTTTGCGCCGGATTTGCTTCGTTTTTTTTTAACGCAAATCCGACGCAAAGCTAACTCCATATTTATACTTTGGCGTTAGACCCGTCTAGCGCCAAAGATCTTGGAGTTTGCGTCATTTTTTTGCGTGGACACCTACCTTGCGTTAATGATATGCAAGGTAGGCGTTCCCTTCTAAAAAATGACTCTAAGGCATGTGCGCCTTATTTAAACTCCTGTGCAAAAATGACGCACGGGTGTGGGCGGGCCTGAAAAAATGACGTCCAGCCGTTTTTGCGTCATTTTTTAACGCCTGGTCAGGGCAGGCGTTAAGGGACCTGTGGGCTCGGAAGGAGCCCAGAGGTGCCCTCCCATGCCCCCAGGGACACCCCCTGCCACCCTTGCCCACCCCAGGAGGACGCCCAAGGATGGAGGGACCCATCCCCGGGAACTTAAGGTAAGTTCAGGTAAGTATTTTTTATTTTATTTTTTGTGGCATAGGGGGGCCTGATTTGTGCCCCCCTACATGCCACTATGCCCAATGACCATGCCCAGGGGATATAAGTCCCCTGGGCATGGCCATTGGGCAAGGGGGCATGACTCCTGTCTGTGCTAAGACAGGAGTCATTTCAATGGGGGTTGGGAGTAAAAAGAAATGGCGCAAATCGGGTTGAGGCCACTATTTTGCCTCAGACCTGACTTGCCCCATTTTTTGACGCCAAAGCTCCATTGTCCCCTACGCCGGCGCTGCCTGGTGTGAGTCATTTTTTTTGACGCACACCAGTCAGCTGCGCCGGCTAACGTCATTCAATAAATAAGGCGCCTGCATGGCGCTTTGGAATGGCGTTAAAAGTTTTGACGCACAACTGCGTTGGCGCAGTTGTGCGTCAAAAAGTATAAATATGGCCCTAAGTGCGAAGGTAAACTTTTAACCGAGGCCTCCCACAGCCTGTAGCCGAGCAGGGCTCCATCGCGGTCGGCCTTAAACTTTGACTTTGCCCCGGTCGAGGTGCAACCAGATGACCCGATTGGCGCTTTTTGTTTCTAGGCGCTAAAAAAATAATAATTCTTTAAAAATTCATATCTCCGGTGGTTCCCCTTATCCGATTTTATTCGTTTTGGTGTCATTTTAAAGAAAAGCATATAGTCTATTTTTATAAATTGGTTTTGGATTTTTAAACTGTTTCCTGTGTTTTATTTAAATACTGTTTTGTGATATTTGAATGCTTTACACTCTGTCTCCTAAGTTAAGCCTTGACGCTCGTTGCCAAGCTACCAAGGGTTGAGCTGGGTTTAATTTACTGAGACCTAACTGGACCTTAGTGGAGGTTAGTGGCCTATTGCTAAGTGTAGGTACCTACCTGCCCTTACCAATAACCCATTTTCCAACAGACCACCCTTGCTGCAGTCATTGACGCTGGTGATTTTCGTGCTATGCAACGTGACATGCAACAGATGTTGTGCAGACTGGACAGGCTGCAGCAGGAGGTTTGAAAATAAATAAGAGATTGCGTGCTCTTAAGAAGACCCTGCGGAGGGCGAACTTGTGAATATGATACCCTCACCCATGATTCCCTCCCCTCCCTCCTCTTTCCTGGTTCTTTTAATTAGTGGGTTTAAGGGGCTTAGTGTTAGGTTAGAATAGGCTGTTAGTTTAGTTAGTAGTGGTGGGTTGGGGGGTATTATTTTTTCCTTTTTTGTATGTGGGTGAGTGGGTGGGCGGGTTGGATGATGTTGGGGTTTTAGTGTATTAAATAAAAAAATTAATATATATATATATATATTTGTTTAGTATAAGATATTATGTGTTTAGGTTAATATATGTTGTCCTCCATGTGTCCCGACATATGAGGGTGGTGGGGGGTTGATGTTTAGATTGTTTAGCTAAATGTGATAAGTAAGTTTAGCTTAGGGTAGTTAGGGCCAGTCGTGGGTAATGTGTAGTTAGGATAGGTTAGGTTAGTTAAGGCATTTCCCCTAGTTTTATTATCCTTTTTTCTGTTAAATAAATATTTAGGTACTCCTTTACAGTATGTGTCCTATGCTTGGGGATCAGGGCCTTGGCATAGGTGAACAGTGTCAATTTAGTATTTGCATTTGTGTTCCATCCTGCATCCAAATCCCAATTGAGCTGTCACATTGGCAGCTACACCAAAGCTACTTCTCTATGCATCTGCCATCCATTGCACCCACCACTCAAGGTTACCATGGTTCCCAATGTGTTGTTAAGTTTGGATGTATGCTTTCAATCTAACATACTTCGAGACCAGATTTGGTACTGAGGACACTGTGCTACGTCTGCCTGCGGCCTGATGTTCATGTGAACCCCGATAAGGTGAGTTGTGGTATAATCTCATGTAGTATAGTATACATAACTCACATTTATCATTTGTTACATTGTACAGGCAGGTTACATATTTGTACATACACTCATACACATCCATTCCTGCTGTATGGTGTGTGTGAGGAACAAGTTGAGTCAAATGTCACATACGTAATGATTGTCTGGAAGAAAAATTTGAAGACAATAATTTTCTGCTTAGACATCCCTTGAAGAAGACTTATTCTGTCCAACACAGCATTATACTGTATAATTTCTATTTACCTCAGAATTAACCCTCAGGAAGGGCATATGTTGGTACAATCCAGACCACAGTGCATGGTTATCAGCTCACATTCTTTCAGTGTAGCTGTATTGACATTCTGTGTGCATTAACATGAGGCAAACATCACCAATCTCTCTTACGTTTGATGTGTCACATTACACAGAGACAAAGTGGTTGTGTAAGTGCTATTTATTTTAAAGTGCTGTAGTGCTATATTTACATAGTCCAGGATTGTGAGTCCATTAGTGTGACACCTTCCATTGTGATCTTACACAAGTACAAAAGGACATTTCATTGGACATGCTGGGGTGAAGTGTCATACAGTGCAGATGGACATGAATTGCCAATGAGGTAGTGAGAGACAATCACAAGGCATAGTGACAAGGTAAACAGTGGGATGGAGAACAGTGCTTGTGAGCAGCTATTGCAAGACTGGCATGGTACAAAGCACAGGACCTTGGTTATAAGTGGACATGTGGAAGGGACTAGTGCTACTGGGTACTCTTATGTGTGAAGGTGATCTTTTCCACATCTTCATCTTCTGATGTGTGTGTTAACTCCTCTGCCCTTGGTGGTGGTGGGTTGAAGGGGCTATTAAGGGCAGTACTGCAGCAAGGAGGAGCTGCTGGTTCTTAAGGATAGCAGCTACATCACTGTGGTAGGCAGACAGGTCGACCCTGAGGGGGTCAATATTGCATTTGTGCACGCATTGAAAGGTATGTTGTGTCAACTCTCTTACTGCTGTGCTGATTTCCTTCACACTTTGTTGAAGTTCTTGCAAGATTGATGTTCGCCCTTGCATGGCTGCTGCCTGTTCTGCAGTTGACATCATGCACAAACGCACCCCCTCAAGGCTCGCTGCCATATTTTGCATCCCCACCCGCACCTCCTTGGCCAGCTCCCACAATACTCCAATTACAGTCCTCTCAAAGCTGGTGCCAATGTCGTCAGAGTCCCCAGCTGGGTTGGAGCTAACATGTCGTACAATTGGGGTGGTGGGTGGGTCCTCTGTGATGGCTGCTGTATTTGTGCTCCTCCTTGCAATTGAAGGTGGGGTCTGGAGGGTACCAAGGACATCTTGGAGGGTCTGCTGGCTGATGTTTGTCAGCTCGTCATCCATGTCATCAGGTAAGTCCAGGACAGGCATATCCACAGGCGAGCCATCGTCCTCTGCAATGAGATATAGTACAATTAGTGTGTCTGTGTTGTGGCATTTGTAATGTGATGTGCCTGACTTCCTTTTAGTTGTACATTGTGATATTTGTTCCTGTCATTATTATTAGTATTCTCCAAGGTCTATGCCCCACCTGCATGTCACATGTAGTGTGGACCGTTTGGGGAATTGTCTGCCTCACATCCTCTAGGTGTAGGGTCTGCCCAAATCGTATGTTGACAGTTTCTTGTCCTACTCAACCCTCCGTCTACTTCCATTCTCATGTTGTGGCCTTGCACTGGCTGTGGGTGTTCTGATGGCACTTGCACCACACTTAACAATGTGGAACTGCCCCAGTCTCTGATATTCCACGTCCACCTATATGTTGCTGAGACCTAGCATATACTATGTATAGCATTGGCATGGCACACTACAGATGTCAGCATTTGTAGTGTATAATGTTGATGTTGGGGAATGTGTGCTACATTGGATTGCACTGAGGGTCCTAGCAGTGTTCCATTTCCTCGTCTGACTGTGCGGGTGTATTTCACTAGCCAGTTACATATGTCCTCCCCCTCAATGCTGTTGTCTGAGCAGTATAACAGTTGGGATGTTGCATGGTGTCATTGCAGCTATTGTGGCCAAGGCACAGGGTGGACCCTGACTCATGCAGCATGGGTATGACATTACTGCTGTGTACCTCATAATGTTTATGACAATGGCTGATGTTTGTAGCGACTATGGACATTCACATTTGACTGGTTTAGCACATTTTTATTGATTACATGGGATTGATAACGTTGTCATCCCGAACCCTCTAATTTGGGTGTGTTTGATCCATGGGCACGTAACTGCCAATAGCTACTTGACCTGCACACACAGCAGAGGTGGTATTGGCAACTGTTGTCAATGTTAAATTCCACTTGCGGATATGGCCTGAGACTGTTAATTGAGCCTTAGTTCATGTAAGGAGAATACTATCTGTCATGTGACAGCAGGCCAGTTTTACATTGTACCCTACCCTGCTGTACTGGCTTTACCTTTCCATCATCCTTGGCATGGCAGCATACACCAATGCAAATGTTGTTGTTGTAGTGTAGTATTGTGCCCCAGGTTTCCTCTGAACAGCCCATGCCCCCGTGCCATGCCCCTTTCCCATTTCCACTCCCTGAATATCATGACTTCCATGCATTGTGTAGCAGGTAGGTCCCCCCTGCTTACACTTTACAAATAGCCATTTAATTCTCCATGCCACTTACCCTGCATCTGTGTTGTCTCCTGGTAGTCTGCGCCGACCTGTCCTTGAATCCCTGTGACAACCTCCTCAGGGATGATGGCTGCCACCATCTCCTCCATGTGGTCCAGGGCCTCCTGCGGTGATGGACTCCCACCTCCAGTCTGCAGTGCTGCCTTCCTGTTCCTGGCCATCTTTTCCTTGGTCCTGCGATTGCAGTCATGACAGCATTTCTTGCACTTGATGACTGTTCGCTGTACTTCTGCCACACTGTTTATGTTGTCAACAATTTGTTGCCAAATTTGCTCTCTCCTCCCAATTGGCAATTTAGAGGTGACAAAAAGTTGGTGCTGGTGTTCTGTCACCTCTTTCACCAGTATTTCCTGCTCTTCTGCATTGAACCGACACATCCTTTTCTTCTTCTCCCTCTCCTGGGTCTTGTGTGGGTCCTCCTGGCTGGATCCTGGTCAGTTGTCATCTTCTTGGGGTCTCTTAAAGATTCTGGGATCAATTCTGGCTCTCCTTTGCACATTTTACAGTGTTTGTTCTGCTTTTTGATGCAATTGCTACCACACCCCGTTGAAATGTAACATTGGGGTTCCTCAGTTGTTCAATGATTGGTTGATGTTTTTCGTTCAGTCCGGGATTGTTCATCTGGGGACCGAACAATTATGCCTTCTCTTGCCAAAATCATAAGGGATGTTTCACTAGTGCCCAGGAGCTGTTGGAAGGTGTCTTCATTCATTGGGGGCAGAATGATGTGATCAACAGGATGTGATTTGTGGACAGGCTGAGCTCCAGGAAATGTTGTTTGCCCATTGGGGAAGAAATAGGGGTATGTTTCAAAGATTCCATGATTGGATATGCCAACCCATGTAGCAATGGCGCTTCCATTCGCTCTACCCATCAGTTTGTGGCCCAGCCCTAGCCGAGAGATTTAAGGCATCATATATTGTTATACCTCACACATTCCTGCACTCTACTTTTCATGCAGCACAACACACAAAGCTTCCTTGTTATACTGTCTGCATGACATTTGCATTTATGTTCCCTAGGGATTATATTTTACAAACATGCACACAACACTACCCAGCATGCCACCTTGCTGCACTGCTTGAAAGGGGAAAGGGTTGTATATGCCATCTTTGACATTTTTCTGGGGAATGCTGTAGTTTCCTTGCACACACTCAGTCATCTTCTCGCTTCAGAATAACAGAATCCAAGGCCCAACTCTCAAGTGGATAGCCTCCTTCATAATCGGAAGTCTGCAATGGGTCAAGTACCTCTTTTCACTTCAGAACCCAAGGTCCGCATCTGCAGAGTCCCGCAAGACTGTTCACTCAGGCCCACCCTCTTCAACTTATACATGACTCCTCTAACAAGCATCATTCATACCCAGGGACTCTACATCATCTCTTACACCAATGATATACAGATCATACAATCCCTCTCAGGAGACACCAACACCGCCAACAGTCAATAAACTTTGTTACTGACCAATATGGCTTACTCAATGTGAGGTAAATAGCTCATACTCAACCTGACAATACAGAAGTGATGATAGTTTGCAAAGTTAACTCACCCTGGGCCTCCACGTGTGCCCACATGACCAGGCACCACCCATTCATCCGCCAAGCACTGCAGAAACCAGTCCATTATCCTGGACATCAACCTCAACATGAGACCTCAAATCACCAATGTCAACTCAATCTGCTTTCACATATTTATCTTGCTCATAATTTACATCATATGCCCCCTACTATAGAATCTCTGCAAACCTGCTACAAAAGATGCAAACCATCCAAAATACTAATGCCAGACTGGTACTCAACCTTCCTCACTGTACACATATCACACCTCACCTCATCAAAATACGATGCCTCCCCATTCAGAAAAACTGCTAGTTCAAAATGCTGACCCACACCTAGTAAGCACTACACTACCAGGGTCCCACCTAGCTAACCGATCATCTACCCTTCCATCGACCAATCATGAACCTCTGCTCTGCATCACTTGCACTCATAAACAGAGAAGCAAGACAGGAAATATATGGCAGCCTACACCTCGAATAACCTCCACCAGCACATCAGGACAGCTGGGTCACTGATGGATTTGCACAAGAGACTGTATGCCTGGCTCTTCAACCGATCCTATTTATAGAGCATGCACCTACACAGCACCTGGATATCCTTTCAGGTGACAAGTTGATGCTCTACAAATCCACATTACATTACACTTTTGGCTGTCTAGCCCCAGCACAAGCATGCTTGTATTGTGGTGCAAGGGAGCCTGCAGTCGCCCAGGTAAGGGTAGTTATGTGCAGACTGAGGTGACACATTGGGCATTCCTTCCCTTCTCTTTCATGTAGTGCAGCCCAGCAAGGTATCTTGCTCTATTGCACTATGTGATAGTTTGATAAATATTGGCCCTTGTTTTCACTCTCCATGTACTTCTTGCTGGTCCTCTACATCAGCAAAGTCCTGGCCTTCCCCTCCAGCTATCAACCTTTTGGGAATGAGGGATACCACCTGCTCCTCCAGTGGATCCAACTCCTCCTGAACATCAGGTCCTCCTCTTATCATCATAGCTGCCTTTAGGTTCCTGGCCTTTTTTTCTTTGGTCCTACATTTGTAGTTGTTCCACCGCTTCTTACACTCCAGTACTGTCCTCCTTATTTGCACAATGCAGGTTACCTTGTCCACTACGGATTCCCACACTACATTTTTGTTTGTTAATGGCACGTTGGATGTGACAAATAGTAGGTGCTCATTCTTTGTCACCACACTGATAAGTATGTGGTTCACCTCCTGATTGAAGTTTGATTTCCTCTTCCTTTACTCCTGAGATGATGGCAGGTCTTCAGGGTTTTGGGTTTTGGGTTGGTGCCCTCCTAGCTCCCTGAGGCTCCATCCATCCTTCTACATATTGGAAGCTATTGGAGGTGTACATTGGAATACTCGGTTTGCTTTTTCAAAATTTCTGTGACACAATGCACTCCTGTGTGACGCCATGCTGATTTGCAACACATAAAGGTGTTTTATGACACACAGATCAACTTTGCTCCATGTAGGTATTAGTTGTGTGACAGTACTTTATGCCATTTTCAACTACTTTGGGCCATATTTACAAGGAAGTGGTGCATCACTAGTGATGTGCCACTTTTCTTGCAGCCCCAGTGCTGCCCCTATTGCCACCATGGTAGATCCGTATTTACAATACGGTGCACAATGGCGCATGTTAGGAGCAATAGCGTCATTCATTTGATGCTATTGTAACCCTATACTGGATTAACGTTAAAAAAATGACACTAATCCACTATAGTGTTAAGAGGCCCATTGAAATCAATGGAAGCCTCATTTTAATGTTTGCTTTAAGCAGCCGTTAAAAATGATGCTAGAAATGGTGCAATGGAATCTTGCAACCCCCTAACGAGGGAATGCCCCCTTTGCATACATCATGCATGTATTATGCATAATGTGCACAAAGGGTTTACAAGTTGGCACAAACCTAGTTTGTGCCACCTTGTAAAGATGGCGCTATGATTGTGGCCCGTTAGCATCACATTCGCATCAAACATGTTGCCGCAAATGTGGTGCCAAGGGGTGCAAGGGCCTTGTAAATCTGGCCCTTTGTGTCAGAATACATAACATATCTTGGGACCTTGCGGCATGGTGGGCCATTTCATAAATAAGGCATCCCCATGGCACCGAGAAATGCTGCAGCACATCACAAATATTTCTGACGAAACACTGCAAAACTCGTTGATGCATCAAGAATAACAAATATGCCTTTTAAGGTGGACTCACTGCTCCATTGCTCAGCTCCTAGTTGGCGCAAAACAAAAATTATCATTGGGTCGCTACGATATACTGAAGGAAATAGGCTGAAGAAGCGATCACAAAGTTAGACCTTCAGCTAGATCGTCTTGTGAGAACCCCAGTTCTATATTGTACGGATACCCGGGTATAGTACAAGGGTATCATTTCAGGGCTGCATGGTGCTGTCGTTGCTAATCTTTGCTAATATCCACCAGGCATCTGTAGCAAGCACTTCTACAATGGAGGAACCCCATTGGAAGACACGTCATCTTTACTTCAATATCACAACAGATTTCTAAAAAAAACAGGCTCAAATTTCTCATGCTTCAAACGATTTGTATGAGTCCACAGTGTTTTACTACTACCTCCCAAGTCACAATGTCACCCATGTCCTACTATTGATCAAGATAGCCATTTTTCTTGATCTGACTGGTATGGTCTTCAATATACACGGGCATGAATGGATAATGACAACACTGGCTGTTGCAAAAGTATGGGCCACATTTACAAGCCCCTTGTGCCACCTTAGCGTCATTTTTTTATGCTAAAGCAGCGCAAAACAGTCCCCGGACCCACACCATTGCGCCAGTTCATAGCTTTGCACCACATTACACCTGCGCCAGGTATAATGTATGCAAGGTAGGCATTTCCCTGTAAAAAGCCCTGCAGAAATGGCGCTGGGAAATCTACAAGATTTCACTGCACCATGCTGCGCCAGCATAGCATCATGTTTTTAACCCCTGCTCAGGGCATCTACATCTTGGTCACTTCTATCAGTGCTGTATCACTATACTAGATGGACGATACTGACGTTTCCTGATTCCTGTAGAAAAGTAGCCTCCTTCTAGCATGGTTACCCCTACTTTTTGGCCTGTTTGTCAGTGTGTTTGACTCTGTCCACCGGGATCCTGCTAACCAGGACCCCGGTGGTTATGCCCTTTCCGGTAAATTGCGGTGACTGTACATTTTTCCTCCCACAATTGGCATACTGGTCCCCCATGAAAGTTCCTAGTATATGGTACCTAGGTATCCAGGGCATTGGAGTACCAGGCTTCCCTTTGTGCTGCAGCAGTTATTCTGCCACCTATAGGGAGCCCATGCAAAGGGTTCTGCAGGGCTGCCATTGCAGTCTGTGTGAAACGGGTGCATGGACCCGTTTCCACTACAGGTCACTGCACCAGTTCACTATAAGCCAGAGCAGGGGGAAAAGACAGAAACACGCATTGTCTTAGAAATACATGCATTTATGCTCTCTCCATGTGATGCAGTGCAACACAGCAAGGTCACTGGTGACTTCAACAGGCGTATTGGAGAAATATTTAGCAAACATTGCCAGGTTACAGCCAAAGGTTGCAAGCGCATACAAGGCGCCCTCTAATTTTCAAGGTTTCCTAAACAGTCCAAAGAGAAAAGCAAAGAAAAACTGAATGATCTGTTAAAATTTGTGTATTTAATGTATTAATAAGTATGTGCCATTGTTTGGTCCACAAAGCAGTTCCTTGTTCTTTAGATGGCATACAGTTTATTGAATTTGAAAATGGAAGTACTCAGATATGTATTACGGGGCATATTTAGACTCCGTTTGCGCCGAATATGCGTCGTTTTTTTCGACGCAAATTCGACGCAAAACTAACTCCATATTTAAACTTTGGCGTTAGACGCGTCTAGCGCCAAAGTTCATGGAGTTAGCGTAATTTTTGTGCGTGAACACCTTCCTTGCGTTAATGATATGCAAGGTAGGCATTCCCGTCTTAAAAAATGACTCCCAGGCATGTGCGTGGTATTTATACTCCCGGGCAAAAATCACACCCGGGAGTGGGCGGGGCAAAAAACCCCGCATTTGCGCCTCTTTTTAACGCCTGGGTCAGGGCAGGCGTTAAGGGACCTGTGGGCTCAGAATAAGCTCAGAGGTGCCCTCCCCTGCCCCCAGGGACACCCCCTGCCACCCTTGCCCACCCCAGGAGGACACCCAAGGATGGAGGGACCCATCCCAGGGAAGAAAAGGTAAGTTGTAGTAAGTATTATTATTTTTTTTTTTTTTGTGGCATAGGGGGGCCTGATTTGTGCCCCCCTACATGCCACTATGCCCAATGACCATGCCCAGGGGACACAAGTCACCTGGGCATGGCCATTGGGCAAGGGGGCATGACTCCCGTCTTTGCCGGTTGGCTAACGCCGGCTAACGCCATTCAATAAATACGGCGCCCGCATGGCGCTTCAGAATGGCGTTAGCCGGCGCTAATTTTTTTGGCGCAAAACTGCGTTAGTATAAAGTATAAATATGGCCCTACATGACGCTATAACGCTCTCACTCTTATACGTAGTTGTTGGTCCAAAAAAGACACCACAACTCACGCCCTGGATCCAAACAGAGCACTGGAAATACATTTTCTCCCTTTAGCATCACGCGGGTTTTTGTCCTCTGATTAAAATGTATTATGTAGCACCGCCATCTACCGGTTGTAGTATGTTTCTTTAAATCTTCGTTCGTCCTAAAGCTTAAATTGTTGCAAATTGGTATGTTCAACTGTGTTGCAACTGAACAATGTTTCATACGGTTGGGTCGAGACTGGAAATTATATTATTTGGAAACTGTAAGGGCGGATAGAGTATTTGTGAGTGTTCAGCTGAACTTCAACAAAGGTTTTCTTTTTTCTCTGGAGGGAAAAGCAAAAAGTCCGGATTTGAATTAAGTACTTGTACAAGATCGTATATATCCTTAAAACACAGCTTAATTGACATTTATACTGCATTTCAATTAATCAGTGGTGCATACATGCGAAATAACACGACGTAGCTTTCATAAACCACAAGTATCGTGGCGTATAATTCTTTACCTGGAATTCAAGTATGTGAAATAATGAAAACTACCTTGGTACAGATTGAAAACGCATTTTGTCCACATAGGGTCAATTTAGGTGTGCTTAAAACATCTTTGCATACGTAAATTCCCAGTCGTGATTGTAAACCAGGATCAGAACAATTTTACATTCACAATGTTTATTTGCAAATTTAAATTTGGGAAAAGCTGCACAAGTAGGCGAATGCCCAGAAACTCAGCGGTATGTGTTAATCAGGTACATTTCAGCTGAAAACGTCCACGGATGCCACATTTCAACAGGAGGAGTAGGTGCATTACCAAGGAAGGACTACGTTAGGCCAAAAATGAATCTTTTAAATGGTGTATCAAAAAAACCTAACCATGCCATTTGATCTAAAAACACCTGTCAATGTGTTGCTATTGGAGAGTTGCAGTGGCAGCGTCATCGCTTTCAGAATGGGGTAGAAGGAGGGGAGTGAGAGAAAGATGTTGTTTGTATCTTTGTATACTGATATACTTAGAACAGGTGGTTACAGACACGGTGCAATTAAAATATTTCCAAACAATAAACAGGAAAACCATATTTAACTCAACCTCTTTGTAACTGACCAGATGCATTACTGCTGAGAACAGTATATTACAACACTTTATTGGCAGAGGCAGAACCTACGGCTGTAGGAAAAGTCCTCCTTTTTGCTCTGGTCACCCCCAAAAGCTTTGGACTGATACTGGTGGTTACTGACTCTTGACTGTGCCCTGGGTACTGCTTACCAGTCCCAGGACCTGTGCTCTGTGTAAAGTGGATATGCAAATTAGGCTAATTATAATTGGCAGTTTCAACCTGCCTATATATCCCTAGTATATGGTAGGGTATGTAGGTTTAGGGACCTCAGCATAGGTAGTGCACCAATATGTGCACTGTTGAAGTGCCCAGTGTTATTTTAAAGGCAGCCCTGGCTGGCTGGCTGCTTTTAAATTAAAGTTATATGCAAACTCGACTTTGGAATTCAAAGTACTTCCAAAGTCTTAAACTAGTTTATTTTTACATATGTCATCCCTAAGTGGTGTGCCCTATGTGACCCTAGGGTTGGGTGCCATGCTCTTGATTAGATTAGGAGAGGGGTGTGTTTAGGATTTTTAGCCACACACGTGGGTGGGCTCAGCCAGATCTAACCTCTAAAAATCATTTTCAGGCATGTTGGATTTTTGAGAAATGTTGCTCCATGTGATTGATTTTTGCTACACTTCCCAGGAAACGGTCATCAAAGGGGGAATGAGTCTGCCTGTGATTGGATACCCGGGACCCCCATGTTTTTCACCCAGGAGCAAGGATAAATATGGCAGAGCTGCACCTACACCTCAGATCCCTGCAAAGAAGAACATCAGAAGAAGAAGGACTGCCCTGCTGGACCCCTGACCTGCACCTGGACACTGCACTCTGAAGGACTGCACCAGCTGCACACTTGGGCTTCACCACAAGGACTTTGCCTGCCGTCAACTGTTTCAAAAAGGGACTCCCTGTTTGCTACAGGTGAAAACTAGCTAATCAGAGTTCCCTGAATCCAATCCTGAAGATACTGATCAGCTGACCACTGTCTAGTGGCCATTTTGGAGTTTGAGCCAGGTGCATTCTGGGAGTTGGAGTCTGCACCCTCAAGGAGCAACTCAGAGCTTCTGTAACCTTGGGGTGAGCTGTGGACTCCTAAAGGACCTTCAAAGTCCTTCTGGAAGAAGATCCAGTAGTTTGGAGAATATTGGTGAACTTTTGGGAAAAAGCTCCATAGAGCGATGACCCGTCACAATGAGTCTAGCCGGCTTACCTCAACCGTGACCCGGCCTGACTTGAAGGTTTGCCCCACTGAAGAAAATCTCTGAAAAAGTGACTAAGTCCAAACGTAGAAAGTTGACCGGGACCTCCTGCGCAGTGTATCCAAAGAGGGCTCCAAGGTCGTCGGATAGAGATTCAGGTTTGGCCCGGTCAAAGGATTTTCTTCTTGAAAAATCGACTGAGTCAGAACGTAGAAATCTTCACCGAGGTCTCCTTCGACGCATATCTGAGGAAGGGCTCCAGGGAGGTCGGATTGGACTGATGACTTCATCCCGCTGAAGAAAATCTTGAAGAAAATGACTAAGGCCCTCATTTCAACCTTGGCAGTCTGACGAAGCCGACCGCCAAGGCTGAACCACCAGTCGGCCGCCCATGCAGCCAGAAACCCGCCAGCCGCATTTGGACATCCCCGCTGGGCCGGCGGGTGGAAACTGAGTTTCTGCCCGCCGGCCCAGCGGGGATGTCGGCCGTAACATTGCAGCCGGCTCCTAATGGAGCCGACGCCAATGTCGTGGTGCAGCAGGTGCAGCAGCACCCGTCGCGCTTTTCTCTGTCTGCCAGGCAGATAGTGAAAATTGTGACGGGGCTGTGCCTGGGGGCCCCTGCACTGCCCATTTCAAAAGCATGGGCAGTGCAGGGCCCCCCAGGAGCTCAGCGACTCCCCTTACCGCCAGCCTTTCCGCCATGGACAGGCTGGCGGTAAGGGGAGTCAAAATCCCCAGGTCAGTGCTGCAAGCAGTGCTGCCCTGGCGGATTCTGACCGCCGGTCCCGGCGGTGTGACCGCAGCACTACCACCACGGTCATAATATGGCAATTCGTAACGCCAGCCTGTTGACGGTACGAACACCACGACCGCCAGGGGTTGTAATGAGGCCCTAAGTACGAAAGTAAACTTTTAACCGAGACCTTCCGCTTGCTGTAGCCAAGCAGGTCCCAATCGCAGTCGGTCTTAAACTTTGACTTTGCCCCGATAGAGGTGCGACCAAATAACCAGATTGGCGCTATTTATTTCTATGTGCTAAAAAACATTAATTCTTTCAAAATTCATATCTCCGGTTCCCCTTATCCGATTTTATTCATTTTGTTGTCAAATTAAAGGTAAAAATGTTTCCTATTTTATAAATTGGTTTTGGATTTTTAAACAGTTTCCTGTGTTTTATTTAATTAATGTCTCCTAAGTTAAGCCTTGTCGCTTATTGCTAAACTACCAAGGGTTGAGCTGGGGTTAATTTATTGAGACCTAACTGAACCTAGTAGAGGTTAGTGGCCTATTGCTGAGTGTAGCTACTTTCCTGTCCTTGCCAATTATCTACTTTCCAACAAAGGACTTATCCATTAAGCCAGAAGTAGCTCTATATGATCTCATATCAGAACATATGCATGACTTTAATGCTAATCAATGTGATGCTATAAGTGAATTTGCAATGACAGCTGCATCATTTACAGAATGCAATGGAAGAAGGGGAGAGAGAGAGAGATATTGTGTCCAAGATGACTTGTGTACTTAAAAATTTATGTTTCCAGACAGAGGGGGTGATTCTGATTCTGGCGGGCGGCGGAGGCCACCCGCCAGAATTCCGCCCCCATTATACCGCTCCGCGGTCAGAAGACCGCGGAGGGTATTATGAGTTTATCCCTGGGCTGGCGGGCGGTCTCCAAAAGGCCGCCCGCCAGCCCAGGGAAAAACTCCCTTCCCACGAGGATGCCGGCTCGTAATCGAGCCGGCGGAGTGGGAAGGTGCGACGGGTGCATTTGCACCCGTCGCGTATTTCACTGTCTGCCAAGCAGACAGTGAAATACTTGTAGGGGCCCTCTTACGGGGGCCCCTGCAGTGCCCATGCCAATGGCATGGGCACTGCAGGGGCCCCCAGGGGCCCCGCGACCCCCCCCTACCGCCATCCGGTTCCCGGCGGGCGGACCGCCGGGAACTGGATGGCGGTAGGGGGGGTCGGAATCCCCTCGGCAAGGACGAGGTTAGTCCCACTGCAGAGTCTGGTGTGAAGAGTTTCATTCAGGTTGGATAAGGTTGCAACAAGGAGGCCTTTGGAGAGCAGGTCAAGCATTACAGGCTATTGTTGCTGTAGCATGAAGAGTCAATGGTCGCTTTAGCTTAACACTGGTTAATTAATTCCTGACAGTTGCTATAGACAAGAAGTATAGGTCTTGCAATGCTAGTCATAGCAGACGGGTGCCCTGTCAGAATGAATAGCCTATCTCACAAGAGCTTCACATTGGTGGTTGTTGTGGGCAGCAGAGTTTTGAAACAAACAGGTCCATTTGTGGTCAAGGAAAGCCCAAACTTCAAGATCTTTTTTTCTTGTGGAGAAGCTGCCACTGATGTCAACTAAGGGTCCAGAATCTGGAAGGGGCACCACTTGAAAATCAGAACTTACTCCAGCAGGTCTCAGGCTGATCCAGTTGGTGCTGGTCAGCTAGGCAGTTGCAGGGAGGCCTGTTGGAAATGGGGTCCCTAGCTGGCAGTGGTTTGCACCCTGTCAAGTATGGACCCCCACTCGAGTCAGGGTAAGGGAGTCACACACCTAAAATAACCCCTACACACCCCCTTGGTAGCTTGGTAGCTTGGTACGAGCAGTCAGGCTTATCTCATAGGCAATGTTTACAGTATTTGTACGCACTCACAGTAATACAGTGAAAGCACAATAAAAGTACTACACACCAGTTTAGAAAAATATTTATCTGACCAAAATTACAGAAATCCAACATACACAAGTAAAGTTACACATTTTTAAAGATTAAGGTCCTCATTATGAACTTGGCGGTCTTGACTGCCACATAATGAAGGCAGTGGAGACCACCATAGGCTTGCTTCCACCACCACCAGGCTACCGCCGACAGGCAGCATGATGATGGGGGAATTCTTTATCCGACAGGGCAGCACTGCAAGCAGCGCTGCCCTGCGGATAAGAACCCTTGTTCCGCCAGCCATTCCCTGGTGGGTTGACCTGCCAGGGAAAGGCTGGCGGAAGGGGTGCTCCGGGGCCTATGTGCACAGCCACGTCGCTGCTGCACCCGCCGCTCATCGGCATTGACGAAGGCTCCATGTGGAGCCGCTGACAATGTCCCGGCCCAGCAGAATGTTTATTATTTGGCTGGCGGGGTGTCCAGGGGGCTGGCAGTCTGTGATAAGACTGCCAGCATGAACACGGCGGGGATTCCCGCCGTGTTCCTAGTGACCCCTAAGGCCCTCATTACAACCCTGGGGGTCGGTGATGAAGTGGTGGTAATACCGCCAACAGGCTGGCGGTAACTACTACAAAATTATGACCATGGCGGTGAGAACTCAGATGGACAGCCATTTTACCACACCGACTGCTAGGGCGGAAACAACAGCCAGCACGGCGGTAGCCGCCTACAGTCAGGCGGAAGTCAATGTTCCGCCCACCGTAATATGAGACAGGAAACCGCCACCTTTTCTGGGGCGGTACCGACAACATCAAAAGCCTGGCGGAAACAGACCTCAGAAGGGAAAGGACTCATCTTTGGAGATACAGGGAAGAACCACGCCGCCATGGAGCCTGAACTTCATATATTCCCAAAGATTTTCTATGTCATGTTCCACCACGAACACCAACGCCAGCAAAGACAACCCCGGTGAGTACAGCCTCCTAGCACAAAAGGGAGGGGGGGAGGAAAAAGAGAGTGACACACACATGCAACACACATAACCCTCCTCCCCCAACACCATACACACAATCAGCTGCAGTAATAAAAAATATTTACCCCGCACCCCTGAGGAATAATGCAAGGACTACAGGAATGTGATAAACTGACTGTAATAACAACAGCACAGTAGAAATACAAAAAGTCAATCTCATGGTAAATCCATATGTATAGTTCAATGGACACTGCCCAGTCCTTATTGTGGGTGGGTCACAGGACAAAGTCCAAGGCCCCACTTCTCACCTGCAGCACGGAGAGAACACTGCAGGGGCATCAGTTGGAAAATAGGCAGGCACCTCAGGAGGACGGGGAACGGGGGAGCACCTCAGACGGCAGATGGAACAACACCACTGGTTCTGGAGGGGGCAACATGCCGTGTGCTCTGTCCTGGGGAGTTCAAGGCCACAGTCTCTCTAGTGGGTGACTTGCCCACATGCTCTGGAGGGGGCATCATGCCCTGTGCTCTGTGCTCTGTCCTGGGGAGTGCAAGGCCACAGTCTCTCAAGTGGGTGATTTGCCCACTGGTTCTGGAGGGGGCATCGTGCCCTGTGCTCTTGATCCTGGGGAAGCTGGGTTTGGTGGGTGTCTTACCCACTGGTTCTGGAGGGGGCATCGTGCCCTGTGCTCTTGATCCTGGGGAGGCTGGGGTTGGTGGGTGTCTTACCCACTGGTTCTGGAGGGGGCATCGTGCCCTGTGCTCTTTATCCTGGGGAGTGCAAGGTCACAGTCTCTCAGCTGGATGTCATACCCACTGGATTTTCAGAGGGCAGGCCGCACAGCAACCCATGGAGGCAGGACTACATACCGTCCGCCGGTGGTGATGGATGCTCAGTGGTGGTAGTGGTGCTGCAGCAGCCGCTGGTGGGGGAAGCTCCTGCCTATCCCCTGCAGCCTCAGACGGCTGCTCAGTGGTGGTGGTGCTGCTGCTGCTGGTGGTGGTGGGGGAAAAGCTCCAGCCCATCCCCTGCAGCTTCGGACGGCTGCCCACTGCTGTTGGTGGTGCTGCTGGTGGTGGTGGTGAGGGGAGGCTCTAGCCCATCCCCTGCAGCCTCGTATTGCTGCACAACCATGGTTGGTGGTGGGGTTCCGCCTGAGACCCTGCACCAGGCCCCTTGTCCTTCCTGCCTGCTGGTGCAGGCCCTTAGTCCTTCCTGTCAGCACTTGGGGCAGGCTCTTTGCCCTCTAGGGCAGCAGCTGGGGCAGGCTCTTTGCCCTTCCAGGCAGCAGCTGGGAAAGGCTCCTTGCCCTTCCGGGCAGCAGCTAGGACAGGCTCCTGGCCCTTCAGGGCAGCAGCTTGGGCAGGCACACTTTCTTTGAGGCTGGCTGGTGGTCTGGATCCTTTCCCACGACGAGTGGGTGTGGAAACTACTGGGCCAATGGCCTGGGTGACTGAGGTGCTTGCCTGGGTTTTTGCCACCCTGGTCAGACGTGAAGGACGTGGGGGGAGGGGTACGGAAGAGGTCAATGATGGAGAGGAAAAGCTTCTTAGGGACATTGGGGAGGGAAGAGGGGGAAGGTTTGGGAGTGGAGTAAGAGGGAGTTGTTGTAGGAGGTGCCTGTCTGCTGTGTTTGGGTGCAGGTGCATGGGCTGGATGCTGTTGTGAGGTGGATGGCTGTTGGGTGTCTGAGTGCTTGGGTTTCTTTACTTGAGGAGGGGGGATAGACACAGTGGGAGGGGACACAGGGGACGTGTGCATGGCTGTTGTAGAGGTGTCTGCAAGTGAGGTGTGTGTTCTGCTAGGTGTGGTGGTGATGCTGGTAGTGGATGTAGTGCATGCAGGTGTGAATGTAGGCGCAACTGGGAGAGAGGTGGAGGAGGAGGAGCGGGACACAGTGGAGGCAGTGGATGTTGGTATGTCTGCATCTGGAATGTGTTTGTGTGAGTGCCTGTGGGATGATGTGTTGTGCTTGTGTTTGCCTGTGCCACTCCTGTGTGTTGTCCTGTGTGCATTCTCATCTGCTTGTGTACTTGGGAGAGGTTGGGGTTGAGGGGAATGGGATTGGGAAGAGGAAGTTGGCGGGGGGGCGGTAGAACAGGGACAATGGCTGCCATCAGAGAGGAGGCCAGAGCCTGGATTGATCATTGTTGGTCCGCCAAGCCAGTGTGAATGCCTTCTAGAAATGCATTTGTCTATTGCATGTGGGCTGACAGCTTCTGGATGGCATTCACAATGGTTGACTGCCCAACAGAGATGGATCTCAGGAAGTCAATAGCCTTCTCACTCAGGGCAGCAGGGCTCAGTACAACAGGGCCTGAGGTGCCTGGGGCCAAGGAGATACCCACCCTCCTTGGTGAGCGGGCACGGGCAACTCGCTGAGGGGCTGCTGGGAGGGCAGTGCTGGTACGTGGGTGGCAGATGTACCTGTAGCTGGGGTGGTCACAGAGGTGTCCGCCACGATCAGGAAGCTTCCATGGAAGGAGGTAAATGTGTCGAAACTGTCCCTTCCACTGTCCACCATGGTGCTCCCCTCGCCCTCTGTCCCACTGGTGCCCTCACCGTCGGTGGACTCTGCCTCCTGGGTCCTGTGGGATGCAGCTTCCTCCGTCACCGGTGCCTCTGCTCCTCAGCCAGATGATGCTAATGCACATAAGGACAGGATGACAAAACAAAAAGGGGGAGAAGAGACAAAGGATACACTGAGTCAATGGCTGCACCAACACCACTGTTGGCGTACACACCACCGTCACACACACAGGGAACAGCCCTACACACTATTCAATGCACTATCTGTGGTAATACTAGTCACCAAGGCTTGCCATTCTGCCAAATGCAGCACACCTTGGACCCACACAGCCCTGACCAGATGTAGATGCATACAAGCTGGGTAGCAGGAATTTCACTTCAGAACCCTGCCCAACATGGGACATATACTGCAATGTCAGCCCTTGCCTGGAGGCACCTACTGATACATATCCCTCACCCTGGTACCCCTACCATGCGTAAGTAGTGATGATGGACACTGTACTCACCCCTTTGTGGATGCTGTGATGCCCTCAAGTGCCCATCCAGCTTCAGATAGGCCACTGACAGTATGCGGGCCAGGAGGGGGGTCATGGTTTGACGGGCACCCCTTTCTCATTGGGAGGCCATCCCCAGCTGGACCTCCGCACTCTTCTGTGCCTTGCGTCTCAGGTCTTGCCATCGTTTCCGACAGTGGGTGCTCCGCCTGCCATACACCCCAAGGGTCAGCAGGTCCTTGGCAATGGCATGCCATATACCCTTCTTTTGATGGGCGCAGACCTGCAGTGAAATACACACAGGGAAAGGTATTAGTCAGACCGTCCTGCCTGTTACACTTATGGCTCACCATACCCCTTCACATTGCAATTTGCACACACAGGGCCCACCACACAAGCTGCACGCCACCCAGGGGACATCCACCCACCCCTTCTACACAAGGCCCTCACACACAGCACTCCATGCATTCATGCCACAAGCAACGTGCTCACAGTGTACTCACCTGTTGGTCTGGAGCCCCATACAGCAGTCCGTACAGGGTAGGACCCCATCCACCAGACGCTCCAACTCTGCCAAGGTGAAGACAGGGGCCCTTTCCCCAGTCACACGAGCCATGGTAGGTTCCAGACACAGGTCACAGCAGCACATGCAGTGTGGGTCCTCTCCTGTTGAAGGTCAGGTAGCAAGTGAGGAATAGAATAGAAAATGACGGTCACGTCCGTGGCCGTGCATACTGTAACCGCCAGCGTAGATCACCATTGGCCACTATAACCCATAGGGCCCCATGTTATCCAATGAGGAGTTGCACGGCCTTTTTTTTTTTTTTTTTTTTTTTTAAGTTTCAAAAGTTTTATTAAGAATATATAAGGCGGTACATACAGCATATAAATAAACTGTTTAGCTTTCAAAACATTGTTTTGTTCGTTTACCACAATTATTTCCATTGTAAGCATATATACATGTACTGTCAGGTAAGTAAAAATTCCCAGTTGCATAGTGGAGTTGTGTACCCTTATTTTGAAGAAGAGTGGAAAACAGGTGGGGGGGTGGTAAGGGGAGGGGGAGCGAGGATAGGGTTGTGTAGGAGGGGTTGGTCTTGGTATAGGGGAGAGACGAAATAGTCATATGAAATGGGGAGGGAGAGAGAAGGGAAAGAAAGAGGGAGAAAGAGGAAGGGTAATCGCGGGGGAATGTAGAATGAAGAGACTCGAGGTAGGCAGGGGGTCTTTGTATCCTGAGACTAGCTTGTTCAGGCCTAAGAGTAGATCGTTCTGTACTTCTCCGTCTGTAGCAAGTTATTATCTAGGGGTAGATAGTATGTATGATAGATATGGTAAGGTCGGTTAGAGAGTGTCTACGTCTTATATGAGTTGATTTCTCAGTCCTTGTTTATGTTAGGAAGCGACTTGTATTACTATGTTGGGTAGTTCAGGGTCTCGGGCATGTGACAAAATTAGAGGCCTGTGGATTGATAGAGAGAGAGAAAAAAGAGAGAGAGAAGAGAGGATAGCGTAGCTAGGGAGAGAGAGAGGGGGCAGTAGGAGACTAAGGCCCTCATTCTGACCCTGGCGGTCGGTGATAAAGCGGCGGCCAAGCCGCCAACAGGCCGGCGGTCTAAAATATGCAATTCTGACCCTGGCGGGAACCGCCAACACAGCCCGCCAACTTAACACTCCGACCGCCACAGCGGTACAAACAAACAGCGCGGCGGTTCCCGCCAACAGCCCGGCGGCAGACAAAGTACCGCCCACCCTATTACGACCCACCAATCTGCCACCTTTTCCGGGGCGGGAGCACCGCCGATAAGAACACGGCGGAAACAGACTACGAACGGGAAAACGCTCACCTCTACGCACTCCACGCGAGATTCCGGCAGTATGGAGCCAGAGTTGCAGGTCATCCCCGCACTCCTATTCCTGCTCATATACCAGGAGCACGCCCGGCGGCGCGGAAGACATCGGTGAGTACGGCACCTACGACACAGGGGAGGGAAAAGATTACCGGCACACACCCACCCACCCACACCCACTACAACACACACATCAATGCATTCCCACAGATCACTGTCACAACCCACAAACCACCCCCCTCCGAAATAATGCAAAGACCAAAAGAAGAGATCATAAACGGGCAGATATATTGAAATATGTACACCAGTAATCCCAATAAATAAATAAACTATGTACAAAATATATACAGCTACTAAATGTAGTCCAACCACTGTCCGTGGATCACAGGGGTCCTGTGCAAAGGGGCAAGGCCCAGTCCCACGACAAGAACTCCACGGAGAGAACACTGCAGGGGCATTAGAAAGAAAATAGGACAGGCACCTCAGGGGGAAGGGAAGGGGGGGCACCTCAGCCACTTGAGTACACGACGCCAGATCCACGAGGGGACTCCATGACCACTGGCCCATCCTGGGGAGAGCAAAGCCACAGTCCAAACAGTCCATACAGTGGGTGGCCTGCCCACTGGGCCATCCTGGGGAGAGCAAAGCCACAGTCCAAACAGTCCATACAGTGGGTGGCCTGCCCACTGGGCCATCCTGGGGAGAGCAAAGCCACAGTCCATACAGTCCATACAGTGGGTGGCCTGCCCACTGGGCCATCCTGGGGAGAGCAAAGCCACAGTCCATACAGTCCATACAGTGGGTGGCCTGCCCACTGGGCCATCCTGGGGAGAGCAAAGCCACAGTCCATACAGTCCATACAGTGGGTGGCCTGCCCACTGGGCCATCCTGGGGAGAGCAAAGCCACAGTCCATACAGTCCATACAGTGGGTGGCCTGCCCACTGGGCCATCCTGGGGAGAGCAAAGCCACAGTCCATACAGTCCATACAGTGGGTGGCCTGCCCACTGGGCCATCCTGGGGAGAGCAAAGCCACAGTCCATACAGTCCATACAGTGGGTGGCCTGCCCACTGGGCCATCCTGGGGAGAGCAAAGCCACAGTCCAAACAGTCCATACAGTGGGTGACCTGCCCACTGGGCCATCCTGGGGAGAGCAAAGCCACAGTCCATACAGTCCATACAGTGGGTGGCCTGCCCACTGGGCCATCCTGGGGAGAGCAAAGCCACAGTCCATACAGTCCATACAGTGGGTGGGCTGCCCACTGGGCCATCCTGGGGAGAGCAAAGCCACAGTCCATACAGTCCATAACAGACCCCACTGCCACTGGAGGAGGCAAGTTGGCCAGAGGACATCCTGCAGCCCTGCCCGAGATAGATCCTGCCCTGCCACGTCTGCCAAAGGGCCAGCGGTTCTTGCCCTGAAGGGCCCAGTTCAGCGGTTCTTGAGACGGCGGGGCCCAGTTCAGCGCTCCTTGCCTTGAAGGGCCCAGTTCAGCGGTTCTTGAGACGGCGGGGCCCAGTTCAGCGGTTCTTGAGACGGCGGGGCCCAGTTCAGCGGTTCTTGCCCTGAAGGGCCCAGTTCAGCGGTTCTTGAGACGGCGGGGCCCAGTTCAGCGGTTCTTGAGACGGCGGGGCCCAGTTCAGCGGTTCTTGCCCTGAAGGGCCCAGTTCAGCGGTTCTTGAGACGGCGGGGCCCAGTTCAGCGGTTCTTGCCCTGAAGGGCCCAGTTCAGCGGTTCTTGAGACGGCGGGGCCCAGTTCAGCGGTTCTTGAGACGGCGGGGCCCAGTTCAGCGGTTCTTGAGACGGCGGGGCCCAGTTCAGCGGTTCTTGCCCTGAAGGGCCCAGTTCAGCGGTTCTTGAGACTGCGGGGCCCAGTTCAGCGGTTCTTGAGACGGCGGCCGGTCTATGGCCAACTGCGAATTGCCTGGTGGTGCCCTCCTGGGCAGCGGGGATGGTGCTCCTTCACTGCCCACCTGGGCTGTGGGTGGTGGGGCCCTCCTGGCCAGCTGGGCTGGGTCCTCCCTGGGCAGCGGCTATGGGGGTGGTGGGCTCTCCCGGGGCAGCTGTGCCGGTTCCTCCCGGGGCAGCGGCTATGGGGGTTGTGGGCTCCTCCTGGGCAGCAGGCCTGCTGCCTGACCGCTCCGACTTGCTGCCCTTGCCCTCCTTAGTCGTGGGCCTGTGGCCCTTTCCTCCCTTTGGAGCTGTGGCTGGTGACTGTCTCTGGGTGGTGTCCGGGGGGGATGTAGAAGGCGGGCTCCTGCGGCGCCCCTTCCGCCTTCTGCTCCTCTTCCCAGGGGGTGGGCTGGCTGTCCCCTTGCTGCTGGGCGAAGATCCAGACATGCGGGGTGGCGGGCTCCAATACCCCTGCACCCTTGTCAAGGGGGCTGCAGGGCTGGTGGTGGCTGAGGTGCTCTTCTTACCCCGACGAGAAGGAGGGGGGCTCAGGGTCAGGAAAGAAGTTAGTAGTGGCGAGGAAGAGCTTCTTGGGACAATGGAGAGTGGTAGGTACAGTGGGAATGGGAGTGGAGGGAGAGGATGTGGTTGTAGGTGAGTCACGTTTGCTGTCTTTGGGTGCAGGTGCAGGAGGGATAGGCTGTCGTGAGGTGGATGGCTGTTGGGTGGGTGTGTGGCTGCGTTTGTGTGGTGTGGAAGAGGGGGTGACAGACACAGTGGGAGAGGACACAGGGGACGTGTAAATGGCAGTGGGGGTGGTGACTGCACGTGTGCGGACTGGAGTGGAGGGTGTGCTGGTGATGGAAACATTGGCTGATGGTGAGGTGAATGGAGGTGTGAGTGTAGACGTCACAGGGAGGGAGGAGGGAGACGAGGAGGTGGGGGTCACAGAGGTGGTAGTGACTGTTGGCATGTCTGCATCGGAATGTTGCGTGTGTGAATGTCTGCGTGATCTGTGGTGCTTATGTTTGGATGAGCTTCTCTTGGGTGTTGAGGTGTGTGCAGGCTGGTCTGATGGTGTGGGTGGGACAGGCAGAGGAACAGGAGACTGGGAGGAGGGAGTTAGTAGAGGCAGGCAGGAGACAGGGACAATGGCTGCCGTCAGTGCTGAGGCCAGAGCCTGGAACGATCGCTGATGGGCAGCCTGACCCGAATGAATGCCTTCCAGGTACGCATTGCTGCGATGAACCTCCCTCTCCACCCCCTGGATGGCATTCAAAAGGGTAGTCTGCCCAACAATGAGCGTTCGGAGGAGGTCAATGACCTCCTCACTGAGGGCAGCGGGGGTAACAGGGGCAGGGCCTGAGGTGCCTGGGGCGAAGGAGATGCCCGGCTTCCTGGCAGAGCGGGCACGGGTCGAACGCTGAGGGGCTGCTGGGAGGGCGGAGATGGTGCGCTGGGTGGCGGCTGTACCTGTAATGGCGGGGGGCACGGATGGTGCCACCCCCGCAAGGGAGCCCCCTTCCGAGGACGTGTCCGTGTCGCTGCAGGGTCCAGTCGTCCCCGTCTTGGAGCTCCCCTCGCCCTCCGTCTCACTGGTCCAGTCTGACTCTGTGGCATGGCCCTCCTGGGCCATGTGAGATGCAGCTCCCTCCTGCCCCGATGCCACTTCTCCTCCGCCTGATGATGCTGATGCACACAAGCACAGAAAGACAAACAAAAAGGGGGGGGGAGAGAGAAATAAAGGGATATTGAGTACATGGATCTCCGGTACAGTTAGCGGACATGACAGACACAGATGCCCCCTGCACTAAGTTGTGCACTTGGGGTACGCTACGCATTCCGTGGAACATGCCCTACACGCCTAGAGTTGACAACTGCACCCATGGATGACACGGCCCAGGGATGGCTGTACTGACAAACTACTGAGGGTGGTGGCTGGGGACACAGGGGCTTACGGGGGTGCCCAGCCTACAGATATCGCCCTGGCCTAGGGGGACCCCCAGCCCTCCTCCCCCACCCAGACACCTCCACTGCGCGACAACAGAGTAGATAATGCTTGTACTCACCCCCTTGTGTCTGCTGTGCTGCCCTCACGCGCCCATCCAATTCAGGGTAGGCCACCGCCAGGATCCGGAACATCAGGGGGCTCAGTTGACGGCAGGCACCCCGCCTACGTTGGGAGGCCATCCCCAGCAGAGACTCGGCGGTCTTCTTGGTCCCGCGGCGGATGTCCTCCCACCTCTTGCGGCAGTGGGTGCCCCGTCGGTGGTGGACCCCCAGGGCCCGGACTTCCTTGGCGATGGCACGCCAAATCCCGATCTTCTCATGGGTGCGGACCTATGTGACACGTACAGGGAGGGAGAAATACCACGTTCAAGTTTCTCAGCATTTTCCTTTCCAGTGGCCCAACGCCCCCCATCCCCGCCAGGCCCCCCGCCATGCCCCCCGCCATGCCCAACATGCCCCCCATCCCCGCCAGGCCCCCCGCCATGCCCAACATGCCCCCATCCCCGCCAGGCCCCCCGCCATGCCCAACATGCCCCCCATCCCCGCCAGGCCCCCCGCCATGCCCAACATGCCCCCCATCCCCGCCAGGCCCCCCGCCATGCCCCCCGCCATGCCCAACATGCCCCCCATCCCCGCCAGGCCCCCCGCCATGCCCCCCGCCATGCCCCCCGCCATGCCCAACATGCCCCCCATCCCCGCCAGGCCCCCCGCCAGGCCCAACATGCCCCCCATCCCCGCCAGGCCCCCGCCATGCCCAACATGCCCCCCATCCCCGCCAGGCCCCCCGCCAGGCCCCCCGCCAGCCCCAACATGCCCCCCATCCCCGCCAGGCCCCCAAGCCAGCCAGTGGCCCCAAATCCATATTGAATTAAACTCACTTGTTGGTCTGGAGGACCGTAGAGTAGCGCATACTGGGGGAGGACCCCATCCACAAGTTTCTCCAACTCCTCTCCAGTGAAGGCAGGGGCCCTTTCCCCAGTCGCAGCAGCCATTGTCCCTTCCAGACCGAGGTCACAGCAACACTTGCAGTATAGGTCCTCTCCTGTGAAAGTTCAAGTCGCAAGTGGATAAGTAGATAGAAAATGGCGGTCACGTCCGCGGCGGTGCGTACCGCGGCGGTGCGTCCCGCCACCGCCGGCGCCCTTCGCCATTGGCTCCTGAAACCCATAGGCTTCAATGTTAACCAATGCGGCTTCGCGCCGCGGTCTTCGCCCGCCGCCCGCCGCGGTGTGCCACGCCAGCGCATTGACCTCACATCCCATTGTCACACTTCACAGGTCAGGCAGCCGCCATTTCCAGGGCCCACATGGCTCAATTTCAACTGCGTCACACAGGCCTAGGCCTTGCATAGCCACTCAGACACGCCATTCACTGCATAGAGAATCGTATACTGTGCTAGCTGTGAGTACATACCTGTGGGTTGCTTGACTGTGTGCTCCATGTTGTCCTTCCTAGGCACCGTCCGCTGGGTTGGGCGAGGAGACGGATGAATCCTCCCGTGTACCGACCGCTGGTGGACCTGTCGACAATGGAAGAACGCCACATTATCCTGACCTACCGTCTTAACCGTGCCACTATCCATGAACTGTGTGCCCAGCTGGAGCCCGACCTGATGTCCCCCATCCGCCAACCCACAGGGATTCCCCCTCTGGTGCAGGTCATGTCAGTACTCCATTTCTTGGCAAGTGGGTCATTTCAGACAACCGTGGGAATTGCTTCCGGGATGTCTCAGCCCATGTTTTCGAAGGTGTTATCCAGAGTGTTGTCTGCCCTGATGAAATCCGTGAGGAACTACATCATTTTCCCTGAGGTGGGCGAATTGGCTACAGTGAAGGGTGATTTCTACGCCCTTGGACATATTCCCAACGTAATTGGTGCCATTGATGGGACCCATGTGGCTTTGGTTCCCCCAAGAGACAGGGAGCAGGTGTACAGGAACAGAAAAAATTACCATTCAATGAACATCCAGGTGGTGTGTTTGGCTGACCAGTACATCTCGCATGTAAATGCCAAATTCCCAGGGTCAGTGCATGACGCCTACATCCTCAGGAATAGCAGCATCCCTTACGTGATGGAACAGCTACAGAGACACCGTGTATGGCTAGTGGGGGACTCTGGGTACCCCAACCTGTCGTGGCTACTGACCCCAGTAAGGAATCCCCGGACCAGGGCAGAGGAACGGTACAATGAGGCCCATGGGCGTACTAGGAGGGTGATCGAACGCACCTTTGGCCTCCTAAAGGCCAGGTTTCGCTGCCTGCATATGACAGGTGGATCCCTAATGTACTCACCTAAGAAGGTGTGTCACATCATCGTGGCCTGCTGCATGCTTCACAACCTGGCTTTGCGCCGCCAGGTGCCTTTCCTGCAGGAGGATGGTCGAGACGGTGGTGTTGTGGCAGCGGTGGAACCTGAGGAGAGTGACGAGGAGGAAGACGACGGGGCTGAAACAGACAACAGGGACAGAATCATTGAACAGTACTTCCAATAGGACACAGGTAACATTTCAAAGATAATTTAGTAAATGTTAACTACTCTCCAGCATCTCTGCTGCCTGTCTATTTGCCCCAGTGTATGATGACTGAGTTTTGGCTTTTCCCTCCCTATTTCAGATCTGGGGTCCCCACTACGAGTCCTGTGCTTCGTTTCCCCATGGACTACAGCTTTGTGGCAGCTGTTTGTTGACTTCACCATGTACAAGGACATATTTGCACTGTCATGTCAATTACAATCTATTGAAATCACAGCCAGACTCCTGATATTTTGGTGCAAAATAGGTGTTTATTGAAGTGCTCAAAATGGGATGGGTGGTTTCAAGTGGGTGGGGGCTATGGTGAAGGAATGTCCATGGCAGAGTCCAGAGTAACAGTCACACAGGTGCATTGTCCAGAGGCCTGTGGAGAGATGGAGCATGGGCAGTTCAAGGATGGACAGGGTGACAATGTGGGACAGTGGGATGACATCAGGTGGTATCCATTGCTGGCGGGGGTCTTGACATCCTACTCTGTCTTCTTGCGAGATCTCAGGGCCCTCTTGCGGGGTGGTTCCTCTCCTGCAGGAGGTGGGGGTCTGGTGGGCTGCTGCTGTGCGGGGGCCTCCTGTCCACTAGCGCCGGCGGAGGTGGTTGGCTGTTCTTGGTCCAGGCTAGTGGCAGGGGCCCTTGGGTGTTGTTCAGTGTCCGCCCTGTTGTTGACGAGGTCCTGCAGCAGCCCTACCATGGTAACCAGGGTGGTGTTGATGGCTCTGATGTCCTCCCTGTACCCCCGATAGTGTTCCTCCTGCAGCACCTGGATCTCCTGGAACCGGGCCAGTACCGTCGCCATCGTCTCCTGGGAGCGGTTGTATGCTCCCATGATGGTGGTGAGGACCTCGTGGAGAGTGGGTTCCCTGGGCCTCTCCTCCCCCCCCTGTCGCACAGCTGCCCTCCGAGTTCCCCTGTTTCCCTGGGCCTCTGCCCCCTGGCCGGTGTGCCCACTACCACTGCCCCCAGGTCCCTGTTGTTGTTGGGGTGGTGGGTTATCCTGGGTGCCCTGTAGTGGTAGACACACCGCAGATTGACGCGCCCTGGAGACAGAGGCATGGGCCCGCTGGGTGGGAGCTGTGCTGGTGTTCCCAGAGGGGTTTGGGTCTGTAGTGGCCTGGGCCTGTGTGAGGGGAACCGACTGTCCAGAGGTCCCTGATGGTCCGGGCTGGTCATCGGTGTCCAGGTCGACAGAGCTGCTGTCATCGCTGACGGCCTCTTGGGTGGGGGGTGTGGAGAATTCTGGCCCCTCCGCCGCGGTGTGTTGACGGTCGGGTCCTGCAGGGGTATAGAGGTATGGTTATAGTTTCAATGTGTCGCATATGGGTGTATCTGTGGGTTCTCGTGTCCCCAAGTGCTGGCATTCGTGTGTGGGGGCTTTGGTGAGGGTGGCTTGTGGGGGGGATGTGTATATGCATTGGGCATGCTTTGGTGATGGGTGTCCATGCTTAGTGGACGCATGCAGGCCTAGGTTTTGGGATGTGTGGGTTGTGATGGTGAGACATTGGCGGGGAATAGGTGTGCTGGGGGTGGGGGTGAGGATGGTGGTGGGGGTGAGGATGGTGGTGGGGGTGGGGGTGAGGGTGGGGTTCGAGGATGGGGGTGAGGGTGGGGTTCGAGGATGGGGGTGAGGGTTGGGGTCTGATTTGGCATGCAGGTGGGGGGGAAGCAGTATTGAAGCTTCAACTTACCAGTATCCATTCCTCCGCCGACTCCTGCGAGGCCGTCAGGATGCAGGATGTTCAAGACTTCCTCCTCCCATGATGTGAATTGTGGGGGTTGAGGTGGGGGTCCTCCGCCAGTCTTCTGCACGGCGATGTTGTGCCTGGATACCATGGAACGCACCTTCCCCCGTAGGTCGTTCCATCGCTTCCTGATGTCTTCCCGATTTCTGGGGTGCTGTCCCACTGCGTTGACCCTGTCGACAATCCTCTGCCATAGCTCCGTCCTCCGGGCAATGCTGGTGTATTGTATCTGTGTGCCGAACAGCTGGGGCTCTACCCGAACGATTTCCTCCACCATGACCCTGAGTTCTTCGTCTGTGAAGCGGGGTTGTCTTTGGGGTGCCATGGGGTGGGGTGTATGATGTGTGGGGTGGAGTATGTGTATTTAAGTGAGTTGAGTGTGGTGGTGTGTGTTGTTTTGTGTGTGGATAGTGTGTGGGTGATGGTGTTGAGTGGCTGTGGCTGTTATTTTTTGGATGCTGGTGTCTCGCTCTTGCCTTCTTGACGAATTTTTTTGCGTAGGGGTTTGTGGGTGATGTGGGTGTGTGTTTTATATTGTATTGTGTGTGTGGGAGTGGTGTGTGTATGTGTATCAGGTGTGTGGGATTCAAATCGTCCAATGTGGCTGAGTTTTGTTCGTTTGTGTGTATTCTGACCGCGGCGGTGTGTCCCGCCAATGGAATACCGCGTTTGAATGACCGCCGCGTGGATTCGTGGGTCGTAATGGGATGGGCGTATTTCTGTTGGCGTGGCGGTGGAGGTTTGGTCACCTCCACCTTTCCGCCGACCGCTGGTCTGGCGGTCTGTTGTGGCGGTCGGATTTTCGGAGGTTTGCCTTCTGCGGGTCAGAATGACCGTGGCGGGTTTCCGCGACCGCAGCGGGATTATGGAGGATTTCTGACCGGCGGTAGGCGCCTTTTACCGCCGAGGTCAGAATGACCCCCTAAATGTGTTTCCGGAGTCTAGGATTCTCAGAGGGTGATTGGTAATTAATATTCCCTAATCATTGATCATTGAACATTGATCATCCGTTGGTCATCCACCAGCCGCTTAATGGTCTCTTCAAGAATGGGCGCCAGACCTCCTCAAATTGTTCTGCTTGGTCCTGTAGGTTATAAATCACTCGTTCATGGGTAGCCGTTTGATACATGGCCGTCATCCATTCCATGGGTGTGGGGGCAATGCTAGATCTCCAGTGCCGGAGTATGCATATTTTGGCCGTGGCTAGCGCCGTGTGGATTAATCGTTTATGTGCCCGCGATAGGGAGGGATACGGGCGAATGTCATGTAGAATGATAAATGCTGGTGGGGTCGGTTTTGGTATCTGTATGAAGTCCGATAAGGCGAGGCGTACCGCGTCCCATAGTGACTGTACCGTGGGGCAGTGGCATAAAATATGAAGTTGGTCACAATATGGCTCTGTGCATCTCCAACAGTTCGCGTGAGGTATCAACCCTGCCCTGAAGAGTTTAACGGGGGTCCAGTACCATCCCTGAAGGATTTAAATAGGCAAAATTTCAGGCGTGCTTCACGTACGCCCCTGTCGAGGGCTTCTAGTATGTCTGGCCATTCTTCGTCCGTGTAGGTTATCTCTAGTATGTCCTGCCTCTTTAAGCGTAGTCATTCAAGTAAAGGCTGAGAGTAAAGGTGGTTAGTTAATTCGGCATAGAGGCCAGCCAAGACGCCTTTTTGTCGGCCCCATTTCTGAAGATAGGTGACGATGGGTGAGGTTTTGAGCATCCACGGGGGGGGTTCCTAATGTTCTCCGCATACAGTGTTTGAGCTGTAGATATCGCCACTCCTGGTTACTTTGGATACCGAATTCTTCCTGGAGGGAGGCGAATGTGCGGAAGCTATCTCCATCTATTATGTGAGATATATTGTGGATACCTGCCTCGGACCATTGGGGCCATCTGAGAATAGTCCCTCCTATTTTAATGCTTTTATTCCCTGCTATGGGAGCCTGAGTATGCAGGGAGGGGTGTACTCCTAGTAGTCGATGGGCTCTGCACCACGCTGTGTTTGTAGCCTTGAGGATGGGGTTAGTTAAGGGAACGTGGTCGGCGTATGTTCCTCCCATCTCCGTATACTGTCCATATAGGAGTTTCTCTGTGATCACCCATTGCGGTGGATCGGCTATATCCGGAAGCGTATATATTAGCTGTGAGAGTTGTAGGGCCAGAGAGTATTGTTCTACCGAGGGTAGTCCTAATCCTCCGTAGAGCCGTCGTGCCAGTATTATTGCAGGTTTCAGTCTTGGGCGTGAGGAGCCCCAGACGAAGGCCCTTATGGATGCGTCTATTAATCGGAGTGAGGAAAGAGGTATCTGTAGGGGAAGCATGCCTAACACGTATGTGAAGCGTGGTAAGGTGACCATTCTGACCGCCTGTGTCCTGCCCCACATGGACAGGCCTAGTAGGGACCATTTGGCAAAGTCTTGTTTCATTTTAGATATAAGGGGGTCTATGTTGTCCCTGACCATATGTTCTAGACCTCTGTTAATGAACGTTCCTAAATATTTAAGGCGGGTCGGGGTCCATTTGAATTGAAGGCCATGTATCGCTGCCCTCGTCGTTATGCGGGATAATGGTAGTGCCTCACTTTTATCCCAGTTTACCCGATATCCGGATAGGGATGCAAAGTCTTCTATAGTGGAAAGTAGCACTGGGAGCGAGGTTTCTAGATCGGACATTGTTAACAGAATGTCGTCTGCGTAGAGATATATTTTGGATATGCCCCCGGTGATATGGATCCCTTTTATTTGGTGAGAATTTCGTATGGTGGCAGCTACGGGTTCCATGGCCAATAAAAATAGAAGTGGCGACAAGAGGCATCCCTGGCGTGTGCCCCTTCCGATAGGGAATGGGTCTGACATGATGCCCCCACAGTTAACCTGTGCTGTGGGGTGGTCATATAATAAACGTACTTTAGAGATAAATTGTTCCCCCAGGCCAAAATGCTTCATGGTTGTGAATAGGTAGGACCACTCAATGCGGTCGAATGCTTTCTCCGCATCTAGGGACAGGGCTAGGGCTTCGTCAGGTAATTGTATGGATTCTAACAGTGTATGGCAAAGAGTTCGCATATGATTTCTGGAGGTACGGCCTGGTACAAATCCTACTTGGGTATTGTGAATCAATGATGGTATCACCTTGCGGAGCCGCGCTGCTAGAACACTGGCTAGGAGTTTGACATCCCCATTCAAAAGGGAGATAGGACGGTAACTGCCGCAAAGAAGGGGGTCTCTCCCTGGCTTAGGCAAGATGACAATCGTGGCTTTATTGGATAGAGCGCCCAGGGAGCCTTCTTGACATGCTTCCGTCAGTGCTTCATGTACTGCGGTTATTGCCTCCTCCCCAGCCCATTTATAGAATTCCGCAGGGAATCCATCCTCTCCTGGTGATTTATGGTAGGGGAGGCTTGTTATAACTTGGGTTATCTCTTCTTTGCTTATGTTACCGTCCAAGAGGGCCCTGCCTGCCTCAGACAGACGGGGTAGATTGGCCGCGGCAAGGAATGTCTCCATTTGTGTTTGATCTGTCGTTGTTTCAGGAGTGTACAAATGTCGGTAGTACTTGGCGAACTCGTTTACAATGTCTTGTGGGCGAGTTAGCACTGCTCCTGAAGAAGATGTTATGGCCGCAATTGCAGAGGCTGCCTCTCTTTGTCGGAGCTGCGCCGCTAGGAGGCAACCTGCTTTTTCCCCTTGTTCGTAATGGCGGCCTCGCAATTTTTGCAGTGCGTATTCCGCCTGAGATGTATAGAGTTCATTGTGTGCCATGCGGGCCTGTTCTAAGGCGTGTCGCAGCCTAGGGGATGGTTGGGCGGTATATTGTTTAGTGAGGTCCTGTATCGTGGTCTCTAAGGTGGTTTGGCGGGCTATTCTGTCTTTGTTGGCCAGTGCTGCATCTCGCATCATATTCCCTCTTAGGGTTGCTTTTGCTGCCGCCCATAGGATCCTTTTTGAGGATACAGTGCCTGAATTCTCGGCCATGTATGTGGTTACATGAGCTTTTAATTGTTCCTTCCCTTGTGGAGAGCGATATCTGTGTACAGCCAATCGCCGTGGTTTACGACCAGAGAAGGAGAGTCCCACCTGGATCCGGATTAGTATTGGGGAGTGATCTGAGAGCCCGCTGTCTAGGATACAGGTGTCTTGTATATGAGGGATTACAGTGTGTGATACTAAGAAATAATCCAGACGCGATTGGGTGCCATGGACGGTGGATAAGAAAGTATATTCCTTATCTTTCGGGTGTTGTATTCTCCAGCAGTCCACCAGACCGACGTCAGTGGTCAAGTCTGTCAGAAGCGCTCTGTCGTGATTGTTACATACATCGACAGGGCCTGTCCTATCCATTATGGCGTCTTGGACGAGATTCCAGTCTCCCCCGATTATGTATCGAGTAGTTCCGATTTCTGTCAGGAGGCGATTTAGCTGTAGAAGGAATGGGCGTTTTGGGCCGGTTGGTGCGTAAACGGATCCCACGCATAAAACAGTGTCCCCTAGTTTTAATTTAGCAAATATATACCTTCCTTCTGTATCATTCCAGGTTTTAATGATTGTGACCGGGAGGGATTTACGCACTAGTATCGCCACTCCACATTTGCGGGGTCCGTTACTTCCAGATTCCTGACTCGTTGGACGGCAGCTGAAGGCAACCCTCCCTACCCAATCCCGTTTAAGTTTACTGGATTCCAGAGTGTCACGGTGAGTCTCTTGAATCAGAGCTATATCTGTTTTTTTGGATTGAAGATAGGACAATATCTTTTTCCGCTTAACATAGCTCGTCATGCCGTGTACATTCCAAGAGAGTATGCGTAATGATCGCGTCGCTTGGGGGTGGGGCTTCGACATATTGGATAATTGTGAGTAAGCACCCTCGATCCGGGGTTGGTGTTGGTGGGGGGGGGAGGGAGGGTGGGAGATATTGACTTAGTTGTTAGAGTGGGAGTTGTGTTTCGATATGATACGGTGTTTTATTTTATTTTATTTTATACGGGGGTTAGTAGCTGGTGGAGGCCAAGGGAATCCTCTGGAGAAGAAAGAGAAGAGAGAGGAGAGGGTGAAGGAAGAGAGGCAATATAAGTAGGACGAGAGCCAGATGGAGGGGAAATATGAGGGAAAAAGAAGACAAGGAGAAATGAGAGGGAGAAGAAAAGAGGGAGAAGGGGGGGAAGGGATGGATGCGTGTGCTGAAGTTGAGATTGAGAGTATAGCAAGAGAGCGTGCAATTTGGGGGAAGAAGTGGAGAAGGGTAGGGATGAGGGAGGTTAGGAGTCCAACCTCCTTCGTTCGTTAGGTCTGTAAACGGCGGGACCGATTTCTCTCGGAGCTCTCGTGCCGTCGGGCGGTCTCGATCGGGGGGGGCGAAGGGGGGAAACAGCAGACAGCCAATTATCGATATGTCGGTGATAAGGAGGGGTGGGGGTGGGGCACACAGCAGTGCTCATGTTTATGTATCGGGAAGTGGGTCTGTTCATCGGTGGTTAGTGGCTAGTGTATTAGTTATATAACTAAAGTGTATATTGGCAGAAGTAATGATCGGTTAATAACTATAGTACCTGAGCGGCGCTGGAGAGGAGGGGGGTGTCGGGTGTTGATGGGGTATGGTGTTTAGGATGTTGTGCCTAGTACTTGATGTTGTATGGTATCGTAGGGTGTTTAGGGGTTCATAAGATAGGGTCGTAAATTAAAGTAGGGACTGGGCAGACAGAAAGACCGAGACCGGCTGGCGAGGGGAGGGGGGGGCAGGGCAGAGGAGGGGGGGAGAGAGCTCAAACAGAGTATTATAGTTATCGCGTATGCATGGGTACATAAAGATACCAATATACAGTATAATATAATACTTCCTGAGCATTTCTTTTCAACTATAACACTGCCTCGTCTCGTCTCGCCTTACAACTGTTCAATGACATATTAGGTTGATCAACATAACATATCCTGGCATCTTATCACATTATCATGTTAGGAGCCATTATGCCAAACGTCTCTCTATTAATCGTAGGATAGGTAATGAGTGTAGCTGAGCCCCGGGTTACGCGAGGATAGTGCGTATCTCATCCTATTACTAACTCCTTGCCGTGTATTATTACATCATAATACTGACCTACTAAGGTCTTACTTGGTATGTGCCACCATCATAGTCGTTCTGTTGTTGATGATAGTTTAAGATAGTAATAATGATTAGGATGGGGGTAGGTACGAACATCTGGGGAAAAGAATAGCTAATAGTTTATAATTTACATTGTGATGTTATAATGTGGTGTGGAGTGGCAGTGTAGAATGTCATAATATTTCGCTTTGTTATGCGGTATTATGTTGTATTATGTCCTCGTGTTCTATTTTTTTTTTTTTTTCCCCCAGTTTCTTATTGTAGAATAAAGTAGAGTCAAGTAGTGGGAGCTTTGATATGTTTCAGGTTATATCGTATTGTGTGTCCCTGTATTGGAATTAATTTATCTTTACGTGGTCTAGTCCCATCCCTTGGGGTGATAATGGGGGCTAAACGGTTCTAATGTCGGCGCTGGTCGAGTGTGGTGTGTATTAGGAAAGTTTCACATACTTTGTTGTTTACTACCATGAGATATTTTGTAGTGTGTGGAATATAAGGTAAGTTCCATGATAGTTAATTAGTGTTTATTTTTTGTTATCTGTTTAATGCCCCTGTTACCTTGTTACCTTGTTATAGGGTTATAGGGTCGGGACCGGGCCCTTATTCAACATACAGTGAGTTGGTGGGGTCTGATCCCTGTTCTAGTAATCATCATCTGTTGTGTACTGAGGGCAAATAACGATTTACTGGTAGTTTTCCATTATAGGGCCTCGGCACTAGACATAAAGAGCATAGATTTTTCATGTATCTGGTTTTAACATTGATACTAGCAGTCTTAGACAATTACAATAGTAATACACATATGATCTGGAAAGGTACTCATCCTTCCGCGGAGTCTATAGTTGTTATTTTCGACTCTCTGGCAATAGTCCCATAAGTCGTCTTGTCGCGTTACCTTCTCAAGAAGGCTTTAAAGGGGAGCGGGATTTGTCTCTTTCCGATAGTTGGGTGTGGGTTACTACTGCGTGTAAAATCTGACCCCTGTCATCATATGATCTGGTTAGTCTCTCCATGTCTCTACCTCTATGACTGGCTCCGGTGTCGTGTAGAGCCGTCTTCACCTTTTCTATTCCTGAGTGGGGGGTTTCGGCCCTATCACTGCCTCCTACAATGTCATGCTCACTGTCTGTGTTGTAAGAGTCCATAGGCTGGGATTGGAAAGAGTCAAGGAAGAGTCTCAATTCGTCGGGGTTATAAAAGTCCTTGGATACTCCATTTTTTGTAACCCACATTCTTGCAGGGTCAAAGAGACCGTATTTCATCTCTAGTTTGCGAAGCCGGGGTCGTAGGGCTAGGAAAGCCTTTCTACGTTCGTTGGTTTCCTTGGAGTAATCGGCGGTTATTCGGATCTCGTGCTGGTCTATTCGGAAAGGGCCGTGGTTGCGTGCTACTTGGAGTATTTGTCGGGTTTGATTATGCCGCAGCAAGCATGCGATGATTGGGCGGGGCCTTGAGGAGTTGTGAGGGCGTTTTGGGCCTATCCTGTGTGCCCGTTGTAATTCTAGCGGCGGGTCAAAGTCCAATGAAATCATTTTTGGAAGAGTGGAGGTCAGAAAAGTCTGCATATCCGAGCCTTCTTCGTTTTCCGGGATCCCAAGTATGCGGATATTGTCTCTCCGGCTCCTGTCCTCCATGTCCGTTAGTTTGCTCCTGAGGTAGATGAAGTCTTGTTCTCGCACCTGAGACGTGTTGATCTGCGTCTCTAGTGATCCCATGCGTTGTTCTAGCCCTGTCACTCTAGATTGAAAGCCTGCAATGTCAGATCGCATGGATTTGGTTTCTAGTGTCAATGAAGTTATAGAGGCGTCCATCCCCTCTATGCGGCGGCTGACGGTGGTGATCTCTTGTAGTATCCTGTCCATAGTTGTGGATTGATCTTTATCAGGCATCGTGGTGGACTCGTTTAAAGGTGGCGATGTTTGAGGGTTTATCTTCGTGGGGGTTAGGCGTTTGTGTTGTAGCGCTTCTGAGAATAATACTTGTCGTGCAGGCTTGCTGACAGGTTTATGGTTCGGTTTGTTGCCGGGCATCGCCTCAATTGTCTACAGAGTCTGACCACGTGGGGCCCGAGATTCCCTCCGTAGATTCCGATAAGGATATAGATGTTCGGTGGCTTACACTGGTATCAGTCCACTCCCTTCTCCTGTATCTCTGTTCTCTTGGCTCCCTCTGGCTCTCCTCATCTCCGGTGCCCCTCCAGTCACTCACCCCTCTCGTCCCCTCGCCTCCACATGCCTCCCGTCGTGCCCCTCTGCCCTCCTCAGTATTAGTTGTCTGGAGGGGGGGGGAGAAAGTTTATTATCTCAGCGGGAGGGTTTTTGTTGTCCCTCTGTGATGGAAAAGAGGGGAGAAGTCGTGCCTCTGCCTCTGGCGATGCCGTTCTTATTTTGAAGAGATTCGATCCTACCTCTCTTTGGGTTTCTCTCCCGGCTGTCGAAGGGGCCGCACCCCTTTGCTGCGTCTTCCTGTCTCCCTGTGGGGGGGGGAAGGTCCACGGGTGTTTGTTGGCGTTGTAGGGAGATGGATGCGGGTCGTCACGGCTCCCGCAGTCCCTGCGGCCTGTTCAGCTTGCTCCTTGCCGCTACGGGCACGCCGTCCCCGGTCTTCCGAAGACGCGACTCCGCCCCTTTTTTCAGGCCTTATCGGCCTGGGGCGAGTCGCGAGTTTCCTGCCTTGCGTCCCGCTCCTACGGGGTCCCCGGACATGGTTCCGTGTCGCCACTGTTGTAGGGGTGGAGGGGCACCGAACCCGGTGTGTTGTCCGGCTGTCTTCTCGCCCCCGTCGCCCCTCCGGGACCGCCTCGGCACGGAGCTCTCGCTCTAAGCGGCCATCTTGTTTCGTGGCCCGGCCACGCCCCCGCACGGCCTTTTATGACCCCCTCCTGCAAGGGTGCTCAATGTCAGCGGAATTACCTTACTTCTACCTGTCCCTCCACACAAGACAGATGAACCCCACTTCAGAGGGGGACAGGCCCTAGATAATTGCTGCGTCACAGTTAAAAATTGGACATACAGGACAAATCCCACTTACATATTACAAATTAACATCATGCATTGTACTGTTGTGGCTACAATGTTCAGTTTGTGACCGGCTCCTCACTCTTTTGCCCCATAGATAGCTACCACAGCAGATGAATAGGAGATGGAGACATACCCCCGTGTACATATCCTTGGTGAACTTGGCAACAATGGAGGACAGGCACATTATCCTCACCTACAGACTTAAAAGGGCCACAATCACGGAGCTGTATGCCCAACTGGAGCCTGGCCTGATATCTGCTATCCGTCACCCCACTGGGATCCCCCCCTCTTGTACAAGTTCAATCAGTGCTAAATTTCCTGGCAACTGGTTCTTTCCAAGTGACAGTAGGCTTGACAGCAGGAATGTCACAGCCTATGTTCTCAGTAGTGCTGACAAGAGTGTTGTCTGCCCTGATTAAACACATGTGCAGCTACATTGTTTTCCCCCAAGTTGAAGATTTGGCCACAGTGAAGGATGACTTATCCTCAACATAATTGGGGCAATTGATAGAACACATATTGCATTTGACCCCCCCACCCCAAAATGAACAGGTATTCAGAAATGTAAAGAGTTTTCACTCCATAAATGTGCAGATGGTGTGCTTGGCAGACCAGTACATCTCCCATGTCAATGCTAAGTATCCAGGGTCTGTGCGTGATGCCTTTATCCTGAGGAATAGCATCATCCCAAATGTGATGGCCCAACTAAAGAGGCACCGGGTGTGGCTAATAGGTGAGCCCTGGTTCCTACTCAGTAGATGTTGGTGTATGGGTATGGTGTGGGCCTTATAGGATAGTGTGTGGCTAAATGATGTCCATCAGTATTTGCAGATGACTCAGGTTACACCACCCTATCATGGCTACTGACCCCGTGAGGCATGCCAGGACAAGGGCAGAAGAACGTTACAATGAGGCACATGGGCGAACAAGAAGGATAATCAAATGTACCTTTGGCCTCCAGAAGGCCTGGTTCCGGTGCCTCCATCTAACAGGGATGAGTGAGATGTGATGCTGGGTGGTGTGTGAGGTGGTGAAGTGAAGGGAGGGAGGGTGAGGGTGGGGGTATGTGATGGCATGCAGGTAGGGAGTTGATAGTAGTATAGTGTTGACTTACCAGAGTCCAGTCCTCCTGCTACCACGGCCAGGCCCTCAGGATGCATGATTGCCAAGAATCCCTGTGCTACTCACCCAAGAAGGTCTGCCAGATAATCGTGGCATGCTGCTTGTTTCACAACTGTGCCTCGAGATGCCATGTGCCTTTTCTAAAGGAGGAGGAGGCTGGAGATGGCCGTGTGTCAGCAGTGGACCTGGTGGACAGCGAGGATGAGGAGGCAGAAGATGAGGACAACAGAACTGCAGTGATTTGACAATATGTCCTATGACACACAGGTAAGACAGTGGCACTTCTCATTTCATTGTCATTTTTTGATCTATCTATTTCACTGGCATGCTGTTCCCACTTCTATGCCAACTCACTGTACCCTTTGGCAACCTATTTAGCAGATGCTGGTGACCCACTATCGCTCCTGGTGTGATCACTGCAGCCAACTACAGGTTTTTCCTATGTCAACATTACTGTACAGTTGAATTGCAATGTTTGAACCTCATTAAACAAATACATACATAAAACATTTGACAAACTCCTTACTTGTATTTTTTCAGAAAGTGTTTATTGAAGTGCTAAGAAGAAGCGGGGGATAGTTCAATGGTGATGATGGAGGAAAGTCTAGGGTATTGTTTCAGTCTTTTTGTACCACAGGTGCATTGTCCAAGGGGACATAGGAAGGGGAGCCATGGCAGTTCAAGGTGGATAGGGCGACAGAGTGGGACACAACGGTGACAATCAGGAGAGTCTCATTTCCTGGCGGGGGTCTTGGCAATAGTCTCTGGCTTCTGACTGGATCGCAGGGAACTTTTGCAGGGTGGTTCACCTTCTGTAGGGGGAGGGGTGCAGGTGGCCTGTTGGTCCTGTGTGGCATCCTGTCCACTAGCAGCAGCGGAGGTGGAAGGCAGTTCAGATGTCTGGCTAGTCGCAGGGGCCCGCTGGTGTGAGACGGCTTCCCTCATAATGTTAGCCATGTCTGTCAGCACCCCTGCTATGGAGACCAGGGTGGTTTTGATGGCCTGAAGTCCTCCCTGATCCCCTGGTACTGTCCCTCCTGCAGCTACCTCTTCTCCTGCATGTTGTCCAGGATCTGGCCCAGCATATCCTGAGAATGTTGTTATGCTCCCAGGATCTCAGAGAGTGCCTCCTGGAGAGTCGTTTCCCTGGGCCTGTCCTCCCCCTGGCGCACAGCAGTCCTCCCAGTTTCCCTGTTGTCCTGTGCCTCCGTCCCCTGAACCGTGTGCCCACTGCCACTGACCCCAAGGTCCCTGATTGTCTTGGGTATGAGGTGTACCCTGGGGTCCCTGTGGAGGTGGACACACTGCTGATTGATGTGTCCTGGGGACAGAGAAGTGGGTATGCTGGGTGGGTGCTGTGGTGGTGTTTCCAGATGGGGGAGGCTCTGTGGTGGTATGTGACTGGACCTAGGTAACCGGCTGTCCAGAGGTCCCTGATGGGCCAGGTTAGTCATCCAGATCCAGGCAACCAGAGTTGCTGTCATCACTGTGGGCCTCTTCTGTGGGGAGACTGGATACTGCTGGCACCCCTTCACCGCTGACATTGGCTGGGGTACCTGTGGGGATGTAAATGCAGTGTTATTGTTCATGTGTGTGTGACACATTGTGCTTCGGTGGGTTGCCCTTTTTGTTTGTATTTGCCTAGCATCTTTCACTTGTGTACGTTGGTGTATGGTGGGAAGATTAGTTCTCTCAAGTGTGCATGCTTTAGTGATAAGTGTCCATGCAGGTCTGTGAGTAGTGTCCATGCATTGGTGGTGCATGCAGGGCTTGGCATTGGGATGAGTGAGATGTGATGCTGGGTGGTGTGTGAGGTGGTGAAGTGAAGGGAGGGAGGGTGAGGGTGGGGGTATGTGATGGCATGCAGGTAGGGAGGTGATAGTAGTATAGTGTTGACTTACCAGAGTCCAGTCCTCCTGCTACCACGGCCAGGCCCTCAGGATGCATGATTGCCAAGACTTACTCCTCCCATGTTGGTAGTTGTGGGGGAGGAGGTGGGGGTCCACCGCCAGTCCTCTGTTCAGCGAGTTGGTGTCTTGCTGCAATGGAACGTACCTTCCCCCGTAGGTCGTTCCACCTCTTCCTGAGGTCATCCCTTGTTCTTTGGTGCTGTCCCACGGCGTTGACCCTGTCCACAATCCTCTGTCATAGCTCCATCTTCCTAGCAATGGATATCTGCTGCACCTGTACTCCAAATAGCTGAGGCTCTAGCCGGATGATTTCCTCCACCATGACCCTTAGCTCCTCCTCTGAGAATCTGGGGTGTCTTTGTGGTGCCATGGGTGTTGTGTGAGTTATGTAGGTGAGGGTGTGTAGGGTGATGTGTTGGGGTGTGTGATGTCGGGTGCGTGGGTTGTGTATAGGTGTAGGTGGTGTGTGGCTCTTGTTTTGTCTGTTGTCGTGGTGTCTGTCTCGTGCCAATTGTTTATAATGGTAAAGGGTTGTGGGTAATATGGGTGTGTGTTTTCTAATAGTGTGAGTGTGGTGTGTGTATGGGTGTCAGGTGTGTGTAATTTGAATTGTCCAATGTGGTGTTGTTTTGTTTGAGTGTGTGTACTTTGAGCGTGGCGGTATGTACCTTCAATGGTTTACTGCCATTGAATGTCCGCCATGGTGATTTGTGGGTCATAATGTGGGTTCTGTTACCTTTGGTGTGGCGGACTTGTGTCTGTGGCTGAATACTGATGGATTGGTGTGTGTGTGTGTCACAATATGGTGAACGGATATCCACGGTGGAGGTATGTTGGTGGCAGTCAGCATGGCGGTAAGTGGGATTTACTGCCAATGTCATAATGAGGGCCTAAATCCCTACAAAACGCTTAGAAACATAATAGCCCCAACTGGGTCTATCACAACGTCTTAACAGAGTCGTTCCCAAATGTCGGACACCACTCACAAGGGAGTGCGGGCCGGTCTCAGATTCACACAGACCCCAGGCACAGTACCTTGGAAAATAAAACATAGACCTTGCAGGGAGTTAGGGAGTTGAGGCATTGTTGGAGTCAGTGCGGCATCGGTTTCTTACTGCTACCAGGGTGGAGGATGGTTGGTTCCTTACAGTGAGGCAGAGGAGGTAAGATATCGGTTCCTTACACTTGGAGGGAAGGTGATGTGATGTTGGTGGTAAGGCATCGGTTTCTAATGATCCGGAGGGGTCGATGAATCCAGCAGGTCAAGATGCGAGTTGTTGAATTTGCGGTGTTGCAATCACATCATGGGGCCACAGGTGCTGTGGTGAAGTCTGAGATGGGTGTCCCGGACGTTGGGGACACGGCACTTAGGACTCATGCTGTGGTAGGACTTTGTAGACGCTGCAGCTGCATCGAGCTTGCGGCCTCAGTCGCAGTCTCTGCACGCAGCGGGGACCACAGCTCTGGTGCAAGCAGCGGCATGGAGTCGGACAGTAGCGATGGTTCCGAAGTCACTGTGGAATCAATGTACTTGGGGGCATATTTATACTCCGTTTGCGCCGAATTAGCGTCGTTTTTTTCGACGCAAATTCGGCGCAAAACTAACGCCATATTTATACTGTGGCGTTAGACGCGTCTAGCGCCAAAGTATGAGTAAAGAGCGTCATTTTTTGGCGTGAACGCCTTCCTTGCGTTAATGAGATGCAAGGAAGGCGTTCCCGTCTAAAAAAATGACGGCGACGCAAATGCGTCGTATTTATACTCCCGGGCAAAAATCACGCCCAGGAGGTGGCGGGTCAAAAAACCCCGCATTTGCGCCACTATTTAACGCCTGGGTCAGGGTAGGCGTTAAGGGGCCTGTGGGCTCAAAATGAGCCCACAGGTGCCCTCCCCTGCCCCCAGGGACCCCCCCTGCCACCCCTGCCCACCCCAGGAGGACACCCAAGGATGGAGGGACCCACCCCAGGGACATTCAGGTAAGTTCAGGTAAGTATAATTTTTTATATTTTTTAATTTTTTTTGTGTGGCATAGGGGGGCCTTATTTGTGCCCCCCTACATGCCACTATGCCCAATGACCATGCCCAGGGGACATAAGTCCCCTGGGCATGGCCATTGGGCAAGGGGGCATGACTCCTGTCTTTACTAAGACAGGAGTCATTTAAATGGCGTCTGGGCATCGAAAATAATGGCGCAAATCGGGTTGAGGCGATTTTTTTGCCTCAACCTGACTTGCCCCATTTTAAGACGCCCTAACGCCATTTTCCCCCTACGCCGGCGCTGCCTGGTCTACGTGGTTTTTTTCCACGCACACCAGGCAGCGCCGGTCTGCTTGCGCCGGCTAACGCCATTCCATAAATACGGCGCCCGCATGGCGCTTCAGAATGGCGTTAGACGGCGCTAAATTTTTTGACGCTAAACTGCGTTAGCGCAGTTTAGCGTCAAAAAGTATAAATATGGGCCTTGGTTTCTTCTTGGTTACCCCAGAATGCATTCTCAAGGGTCCAAGAACTGGATTTGGCACCACTTGGTGAATCAGGACTCTCAGCAAGAGAGCCCAGGTGCTGGCAGATGAAGTCTTTGATGTGACTTAGACCTCTAACAGGAGGCAAACTCAGCCCAAGCCCTTGGAGAACCTTTGAAAGCAGGATGTAGAAAGCAAAGTCCAGGCCTTTTACTCCCAGGACAGAAGCAGCAAGCTGCAGGCCAGCACAACAAAGAAACAGACAGAGTAGCAGTCCCTCCTATGGCAGGGACACTCCAAGGGTCCCCAGACACACTGCAAGGGTTTGGAGACTGTGTTGTGTAAGGACAGGCACTGCCATATTCTGGTGCAAGTGTCAGCTTCTCCCACCACTCTGGCCCAGGAAGACGCATCAGGATATGCAGGGCACCTCAGCTCCCTTTGTATGACTGCCCAGAGTGAAAAACATGTATTTTAAAATTTTGAATTCAGAGATATCTTTATGTGCTCCCAATGGTATTTTATACTTAAAAGATATTTCAAGGCATTCCCCATGTTACCCTATGAGAGGGATAGGCCTTGCAGTAGTGAAAACTGAATTTAGAAATATTGCAGAACATGTCAAACACACCATTACATGTCCTAGCTTTTAAGTTCACTGCACTCTGTCCATGGGGCTGCCTTGGGCCTACCTTAGGGGTAACTTCCATGTAGTAAGAGGGACGTCTTGGGCCAGGCAAGTGGGTGCACTTCCCAGGTTGAATTGGCAGTTAAAACTGGACACACAGACATTGCAGTGGCAGGTCTGAGACATGTTTACAGGGTTACTCATGCAGGTGGCACAAAAAGTGCTTCCGGCCCTCTAGTAGCATTTGATTTACAGGCTCTAGGCAGCCATAGTACACTGTGCTAGGGACATACTAGTCCATCAAATATGACAGTCATGGATAAACCAATCACCAATACAATTTAGACAGGGAGCACTTGCACTTTAGCAACGGTCAGCTGTGGTACAGTGCCCAGAATCTTAAAGCCATCAAAAATGAATGACAGCACAGGATAAAAAAACAGGTCTGAAGCCAAAAAGACAGGGGACACTCTGCAGAAAGGACCATTTCCAACACGGCCTGTAGAAGCTTGTTTGTGTCCCTGAAACTCACAGAGGAGGTCAATCAACTGACCCTCTGGGTTCCCTGTGATGAAGGCAAGCAGGTCTAATCTTCATTATCAGACAGCAAGGCAGACCTTCAAGTAGCAGGACAGTGTTTCCTCTGTAACATCCACAGGTCCAGGAGTGTTCTGATGAGTTGCTGTGGAGGTTTAGGGGCATATTTATACTCCGTTTGCGCCGAATTAGCGTCGTTTTTTTTTACGCAAATTCGGCGCAAAACTAACGCCATATTTATACTTTGGCGTTAGGCGCGTCTAGCGCCAAAGTATGAGTAAAGAGCGTCATTTTTTAGCGTGAACGCCTTCCTTGCGTTAATGAGATGCAAGATAGGCGTTCCCGTCCAAAAAAATGACTGCGACGCAAATGCGTCGTATTTATACTCCCGGGCAAAAATCACGCCCGGGAGTTGGCGGGGCAGAAAACCCCGCATTTGCGCCACTTTTTAACGCCTGGGTCAGGGCAGGCGTTAAGGGACCTGTGGGCTCAAAATGAGCCCACAGCTGCCCTCCCATGCCCCCAGGGACCCCCCCTGCCACCCTTGCCCACCCCAGGAGGACACCCAAGGATGGAGGGACCCACCCCAGGGACATTCAGGTAAGTTCAGGTAAGTATAAATATATTTTTTTAAAATATTTTTTTGTGGCATAGGGGGGCCTGATTTGTGCCCCCCTACATGCCTCAATGCTCAATGACCATGCCCAGGGGACATAAGTCCCCTGGGCATGGCCATTGGGCAAGGGGGCATGACTCCTGTCTTTACTAAGACAGGAGTCATGTAAATGGCATCTGGGCGTCGTTAAAAATGGCGCAAATCAGGTGGAGGCGATTTTTTGCGTCAACCTGACTTGCACCATTTTTAAGATGCCCTAGCGCCATTTATCCCTACGCCGGCGCTGCCTGGTGTACGTGGTTTTTTTCCACGCACACCAGGCAGCGCCGGTCTGCTGGCGCCGGCTAACGCCATTCAATAAATACGGCGCCCGCAGGGCGCTTCAGAATGGCGTTAGCCGGCGCAAAATTTTTTGACGCTAAACTGCGTTAGCGCAGTTTAGTGTCAAAAAGTATAAATACGGGCCTTAATTTACAGGCCCTGGGCATATGTAGGGCACTTTACTGGGGACTTACAGGTAAATCAAATATGCCAATTGGGAATGAACCAATGTTACTGTGTTTAAGGGAGAGAGCATATGCACTTTAGTACTGGTTAGCAGTGCTAAAGTGCGCAGAGTCCTAAAACCAGCAAAAACAGTGTCAGAAAAGCGGAGGGAGGAAGGCAAAAAGTTGGGGTTGCTCACCCTAAGGCTGTCAGGTCTAACAACTTAGGAGTAATACAGTATCTTTTTAAGAGTTACCATTCCCAGGCTGACAGTCAGTAAGAGAGACTGAATAAGACATTACAACAATATCTTAGATGTTTCCCAATCAATCATGCAGAAAAATGGGCATACTAGTTTATCTAATAACAATAACATTGACACTTCCATGCTCTTATTTTTCTTTGATCAACAAGGCACCATCATCACAGCTGTCAGGCGAAGTCCCAGTGAAGCTGTTGACTTTTAGCGGGAAAGCTTTGAGCAGAAACAATTAAAAGTTTGTGCAAGGAAAGTCCCTTGCTGGCTGAATATTTTCAGCACCTCTGTCTGTTGAAGACTTCTACCTTTGGACTTGTTACTTTATTGGAGCTCAAATGTCTCCAATGGAGCAAGGCTGAAAGCTGTAGCTCAACAAATCTCCTCGGCTGTGTGACAGCTGGAAGTCTATGCAAATGGACTTCTAGAGACTTAAGGCAGACAAAAGATGACTTTTTAAAGTACCTTTTATGAAATAATTAATACAAATCAAGTGTTACTATTTGATTGAATTTTTAATAAGTATTTAAAAAAAAGTACAAGAATTAACTTTTTATCCAGTTCCTAGGCAGAGATAACATTATCTAATTTTAATATTAACTCCCAATGCTTTCCAAGGAACAGCTAATATTGTGACAGGGAAAATAGTGTTTTAAGGATTTTCACTGTAAGGACATGTTTAACATTAAAACCATACCTAATAATTGTGATTTAATTATCATAATATATTGACTGCCAAAGTTAAAAACATTAAAGTACCCACTGGTGTTACTACTGGATTGTGCATTAGTGCATTAAATAAGTGTAGGAGGCTGGCTCTCTATGTGGTATTGAAAACCAGTCACACTGTGCAAAAAGTCCAGGCAATCACACATTGGTCTACAGAGGTGAAATTTGGACCACTTAATGCTCTAATTTTTGTGTTAGCTTGGTCGAGCAGTTAGGCCAATCTTGGAGAAGTGCAAAGCATTTGTTGTACTCACAGTATCAATAAAACAAGACACACACTCAAAGGAATAACTCAAGACCAATTTACAAAGATACCTCAGATTTTTATAAAAGTTTTAAGACCAAGCGCATCAAAATCTGATAAATACTTTTTACGTTATGGTTTTTTCAAAGTTGAGAAAAAATAGTCTTTTTGTGCGTAATCAATGAGAGAAAACTTTAAAAATGTATATATAATATAAGGGAATGTGTTTACCAATGTCTCCTTTTGTTCTTAGGTTGAGTTGGTGGGCCAGCCAGAGGAGTTCAGGTGATTCCCAGTTTAGGTGGGAAAAGCTGCTGAAAAGTACTTGCAGCTGGTGCAGGACCACTGCAGGGGACCACTTGGAAAAGCAATACACAGGGGGACTTCAAGGTGAGTCCAGAGGGTCCCCTTGGAGTGTAGAGGTTGCAAGGGGAGGGGGACCCTTAGAGCACAGATGGTTCTCTGGTGCAGGGCCCAGGGAGGCTGGGTGCAGATCAGATAAATGAGCCAAGAGCTGTACACCAAGGTGCCCTTACAATCAGGAGGTAGGTCACTTTGAGGGTCACTTGCAGGTCAGCAGGGCTACTCTGGTGGGTGATTGTGGTAGTTTCTAAAGTCCGTTGACTGGGCTTCCTCCTGGTCCTTTTTTTCTTGGTGTCCGATGTTCAGTGACCAGTACACTGGGCTATAGTTCAGCCATTGGAGAGCGCAGTGCACCAAACTTGGCACACTTGCAGGTTTTGTCCTCCTGGTCCACAGTGTGAAATTTGATCTCGCTGTGGTGTCTAGTTCCTTGGCCAGCAACCGGCCAATGAACTGAACTTCACTAGTCTTTGGGTCTTTGTTGCAAAAGAGTGATGCCTTCTCTCTGGAGGGAGATCTTCAGCAGTTTTTAGAAGAGTGGAGGCCTTCTGGGAATTTTTGGAATCTGTCCAATGTTCGAGCAACCCCTCAGAGGCGACTGTCGAGTCCTGGGTGCAGCATGCAGGGTTTGGCGTCTTTTTCTTTGAGCAGCAGGAAAGCAGTTCTCCAGCCTTTGGTCTTCTTTGTTGCTGGTCTTCTTTTGACCTTGTAATCTGATCTGCAGGTTTAGGGGTGCCCACTAAATACTGCATTTAGTGGGCATTTAGGGGAGTAACTAGTTGTGACCAATGGGTTATCCACAATAGGGTGGCTACACCCACTAAGTGAGCACTTCCTGTGGGAAGAAGTCTCTTCCCTATCCCTGCTAGGCTATTTTCCTACCATCCAAAATGGAGGAAAAATAAATGGAGAGGTCACCTCACGTGCAACATCTTAGGGGTGGTGGAAGCTGAGGGTGGCCACTCCACCTGTCCTTGGTGCATTTTCCCACCATTGCTCCCACCAAAGGTTGGGGTTTGCAATGGGCTGTGGCCATCTGCTGCTAGCAGCAGGGCTTGGGGGTCGAGTTTCAAGGGTGGTAAACCCTTTGCAGCTCATAGGCAGGTCTGTGCGCATTCCTAGGGGAGGAGATGTAACATCTCGCCCCTGGAAGGCTTTGTTCTCTGGACCCAGAGAGAACAGGCTCTCACCCCAGGGTTCCAGAACCTTGCTTGGTGGTGGCAGGCTGGTTGTGACTGACCAGTAGCCACCCCAGGTTAGTTAGCTTTTGCAGGGGACCTCTGGGTAAGTTTTGCAATAAATCCAATACCGGTACCAGTTTGGATTTATCATTCTGAGTTGTTTACTACCAAACAACCCAGGATGCCGAGTGGCCATCATGTAGCTGTGAAACTTGTATTGACCAGTCTTCAGCACATGCATGTAAAATGACTGCTCTTTTCACTTGTCGCAGGTTTAGCAGGGGCATATTGCTCAAGCATCTATGCCCACACATGCAGTATAGTCCACCTTGCCTTAGGGCTGGAAGGCCTGCCGCCAGAGGGGTGGATTACCTATATTGCATGCAGTGTGTAGTGGACTGGGCACACAGGATGTGTACCATGTCAGTTTTGCATTTTAGGATTGCCCCAGGGCACTCAGCCTGTAATGGCACGGGTGGGTGCACTTGGATATATAGGCCCTCATTACGACCTTGGAGGGTGGCTGAAGCCGCCCGCCATGGTCTGACCGACGGGCGGCCGCCAATGCACCCGCACTCCCGCCGCGGCCAACAGGAGATCCCCGCTGGACCGGTGGGCGGAAACTTGGTTTCCGCCAGCCCAGCGGGGATCTCGGTCACAACACAGGAGCGGCTCCAAATGGATCCGGCGGTGTTGTGGTCGTGCGACGGGTGCAGTTGCACCTGCTGCGCTTTTCACTGTCTGCATATCAGACAGTGAAAAGCGCGACGGGCCCCACGACTCCCCGTACCGCCAGCCTTTTCCTGGCGGTTCAAACTGCCAGGAAAAGGCTTGCGGTAGGGGGAATCGTAATCCCCTGGGCAGAGCTGGCGGATTAAAACCGCCGGGACCACTGTGGCGGGAAAATCCACTGCCGTCGTAATTCCCTGTGAAGCACCGCCAGCCTGTTGTATATTAAATAAACGGCTGTAGTATTTATTTTTGTAGTCTATCAACGTATGAATAAGACACGACTTCAACAAGGCATTATGACTGATTGTCTCTTTTCTAAACACTAAAAGAGTGTGCTCATTAATAGAGAGAGTTAACGTTTGAGCACACCAGTAAATAACCACAAGATGGCAACAGATACTTATATTAAAAGGAGAGCCTTTTTACTTAGATTGCGTGCCTTCTTCGTGAGCAACAATAATGTTCAACGTGAAAAACATTAAACAATACAATCACTACCTATGTTTTAAAATGGCGTCTTCAATATATCAACTACATTCAGCGAATCAATACATAATGCAAAGTGTTTTTTTTTTATCTGAAGACCTTTGCGTTATCTAACTGCATAATAAATGTATACTTAGAAAAAATCATGGAGCGTAACACTTCATCATATTTAATTTATATTCCAAAGTAAATAGTGAGAATGTCGATAAAATGCTCCAGAGCAACCTAATGTTTTCCAATATGCATGCATGTCCAATATGTGTATGAATCACGATTCCTCAGGCATGCAAACAGGCTAGAGCCCGAATATGTTGTTACAAAAACATAGCTGGGTATCACATATGATTAGTGTGTTGGCCTATGATGCATGTGTGAATGTATGATGATGGATGATTTGGCATATGCTGTTGGGGTGATGATCAGGGGAGCCAACTATCACAATTCTCCGCGAGGACGACGAATCGGGGATTATCTTTGACCTTAATGTCATTGTCAAAAGTGGAATTGCCAGAACTGGAGTCACAGGCATGTTTCAAGGCACTATAAAGCCATGGTCATTCACATTTTTAAAATACAGCACGCGAATATGCAAAAAATGACATCAGACGCAAATAAAACCCACTATAACAAGGAAAAACGAAAGGCATGTTTTCTTTAAAGTGAGATAAAAGATTGGTTTAATCATAGGTTGCAAAGTTGTCTACTTGCAACTCCTCTACATTCATTTGAACCTCCAACTTTTAGTTATTCAACCTGGCTAGTGTCAATTAGATAGCCACATTACTATCTGGCTAAAGTAAACTTTTTTTACCAGTACCAATTTGTCAACTCATTTGGAAAAGTTGTGCGTAGTCATTACTGCCAAGTAGCTCCATTTCATATGAACCTATTGTTTTTTTTTCTTGAAGTAAGCTGTATTCTGGGGCACCTAGTTTTGCTTCCGTCACTGTAAGAAATGATTCAAAAACTTTACGAGGGCAATTGTTGTTTGCTTAAAGGCCATGATTGGCTAAAGCTGCCGCACTTAACAAGTATTTCTCAATGTGCATTGATTTTTCAATAACGTCCACATTATCAGTGAAATACTGGCAGAAGGATATTCAGATTTATGGCACAAAAGTTATTTTTAATTCAGGCTGCACACCCACCACCTGTGTCCATTGGTCTTTCCTTGGTCACAAGACAGCCTGCAGGCATCTGAAAGTGGCAACATTCATCTGTTGATTGCCTAGCTTGATTACTTAATTTCTCTCTCGACCCCTGGGGTCCAGCAAAGTAAATCATGCCAGTGGCCCTCCCGGGAATGAGTTTTCTTTGTTTGCACGTCCGTGGAAACTGGTCCTTGTCAACTGGACTAGGGGTCTGAGTCGCTGGATTTGTCTCTCCAGCAGTCTTTGTTTGCAGAGGAGTACAAGGCATTCTTTCAGGGGTTAGTGACTTCATTAAAATGTTTTCAGTGGTATGGTGTTCTTCTGCCCCATTAACCATGTGCTCCTGGTGTTGCCCTATAATGCTGCGTATGTAGATATGTCGTGGTGAATGTGTTGCTGTATGAAGTTGGCTGTGAGTACATGAGAGATGTTATGTGTGTTGAGGTATAATAGTTAGGCCCAGATGTTAGAGGGCCTATATCACATTAGCGGCATTGTTTTACGTTAATGTGGCGTTAGATGGCCAAAAATGCCACATCGTATTAACAAAGTGGCACAATACATGCATTGCACCACTTTGTAACCCTTTGCGCTACATTATGCCTTTGCCAGGCATAATGTATGCAAGGGGGTATTCCCCCATTAGGGGGACCGCAAAAATGGCACAAATAAATCTAAGAGATTTCTTTGCATCATTTTTTTGGCACTTCTAGCGCATGCTCTGAAAAGGTGTTAAAAGGAGGCTCCCATTGGTTACAATGGGCCTGTGAGTGCTTTGCAGGATTAGCGTCAACATCTTTGATGCTAATCCTGCAAAGCGCGAACTAGCATAAAATATTCTGACACTAGTTCCCTAACTACCACCATGGTGCACCATATATTAAAGAAGGCACACACATGGTGGCATTAGGGGGTCACTAAGGAGCTCAAGAAAAGTAGCGCTGCTCTAGGTGTAGCACCACTTTTCATAAATATGCCCCTTAGTATGTTGGATTAAGATGGTGGTTTTCTTGTCATGAAACCGAACTATGGTGATGTATGATGTTGGTTGCTGTGACTATATGGTGCGTGCCTTGATTTTATGATTGTAAGTGTGTTTGCATATGATGTTGGCTGCGTGGACATATTATGGTGTTGTGTTGGTGACTGATGGTGGTTCTGTGGACATATGCTTATGTGTGTCCCTATAATATTATTAATGTTCACGTCTCATGCCTTACTGCAGCCCATGTCCTACTCTTTCCAAGGCTGATGTACTTCTGTGTCCCTATCTGCACCTCTAAAACCCAGGTGTGTGCTCTACCACCTTCTAACCCCTGCAGCCCTTGCGCACTCTTGGACTACCAACCATCCCCTCTGTGCCCCAACCCAGTAGCCTTGCTCTGTGCCCATGACCCTCATAGGCCCCAGTATGTGCCCCAACCCTTCTGCAGCTCCTCTAACTCTCCTTGTCACACTGCAACCACAGGCCCCACCACTGGTACCTTTTGTGTAAACCTCTGCATCCACAGCATCCCCTTTCTCTACGGTACATCCACTTTCCTTCTTAGTTCCTCCAGTGTCCTGCCATCCTGCCACATCTTTGGGTGTTCACACCCCCTGACGAGCCTATCTCCAACCCTGCAGCCTCTTTGAATAATCCTATTTTCTCCTCCTGCTCGTATGACTACACCCATGCAAAACCTGTGTTCCACCCTATACTGCCAATGCTGCTTCTCTGTGCACCTCAGTCTACTTAGCCACTACAATGCCTGTGGTGCAGGTAGGATAATTTTGTGCAGGAAGGGACAACTTCCTGCCCAAAAAGAATCCTCTGAGGCATTTTCTAAAAGAGGAAATGACAAGGAGAAATAAACATATTCTCCTAATTACGTGTCCCCTGGGAAGGTGTACCATTTGGATGAATTCCCAGGTTTACTAGTGTTAGTAAATCTGAAAATGCTCCACAAACATAGGTAGATGTGTGGGAATGGCTGCTCTCCACCTATGGGATGCCTTCCGAGGAGAGTGTAACACAATGGAGTGCCTGGTGCTGCCATGCTTTACTTCACATTTACTATGAAGAGAGATGGGTGGAAAAGTAAATCTCACTTAATGACAGGGCCACTGGAAATATGCGAAAGAAAGGATTACATTATGCGGCAGATTTAAGTAAATTATGGGGCAAGGAAAGGCAAAATATGTAGCATTATGCTGCTTATTTTGTAATAGTATTATTTCATTATTGTGACATTTTAAAATTTGTTGCGACAGTATGGACATTAGTTGCACTTCATTAGTTGCACTTCATTGGCACATAGGAGCTCTGCAGTCCAGCTGAAAAGCAAAGAGCTCCAGCCAGGAGACCTTTAAAAAATATGGTAAGCTCTCCAGGGGCTATGAAATTAATGACCCAAGAGACTTAGGCCCTCATTAAAACATTGGCAGTAAGTGCCACTTTCCGCTATGCTGACTGCCGACAACATACCCTGACTGTGGCGGTATACCGCTACGGGTATTATGACCCACACATGGAAATCCACCACTATACAGACACACACACAAGTCCACCAGCCCAAAGGTCAGTGATAAACTGGTGGTACCAAAACCCACACCATTACGCCAACAGAAATACACCCACAGCATCATGACCCACGAATCACCGCGGCGGACATTCAACTGCGGTAAACCAATGGTGGTACAGACCGCCGCAAGCAAAATACACATACACTAACAAAACAGCACCACATTGGACAATTCAAACTACACACACCTGACACACATATACACACCACACCCACAACACTATAAAACACACACCCACACTACCCACACTACCCTTTATGACCCAAATGTTTTGGCAAGTCAGAGAGAGACAAGCCAGGAGCACCCACTGAGTCTGAACCACAAAACACCATCACCCATACACAATCCACGCACCTCACAGCACACACCCCAACACATCACCCCACACACCCTCACATATACCACTCACACTACAGCCATCGCACCACAAAGACACCCCAGGTTCTCAGAGGAGGAGCTAAGGGTCATGATGGAGGAAATCATCTGGGTAGAGCCACAGCTATTCGGATCACAGGTACAGCAGAAATCTATTGCAAGGAAGATGGAGCTATGGCGGAGAGTCGTGGACAGGGTCAACGCCATGGGACAGCACCCAAAAACAAAGGATGACATCAGGAAGAGGTGGAACGACCTACGGGGGAAGGTGCATTCCGTGGTAGCAAGACACCAGATAGCTGCACAGAGGACTTGCGGTGGACCCCCACCTCCTTCCCCACAACTAACAACATGGGAGGAGCAAGTCTTGGTGATCATGCATCCTGAGTGCCTCGCAGGAGTAGCAGGAGGACTGGACTCTGGTAAGTCAAATCTTTACTGCTTTATCCCCCACCCTACCTGCATGCCATCACAAACAACAACCCTTACCCTCACTTCCATCACCCCACCACCTCACATATACCCCACCATTACAACCCACCCATCCCAAAACCAAGACCTGCATGGACACCCATCACCACAGCATGCACACTAATGACAATCACTTAGCCAAACCAAGCACAACTCACACAAGCCAAAGGTACCTTTGCTAATAACAACCATAGAGGGAAACATATCCATGCACAAGATGGGACACGCAGATACAATAACACTGTATTTACATCCCCACAGGACCTCCACTCAATGTCACCGGAGTGGAGGTGCCAGCCACATCCAGTTCCCCCTGAAGAGGCCCACAGTGATGACAGCAGTTCTGCAAGCCTGGATCACGATGACCAATTTGGCCAATCAGGGACCTCTGGACAGTCGGTGACCCAGCCACAGTCCCAACCCACCACAGAGCCTCCCCCCTCAGGAAACACCACCACAGCACCCACCCAGTGGGCCCATACCTCTGTCCCCAGGACACATCAGTCAGCAGTGTATCCACCACTACAGGGACCCCAAGCCACCCCACAAACAGAGGACGATCAGGGACCTGCGGTCAGTGGCAGTGGGCACACTGTTCAGGGGACAGAGGCACAGGACAACAGGGAATCTGGGAGGACTGCTGTGCAACAGGGAGAGGACAGGCCCAGGAAACCGACTCTCCACAAGGCACTCACCAACATCCTGGGAGTATACCACGATTCCCAGGAGACCATGGGCCAGATACTGGCCAAGCTGCAGAAGATCCAGCGGATGCAGGAGGGACAGTACCTGGGGATCAGGGAGGGCCTGAGGGACATCCACACCACCCTGGTCACCATTGCAGGGGTGCTGGCAGACATGGCCAACACCATGAGGGAGGCAGTAGCACACCAATGGGTCCCTGACACTAGCCAAACCGAATCACAGCCCTCCACCTCTGTCGGCGCCAGCGGACCAGAGGCCCGCCACAGGACCAACAGGCCACCAGCACCCCACCCCCTGCAGGAGAACCACCCCCCAAATGGTTCCTGCGATCCAGGCAGAAGCCAGACAACATTGCCAAGACCCCCGCCAGGAAAAAAGACTCTCCTGATTGTCACCCTTCTGTCCCACTCTGTCACCCTATCCACCTTGAACTGCCATTGCTCCCCTTCCTATGCCCCTTTGGACAATGCACCTGTGAGACAAATAGACTGTACTCTACCCTGGACTTTCCTCCATCAGCAACCCAGCCCATTGCAATGTCCCCTCCACTTATTAGCACCTAAATAAACACCCTTGGAACAAATTCAAGTATGGAGTCTGTCAATTGTTTGAAATATGTATTAGTTTAACAAACTGTAAACATTGCAATTCAAATGTCCTGTAATATTTGCATAGGTATGACATGTAGTGGGCAACAGTAAACACACCAGGAGCCAGAGTGGGGCACAGAGATCTGAAAATAGAGATTCCAAAGGGTACAGTAAGTGGCCATAGAAATAGGGAAATCAGGCTGCCATGTTAAATGTCAAACACAAAACTGCAATGGAAGGTGAAGTTACAGTGTCTTACCTGTGTGTCACTGGAAGTACTGTTGAATTAGTGTACTTCTGTTGTCCACACCTTCGCCCTCTGCCTCCTCTTCATCACTGTTCACAGGCTCCACCACTGCCACACGACCATCCCCAGGCTCATCCTCCTGCAGATAAGGCACCTGGCGTCTCAAGGCCAGGTTGTGCAACATGTAACATGCAACGATGATCTGGCACACCTTCTTGGGTGAGTACTACAGGGATCCACCTGTCAGATGGAGACACCGGAATCTGGCCTTCAGGAGGCCAAACGTTCTCTCAATGATCCTCCTTGTGCCTCATTGTAACGTTCTTCTGCCCTTGTCCTGGCATTCCTCACTGGGGTCAGTAGCCATGAGAGGTTGGGGTAACCAGAGTCACCTGCAAATATTCGAGGGATACCTGTTAGCCATACACTCACCCTTAGGGACAAACCCTCACCCATATACCTACATCAACTGGGTGGGGACCATGGGCTCACCTATTAGCCACACCGGGTGCCTCTGGAGTTGAGACATCACATATGGAATGCTACTATTCCTCAAGATAAAGGCATCATGTACAGAGCCAGGATACTTGTCATTGACATGGGAGATGTACTGGTCCGCCAAACACACCATCTGCACATTCAGAGAGTGAAAGCTTGTCCTATTTCTGAACACTTGTTCATTTCTCCTGGGGGACACAAATGCAATATGTGTACCATCAATGGCACCAATGATGTTGGAGATATGTCCCAGTGCATAAAAGTCAGCCTTCACTGTGGCCAAATCCTCCACCTGGGGGAATACGATGTAGCTGCACATGTGTTTCAGCAGGGCAGAAAACACTCTGGTCAGCACGTTTGAGAACATTGGCTGAGACATCCCTGATGCCATGGCCACTGTCGCTTGGAAGGAACCACTTGCCAGGAAATGGAGCACTGACAGGACCTGCACTAGAGGGGAGATACCTGTGGGGTGGCTCTAATTGGGCACACAGTTCTTGGATTGTGGCCCTATCAAGTCTGTAGGTCAGGATAATGTGCCTGTCCTCCATTGTTGCAAGGTCCACCAGGGGTCTGTACACGGGGGATGTCTCCATCTCCTATTCATCCTCAGCGGTTCAACTCTAGGGTGAAAAACGGAGAGCAGAAGGTCATATTCACACATATGTCAATATTAAAATGCATTTCTTCCTTTACAGAAACAGTATGTGAACTCGTGACTCAGTTGATGTGCCAATGTCTGCTGTGACGCAGTTAGGTGCAATGGCCTGTGCCCCCCTGAAATGGCGGCTGCCTGACCTGTGAGGAGAGACAAGTGGAAATTAGGTAATTCCGCTGGCGTTGTGCACTGTTGCGGCCGGCGGTCGATGACCGCCAAGCAAGATCGCATTGGTTATTATTGGGCCCTATGTGTTCCAGGAGCCAATGGCGATGTACTCTGGCGGTGACGGCATGCACTGCCGTGGAAGTGACCGCCATTTTCTATCTGTGCACTCACTTGCTACCTGACCTTCAACTGGAGAGGTCCTACACTGCAAGTGCTGCTGTGACCTGTGTCTGGAAGCAACAATGGCTCGAGTGTCTGGGGAAAGGGCCCCTGCCTTCACTTCGGAGGAGTTGGAGAGACTAGTGGGTAGGGTCCTACCCCAGTACACTTTACTCTCTGGTCCTCCAGACAAACAGGTGAGTACACCGTGTGCATGATGCGTGGGCCATGAATGTATGGAGTGCTGTGTGTGTAAGCTCTTGTAGGGTGGGGTCTGAGGGGTCCTGGGCAGAGTGCTGCATGTATGGTGGTCAATATATGTGTGTAAGGGGATAGGAGGGATGTGTTGGGCCATGAGTATGACAGTCTGGATGGTATGACTAATTCCTTTTCTGCTGTATTTTTTCTGCAGGTCAGCGCCCATCAGAAAAAGGGTCTTTGGCGTGCCATCGCCAAGGAGGTGCGGAACCCTGGGCGTCTTTGACAGGCGGAGAACCCACTGACGCAAACGGTGGGAGGTCCTGTGCTGCTGGGCAAGGAAGACGGCGGAGGCCCAGCTGGGGCTGGCCTCCCAACGAGGAAGGGGTGCCCGTCGTACCCTGATCCCCTGTAGTTCTGCATCTTGGCGGTGGCCTATCCGGGGTTGGATGGGCGCTTGAACGCATCACAGCAGCCACAAGGGGGTGAGTACAGATTCAGAGTCATGACTTTGCATGTGTTAAGGTTTTACCTGGGTGGGGGTTGTGGGCTGTGGGTGCCCCGAGGCCAGGGTGAACATGGGAGGGTAGGTTCAATGATGGGCAAGCTCATATGCACTTCAACCCCAATAGTGTTAGTGGCCATCTACAACTGGTCAGGGTCCTGCGGGTTTCAGGTGTGTAGCTAATGGCGTTAGGCATTGTACCACATGGGCTGGTGACTAGCATTGTAACTGGTAGTGCATGGCCTAGTGCATAGGGCTGTTCCCTGTATGTTGTGTACACTAATGGTAGTGTTGTTGCTGGCATTGACCAAGTGTATCCTCTGTCTCCCCCATTTTTGTTTTGTCACCCTGTCCTTGTGTGCATTAGCATCATCTGTCGGAGGAGCAGAGGCACCGGCGACGGAGGGAGCTGCATCCCACAGGGCCTAGAGGCCGAATCCACCAACTGTGAGGGCACCAGGGGAATGGAAGGCGAGTGGAGCACCACAAAGGAGACAGGAGGGGACACTACCAACAGCGACTCCTCCTCCGATGGAAGCTCCCTGGTGGTGGCGGACACCTCTGTGCCCACCCCAACAACAGGTACAGCCGCCATCCCGTCCCAGCACCGCCCTCCCAGCAGCCCCTCAGTGTGTTTCCCGTGTCACTCACCCAGAAGGGTGGGCATCTCCTTCGCCCCAGGCACCTCTGGCCCTGCCCTAGCCAGCCCTGCTGCCCTCAATGAGTTGGCTGTTGACCTACTTGGATCCCTCTCTGTTGGGCAGTCAACCATACTGAATGCCATCCAGGGTGTAGCAGGGCATTTTCAACAAACAAATGTATACGTGGAGGGCATTCACTTTTGCGTGGCTCCCAACAGAGAGCATTCCAGGCTCCGGCCTCCGCACTGATGGCAGCCATAGTCCCTGCCTCCAGCCTCCCCCCTCCAACTTCCTCTACCCAGTCCCAATCCCCTCAACCCCAGCCTATCCCAAGTACACCTTCAGACCAGCAATCACCAAAATCAACACACAGAAGTGGCTCAGGCAAACACAAGCACCACACTTCATCTCACAGTCACTCACACAAGCACCATCCACATGCAGACACACCAACATCCACTGTCTCCACTGTGTCCCCCTTCTCCTCCTCGTCCACCTCCCTCCCAGTAGCGTCACCACTCACACCTGCATGCACTACATCCTCATCCACTACCACCATCACTACACCACTGCATATTTCTACCAATACATATAGGGGGTTTTCTAACTTTGGAGGAGGTGTTAATCCGTCCCAAAAGTGACGGGAAAGTGACGGATTTACCACCAGCCGTATTACGAGTCCATTATATCCTATGGAACTCGTAATACGGCTGGTGGTATATCCGTCACTTTACCGTCACTTTTGGGACGGATTAACACTCCTCCAAAGTTAGAATAACCCCCATAATGCTGTAGTTTTTATGCTATTTTTTCATAAGGGTTCAGTCTTGTAAAAAGTGAAAATATTTGTTTTAAATGCTTGACTATTTAAGAGTCATGAATTACAATAAACATTAAATTGATGTAAATTATAAAATAACTTCCCTTCCTTCACCAGTCATTTCATGTTCAGAATTGCACTAAAGGCAATTATAAGTATTGGAGTGGCAGTATTACTGATTACCTTGCACCTTACACCATGTCCAAATGTCTTGAATAGCAGAGTGCTGTAAATGTCAGTGGTTATGGAGGTGGATGCAGTACTCTTGTGGCTGTGGACACAAATGCACACATCTGATATTGCAACTTCTAGCATTTATGAAGAAACGTGTGTGTTTTAAGCTACCAAAGCTTTTTCCAAGAAGACGTCCTCTCTCATCATGGTATTTTTTTTTAACATTCCATGCAAACGTTGAACAGTGACTGCCAGAGTAAATGACATGCAATGTTTCTGATCATGTGGCCAGATGTCCAAAAGTCATCTGGGTAAGACAACTGTACTGTGACATGTATATTTGTACATTGATATCCATTCCATACAGTGGGTGTGAATAAAGGCAGAGTGATGTAAAAAATCTTACATGTGGTGATAATCAGGTTGCTGTCACCCATGCACCCAAGACTGGAGAGTCGTATCCCAGGAGAATTGCCATTGTGTCTTGATCGGTAGTATATGACATATAATAAAACAAATTAGTAGATCTACACATAGAAAATTATTTTTGTGAATAAGGCCAAATGTTCAAGACTGTCATCTCAATTTGCATGATTTATGAGAATCTTTTGGCTCCTTGGGACATTTAGCTCCAGAGGTCATTCCTTAGTGTTAAAATATGGTTTTTATGTGTGCAGAAAGTGAAGTCTGTACAAGTACTAGGCCCACAGTTGTCCCTTTATGGTTATGTTGTTATCTCATGCCAAGCGGATATGTGGGGCACACTATCAACCAGGGTGGGTATCCTGGCACTGAGTATGTGTGAGTGTAGCCAAACCTGTGGCCTAGTGGGAGCACTCGAAAAGCCAGAGCTTAAGCTACTTGGGGAATTTAAGAAGTGAGCAGGAGGCTCTCATATGTATCAGCAGGTTGTTCTATGCTTTAGCAGCGATGTAGGAGTAAACTTGGCTGCCAGATCTGGTTTTCTTTGTGTGTGGGATATGTGCAAGTAGGGTTCCTGATGAGCAGAAATGCCTGGAAGGTTTGTGAAAGCAGATGCAATTATTGAGGTAAGCTGGGCCAGTGTTATGTAGTGCCTTGAAAGTGTGGGGGAGTAGTTTGAATTGTGGTTGTTTGTCTATGGGGAGCCAGTGGAGCTCATTCAGGACGGGTGTGATGTGAGTGCAGCATGGGTAGTAGAGAGTCACTCTGGCCATCCAGTTCTGAATGGTCTGCAGCTTTCGGGTGAGGTTTTTTGTTGATGCCAGCAGAGAGGGTGTTTCTGACAGTTATATAGGTGCTGACTGGAAGCCATTTAAGTCTTTCTCAGCATCTTCAGGGTATAGAAGCATGAAGTGGTCATGCCGAGTTTGCTGCTGATGAAGATCCTGAGGTTCTTGGCATGGGTGGTGATTGTGGGTGTCAGTCCTACCCTGTGGGCCACCAGCTGGAGCCCTATGGTGAAGTGCTCTTCCAGAAAATCATGATTTTGGTCTTGACCATGTTTAGTTTCAGACAGTTTGTCTTCATCCTGAGTGTGATTTTAGTCATGCAGGAATTGAACTTGATCTGTGTACGTTACATTTTGTTTTGGTTATAAGGGAAAAATTTAGCTGTGTGTCGTCAGCATGAGAGAGGATGTTGATCTTGTGAAAACTGATGACACTGAGTAGAAAGATGATGTTTGAGTTGAAGACGGTCGGGCTCAGGGAGGATTCTTGCAGAACTTTGCAGATCATATTGTGGGTGTCTGAGGTGTATTGTGCCAGGCTATCTGACTAGGCATTCCAGTGCGGAAGGAGCAGATCCATCAGAGTTGTGTCCTTAGATTCCAATGTCATGTTCGTGTTGGTTGAGGATGAGATGGGACAGAGTGTTAAACACTGCAGAGATGTACAAGAGGACGAGGGTCACCTCCTCTGTCCATAGTCATGCCGATGTCACCCATGGCAGGGATGAGGGCAGTTTTTGTGCTGTGGTTGGTTTTAAAACCAGACTGGTTGGTGTTGAGGCATTCGTGGTTCTTAAGATATTCAATGTGGAATCTGTTTTTTTTTTTTTTTCTAAGAATGATAGCCAGGAGATTGGCCTGTAGTAGGTGAGCCTTGAAGGGCCAGTAATGGGAGGACACTTGAATGTTTCCTAGTACCTGGGAAGGTTGCATAAGAGGTGGAGGCATTCAGGATGGGTGTGAGCTTGGTGCTGATGGGTTTTAGACCTCAGGAGCAGTCGTAGTAGGGTAGGGTACAGTGGTTTCTTCTGGGATGATGACGGACAATATGGTTAGCACTCGTTCTTTGAATAAGATTGGGAGGTGTTTGGCAAGATCTGTTGGATCCTGTTGCGGGTAGAAGTTATTGGAAATGGTGGCAATTGTGTTGCTGAAGAATTGAGAGAAGTTGCTGCAGAAATCCTGCAAGGTGGTGATCAAGTTGGAGATGGCCTCTGATGTGGTGAAATCCCGGGAACCATGAACCTCACTGTAGCACTTGGCTTTCTAAGGGTAGCGAAGCAGTGCCATCCATGGCCTATTTAGAGGAGGTGGTGTGAGCTATCAAACCCAGTTCACTGGCACACAATAAAACACTCAATGAATGATTGTCCCGTCAGTGCTTTTTCTTTGAAAAGGGAAAAGTAAATTTTTGACACAACCACTACTAAATACTATGCATTAATCTATAATTACACACATAAGGAGATGGAAATAGCTTGGGTGATATTCAGAAATCACATTTGACCCTTAGAGGGTCATGATCCCCCAAATCATAGCACTCCCCACCTATACCAGGTGCCACATCTAAATATAAGAGGTTGTCATTTTAACTAAAAGCTGGCCTGTTGACTTTATCAGGGGGTCACCACATTAAAATATAAATGAAGCCAATTTGCTCTATAAAGAGGTCACCACATTAACATATATGGCAAGCTTATTGGCTTTATCAAAGAGTAACCACATCATAAGAACAAACTCCACTTGTTATAAGTCACCATCATGCCAATTTAATCCATAACTATGGTTAAATGGAATCATTATTGTTTACTACTTCAGGCCACATAAAATCCAGCCACTGAACCAACCACTAGGGATCCCGCTATTCCTGAGCTGTAGAGTATCAAATCTTAGCTCCAGGAATGCCTAATTTGAATAGATTTGTCTGATGGTCATGGATTCTATGACCCCAGTCACTTAGGGGTAGTTTTGCACATCCTTTAGGGGAAGGACCATTTCACTCCCAGCAGCCTTCACAACGCTTAAAAAATGTATTGGTGATGTCCCTGCCCCTCCTTGGTGCACCGCAGAGAAGCAAGGAAACACAGACAAGTCCTTGCAGGGCAATACAGGGCGTTCCTCACTAAGGGGATTAATATTTGATGACCGGCTTTACCGGGCAGCGGATCATGTTGTGCAGCTTCTTTTTAATATTTTTCAATGGGGCTGCTCCATTTCCACCAAGGGCACCCACACACCCATGTATCCACTGGGGAAGGGTGGAGTGGTCACTGCAGTTCTGCTATATCAGCTTTCCGCATGGCCGACATTGTGCTGGGTTGTCTATCTCTCTTCTTTCTTCCGCTTTTTTACCTGTGTCCGTGGACACAGTAGTGTTGCAGCACAGCATATCTGCACCCCAGACACAGGCAAGAGCAGTGCCTGGTTTGTTCTTTGGTCTCTTGGGGTCCAAGAGATTAGGGGAAATGCCCCCACTGCTTGCACTGGCCTTCTCTTTGCCTTGGACTTGGGGAATGTGGTCCCCAGGCCGAATGAGGTTGTGGATGGTGGACGCCACATGCAGATACCGTCCCCACATGAAGTAGACGTATGCGTTTGTGCCAACCCCCGGGGGCCTGGCCTGACCTGGAGTAATCTCTGAAGACACAGCAGAGGTACCCAAGGTCATTCTGCCAGTTAGTCAGATTTAAATGTTTAAATGGTCAATCTTTGCAGGATCATAAGAAGGGCCCTGTTAGGCCAATTTCCTGGTGGTGAGCTCTATCCACCTACAGCATGTTTAGCAGACCCCTTTACCTCAAAAAGGTGCACCTTGCAAGGAGGTGATTTCACTGGCTCCCCTAACCAAACCTCTCCTTTGCTTGGCCCTCCACAGACCCCATGGCATCCTAGCCACCTTGCTGGGAATCTGCGGAGTAGTGTAGCCCAAGACTTTCATCAACTGGTCCTCAAAGGGTGGAAAGAGGCAGTGCCACTGGCCTGGAGAAACTAATTTAGTCCCAGGGGTCAGCTCCAGACAGATTCCTTACTTCATCAGGGCATTATGTGGGTTATCCTTTCAGCTGTCCCTGATGTTGCTGCCACCACCGTCCAGGGCCTTGCTCACTGTCACCTCCAGGTGGTGGGATTTTTGGGATTTGGGTCGAAAGTAGCAGATGCCAGGCACCGCTCGCCAATCCTAGGATGCCACAATATCTCTCCACCCTTGTCTCAACCCACCTGCAGAGAATTCTCAGACAATCCATTATGGCATAATCAAGTTTTCTATGTACAGTGATACTCCGAGGGCCTCAGTTCCACTCCTAGCTGACATCAATGCCAGGTATCTCCTCACCAAAACTTAAAAGTAGGCAGTGAGAGAACTTAAAGAATTTCACTCACGGAATTCCGCTGAGTTACATAAAAACTCTGTGAGATTCTGCAGCGTTCCACAAGTGGGCAGAATGTGATCATTTTGCACTGCTTGTTCTGATTTTCGGTGCCAGGAGCTTGTTCCATGCTGTAAAATCAGTGCAAATGGCATCGGTTGGCGTCAGAGAGGGCACTGCTTCTTTCTTCTGCTTGAATAGATTTTGTGCTTGAGGGGCATCTTTGTCTACGTAAACAGTTGCAACCTCCAGTGATTACATGCACCAGGAGGCATTCTAACACCTGAAATTCCCACTGGGCGATGCAAATTTTCACATGTGCCCGCAACTTACGAGTTACGTGTGAGAAAAAGCTCTGCCACGTGGTGGTTGGCAGAGTTTTGCTGGAACTCTCTTCTCCAAGCAGTATGTGGAGTGGGCAAAACTCCACAAACTTCTTCAGTGGAGTGGAATTTTTCACCCACCCCTTCTTAAAAGGGAAACCGCTCCTGTGTTAACTCCAAATGTTTGGCTTTCCTCTTTTGTCCAGTGGTCCTGGGCTGTCCCATTCCAGATGCAGTGTGACAGCTAATTAACACATGCAGATTTTCTTCCCCAACCCTTCCTTACCAGGAACTGAGTTAATCAGTGATAATTGTTTCTTTTATGTGGGGATTTCTTTGACCCCACTGCTGGGGAGCAGAGTAATTAACTTGACTGAGCAGGGGGGGAAAAGGCCTGGAATTTAATTCTGAGCTGGGGAACAGAAATATAATAAATCTGGGTGATCCATAAAATGTACATATATGTTATTGGGACCAGCGTATTCAAACTTGCTGTGCAACTTGATAGCTTCCTGGACTGTATAAGCCTAAGTGTAGCAAAAATGCACTTCAAGGCAGCTTTCACCTATATGTACGATACAGTGATACTATAGATAATCCAGTAAATTTCCCCTGACCTATCAATGAATGCCCAGTATTATTATGAGGCCTACCCCAGGTCATTACAGACTCTGGCATAGCCCCTTCTGAACCAGGCTACCTGTGAAATTACCCAGCATGCATGATAGTAGTCTCACACATGCAACCTGCACATGTGTGTGTGTGTGCACACATGTTCATGTGTAAGCAGCCTACTACTCCTTACCCTAGATGCACCACACAAGTGTAATATTAAAAGCTGAGCACTGGCAGTACACATTTCAATTACCATGCAATTACCGTGAGTGAGTCTCAAGTAGTGAGACTCACCCACAGTAAAGGTACAAAAAACAGGTGACCAAAAATTGATAATCCGGGTGTAATAAATGGATGGAATCCTTTTTGCTACACTTAGGGCCTGATTTAGATCTTGGCGTCACACCACCAAGCCGAGTCAGCCGTGGACCCAACCAGACCGCCAAGTCGACGGTCTTCCGCCTCCAGTATATAGATGTTGCAGCCCTGCAAAAGGCTTTACTAACGAAGGATTGCTGATAGAGGGAGATGGTGGCAAGACCTAATGGACTTCGTACAATAGCAGGGGCTATTAAAGAGAGGTAAGTGAAACACACATACACTGTCCCTTAGCCATAGGTGTACCCTGCACTACACACTACACAATACACCACATTCACACAACAACCCATTGGCAATATGATACGAAAAAAAAAATACATGCCAATAACACACATTGACATGCATCCATGCCACAACATACACATACCATTGATACTGCACCCACACATGACAAAACCACAACAACTAACACAACCACACACTCAGCTACACAAACACACTGACACACATGCATGACAGCATCCACCACACAACATTCACACTCACCTGAATGTGTCACACTGCAACACAACATACACAACAACATCAGTCTCACATGCGAATGACACACATACAGACACAACCTCCTGACCCACTAAAGCTCTCTCCCATAACGCAACCAACTGCATCGCATACACACATACACCTACTGACACACACAACTCTGAGCACAACTTGACAGGTACAGGTCCCCTGGCAGTGTGCACACATGGACACAGTTGACAGATGTGAATGTACCATTATTGTGGTGACAGCATTCACTTGCCAATGAATACTGGCATCATAATGCCAGTTGTGTGTGTGTGCCATATGTGTAGTGTACCAGTGTGTCCACATCAGTGTCTGACCCACTTGTGTCCCCTACATATGCATGTCACATTGAACTAAAAAGAAATCTGTGAAATGTATGTGACTGCAGTAGACCCGACCTCCCATGCAGTGCCCACCCAACGTACACTAGCAATATGCCATCCCTACCTTTGAGTCCAGTAATGGGGGGTTGTGTTTTCTCTGTGGGTCGGTGGCAGCAGTGATGGCAGATGTTTTCCTATCATGTCCAGTTGTAGATCAAATCTGCACGGTGAGAAGAGCGTCTGGGTTCCCTCGGCATCCTCTTTTCTGTCTCCTGCATCAAAGACAGTATTTCTTGCCAGATGCCACAGTTCCAACGCAGACTTTCGTCTATGGGACCGCCATCATCTTAATATGGTATGCAGGCCGTCACGGTTTTCCAGTCGAAAAGTCGATGGCGGGACCGTTACTGCCAAGATCTAAATCAGGCCCTTAGTCTTCCTTGAATTTCATTGTGTGTCTCTTCATGTGTTTATTACAGATTAAAAGCTTCTATCCAGGCGGTGCCCACAATTTGTGCATAAGGCCATAATCTACTTCTGAAAGCTTGTACATTGAGCAGTTTTAAGCAGTGTACCTTTGTGCAAGATCAGCATAAGCAGATCATGACACATACCTGTTCATTTTCCTGTTTTTTTTAATTTTTACAATGGAGCCATAACGTCAATTTAACTGTAATTTTTGCAAAAACGTATTTTTTCCACCTGACAGGAAGGTAAAATTGTTTGCACTGCATTAGGCAATGGGGATATAACGTCACTTTTTTTGCAGTGAAAACATTATAAACTCCACTGTGTCATTATGGTTGCCAGTCCATATAGGAATTTGACACAATATAGGGAGTAATGATTCAATTTAATTTCGCAAACTTCAGTGGTAAAGTGTCAAGAGAAAGGGGCCACTGATCAGAGAAGGAGCAGAGTCTGGTAATGTTTTGATTCTCTTGTTAGCCAGTCTAGGTTATATTACATTTCTTTCTTTGTATAAACAGTCAATGTATTTCAACCTTAGTGGTTAGGGAGTTGCCATCCGGACATAGACTGGGTGAGTATTTCTATAGAGGAGGGATACAAGGTCCAATTTAAAAGGGAACAGGGTGGAAAGGGCTGGAGGTGAAATGTATTGTGCATGGCCACAGTGAATCTCATATGTTATAATTTGGTGAGTTGAGGGGAATCCTATATTAGTATCCCTATTTGTCAGATAGAAATAAATTGAAGGATACAATGGGGTATTATTATGGCAACAACCCCCTGATTATTTGTTTGGTAAAATTTAAATGTGCACCTTGTAGGAGAGAATAGTGTGGCTGTTGTGGGTAGGCTTGGAATCTACAAAGACAAATAGAGTGCTGAAATTCATATAACTATATGGTTAAGGCAGAGAGGAGTGATGGAAATAAGATTGCACATATGGGTAGGTAGGAATAGGAATGGGAGGGAATCAGCCTGGTGGCACAGGAGCTCATCACATTTAAGTTCTTTCAAGCGTGGTGCTCAGGAAGAAATTCAGCCATGTGACACAGGGATTAATGAAAGGTGAGGTCATTCTGAAATCATAAGAAATTGGAGTTTTAATGGAGGGTTAAATAATTACCCACTTCAAATAATATTTACAGTCCTTGTCAGGGTGAACTATTAAAGTACCTAAATAAACCTGAGCTCAATCCCCTGGTAGTTATGAGGCCAAATGTTAAGCATTTATGCAGTACCGAAACAGTAACAAAATCAAACCTCAAGAAAAATCTCAAATGAATTTAGAAAAATAGAAACGAGTTGAATAATTAAAATCATACCAAAACAACAAAAATCCAATAAGGGAAACCAGAGACATGAATACTTAAAGATTTTATTAAAAATAGTGCCAAAAATAATTAAAAGCCACCAGTGGTCATCTGGTCCACTTGATTGGTACCCAGGTGTGAGTTAAGGCTTTGTACCTAGAGAAGGTCCCTCATTTGCAGGGTACTTTTGGGGCCTTTGCCTGGCAATGATTAGTACATTCAGGCCAGTCTCTCTTTTGGAGCACAAATTCCTCCAATGGGACAAGGAGGGTGGCTGCAGACTTTAGCCAAAGAGGGCTCCACATGGCCAGATACCTTCTATGCATGGTCCTGCAGCATTATATTTGCTGCTCTGGAAAAGCTCTAAATGGGGAAAACCTGAATCTTCAGCCAATTGGCAAAGCACATTCATCAGATTGGCTTGGCAGGTTTGTCTTCTCCTGAGGTCTTTTGAACAAAAATGTTTCTAAGTCTCAGGATTTAAAGGGTGATTGAAGGATTACACTTTGACACTACAGTGGGGCCCAGGACTTTGGGATAGCACTTGGGGTCAAAACTCGCTCCAGCAGAGTACAGCAATAGGGTCCAGGGCAGGTCCATTTGGACCTGGTCAGCTGGGCAGTTGCAGGAAAAGGCCCCTTGAACCATGTTTTCTCTGTGTAGCTTGAAGTGGAGGTCTTCTATCTGCCTAAGTCTTATAGAATGATACCCTTCTTCACCTGTGCAGAGCCTGTGTGCCTACCCCAAGTGGGGCAGGGAAATGAACAGCCCCTCTGAGGTCACATCTATGGTTTCTGAAGGCAGCTCCCTACCCACTGTGACTGGACTCTAGCGGACTGGGTAATCAAAGAAGGGTTCTGGGCAGGTGTCATCTGCCTGTGACAGGAGAAGCCCCCAAAGGGTCATCCGTCCAGAGAACCAGAACCACCTCCCCACACAAAAGCCTTTGTCTTCTGCCCTGTGAAATAGCTTTGAGATTTTCACTGCAAGGACATGTTTAACATTATGCTTCTGCATGTCCTACTTTTAAATACTATAGCCTTGCTTTATGGGCAGTAATGCCTACTTTGGGATGACATTAATGTTTAAAAAGGGTTTACTTTGACAGGTTGATTTGCAGTTCAAAAGATGCTTTAGTCAGACAACAGTGATAGCTCTAAAGTCATGTTTTACCCTGTCACTTTAGTGGTGGCATAAGAGGACATCTAACTTACAGGTTCTAGGTACACTTTGTACCATATACTAGGGACTTATACGTAAGGTAAATTTGCCAATTAGCAGCATACCAATTTCATCTTATTGAAAGGGCGAGTCTGGCACTTTACCAGTGGTTAGCAGGGTTAGTGTGCACAGAGATGTACTGCTAGCAAAACCAATCAAAGTATAAATCTGGGGGTACAACAGTCTAAACATTGTAACATAAATGCATCAGTTAGTAGGTGTGGGACATCATCAAGGATGCAATTGCCCCAAGGGTGGCTCCTATAAATGGGCATACCTCACCATGTAAGTGCATGCATTCATACACTACTCACATTTCTTTATAGGGATTTTATTAATGATTAGTCTAGTGGCAAATTGGATGTGTTTGCCAGGTGAGTGAAGTACAAATCTTGAAACCCGAACATTTTTCTGTCACTTATAATCAGTATGAACAAAGTGGTACTGTGAAAAGAAACATAAGTGTGAAGGATCCAAAAATAAAAATGGCGCTGGACGAAAGCATGCTGAAAAAAGTTACTGAAGGACAGTTAGACACTGTACAGTTCAGAAAGTTTGTTGAGTCAATTGCTGATTGCAACACATTTAATGATCAGGGTTGCATCTCTTTTCAAATGTCTACTTTCCTTGACACTTCTTCATGACTCTTTAGGGATCACAATGAGGATATTACATTTGTGTTCATTCTCACTATGGGCCAGATTCACAAATGTAAACTTACAATTTTGTGTAAGTTTACCATTTTTTGGTATTCAAAAACTACAATTTTGAATGTACTAATATTAATTACATGACTGTGGAGACTAAACATTCATGGTGGAGGCTGTGCACATAACAAGCTAGTACAGGGCTATTTATATGCAGAGTCTATGCAGTCATAAAAATTACTATCAGTAAAAACAAACTTGTAGTCTGTGAGCACCAAAAAAATAGGATACTTACCCTTAAGTGTAAGTTTATTTTTGGGAATACGGCCCTATGTGTTGTCAAGTCAATGAGTCACAAGAGGGGCAGTCATCTTCTTACATTTGAATTCTCGATTTGGTTTGGCATATTAGTTTGTGTATCTCCTGTTTCATTTTGTAATATATAGTTTTTCACATGGTCATAATATTCCCATAGATCATATTTTTGGGTTTGCAAGTCGATAATGTTTTTGTGTGAAATTGATATTTCTGTAAGCAAATTCTGTGCTGTTGATGGCTTGTTGGCAAGTGGAGCATCCTCAATATATGTGGTGTTCTCTAGGGCTTGAAGTTTATAAACTTTCCTCAAGTCTCCCATAGTGTGCGCCTTCACAAGGTAATTTCTAAGGCTGTAATTCATTTTTTAAAGCAAAAAGTGGTTCCACAAGTTGGAAACTGTTTGAGGAAAGTAGTTGTCAGTTTTTGTTTATGCTTGTCTTTTATTTGGTGCATGCTTGAGTTCTAAGTGGTGAGACCTATCAATCTTTTTGTTTCTTTTTTAGTTCTTATTTTTCTAAAATCGTTTTGTTCGGTGGAATTCATGATCTTTTTAGAGAATCCTTTAGGAGGTTTCATGAGTATTCCCTTGCTTTTAATTTTTCAGTGAGGAAGGTAGCATGCTCTATGAAGTCTTCTGAGGAGCAGTTATAGTGTATAATCATCAGAGGCACCCTCACATTTTGACCCCTGGGCCCATGCTCCAGCTTCTGTAACACCATTGCAATCTTCACTGATCCCCTGGTCCTGGACTTCAAAGACCACTTCTTCCTCAGTGACATCTACTTCCACATCAACGACCCCAACAACAACAATACCATACTTCCCCTCAATAGTATGAGCAGCCTCGGGCTGACCCAGATCATCTGCGAGCACATCACAGGACTCAGGATGGACCCCATCTTTTCCTCCAGTAACAGTGTCAAGTACAGATAAATCAGATGACTAATATGGATGATCAGTCCTTTGTCCATTTCAGCATCTTCAGCTCCCACACTGCCACCCACAAGAGGGCCAACACCCCTCACCTCATCTGGAGCAACATTTCAGAGACCAGCTGGACAGATGCCATCAACACCTCCAACCCAGCTGCCACCACCAACCTCAAACAGGGAATGAAGAACCTAAATGTCTGGATCACCAACTACACCATCAACATCACCCCCATCTAAAACAACAATCAGAGAAAAGCCTCCAAAAGGGAACTCAAGAACTCAACACAGTGAAACAGGACATCAAACAGAACAGGTGGAGAAGAGATGGTGCACCAACAAGGACACCTCTGAAAGGGCAGCCTTCAGGTCCTCCCTCAATCTCTACGACCATCTGCTGAGGGAAACAAAAAAGACAGCCCTAGCAGCACACATCAAAACCAGCGTCAACAGGAAGAAGGAACTTTTCAACATTGTTAGGGAATTCACCAACCTGGGTGCCAGCCAAAACAAAATCACACCTTCACAAGAGCCATGCAACAACCTTGCTGAATTTTTCTATGACAAGATCGCAACCATATACAGATACTTCGTACCCCATCTTACACCTATGGACTTCCTCAACAGATATGTCTCCACCACATCTGACACAAACCACAGACAGACCAGCTGGAACCTCCTCTCCACCCAGGATACCATCTTCATTTTGAAATACATCCACTTGGGAGTTACCATTGACCCATGCCTGCAACACATCTTCTACCTCGGAAATCAAAGGATAGGCCAGGAACCCAATCCCCTGCTCAATACCTTATTCGCCACTGCAACATTTCCCAATGCCTGAAAACACTCTGAAGTTTGATCACTTCTCAAAAAAAATAAAACGCGGATTCCAGCGAAATAGAAAACTACCATTCAATCTCATTGATACCATTACCAACCAAGGTACTGGAAAAGATTAGCAACAAGCAACTTATGGCATACCTGGAGCTGAACCCACTCATGACGCCTTTCAATTCAGCTTCCACACCAATGACATCACTGAGGCTGCCCTAATCCCAGCCACCAAGGACATTTGAACCCTCCTCAACTGAGGAGAAACAGCAGCTCTTATCCTCTTCCATCTCTAAGCTGACTTTGACACCATATCACATCATTCCCTGATTGAAAGACTCCACCACATCAGCATCCAAAGAAAGGTGCTCGTATTGATCACATCCTTCCTCACCGAAAGACTCACCTACTACCTTTCAGAGCAGTGTCCCCTAGAGCTGATCCCTCAACCCCATGCTCTTCAGCACATACATGAACACGTTGGCCAACCTAGTTAGACTAATTTCACGGTCTCAACATAATATCCTATGCAGGCGACACCCAACTCATCCTGTTACTCACCAATGACCCTACCACCACCAGGACCAACTTCCACAGATGCATGACAAGCATCGGCAACTGGATGAAAAACAACTGCATGAAGCTGAACACAGACAAGACGGAAGTACTGGTCTTTGGCAACACATGGAATGACTCCAGGTGGCCATCAGATCTAGGAATAACCCCTCCGATCACACCAGAAACCTCAGAATAATCATTAACAACAAGGTCACCACCAAGCAAAAGCAAACACTCTGGTTCCAGCGGGCGAGAGCTGTCACCCACTGGGAGCGGAGGTTTAATCTCTTTTCTTGCCTGCAGAGATGCCAGCAGGGAAAGAGATGAAACTCTGGCTCTTGCACACAGAACTGCATGTTTAACACAGCTATGCTGGCTCCCACATATATATGTTATAACTATAACTCAGCCCCCACCATGCACAGTTTTTTCATCAACAATTTTATTGCAAATAGTACATTGATATTATCAATGATGTTATCAAAGATGTCATGAGTGACGTAATTTGTAGGATAGTTGGCAGTGCATGGCGAGGGCGTGTGTTATAGTTACCTTTGGGCACAAGTTACTTGAGGTAACTCTAACTATAATTGGTGAATTTTCATGGTTTTGTACACTTAACATGTGAGCCTAACTATAACCTCCCTGTAACCTTTGTTTTTTTAAGTGAATTTCTATGGGTTTTTTAAATTCTATTTCCTAACTATAACGTCCGCGTAACCTTTATTTTTTTCAGTGATTTTCTATGTTTTTTTAAATGTATAGTAATTTTCATTACTTTACATTATTCCAACCACTGACATGCACATGGCCACAGGGCCTGCCCTATGGAAGCACCCAACTGTGCACCATGTGCGGCCTTCACTCACGCACAGCGAGGTTGCCCACAAGACCTGGCTTACAGCCAGACCTTGAGGCCAACCCCCACGAACCACCCAACCCCATGCTGTGCACAGCCCTTTGGCCATGCACAGCAGGAGTTGGCCGCAGCCTCTCTGGGTGTGGGAATAGGTGTGAGAGGGTGTATTGTGGGGTGAGAGTGGCTGTGAGAATGTCTGTCTGGGTGTGAGAGTGCACACATCAGTGTTTTAGTGGGTGCGTAAGTGTGTGTGTGGGCTTGTAAGTGGCTGCATGAGGCCGTCAATGGGTCTGTGAGCCGGTGTTTGAGAGTCTGAGTGGGTCTGTGAGTGGGTACGTAACTATTTGAGTTGGACTGTGAGTGTCTGACTGGGGCTGTGAGTGGGTGATAAAGGGTATCAGTGGGTCTGTGAGTGGGTGTGTGAGTGTCTGAGTGGGTTTGTGAGTAGGTGTGTAAATGTCTCAGTGGGTGTATGAGCAGCAGAAAGAGATTGCAAGAGAGCGGGAGAGTGAAAGGGAGAGAGACAGAGACTTTTTTAGGCTTTGATATATGATATACTCAGAATTACATATTTTTGTTCAATTTAAAAATGAAAATGTATTCATATTTTAACATTTGTAATTTAAAAAAGAGGGAATCACATTCAACTGGACTCAAACCCTCAGTGTGCAATGTGAAAGTCCTTGACCTTGATGCTGAGCTATCTTTTTTCTATTTTCCGGACTGGATTTTTTCACCCTTTAAGGGCTATATATATATATCCTCTTCCAAAGTTAAGATAGCGTCAGGGAGAAGGTGGTAATGGGGGTTCCAAACGGACCCCCTTTACATGGGGGATAGTGGTCCCTGGGTTATGGGATTTTCTATTTTAAAATATTTGCCTCAGGGTATGGTGGTCCCTGGGGCAGAGGTGGGGGCAAGCGGCCACTGCATGTACATTATAGGCCCCAGGGAGGTGGAGTTCCTGGGGCAGTGGGAGGAGGCCACAAGGCCCCACCAACATTTCTAAACATTTCTAAACAAATACGCTCAGGACTGGACCCACTCAGGGGCTTTATGATAATGAAGAGCACTTCTTTTTAAAAAAATGTATGTTGGATCCATGTATCCAATGCGGATCTGACCATAAAATAAAAAAAAATGCTTTTGAGCCTTTTGGGGCCCCACCACCAGAGCCAAGGGGTCAGGGTGTTCGTACCATGGCCCCTTTTGTATTTTTTATTATTTTGTTCTGGGACTTGGCTTCAGCCGAGTCCCAAGATGGCTACCAACACTTCTGTTATGGAAGTGCTATCAGTCAATCAGATCTCAGCACGAGATCGGGCGGGGTCACATCCGTATATATACAAATTTGGATTTTCTTAGATTTCTGAAAAACTACAAAACGAATTTACACCAAATAACAAAAAGGGCTCTTTCTGGAAAACGAGCTACCTTTCTGACAAGTTTGCTACAATGCCGTCCATTGGTTTTTGTGGTATTGCTGATTGCTGTTCAATTTTTCTATGGAAATTAACATTGGAAGATCTCTAAATTTCAACCCCCCTTTATCGCAACCACCACTTAACAGATCACCCTGAGATTTACCAGACAGCAGCTCACGTGACTGTCAATTTTTTGGGGAAGATTTTGTGAAGATTTGTCAAACGTCACCAAAGATGTAGGCAAGCAAAAAGCAGCATTTTCCTATAGAAACTTGGTCCTAACTATACCTACTGGCGATCGCCAGTGAGATTATATATATATATATATATATATATATATATATATATATATACCCAAATTTCTCTAATGTCATAGATACAAATGTTAAATATGCCTTTGCAAGATGAAGTACAACAGAGGTATGCAGTACAGCTACAGTACATTTTTGAAGGCTGCTAAGTCCTTCCCTAAATATGGTGGTCATTATGATCGTGGTGGGAAAACCCGCCAGCCGGCATGATGGGCCACACCGCCACATAATGAACCCTATGAGGGCCACCATAGGCGCCCCTCACTCACTGCCAGGCTGCCTCCGTCAGGCAGCCTGGCGGCGGTCTTAATCATTATCCGACAGGGCAGCCTTTCCCTTGGTGGGTTTCCCCGCCAGGGAAAGGCTGGCAGAGGGTTACACCGGGGCACCCATGGGGGCCCCTGCACTGCCCATACACTTGGCGTGGGCATTGCAGTTGCTCCTGTGCAGTGCCCCATCGCACGTCAATGTCCCAGCCAGGCATTCCTGTGGGCCGGCGGGCGGAACTAATGTTTCCACCCGCCGGCCCACTGGACTGTTCTTAATATGGCTGGCGGGGATCCGGGAGCCCTGGCGGTCAGTAGTTTGAACACTATGACCGGTTTCGACTGCCGTGTTCATAATGAGGGTCTATGTGTTTCAAGAAAGGTCCACCCTGTGACAGCTAGTCAACAAGCTCATATATGTAATTATATTCTGAATGGATGCTGAGTTTGAATTACTTTTCTTCGTGAACAATGACTACTCCCACAGGCGGTCAGAACCAATGACAGGAAGTCCTGATTCCACCTTACTGATGTCCGTCTAAATCCAGCATCACACCAAGGGGCATATTTATAATTTTTGGTGCAAAACTGCACTAACGCAGTTTTGCATCAAAAGGTTTTGCACCGGCTTGCACCATTCTTGAGTGCCAGCCGGGCACAATTTTTATGGAATGGTGCAAGCTGGAGCAGAGGGTAGGCTGGCATAAAACAAAAATGACGTTAGCCGGGTGAGGGTTGGGGCATGGGAGAAGGGGGCTGTGCACCAAAAATGACGTTAGGCAGGTTAGAGTGAAAAAAAAATGACTCTAACTGGCCTAGCATAATTTTCTGATGCAAAACCATCCATACCGTATGACTCCTGTCTTAGAAAAGACAGGAGTCATGCTCACGACCCCAACAGCCAGCACAGGGGACCAGGGTCCACTGGGCATGGCCATTGCATCCAATGCCATGTGGGGGGGGGGCATTTCAGGGCCCCCAATGGCATGTTAAAAAAAATACTTACCTGTACTTACCCATACTTACTTCGGATGGGGTCCCCCATTCTCTGCTGTCCCTCTGGTGTGGGTGGGTGTGTCCCTGGGGCCTGGGGAGGGCACCTGTGAGCTTATTCCATGGTGTTCCACCAGGGAAATAGTCCCAAAGGTCCCCTAATGCCTGCCCTGACCCAGGCTTTAAATAATGGTGCAAAGCAAGCTTTGCACCATTGCACCATTGTTTGACCCCTCCTCCCCGTGCGTGATTTTAGCACCGGGGATAAATATGGTGCTAAGGCCATAGAGTCATTTTTTGCACGGGAATGCCTACCTTGTATCTCATTGATGCAAGGTAGGTTTCCTCATCCAAAAAATGACTTTGACGTCATAACTTTGGCGCTAGACGGTTCTAGCGCCAAAGTATAAATATGGAGTTAGTTTTGCACTGACTATGCGTAAAAAATAATTATGCAAACTCGGCGCAAAACAAGTATAAATATGCCCCCTAGTCTCATAGACAATGGAAATGGAAAAAGAGGGGGGAAGAAGATTGTCATTGTAAAAGTACCCCCTCCACCCCAGTTTTAGGACAATTATTTTTTTGAAAGACAACACAAAAGATATGTATTTTTGTTTTCTTGTTTCTCTTTTGTTTCTCGATTCTATCTTCTTTGCTTGACTATAGGAATGAAATGTTTAGTGATAATATTTTATATGCAAAAAGAGAACTTCTTATAATAATAATGTGACCCGTAATGCCCATACTCATTGGTTAGATAATGAGTGGTATTGCCATATGTTAGAGAGGGGTTCACAAAACATTAATGAATCCTGTTTTGTGTGTTCCCTATCACCTCATGCTACTGGATCTGATAGGCTACATTCAACAGAAGAAGTACCCCCAAGTACAGTTCAATGTTTATTATATGTTTACATGAGGAGCATTAAGGCCCAAATGCAGTTGACACATATTAAAGTAGCACGTTACTTGGTTAACACCTCAAAATATGACTCTTTAGTAGAAGTGTTATACATTCTCACAGATAGACAGGACATCAAAGAAGAGATATCATGTATGAGGAACACATGTCATCCTACCTGTGTAGATTGGATCCAGAAGGTCTTAGATTTAGGATTTTTAGGAGTAACACACCCATTCACTGATGTAACAGCTATTTAGTAAATCCTTTGCACCCAGATTCTATCCGTTGGCCAGGATTTAGAGTTATCAGATCAGTCTTTGCCCATGATTGATGGCATTCTTATGTGGCATTTTCCTGTATGGTTATATCTTTAAGGAAAAGGATTGATGTTAGTCAGTATGCAACAGGGAATAATACACATATCTGGGACAAAAACATTTCATGTTACACTTGAATAGATAGTACAGTGAGTCCTCAGACTGTCATGAGACTATCTTCTTTTTTTCATGTTTCAGAGGAAATGGCACTGTTGATGTAGGCCAAAATATTAGTTGTAAGACTACAATAGATATTGCTGACATGCAGGAGGGCACCTCCAGCCTCATGGACTGTTGGTGGCAGGGAGGAGAACTATTGTATGCCCGGTTACCACCAAACTGTGGGGGCATCTGCTCCATAGTGACCTTGCATGTTCCGGTTTTGGTAATTCCTGGAATTTATATGACAACTTTGCATGAACACCCCATGAGTGATCCAGCGACTTTGCTACATCATAGTTGAAAGAAGAGAACTGCAGAGTATTATGGTGCAAGCACCTGGAGTGACATTCCTCAAGAGTACCATTTATTTAATGATACAGTTTTGTCCTTTGGAAGGATTCTACTGTTTGTTCAGGCTAAGGCAACTGCTCGATGACTGCAGATAACTTGATGGTAGTTGCTGAAGTGCATCAGTGCTACAAGGATGGACTAAAAAAGGAAGAGCTGCGTGCACTGAGAAGTATGTTAAAAGCATTGCTATGTTCTTGACCTAATCAAACCCATGCAAGGAGGGGTATGCAAAAAGATTGGAACTGGGTGCTGTACTTTAATTCCAGCAAGTGATTCAGATAATAGAACTTTATGAGATGCCATGCAGACACTGCATAATCTACTTAAGAAAATGGAAGATGAAGGAGGTGTCCCAGATAATTGGTTTAGTGTGTGGTTGACATTACTGCCATCCTTGATTTTGGGACTATTGGGAGCCTTGTTGTCAGATATTGCAGCCTTATTATTCATAAAGATCGTGTTGTAAGGTTGATCCCAACAATGTTGTAGAAGAACAGGTGTGAAGGCTGGAGGGTTGTTTCCAGTTGGAACACTTACACGTGTAGTTGATTCCCCAGATAATGCATATCATCTAGTGCCAAATGTAGAGCAAGGTTTAGATTTAATAGTTGAAATATCAACTAGAGGGAAGAATGGTACAGAAAATGAGGAGTATGAATATGAAAATATAACCCAACAACAGACACCAGCAGAAACTATTACACAGCTGTAAGTAGTGAAAGAACCTTGCAGGCCCAAATCTAACAGTGACCGGAATAAGGTGAGGAGTTCATATGAGGGCATATGTAACTCAAAAGTAACTTGAAAGGATAGCAATTATTAAAACTCTAATATGGGTTTAGTAAACATGCAGGAATTGACGATCTTAGCACACATCCTTACTGGCATGTACTCAGTGCTTTGAAATAGACTGTAACATGATTAGACAATGGGTGCTAGAAATCTAATCAGTTGAGACTACACATTGGTCTTAGGTTCACAAAGGTAAAGTACACATGTTATTAGAGCTGTATTTACCACAAATATGAATACATTCACGAAGAAAGAATGGTTAGTTTGCCAAGCATTGTAAACACACTGTGACACAGGTTCTCATCATCAGCTGATTGGACTACAGCAACACTCTCTACTTAGAAATCATTGCACACCTCCCACAGAGACTATCTCCCTGTCTATGTCCTAAGGAGTTCTTCGACCCACAAGAGTTGAAAAATGCTGATTGTTTATACAAAGGAAGAAGGGCACCAAAACCTATGACTAATTTGGAGCGAACAAGAGAATTAAAATACCACTAGACATTGCTCTTCCACTGATCATTGGTCCCTTTTCCTTTTTGCTTTACCTACAAAATGTAGCAGATCAGACTGAATTATTGCACTGGAAAGATAGCTCTTTACTTTGGTAGGAGGGAGCTCGACCTTCCTCACACACGCTGCTGGTCTCAATCTGCTGTTGCACGGACAGCTTCTTAAATACAAAACCACACAATGTTTTATTACAAAACAGAAAGAAATGAATCACTACATAATTATACATTAGTTGTGAAAAACATCATGTAATCTGTGACCTTATGACTATAAACTTTAACCTAAATTACTACACATCCTTTATTGCAGAACAGCAAATAATAATTGACATCAGTTACAGATTGAAAACAGAAAAAGATTAGAACACCTGTGACCCCTAACCTTAAATTCTGTCCTGTACACATCCTTCATTTGTGGCTTTTATAATGATTGGCAAATTCTTAAATGAATGCATAATTCTGGTAAATACAGTGTTAATAATGTGTGCTTTGTCATTGTTGCCTGTAGTGACAGCGTAGTCTGAATTGATTACAGGTTACAATCTATTTGAAAACACAAAGTACATGCCAGTGAGCCTGTGTGTTAAGATTGTAAATTTCTTTATGTTTACTAAACACAAGTTAGCCTTTTGGATGCAACCCTTTCAAGTTACTTATTCCATTATGTCCTCAAGTGACCTCTTAACCTTATTACAGTCAGTATTAGATTTGGACCTGCAATGTTCTTTTACTACGCACAGCACTGTAGCACTTTCTGCCCATGTCTACTGTTGCGCTATGTTTTCAAATTCATATTCCACATCTTCTGTAACATGCTTTATATTGTGTCAAATACTGATATGAACTGGCAATGTGTCTAAAGATTTTTTTTTAAATAAAAACTGCTATGAGCCCTTTCACATCATTGATGATGATTATTTTTCTGCAATCACAGAATGATTCCCTCCTAAATTTATAGGGGAAGATTTAAGATGCCCTAGCGCCTCCTTGCGCCACATTAGCTTCATTTTTTTACACTAATGTGGCCCAACATGGACAAAATCACCACGTCAGATTTACAAATTGGTGCAATGCATGCATTGTGCCACTTTGTAACCTTAACTGTGTTAGGCATAATGTACGCAAAGGGGACATCCCCGCATTTTGGGAACTGAAAAAATGGAGCAAAGAAATCTAAAAGATTTCTTTGCGTCATGTATTTTGGCACTTTTAACGCCTCCTCAGTGCAGGCATTAAAAGGAGGCACACCATTGTTTTCAATGGGCCTCAATGGGCTTTGCAGGATTAGTGTCAACATTTTTTATGCTAGTCCTGCAAAGCTCTGAGCTAGCGCCATGGTGCACCATATCTTAGATACAGCATACACATGGTGGTGTTAGGGGGTGGCTAAGGGGCACAAGGAAAGTGGTACTGCATTGGGTGCAGGGCCACTTTTTTTAAATCAGGGCCTTAGTGTCTTTCTCATACATGTATTCACGAAAATGAGATTCAAAGGTTTACTATGTGTACATTAGAAAATGTGTTAGAGTGTATTTAAGACAATACAACTGAAGCACCTCTTGTCCCTTTTCTAAAACAGATAAAATTTGTTTGGACCCCCAACTTCACTGAATGCCAAGTCTCTTGGAATCACCTAGGACATCAGTCTCACAGTGAAATTAAAAAATTACAAACAATCAACCCACTGAATTTAAAAACAACAACCAAAGGTGACCTGGTACCAGCTCTCTCTTCCAAAGAAAGTGAACTTGTTTCTTCTAAAAAATTACTTTTCAACTGTGGGTCAAGTTCTTATACTCTTGCACCTCGAAGGTGGTAATATCCCCTTAAGGGCATCCTACACACCACAGCCCACCACGCCCAGAAGACATATAACCACATCACCCCTATCCTGATGGAACTCCATTAGCTACATCTGCGGCCACCCCGTGTTCAAAACGAGCCGCAACATTTCAAAGCCATCACAAGCAACACCCATACTTCTATTCCAGACAATCTCACCATCTTTGGTGCTTTTCAGCACTCCCACAGACAGGACACATTCAGAGTGCAGACTAATAAGTGGAAATAAGAAAATACAAGGCAGCAGAACTTTTCCATCCATGCACCTACAATATGGAGCAGCATTGCTATGTTCATCAGGACTGCCCCAAAGTTCTTTAAAGAACATTGCATTACAATGCATTAACTCTCTAAAACTCAGCAACCACTCCCATCTCTACCTGAGTTTATGCTTGTCTTTGCCACTATACAGTGCTTCACTGCCTTTTGACTAGGTTTGCGTGATAGAAAAACCATACATACATACAACCAATTGGTCATCCTTTCCTATTGTTGCATTGTGTACAGGTGCCAATGCCATCAAAATTGCCTACCACTTTCGTAAAATTGATGGGAATCGGTGTAAAATGGCCCAGCACCACTGTCATTGGTGTCAGGCTCAGAAGTACACTGCAAATGCATTTGCAATTAATATTGTTATGTATCCTTTTTCTTTAAAACTGTTAACTGTACATAATAATCAAGTCAGCAGGAGACTATTTTTCTTTAATTTGCACATTAGACTTTTATCCCTCTGCTACACTAAAGGCCCTAGATCTTTACGTCACAATATAACAAATCGGAAATGCCCTCCTTGTCTTTCATTAGTTCTTAATTAATGCGCCTTGCCCCTCAAATATTTTTGGAAATTTCTGAAGCAGCAGATCAAACATAGGCATTAATCTTAAACTAATTATTTTCAATGCCATTTTAAGAATTAAGGTTTCCAACAGACAATTTGTGTCTTTAAATTGTACCTGGCCTGATTCAAAAAGCTATTTACGTGCATTGCCCAGGCAGAAAGCGCTTTCACACAAGGAAGTCCCTTTTTCAGTTGAGTTAATTTTTTATTCAATGGTTAAAGGCTTTAGGCCCATATTTATACTTTTTTTTGCGCTGCATTTGCGTCACTTTTTGATGCAAAAGCGGCGCAAACTTACAAAAGATAGGCCCATGTATATACTTTTTTAGCACCTCATTTGGGTCATTTCTTGACGCAAAAGCGGCGCAAACTTTCCAAACATAATTGTATTTTGTATTTTTCAGTGTCTCAGTGTGGCTTGCTGGGGTGGGATCAGCTTGTGATTATTATAATCATCGAGGTTGTCACTACTTGGACTTAATTGAATTTACTTGAATTTACTTTTCTATTTGGACTCATGAAATCATAAGAGTCATGAGGCTGTCATCAAAAAGCTAAAAGCGCTTCAGAAAGTCAGCAAAATAAGAGCTCAGCCACCCTGGACGGGTGGCTCAAGATAAGGGAACTGCTAAGAAACGAATGGCGCAAACAATGAGCTCAGCATAGATAAAAACGGGGCAGTCAGCTGGGAATGCTTCCATCAATGTTTCTGCAGACAAGATACTGGGTATTGCTGCTATGGCTGTTCCTTTAACTTTTAGGAATACTTATTGAACCCCTCAGATCTAAACAAAGCTATGGAGTCTCTCTGATCAGAGTTCTTACTTGGTCTAAGGGTGCCTCAATCGGAGGCAGGCATGACTGCTACACAGAGCTAACCTCTATTTATTAATGTGCACTGTACAGGCTTTGTCCTTAAGCAATCAATGGCCAAGGATAAAGACAAGAAGGAAGCATAGCCCAATAGGGCTCTCAATCAGAAGGGGGCAATGAGTGGCCGCAGAAAGATAATGTAGAGCTGGTACCTAATGATGCAGTTAATTTGGCAACCAGTCCTTTTCAGTCCCCGTCTCAGTCTCTTTTAGCATCCAGTCCTGAGATGCTAGAATATAGTTCTCCATTGATGGTTGGTAATCAGTAGTTCAAGATAATTTTGTCTGAAATCAGAAAAATTAGAAACATCACAATCTCAGTGGATTTCTTCTCATTCAGCTTAGATTGATGAAAATCTTCCACTTCTTTCAGACAGAGCCAATCAGCTTCAGCAAAGAGCTCTGATCTGGCAAGTAATATGTGTGCACAACAAAAGGCTCCAACTGGTTTATGCAGGAACTTACGCCCCTCAAAAATAAGCTGGAAGAATTAGAAAATCATTCAAGTTGTTGGAACCTAAGATTGGAGGGCATTCCTAAAGCCAGAGAAATGCTTGGGGGTGACTCATTTGGTTGACAAATTGGTTGAAACATATGCTTCTTGACCTTAACTCAGATTTATCAATAATGCATGCTCAAAGGGTTTCATCTCATCAAACTCAAAATGTCAAACAGGCAAGCACTATCAGTATCAGTATCACTTTATTGTTCATTAATTAAAACCATTACAGAGAGCACAGTTGGTAATATTTACATAAAATTTACACACAAAAAAATGTTTTAAGCAGGACTTAGTGTTTGTCTCTGTTTCAACAAAGGCACTTAGGCTTCATTTGGCCCTACAGGAGCCTTGCTGTCCATCCCCGCGTACAGAGCTAGCCCCCACCTTAGAATTGTCACGTACTTTGCACATCTAGCCAAGGCCCAGGCAGAAGAGTGTGAAAAGCAGAGATTAGATGTCTCCTTGCAAGTCTGCACCCCCAGTGCCTGAGCTGCTGGAATTCCTGTCTCCTAACGGCTGCTAAAGTGGGGCAGCAGCATGGGAGGTGTAACCAACTTTCTTGGTGGTAAGAGCAGAGCCTGCAAGGCCTTATGTCCCTGTGTGCAGGCCAGGTGCAATTAAAGTCCTTGATTGGCAGGACTACTGTTCGCATGTACAAGATCTGGTTTCAAATTCCTGCATTTATTGCTTCTTGGAGGTATGGTTGAGGGGTGCCACGTAAATAGGAATTGTTTAGCGCTGGCACTCTTGATGGAGAGTTGGCTGACAGTAGGTTGCACTCCCAAGAGATTTCCTTTGCTCTTCTGTTAATTGATTTTCTCCAAGCACTGAGTGGCACAGTGTCTGCCAACTGGATGGAATTGCCCCTTTCAAGGTCTTAGGAGCCTTACTTAGCAGCGTGAACCACAGTTTGTCCGGAGTCTCAAAGATAACGCTCAAGTGTTGTTTTAGTGTGGACATATTGACCTTCCTAAGCCTGATGTAATATTTCAGGATGGTGGCTTGACAATCTTTCTACTTGCGGCAACTCTAGGCCTAGTCCCTATGTGAGCCTAAAGCGATGAGTATACTTTGGTTGTTGGAAGACTTTTAGATATGCCTTACAATGAACTAGATCTATGGTGGATTCTAAGGATCCTGGAAATGCCAGGTAACCATATTGTAGAGCAGGAAGTAGAGTCACCTTTATTACCCTCAGTATTGGGGCTGTCGAAGTGTGTCTCAGTTGATCACTCATCTGAGCAATTCTGTATGAGATGGCTGCAGCTCTTTGTCTGATTGCACCTTTCTGTTTCCCTGCCACGTTATTCTCTACGAACCACACCCCAAGGTAATTGTATTTCCTGGCTCTACTGATGGTCTGGCTTCCCAGACGCCAGGCTACGGTCTTTTTGTTCTTATATCTTCCAAATATGAGGTATTTTGTTTTTGCCTGGTTTACTTGAAGCTGGGTCCATACTCTGTCCAATTCCCAAAAATGGAGACCGCTCAGTATCAGTGTTAAAAGTGTTCAGGGCATTTAGAGCTCACTGTAGGCCAGTTTTTGTGCAGTCCATTATCACAATGTCATCAGTATATTTGATGATTTGGAGTTTTGTAGGGCCAATCTTTGGTAGGACTAGGCTGCTGGTCTTTGGATATTCCTCTAGGTCTGCAGTGTACAGGATAAACAGTAGTGGGGCAAGAACGCAGCCCTGCTTTAGGCCTGTGGTTTCTATTTTCCGTGATATTGTTCCTGGAACTGTTAATACACAGACCCAAGTATGGGTGTACAGCGAGATGATCACCCTTAGGAGTTGTGTGGGAATGCCCTATGCTGACAGCTTCCTCCATAGGGCATTGCGGTCTACCCTGTCAAAGGCCACACTGTAGTCCACAGAGCAGAAAAATAGTGGCAGATGATTAGTGGTAACTGCTTGATGCTGCAGGTATGAGAGCGCCACGTTGTTGTCCACTGTTGAGGCTCCAGATCTGAAGCCAGATTGAAAAAATCAATGGATTTGACAGTCCTGTACTCAGGCTTCTACTTGGCCCAGCAGCAATCAAGCGTAACTTTTTTCCTCCATATCCAGGAGTGCTATTAAACGATAGTTTGAAGCTACTGAGCGGTCTCCATTTTTGGGAATTGGACAGAGTATGGACCCTCTTTTCCATCTTGAGTTCCCATACTTGTTTCTTATGAGATCTTCTGGTTTTTGTTACCTGAGACACAGTGTCCTGGGTGCCCTGTTGTTTATGCTTGCGCAGGACACTACGTAGTGACTGCCTTGCCTTGATAATGTCTTTGTCTAGTTGTAATGTTGTGTTACCCCGGGCGAGGCAAGGTGGGTAAGCACACGTGTGCTTGCTGTGCAGCAGAGTAATTAGGTCATCCACCGACTCTCACACCATTCAAGAGTCAGGTTGGGCTCCCAAGGCTGTGATTTTAACTATGAGGATATTTTAGATGCGTGCTCCGGTCTCCATTTGATTCTTCTCGCCAAGTGTACTTTCTCTGTGCCTGTGGAGACTCCTATCAAGGTGTACTTCTCTGCTGCCTGAGCTTGTAGGTTAATTACACACTTCAGTGGATTGTGATCATTCTCCTCCCTCTGTAACTTCAAAGTGCCTATGTCTTTGCATGAGTTTCTCTGAGGGATTCACATAGCCAATGGTTGAGCCTCCTTTAAAGGATGGGGGAAAGGGTCAGCCCTTCAGGTTGTTCATATGCCCCAGGCAGGTTGAATGGAGTCTGAAAGTTGTGAGAAAGTTTTGAAGTAATTTCCGGCCTCTATCCTGGGAGAACTCCTCTGATTGTGCATCTAATCCACTTATGTTGAAGTTTCCCAGCATGACTATTTCATAGCCGGGATGACTGAAGATAAAGGTTTCCAGGTTCTCCTGGAGTTTGAGGATTGATGCTGTCTTTGATTTCCTTGGAGCGTTTATATAGCAGTTGATCAGAATCAGATCAAACTTTTCTTGATCGATGTTTACACTGTTAATGGTGATTACCTGGGCCATTTTGTTGTTGATAGTCAACTCAGAGGCTGCTAAACTTACTGGGTGCTTGATGAAGGTCGATAATCCCCCAGAGGGCCACGTAAAAATACATGGGCAAGTGCCTGGTTGAGAGATTTCATAATAGCCTGACAAGTGAGATGGAGCACACTCCCAAGTTTCTTGCATGCAGAAACCTTGCCTCATTGGATCTGGTTGTGCTCTTAAGACCTTCCACGTTCCAAGACAGGGTTGACAGGGATTTGGGTGAGACAGGATTGACAGGGAAATGGTTGTCCTCTGTGCTCCATTTAGTGCTAGGACTAAACATTGTTTCTGTCTGGTCCCTCTGCTGTTTTTTTTGGAGCAAATGTTTAACCATGCGGACCTCTTTTCTATTTTGCACGCAGACTATGTTTATAGTCTGAGGGGCCTCTGTGGTGGGGGTCCAGTGATTCCTCCCCCCCCCACTTGAGCCACTTGATCCACTTAAGACGTTTTTTGGCCTGTCTTTGGGGTAAATCCTTGGGAAGATGAACACGTAATTGTCAGGCAGAGGAATGTATAGTTCAATGCCCCAATCTGCGAAGGACTCTCTTGCAACCCAAACTACTGCCCTCTGTGCTGCGCTCTTCCAACCTGGTTTTGTGACCTCCCTCCTTGCATTAAGGAAGGGTGGCTCGAACCTGACCCAATCCATGTCTTCCGAGGTGATGTGCCTGAGAGCTGGCACCTGAGAAAATAGCCCCACTAAGTTCCTTCTGTTTAAGTGTCTATGAGACCTTTTGGGGTGTAGTGAGGGATACATATCAATTCTTGTTCTCGTGGTTCTGATGTAGCATATCTAGCAGGGTCAGTCTACACCCCTGCTGAGTGCTTGGGGCTCTATCCCAATGAGAGGTGTGCATGTCAGAAGAGACTTGGTGAGATATGTTTGCTGCCAGGTAGTGGGCACCTCTCTGCTGCTCGCGTATGTGGTTTTACAGGCTATATCTGTGAACTGTGATTGTTGTGCTCTCCTTGTACCAGTTTGCAGATCTGGAAGTTGTCCCTGTTTGCAGTGTGGACTGGAGTATTTCCTTGTGCCCTCAATGCTGGAGAGGGATGTTGTCATCCTTACTGGGTTTGTTTTTGGACAAACCCTTGGATGTTGTGTTCTTGGATCAGGGAGGGTTTCCTGAGCCCCTTGGCTCCCTGGTTCATCTTATTGACCTCTTTTTCCAGTTTGTGTTGGTGGGCTAGGCCCAGTAGTTTCTGCTACGTCCTGCTCTCTGAGAGGTACCAACTTTGTTGCTCGTGTGTAATCTTAGAGGTGATCCTGTTGAGATAACCTGAGTGTGCCAAGTGTCAGTGCTTGTGCTTTGAGTGTAGGTTCCCTTCCCTTTGTGAGGGGGCTGACATCAATTCTTCTGGTTGGTCTTGTTGCGGGCCTTTTTGTATTGTGTATTTCTCAAAAAATTGGAAACAGCTTTTCAGTACCACATGCTTCCAGTACTTCTGGAACAATGTTTATCTTGTGCCTTTTGTCTGATCTTATTTGATTTCTTTGTTTCCAGGCTTGCTTTTTTAGTTTTTTTCTTCACTCTTCTAGTCAGGCCTGTAGTGGTGACTTGAGGAGGGTTAAAGAAGGAGTTACATAATTATGTTGTGTCATTCTGAAGGGTGGTAACAGCTTCGACATGTAGGGGGTGAATGTCTGTGTTTAAGCACTTTGTCACAGCAGTTGCTTATGAAGGGCTGCTTGATGTTGCCAATTGTTCTTCTGTATCTGAACCTTGGCTTTGCGCTGATTGGTCTAAGTGGTACATTTGGGGGGGAGATTTGCCACTGTGGATTTGTCTCTTCTTGCTGTCACCTTGACTGCTCCGACTAAATCACTTTGTATGTTGGTTAGGGAGCTTAGCTTGTCGATAAGTGGGGAGCAGAGACACTGAGGTCCCTTCAGAGTTGCTGTGAAGTGAATCTCCATGTACATAACCTTTGCTCTGATTTCAAGGAGTGTGTAGCCAGGGACTGAATCAAGTCCAGTTGCAACTCCATCTTGTTTGACTGCCAGTGAAGTCCCCTGGTCATTTTGCCCTGTGATGCTCTGATCACAGCCAGCTATTGTATGCCTGTGATGCACCCAGGATTTGGCCCACCTAGTTCCTCTCCCAAGTTTGTTTTTGCTGTTGTAGTGCTGCTGAATGTTCTGTCAATCTGCTCCTCGATATTTTTGAGAATCTGTTCGGACAGTGCTCCTGGTCTGTGAGACTCGTTCTGCCCTGGTTGATGGTCAAGGTTTTTGTTTCTTCCTCTGGACTCTGGGATGTCTCTAAGAGATTAATTACTGCCACTGACTGCCCTTGTACTGGGGACCACTCATGACAACAGGGTGATAGTCGTCATCCTATGCGTTAGATGCCCAACTCCCCAAGTGGGGTGAGGAAACCGCTGGTGTATTTGTTCACTGTGCACCAGTGTCTGCAGTTGTAGTGAGCTCTCTCTTTGGAGTTGGGGGTGGAACGGTCCCTGCTTCATTAGGGGAATCACAAAAGGTGTAGAGCTTGCTATGACCGACTGTTAGATTGGGCTTGAGAGTGGTCTTTGACCCCCAGTGAGCATCTCTGCTGAGGACGTGCTGAGTGCTACACTCAGCCCCCCATTGTGGGGTTGAACGACTGAAGCCTCAATTGCCCTTGACTCTGCAAGGGCTTGCCCCCACTCTGGACCTTCTGCTGCTGGTTTGCAGAGGAATTGGATCCTGGACTCCTTTTCTTCTGGTCGAGCCTGCATTGCTGTGTGGCCTAGGAGGACTCTGCTCAGGCGCCCATGTGTTTAGGTTGCAAGGTTGAGCAATCTCCCTTTCCATGCCGGCACGTGTTGTATTACCCTTTTCGCATCATCTACTGGGACGACAAGGGCCAGCAAGAGAGCTATTATTCCCGTCTGCTCTGTAGTTTGGTCACTAAATGTTGGGCATCAGGCTCCAGGGCTCAGGCTCTGTATCCAGTCAGTTCGAAGCGCCGCCACACCCTCGCGCCTCCAGACCAGCTGGTCTACCACTGTGCGGGTAGAGTGTTGACAGGGCATGAGCACACAGCCAGGCATGTCCTGGAGCTTGGAAGATATTATTGAAAAGATTCTGGGTGTCTGAAGATCTGGCAGGCTAGGGTTCAAGGGACCTTGGGGAATCAGAGGTGTTAAGATATTTTCAGACTGGTTGAGGACCGGAAAGAGGACTGGTTTGTGGACTTGAGTGCCTCTTGCATGAGCTCGTCTTCATGCAGGAGCTGCGCTGCCTCTCCTCCCCTTGATGTTCCCCGGCAGGGGGAGGGACACTAGCACACAACTTGTGCTGAGTTCTGCGTTCAGTGTTCTGATGGTACTGATGGAGCTGTGCTGTCTCTCCTCCCTGGGTGTACCTCGGTTAACCTGGATGTCCCCTGGTGGTCGAGAGGGGCATGAGCGCGCAGTTGTGCTGCGTTCTGCTGGATTCTGAGCTCTGATGGAGGGGTCACCTGCCACGTTAACCCTTGGTAAAACTGTCTTGCCCAGCTGTTTTGATGCAAACGCTGCTGACTTCCTTGTTATGAACCTTGTGAACCAACACAGGCTTTTTGCAGCAGGGAGCTCCTTTATCACCCCCAGAGGTCCTGAGGTCCATTAACTTGAGTACTTAATCTTTATCTTCCTCTTGGCTGCACGCTTTGTCACTAGTTGTACCTATTTGCTGTTGAAGCCGGGTCTAGTGATGGCGGACTATGGCGGACATGTATCCAAGCTGGAGCCAAGCTTTAGCCTACCTGCCAGCAGCGTGAGTCCAGTGACTGCGAACCGCTACTACCTTCTAGCTTCCAGCGTCAGACTCTGGCGTCAGACAATGCTACCAGTGCTGCCAGTGCCACTGAGCTCCAATGTCTGGCCTATCCTGCGCAGAGCACCTCCAGACGCCAGACACAGCACGGCGTGGCCTCACCTCTCCTCACCTACGCCACAGCGCGGACTTGCTGCCAGTGCAGATGCCAATGCAGACTGTGGCTGAGCCACCCCGAGGTACAGCCCCGAGAGCCACAAGTAGCAGACAGTCTCCTTGGGTCGGCGGTCAGCCGGAGGCCTCCTATGGTCTGCTGCAGAAGCCGCTCTCTGACCGCTTCAGCCAACTCGCAGTGCAGCGGCTGCGGCTGGCAGCTCAGTGCGACTCGGCCCGATGCAGGCCCAATGCGGGGAGCAGGCAACCGGGCCTCCACGTCCTCCACGCGGATCTCCTCCATGTCTCCAGCAGCAAAACTTACAGACGTGCACGGTCGCACATGGATGACATCAAAAGCTGAATGTCTGTGCCACACATTATTTCAGTGAACTTTTATGATTTTTGCATAGCGAAAAAATTATCTCTAACGCTATACAACACAAATCATTTGGTTCATCAGAGGATATTAAGTTTCACATTTTTTCAGATAATACTATTTTGGCAGCTCATCAGAGGAGAGTTTAGGGGTATGATTGAATCTTTCAAGACGGCTGGGGTACAAGCTACTCTTTTCGATCAATCCAAACTGAAGGTTCTGCACAAAGGTCGATTTCAGATTTTTTTCTTCAGTGTCTGAAGCCTATGAGCTGTTTAAAGAAATACAGATGAACAGATTGTGCAATACTGACAAATAGTATATTAATGCATAATTGAGGTACTTGAAGGTTTGATTTGTTTGTTTGCATTGCAATTAAATTCTAAGTGATAACATAATAAGGGGGTTCTAATGATTTAGGAGGTTTTAAGGGCAGGGGGCAGGTGTGGATTCCTTATTTTCTTCCTAAAGGGAGCTCAAGGTTTTAAAACAAAGAGTCCTACAGAATAGGTGTTCGGGGAGGCCAAAGGGATAGGATGGATGTTAGAAACTGGAGCCCCGGCTCTCAAAGGTAGAGGGTTGGTTTAAACTTAGACAAAACATCTAAGTTTACGACTTTGGGATTTCAGAAAGGGCATTTACGAGAAGTATCTTTACATCCGCACTTTCTGAATTCTCAAAGTTGTAAACTTAGACGTTGGTCTAAGTTTAGACCAAACGTCTAAGTTTACTTTTGTGGTTCGGGCCCTTGTTTCTGGTTGGCAGAGGTATGCACCCTATCCAAGCAGGAACCATAATCCTTGTCAGGTTAAGCAAAAAACACACCCTAAATTGAACTGTGCTCCCCTCCTGGTAGCTTTGCATAAAACAGGGAGGCTTAGCTTAAGGCGCAATGTGTTAAGTATTTCAGCAACACTTTGAATGGTAAAACACTGAAAACACCACACAGAAAGATACCACACCTGGTTAGAAATATTGATAATAATTTAATGAATGAAACAAGACTAAAATGACAAAAATCCAATTAGTAACACTTGGTGAACTTAGTTGTAGAGCTTAGAAGCATAAAGACCCAACTGGGGTGATTTGACCGCGCTATAAGTGTTCTAATCTGAAAAGTCAGGCTGACTGTGATGGAGCACAGTTCAGATACATGGACCAACCTTGGCCTGCTGAAAAAGTATCTTGGTTTGGATCTGCATCGAATTTGAGAACAAGATGCGAGAAGCAAAAGAGGCGATCCTGAATATGTAGGCGATGAATCGGCTCAGAGCCAAGCAAAGTCAGAGATGTATTAGTAATGCAGGTAATGGATTACTCAGTCAGCACTGCGGTGCTCCGGATCTTCGCAGCAGCAGTGATATGCAGGCGTCAACAGTGATGCAGTGTACTCTATTCTTGCTGCAGTGGCGATGCATCGGCACTGATTTAGATGAGCCATTTTGGATCGGCACAACAACATTAATATGCAGGTTCTGGCAGTCACAGCACTTTATACCCACCTCCAAGGGCCCAGGACTGGATTGGCACCACTTGACAAGGCAAGACTTGCAATAAGCAAAGTCCAGGCGCTGTTGCAGGATGAGGAGAAGTCTTTGTTATCCCCAAGACCTAGAACACTGTGCAAGTTAACATGCCCTTGGAGTTACTCTGGGTTCAAGTGAGATGGGTCCAGTCCTTCCTCGGCAGGGCAACTGGCAGCAGGTCATCAGAAAAGCAGTTCCTCCACCTCAGCAGTCAAGAGTGACAGTCCTTGTAGCAGCACAGAAGCCATTCCTCCTGGCAGAGTTCTTCACAGGTCTAGCAGTGAACTGAGTTGGTAGGGTCAGAGGGCCAGTATTTATAGCCAGATGTTCCTTCGAAGTAGGAAGTGACTTCAAAGAAGGGTCTTTGAAGTGCACAGAGGTCCTTTCTCTCTGGCTCCAGACTCACTACAGGGAAGTATGCAAACATTTATGTGGGGCAGGACACTGCCGAGTCAGGTGTGTCAGCTCCTCCCTCCCATCCTGACCAGGATGGCCCATCAGGATTTCGATGGCCTGCCCTCACAGCTGAGCTCCTTTTTGTGGTTGGCTCTCTGGAAGAAATACACAATGTCCAGATGTCACCTAGCCCAGTCATGAATAGGAGACAACTGCAAGCACACAGGGCTAAGAGCAGGAAAGTGACAACTTCCTAAAAGTGGCATTTTCAAAATTGTAACAATAAATATGACTTTACCATTAAACAGATGTATCATTACAAGGTACTAAACATGACACATCTACTCCTTCTGAATTGGGAATTACAGCTTATTAAATGTAGTATGGAAATCCCAATGTAGACCTATGAAACTGCTAGGCCTCACTGTAGTAAAAACAAATTTGGGAGGTATCACTACCAGGACAGGTAAATCTTAAAAGTACATGTCCTGTCTTTTCATTACATAGCCCCCTGCCCTATATGCTACCTAGGGCCTACCCTTGGAGTCTTATGTGTTATAAAAGGGGAGTTAAAGCTTGGCAAGTGGACATAAATGCCAAGTGGACATTGCAGGGCAACTGTACATATAGGCTCTGCAATGGCAGGCCTGGGACATGTTTAAGGGCTACTTGAGTTGGTGGCACAAGAAGTACTGCTATCCAACTAGAGCATTGAATTTACAAACCCCAAGCACATGTAGTGCACTTTACTAGGGACTTATAAGTAAATTAGATATGCCAATCGGGTATGAGCCAACCATGTGAAGAGGAGAGAACACATGCTCCTTTAGCACTCGTTATTAGCGGGAAAGTACCCAGAGTTCTAAAGCCAACAAAAATGAGATCAGAAAAAGCACAGGAGGAAGGCAAACGGTTTGGGAATCACCCTGGAGAAAGGCCCAGGTGAAAGAATGAGTGATTCCCTTTTTGCGCTGCACATGGAAGGTGGGTGTCAGCATGGGTGGAGGGTTTGGACGGTGGGTGGGGTTGAGTATTTGGCAAGAGGCACATCTTATATCAAATGAACCACATCTGCATATTTCCATGGTTTTTTCACATGCTTTTATTCCATCGGCATGCGCATTAAAAGAGGAGTAGCTAAAGTTTTTATAGAGTTTTGAATTGAGAGATTCTTGCTGTCTCAGGAGATGACTGTGTGCCAAGGCTTGTCTAAATTCTCAGCAATTCAATTTTATAAATTTCTATGTTCCTTTTGAAGATCAGATTGGTCCATTACAGCAGATCTATACTTTAATCATTAACTCTAATGGCTGTTGTTAGACCTGGCAGCTCTTGGCATGGTTTCCCCTATCTTGTTGCTTCTGACCTTCTGTTTTTGACTTTGTGCTGCATTTAGTTCTTTCTGGTTTTAGGACTCTGGTTACTTTACCACCTCCAATATGTTCTAACACAAAAGTGTTCCCCGTCTAAATAGTATTCCTTAGTGGTTTATCCTTGAGTAAGTACCTAGGGCCAGATGTAGCAAAAATAAAAATTGCGACTCGCATTTTGCGAGTTGATGCGACTCGCAAAATGCGACTCGCAAATTGGAATGCCAGAAAAAAAAGCGATCCGATTTTGCGACTCGCAGCCGGACTCGCAACGCTGTGTGCGAGTCCGCAGTTTGCGAGGTCGCTGTTTGCGAGTGTGCAAAAACGAACTCGCAATTAGCGAGTGGGTGTCGCAAATTGCGAATACCTTCAAAATTGCTTGCAGATGCAGCAGAACACTCCAGAAAGCATACCAGAACACTCTGGAAACACTTCCTGGCACATGATGATGGCATCACAGCCAGGAAGTTAACAAATACACCTGGGAGGAGGGCTCAACAGTGAGCAGTGTCTCTGCCACTCACAGTAGGGTGCTGAGGAGTGGTAGGCACAGCACCATGGACGCAGCAGGGACCAGCCAGGCTGGCAGGAGGGGCAGGAGATCATAGATAACAGCCAGGACAGATTAATGTGGCACATGGTGTTAATGTGCCACATGACTGGTTGGCATTTTCCTGCCCATGGACAATTTCAACTTGTATATAGTTTCTTCATGACATTAATAAAACAGTTATTTTTGTTCCACTTAACAAATGGTTAATAGGTGAGTATGGTGGGAGTTGACACGTACCGTCCAAAATATTGCGTTGCAATGTGGTCCCGTCTCAGTCTGCCTTGATTAGCTAGACTCCTATCCCCATGATGGCGATGTGGTTGTTCTTGCTCTTCATCATCAGGATCTGGGTCTGCAGGGGTGAGAGGTAGCCCACGTCGGGTGGCTATGTTGTGGTGGATGGCGCATGCGACTACAATTTTGAAAGCGGTAATGGGGGTGTATTGGAGGGCACCTCCACTGCGGTGGAGGCATCTGAATCTTGCCTTCAGCAGTCCGAAGGTGCGCTCGATCAGGTTCCTGGTCCTCTTATGCGCACTGTTGTATTGTCTCTCTGATTCAGTTCTGGGTGTTAAAAACGGAGTCATGATCCAAGGCCTGAGAGCATATGCACTGTCACCTGTTGGGCACAAAAGTACACGGTTAGGAAGTCCAGATTGTCGTGCACAGTGACCTGTGTGTATGTCTGCAAGTGTCTGTGGCTCTACCTAGGAGGTAACCGTCTCCAAATTCCCCACGTTCCAGGCGTTGATGTATCCCACTATGCCTAAAAATGTATGAGTCATGGGTACTGCCAGGAAACTTAGCTACGATGTCCGTGATGACATAATGGGCATCACAAACAACCTGTATGTTGAGTGAGTGGGTACACTTCCTGTTGCGGAAAATGTGTTCCAGATTAGCAGGGGGGCATATTTGAATGTGTGTCCCATCTACACACCCTATGACATGAGGAAAGTGGGCAATGCGGTAAAAGTCCAGCTTGGTGCTGTTAATTTCTGCCTCATTCCTTGGTAAGTATATGAAGTGAGACATGTGCGTGACTAAGGCATCTAGGAATGCCCTGAGGAACCTTGACACTGCACTTTGGGATACCCCACCTGCCACGGCAATGACCCCCTGATAGCTCCCTGAGGCCAAGAGGTGCAGTGCGCATAGTACTTGCACATGCGTAGGGATGGCGCAGCCACGCAGAGTCTTGTGTTCTAGCTGTGGTTTCAGTAAATCTATTAATTCTAGAATGGCTGCGCTGCTAAGGCGGTATTTGTCATAGATCTCCTCTTCAGTTTGCTGAAAAAGAGTCTGCCTGGTTCTATATATCTTCTCCTGTCTGTGGCCCCTCCTCCTCCTCTGCTGGGCTGCGTAGACTCTCCTCCTCACTGCTATCAGGTATATCTCCGCCATCTTGAGTAACCCAGATGCCTTCTGGGTCCCCTTTTATACTTTGGTAATGGTTACCACCTGCTCTGAGTTAGTGGTAAATGGGACATGCAAACTGGGCTTTTTGCGACTAGTCGCAATTTGCGAGTTGCAATTGCATAAGGTTTGCGACTCGCAAATTGCGACTTGCAATTTGCGGGTCGCAAAATGGGGTCGCAACGGATGCGACTCGCAAACGGGTCCCATCGCTTTTTGCGAGTCGGAAATGGGCTTTTTGCATCCCATTTCCGATTTTGCACTGTCGCAAATTGCAAATCGGCCCGTTTGCGAGTCGCAAACGTTTGCTACATCTGGCCCCTAATGAAGTACACTATGAGTGCCCAGGGCCTGTAAATCAAATGCTACTAGTGGGCATGCAGCACTGATTGTGCCACCCACATGAGCAGCCTTGTAAACATGTCTCACTCAGACCTGCCACTGCAGTGTCTGTGTGTGCAGTTTTAAACTGCTATTTTTACCTGACAAATGCACCCACTTGCCAGGCCCAAACCTTTCCTTTTTTTACATGTAAGTCACCCCTAAAGGCAGCTCACAGCAGCACTGTATACAAGGTGCAGTGAAACTAGAAGGTTGTACATGTACTAGTGTGCTTTACGTGTCCTGATAGTGAAATACTGCTAAGTACTGTTTTCACTATTGCAAGGCCAATCTCTCCATGGGACAACATGGGAATTGCCTTGAAATATATTTTACGTGTAATTTCCAAATGGGAGCAGATAGGGGTATGGAGTGTGGGGTCCCTGAACTCACAGTTTAACATTACACCTTTTGGTGGAGTTGGTTTATAAATTGTTAGTTTGAAAATTCACTTTTAGAAAGTGGACATTTTTGTTGGTTAGCCATTCTTTGCCACTGCCTGTCTGTGGAATACACGTCTGGGTCAGGATGACAGTAGGGCTATTTGTGCATTCACTCTAGAAAGTCACACAAAGGGATTTAAGGTGTGCCCTGCATATCCTAATGGCCGATCACCAGGCTGATGGGTCTTCTTGAGCTAGAATGATGGGAGGAGCTGACACTTGCACCTGAATGTGGCTGTGCCTATAATCACACGAAACAGTCTCCAACCCCTTGGAGTGTGTCTGGGACCAGGACAAGGAAAGGCAGGTTCTTGTGCACTACGAAGATTTCTATTTGAAGTTTGCCTACTTCAGTAACAGAAATTAGTATAAGTACTGGATCTCTGACACCACATAGTTATAACACTTCTGGACTGAGGACATTCTGCCAGGAAGAAGAGCTGGATGCTGTAGGAGGGGCTGCCTCTATGCCTGTTGCTTTGTTGTGTGGGCCTGCTGCTTGCTGCTTTTATTCTGGGAGCGACAGGACTGGACTTTGTTTTATACATCCCGCTTTCCAAAGTTCTCCAAGGGCTTGAACTGAGCTTGCCTCCTATTCAGAAGTCTCAGGGAAATCAAAGACTTTATCTGCCAGTGACTGGGCTCTTCTGCTGAGAGTCTTCACTTGCCAAGTGGTGCCAACTCCAGTTCCTGTACCCTGGAAGTGCAAGCTGGTGACCTGAAGGAGGAAATCCATGTATCAACATGTCACACAGGAAGAATTGATACAACACCTGTCTTGTGGCTGAAAAATCTATGTAGCAACTGTGCCTTAGCTGCAGAATCAACACAGACTGTTTCATCGCTGTCCCATCAACACAGCGCATTTGGATTTTACAAGCATCATCCTTGGGTGCCAATTTCTCATCGACCCTGCACTGCAGTAAGGAACCGATGCCACGTGTCTGGAAATCGATGCATCACCTTTCTTGCTAGGAAAGAATCTATGCATCACCTCCCCTGATAAAAGGGAATTAACACATTGTCTCACCTGTGAGGAAAGAATTGACATATCACCTCCCCTGTGCAGTAAGGCACCAGTGCATCATTTTGCTTTTCTGGTGCCTCGCCTCCCCTGTGGCACACATCATCTTTTTTTTTATGCATCCCAGGTACCTTGTGCTAAAGGGATACATCCATTGATCCCAACAGATTAAGACGTGCTTAAACTTTTAAAATATGATATCTGGACTTTTGTAGGTTGGATTTTTGTCGTGTTGGTCGTGTTTTACTCAGATAGATATTGACTATTTTCTAAGTGTGTATTGAGTCCTTTTGTAGTGTTTTCACAGTGTTACTGTATGTGTGTGGATAAATACTTTGAACATTGCCTCTCAGATATGCCTGACTACTTGAGTCAAGTTACCAAGGGGGTGAGCAGGGGTTATCTTAGCTGTGTGGCTCTCTTACCCTGACTAGAGTGAGGGTCCCTACTTGGACAGGGTGCAAACCACTGCCAACTAGAGACCCCATTTCTAACAGCCGTATTATAATGGGAGGACAATTTATTGTTTTGCAAAACCTGGTATTAGATGCATCACATAAGGCTAAAAAAAATTGAAACCTAAGACTACTGCAATCAAGGAGAGAATAAAATGGGATTATGGCTTTTCTCATGACGTTGAAAATCTCAGTCATACACAATACACTTGTTTCTCTAAATAGTTCAACTCGGCCTCAAAGATAGATATTTACTATATTTCCCAGTTGCCTGTTAGACTTAATGCAACAATTTTGGGAAACAGGTTTTTGGATCATTCAGTAGTATCAATTCAGCTACAGGCTGAGCGGTGTGGGGCTGCAGACCATAGACTGACTTTTTAATTGCTCCCTCCTTCAATGATGAATGGAAAGAGGAAAGCAGGATTTTTTGTTTTATTGAGGATTTTTTTCAGCTTGACCTTAACTCCGACACAACTTTTACCATCTTGGAAACCTTTAAAGCATACTTTGTCGACAAAGGGTCTCATTACGTGTTTGGAGGGCTGACTGCAAGACTGCTGTGGTGGCAGCCACCAAAAGACTACCATGTTGATGGTCATACTGACTGCCGTGTTACGAGTTACACAGCCAAGCCTGCAAAAGATAGTCAAAGTCCAAGCACTGCCAGGACTTTGGAGGGAGGAAAGAGGCAGTTCAACCAACCAGCACTGCCAGCCAATCAAACATCGTGAGAATCTATTACAACTCACAAATCACAGTAGCGGTTCTTCCATGGCGGAAAATCAATGGCAGTGCAAACCGCGGTGGTTAGCGGTCACCACAGTAATACACAATATCACATTGGATAGTTTGAATTCCAGACACCTGACACCTGACACATATCCACAAATCCGAAACACTGCCTGCTTGCCGCTGTTGCTGATCGAAGTTCGAGGCCCTCCTCCACCCGCAGGCTCCCGCCTGCGCCTCATCCCTGGTGGCCCAGTGGTGGGCGGTAAGTATCAAATCTGACCTCTTCCTCTGTCCGTCTTTCTCTCTCCTGATTTCCCTCCTCCTGCTTGTCTGCTGCCCTTAATTGTACTCTGCCTTTAGCCTCTGCTCGTTTCTCTCTCTGCCCTCAGCCTGCCTGTTTTGCTCTTATTGTATTCATTGTTTCTTGCCTTTAGCCTCTGCTCGTTTTAATCTCTTTCTGCCTTTAGCTTTCTGCCTCTAGCTTGCCCGTTTTGCTCTCGCTGTTGGTTTCTTTCAGTGCCCTTTTCCCCCCGCCTGCCCCCCGCTCTCCTTTCCCGCCGCTGCCTCCCCTGCGGCCCCGCCCCCTTCCTCTCCCATTCGCCACCCACCTCCCATCTGCTGCTCCTCCCTACACCCTTCTTAATGCAGGCCGCTGCGCGGCCGCGCCACCTGCGTGCCAGAGGCGTGCCAGGACCGCGCCCAGTGGCAGGCCCCCTGGCCCCCGACGTTGCCGGCCCACACGACGGACTTACGATGCCACCACCCTCAACGCACTCAAACCCAACGTGAACCCCGCCTGCTACCGAGCCACCCCGAGGCGCACCCACGGACCCTTCACCTGCCAAGCCTGCAATTTCACCTGCCTCCGGACCTGCACCGCACCTGAAAGGCCAAGCACCAGCAACAACCATCTCAAGTGCATCCTGCTCAACACACGCTCCGTCCACAGACACGCCGTCGAACTCTGGAATTTGCTCGACACAACATCACCAGACGTCGCCTTCCTCACGGAAACCTGGATGAATGCCTCCTCAGCCCCCGACATCGCCATAGCCATCCCGGATGGATACGAGATCACCCGGAGGGACCGCGTCAACAAGACCGGAGGAGGCATCGCCATCGTCCACAGGAACACCATCCGCATCACGATCAACTCCGACGACACCCTCACCGCCACCGAGCACCTTCACTTCCAATACACACCGACCCCAAGACCACCCTCAGAGGCACTCTCATCTACAGACCCCCGGGACCACGCACACAATTCAGTGAAGCCATCGCAGACTTCGTCAGCCCGCACGCCCTCACCTCCCCTTACTACATCCTCCTAGGGGACCTCAATTTCCACCTGGAGAACAACACTGACAGCAACACCACCACCCTGCTGGACAACCTCACCAACCTCGGACTCAAGCAACTGGTGAACACCCCCACCCACTACGCCGGCCATACGCTTGACCCCGTCTTCTCCTCCAGCAAGCACATCTCCTTCAGCCACTCCACCGGACTTCATTGGACTGATCACAGCTGCGTCCACTTCAACTTCAACTTCAGGAGAACCACGACCCACCACCACCCGCAACAGGCAGGAGCTGGAGCAAGATCACTGCCGACCAGCTCACCACCTCCCTCAGCCAAAACCCTCCCGCCACCGCAACGGACCCCAACGAAGCAGCCCGCAACTTCACAAAGTGGCTCACCAACTGCGCCGACGATCTCGCACCTCTGAAGAACCCACCCAGCAGACCCGGCAGCAAGAAAGCCTTGTGGTTCACCAATGAACTTAAAACATCCAAGAAAAACTGCCACACCCTCGAGAAAGCCTGGCGCCACGACCAGACTACAGAAAACATGATAGCCCTCAAGAACGGCACCCGCATACACCACCAGCTGATCCGCACCACCAAAAGAGCAACATTCAAAGAACGAATGGACAACAACACCCACAACAGCAAGGAACTCTTCAGCATCGTCAAAGAGCTCACCAACCCCAGCGCCGGAAACAACGACATCACACCCTCGCAAGACCTCTGCGATTCACTCGCCTCATTCTTCCACCGCAAGATCGCTGACATACACAACAGCTTCGGCGCACAGACCGCGCACCCAACACCCGAACCAACGCCCCCCACCACCACCCTCTGCAACTGGACCCCGGTCAGCACCGAAGACACCACCCGCACGATGAACACCATCCACTCCGGATCCTCTGCCGACCCCTGCCCCCACCACATCTTCAACAAGGCCGACTCCATCATCGCACCCCAACTCCGAGACATCATCAACATCTCCTTCACCACCGCCACCTTCCCGGAGAGCTGGAAGCACGCCGAGCTCAACGCCCTCCTGAAGAAACCGACAGCGGACTCCACCGACCTCAAGAACTTCCGCCCCATCTTGCTCCTCCCTTTTCCTGCCAACGTCCTTGAGAAGACCGTCAACAAACAGCTCGCCGCCTTCCTCGAGACCAACGGATCCCTCGACCCCTCACAGTCCAGTTTAGGAGCCAGCCACAGCACCGAGACCGCCCTCATCGCAGCCACCAACGACATCAGATCCCTGCTCGACAACGGGGAAACAGCTGCCCTCATCCTCCTGGACCTCTCTGCAGCGTTCGACACAGTCTGCCACCGCACACTGATACAGCGCCTCAGCAACACCGGAATCCAAGAAAAGGCATTGGAATGGATCTTCTCGTTCCTCGACGGAAGAACCCAGAGAGTCCGCCTCCCCCCGTTCCGTTCCGCAGCCACCGAAGTCATCTGCGGCGTACCTCAAGGATCCTCGCTCAGCCCCACCCTCTTCAACGTCTACATGAGCCCCCTCGCGGCCATCGCACGCCAACACAACCTCAACATCATTTCCTACGCCGACCACACCCAGCTGATCCTCTCCCTCACCAACGACCCCGCCACCGCCAGAGCCAGCCTACACGAAGGAATGAAAGACGTCGCCGAGTGGATGAAGAACATCCGTCTGAAACTGAACTCAGACAAGACGGAAGTCCTTATCCTGGGATCAGCTCCCTCCGCCTGGGACGACCCCTGGTGGCCCCCTGCCCTGGGCACCACCCCCAAGCCAACGGACCATGCACGAAACCTGGGCTTCATCCTGGACTCCTCCCTCTCGATGACCAAACAAGTCAACGCCGTCTCGTCATCCTGTTTCAACACCCTGCGCATGCTCCGAAAGATCTTTAGTTGGATCCCCACCGAAACCAGGAAAACGGTCACCCAGGCGCTCGTCACCAGCCGACTGGACTACGGGAACGCCCTCTACGCAGGAACCACAGCCAAGCTTCAGAAAGGACTCCAGCGCATACAGAATGCCTCCGCACGACTCGTCTTGGACATCCCCCGCCATGCCCACATCTCTGCCCACCTGAGAGGCCTGCACTGGCTCCCCGTCAACAAGAGAATCACGTTCAGACTACTCACCCACGCACACAAGGCTCTCCACGACCTGGGCCCCAAGTACCTCAACAACTGCCTCACCTTCTACACGCCCACCCGCCAGCTGCGATCGACCAGCCTCGCCCTCGCCGCCGTACCACGCATTCCCAGAACCACCGCCGGAGGAAGATCCTTCTCCTACCTGGCGGCTAAGACATGGAACTCCCTCCCCATCCACCTACAGCAGACCCAGGACCATCTCTCCTTCAGGAAGCAACTCAAGACCTGGATTTTCGAGCAGTAATGGACACCCACCCCCCCCCCACCCAGCGCCTTGAGACCCTTGCGGATGAGTAGTGCGCTATATAAATTGTTGATTGATTGATAAACTGCACCATAAAACATACCCTTCACACCCCACAATCCTTTGTAACCAGAACACCACATGCAGCAAGAAAGAGTTTGCAATTATAAATTCCAAACCATAGATTAGGCACCCCTCCACACTTCAAATATCACTCATCCCACACCTGCACAACATACTTAACCCACAAATTATTACCCTACACATCAGGCACTAACCGTCACCCACACACAACACAGTACCCGCACCTCTTCATCCATTTTTATTACTTTTCCATGTCATCCAGCACCACCATCTCTCCACAAAATCATCCCTGTTTCATTGACGACGAGTTGACGGTCATGGTGGATGAAGTAGAGTCACACTTATTTGGAGTCTACATCCAGCAAACTACTATCACCAGGAAAATGGAGATGTGGCAAACAATAGTCAACAGGGTGAATTCTGTAGGCAGCTATCGGCGCACAAGTCAAGACATCAAGAAGAGGCAGAACAACCTCAGGGGGAAGGTTCATTCCATGGCCGCCAGGCACCAGCTAGTCAGCAAGACTGGCGGTGGTCTCCACCCTCCTCTCCCTCAGTTTATATATAGGGAGGAGAAGGTCTTGGCCTTCCTGCAACCTGAATGCTTAACAGGAATAACTGGGGAAGTGGAGTCGGATACGTCACAACACCTATGTTCACCCAAAAGTTTTGTCTTGCATGCTCACTGATCAACTTTTGATACCTTAACAGTTGACCCACTCAGCATCCCTGTGTCCAACTGTCTGAATACCCCTGTCTGGCATCCCACATGTCAACTTAACTCACCTGGGGGCACAGTGTCTGTGTATGGCAGAGGTAGTACAGGGACTAGCAGAACTAAAACTCTTAGCAGGCACTGTTCCACCATTAGGAAAACCAGAACAGTGTACTACAATGAAAATTGATTTGCATGTCAACTAAACTAACCTCTAAACTCACCTGAATGCTCCAAAAATGTACAGTCTATGGCAATGGCAGCAATGCTATGGCCACCTGGCAGTACAATATCACGAACATACAGCTACAGCTGTGTCCTCTGCTAAACTGTCCCTTCTACCTCCCATCACCTATTGAAATATAGTCACCTGGGGCGCACACACATACAGGGAGTGCAGAATTATTAGGCAAGTTGTATTTTTGAGGATTCATTTTATTATTGAACAACAACCATGTTCTCAATGAACCCAAAAAACTCATTAATATCAAAGCTGAATATTTTTGGAAGTAGTTTTTAGTTTGTTTTTAGTTTTAGCTATGTTAGGGGGATATCTGTGTGTGCAGGTGACTATTACTGTGCATAATTATTAGGCAACTTAACAAAAAAAAATATATACCCATTTCAATTATTTATTATTACCAGTGAAACCAATATAACATCTCAACATTCACAAATATACATTTCTGACATTCAAAAACAAAACAAAAACAAATCAGTGACCAATATAGCCACCTTTCTTTGCAAGGACACTCAAAAGCCTGCCATCCATGGATTCTGTCAGTGTTTTAATCTGTTCACCATCAACATTGCGTGCAGCAGCAACCACAGCCTCCCAGACACTGTTCAGAGAGGTGTACTGTTTTCCCTCCTTGTAAATCTCACATTTGATGATGGACCACAGGTTCTCAATGGGGTTCAGATCAGGTGAACAAGGAGGCCATGTCATTAGATTTCCTTCTTTTATACCCTTTCTTGCCAGCCACGCTGTGGAGTACTTGGACGCGTGTGATGGAGCATTGTCCTGCATGAAAACCATGTTTTTCTTGAAGGATGCAGACTTCTTCCTGTACCACTGCTTGAAGAAGGTGTCTTCCAGGAACTGGCAGTAGGACTGGGAGTTGAGCTTGACTCCATCCTCAACCCGAAAAGGCCCCACAAGCTCATCTTTGATGATACCAGCCCAAACCAGTACTCCACCTCCACCTTGCTGGCGTCTGAGTCGGACTGGAGCTCTCTGCCCTTTACCAATCCAGCCACGGGCCCATCCATCTGGCCCATCAAGACTCACTCTCATTTCATCAGTCCATAAAACCTTAGAAAAATCAGTCTTGAGATATTTCTTGGCCCAGTCTTGACGTTTCAGCTTGTGTGTCTTGTTCAGTGGTGGTCGTCTTTCAGCCTTTCTTACCTTGGCCATGTCTCTGAGTATTGCACACCTTGTGCTTTTGGGCACTCCAGTGATGTTGCAGCTCTGAAATATGGCCAAACTGGTGGCAAGTGGCATCGTGGCTGCTGCACGCTTGACTTTTCTCAGTTCATGGGCAGTTATTTTGCGCCTTGGTTTTTCCACACGCTTCTTGCGACCCTGTTGACTATTTTGAATGAAATGCTTGATTGTTCGATGATCACGCTTCAGAAGCTTTGCAATTTTAAGAGTGCTGCATCCCTCTGCAAGATATCTCACTATTTTTGACTTTTCTGAGCCTGTCAAGTCCTTCTTTTGACCCATTTTGCCAAAGGAAAGGAAGTTGCCTAATAATTATGCACACCTGATATAGGGTGTTGATGTCATTAGACCACACCCCTTCTCATTACAGAGATGCACATCACCTAATATGCTTAATTGGTAGTAGGCTTTCGAGCCTATACAGCTTGGAGTAAGACAACATGCATAAAGAGGATGATGTGGTCAAAATACTCATTTGCCTAATAATTCTGCACTCCCTGTATATGCAGTGTGCTGTATGTAGTGTAACCTGACACATATGGCCAGGTAGAATGATTACCTCTAATTTGATTACAAGTCAGTTCCCACATTACATTGTGCAGCTATCTGTTGACTCAATACTGAACTACGGCTAACTGTGAGGTGACATGAAAATTATAAAGCTACACAGCTGGCAAGATATAAGTCTATGAACAGGCATCCAAATGCCAAGATATTGACATCCTGTAGCAAGGTGTATGATATAGGAATTGTCTGTATTCCACATAGTTATTCCCCATATTTGAAAGCAGGTGTCACTGTCATATTAGGGGATCAAGCAAAGCCTTTCTGTACATGGCTCAAAGCATATTTAGCTGTCAAAGTTTGATACCACATGTTGCATTACAATCTGTAACTGTCTGTTTCACTTCTTCAACAGGTCTACTTGCCATTGGGACCATGGAGAGGACACCTGAGACAGTCACGTCCCCTCCTGGATAAAGCCCTCAGTGATGAAAACACCACTGGATGTGTGGATAATGAAGATGACTCTGGACCATCTGGGATACCCTAGCAGTCCACAAATGTCAGCCTCACCCTGCCCATAACAACTCCACCAACCCTGTTGCATTGACATCCCAAGCAACCATTCGCCCCTAAACCTGTGTCCCTAGAACAGTTTCTACCATCATGTGCCCCCCAGTACAGGTATCGGAGTCACAAGTAGAAAACCCTGACAATGAAGGACCTGCCACCAATTGTAGTGGGCAAACTGTGACTAGGGTGCAGGCATAAGGGCATAGGGTGAATGGGAGGGATGGTGTGGACTAGCGGATTGAGGTTGCTATGAATATAAATGGCCAGGATAACATCTTCCAAGACCTTGGAGCTTACCAATAGTCCCAAAGCATGATGGGCCAGGTACTTGCCATGATGGTGAGAGATCAAGCAGCTGCAGAGGGACAACCAGCAGGAAGTAATGCAACAGCAGAAGGCCCTCATTTCCAACATAGTTTCCCTAACAAGGGTGTTGAGAGACATCATCACCACCATGAGCAGAGTCTGTCCACAACATCAAACCCCTTCCACTATCCATGTAACATCAGCCCTTTCTACATCTGTGGCAGCCAGTGGAATGGAGGCTCTACAACAGGTAGGACATGCCTCAGACACCCCTGCCTCTGTAGATGAAGAACACCCTCACAAAAGTGAATGTCCACCAAAACAACCAGGAGGTGCAGATACCAAGACTACAACCACTGCCAGGAAGTGATCCTCTAATGACTGGTCCCCTTTTGTGTGCCACTGTCCATTTTTTTACAGATAGTAGGACACTGGACTTGAGAATCCAAATGTTGTAGCATCTATCCTGATGATAACATCCACCAAAACTGAACCCTTCAGTATTTGCACTTTATTGCTTTGATCCTATTCATTTTATTCTCCTGCGCACTTGTAAATAACAACAACTAAAACACACTACATGTGTGAGAGTCATATTTCAACTATTTTGAAACGTTAACTATGACATTTCTTGATTACACATAATACACTCAAATGTAGCAAATATGGGAAGGGACAATGCATACTCAAAGATATAAGTGGAGAATCATCGATCCCCATTTATATCACTGTGAAGCACGTAGGCTTACTACATGCCAATGATCACACAGTGAAGTACATCTTTTAGTGCATCAGCATAGGTGTCAGTAACTAACACCCCACAGACCACTGAAGTAAGGGACATGATAGACTTTGGGGGTCATATGACCCCGGCGGTCGGCAGTAATATGGAGGAAATTACTGCCAACAGGCTGGCGGTACTTTCCTTCATATTATGACATTGGTTGTTTGGCTGAAGCTAAACCTCCAATGTACCACACCGACCACCACGGCAGTAACAGACGCCGGACTGGAGACATCAATCTCCAGCCCGGCAGCCGTCGGTTGCCCGCCTGCGGGATTATGACCCCGCCTACCGCAATGGTTTCGTGGCTTCCGTACTGCCACGAAAACCATGGCAGTAGGCACTATCAGTGACAGGGAATCCCTTCCCTGTCACTGATAAGGGTCTTCGGCCGGCCCCTGCCCCTCCACAGGTCCCCCCACCCCTCTTCCTTTCCATACCCCCTTCATACACACCCCTCCCTTCACACACGCAAACACGCATACACACACACACACACATCCATTTCAACATTCATCCATGCATGCAGACATCCATGCACACACACATCCACACACACTTACATACATACACGTAGACACCCATTCATACAACTCAACATACATGCACTCACACCCCCAAACATGCACACACAGACAACACGCAACATACACCAGCATGCACGAACACACAGACATACACACATAACCCCCCACTCACAACATCCCCCACCCCTTCAACTGTCGGAGCACCCACTTACCTGTGTCCAGGGGGTCCTCCGGCAGGAGACGGGACAGGGTGCTGCTGCCAACAGCAGCGTCCGCCAGCAGAACACCACAGGCCACATAAATTCTCAAAATATGGCCAGCAGCTGTCTACTGGCGTGGCACTCCTGCTGGCAGCAGTGCCACCTTACCTCAATCCACTGGCATGGCCACAGCCAGATTTCTGACATCCTTCTGGTGGAAATCAGGCTGTGGTCATAATATGGCAGATGACTGGTAGCCGCGGCAACAGTCTTTTGGCAGGCGTCGCCATGGCGGTAGGCTGTTTTTACCACCAATGTTATAATGAGGGCCTTTGTCTATCCAAATAGGCAAACAGATTAGTAAACTTTGTCATCAGCTTCACCCTTATCACATACCCATACACACAGTCAGGAAACCTTCCACTTACCATGATCAGGTATCTGCAGGCATGCTACTCACCTATGTCAGACTTGACACATGTGCACAGTGGCATGAAATGAGGAAACACAGTGACAGCTACATATAAGTAAGATAGTACTATTATCAAACCAATGAGAAGATTGAGTGAATGGATTGCACAAGAAGACATTTGTCATAGACACATTATCACACACATGACACCATTGGACCCACATACAATGGCAAACAGGTCTATTGTGTGGAGCAAAACACTGCCATCCCACTGTCCTGACAGCCTGGGCATGAAACTCATATACCACTAAAACAATGTCAGACAGTACCTGGATCAATCCATGTCCACGTCACATGACAGACCAGCTAAACCCACCTGCCATTGACAAAAGTCAGAAATGTCCACATGAAGATGGCATTGTGAAGAGATCTGGAAAATAAAAATTTTAAACAAGGATTTTAGGCAGGTAAGGATAAACATGACTTAGAAATACATGTCCCAAATACAGTGGTAACTTAAAATGTGCATTGTGACAAACACTAACGAAAAAGATCATGACAATTGTTTAACCTTCATTTACTACTTTGCATTAAAATCTGGGCTATGTATTGCAAAGCAATTAATAACATGTCTGATGATCATAGAAAGACCCTTCTCAAACATCCATAACTCCACCACTACCCAAGTGAGTCAATCAAATTACAGAACAACACAGACCTACAGTCAGGTGACGTGCTGATTGATGAGATCTGACTGAATGTCTCCATCTTCATCCTCATCACTGTCATCCTCACTTGGCACTGCTGGCTCCCCCTCATCAGGGATGTATAGGATCTGATGTCTCAGGGTGAGGTTGTGGAGCATGCAGCAAGCCACAATGGTCTGATAAACTTTGGCGGGTGAGTAGAGGAGACTTTCACCTGACTTATCAATGCTACGGAATCTCGCCTTCAGGAGCCCAAATGTCTGCTCCATGACATGCTGTGTCCTTCTATGGGCCTCATGGAAACAGACTTCTCCTGGCGTGGTTGGGTACCTCACTGGTGTCAACAACCAGGGACGGATTGGGTAGCCAGAGTCTCTTGTAAGGAATCATTACATGTGCACAAACATAAATCTTGGACATCCATACATTTGGTAGCAGACATAGGATACTAACACACATGACGTATGTGACTTACTGACCAGCCAGGCCCTCTCTGGCTACTGTTGAGTCATCAGCTCTGGGATAGAGCTGTTCTACATGTTGAAGGGATCATGGACTGAACCCGGGTACTGTGCACATACTTGGAAAATGTAGAGGTCTGCCAAACTGCCTACTTGGACAGTAATGGAGTGGAAGTTCTTCCTGTTATGATACACTTGTTCATTGCTATGTGGGGGAACCAAGGCTACATGGGTGCCATCAACAGCTTCCACTATATGTGGGGTGTCTGCCAATCTGTAACAATCTGCCTTCACAAGGGCCAAATCCTCACATTGTGGAAATCTGATGTAGATGTCCATGTGTTTTAACAATGCAGAGAGTACATCTTTCAAGACCAGACTAAACATAGGCTGGGGCATGCCTGCACTTAGGGGCATGTTATTCTGAAAGGACCCTGTGGCTAGGAAATGCAGTACTGACCTAACTTGTACAATGGGTGGTATGCTACTTGGATGCCGAATGGCAGGCATCACATCTGGCTCCAACTGATTGCAGAGACCCATAATTGTCTGCCTATCCAAGCAGTAGATCTGCATGATATGTCGATCTTCCACGGTCTTCAGTTCTGCCAGTGGATGGTACAGTGGAGCTTGTCTGACTATTCCAATTTCAGGGTAACTATGTGAGGGATAATAAGAAGGTATGTCCATCACTCATTGTGTCCCTTGTAAGTTTCAAAACATATATCTCATGTCATATTGTGACACAGCATATGATACAGTAGGAAAATGGTGCACAGCATAGACTAACGCTAATGATGTCAAATTAGTGAAATATCACCCCCTTCCCTCAATTATGACATGGAAATGTAAACACATAAATCATCGAGCCTCTGTTATATGGACATCCAACTATGCATTGTACAAAAAAGCCCCGAAAAAACTAGCCTATTGCCAAGAGGTTGCTGATTCTGCCACTAAAGATACCTTGCTTTTATCTTATCACCATGACAACATGTCACTTCAATCTAGACATTCATACATGGTTATTTAATGCCAGCACGCAAGACTGTGCGGTATCTATGTTTCTGACCTTGTGACGCATCGTGATATTAACTTTCCTAAGCGTCTAAGGGCCTTAAAAAGGTGACTGCCTGACCTATTGTACTGGACAATAGGAAACGACCCGTGACCACCGGCGGAAGTCATCAAGGCGGTAGGATGATCATACAGCGGTGGACATTGCTATTTGAACACATTGCTGTCTATGTTTGTCTAGGGACAATGGTAATGTCCGCCGGCGGTGTCGATCTCTTACTGTGGCAGACATGGATGCCATCTCATACTGCATCTCTCACTCGACTCCTGGCACGGCTGCCAGAAAGACCTCTATGACCTGAGCTGCTGTGTACTGCCTCTGGGAGCAATCATCTGATGATCTGGGGAAGCTGGTGGAGGAGGTCGTAACCCCGTATAGACAGCTCTGTGGTGCACCAGAGGAGCAAGTAAGTGCACCATGTGCATGTGTCTCATTAGCTAGACTATTCTTTGAAATGCTAAGTAAAGGCTGATGGGCAATGTTTCGGATTGTGTCCTTAAAGTCCTTTAGTGATAAAGTTGTGCTAGAATGGGTGACTTTCTGGGCATGTACTAATGTTCGGTGACAGAGTTAGAGTCCTGAGACATTCTGGAGAGTTTGTCATGTATGTTCCATGAGCCACCTTGTGGCTGTTGCATATGGTTAGTGGTGGTGTTATGCCAGACTTCATCTCCATATGTGTTGGGTGTCTGGTCATATGGGAAAACACGACAGCTGGTGCTGGATATGCATGTTGTCTGCCTGTTTCCAGCTCACATATGCCCTCACTGTATATGCTCATCTATCAGAGGAGTGGATGTTCAAGACAGTCTGTGTTTGGCTTGCTGAAGTGACTTGTAATTTACTCTGCTTGTTTTAGTGTGGTACATGTAGACATGATAATCTTTCATGTCTTTGTCATCCATGCAGGTAAACGCCCATCAGAAGAAGGGGATTTAGCATTCCACCACCAAGAAAGTGCACCCACTGTCAGAATAGGTGGGAGGTGGGAGGACCTGAGATGCTGGGCTCAGAAAACTGCAGAGGCCCAGCTGGGGATGTCCTTCCAACGAGGTCGGGGTGCCCATCAGACTATGACCCCCCCCCAATGGCCTGCATTTTGGCAGTGGCCTACCCTGCATTGGATGGGCATTTGAAGGCAGCACAGCAGCCACAAGGGGATAAGTACAGACCTAACACATGTTTTCCCCTTTATCAGTGAATGAGTGATGGAACAGATGGTTAGCTCTGACAATATGATAAGCGCAAAGTGTCACAGATCTCCTGTGAACACATTGATTTACAGTAGCCATCTATAGCACACAGGTGTGCATATACACATGTATAATGAAACATGTCACTCAACTATGTTGTCCCCACAGCACAATGGTACATAATGGTGCACATATGACTGGGTCATATGTGTAGCAATATTTTGTTATTTCTACCCTGTTGGTTGTCAATTCCCACCAACAGATCATTTCTCCAAATGTCATAATGGTAAGGTGTGTTGGTCATTGCACTCTGTCCTCTGCAATATCTCAAGGATCATGCCTATGTGCTACATAGAGTCAGACATAATCAAGTCATCTCTAGTTATCTAATGGTTTCTGATAAGTGACAGCATCATGTGAGGCTGTGATGTCCATCTGACACATCACATGATATACAAGGTTAACATCTTCACACCTGTTGCAAGGACACGTTACACTTCATACAAAGTTAACATCTTCACACCTGTTGCAAGGTAATCCCCCTTGGAAAGTGAGGGATGTACATAGACATTTGTGATGTCTCATCAGAGTGTACAATATGCATGTTGGATATCATTTAGGTGTAGCAACATTTATAAAGGCACAGATATCTTGGCATCAGAGGTAGGAATGTAACCACCATGCTGATGTTCTTATAGTAGAAACTGCCTGCACTTCTTTGTCCATAGGCATACTGTTGTAGGTATGATACATAGACAATGGTTGCCTATTCATAGCTACAGCCCAGACAGTAATTGGTCAACATCATGTGTCAATGGAAAGGTTAAGTAATGACACAGCGTTGGTAATTGTTATGTGTACCTGCTGTTGCTATCATGGATATGTGAGATGAGGCCCGCCTGTTTTGTAACCTTGTGTTTCTCATGACACCTATTTGGTGCAGTTGTGGTAGTTCATATACACCTGTGAGTAGGTTGGTAAGTGCGTCCAGGCTGTTGGCTTACACAGTGGTTGGTGTACCAGTCATGTTACTATCACATATGCTTTGGCTCTAGGAATCCTCCACAGACAGATATTAGGCATGCCATGTCTTATGTGTGGGTAGTGAGGTTGTAACTCAGTCAGTGGCCTATTGATGGACTAATTGCCTAGTTAGCTAGGTCTGGTTCTCACCTTCCTGCATAGTACAGTAGTCCATTTGATACAAACAATTTATTCACAACTTGTTTTTTGTGTGGGACATTGTACTAAACTTACTTTGTCCTAACATGACTGACATTGTTCGATTTCCGGAGAACATTTTACTGTATGCCTTGGTCCACATTGTATTGTCACTCCTTGGTAAGTCGCAATTGGCTGATGTGTGTGTGTGACAATTGGTTCTAACTCCTTGACTAAAATTTGAGATGTGTGACAATTTGAGGTGTTACATACTGGCATGTGCCCATAGTGTATGGTAGTAGCTTGTGAAATGAAGAAGGTATGGCTTGTTTGCACAAGGCTTGCTTTCCTTTATTTTACAACATGTGTCATTGCCTTGTACGTGATATCAGGGTAAGTATTTGTATGTTAACTATGTGTTTTAGATTTGTGGTAAGCTATTTTACATTTATGAACTATTATTTGATTGGTGCTTGACTATGTTATTCTGGATAGGGAACCTATATTAGTGGCATTGTCACCTTGTCATGGTATAGTCAGTGTGACTGATCAACTTAGAGCATGGTATTGTAGGTGTCTGTCAGCTAGCTTTGCTGGTGTGTTACAATGTTGATTTTAAGTGGCACACATTGTATTTTGTTGTGACATGATGTTGACACTTTACTGGCACTTGCTGGAGTGTTAGTGAATAGGATGTTATGGGACTTATGTGTAATGTTTGATGAAAGTGTAATCTTGTCAATTTTTTTGTTTCAGCATCAGCACCGGCAGGTTGAAGGAGATGGGGCACAGCCAAGTGGGGAGGCTTTGGCCACAGGACCTCCAGTCATGACACCACAGACACCGAGGGACCCAGTGGCCCAGACAGTGAGGGAAGTGCCGCAAGGGAGGCTGGATCTATTACATCTTCTTCTGAATCCTCCTCCAAGAGCCACTACTTAGGGGTGGCAAACTCATCTGGGACCACCCCAGTACCATCTCTGTTCACCCCCCGTTCTATGACCCCCAACTCTGTTGCTCCCCACCCAGTCGGCTGTGTCCACCCACCCAAGCAGGTGGGAGACTCCTTTGCCGCAGACACCTCTGCCCCAGCCCCTGTAGACCTGCCCTCAGTGAGAAGGCTATTGACCTCCTGAAGTCAATATCATTGGGTCAGACAACAATCATGAATACCATTCAGGGACTGGCAACTCAAATCCAAGCAATGCATTCTTGGAGGGCATTCACGGTGCACTGGCAGGCTTACAGAAATCTTTTCAGGCTCTGGCCTCCACACTGATGGCAGCCAGTCACCCCTTGTCTACCGTCCCCCCTCCACCTTCCTCTTTCCAGTCTGAATCCCCCTTTCCCAACCCAGCCAAAGCACACAAACAGATTTGCATGCATCCACCTCAACACACAAGGGAAGCACAAACAGACATAAACACCACAGGACACACCACCAGCATGCACCCAAACAACATCCACCTGCAGACACAGCAACAGTCACGACCTCACTGACATCCCCACCACCACCAGCATCACAGACACAACACCTGACATACCTGCAGATGCCACACCAACATTCACTGATCCAGTCACCACACCTATCCTACCTGCAGACAGCACCTCAGCATACTCTCAGACATCCACCCCAGTCGCCACGCCCACAGATGCCACAACCGCTGCACATCCACCATACCTGCAGTCACCATCCCAACAGACAGCAACCCACCCACCATGGCATCCCCCAGCACCCCCACTCAGACCAAGACACATAAACATCCTCACTCACCCACCCTACAGACACCCACCACCCACAAGCACACCTCCCACAAACACACACCCAAGACATCTACACATTCACTTCAAACAACCACTCCCTCACCTTCCCCACCGAAAGCCCCTTCTGATGACCATCGACGTGTGTCTAAAATAGTTTTCCTTTGTGAGTTTGACCTTTTTTCTACTCTCACCCTGTGACACCCCTAAAGGTCTGTTACTCTTCCCAAGGCCATCCCTTCTACCTCCAAGGGCTCCCCTACCCCGCCAGCACACATGCCCCTCCCCCACCAAAAAACAGTCCACCCCACCCAAAAAAGTCCAACCCCCCAAAGCTAAGCCTAAAGCCCCCCCTTCCAAGCCCTAGAGCAACCCTCCCATCCCCACACCACCCAAGAATCTCTGAGGTGCCTGCCTGCCCCCTTGATGCTCCTACCTATGAAGGTTACATGGCAGTCAGGAGTCAAGTAGCGGCACCATTTGGTGCCTTTGGGGCTGATAATTGGGACTATGGACTATAGACTATAGCCTAGGATCTTGTACATACATATTAATTGCCTATTTCCCCCTAATGAAAGCCAACTAATTGTTTGAGTTATTGGTTACATCTTTGCCCTGCATTTCAATTCCTAGGTTTGAGTTGTTCCTGGCTGACATTGTTGTGTGGCAGTGTTTGTGTGTGTGTTCTGCTTGTGCTTCATGTATTGTTTGAGCAGTATGTGAGGTTGTGTGAAGTGCTGTTGTCACCCAGGGATAGGGCGTGTGTTGTGTGATGGGTATGTGTATGCAGCTGAAATGTTGTTGTCATGGTATTGCGTTGTATTTGTGGTGATATGTGTTTGTTGTTGTGCTATGTGGCTTTGTGTGTTTGGACTGTTTGAGTCTACTGTATTGTGCCTGTCATGATACGTTTGATGTGCTGTGTGTGTGTGTGATGTGTGTGTTGATTGCTAGGTGGTATGATGGTGTTATTGTGTGTGTTCCAGCACAGATGGTTGTACATTGTGTTGTATATGTGTCGAGTTCCCACGTTCTCAGCCGGACTGTTGGTGCCTAAAATCCATCACAGTGCTCTGTACTGCATGGTAAGGCCGGTGGTGCTTTGGAGGTTTTCTGTGTGCACCACTGCCAAACTCATAATTTGGTGGTCTTCTCCACCAGTCTTGTGGCGGTTGCAGTGCCACCACCAACTTGGCAGTCACAGGAACGGCAAACTCGTAATGAGACCCAAAGTGATTGCTTTAAAGTGAAGAAAAATGAATTGCGTAAACAGGAATTTCAAAGGCTACAGGAGAACTTAGAAAGGGGAATGAAGCTACATCTAGAATTACAGATATTTCCCCATGGGTAAATTACTATCTAGGCCAGAAGAAAAATGCAGGCCTATTTTTAAAAGAAGAATTGGTGAATAAAAAAACAGTTCTGCAGGAAGGCTATAAAGAGAATGAAAATATTTGAAATTTCTAGTCTGGGCAACAATTGAGGTTGATTAGGAACAGCATATTGGTGATCATGTATCCAGTCACAAATACTATTACAATTAATAGTAATAATGTTCAGAAGATTTTTCTGAATCACTAAACTTTTTTGTATTATGCATATATTTCAGAAGATGCAATGATTAATTTTCTTACTTCTGTACAGCTTCTGAAATTATCAAGCCACCAGCAAAGGGGTGTTGTGTGAGTCCAATTACATGTCAAGACTTGGCTTTTTCCGCAATAAGTCTGGGAGTCTCTTGTTTAGTCAACTCGCCTCACCCAGTTAGCGCTTCGATACCCTTGGGCCGGAATGCGCTTTATAAATACCCAATACATACATACATACATACATCAGCAGAATTTTAAAAAGATATAGCATATTTAGCAAAAGCCAAACATAATGGAAATTATAGCTTCCCTCTTGAGGTCTGTGAAGAGACTTTTCGTTAGCTCCAGTACTTCATGATAATGCTGTTTCATTAAATTATTTTAAGCTTCCCAATCCCTGGAATGTTTTTAGAATCAATAGTGCTATGTTTTCTTAAAAAGATAAACACGCTAACAATCTCAAATCTTATAGGGCTATCAGCCTGAATAATGGTTATGATGGTTATAAATTGTTATTGAAATTTCTAGTTATTATCCCTATTGCTCAATAACTGATCTTTAATGATCAAAATAGATTGCTGCCCCAGAGATCTATGATGATCAATGCAAAATATTTGATACATGCTATAGACTATTTCACAGTGAATACTACTTAAGCTACTATTATAATGATTGGTGCTGAAAAATCTTTTGATTTAGTTATTCGTCAGCCTTGCTTCAGATTGTGAGTAGTTTTGTTTTTCTGAACAATGTATGTCAATTTTAATGAATTTAGATTTGGGTGCTGTTGTGGTTTGCACTAGGTCACTTGGCTGGCATGCGGTGACAATCACTTTGAGGTCACAGCATTCCAGGTATTGTCAAGCTTCTGGGGGAGATTTGAATGTGTCAGTTATGATCCATTCGCTGCCTGAGGAGGTTGGATAAACATGCTACAAACCTGAAGAACTGTTGAAGTGATAAGCTTATTCTTAAAACACTGGTGACGAGGGAGAAACTGTTGTCAACCTCCCAGATGAATTGGAACCCACGCAACCTATATTAAGCGTCTTTTGAAGTGATATTGTAGACACCGAGGTGAGGGGGAGCCGACAAGAGAGAGTGGAGCTGCTGGGTATGTTTTTGCTGACCCAAGCTGTGAGCAGGACTTTTGCACATTTTGCAACCTGTTGAAGGCAGTGAACCGAGTCCACCTGTGAGCAGAACCTTGGCGCATGTGTGACCGGCTCAAGGCACTGAATCAGAAGAGAGGTGTGCTCTTTTGTTGTCTGTAAGCAAAATTATGGGCCCGTGAACATGTGAGGTTCCGTCCAGCATGATTGACATTCTGTACAGCATTATTGGATAACGCTGGGGAACATGAGCAGTGGAGAGCAAGCAGTTTTGTTGAAACAACATTCCGTCTTACACACAAGGGACAACTTGGTCATAAATGCCTACGCGCATTTTTGGTGAATCCTTCTCACGTGGGTCACTCGTCAGTAAGTCGTGATCCGTACACCATTAATATTTAATTATTTGTTGACACATGGATCACTCGACAACAAGTGGTAATCCACACACCATCGATATTAATCGGTGATCTGCACACCATTGATATTTAATTATTTATTGACACGTGGATCACTCAGCAACAAGCGGTGATCCGCACACCTTTGAGATTAATCAGTGATCCTCACACCATTGATATTAATTATTTGCTGACAATATATGATGCAGAATTTCATTTTTTCCTATATATTTATATATATATATATATATATATATATATATATATATATGTATATATATATATATATGTATGTATGTATATATATATATATATATATATATATATATATATATATATATATATATATATATATACATATGTTGTGTTGCAACTTTGAAAATGTTAGCTTGTACATGTAAATTTGAACAACTGACTGATTCTCTTGTCAGAGACCAGATTGTTAGGTGCACAAACAATGTAAAAGTACAAGAAAAATTCTGAGCAAAAAATCCCATTTTAATAGACAATAGTTGTAGTTGAAGGTTTGGAGAATAAGAGTATGTAGGTGCGTGACATTCGTGATGAAAAAAAAGGCAACATGCTTGTGGATGAGTCTGTGAATGAAGCAAGAAGAGTTGGTAGCAATGCAGAAAAGGAAGTAGACAAACATGAGAGAACAAAGAACAAGGAGGGAGGTAAAACAATTGAGAAGAAGAAATGTAATCAAAATGATACCCTACTATCAACCAAAAGTGGAGGCGTGAGATGTTTTAAATGTGGGAGTGAAGGACATCTTTCTAATAGTCCTGGATGTTTCACAAGGTTAGCAGTTTGCAAGAGATGTGGTAAGAAAGGGTGTGTAGATGGAATGAACAACAGGCGGTGAGTTGTATTGAAGAAGATGACAAATTTGAAGAAAAATGTATTCTCAGTATAGAGGATGATGGATGTGTGAACGCAGATCCAATCAAAAGGCTGGAATGTGAAATTGTGGTGAGAGGAAAAAACAGTTGTTGTACTTGCTGATTCGTGATGACCATACACGATGATTGGTGACAAGAATTAGAACTCAATATTTGTGAATGGAGAAATTGAAGTACTATAACCAGATATTAATCCTGTTGGGTACAGAGGCAAGAAAATAGATGTTGTGGGTTGTTCGGTGATGAGAATTCTATTTGATGAGCGTCAAACAACTGGGAAAGTGTATATAGCAAAAAGTGTTGATAACCTTTTATGTTGGAGACTTCAAAGGGACATGGGGATAACATTAAATTCAAACTCCAAACAGAAAGTGTGAATAATGGCGAATGATGGATTTTCAGGTGAGATAGTTTCTAGGTTTCCTAAAGTATTTGGAGATGATTTAGGGTTACGAAAGAATTTTGAACATAGAAATGTTCTAAAAGATGGTGCAATACAATCTGTGTCTAAAGTAAAGAAAGTTCCTTATATGATGAAAGCACCACTTGAACAAGAATTAAAAAAATAAAGGAGAGAGGAGTAATTGAAGAAATTGAGTGCTCAGAGTGGTTGGCCCCTCAAGTTCTAGTACCAAAGGATGGGGGTGAAGAGATTAATATGTGTGCTAACTTGAGAGGATTAAATAAACCTATCTGGGTGGATCGTGAACCATTACCAAATATTTCCAAAACTCCGGCTTTAATCAAAGATGCTAAATTATTCAGTGTGATGGATTTGTCCTCTGCTTACCATCAGGTTATGCTGCATCCTGATTCGAGGCCATTAACATCAATTATAACCCCTTTGGGAGCATTTAGATTAATTCAGATGCCTTTAGGACTGGCTTCTGCAGAGGCATGCTTTCAGATGGTCACGAAGAAATTGTTAGAAGGGTTGGACAAAGTTTTGTTTTTCTAGGATGATATTTTAGTCTATGGATGAATCCAATGTGAACATGATGAAATATTGTGGAAGGTGTTGGAGCGCTTACAGAATGCAGGATTGGTGATACAAAAAGAAAAGTGTAACTTCAGAGTATCCACTGTAACTTATCTGGGGCACACCATCTCAGGTGAAGAAATAAGTCCACAAAATGATTTGGCAAACAGTATTGTGGAAGCTCCCAAACCAGAAAACAAAGACCGAGTACAATCATTTCTTGGTTTGGCAGCATTTTGTTCAAAATGTATCCAAAATGTTGCTGGTGTTTCTCAGCCAATGAGGTTGTGCCAAAGAAGGGTGCCCAGTTCAATTGGACTGAAGAATGTGATCAATTGTTTGACAGTATTAAATGCAACATTGGAAGATTAACAACTTCAGGACACTTTAATGATCACAGGAAAAAAAATTCTTGACCAAAGCCTGTCTGAAGGGTTTGGGTACAGTTTTAGCCTAAAGGGTGAATGGTGAAATGAAGGTGATATCTTTTGCTTCTCGCTCGTTAAAAGGTGCTGAATAGCGTAATTCAGTTATAGAATGAGAGGCCTTAGCTGTATATTAGGCAAGTTTCCACTTTAAGCTTTTTTTATAGGGAATACTATTTGTGGTCCGGACGGATCATCTACCACTTACTCGTATGTTCTTATGTAAGGAGATGAAGAATGTATCCCCTAGGATCAGGAGGTGGTCAGATGGATTGGCCAGTTATAATTTTACAGTTGAGTATATACCAATGGCAGATTGACTCTCTAGACTGCCGATCAACCAAAGTGTAGATGTGTGTGAAGACGTAGCTGTAGACTGGGTATGTAAATCAGCCCTAGAGGAAAGTGAGTGGGATAATGCTATTTCAATCGACTTAGAATTATCTACATTAAAGGAACTCATTATAAATGGTTGACCAAACAACAAAAATACACCAACTAATGTGGAACGATTTTGTTGTGTAAAAGACGAACATAGCATTAGTGATGGGAAAGTATTAAGGGGGGGAACGGTTGGTATACCTGATGGTTTCAGACAGAAGTTAGTTAACTTGGCTCATGAAGGACATTTATGAAGACATTTAACCAAGGCTATGCGTGAATGGTACTGGTGGCCAAGAAGGGATCAAGAGGTTAAAGTGGTGGTAAAGGATTGTTGGCATTGTGAGAATAATGGCAAAACAAATAAAACTCACACACTTTCTCTGTCACCTTTGAGGTTCCAGTGGAGCCATGGACTAAGCTAGGTCTAGGTATAGCAGGGCCATTTGAACTTTTAGCCAATGATGAATGATATGGTATGCTGCTGGAAGACTATACGTCTATATGGGTGGTCACAGAGTCTGTGGCTACGGTAAACACAAAATAGTAATCACATTTTTAAAAGAAGAATTTTCTAGGGAGGGTATTCTGAAAACTCTTACACTGAAAATGAGGTACAGTTTGTATCCCAGGAAATGAAAAATGTTCTTAAAAAATTGTCAGTAACTCATTTCAAGACAACCCTCTAGTCAAATCAAGCCAATAGTTTAGCAGAGAGTATGAATAAGATAATAACAAATTGTGCACAGCATGCACTCTTGAATAAGACATCCCCGAAACAAATGTTGAGTGAAACCTGGTGGGCACACTGTATCATCCCTAATAGTGTAACCTCTATATCTCCTTTTGTTTCCCTTACAGGCAGGAAAACACATTGGCCCTCATTCTGACCCTGGCGGTCTTTGACCGCCAGGGCGGAGGACCGCGGGAGCACCGCCGACAAGCCGGCGGTGCTCCAATGGGGATTCCGACCGCGGCGGTAAAGCCGCGGTCGGACCGGCACCACTGGCGGGGTCCCGCCAGTGTACCGCGGCCCCATTAAATCCTCCGCGGCGGCGCAGCTTGCTGCACCGCCGCGGGGATTCTGACCCCCCCTACCGCCATCCAGATCCCGGCGGTCGGACCGCCGAGATCCGGATGGCGGTAGGGGGGGTCGCGGGGCCCCTGGGGGCCCCTGCAGTGCCCATGCCACTGGCATGGGCATTGCAGGGGCCCCCGTAAGAGGGCCCCTACATGTATTTCACTGTCTGCTGCGCAGACAGTGAAATACGCGACGGGTGCAACTGCACCCGTCGCACAGCTTCCACTCCGCCGGCTCGATTCCGAGCCGGCTTCATCGTGGAAGCCTCTTTCCCGCTGGGCTGGCTGGCGGTCTGAAGGAGACCGCCCGCCAGCCCAGCGGGAAAGTCAGAATTACCGCCGCGGTCTTTCGACCGCGGAACGGTAACCTGACGGCGGGACTTTGGCGGGCGGCCTCCGCCGCCCGCCAAGGTCAGAATGAGGGCCATTGTAACCTCGATCATGTGTGGTTAAAAATAAGTGGGGAACAAAATGTGGACTTTCCAAATGATGAGCTTGTTCTGCATAGGAGGGAACATCAAAATAAATATAAAACTCACTATGAGGCTAGGAATTGTGCACATGAATCAAAGTTTGAGGTTGGTGACAGAGTTTTAGTGAAAAGACCTGACATAATAAGAAAGGAGCATTCATGGGTCCTTTTGTGCTAACGTCTCTGAAAAGGAATGTTATAATTTTAGACTCAGGGGATGTCTGGAGTATATCTAGATTAACAAAACTAAAGGAGGTTGGTTCAGAAACTATGCCAAAAGAGAGCTATGGGGTGGAGAATTTGAATGATGAAAATGAGTTTTTGCTAAGAAGAGAGAGATATAAAGCTACCTGGCACAAGGATTATACAACGGGGAAAGATATAAGCTACAGACTCAATTAAGTCATGAAATGGAAGAATTTTATTAAATAAGGGAACATTCTATTGTTATACATAAAGTGAGGGTATGTATATAATATGTTTCATTTTCTTTTTGCACGCATATCATTTCCATTATGTAATTTGTTTCATTAGAAGCTTATTATTTTAATATTAATTTTTAAATTTTGTACTCTGATATTATATTATAAGGGAGGGAGATGTGTTGTGGTTTGCGCTAGGTCACTTGGCAGGAATGCAGTGACAATCATTTTGAGGTCACAGCATTCCAGGCAGTATCAAGCTTCTGGGGTGGATTTGAATGTGGTCAGTTATGATTGGTTCACTGCCTGAGAAGGTTAGATAAACATGCTATCAACCTAATAAAGGTTTATGAAGAACTTTTGAAGTGATAACCGTATTCATAACAGGTGCTATAGCTAGAATTATCATCAACTCTAGCAAAACAAGCCAAATTATAATATCCTGTGACACTAGTCAGGGTTGTGCATTGTTGCCTATTTTATTTACCATTTTCATTGAACCGATCGCTCATTTACTATCACTCCTCCTATCTTCCTATCTCTCTAGCTCCCTATCTCACTATCTAACTCCCCCACTCTTCACCTCCTCCTACCTACCTATCTGTCTATCTATCTATTTCCCTATCTATCGACTTCTCTATCTATTTTCTCCATCTATTTCTCTATCTCTCCCCCCCTCCCGCCACCCCCTCTACTACCTATCTCCCTATCCTCTCACTCTACCTCTCTCCCTCACCCACCTCTACAACCCCCCCTCCCCTATCTTCACAACCCTACTCCTATCTCTCTCCCTAATCTCCAAACCTCCTAACACTCACCCTCCTCCACCCTAAACCCCCTCCCCCAGCTCCTCTCACTCTACCTGTCCCCCCCCTCCCTCGCGCTTTCCCGCCGCGACCTCCTGCACGCCCCCGCCCCCCAGCTCCCATTCGCCCCCAGCTGACCCCTCCCCCCCCCTCCTACCTCTTATGGCGGCCGCTGCGCGACAGTGGTAGCGACCCTTGACCCAAGGGTAGGTCGCTCCCCCTGCCGCTGCAGCTCCTCCAAGTTCCCGAGTTCCTGTGTTCCTGAGACCCACCTAACTGTAAGTACCCCCCTCCTCCCAGCCCCTCGCCCTGCCCCGCGCCACTCACCTTCTCTCCTGCTCCTGCTTCCTTTCCTCCTCTCTGTCTCTTCCTCCTCGCTCCCCCTCTGCAATCTTCTTCTGTGTTCTTCTGTTCTTCTCTTCTGTTCTTCTGTTCTTCCCTTCTGTTCTTCTGTGTTCTTCCGGTCTTCTGTGTTCTTCTTCTCTGTTCTTCTCGGTGCTTCTGTGTTCTTCTTCTCGGTTCTTCTGTGTTCTTCTCTGTTCTTCTCTGTTCTTCTCTGTTCTTCTCTGTTCTTCTGCTCTTCCGTTCTTCTGTTCTTCTGTTCTTCTGTTCTTCTGTCTTCTGCTCTTCCGGTCTTCTGTTCTTCTGTCTTCTGTTCTTCTGTCTTCTGTTCTTCTGTCTTCTGTTCTTCTGTTCTTCTGTTCTTCTGCTCTTCCGGTCTTCTGTTCTTCTGTTCTTCTGTTCTTCTGTTCTTCTGTTCTTCTGTCTTCTGCTCTTCCGGTCTTCTGTTCTTCTGTCTTCTGTTCTTCTGTTCTTCTGTTCTTCTGCTCTTCCGGTCTTCTGTTCTTCTGTTCTTCTGTTCTTCTGTTCTTCTGTTCTTCTGTCTTCTGTTCTCCTGTCTTCTGTTCTTCTGTCTTCTGTTCTCCTGTCTTCGGCTCTTCTACCTCCTCCGTCTTCTTTCCCCGAGCCTGCCCTCCTGCTCCTTCCTCATCCCCCTCCCTCACTCGCCTCCCCCTCTCTCACCCCTAGCTAACCCGTTCGCTATCTACCTCCCTCACTCCTCCTATCTTCCTATCTCTCTGGCTCCCTATCTCACTATCTAACTCCCCCACTCTCCACCTCCTCCTACCTACCTATCTGTCTATCTATCTATTTCCCTATCTATCGACTTCTCTATCTATTTTCTCTATCTATTTCTCTATCTCTCCCCCCCTCCCGCCACCCCCTCTACTACCTATCTCCCTATCCTCTCACTCTACCTCTCTCCCTCAACCACCTCTACAACCCCCCCTCCCCTATCTTCACAACCCTACTCCTATCTCTCTCCCTAATCTCCAAACCTCCTAACACTCACCCTCCTCCACCCTAAACCCCCTCCCCCAGCTCCTCTCACTCTACCTGTCCCCCCCTCCCTCGCGCTTTCCCGCCGCGACCTCCTGCACGCCCCCGCCCCCCAGCTCCCATTCGCCCCCAGCTGACCCCTCCCCCCCCCTCCTACCTCTTATGGCGGCCGCTGCGCGACAGTGGTAGCGACCCTTGACCCAAGGGTAGGTCGCTCCCCCTGCCGCTGCAGCTCCTCCAAGTTCCCGAGTTCCTGTGTTCCTGAGACCCACCTAACTGTAAGTACCCCCCTCCTCCCAGCCCCTCGCCCTGCCCCGCGCCACTCACCTTCTCTCCTGCTCCTGCTTCTTTTCCTCCTCTCTGTCTCTTCCTCCTCGCTCCCCCTCTGCAATCTTCTTCTGTGTTCTTCTGTTCTTCTCTTCTGTTCTTCTGTTCTTCCCTTCTGTTCTTCTGTGTTCTTCCGGTCTTCTGTGTTCTTCTTCTCTGTTCTTCTCGGTGCTTCTGTGTTCTTCTTCTCGGTTCTTCTGTGTTCTTCTGTGTTCTTCTCTGTTCTTCTCTGTTCTTCTGCTCTTCCGATCTTCTGTGCTTCTGTCTTCTGTTCTTCTGTTCTTCTGTTCTTCTGCTCTTCCGGTCTTCTGTTCTTCTGTTCTTCTGTTCTTCTGTTCTTCTGTCTTCTGCTCTTCCGGTCTTCTGTTCTTCTGTCTTCTGTTCTTCTGTCTTCTGTTCTCCTGTCTTCGGCTCTTCTACCTCCTCCGTCTTCTTCCCCCGAGCCTGCCCTCCTGCTCCTTCCTCATCCCCCTCCCTCACTCGCCTCCCCCTCTCTCACCCCTAGCTAACCCGTTCGCTATCTACCTCCCTCACTCCTCCTATCTTCCTATCTCTCTAGCTCCCTATCTCACTATCTAACTCCCCCACTCTCCACCTCCTCCTACCTACCTATCTGTCTATCTATCTATTTCCCTATCTATCGACTTCTCTATCTATTTTCTCTATCTATTTCTCTATCTCTCCCCCCCTCCCGCCACCCCCTCTACTACCTATCTCCCTATCCTCTCACTCTACCTCTCTCCCTCACCCACCTCTACAACCCCCCCTCCCCTATCTTCACAACCCTACTCCTATCTCTCTCCCTAATCTCCAAACCTCCTAACACTCACCCTCCTCCACCCTAAACCCCCTCCCCCAGCTCCTCTCACTCTACCTGTCCCCCCCCCTCCCTCGCGCTTTCCCGCCGCGACCTCCTGCACGCCCCCGCCCCCCAGCTCCCATTCGCCCCCAGCTGACCCCTCCCCCCCCCCTACCTCTTATGGCGGCCGCTGCGCGACAGTGGTAGCGACCCTTGACCCAAGGGTAGGTCGCTCCCCCTGCCGCTGCAGCTCCTCCAAGTTCCCGAGTTCCTGTGTTCCTGAGACCCACCTAACTGTAAGTACCCCCCTCCTCCCAGCCCCTCGCCCTGCCCCGCGCCACTCACCTTCTCTCCTGCTCCTGCTTCTTTTCCTCCTCTCTGTCTCTTCCTCCTCGCTCCCCCTCTGCAATCTTCTTCTGTGTTCTTCTGTTCTTCTCTTCTGTTCTTCTGTTCTTCCCTTCTGTTCTTCTGTGTTCTTCCGGTCTTCTGTGTTCTTCTTCTCTGTTCTTCTCGGTGCTTCTGTGTTCTTCTTCTCGGTTCTTCTGTGTTCTTCTCTGTTCTTCTCTGTTCTTCTCTGTTCTTCTGCTCTTCCGATCTTCTGTGCTTCTGTCTTCTGTTCTTCTGTTCTTCTGTTCTTCTGCTCTTCCGGTCTTCTGTTCTTCTGTTCTTCTGTTCTTCTGTTCTTCTGTCTTCTGCTCTTCCGGTCTTCTGTTCTTCTGTCTTCTGTTCTTCTGTCTTCTGTTCTCCTGTCTTCGGCTCTTCTACCTCCTCCGTCTTCTTCCCCCGAGCCTGCCCTCCTGCTCCTTCCTCATCCCCCTCCCTCACTCGCCTCCCCCTCTCTCACCCCTAGCTAACCCGTTCGCTATCTACCTCCCTCACTCCTCCTATCTTCCTATCTCTCTAGCTCCCTATCTCACTATCTAACTCCCCCACTCTCCACCTCCTCCTACCTACCTATCTGTCTATCTATCTATTTCCCTATCTATCGACTTCTCTATCTATTTTCTCTATCTATTTCTCTATCTCTCCCCCCCTCCCGCCACCCCCTCTACTACCTATCTCCCTATCCTCTCACTCTACCTCTCTCCCTCACCCACCTCTACAACCCCCCCTCCCCTATCTTCACAACCCTACTCCTATCTCTCTCCCTAATCTCCAAACCTCCTAACACTCACCCTCCTCCACCCTAAACCCCCTCCCCCAGCTCCTCTCACTCTACCTGTCCCCCCCCCTCCCTCGCGCTTTCCCGCCGCGACCTCCTGCACGCCCCCGCCCCCCAGCTCCCATTCGCCCCCAGCTGACCCCTCCCCCCCCCCCTACCTCTTATGGCGGCCGCTGCGCGACAGTGGTAGCGACCCTTGACCCAAGGGTAGGTCGCTCCCCCTGCCGCTGCAGCTCCTCCAAGTTCCCGAGTTCCTGTGTTCCTGAGACCCACCTAACTGTAAGTACCCCCCTCCTCCCAGCCCCTCGCCCTGCCCCGCGCCACTCACCTTCTCTCCTGCTCCTGCTTCTTTTCCTCCTCTCTGTCTCTTCCTCCTCGCTCCCCCTCTGCAATCTTCTTCTGTGTTCTTCTGTTCTTCTCTTCTGTTCTTCTGTTCTTCCCTTCTGTTCTTCTGTGTTCTTCCGGTCTTCTGTGTTCTTCTTCTCTGTTCTTCTCGGTGCTTCTGTGTTCTTCTTCTCGGTTCTTCTGTGTTCTTCTGTGTTCTTCTCTGTTCTTCTCTGTTCTTCTCTGTTCTTCTGCTCTTCCGTTCTTCTGTTCTTCTGTTCTTCTGTTCTTCTGTCTTCTGCTCTTCCGGTCTTCTGTTCTTCTGTCTTCTGTTCTTCTGTCTTCTGTTCTTCTGTCTTCTGTTCTTCTGTTCTTCTGTTCTTCTGCTCTTCCGGTCTTCTGTTCTTCTGTTCTTCTGTTCTTCTGTTCTTCTGTCTTCTGCTCTTCCGGTCTTCTGTTCTTCTGTCTTCTGTTCTTCTGTTCTTCTGTTCTTCTGCTCTTCCGGTCTTCTGTTCTTCTGTTCTTCTGTTCTTCTGTTCTTCTGTTCTTCTGTCTTCTGCTCTTCCGGTCTTCTGTTCTTCTGTCTTCTGTTCTTCTGTCTTCTGTTCTTCTGTCTTCTGTTCTCCTGTCTTCGGCTCTTCTACCTCCTCCGTCTTCTTCCCCCGAGCCTGCCCTCCTGCTCCTTCCTCATCCCCCTCCCTCACTCGCCTCCCCCTCTCTCACCCCTAGCTAACCCGTTCGCTATCTACCTCCCTCACTCCTCCTATCTTCCTATCTCTCTAGCTCCCTATCTCACTATCTAACTCCCCCACTCTCCACCTCCTCCTACCTACCTATCTGTCTATCTATCTATTTCCCTATCTATCGACTTCTCTATCTATTTTCTCTATCTATTTCTCTATCTCTCCCCCCCTCCCGCCACCCCCTCTACTACCTATCTCCCTATCCTCTCACTCTACCTCTCTCCCTCACCCACCTCTACAACCCCCCCTCCCCTATCTTCACAACCCTACTCCTATCTCTCTCCCTAATCTCCAAACCTCCTAACACTCACCCTCCTCCACCCTAAACCCCCTCCCCCAGCTCCTCTCACTCTACCTGTCCCCCCCTCCCTCGCGCTTTCCCGCCGCGACCTCCTGCACGCCCCCGCCCCCCAGCTCCCATTCGCCCCCAGCTGACCCCTCCCCCCCCCCTCCTACCTCTTATGTCGGCCGCTGCGCGACAGTGGTAGCGACCCTTGACCCAAGGGTAGGTCGCTCCCCCTGCCGCTGCAGCTCCTCCAAGTTCCCGAGTTCCTGTGTTCCTGAGACCCACCTAACTGTAAGTACCCCCCTCCTCCCAGCCCCTCGCCCTGCCCCGCGCCACTCACCTTCTCTCCTGCTCCTGCTTCTTTTCCTCCTCTCTGTCTCTTCCTCCTCGCTCCCCCTCTGCAATCTTCTTCTGTGTTCTTCTGTTCTTCTCTTCTGTTCTTCTGTTCTTCCCTTCTGTTCTTCTGTGTTCTTCCGGTCTTCTGTGTTCTTCTTCTCTGTTCTTCTCGGTGCTTCTGTGTTCTTCTTCTCGGTTCTTCTGTGTTCTTCTCTGTTCTTCTCTGTTCTTCTCTGTTCTTCTGCTCTTCCGATCTTCTGTGCTTCTGTCTTCTGTTCTTCTGTTCTTCTGTTCTTCTGCTCTTCCGGTCTTCTGTTCTTCTGTTCTTCTGTTCTTCTGTTCTTCTGTTCTTCTGTCTTCTGCTCTTCCGGTCTTCTGTTCTTCTGTCTTCTGTTCTTCTGTCTTCTGTTCTCCTGTCTTCGGCTCTTCTACCTCCTCCGTCTTCTTCCCCCGAGCCTGCCCTCCTGCTCCTTCCTCATCCCCCTCCCTCACTCGCCTCCCCCTCTCTCACCCCTAGCTAACCCGTTCGCTATCTACCTCCCTCACTCCTCCTATCTTCCTATCTCTCTAGCTCCCTATCTCACTATCTAACTCCCCCACTCTCCACCTCCTCCTACCTACCTATCTGTCTATCTATCTATTTCCCTATCTATCGACTTCTCTATCTATTTTCTCTATCTATTTCTCTATCTCTCCCCCCCTCCCGCCACCCCCTCTACTACCTATCTCCCTATCCTCTCACTCTACCTCTCTCCCTCACCCACCTCTACAACCCCCCCTCCCCTATCTTCACAACCCTACTCCTATCTCTCTCCCTAATCTCCAAACCTCCTAACACTCACCCTCCTCCACCCTAAACCCCCTCCCCCAGCTCCTCTCACTCTACCTGTCCCCCCCCCTCCCTCGCGCTTTCCCGTCGCGACCTCCTGCACGCCCCCGCCCCCCAGCTCCCATTCGCCCCCAGCTGACCCCTCCCCCCCCCTCCTACCTCTTATGGCGGCCGCTGCGCGACAGTGGTAGCGACCCTTGACCCAAGGGTAGGTCGCTCCCCCTGCCGCTGCAGCTCCTCCAAGTTCCCGAGTTCCTGTGTTCCTGAGACCCACCTAACTGTAAGTACCCCCCTCCTCCCAGCCCCTCGCCCTGCCCCGCGCCACTCACCTTCTCTCCTGCTCCTGCTTCTTTTCCTCCTCTCTGTCTCTTCCTCCTCGCTCCCCCTCTGCAATCTTCTTCTGTGTTCTTCTGTTCTTCTCTTCTGTTCTTCTGTTCTTCCCTTCTGTTCTTCTGTGTTCTTCCGGTCTTCTGTGTTCTTCTTCTCTGTTCTTCTCGGTGCTTCTGTGTTCTTCTTCTCGGTTCTTCTGTGTTCTTCTCTGTTCTTCTCTGTTCTTCTCTGTTCTTCTGCTCTTCCGATCTTCTGTGCTTCTGTCTTCTGTTCTTCTGTTCTTCTGTTCTTCTGTTCTTCTGCTCTTCCGGTCTTCTGTTCTTCTGTTCTTCTGTTCTTCTGTTCTTCTGTTCTTCTGTCTTCTGCTCTTCCGGTCTTCTGTTCTTCTGTCTTCTGTTCTTCTGTCTTCTGTTCTCCTGTCTTCGGCTCTTCTACCTCCTCCGTCTTCTTCCCCCGAGCCTGCCCTCCTGCTCCTTCCTCATCCCCCTCCCTCACTCGCCTCCCCCTCTCTCACCCCTAGCTAACCCGTTCGCTATCTACCTCCCTCACTCCTCCTATCTTCCTATCTCTCTAGCTCCCTATCTCACTATCTAACTCCCCCACTCTCCACCTCCTCCTACCTACCTATCTGTCTATCTATCTATTTCCCTATCTATCGACTTCTCTATCTATTTTCTCTATCTATTTCTCTATCTCTCCCCCCTCCCGCCACCCCCTCTACTACCTATCTCCCTATCCTCTCACTCTACCTCTCTCCCTCACCCACCTCTACAACCCCCCCTCCCCTATCTTCACAACCCTACTCCTATCTCTCTCCCTAATCTCCAAACCTCCTAACACTCACCCTCCTCCACCCTAAACCCCCTCCCCCAGCTCCTCTCACTCTACCTGTCCCCCCCCCTCCCTCGCGCTTTCCCGCCGCGACCTCCTGCACGCCCCCGCCCCCCAGCTCCCATTCGCCCCCAGCTGACCCCTCCCCCCCCCTCCTACCTCTTATGGCGGCCGCTGCGCGACAGTGGTAGCGACCCTTGACCCAAGGGTAGGTCGCTCCCCCTGCCGCTGCAGCTCCTCCAAGTTCCCGAGTTCCTGTGTCCCTGAGACCCACCTAACTGTAAGTACCCCCCTCCTCCCAGCCCCTCGCCCTGCCCCGCGCCACTCACCTTCTCTCCTGCTCCTGCTTCCTTTCCTCCTCTCTGTCTCTTCCTCCTCGCTCCCCCTCTGCAATCTTCTTCTGTGTTCTTCTGTTCTTCTCTTCTTTTCTTCTGTTCTTCCCTTCTGTTCTTCTGTGTTCTTCCGGTCTTCTGTGTTCTTCTTCTCTGTTCTTCTCGGTGCTTCTGTGTTCTTCTTCTCGGTTCTTCTGTGTTCTTCTCTGTTCTTCTCTGTTCTTCTCTGTTCTTCTGCTCTTCCGATCTTCTGTGCTTCTGTCTTCTGTTCTTCTGTTCTTCTGTTCTTCTGCTCTTCCGGTCTTCTGTTCTTCTGTTCTTCTGTTCTTCTGTTCTTCTGTTCTTCTGTCTTCTGCTCTTCCGGTCTTCTGTTCTTCTGTCTTCTGTTCTTCTGTCTTCTGTTCTCCTGTCTTCGGCTCTTCTACCTCCTCCGTCTTCTTCCCCCGAGCCTGCCCTCCTGCTCCTTCCTCATCCCCCTCCCTCACTCGCCTCCCCCTCTCTCACCCCTAGCTAACCCGTTCGCTATCTACCTCCCTCACTCCTCCTATCTTCCTATCTCTCTAGCTCCCTATCTCACTATCTAACTCCCCCACTCTCCACCTCCTCCTACCTACCTATCTGTCTATCTATCTATTTCCCTATCTATCGACTTCTCTATCTATTTTCTCTATCTATTTCTCTATCTCTCCCCCCCTCCCGCCACCCCCTCTACTACCTATCTCCCTATCCTCTCACTCTACCTCTCTCCCTCACCCACCTCTACAACCCCCCCTCCCCTATCTTCACAACCCTACTCCTATCTCTCTCCCTAATCTCCAAACCTCCTAACACTCACCCTCCTCCACCCTAAACCCCCTCCCCCAGCTCCTCTCACTCTACCTGTCCCCCCCCTCCCTCGCGCTTTCCCGCCGCGACCTCCTGCACGCCCCCGCCCCCCAGCTCCCATTCGCCCCCAGCTGACCCCCCCCTCCCCCCTCCCCCCTCCTACCTCTTATGGCGGCCGCTGCGCGACTGCGCAGCGGGCGCGCGCAGCGGGCACGCCGCTGGCGCGCCGGAGGCGCGCCAGAGGCAAGCCCGTCTGCGCCCGTCCGCGCCTGGCCCGCGCCCAGCGCCACGACCCCTGGTCCCCAGCTCCCCCAAGCCCCGCTGATCCGCTACGACCCCACCACCCTCCACGCCCTCAACCCAGGGCGCTCCAAAACCTGCTTCCTAGCTCACCCCAAACGCACCCATGGACCCTTCGCCTGCAACTCCTGCAAACGCATCTTCCACCACGCAACTACCACGACCACAAGCCCACGCGCCATCAACCACCTCAAGTGCATCCTGATCAACGCTCGTTCCGTCCACAAGCACGCCGTTGAACTTTGGGACCTCCTGGACTCCACAGCCCCGGACGTCGCCTTCATCACGGAGACATGGATGAACGCCTCCTCTGCTCCAGACATCGCTACCGCCATCCCCGAAGGCTACAAGATCTCCAGAAAAGACCGCACCAACCAAGTAGGAGGAGGTGTCGCAATCATCTTCAAAGACTCCATCAGCGTCACCACCTCCACCGAAGACCCCCCCCTCGCCGCTGAACACCTGCATTTTCAGATTCGCACCGACCCAAGGACCACCCTCAGAGGATCCCTCGTCTACCGTCCTCCCGGACCTCGCGCCTCTTTCAGCGACGCCATCGCCGACTTCATCTCCCCGCACGCCCTCGCCTCACCGGACTACATCCTCCTAGGCGACCTCAACTTCCACCTGGAACAAAACAACGACCCCAACACCACCACCCTGCTCGACAACCTCGCCAACCTCGGCCTCAAACAACTGGTGAACACCGCCACCCACATCGCCGGACACACGCTCGACCCTATCTTCTCCGCCAGCAAACACGTCTTCTTCAGCCACACCTCTGCCCTACACTGGACCGACCACAGCTGCGTCCACTTCACATTCCGACGCGAGACCTCCCACCTCCGCACTCAACCCATCCCTCATCGACAGTGGAACAAGATCCCTGAAGAGCAACTCTTCTCCGCTCTCGCCGCCAACCAACCAACCCTCACCACCGACCCCAACGACGCAGCTCTCAACCTCACAAACTGGATCTCCAACTGCGCTGACAACCTTGCTCCCCTCAAACGCACGCATCGACAGACCAACACCAAAAAACCTCTCTGGTTCTCTGACACCCTCAAAGAATCAAAGAAAACTTGTCGTGCCCTTGAGAAGGCCTGGCGCAAGGACCACACCGCTGACAACATGACCGCCCTCAAGAACGCTACACGCGAACACCACCACCTGATCCGCACTGCCAAAAGGAACTTTTTCACCGACAGACTAGACAAAAACAGCCACAACAGCAGAGAACTCTTCAGCATCGTCAAAGAGTTCTCCAACCCCAGCGCCAGCGCCAACGCCGTCACGCCCTCACAGGATTTGTGCGAATCCCTCGCCACTTTCTTCCATCGCAAGATCAGCGACCTCCACGACAGCTTCGGACACCAGACCCAACCATACACCACTGAACCCGCTTCCCCGGACATCACCCTCAACAACTGGACCCACATCAACACGGAAGAAACCAAATCCATCATGAACTCTATCCACTCCGGCGCCCCTTCGGACCCCTGCCCGCACTTCATCTTTAACAAAGCCGACGACATCATCGCCCCGCACCTCCAGACCGTCATCAACTCTTCTTTTTCTTCTGCTACCTTCCCCGAATGCTGGAAGCACGCTGAAGTCAACGCCCTACTAAAGAAACCTACGGCTGACCCAAGCGACCTGAAAAACTTCCGCCCCATCTCTCTTCTACCTTTCCCAGCCAAGGTAATAGAAAAGACCGTCAACAAACAGCTGACCACCTTCCTGGAAGACAACAACCTGCTCGACCCTTCACAAACCGGATTCCGAACCAACCACAGCACGGAAACTGCCCTCATCTCAGTCACAGACGACATCAGAACCCTGATGGACAACGGTGAAACAGTCGCCCTCATTCTCCTCGACCTCTCGGCTGCCTTTGACACCGTCTGTCACCGCACCCTAATCACCCGCCTACGCTCCACCGGGATCCAAGGCCAGGCCCTGGACTGGATCGCCTCCTTCCTCGCTAACCGCTCCCAAAGAGTTTACCTCCCTCCGTTTCGCTCAGAACCCACCAAGATCATCTGCGGCGTACCTCAAGGCTCATCGCTCAGCCCGACACTCTTCAATGTCTACATGAGCCCCCTCGCCGACATCGTACGCAAGCACGACATCATCATCACCTCCTACGCCGACGACACCCAACTTGTACTCTCCCTCACCAAGGACCCCGCCAGCGCCAAGACCAACCTACAAGAGGGTATGAAGGACGTCGCAGATTGGATGAGGCTCAGCCGCCTAAAGCTGAACTCTGAAAAAACGGAAGTCCTCATCCTCGGCAACACCCCGTCCGCCTGGGACGACTCCTGGTGGCCCACGGCCCTCGGCACCGCACCGACCCCCGCAGACCACGCCCGCAACCTCGGCTTCATCTTGGACCCTCTTCTCACCATGACCAAGCAAGTCAACGCGGTGTCCTCCGCCTGCTTCCTCACTCTCCGCATGCTCCGTAAGATCTTCCGCTGGATCCCCGCCGACACCAGAAAAACCGTGACCCACGCCCTCGTCACGAGCCGCCTGGACTACGGCAACACCCTCTACGCCGGGACCACAGCCAAACTCCAAAACCGCCTGCAACGCATCCAAAACGCCTCAGCCCGCCTCATCCTCGACGTACCCCGCAACAGCCACATCTCCGCACACCTGAGACACCTGCATTGGCTCCCAGTCAGCAAAAGGATCACCTTCCGTCTTCTCACCCACGCACACAAAGCCCTCCACAACAAGGGACCGGAATACCTCAACAGACGCCTCAGCTTCTACGTCCCCACCCGCCCCCTCCGCTCCGCTGGCCTCGCACTTGCTGCCGTCCCTCGCACCCGCCGCTCCACGGCGGGTGGGAGATCTTTCTCCTTCCTGGCGGCCAAGACCTGGAACTCCCTCCCCACCAGCCTCAGGACCACCCAGGACCACTCCGCTTTCCGGAGACTCCTAAAGACTTGGCTGTTCGAGCAGCGATAACCCCCCCTTTCCCCCCTAGCGCCTTGAGACCCGCACGGGTGAGTAGCGCGCTTTATGAATGTTAATGATTTGATTTGATTTGAAAGATAGTTCAATTCTAATTCCTCCCTCTGGTGCATCCAAGTTAACATTATTTGCTGGTGATATTATTCTTTATTTAGCAGCAGAATAAGCAAATATTGAAAGAGTTTTCAATAACATTTAAGAGTTCACTTAAGTAGGAGGATATAAAGGTAATTTAAAAAAATCTGAAATCCTCTTATTTAATGCCACACAGTCAGATCTCCAAGTTCAAATTAGGGGCCTGTTCTCCCCTTTGCAGCCCACTCCTTATTTAAAAATCTTTGTTATATCCAATCTTTCTGAATTATTTGAGTTAAAATATGGGACTACTTTGAATAAGGTTAGAAAGTTTTTGGAAAGATGGCATGTTTTGCCCTTGTCGGTTATAGGACGAGTGTTCCTAATCAAAATGATGATCCAATCTTTATTTTTATTTTGAAATGTTTTGAGTAAAGTGAATAACGGTTATTTCAAGAAGATCAACATGTTCATTAGGGCAATTTTGTGAAGAAATCACCATCTATGTATTTAACTGACTAATATACAATTAAATAAAGATCAAAGCCATGTTACTAGATTGTGTTTCTCAACTCTATAATGATCTGACTTTTTGGGATTTTTTTAGTTTTATTTTAAAAGGAGACACAGCTACAACTTCCATTTTTTCTTAAAATCTTAGAAACACACCAAATCAACAGGATACAAGGTTTTTTAAAAGTGATCATATTGCAGAAGAGCGAAATTGGTCTGGACTATACGGCTCCAGTCTGTCATCCATTTTTGTCTTTGACTGTAGGAACTTTAGCTTACACTTTTCAGACCACATAATTAAATAGTGGAGTTGTTTGGACTTCAAAACAATATTTGATTTGATAATTTAAGATGTGTGGAATACCTGAGATCTGGTCATTTTACAGGAGAATAAGAGCATGTCTAGACTTTGCTTTAGTTTTGCCCAAATTACGAAATTGCTGAAGGACTATACCCCAGCTCTAGGTTTGTTGCTCAGTTGGTGCTACAACTACTATTTCAAAATACATTCATGAGAATTGGCAGTTGGTATAACGTTCTTTCTCAGAATGTACAGGACCAAGTAATTCGGAGTTTTTAAATTAAAATTTAAACAGTAACCAATTGCGAAATTTAACCCAAACAGTGGTCAAAAATTTAACTTTTTAAGTATAAACGTTTTAGAGCTGCCAATTTTAAGGGAAAGGAATTCTTATCTAGAAGTATGTATTTTATGCAACAGCTGGTGCATTAATGTTTTGTTATTTTATTAAATCAATGCTTCAGATGTAATGTAGCTTTACCAGATGATTTGGTTCATATCTTGTATTCCTCCCCAGCTTCGGATACCATCTTTAGGTTGATTATTTGAGAATGTAATTCAAAAGCTCCTGAAAAAGGTTTTACCTGACACATATTTAGCGTTATTTGGTTTTCGGACAAAATATTGTTTTAAAAACATCGAGTTGCAGAAATATTGAGTTTTAAATATTGTGACACAGAAATATCATGAGCAAAATTACCATTGACAAAATATGAAAGGTTAAAGGTAAAAAATATTGGGGCATAATTAAGAGCCCCTAGCGCCACCTCAGCACTGTGATAACGTCAGTTTTTTTTATATGCTAAGGCGGCGCTAAAGTGGCGTTTTCTCCGTGCCATATTTACAAAATGGTGTAATGCATGCATTATGCTACTTTGTAAACCACTGCGCCACATTATGTCTGTGCCAGGCATAATGTATGCACAAAGGCGTTCCCCTGTAAGGGGGCTTAAAAATGGCGCAAGGAAATCTAAGAGATTTTCTTGTGCTATTTTTTTGGGCAGTTTTAGTGCCTGCTCAGAGCAGACTTTAAAAGGGGACTTCCATTATTTATAATAGCCCCTATGTACTCTGCAGGAGTAGCACCAACATTTTGGTGCTACTCCTGCAGAGTACATCAATAGCGTAAAAAAATAATGCTATTGCCCCCTACCCTGCATCATGGTGTGCCGTATTTTAAATGCAGTGCACACATGGTGGCGGTAGGGAGGAGATAAGGGGCCCATGGAAAGTGATGCTGTACTAGGTGCAGCACCACTTTTCTTAAATCTGCCCTATTGTTTTTTAAGTTTCTTTATGTGCCTAACTAATATTTTAATTGTCTATGTTTTATATTGTTTGTATAATTGTTGTTGTCTATGAATGTAGTTTATAATTTTAAGACATTTATATTTTAAGTTAGTTGTAAAATAGTTATTTATGGTGTTGTAGCGGGTTGTGAGGTGTGTAGGGTTAAAGAGAGGAAAGTTAATTAAGCATAATTAATTTCTATAATTTTTTTAATAATATTCATTTATTTGAATATTAAATGTGTAAGTTGTGCAAAAAATATTATTTTATGTTACATTTTAGATGCAGTTTGTTGGCTTTGTGGGGCTATAGGATAAGAATTTAATTAAATGATAAATAGTAAATTATTAATTATTCATACTTTATTAATTAATTACTTGTTAATTAATTATGTAAATTGCGTAATTATTATAATTTTTTTATTTACACATTAGTGTGTTGGGTTAGTAGGGTTTTGGGTTGGAAGTTAATTTAATAATAATCGATTAATTATAAATTATTTATAATTAATTAATTGCTTAATAATTGTGTACATTGTGTAAATATTATAATTTTTTAATTTAGATATATGTTTAATGTCATACTGTAAAGTGGGAATTTAATGAAATAATGAATAAATAACATGTGTCCTTATATTAATTATTAAAAAGAAATATATGCATTTTAGTTTTTTTTTATGTATATGTTTAATTTATGTTAATAGTTTTATAATTTTATGAAAAGAGTACTTGTATTAAAATAAGGTATGTGTTTAAAGTGAAGTACTGTCCCTACTGTTGCAGAAACTGGAGTGGGAGTAGTAAATTGTGGCCCGCCTGAATCCAACACTTTCCCTACTGTTGCACTGACTAGAGTGGAAATAGTACATTTTACTCCTCCCGAGTCCATTGATTTCCCTACTGTTGCACAGACAGGAATGGGTATAGACAAATTTGCCCTTAATGAGTCCAAAGTTTTCCCTACTGTTGTACAGACTGGGGTGGGAATAGTAAATTTTACCCCTCCTGTGTCCAATACTTTCCTTAGTGTTGCACCAGCTGGAGTGGAAATAGTAAAAAGTAGCCCTTCAGACTCCAACACTTTCATTGCTGTTGCACAGGCTGCAGTGGTAATAGTAAATGTTATCTCTCCTGAGTTCAACGCTTTCCCTCCTGTTGCCCTGCTGGAGAGGGCATAGTACATTTTAGCTATACTGTGTCTAACACTATCCCTACTGTTGCAGAATGGAGTGGGAAGAGTACATTTTACCGCTCCTGATTCTAAAGCTTTCTCTACTGTTGCACAGTGTGAATATTATATATATTATTCCTTGAAATGTATAGTTTTGTTTATATTGTTTCAAATTATATTATTATGATATTTCGGTATATTTTAAAATATATTTTTTAATTAGTAATGTTTGTAATATATAATATTGGTTAGTAAAATATTTTTTTTTATAATATTCACTTTTTATGTGTAATTAAATTGGTAAGTTTTTTTAATTATTGCCACATTTTGTTATGTTATATATATGTGTATATATATATATATATGCATATATATGCAAACAGGAGAGAGAACTTTGGGTAGGTCCAAAGTTTTGGGGGAAAGCAGCTCCATTGAGGAGGACCCTGCAACATCAGTGACACTCTAGATTTGCTCACCTCAAATTTCTAGCAAAGTTTTTAAGCATGGGATTGGCACAGTGCCATCCATGCCATTTGTATAGCAAAGTCTTTATGCATAGGACTGGCCCAGTGCCATCCTTGCTGAGCTGTAAAATGCAAAAGCCTTTCACCACTCCAGGCACAGTATTACAGCTTTGGATTGGTAAAATACCATCTAAGTCAAAATGGAATGAGCAAAAAGCAACCTCTGACACTGTCACGTGGGCTCTCATTATTCTAATAAGGCTGCTGGGTTTGGGTGGCAGCATCATGCTTAAAAACTTTGCTAGAACAACAGACATTTGAGGTGAGCAAATCTAGAATGTCACTGGAATTGCAGGGAGCTCCTCACTGGAGCTGCTCTCCACCCAAACCTGGTAACTACCCAGAGTTCTCTCTTCTGTTTTGCAGAATTTATGAGTAACTCTACCCCTGAAAGGGTGTTATTTTGATATATATATATATATATATATATATATATATATATATATACACATTTATATACATACTATTTTGAACAATATATATTTTAACAAACAATAATTTTGTATATATTTTTCAATATTAGTGTAAAACAATATTTTTTCGATATTTTTGTATTTTCAATTCTAAGTATAGAATAACGATACTTTGTCAGTGAATGTTGTTATTTAGGCCTACATTTTGACATTAGCGGTAAGTACCGCCTACCGCCGCGGCGACGGCCGCCAAAAGACCGTCACCACGGCTAACAGCTGTCCGCTAAATTATGACCACAGACGTATTTCTGCCACAAGAAGGTAAGTTGGGGTTTCAGCGGTGGGGGGTGGTTTTGTGTTTATGTGTGGGGGTGTGTGCATGAGTGTGTGAATGTGTGTGTGAATGCGAATGTATGTGTAGGGTGGTTTGCGTGCCTGTAGGCATGTGTAAGAATGTGTGTAAGTATGGATATGTGAATGCGTGTCTGAGTGTCAGTGTGAATGTGATGCCGCTGTGTGCATGAATGAATATGTGTCTGCGTGTGTAGGGGGGTGGGGGACTGGAAGAGGGGAGCATGGATGGAGGCGTCTGGGTAGTGTTTGGCGGGGAGGAGGCCTCCTATCAGTGACAGGCAAGGAATTTTCTGTCACTGATAGGACCTACCGAACGCCACGAAAACCATGGCAGTAGGCAGGGTCAAAATGCCTGAGGCGGTACAATAGCGGCTGCCGGGCTGGAGTTTCTTATCTCAGCCCGGTGGCTGCTACCACCATGGTGGCCGGAGTGGAAGCCAACCCGCCAATGTAATAATGTGGCGGTATGTACCGCCAGCCTGTTGGCAGTATTATCGCCACATTACCACCGACCGCCAAGGTCATAATGACCCCCTATGTTTTTCGGCAAGTAATAGGGCACTGTTGAAAACAAAGCAAAAATGTATTTCAATATCTATTACACAGCCACTTATTCTGCAACACTAGAAAGATGTCTTTTGCTAAGCCAATGTCAAGCAAAAATGCAAAGGGTAAGAAAGTTTGTTAAACAATTTAATCGGCTGAGGAATTTCGAACAACTTTGGATTTTTTTAGGCCTGGGCAAAGTGTGCAGAGTCGTGCTATGCAGGGCTCTGTAAAGAGGCAAAAAAACCTCTGCCATGCTACGTGGAGTTCTGTGGGTGGGCAGTTTTCTGCATTGCACCCATTCGCTTTGCATTTCATGTCAAAAGCAAGGCAAAGCATGTACTTGCATTCAAAATTGTGCACGAACGGCCCAACTCAGTTTGCATGGGCATGGCCATCTTGTTTTTCACTCTGTTTATGGTACTGGCCTTCCACTTTTCATCTGACTTTAATATTTGCAATCGCCCATCCTCACACTTGTGACCCGATTACAAGCCTGGCGGTCCCAAGACTACCAGCCTCGCAGTGGCAGGGGAACAGCCATGGCTGTGCCAGTCCGACAACCACATTACGAGGTTGGCAGGCAGACCTGCCAACTTACCACTGTGCCTGCCAGGATCAGTGATCCCAATGGGCTGACTGCGGTCCTAATTGTAACTTGCCAGGACGGCGCTGAACTCAGTGCATGCCTTCCTGATTACACCTTGTTCTCCACCAGCCTTTTCATGGTAGTCCAACCACCATGAAGAGGTGAGGGAGAACAAGCGCAGGGAGCCACAGGGGGGGCCTGCTTTGCGCATGGGATGGGAGGTTTAGGGTCCCCCTGCAAAGCACCCAGCGTGCAGCAGCATTACTGCCGGCTCAATTATGAGCCTGGAACAATGATGCCACACCATTCCTACTGGGCTGACGGGCAGCAACCCAGTGGGAAATTTGTATTAGAGCTGGTAGGGAGCTGTCACCTCGACGGCTGTGTCCTCATCACGGGTCCGGCAGTTGGGTTTTCGACTGCCAAACTTGTAATCAGGCCCTAAATCTACCACTATTTTTTGTATTGTGTTAGTGTGTCTTTTTTGTCTGAAATTGTTTTACGTTGTTTTAATTTTTTGTGTGTTTTTTGTGACTTATTGTATTTTCCCCTTATTTCTCCCTTCCTTCCTTCCTTTTCCTTCTGTTTCTTTTACTCTCTTCTTCACCCTACATCACCCAGCTCCATGACAGAGCAGGGCAATAGTGGCTGCCTACCTTGTGGGTGGTGCGGCTGCCAAGGGTTGCAGCCTTGACCGATCTTTAGCGAGGAGGAGGTGGCAGCACTGTTTTTTTTATGTGCAGCGCCATCTCCCCTCCATACTGGCAGCAGGTGGCAGACCTGGGAGCGGTTACCTCCTGCAGTACCGTCTGCAATGTTAGGCTAGGGTGCGCCGGTTGGTCCGAGCCACAACCCAGGTCCAGCGCACCACCCAGCAGCTGGCACACCGCTAGGCGGATGTAATTGACTCCGAGCAAGACCTGCTCAACCTGCTAGGCATCAAGAACCCAAGGCTTGGTTAGTATTATATATTTTTTGTGTTTCTGCTATGCAATGCTAACTTATTTTCTGAATAGCATGTGGTTTCCACTCAGAAGTAAGTGATGCTTAGTTTATGTTAAGAATATTATTCATAGTGTGATCCAGTTAGAGCTAGGCAGGTGCTTGGCGCTACATCATTGTACTCGTAGGTAAGCACTGGCTTTGGCTGATTATTTAAGAAGCCGTTGCAAAGCAGACTCCTCTGTCCTCCTGTCTCCATAGTGAATTAGTGATATCCGTTATTTGGCGTTCTTTGTGACTTTATGTAGCTTGGATCGTCCCAAGCAGTATCACAGTGATGAATGTATGCACGCGTTCCAAAAAAGGGAGACTGAGGTGGCCCATCAAGGGGCTTGAGAAATTAGAATAGAATGAAAGGTCATTCGTTGCAATGCATTAGTTCCAAATGTAGTATAGACAACCCACCGATAGTGGATCATACTAGTATAGTACCATAGGCGATCTGAATTAAGTACAATGTTATTGAATTTGCCTGCTATATAATAATTTTTGGGAGATTAACTGTACCACTAATGTACTTTTCTATCTTCTTCATTTCTTACATCAGCACCCAAGGGTAAAAACAGGGGCACTGCACCAGCGGGTCCAGCAGGAGCTGGGGAGGCGCTGACCACCAGCGCCAATTCTGATGGCTCTGCTCATCCCAGTAAGTCCTATTATTTAATTTTATTATTATTTCCCAAACTTTTACCTCTCCCCGCTTTTATACTACTTTTAATTTGGCCTTGTTTACTTTTTATACTATATATCTTTTTTCCAACTCCACTATCCAACTTTTGTTCAATTCCTGTTATCCCTTCATTATCTTTTTTCTGTCTTTGATTGACCATTTTGTTTTCCATCCCTTCATTGCTCTTCAATGATTCTGAGTCATCATCAATCATAGGCTCTAGCTCTGTCCCTCTATTATGCAAAGATTCGGTTGGCTTCACTACCTGGGTTTTCTAACATTTCAACAAAATGCCAGAGTGACATTTTTGACAGAAGATGATACAGTGCTAACCAAACTGTAATGTTTTATTGTGGTAACATTCTTTTGATTTAAAACATTAAGAATGATAGGTGTACCTGGCATCTAAAAACTGTATTCTGTTTTTTACAGCCACACCAACCAGTTCAGTCAGCTCAAGTTTTACCACTGCAGTAGGAGGTGGAGCAGTGGGAGATGTGGTGGCAGGGACGGGTGATAGTAAGTCACATTGCCTGCTTATTGTCAATTACTCTTACTCACTAGCTACAAGGGTATTGTCATGATCTGATTTATGAACCCCCCCATTACAGCTACAGCAGTGGTTGGGTTACTTATGGCCTCTTCTATCTGCAACTCAGCAAAAGCACACAGAATGTATGCTAAAACTATGACTTGAAACATGAACGAACGGAAGGCTAAAAGAAAGGATGGCTGAAAAGAGTGAAAGGAAAGGATGCTTGGGTGGATGAAAAAGGATGTGTGGGTGAGTGCTGGTATTGGGTAGGTGGATGGATTGGTGAAAGGATGATTGAAAGAAAGGGTGGGTACTGAATGGATGGATAAAGGAATGTGAATGTGGGTGAAAGACTGGATGAGAGAAAGTAAAGCTTAAATCATGGTGGCTATGGGTGTATGTAGGGGAAGCATGAAAGGACAATTGAATAATTGCTTGGATAAATAAAGAAGGGAGTGCTTCTTCTTCTGTAGAGAGAGCAGTGACGCTTTCTATTCTTCTATAGCAAAAGCTCTACCTACCTGCCTAATCCATCTGCCTTACTCTGCAGTGGAGTAAGTCAAGTTTCTTTACTTTCCTTACTGCCCAGCGAATCCATTTGTTGGAAAGAATTTGAGATGGTGGGCGAGACCAGTGAGCAAACTGGGACTAGTAAGTGCCTGATTTGATTTCAAGTTTGGCGTAGGGGATACTCTGTGAGGAATGTGCCAAATAAAATCTATATAGCCCAAGCCTTTCTCAGTAGTGCAGTGCATCATTCCCCCGTCTACTTACGGCAGACAGGATAAATGCATCCACATTTTATACATGACATGTATGGCATATCATTTATTCATCTGCCTCTTTGGAGTCAGTGTAGAAAGTAAACTAAGTGAAGGCATGAGTGGAAGAGCAGGGCCATTGGAATTAATGATAGATAATTGTCAGCTACAGCTGCCAGAGCTGCAGGCAGTAGTAGAGTACTTGAAGTGCTGGCTAGCATCCCTCAAATTATTTGGCACAGCAACTTGCACTCCAAAGTGCATAATGCCTTACTCATCATAAAAGAGAGGTAATTCATTTTTATTTTTCCGCTAAATGTGTCTGTTTAGTTACGGAAAAAACCTTTAAAAGAAAACAAAATGAAATCACTGTTTTATTTAATCTGGTCTTATTCTGCGATAATTCTTTTCTACCAGACAGTCAGTGTTTTTTATGTGAGGCAAGTGTAGATAAACAAATAAAATATTGGCCCTATGACACTCCTAATCACATCAAATTCCAACATCCCTAGGGGACCAGCAATGTAGTGCTACTGTGCCACCCAATATCATTTGAAGAAGTGTTTGTTCAGAACATTGTTTACAACTTGTCTTTTTATTCTTCTTTTTCCTGATATAGCTACTCCTGCTTGACAACCACCAATCAGGCAGGAGGTAGCAGCCCATCTGCGGCACCAGAGGCTGGGTACTATCTGAGCTGAATATCAGAGGCTGGTGATCCTGGAGGAAGAAGAGGCTGAAACAGCTGCCTCGGATCCAGGACCCAGTTCAGCAGCACGCCAGCCCCAAGTCTCCCAGCCAATACATTGCGAGCACCGACGCAAGTAGTGAGGGTCCCTGACTGCACCTGTTGTTGCACCTGCCCACTCCAACAGGGCATTGCTCAGACATATGCTGAAGTGGATGGTCCTGATAGAGCGCTGGCTCGCTATCATTGAGCATAGCCTGGACCAGCTCTGGACTCATATTTACAGTGCCCTCTTTTAAGCCCTTTTTTCATTTTTTTTTGTTTTGGTGGGAGGAACTTGTGAGTGGAGAGGGTGGAGAGGGATTTTGGATGGACTTTGGAGTTTTTTTGGACTTTTTGGGGATGGGGTTATTTGTTCGGGGAGAGGGGTGTGACTCTTGTGGGTGGAGAGGGAGGGTTTCTTAATTGTAAATAATAAAGGGGATCATTTTGTTATACTTCATTTGCATCTCAAAGCTTTATTTTGGTATTTTTAGTTTGCACTGTTGTCTCTTAGTGTAGCCTGATATTTTAATCTGCTAAAAATAAGTGTATGTTATTTACTTATACCATTGCTCTATTGCCCTCTACAACTTTATATTGACCACTAGGGGATGATTACCCTTGCCTATTTTGCCTACAAAATCCCAGTACACACAGACAACATCTTCTTCAGTAGGAATTCATTACTAACTAAACAAGTTCACTTCAATCCATAGTTCTTTTCTTACCTAAATACATGAAATGAGGGAGTCTTTTTACTGCAGGTTTTTTCCTAGTGTGGCATAGTAAGAGGGTGGTGAGGGTAGTAGTAGCAGGCTAGCGCACAAGCAGGGAAGACAGAACAAGCCACTCCCACATATGTGAACTCCAGATGAGGGATTAATTAAAAGGTTATCCATCGCCTACTAGATTGAAAGAAAACAGCAAGTTTGTAGGTCATATGTCACAACTTTAGGAAGACTGAGACCAGATTACCACAATGACAGCATTAGACACACAACTAAGAAGACCATATGATAATAAAATCTGGCAATATCAATTTCTTCTGACCAATTGTGGGGAGCTATAAAACTAACCTTAGAAAATTAAATCATGGAGTAAGGAGAAGTGGGCTCAGACTCCAGAGTGCTTGTAGTAGGTTAAATTTACAGAACACACACACACAAGGAATGAATGATGATTTTTATGGGGCCAATGTGGAATATTGCTCAGGTCAGGTAATAGAAGGTCATGTAGTGAGTTGATGTTGCTTTCACCACATCTGCCCCAGCAAGTTTGTAATTCATTTGTGTTGTAAAAAAATTTGGTCACACCTCAATAAATCATACAGCCCGGGAGAAGGTGGTTAGGGGCTCAATGAATGGATGGGAAAGGGGATTTGGGTAAAGGTGTGACAAAGACAAACACTACACAAAACAAAACCAAAACAATATTTGTTGGGGCACTGAGCAGCACACCATTATCAATCTGTTGTGGAAGGAAATGTAGGGATAAGTATGACACAGTTCGGTAAATTCATTGGAAACAGTCCTTCTGCCCCAGAGAGATCAGAGATAGTACATCCTAAGGTTATGTCTTATAGTTTTGAAATATGGAAGATTGAATTTAATCTACCCAGTTCTAAAAATAGTGATTGTTCAATGGAAAATGATAATGCATTGCCAAAGTGGGTGATGCAAATCCATTCTTCTTGGAATGTCCGTCACTCTGGTGCCTGTCTGAACCTGTCTGATAGGTAAGCTGGAGTCTTGAGCTTTCCAAGTTTTGTTTGCAAAGGAGAGGACTAGGAGAAGGCCTGTATATTGAAAAACACAGCTGCTGTATTATAGAGTAAAGGAAAAGGACAAAAGAAAGGAAGGCAAGCTTCATGAGGTGTCAGGAGTGTACCAAAAATACTCAGAGGCAGAGCGATAACATAAGAGGAGTTTCACGTTTGAGCTTGCAATGCAGCAAACACATACTCAGCAGCATTTCCAAATAAGTGCACCTCTCTCCATTTCACACAGCTGAGTGAGTACTGGGCCTCAGAGTCTACGCCATCATCATTGGTTCTCTTTGAAGTTGACAACTTTCTCCTTTCAAGCTGTTGAGGTAGTTCCGCCCTCAGCCATACCATCTTCCTCCTCCAGATTCAGAGTAACTCCATCCCAATCCCAAACTGAGCAAGGTAGACCTGTGAAGTGCACTGCTGTTGAAGAAGAAATAGAGAAACAGAACTGGAGTATTTTTGTGAGTAGATTTGTGTTTGGTAACTAAAGTGGTTGCTTTGTTATGAGGAACCAGAAAAAAGGAGTAGACACTATAGGTAAATTTCACCACTTTTGAAAGGTCAATCACTTTCAGGAAAACAATGATCACCCATCTGCCCCCAAACATCGCAAATTATCGGAAAGAAGTTTACAAATATGTTGAACTTCCTACCTCATTGTCAGCCACCGCATGCACCAGTCATCACTCACAAATTTACCATCAATCAAGATATCACCACTCATTGGTGCAATAGTTACTTAGTAGTTACCTCTTCCAATTCAAGCATGGTGGTTGCAAAGAATATCTCCTCTTTGATGGTATCCACACATTGGAATTAGGCATTGGCACTGGCAGTTTATTAATCAATGATATTCTAGGGAAACCTTGCTAGGTGATGTAAAACAATTGGATAGGCAACGGCATGTAAGGGAAGCAGGGATCATCTACAATGTCCTGAAGGGTATGTGGGGGCTTCTTCACCTCACATGGGTCCAACTCCATTACAGCTTATATGTGACTATAAAATCAATGGTGAAGCAGCATAAATCCAACACAACCATAATATTGCATTAGCATTTTGTTAGCAATAAAGAAAGAGAAAAAGAAGCTGAACGAGAAACAATTAAAAAGTTATATGGTGCCACTGGGATACCAATCCAGGAAGTAGTGTTCGTCCTCAAACTCTGGTGGTTGTCCCAGAAATTGGTCAGCTAACACGCTTGATTCTGACCAATCATCATCTTCCTCCTCCTGTGGTGTTTCAGGATCAGGGTAATCAGGTGGTATAAAATGCAGTTTTTTATTTTGTTCATGGTCAATCTCTACACGTTTTGAGGCAAGAGACTGCTCCTTTTCACTGTAACAATTGCACCACCTGTACTGAACACACATTGAGCAGACAAGCTGGCTCCAGGATGTTAGACCTGGCATCCTTGTGGTGGTCTCCCCTAAGGTTTTGCCTTCTGCTTCCTAGGTTGTTGACTGTGTGCTGGACTCTGTTTTTGTTACTCTGGGCACTTTACCACTGGTGACCAGTTCCAAAGTGCAAGTGCTCCCTATGTAAAATTGTATCTGTAATTGGCTTTTTCCTGATTGGCATATTTGATTTACTAAATCAAATGCTACTAGTGGGCCTGCAGCACTGATTGTGCCACCCACAAGAGTAGCCCTGTAAACATGGCTTAGACCTGCCACTGCAGTGTCTGTGGGTGCAGTTTTAAATGGCTAGTTCGACCTGGCAAGAGTCCCCACTTGCCAGACCCAAACCTTCCTTTTTTATACATGGTGCCCTAAGTAGCCCCATGGGCAGGGTGCAGTGTATGTTAAAGGTGGGACATGTACTTGTGTGGTTTTACATGTCCTAACAGTGAAATACTGCTAAATTTGTTTTTCACTGTTGTAAGGCCTATCTTTCGCATAGGTTCGCATAGGGGCTGCCTTTAAATATCCTTAAAGTGCAGTTTCCCTTTGATAGCAGATAGAAATGGGGAGTTTGGGGTCTCGGAACTCACAATTTGAAATTACATCTGTTAGTGAAGTTGGTTTTTAGATTGCTTGTTTGAAAATGCCACTTTTAGAAACTAGGCAATTTCTTCCTGTAACCATTCTCTGACTGTGTCTTTTTGTGGATTCCCTGACTGAATCAAACTGACAGTTGGGCTGTTTGTGAATCTCCACTAGACAGTGACACAAAAGGAGCTGGGGTGTCGCTTGCATATCCTGATGAGTCATCTGGGCTAGAGTGGAGGGAGGAGTGGTCACTTACACCTGAATGTGCTGTGCCTGCCCTCACACAATGCAGTCTCCAACCCTCTGGTACGTGTCTGGGGCCTGGCCTGGGCAAGGCAGGATCCTGTAAACTTCAAAGGCAGAAAGGGGTATAAGTATTAGGCCCAAAACCCCTGCCTTTAGATCACTTCTAAATTCAAGAAGAACATCTTCCACGGAGAAGAAGTGAGGAGAAGTCCTGCCCCCGTCTCTGACTGTACTTTGTTGGGCTCTCCTGCAGTTGCTGCTTCTGCCTGTGAAAGGGGATAAAGACTGGATTGTTGTGCATTCTTGCTTGAGAAGAACCTCCAAGGGCTTGAACTGAGCTTGCCTCCTGTTTTGAAGCTTCAGGGACATCAAAGATTGTCTCTGCCAGCACCTGGACTCTTTGCTGAGACCCATGCCCTGCCAAGTGGTGCCCCATTCAGTCCCTGAGCCCTTGAAAAGTGAAGTTGGCAGAAAAAAAAACTGAAATCCAAGCACAGAACACTGTGAGGGGAAATGTTTGACGAACCACCTGCAAATGTGGCTGAAAAATGACACGCCACCTGCTTCGCAGCTGAAACCGACGCCCCATCTGCATCGTGGTTGGGAAATCGATTAATTGCGGCTGGAGAAACGATGCAACACCCGCTTGTGACTGCTGATAACAACACAAACCACATGCAGCGTGTTTTTCTAACACTGTGTAGCTGGATTTCTCACGCATCGTCACTGGGCTTCAAAATCATCATGACACCTTGTGGATCCGAGGTTCCCTGTCCTGAAATCTTCGCATCGCTCTCTTGCGAGAGAGAAAAACGATACATCACCGACCCAACCGGAGAAGAAAACGACGCACAGCCTCACTTGCGGGTAAGGAATCGACACATTGCTGACTTTTCTGAGACACGTTCGCCCGTGCAGCTTTATTTTTTACGCAAACAAGGTACTTTGTGTAAAATCAACGTTTCCATTGTTTTCCATATTTTGACTTGTGTATGTTGGATTTTTGTCGTTCTGGACGTGTTTGATTGAAATAAATATTGTCTAAACTGGTGTGGTGTCCATCTTGTAGTGTTTTCACAGTATTACTGTGCGTGTTGGTACAAATAATTTACACATTTCTTTAGGGTTAAACCCTTCTGCTCGTGCCAAGCTACCAAGGAGGTGAGTGCGGCTTAACCAGGTGTGTTTCTCCTTTGACCTGACTAGATTGTGGGTCCTTGCTTGGACCGGGGTAACCTGACTTCCAACCAAAGACCCAATTTCTAACACAGGACAAGCCAGAAACTTTATTGCCAGCCTGCTGAGCTCTGGTCATTGGCTCATGTTCCCACACCAATACACCAATGGGTTTTTAGCCACATACATCTCTTTTGGGTCATCCAGATTCTCCTGGAACATCCTCTAAATGGTCATTGGTGCCACCACATGCTTTACCGCTTTTTCCTTTACCTCTGCACTGCACTTAAGAGCTGCCACTTGAAACCAAGCCAATGCAGGGTGGTACCATGAGTTCCAGCTATTCTTCTTCCATTTCTCCTGCTTTCTCAACAATCCACCTCTTGGACTGTGAAACATCCCCTTCAGAATAAGGAATGATAGCGGAAAGTGTTTTTTGTAGTGTGAATCAAGTAGGGTAGCACAGATGTACTCTTTGAACGAAATTATGTCATTTTGTAGCCTTGCATTACAAGTCAAGCAATAGCTTAGGCTATTAACCATGGTATGCACTTCTGGGATTTTGTTAGCACCCCTGAATGCAAACCTTTCAGACAATTTCTTCAGCTGCTCCTGTAGCAGATGCAATAACGGGATAGCTTAGCCCATTGTACTGTCCTCCTTGTTAACTTCCTGTGTGAAAACCTCACAAATGTGCGATCCATTTGACTAGGCCCCATTTGTCTGCATACATGGTCATAGCTTTCACAATTGCATCAGCTCATCTATGTATGACGTAGTCATTGAACTATTTGAACTGCTCAAACACACGTTGCAACAGATAATAGGTTGAGGTCCAACGTGTTGGCACCTCCTGTAACAGGGCTTTAACTGGTACCCTAACACACTGAATAATCCACAACTGTTTACGGGCTTTAAAAGCATGGTTGAATTGGTTCAGATGTGTCTGGAGGTGGTTAGTATGTTGCTGACTTACACCCTCATTACAAGTTTGGCAGCCCCAGCCCCCCAACCATATTACAATGTTTGCCCGGGCTGACCGGCAGGAGCATTGTAATATGGGGGACCATTGCAATACGCGTTTCTGCTAGTCAGTCCGGTGGGAACAGTGCTTCGAGATGGCACTCGGCTCCCTTAAAGGGGCCGAGTGCTATCTCACAGCACAGAGGAGGCCAACCAGCAACATCAGAATGCACACTGTCTGCAAAGCCATGGGCAGTGCAGGGGCCCACCTGTGGCCCCCTGCACTTCTTCTCCACCAGGCTTTTCATGGTGGGGAAACCTCCATGAAAAGGCTGGCAGAGAACAAGCCTGTAATCAGCCATGCAGCGCTGAGTTCATCGCCGCCCTGTCTGACTACAACCAAGACCGCCATCAGCCCATCTGGAGCAATGATCCCAGCAGGGACGGTGGTCCCCTGGCGGGTCCACCTGTCAGGGCCTTAACTGGGCAGTTGGACCATCTGGAGTATGGCGGTCCGACGTCAACATGAGTGTAGCTATCCTTGGACCGCCTCACTTGTAATGATGCCCTATGTCTTCTTTTTATAGAAAGTCTTGCACAACCAGGTTGATGCAATGCACCAAACGCAAGACCCTGAAATAGCCACTGTCTGCCATGACCTTGTCTATGTTACTGCCATTGTCTATGGCAACAAATCCAACTCAAAGACCTCTGGGTTTCAGCCATTCAGACACCTTGCTAATAAATTCCTCCAAGATCTTTGCAGCTGTGTGTTTTCTCTCCATGGTGAACATGGCTACTGTTGCATGCTGCCGAACACGCTTAGAAATGTCTTCAGCGCCAAGAACTGTAGGTAGCTTTTGCTTTACCCCCACAAAAGATATCCAGTGTACGGAGATGCCACCAACTCTAAGAATCCCACGCCTTCCACAAAAGAAAAAAGGGAGGAGGTCCAGGACTCACATTTTTGCCAGCTTCCAATTGTACAAACGTGCCATCAGGTGGTTGCAGTCGTAGGGCCCCTCCTGCCTAAACATGCCCATAATTGTAGTCTGGATTATCTACTTTTGTGGGGCCACTGACACAGGTGACTTTTGAGATGTAGGTAGTGGTAGACTCACTGCGTGTCGTGGTGCAGTCATCATATGCTGTGGTGTCTTCATCTGAATCTGAGTCCTCCTGTGCCATTGTGAGGCCTCTGAGGCTGGTGACTCTGGTGCACTGCTGGGGACAGGGCTGCTTTGCATGAGGATTTCACCCGCTTCTTTCTCACCTTCTACCATGATTTGACCAGTTATAGCTGATGTTTGCTGGCTCCCCTCAATTTCACCACTGCAACCTCATTGAGATTTTTTTTAAGACACTCTTCCCACCACATAGCATGATTTTTTTTCATATGGGACATCTGGCCTCCAGTACCATAATGTGAACCTGGCCAACCTCGATGAACACTTGCGTAGCAAATGGAGCACATGGCTATGTTCTCCTCCTGTTTGCTAAATGTTAAAAAATTCCCAAATCCGGGAGGATTACTTTCTTAGTGGGCTACTGCCAATGCCTGAAGAAGAACTAGATGTAGGTGGATTTGTCAATTGTCTCTCTGCAGTGCATACTTCTATAGAGGTACAGGTTGGTGCAAGTCTCTGCTGGGACCTTACAAATATGGGAGCTGGTGGTGCTGCCTTAGCTACATCCACCCGAGCAGGTTGGATAGTAATCAGACTCCTCGGTGCAGCTCCAACAATGACTTGCTTGTCATCATCATCCTCCTCAACCTCATCCCCTTCAATGATTCTAAGGCTTTCTTGAACTTTACTCTTCCCTTGCCTTTCCTGGCGTCTCCTGGACTCTGCCGGAGTCCACTTTAACTCCCTATCATTGTCTTCAGAAGTGGAGTGGTGCTTGGAGAAGATGGTGAAGCAGTACCCTTCCTTTTTTCCTGCTGGAGATCTGGGGGACATTGATTCTAAAATAAGAGGTTCTTGCTCAGCAGGAAGCTTGACTGCCTGTTCTGCTCCAACTTTGGGAAGGTCTGGCTGCAGCTACTGTCCACTTTGCTCTGTTTCCCTAGACGGTTTGGTACCAATTTGCGAAAGGGACAAAGCCAATTCAACATTACTGCTTGTCGGCGTCACCATGGTGGCAGCGGCTACCTCACTGACAGACATGGTCTTTTGGGCTTGGGTTGGGGTGGTACTATTGATGCAGGCGTGCAGCTCCCAGGTTCCTCATCAGTGGCTGGTGTGGCAGGCACACGTCTCCCGAAAAAAGGTTGCAGTTGCCATGCTACTGGCAGAAAGCTGCTTCTTCTCACTGGCCACTTTCTTAGAAGCAATTTTCTTTGGGGCTATATTAAACTCTTGGATGGCAGTGGCACTAAGATGCACAAGCGACAGGGTTTGGTGCCTGTGGACCGAAGTAACTGTAATACCTTCTCTTTGGCAGTAAGACGGGTGTGGTCTCTTCTCCTGTGCACCTAAAAACAACCAAGCAAGAAAAACATGTAGTTAGAAATGTGGCATTGTTGCAACTTGAAATAGTGTGGAGAAATGCAATATTAGTGTGGTTGGTTACTTATGTTATGTACCTCTTTAATCAAACATTGTAAAGGCAAACCACACCATTAAAATTTTTTTATTTCTAATCAGACAGCACAATAAGCATATCTACCTCTTTGCTTTATCTCTGTATGTTACAAAGGAGACACCTGGAGTAGTCAGAGAGAGGTGCATGGCTAAATGGAATATTCTTTTAAATAACCTATGGAGGCAAGGTGGTCCAGGGGAAATGGAATAATCATTAATACAATTAATTATGCTGTTAATTTGTCTGCCATGCTTTCCAGCCAGGGTGCCCTGGAAGAAATTGAATTACAACTAACAAAACTGAATTCTGTAGTGCAGCTGTGCATCTTTGGTAGATGGATTGATGGATGGAGGAATAGATCAGATGAATGTGGATGGCTGGATCAAGGCAAAATTTAGAATTACATACAAATTTAAATAAAAAAAGAAAACATTTAAAAAAAAAAAAGAAATTAAAACATTTAAATTAGAAAAGAAAAAAAAAATACAAAAGTAAAAAATAAAACTACCTAGACAGACGTGTTCACACGCGCGCGCACACACACATACACACACATGCACACACTCACCTACAGAAAGACTGAGATAGACACACTCATACAGGCACAGTCACACACCAAGACAGGCTGCACACAGTCATCCACAATTAAAGAAAGCAGAGATGCGCATACAAAGATCCTTATCTCGACATCGGCCCTCTCACTGATGACAAAGTATTAGACTCCGGGCATTTCATACTACAGGGCCGCAGCAGCTGTGGTTAGTAGGAATTTATTTGGGTTCCAGCTGGAATATGGCACCAGTACAGCCTACGACAACAGAGAGCCACCCAGAGGCTCTGAGGAAATGCAGAAGCTTGAGGCTGCAGCAGCCATTGCCAATGTGTCAGAATGATCGTACACGCTTCTGCAGTATACTAGTATCATGAAGAAGGCAGCAAGGATCATGAACAGAAAAGAGCTCGTTGAATGTACCTCATCCAGAAGAGAAGGTGGCAACTGATTTAAAACGGCAAGCTTCAATTAATTGCACGTCATGAGGATCTGAGTGCGCAATGCTTTCAATTCCAGTTTTCCAAAGTCAATTTCTTGGTGAAAGTGTTATTAACAGAGTTGTCACATTTATCGTTGATTTGCTGAGGGTGCATGTTAGGTCACAGAATCAGCATGAATGTTCCTTTTCCTACACGCAAACAGACTGCTTTATGAATACATCATCTACACTTTCATGTGTATTAGCATTCTGAGTTGAAAATGAAGTACAATACTTATAGTAAAAACTAAAATCATCTTATTGCTAATCGAGCCTTCCTAACATAAATACTGTTGATGGATAATCATTACAAAAGAACCTGCTTGACGGGCAAAGCCTTCTATCTTTCTAAGGATTTAAGTACTGGAAAGAATTTAGAGTAGATGGCTGAATATACAGAGAAACGTCAGTGAATTGTAAGGGCTGCAAAACATCTTCCATCCACCTTCAGCCTTGTCATTGTTTAAGCTCACTTGCTCCTCCTCTGTGTCCTCTTAGCATCACTGGCAATAACTGGTGCTCCTGAAGTGCAGGAGGAAGAGGGAAGGCAGTGGTCAATGGGTAATATTCCTATATTCATGGTGTCCCAGGGCTTTTCTACACCTTCGTCTTCAAGGGTAGGGGTCGAGCAATCACAACTAAATCCAGCTGGTGATAGTGAGGAGTTCCGACACAGTGTGACCATGAGACAATCAGTATTGAGCCAGAATCTCCATACAAAAGGGCAAACAGCACTTAGGCTCATATTTATACTTTTTTAGCGGCGCATTTGTGGCATTATTTGACGCAAAAGCGGCGCAAACTTGCAAAATATTGTATTTTGTAAGTTTGCGTTGCTTTTGTGTCAAAAAATGACGCAAATGCGATGCAAAAAAAGTATAAAAATGGGCCTTTGTGTCTAAAAATGTGTCAAGTGAGCTAACATCCCACCCTTACTTAGATCTGTTATAAATGGCAATGATGACTTGAAGTTTGGAATATGGTTTGCAAGCAGTCTAAACAAGTTCTAAAAAGTTTGTAATTAATTTGTAAAAAGATATATTTTATGACGTTTTACACACCTAAGACCACTTTATAGAGTATGCTGCATGCACACACCTGCAACAGAACCCAGGACAAACTTTCCGCATGTCCCATTTCAGAATTATCCCACAGTGTGTTAACTCAATTAGATGCTCAGGCCCATATTTATAGGCTTTTGACACAGGGCAGCGCAGAACTGCCCTGTGTCAAAGGGAAAGGGCAGGATTGCAGCACACATAGAAAGAGGAAAAAGTGAGGAGAAAGATATTTCTCCTTGTTGCACTGCCACTGGAGAGGCGTAAGGTTGTGATGTCTCCCAGGGTTTACAAGCTCTTGGAATGGAATGGTTCTCTTGTGCAGAGTAAGGCAATGCACAGATTTGCATGCTGCTTAGCCTTGCTCCGTATCTATGAGACCATCTAAGTGGCTTTGGGTAGCCTCATAAACTTGATTTTACGGTTCAAGCCGCCATTGTGTCCTAAAATGTGACACAACAGAGGTGCAAGAAGCTCATAAATATGCCCCTCAGTTCACCTGAATGGTTGAACGTCCTTTTGTACAGAGCCATGAAGTAAGAAACACGCTTATTTTTAACTGTGCATGTGCATGAATCTCTGACACATCAGGGTAGGCCGGAGTCCAAAAGAATTATTGTTCACTTGCATATAATTGAACCCCATGCAGCCCAAGAGTCACCTGCAAGGTTTGTACATATTGATACTGGGGCATTTGGAAAAAATATTGAGCTGTAAATATCCGTAGATACAAATATCAGAAAAATATTATTGTGACACAAAGATATTGTGATGCAAAAATATCCTAATTAAGTTAATTAAGTTGTAGAGTATTAAAAGTTATTTATTAATTATTCAATTGATTATCAATTATGTAAAGTGTTCTACACTTAGGTGGTCATTCTGACCTCGGCGGTAAAAGGCGCCTACCGCCGGTCAGAAATCCTCCATAATCCCGCCGCGGTCGCGGAAACCCGCCACGGTCATTCTGACCCGCAGCAGCCAAACCTCCGAAAATCCGACAACCACAACAGACCGCCAGACCAGCGGACGGCGGAAAAGTGGAGGTGACAAAACCTCCACCGTCACGCCAAGAGAAATACGCCCATGCCATTACGACCCACGAATCCACGCGGCGGTCTTTCAAACGCGGTTTTCCATTGGCGGGACACACCGCCGCGGTCAGAATACACACAAACGAACAAAACTCAGCCACATTGGCCGATTGAATTCCACACACCTGATACACAGACACACACCACTCCCACACACACAATACAATATAAAACACACACCCACATCACCCACAAACCCCTACGACCAAAAATTCAGAAAGAAGGCCAGAGCGAGACACCACCATCCACAAACTAGCAGCCACAGCCACTCAACACCATCACCCACACAATATCCACACACAAAACAACACACACCACCACACTCAACACACTTAACTACACATACTCCACCCCACACATCATACACACCACCCCATGGCACCCCAAAGACACCCCCGCTTCTCAGACGAAGAACTCAGGGTCATGGTGGAGGAAATCGTTCGGGTAGAGCCCCAGCTGTTCGGCACACAGATCCAATACACCAGCATTGCCCGGAGGACGGAGCTATGGCAGAGGATTGTCGACAGGGTCAACGCTGTGGGACAGCACCCCAGAAATCGGGAAGACATCAGGAAGCGATGGAACGACCTACGGGGGAAGGTGCGTTCCATGGTATCCAGGCACAACATCGCCGTGCAGAAGACTGGCGGAGGACCCCCACCTCAACCCCCACAATTTACAACATGGGAGGAGGAAGTCTTGAACATCCTGCATCCTGACGGCCTCGCAGGAGTCGGCGGAGGAATGGATACTGGTAAGTTGAAGCTTCAATACTGCTTCCCCCCCACCTGCATGCCAAATCATACCCCAACCCTCACCCCCATCCTCGAACCCCACCCCCACCCCCATCCTCACCCCCATCCTCACCACCACCCTCACCCCCACCCCCACCACCATCCTCACCCCCACCACCATCCTCACCCCCACCCCCAGCACACCTATTCCCTGCCAATGTCTCACCATCACAACCCACACATCCCAAAACCTAGGCCTGCATGCGTCCACTAAGCATGGACACCCATCACCAAAGCATGCCCAATGCATATACACATCCCCCCCACAAGCCACCCTCACCAAAGCCCCCACACACGAATGCCAGCACTTGGGGACACGGGAACCCACAGATACACCCATATGGCACACATTGAAACTATAACCATACCTCTATACCCCTGCAGGACCCGACCGTCAACACACCGCCACGGAGGGCCCAGAATTCTCCACACCCCCCACCCAAGAGGCCGTCAGCGATGACAGCAGCTCTGTCGACCTGGACACCGATGACCAGCCCGGACCATCGGGGACCTCTGGACAGTCGGTTCCCCTCACACAGGCACAGGCCACTACAGACCCAAACCCCTCTGGGAACACCAGCACAGCTCCCACCCAGCGGGCCATTGCCTCTGTCTCCAGGGCGCGTCAATCTGCGGTGTGTCTACCACTACAGGGCACCCAGGATAACCCACCACCCCAACAACAACAGGGACCTGGGGGCAGTGGTAGTGGGCACACCGGCCAGGGGGCAGAGACCCAGGGAAACAGGGCAACTCGGAGGGCAGCTGTGCGACAGGGGGGGGACGGGCCCAGGGAACCCACTCTCCACGAGGCCCTCACCACCATCATGGGAGCATACAACCGCTCCCAGGAGACGATGGCGACGGTACTGGCCCGGTTCCAGGAGATCCAGGTACTGCAGGAGGAACACTATCGGGGGTACAGGGAGGACATCAGAGCCCTCACCTCCACCCTGGTTACCATGGTAGGGCTGCTGCAGGACCTCATCAACACCAGGACGGACACTCAACAACAACAAAGGGCCCCTGCCACTAGCCTGGACCAAGAACAGCCAACCACCTCCGCCGGCGCTAGTGGACAGGAGGCCCCCGCACAACAGCAGCCCACCAGACCCCCACCTCCTGCAGGAGAAGAACCACCCCGCAAGAGGGCCCTGAGATCTCGCAAGAAGACAGAGTAGGATGTCAAGACCCCGCCAGCAAAGGATACCACCTGATGTCATCCCACTGTCCCACATTGTCACCCTGTCCATCCTTGAACTGCCCATGCTCCATCTCTCCACAGGCCTCTGGACAATGCACCTGTGTGACTGTTACTCTGGACTCTGCCATGGACATTCCTTCACCATAGCCCCCACCCACTTGAAACCACCCATCCCATTTTGAGCACTGAAATAAACACCTATTTTGCACAAAACTATCTGGAGTCTGGCTGTGATTTCAAAATTTTGTAATTGACATGACAGTGCAAATATGTCCTTGTACATAGTGAAGTCAACAAACAGCTGCCACAAAGCTGTAGTCCATGGGGAAACGAAGCACAGGACTCGTAGTGGGGACCCCAGATCTGAAATAGGGAGGGAAAAGCCACAACTCAGTCATCATACACTGGGGCAAATAGACAGGCAGCAGAGATGCAGGAGAGTAGTTCACATTTACTAAATTATGTTTGAATTGTTACCTGTGTCCTATTGGAAGTACTGTTCAATGATTCTGTCCCTGTTGTCTGTTTCAGCCCCGTCGTCTTCCTCCTCGTCACTCTCCACAGGTTCCACCGCTGCCACAACACCACCGTCTCGACCATCCTCCTGCAGGAAAGGCACCTGGCGGCGCAAAGCCAGGTTGTGAAGCATGCAGCAGGCCACGATGATGTGACACACCTTCTTAGGTGAGTACATTAGGGATCCACCGGTCATATGCAGGCACCTAAACCTGGCCTTTAGGAGGCCAAAGGTGCGTTCGATCACCCTCCTAGTACGCCCATGGGCCTCATTGTACCGTTCCTCTGCCCTGGTCCGGGGATTCCTTACTGGGGTCAGTAGCCACGACAGGTTGGGGTACCCAGAGTCCCCCAATAGCCATACACGGTGTCTCTCTAGCTGTTCCATCATGTAAGGGATGCTGCTATTCCTCAGGATGTAGGCGTCATGCACTGACCCTGGGAATTTGGCATTTACATGCGAGATGTACTGGTCAGCCAAACACACCACCTGGATGTTCATGGAATGGTAATTTTTTCTGTTCCTGTACACCTGCTCCCTGTCTCTTGGGGGAACCAAAGCCACATGGGTCCCATCAATGGCACCAATGACGTTGGGAATATGTCCAAGGGTGTAGAAATCACCCTTCACTGTAGCCAATTCGCCCACCTCAGGGAAAATGATGTAGCTCCTCACGTATTTCATCAGGGCAGACAACACTCTGGATAACACCTTCGAAAACATGGGCTGAGACATCCCAGAAGCAATTCCCACTGTTGTCTGAAATGACCCACTTGTCAAGAAATGGAGTACTGACAGGACCTGCACCAGAGGGGGAATCCCTGTGGGTTGGCGGATGGGGGACATCAGGTCGGGCTCCAGCTGGGCACACAGTTCATGGATAGTGGCACGGTCAAGACGGTAGGTCAGGATAATGTGGCGTTCTTCCATTGTCGACAGGTCCACCAGCGGTCGGTACACGGGAGGATTCATCCGTCTCCTCGCCAAACCCAGCGGACGGTGCCTAGGAAGGACAACATGGAGCACACAGTCAAGCAACCCACAGGTACGTACTCACAGCTAGCACAGTAAACGATTCTCTATGCAGTGAATGGCGTGTCTGAGTGGCTATGCAAGGCCTAGGCCTGTGTGACGCAGTTGAAATTGAGCCATGTGGACCCTCGAAATGGCGACTGCCTGACCTGTGAAGTGTGACAATGGGATGTGAGGTCAATGCGCTGGCGTGGCACACCGCGGCGGTCAGCGGTCGAAGACCGCGGCGCGAAGCCGCATTGGTTAACATTGAAGCCTATGGGTTTCAGGAGCCAATGGCGAAGAGCGCCGGCGGTGGCGGTACGCACCGCCGCGGTACGCACCGCCGCGGACGTGACCGCCATTTTCTATCTACTTATCCACTTGCGACTTGAACTTTCACAGGAGAGGACCTATACTGCAAGTGTTGCTGTGACCTCGGTCTGGAAGGGACAATGGCTGCTGCGACTGGGGAAAGGGCCCCTGCCTTCACTGGAGAGGAGTTGGAGAAACTTGTGGATGGGGTCCTCCCCCAGTATGCGCTACTCTACGGTCCTCCAGACCAACAAGTGAGTTTAATTCAATATGGATTTGGGGCCACTGGCTGGCTTGGGGGCCTGGCGGGGGGCCTGGCGGGGATGGGGGGGCATGGCGGGGGGCCTGGCGGGGATGGGGGGCATGTTGGGGCTGGCGGGGGGCCTGGCGGGGGGCCTGGCGGGGATGGGGGGCATGTTGGGGCTGGCGGGGGGCATGGCGGGGGCATGGCGGGGGGCCTGGCGGGGATGGGGGGCATGTTGGGCCTGGCGGGGGGCCTGGCGGGGATGGGGGGCATGTTGGGGCTGGCGGGGGGCATGGCGGGGGGCCTGGCGGGGATGGGGGTCATGTTGGGGCTGGCGGGGGGCCTGGCGGGGGGCCTGGCGGGGATGGGGGGCATGTTGGGGCTGGCGGGGGGCATGGCGGGGGACATGGCGGGGGGCCTGGTGGGGATGGGGGGCATGTTGGGCCTGGCGGGGGGCCTGGCGGGGATGGGGGGGCATGTTGGGCCTGGCGGGGGGCATGGCTGGGGGCCTGGCGGGGATGGGGGGCATGTTGGGGCTGGCGGGGGGCATGGCGGGGGGCATGGCGGGGGGCCTGGCGGGGATGGGGGGCGTTGGGCCACTGGCAACGAAAATGCAGACAAACTTGACCGTGGTATTTCTCCCTCCCTGTACGTGTCACATAGGTCCGCGCCCATGAGAAGATCGGGATTTGGCGTGCCATCGCCAAGGAAGTCCGGACCCTGGGGGTCCACCATCGACGGGGCACCCACTGCCGCAAGAGGTGGGAGGACATCCGCCGCGGGACCAAGAAGACCGCTGAGTCTCTGCTGGGGATGGCCTCCCAACGTAGGCGGGGTGCCTGCCGTCAACTGACCCCCCTGATGTTCCGGATCATGGCGGTGGCCTACCCTGATTTGGATGGGCGCGTGAGGGCAGCACAGCAGACACAAGGGGGTGAGTCCAAGCATTATCTACTCTGTTGTCGTGCAGTGGAGGTGTCTGGGTGGGGGAGGAGGGCTGTGGGTCCCCCTAGGCCAGGGCGATATCTGTAGGCTGGGCACCCCCGTAAGCCCCTGTGTCCCCAGCCACCACCCTCAGTAGTGTGTCAGTACAGCCATCCCTGGGCCGTGTCATCCATGGGTGCAGTTGTCAACTCTAGGCGTGTAGGGCATGTTCCACGGAATGCGTAGCGGACCCCAAGTGCGCAACTTAGTGCAGGGGGCATCTGTGTCTGTCATGTCCGCTAACTGTACCGGAGATCCATGTACTCAATATCCCTTTATTTCTCTCTCCCCCCCCTTTTTGTTTGTCTTTCTGTGCTTGTGTGCATCAGCATCATCAGGCGGAGGAGAAGTGGCATCGGGGCAGGAGGGAGCTGCATCTCACATGGCCCAGGAGGGCCATGCCACAGAGTCTGACTGGACCAGTGAGACGGAGGGCGAGGGGAGCTCCACAACGGGGACGACTGGACCCTGCAGCGACACGGACACGTCCTCGGAAGGGAGCTCCCTTGCGGGGGTGGCACCATCCGTGCCCCCCGCCATTACAGGTACAGCCGCCACCCAGCGCACCATCTCCGCCCTCGCAGCAGCCCCTCAGCGTTCGCCCCGTGCCCGCTCTGCCAGGAAGCCGGGCATCTCCTTCGCCCCAGGCACCTCAGGCCCTGCCCCTGTTACCCCCGCTGCCCTCAGTGCGGAGCTCATTGACCTCGTGAGGACGCTCATTGTTGGGCAGACTACCCTTTTGAATGCCATCCAGGGGGTGGAGAGGGAGGTTCATCGCAGCAATGCGTACCTGGAGGGCATTCATTCGGGTCAGGCTGCCCATCAGCGATCGTTCCAGGCTCTGGCCTCAGCACTGACGGCAGCCATTGTCCCTGTCTCCTGCCTCCCTCTACTAACTCCCTCCTCCCAGTCTCCTGTTCCTCTGCCTGTCCCACCCACACCATCAGACCAGCCTGCACACACCTCAACACCCAAGAGAAGCTCATCCAAACATAAGCACCACAGATCACGCAGACATTCACACACGCAACATTCCGATGCAGACATGCCAACAGTCACTACCACCTCTGTGACCCCCACCTCCTCGTATCCCTCCTCCCTCCCTGTGACGTCTACACTCACACCTCCATTCACCTCACCATCAGCCAGTGTTTCCATCACCAGCACACCCTCCAGTCCAGTCCGCACACGTGCAGTCACCACCCCCACTGCCATTTACACGTCCCCTGTGTCCTCTCCCACTGTGTCTGTCACCCCCTCTTCCACACCACACAAACGCAGCCACCCACCCACCCAACAGCCATCCACCTCACGACAGCCTATCCCTCCTGCACCTGCACCCAAAGACAGCAAACGTGACTCACCTACAACCACATCTTCTCCCTCCACTCCCATTCCCACTGTACCTACCACTCTCCATTGTCCCAAGAAACTCTTCCTCGCCACTGCTAACTTCTTTCCTGACCCTGAGCCCCCCCCTCCTTCTCGTCGGGGTAAGAAGAGCACCTCAGCCACCACCAGCCCTGCAGCCCCCTTGACAAGGGTGCAGGGGTATTGGAGCCCACCAGCCCGCATGTCTGGATCTTCACCCAGCAGCAAGGGGACAGCCAGCCCACCCCCTGGGAAGAGGAGCAGAAGGCGGAAGGGGCGCCGCAGGAGCCCAGCTTCTACATCCCCCCCGGACACCACCCAGACACAGTCACCAGCCACAGCTCCAAAGGGAGGAAAGGGCCACAGACTCCCGACTAAGGAGGGCAAGGGCAGCAAGTCGGAGAGGTCAGGCTGCAGGCCTGCTGCCCAGGAGGAGCACACCACCCCCATAGCCGCTGGCCAGGGAGGACCCAGCCCAGCTGGCCAGGAGGGCCCCACCACCCACAGCCCAGGTGGGCATTGAAGGAGCACCATCCCCGCTGCCCAGGAGGGCACCACCAGGCAATGAACAGTTGGCCATAGACCGGCCGCCGTCTCAAGCACCGTTGAACTGGGCCCCGCCGTCTCAAGCACCGCTGAACTGGGCCCCGCCGTCTCAAGCACCGCTGAACTGGGCCCCGCCGTCTCAAGAACCGCTGAACTGGGCCCCGCCGTCTCAAGAACCGCTGAACTGGGCCCGCCGTCTCAAGCACCGCTGAACTGGGCCCCGCCGTCTCAAGCACCGCTGAACTGGGCCCCGCCATCTCAAGAACCGCTGAACTGGGCCCCGCCGTCTCAAGAACCGCTGAACTGGGCCCGCCGTCTCAAGAACCGCTGAACTGGGCCCCGCCGTCTCAAGCACCGCTGAACTGGGCCCCGCCGTCTCAAGCACCGCTGAACTGGGCCCCGCCGTCTCAAGCACCGCTGAACTGGGCCCCGCCGTCTCAAGCACCGCTGAACTGGGCCCCGCCGTCTCAAGCACCGCTGAACTGGGCCCCGCCGTCTCAAGAACCGCTGAACTGGGCCCCGCCGTCTCAAGAACCGCTGAACTGGGCCCGCCGTCTCAAGCACCGCTGAACTGGGCCCCGCCGTCTCAAGAACCGCTGAACTGGGCCCCGCCGTCTCAAGAACCGCTGAACTGGGCCCGCCGTCTCAAGAACCGCTGAACTGGGCCCCGCCGTCTCAAGCACCGCTGAACTGGGCCCCGCCGTCTCAAGCACCGCTGAACTGGGCCCCGCCGTCTCAAGAACCGCTGAACTGGGCCCCGCCGTCTCAAGAACCGCTGAACTGGGCCCGCCGTCTCAAGAACCGCTGAACTGGGCCCCGCCGTCTCAAGCACCGCTGAACTGGGCCCCGCCGTCTCAAGCACCGCTGAACTGGGCCTGCCGTCTCAAGAACCGCTGAACTGGGCCCCGCCGTCTCAAGCACCGCTGAACTGGGCCCCGCCGTCTCAAGCACCGCTGAACTGGGCCCCGCCGTCTCAAGCACCGCTGAACTGGGCCCCGCCGTCTCAAGCACCGCTGAACTGGGACCCGCCGTCTCCAGCACCGCTCCGCTGGGGACCGCCGTCTCAAGAACCGCTGAACTGGGCCCCGCCGTCTCCAGCACCGCTCCGCTGGGGACCGCCGTCTCAAGAACCGCTGAACTGGGCCCCGCCGTCTCAAGAACCGCTGAACTGGGCCCCGCCGTCTCAAGAACCGCTGAACTGGGCCCGCCGTCTCAAGCACCGCTGAACTGGGCCCCGCCGTCTCAAGAACCGCTGAACTGGGCCCCGCCGTCTCAAGAACCGCTGAACTGGGCCCGCCGTCTCAAGAACCGCTGAACTGGGCCCCGCCGTCTCAAGCACCGCTGAACTGGGCCCCACCGTCTCAAGCACCGCTGAACTGGGCCCGCCGTCTCAAGAACCGCTGAACTGGGCCCCGCCGTCTCAAGCACCGCTGAACTGGGCCCCGCCGTCTCAAGCACCGCTGAACTGGGCCCCGCCGTCTCAAGCACCGCTGAACTGGGCCCCGCCGTCTCAAGCACCGCTGAACTGGGCCCCGCCGTCTCCAGCACCGCTCCGCTGGGGACCGCCGTCTCAAGAACCGCTGAACTGGGCCCCGCCGTCTCCAGCACCGCTCCGCTGGGGACCGCCGTCTCAAGAACCGCTGAACTGGTCCCCGCCGTCTCCAGCACCGCTCCGCTGGGGACCGCCGTCTCAAGAACCGCTGAACTGGGCCCCGCCGTCTCCAGCACAGCTCCGCTGGGGACCGCCGTCTCAAGAACCGCTGAACTGGGCCCCGCCGTCTCAAGAACCGCTGAACTGGGCCCCGCCGTCTCCAGCACAGCTCCGCTGGGGACCGCCGTCTCAAGAACCGCTGAACTGGGCCCTTCAAGGCAAGACCCGCTGAACTGGGCCCTTCAAGGCAAGACCCGCTGAACTGGGCCCTTCAAGGCAAGAAGCGCTGAACTGGGCCCTTCAAGGCAAGAAGCGCTGAACTGGGCCCTTCAAGGCAAGAACCGCTGGCCCTTTGGCAGACGTGGCAGGGCAGGATCTGTCTCGGGCAGGGCTGCAGGATGTCCTCTGGCCAACATGCCTCCTCCAGTGGCAGTGGAGTCTGTTATGGACTGTTTGGACTGTGGCTTTGCTCTCCCCAGGATGGCCCAGTGGGCAGGCCACCCACTGTATGGACTGTATGGACTGTGGCTTTGCTCTCCCCAGGATGGCCCAGTGGGTAGGCCACCCACTGTATGGACTGTATGGACTGTGGCTTTGCTCTCCCCAGGATGGCCCAGTGGGCAGGCCTCCCACTGTATGGACTGTATGGACTGTGGCTTTGCTCTCCCCAGGATGGCCCAGTGGGCAGGCCACCCACTGTATGGAATGTATGGACTGTGGCTTTGCTCTCCCCAGGATGGCCCAGTGGTCATGGAGTCCCCTCGTGGATCTGGCGTCGTGTACTCAAGTGGCTGAGGTGCCCCCCCTTCCCTTCCCCCTGAGGTGCCTATTTTCTTTCTGATGCCCCTGCAGTGTTCTCTCCGTGGAGTTCTTGTCGTGGGACTCGGCCTTGCCCCTTTGCACAGGACCCCTGTGGTCCACGGACAGTGGTTGGACTACATTTAGTAGCTGTATATATTTTGTACATAGTTTATTTATTTATTGGGATTACTGGTGTCCATATTTCAATATATCTGCCCGTTTATGATCTCTTCTTTTGGTCTTTGCATTATTTCGGAGGGGGGGGTTTGTGGGTTGTGACAGTGATCTGTGGGAATGCATTGATGTGTGTGTTGTAGTGGGTGTGGGTGGGTGGGTGTGTGCCGGTACTCTTTTCCCTCCCCTGTGTCGTAGGTGCAGTACTCACCGATGTCTTCCGCGCCGCCGGACGTGCTCCTGGTACAGGAGCAGGTATAGGAGTGCGGGGATGACCTGCAACTCGGGTTCCATACTGCCGGAATCTCGCGTGGAGTGCGTAGAGGTGAGCGTTTTCCCGTCCGTAGTCTGTTTCCGCCGTGTTTTTATCGGCGGTGCTCCCGCCCCGGAAAAGGTGGCGGATTGGTGGGTCGTGATAGGGTGGGCGGTACATTGTCTGCCGCCTGGCTGTTGGCGGGGACCGCCGCGCTGTTTGTTTGTTCCGCCGTGGCGGGCGGAGTGTTAATGCGGCGGGCTGTGTTGGCGGTTCCCGCCAGGGTCAGAATTGCATATTTTGGACCGCCGGCCTGTTGGCGGGTTGGCCGCCGCATTATCACCGACCGCCAGGGTCAGAATGAGGGCCATAGTCATTTGATTTACCTTTTAGCTGGGGATGTTGGATTTATAAGGATCTAGGGAAGAAAGCCATTTAAGAAATAAAAAAATAGCAACTAATCACTAATTGTTAATTATTGGAAAGTGGGTTATTGGTAAGGGCAAGTAGGTACCTGCACTTAGAAAAAGGCCACAAACCCCCACTAGGCCCAGTCACGTTCTAAGTAAATTAATCCTTACCCAACCCGTGGTAGCTTTGCCCAGAGCACTTAGGCTTAACTTAGGACACAGGTGTGTAAAGCACTTGATATCAACAAAACAGTAAATAAGTAAAACACAATACACTAAAAATCCAACACCAGTTTATAAAAATAGGAAACATTTTTATTTTACAATGACAACAAAATGACAAACATCAATATAGGGAACCAGAGATATGGATTTTTAAAGATTAAAAGTAAAATTAGCATTTAGAAGGAGTTTTTTTGCAACAGTTGCTCCAAACTTCTCCAAACTTCTAGATCTTCTTCTAGAAGTCCTTTTTAGGTCCTTGAAATGTCCACAAACTTAATTCAATGTTCAAGAAGCTCTGAGTTGCTCCTTGGGAGTGGAGACTACAATTCCAAGAATTCATCTGGTCAGAATCCTCAAACTGCCACTGGGAGCTGGTCATCTGGGCTCTTCTTGCAGGATTTGATGCAGGGGATTCTGTTCGAGCTCTTTTGTACCTATAGCTTACAGGGAGTCCACTCCTTGAGTGGCTGAAGCAAGGCAAAAACCTTTGCATGGGGAAGCCCTACGTTTGCAGCTGGTGCCGTCCTTGTGAGTACAGTCTCCAGGTTCAGGCCAGGGTTCCAGCAGGACAGTCCTTCATCTCCAGTATCTTCTTCCAGCAGGGATCTGAATTGTGTGGCAATGCTGCCCTATTTTATTCCCGCTCCTGGGGTGGGAAGCAGGGAGGCACTCCTGTCCAGTGGGCTGCAGGCCTCCATCCTCTGGGGTAACCACTCCCTGTAATGTGTGGCAAACATCAATCAAAGAAAGCAACATTCTCTAAAAATCCAAGATGGCCAAAAATCACTCTTGGAGGTTAGATCTGGCTGAGTCCATCTACTGGTGTGGCTAAATCTCCCTTAACACATTCCTTTGAGCCTCTCTCCGAATCTAATCAGTGTGGTTCCCATCTGTCTGATAAAGTATAAATTGGGACAGGTCTAGTTTCTGTCCCAAGTGTCCTTCCCTCCTTTGAAGACCAGTTTGATTACTCTTCCCCCACCCTGCCATCTGATGCAGCAGTTCTACACCCACCATATAATTCCTTTGCCTTAGCCCAGACCACTTCACACCTCATTAAGGTAGCCATGCTCAGGCTGCCAGAGGCTTATCAGTCAGGAAAGGGCACTACAGGGCTGAATATGGTAACTTTCAGAAAGAGTTTTAAAACACTTTTCCTGTGCTAGTTATATTAAATTCAACATTGGCAAGTTGTTGGATTTATTATAACATTTTGTTTGGTGCCAAACTTGCTATATTTAGCTCATCTCTCTTAGAAATAAGATTTTCTTTTCTTAAAATATAGTCTCCCATTGTTAGCCTATGAAGCCCATTGTCTACCATCAGGAAAACAAATGTGGCTGTTTTTCCCTCACCAAGGCTTATAAAACTTCTTTTATAAGACCCTGCTCATATTTACAGCACCCAGCCCTGGTGGCGCAGACCTTTTGGAGTGACATATATGCAAATAAAATACTTTAAATTCCAAAGTCAAATTTGGGACTAATTGAACTTAAAAGCAGCCAGGAAACATGACCCGACCTGCCTATACAACTACACTGGACACCACATCAGTGCACCTATGAGTGCACTAACTATACTGGGGCCCAACACCTACATGCTCTATCCTAGAGTTGTATAGGTAGGATGTAGAGCCATTTATAAATGTACCTAATTTGCATTAACCATTTTAAACAGAACACTGACCCTGGGACTGGCTAGCAGTGCCCAGGCTACTGTCACAGTCAGAAAACACCAGTGTCAGCTAAAAATGGGGCAAAAAGTGCGGGGCTTCTGCAATCAGCCCAATGTTACCACATTAATTAATTACTTAATTTATTTTAAATATGCACGTTATGCAATGGTTATTTCTTTAGTTATATTTGAGGTGTGGATTGCAACATTTGTGAGAGTACAGATTGGGAAGTCGATGAATAAATAAATGAATAATAAGTATGTATTCATTAATTTTTTTTAAATAGTAAATATGTAAATTGATTGACTGTTTTTAGATATTTTTTAAATGGATTTATATATATATATATATCCATTTAGAAAACTAAAATTCAGACTGTAGTGGGAATAGTAAATTTTACCCCTTCAAAGTCAAACATTTTCTCTACTATTGCTCGGTTTGGAGGTGGAATAGTAAATGTTATCCCTCCTAAATCAAACGCTTTCCCTAGTATTGAACTGTTTGGATGGGAATGGTACACATAGCCCCTCCAAAGACCAACACTTTCCCTACTGTGGTTGGATAAGGAGGAGATGTCAGTTTGTGAGCAGAGTATGAGTTACTTCTGGAAAGCAGAATACAGAGCACAGAGATGAGAACCATTTCCCATTTTTACATCAGTGGACCAGGTCATAACAAGTTCGGCAGTTTCTCTTGTTCCGGTGTCCACTAAGAAAAATGGGAAAGCATAAAGATGGAATTCAAAGAAGAATAAGTAGAGAATATAAAAAAAAAATCCATGGTTTCAAGATATGGGAGATCCTGGTGATTCAGTCATAAAGATGACAGATGGCCTTATAATCCCACAAGATAACAGAGAGCTCTGACCCTTTAGCTAAGCAAACTACTTTAGATCAGGCATCTTTAAAATTGAATCCCAGAGCTGATTAATTTTTGCTGTGTCAAATTCTGTGTCTAATGAATCTCCAATTTTCTGTCAAAAGAATAGGAATTTTCCATCTGTTCAAGTTCCTGCTCACACCCCTGTGGATACTCTGTGGTTAGACTTTGTAGTATTATTTGATTCTGACCTAACCATTAAATGATCTTTTTTATTGTCTTGTTTTGCAGACATTGAAAATGTAAATATGATGCAAAGTGATAATATTTATCACACTCCTTCAGAGCATTAAAGACAAGGGTCCAGTTCTATTCTAAAATTGTTGTCAATTTAATCTTACAAAATGGTGATCTGTTGCGATGTAGAGGCATTGATGTAATTCCAGTTTGGATGAAAAGCTAATTGTTAGCGGGCTCTATGTTCATTCAGATCTGATACTGTTTGACAATTGTTTGCTGCCCTTGCATTGGTTAATGACTAGCAAATTAGAAAGGTTTGAGTGTTTCCATAGCGAATGGAGGGATATTAGTAAGATACGGTGGGATTAATGTTCCTGCTTCTTTTACCCCCACAGCAGAGAATAAGTATATGAAGCAGAATTGGCTGGCTGGAGCATTAAACAACACCTGGGCATTGGGGCAAAATTCAAAACTCCATTACTTGTAATAATAAAAAAATGGTTTCCTGGAATGCAACTGTAATTATGTATTATCCAGAGAAATAGGTAGTCTAAAAGCTGATATAATCTGCATTCAGGAAACGTGGTGTATTTCAGATTTGTTATGTGATGGTTACATTGTCCTAAATTGTAATGCCTTGCCTTCTAAGAAGGGGCATGCAAAAAGGGGAATTGCTATTTTATTGAGCTGCAAGCTAAAATGGGAATACAAAAGCTTTAAAGACCACTCTAATCTTTACGTTTTAAAGGTTGCTCTTGTTGTAGAGGGAGGTAGTGGAGTTTCATTGTTAGTGGTGAATGTATACATTCTATGAAGTTTTGTTAGCTGTAGATGTAAACTGCAGTGTCTAATCACTTAATTAATCTCTTGTGCGATACTGAGAAGGAAACTGCATTTAACATCCTGCCATTGCTGTTTTCACAGAATTTAAGAACAGACAAAAGAGGGCTTACACTGCTAAACCATTTAAGAAAGAATGGCCATGTGATTTTAAATGGTAGATTCAATTAGGACTCTATAGCCCAATTTACTCATAAATCCTTGCAGGGATCCTCCATTGTCAATTACATTGTTTCTTCCTATGCTACAGCCCAACACTTCGTGGACCTGAGTGTTTTAGACTCGTTGCTTAGTGATCATAGACTACTTGTTCTATTTTTATATTTAAGCATTTCTCCTGTAGGGTCATGGCCATTTTATGGTTTGTGCAATAAATTCATTACGAACTCAGGTAGAACACATTGTCCCCCTTCCAAAATTGGCAATTTGAAAAGATTTTTACAGAGGAGTATCCTGGATTTAGATCTTTAGAACATGTATATGCTTAATTTTTTCTGATTTTCTGAGTCAGATTGTAATGGGAATCGTCCAGTACACTTTAAGCATTCTCATAAAGTTATGTGTCCCTCTGTGCTTTCCCTGAATAAGGAAATCAATACATTAATTTGGTTACAGTTTATTTCATTTTCAAAGAAAAGGGGTAGATTAATTTCATTATTGAAGAGAAGAAGGTCTCGGCTGAACGTGGGCCTAAGAAAGTAGAACACAGTGTGCAGGTGGATTGACTTGAAAGAAGCAGCCATTATGAAATATGCCTGGAAATATTTGGCAATTATTGCGGATTGTCGTGGTGCCAAAAGGAGGTCCCATTCATCTCCTATTGCTGAGGACGTCTGAAGAGGCTACATTCTGTCTTTATACGCAGATAATACAGTAATTACTTTTTCTATTGAAGATGTCTCAAATTATTATAAAAGGGTTATTTGACAGTTACAGCCCCAGTTAGGAAGAGAAGATTGAGCTACGAATTAGAACACTGCGGTCCTCTGGTGCAATGGGTCCTGATGATGACCAAATTTCGGTAACTAAGCAAGAAGCCTCTGCAGTGATTCTGCAGACTGTATTTGAATAATATTATCTAAAAGGTACATTCCCCCCTCAAAGTTTGGAAAAGTTATCATCCCCCTATAGACAAAAGGTGATAGAAACTCTCCTGCTAGCTATTGCCAAATTTCGCTGCTGGATGCAAATGGTAAGCTTTTCACTAAAAGCCTGTTAGATAACCTTAGGACTTGGGTAGAGAGCAATATAATAATTCCGCTGGAACAAACCGGCTTTAGGAAAGGTCATAGTATGTTAGATTATATTACAGCTTTGCAGTTTATAAATGAAAAATACGTAACGATCAGAGGCGTATTAGTTCATGCCACCTTTAAAGACTTCTCCATGGCATTTAATGAGGTAAATTGTCCTACTCTGTGGAAAAAGCTATCCAAGATAGGCATTCCAGCAATTTGCTGCATCTGATTATAGCTCTACACTCCTCAACCTGGTGTAAAGTATTGATGGGTGGAAATCTGGATTTATTTACAGAGTTTCCTATAAACAATGATTTGAAGTAGGGCTGCTTAATGTCACATCTCCTATTTTTGCTTTACATTCATGATCTTATTAACGTTTTTTTTCAAAAAGTTCAGGTTTTGTTGCCTATTATTGGATGGCACCCTATGATACGCCTACTTTATGTATGTGATGTTGTAATTCTAGATCTGACTCTGAAAAGTTTAAATAACCATCTAGTAGCTCTCCAATGTTATGCTGATCTACATTATTTGAAGATCAGTTCCTCGAAATTCCAAATAATATGTTTTCAGGGGACAAAAGTGTGTAAAAAGATGACATTTTTGTGGTATTTGGGCTCTCAGAAGTCAGAGTGAGTTAAATCTTCTCACTTCTTAGAGAACATCATGTTAACTTCTCTCAGTGATTCTGATCACATATCAAATAATGTGGGTAAGGACTTGTCCCAAGCTAAGCTGTTTATCAGGCCAAGATCCCCTCCACAATATAATATGCGGTGAAACTAACAGATGCAGCAGATTGGGGATTTATGGATAAAGTCGAAGAACAAATCCTAAGATGCTTGACCTCTTGTAACATCTTAGCATCAACTGACACTTTAAGATTAGAGTTTGGGATCAAGAGCTCCTTTGCACAAAGCCTAGTAGGGGTGATCAAATGGGCTTAAGGTCTGACATGACGCAGTGTCTCTTTAGGCACCTAATATAGAAAGAGATTTTCATTGCGAAGAGAGAGAAATCCCTGTTTTTGGAAATTTTAAGTACGCTTTAGAATAACTGGAGCTAGAGCAAAGCACTATACTTTCTTTATCGTCTGCCCAGTTGAAAACTTACTTGAAGTAAGTTTCTATAATTATCATTTGAATTTAAACTTTTGTGGTCAAATTAGGAGATATGATGTTTTAGTCAATTCCTCTATCATAAAAAAATCGCAACCATATTTAGCGTGGAATTTACTTCATGCACTTTATTAATTAAGATTGGACATGCTTCTGTTAAAGGTTTTAACTTGAAAATGGTTTATCATCTCAAATGTATGTGATTTTTGTCAAAGCGATATTCAGGATTTAAAACATGTCCTATTTGTTTGTCCAACTATGCTGCTATTGCGTAGAGAGTTGTTAAAACCTCTTTTCGTGAAATTTAGTGCACAAACAACAGCAGAGGCTCTCCAATTGCTATATAATCCTCCTAATGAAATGTTCTGTTTCCATGTTTTTAACTGCACTGCACAGTAGTGGTAAGGGCATTGATATGAGATCTCACATCCAGGATGCGCCACACAGCATTGGTTCTGGGACTGCGATGTGAGGTCCTGTGTTGGAGATGCTTTGAGAAGCGGCGGTTCCGATGAACTACCAAGGGTCCAGGACTGGAGGAGCCCAACTTGTGTGGGGGGGTGAGGACTCTCAGCAGGCAGCATCCAGGTGCAGGGTTCCAGAGGGCTGGAGCCTTTTCTTCCCCTGAGGCTCTGATCAGGAGGCAAGCTAACTAGCCCTTTTGAGTCATTCTGATGATCTGGGGTTCAAATGCAGGCACAGTCCTTCTCGCTCAGGTAGAAAATATTATTATTTTTCCTTATTTATTCCTCCTTCCTTGTGTGCCCCATTCTGCAGCACACATTGGAAGAGGAAAATGCCTCTCTGAATTGTTTTTGTACATAAAGGTGCCCCTTCAGTCTGTTGGCTGCAGCTGCTTTGGTGGTCCTGAAAAGGTCCGCCGAAGTCATAATGCGAACCCAATTGTGGTTATCTGGTTGTGAGTTTAGGCCGACTGCGATACAATGTGGGTCGGGTCCTGTGGTTCCAATGAGTTGCAGGCTGCAATGCAAAGTCCTGCATCAGAGATGCAAGTTCAGGTGCTAGGCTGCAGGGAGCTGTTTCATGCTACATTCGGTTTGGTAGAGACCACAGCTGGGCTGGTAGAGCACCTTTAGTCGCACTTCCAAGGGTCAAGGACTGGAATGCACCCCTTGGGGAGGATCAGGACTCACATCAGATGGAGTCCAGGTGCAGGGCTGAAGAGCGTTGGAGACTTTTCCATCCTTGAGGCTCTGATAAGAAGGCCAGCAAATTAGCACTTGGAGCCAAGCTGGTGGTCCAGAGTTCAAGGTGCAGGTCCAATCCTTCTCACTCAAGCAGAAGGGCAGCAGAGTAGCAGGGCGGAAGAGTAGCAGTCCTTCTTGCTGCAGAGCAGCACAGTAGTCCTTCTTCTGAGACTTCCACAGATCAAGATGTGTACTGAAACGTTGGGTCCAATGGCTCAATATTTTTATTCGGTGCCAGCTTAGAAGAAGTTTTAGGGCACTCTCTATAGAGAGGTATCTGAAATTTCATGCATCCCTGCATTTGCCTCAGTGTGTTTGTGGCCACAAAAGACTAGTATGAAACCTTTTGCCAGTGCCTTGAGGCAGAGTCTTTGTTAGGTGCAAGAGGGGTAGCTGACAGCTCCCCCCAACAAGTCAGAGATGGCCCATCCTGCCAATACCTATACCTCCTTTGCCTCAATGTCTGGGAGTAATATACAAAGACCAACTGCCAGATACACCTGGCCATGTGACCGAAGATACAGGCTACAGGCACCAAATGGATGGGCCAAGAAACTACCAAATTTCTAAAAGTTGCAAAAGTGACAATTTCTTAATTACTTAAAATCTGAATTTACACTTAGGGGGGGTTTCAAATTACAATCCTTTTGAGACCAAAATCAACCTTTCTAACTGTTGCCAAATTAAAGTTATCACATATTAAATGTAAAAAGGTAGCCCAATCTATTGCTATGGGAGAGGTATTCCTTGCAGGAGTGAAAAACAAATGTAAGGGTTTTTTACTACCAGGACACTTAACACTTAAAAGTACAGGTTATACCTTTTAAATACATGATGCTGTGCACACTCGGCTGTCCAGTGTCTACCCTATGGGTGACTTACATGTATTAAAAAGGAAGGTTTAGGCCTGGGAATAGGTTTATTTTGCCAGGTCAGAATTGCAGTTTAAAACTGCACATACAGGCTGCATTGGCAGGCTTGATATATGTTTAAAGGGCTTCTTGTGTGGGTGGCTGCAGTCCCACTGGTGCTGCTTAATTTATAGGCCCTTCGCATATGTAGTACTACTTTGCCAGGGTCTTATAAGAAATTAAATGTTCCAATTGGGTGTAAGTGAATTTTACCGTGGTTAGAGGAGAGGATACAAGCACTTTAGCACTGGTTAGCAATGGGAATGTGTGCAAAGTCCTAAAGCCAACAAAAACAAATTAAAAAAACGAACTCAGCAAAAACAGGAGGGATGAACGCAAAATGTTCGAGGGTAAACTTGCAGAAAGGGTCAGGCCCAACAGGAACAAACTGCAGCTTCTGCTTTAAAATGACATCAACAAGCTTTGATGTGCACAATCACCTAATGTTCAATAATAATATGTGTTGAAGTCTTTGCAGGCACACTTCCACTGCTAAGTCAGATTTTGTTATGTGTAGGTTTTAACTTTGGTGGCTATTTCAGAGATAGGGAATCCCAAACAGAATGCCACAGGTACACCAATAATACATGTATGTCTTGTCCACAAGATGGTCTGGTGTAGCACATTCTCAGAAACTGAACAATAGTGGGACTGTAAAATCAGTCATTTCTATGGGGGTCATTATGACCCTGGCGATCACTAGGCCGCCAGGGTCACGGTCAGACTGCTGTCAAAGTGACGGTCCGACCGCAACATTATGACCGTAATGGAGCTGCCACAGTCATACCCCCAACACCGCCAGGCTGCTGCCAGCCTACAGCCTGGCGGTCCCGATGGGTGTAATTCACCAGGGCATCACACGGTAAACATCGCCATGGAAAGGCTGGCAGTATGGGGGACTCGAGGGCCCCTGGGGGCCCCTGCAGTGCCCATGCACTTGGCATGGGTCATGCACAGCCCCATTATGCATTCCACTGCCCGAATTATGGGCAGTGGAATGCGTGATGGGTGCTGCTGCACCCGCTGCACTGCCACATTGCCGCCGGCTCCATTAGGATGGAGCCGGCTGAAATGTTAAGGCCCTGTTCCCCGCTGGGGAAACTCTGTTTCCGCCCGCCTGCCTAGCTGGGAAGCCATAATAGGGCCGGCACGTTTCAGGCCACACAGGCGGTTTGATGGTGGGATGGCATTGGCAGGCGGCCATCGCCTCCCGCCATTGTCATATTGAGGGCCTATTTCTTCACAGCACTGCTGTGTTTTAAAAATGCCAGTATTTGAATGTACCTTACCATATACTGTTACAATTTAGTCTTGAAATTCAATTTTGTTTATATATTATGTGAGGAGTACATTTATCCTAATGTGCTTGATAAATTTAATGAATTTCTGACGTGCATATGGCACTTTATTTAGTGTCATACTTTTGTACATTTTCCTCAATTTTGTAGTATGCACAGCTTCATTTTAAAAAGTGTGGATATTAGAAAAACAAATAACTCAGCACTTGTTTCATCTTATCTTGTTTCAAGGACTTCTTGCATTCTTTATCACAAAAAGGTCCTACCATCTACTTGTTTTAATTTACAGTAACAGTTTTCATCACCCAGTTTTGTTTCTATTTACTTGTACTGAGACAAAGTGTATACAAATATGAGGGTCCAACAATGAAATGTAGAGCAATAAAAATGAGTCAGAACTTGAAATCAGAAAGTCCTAAACCCTTCAGGGGCAAACATATGATTCCTAAAGGTTTTTATAGTGCTTACTTGTTGATGTGCTACAAGTGCAGTAACACTGAAATCTATGGATAACAGTATCATATGGGTTAGAGATAAGTGATCCTCTGCAATCCCCAGAACTCTTTGGTTGTCTATTCTTTACTTTGTTCTCAATGAGTGAAAGGCAATGTGACAAGGTAACTAGTTTTCTATGAAATGTCTTCCTATGATCTTATGTTGTCATTGTTTAAGATCCAAGAGGGTTACATAGGTTGATGCTGCTCCTTTTTTTTACTTTGCGGGCTGGGACTCTGCTAACCAGCCCCCAGTCTGCGTGCTTTGACCTCTAAAACATGTCCGAATTGGCTATGCCCATAACTAACACCTCTAAGTCCCTGGCACATGATATAAAGTGTAGTCAGGGCCCTGTAAGTTGAATATTACTAGTGGACGGCAGCACACATTGTTCCATCACTAGAGTGACAGTGCAACACATGACTACAGACATACCACAGTGGCCTGGTTGTGTAGTATTAAAATTGGAAATTTGTCCTGTCAAAATAACCTCTTTCGACAGGCCTAAACATTAATAAGTCACCAATAAGAAGGCCTTAATGCCCAATAAGGCAGAGGGCACAGTATTTAAAAGTAGGACTCCCAGAATGAGACTAAGTCCTAGGGTGAGAGGAGGTGTCCGTTTCCTCTGACTGGGTGACCATCTGTACAGTGTCAAGGAACCTAATTACCTTCAAAGAGGCCTTACCCTGTCAAAAGCATATGTAACTAATACCTAGGCCTGCCCCCTTCTTTGTCCCTCTAGTCAGCCAACTGCCAAACCCAGTGAGAAAAGAGCTGTCCCCAGAACCGATTTTGTGTGACCACAAAGGAAGGTTTGCTCATCTTCCTGGAAATAAATCTAGAGTGAGCAGAGGAGCTCTGCACAGGGAAAGAAAGAAAGGTTCTACCATGTAGGATTTAGATAGAGAGCGGCACAGTGGAACTGTTTGCTGTAAGGCTTCCAGGAACTGCTGCAAAAGTGGTTAAGGTTACCCCTGGGAATTTCTTCCTTATTGGTTTGGGAGGGGCCAGGAGTTACCCCCACTCATATGCTAGCGCCAGGCATGAATGTGACACCCCTGGGCACCCACTTAGAACACTTCTGGGCCTGTGAAAGACATAAGAATGACTAAACCTGCTGTTGAGACCTGAGGAGACCTCATAAACAGGACCTGCTCCCAGGACAAAGAAGGTAGCTCTAAGAGTCAGTTGGCTGACCTGTTAAGCTAGAGGGACACAACAAGCTGCTAAGAACCCTTTTCCTGAAGATCCCAGCTGACCAGTTACAAACAGATCTGCCCTGAGCCTTTCTTGGGCTTCTGCAGAATTGAGTCTTGATCCCCTAAATGCTGTTGAAGAGGTCTTGAGATACCTGGCTGTGCCAAAGTGCAACACTGAAAAACATGGGACTAAGGAAAACATTTTAGCTCCATAGACCTCCATAGTACATGGACAAACTTGCCAAGTCAGTGTGCATTACCAGTGGGCTGACGATTCAGGTTGCTCACACTTAGAGCTTTTCAGTAGCATCAAATCTGTTTCAGCCGGACGGCATGGAGTAGGTATCAAGACACGTGCAGCCCTGTTTGTCTACATCTTGCAGCCTTGCCCCACTGGAGGAACCCAAGCTGTAAAAAAGTGACTGTGTCCTAAGATAGAGATATTCACCAAGTGAAAGCACCAAAAATATTAATTTGTCCTAAGCCTGTTGCCCTGCTGAGCATTTTAGACTTCCACTTCAGAGACTAAAGGCCCCATTACAAATGTATTGGTCTTAAGACCGCCAAACTTGTGGTGGCATTCAGATCGCCACTCTCTTGGCAGTCCAACCGCCAGATGACAAACCTGGCGGTCGGACCGCCAGGGGACTGCTGTCACCTCCAGGATCCCGAATCCTGACGGGGTACCTGCAGTCAGAGTTGTGGTCAGCCTCGGCAGTGCCCTTGGCAGCATCACCGTTCCGATCACAAGTCTACTTTCCACTGGCCTTTCCATGATGGTTCTACCACCATAGAAACGCTGGCAGAAAGCTAGTGCCAGAGGCCACACAGGGTCCCTGAACTGCCCATGCCCGTGCAGACAGTGCACATTCCGGGGGTGCTGTTGTGCGACCGCATTGCCTGAGGCCGAACCAAGGCCAATGCTGTGGCACTGTTTCCGCCGGGCTGACCAATGGAAATATTGTGATACGATGTTTCCACCTGTCAGCCCTGTGAAACAATTGTAATACTGCGGGGGTGAGGTCGCTGGTATGATTGCCGAACCACCCCTGCAGGTTTGGCAATCCGAGGGTCAGACCGCCAAACTTGTAATGAAGCCCTAAGTCAGACGGTGCAACTTATAGCCGGGAGGAACCAGGTTTCTGTATCCAACCCATGCTTCATTGCTCTTGGGATTCAATTACACCTAGGGCCTGGCCAAGTGCAATCAGATGACCGTAGTTGGTGCCTAAATCTTTCTGTCACTATTTTTATTTAAAACTGTAAAAACTCCTGTCTCTAGTTCCCCCTATTGTATTTTTGTTGATGTGGAGGCATTTGGCTTGCTAAATGGCTCTCTATTTCCATGAATAGGAATGGGATTTTTATAGTGTTGTGTTTTTTCATTTGTTAATTGTTTTGATAATTCTAAATGCTTTACATATTTTCTTCTGTTCAGGCTGTCTGTTATGTGCCTTAGGTGCCAGGGTTCATGCACAAGTTGGAATCATTGAAACCTTTACTGGACCAAACAAGAATTGTGCCATTATTACTCATGATGGGCTTCCATCCACCCCAACGAATAATCCAGTTTCTAACAACTAGGGCAAAGTAGTCCAAATGAAAATTTCCCTTTGGGGTCTGTTGATTGATAATTGTGGGGACTCTGTTCAGAAGGCCCAGAAGCAGCCACAACTGTTAACAAAGTAATCAAAGTGAAAGATTTAGGGAAGCTCCTGGTCCGTGGAAATGGGATGCCATCACTGTAAAATTGGCTTGTAAGGGAGAGCTGCAAAGAAGTTGTCAAGTCCACAATCAAATCTGAAGAGAAACTTTCATCTTGTGCCACAATCATTGTGTTATGAGAGGAGACATAATATACATTCAACATGCAGATTATGGGGGTCATTACGACCCTGGCGGCCGGTGGTAAGTTGGCGGTAACACCGCCAACAGGCTGGCGGTGCTCCGCCAGCAATTATGACCGTGGCGGAAAAGCCACGGCCATACAGCCGGCCCCTCCACTTTCCCGCCAGGATTCCACCTGGCGGTCATAATCCCCAGGGCAGCGGTGCATGCACCGCTGCCATGGGGATTATGAGTCCCCGACTGCCAGCCTGTCCGTGGCGGTACACACCTCCATTGAAAGGCTGGCGGTAAGGGGACTTGGGGTGCCCCTGAGGGCCCCTGCACTGCCCATGCACTTGGCATGGGCAGTGCAGGGGCCCCCAGGCATAGCCCCGTCACGCATTTCACTGCCCGCATTTCGGGCAGTGAAATGCGCGACGGGTGCTACTGCACCCGCTGCACATCAGCATTGCCGCCGGCTCTATTATGAGCTGGCAGCAATGTTGATGTGACATTTCCGCTGGCCCAGCAGAAATTTCATAATAGGGAGCCAGGAATACCGCCGGCAATGGCTGTATTCTGTCTCCCGTGGCCTTGCCAGTCTTTTTCCAAGACCGCCGAGGTCGTAATGACCCCCTATATCTTGCAACCTTCGGCTTGGTGGGAACTGACGAATTCCAGTTATGAAAGATTGCACCGATTTTACATGGAGAGAATCAAGGCGACTTCTTCAGGGACATCTGTTGTTAAAGGGTGTGAGGGGCATTGCCCTAACATAATGCGGGAGAGGTGGAAGAACCCATGAGCAGCTCTAATTAAAGAGCCCTGTAATGAAGGTGTTTATTTTGGATGGTTGAAGAGTGGAGATGTACCATCCAGAAGGCACGAACCAGGGCAATTACATTGTTGAGGTAGGCATGGCCAGTTCAATGCATATATTTGGTTTTTGGTGCTTCCTGTTCCGGCAGAGTGTGGAGTCAGCAGATCTCCATCATGTAAAGGGGAAGGCTGGAGAGAAGGAGGGGTGTCCCTGGGGGATGGTGTAGAAGAGGGTGTCTACCACAAAAATGCAGGATCCACCTTTTCAACTGTTTGAATGATGTGTCCCGAGGGGCAGAATCCCACAGCTCTTACTTTTGACTTTACGAAGACAAGAAGTACTGTGGGGCATTGCAGAAAGGTACCTTTTTTTTAGTATGGTTACCCCCACTTTTTGGCCTGTTTGTCAGTGTGTTTGACTGTTTTCAATGGGATCCTGCTAACCAGGACCCCAGTGATTATGCTCTCTCCTTTAAACTTGGTCACTTGTACCATTTTTTCACCCCACATTTGGCATACTGGTACCCCCTTGTAAGTCCCTTGTATATGGTACATAGGTAGCCAGGGCATTGGGGTACCAGGGTATCCCTATGGGCTGCAGCATGTATTATGCCGCCAATAGGGAGCCCATGCAAAGTATTCTGCAGGCCTGCCTTTGCAGTCTGTGTCACAATGTGTGCAAGCACCCATTTTCACTACAGGTCACTGCACCAGGTCACTATAAGTCACCCCTATGGTAGGCCCTCTCATCCAGGAGGGCAAGGTGTAGGTAGCTGTGTGTGAGGGTACCACTGCACTAGCAGAGGTCCCCCACAAACTCCAGGCCCATTTTCCTGGGCTTTGTGAGTCTGGGATGCCATTTTACATGTGTACTGGAAATAGGTCACTACCTATGTCCAGCTACATAATGGTTACTCCAAACCTCGGCAAGTTTGGTATCAAACATGTTGGAATCATACCCCAATACTGTTGCATGTATTGGAAGTATGATTCCGTCACTTTGGGGGCTCCTTAGATGACCCCCAGCATTGCTACCACCATGCTTACAGGGTTTTCCGGACATCCCAAGCTGCTACCACCCCTCAGACACGTTTCTGCCCTCCTGCTGCTGGATCTGATCAAGCCCAGGAACGCAAAACAAAGGATTTCCTTTGGGAGAGGGAGCTAACACCCTCTCCCTTTGGAAATAGTTGTGACTAGCTTGGAAGGGGGAAGCCTCCCCAAGCCACTGGTATGCTTTGAAGGGCACACTTGGTGCCCTCCGTGCATAAATCAATCCATACCTGTTCAGGGGCCCCCAGTCCCTGCTCTGGTGTGAAACTGGACATTGGAAAGGGGAGTGACCACTCCTCTATCCATCACCACCCCAGGAGTGGTGCTCAAAGCTCCTCCAGAGGGTCCCTGGGTGCTGCCATCTTGTTTCCAATGTTGACAGGGGACTCTGGGAGCATCTGAGTGGCCCGGCCAGGCAGGTGACGTCAGAGCCCCCTCCTGATGGGTGCTTACCTGGCTAGTTGACCAATCCCCCTTTCAGGGCTATTTAGGGTCTCTCTCTTGAGTGAATGGTCTCTCTCTTGGGTGAGTCCTCAGATTCAGCTTGCAAGATTCCAGCAGAACCCCTCTACAACCACCACTTTGACTTCTGGCCTCCTGAACTGCCACTGGAACCTCTAGGACCCAACAAGCTGCCTCCAAGAAGAAAAAATATTCTACAACATTGTTTCCAGGGCTCCTGACAGCAGGTGCAATATTTCCACCGGCTGTGCATCCACTGAGGGTGATGTGTCTTCAGTCTGCACTAGAAGAAAGAAGGAATCACCCTTGGAGTGAAGGAGTCACTCCCCTGCATTAACGACAACCAGCTGCGTGGATCTCCCCTCATCTGGAGCTGCATGGATCCTACATCACAGGTCATGGTCTAGAGTAGTCCTCTTGGTCATTTCTGCAGGCTGTCTAACTTTGGTGGAGCTAAGCCTTTGCCTTCCCACACAGGACAGTACCCTCATGCACAGCATCTCTTGCAGCTGCCAAGGCTTGTTTGCATCACCTCCAAGGGATCTTCAGGTGGCGTGTAGCTCCATTCCCCAGCACTCCTTTCAGTGATGCACAGCCCTCTGCGAGGTTCTCTTGAGGCGTGGGATCCCTTTCTGTAGTGCTGCATGGGCTCATTCTGCAATTTCTGTGTCCCTGTCCTGTGGGACTCCTGTGGGTGCTGCCTTTGCTCCTGTGGGCTCTCTCTATTGCTGAGGGCCCTCTCTGGCTCCTGGGTTGAGTCCTCCTGGTCCCCGGCAGCTCCACTTTTCCACTAACTGTGAATTTGCCTTTGCCAAGGCTTGTTGATGGAATTCCTGCACCGACACCCATCTGAAATCTTCACTCCAGCATGGGACATCTGTATCCATCAGGAACTCTTCTCCGACTCCAGGGCTGCAGTGCTGACCTGTTATTCCTCACCATCAACCAGCTCCTGCAAGTATAGCTGGGTGGGTAGTAGCTCCTACTCCTCCTGGACTCCACTGTGACTTTTGGACTTGGTCCTCTCGCTCTATAGGACTTCTTCTCCAGAAATCTACTGCTGGTTTCTTGCAGTCTTGTCTGGGTGTCTTCTTTTCTTCTTTTCCTTCCTTTTGGGTGTGATAGAGCGTTCCGACCTAATAAATTACCTGTATCTGGACGCTCCTGGGTCGATGAATCTTTTGACCAAGTGGGGCTCTCTTCACCCGAGAGTAATCAATTTAATCAAATCAATAATCAATAACGAACATAAGCAATGCCCTGATCAACATAACACTTCACAATTAATCCAGAAAACATTTCGGCGAACCATGACCTTTCGGTCATGAATAACCACACCAGTTTATTCAAAGTTAGTGAATTTATTTCCCTATATTAACAAAGCTAGCACAATATAAATGTGTCTCAACACCAAATGATATATGTAAATGAACATTAATAGCTGTCCATAACGGCGAAAAAGATTCAATCTATGCAGCATTTGAATAACAATGCATTCGATGATAGCAACGCAAACCACTAAAACTATAATCTGTAATGAGCTAATTGCATACATTAGTCAGCATAACAAGGTCTCAAATTGCATCGTGTGACAAATGAATCCTCATCTAACCTCAAATTAGCATCTGCATGTGGGATTTCATGCAAAAACAATTTAGCAACATTAATTTGGAAAACTCCCAACTAGGGCTCTTATCAAAAATCAGCAGTTGGTTACCTAAAAAGAAACACAATGCAATTGTACATTTTCCTTTCATATTTACCAAATTCAATCAGCATTCAAGGAAGTCTTCGTCTCACAGGTACCGGTTTCGATCGGCATGGGACGGGGGCAAAGGGGCAGGGTGGACGGGGCAATTGCCTCACAGCGGCAAGATAAAAGGACAAAACTACTACTTCATGCAAAGGGGCAAATCGAAGTTAAAGTCTCTAGGGCGAGAATTAATTAAAGTCTCTTTCTCTCGATTAGAGAAAGCATCAAAGTCTCATTCAAAATGGCGTCGAACATCAATTGGCATCGTAGAAGATGGCAAAATGACGAAGTCTGCAAGATGGGCCATAATGTCTGCAATGGGCAATAATGGCGGGTAATGGCTGTAATGTCCGATGGGTAATGGCTAATGGCTGCTTTCTTCTTGTGCATCAGGTTTAAATAAACAACAGTTCAAATCCAGTAGGGTCTTCCATTGGAGGGTTCATAGGTTGGCTTCAAATTGTCCAATCAAAAACAACTATTCACAAGCTTCTACCTAGGCATACATTATCCTTGGAGTCGGGAACGTAAGTTGCAACATATTTTACCAATTAACTCACTTTCAGAGCTTCCATTGTCTGCACCTGCAGATTGACCTTGGAGCAAAGAAGAAGATGCCAGGCTGGCACGAAACCTTAAAGATAAGCATGTGAACCAATCTCACTGGAAAAGTACAGCTTCAAGCAAGAATACACGTTTTATTAGCACGTTAGAAAAACACGAGCATCTAAACCGTGAGACAAGGCAACTAGGCCGAAGCCTCCACTAAAGTTATGCTAAGTTAAAACATTTCAAACAAGCAAATCATAGCACACGTTTACGGTTATGTCAGATTAGTACAATTCTAATACATCACGTTATATAAAGCACGCTTATAAATGTTGGCGAACTACTCTGAGGGCACATTTGTCCCCGTACAATCTTTATTAGTTCGGTTAAAGTCACACTTGCTTATTGCGGTACTACGTTTATGCGCTAATAAATGTAAAACCTTCATTTCTGCGTCATCAATCCCTCCTCTGATGACTACTTGTCATCACACAAAACCATTCCCACAAATTTTATTCCATTAAAATTCTGTCAGTTCTCTTTGCCTTTTAGTTCCCCTTGTTCTTGCCTTGTATTCTTCTGCCATTCTTTTCATCATTTTCTCTTCCTTCCTTCTTTTAATTCTTGCCATGATCATTAGTATTCCCCTCTTTATTCCCCAAATCCCAAAGATACAAATTAGTACTATTAGTATTCCCTGTATTATTTTTAGTAAAATTCCATTTCAAATGCTACCAAGCCAATTTCCCACTGAAGCAATTCCCTTTCCAACCTTCTCCCAAACTCCTGGTTCTTTCAATTCCTTCAAGTCTGCACTCTCTTTTGTTAAATTTGCAAGCATTGTTTTAATTTTCACACTGTTGTCTGGTATATACGTGCAACAGTGACGCGCACCAAGCATTTTGCAAACGCCGCCATCCTTTGCTAAAAGAATGTCTAGGGCAAGCCTGTTTTGAAGAGTCATAGCTCTTTCTGCTGCAAGTTCAGCATCCATCAGGATTATAGCACCTGAAAACTTTGTCAACATGTTATCCACTATAGTAGACAACTTTCTTATTTTGATGGAATTCAACACAACTCCCAATGAAGGAATCATGGCTCCAAATATATCTCCTACCACAGCAGCTGCGGTCTCTCTTTTCTGGATACGATGAGATCCAGACGTCTTTGGAATCACCGATAGGTCATCCAGTTGATAAACCTTTGGGAACACTATACCCAAATAACATCTCCCCCACCATCCCTTTGGAAGACGATAATAGGCATTATGCCCACAAATGTAATATACACCAGGTATGACAGGGTCAAGTCCGTTCAGCATGAATGTCCATTTGGCCTTAAAGATAAACGTATGTTTACATTCACTCGCTCCCACGAAAATGTTATCATAATAAGATTCACCACGATATATACAAAATTTCCCTACATGCCAAGCACCTAAAGCTATTTTCCCTTGTGTTCTTATTGCGGCAAAAGCATAATTATCTACTGAAGTCCTCTTACTTAGCTCTTTTTCTAATTTCGCATTCATTTGTGCCCTTCTATCATCTGTGCGATCTAAAAAGCTTATTTCTACTGCAGAGAGGGAGCAGGTAAGGTTTTCCCTATGAGCGTGAGCTGTTTCAAAAGGTTGCATTGGCTCGAAAAATTCCCTCATTATTTTAGCATCCCAATCTTTAGCAATCTGGCTTAGTTGCGTTATTATAGGAACATATGCAAAGGTAACATCATAATTTGAGTAAAAATACTGTATGTTAGTTTGACCATAAAATCTAGAAGTTACTATACTACATGTAATCCCATATGTAAGAGGCATGTGGTGATAAGTCACCCCTTCCGTTACCGATGTCGGTATCTGTGTACACACATAACAATCTTTCGCATCCATAGTCTCAACATATTCTGTTAGTAGGCGATAGAAAACATTATACGAAAGTTCCTTCTTATCATGCAAGTGTCTCTCATCTAATTCTAGTCTTTTCAATGCGGTTAGTTCAGTGACAGTAACAGGAGCAGAAGTAGAAGCATCAATTTTCTCATTCTCACCCTTACCACGCGTTGCAAGCACTATTGCCATTATTATTAGTACACATGCAGTTATCAAGCCTATACACGCATATTTACAATATTTCACTCTACTGTTTTGTGTAGCCATGATCTGTATAGAATCAGAGAGCTAGAAGCAATTATAAAGAAACGATTTAGCAATTAGTTACAAAGCTGAACGAGCGCAATGTTCACACAGTTTTCTTCAGGAGCCCAGTCACTTATCGGTTAGCAGCATTTGTCTCAATTCGGCAATTACTCAGTCTTTTATCAGTTAGCAACGTTGTCTCAAATCGGGTTTAAGAGTCAATCAGGTTATCAAAAGTCTTATCAAGTTAGCAAATGTCTCATCCGGTTTAGCAATGTCTCAGCTGGTTGTATCACGTTAGATTATAGCAAGCAATGTCATTTATCAGTTTTTTTTTTTCTTTCAGTCAATAGTGTCCATAAAACTTTTCTTTTCTATTGGTATCTCTTCTTCTTCGTTCTCGAGGCTAAGAGATACAAATTCGTCGGTCCAATCGTCATTGACTACATATGCCCATTCTGGACCGGAATATCTCCTGTTTGGTATCCTTTTCCTTTTCAATTTTGCATCTCTCTTTGATTCTGCCTCACTGGTACTTTCCTCTTTGGCCAAGTCTTTTTCTTCACTTGATGTTGGTATCACGACAGACACTTCCTTTCTTTTCTCTTTCACTCTTGGCCCTTCACCGTCGTTCAACGTTTCTCTAGTTCTTACTTTTACTGGTGATATACTTGGTCTTCTCTTTGCACTGTGTCCACTTGATGGACCTGCGATCTCTTCTGAAGAAGTTTGAACAGTTTCGTTCTGTTCTGCCTTGTCCCCTCCTTCTGGGGAGTCAATCAGGTTTTCCTTTTCTTTTTCTGTACCGTCAGCTTCTGGGAAATTCCTCCTCTGATCAGGCTCTCCTGCTTCTTTACCTCTTTCGAGCCCTTTGTCACCGTTACTTTCTTCAGGCTCTTTGTCATTTTCAGCTGCTTCAGGCTCTTTGTTACCTTCAGCTGCTTCGTCGCTGTCTGAGGTTTCTCCTTTGTCTTCCCCAAGTGAATCGGTTGTTTCGTCCTCAGAGAATATTTCTCTCTCCTCTATTTCTGCCTGTTCGCTTCTAGTTCTGTTTAGCTCTGTCTCAGCGCTTGGCACTTTGTTATCAGGTACTGGCAGTTTCAGCGCTTCTACTTCCTCATCTGTGGGACACAACACTATCTTTGTATGACTGGCGTGAATCCAGTTGGGAACTCCCGCACACTTCACAGCGGTAGTGGTCGTCAGGATCACTTGGAAAGGGCCTTTCCAACGGGGTTCCAGACACGACTTCCTCACGTGCTTCTTTATCACGACCCAGTCACCTGCTTTCAGTGTGTGTCCTGGACCTTGGATCGGTGGCAAGGTGGTTGCTTCCACCTGGTGAGAGAAAGAGCGAACCACGTCAGCCACTCCTTTGCAGTAGTCTAACACCATATCATCTGTAATATTCAAAAGCGCGTTTGCGGGAACTGCAGGAAGTCTCATGGCCCTGCCCATGAGAATTTCGTGCGGGGACAATCCAGTCTTTCTGTCAGGGCTGTTTCTCATTGACATTAACACCAAAGGCAATGCGTCAGGCCATTTCAAATTTGTCGATGCACATATTTTCGCCATTCTTGATTTCAGTGTACCATTCATTTGTTCCACCAGTCCTGAGGCTTCAGGGCGATAGCTACAATGCAGTTTTTGCTCAATGTTCAGCGCTGCGCAAAGTAACTTTATCACCTCGTTATTGAAGTGACTTCCTCTATCTGATTCTAAAGAGATCGGGAATCCGAAACGTGGTATCAACTCCCTCAACAATAGTTTTGCAACTGTAAGGCTGTAATTTCTACGTGTGGGGTATGCTTCAATCCAGTGACTAAAAATGCACACAATCACCAACACATACTTCAGACCTCCATGCACAGGCATCTCAATAAAGTCCATCTGCATTCTGCTGAATGGGCCACCCGCCCTGCCAATGTGGCTCACGTTCACAACCGTTCCCTTTCCTGGGTTCATCTGTTGACAAATGACACAACGATGGCAAACTGCTTCTGCAACTTGACGGAATCTGGGGTTAAACCAATCAGTTTTGAACAATCTTATCATGGCATCTCTCCCTAGGTGAGCCTGTCCATGATAGAACCGCGCTAGCTGCGATAAGAGACTATTTGGTAAAACAAATTTCCCTTCATTTGAAACCCATAACTCATCTGGTCTCTTTGTACATTGTGACTTAATCCAGGAAACTCTTTCATCATCCCTGACGCTATTCTGTAATGCTTTTAGTTCATCCATTGTATCCACGACCTTTAAGGCAAATGCTTCGGCTGGTTCGAGCTCTGGCTCACTTATCAAATTCCATTCATCCCTGAGCAATATACAGTTCAAGGCACAAAATCTTGCTACCTGATCCGCATATGCATTTCCCAGAGAAACATAGTCCTGTCCTTTTGTATGAGCACTACACTTTACCACTGCAATTTCGGCTGGCATCTGAATGGCGTGTAACAATTCCCTTATTCTCTTCCCGTTTTTCACTGGGGACCCTGAAGAGGTCAGGAAACCTCTCTGTGACCATAGTTGCCCAAAGTCGTGCACAATTCCAAACCTGTACTGACTGTCAGTGTAAATGGTAACCTTCATCAATGTAGACAGTTGGCATGCTCTTGTAAGGGCTACAAGCTCTGCTACTTGTGCGGAATAGACTCCTTGAAGCCAGGACGCTTCCAAGACACCTGTTACAGTACATACAGCATATCCTGCTTTCAATATTCCCAATGCATCTCTTAAACATGACCCATCAACAAAAACAATTTGGTCATTTTCATCAAGCTTAGTATCCTTAATGTCAGGTCGGGGTTTTGTGCAAAATTCAGTCACCTGAAGGCAGTCATGCTCGACGTCTTCAGCGTTCTCAATTTCAGCATTTTCACCGGGAAGCAAGGTTGCTGGATTCAACGTAGTGCACCTTTTCAGCTGCACATTCGGTGAGCCCAGAATTATTGTTTCATACCTTGTTAGTCTTGCTCCAGTCATGTGTTGCGATCGGGAGCGGGTCAAAAGTATCTCAACTGAGTGAGGGACCATGACTGTTAATGGGTGTCCCATCACTATTCCTTCACTCTGAGTGAGGCTGATACCAACTGCTGCTACGGCGCGCAAACACCCTGGAAGTGCTGCTGCGACCGGATCCAAAGTAGCTGAAAAATACGCTACTGGTCTGTTTATGCCACCATGGGCTTGGGTCAAGACAGACAACGAACATGCATCACGTTCATGACAAAACAATGTGAAAGGCTTTGTGTAATCAGGCATACCTAAAGCTGGAGCCCTGCACATGCATTCTTTCAATTCAATAAAAGCATCCATCTCATCTCCTTTCAGCTCAATTTCATCCAAGGCATCCTTCTGGGTCAGTTTCAGTAAAGGCTTTGCTAGAGTTGAGAAGTTGGGAATCCACTGGCGACAGTAGCTCACCATCCCCAAAAACGTCCTCACCTCCCTCCTCGTCTTTGGTGGACTCATTTGAAGTACACTTGTTATTCTTTCCTTCATTATTCTCCGTGACCCTTTCTCTATTTGATGACCCAAGTATTTCACTTTCTTCTGACAGAACTGCAACTTTGAAGGAGACACCTTGTGTCCATTCCTTCCCAAATGGTTCAGTAGAGCAATGGTGTCGGCTGTGCAGCCACCTTCTGTCTTAGATGCAATCAGTAAGTCATCAATGTACTGTACTAGGGTTGACTCGAATGGCAATTCTAACGCTTCCAAGTCTTTCTTTAGAATCTGATTGAAATTTGACGGTGACTCAGAAAACCCTTGAGGAATTCGACACCAACTGTAAACTCTGTCTAAGAATTTGAAACAAAAGAGAAATTGGCTGTCCTCATGAAGAGGCACCGAAAAGAATGCTTGTGACAAATCGATGACTGAGAACCACTCGGCATCGCAAGGGACTTGAAACATTATCACAGCTGGATTCGGTACTACAGGGCAGCATTTAATTATAATGTCATTTATTTTCCTCAAGTCCTGCACTATTCGGACCTTTCCACTCAGCTTTATTAGTCCCATGATTGGTGAATTACATGGACTGCTTAACACTTCTTTCAATACTCCCTGTTTTACAAACTCGTCAATGAGTTGGGCGACTTTCATGAGGGTGTCTTGTGCCATGTGGTATTGTGGGGTCTGGGGAAAGGTTACATTGGGTTTTACGGTCACTTTCACTGGTTCCACTCCTTTCACCAATCCCACCTCTTTTCCTGTCATATCCCACACTTCCTTTCCGACTTTTTCCTGTAATTCAGCTGGAATATCCTCTTCAGTTATCATCGGAAAAAGGTTAATCAGAGGATATTCTTCATCGACAGTTTCCATCTCATCCCCTTCTACACTGTCCTCTTCTTCCCCATCACTGCTCGTCTGAATTCTAATTCCATCGTCCGAACACATAATCGAACATCCCAATTTGCACAATAGGTCTCTCCCTAACAGTGCTATCGGGCTTGAGTCACATACCACAAAATTATGTAACCCTTGATAGTTACCAATTCTGACTTGTACTGGATCTGTGATTGGGTTCGTCAGGTGCCTGTTTGCTACTCCCACTACTTGAACTGTTCTCCCTGAGAGTGGCAAATTTGGTACTTCAATGCTCCTAACAGTTGAACGTGTGGCTCCTGTGTCAACCAAGAATGAAACACGATGACCCATAACTCTTCCCTCCACATATGGACCCTTTTGATCAACTTCCAAGGATGCTGCAAGCACACAATTTCCCTCCTCATCTGAACTTTCACTCTCCCATACATTGTTTATTCCATTCTCACTGTGGAGTGGGAACTGTTGTACTGTGTCATTTGTACTCATCACCTGACCCGAGACCTGTGGAGGAACCATCACTTGTTGCTGACTCACTGGTGCCAATGGTATTTGCATTTGCTGATTAGGTACCATGGGAAACTGCTGTTGCATTGGCTGCATTTGCGTCATCTGCATACAGGGCATCTGCATCTGCTGCGGCTGCATGGGCTGTAATCCCTGCAGTTGATTTATGGTCTGAAAATTTGGGTTTGGACCTCTCATTTTCGGTCCCCTCATTGTCTGAAATGCATTGACATCATTGTTTTGCTGACCAACACCTGCACCCTCCTGCACCACCATCGGGCACTCGCGTTTCCAATGTCCGACGATTCCGCACACGTGACACGGCATCACCCTTTTCATTGCCTGCACACCATTCGGAATCACAACAGTGTTCAAATCCGGACCATTACTCCCAAAGCCTCCTCTGCCTCTGCCCCTCGCCTGTGGCTGAAACACCATATTTCCCTGCGGCTGCGGCTGCGATATCTGCTGTTGGAACCCTTGCAACCCTTGCAAACCTGTCTGAGCTGCTTTAAGTTGCATCACCATCACTTTCTCTTTCAACCTTTTCTGTTTCACTTCAATTTCGTTGCTACAGTATTTCGCATAATTCAACACCTCATCAATAGGTTTCGACTGCCAACAAATCAAATGTGTCTTTATCATCTGACTTATCTCTGGTCTCAGCCCTTCCACAAATCTAAACACAAAATGAAGCATGTCCTTCGCCTCTATTGTTTCCGTGCCACTGTAGTTCTTGAACGCCTTCAACAACCTCTCATAGTAACCATGAATCGACTCTTTAGCCTCTTGGGCAGTTCGATCAATCTTCTGCCAATCCACATTTTTCGCGGCAACCTTCGTCTTCAAATGCTCAATCACCTTATAGTACAAGCTCATTACCATAGGTGATGGTGCACCCGTATCCCTGTCTCTCTCTGGTTCACTTGTCGGCCAACCTACAGCCCTTTTGAAGTCTTCCCACAAATCTGCCGGAACCACAATCTCAAAGAGGGTGTTCAGGTCTTCCCAAAGACATTTTGCAAGCTTCACAAACCTATCAGTCTGTTGATACCATTCAATCGGTTTCTCTCTTAGTTTGGGAAAATCATCCGTAAAAGACTGAATGTCGCTTCTGTGCCATGGTACATGTATTAATTTTCCCCCTGCTGCCTCCCTCATTGGTAACATGGTTATTGCATCACTACTCTGTGGTCTTTTCTCGTTGTGCTCTGGGACACTGTCTTTCCTCTTTTCCTTTTTCTTTGCCCATCTGCTTTCCCATTTGTCTAAGCACCTCCACACTTGTGCACTCTGCAGCAATTCTCTAAGGTGCGTTTTCATGCCTGCTGACCTCATGTGTTCAAAGTCTGTGGTCCCGAAATCCAATCTATAGCTCCTGCTCAAGTGTTTTGTCTTGTCTATCTCAACCCCGTTTTTGTCAGCTATTTCTTGCAACCTTCTATGTACCTTGTTCACTTCTCTCGTAATCCTGGGACATAGATACCTCAGCTCTTCTTCCGAGTAGGACTCTAACCTATTCAAACCCATAGTCCCTTCCACCAATTCTTCTGCTTCCATGTTCAACCTTACCCTATTCAGATAGTCTTCTCCCTTCCCACTGGCTGAGCCTTGTGTGGAATTCAGACTGTTGAACCACTGTGTTAGTTGTTGCGCATTCAACCCCATCAGTGTAGCATTCACATCGACTGCCATTGATGGTTGCGGCAACTTTTCAGTGTTCGATGATAGCGGTATCATCAGTGGGGGACTCGACCTCACCATTGTTGACTGAGCACATATGGGACTAAACTCCATCAAGGACCCAGATCCAGTTGGCTGAGCCGCTATCGGAGTTGTCTCTGGAGTGTTTTCTATGCACCTCCTTTCCGTCCCATTCTGCACCACTGATCCTTGACCGCTCATACCTGAGTTAGGCTGAATGTACAAAGGTACCGGTGGACCTACAGTAATGGGTAGGGATATCGCATCTGGGTTCTGTCCATTCCCCAGGTTCTGAGGCATGTTCATTCCCACACTATGGGTCATCATTGCCGGCATGCCCGTCTGACTCCCCGTCATCTGAGCATGTGCGGTTTCCCCCTGCATCTGCTTTTGAGGCATCAAAAGCTGAGTTGATTCAGCTTGTGCCAATGTTGGGTTGCGACCATTCTGTACTCCCATTACGGTTGGATCTAGAATCATTCCCGTACTGTTGTCGCTGCTGTAGTACCTTGGGACCTGCGGCTGATAATTTTCTGCTGTTTTCAATATAGGCACATCTGGATATATTCTCCTAACCTGCGGAATCTGCGGGGTGAACAGTAAACTCGGGTCCTTAGATCCCGATGGCGTTTCTGAATTCGGAGTTTCATTATTCTGTACCGGTGCCGGAGGGGCAGAACTGGTACTTGGACCTTGTTCACTCTCTACATAAGGTGGTGGACGGTCGTTCAGCAATTGCATGATGAACTCCTCATCCTCTGACTCGTCTTCTCTATCTTTGGAACACCTCCTGTTTGTCTTGCAGGTAGCTTTCTTGCCTGTCGCCTCTTCTTCCTTAGCAATCGCGGGAAACAATTTTATCCCCTGCAATATATCTGACCTCCACACCTTCTGTGCATTATCCCACCTAGCGTCCGCTAGTGTCTTTTCTGCCTTTCTTATCCTGGTCTCAAACTTCTTTTGCTGTTGCTGTCTAGCCATTAGTTCCCAAATCGCTAGAGCCTCAAACTGTGCTGGCCTTGGAGGTACCTTCAAGTCGTACATCGCGAATCTCAAATTCTCTAGGATCCTTATATTGAATGTCCCATGGATCGGGAACGCTACGCTCCCATGTTTCTCTATCAGCTTGTGCCATTGCTTTAGCCAAAGGCACGGAGCTACCCCCCTTTCCTCCATTACAATGTAAGCTGGTGTACCTTCGGGTGGCGTCTCCTCTCCTACGCTCGCTTTAATGTAAGACTCCCCCTTCATCGCACTCTTTAATGCTTTCAAAAATGTCATTTTCTCGTCTTTTATTTCACAAAATTTGTAATCAATAAGTGACTTTAATTCCCGGAATACTCTTCGCTTGCCTTTCCCCTTCCAATCGAGCCCCACGGACTGCGTCCAATCCGTGCGCGACCCTTCTCTGCAACCAACCTATCCCAGCGCGGCTCCTAGTGACGTCACACTCACACACACTGTGGCTGACAAAGCCTCGCGGCTAGTCCTCCTTCACTCAGCTCCTCTCGTAACAACTTCTAGCATGTATCGCGAGCAACCAAATAATAATAAAACAGATCTGTCGGTTTACTACAGGAAGGGTAACACAATCGCTTCAGGACCTTAGGGATTTTTCACTAGCCTCGGCAGTTATTCCATCTTTCTCGGTCCCCACTTTCGCAAGCAAATCTGACCCGCAGATTCTGCTCTCAACTTGTCAGTGATCTATTCTAGTGCACTTAGAATTTGTCAAAGCCCGAAGTCGAAGTTTTCTTTCACTCCCTTAACACACGTACCGACTCGCTGACCACGCCCGGTCAACCTATTAAACCGACCAGACCACAACATAAAACAAGTGTCTCATACACTTTTCAACATACTCCGGAGTCTCTTGACCTCGCAGGGCCCGTCTCAACAACAACAACCACGTGGACCTTTTTCTGCACAAAGCGCCACATGCACATGAAGTTCGACGACTTCCCTACTCTCACACTCGGAGTCGCACCTCCGCTATTCTCTAAAAATCCTCGCAACCTTTTCAAACAATCTGCGGCAATAAGCTGTGCAAGCGCAAAATCCTAACTTCACTCATACCGTCACTAGTACCGCTAACGCCGATTCCACACCTCCATTCTCTCCATTCGCAAGCTCCGAGATCCCGGGAAAGTCGCGGGGGACTTAGGGCATCATCATTCTCTCAATCTGTTTTACCCAAGAAAATCTAATTCAACACCATATACCGTTACCTCTCGAGTGGGGTCCCAAAATGCCGAACCGTTACCTCTCGAGTGGGGTCCCAAAGGGCGAAACCGTTACCTCTCGAGTGAGGTCCCAAAGGGCGTAACCGTCCTCTGCTACCATCTACTGATAGAGCGTTCCGACCTAATAAATTACCTGTATCTGGACGTTCCTGGGTCGATGAATCTTTTGACCAAGTGGGGCTCTCTTCACCCGAGAGTAATCAATTTAATCAAATCAATAATCAATAACGAACATAAGCAATGCCCTGATCAACATAACACTTCACAATTAATCCAGAAAACATTTCGGCGAACCATGACCTTTCGGTCATGAATAACCACACCAGTTTATTCAAAGTTAGTGAATTTATTTCCCTATATTAACAAAGCTAGCACAATATAAATGTGTCTCAACACCAAATGATATATGTAAATGAACATTAATAGCTGTCCATAACGGCGAAAAAGATTCAATCTATGCAGCATTTGAATAACAATGCATTCGATGATAGCAACGCAAACCACTAAAACTATAATCTGTAATGAGCTAATTGCATACATTAGTCAGCATAGCAAGGTCTCAAATTGCATCGTGCGACAAATGAATCCTCATCTAACCTCAAATTAGCATCTGCATGTGGGATTTCATGCAAAAACAATTTAGCAACATTAATTTGGAACACTCCCAACTAGGGCTCTTATCAAAAATCAGCAGTTGGTTACCTAAAAAGAAACACAATGCAATTGTACATTTTCCTTTCATATTTACCAAATTCAATCAGCATTCAAGGAAGTCTTCGTCTCACAGGTACCGGTTTCGATCGGCATGGGACGGGGGCAAAGGGGCAGGGTGGACGGGGCAATTGCCTCACAGCGGCAAGATAAAAGGACAAAACTACTACTTCATGCAAAGGGGCAAATCGAAGTTAAAGTCTCTAGGGCGAGAATTAATTAAAGTCTCTTTCTCTCGATTAGAGAAAGCATCAAAGTCTCATTCAAAATGGCGTCGAACATCAATTGGCATCGTAGAAGATGGCAAAATGACGAAGTCTGCAAGATGGGCCATAATGTCTGCAATGGGCAATAATGGCGGGTAATGGCTGTAATGTCCGATGGGTAATGGCTAATGGCTGCTTTCTTCTTGTGCATCAGGTTTAAATAAACAACAGTTCAAATCCAGTAGGGTCTTCCATTGGAGGGTTCATAGGTTGGCTTCAAATTGTCCAATCAAAAACAACTATTCACAAGCTTCTACCTAGGCATACATTATCCTTGGAGTCGGGAACGTAAGTTGCAACATATTTTACCAATTAACTCACTTTCAGAGCTTCCATTGTCTGCATCTGCAGATTGACCTTGGAGCAAAGAAGAAGATGCCAGGCTGGCACGAAACCTTAAAGATAAGCATGTGAACCAATCTCACTGGAAAAGTACAGCTTCAAGCAAGAATACACGTTTTATTAGCACGGTAGAAAAACACGAGCATCTAAACCGTGAGACAAGGTTATCTAAAGTTATGCTAAGTTAAAACATTTCAAACAAGCAAATCATAGCACACGTTTACGGTTATGTCAGATTAGTACAATTCTAATACATCACGTTATATAAAGCACGCTTATAAATGTTGGCGAACTACTCTGAGGGCACATTTGTCCCCGTACAATCTTTATTAGTTCGGTTAAAGTCACACTTGCTTATTGCGGTACTACGTTTATGCGCTAATAAATGTAAAACCTTCATTTTTGCGTCATCAGGTGGTTGGGAAATGCCAGTAATTTACTCCTGCTTTCCTGGTCACAGGGCGGTGCTGTGTTACTTACCTCTGTGGTTTTCTAGTACTCCCAGCTCCCCTCTACACATTGCACTTACCTAGGTGGGACTCCTGTGATTGTATTCCATTTCTTTAGCATACGTTTGGGCTCCCCCTAGGGCCACTATTGGTTATCTACATTTGCACTGTTTTCTAACCTTTTCTATGCCTCTTACTGTTTACTACTGTAAATAATCAGTGTATTACTTAACTCCTATTGGAGAGTTGCCCTTCTAGTACTTTGTGGTATTGTGTTTAAAAAATGTAGTACCTTTACTTATGTACAACTGAGTGGTTTCTTTCATGTAAGTAAGTACTGTGTGACTACAGTGGCTTTGCATAAGCTTTGCATGTCTCCTGGATAAGCCTTGACCACTCATTCACAGCTACCTCTAGAGAGCCTAGCTTCTAGACACTGCCTTCACTTCACTGAGAGGATACCTGGGCCTAGTATAAGGTGTTAATACCTTAGGTACCATGCACACACACCAGGCCAGCTTCCTACAGGCATATGTTCTGTTTGAGAGGCCATGAAGAAAGCTGCTCCTCGTCATCTGTCGGCTGCGATGACTCACCACTGAACGCTTTTGTAACCTGATTTACTTTTTTTTAAAATTCTGAAGCGCAAACCCTACACATGCCTCCCATCTGCTCAGTTTGTTCTAACAATGTGAAACGTCTTCAACTGCAGCATCAATGTTATTGCCATCTTCAAATGAGCAAGTGCTAGTGTCTGTTATTTGTATTTTTATTAGTTTGAAATGTGGTTATGAAAACATGTAAAACAGGAAGCGTAGCGGCGTACTTTTATCAGTGATAAACATTAGCTCTAATTTAAACACGGTGGCATGTTTGTTTTTCAATATAAAGTAGGTGCAAGCTCCTGCCTGAAGCCTGGGGCCTGTCCTGAGACTGGCTAGGCCTTGGCGCCGGTGATGCATCAGCTGCCTAACCCCGGAAAGCAGAGGTTGGATGCATGTCCCTGCCTCCTGAGCTCTGAGGGCCAGTGCTGCTTGGACCATGCAGCTGGTTACTAGCTCCACATTAGCTTTGCTGTGATCTGAAAAATGAAATAATGGTAAAATGTGCGTTTGGGTCTATTACTGGACGATTTGAAGAAGTTATTTAAATCTAGCGGTAGCGTGTGGGTGGGTTTGAGTCTCAGGCGATGCGGACTAAAATAAAATTTGTAAACAAATATCTCCCTATGCACCTATCAGATACTTGGTAAGGCGATTCCAGAGATATCTGTGATGTGCAACTTCATTCTGCACAGTGATTGAAATGGACAGCTGATGATGCGCAATGCAGTCTGCATTATAAGACTGGAGTGGACTTAAGGGCAATTGATAATGAACAGTGCAGCAGCACCAACTTACATTGCTTTTCATGTCTCTACTGAGAGTTGGAGGTCTGTGGTATGCGTTCTGTAGTGTAAAAAGAGTGAACCTGGGGTACAGCTAATGGCAAACATTACACGTGCAAACACAATCTGTGGTCAACCTTAAATCGCGTCGAATTCCATGAACTGTATCTGCAATTCAAATACTACATTGGGGTTCTTGCGGGAGGGAAATCTAATGACAAACCACTCAGATCCACTTGAAATTATCCCCCCAATCTACACAATAATGACAGTACACATGTTTATATTTGTTTTTACAATGCACTAAATGTATGTGATTGTGATTGCATGTGAAGTTTCCTAATTTTGTCAGAAAATGAAACCAAGGCCTGGGGTGATGAACTGATTGTCTGGGATCACTCATTTTGCTCAGTGGGGGTGGAGGGTAACGAATAGAATGCGAGTGCATTAAAGTTTATGACCTAATTTTTCTACTTTTCTACTACTTTGGGATGCTTTGCAAAGCCAATTTGAGCCATTTCCAAATGTTGTTATGGGGCAGAAGAGCAATGAGAAGGCAACAACGTAAACCTACACCTTCGTTTCAGTTTCTTTAGCTAAATGTGCTGCCAATTTGTTTCATTATGCCCTATCCTTTTCAAGATTTTTAAGCGGGGGATCCGTCATGCTAGAAGCCCTGCTAGAAAAACTTGGCTTACTTGCTCTGTGTACTTTTGGCACAAGCAATTACACCCTACCACTTTCCAGTGGTGGCTGCCGCATATGTCAAAGAAAGGGGTGGGGGAGTGAGAGGGGGGACGACAAACGACGAGGAACACATTTTTTTTAAGAAAAGAAAAGAAACCACTTACCTTGCACAGCTTGTCTCCCGTCACCATCTCCTGCCATCTTGATCCTCTTCTGGTGTACTAGCATTCTCTGGGACACCGGCGCAGGCTCCTCAGCAATCTTGGCGCCGCTTATGTCTAGCATGTAAGCAGCATAAGGATTAGTCTGAGCGGCAGTGGCTGCCGCTCAGACACAAGCCTGGGGTTTTTGCTGTTTCTCTAGCCCAGCTGTGTATACAGCCGGGTTGGAGAAACCTAGGTGCGCATGTGTGTTTGACCGGCCTGAAACGGCTATCCGAACACAGTTGCACACTTAATGCACTCTCCCACCTCCCTGTGGCCCAGCCCAGCCCCTCAATGCACCTGCTGGCTGAGACAGCAGAAGAAAAATGAAAAAAAAAACGATAGCAAGCTATTGTTTTATTTTTCATCTGCTGGCTCATCCAGGGGGACGATGCCCCTCCCCAACTGCGGCAGAGCCGCCCCTGCTACTTTCTCATTTCACCAGCCACCACTGTTCCTCCTTCTTTCTAACTTTGTCGTCCGTGAAAGCCACACTGTATCCCGCAGCTCATTGTGTTGTTGGTCCTCCTGACACCCCATGTGCTTCTACTCCCTTAACAGGGTAATCCCTCTAGCTCAAGAAGCACATGGGCTGAACAAGTGGCAGTGGAACATCACCCACCCTTATAAATTAGCTGGAGATTTTCATTTTATGCCAGCATAACCAGCGGCGTAGCTTCATGGGGGTTGTTTGATGGGTTGCTTAATCTTCCAATGGACAAGGTAAAAAGGAATATCCCCTGTATCAATTAATCAGCCACCAATCATAAATCCACCCCCCTCCCAAGTACGAGAAGAGTACGATGGTCACCTTCCGCTAAGGGTTGAGGTATACTTTTTGTAGACACCGAGTGCATCAGAAGTCTGGCACTGTGAGATGAGAACAGTCCAAGACGCACGTATAACACCCAGTGGTCTTGAAAAGGGAGTTCACCGCGTAGAGGAATACAGGTTTAACTAGAAAGCACAAAATTAGAACAGAATATCACAAGCGACAAAGCTGAGAGGAACCTTTGTCCCAACATCCTGTGTCATCTGCGCTTTGCAAGTGAAGTCATGCTCCTTTACATTTGTTTAGTTCCTGTGACTGTGCGACAGTCTGCAATGTAATGTCTATGGTCAGAGGTTATGGGGTTGACAATGGACAGCTGAGTTAATGTGATTGAAATAGCTTTGGAGCTACGTGTACAATTAGTATTACAGTGTACTCCCTACAATCAAATATAACCAGCAAGTTTGGGAATTGCTGTCCAATTCCTTGAGAGACAACTACAAAGCTTGCATTTTGCTGCACCCAAGAACACAAAGTAATAGGAAAGAAATTAGCATTGTGGTTCAGACAATTTCTTTTTTCTTGTGTATTGACTGTGATTTGAAAATCCCCTGATGGTCAGTCTATTAACTATTTAGTTGTTTTAATTTACATAATTGATTTTCGCATTGGTTATTTCTTCAGCATAGAAAGTCCATTAAAATGTTGGCTGCATGAATACACAGAATACTTAACCCACATTCAAAATGCTAAAATATAAAACACCCACAGTACCCGCTGAGAAAAGCTGTGAGCAGTGGGAAATAGTGTGAGTTTCTGGGAACCTTGACAAATTTGCATTTATACAATGTTATCTACTCTGAGCTTCTGTGCTTTTTCATTACTTTGCACGCGCATGCTACCTCTTTCCACACAGCATATGTGATCCCTCATGTCTGTGTATGTTTTTTATCAATAAGGATAAATAGTAATAGGTTTGGTACAAACATATATTCAGATCAAAATATTCTGTAAATGATATTCAGGTCACAATATTTACATCATTTTATTATTTTTGCTATCAACATTCTGACATGCATCTGATAGAGATCAGCTTTTATTAATACATTAGTGGTATATAAGTTAGCATATGGTGACTTACAAACCTTCCTTTAAAAGCCTAACAGAGAAATTAACAAGGAAATGTAAAATGTGCACTTTTGAATTATGATGGACAATTTGGCCTGCATTCGTTTTTGACATCACATTTTAACATGAAAATATTGTGCATTTATATTTGAGTGAATTATTGATAAGAATTAACTTTTAAAGTAGTATCTTTGATAAAAACAGTAGAAATGAAGCATATTATGAGTATTAAATGAATATGAATTAACCGTACTTATACTGATTTGAATGAATTTGTTAACGTGACTTACATGTGTGCAGAAAAATAAATGCATATTTTAAAAGGATTCTATGTTGTAAATAATGATTGCAGTTAAATAATTTGCTATGCATATTTGATTCCAATTGTAAGGTGCGTAATAAGATTTGGGTGTATTAATTGTACTAATGTGCATTTAGGCTTTCTTAGCTAGACTAAGCCTGAAGATTAATTTTTGCAGCAGCAGAGGAAAATTATTTGTTTCTTCCGTTCTGAATTTTTCCCTAGGTTGCTGATGTGATGTTGAATGTCCTATTGTATTGAAGGCCAAGAAAATATTTCAATGTTAACTAAGTAACAATATTTGTTCTAGCTGTTGAACAAGACAGAAGGCTTTATAATTTTCAAATGAGAGTTGGTCAGCTCATCTGGTGTACCATGAGAAAGGATCCTGACGTAACAATCAACTAGAAAATGTAATTTTTTGGCTAGACTGTATGAAATCATTGAAATGACTATTAGATTTCTCTGAGAAAATCTGGGATAGTTGCAAATTTGATGATGTAAGCGGCTACTATTGGATGCTGAATCTTGTGCGTAAGATGAGCCCACCTGGAGGACAAATGGAAAGGTTCCTGGACATTTCTAATAAGTGAGAGACCTTTGAAACTTTTAGCCAGTCTACTCCTGCCTTGATTCTGCAGCTGTCTGCCGAAGTCTGAGAGTTCTTCTTGGGTGTTCATGCTGTCACCTCCTGTCACTCTCCAAGGCCCAGATTTACAAGAATGTGGCGCATCAGTACTGATGCACCAGATTTCTTGTGCACCACCACCTAACAACACCATGGGTGTGCCGTATTTACAATATGGAGCACCATGGCGAACATTAGGCCAACAGCGTCAACATTTCTGACGCTACTGTGGCACTTTGCTGCACTAGCATATCATTTTTTGATGCTAGTGCAGCAAAGTGCAAGGAGCCCCATTGACTTTAATGGGTTTGTCCTTTCAACGCCTGCTTTGAGCAGGTGTTACAAATGATGCCAAAAATGGGGCAGTGAAATAATGTAGATTTTATGGCACCATTTTTGCGGGCCTCCTAATGCTGGAACGTCCCCTTGCATACATTATGCCTGATGCAGGCATAATGTGGTGCAAGGGGTCCCAAAGTGGTGCAATACATGCATTACATTGTTTTGTAAATATGGCAAAGCAATTTTTGCGCCCTTGAACCACATAGGCGTAAAAAAAGTATGCTTATGTGGCGCTAGCAGGAGCTAGGGCTTTGTAAATCTGGTCCCCAAGTCTTCTGATGAGTTTCCTCTTAGACCTAATTGCCCCACTTGCTTGTGTCATTCAGTACTAGTATTCCCAACTGATTCTGAACTGCTGACCTGTCCTATGTACAGCCCATGTTCTGCACTGTTGTGATGATGCTGTCTACTGATGTCGGGAGAAGGTGAACGCTCTATCTGATGAAACTTTCCTTTCTGCTGTCCCATGAGGAGAGGTATAATTTAATGTGGTTTCTTGTTTCCTTTTCAGCTTAGATAATTACACCAGCATATTTTCATAGTGAGTTACCCTAATTAGATGATTTTTCCAAATTATTTTTGTCTTTTCCTTTTGCCCTCATGTGTTAGCCCGTTCTGACATATGCAAGCCCAAATTCGTGTTAGAGATAAGAATTGCCCATCCCTGAAAATTGATTGTTAAATTGAATTTTGATGATTTACTGATGTCACTATCATCTGCTTTGAAACCCAAAATTAATGTGCATGTTGTGGTTTTGCTAATATGTGTCATTCTTTGGAGTGTTTAACAGTATTGATGTTTTTCAATCTGTATAAATACATTGTTTAGAATGTTTCATCAAGCCTCTGCAATAATTTGCTTTAGTGTGCACATTAATGCAGCAACCAAAAAGTATCAAGCATATTGACATAGCTTACATAAAAGTAAGAATGGGACAAGCACTATAATGCATTCCAGATAGCCCTAGCTCAAGTTAAGGGAAGTACATCAAAGTGAATATGAATAATGCTCTCCTTTCTAGCTGTAGCAGCACCATGAACTTGTGAGAAAACTGGGCTGATTGCAGAAGCCCACTAACTTTTTGCCCCCGTTTTTTTTCTTTTTGTTGGTATTTTCCTGACTCTGATGGTGCCCTGGGTACTGCTAACAAGTCACAGGGCCTGTGCTCTGTGTAAAATAAGTATGCAAAGCAGGCTAATTATAATTGGCTAAGTCAACCTACCTGTAAGTCCCTAGTATATGGTAGGGCATGTAGGTTTAGGGACCACAGCATAGATGGTGCACCCATAAGTGCACTGTTGAGGTGCCCAGTGTCATTTTAAAGTCAGGCCTGCCTTACAAATTTGACTTTGGAGTTAAAAGTACTTCCAAAGTCTTAAGTTATGTTATTTTTAGATATAAATCACCCCTAAGTTGTGCCCTCAGTGTCCCCAGGGATGGTGCAGTGTAACTATAAGCAGGGACCTTGTAAAATATGTTTTAAAAGCCATTGTGAAGAAAAATAGCCAAATTTGTTTTTCCCTCATTGAAGTGGATAGGGTCGTTAGGCTAAAATGGAGAGACTTTATTTTAATTAATAAAGTCTCCAAAGGAGCTAGATATTGCAAGTTTGGTCTCAAGCTGAACTTGCCATTGTTGGATTTAATATAACTAGTTCACGGAAAGAGCGTTAGAACTCTTCCTAAAAATTACCAGTTTTAGCTCTGTAGTGCCCTTCTCTGCTTGGCCAGCCTCTTGCAGCATGGCCAGGCTGCCTTGATGAGGTGTGAAGTGGCCTGGGCTGAACACAAAGGAAATGACTGGGGAGGAGTTATGCCTCAGCAGATGGTCAGATGGTGAAACAAGATGGGGGGAAAGCAGCCAAACTGGTCTTCAAAGGAGTGAAGGACATTTGGAGCAACTCAGGACCTCCCCGTTTCCTGCTAACCCAGACCGGTAGGTGCCCTCTTGATTAGATTAGGAGAGGGCAGGAGAAGGGTGTGTTAATGATTTTTAGCCACACCAGTGGGTGGGCTCAGCCAGACCTAACCTCCAAAATTCACTTTCTGCCATTTTGGATTTTTAAGGAGTGTTGCTCCCTGGGATTGATTTTTGCCAGACTTCCCAGAAAGTGGTCATCCAAGAGGGGAGTGGCCTGCCTGTGACTGGACAGTTGCCCCTCCTGCTTTAATCCCAGAAGCAAGGATAAATTTGGCAGAGCTGTACTCACACCTCAGATCCATACAAGGAACAACATCAGGGCACCTAGACAATGCACTCTGAAGGACTGCACCAGACGCACACTTGGGTTTCACCACAAAAAGGTCTTTGCCTGACTTCAACTGGTTCAAGAAGGGACTCCCTGCCTGCTACAGGTGACAAATAGCTAACCAGAGTCCCCTGCATCAAATCCTGAAGAAAATGACCAGCTGACCACTGTCCAGATGTCATTTTGGAGTTTGAGCCAGGTGCTTTCTGAGAGTTGGAGTCCTAGTCCTCAAGGAGCAGCTCAGAGCTTCTTGAACCTTCTGGAGGAAGATGTAGAAGTTTAGAGAAGATTGGAGGACTTTTGGTGAAAAGCTCCATAAAGGGATCGGCCCGCCGTCAAGAGTCAAGCTGGCTTACGTCAACCACGGCCCAGTCTGACTTGCGCGTTCATCTTGCTGAGAAGCTCCGTAGCCCCAGACTTACAGGATTTCACTGGGGCTCCTGGAAAGGCAATAGACGACAACTCAAAATTGGCTTTCTCTGGAGGGTCATCCTACGTCAGAGAGAAAAAGCTCCAAAAAAGTGACAAAGTCTGAACGTAAAAAGTTGACTGGAACTTCCCGCGCAGTGTATCTGAGGAGGGCTCCAGGGACGTTGGATGAAGATTCAGCTTTAGCTCGATGAAGATTTCCATCCTGAAAAATCGTCCAAAGCTAGAATTCCTCACCAGGCCGTATACGAAGAGGGCTCCAGGGAGGTCAGATCGGATTGGTGACTTCTTCCTGCTGAAGAAAATCTTCAAGAAAAAGACCAATGTCATGTACAAAGAATTTTTCTTGTCGCAAACGGGTCAATTCACAGAATTGGCCCGTTTGCAACTAGAAAAATGTCTTTTGGGATTTACAAAGCCCAAACTGCGATTCGGTGACTTGTTACCAAATCACATTTTTGGTTTTGAGACTCAGTATTAGGAAGGGGCGTGTCCAGGGCATCCCTTCCTAATATCGAATCTAAATGGTATGCATGATTGTTTAGTGATTGTGAATGCGGTCTTAAAACAATCGCAGTTAGCACCATTTTTAAACTGGTGCTAACCCATTCGCATAGGGGAAGGGGTCCCTGAGGGACCCCTTCCCCTTTGTGAATGAATGCAAAAACGTTTTTTAGGAGCAGGCAGTGGTCCCATGGACCACTGCCTACTCTAAAAAAATGAAACTGAAACATTTCATTTTTTCTTTTTAAACGCAGCCTGTTTTCCTTTCAGGAAAATGGGCTGCGTTTAAAAAAAAAGATTGCTTTATTTAAAAGCAATCACAGACATGGTGGTCTGCTGACACCAGCAGGCCACCATTCCCGATGATTTTTGCGATTATTGAGGTAAATCTATTTGTGACCCACCGGGAATTGCAAAAGAAACTCAAAGGAGTTTCTTATATGTGTAATTGTGATTTACTAATTGCGATTCACATGAAATCGCAATTAAGAAATTGCAATTCCATATATATGTACATGTGGCCCTAAGTCCAAAGGTAAACTTTTGACCGAGGCCTCCCACTTGCTGTAGCCGAACAGGGCTCCATCGTGGTCAGCCTAAAATTTTGACTTTTTCCCGGACGAGGTTCGACCAGATTTCCTGAGTGCCGCTTTTAAGTTCTAAGCGATAAAAAACATGAATTTTTAAAAAATGTATTTCTCCGATTCCCCTTATCCTATTCTATTCATTTTGGTGTCAAATTGAAGATAACAATATTTCAAATTGTTATACATTGGTATTGGATGTTAAAACTGTTTCCTGTGTTTTATAGTATTAATGTTTTGTGATACTTGAATGCTTTACACCCTCATTATGAAATTGGCGGCAAACACCGCCGACCGCCATGCTGATAGCCAACAAAAGACCGCCAGTGACGATGGATGGCATACTTCAGTCGAAAGATGGCAAAAATGAAAATCACCCAAAAATATCCAACTTCCACCCACCGCCAGAGCCACCAATGGCAGAAACACAGGACACCTTACCCCGCCACTGCCATGCATACAAACCCCCCGCTCACCAAATAATAATGCACAAATAAGCTCAGCGGACAGTGAAAGTAGAACGGCCATTGGCGGTACCGACCGTCGCGATCAGCAATGGGAACCGCCAACAACAAATGCTCACATTGGCCGATTTGAAAAGCATACACCTGACACACATCCACACCACTATAAAACAAACACATACACACCCCACAATCCTCTTCTACGCCAATAGCACAACACATAATGACACTCAAACATGCATACACTGAACAAACAAAGTCACATACACAAAATCACCACTAAAACACAAACACTGCACACCCACCATCACAAACCATACTCCCAACCACACAACAGCACCGTCACCAACTCACCTAAAACACACCACCCACAACACACACCATGGCACCCCTTGTGCACCCTCGCTTCACCGACAGGGAGCTAAGGACCATGGTGGATGAAATACTCAGGATCGAGCAACAGCTATTCTGGGCACAGGTGCAGCAGACGCCCTTGGCCAGGAAGATGGAGCCATTTCAGAGGATCGTCAACAAGGTCAAAGCAGTGGGAACCAATCCACGCACAAGGGATGACATCAGGGTGAGGTGGAACGACCTGCAGGGGAAGGTGTGCTCCATGGCATCACAACACAACATTACAGTACAGAAGACTGGCAGTGGTCCCCCCCCCAAATACACCGACTGGGAGGAGAAGGTCTTGGCTATCCTGCACCCGGAGGGCCTCACTGGACTCACTGGAGGACTGAACCTGGGTCAGTCACCACACCTGTAATGCATGTATTACCGCATCCCTCCCACCATCACCATGCCCCCATCCCCCACCCAGACCACAAACACCAAGACACTCCTATCCATGAGTCCAGCATGCCCACAACCCCCATACAAATCACTATCCAGCCCCCTGTGCACAGTCACCAACCCATGCATGTAATGTCAGGAGCACTAGAACACCCAGAATGCACCACCACACCCTCACTAAATGCTTCAAAAAGAACACGAAGGGACCCTTCATGCTACTACATGTGAATGAAACCACAAATCACTGCTGAGCAGTGCTGCAAGGGACAAGAAAGTGCAGGACGACCAACATCTCTATTCTCTCACACTCAGGTACCACCACCCATGCCCCCCGACAGAGACGTCAAGGAGTGCCAGTCCTCCACCTGAAGACAAAGGCCCCACTCAAGAGAGTGCATAGGGATGTCTGGACACAGAGGAAATCCCTGGCCCATCCCACAGTCCTGGACAGTCACCTTCCAGAAGCCCCTCCCAGGAAACCACTGACTCTCCTACCACTCAGCCACCACCATCATGTCTGGCCCAACGCCCCCACACCAGTGTCTCCAGGATACGGACTGGCTGCCCACATGTACAGAGGCCCGAGTCTCCACCCACCACCAGGCAGGATGATGAAGGGCCCAGTGCAAGTGGGATTGCCAGACCTGTGCAGGGGACACAGGCACAGGGGGTTAAGGCCAGTGGGAGGGTATGAGTGGCCGGGGGGGGTGGCCCAAAGAGAGATGCTGCTGCCTAGGAGGTCATTGCTGAGGTCCTGGGAGCATACCACCATTCCCAGGACAGAATGGGTCAGATTCTGGTCACGTTGGAGCAGGATCAGAGGCTGCAGGTAGCACACTACCAGGAGGCCATGGAGAAATGGAAACAGCTCAGTGCAACCCTGGCCTTCATTGCAGTGGTGCTGCAGCACCAGACCAACATCCAGCCCTTTCCCCTGCAGCACAGATACCCCCTTGCAAATGTGGCCTCAGACCCAGACATCCTAGTCAAACACCAGCCAAGAACAACCCCACAGCCAGGAATTGACTGTGTCCTGACCTGTCTCCCTTGTGTGCCACTAAGCTACCTTGTTGACAAGCCACTTCTATTTCACCATCTTCCAATGTCCCCATGGACTTTGCCCATGTGCTACCAACAGCTGTGGAAATGTACCTGAGGATATTGTTCACCATGTGCCCACTTCCCTCCACTGTCCCATCTCTAATGTATGTTTTATCTTCAGATATATACACTTGTACACACAAACAAATGTCCTCATTTAATGTCAGCAGGCAAATGTTAATGTGTATGCATTAGCCAGTTCCCATCATAATGCCTCTTTAATTGCATGAGGGGGTCTAACAGACTGTCATGTTTGAAGTATATCACACTGTACATTCCATTGCTGTAACACACATCTGTTTCTTCATTCATAAAGTAGAAACATCACTGGTAAGGGACACCACAGCACTTAGTTCATAAGTCTTCCAGAAACAATGCAGGAAACCCATTTGCAGAATAGGAAATGTACCTCAGAGTCACTGGAAGTATAGACATATTAGCTGGGTTCTGGAGTTGATGTCTTCCCCTCTTTGTCTTCATCACTCTCATCCATCCTCTGAGGTGGCAGGGGTGGTTGGAAAGCATCCTCCTCTTCCAGAAGTGGGATAGTTTTCCTCACAGCCAAGTTGTATAGCATGCAGCAGGCCACCACTATCAGATACATCTTGTCAGGACCATAGCACAGGGATCCTCCAGAGAGATGCAGGCAACAAAATCTTGCCTTCAGGAGTCCTATGGTCTGCTCTATCACCCTCCTAGTGCAACCATGTACTTCATTATAATGGAGTTCAGCATCTGTCCTGGGATTTCTCACAGGTGTCAGGGGCCATAGCATGTTTGGGTAGCCAGAATCCCCTGGAAAAGTGGGTGACATATGGTTAATACACACACTTACTACTTGCATGCAGCCTGGCTGTCAGGTATATCACTAGTACAGTGTCATACACACTCACATATGAGCCAAGCTCTGTCCCCCTGTAGTTGTCCCATCATGTGTGGCACACTGCAGTTTCTCAGGACATAGGAATCATGGACTGATCCTGGGAACCTTGCATTGACATGAGAAATGTACTGATCAACAGAACACACCAAAATTCATGGAGTGAACGATTTTACGATTTCTGAACACCTGTTCATTTACTATTGGGGGTATGTGGGCTATGTGGGTATCATAAATGGCACCTATCACATGGGGATATTTGCAAAAGCATAGAATCCTGATTTGATGTTGGTGAGATCAGCCCTTTGGGGAAACGGGACATAACTTTGCAGGTGTTCCACAAATACATTCAAACATTTGGACAGGATGAGCCTGAACACTGGCTGAGAAGCACCAGCTGCCATGCCCACTGTCACTTAGAATGAGCCTGTGGCTAAAAAATGTAGCACAGATAGTACCTGCACAGATGTAGGTATGGCTCGGGGATTCCTATTCGCTGGCATCAGAACAGGCTCCATTTGTGCACAGAGTTCCAGGATTGTGGCTCGATTCAGGCAGTAAGTCGTGATGATGTGACATTTCTCCATGGTGGCCAGATCTACCAGGGGTCTGTAAACAGATGGGGCCCTCCCTCGCCACATGGGTCTGTACCTATGGGGGACGAAGAGAGACACATTGAGTTGGGACATACACTTCCATAACAAGTTCCCACTATTCATGTTGTACATGCAACACGATTGTCCCTCACACAGACACAAAGAATGTGTTAATCCTGTCAGGGCAATGTGTGGTGAGGTGTTTATGTTTTATTGCATCACAGTGTAGGCACAATACCCAACATGATTCCATGAGGAGGACCAGTAATCATAACAGTACTCGTCGAATGGGAGAGATGGAATGGAGCCATGGACTAGGATCCCGGCCTGACTATGAAGGCGTGGTGGATGCAAAATGGCAGCCCCCTGCCCTACAGATAGTGTAGTGTAGGAAGTGACCTCATTCCGCTGGCGTTAGTTGTCATGGCGGTAGGTGGTGTTCACTGCTGTGCTCCTGATCATTGGATAACATTGTTGTCAATGGGGAAGCAGGGCCAATCATGATCACCGTCGGCAGTGACAGGGCATACCGTTGCAGTATATACCTCCATTTTGCCATGCCCTTGCCACTTGACTCCTGCACGTCGAGCAGGGAAGAACTCCACTGCATGTGCTGCTGTGTCCTGACTCTGGTCCTTCAGATGGCATGTGCTACAGGGGAATAGGCCCCGGCCTTCAACACGAAGGAGCTGGAGAAGCTGGTGGATGGGGTCCTACCACTGTATGCAAAGCTGTATGGGCGACCAGAGGAACAGATGAGTTACAAATTGTCCTCCTTGAATGTGTGTGAATGTGGAAGATGCTTGTAGGCGTTTTTGTTGGCTGTGTGAATGTTTATCCGTTGTGTGTCTGGCAATTTTGGGCTTGGCTTTTGTCTACATGTATGTCTCCATGGGCTATGCCAGGTTGGACTGGTATGGCATTTGTTTATGGGGCACCCACATTGACATCTTTTTCTTTACTCTCTATGTCCTATGCAGGTCAGGGCCCATCAGAAGAAAGGATTATGGCAAGCCATCGCCAAGGAAGTGCGGACCCTTGGGGTCTAAAAACAGTGGAGCACCCACTGCAGGAAGCGGTGGGAGGACCTGAGGCGCTGGGCCGGAAGACCGGAGAGGCCCAGCTGGGAATGGCCTCCCAACGAGGGAGGGGTGCACATCGGACCCTAACCCCCTTAATGGCCCGCATTCTGGTGGTGGCCTATCCAGATTTTGATGAGTGCTTGAAGGCAGCACAGCAGCCACAAGGGGGTGAGTACCAACACTGTTGTGATGCTACTATCATGAGTGAAGTTAGTTGCTATGGGGCGCATGAATTGTGGTGCAGGCCCATAGACAGGTGTGTCCCTGCAGTCATGTCCCCCTCTACATCCCTGGAATAGTGTCCTTAGGTTGATATGGCTGGGAATGTAGGCCTGTGAGGGGTCCCGTGTTTGGGCTACTGTTTTAATGTGGCCTCATGGATTTGCAAATTAGTTGTCTTGGCATCGTCTCTCATAGTTTCCCATTGCAAAGTGTAGCAGATTAGAGGGCCGGGATGGTCATGTAGTGTACTGTGGGATCATGCCTACCAGTCATGGGCACATTCATTTCATATATTGTGTCTGCTGACGGTTGATGCCTGAGATGGGTGGGAATGTATGTGTTCCAACATGAATATTTTTCCTGGATTTGACATGCTTCTTTCTTCTTTTGTCCCCCCTTGCTCTTGTGTCCTTGTGTGCTTTAGCATTATCTGGTGAGGGAGCTGAGGCACCAGCGAGTAGGGATGCTGCAGCCCATGGGACCCAGGAGGCAGAATCCACTGATGCCAAGGGGACCAGTGGGTTGGAGGGCGAGGGGAGTACCACGGGGAGGCGACTACCTCTGAAGGTAGTGACTCCGACACCTCCTCCGTTGGCAGCTCCCTGGTGGTGGTGGAGGACCCTACTGGGCCTACCCATTCTTTGCCATCTTCCACCACCCCCCATACCATCACCGCCCTCCCAATAGCTCGCCACCGAGTTGCCTGTGCCCGCTCACCCAGGAGGGTGGGCATCTCCTATGCCCCAGGCACCTCTTCTCCTGCCCCAATCAGCCTTGCTGCCCTCACTGAGAAGGCTATTGACCTCCTGAGAACCATCTCTGTAGGGCAGACAACCATTGTGAATGCCATCCAGGGGCTGGATCCCAGATGCAACAATGCAATGCATTCCTGGAGGGCATTCACAGTGCCATGTCTGGCCTACAGAGATCTTTTCAGGCTCTGGCCTTCTCTTGGATGGCTGCCAGTGCCCCTGGTCTTTCCGTCCCCCCTCCCACCACCTCTACCCCTTCCAGCACCCCACTCTCTTCACCCATCCCAAGCACACATACAGACAGCATGCACCCAAATCAACACACATGAAGCAAATTAAGAAACACAAGCACCATGTGTCCCACCACATGCAGGAACACACCCAACATACTAAATCAGACACACCAACATCCACCTTCCCCACTGTGCCCTCCCACCCTTCTTCCAAAACACACAAACGCTCACACTCATCCACTCCACATACATTCACCACACATAAGCATACTAAACAGGCATCTGCATCCACGTCCAACACACCTACACCTCGTACCACCACTCCCTCTACCTCCACTCCCAAACCTGTCTCCAAAAACCCTCCTGCTGCACATAGAAAGCTTTTCCTCTCCTGTGTTGACCTGTTTGAACCCACTGGCCCACCCAGTCTTACCCCTAAACGCTCCCTTGGACTCACCAAGTCTACTCCTTCCTCTTCAAAGTCCCCCCCAGTCTGCCGTTCCCATTCCCGTGCCCCTTCCCCAGGGAGGAAGAAGGCCCGTGTTGCCCCTGTTCCCTCTGCCACTCCCCAGTCCAGGCCCACTCCTCCTCCTTCCAAGGGCAAGCCCAAACCCTCTTCACCTCCAGAACCTACACCCAAGACCCCCCTCCAAACCTGAGTCCCCACCACCCCCACCCCCACCCCCTGCCCCTGATCCCTGAGGTGTCTGGCTGCCCCATTGATGCCCCTTTCTCAGTGGATGATTTTTCCATCGTAGGAGTCAAGTGTGGTCTATATTTGCCCTTCCGGGACTTGTATATGGACTGGCCTATGGCCTTGTTTGAACATTTATTTTTATTCCTGCTCGAGTAAATTTAAGTGCCCAGCAGACCTGTTGGTGCAATATTGACCCATTGTGCAGCGTTTCACTGTGGGGGTGTGGTGTGCACAGGTATGTGCATTGATGCAGGTATTTGTTGGCTTGTGTCCAGTAAGTACATTTTGTTATGGTATGTATGGCTTGGGGTGTTGGGAGGGGTTGAGTGTGTGTTGCAGTGTGGGTGGGGTGGGTGGGTGTGTAATTGTGCCCTTTCCTCCCATGTGTGCTAGGCTGCAGGATGTACCGTTGTTGTCTTTGTCAGCGATCACGATCCTGGAGGAATATGGCAAGGAGAAGCACTGGCATTATTTCCACCTCTCGCTCCATGTCGGCGCCGGCGTTTTCTGTGGGCTTCCGGTGAGTGTTTCCCTTTATAGGGGTAGTTTCCGTCAGGCTTTGCGTGGCGGTAGTTCCCGCCCCAGAACTGATGGCAGTGTGGAAGTTCATAAAATGGTGGTTGTGTAGGGCATTTCTGCCAGCCTGCAGATGGCCTTCGCTGACGTCATCGGCACTCCCAAAATGGCGATGAGTGGATAGGCCGCTGGCTGTTTCCCATGTGCATTATTATGTGGCGGTCTGGGCCGTCAGCCTGTTGTCGGTAGTTACTGCGACCGCCGGCGGTGCGGTCTTTACCGCCAGGTTCAAAATGACCACCTTTGTCTCCAAAGTTAAGCCTTGTTGGTCATTGCCAAGCTAATAAGGGATGAGCTGTGGTTAATTTATTGAGACCTAACTAAACCTAGTGGTGGTTAGTGGCCTATTGCTATGTGTAGATACTTACCTGCCCTTACCATGAATCCACTTTCCTACAAAACTAAAACAGTATTTGTTGTGATCCTACAAGAAAATACCCCGTAAGAGAACAAATTGGCCTGTATTATAGAAAGTACCCTGAGAGGCACAGTGGATGTTTGCACACATTTTCTGTCCCCCCACAGCACTTTGGTATTACTGAAGGGACCTCAGACCTTTCACAGCCCCTTCTGTAACTCAGGATGCACAGGAACACATATAGCTTCAGTGTGATCCTAAGGAGCTTCATACAAATGTGGGAAACGCTTTGGGACTCATTCACAAAGCGAAACTTACACTTTTGCATAGGTTTATTCTTGTTTTGATAATCACAAACATCAAGTAAATAGTAGGTTTAAGACTGCCGTAACCTCATAACCTGGGTGGAGAACTCTGCACATAAAAAGATAGTCCAGGCCTGTCCTATATTTTTGTGTGTACAGTTTCCTCACCCGACAGCACAGCCTCCACAAACCTAAAGGTACTTTTAACTCATGGTTTGTGAATACCAAAACTTTGTTAATCAAGCCCTTTGCCTCTGCTCTGCATTATGGATATGGGTGCAGGGGTCTAAAAGGTCACCCGGCGACACACTGACCATACGAGTTTGTGGCTTTCCTTGGGCGGATCACCACAAGTAAATTGGCACTGTCCTTGTTTTAATTCAGTTAAAACAGGGACAATTCATCCTTTGTATAGTCCAGCCCCTGCAACAGAAGGCTACCTAGAGCTCAAACACAGTTCAGTGTAGTCAGCAATTCTCACTGTTATGCATCAAGAAGATGAAGTACAGGAAGATATATATAGAAAAAAAAGAAATTCAACTGCAACAATAGCTGAACCTCCCAGGGTCACTCAGACTTTTCATATGGAAGTTATTACAACAGCAGCATAAAGAAAACAAACAGATATATAAACTGAATGGTTTTTCATTCAGAAACCTATACAGTATGATATGTACTCCACTGTGGCCCTCATTACAAGTTCTATTGATTCAGATGCAAGAGTACTGAAGGGCTGGAATGTCCGATTCTGGATGTTATTCCCCACATAAATCCAGGTATTATAAGTTATTTCCCCTGGAATGGGCAATCACACATGGACCAAGGAATGCCGAGCACTGATCTTCATATTTTTCCTCCTCTGGGGTAAATATTGGCCGGAAATCTGCATCTATTTACCACCTCCTTGGTGCAGTGGCTTTTTGCAGTTCCAGTATTTGAGTGGCAATATGCGGGAGAGTATAGTTTGCGAGGGGGGCAGAGTTTGCTGCCCATTCTGCACTTGGAATGAAGGGAGAGACCGAGTGCAGCTGCTACACGCAGCCCTTTCAGCGCCACTCAAAGGTATTGGTCAGGTGTCTCTGGGCCTGAAATTAGTGGGACAGGAATTTGTGTACGTGATAATTCCGGGCCTAGAGACTCTGGGAAAATTAGAACGGCAAAGCATGATATTGCTATGTGGAGATACCACTATGTTGCACTACAAATGAGGACCTATGACTCTAAAAAGCATGAGTTCATTGAGTTAACTAGGGTAGTCTGTATTATTTGACAGGACAAGAAGCCTATAGCATGCTTGCTCAAAGAGAAATCACTACATCTAGAGAGGAGTGAACCCCCTGTATGACACATTTTGCCTTCAAGATGCGAGGGCCTGATTGAGGAGAATGGAAACAACGTAATTATCAGTAAAAAAACATATCTGTTCATGCCACCGCTGATGAAATTCTCTCTTAAAAGTCCTCTTCAAAATAGAAATGCTGCAGGGGAAGCTCCTTTAGCTCTGCAGCCAGCACTGTTGTGATTCATAGCTCTGTAACAAGCACTGTGAGGTTTCAGAATCCATTCTGCTAGACTTGGTGCCAGATGGGTCACCCAATTTATATTGGTTGATGAATCACCTTGGCGGTCTCTGGTTGGCAGTCATTTTACACCCTGTCCAAGTAGGGACCCTGACACCCATCAAGGTAAGAGAGATACACAGCTCAAATAGCCCCTGCTCACCGCCTTGGTAGCTTGGCACAAGCAGCCAGGCTTATCTCAGAGGCAATGTGTAAAGAATTTGCACAAACACATATAGGAACACAGTGAAAACACCACAAAAGGACTCCACACCAGTTTAGAAAAATAGTCAATACTTATCTAAATGAAATAAGAGTTATATATCAAAAATTCAACATTCACAAGTAAAGATATCACATTTTATTGTAAAAGGAGTCTTAATCCATAAGAAGCATTGGGTGCGTTGTTTTAGCACAAAGTACTTGGTATGCATCCAAAATAAAGCCGCAGGGGCGAGTGTGCATCGTAAAAGCAAGCAATGCATCAATTCCTTACTCACACATGGGGCGGTGCATCGATTCTTTCTTCGTAGGGAAGGGATGAATAGGTTTCAGGATTAGTAGCCTCAGGTCCGTGCGGTGATGTTAAAGATTTTGATGCCTAGAAACGATGCATGGAAAATCCGGAGGCACTGAAATGGTGAAGTCACGCTGAGCTCGCGATGAATCGATTTCTGCAGCTCTGAGACTGGTGCTGCAACTATTTATCTGCCGTGCGGCTCCGTTGCGTGGATCTTCACTCAGGTTCTGCCACCTTGTCCTTCCAGGGGCACAGGGACTGGATGTAGCACCACTTGGCAAGTCAGGGGTCTCAGCAAGAGAGCCCAGCTGCTGGCAGATGAAGTGTTTAAAGTCTCTGAGACTTCTTAACAGAAGGCAAGCTCAGTCCAATCCCTTGGAGAAACTTCAACAGCAGGATACACAGCAAAGTCCAGTCTTTGCCCTCTCTCAGTCAGAAGCAGCAACTGCAGGCCAACCCAGCAAAGCCTACACAGCAAAGGGGGAGTACTCCTCCTAACAGCTCTTCAGCTCCTCTCCTTGGCAGAGGTTCCTCTTGATCCAGAAGTGTTCTAAAGTTGTGGGGTCAGCAGTCCAATACTTATATTCATTTCTGCCTTTGAAGTAGGTAAACTTCAGAAGAAATGTTTGTGGTGCACAAGCTTCCTTCCCTGAACCAGCCGCACTCAAGAGGGTTGGAGACTGTATTGTGTGCGGGCCAGCCTTTTCAAGTGCAGATATCAGCTCACCCTCGCACTCTAGCCCAGGAAGACTCATCAGGATATGCAGGACAAACCTCGGCTCCCTTCGTGTCACTGTCTAGAGTGAGTCCACAAACAACCTAACTGTCAGTCTGACCCAGATGTGGATTCAGCAGCTAAGCAGAGACACTGAATGGTTAAGCAAGAAAATGGCCACTTTCTAAAAGTGGCATTTTCAAACAGACAATCTGAAAACCAACTTTACCAAAATATTTATTTTTGAATTGTGAGTTCAGAAACCTCAAACTCCACATCTCTATCTGCTCCCAATGGGAACTGCACTTAAAAGATATTAGAAGGCAATAACCATGTTAACCTATGGGAGAGATAGGCCTTGCAGTAGTAAAAACCAAGTTTGGCAGAATTCACTACCAGGACATGTAAAACACACCAGTACATGTCCTCTTAAATACACTGCACCCTGCACATCGGGCTACCTAGGGTCTACCTCAGGGGTGACGTAAATGTTGTAAAAGGGAAGGTTTGGGCCTGGCAAGTGGGTACACTAGCCAGGTCGAAATGGAAGTGCAAAGCTGCACCCACAGACACTGCAGTGGCAGATCTGAGACAAGTTTACAGGGCTACTCATGTGGGTGGCACAGTTAGTGCTGCAGGCCCACTAGTAGAATTTGATCTACAGACCGTGGGCACTTCTAGTGCTCCTTATTAGGGAATTACTAGTAAATCAAATATGCCAATCGGGGATAACCAATAATAATCACAATTTACACAGGGAGCCCTTGCACTTTAGCACTGGTCAGCAGTGTTAAAGTGCCCAGAGTACCAAAACCAGCAAAATCGAAATCCAGCACACGTCGAAAATGCAGGAAGCAGAGGCACAAAAAAAAACAGGGAAACCATGCCAAGGATGCCAGGTCTAACAATGGTAGTCACATCTAGTGGCCAGATTTATGCCAGCAGAAACAACAGGCCTTCGAAAATGTTGCACCTGGTCTTTTCTACCCACAGTTACCCCTTTGATGCAGGGACAGTCCCTTTGGTGGAAAATTCTTTGTGACACTAAGGCCCTCATCCTGACCTTGGCGGGCGGCGGAGGCTGCCCGCCAAAGTCCCGCCGTCAGGTTACCGTTCCGCGGTCGAAAGACCGCGGCGGTAATTCTGACATTCCCGCTGGGCTGGCGGGCGGCCGCCTTCAGGCCGCCCGCCAGCCCAGCGGGAAAGAGGCTTCCACAATAAAGCCGGCTCGGAATCGAGCCGGCGGAGTGGAAGCTGTGCAACGGGTGCAGTTGCACCCGTCGCGTATTTCACTGTCTGCGCAGCAGACAGTGAAATACATTTAGGGGCCCTCTTACGGGGGCCCCTGCGACCCCCCCTACCGCCATCCGGTTCCCGGCGGGCGGACCGCCGGGAACTGGATGGCGGTAGGGGGGGTCGGAATCCCCTCGGCGGCGCAGCAAGCTGCGCCGCCTTGGAGGATTCCAACGGGCAGCGGAAAACCGGCGGGAGACCGCCGGTTTTCCTGCACTGACCGCGGCCAAAGCGCCGCGGTCAGAATGCCCTGCGGGGCACCGCCGGTCTGTCGGCGGTGCTCCCGCCGACCCTGGCCCCGGCGGTCTAAGACCGCCGGGGTTAGAATCACCCCCTAAATATGGTGAAAGGCCTAATTGTACATTTGTTGGGTAGAATTTGTACCACATTGGCAGGTGGAAACTACAGCATCCAAAAGTCAAATTAGTTTGGGTCTACTAAGACAAATACATTGTATACTGATTACACTCCAAATGGTTTCCACAATTCAAATGCCTTACACACCGAAGCCACCGGTTCACCATCATCCAATGAATCACCTATGAGGAGCTTAGCAGAGCCAGATGATTTCTATGGGTTCGTCCATCAATCAATTTACAAAGTATAGCTTTAATCTTTGTTTAAAGCAGAAATGCAGTACAATACACCACTTGGAATGGTTAAAGGAGATCCCACAGAGACTACAACCTACCAGAAAAATTCTATCCCTAGCATATGATAAGGTCACAGAAAAACAAAATGAAAGAAACACATTTCTGATAAACCAAATAATCAGAAACCCAATTTAGTAGAAAAGTAAATTATGTTTATTTTCTGTCCACAAATCTTTATTCTGCCAGGTACTGTCCATAAATAAATATGAAAACAATTTTATCACACAATTACATAATAACATTCATGGCAATATCAGCTATAGCTCATGGCTGGACACAATAGCAACATTGATCATCACTCCCATATTAACCCAGAATCCAGCAACTGGACAAAGCACACATATAAATACAAATTCAAATAATAAGCTAAAAAATAAAATATATAAAATTGGGCAATAAACCCAGCATTTCATAAGGGCACCCGCCATTGTCCTCGACATGAACCAAAAATAAACAACTTTAAGAAAATCTGCACCCCGTCCTACCCTTCCATATACTTTCTGCATCTTACGACAGCACAGATGAAGGAGCTTACTTTCAGGCATATTTCCTGGCTATTCAACAATGTAAATAGAAAAGCGCGTCTCTGCAAATCTGGTGCCCAACTAATTCAACAGTGGTTTAAGAAAAGTTCTGAACTGAAGATTACAAAATTTACAAAAAGAACATGAAATGTAGCAATGACTGCTCCCCCTGACCATCACAAGGGCATGGCAGGACTGGGTCTCTGTACGAGCTGCTATCGCTCCAGAAGCACAGAAGCACAGTAACCTCCTGTGCCTTCTCTAAAACGAAACAAAAGGGACCTCTCCAGATTCATGAGGGGTAAGGACATATACCATGCAGGTTCACGGGTTTCAAAGGAGGTATAACAGTTTGAAGCAGACACTTTACCTAGTTCAGAATTCAACCTATTTGCGGTACAGTGCTCATGGAAACAGAGTTTTACTTTCACCTCATCATTACTTTTTATAGCCACCAGAAACGTAAATAGGTTATCCAACCCCAATGAACAAAATGTTCTAAAAATATAATTAATCCAGGGGGTGGAACGACCCTGTCTAAGCTAAGCCAAACGTTATTATGTCCTTATATAGGGATGCCACAGGATTCGACCATACCCTGACCCACTAATGTAATTGAGCCATGCTAACCCTGTCTGTGATAGAGTTCAAGTTAAGCTCCAAGTCCATAATGAAGCTTGAGCTAGACAGAGGTGCCTACAGCAGCAGTCAACAGATGTGATTTTCTTCAGGTTGAAGGGACAAGGCATCGCAAAAACTCCATATCCCTGTCCCCTACATGGCAGTGGGGATGCACTGAGCATTAAAGATATTTAAAAGAGGGATAATAGAGCCCTTCACCCTTCCACTTGGTAAATGAAGCAGTGCGCCAGTCGTTCTCCTGAGTTTGAGCAAGGCTTGAATCACCTGAGGCTGCCAAGAACCCTTGAAATTAAAAATAACACCTAAATAACTAAAGCCAGTCCCATTTCACAATGCTCTTAATTGTAAGCCTGGTAATGTTACTTTTGCCTGGCCCAAACGCCGTTATATGCAGCTTCCAATAATTAGTAATCAATCCCAAACTGCTCATAAAAGAAACAAAACAGTCAACCAACCTCCGCAACGCATTAGGCATGCGTGCCAGCAGCACCGTATCGTCCACATATAAGAGTGCAGGGGCCTGTATGTGGGCAAACCTAGGAGCATTCAATGGAAGTCAGGGTCAATACGAAGCATAATTTGTTTATGTCAATGGAAAAAATCAATGGCCCCATTATGCATCCCTGTCAGACCCCTCGTGTAAGGTGGAAATGCCCTTGGTCATATCTCCGTGGGTGTTCAGATGGACTTTAGCTACAAGATCTTATGCAGCATATGCAGGAAATTGACTACAGGTGGTTCCTACCCCAAGTTCACTAACATCATCCACAGTTTGGGTCAGTTAAAATAGTATAGAGCTGTGGAGAGGTCCATAAAGCCAGGTAAAGTTGACCATGCCAAATCAACGTGTTATTTACTGAGTAACAAACTCAAATTTAGGCATTGCTCCACAGTACCCACCATGTCCACAAAACCAAACTGGAAAGGACAAAAGACATTGTTTTCTTGGGCCCAAGTGGAAAGGCGGTTAAATACTGCCCTACCTATGATTTTAACGACACTCTCAATTAGGGAAATTGGCCCGTAACATTTGGGTGAAGCTCAGTCTCCCTTCTGGCGCCAAGATTAGACTCTGGACAACCTCACAGCCATCAAAGATGCCACCGCAGGCACCACCAACTCATCTGAGCCCCCAATAGAACCACCCTCAAAAACTGAATCAACTACAACGCACACAGCCACAAGGAGCTCTTCAACATCGTGAAGAAACTCTCCAACCCCAGCTCTAATGCCAACGACATCCCGCCATCCCAAGCCCTCCGTGACTCCCTAGCCTCCTACTTCCACCGCAAGATTGCAGACATCCACGACAGCTTCATCACCCAGACCCACTACCACCAACACCACAGATTCTCCGACCAACCTCCTGCTCGCCTGGACCCCCGTCAACAACAACAACATCATCGAAATCATGAACACTATCCACTCCAGCTCTCCATCTGACCCCTGCTCTAACCACATCCTCAACAAAGCAAGCTCCGTCATCGCACCCCAATTACGGAAGATCATAAACAGCTCCTTCGAGTCTGCCACCTTCCCAGAGAGCTGGAAACACGCCGAGATCAATGCCCTCCTCAAAAAACGCAAAGCGGACTCAAAGGACCTCAAGAACTTCTGGCATTTCTCCCTGCTCCCCTTCCCAGCAAAAGTCATAGAGAAGGCAGTCAAAAGGCGAACCACACCCTGGACCCTTCCTAATCCGGATTCCGCAGCAACCACAGCACCAAAGCCGCCCTCATTGCGGCCACCGATGACATCAGAACCATACAGGACAGTGGAGAAACCACAGCCCTCATCCTCCTGGACCTCTCAGCCAAGTTCAACACCATCTGCCACCACACCCTAAGCTCACGCCTCAGCAATGCTGGAATCCGCAACAGAGCCCTGGACTGGGTCACCTCCTTTCTCACTGGCTGAACCTAGAGAGTCCACCTCCCCCTATTCTGCTCGGAGGCCACCAAAATCATCTGCGGCATACCCCAGGGTTCGTCCCTCAGCCCGACCCTCTTCAACGTCTGTCAAAATGGGGAGCACCCTGTCTTCCATTCCAGCATTTGTGACCCCAAGGCATCATGGTAAATGCAGTCATTAGCACGAATTTGAATAGAGTTTTGAAAGTTTTTCACCATAAGTTGGTGCGGCGAGTGCCGTATCTTCGGACACGTGTTTCTGGCTATTTGGCCGTCATCAGTGAAGAGCAACGTGTAGCTTGCGGGGTTGCTTGAAATGCTGCCTTGAAAGTATTCACAGGTTTAAGTACCACTCAAGAAGGCGCACAGTTGCTTCACCCGAGCTCGTCAGCTCAGAGGCTCACGGGAGCCTTAATTACAACAGTCAAAATGGGGAGCACCCTGGCTTCCATTCCAGCATTTGTAACCCCAAGGCATCATGGTAAATGCAGTCATTAGCACGAATTTGAATAGAGTTTTGAAAGTTTTTCACCATAAGTTGGTGCGGCGAGTGCCGTATCTTTGGACACGTGTTTCTGGCTATTTGGCCGTCATCAGCGAAGAGCAACGTGTAGCTGGCGGGGTTGCTTGAAATGCCGCCTTGAAAGTATTCACAGGTTTAAGTACCACTCAAGAAGGCGCACAGGTGCTTCACCCGAGCTCGTCAGCTCAGAGGCTCACGGGAGCCTTAATTACAACAGTCAAAATGGGGAGCACCCTGTCTTCCATTCCAGCATTTGTGATCCCAAGGCATCATGGTAAATGCAGTCATTAGCACGAATTTGAATAGAGTTTTGAAAGTTTTTCACCATAAATTGGTGCGGCGAGTGCCGTATCTTCGGACACGTGTTTCTGGCTATTTGGCCGTCATCAGCGAAGAGCAACGTGTAGCTGGCGGGGTTGCTTGAAATGCCGCCTTGAAAGTATTCACAGGTTTAAGTACCACTCAAGAAGGCGCACAGGTGCTTCACCCGAGCTCGTCAGCTCAGAGGCTCACGGGAGCCTTAATTACAACAGTCAAAATGGGGAGCACCCTGTCTTCCATTCCAGCATTTGTGAACCCAAGGCATCATGGTAAATGCAGTCATTAGCACGAATTTGAATAGAGTTTTGAAAGTTTTTCACCATAAGTTGGTGCGGCGAGTGCCGTATCTTCGGACACGTGTTTCTGGCTATTTGGCCGTCATCAGCGAAGAGCAACGTGTAGCTGGCGGGGTTGCTTGAAATGCCGCCTTGAAAGTATTCACAGGTTTAAGTACCACTCAAGAAGGCGCACAGGTGCTTCACCCGAGCTCGTCAGCTCAGAGGCTCACGGGAGCCTTAATTACAACAGTCAAAATGGGGAGCACCCTGTCTTCCATTCCAGCATTTGTGACCCCAAGGCATCATGGTAAATGCAGTCATTAGCACGAATTTGAATAGAGTTTTGAAATGTTTTTCACCATAAGTTGGTGCGGCGAGTGCCGTATCTTCGGACACGTGTTTCTGGCTATTTGGGCGTCATCAGCGAAGAGCAACGTGTAGCTGGCTGGGTTGCTTGAAATGCCGCCTTGAAAGTATTCACAGGTTTAAGTACCACTCAAGAAGGCGCACAGGTGCTTCACCCGAGCTCGTCAGCTCAGAGGCTCACCGGAGCCTTAATTACAACAGTCAAAATGGGGAGCTCCCTGTCTTCCATTCCAGCTTTTGTGACCCCAAGGCATCATGATAAATGCAGTCATTAGCACGAATTTGAATAGAGTTTTGAAAGTTTTTCACCATAAGTTGGTGCGGCGAGTGCCTCTTCAACGTCTACATGGCTCCTATCGCTAACATCGCCTGATCCCACAACCTCAACATCATCTCATACGCAGACGACACCCAGCTGATCCTCTCCCTCACCAAGGACTTCGCCAAGACCTACCTCCACGAAGGAATAAAGGCCATCGCCAAATGGATGAAGAGCAGCTGCATCAAACTCAATTCTGTCAAGATGAAAGTCCTCATCTTCGGCTCCACCCCCTCGGCATGGGATTACTCCTGGTGGCCTGCCACTCTCGGAACCACTCCGACTCCCACCGACCACGCACACAACCTAGGATTCACCTTGGACCCCTCACTATCTATGACTCGGCAAGTCAGCACCATCTCCTTCTCCTGCTTCAACACCCTCCACATGTTCCGAAAGATCTACAAATGGATACCCACTGAAACCAGAAGAACAGTCACCCAAGCCCTCATAAGCAGCAAGCTGGACTACAGCAGTGCCCTCTACGCAGGAACCACATCCAAACTTCAGAAGAGGCTGCAACGCATCCAGAACTCCATTGCATGCCTCAACCTGGACATCCCCCACCACTGCCACATCACAGACCACCTGAAAAACCTGCACTGGCTCCCAGTCAACAAGAGAATCACCTTCAAACTCCTCACCCACGCTCACAAAGCACTGCACAACACCAGACCAGAATACCTCAACAGACAACTCTCCTTCTACACCCCATCCCGGCATCTCCGCTCCACCGCCCTCGCCCTCGCAACTATCCCACACTTCCATAGAACTACAACTGGCGGTAGATCATTGTCGCACCTTGCCGCCGGAACACTCTTCCCACCCACCTGTGCCAGACCAAAGACCTCCTTACCTTCAGGAAACTTCTCAAGACCTGGCTGTTCGAGCAGTAGCAGCACCTCCCCCCCTTCTCCCCTCTCCCCTCCTCAGCGCCTTGAGACCCTCACGGGTGAGTAGTGTGCTTTACAAATTCCTGATTGATTGATTCGTAAAGATGGGGACAATGATGGACAGAGCCCAAGAGCGGTGAATCTTTACATTCAGGAATTGATTGAACATGTGGGTATTCAGTGGGCCTCACAAGTCTACTTTACATTTTATAAGGTCTATTGGTAGCCCATTGGGCCCCGGTGCACTCTCACTTGAACATTGCCATATTGCCTGTGCACCTTCTCATAGGAAAACAGAGAGGGGCTGTGAGTTCCGTAGCCTCAATTTCGGGTAACTGACCACACTGATCCTCCTACATGGAATATATAGCACTAAAAGGAGAGACCCAGTCTGATCCCAAGATATTACTTTGCACAAGCTGGATTTCGGGGGTGTTTCTATTTCTGATTTTTTTCACAGTGTCCCAGAAGATCTTACTATTTCTTCCCACCACAGCATACTCTAAATGCTCCCAGTCCTGTTTGAAAAGGGCCTTCTTTCTACAATTCTGAGCACTCTTATAAGCCAAGCGGTGCGCCCATAGTTCATCCCCATCACATGAGGTGGCAATCAGCGCCTTCGTCAGCCAATGATTGGCTATTTAGTATTGAGTATCAAACCATCGTGGGCCACGCTCATTAGGCCAAATGGGTTTGAGGACAAAGAGCCTGATACCCCACGTTAGTCAGTCATACTGTTCGAACATACCTACCCCCTAGCACTTTCTAAGCAATTTAAAAATAGACCTTTCATTGCCTGAAGCACAAGATTCAGGGTCCCTTCAGGATTTTTGAGATGCAAAATAAGCCTTAAGCCATTTGAAGGATGTTGGGCAATACCAATAGGTTTAACAGAGCAAATGTGCCTATTTATCGTAAATACCTACATAAGAGGGCAGTATGTCCCCCCCACTCAGTCAGAATGACCTGCCCATCAGAGAACCAGGGCACAAAGTTTTGGGTTACAAACATGTAGTCTATGATGAGTACCTCCCCAACCTCTAAAGGATGGCATGATGGGATTGTTTCCTCTGTGACTGCTAATGAGGTAGACTAAGTCCAATGTGGCAATGTGTTCCACTAGCTCTACCCCCTTCAATCTTTAGCCGACCCAATTAGCTCATCATTCGGGCCTCTTATGTCTAAACTACAACCCTCCAAATTAGTATTGAAGTCCCCACAGAGAAAGGAAAATGGCTGAGCTTTGACAACATCCCCTACAGTCTGTAGTGTGGCAAGAAAACTAAACAAGAAGGTAAAATGGGTGCAAGTGCTGCTCACAAGATCATTATTATCGAAATTGACAATATAATAAGAGAACTGTGACAGTTTATTCTGTATGTGTGGAGTTAACAAGGCCAGGCTTCCGCCCCCTTGGGTCAACGACCATGACATCAACCTGAAGGCACAGACTAATCCAAATAGAAAGCACTCCCTTAACTCTACGCCTCGAAGGTAGTGAGGCTGGGCTAAAATAACAGGCAAATCCCTCACAGGCTATTGGATCCATTGCCCAGGTTTCCTGCAGGGCAATAACGTCACACCTGAAAATGAAGGCTAGCCAGTCCTTGTTTTTAACTTTCCCTTT